>NC_042631.1:12078412-14903412 GCF_901001135.1 Rhinatrema bivittatum
TTTACAGAAGTAGAAAGAACGCTGCTATTCAAATTCCTTTATTTTTATGAGGATGGCTCTGCTTGATCGGCAGTGCTAAATTATACTAATTGGATGAACAGTAGTGATGAGTCTGGTAATAGGTTTTTTCTTTCCAACAAATCATCACAGTGGTTTTTGTTGAGCATTTGCATCATAAATTAAGCATAATCACTAGAGATGTATAAATGTCTGTAAATTAGGTTTGTCAAAGAATGTAATGAACCTGGACAAATTTAAAATTGTTTTGTCGAAACCTTGCGGGTAAACTCTGATCCAGTTTCTAAATCTTTGCTTTGGATTTTTATAAATTTTGCTTCAGTTTTGTTCTAAGCTTGATTTACTTTAGGTTTTTTTTTTCTTTTTATTCAAATTAAAATTTATAAATCTCCAAATTATTTTCAAATTTCATTCAAAACTTTTCCCAAATCCCCTCGTATCCTTTCCAGTGGATCTAGTGAAAATCCTCCAAGTTTTTCAAATTGAGCTTTAAATTTCCTAGTTTGAGTTTGGCTTTGAATTTGTTTGTGCATCTTAATAGCAACCAGTCAGTATTTTCATTATTTCATTTCCTTTACTGCCTAGGGGGTACTCACATAAAGCTTGAAAAGTACAAAAAAACCTCTTTTAATTCATTTTACTATAGCGCTATAGTTAGGGCAGATGTGCTAAAGGGTTTTATGCACATTAATGGCTTTTATAAAATTACCTAGAGCTCAATGCACATAAAAATATATATGTAGTTTGTTTTCACGCATTTAATGAGGTGTTCTAGAGGCAGAAATGGGTCTTACACCTATAGGTTTGTATTGTGAAAAGTATAAACTGGCAGCTAATATTTAATGCTAAAAATGCAGAGTAATGCAACAAGGGTGCAAAAACCCAAGGGAAAGGAAAGTATTGGAGGTGAAATTCTTCTAAGTTGCAAAGAGCGGGATCGGGGGGTAATTGTGTCTGATTTTAAGGTGGCCAAATAAGTGGATAAAGAGATGGTAAAAGCCAGAAAGATGCTTGACTGCATAGGGAGAGGAATGGTCAGCAGAAAAAGGGAGGTGATATTGTCCCTGTATAGGTCCCTGGTGAGACCTCACTTTGAATACTCTGTACAATTCTGGGGATGTCACCTTCTAAAGGATATAAACAGGATGGAGACGCTCCAGAGGGCGGCTACTAAAATGGTCAGTGGTCTTCATTCTAAAGCATATGGGGTCCAGACTTAAAGATCTAAACATGCATACTCTAGAGGAAAAGCAAGATATGATAGAGACATTCAGTTATCTCAAAGGTTTCCATGTACAGGAGAGGAGTCTTTTTCAATGGAAAGAAGGCTCTAGAACAAGGGTTCATGAAATGTAGATGAAAAGGGGTAGACTCAGGAGAAAGGTGGTAGATGCGTGAAACAACCTCCCAGTGGAAGTGATTGAGACAAAAACAGTATCTGAATTTAAGAAAGCATGGGATAAATACAGGGGATCTCTTAGGGGGTGTTGGGAATTGTAAGGCTAAATTAATTGGATGTTTCTATAACTTTTTGCAGCTGAGTTTTATGTGGGAATTTTCAAAGAGAGCTCGTGCACATATGTTTGCTTGTCTGAACTAAAAAGCTTCTCCATAGACTTTACCCCTGCCCACACATTTAGAAAATTGCCCTCCCTTTGTCTATGGGAAAAATACTTTCTACATCAGGCCCTCTAGTGCACTGGTTCTCAACCTTTTTTTGGCCGGGACACACCTGAGAGATGGTTCTCACATGTGTGACATACTGAACATGTGACCATCCCGGGGCAAAATGTAAACATACACTCTGCATCCACAGGAACCCCCTTGACCCCTAACAATGGGTGCGAGCAAAAATAGGGTATTACCCTTACAACTCGCCATACAAAAAAGATATTCTGGTTCTGATAACATCTCAGTAAAAGCAAAACAAACTCCTTCTGCTACCATGCACAATAGCTCTGCTTCTGAAAAGACAGTAATTTACCACTAATGCATGTCCTATTGAGAAACCAAACAAATAAGATTGATACAAATGCCTACATGCTAGAAACGTACCTCACCTCGGTCCCACACAGAAAACCGACCTTCGCCAAGTACAGAAAGACCACAAATTATAAATATGGAGACAGAAACTGGAATGGAAACCGAAAAAAGCCGCTCTGCATGCAGCGCGAACCTGGAGAAATGGAAAGAGAAATATAGCACCTAACATAGTCCCAGGATCTGCAATAATGCACACAAACTAATCTGCACAAAGTTACAGCTGTAGTATCAAACACACTCAAACTGTAACAGCCCTATCTATGAAAAGGCAACATTACAAATATTAAACCAGTCCCTAAACACTAATACACCTCCTATTAGTAAAACAGAATAAGTCAAGCTGTTATAGATCCCCACACAGAAATAATTGTAAAGCTTTACTAATAAATGTTACAAATCAGCTGATGAACATAATAACATCCAACAATTAAAAACTCATAAAAATAATTAAAATTTGTTCACATACCAATACAATATTTCAAAACAGCAGACATCACATAATTAAAATGGCAGTTAATCAAGAAAAATAAACTTAAAAAGCCACCTTTACTTATCCTCTCCAGCAACTCTCCTACTCCTTTACCTTACAGGCCAAAAGCACATAAGAACATGCCATACAGGGTCAGACCAAGGGTCCATCAAGCCCAGCATCCTGTTTCCAACAGTGGCCAATCCAGGCCATAAGAACCTGGCAAGTACCCAAACACTAAGAAGATCCCATGCTACTGTTACTAGTAATAGCAGTGGCTATTTTCTAAGTAAACTTAATAGTAGATAATGGATTTCTCCTCCAAGAATTTATCCAATCCTTTTTTAAACACAGCTACACTAACTGCACTAACCACATCCTCTGGCAACAAATTCCAGAGTTTAATTGTGCGTTGAGTGAAAAAGAACTTTCTCCGATTAGTTTTAAAAGTGCCACATGCTAACTTTATGGAGTGCCCCCTAGTTTTTCTATTATCCAAAAGAGTAAATAACTGTTTCACATCTACCCGTTCTAGACCTCTCATGATTTTAAACACCTCTATCATATCCCTCCTCAGCCGTCTCTTCTCCAAGCTGAAAAGTCCTAACCTCTTTAGTCTTTCCTCATAGGGGAGCTGTTCCATTCCCTTTATCATTTTGGTCACCCTTCTCTGTACCTTCTCCATTGCAATTCTATCTTTTTTTGAGATGCGGCAACCAGAATTGTACACAATATTCAAGGTGCGGTCTCACCATGGAGCGATACAGAGGCATATGACATTTTCCGTTTTTTTCACCATTCCCTTTCTAATTCCCAACATTCTGTTTGCTTTCTTGACTGCCGCAGCACACTGAACCGATGATTTCAATGTGTTATCCACTATGACGCCTAGATCTCTTTCTTGGGTGGTAGCTCCTAATATGGAACCCAACATTGTGTAACTATAGCATGGGTTATTTTTCCCTATATGCATCACCTTGCACTTATCCACATTAAATTTCATTTGCCATTTGGATGCCCAATTTTCCAGTCTCAGAAGGGGCTGCTGAAGCTCTGTCCTCCCAGTCCTCTTCTTTAGCACCCACAACCAGTCACTCACACACACAGCCCAATTAGACCTCATGACCAGGGTTTCACACATACCAGTCACCTCCCTGACCAGTCTCTCTCTCACACACACCAGTTACCTCCCTGACCAGTCTGTCTTTCACACACACACACACACACCAGTTATCTCCCTGACCAGCCTCTGTTTCTCACACACACATACACATACCAGTCACCTCCCTGAGCAGTCTCTCTTCCTTACACACACCAGTCACTCCCTGACCAGTCTGTCTCTCAGTCACACACACATGTTCTGTCACTTACATACAAGCTCCCAATTACACAAAAAAATGCTCTCTCCCCCTCTGGCTCACTCTCACTCATCACCCCTCCTCCTCCCCAGCACAAATGGCAGCTGCAGAAGCCGCCTCCTCAAGCCCCTGCAGCCCAAGAATGAAAAATACCATTAGCTGTGGGGGATAACTCTGTTCTTTCTCCCATAGCTGATCGCCGGATGTGCTTCATTTTGGTCTGGGCCCATGCTGCTGCCAGTACTTTATGCAAAACTTGGGAATTTCTTATTTAGTCACCCTGAGATTTCATTCATTAGTTGAGGTGGGGACAGGCTCCCAAGTATGCTCACAAGCTTTCATGCACACTCACTCTTAACACACTCACATGTTCACTTTCATGCTCATTTTCACAGACCTGCTTGCTCACATTGCTTGCATTCTCCCACACATACACTCCCTCTTCCTACCAACGGCAGCAATCTCTTCCTTTGGGCACCCCGGCAGCCATGAAACTCCTCCTCCATCTTCTTCAGGCTGTCCCTTTTTGACTTCTACTTCTGCTGTGGGCTATGGGATGCCCCCTTCGTCCTGCCCCACTGGCCAATCAGAGGCCTCCTCCCTTCTTCCTAATCCCACTGGCAGGAAGAAGGGAGGAGGCTTCCGATTGGCCTGAGGAGGCAGGAAGGAAGCTTCCCATTGGCCAGTAGGGGCAGGAAGGAGGCTTCCCATTGGCCAGCAGGGGTAGAAAAAAGGGAGGAGGGAAGCACAACCGGGGCAGTGGGACACCGGGAGCCGCAACACACTTGTTGAGAATCGCTGCTCTAGTGAATCCATCATTCTGCCATTTATTAGTGTTTAAGCCATCTCTGCGATTAATGTAGTTCTTGTTAACCTTTTTCTCTCATTAGGCATGCAGAAAGGAAATCTGAGTCAGTGTTAATGGAGTAACATATTTATCATAGTAAGATATGTAGTTCTGTTTGCAAGTCAGGTTGAATTATGGGAGTTCTAAGTATCCATAAGATGTATATGCATCATAGCCATGCGAAACAAGGCGTTTGTATTTAGTCTTTTCAGAACCTGACAGCAGCAAGACTATATATAACTGAGCTTAAAAGTAGAACTCTGACATGGAATGGCCTACCAAAGGTTTCTCATTACACGTCCTGAAAAGTGAGTTTATCTTCCTTTTTTGTCTTTGTTTTTCATTTAGGTCTCTCCCTTTCGGTAGGCGTCAAAGCTTATGTTGGTGTTATATTATATTTCTATACTGCCTTCCTTAAACAAATGTAATCCAAAGTAGTTTAAAATAGACAGAAAGCATGTAATAAACACATCAATCTAAATACATCATTAAAATGGAATACGTCAAGAGGTGGTCTAGATGCCTGGCTCAAAGCAGCCCAGTCTCTCACTAGGGTAAGGCCAAGACACTAATCTAGCTGCTCAATAAATTACATCACGAAACAATAAGCAAACCACCTGCACATCTAACCTACTGCACACCTACCCAACGTCCCCAAATCCCCTGGCCTCAGGTTTCCCTGTTCAGGAGTGAACCAATCCCGTATCAGGGGGTTCACTAAATTGCCTCCTCCCCTGGCACCCAAGATGACGACAATACAATGCACAATTTCTAAATTCAAACACATACATTTATATTCTTAGGAGTGAATTTTCAAAGGGGTTCGGTACATAAACATAGCACATACGCGTGTAAGTGGCAAGCCTATGCGCACAGTAAGGTTGCAAGGAAAACGGGCCCTCCGTGTTGAGCGCCCACTTTCCTAACGCACGCCCAGCCACCTTTCCTGCATGTCGTAAAATACATTTCCCGTGCACACATGCGCACCAGATTTTAAATTCCGCGCACACATGTGCGGGTAGGTCGGGACTTGCACGCATGGGGGGGTATTTTAAAAAGCGACACATGGCAATGCGAATAGGCCTTCCCCAATTCCCTCCCGGTCCGCTCCAATTAAGGAGCAGTCTGGGAGGGAACTTCCCTATCCCCCTACCTATCCTTTCTACCCTTTCTTCTCTCCGACCCCCTAACCCCTACCTAGCTACTCACATCTATTTTTTGTTCCATTATTTTCTGCTCCTCTGAGCAGGAGTAAACTCTGTGCGCCAGCCGGCTGCCGGTACGCACTTCCCCCAGGACAGTGTCTAATGTTGCTGACCCGGCCTGCCCCTTTTAGCTGGCCCGGCACTTCTGTGCATATCAGGGTTATGTGTGAGGTTGGGCCCTTTCGAAACTGCGCGCAGGGCCTGGCCACACATGTGACCCCCGAATTTTTACGCACATAGGCCAGAAAAAAATTCAGGCTTTATTGTATAAGGGGGTAGTGGATGTGCATCCAAAACGCGTGCTTTACTGTATTGGCCTGTTTCTGTTTTGTAACCCTTGAGAGTATACATGTGTTTTCACTTTCGCATATACATTTTATCAGGGAAATGAAAGGGGCATTCCAAGGCGGGGGTTCAGAAGTACTCACAGTAGTTGCTATTTTTTTAAAAGAGATATCCGTATACATGAGTGAACTTTATTTGTGCACTTTTACACATGTTCATTGACTCACGCAAATGAAATCAGACTTTGAGTGGGAGGTCTGGTGAACTTGTGGGGGCTCAGGGTGAAGTGCTAGAGGGTTTAGATGAATTGGAGAAGGACTGATTGGCTGAACTGGGAAGTATGGGTGAACTGGTGACTCCAAATATGTGCATAAGTAAGTATTTTCAAAATATTATATTGTGCTTACTTTATAAAGACCGGCCTCTGTGTTTAATTCTGCGTGTGTATTCATTCACAAAGTATGCATTTTTTTTACATTTGAAATATATATGCCTACTGAAACACATGCACATACTTTTGGAGGAGAAATACGTGGCATTTTATAAACTGTGAAGTTCCTGCCACATAGTTTATAAAATACTAGCATTAATCTCCGCGTGTCCAGTTGTGTGCAGAAATGCTATATCGCGGATAGGTTGGAAAGTTAGGCTTTTTGCAAAAAAAAACATGCAATTGACTGAGATAAATTCAGAAACCAACCAATTATTTGGGTACTTTGTTCTCTTTTAGAAACAGAAGCAAGAAAAAAGACCTTTTTATAGAATACTGTATCTCCCCTTTCCACATTTCAGCTCCTGCAGTACAAACCACATCGGGGATGGGGTGTCAGTGCTGGTTTATTAAACTCTCTCTGACTTTTAGCGCACTGCTGGTATAAATAAACAATCAGTCCAGGTCACAAACAAAGCTTAAATCCAGTCCATTTATGCAGTTTAAGTCAGTTTCCACTATAGTTCCTTTCCATGGACAGACACAGTGAACATTTGAACCAAAACTCCTATTTACAAGGTAAACACAAAGTTTAAACACCTTCATATCACAGAACAAGAATATACACAGGATGAAGGTCTTACAGGTCTTTCACTAGGATTCTACACTGTTTCTGGGCCTTCAAGCCATCTAAATGCAGAGAACACCTTACTGGCAACCCAGAATAGATTTTGTCTCTCTTGAGGGCCAATCTGGACCTTCTGGGGAAGGACCATATACCTCAGGCTATCAGTAGACTCAGCCTGTGTCTGGCTGAAGCTACCTGTGGCTCTATGCCCAGATAACTAGCTCTGAAGCAGGCAGACCCTGGTTCCAAGCCATCTAATGCATTTTTTGTCCTGTCAACTCTTAAAGAGAGAACGTAGGGGAAATTGAGATCATACGGCCCATCCAGTCTGCCCATCCGCATCCCCTGCTCAGCTTTGTAGTCCCTTCCACTCCCTCAGAGATCCTCTGTGCTTGTCCCAGATTTTCTTGAATTCTGATACTGTTCTTGTCTCCTCCAGTGTCACAGGGAGGCAGTTCCATGCATCTACCACCCTTTCTGTACATAAATATTTCCTTGCATTACTCCTGATCCCATCACCCCCCCTTGTTCTAGAGCCGACTTGCCTCCTGTGCAAATTATTCCTTACAGCTATTTTAAATGACTTTCTGTACCGTATCACCCTTACTTTCCTTTTCTCTAAGGTATAAATGTTTAGATCATTAAGCTTTCCCTATATGCTTTGTGATGACAACAGGTAACAGTTTTGGTGGCCACCCTCTGTTCGGTTTATATCCTTTTGAAAATGCAGTCTCCAGAAGTGTATACAGTATTCTAAATGAGGTCTCAGGAGAGCAGTATCGCCTCCTTTTCCTTGCTGGCTCTTCCTCTCCCTATACACCCAAGCTTCCTCCTGGCTTGTGCTGTTGCCTTACCTACCTTTTTTTTTTTTTTTGGCCTGTTTAAAATGATCAGATGTGATCACCCCCTTTCTCATCGGCACTTTCTTCCCTGTGATTAGAACTTTATTCACATTGAGATTGTTTAGCTATTTTGCATTTTTTAATTTATGCTATGAAACGGTGTTGGGGGGGGGTCTCTAGAAAGGGTGTGTGATTTTATATCTATGTGATAGAGCCTTTCACTCTCCTAGTCAAGAGTATGGGATGTGGTTAATTGTTTAAGGGAATTTTAATTAGTAGCATTTATTTCTGTTATACCAATGCATTCTTTCAGATATGTTATTACGTTATGTTGATGCCTTTATACCTAAACTGCTTTGGGTCCCCTTTTCAGAGAGGAAGGCGATAAATAAGCCGAAAATAGAAATAAAAATAGATATAGACCCCCATATTCTATAGTAACATATCCTGACCTGTTCTTGTTTTTAGGCACAGATCACCCCCCCCCCCCCTATATTATGTTGCTCTCTCGGGTTTTGCAAACCAAATGCAAGATCCGGCATTTTTTCACATTGAATCTTAGCTGCCAAAGTCTAGATCCCTCCTCATCTTTTCTAGCCTGTTGCAGATCTGTATATCATCTGCAAAAAAAGACAAACTCTTCCTGCTAGCCCTTCTGCAATAACGCTTACAGAAATGTGGACCAGAACCAGACCGAGGACCGATCACCGTGGCAGCGTTTACGGTAGCTGCACAGGCAAGGCAGGAGTGACCAAGAATGGCTCCTGCCCTGTGAAGACTGAAGACTAATAAAATGGAGTTTCAGAGGCTACAAGGGATTGGAGAAGGGCCTGGGAGGGTGGTG
Organism: Rhinatrema bivittatum; assembly: GCF_901001135.1. Taxonomy (NCBI): domain Eukaryota; kingdom Metazoa; phylum Chordata; class Amphibia; order Gymnophiona; family Rhinatrematidae; genus Rhinatrema; species Rhinatrema bivittatum. Next base: position 12,087,382 of record NC_042631.1, read on the forward strand.
GGGTTTGGTTTTTTTTTTTTTTTAATTTTTACACCAGCAGCAGCGAGGGTCAGCTTAAGTGTTTTTTTAGAACAAAATAAAGTAAAATGAATGAAATTTCCTTCATTTTTCTTTCATTTTATCTTAAAAATGAAGGAAACCGGGAAAAGTAATTACATTTTCCACTTCATTTCAAATGAATGGCCGGTCATCCCTAGAGTAAAGCAGGCCCTTAGCAGCACCGCATGTCTTGTTGGAACTCCAAGACTCCGCAGGGATTTCAGAATACGAAAGATGAACATTTCCACAGTGCGTTTCTGGCGTAGAACCCTTCTAACCACCACATCCGACTCTTAAGACGAAATGTAGCCACAGCATCGGACCTGATCGTCTTCTCTAGGGGATCGTATGGCGCACGTTAAACTCTAACTTCAGCCGATGTATGGAACATTAAAATCTCCTTCTGCTAAGTAAACTTCAATATGCAGAGACAGACAAAAAAAAAAAAAAATATATATATATATATTGTAATGCCTTAGTTTTGAACTTCAACGTGAATTTATTAAAATTTATAGCTGGCCGCTCCACACAATTGTTCATGGTTTTTTAATGGCTACAGTAAAGTACTCATTTCAGATGCTAATTACTGCAGTTAGATCTTGTTAGAAATATCTGACGCATGTGGAGTGTGACGCATGCAGATACTCTTAAGTAAGTAGATGAAGATGGAGTCTTCCGCTGATAACATCATATGAATTTTCAGCAACTCTCCCTGACTAAGTTTATATATGGGTCCATTGATGTGATATAAGACCAATCCTATAGACTGGTGAAACTTGCAGTAGATAAAGGTGGCCTTTCTCTCATTTTATTCTTTGTGTTTGCTTGGAATATATAGGTGAAACGCGTTATTTAAATATTGGTTTACTGATATTGTCAATGACATCTATCCTAAACATTTGTCTGCAAACCTAAATGTCACGAAGTCTTCCCACAGTATTACCATGCAATGCTGATTCTCTATTGGTAATGAAGCTCTTCATGCAATCCTGTGGAAATATTTCTTTTTTTAAAACCATGGGATTAATTTATCCTTTAACAGTGTTTTTAATTGAGCCCACTGTAACTTTCTGAGGCTGGTTCTTCTGTTTCAGTGTATGGGTCATGCATTAATCCTAAGGAAGGCAATGAAGTAAAAGGAAATGCTAGATCATAAAATAGCGAAATGTAAATATTCATGAGCTCATGAACACTGGAGCTTGACTGATGAAACTCAAAAAAATATAGGGCTTGGGGCTGAATGCAAAATGCTTCTTTAGTGCTAAATTACCTGTTGCTACAATCTGTGTTTCTCATGCAACATGAATTTCAGATTCTTTCATACATAGTGTCTCTCTGTCTGAATCATTCTTTCTTTAATCCAATAGCACCCATAATGTGAACCTCATGTATTTCTACCTTTTCTTGTAATCTTTCATGCAGTATAAGGCTGTCAGAATCCCTCATGATGTCTTAATTGCTTCTCCTTTCATACAATACGAGTCTTTCCTCTCACTTACATAGTATAAAGCAGATCCATCATGCAAAAAGGTATTTCATGCTAGCACGAGGGACACTCTGTGCTGTCCCATAGAGCCTTACTCCTTTGTTTAATGTTTACACTTCTAAAGTTTGCAGAGTGGAAAACAATGTCACCAAACATTTTATTTACATGAATTTGGCCGCAGATTTAATAAGGCTCTTATTTAAAAGTGAGCCGGTCAAATGTGCATGCAAGTTGTTGAGGTGTACCCTTAGCCATTTGTACGCTGGCATTTTACCAAGAGATGTTATTACGTAAGAGAGAGAGAGAGAGAAAAAAAAAAAAGACACGATTTAAAATAGAATGGGATGAATCAAGGGACAAATAAGGTGCACCAGATATGGTGATTTATAGATACTCGCTAGTTTGACTTCGGGATTTTGGAGAATTTTGATGTTTCCCAAACCGCTGCTTACAGTGAGTTACAGTTCAGGCACAGCAGGAAGGCCCTCTGTTCTAGAGTGACATTGCCCAAAGTTGCCAGGAACGTCAGCGGCAGGTGTGACATTTGAGCCCTGGCTTCCCCGGGTTCTCAGCCTTTGCTGCTCTAACTGCTAGGGTCGCTCCACTCGGCAGTGAAGGCTTATTGATTTTAAGCTTATTCACTGCTTCGTTTAGTTGTAAAATTTCTTCTTCAGCAAAGCCGTGGCACTTGTTTATTAAAGATTTGCTTTGGTGCAAGAATTGCAGCTGATTTAGCAACACAAATCTTTTCAGTGGGGAAAATACTGGCACGAAGTTCAACAAATGAGCCCCCATGCACGGACAAACACAATTACTGCGTTTGGACACGTTTAAAGACCTAGAAATAGAGGTCAGTAAAGAAACTGCAGGCAATAAATGCATTTTAGATCAATCTATTTATTTATTTATTTATTTATTTATTTAAGTTTTTTTATATACCAACATTCAAGACAGAAGTCCCATCATGCTGGTTCACAAGAAACATAGTGGTTTTCAAATCTGGTCTTTGAAGCCTGTGGAGGAGTGTCCCCGAAAACCCTCCTTAACTAGAGCTAGACCAGGCAACTAGCCAGATCCGCCTTAAAAACTAGAGACAGGTAGCTCCCTGGGTAGATCCTGGAGAGCAGGAATAAGAGCCTGAGTCCAGCTGGGAATAGACAGACAGGCCTTGCGTTTCCAGGAGAAGGTAGCTCCTGCAAGAAAGTAAATGCTGGGAAATAAATAGTGAATACTGAAGGCACATGTTGAGCTGTGAATACTGAAAATAAATGCTGATTGGGAATGTGGCTTTTCTAAACAAAGTTTATATATAAGAAAAGTCAGAGTCCAGCATGTGTGTGTCCTCTGGGGAGTTCACAGACCGCCTCTGCTATCTCACGAGCTTCCAAATAGATCTGGCTTTCAGGGCATGCACAATGAAAGTTCATGGAATACATTTACGTACAGGGTTGGGATACGAGCCACTTTAATTTGTAGATTGTGATTGCTCTGAAAAGCAGACCATTTGGGAGGCCTTGAGGGACTGGATTAAGAACCACTGGATCAGTCCAATAAAAAGATCTCACTTGTGACTATTTGCTGCCTTTTCTTTCATAAATAATCCAGAAAAACTACTGAGGATGCTTGAAAGCAATAATGATTTTGGCATTGGATCAGCCCTGGAATAATAAAATAAATGCAGGCTATAAGATTTTCTGCTCCATCGCACCTGGGAAGTAAAATGTTTTTTTTTTTTTTTTCCCAAGCTGCATTACCATGAGAGCTTGAGAGAATAAAATATTAGGTACTAAAGCACGTAACTTGTCCACGGGTGACTACAGAATATACTTCTCCTTTTCTAGCAGTGTAATAGTGACCAGGTTAGACCATGGAATCCAATCAATAAAATGTCAGCCAGGGATATGCAGGGAAGACATCAGCCCAACTTCCCTAATAAAATCTCACACACTGATCTTCTGTCTGTGCTGGGACTGAAGATAATGACAGGAGCTATATTTGTTAATTTAATCACTATGCAGTAAAACAAAAATACAGTTGTAAATCACATTAAAGAAAAATAGTTTGCCTGAACATGTTGCTAATAAAAAGTACAAACAGCTGCTGCAGTATTTCATGCTCCTGGTAGTTTTACTGCCTTTGTAATGCAATGCGTGTTCTGTCTGATTTCGGGCTCCAAGCAGGAAGGGGTAATATATCCTTAAGGTTACCAGAGAGAGAGAGAGAGGGCGTGATAGGCCATTGCCTGTGACCAGCACCGAACCTAAACGGCAGCCTGGCTCAGCGCTTCAACAACTGCTTTATCTGCCTTTTCACAGACAACCACACAGTTTCACACTCCTGAGGCACCGCACACAATTAAACACTCTCCTTGGCTGCCCCTTGTCACACTGCTAACCCCATCAGCAGGCTCTCGGCCTCCTTCCATGGGGAGCCCGTGGGTGTCCTGACCCAGTCTGGTTGGGCCTCTCGCTGAAGCCTTCTGTCTTCCTCGGCAGTCTTTGTCCCCAGAGAAATCCTGCTCTCTTTAAGTAAATCCTTAATGCCGTCTGGATTCCCCCAGTTGCTATCACATCCATCTGGAGGTGCCATCTATCTTCCTCCTGACTGGTTTTAGGTTAAGACTCCCTGGGAAGTAGGTTCCCCAGCAGCCTCTTACTCTCTCTTCCTCTTGGATCTACAACTGTTATTCTTAAGATGGCGTTGCCTCAGGTTTTCTTCGCAGCACCCTCTGTCTCTGGCTGGCCTGCTTTCTCCCTATCTCTGGACTATTTCTGTCTGGGTGATGTAACTGCCTGATCATATAGGGCTGCAAGCAATAGATAACTTAAAAGCATTCGGGGGGAAAAAAAAATGCAAAGAGCCATATTATTGGTTCTCCTCTTTTGAGTGGTGGAAATAGAGCACTTGGACCTCTTTTAATGACTTTTAAGCCACTAATAATACTTAAAACATTGCATGTGTTTTAGAAATGGCATCCTTTGATTCATCTTTAAAGATATGTGTCAAACGTGAAGCTTTTCACTCTTTCCTTTAGTCTTCAGATTACATGGAGAGAGAGAGATTTTTATACTTTTTTTTTTTTTTTTTAATTGGGGAGTGGGTGGGTTAGGTTGTCATTAAATTTGAGTGTTTATTATGGATTTTTCTACCCTTAGTTTTTCTGAAGCTGATTTAGGAGGAGATATTTTGAAGCGATGCCTCTGAAGAGAACAATCATCTGCAGAACTTGACCCCCGATAAACCAAATGGGGATGTGAATCCGTCCATGTTTTTGTGATCCCGAAAAAGAAATATTTTGCGTTGTCAATTAGTCCGCCGTTTGGAGACGGGTTTAAAATTTTGGGTAGACTCCATTAGCTTCCATGCTACATGAAACTAAGCCGGTCCAGATGAGAACACATTGAGCAGATAAGTTTTGCTTAAAAAACTTTCCCCCCAGGGAAGCAGAGTTTTATCGAAACATCAGCCGATGTCAGGGTTAATTGTCTGAAGTGAAACCTCAACATTTTATATGATATAGTTGGAATAAATTTGGGATTTATTTTTTATTTGTAATTGAAAATTATTAAACATTATTGGCTTAACTAACAGTGTTACCTTGGGGAGAAATGGTTGAGAGGACTGGGAGTCTGTGTTTGGTTGTGCTGACATCCTTATGATTCATCTTTAAAGATTATATGTCAAACACGGTGCCTTTCTCATGTAATTAGTTTTTCACTATCTTTCCTTTGGGTGCTTCAGATTATATTGAGAGAGAGATTTTTCTACTCCTTTGTTGGGGGGGGGGGGGGGGGTGGGTGTTGGGTTATCCTTGTGACTGACACGGAGTTTGAATTCTGTGAGGAACGGAGCATAATAAAAATGGCCAGAATTAGAAAAAGTTGTAGTGTTCAGCAGTTTGCAGAGTGTCCTGTGTGCACAGGTTGGCTTACCCATCCCTCTGTCGGTCTTGATGCATTGCCCATTAAATCATAATGTTGGCTTTCCTTCCTTGTGGAAAATAGCTGGCTTCATGTATGGCCAGCTGGAAACAGATTTGAATTGGCCAGTAATAGTTATGTAGGAAGAATGCTGAAGCTGAGTTGGCACACATTAAACCTTTCGCTGTAATTATATTTGCATGCAGAGAAAAGTGGAATTTTTATCATTTTAGTTCCAAGGCAATACCTACAATTTTACTTGACATGAAGAATTGAGCATCTAGCAGAGATGAATTTATATTTTAGTCTCTTTCTGATTCTTTATGAGCTGCATATATATCAAGTAGGACGTAATAGCAGATGTGATTACATCACCAAACATTCTATTTTGCTTCCAGGACAATTCCATTAACTCAAAACACTGTCATTATCCTTTTAGAGAGGATAATTTTATAAAAGCCAGAATAATGATAAAGTTTGCATGTACTTTACTAAGTATTTTCAAAGCAAATCTGTGTTTATAAGTTCACTTTGAAAATCCTGGGGTAATTGGTTGAGTGTGTGTCCAAATTACATCACCCAATGCTAAATCTGCTCCAAACAGGGTGAGGTCAATATTCAGTAGGCCGTTTAGTGGACAAGTTATCTAGCTAAAGTTAACTGGATAACTTGTCCTGTATATTCAGTCGGATAAATGCCCTGCTGAAAACACTTGTTGGACAGATATCCAGCTACATATAGCCAGAAAACTTTAACCCTAACTGGGCATTGATTGAATATGCCCAGTTAGGCCTAAAGTTATACAGCCTTGTGTGGCCGGATAACTCGCTACTTACCCAGATATCTTCAGAGATATCCGGGTAAGTAGCGCATCTTAGGGAGGAAACCCTAAGCTGCAGCTTCTCGGCCCATGCCCACTCCCCCCACCACCATATGTAACTCCCCCCCCCCCCCCGATGCCCAATCCTTTAAACCTGGGAAACTTTAAAACTTTCAGTAGACTTTTTGCCGCCAACCTGGGTCTCCTCCCTCCCTCCCACCCCCCCGCTCTAAAAAAAAAAAAAAAATAACAACCCCCCCCCCAAAAAACCCCCAACCTTAAAATGTCTCTCTTCTGCTTCCCTCCACTGTTAACGCCCTCCCCTACCTCTTCTCTGTGCCGCTTCCTGCTATATGATGCTGGAAGCGTTACTTAGGTAATATCCTGACTTATGCAGGAAGTGACCGTGATCGCCGAGAACAGCAATCCCAGCACACAAGAGGGGCCATTGTTAGAGGAAAAGGGTGGGTGGGAGGGGGGAGGGCAATCACAGTGGGGGGAGGCAGAGGAGGTACATTTTAAGTTTGGGTTTTTTTTAGAGCGGAGGGAATGGGGAGGCTTGGGATGGCGGTGAAAGTCTGCTGAAAGTTTTAAAGTTTTCCGGGTTTAAAGGATTGGGCCAGCTGGGTAGGATATCCAAGGGGGGGGGGGCGGGATACATAAGGTGGTAGTGGTGGTGGGGTGGGCATGGGGCCAGGAGGCCTACAACTTAAGTTTTTTGTTTTCCTAAGATGTGCTACTTACCCGGATATCTTCTCAAAAGGCCAGATAACTTTAGACCTGCTCTGAAGGTCTAAATTTAACTATTGAATATGAACCTTGGTGTATCTTGTATGAGTTAATATATGCTCTGAGAGCTCGATATTCAAACACTACTTAGCCGGATAAGTAGGGACTTTATCCAGCTAAGTGGAGGTCACTGAAGGTCTGGTCACATTTAGCAACCTGCCATAGAACAGATCTAACTTAGCCAGGTATAACTTATCCAGCTTTGTAGTGCCAAATATGGGGATATTCAACAACATAGTCGTGCTATTGAATGCCCCAAGTAAGTTAACCGGATAACTCTTATCCGGCTAACTTACTAAACAGATTGCTTTGAATATTGGGGCCATACTTTATAAATTGAAAGTATGTGCACAAATCTTAACTTCACTTCTCAGAGCACCTGTCTGTAATTTGCATGAAAATGTATTTGTAACCGGGTTACAAATGGTCTTTTATGTAAACTGATCGTAAACAGCCATTGGCGCACATAAAAATGGGTTTTATGCATTTAAATAGCTTTGAAAATCAAGCCCATAATGTTCTAAACGTACAGTATGAATGAAATGCCCCCAAAGGGAGCAGATACTTAACACATGGGACCCCATGTTTATGGTAGTGAGTAGCATATGTATTTGTCAGCAAGATTTTATCTTAGCAACTTCTGAAGAAATACAAGCAAGCCACTTTAAACATGCATTGCACAACTCTAGAGAATCCAGTTGCTTCAATCTGAAACACATTCTCCCAGCAGGGATGATGACGTCTTTTGACATCACGATACTTTACATAAGTTCCCCTTTTCTTGCTTTATGCAAGATTTCTTTTCCCTAGGTTAATAATCTTCTTATCATTGGCTGAAAGAATGGAGGTTGCAAGAAAATGCATGTTTGCTCTCCAAGTTGTCTGTTTATGAACCCTCAGGTGATACGACCTGAGTGTCTGACTGCAGAATAAATAACCTTGACTTAAATATACTAATCAAATTCGCCGAGCTGTCTTTCAAAGGCAGTCATTGGAACCATCTCGATTTTTTGCATAGTAGAGTTAAGCTAAAGCAAACAAAAGGCTGGCATTTATCACTGCTCTTGGCACGATGCCATAGCATTGTACGAGCAGCCTATTCAGTATCTATTAGAGAAAACCAGAGTATTATTAGCAGGAAGGTAAACAAGCTTGTTATACTTGATTAAGATTCATAATCTCAATATTTAAAGTTCCATAAATTATTATTATTATTTTTTTTAGCTTGTTGGGTTCAGTCTGAAGAATTTCATTGACATCAACCATTTGCTCTTGTATCCAACATTATAAAGGTCACAGAAAAATGTTGCTGCTTTGTTGAGTTGTAAACCTCGAGCCAGCAGAAGTGTAAATTCCGAATTTCTGAGTGTAGCACATGACCCAGAAGGATCTCTTTCTATATGCTTTCATTTCAGGAGAATGAGCCAACCTGAATATATTTACAGATGTCAGTGTAATTCCTGGCAAGATTCCTGCTGTGCTTGCACAGCTCCCATTAGATGCTATGGGAGCCATTTTGACATTTTAAAAAATATTTCATGCTTACAGGAAAGCTAGCTGGTGCAAAATAAATTATCTTTCATTCTCTACCACAGACTGCCTAAACAATGTAACCTCCTCTTGTGGTACATAAACCTTCATTTTTGAACTCTGGCTAGAGTTTTCTATGCAAAAGTGCCTTTTAAAGAGCCAAGGATGCTTTTCCCATCTAGGATAGTGCTGGACAGGGGGATATAAGAAGTAAGGACCAAACCAGTGCCTCAGCCTCCTGCGTCCCACAGCCCCCCTCCCCCCCCCAATTCCTATCCACCTCCTTTAACTTGGGGAACCAAGCCAGCTGCAGTGCTCAGTTTGTAATAAAAAAGGCCAATTTTTTGAGTATTAAAGATTTACATTTGTGGGCATTGTTCATCACCGAGTGTTCCATTTTTTGTACTACTTTGAATTTCTATGAAATGTTGATGGGCCTGAGTGGTTTCCGGCTGTTGTCAGGGCTGCTAACCATATGGACTGGGTTTTGGTTGTTGCCAGGACCCACTCAGCCCCCCCGGTGAGGCAGCAGACCTGTTTACCCCCTTGCATAGTTGTTGCTTGCAGCTGTGGGCTGTAGCCTTGTTTTGAGCATGGTCAACTGTGCAGTGATGCTTAGACATGGACAGACTCCCTAAGAGGACTGCCGCCTTGCTCGCCTGTGACAGCCTGTGGGGGCCAGATGGATGCGTACACTTGGACCATCCAAGCTTCCCTTCTCCTCTTCCCCCCCACCCCATATTAGTGGAAGGAGGATTAAGAAGTGTATTTAGGAAGGGTTCGTGTACTGTACTTAGGCTAGAGTCCTTGTCAGATAATCTAACAGAGCTGTAGCTTTTTATTATTCCACTCAAATGTGTACAGCTGTTTATCGAGTCTGTAGTGTTCATTATTTCCCGTGAAGGAGCTGGGGAGGGTCTGGTTGGGTCACAGTTGCCATGTTATGGTGATATTGTTGGAGATTTTCTCTTCTTCTCTGAGCTCTGCTGTCAGAGTACCTATTTGTCGAGGCAGAACCATTCATTGGGAGTGGATAATTTATTTTCCTCATTAGTTTGCCTGCTGTGCATGCAAAGCTTCTTCTACCTGATTTCCAATTTGTTTTGTGCTCCCGCTAGAGGTTGGTTTCACGACACCCATGATTGCTAACTCTGCCCTGGGCTTGTTTCCATATTGCTGAGCTTTCAGTGATACAGGATCCGCTTCTGCAAGACAGAACATTTTCATAGGCATTGTACTTCCTCCTTGATTTCCTCAGTGTATTCCCCATCACAGGTCCCTCAGCCACTGACGGAGACCGTTTTCTGTACATCCATGGAAGAGTCTGTGCTCATCACGGGCGTTTGCTCCATGGCTTTACTACGATGCTTTCCTTCTTTTAGTTTCTTCCTTGTTCTGACGCAAGCCGCATTATGCATTTTATTGTAAAGTTCATTTCTTACGGTGCCAGTTTGGGACTAAGTGTAGAGTTTAACTATTTAAAGATGAGAAGTTTAACTATTAAAATGCCTGCTTTTTGGCAGGTCTGGGTGGCATGACAGGAAATAGGGAGAGGGTAACACCTAGACAGCAAGGGGTTCACAAAGTGACCAAGGGGAGGGCCTTTCATCACTTCTTTTTAAATATCTTCTATTACTCGCTTCTACTTCCCGTTTTTTATCTTTCCTGCCTCTTTACAGCTGTCAATAATAGCAGACTAAAAGGAGCAATTATGATTACAGCTACAGATCTAATCGTGCAATCAAAAGTGTCTTTAGGCACCCTGAAATCCTTTTAACATCATCTACGATGACAATTGCTAAACTAGATGCATCCACCGTACGCAAAGCAAAAAGTAAAATACATTAGCCATGAACTCTTCTCAAAATAGACAAAGAGAAGGCAAAATTGATGTTTTGTCCTTTCTCTTAGTTTGTATGACTGTATAAGTAAAGCATTGTAGTTTGCACCATGGAATTATGCCAATGGTATCTCTTAATGAGGTTTTCAGAAATGTGAGTTAGTCCCCTCCTGTCCTTAGTCTCTTTAAGACGCTGCTCTGTTCCATGTTGTACAGAGCCCTTTGCAGCCACCTCTCAAAAAAAAGATATCTGTAGCCATACACAGGTTTTATGACGGTGTACAAAAGGCTATTTCCAAGCTGCTCTTTCAGAGATCCTCATTTTCTTGACCCATGCATACTTCCTGGCTTTGTAACAGTTCAGCGTCTTGCTGTCAGGAGTGGGCAACAAAAAATCCAGACTACCAAAGACCATTATTCTTGGCGTTGATCCTAATCTGTCTCTGTTTATCTCTGAAACCTGAACTGTGTACAAGCTCTGCTCTAGCAGCAACATCTAAAAACATCGCAAAAAAAGTCTTCTCAAATGAAGAATTGGTACACATTGATTGCTGTACATCTTACAAGACATTTGCTGAATATGTATACAGAAGGGATTGTATATTTTCTGCAGTTAATAAATATTCTTAGACTATAAAAGTTATATTAATCCCATGGTGCCAGGAATTGGATTTTCCCAGCATGTGTCTTGCTGTAGGATGCACAGGGACTACATGAACGGACTAGAAACATTTTGTGTGTCAGACGGAAAAACCACAAAAGCTAAAAATTTCAGAGTAAAGTCTGGCAAAAAATATGAGCATAGATTTAAAAGAATAGCATGCAAAAATAGTGAAGTACCAAACAAGGAGAAATATTTTACAATTAAAAATGGTGTAATGAACAGATTAACTGATCAATTTGCATAGAATAATAGTTTCTCTAACAGACACTTATGATGGACCAGTATATTTACAAATTTGCATTTGTAATGTTCTCGTTCCCTCTTAGTAACCAACTGGTGTATAAACCTGTATATATGCTCCCTCTGTTATACAACCAATGTCTAAAATAGTCAATGTATATTGAAACCAACACTTGAACAAACCTCCTTCCCCCTCATAGTAACCAACTAAGTATGGCCCTTACCGACCTTGGGCAAGTCACTTTACCCTCCATTGCCTCAGGTACAAAACTTAGATTGTAAGCCCTCTGGGGTTAGGGAAATACCTACAGTACCTGAATGTAAACTTTTATAAATGTGATATCTTTTATATAAATTGTAAATAAATAAATATATATAAAACAGCATACGGTGATGCCCAGCTGCATAACTGTTTTGGTTACTTCTTCAACATAATACACTTGTTAGCAGCATTGACAAGTTTTTCTTCTGTTGTAAATTAATATAAAAGTTTTAAGTCTAAACAATTAGGAAAGTGATGAAATATGGTTCTTGTGGTATGTAGGATATGCAGCGGATGTCAGCTGAGTAATGCAGTCACCGCTGTTTTTGTAGCTGATACACTTTTGAACATACTTAGCAAAAGACGCTAAGCTCTGTGACCTAATTTTAGCATTTAATGAGATTTGAAACACCAGAGGATGACAGCGTCCCTGCTAAGATTCTGCAGCTGACTGCCCTGCTGATCAGTTTCCATTTTCTCACCCGTCCTCATCCCATATTCTCAGCCCATGGTCAATCAGGAAAGAGAAGGGCTATTGAGCAGCTGGATTGGTATCTAATTTAAAGAACAGTATCAAGCGCATAGCCCAATGGCAAAAAAGAAAAAAAGGCAATAGTTTCATTTTTCACGTGTGTATTGGGACCATACCGATTACAGGCAAATCCTTTTTGTTTTCTTTGGACGGTCCCCAGCCATAGCTCTCCCGCCCCCACCTTTTTCCTGAGGGGGTGGTATTTTCCTTTGGTTACCATGCAGTGGGAATTCTTCCTGCTGGTTAGTGCTTGGGGATCAAGGGAAAAGGGAGGTCATGGGCAGCGGTATGAGGCAGATGGATGAGGATGGGTGTTGCATGTGGCTCGCTTCCTCCCACCCACGTTCTTTTTTCCCTGTGCTTTTTGTGTTTTGTGATGTTCGGCTTGTTGGAGGGGTGTTTTTTTTTTTTTTGCTGCAGCTTGGGGGATTGGAGTACCCAAGCTTTGGGCCTTTCTTATGAGTTGTAGGAATGGGTCGTTCCCTGAAGAAGGGGATATTCAGGTTGACTGGTTTCCATTATCCCAATGGGCACTTTGCTGAGCATGGCAGGTGCCCTATGTGAGATGTGATGCTTATGTCTGCAGGTGGGTAGACATCCAGGGCAGATCATGGTTGGGGGTAGGTGTGAAACAATGAGATGTTGCTGTTTTTCGATTCTCGGCTACATCTAGTGTTCAGTAAAGCTGCAGCTTTGACCTCCACAAGTTGTCATACATTTTATCCCTAGCAGTTTGTGGATATATGAGGTGTGGAGTGGAGTTGTTGGTCCAGGGTATCAGAATTGTTAGGATAGAGCTAAAATCATCTGTAAAACACTGAAGAGTCTCGTGCATTGGCAACATGTAAAAGAATAAGTGAACATACAATGGTGAAACAGCAGTGAAGAGACTGGCTTGGATCTCACAGAGTCGGTGAGGATCTGAACTTGTGTTCCTGAGTTTCTCTTGACTCAAAAATTAGTGCCATGGAAGAAATAAACTTTCTGCTTCATATTTTGCAATTGAAAACTGTATGCCTGTATGGATATGTGTGTGTATATATATATATATATATATATATATATATATATATATATATATATATATATAGTACAAATATTTATTTATTTATTTATGGTTTTTCTCTACCGACATCATGCCAGTTTACATAGAACAGTTTTAACAGGAAAGAGAGTTACATAGAACTGGAGCAATGGTAACAATGGAGTGAAGGACATTCAGGAATTTCAAGAGAATAGGGTAAACGCAATAAAATAACAATATGAGAACATGGCAATAAGCGAACATAGAGAAGGGAGAAACCAATTGTGAAAATACAAAACAGTGGAACGGGCATGAACAATGGAATGGGCATATACAATGGATTGAGCTAAAACAAAAGAAAGGGCATCAAAATATGAATTGAGAATGAGGTAAGAAGGGTTAAGGGGTAAGCTTGTTTGAAGAGCCAGGTTTTGAGTTTTTTCTTAAATTTCTGTGTGCACTGTTCTTGTCTGAGATACCAGATGCCTCATTTTCAGTTCCCGTGCTACCGGTCGGCAGGGAGGAAGGCAAGCAGTTGTCAGTGAAGTATTGTCAATGTGATTCTTTTCGTTGGCAAGACGCTCTTCACGCCCTATTATTAAGCTTGATGTTTTTGTGCTGTGTCAAGCAAAGTAGCGCTGATTTGAGCATTCAGATGTATACGTATTATCCTTCAACTGAAGGTACGCACAACACAGAGGAGATTTCCTTTATTGCTAGCATTCACATTTCTCTTATTTAAAAACAGACTTCTACCATTTACTTCTTCAGTGGCTCCATATAAAGTGAGTTCTTTGAAGCCAGATAGTAGTAGCTTCAGTTCCACAGATTTGCATTATGTTGGTCAATGTTTAAATTCCCCCCGAAGAAGCCAGTAGGTGAAACGAGGATCCTTGTCGGGGTTTTTCAAGTCTGAATTTCTACATTGCTTCTGTGATTTCAGAATGAACGAACTTTGTAAGGAAATGTGATTCAACTTTATACATACTGTGCTGATTGAGCCGCCAAAAAACCCCAAAACATATATTTGTTATCATGGTGCTGAAGTATGTGTGTGGTGTGCGTGATTATTCCATGCAATGATTCATATGTACTTGTAGTTGGAAAAATTTTGTAAATTTAAAAAAAAACAACAACTTTTCATCACATGTATTCAGTTTTATTTGTACATTTTTCTACATATTTTTGTAATAAAGATTAAGATTTGTTTTCTATAATTGCTTTTTTAAGTATTCCTGTAGCACGGATTCCCTTTGGGAACTGACATTATATATATATATATATTTCTTTTTCCTTCTACTTTCACAGTTTAATCTCACTAGATTTCAGAAATGGGTAAACTCTCTAGTACTGCTTCCCACCGTGATATTTGTATTTCTGTCTAAATGCACAATTAAGCTCTGACAATGCTAGATAGGATTGTAGATCATGTGAAGATAAGTACCCAGGAGGGATTTTGAGCTGCAAACATCAGATCTGCAGGAGTGAAAATGGTGGGGGGTGTGGGGCTATGGTTCTCTCTTTGTTTTATTTTTTTTATTTTAGACCATATTGTACGCTTACAATTTTCCATTGGGTTCTTTTAGAAGGTCACAGATTTCATCTTAATAATAAAACTGACTAAGGCTAAAAGGTGAATTTTCAAAATGTTGCGTGCATAAAAATTAGCACGGGGTTTCCTAAACCTGCCCTGGGGACCCCACAGCCAGTCAGGTTTTCAGGATATCCACAATGAATATGCATGAGGTACATTTGCATATCATGGAGACTAACTTTAAAGATTGATACTGCATATTGGTTCCTCCCGATGCAGCAAGTGCGAAACACGGGACCGTGTCGTGTTATCACTGATGGAGTTGCCATAATGAACTTTTGCCACTTTCCAGCTTTTGAATAAATATAACAGTTTCATCTATGGTGTGGAAGTGAGGACTTTTTCCTGCACCATTGTTCCTGAGGATTTGCTTATGTGCATGGTTTATGCTTCTTTGGATTATTGGACCTTTCCCCCTCCCCCACCCCATCTACCCTGTGAATCAACGTAAGCTTGTTGAGGCTGGAATTGGTGTTTTCCCATCATCAGGGTTCCCCACAGTTTGCATTTTGTACTGAATGGCCCAGTCAGACTACGAGCTGGGGCTAGCTGGGCCTGCCCCTGTATTTGCCAGGCGTTACCAAGATCACTCAGTGAACTTGTTCATACATCTAGGTGTTTGCAATGCTCTGGATTGGACATCGAGTCACTCGGGGATGCAGAACCGTTCGGGTAAGACTGGTTCCCGTTACTCTCGTCTTTCTTCACGTTTTTTTGTTTTGTTTTTTTTTAAAGCAACGCTTCATTGCTTTCATCACTCTCAGAGTTTACACCTTTCCTGCCTATCTCGCTCTCTTACTCCCTGAATCCTTTTCAGTGGAGACGTGTGAACCAATTTAACTCCCATCAGGCAGGTTTTTTTGAACCAGGAGTGAAATCTCTTGGGGGAAATCCAAAGCAGAGTTGGGAAAATGGAAATGGATTTGTTAAATAAAAAATCAGAGCTGAATCTGCCATCCTGATGAAATCTGTTCTGAAAATCTAATGCAAATGTTTCAGATACACTTTTTTCATTTGTGGATTAACTCCTGGTAATTTCTCCTTTCTTTTTTTTTTTCCCCAGCTCAGTGAGAGCCAGTTGCTGGCATTAACAACCACCCAGGGATTATTCCCATTTTAATAAACCCATCCTTCCACTGTTTCATGTTCTAAATTGGCAAGTTGCTTAAGTTCTGTCAGAAACCTTTTTTTTGGGAATGCATCAATAGGAAGAATTTTGAAGGGCCGGCCCATTGGTTCTGTGGCAAGTGCTGTGCACTGCTATGGGTTTTAATCTCCCGGTCAGGCTTTTCCTCCCGGGGCCAGCCAGGGTTGGGGATGTTGCAGAGAGAGGTAGTCTCACCCAACAAGTGACCCCCCCCCCCCTGGTGGGTCCTTATCAGACAGAGAAAACTGTGGGCCCCGGCGCAGGACAATTGCAGGGCTAAGAGGTCATTAAAATATGGACCCAGAGCCTCATTTTATTATTTACGTTCCGTTACTGTAGATATTTCCCCGTCTGTAAGGACTCGCAATGTAAGTTTGTACCTGAGGCAATGGGAGCGTAAGGTGGATTTGCCCAGGCTCAGAAAGGAGCAGTAGTGGCCCCCTGACTTCCCTGCTTGGCAGCCCGCTGCTCTAACAAATACGCTGCTACTCAGGTTGGCCGTGAAGGCTGCGGTTCTGTAGCCCACCAAAGGCAAGTTCCAATTCTCCTAAGAAGCAGGCAGAAATTGCTGGAAAAAAACCCATAAAATTTAAAATGTACAGTATTGCATTAAAAGATCTTATTATATATCTTCACTTTAGCAGCTTTCTCCATTGAATATATTTTGCCCTGATGAATTCCTTAAGTGATTTGTCTCTCTCAGTTGGTCTCCATCATTTTTGCCTTTCCTTAAACATTTTTTTTATATAGCAGTCATCAAAGAAACAACCAGTAAGTAGAAATTGGACATTTTTTACATTTTGAGTGCACATTGGCCATGAAGGAAACAAGCTCTGTCTATGCTGCATTAAAAAAAAAAGCAACAGAACTCATGGGATATTAAAGCAAAGTTCCCTAATTACTGTAATTTAAGTTTACAACATTAATACCCAGCAAACCTATTATAAATAAACCTTTTAAGCATGAAAGAATTAAACCTCTTGAATTGCATTAGAGACATTTGATACAGAAAGACATTAGGATAGGCAGACTGAACACCACTCTGGTTGCCTTCTTAGAAAAGCCCATTTACATTAAACGTATTAATTTTACCAGCTGCTCGGCTGTAGGAGCTGTAGCTTAAAAGCCTGGTGTGCTACAGGCGGCCTGGGTGAGCTTGTCTAGACTAAAGCCACAAGATGTAGAATTAAGTGTTTCGTGCATGCACCATATTCTCATCCAAAGAAATGTACTCTTAGGGGCGTACATTTGGGTTTTTTTTTAAACAAGATGAAAAAAAACCCGCAAAAAAACACTTTTTGTGTTTCATTTTGATTAAAAACAAAAAAAATGAAAAGAAACTTTCCCCCCTCCCAATTTATTTTTTACCAGTTGACTTTCATTTGAGAATGGAAAAAAATTTTAAAAAAACTACAAAATGTCTTCTCCCCTCCCCCTTAAGTCTACCCTTACCCCAAGGCTCTGAGGTTGCTGCCTTATTGTTCTCCAGCCCTCCCACAAAATGATGCTGACCTCGGGGCCGGTTCCCACTATTTTCAAGCTGGAGCTGGCAGGGCAGACGTGTTCCTTTCCACACTGGAGACCCCAGAGAAGGGCAGGTCCGGGGGATAGGGGAGGGAGTGTAGTTTTTAGATTTTTTAAAAATGTTCAGCACGGCCCAGAAGGGTTAGAGAAGCCCAGGGAGCAGGCAGAGAGAGATACCATACGCTAAGACTTGTTATATCTAAGGACTATGTATTACCTGAAGCTAAGATGAGCTGCATTGTTTCTTTTGAGTTGCTTTTTTTTTTTTTTTTTCATCTAAATAAAGAGTCTGCCTCCTTTCCTCTCCCTGTGTCCGAGCCACTACCACTCGAGTTACCACAATATATATAGCAACTGGGACCTTGAGTTTGTCATCAGCCCATACAATGTTGTCTTAGGCTAGGAGCAGTGGTCCGACATATTTAAAGCACAATAATTAAAATTAATTTAATGATTTGACTGGGGAATCTTGTGTGATTGTGGATAGTTTTCCCCAAATACATTTTTGGACTTTTTGGGGCTGATTGTTTCATTATATAAAATAGGTAAAACAGTACACGCTTTCCTTACATTGTACTTTCCA
This sequence comes from Rhinatrema bivittatum, assembly GCF_901001135.1. NCBI lineage: Eukaryota > Metazoa > Chordata > Amphibia > Gymnophiona > Rhinatrematidae > Rhinatrema > Rhinatrema bivittatum. Next base: position 12,105,376 of record NC_042631.1, read on the forward strand.
AATAGACCTATGCAGTATGTTACAAAACTGTACAGATCCCACCGCACAGTTTATAAAATATGAGGGTGAATCTCTGCTCTTCCAATTAAGTTAATAAATGCTCTACCATGAATAGTTTCGAAAGTTATCCTCTAAGAATAAAAGGGAACAAAGTGACATTGGCCAGATTCAATGATTTTCTATGGGAGGAAAATAAGATAAAACATTAATTTATCTTCCCTTAGGAAATAATGGGGGATGTTTCCAAAAAGGAGGCTATCTGGATCATTCTTGCTCTAAACAGGGATACCTCTATTAGGGAAGATGTCTCTGGCACATACAAAAGGCATAACTAGGTGGGTCAATAACCCTTTGGGAGTGGGACTGGAGGCGGAGCAGTAGTGTTCTGAAGCATTTGAAATGGTCAAAGAGAAGATACTGGAAAACCAATGAAAATTGCATTACAATAGTCTGGAAGAGGCAAAATCATGGCCAGGACCACTGAAAGGAATTCATAATCTTCTAATAGAGATTTTAATCTCTGAAGCAGTCAAAGTTTATGAAACCCAGCTTTTACTATCAACTTAACAGAGTATATTTTGGCTCCAGTTTTTGTGTGCTCCAAATAGCGATTTTTTTTTTTGATCCAAATACATTTTGGTTCATCTAAAACAAATAGCTGCCAGCTAGTCCTTTTTACAATAATAGGTAACCAGGAAATCCTGATATTTAGCCGCTACTCATCTACTGGAGGTCTTAACCTCATTGTTAGTAGGTAGACAGGAATAATGTCCTGCTTAAAATTCCAACATTTGTTAACCAGGATTACAGCATCTATTATGTATTTACCCTCTAGAATCTTGAGATGAATATGAAATTTAATTCACAGTGTGTGAGTTTTTGCTGCATCAGAATCCAGATTTGGTATAACAGCTGTATAACAGGTCCCTGCTATCTTGTATTTCAAGCACTAGACAATAGTGAAAGCATGCGTTATTTCCCAAGGTAATTGCCACAGGCAGTTCTTCAAAAAAGTTATCAACACATATTGGGGGCTATAATTCCACCTTGCTTTCTCAGTTTTTATACATAGACATGTTGAAACAAGGAAAAAATATTCTCTTTTCTTATTCAGTGCCAATGGCAAAACTTTTTGAAGTTAGGACCCCAATCACTTGATGTCGGGTTTCAATGCTCACTGAGTTTTCACTTCACAATATGAGCCTCAGAGAACTGTTTTTGCAGATTGTCTAGTAGACATTGATTACCATGTTCTCATCACTCAGAGAAACTTAAAAAACAGATTTAACATTCTTCTTTCATTTTGAGCGGCTCAAATGTCCAAGTTCAAAATTGTCAACCAAGAAGTAGCTTCTGATTCACCTAAATATAATACCCTTAGTTCTTTTTTAATCTTGCATATTGGACAATCATTTATTATGTGGCTAATTGTTAGATCTGTATGACTACAGTCATAAGCATAACTGTCTTTAAGCTTCCCTTTATGCAGACTGCGGGCAACCCTGACTCGAGACTTAAAAATCCAGTTGAATTTATATTACTATGGGAGAATAATGACCATTGTTTTGTGTTCTACCTGTTCCGTGCTACTTGCACAAATTAAGGATATCAAAGTCAAGGCAAATGAAAAGATTTCACATTAATATTCACATGTGCATTCAATTTTATTTATAAAACTGCCTTTCTTATGTTCAAATTGATGTACATACATACATACAAATGAATCACAACAATAACATTAACAAAGTTACAATATTTAAAATAAACACTGTAGAATGGAAGGAATATAATAAGAAAACAGAAAAGAAATAAACACAACAAAAAATAAAACCAATTAACTTTCTAAATCATACCACTGCAAAAACATCGTCGCCATATATTATTTACATACAAGAAAACTATGTCCTGTTATGATCCAAGAAACTTGTTCAAAGGGCGCACAACTTAAAACAGGTGTGCCTCCCCCTATACGCATGTATAGGGGCATGTGCTCTCTGGCTCAAGTATTTCATATTATGCACACAATAAATAAAATATACTTAAATCTACCCAATAACATGCTTCCATGCCTAAAAGATACGCAGCATGTATTTTCAACATAGCAAAGCTGTTACTTACCCAGAGAGGTCAAAATTTATCTGGATAAGTGATGCAAATCGCCTGATTGCGAGAATGTATGCACTTTCATTGCATTGGAAATATTTGTGCAAGACCGAAACACGCATATTTTTGGAGCAGAAGTATGCAGTATTTAATAAACTGTCAGCTCCCCACCCCACAGTTTACAAAATGCTAGCATTAATCTCTGGGCATTCGCTGCTGCATGTAAATGCTGTATCGTGGACAGGTTTGAAAGTCAAGCTGTATGTGGTAATTTTGAAACCTACATTCTACACAGATCATGCAATGAATGTTGTATTTTCACGCGCCAATTATTTAGTGATTGTTCAAATCTTGCCACATGGCTAAAGGATTTCCCCATATAAGACTTCACTTCCTTTCTTATTTCCCTTGAGATCTAATTAAGCAGTGAAGCCAATAGCTTGATTTGTTTTGCTTTAGCAAGTATGCTGAAAGTCAGCCACTTTGGGTATAAGCTACATCTCATAATTAGAAATGAATGTCATACCCTTTTTAAGAAGGCTCAGTTTGTATTCTATGTTTTGATTATAAGGTAAATGTGTAAATACAAGGGACTCTGCAGTCCAGGATTCTAAATATGCATTTTTTGTATATTGTATATTGGTGATACTTTGCTCAGATGCTGGATATAAAGACCGTAACTTCAAAACAAGTGCACACCCATATACTCAAGTGCACATGTGCTAGAAATTTATATCATCCACGCAAGTGCACACGCATTATATAAAGTACACCTAGAATGCATATAGAAAGACATGGTTTAATGGAACAAAGTCAGCATGGCTTTACCCAAGGCAAGTCTTGCCTCACAAATATGCTTCACTTTTTTGAAGGAGTTAATAAACATGTGGATAAAGGTGAACCGGTAGATGTAGTGCACTTGGATTTTCAGAAGGCGTTTGACAAAGTTCCTCATGAGAGGCTTCTAGGAAAAGTAAAAAAGTCATGGGATAAGTGGTGATGTCCTTTCGTGGATTACAAACTGGTTAAAAGACAGGAAACAAAGTAGGATTAAATGGACAATTTTCTCAGTGGAAGGGAGTGGGCAATGGAATACCTCAGGATCTGTATTGGGGCCCATACTTTTCAATATATTTATAAATGATCTGGAAAGAAATACGACAAGTGAGGTAACCAAATTTGCAGGTGATACAAAATTATTCAGAGTAGTTAAATCACAAGCAAATTGTGATAAATGGCAGGAAGACCTTCTGAGTGGAAAATTGGGCATCCAAATGGGAGATGAAATTTAATGTGGATAAGTGCAAGGTGATGCATATAGAGAAAAATAACCCATGCTATAGTTACACAATGTTAGGTTCCATATTAGGAGCTACCACCCAAGAAAGAGATCTAGGCGTCATAGTGGATAACACATTGAAATCATCGGTTCAGTGTGCTGCGGCAGTCAAAAACGCAAACAGAATGTTGGGAATTATTAGAAAGGGAATGGTGAATAAAACGGAAAATGTCATAATGCCTCTGTATCGCTCCATGGTGAGACCGCACCTTGAATACTGTGTACAATTCTGGTCACCGCATCTCAAAAAATATATAGTTGCGATGGAGAAGGTACAGAGATGGGCGACCAAAATGATAAAGGGAATGGAACAGCTCCCCTATGAGGAAAGACTAAAGAGGTTAGGACTTTTCAGCTTGGAGAAGAGACGGCTGAGGGGGGATATAATAGAGGTGTTTAAAATCATGAGAGGTCTAGAATGGGTTATTGTGAATAAGTTATTTACTCTTTCAGATAATAGGAAGACTAGGGGGCACTCCATGAAGTTACATGTGGCACATTTAAAACTAATCGGAGAAATCTCTTTTTCACTCAACACACAATTAAACTCTGGAATTTGTTGCCTGAGGATGTGGTTAGTGCAGTTAGTGTAGCTGTGTTTAAAAAAGGATTGGATAAGTTCTTGGAGGAGAAGTCAATTACCTGCTGTTAATTAAGTTGACTTAGAAAATAGCCACTGCTATTACTAGCAACAATAGCATGGAATAGACTTAGTTTTTGGGTACTTGCCAGGTTCTTATGGCCTGGATTGGCCACTGTTGGAAACAGGATGCTGGGCTTGATGGACCCTTGGTCTGACCCAGTATGGCATGTTCTTATGCTCTTAATTTTAAACAGTTACGCAAGGAAATGTTATTCGCATATTTTCCTTAAGGACTTTTTGAGTTTTTACACGCCCGCAAGAAGGAAATGACCAGGTTTACCAGTTGGTCCACCAGTTTGCCCATTCTATCTTTAGGACATCCAGACCCCTCTGGGTTCTTCAACCTGCACCCTGCCCAGTACACCCTGGCCTCTCCCCAGTCAGCTTTTGGCTATAAAAAGTTTCATGCTGAATTATACCTGATAAAGAGCAGAAGTAATGATAAAGAGCAGAAGTAATGATAAAGAACAATAATGAAACATCATTATTGTTATTGTTCTATTGTTACCTGTTTTATTGTTCAACTGTTCTATGTAAAGCCCACTACTCTTTTTGGGCATTTAAAAGTTGTATATAAACCGGATTGATTTGTAGTTCCTACAAGAACTTCGGTCTATAAAAATTAATAATAATAATAATAAAGTAATTATGCACAGGTAGCAGCCCAATGCGTGCTGCGTTCTAAGGTTATAAAATTGGGATTTATGCGCGGAAACGTTGGCCCCACTGGAATGCCCATGACCTGCCCCAAGTCCACTTCCTGTTTACAGAAGCAAAGTTATTCGTGCACCGGAACCTGAAAAAAAAAGTTAAAGAAGGGGGGGCCAAGTTGCCTCTCTCCCCACCAAGAAATCTCCCAGTGCTGCCGAAATAATACGGTTAACCCCGCTATCCAGGCCTCCCCCTAATACTTCTAACACAGTTCACCCCATCAGTATTCCTAAAGGACAGAAGCCATCCCAAATCACTCCTGCCCACTGGGTCTCTGTTTGAAAACGATGCAGCTGGCACTGAGACCTGTTGGGAATTTCTCCTTCCTCATTTGGACTACTGGAAGCTCATGGATCGGGCAATCTGCATTGGAGAGGATAGGGGAGGGCCCGGGGGATTGGGGGTGGGGGTAATTGTTATACTTTGGCAGTACTGGAGGGGGTGATTGGTTGCAGGAGACCAAGCCAGGGCTCTGGGGCTGTATTGTGAAATGAAATGAAACACCCAATACATTTTGCTGGGATTTCTCTTTCTGTTTTGTTTTGAAATGACACATAACGAAACATTTTTTATAGGAGTGTGCTGGAGACATTTTTTTGTTTTATTACAGGGGCTTTTGTGTTTTGTGTGTTTTCATTTTATTAGATTTTTGTCTATGCCTAATTGGAATGGCGTGCACTAAAACCAAACCCTGGCGACCATAACTGGGGTATGAAGGACCAGATCCCCACCCCCATCTCGCCACACCTGCCCCTACCTCTCCTCATTCAGCCCCTCACCCCTTACAGGGTGACACACTGACACTCCAGTATCAGTTTGAATAATTGGACGCTGCTCTATGAGAAACGGCACAGGTGGTTTGACAAAGTTCCTCATGAGAGGCTTCTAGGAAAAGTAAAAAGTCATGGGATAGGTGGCAATGTCCTTTCGTGGATTGCAAACTCGCTAAAAGACAGGAAACAGAGAGTAGGATTAAATGGACAATTTTCTCAGTGTGGGAGTGGGCAGTGGAGTGCCTCAGGAATCTGTATTGGGACTCTTACTTTTCAATATATTTATAAATGATCTGGAAAGAAATACGACGAGTGAGATAATCAAATTTGCAGATGATATAAAATTGTTCAGAGTAGTTAAATCACAAGCAGATTGTGATAAATTGCAGGAAGACCTTGTGAGACTGGAAAATTGGGCATCAAAATGGCAGATGAAATTTAATGTGGATAAGTGCAAGGTGATGCATGTAGGGAAAAATAACCCATGCTATAGTTACACAATGTTAGGTTCCATATTAGGTGCTACAACCCAAGAAAGAGATCTAGGCGTTATAGTGGATAACACATTGAAATCGTCTGTTCAGTGTGCTGCGGCAGTCAAAAAAGCAAACAGAATGTTGGGAATTATTAGAAAGGGAATGGTGAATAAAACGGAAAATGTCATAGTGCCTCTGTATTGCTCCATGGTGAGACCGCATCTTGAATACTGTGTATAATTCTGGTCGCCGCATCTCAAAAAAGATATAATTGCGATGGACAAGGTACAGAGAAGGGCTACCAAAATGATAAGGGGAATGGAACAACTCCCCTATGAGGAAAGACTAAAGAGGTTAGGACTTTTCAGCTTGGAGAAGAGACGACTGAGGGGGGATATGATAGAGGTGTTTAAAATCATGAGAGGTCTAGAACGGGTAGATGTGAATCAGTTATTTACTCTTTCGGATAATAGAAAGACTAGGGGGCACTCCATGAAGTTAGCATGAGGCACATTTAAAACTAATCGGAGAAAGTTCTTTTTTACTCAATGCACAATTAAACTCTGGAATTTGTTGCCAGAGGATGTGGTTAGTGCAGTTAGTATAGCTGTGTTTAAAAAAGGACTGGATAAGTTCTTGGAGGAGAAGTCCATTACCTGCTATTAATTAAGTTGACTTAGAAAATAGCCACTGCTATTACTAGCAACGGTAACATGCGATAGTCTTAGTTTTTGGGTACTTGCCAGGTTCTTATGGCCTGGATTGGCCACTGTCGGAAATAGGATGCTGGGCTTGATGGACCCTTAGTCTGACCCAGTATGGCATGTTCTTATGTTCTTATATTGCTCCATACACATAAATGCATCACACTAATGCCTGCTTTTGATTTGGATAATTGGCCACATCTTTATTAGATGAACAACACTCTTGCCACCACTCCCTTCCCCCTCCTTTGAAAGATGCCCAGGGCAAAGGCAAATCCTCAAGGCGTTTTATCTATTAGAAACATAGAAACATGATGGCAGAAAAAGACCATATGGCCTATCTAATCTGCCCATCGAACCCTTACAATTCTTATCACTGCAAGGTTTAGTATATAATGACTAAGTCCGACAGCCACCCTGGCTTGTACTTTGCACCACCATTAGACCTCCCAATCAGCAGTCAGTTCAGGGCTTATGTGGTTAGTGCAGTTAGTGTAGCTTGGTTCAAAAAAGGTTTGGATAAGTTCTTGGAGGAGAAGTCCATTAACGGCTATTAATCAAGTTTACTTAGAGAATAGCTACTGCTATTAATTGCATCAGTAGCATTGGGTCGTCTTAGTGTTTGGGTAATTGCCAGGTTCTTGTGGCCTGGTTTGGCCTGTGTTGGAAACTGGATGCTGGGCTTGATGGACCCTTGGTCTGACCCAGCATGGCAATTTCTTATGTTCTTATTAACTCTGTGGCCTTGTGTGGTTGCCTAAGCCTGCTCCAAACTGAATGGAGGTGTGGGGAGGGGCATGTCAGGCGAGGCTCAGCAACTTCATTATGCACTTATTTCTTGTTCCTTTGTTATTGCTAATAAAGCTGCAGCCATATTTGTTCCAAACGTGAACCAAGATCTCTGTCATTTGTACTCTAATGTACACTCGTGCCTCTGGGTGAGGGGGGTTGACTAGGAGCTGGAACAGCACCGGTTCTGGGTACCCCAGTTACACCAATATGCCTTGTTCTTTCTGATATATATACTATATAGTTGAGAATTATGAATTACCTTATACATTTTTATTTGTTCAGAAATTGATTTATCTTTGTTTTTTAATAGATTTACTGGTTTTCCAGATTTTCCTAAATATTTGTGATTTTTTTATGAATGATTGTTGACTTCTGATGCAGGCATTATTGCCAAGACATGGCCATGTTGGGTCTTATGTTTTAGTATGCAGGCCTTGCATTTTAATTATTTAGTTTAAAAAAATATATTTTAGTTTGTTCTCTTTCTTATATTTTTATATTTATTTATATATATCTAATTAACTAATATTTATTAGTTATTATTTGCACAGGATACTTGACTTTTATTTTTTGTTCGTTACCGCTAGCATCTACTTTTGTATTAGTTTGCAGTTTTGAACCTCTTGCTGTGTACCTATTGATAAAATGATGTTCATCTGAAATTATTTCTCTAATTTATAGAAAATGGAATTAATAAAGTTCAGAAAAAGCTCAGCATCCCATTTGGTATTTCAGGGCAGAATTTTTATTTCAAAGCATAACATTTGTAATCATTGTGATTTCTGGGGAAGTATATAGATCAAACAAGGAAATGTCAGTAACAGTATTAAAGACAAAATGCATGCTAGTTGAATGCATATTTTATTTGATTATCTGCAAAGTCAGAATTAGACTGCGCTTTTATGCCCCACACCTGAAAGGAAATTGCATATCTACAAAGTTCTTACTTAATCAGGATCATTGTTCCTAATCAACCTTACTGAAATCATAAGGGAGTACAAAATGTCAACCTTAGTGATAAATGCCCTTGGTATAATACCAAGTATGAATTGAAAGTTGATTGAACAGCAAATTAAAAATTAATATCAGACGAAATCCCGGAACTAAGCTGTAGATGTAAAATTTTCTGCCTGCCAGCTGAAGATTCTGCGTCTCCCTAGTAGGTCAAGAACGTGCCAAAGTTCATGCATTGCAAATGAATATAGGAGTATACAACTGAATTACACAGGGTGAAAGAATTTGTGAAAGCTGAATTGCAGCAGACTTTAGAAAACTGGTTTCAGGAGCAAAGAAGTGGCAGCTAGTTTGGAGAGATCTAGTTTTATGTATGGAACTGAAGAATTCACCTGGAGCAAAACCTTTTCTTCTCCCCTACAGATGTACAATATGAGGATGACAGGTGAAAAAAATAAGGCCCATCTGTGCTTCCCAACTCTTTTCCTTGTGCAGGGCACAGTTGATATTTCTTTACCTTTATCAGATAGGGGCAGATTTAAAAAAAATACGCGAGCTTGTACTTTTGTTCGCGCACCCGGCACAAACAAGAGTATGCCGGATTTTAATAGATACGCGAATAGCCACGCGTATCTCTTAAAATCCGGGGTCAGCACACACAAGGGGGTGAACATTTGTGCACCTTGCGCGCGCCGAGCCCTGCGCGCGCAGCCCATTTCCTTCCGGTTCCCCCCACCTTCCCCTCCCTTCCCCTACTTAACCCACTCCCCCCACCTTTATTATAAAAGTTACGCCTGCCGGCCGGCCACTAGCACAGAATTCCCCGGCCCGGGAGCAGTTTCAGAGGCCTTGGCCACACCCCCGACACGCCCCCCCAGGAAAGCCCCGGGACTTGCGTGTGCTGCCGAGCTTATTCAACATAGGCTCGGCGCGCACAGGGGGAGCTTGGGGCAGGTTTTCGGGGGGTACGCGCATACCCCTTTGAAAATCTGCCCCCTAATGTCTTCTTTTTAATTGGATGCTATTATTTTTGGTTAACATGTTGTTTACCACAGTTTTTTCAGTTAGAAAAGAGAATGAACTCCCATGAATTCTTGGGAAATATGGTTGAAGAAAACAACAATATATATGATCATTTCCTCCTTTGATACCAGGAAAAAAAGTGTAGTTATTTCTGGCATTAAAATGTGTGATAAAGTGCGTTATGCAATTGCACGGAACGCTAAGCACCCCTCATTTTAATTTACTCTGCCTGAAGTCCTCCCTTTTGGGAAAAATTTGCATACGTATCTCACGATGCATTATTTATCTTGGGCGTTAGGGCCCTAACGCTTTTTGAAAAATGACCCTGTAAGCAGTAAGCGGAATCAGCTGGTAAGCATGGGTGCTAACCAATGGCAGGGCAGTTTTAAAAATGCTTAATGAAATCAGGGAGAACAACTTTCAAACAAATGAGCGTAGTGGCCAATCCCTGCATGTATAGCCGCGAGCAGATCTAAGCAAGTGTTTTATAACCCACCCATATATTATATACATGCACTTTATAAAAAAATGTATATCTCTGCCCCGCAACAAATGTGCGTATGTAGGCTTATGCACAAATACATGCAATGCATTGAAAGAGTGTATCTCAATGCATTGAGCATGCGTACTTTTCCCACCTATTTGTTTTAAATATACACGCATATATTTTACACGTGATAATAATGAAGGACTTACACACGTAAGTCGGCCAATTTTTTAAAACATACATGCATAAATTTAATTACACAGTTTAGCAGTTAGTCCACCAGTTTGCCCAGTCCTTCTCCAGGTCATCAAGCCTATCCTTGTTCTTCAGCCTAAAGCCCCCCCCCCCCCACCCCCAGCCAGTACTGCAAACACATTTAATATCACACTGGATAATTAGGTATAAAAATTTGCAAGTAAGTTGGCAAATGTACATGCCTAATTGTCTTTTAAAATAGCAACTTACCAATGGAAGTATTTCCCCACCCAAGCGCACCCCTAGACTGCTTCATTTTACACATGCAGGTATGCACACAATAGTGAAAATTCACACATTTTGTACTTTTATAAAATACGGAATACACGAGTAGGTGCTACTTTCACATCTATCTGCTCTTTTTTACAAATGTAATGTTTTGAAATGTACTCAGACCTCCATGAGATGTCAAATCGGCTGATATGAATGGACAGAAGGATGTCTACGTATCAGAAACATTAAGGGCACATGAAAAGTAGGTTCCAGGAATCTATCTGGCACTGAAATTGGATGAATGGACAGTTTGAGCAGTTAGGGAGGATAATTCATTGACCCAGTCTTATAAGTCCCAGTGTCCCTCTCATAAACCGGTAACTTTCAAACCAGCATGATAGTTCTGTTTTTAAAAGATTCTACTTGTTTTATGTTCAAATATTTATATACTTACCTTTGTTAAATGTATAACGCTTATATAACCCTGTTAAATGTATAACGCTCCGGCGTAAGTTCCTGTTCACTGTACACCGACGTGATATCTTTGATGAGCGGCGGTATATAAAAAATTATAAATAAATAAATAAGGGTGCATATATGTGCATGCATGCTGCCACACGCCGAGATAAACGCGGTCATTTTATAACATAACGGCGCGCGTGTTAGAAAATAGCCTGGCCACGCAAACATGCTTGCCAGATTTTAAGTGGACGAGCGCATAGTCACATAAATCCCGCTTCTACCATGTAAATCAGGGAATTTTAAAAGGGGGTGTGCCCACGCCACTGCCAGTTTAACCTGTTCATCCATCAGTTCGCCCAGTTAAGTCCTCCAAACTCCCTGGTTTGATAACCTACACTTTCCCCAGTTGCCAGAGACCCTTTAAACCCCTCAGAATCGGCTCAGTCCTTTTATTTTTTTAACTTCCACGTCATCCATAGCAGAAGTAAAGTTTCGCGTCAGGGGACCTTGGGGCGCGTAAATATTTATGCACAGAACTCTTGGACAGGCCCTGAAACGCCCATGCCCCGCCCCCTTTTTTGGAAACTTTTCCGATGTGCATGCCGCAGGTTTTACACGGGTATCTGGGCTTTTAAAAGTAGGGTTGGTGCGCATCAGCCTCCCTTATTCATGCATTCCCTGATTGATGCACGTGCCAGGCTTTTAAAATTCACCTTCAACTGTAAAATTTGGATTTTCAGTTTCATATTTACAACCAGCTTGAGTTGATTTTGTTTATAAAATAAAGCATTTTCTGTCATACCAAGGCTGATTATTTTAGCCAATCAGGTAGCTTGCTAAGGAATTGAACTATTTGCTCAACCTATAACTTTCTTTTTTTTTTTTGCATTGTATATTTTTTAGATTTCACAGACATATGCTCAAATAAAATGCAAAAAAAAAAAAGAGGAAAAAAAAAGCATTGAATTGTACCACTCTGAGAATCCTGGGAGGATTCATTCTTTAAGAACTGCTAATGGATTTTCCAGTTGGATAATTTTTAATTTATTTTGTTTAACCATTATGTACTATATTAGAAACTGATGATGATTCTAGCCTGGTATCTGAATGTTAATTGTGTTTATAACATATTTAAGTGGTCCATATAATTACACAAGAAACACCAGTAATAAAATATCTTCACTGAATTTTCTAAGAATGAACATTTATTTTCTAATGAAATAAAAAATGCAACAAAAGACTTTGTTCCATTTGGTGAAGACAAAATGAAAAAAAAATCTCTAAATTCAGGAAATTTTTTGTAATTTCCTTTTGTGTTCAGAAATGGAAAAAAACCCCCAAAACTCAGCACCGCAGACATTTGAAAATTGTCAACACCCCCCTGCCCCACCCATATAACACACAGAACATACGGCTGGACAACAAAGTGACACCAGCTTTGGGGCTGGCCTGCACAATTTTGAAAATGGGACCCAGTGGAGCAGGAATGACTGGGGATCCCTCGTGACCAATTTCAACATTATAGACTTCATTTATCTTTTTTTTTTTGGCTGTTTGTTTCAATGAAATTAAACAAAAGTAAACATCTGAAGAAACAAAAATATTTTTCTTGCACATACCTAAGATTTTTTATACATCATAGATGTGCAGACTTTTAACTCGCACAAAATTCATATAATACTATTTCTTCTGCTTTCCTCATTGTAATCCTCCTGCTGCTAACAAACACGTCTTACATTTTAAATTGGATTAAAAAGATCTTTTTGAAAATATCACATGTAATTGATGTTTACCATTAGTCAAAATATGACTAGTTCACATACTGGGTGTGTGCCATCTAATTATCTTCTATACCACTTTCAGTACTGTTGGCGACGTAGAAAATTGTCTTTAATCTAATGCGTTATCCAAAACTCTTTTCTGTGGCAAAGTCATAGACTGGAGAAAGAGAAAACTACTCTTATTTGAGACAATGTGGTTTACATTCAGTTCCTGGAATAGAAATGTCACAATCTACGCCCCTTAGAATGAAAAAATATCAATTATTCTATTAGGTACAAAGAAGAGCCTGGTAGTTAAACTGTGGTCATAGCTCTTGAACTTTCTGTACTGTTGAATAATCAATGTCACTCATCCTAACTCAGTAGAACATTTAGAAACTCAACCAACTGTATGCAAGAAGCAAGTGACATCGCTTACTGATATGGCAGCTCATTGGTATAATCCAAATTGAAGGTTACTGTTGTGGAACTTGACATTCATTTATCTTCTTCCTTGCTAGGTATGTTTTCGAAGGGAACTGCCTATTCTTTCTGGGTGGAAAAGGAAATCTCCCGGAGTGTCCTCAGAGGGACAACTGATGGAAAGGTTTTTGCAAAGGTCTGGATTCCACAATTTAGATAATCTAATTAGGGCTGGATTTAGCCATAGACAACATAGGCATGTGCCTTGGGTGTGAAATTATGAAGGCACCCAAAACTTAGGATAACACACACACAAACCTACACACACACACACATATACCTCCTTGCTTTTCAGGGGGAGAAAAAGGAGGGAACCCCTTACCTTAAAGTCCTCTTCATGTGGGCGCCATCATCTTAAATCCAGCATTGAATCTAATATACAGCATATCAGAGTCTTGCACAGTTTCAGAAAAAAAAAAAGAGATTGCTAGTAATATTACAGTAAACATTGGATTTATGAAACTGTATGACTAATGGTCATTTTTTCATTCTTTGTTCTAGGGAGCGCAAGGCAAAATATCTTACTGTTCCTTCTTCTATCAGATAATTGAAACAGTGGTTATATGAAAATAATAATGCATAATAACTAGAAGGTAAGATGTATTGAACTATTTTGATTTTCTTTCAGTGGAAGTAAAATGCAATTTTTAAAAAATGGCCAAACCTTTCAGAATTGTGCTGACAATCCTACTTGCATCCCTTTTAGTGTCTGGCTGGGACATTCTCCATCATGTAAGTTCTTTCAGCAGCAGTTATATAACTTAGGGGGGTGCTGCCAAGGGTTTCGTTGCACTTGATTACATCGCAAATCAATTATTTTTTCCTATATGAACAATGAAATGGACTAGTGCATGGAAGCTTTTCCAGGAGAATGTCTACCAGATTCATAGAATCCTTTGATGTATGAAATTGTTTTAAAAACTGCAAAATTGCTGTTTAGCTGCTATGAATTTGTCATTTTTATACGGACAAGCTTGTGGCACTGCATAAAAGAGAGAGGCTCATGGGAAATAAGGATTTAGGGGGAAGAAAATCAGTTATAAAAGAACTTAATGCAGTAGCAAATAGGAAAAGCAGAAGCTGAGATAAATGACTCATAGCTAAAGAAATAATCCTAGTTAAAACTAATGAGAACGCTAATAGAAACCATTTATCTCTCCAGCAGCTTTATTAACATACTGCTGTTCTTAATTGTGTTAACTGATGCAGACATTCAAGTTTATAGGATAGGTTTGATGTTCACTTGTTTTATTTGGACAAATGTACGGCTTGAAATTACGACATTTAAAATGAGGCTCTTATGACCACCTTGAATACTCGTTGATTTCAATTTTGAGCCAGGGCAGGCTTGGAGAATGTCTTGGAGAGTGTTAACTGTCCCATGTAGTGGCTGTCTGCATATTTCTGTCACCAAAATCAGTTATGAAATCCAGCTACCTGAAGGCTGGAAAGAAGATTCATTCTCTGGAAAATTGTGATGTAAAATTACGACCAGTTTCAGCACTGTCGGGTATCGCATGCCCTAGGCATTGTTTTCTTATTAAGTTGGTGAACTGTCCTTGTTCAGACCATGCCATGTCAGGAAAGATTGTCGAGCAGAAATAGCCAAAGGTAACATCAACAAATTTAATTTAGACCTTAGACTTCTGAAATGTCTCACTTTTATAATCTATTGTGCTTATACCAAACAGTCTAAATGTCACATGGACTTTAATTCTAGCCGATTCCTACTGCCTTCACAGATTCACACTGATCTTTTGCAAATATAGTAAAATGAAGCTTCTTTCTTGCTTTCTTTTCTATGAAGAAAATGAATTAGGTTGCTTGCTACTTTTTAAATATAAAATTTTTGATCCTTTTATAAAGGGTCTCCTTTAAAACTTAAAATCTGACTCCAGGAAACAATAAGGGCCGGATTTTTAAAAAGGTTATGCGCGTAAATCCTCTGGATGCATGTAAGTCCTGGGGCTTTACTAAAGGGGCAGTCTGGGGGCGGGGTCAGCCTCCCGGCACAGCGGCCATATTTGCCGCTGTGCCGGGGAGTGCACCCGGTAGCTGGCTGGCAGGCACAAAAGATAAAATAAAGGGAAGGGAAGGTTAGAGTAGAGCTGGGGGGGAAGGTTAGGGGAAGGGAAGTTCCCTCTAAGGTTGCTCCGATTTCAGAGTGGCCTGGGAGGGAACAGGGGAAAGCAGCGCGGCTCGGCGTACCCCCTCGGTGCACCCCCTTGCACGCGCCGACCCAGGATTTTATAACATGCGCGCGCCTAAAATCGGGTGTATATGTGCGCGTGCCGGGTAGCGCGCACATGTACGCCTGCACGCAACCTTTTAAAATCTACCCCTAACTGTATGTTGGTACGTGTATCTTTATCTCATGCTTCATCAACCATTGGTGCTTGAAGTGTGCTACACTGCAGTTGTAAAACCAATACAACCAATAGATAATCAAAATAATAAACAAAAGACACACATAAAATAAAAAACTGTCTAAACCCGCACCCTATCTCATTCTATCAAATCTTCAAGGTTCTGTAAATGGACCATTTCACACCTTCAAAGTACCCAAATTATTCAAAGCTTCCCAGCCAAACAGCAGCATACAAAAATAATTTCAATGCCCCAAACTCCTTAAGGACCCTAACAACTGCACGCCGTCAATGTCTTTTAGGTCCCACCAGAAAACCCAAGGGTCATCCTGTAACTGAAGAACCAATTCTCTGATTAAAATGTTTTTAGCTGATTTAAAGCAGCATTGCTTTGGGAAGGATTGGAGAGCTGTAATTATAAAAACCTTATCCCGCCTTTTCAAGCAATATAGAAAACGAAGTTAATTGCACTGAAAACTAGAATAAAAGTATAGCAGAAGGCAAATAAAATTTCATTTAGGAAATCATTTCTTAGAGCATGATATATCTGAGTGTATTTGTTACTGCTTTATGTCTCTATGGAAACAATTAGAATTTGATAACACAATTGCATGCTGTATAACTTCCATTTTCTGCTTCATTGAAAGCTACTTGGGACATGTACAACAACAGAATAGAAAATGTCTTTTGTCTCTTTCAGCCTCCAGTGTTGTGCCTCTTAAGACTTGCTTCATAGTTATTTTGCAGTTCATTTTTTTACTCTTTGAACAAATTTGCTATGTCTTTAAAATTAGGCCTAGGACTAGAAATCTGCAGGAGAGTTAGAATAATATCTCAGACTTGTAAATGCCAAGGTGTGCTTTTATGCTTTTGATACTGGTATCAATCCATAGAAGAGGAGTCAAATTTAGCAGCAACTGAACTGGCTGGTGCCACAACTTACTGTGTCCTGTCACTGCTACTTGGAAGGTTTGCTAGCCCAGCTGGTAATTAGGGGTGTGTTTAAATATTTATTTTTTTGTTTTTATTTTTAACATTTTGCTGTTATTTTTTTTTGTTGTTGTTTGCTGTTAGTTTTGTTTCATTTCATTTATTTAAAACAACAAAAACACATTTTTATTTTAAAGCTAATAAATATAATTAAAAGAATTGTTGGATTCCCATCACCACTGTAAAAACAAACAAAAAAAACTCCCAGCCCTCTTCCAATCCCTCTTATCTGCTCCGTTGCTTGAAATTTTCTTCATGGGCAGGAGCATTCCCTGGTTGCTCCTACCATATTGGAGAGTGGTGTCACAACTATTGTACAAGCCTGCTGAACAAAATGATGCCAATCTGGACCAGACTAGAAGGGGAGGGAGTCCCTCTTATCATGCAATGACAACACCTAGTGCTTGCATTTAGGACCCGTAATTGCAGCATTCCAGGAGCAGCCCTGGTATTTAACATTTGGCCAAGGACTGTCCCTTCATGACTGGACTAAGTGAGGGGGAAGGGGTATAAAATAGAAATATTCCTGGTTATTCATGAATGACATTTCATGATGGCAATAGCCCAATAGATGCAAGTTCCAGTTGAGCTGAAAATCTTAAAATGACATGGGATAGGAGATGAGATCTTACTATGGATAGGCAACTGGTTAAAATATAACAAAGAAAGAATAGGATTAAATGGTCATTTTTTCCAGAGGAAGGAGGCAAATAGTGGTGGCCTTAGGGGTCTGTACCGGGACCTGTGTTGTTTAACTTATTTATTAATGAGTGAGGTGATCACATTTGCAGATGGAAATGGGAGCAGTGACTGAAGTGATCATATTTGCAGATGATACAAAAATATTCTAAGCAGTTAAAACACAAGCAGACTGTGAGCTATCATTAAAATCATCCGTTGTACCTGAAGTCTGGAAGGTGGCCAATATAACCCCGATATTTATAAAGAGCTCCAGGAGTGATCTGGGAAACTATAGACCGGTGAGCCTGACTTCAGTACTGGGAAAAATTGTGGAAACTGTTGTAAAGAATAAAATCACAAAACATTTAGATAGACATGATTTGATGGGACACAGGCAGCATGGATGTACCCAAGGGAAGTCTTGCCTCACAAAACTCCTATATATTTTTGAAGGGGTGAATAAATATTTGGATAAAGTTGAACCGGTAGATGTAGTGTATTTGGATTTTCAGAAGGTGTTCAACAAAGTCCCGCATGGGAGGCTTCTAAGAAAACTAAAAAGTCATGGGTTAGGAGGCAGTGTCCTTTTGTGGATTGGAAACTGGTTAAAAGACAGGATTTGCAGAAGCTACTTACTAGCGTGATATCCTTAAAAGTGTTGTAATATGGTGAAACATTGGATAGGCTTGGAAAAAAGAAATTCTCTCTTCCAACACTTGTTTAGAGAACTTGCTAAATTTATGATATCAAGCGCAGAAGAAGCTGGTTGGTGATCATCCTTTTTTCAGAGGAGTATTAGAGCTAAGGCATGCCCTAGTGACAAAAGAAAGGATTGTCTCCCAGTGATCTTCCCTGATATCCCTGTGGAACAACCCGTGGCTTCCTGCTCACCTCAGGTTCAGTAACTTCAAGTGGTTGCAGCAAAATGATGCTAGACATCTTGAATAGTTATTTAAGAAAGGAACATTTCCGTGTCTGCATGTCCTGGCAGAAAAATTTAGCATTGGAAATATTCGGGTGAATAGCAAACCCGACAGCACCCTATTATGATAGACAACCTACTGCTTTTGAGAAGTTACTGCTAGAACCACTGATTAATAAAGGGCTTATAACTAGAATTGATAAGGCTAATGTGGACGACAAATGAATCCCAATAATTTAAAAAGAATTGTGGGTAAAGACAGTGCTAAACATTAACAGGGGGGGGAAGGGAACAGATAGTTCGGAGACTTATTCGCAACAACTCAAAGTGCATGGCAAATAGGGAGAATGGATATAAAATTATATTCCTGAAAGGTTGCATAAAATGAGGTTAGCCATCTCAAACATATGCAGTAGGGGGTGCAAACAGGTTGGGCCATCTTTGCAAATGTGGAGGATGTTTCCAGTGATAAAAATGTATTGGAAAAAAATTCTCTGTTGAATTCATAAGATTAGTGGCATTTTCCTGCGAACTGACCCTTTAATAATTGCAGTAGGAAATTCTAGCAACTCAGTCTCTCCATCAATTGAGGTGAGTGGGGGGGGGGGAGGTAATTACTGTTCTCTCAGTTGTTGATGGCTGCGAGATAAAATATTGCATGATTTTAAAAATATCAACTCAAACCATCCACAAATAGTTGGATTCAACTAATCTCGAAGGTATAATGTAGAAATGTATGGCTGTACAACAAAATGGCACCGATCGCAACAGAGGAAGGTGCCGAAATGATGTCATTTCAATGCCATCCTCCAGGTAGACAGTGCCAGAAACAACTAGGCCTCACTTCCACTCATTGTGACTGGATCTGGGAAGGGAGTAAGCGGGGCTTTGTAATTACCATAGCACCAGGTCTAAGCCTAGGCCTCAGTGCTGGTCCGGCCTAGGCCTAAGCCTAGGTCTCTGCATCAGCCCAGGGCTAGGCCTCAATACTGTGCCCCAGTCCAGGGCTAAGCCTCGGCATCAGGAAGGGCCAGCCAGAGATGCTGCAGAACTGTTTTGGTTTTTTTTTAATTGCCACGAACTCGAAAATTTCCCAAATTTTTTGGGTAATTTCGTAGGAGGCTATTTTTGGTTTGCTCCATTTCGAACGAAATGAAAATAGCCTCATTCAATGCATTTTTAGCATTTGTTAAAATTGAATGCACACTCCTAGAAAAGGTGTCTCTGACTCATTTCTTGGGAGGCTTGGAGGAAGAGAAATGGCCAAGATCGGAGTAGGGGAAGGAACCATGAGGTTATGCAAGGATTTCACCAGGGAATTAATTAGACTCTATCCAATAATTGAGTTCATTTCCACCGTTGCGTTTTGGTAGAGTAGATTTTGCAATTACCCTTTGCTTCCAAGCAAAATAATTGATAAATGACAGGGCATATTAAAAGTGACTTACTGTAGCATTTAAAGAATAGGTTGCATCTCTGTTCTACTATATCTGATCTGATTATATCATTTCACAGCTATTTTATTTAGAGCTTAAACCACACAGCAACTTTCTAATAGCTAGTATAATTTTAATTTGTGTCCAGAAAATTGTATTTGCTTGATGCAGAGATGGATAAAACGATTTGTAAAAAGGTCAGCAGCACAGCAAAGCTACAATACTATACAAAGCAGTCTGGAGCTTATTTTTTGGTGGGGAGGGGATGACGTAATATTTACTTAAAGAAATGGATTGTCGAGCAGCAGGAGAGGAGGAAAAGTGGAAAAACTGAGCATAGATTTTCTGCAGTCCATGTAAGTCCCCAGCAGTGACAGATCTCACCTTCCTGACAGCGCAAATCTATTTTGGAGGGCTTTTGACTGACTAATAGAAAAACGTTGTCCTGGCTAAATGGCAGCACAGCCTGAAGTGCTGTTCAAAGGGAGGTGATGTCATCCCAGTGTAGAGCAGCTCTGTCTGCTGCAGAACAAGAACGCTCGCACTATTACGGATTCATCGGAGCAAGAATACAGCATATCCACAGAAACTAATTTGGAAATACCATAAGTTAACCCAGCTTTAAATCTCAGCAGAATTAAGACACAGCCACTGCCAAGCTTGTTGCCATCCAGTGCCCCAGGCAGTCCGTGTGTTTGTTTGGTGGTGGGTAAGAATGAGGGTGGTGATCCCTTGGATGATGTGGACAGCTTCACTCCAATAATGCGGCCAAAGCTGCAAAAAAAGAACCTGGGAGAGCCATCCTCCACTACAGCAGCGGCATGGCGTGCTGTGGCTCCACTTCTGCTTACCTGCTTACCTTGTGGGGCATTCCCGAGTCCAGGACAGACATGGTAGGAGCCCCCCTAGGGTCCTCATGTTCTTGGTGCCTTCACCTGGGGAAGAAGATGTTAGTGGGTGGTATTTCCCTCCCTTCTTCTCAGGAAAACAAATGGGACTGTGTACAAGGCTGGCAGTATGTACAAATATATACAGTTTTATTAGACTATATAAGCATATACATTTCTACATGACTATGTACATCAATAATAGGATGTCAAACAGCACACTTATCTACATGTGGTTAATAGTCTTAGGCCACACAACTATATACATTTCTACAAGATAGCAAGAATATTTAATTGGCAATTTGGGGTTGTTGGCCCCCTCACTATATCACCATATAGAATAGAATGGACCTCTTGAGTTCCTGCTTAATCAAATGTTATTATCCTCCCCCTTTTTCCCCATGTGAAAAGATGCAACTGGGCTGATGAGCAGTGTTGGCCTGGGGGGATCCTTTGTATCTAAACCGCTGCCATCTCCTTGGTGCTGCTTCCATTCGCCTGAAAGGTCTGTGCCAACGCTGGGGTCCATGCCCTCTTGGGGACCTGACTCCACCTCCTGGTCTGTGCTGGGGTCCACACCCTCCTGGGGGACTTGATTCCACCTCCTGGAATGCTGCAGGGGTCCATGCCCTCCTGGGGAACCCAATTATGCCTCTGAACCTGTCACTGGGGTCCCCTCCTTCCTGGGGTACCGCTTGATCTGCTGCTGTAGTTCACACCCTCTTGGGGGACCAGTCGATCTGCCACTGGGGTCCCCTTGCTCAAGAAGAACCCAGGGCCACCTCCCAATCTGCTGCTGGGATCCCCTTCCTCCTGGAGAACTGCTCATTCTGCTGATGGGGTTCACTTCCTTCTGGTGGACTGCTCTATCTCCAGATCTGCCGCTGTCTAGTTCTTTCCATCCTGCCTGCCTTTTTTTTTCTGTTGTCTGTGAACAGTGTACCCAAGGTTCTGACTCCCCTTGATAAGGTGAGAATCTATTTGCTTCCTAGGACTGTTTTTGCAGTACATTTTTCTCTTAAATCCCTCTCTCAATCAGAATTCTCCAATGTAGGATTTTTTCAGTCATAGTTCTGTATGATTTAAAATGATCTTTCACTGCAAGTTTCCAACAGTAGTACAGGGGGCTGTGACATGCAAATCCGCTACCTGAGTCTCTGTCTTATCTATTCAATGGTCATTTAATCATCTTCACAGTAAGGGATCTGGCCACCTTTTCAATCTCATTCTGGGTTGCCTGGGCTGACGGCTCATGTTACATAGCTGCATTGTCCTCTTTTTTTTCTCTGCTACAGTTCGCTTATTTATTTATTTTTTATTTATTTATATTTATATTCCGCTTTTTGCACTTTTTTCAGCACTTCAAAGTGGATTACATTCAGGTACTGTAGGTATTTCCCTATCCCCAGAGGGCTTACAATCTAAGGGGGTCATTTATCAAAATGCGATAAGGCGTTTTCGCATTCGTTAAGGGCTTATTGCATGCGAAAAGCCCTGTTAACGCATGCGATAGGCCCTTAACGCTTGCGAAAATGCCTTTAACGCATGCGATAGCATCATGTCATATGGTGCGATGCAAATCCGAAAAAGAGGGGGAGTTAGGGGCAGGAGTGGGCTGGGTTTGCTAGTCTGTGAAGTGCTATCACACAGATTTAACGCCGATTTTTAACTACACCTTTTTCAGTAGCGTTAGGCCATGCGATAGCTTGCGTTACGGGGCGGCAAGGTGATAGCACATTTTGCGATGCCTCCTGAAAGGCCTGTTTTAGTAGGTTTGAAGCTCCTGCAGCACCAGCCGAGCCATCTTGTGGGGGGTGGGAAAAGAGAGAGA
Source organism: Rhinatrema bivittatum (assembly GCF_901001135.1). NCBI lineage: Eukaryota > Metazoa > Chordata > Amphibia > Gymnophiona > Rhinatrematidae > Rhinatrema > Rhinatrema bivittatum. Next base: position 12,127,667 of record NC_042631.1, read on the forward strand.
GAGAGAGACTGACTAGCCATAATGTTCTCTCCAGAGATAGGTATTTGTATCCCTATGGGAGGCCCACCTAGTAACTCGAGGTGAGGTTTAGGTATTAGTGTAGGGGGTTAGGGGCCACTTTGACATTCAACGTGAGACGTACGAACAGAACAGTGGTCTCTTGTGAAGATTTGATGACCTACGGAGAGAGGAAACTCCCCCAAAGATGGGATTGGTGCAATGTTCTCTTCACCTAGCTTGATGGACTCTCTACCTGAGTAACATCAAGCTAGGTGGAGAGAACATTGCACAAATCTCATCTTTGGGTGAGTTTCCTCTCTCCGTAGGTCATCAAATCTTCACAAGAGACCACTGTTCTGTTCGTACGTCTCACGTTGAATGTCATAGTGGCCCCTAACCCCCTACACTAATACCTAAACCTCACCTCAAGTTACTAGGTGGGCCTCCCATAGGGATACAGATACCTACAATTTGCACTAACCTAGCTCTTCGCATAGGTAATTAGCGCAAATTGAGATAAACTGCATATTAGCATAAAACACACCCCTTTTGCTATCGCATGCGATACTTATCGCATTTTGATAAATCCAGGCCTAAATTTGTACCTGAGGCGATGGAGAGTAAAGTGACTTGCCTAAAGTCACAAGGAGCGACAGCAGGGCTTGAACCCTGGTCTCCTGGTTCGTAGCCCACTGCTCTAATCACTCCACTCCACTTAACTGGTAGCATGGTCTTTAACCCCGTCTCCCTTGGGAGGTGGGTTTCACTCTCCCCTTCTTAAATTTCTTGTTGTCCTCAACAAGAAGCCATTGTCTTACGTGCACCTCCCCTTTAGACCAAAGTCTCAAGGCATTCCTTCATTACTTTTGGGTAATCAGTAGAACTAGAGGTCATGTAATGAAACTCCAGGGAGGATGACTCAGAACCACCATCAGGAAATATTTCTTCATGGAGAAGGTGGTGGATGCCTGGAATGCCCTTCTGGAGGAGGTGGTGAAGACAAAAATGATGAAGGATTTCAAGGGGGGCATAGAATAAACACTGTGGATCCCTAAAGGTTAGAGGATGGAGTGCATGGGGGTAACTTGCTGATGTGGTGGTTACTACCCTTAACCAATAAGCCTTCATACGGTTGATGCAACTCCATTATTGCTCTCTGATGCAACTCCTTTACTGCTGTCCACTTTAACAGCACGGGGAAAAGGGGAATTAGATTCAGACAGCAACTAACAAGGACATTGAATTTACGGTCTGGGAAAACAAATAATCATGGTGGGAAACAAGTAAGCATTGGGGTATCTTGCTGATGCAGCTGTTACTACCCTTAACCAAAGAGCCTGATATTTTTTATGCAGCTCCAACATTGCTCTGCTTCATCGGCAAGAGCTAATGGGGAATTGGACTCAGACAGCAAACAACAAGGGCCCTAACAGTTTGGGATACTAAATATGGGGGTGACCTGTATGGGGCGGCAGATGCTACCATAAGCTTGCTGGGCAGATTGGATGAATCATTTGGTCCTTTTCTGTTGTCATTTTCTATGTTTCTGTGTTTTCTGTTGTGCCTGTATTTCTTACTTCTGACTGAAGATTTTACGATACTCTGTATATGTACATTGCCTGTCTTCAGTATCAGATCTGTCAAGAGCTGGTACCCTCCTGATGAGGCCACAGAATGGTTTAAAATGAGGCAGACCAGTTGTTATCCTGGAAAATGACCATGTCCCAAGAATGTGGATTGATCCTTGGGAGCTTTAAAAGGGGTTGCAGGGAAGGACCCAGTGTTTAAGCAAATAAATGGCTGATGGCTGCAGGGTGAAGCAAGACCCCCCAAGGTGGTATATCTGGGACATGGCAAGTAGATAGAATGTCTGAAAGACCCCCAAGCTAGTACATCTGGAGCATAGCTGCTAGGCAAAATGGCAGCTATAGTCACCAGTTAAACCTTGCCTGTATCTACTGTTTGCTCAGCACATCCATAGACAGAATGAGAGAACAATTTTTATTTCAATTGCGAGTACTCTTCATTCGTTTTGGAGGTCAACAAATGAAACAAAAATAAACCCAATTGTTGCATTTTACCCATTCATTTAAAACAAGTGTATATCCCTGTCATTGAAAATATTTTGAAATCCTCTGCTCAGTGTCTGGCAGCAGCCAAGAAAGCAAGTAGAATGCTAGGAATTATTAGGAGATATTTGGGGAGATAGTTTTTGACTGGGTGACGCTTCATCATCGTTCATGGTTTGAGATCATGAGACACCATATCCATAACGCTGGTCATGGAGCTGTAATAAGACTGGTTTGTCCAGTGGAATTGTGGACAGAGAATAATACCAAGTTTTCAGAAGTGCTGCGGAGAGCAGTACAAGGAGCTACATTGCTTCGGTATCTACAAGCGCCTTGGTGAAACAGTATGCTGTGGACAGTAGTCTAATTCCCCGCTGCTGCTTCGAATATACTCTACGACCTTTGACTCCTTTTTGGCTCCACACAAGCTAAGTGAACTCTTTTCGGGTCGTTTAATACATTTGGAATTTGCTTATATGGTTTATATGACTCTGCGATAAGCTTAGGATTGGTGAATCTGCGATGGATCTGGTTGCTCACCATATGCTCTTTTTAAATGTTTGGGATTGCTTGTGCCCTGTAATTTTTGGGGGGGTTTGTCTTCAAAGTTGATGTATTGTTGAATGTATATATTATATACATGAGGAGATTTCCAGTAAGGTATTGATTACATTTTGACTGTGTTTAATTAAGATTATAATATAGTTTGAATTTTGGCATAACATTTACACTCTGAAATAAAAATTTGGTTTTGAATGGATAAGAATAATCTTTGATACAATATCTTTTATAGTTAGTGCTTTAAAACCTACTGTTCTAGGTGGGTTTATTTTAATATGAATCAACATAGCTGTAAGCAATTTCCTTCATATTACTGTTTAAAGTGAATTATAAGTTAACATGCTGAGTGATATCCTGCACAGCATGTCATATAAACTCTACAGTTCACTACTATAGTGACTTCTTAATGACAGGTTTTCCGCTAGCACTGAAATCTGTTACCCAATTGAAAAAATGCAATATTTCCTATTTTGAATTGGGAAAAAATAACTATTCAAAGCTCTAGGCATTCTATAATTTTGGAAAATTATTGTATTAAAATATCAATATAAGGAGGAGTAATCCACACAAACAAGGATTTATTTAAGGCTTTTATATACCGATGTTCCTGTACTAGTACATATCACATTGGTTTACATAGAACCAAAGTTGGAAATTACATCAAACAAGAGGATGCAAGGCACAGAGGAGATGCGCAAAGTAGTGTAAAATGTCCACCAAAAACATTTGAACCAAATTCTAAAGTGAACCAGGTTTATTCAAGAGCTTCAAAGTATTAATCAAAGAGAGTGAATACTGTAGTGTTCCACCCAACACGGACCCGTGTTTTGCCCTAAGGCTGCAACGGGAGGGAAAACCGCTTGGTTTTTGAAAACTTATTTGTTGAACACCTATCTTGTTATCCGTAAGGCTCGAGATGAAGTCTCTTTAGTGACCCCACTGATTACAAACCCCTCATACACCCGAAGATTTAAAATATTTTGCGAATGAGGTGGTAACTCCCCCCCCCCCCCCCCCCGACAGAGGAGGGAACTTCTCTGATTTATTTTATCGTCATGAGCAACGTTGGATTTACAGACTGCACTCTCTCACCCGGTGGTGGTCTTAGCCAGAGTGAATGGTCTGTGCTTCTCTAGCACTGCTCATTTCCTGCACTGCCTTCCAACGCTCTCCTTTGATTGGTGTATTCTTTGTAGTCACTCATTGGATAGGTTTGTCATGTGACTATCTCTCTTTTTGGCGCGCTGATCCCTTTAAATTATGTTTGTTTACCCACCTCCCTAAGAGCTTCTGTTAACCTGCTGGAAAGTTCTGTATCAGATATATACTAATTTATATTCCTTCGCCTTTCCGTTTGCTGCCCTTTATCATTAGTGTCCCAGTTTTTTTTTTAACTTACTGTTATTTGTATGTTTGTCTGTTTTTCATTTTGAACTGTTTGCATCCCTGTCCCTCCCGTGGCAGCCTTAGGGCGAAACACTGGTCCGTGTTGGGGGAACACACTGCAGTGTTCACTCTCTTTGAATATTATTTTGAAGCTTTTTGATAAAACTGGTTCATTTTAAAATCTCGTTTGAATGTTTTTGGTGGACATTTTACATCACGCATCTCCTCTGTGCCTTGAATTAAAACATCACTGTAAATACAAACAAGAAATATTTGGTATCATAGAGCAAAACTTAGCGCTCTCACTAATTTTTCTTTGTACATATGGTCTGTTGCATAGCTTTCGATAGGTCATTAACAAGTTTATCATTGAGATCCCTCCTGTAAAGCAGATAAACTCTTCTGGTTGCAAAATATAGTAGATGCATACAGTGCCAGAAATTCAGCATAATGCATGTTTCTCTGGGACTAACATTATTAGAGTATGTACTTTAGGTATTATAGTATGGACCTAAATTGTTTAACCTAGTAATAATATTCCTTTCATTAAAAACTTCCACACCACATAAAAATACATGTGCATATGTTGAATACATGGTAGCAGGCACACCAGAGGTTGAATTAGCATAAGTTTGAAGTCTCTACATTGAAATCTGACGTATAGTTTTTTTTCAGCAGTGCATAGGGAATTAAATAGGATGAGAGTTAAAATTTGCTGCAGCGCTCAGATCTGAATTCCCCATTCTCTTTGTATGAACCAGCTCCCTTCCATCAATCAGACACTAAGCAGCTTCTTAGTAACCCATAAAGACTGGCTGTTCATCACAGCAACACTTAAAAATTGCCACAAAAAAAGATAATAGAAAACAACTATCCATTCAACACTGGGGCTTTATTTTGGGGGAAAACAAAGCTAATAAACATTTCAGATGATTCAGAAAAAAGATGTGTGGAATACATGCTTCAAACAGTGCTTAAGGTTTCTGCATTGTGCATTTGGCATCTATTAGTAAACTGGGTTAGAGGGAAATATTCTGAAACTAATTGATCTATAATGCAGGATTCTTGGGGACTGATGATTTTCTTGTCTCTGTGAGAGTCAGTCTTAGTAAATACTTAGGTTCTTTACATTATGAAATTCTAAATCCACTGGCATCAGAACTTTTTCACAAAAGGGTTTTCACATTTAAACCACACAAAACCCCTGGAAATATGCAAAAACACTTGGCATTTTGCGTGCTTTCTTTACACAAAAAGCCCATTTTGTGAAAATAAATTTGCAGCACTAAACTCTTGTATATAATCTGCTACACTTGAAAGTTTATTTAAATCCCACGATAATTAGCTGTTGTAATGCAAAATCATGCAAAGCAGCTCATTATCATGAGATTTTCTGAAAATAGGTGTAAAAAACACTTTGCAAGCTCATTTTTGTAAAAACGTTACATCTGAAAGAAGTATAAACACTGATGTACTAAGCTGCAAAATGGTTTTGCAAAATGGGATTTTCTTGTGAAAAATTGTGCAAAATGCCTGGAAGTGCACAAAAATGCTAAAAGGTTGGCATTTTGCATGATTGTTTTTTAAAAAAAAAAAAAGCTTTTTCTGTAAACATTTTGCAAAAGTGGGGTTCAAAGTTGTAAACGTTCATACGCAGTCTGCTACGTGCAAAAATGTGTTGATCCCACCTGAATTAAATGCTGCAACGTAAAATTATGCAAAGTAATTCTTTTAGCATGGAATTTTACAAAAGCAGGCCCGTTATAACAACTAAAAAAGAGCCAACCTAACCTGAAAGATGTGTAGTTATTTTTTTTCAGCTACGCTAATGGAGCAGTGGTTTTCATAAACTGCCTCATGGATTTAATGGGACCTTGTTGCCTGTCCCCCTCCCCACCCCAGTAATCTCTAATCTCTGGTAATCTAAGCACCTCATAGGGCATCAGTGTTCAAAAGCTGATTGTCATGGTAAGCCCTGCCCCTCCAAACCCCCATCCCTTTGTCATCGAAGTAGCCCCACGTGCCCCTCAGCCGCCTCCCATCTCCTTCTGAACTTACCCCATATGGGGCAAGCATTCTGAGGGCAAAAGCAACCCCTTCTGCTGCCATTTTCCAAAATGGCACCGGCTGACCCTAATCACTCTAAGCACAAGGCAAAAGAGCTCATGAGGTCAGCTGGTGCCATTTTGAAACCTGGTGTCGTAGTGCAGGAAAATAAGTATTGCTTCTGCCCTGAGAAGACTACCCTGTTAAATGAGGTAAGCTTTAGGGGGTGAGGAGTGTGAGAGGTGCTCCAAATGAGCATTTTAGGGGGCTCGGCACGAGGGTCAAGGGGATAGGGGCTTCTCAACATCCCTTACTCTTTAACCTTAATGACCCACAAGGAGCTCAGGCTTTGTGTGTGTGAGAGTGGTTGGGGGGGTAAGGGTTGCACTGGGACCACCAGCCAATTTCTGGAAACACTTATTGGGGGAACCGTGGCGGGCAGAGATTTTACGCTCATTTTTATCTGTAGCAAACTTTCACACAAAGGGGCCTCTAACTCACAGTAAATACTGCAAATTAGTACATCGGCCTTTTAATGGCTTAATTTACGTATGTAGTTAACATTATAAGGAAAAGAAGGGTGGTAAAATTTCTGGAATACAATGAAACAAAGATGGGTAAAAGGGAAAAATCATCACTGACTCCGGTGCAAGAGAAAAAATAGTTCAATAAAATTCTGGTGAGCCTGTAATATCAGTCTCCTGACGCACAGGTTTTCCAATATTGAATAACCAATTGAAGACGAAATATTCATGAATGACAGGTTTTGTTCACTGTACGCAGACAAGGACTGAACTTCAGAGTACAGGGAAAAGTTAAAATGTACGAGGCACAGAAAAGGTAAAAGAAATTAATTTAACTAATAATAAGAGGGCGACTCTGGCAGACATTTGTTGGATCATATTAAAGTTCACCGCTTTATAAACTATGGCATTAAAGTACCAGGTGTGGCACAAATTAGTACTGTGCTAGGCCCAGGCACAAGATTTAGTACTTGGGGATATGGATAATGAAAAGGCAAATTAATCTGAATCAGCGCAATTCACGGGCAACTTTTAAAAAGAGCTGGGTCCGAAGCCAACACTATAGATAGCAATGGAATTGGCATTGGCTCTGAAGATTACAGATTGGTAGGAAAATAATTTTTCCCCATCAATTTCTAATCAGATAAGAAGTAAAAAATACCCAAAAAAAACTGTCCCAATGTCGATAGCTTTGTATGGAAACCCTCAATCTTTATAAATACATATTTTTTCAAAGTAGAGGATATTTAAAAAAAAAAAAAAAAAAAAAATAGTGTAACCAAATTTGTCCCTTTTCCTGGAAATTTGGAGCACCAAAAATCCAGGAAGCACTTTTTTTTTTTAAAACTTGGGGAGGAGATTGGGGCAATCTCATTGAACTGAGTGGGGATATTTGCCTCCCCCGCAATTATTTTCATTCCGTTAGGATTTTATGTGCCTTCTTTTCCATAGGAAAATGAAGAAGGTGCACAGAATCTAGGCAGTGAAGCAGCACTGCAAGCCCTCACTTAAAAAGTCACGGGTGCTATTGTTTAGTGCTAAAAATCTTTAGCGGTGCTTTGTAGTTGTGACCTGTGTTAATGCCGTCACTAGGACCAGAGTGCCAGCGTGAGCATCTGGATAGGCAGACTAGATAGGCCGTATGGTCTTTTTCTGCTCTCTTATTTCTCTGTTTCTTAATTCAGTCTAATTGCAGTGCTAACAAGCTTAAGTCATTTAAATAGCCATAAATGTAGCGGAGCGTTCTGAAACCAAAATACTATGATTATCTGATTAACATTTTATTGGCTTTAAATCCATTCAGGAGGATTGCAGGAAAAAAAAAAAAAACGACGATGTTTTCGCTTTGGGGGCAATTTTCAAAAGGATTTGCCCGTGTAAATGTAGCTACTATTGTAACAATTTTCAAAAGCCATCTATGTGCAGCGACAGTAACGTTTAATCAGGCGCGCGGATGCACGTTTGCGCGCGTTTGTCGGCCCGGCGCCCAGGGACGTGGCCATTTTATGACATACGCGCAAATGCCGCTTCTGCCACATAAGCAGGGGGAGGATTTTAATGGGCGCTCGCGTGCCGAAGCCATTACCAGTTTTCCCACTTCCTTTCCAGTTCACCCAGGTAAGGGATAGGACTTGCAAACCCCTCCCTAGCTTAGTAGCCTCCCCTCTCACCTGTCAGCCCTGTCCCTTAAAACCCCGCCGATCTATTTACCTTTATTACTTAAATGTCCTCCGTAGCAGAAGTAGAGTTACGCGGCAGGGGGCCCCGGCGTGCGCCTGTACACGCTTAAGTATTCACGCGCTAATTTGAAGCTGAAACCCAAGGATGCCCATGCCCCGCCCAGACCGCACCTACGCGCCCCCTCCCCACCCCTTTTTGGGAAATTTTCATGTGTGCGCGCAGCGGGAGATACAGGCGCGGACTCGGGCGGCCTCTAAAATATGCGTTCAGCGCGCACCAGTCCAACATATCGGCATATCTCCCGGTTTTGATGTGCGCTGGCCTTTTAAAATTCACCCGATAAAGTGCACACACACGTGAATATCCTATGGTCAATTCAGGGGCACGTGCTGTAGCAATTTTTCAAAAGCGCGTTTACATGTGTTTATCCCAATTTTATGTGCATAAATTTATTTATTTTATTTATTTGTGTTTTTCTATACCGGCATTCACGGGAGTTCGTATCATGTCGGTTTACATAAAACAAGGGGTGATCAATACATTATAACATACATAACTAAAACATAAGAGTATACATTACAGGAGTATAACAAGTGCACGGAAGAAAAAAAGTTACAAATCCTTTGGAAAATGACCCCCTTTGGGAAGTACCTGGCAGGTTCCCAGTACCATGGCCAGCCCTATGAACTGGTTTTCCCTAGGCCCATGTATTTATATTTAAACGCACCGTAGACCATTTCTTATGGTTGAAACATTCTCTTATCATGTTTGTTTTTTTGTTTTTTTTTATAATTATAAAATACATTTGAAACGCTAGCTTAATTCCTGCTCAGTCACAAGATTTGGGTTTCCTTTCTTGCACGTTCTCCTTCATTTCTGCTTCACTGCACATTCTTACCAGTATCCTAAAGAAGGTTAATCAAATATGCCTCTATTCTTAGATTATAGCCCATTTCCCCAAAGCTCCGCCTGTCATTTTAGCTAAGACTGGATAGCTTATCTCATTCTCCCATACAAGGCACAAAGTAATATTGTCAGGAGATTATACCCTCAACATCTATTTTTTGCTAATCCTAGTTTTTATGAATTTCAGTGGAAAAATAAATCACCCTACTTTAAAAGAGTAATTCCTTCTCACAGTAAATTAAGTTAAACTACATGAAAAGTAGATACAGACCGGATAGTAAATTAATCAGTTATTTTACACTTCATATATTTTTATTCCAGTAGTTTTGAATGATTAATTACTGCTTGTGAAGAGCCAGGAGTGATTCACAGAGGCCAAAATGTTCCATCTACCTATAGTGCAAGCTAAGCTTCCTGAAGGCCATTCCAGCAAAACGCTCAGCTGGAGACTAACATTTCAAAAGAACAACACTGCATCTTCTGTTTTAATTCAGAGATTTGAGCAATAAATTACCACATGCTATGCTGCACAGCGTTTATGGTGATTTATTGAGGTGAATTTCCACCAGCTGGAGCTGAATTCTGCTTTCAGATATTTAAATCACCCAATCTCACCTTGTCACACCCCTATTGCATGCCGTCCTCCTATTAATGAATCACAGAGCTGCAGGTGAGCTGAGATCAGTGTTATACCCTGCTGCCCACGGTTTTGGTTAGGATTAATGAACAAATTTGACACTGCAGTTTAGCTGAAACGAATGAGGTTCTTTTTATTGTGTTTGCACACCCAGATTCTACTATATTAGTTTAGCACCCCAGGTTAGCTGGGAATTCAGAATTAAGAAAATATTTGACTGTGTGGCAACCAGAAAATAGTTATGCCTTTGCTAGGAGTATCCAATGACTACCAATCTGTATCTTATAAAAAACATTTTTTTAATTTTTGAAATAGTTGAATTAAATAGGATGGAATTGTATACATGTAGGCCAAGAATCACTATTAGCAGACCTAGAACTGATCTACTCCACCCCAAGCCTCTTTATGCCTCTGTGGAGAAGTTGTAGAAGGGATAGCCTAGTGGTAATAGCTATAGCTAAGATTCAAGGAAACCTGGGTTTAAATCCTGTTTCTCACCTCCACCACCACCCCCTTATAACCTTGGGGTAGTCATTTTATCTCCCACTGCCTCAGATACCCACTTAAGGGCACTCACTAAACCGAACAGCAGTGCAGGAGTCACAATGCCGCACTAATGGGCCCCTGGCACTTTGTGATTCCCATAGTATTTTTCCTCGTGGTTAAATACCGCAGTAGTAAATGGCCCCAGAGATTGCATAATGGTGGCCCCAGGACTATGGGGCTGCCATTGCTTAAAGGGGTTTGCTAATCAGCTTCTTTAAATAGGTTCAGTACCAGGGCTGTAATGATGTGATTTATTTATTTATTTAACATTTTTTATATACCGAGGTTCTAGAGACAAAATCACTAAGCACTTCGGTTTACATATAACTATTGAAATGACTGACTTGAGTCTTACAGAGAACAGGAAATAAAGAACTTGGATATTATACATTTGAACTCATAATGACAAAGAACCTTTAAATAACAGAAACAGTAAAGGTTGGCAGTCAAACATGTAACAGGCGATTATATGAGAATAGAGCAATATGAGATTATATCTGTGGTTGTTTGGCAGTGAAAAACATGATAATTTGCATCCAGTGGGTAGGAAGGATTAAGATCGAATTAGGCGTAGGCTAGGGAGAAGATCCAAGTCTTGAGTCTTTTTTTGAAAGTAATTGGACATTATTCCAGTCTAAGTTCTGAAGGGAGAGATATGTGATGTGTTTGAAATACCCTGGGTTATCCTCCATTAGGCTATTTATCACACGGAAAATGAATGAGCCCCTTCGATTGTAAGCACTATAGGAAAGGGACTTCTTGAAATTGAATTCTAAAAAAAAATGCTGGAAGCTGCCTTGACCATCATTTAGAGAGATGGGCTAAACATCCAAAAGTTAGCTTTTAGAATTGTATAGAAACAAAGTACATGAAGACTAAAGCTGCTGAAACTGAAACACAGAAATGTGACATCAGAAAAAGACCAAATGGACTATCAAATCTGAACATTGGCATCAATTGCTCAACTCTACAATCCCTACCACTCCCTCAGAGATCCTTTGTGCTTGTTTCATGTTTTCTTGAATTCAGATATTATCCATGTCTCTTCCACCTCCAGTGGGAGGCTGTTTCTTGCATCCACAACACTTCAGTAAAGAAATGTTTCCTAAGATTATGTCTGAGTCTACTACCCTTCACCCTCATCCCATGTCCGCTCGTTCCAGAGCTTCCTTTCCATTGAAAGAGGCTCACCTCCTGTACTATGATACCTCTGGTATTTAAATGTCTCTGAAAAAAACATTGCAAGCTAAGCCTTAATACTTTAAGTCAAAGAATTATGCAGTAGAGAATACCTTTAATGTTTAAAATGAAGGACCATCATGCCATCCTGCGGATGATGAACCTTAATTTCATTCAGTATTTTCACTGCTAAGGGTCACACACAATCATCGGCTCTGAGAAAATAAAGCCCTATTTGAGAATTTTTTTCAGTTTTTTTTTAAATGCTTATAAAAGAGCATACTTCCTCTTGAACAAGTTCAGCAAGCCCGACACGATATTATGTTTTGAAAGACTGCCTCAGGGGCTCCCAATTCATTCTTTGTCTGTAGGGAGTATACACATTGTAGTAATGCTGATGGGTCACTTTAGGTTCAATGTAAGGAATCTTAGATGCTGAGAATTTTCAGATGCGTCGACCATCTTTAAAGCTATTCTCTACTGCATAATTCTTTGACTTAAAGTATTAAGGATTAGAGATACATATGCATAGAACAAAGGCAGTGCATGCAAATCTATCTTATACAGATTAATGATGGATATCCTGAAAACCTGAGCTGCTCGTGGCTCTCCAGGACTGAAGTTGCATATGCCTGCTTTATAACAAAGACCACTGTCCATTTCATAGCCATCTTTTAGACTGACTTCATCCAGTTTTTATCCTTTTGAAGGTTAAATCTCCAAAATTATGGACAGAAAAAGACAGATCCATCTGTTTTCACATACAGATGGTGCACGTTGGCTGCTTGCTTGAATCTTTACCATGATTACTGCCAACAATGGGCCGAATTTTAAAAGCCTGGCGACGCGTGTCAATCCTGGGGCTTGCAAAAAGGGGTGGTCCAGGGGTGGGGCATGGGCAGGGTGGTCTGGGGGCGGGACCAGAGGCCTCTGACACAGTGGCCATTGCCGCTATGTCGAAAGATCACATGCTGGAGGCAGGTGCAAAAGGTAAGATAATTTGGGGGGGTTAGAGTAGGGCTGGGGGGAAAAGGTTAGGGGAAGGGGTGGGAAGGGAACGGGGGAAGGCAGTGTGCCTCGGTGCACACAAGGTGCACAATTGTGCACCCCCTTGTGCGCGCTGGGGAGACTTCAATTACCCCAATATTGACTGGGTAAATGTATCATCGGGACACGCTAGAGAGATAAAGTTCCTGGATGGAATAAATGATAGCTTTATGGAGCAATTGGTTCAGGAACCGACGAGAGAGGGAGCAATTTTAGATCTTATTCTCAGTGGAGAACAGGATTTGGTGAGAGAGGTAACGGTGGTGGGGCCGCATAGCAATAGTGATCATAATATGATCAAATTTGATTTAATGACTGGAAGGGGAACAGTAAGCAAATCCACGGCTCTCGTGCTAAACTTTCAAAAGGGAACTTTGATAAAATGAGAAAAATAGTTAGAAAAAAACTGAAAGGAGCAGCTACAAAAGTAAAAAGTGTGCAAGAGGCGTGGTCATCCTAGAATCACAGTCCAGATGTATTCCACACATTAAGAAAGGTCGAAAGAAGGCAAAACGAATACCAGCACGGTTAAAAGGGGAGGTGAAAGAAGCTATTTTAGCCAAAAGATCTTCATTCAAAAATTGGAAGAAGGATCCAACAGAAGAAAATAGGATATTGCATAAACATTGGCAAGTTAAATGTAAGACATTGATAAGACAGGCTAAGAGAGAATTTGAAAAGAAGTTGGCCGTAGAGGCAAAAACTCACAGTAAAAACTTTTAAAAATATATCCGAAGCAGAAAGCCTGTGAGGGAGTCAGTTGGACCGTTAGATGATCGAGGGGTTAAAGGGGCACTTAGAGAAGATAAGGCCATCGCGGAAAGATTAAATTATTTCTTTTCTTTGGTGTTTACTGAAGAGGATGTTGGGGAGGTACCCGTACTGGAGAAGGTTTTCATGGGTAATGATTCAGATGGACTGAATCAAATCACGGTGAACCTAGAAGATGTCGTAGACCTGACTGACAAACTTAAGAGTAGTAAATCACCTGGACCGGATGGTATGCACCCCAGAGTTCTGAAGGAACTAAAAAATGAAATTTCAGACCTATTAGTAAAAATTTGTAACCTGTCATTAAAATCACCCATTGTACCTGAAGATTGGAGGATAGCTAATGCAACCCCCATATTTAAAAAGGGCTCTGGGGCAATCCGGGAAACTACAGACCAGTTAGCCTGACTTCAGTGCCAGGAAAAATAGTGGAAAGTATTCTAAACATCAAAAGCACAGAACATATAGAAAGACATGGTTTAATGGAACAAAGTCAGCATGGCTTTACCGAAGGCAAGTCTTGCCTCACAAATCTGCTTCACTTTTTTGAAGGAATTAATAAACATGTGGATAAAGGTGAACCTGTAGATGTAGTGTACTTGGATTTCAGAAGGCATTTGACAAAGTTCCTCATGAGAGGCTTCTAGGAAAAATAAAAGATCATGGGATAGGTGGTGATGTCCTTTCGTGGATTGTAAACTGGCTAAAAGACAGGAAACAGAGAGTAGGATTAAATGGACAATTTTCTCAGTGGAAGGGTATGGGCAGTGGAGTGCCTCAGGGATCTGTATTGGGACCCTTACTCAATCTACCTTATAAATGGCCTGTGACCGACGGCCCGCAAATGCGCAGTAGAGACCAGCTCTACCGCGCATGTGCGGGCGAGCACGTCGCTCTGAGGCAGCTTCAGAAAGAAAAAAAAATGGCGGCGTCCAGTGGCAGCAGCGGGCGGTAGCGAGCGGCGGCGGTAGCGACGGCGGTAGCGAGCGGCGGCGGTAGCGGCGACGGCGGTAGCGGGCGGTAGCGAGGGAGGGAGAAGAGAGAGAGAGGGAGGGACGGACTGAGTGGGAGGGAGGACGGAGAGAGAGAGTGGGAGGGAGTGACTGAGTGAGAGGGAGGGACTGAGTGGGAGGGAGGGATTGAGTGAGGGGGAGGGACTGAGCGAGAGGGAGGGAGTGGGACTGAGTGAGAGGGAGAGGGGGGACTGAGGGAGGGAGTGGGACTGGGAGAGAGAGGGAGGGAGTGGGACTGAGGGAGAGTGAGTGGGACTGAGTGAGTGAGAGGGAGTGACTGAGTGGGAGGGAGGGATTGAGTGAGGGGGAGGGACTGAGGGAGGGAGTGGGACTGAGGGAGGGAGTGGGACTGAGGGAGAGAGAGAGAGGGAGGGAGGGAGGGAGTGGGACTGAGGGAGAGGAGGGAGGGAGTGGGGACTGAGTGGGACTGAGTGAGTGAGAGGGAGGGAGAGAGGGGGGAGGGAGTGAGTGAGACTGAGTGGGAGGGAGGGACTGAGTGATAGGAGAGGGAGGGTGGGGAGGAGTGGGTGAGGGAGGGGGTGGTGAAGAGTGAGGGGAGAGAGAAAGAGGGGGAGGTGAGAGACAGAGGGATGTAGCCCGTTTTAACGGGCTTAACGGCTTGTATATTTATAAATGATCTGGAAAGAAATACGACAAGTGAGGTAATCAAATTTGCAGATGATACAAAATTGTTCAGAGTAGTTAAATCACAAGCAGATTGTGATAAATTGCAGGAAGACCTTGTGAGGCTGGAGAATTGGGCATCAAAATGGCAGATGAAATTTAATGTGGACAAGTGCAAGGTGATGCATATAGAGAAAAATAACCCATGCTATGGTTACACAATGTTAGGTTCCATATTAGGTGCTACTACCCAAGAAAGAGATCTAGGTGTCATAGTGGATAACACATTGAAATTGTCGGTTCAGTGTGCTGCGGCAGTCGAAAACACAAACAGAATGTTGGGAATTATTAGAAAGGGAATGGTGAATAAAACGGAAAATGTCATAATGCCTCTGTATCGCTCTATGGTGAGTCTGCACCTTGAATACTGTGTACAATTCTGGTCGCCGCATCTCAAAAAAGATATAATTGCGATGGAGAAGGTACAGAGAAGGGCGACCAAAATGATAAAGGGAATGGAACAGCTCCCCTTTGAGGAAAGACTAAAGAGGTTAGGACTTTTCAGCTTGGAGAAGAGACGGCTGAGGGGGGATATAAAGGTGTTTAAAATCATGAGGTCTAGAACGGGTAGATGTGAATCTGTTTTTTACTCTTTCGGATAGTAGAAAGACTAGGGGGCACTCCATGAAGTTAGCATGTGGCACATTTAAAACTAATCGGAGAAATTTCTTTTTCACTCAACGCACAATTAAACTCTGGAATTTGTTGCCAGAGGATGTGGTTAGTGCAGTTAGTATAGCTGTGTTTAAAAAAGGATTGGATAAGTTCTTGGAGGAGAAGTCATTACCTGCTATTAATTGAGTTAACTTAGAAAATAGCCACTGCTATTACTAGCAACGGTAACATGGAATAGACTTAGTTTTTGGGTACTTGCCAGGTTCTTATGGCCTGGATTGGCCACTTTTGGAAACAGGATGCTGGGCTTGATGGACCCTTGGTCTGACCCAGTATGGCATGTTCTTATGTTACATGACAAGAAAATATTCTTCTCAACCCACCCCCGTCTTCCCTCCCCCTCCAAAAAAAATCTGTTTAATCTGCCCAAACTTCAAATTTCAAAGAAATATCTTATCTCAGCAGAGCAGCAAGGGAGAGTGCACATGCTCCCAAGAATTATAGACAAGCTAAACACATATATGACCACTCCGTGGCAGAGAGGTGTCTTCGAGTTGCATGGCTCTTTAGATGCGGTGCCATTTTTTTTTTTTAATGTATATTTTATTGAATTTTAAAGATTATTACAGGAAATCAAATTTCAATATGTATATTCCAGAACAAGACATATCAAAGAAATATGCATAAAGAATTTATCTAGTTCTGTTTACAACCATATTGAATATATCTAAGGAAAACTTGGGAGACCAAGAGGTAAATGGAGCAGTGCTACATAGGAAATAACAAATCAAATAATTTTAACCATGCTATAAGTTACGCCCGTCATTATTCTTTTCCAACTACTTTAAAGGAGGTGATTAGGATTGAGAGTATGAACCTAAATATGGACATAATTGCTCTGGTACATTAAATACATAATTTGAATCTTTAAAGAATAACATACATCGACAAGGAAAACACACTGGGGTAGATTTTCAAAGGGGTACGCGCGTAAGATACACGCGTACCCCCCGAAAATCTACCCCAAACCCCCCCTGTGCACGCTGAGCCTATTTTGCATAGGCTATTTTGCATAGGCCCGGAGGCAGTAGTAACTTTTCCGATAAAGGTAGGGGGGGGTCTACATAGGGCCGGGGGGTGGGGGGGTGGGTTAGGTAGAGGAAGGGAGGGGAAGGTGCGGGGCGGGGGTAGAAAAAAGGTTCCCTCCGAGGCCGCTCCGATTTCGCCTGATGTGCGAACAAAAGTACGCGCGCGCGTATGGTTTTTAAAATCTACCTCAGCATGAATTTTGCTCCCCTTTCAGTCACCTCCCCCCTCATTGCAAGGAACTTTTTTCTTTTCAAATGAGTATTTCTTGCAATGTCCGGAAATATTTGTACCGGATATCCATAAAATTTTAACTTTTGAAACCTAAAATAAGATCTCAAAACGTTGTCTCTTTCTATTATAGATGACAACTGAATCAGGAGTGTGGCTCTAGTATTTATATCCGACTCAAAAGATTTCTCCAGGAAGTCAGTCAAATTTAAGTTTGTATCTTGCTGATTTACTTCCTGAGTAAGAGCCTCTTTAGAAGTTAATTGTTGCGGTAAATAAAAATTCTCATTATAACTGGTATTGTTTCTTCAGGATATTTTAGGATATTTATCAAATAACTTTTAAAAAGATCCATCGGTGACATCATTCTTGTTTTAGGAGAATTTAATATTCTCAAATTTGCCCTTTTCAATTGGTTTTCAAATGTCTCCAATTTATTCTCATGCATTTCCTCAGACATAATTAAATTTGCTTGAATCTTCTCTATATCTTTTAATTTTCCTTCCATTACATTCAATTGCTTTTCCACATTACTCATCTTCTCCTTTATTTTTTGCATCTAAGATTGCCTCTTGTACTGTGATAGTGCATTTATAGATTTTTGCATAGAAATCAGTATATTCCTAATTTCCTCCAAAGAAGGTGCAAGAGTGGGGGTGGAACAAGTCACTGAGATATGTCCATTCTCAATTCCTACCTCCGTTAAGCCTTTTCCATGTTGATCCGAGCGTTGTAGTGCTTTTTCCCCAAGGCTCCTGGAACCCAGTATTTCCGGGTTCTCCGAAGAGTCAGACAAGCCCTCTGCTCTTTTCTGGATGCTTGGGCTAAACGGGTGAGTTGCCATCATGAATTTTTCGGAAAGGGTAATATCTTTCTCACTCTTCCCTGTCGGTGGATACGGAGTTGTTGGAGCCCCCAGGCTCAGAGATGCCTCAAAGGTCAAGGGGCTCGGTAACTGTTCCTTACCGGCCCCAGCAACTCCGCCTCCAGGGTGCATTGACGGCATCTTTGCAAAGGCAGCCTCTAGCCCCGGTTGTTGTATATCCACTTCGGGAGGAGAAGAAACTTCTCTCAGACGTGCTTTTCTTTTTGTGTGCGGCATAGCAAACAAATTTCAGGAAAAAGTATTACAAGAAAAGCTGAAGGAAATTGCAGATAACCAGGAGCTGCTGCATTCGCCTCCTCACAGCTCGGCAGCCATCTTGGTCTGCTTGTGGTGCCGTTTTTAATCATTTGCCTTGCTTTTCAGATGCTGACTTTTTCTGGCTATATCTTTCTGCCCCAGTTATTATGTATTGGTGAACAGTGGGAACAGCTGAGAGAATGACCTTCCCTTTATATGGGTAGTGTTACAGAAATGCTTTTGTAAATGCTATTCTCCAACTCTTATAATATACAGATGTGGAAAGGGCCCACCTGTATCAAAGTGAGGTGAACAAAGACCCAAGTGAAAGTGTAACTATCTCTTTATTTGAGATATCTTTCAAATGCCATTGACAACTCACTGTATTTATGCAACTTGTCAAATCAGGAACAGCAAAGCATAAAATGAAAATGTAGCAAGGCCGATGCTTCACAGCTTAACAACAGAATTAGTACCACATACTTAGAAATTATATGCAACAGGGATTGATTATGCAGTATATCAACATTTGAAACCCTAATCATTATTTAATATTGCATAGTGAGGGAAAATTTTAAAGCCATTTCCGGGGGTTAAAAAACAAACATTTTAACCATGAAAATGGGAAACTTTGAAAACGGAGGGTGGGCTGTTTCCCAACAAATTGGGCGATTTTGGCGGCATTGTTTGGAGGTGTTCTCAGGGGCAGGGAGCGGGCGAGCTATGCAACAAATGCACAGAGTTTTTTCCGTAATCAAAACTGCTCCTGTCCTTTCCGATAGGAAAATCGACGACAGAAAAAAGACACAGGTGTCTGTGGATAATGTTTTTTTTTTGTTTTTTTTCTAGAGGCCAATAAAATAAAACTACCTGTATAGTTTAACTTTGATTATTGGTGCAGAATTTGAGGATGAAAAATACCTTGAGGTTTGCATCTATTGGTGGCACTTTGATGACTTCCTCCTACATTATGCAATTTCCCAATTAATTTTCCTTGTGGAAGATAAATACAAGATGCATTGTTTAAAAAAAACAAATGCTGAGCTCAGGAAGTATTTTAGCTTCAATAAACCTTGCACTAGAAGGAGAAGTAACAGGCATATTATCAGACTGCATTTCCAGTCTGTTCTTCCTCAGTAAATAGGATGTGCTCTAGCCCAGCTGTCAGAACTGCAATGTTTATTGGCTACTGAAGTTCTGGAAGGCAGGGAAAAACCATATTCTTTAAAGTTACTGCCTCACACACTATTTATTTGTCTACAATTATTACACGGCACCCTAGCCAGAATCTGAAACACTTATTAATAATTGTAATAAACAGACTTCTTCAAAGACGTTCTCACTGTTCCCTGGAGATGCATCTGGCTATGTAAGAGAGAATTTTTCAGTTCTTTATGCTAGTTTCAGCTGCACTATAAATGGTTATTAAAAACATTTAGGACATGATTCAAACCAACATGTTGGGTATGCAGAAGATTTAATTTGGATTATTTTTCATACCTATTAAAATTTTTTGAATAATATATGTGATTACCTAAATCTTATATTGACAGAGACTCTTTGACTGTGACATGCATTAAGTACATACATTGTTTGTACAGGAAGCCAGCAAAGTACTTCCAGACAATGCAGTGTTTTGCTCTGCCTGTTTAGCAAAGACTGCCTTGTGTTGTGTCTTTAGTACATTAAAAAGTGTGTGGGAGGTGAGTTCTAAACTGAATAGTTACTTTGCCGCTCCATGTGAGCTGGTAAATTCTGAGTTAACTAGAAAACAAAATGAATCTTGAACAAAATATATCCACAGAGTCAGAGGTTTCATCTCATTGCAGCTCTCCCTTATTAAGTGCCTCACCGCCTGCCATGACGATGATATGTTTCTTATCACGTTATAACGTACACCCTTGTAGAAGTCCGATGTTTTTCCATACTTTGTGCACTGGAATATGATAACCTCGTTCTCCAATTACCTTTTTCTATGGATTTATGATACCAATACAGAGACCACATTACCCTGATCCTCCAGGACATCTACTGGATCCCAATTCCAATTCATAGCCTTCAAATCTGAAAGACTTCCTAAAAACCTACCTGCAGCTGAGATCCAAAACAGGGGATCTTCTACAGCTCCTGGCTCCTAAAGACTCCAGGCTTGCCTGAACCTTCTCTCTGGATTTCTTTCCTTACATTCTGCTGCATGGCTAAAACCTGGCTTTCTAACCAAGCCTACCCTCCCAGCCCCCACTAACAGCCGCACGGTCCCTGTCACCCTGTATAAATATCTGAATGCTATATAACTGTCAGCCTGTTTCATATAATCTGCACCACACTGTACTATTATGTGGCACTGTATTATATTTAGTTTATTTCATATGTATGTAAACTACCCAATAAAACTGTAACTCGGGAGGCCAAATAATTAAATCCTTGTAATATATAAATACTTATGAGTAAGCCTGAGCTGGCAGTGATGGTTTAATCATTAGATGTCCTGGTAAACCAGTATGTGCTAAGCCTATGGTCTGGTCTGAACCCTATTTAAGATTCTGACCCTTACAGAAACCAGGACTGCTACTGAAATAGCTTAACCCTCTTCTTAGGAATGTAACACTAAGTATTTTACTTATTTTGAAAACCAAATAACTAAAATAGCAGTTGTGGGGAGAAAGGTTACTACAGAACTTGCTTAACAGTACTTTACATATGGGAAAGGATGCCCCAGAAAATTGCTTAATTTGGTATGGTTCTGGGGAACCGAAAAACAAAAGAAATTTTTCCGAAATTTTGGAAAAAATTTGTTTTTCATGTTAGTGAGCGCTAACTTTGCCCTGTTAGTGCGCACTAACACGAAAATCCCCCCCCCCCCCCGAAAACCCCCCCAAACCACGGGAAATATGAAATTTCCCATAGGGACCCCAAAACGAAGCCCGAGACGATAGGGCTTAATGAAGCAAATCAATGACGGCGAAAAGAGCCAGATGGCCCATCCAGTCTGCCCAGCAAGCTTCTTATGTTAGTAACTGCTGCTCCGTGCAGTTACCCCCAAGCCTTATAATAAGGGTAGTAATATTTACAATCAGAACCAAGCAACTGCCAAACCCATTACAAATTACTGCTAGCAACATTTTTACAGGGTGAGCAGCCTTTTTGATAATTCAGATAATGCTGCTTGACATGCTTTGCTTTGGGACTTGGCCGAAGAAGCCATCCTGTGTTTTCTCCCTTATATCTGCATATCAATACCCCAGATCATAAAAGTCAGGGCCTATGCCAATTGTCTGTATTCAGTTCCCCTTCCCTCCCCCCACCCCCAACATCAAATCAGGGAGCGATGTTGTAGTTGCGTCAAAAGCATCAAGGGTATTGATTGAGGGTAGTAATCCCCATACCTTCTGTTAAAGGTAGTAACTGCCGCTCCATGCAGGTTAGCCCATGTCCCTCTTCACTTCCATTCTCTAGCCTTTAGAGACCTACAGTGTTTATCCCTTTTTTTTTTAAAAGGACTCTGTATTGGGACAGGAGTGAGTGGTCATTCCTCCTGTCTTTTTTGTCTCAGGGGGGAAGTGGAGCCTGGAGAGATCCCCGGACTTGGCAAAATTTTTCGAGGGTGAAAGGAATCCAGGGAGACTCCAGCTGGGCTCAACTCAGCCCAGCTGTATAGGCTCAGGCCCCATGGCTTTCCTGTGGAACAGGAGGGGGGTTGGAGGGTCTTAGGAAGGCCATTAAAAAAAATGAAAATACCCCAAAATGTTATGGTATTTTCGTGCAAGGCTTTTTTTGGTTCAGAAGTGCCATTCATTCAAAACAAATGCACATCCCTTCCAGAGATCTGTACCATCTTTCTACTAGTCTTCTTTATCTTATGTTGATGTACCAAAGTCATATTTCTTTCCAGTGACAATGATGAGCACATTTCCTTGATCACGAGTTGGTCTCAACAATATACTACACTGTGTAGAAACAGTCCTCAACTGCTTTGTTAAACTGACTGGTTATCATGAGGTCATCATCGATGATGATTCTTATGGTGTTTTTCTTTTTTGATGACTGATAGTTGATCACTTCCAAAAAGGTATTTAGCCCTTGAATTTCTGCATCCCAAATGCATGAACCCATCTTTTATTGAATTAAAGCAAGTTGCCTTACCTTCGACCTTTTTCCTAGTTTCCAAAATCATCTTTCATCATACCTACCCTTTCTGGCATGTCTAAACAAATTTTCTTATTCTCTGCAAGCAGGAATATTTTCCCTTCTATCTCTTCTTCAATCTCACATATAAAGATATTGAAGAAGAATAAGCCAATACATCATTCTGGTCCCCTGCTGGTTATGTTCCCTTTATAAGAATGGACCCCACTGATGCCATCCTCTCAGCCAGTTTATAATTGTTCTTTCGCAGTCGTTGATTTGCTCACCAGTGTCGAAGGCATTACTAAAATCCAGAGAGAGATTATGTATCTTTCTGATTTTTTTTTAATTTTTATATCTGTTATGCAACCTCCTGTCCCAGTTGAGAAATCTATATTAAAATAGAAATCCTCTAATAAATAAAAAGCAAATAATGATGATGATGATTTTGTTTGGATGAATGACTCTTTTTGAGTAGTAATTTCCTTATGCGATTACCTTAAATGAGGTTTAAACCAGAACCAAAGAAAAGAAACTTCATTTCCAGCACCATTGCTGACAACATTTGGATAATAAGTGTTTTGTCCTACGGTATGCAGGAGACCCATTTATGCCTTCTTGGGAACATTTGCTTGGTAATAAGCACTGTTGTAAAAGTGTCAATGTTTTCCTTCACGTTTTCAGAAGATTTCCTGTTCATTTTGATTTGGAAAAATGGAATATTCGGGGAAAAAAGCTCAACCTGAATTTGGAAAGGTTTGCCTTCTCTAGATGAAGCTGAATCTTTCCTGACCAGTAAAGGGTAGGGGGGGAGTGTTTAAATGAACCCCAACTGTAGTACATTTAAGTAATTAAAAAGCAAGCTGCTTATTCTGCCCAGACTAGGTAATATTATATTTGTAATACCTTACACATTTGGAAGAATTCAGTAATTAACATTTTATCTATGATATTCCTTTGATGTGGGATTGACTTAAAAATAATAGGACCCTTGTCTGCTCAGGCAGCCTGAATTAATTTGGCATGTTTTTGAGTGGAATATTTATGTGGCAGCTAGGTGCTAATGGAGGCTATCAATTAGAAGCTGCTTGCATTCACCAATGATTCAAGCACCAGAAAACCTACCATGATCTCAAGTGTTTGAATAATATGGGCGCTTACTGAAGTTCATGCTGTGCCAGGTTGCGTCTTCATTTGAGCTAGGAAAGACAGATGGGACTACCTTTCCCAGCTGAAAAGTAATATGCATACGACTTCCAATCTCCAGCAAGGAGCTGTCATTTCTGTGTAGCATTACCCAACTATGCATGGCTGTCTGAGGATAATGACCTGCTTTTCTTCACCAGCTGAAAATCTAAAAGCATAAATATACTTTAATATTGGACAGGCTCTGTTAGTTCTTATACCAGTTTTTGTTTGAAGGTAAGATCTGACTTTGAAGAAGGTGCCCGTTTCACATTATCCTCCTTTGGGTAAAATTAGAAATTGGACGAAAAATGTCCATCTTGTCTCATGACCCCCAACACCTTACTTATCATCCAGGTAATTACCATCAGGCAAGGATTATAGAAACACGGTTTCAAACTTTTATAAAGATATTAAACTACTTAGTGCGGGGTTTTTTTTTCCTATTAACTAATTCTGGTTTTGGATGAATTACAGTGCTGAGAAAAAGTTTGCAAACCCAAAGTATATTAATAAGAATTATCCCGGTTTAATTGAAGCTAGTAGTTTCCTATGCAATTAAAAGGGTACAAATTAAGTCATTCCATTTTTCCTGAGATACAACAATGTGCAAAGTAGGAACAATAAGACTAATTCAGAATCCATGTTTGTGAAATAGTAAGCGAACCTTAATTTCTTTAGCATAATTAATTGATTGATTAGAATCAGGTGCTTAAATAATTTGGTAACAAGTAAACCACCCTGCAAAGTAAACTGCATGACTGAGTTTGGGCATTTGGCCTAAATAAAAATACAAAAAGTTTTGAGTTTGGTCTTCACCATAAAAGTTAGTGGGAACTCATTATGCCTTGATAAAAAAAAAATTTCAGATGGCCTATGAAAAAGAGTAGTTGATGCTCACCTGCCTGGACAGGTTTACAAGAATATTTCGGTGCTGTTCATCCACTGTTTATTTTTATTTATTTTTATTTATTTATTTAACAACTTTTCTATACCGACATTAAAATACACATCATATCGGTTTACATTGTAACAAAAGGTAGAAAATACAAATAACAGGGGGTGGGGTGGGGGGAAAACTAAGAACGTGGGGTCAGAGGGGAGACCCCAAACTAAGATAGGGAAGGGGAGAAGGCGATAGGAACAGTAACATGTTAATTAAATGCAAAGGAGCACAAGATATACTATAAATAATATACATAATATACAAATGGAGCCAGGAATCGAAAGGGTGGAGGCAGTTATACGATTAAATGAGAATACACATATGCAATTATACAAGGGGGGTGGGGAGGGGGTTACCGGGGGTCTGTAGGGGTGAGAATGTTAATCTGGGAAGGCTTGATGAAAGAGCCAAGTTTTTAACTGTTTTCTAAATTTGAAGGGGCAGGATTCCATACGGAGGTTGGGCGGTAGGTCATTCCAGAGCTTAGGGCCGGCAATGGAGAAGGCGCGATTCCTGGTGGTCGAGAGGCGGGCTTTCTTGAGAGAGGGAACTAGGAGAGTACATTTATGAATTGTTCTGGTCGGGCGTGAGGGTTGTGTGGGTTGGAGGGGTTCATTAAGCCAGGAGGAGTTGTGGTTGTAAATGGCTTTGTGTGTAATGGTGATGGCTTTGAACAAGATGCGGTAGGGGATAGGGAGCCAGTGAAGGTTTTTGAGGATAGCGTTAAGAGAAGACCAGGTGTACCGATATTTTGAAGTATTGAGGGAGTCGGATACTACAGGTGTCGGCGGTGACCCTCAGCCCCAGCAGCCTGCCCACAAGTCAGCTACCTAGACACTAGGGGAGTTATATAGATAGGCTAGAAATGGAAAAAGTTGAAGACCACAGTGACTACCTAGGAGTTGTCATCCTGCCAAAATCATCCCCAAGAACAAACCAACAACTAAAATCTGAAGATCTGCAGGCCTCTTTCGCTGTAGCTGATATGAGGCAAAACTGAATTGAATGATCATGAGGATAGCTACGAAGACACCATTTATCTCTTAAAAAGAACATTGCTACCTGCCTCAGACTTGCCAAAGATGATCTGGATGACCCACAAGACTTCTGGAATAATGTTCTCTGGCTAGATGAGTCAAACATTGAACTTTATGGTCACAAACAATGCTTTGTTTGGTGTGAGGCTGCTTTGTTTCATCAGGATCTGGATGGCTTACCATCCTAGATGGAATGATGAATTCTGCTTTATATCAGAAAATTCTAGAGGACACTCTAAAGTCATTGGTCCATGAGCTGAAGCTGATCCAAGAGTGGATCAAGCAGCAAGACAACAAACCTACACATTCAAGTAAATCTATTACAGAGTAGCTAAAGAAGAAGAGATTTCATGTTTTGGATGGGCCAAATCAAAGTCCCCACCTAAATCATATTGAAATGTTATGGAAAGACTTGAAACGACAGTTCATAGAAGAAAGCCCTCAAATGTGAAAGAGTTGAACAGTTCGGTATGGAAGAATGGGCCAAAATGCCTCAAGGGCCATGTGAGAGGCAGAGAAACAGTTACAGGAAGATTTAGTTGAAGTTTTGCTACTCAGGGGGAGGCGCCACTAGTACCTGAATGAAGCGTTCACATACTTTTTAACACAAAAATAGTTGTAGAATCTTTTGTGTTGAATAAATAAAATATATCCTTTTGTCTGAGTTATTTATTCAATGGGGTTATATTTCTCTCTTTTTAGGGCGTGGATTAAGATCTAATCATGTTTTAAAATGAAAATACAAACTATCTGCGAGGGTTCACAAACTTATTCTCAGCACCGTATCTGGAGACCTACTGTGCTTAACGTTAACCTGGACAGCTGGACCAGCGTAGTCATTCCTAGCTCAGCCTCTCTGCGTGACCGGGTCCCCAGGAGGTTGAGGTGCAGGCGACCAGGGGGCCCATGCCTTGGGGCTGAGGCCAAGGGGTCTGAGCCCCAAACTATTCACCGGAAGCAGGCGTACCCTTAAATTGCTATCTCTGCATTGGAATGCCAGGGTAGAAGCTAAGGGAACCCGCTGCGTGCTCAGGCTTGCCAGCCAGAGGGTACGGCCTCAACAGGCCTCCAAGATGGGACCTGACTGGATGGCACCAAGTAAAGGGGGGGGAGCAGGGTCTCTGGGACAAACTCCCCCAGTGTCTAGGTAGCTGACTTGTGGGCAGGCTGCTGGGGCTGAGGGTCACCGCCGACACCTGTAGTATCCGACTCCCTCAATACTTCAAAATATCGGTACACCTGGTCTTCTCTTAACGCTTATTGAGAGCAAGCTAACATATATTTGTGGGACCTCTCTTCTCAGGGTCATGGTATATTTACCAGACTCTATCTCATGGTTCTGGGTCCATTTTACTTTATATTTTTTTGTTATTTGTTTGTCATTTTTCACCAATCACCATTTTTTTGAATTACATCTTTTTTTCTTTTTTCAAAACCAATGGACATAGTCACTTTTCAAAAGTCACTGAACTCAGCATCAAAAATACTTATCTGCAGATAAGTGACTATGTCCATTGGTTTTGAAAAAAGAAAAAAAGATGTAATTCAAAAAAATGGTGATTGGTGAAAAATGACAAACAAATAACAAAAAAATATAAAGTAAATTGGACCCAGAACCATGAGATAGAGTCTGGTAAATATACCATGACCCTGAGAAGAGAGGTCCCACAAATATATGTTAGCTTGCTCTCAATAAGCGTTAAGAGAAGACCAGGTGTACCGATATTTTGAAGTATTGTTTACAATTGGGGTACCCGGAATACATATGGTATAAGAGCCAATATTGTGTGATTGGTATCCTACTCCCTGCCATGCCCTGGTCCCACTCCTCCTGCTGAGCTTCCCGTGACTGCATCAGCTACACAAGGACATGGGGTCCAGCCCTGCCTTCTCCCCAGCGACCTCTGCATCCCTCCTGCCCCATGACCTTTCCGATGGGAGCCGGGGACCGCACACACTCTGACTCCTGGGACGGGCGACAGGCCTGGGCTGCAGAACTATGGCACCTACCTTGGCCTCTGGGCCATGGCTATGGTGCCCCACACTTTGGCCACCGGAGAAACTGTGGACTGGATGTAAATCTGCCCTCAAGTCCTGTACACCTCTGATTCTTTTTCTCTTTTTTTTTAATAGCCAATTGTAGCAAAATGTTTTTGGGGTTTTTTCTAATGTGCAGGAAGCCATTGTGAAAACTTACCACACTGGAGGAGCACCAATGTGGCAGGAGCAGCAGGGCAGGGAGCAGGCACAAAAGGGATGGACCAGCGTGGTTGACGCTTGCTCATCCTCCCCGTGTGCCTGGGTCTGCCCCCCTCCCCCCCCCCCCCACCCGCCTGTCCACAAGTTCAAATTCCCCAATGTGGGATCAAGGAGCACCTCAAGCTACTGTAGCCCTTCCCTGGACCCACCCCTGCTTCAGCCGGAGCCCGTCTAGCCTTTCCTGGCCCTCCCCTATGCATCCGGCATAGTGTCGCCGTGCGATGATGTCACCACTGCAACGGCAACATATAGTCGTGACATCGACACACAGCGCCGGAGCAGGTAGGCGACAATACTGCCGTGACACCAGGGCGAAAAGGAAGATAGGATCAGCAGGCCTAGTGTGTTGTACTGCCCCTCCTACCACGGTGATTGTCTGGACAAGCCCCCTCCCTGCGCCGGCCACGGCACCAAGTTACAGGTGGTATCCATGCACCGGTCTGGCACCGCATTTTTGACATAGTTTGGGAGGTCAAAACAATATTCTTACCAGCATCAAGTTCATAATAAATGCATTTTTGCAGTGTTTAAAGACAGATGTCACATTTGACTATTTCTAATACGTTTGTCAATTCCTATATAAGAATAGATGCTGAGTAAGTGGCATTTCTGATTTACAGGCATATCTGATATTTTTCTATATCTTTGCATTAGTAAGAAACATCGACTTGCGCCGACCACCCCATTTCTAACAATACAGCTTATGTCATTTGTTTCCATAAATCAAAACAGCCCAATGCTGGAGATTACATTTCTTTCAATATATTCTGATGGTAGGGCTAAATCTGTCTAGACCTACTTGCGAAATTCAATACATTTACTGTGAAATGTTGGACCTATAATATATATTTGTATGAAGATAAATTGAAAAGGGGAGGACACAAGTCGACTTGTTTATTTATGACGATATATACAAGGCTGCTGTTCTGCTGGAAGATATTTATGATCTCTCTAATGAAACATTTATAGTATTTTGCTATCACCGGCACCTCAATGACTTATAAACGCTATGGGCAAAAAAAAAGTAGGATTAAAAAGTTAAATCATTTTATGACTACGCTTTTAAGGATAACACAATAGACTCTGGACTATTTATATTTGCCCTGCACTACAAATATGATTTTCTATGCTGTGAGGCATCCATGAAACGCCCTGCCTAAAAAAATAAGTTTTTAATGAAGAGCCCAGCTGACAGCGCAAGGCCTGCCAGTACCGCGTGACGCACACTGAGTCAGAGGAGTCGGCAGGCAGCTGAGTTTTAGTGTTGTTTAAGCTGCTCTGCAGCCCTGCTGGGAGTCACGGATTCGAGGAAGGGAGAGGAGGGGAGAACAAGGGCTTGAGAGAGGGATGGAAGGAGCCATCAGGCAGAAAGCGCTGATGTCCAGACTGGATCTGGACATCCAAATAGGAATTCGAACACACAAGAAATTTGGCAGATTTTCAATGGTTATTAGACATTTTAAATCTCCATCTGGATATTAGATTGGATGTTTAAATGGGATGGTTAGAGTCCTAAATGCCCAGTATAATAAATTATGGTCAATTAAAATGTCTAATAAATTGAAAATTATTTCAGTTGTTTCTTAATTGATATGCCTCTGTCATGCCTACTTAGCTGGATGCCTAAACTTAAGCTTCTAGTAGTGCTAAGCATACAGAAACTTGATTTTGAAGTTTCTTTAGTTCCCTAACATTCAGATTTATGCATTTAAAGTTGAAAACTAAATACCTAAGTCCCAAACTTGAAAATTTAGCCCAGACCATGTACCTTGCTCCTGCTGCTTGGGGTGGGTAGGGGGAGAATAAGTTCTGCTTGGCTTAAATGACTGGGAAAGGGAAAAGTATTATTTTTGATTTGGAAACGTTATTCTAAGAGGGCAATTTTCAGTCTCCCCATCCACCCCCAAAGAGCTTGCAAGCACCCAGATACCTTGTAACCATGGGTCTGCAAGCTCATTTTCAAAGGGAACTTCCCTGCAGAGTTTTGCTTTTGAAAGTTGTATTGTGCTGTAGCTTCCATGGGTAGTACATAGGACCCACTGGGAAGTATGCACGGAGGGAGTTAAAAATAAATGATCTGTGCATACTTCACTAGGATGGGCCTTGTTGCCACCCCAGCCCTGCCCCTTACACTGTCCCTGTTCCCCACAGGCTGACAGTTTTGAAAGGTATTTTCTCTACTGGTACCCACAGACAATTCCCTCTAAATGTGCTAAAGCTTTTGGGAGCTAATACTCCCTTAGTTCAGAATCTATTCTATTCTGACTTGAGGAAAAGAATTATTAGCTCCTGAAAATTAGTCAAGAAAATGTATTAAGTTAGACGGGATGTGCATTTGTTTAAAACGAAAGTACAAAATGCAACAAATTAGGCTAATTCATTTCATTTGTGGGGCCCACCAAATGGAACGAACATTTATTTCTGTAGTTTGGATTCATTCATTTTTTGTAGATGCACAAAAATTTCCAGTTCTCAACCCAATGTCAACTCTCCTACCTCCATGTCTTTTATCCAAAATAGATGGATGAAACTTTTCTTCTCACCTGCCATATTTCATATTTCTTTTTCATGAATGCAGCATAAGTCATTTACATAACCATTCCTCTCTCCTTATAGTACTGTCAGAATCCTTTTAGTGTGACACATCCGATAAGATAACAGAGATTATCCATTTCCTTGATGTATGGAATATCTTGCCTCTGATGTATGTTTCTATGATTGTATTGCTGGTACAAAGAAAAACCCCCAGAAATCCTGCTTTTCTCAGAATAATCATAGGTTTCCAATTTGCAGATGTAAATACTCATAAATATTAGATTATGATGGTGTAATGGTTTGATAAAAAAAAAAAAACAACTTTATTCTATCACAGAAATTATGAGGACTAAAACAAATCAGAAATAATCACCTTGGATTATAAAATGTTCCATTCAAGACCAGAATACTTTGTGCATTACTTTTCATTTGGACGTTAGGTTTTCTTCATCCAGCATTATTATGCATCAGATTACAGAAATTAGGGCTAAGAATTATCCTAGGCAAGAATCACCTTCTTTTCTGTTTGGAGTTAATTCAATTACACCTTTGTCATGAAATTCTACTCACCAGGCCAGTATCTGATAAATCTTAATGGAATAGCTCACGCTGCCTACCAGTCTCAGGAAAAACTGTGCTCAATTATCAATGCATAGAGTTTTCCACATGTTAGCATGATACTATCAATATTTAAAAATATTGTCATATTTTAGGACTAAGGGAATGCTAAATTATAGCCAAGCCGCAGGATAGAGGAAGTGAAAAATGGTAGAGAACATTGTTCAGAGCTGGATATGCAGTAGCTTTCTTTTTTTGATTACCAATTACAATGTGATTGCTAGAGTAGCAAAACACATTAATAATGTTGTCAGGTTCTGTCTCCAAGACACACTATAGGTCTGATTCACTAGGCTTTTCTTCCATTTCGTTTTCTATGGGGGGAAAAAAGCTTAGTGAATCTAGTCCTATATTTATCAAATAATTTTCTTAAAATGACTGATTCATTTTACTGCTCATTAAGATTTAGCTACACTCTTAACTCTTGTAACCAGGAAGTGAACTCGCTCTGGAAAATTTGCCAGTTTCTCTCACTTCTACTTCTGGAAGAATTATTGTGCTTGTAATTTGGATAATATTTTGTCCCCCTCTCTATTTTCACCATACTCCCATCTACCACACAAGAATATCCTACCTCAGCTTTCAGCTAAGCTACTGCTGAGAGGCTATACTGCAAGGCTTACTTCTGAAAAACGCTATTTAAATGCAAATTATACCAAGCTGAGTACAGTTCAACCCTTTCAAGATGCAAAGATTAATGACTGAGACTTGACCACAGTATAAGATCAAAGAATCTATCAGTAGATAAAATAATAATCCTGCAGTCATCTACTGTCTTTTCCAGTATCCTTTTAGTTTACTAAACACACTCTGGAATTTTGCTGAAGACATTCAGCATGATAGATACTTCTGAAATATATCACCAATCTATCCAACTCACACAAGTCTATTTAAAGGTCGATCGTGTCAATAAAAATCTTAGGGCTCGTTGAATTAAAAGCTTAAGGCATAAAACATAATTGTAAGTTTGGTGCCAAGAATCCTGTAGAAGTGTAGGAATAAGCTAGATGTTTGCTGATATCAATTTTTGCTGAAGGAAGTATCAATCTAACACAAATCTGCTTATTCGGTACTCAAGGAGGAAATATCAGAGCATATTTTATTTGTTTCAGTTCAATGATATGCTTTATTGTTAATCAATTTGCAGTAAATTTCAAATCTGATGCAAAATGCTTGACTCCTACACTTTTTCCTCCGCTGTTCCGCAGGGAAAAGTCCTTTGTTTAACATTTTATATCAATTCAGCTAGAAAAGGAAAAGGCATCCTGGAGTACTTTTTTTTTTTTCACCCATGAAAAATGACTTTCTTAGAACCCCTAGGCAGTCTCTGTCTATTCTTCACATTACACGGATCCTGAGAGAGCAGTGTCCAGCTGCCTTAGCCCAAGGAAATCTCACTATTGGAGTAGATGTGAAAGTCGGCTAAGGAAATATTGCAGATATAATATTGTAACTTCCTAATTAGAGTCATAAATGAGCCATTGAACTGCAGGTGAGAGTATGGAACTTTCTGGGGGTGGGGATGCTCAACTTGTAGACTTTCCAACAGAATGCTTATACCAGTGGACATTTGCACCTTATTTCTCTGTGGTCACTTGCGTCATGAAATAATGCGCCTGAATTTGAAAATGCAATCTCCGCATGTTATTCTCCCCCCCCCCCCCCCCGGCCTAAAAATAGATTCCCAGAGACACCACCTGTCAATGCAGCTAAAATTCCATATGATGCAGAACATGCACGGATTTTCAGCTGCAGCGATTCACTTCTGGAAATCACTATTTTCCCAGATAAATTGCTTTGAAAATTGTCCTCCCCACCTTTTGGGGGGGGGGTGCTCCTTTACTTTTCAGGAAAGTGCATAATAAGTTCTGGAAACATATCCAGCACTGTAAATGATGAGCTAGGTTAGATCAAATTAGGCCGGTGCCATTTTTGTTGTATGAAATTGCTTTTGCGCAAATAGGGCCGGATTTTTAAACCTACGCGCGGGCGTAGATTTGTGCGCGCAATGCATGCATGTTATAAAATCCGGGGTCGGCGCGCGCACGGAGGTGCACACTTGTGCACCTTGCGCGCGCCAAGCCCTAGGGGAGCCTCGATGGCTTTCCCTGTTCCCTCCGCCCCTCCACCTTCCCCTCCCTTCCCCTACCTAACCCTCCCCTGACCTTTGTTGATGAAGTTCTGCGAGCCCCCGGCACAACCACTGTGCCGGAGGCCTCTGTCCCGCCCCCGGCCCGCCCACTCCCCGCCCATTTTTTTCAAGCCCTGGGACATACACACGTCCCAGGGCTTGCGTGCATTGCCGGGCCTGTGCAAAATAGGCTCGGCGTGCGCAGGAGCGGATTTTCAGGGTTACACGCCTAATATATACACGTAACCCTTTGAAAATCCGCCCCATAACTTATATTTTCAATTTATTTCCTTTAACTGACCTTTTGTTTGAAATATTGTTCCTCACCTACTTACAGGATAATTAAGGTCTGATAAGATTGTTCAGTGGGGAAATTATGGACTAATTTGCATACTGTTGTTTATCTTGCAAAACAATAATGCTTACTGCACTAAGACCTCAAGCTTTATGCTGTGATAGCGAGTGTTGTACCTGATCGGGTGACAAAGAAAGCATTTAACAGTAAAGCATAACTTTGGAAGCTTGTTGCAGTGACAGTATAATATGGGAGCAAGAGTGGATTAGTGCCACTGTATAATAATGGGTAATTTGTGGCAATTATGCATCGTATTGAAATGTTCAG
This sequence comes from Rhinatrema bivittatum, assembly GCF_901001135.1. Lineage (NCBI taxonomy): Eukaryota > Metazoa > Chordata > Amphibia > Gymnophiona > Rhinatrematidae > Rhinatrema > Rhinatrema bivittatum. The sequence continues at coordinate 12,161,229 of NC_042631.1, forward strand.
ATGTTTTGCCTGAATATTACATTTCAAGCATAACGTCCTGAAGGTAAATAACAATGACTGTGATGTGGAATAAAAAATAAAGTCCATCATAAAAAAAGCCCTGCCAAGTAAACCACGATGGCAAAGTTACTCCAGTGGTTTGATCAGTACTCCATTGTGCGCTTCCTTTTTTTATATGCACATCCGGTCCCCCCCTCAGCTGTAGCTGGTTTCTAGCCTCAAGCATGTTGCAAATTATGTGGTGGTCATTTTCAAATTGTCCACATGCTTGTAAATGTTGCAGGAGATTTTAATTTTCCACTACTACTATTACTACTACTACTACTACTACTACTATTACTACTATTACTACTACTACTATTTAGCACTTTGCATACTTTACACAAATTTTCCAAGCAGAACTAGACGTGTTTCTCTTTGAAAATTGCCAGCTGCAAAATCTATTGTTAAAAAGCATCTATGCACGTTCCACCAGTTACTTGTGCAGGCAGCAATGGAGGGAGGTGTGCGACAGAGTGTTTGTACAGTAAAGGGTGATTTTCAACAGGATGTGAATATAAAACCAGCACATTGTATAGACACACAATTTGCTTTCCACATGCAGAAGCTACTTATCAGAATGGCTGGATCATACGCCTACTTTCACTGCCTTGAGACAAATGTGCAAGGGGAAAGAAGGTGTTTCTAAGGCATCCCGGGGCAAGCTTTGGAAGTATTTGCAAATTTACACGCGTTAGAAATGGATTTTGCATATTTGCCATCAAACATCTGCATGCTTGTACACCGACTAAGTTGTGGAAATCCAATTTCTCTTTTGTCTACAGTTTTTGGGTGGGGGTGGGGGAGTCTAGAGTAAGTGGTGGAGGGTGTGGGTGAACTGGTGAAGGTGTCGGCAAACTGGAGCTTGGAAGTGCATGCACAATTGTTCTCATTAGCGAGATAGGTGCATGCATCATCCAACTTTATAAAAATACCCGGGCATAAACTGAGGGTTATTATGCACAGGTTACAATTATTTAATGCATAAAATATATGCATGCACTTTTATCGAATCGGTGTAGAAACTCTTTGGATCCTGCATTAAAAACTGTGCGTGTACTGGGATATTTGTGCATAATTCCACGGCTGGGCTCCTGCTGCACCGTTTTATAAAGTACAAGCGTAACTTTAGGCAGGTCCTAAAGTTGAGCTCTGCACAACTATTGAAAATTACTCTCTTTAAAATCAGATGTTTGCGTGTTTTCCTCCCCAACCAAAGCACATGCACAGGAAAACCCTCTTTCACCTATGGGTGAAACATGGGAAACATCCACGCGTTTTTATCACATACTGGAAACATAGAAACACAGTGGCAGAAAAAGACCGATTACAGCCTAAAACAAGCCTGCCCATCCTCAACAACTGCTCAGCTTTATGGAAAAGTCTTTTTATTAAACATATCACAGCAAATACAGTCAGCATGAAAATTTACTGAGCATTATTAAAATCCCAACCACCCCACCCCTAGTTCTCCCTCAGAGATCCCCCCTGTATTGATCCCAAGCTTTCTTGCATTCATACACCATCACCTCCACCACCGGGAAGTGTTTGATGCATCCACCATCTTCTCTGTAAAGAAATAGTCCCTTACATTACTGCTGAGACCACCCTCATCCCATGGTCCCTCGTTCTAGAGGAAAACAATTTTGAATCAGGCCATTTTATGTGCACAAATGCCTTTGATGGCCCTCCCCATGTTATGATTTAGTTAATGGCCGATAAAATTATTTGCTGAGTTGTAGGAAACTTTTCTTTATGAAGGTCACTAAAATCAACTTTCGCTCCCTTCTCTTAAATAAATTCACTGCTAGTCCTAGACGGCCCTGGCACATGGATTGCTTGGCACAAATATTTGCTTTCACTGTGTAAACCTACAAAACAATTTGCAGTGGTAAAATAGAGTGGTCGTAATTGTGTTCTTTCAAATGACTGTAATGTGCATGTTTGCTTTCTTAGTACATCTCGACTGTCACCATTCTACAAATATTTTTAAAAGTGGGTTTATCTTTTAACCTAGGAAAGACTCATAATGCTCTTTAAATCCCAGAGAGTGTCACAGGGCTGTGGAGTTTGCTTATAATTAACTAATATTTTCTCTAAACTGTGCAGGAGCCCACTTACACCTTTCTCCCTGCCAGATGTGCACCAGCTATCCTGCAGTTTAAACATGGGGCTGGCAGCTCCCACAGTTTATTGGGGGGGGGGGGGCACCATGAGTTTTATGCCTCAGAACAGCTGGAGCATGCCTGAGCCAGGAGAAAGTTGTCAGTGGTCTCCTGCTGGCCTTAGAAGGAACATTCATGGGCTCTAACACACAGCTAATGTAAACAATCATGCCAGGTACCATGTAGCTTCATTTATATTCCACCTTTTTCAAACTGGTCAGCCACTTCAAAGCAGATTGGAGTAATTGGGTTTTACATGAGCAAATGCATTTTATATGCATAAGTGGGCTTTGAAAATAGGTAGGATATATTTATTTATTTAATGAGTTTTATATACCGTCATTCGGAAACGTCATAATAACGCCATCATATCGGTTTACAAAATATATTATTACAGGGAAGGGGGGGTTAAACAGGGTTTCAAGATACAAACTGTTGTTAATCAAAGGTTATAACATGTGTAATGTTACAGAAAATTTATAGAAACATAGATGTAATGAATTTCATTTCTTGAAGGAGGATTGTAATGTGAAGTAATTTTGTTGTTCATTGGGTGAGTTGGTGTGCTTTGTTGAACAACCATGTTTTTAGGTCTTATATGCCTAAGTAGTGCACTTTAAGCACCTAAATGAGCTTTTGAAAGTTGTGTAAAGCTTCCTTTACAGTTGCTAAGAGAGAGATAATCTACAAGGCCTTCATATTAGTCAAGAATTTATATCTCAATAGGAGGGCCATCTAATAGCTCGAGGTGAGGTGTTGGTGGTGGTTTAGGGGCCAGTTTCTCATATAGAGTGAGAAACAGCACAGTTTGTGAAGATGTGACATCATTTAGAGTGAGGAAAGTCTCACAAAGATGCCATTTCTACTACGTTCTCTCACAAGCTATGGCAAGATAACATAGTACAAAATTTCATATATGACATTGATAAATATAATTTGGTTTCCATAGGTAAATTTAATCTGTTGGGGGGTGAATACTTACACAGCCCACATGGGTGTGCAAAATATAGGGTTTGTGGCAATAATCTAAGCAAAACTACACACATAATTTAACTTTAATTTAAAATGTTATAAACTGCCTGTCCAGGTTGGCAAATCAGACCAAAGTAGTGTACAAATGTAAAACTGATGGAGAGCAGAGAAACACACAGAGCTAAAATCAAGACAGATACAAAAATATATAAGATAAAAAAAATGTGAACAAATGTGAGCAGTGTCCATTTTCTATTAGCAAATTCCAGCATAACTTAGTTCAAATAGCCCACAGGACCATATTATACAGCAAAGGCAGAAAGGCAAGACCAGATGCATAATAACCTCTATCTGCCCTATACGACTTTATCATCATTCTTATAATAATGAGATAATTGGATTCATGTCTAATTTCCTTTGAAGGATTGTTCCAAAGGGTAAGAGCCCCAAAAGAGAAAGTTCTGGCTCTTATTTTCACATTCTTCCCTACCTTTATCGTAGGAGTACTCAGTAATGTATCTTGGCTAGATCTCAGGACCTTAGGGGGAGATATACTGGACGATCTTGCCCTTCAAACAGAGAGGCCCATTGTCCTTCAAGGCATTAAAACTCAATGTCAGTATCTTAAATGTTCCTCTAGCAGACACAAGTGGCCAATGTAAATCCTTCAGTAAGGAGTGATTGAATCCCATTGCAATCTACCCAAAATCAACTTTTTATTAGCCTCTTCATCAGTCTAGCTGGCATGTCAATGAAAAGACAGTAGGAGATCATGAGGGAGAGAGTCATTGTCCTAGTTCTGAAAAGAGGTGAAGCTTTCAGATTAAATGTAGCTTTAAAAAAGCGGGTTTTGCTGTCATCATAATATTTATTTAATACAAGTATATACTGCCTACCAGTAATGAACTGGTATCTTACTGCAAAGGAAGAGTCTAGGATGGCATCCAGGGTTTTGACCCTGGGGACCAACACACAAGTTGAATCATCAATTGAGGGAGAGATTACAAGTCCCATAGGACCAGGAGATCCAGTTATTAGAATCTCTGGTTTATTTCTTAGTTTGTTTACTCCTCAGAAGTTGTACTGTTCTCAGAACACAATCTCTGTGTTGTATTGCTAAACAGCCAGTTAAACCTTTTTCCAAGATTCAGACAACAGATAAACTCAGTTTTTGATTACCAAAACATTTATTACAATGATGAACAACAATTCCACACTCATGGTAAATGAGAAGACACCAAGAATAGTCACACACATTGCAGAGCCTTATACAGCTGTGATAGTTCTCTCTAGAAGCTCAATTAGTCTGAAAGAGACAAACTACAGCTGTTACAGAAGCTGTGGAAGAAGTAGTGGTGAAAAATGATGCCTTCTCGGGAGCTGGAAAGGAGACTCATATTGAGCTGATGGCTTGCAAGGGTCTGTTCCCCTTCAGGCAATAAACTGTCCCAGGCTGCTTTGGGTTAAAGACCAATAGGAAATGGGCAAGAACACAGAGAGAGAGAGAGAGGACAAGGCAATAATAAGACCAATAAGGAAGTTTAAAACATTCAAAAAGTAGCTAACAATAACCAATCAGAATTCTAAGCAAAGTAATTTGAAAAGGTAACACAGGCTAGCAGTGTAATAAAGAAACATATAGATGCCCTGTGGAGACAGAACAGAAGTTACTCGGACATGGCTGCCAAGTAAGGATTCAGTGTGGATATAGCTAAGGATTTATCCTTTCTCAGGGGCACCAACAACTGGATGTCAGCTTCATAAATCTGGAGCACAAAGGCAAACTCTTCAATCTGCCTCTGATTTGCTGGCAGTAGTGGCACCAGCTAAAGGAGCTGCTTTCCAGCAAACTCCCTCCCCCTTTCTCTGCTCTTGTTGCTCTAGCGAGAGTGGGGCTAAAGAGGGGGGGGGGGAAGGGTTGCTGAAAGCAGCCTGACGACGACACCACAGAAAGCAGGATGCATGGCCGCTGCCTGCACCTCTGCTTTTCCGTATGCAGCCAGCAGGCAAGTAGCAGCAGCAGCAGCGTGATGGTGACACCAGAGAAGCAGGTCTCTTTTCATGATTTTCAGTTATAACCGAAAATCCCATTTTCCTCATAGGGGTTGCTTTATGGGGGGGGGGGGGGGGGGTTCGGTTATAACCAAAAATCAGAAGCCCTACATATAATCAGGTCTATCATGACTGCTGGAAAGGATAGCCAATCAGTGAATTGCGGGAGGTTGCAGCTCACCCTGTTTGGCCACAGGAGACAACGGCCAGATGAAAGGGATGTGGATAAAGAAAGGAAACCTGAGAACAGGTCCCCCATGCACGCAAGAATATACCGAAAGGATGCTGCTTGGACCCTGCCAGCGAGGGCAGACAGTCCCCATAATCTGTGCCTGCTTTAGGGAGGGTTAAATGATCAGCTCGCATGTGAGACTGGCTTTAGAGACTTGGGTAGGATGGTAGATTTATGAAGAAGCCAAGAAGGGGGAAGAAAAAAAAAAAAAAGTGCAGCAATTCAGAGACGGAGAGCAAACACATTTGAAGATTTCATATGCATTTTCTTTTCAGGCTCACCGTTGACAGCATAAATTGCTGACTCTTTCAACTGCCTGGATCCAGCAATGCATGAAACACCGAACATGAACAATAATTATTAACTTATTTTAGATTGAATTCTCCTAACACTTTCTGTGGAAATATTCCCAGTACCTATCTTGGAATGATCTGGACCTTTTTCGCTAATGATAATTCTTCCTTCAGCTTTTACTTATCAACATTGTGCTTCATATACTATTGACTAACTTGCAACTTTTGCTCATAATTATAGCCCAATACAATACAACATAAATCTGCTTGGAAACTTCAAAATAGGTGGAATTGCTGCCTGGAGGTGGTACATTGGTAGCTATGGTTGCAATATTGTGTCAAGTTTACAATCAAACTTGTGTCTCTGACACAAATGAATACAAAAGGCCTTCATTAAAAAAAAAATATATATATATTTTTTTTTTCTGTCATGTGATGGGGCTACTCAATGCATTAGTAGCTTGTGTCACAAGATGGGGCAAAGGGCGGCTGCTGCCATTTTGAAAAATGACAGCCTCTAGGTCTGGGAGCAGAGGGGTCACTCCCAGGTCCCTACTGGACCACCTGAAATAATTTGATAAGTTTCGGGGGAGGGTGGAGAGGGTGAACTAAGATGGTCGGGAGGGCTAGCGAACAAAGGGATTGGGGGCAGGACCTGTGACTGGGTTTTATTTTAACAATTATTACTTCTTCTGGGGAAGGTCGCCTCCAGGAATGGGGGTGGGGTGATGGGATGGGGGTCAACGGAGATTCCTGGTAGTTTAAAAGTTTTTTTTCTTCTATTTCTTTGTATTTCTTTTTTTTTCACTTTTTTTAAGTTTTGGAAAACAGAACACACTTTTGAAGTAGCGTGCTATATTTCTAAAAAGTATGCTCTATTTTCTGAAACAAAAAAAAAAGGAAATGAAACAAAAAAATATAAAAAGCAACTAATGAAATAACATGACAAAGATGAAATGTTGATATTGGAATCTGAAGACCATAACTGTATCACAATTGCACTGTTTTAATGCATTCACTATAGATTATTGAAGAGAGCCGAAGAGATATACTTAACTCATCTGAGTCCTAAGACCTGTGATTTCAAACTTGGTCCCTCAAAGCCTAAGAATTTCAGATTGCAATCTACCTCTGTGAATGTATAAAGGTCATTTTTCTACAGATACGATTTAGAAGTCAGGAATTAAATGAGTTTTGGTTGCTTGGATCCCAGTAGAAACCAGAGGAAACAAGACAATTGGAATTGTGGTTAAAGGTTATCATGAGTACAGTTTGATAACAGAACACTATTTACACAGTTCAAGAATAAATCACCTTTAAATGTCAAAATTAGGACATGTCTGCCTTTAGTATCAATGTGTATGAAATGAGAAAATGTCGGACATATCTTTTCCATTCTAATTCTGATTTACACCTGAATAATACAATTCCTCTATCTGACCCCTTTCTCCCTTTGATGTAGAAAATTGCAAATACCAGCATACAAGAAGCGATATTCATTTTGAATAAGAAAGTCACAGAAGATAGGTCATGCACAGGCAGGACACCCAGGGAGCTGGTTTGACTGAACATTTTTCACAGCAGCTTTCTATGTAGGGAGTTGTCGCTTATTAATATTTCCAATATAACCTTACTCATTTATTTTGCAATGTTTTGCTGGAAAGGGGGTAGTGAGGGGCATCAGTAGTCTACAGTTCAAAAGCTTTAAAGAGGCACCCTTTAAAACTACATTGCATAAATGAAACAATAGCAAAATACAATAGAGGTCTCCGACAAATAAAAGCAATTACATGTAAAATAATGTAAATTGAAATAAGGATAAAATTAAACCACAATAAAAGAATAAATAAATCATAAACACACATTATAACAATAGTTCACTCAGAGAAAACGGGGAACCCTCTGGGGATTTTTTGTGTTTGACAAAAAAAAGTAATGCCATGGATTATTAAAAGTTAATCATTTGCCTCATCTATCAGCTTCAATTAGGCACTTAGACCAACGTAAAACACCCATCTAGAAAAAGGGAAGCTGAGAACAAGTTATCAATTAATTTAGGGATTGTAGTACTTGTTCGATGTTCCTTAATATGAATATTTCACCAAACAGAGGATTGTTGGCATCATCCAGTGTTTGATAAAGCAAATTACAGAGGATGCCGTGATGAATAGCAATGCCAAGCAGACACGATATCATGCACCAGTCATTATTCCAAATGATTTACACTGTCTGCTCTGGGGATTTTCTACACACAGCTTGGCCTTAATAGTTGTCCTCATTGCAATTAATGCTAAGGGCTGACATGAATCTCTCATTTGATATTTGGGGGATTTGACAACTGCTGGCCGCTGGCCAGGCCACCTTTGTGCACATGGCTAACGAAAGAAACAAGCCTACCCTCCTTTCTGCATGCATATGACATATGATGGGTACCCAACAGACGATGGCTGAAAAGAGACATGCAAATGGTGCAGGTTTTTCAGATTTATGGAATATACTGCATCATCTAGGTGAACCAATTTATCAGCAGTATCTCGTGAGTTTTCTGCAAGGAAATGTGTGCAGAGAAACATTAGGGTTGACTGAACTATCACTCATTTGGTACTGTGCTGTACTTAACAGATGGTATGGCATGTGCTGACCAGTCAGATATACACCAGGCTCTCTATGGATTTTCCAGCCCAAGCACTCAATGTTTCGTCTCCTAGTCAGAAACGGAGTCTAAATGTGAATTAGCCGTTAACCAGTTACTGAGCTGCAGGCCATACACACGGAGGACAAATTTCAAAGCCATTTACCTGGGAAGATAGTGACTTAAATGTATATCATGGTCTGACTGAAAATTACCCTCTTTTCAGCTAAAAGTATAGCCAGCATTCTACAGCACATACGGACTGTTACCTGGGTTAAAAAGAGGCGCTCTCAGGATGGGAGGAAGGGGCATGTCTATACTGGGGGAGTGAAATAGAACACGTACATTTGATTTTCAAATGAATGCACGCTATTTTGCCTCTTCTCCCCCCCCCCCCCTCCTTCCCCAGTCGCCTGCAGCAAATACAAGGTGTGAAATAGAGATTGCAGGGGGGGAAAATGTTTCAGCTTGTTTGTTTCCTTTCAGGGAATTTTTTTTTAAATCTGATTTCAGTTCATTTAATTATTATTATTTTCAGTTTCACTTGATTAAATCACAATTTGATGAGTATTAATACATTGGTTTACTAAATAAATTATACACAATAACATTTGCACAGATACAATAATATAAGACTATAAAATTTGCCATATTGGGTTTGACCAAAAGTCCATCAAGCCCATTGTCTTGTTTCTCACAGTGGCCAATCCCCAGGACTCAAGGAGTAGATAGATTCAATACTGCATATCCCAGGGATAAGAAGTGGATTTCTGCAAGTCCACCTTAATAATAGTTTAAGAACATAAGAAATTGCCATGCTGGGTCAGACCAAAGGTCCATCAAGCCTAGCATCCTGTTTCCAACAGAGGCCAAACCAGGCCGCAAGAACCTAAACACGAAGAAGATCCCATGCTACTGATGCCAGTAATAGCAGAGGCCATTCCCTAAGTCAACTTGATTAATAGCAGTTAATGGACTTTTCCCTCCAAGAACTTATCCAAACCTTTGTTAAACCCAGCTACACTGAGGACAAGCAGGATGGTAGTCCTCACACATGGGTGACATCATCGGATGGAGCCCTGGTCCAGAACTTTGATCTCAAAGATTCTAGAACTTTGCAACATGCCCTACTGAGCATGTTCAGCTGTAGTCATCACCCTGTCCCCTAGGGGTGACGAGAACTGCATACAATACTCAAGATGAGGTTGCACCATGGAGCGATACAAAGATATTATGATATTCCTTGTTTTATTCTGCATTCCTTTCCTAATTATTCCTAGAATTCTACACACTTTCTTGGCTACTGCTGCACCTCGAGCAGAGGATTTCAAAGTATTATCAATGATGACACCTAGATTAGTTTCCTGAATGGTGATGCCTAATGTGGAAACTTAGACTGTGTAGCTATAATTTGGGTTACTCTTCCCTAAGTGCATCACTTTGCACTTGTCTACATTAAATTTCTTTTGCCATTTGCAAGGCCAGTCTCCCACTTTTCAAGGTCCTCTTGCAATTTTTCACAATCCTCTTTTGATATAATAACTTTAAATAATTTTACGTCGTCGTTCTCATTTCCAGTTGATTTATAAATATGTTAAAAAGCAGTGGTCCTAGAAGAGATCCCTGAGGTAATCCACTATTCATCTTTCTCAATTGAAAAAAAATTACCATTTAGCCCTACTCTCTGTTTTCTATATTTTATAGAGATGTGAATCGTTTTTTGAATTCGTGTCGTTCTTCATTTTTCACCTGCTGCGGGAAATGTTGTTTTTTTGCGGTTTGTTTTCGTGAATAATTGTTTTTTGGGTTACTGCGCGCTAACTACCCATTAATGCGTGCTAACAAAAACCGTTAGATTTTTTTACTTTTTGTTAGTTTTTGTTAGCGCGCACTAACTCCCGTTAGTGTGCATTAATCTGAAAAATGAATTTTTGCGAAAAAACGGGAAAATCCTGATTGTTTTTCGATCTCCCCAAAACATGCCGAATTGTACAGTTTTGTTGAAATTTTCCAATTCTGCAAAAACAAATGCACATCTCTAATGTTTTAACCAGTTCCCAATTCACAATAGGATACTTCCCCCATCCCATGATGTTTTTCAATTTCCTAAGAAGTCTCTCATGAGGGACTCTGTCAAATGCTTTCTAGAAATCCAGATATACTATTTCAACTGTCTCACCTTTATCCACATTTATTTACATCCTCAAAACATGTATCAGATTGGGGAGGCAAGACCTCCCTTGGCTAAGTCCATGTTGGCTTTGTCCTATTAAGCTATGTTTATCTGTATGTACTTTATGATAGTTTCTACTATTTTTCCTGGCATAGATTTCAGATTCACTGGTCTTTAGTTTCCTGGATCACACCTGGATCCCTTTTTAAAAATTAGCAATGCTCCAGTCTTCAGGTACCATAGACAGTTTTAATGATAGTTTAAATTCTCAATTGCCTCACCCAAAATGTGGAATACACTACCTAAATTCTTACGAATTCAACACGACCTAAAAATATTCAAAAAGGACTTAAAAACAATAATGTTCCGCAAATTCCTCACTGACTTTCAATCATCTAAGGATCCCGACCTCCAACTAAACTCCCAATTGTTTACCGCATAATTTCACCCCTTCCTCCCTTTTCTGCCTTCCCTCCCCTTCTATCCTCCTTAAATCTTTCTGGACTTGATATCTTTTTCTCTGATATTGTTTAATAGTTCAAATGGTTATGTACTGCTACCCATCTGTTAAGTACTGTTCTTTCTAATGCTCTGTTACAAGATATTATACACTTTTGTAAACCGTTATGATGGCTCAACCGAATAACGGTATATAAAACTCATCAAATAAATAAATAAATAAATATATTTCCAATAGCAGGTCCGCAATTTATTTTTCAATTCTTTCAGCATTCTGAGATGTATACCATTTGGTCTAGATGATTTGCTATTCTTTAGTTTGTCAATTTGCTCTATTACATTTTCTGTTGCATTTGGTGGTCCATAGGGCAGGCCCAGAGACTGCCGCACTTACCTCCATCTGGCCCCCCACCTCACTAGGTATAGAAGCCTGGCAGCCCACTTGCGCCATATTGTTTTGGCCATATTACTTTATAGCCATAAAACAATTTGGTGCCGGTCGACCCTAAGGCCAATGTCATTTTTAAAGTGGTTCTGGTAGGACAGGAGTAACTGGGATTGCTCCTGCCCCTTTATGCAACCAACAACCCCATAGAAGGGGTAATTAGGCACTGGGTAGGCCCTGGTCCCAGCTTATTTGTGGAGGGGGGAGGGAGGTTAAAGAGCAGAGGGTCCTGAGCAGGCTCTGGCTTATTTGTGGAAGAGAGGAATGAAACAGAGGGGCCCCAGAGAGATTTTGGCTTATTTGCAGGGGATGTGGGGGCCTGAAGGTGCCCAGAAAGGCCCTGGAATGGCCCTCCCCTTTTTTCTTTTTAAAGAAACAAACAAAATATATATTAGATTTTTTTAGATAAGTCTATTTTCAGTTTGTACTATTCAGAAGAAACTAAAAATAAGACTTTTTCATTACAAAAAATGCATTCATGTGAAATAAATGCACCTCCTTATTGCAAAATACATGAATGCTTTTCGTACAGATACTTTGCAGCTGCTTATTTTAAAAAGGAAACAATGTGCGTGCTTTCTCTTTGAAAACTGGCTGCCATTTATTTGGGATAAAAGTTCACACACACACACATAACAAACAATGCGGGCTATTCAAAACCTCCTGCATTATGCAAAGCTGTCCACTAATATCCCACATTGCCATAGTGTTTGAGCACTGGGGACATTCACACAGCTGAATAGAAGCATACCTATAATTTATTCTATGCTTTTATATTTTAATCCACAATAATGTAACCCTTACCCGGGGTGTTTAGTTCCAAGGGCACACAATCAAATTTATAACCTCTGGGGCTGCTCTGGCTAGCGGACTCCTTCCCAGCTCAACTCTTGATCCCTTGGGTGGGGGAGGATTCTTTCTATGGGGGGGGATTCTCGTCTATGGCCCAGACAATGAAAGAAACATTAGTGTGTCCCTTGTGTGTATTTGAAGCTGTGGCATCCTCTGGAGGGAGATGCTATGAATAACCAAACAGGACCAGGTGCTGGGTGTTAAATAATAATTTATTGATTGGTTTAAGGCAAATAAAAGCCCCATCTTTAAATATTTGTGCAGCTACAGATGATGTCTTTACAGATAGAGTGTTTCACTGTGGATGGGTGTCCTTCTCTTTCAGCACACTGGTTGAGCTTCCCATGGTGTTGTAAATTGGGCACTCAAAGTTCCCCAGGGGCTTATCTGAGATTTCTAGGTCAGAGGTTCCCTGCTAGCATTGTAAACGCCTACCTTACAGTCCATGTCTTCCCGAACCCCCAGCCCTCTGTCCTGGTCCCAAATTAGTGGAGAATCTTGATGGGGTCTCCTCACTCTTCCTTGAAGCGGATGTGAAAGGGCAACTCCTCGGATTGAAAAGTCTTTGGGGGGGGGGGGGGGGGAAACGGACCTGCTGATCCAGCCAGGCTCTCAGTGAAGAGGGGTGGCTTAAAACCTCTTCACAACAAAAAAGTCTATCTTCCTTCTTGAAAAAACAGGAGATCAAAAATCTCACTCAGAAGGCTCTGTCTCCGGTCTTGCGCACCTAGGGAGTAGAGTGGTGCGCAGGGGTCTTCCGTTCTCTGGATTGAGAGACCTCTAGTCCCAGAGGGAAATCCGTCAAAAACCTAAATATTTAGGGATCCTCTGGCAGGTTGAATACAGAGGCCAATCCCCTACAAAAAAAAGGGGAAATTTGATGAGGCAGGAGGCTTCAGCAGGAAGAAAAAAATCCTACATCTTGCTTCTCTGGTGTCTGCTGTAAAATGAAACTAGCCACACCTTGAACTACAAAATGGCTGGTTATAAAGGGCATGGGTCACCGGTCCCTGCTCTCCTAAGAGGGGATGGATAGCTCAAGATGTTTTAGGAAAGGGAAATGGAACTAAGACATATTATGATGGACTGGGGTGTCCAGTCTCAATAGCATTTGAAAAGTTGTCATTTTCGTCCGCCAGTCCACGTTCCTACAGGTGGCCCTCTATATGTGGTTGAAATTGTTTGTCATTTCATTTAGATAACAAAGTCTGTGTGCATTATAGTCGACTTTCATCACCAAATGCAGAGGCAGTTTTAAAATAAGCAGATGTACATATTTTCCTCAGAAATGTTTGTTTTACTGTTTGGCTGTAAACATAGGAACAGTAACTTTCAAACTGGTGCATGGGCGCACATTTGCGTGCATGCGTGGCCGCAATCTGAGACGCAGCTGTTTTATAACATGTGCGCGAATATGGACAGGTCCCGAAATGCCCATGCCCCACCGAGAAAGTGCCTTTGCCCTTCTCCTTTTTGGAAACTTTGGGGATGGGCGCACAGTTTCAAAAGGGCCTGGCCATGCACGCAAGTGCTGGACCCTGAAAAAGGGGCGGGCCAGGGGGGGCGTGGTCTGGGTGGGACGGAGGCTGACCGGGACAATGACCATTAGCCGCTGTTCCGGGGAAGCACGCGCCGGCAGCCGGCCAGCACACGTAACTTACTCCTGCTCATCAGGGAGTAGGGAACTGGGGGGAGGGCCCAATTGTGTCGCCGTGCATATCAATGCAAAACTCGCCCCCCCCCCCCACCCCCAGCACGCGCCAATGGATTTTATAACATGTGTGAGCATACGTTTAAGAATCTACCCCAAAAGCGGTAACTTTCAAACAGCCACACGGGCGTACATGTACGTGCATATGCCGGCTCACGCCCAAAGACGCGTCCATTTTATAACATACGTACATGATATAAATTCGTCTGTACACATATACATGTGTGCACAATTTTATATGGACGTGTGCATGTGCGTGCAAATGCCGGCTCTACCATGTAAGCGGGAGGATTTTATTAGATCCATGCACTGACGCAATTGCCAGCGTGCACAGTCTATTCCTAGTTCGCCAAGGTAAAGGATAGCTCTTCCTAACCCCCCCACCCTAGTTAATCTGCTTCCCTTTTACCCATTTTCCAACTCTTAAAACCCCGCTAACTAGCCTCTTCTTTTTTGTTTCATTACTTGCACGCCATCCACAGCAGAAGTAAAGTTACGCGTTAGGGGACACAGGTGCACTGCCGTGTGCATAAATGCTTACGCGTGCATTTCACGTAACACACCTGGACCGCCCGTGCACATCCCCCGCTCACGTCCCAGCCCCCTTTTTTTTTTTGCCTTTCCCATTTGTGTGCCTAACGGGAGATACGTACGTACTCGGGCGCTTCTTAAAATCCGCACGGCGCGCACCCGGCCCGAGATACTCTCATCTCTCCCAGCTTCTACAGTCCGAGGTTCTGATACGTAGACGTTAGAGAAAAGGTGCAGGACCCCGCTGCTACAGCCAAGTTCAAAAGCAAAGCTTGTTCAAGCAGCATTGCAAGAGTTATCAGGGCTGCTCACTCCATAAAAATGCTGCTAGCAGTAATTTTATTATAGATTTGACGGTTTTGATTGTAAATATTACAATAACATAAGGCTTGGGGTTAACCTGCACGGAGTGGCAGTTACTACCATAAGAAACTTGCTGGATGGACCATTTGGTCTTTTTCTGCCATTGTTTCTTTGTTACTATTGGGCTGAAACAGTAAAAGCCGTGGGAGAGCCAGCGCTCCGAGGCGAGCGCCCGCTCTCCCGACGCGCGCCCAGGCCACTCTCCTGGGCGCATGATTGAGTATTTAAATGAGGGCCCGCGGTAAAAGGAGACGCTAGGGACACTAGCGCGTCCCTAGCGCCTCCTTTTTGACAGAAGTGGCGGCTGTCAGCGGGTTTGCTCAATTTTACCGGCATCGGTTCTCGAACCCGCTGACAGCCACGGGTTCGGAAAACGGACGCCGGCTAAACTGAGCGTCCGTCTTCCAACCCGCGGGCCCTGGTCAGATTTTTAAATTTTGGAGCCTCCAACTTAATATCGCTATGATATTAAGTCGGAGGCTGCACAGAAAAGCAGTTTTTTCTATTTTTCTGTGCACTTTCCCTGTGCCAGCCGAAATTAACTTCTGCCTTTTGGGCAGGCGTTAATTTCTGAAAGTAAAATGTGCGGCTTCGAAAACACACTGCCAAACCGGGGCTAAAGGTGCACTCAGCTGAGCGCACCCTACTGAATCAGCCCGCATGTTTGCTAAAATGAAAAATCCATGTGCTTTTCGGAAGCTACGTGTAAAATGAACTGAAAACAAGGGCTGCTTCAGTTTGGGTTCCCCATTCGTTTCAATCTAATTCCCATCCCTGCAATTTACCTGCCCAAAAGTTGTATGCATGAAGCATGGGTTAATAATTGTGCTCATAGAGGGTGTGCAGAAAACCCACGTACATCCCCCACTCACGTTCCAGCCCCCCCCCCCCCCCCCCGTGTGTGTACAGCTTAGCACGGAGGCGTGCTAAGCTGTACACACATTCACTCGGGTTTGCTGCACACATTTTCTGTGCACTAAACTCCTTACTACGTCGTAGATCCTGCACCCTAAAAATGTGCACAGAACCAGCACTGACGTGTGCACAGCCCAGCACACCTTATTACAGTGGGGTTCAGTGGTGTATTCACCCAGCTGTTGAAAACCCTGCCCTTCTCTTCTCCAGCAACATTCACAATATGCCTGGCCATGCTTGTCTAGACTCCTAATCTAAACTTTTAATTTTAAAGATTCTAGCATTTGAGATCAGAAATTCGATGGCTGGAATAATATTTTGTCTGTAGAATGTCATTAGGGATCATAGAGCTTACAGTCTTTGTATTATTCTGTTGAGTTTTTGAAAGTGAAGAATATTTTTTATATAATGTTAAAACTCTGGGGTCATGTATTATAAGCATTACCCATCAGCACAAATCAATTTTACAGTCTCCTCAAGAATCCCTGCCCTGGAGCTGATAATTTAGCAAGGCACATTTTTATTAAATACAATTGTTTGCTGTAATCAGGGAGAGGAGGTTTTTTCTTTAGCTCTCTTTTAAAATTATTACATAAAAATACATCTATAAATTATTGGTTAAGCTTAATAATTACAAAATTTTTCTGACAATGAAAATAATTCTCTCTTGCATTAAATTCTATTCCTCGTTGTTGCACTAGGCTAAACCCAGTCTTTCTTTTTTACTTTCTGTATTATAGATGCTGTGAATTGCTGGTAGATATTACCATATTATGCAGCAAGTGCTAAAAGAGTGGTATTTTGTCTACTCTTAAAAAAAAATAAACCATTTACAATGCATATACTTTCAAAATATGATGCCTACTTTAAAGCTGTATTCTTAGTTTGATCAGAAGATTACCTTAATCCGTTGCTTGCAAAGTTATTCAAACTTCACAAGTTTGGATACCTGCTTGTGATGATTCAGACAAGAGAAAAGTAAAAATCTTAGTGAACTCCACTTAATTGTGTTCCAGAGTTTAAAAAAAAAAAAAAAATGTTCCTGACCCTAAGTAGATAATCAGAATAAATCTGTACATCATCACGTATCAATGTCTGTGAACCTGAAGGCCCTCTAATACCATTAGGCCTCTAGGAACTCATCCAACTTATAGTTTGTAAAATATTTAATGAAATTACTAAAAGCACTTAAGCTAGCAGCATGCTCTGAGTTGAAAGAGTCCTTTCCTCTCAGTAAGTCTCCTAATATTAATGGATGACCCCCTTCTTCTATGCAGAATTGTAAATGTGGAAAGGTCCCCGTGCCAGCTCCTAATAAGGTCCTTGGACATGTTTTAGCAGCATGGCTGGGTCCCGCCTGGGTCTCCTCACTCTTTTACTTAATGGACAGTAAAGTCTTCAAATTGCATATGTGAGTAATAATTTCCGTGTCTTAATCTGCCGTTAGATAATGCATTTGTACAATTAACTGCAGTTAAACATTCTGTCACTGGAGCAACTTTTATTTTCAAGTTAATTTTCATTATTTTAATCATCACGACATCAAACGCCACTTTCAAAGGCATATCTCCCATTTTAAGTCTGATTCACTAAAGCTTCCCATCCCTCCACATAAACAGGAGAAAAGCCTGGCGCACGCACACATTAGGGGATGTGCGCACAAGTTGGGGTTGTGCGCGCCAACCGAATTTTAAAAGCCGCTCAGATGCGCACATGTCTCCCGCTGCACACATATTTCACTTGATTTAAAAAATGGGCATGGTTTGGGCAGGGGCATTTCAAGGCGTGGCCAAGTTGTGCACATAAATAATTATGTGCTCTTGTGTGCGCCCGGGCCCGCTGCCATGTAAGTTTACTTCTACTAGGGAGGAGGTGTAAGTTAAAAAAAAATTTAAACCAGATATTTTATGCCACGTTTAAAGGGTCTGGGGTAATTGGGGGGAATGCAGGCCTTCAAACCAGGGGTGGAGACCTAGCTCAAGACTAGGCGAACTAGTGGACAAATTGGCAATGACATGGATGCACGCCCTTTATAAAATGCCCAGACTCATGGGGTAGAATTGGGATTTGCATGCCTAGGTGCAACACGTAGGAAGGCTATTTTATAAAACGCGCACCTACGTGAACACAAGTTATAAAATGGCCGCCTATCTGGGCGTGCGCCCACGCACATGCGCCAAAGTGCACCTGTGCGCTGGTTTGAAAGTTACCATCTTAGAGAATCGGACCACCCTTGAAGATCTAAAAGGCAAGTTATGACAGATTCACTTGAAATTTCAAGTTTATTTGCGCATATGCTCTGTTGCTCTATCATAACGCTCTGTTATTCATGTCCAGTAGTAGCAGGAAAATCACCACATATTCAGGTCTCATTATGGGTTTGGATTTCATTATTTTTACCTTTTCAAATCCAAGCAAATTACATTCCAGCCACAGCAGGTATTTTCCTGACCCCAGAGGGCCTGATTTCTCCCATTCTGTGTCCATGAGAAGAAAGTTAGTTAAACCAGGCTATACGTAGGTATCTGATATAATGGAGGCTGAGAGCAAAAGGAACATGAGATGGAGGGACTTTCGTTTTCAGTCCAGCGCTCTAACCACTGGGCTACTCTTCCATGTGCTTTGCACCTAAATAATATATCAGACGTATAACCCAGTTTCATAATGCTGGAAATTATTCTCACCGTAGGTA
This sequence comes from Rhinatrema bivittatum, assembly GCF_901001135.1. Taxonomy (NCBI): domain Eukaryota; kingdom Metazoa; phylum Chordata; class Amphibia; order Gymnophiona; family Rhinatrematidae; genus Rhinatrema; species Rhinatrema bivittatum. Next base: position 12,179,755 of record NC_042631.1, read on the forward strand.
ACATAATTTAAACAAGGTTGATATGCCTCTGAAGAATATTGTAGCAGCTGGAAGGAGGAGGAAGAGAAGGAATAGACAGATGGTATTGTGAAATTTGGAAAAGAAAACAAAGGGAACTCAGTGTTAGGAGAGATAAGAAGAAGTCTTAATAACCGAACAAGTTATAAACAAGTGGATTATTCCTTCTGACACATTCCTGTAGCCCAGAATCTGACTGTAGAATGCTTAGCCTACAGCCCAGATGTCTGGTAACCATAATGACTGTAGTTGCAGTGCTCATCAGAATTTTACCAGGCCCTTGCTTAAGGGAATATTTACGCTATTGTGCAATGCGAAAAGAGGAAGTAAGACCTATGGCTATGGTTTTCCTATACAGTACTTTCTATATGCACAAACTCCTCCTTCCTTGAAACCTTCAGATTGCATGCTTTATTATGCACTATCCTGTGAATATCTTGTACAGTTTTGCATATCTTCTTAGAAAGGAATACAGAAGTCTGATACCAAACTTATCCCCCTTTTAAAAGAGGTTGCGCTGAAGGCAAACTCAGTACCGGAGCTTAGTTCTTACAAAGTCCCAGGGAATCCTGGCATACATTCTCTGACTTGGAGGTGGGGGCTGAGACCTCCGAGTGTAAATGTCTCTTTCTGTGGGTGTACACTCAAACAGGGCCAGGGCCAGCTGCAGGTCAAATGGCGTCCTGTGTGAAAAGTGGTTATGGTGCGCCCCTCGCTCCCCCTCCCCCCAGTTGAACCCTGCTCCTCAGGGGCCAAAGGGTAAGGAAGGTCAAGACTGTAAGTTGAGTTTGTACACCAGCAGGAAACAGCACTTATGAGGAAATAATTCTGTGCACTATATGGTATTTCAGCACCTGTGCGCTATTGTGTGCGCGTGTAGTGCAGCTTTTCTCCCAGCTACTTGTCCCTCCCTCCACAAAAATACAAAAAGGAGGGTAACACCATCTCTCCCTGTCAGTGCCGTATACAGAGAGGAACGAGCAGCCGCACCCAGCAAGGAAGACTGCGTTGTTGAAAGAGGTGTTTGGCAGAGGGCCAGGTGACAGTGAAGGTGCACGGGAGTGGTAGGAAGATGGGTGGAAGAGGAGGTCGAGTAGTGAGATAAGCACTAGCAAGAGGGGAGAGGTCATGATTACATACATTTAACCTCATACAATACTATCTTTAGCCTCAGTGCAATAATTGCCATTTTGTGGGGTAATAATTATGGTAAGATACCCCAGATAACCTATCAAAACTATTGATAGGTTATATTTTGGAGAGAGATTTTTTTCTTCACAGCTTTATTTTTCCATTTTTGTTTTGATTTGTCTAGGAATTTCAATGTTATAGGAAAAAAAATCTATGGAAAAATGACTTTATTATAAAACACACAGGAGAGAAATCTGTGTTTGAATCAATTTTCTCTACTCATAGTTTACTTAGTTTAAGATGGCATATCCAGTAAAACAAGTTCCAGAGGAAAAATGCACAAACACCAACAAAGCCCCTCAGACTGCCACTACTACTGTTTATTTGAGACATTTATAACCCCACCCTCTTCAAAAGTTCCAGGGGAACAAAATAAATTCATAAAGTAACAATAAGCTAAACTTTTTATTCACATAGACATGCACAAGTAATATTAAAACACAAATAAACAATCAATGAAAACATACAAAAAAACATTAAAATAAAACAGAGTGATAACAGTAGAAAAGGACCGATTACAGCAGCAGCAGTGGGGTCAAATTTCGATAGTGCGCACATTATCTCTGAACAAACTGGCCTAAGCCAAGGAGGTCAGGTCAGGCCTGATAAAATTACACCTACCACGACCGCCTCCGACGCCGACCACGAGGCAGCCCCCCTGCCGTTCGCCGCAGACGCCGCCGAGCCGGTCTTTCCTCCTCCCTTCGCTGCCAGCCAACCACAGCGCCTCCAGCGCCTGCAGCCAACCCAGCGATCCGACGCCCACGCCGACCAGCCAATCGGGGGACAGCCCCGATTGGCCTTTAAATTATTCACAGCCCCTGTGAAGTATATAAAAAAAAAAAAAGAAAGAAAATAAACGCGACAAGGCCCGCCCACAGTACAACATACAGCCTATCAGAGCTAGCCAAGTCCGCCCCCGAAAGCCAGCCAGCCACTCAACAATCGGCTGCAAGGCAGCCAATCGGCTAAGGACCAGCCACCCTTTAAATCTGATAGACCTCCCAGACGCCGCGCGTCGAAGGAGCGCGTCAAAGGGGCTGGCCCCTTTGTGCGCCCCTTCGTGTAGACCCGAGGGAAGACCACCACAGACAGACCGGGTCAACTTCATCCCAGCTCCAACCCACTTACAAAACCAATCATGGCGATCTCATCCATCCCCATCATCCACAACTTCAAAAGACCCTCAGCAAAAAAACAAGCCTTACAACACTCTTTACAAAAAAGACTCATCCCTATCGTCATCTCACCTTTAAACCAACTACTGGGCCTCTCACTGTTCACCTTATCACTGCTGAACGCACAGTCTTTGACTAAGAAAACTCATCTGCTCCATGACTATCTGCTGGAAACAAACACAGACTTATTCGCAATCACAGAAACCTGGTTAAAACCAGAAGACATCGCTACAATCAACCAACTCCCCACTCACTCGTACAACATATTCTCTATCCCCAGACTCAAAAAACGAGGAGGAGGTCTTCTTCTTGCAGCAAAAAAAAACATTAGGAATGTCACTACAAACATCAATATCTTCACATTCTCTAGAATTTGCCGTATTTAAATCCTCTCACCTTCAAATCGAGCTTACATACGCCACCCCAGGATACCTTGAAACCGATCCATCACCTTTGATTGAAATTATAGTAAAGCACATCAACGCCGACACACCAGCGATACTCTTGGGGGACTTCAACCTCCATGTGGATGTATCTCCCCTTTCTCACAGTTGTGAAACTTTCCTAAACACACTAAACTTCATGGGTTTCAAACAAATAATTAAGGAACCCACCCACAAAGCTGGTCATACGCTGGACCTCATTTTCATTAACCAGGAACTTACTCCTTCCTCCCACCCTACATGCCTTCCAGTTCCTTGGTCAGACCATAAGCTGATTAACACCGCACTAAAGATAAAGCTTCCTACCCCCCTTGAAAAGCAGAATAACACAATCCAATTCAAGAAAATGTGCAGCCAGGAAATTCTCAGCAACAGCCTATCAGATGAACTTAACCAACTGGACCTCACGAACGCGAACTCAGCCATATCGTCCTGGAACAACATTACCAAAAAAGTGGCCGATACTACATGCCCAACTATCACCAAAGCCCATCAAGCAAACAAGGACAACAGAAAACCTTGGTACACCCCAAAACTAAAATCCATAAAACAGGATCTCAGAAAAAAAGAACAACACTGGCGCAAAAACCCAACATATGCCAACATCACGGCATTCAAAACCACGATGCACCATTACAGAATATCCATCCTCCAAGGAAAAAGAGACTTTTACTCCCAAAAAATCCACCACTTCATTTTCGACCCGAGAGCGCTTTTTTCCTTGGTCTCATCCCTCACTAAACCCCCATCGACATCCATACCAGACGATAAAGCAGCAAGCAAAGCAGAAGAACTGGCAACCTACTTCAAAAACAAGATCCCAAACCTACTAACGCAATCCAATAATAATAATAATATTAATTATACTACACCAGTAATACCTCGAGCTGCTGTCCCATCACAAAAGGCTAGCCTTAGGGAATTCGAACCGACCTCATCCTTAGAGGTCGAAAATATCCTAAAAAAGCTCAAACCTTCTTCACACCCTCAGGATACCATACCCACCAATCTCCTCATCTCTTGTGCTGAAACCATTTCCAAACCCATCGCACAAATCATCAATTGCTCCTTCTCTCAAGGGCTTGTACCCGACCCACTAAAAATGGCAATCATAAAACCACTAATAAAAAAACCTAATCTTTCTCCAGAAAACCCGGCTAATTTTCGTCCAATAGCTAATCTACCGTTCATCGCAAAAATCTTGGAACGAGTTGCAAATAAACAACTAACAGAATACCTAAATGACCACAACATTCTTTCCCCATCGCAGTTCGGCTTCCGCCAATCTCGAAGCACTGAAACTCTACTAATCTCACTAACGGACTCTATTTTACTGAATCTTGAAAACAGACATCCCTGTCTCCTCATCCTCCTAGATCTAACAGCAGCATTTGACACGGTCAATCATAACACATTAATAGATCGTCTGTCAGACATAGGTATTAGAGATGAGGCCCTCAACTGGTTCAAATCATTCCTACAGAACAGACAGTATAAGGTCAAGGTCAACAAGGAAGAATCTCAACCAGTCACCTGCAACTTAGGAGTCCCACAAGGATCGTCACTCTCTCCAACATTATTCAGTATTTACCTCCTACCACTCTGCCAGCTCCTCATCAACCTAAATCTCATCCACTACTTATACGCAGACGATGTTCAGATACTGATTCCAATTACGGAATCTCTCCAAAAAACTCTGGACTTCTGGAACTCTTGCCAACAAGCCATCAACAACTTACTCACTAGCCTCAACCTGATCCTTAATCAAAACAAAACAGAATATCTCCTCATCTCCCAAAATGGAACCAACACACTTCCAAGTACCATCATGTCTACCCAATTAACAATGACCCCACAAGTCAGAAATCTAGGAATTATACTGGACAATCAAATGAATTACAGATCACTCATAAATAACATCGTAAAGGACGGATTCTTCAAATTACAAGTCCTAAAAAGACTGAGACCTCTCCTACATTTTAAAGACTTCCGATTAGTTCTACAAGCAATCATTCTCACGAAAATAGACTACTGCAACTCACTTCTACTGGGTCTACCTGCAAACGCCATAAAACCGCTACAGATGCTGCAAAACGCTGCAGCGAGGATCTTAACCAAGTCCAACAAAAGAGACCACATCTCACCCATCTTAAAAAGCCTACACTGGCTTCCCGTCAAATTCAGAATACTTTTCAAAGTGCTCTCAGTAACCCACAAGGCACTACACAACCTGGCACCACTCGAGCTCAAATTCCCTCTCCAACTCCACACCTCTACCAGACCAGTGAGACAAGCCTACAAAAACAACCTTCAAATCCCACCGATGAAGTCAGCATTAAGCAAAAGAGCTTTCTCCACAGCAGGTCCTAAAATCTGGAACACTCTCCCGTCAGATCTCAGATCAGTGCAATGCTCCACTACATTTAAAAAACGACTCAAGACTTGGTTATTCAACCAAGCTTTACCTTAACATCAACTTGCGGAATATCCCTGCCAATGATCCCCTCCGTGGGAACACGCTAGAGAACTATATAGACCTCTAGAAATCACATATTCTTTGGCAGTCTAATTATCTAACAACATTATAATACCACCTGTTTAGCTAGACTACATTAGGCACCGTACCTTTTAATTATGTTATTAACCCCATATATCTTAACCCAAGTTAATTCGACCTGTTCATTGTAAGACATTTACTTGTCATTGTTATTGTTGAGAATGTAAACCGAATTGATCAATAATTCTGTTATTGGAAAGTCGGTATAGAAAAATGCTAAATAAATAAATAAATAAATTGTGCTGCATATATATCTCTGAACAGATCAAGCAGACAGGTCAAATGCCATTTTAAATAAAAAGGATGATGGAAACCTTTTGACTCGACTTCACATTATTTTAGACCATTAACAAAATTGTGACCAAGACAAAACGGTTAAAGTTAATCACCTTTCCAGTTATTCAAACTGTGAAGAGATTATTACAAGTTAATTAAGTTTTATAGGTAGTCATTCTTCTGATGCAGTAGGAGTTTCTCTGTTTTGCATATCTCTGGAAATTATTCAAGGTAGACTAAGCTAACGACATAACTTGTGCTCTTTCATCTAACAACATTTTCTCGCAAGGTGTAACATATCTTTTTTTAATTTGCCTGGTAGAACCTCCTTCCTTGTTTTTCTTCCAGCACAATCAAGATCAGTGCTTGAATCCAGCACCATGAGCCTTCATTTAAAATTACCCAGGGATTTCCCCCCTATTTCAATAGACCCATCCCCTCAGCAGTTCTGGGACCTACTGTATATCTAGAGTTCTAAGTCTGGCCACCAGGGTTTGCCCTTAACAATGGTCATGCTCCCTCCTTTTAAGGACTTTGAAAGATGCTTCTGCAGCATTTCCAGCCCCATTGAATCAATGGCGTGCGTGCAAGTTATAAAATCACCGCATCCCAGGGCACGCGCCGACCCAGATGCACCAATGTGCGCCTGTGCGCTGGTTGAAGGTGTAACCGTCTTTGAGAGCTTGCACTTATCAGATATCAGCCAGCTAAAGCAGACCATCTACAACCAGTGCCTCTAATGGTCAGAAATCGGCTCCAGCAGCACAAACACATGAAAGCCAAGTTATGTGCATTTTAGCATTATTTCAATTCTCAGCAGAGTACATCTTTATTTTGAATATTTTTCATTGGAGTACACATCTATGGATAATTAGAAATTAGTTAAAGCCATGGTGCTTCCATGATAGCCAAACAACATTCTTGTTTCACTAAAGAATAGTTTGTTTCGTTTCAGTTTGTTTCAGTAAAACATACAGAGATCAATTTTCAAAGGGTTTAGGTGCCTAACTTTGGGAGTTAGGTACCTAAATTGGCCCCTTTCAAAATGAATAAGGTGAATCCCTAAATTTAGTTGTCTAGATTTACTAGGATCCTAAATGTAGTAGCCAAAAACGAGGGTGGATACAGGAGCAAATTTGAGGGGGTGAGGGGGAAGTTAAGTGCCTAGCACTGATTTTCAACACTAGGCACATACAGTAACTTTGCTTTTAAATATAGGAAAAATTAATTGCAGGCCTAAATTTAGATCTCTAAGTTTTAAGTCCATAAATTTAAGTGAAGTTTCAGCTGAAAATTTAGGGACATAAAGGGGGGAATTTTAAATCTCCCGCGCGCACCAAGCACATTTTCAAAATGGCCTGGCCATGCACGTATCTCCCGCTAGGACGGAAGTGCCGGGCATTTTAAAAAGGGGAGGGGCGGGGGCCGGCTGGGACAGCGCCATTTTGCACCATTTGCGAAAGAATAGGTACGTTTTTAAACAAAAAAACAATAGAGTAGGTAGGGGTGGATTTAGGGATCGGGGTGGAGAGGGGAAGAGGGAGGAAGGTTAGTTAGGGAGATAGGAAAGTTCCCTCCCAGTCCTCTCCTTTATTTGAGCAGGCTGGGAAGGAACTGGACAAAGGCTCAATCACGTCGCTGTGCAGTTTTTACAAAATTGGGCACGCAATTTGCGCACGGGTAGCCGATTTCACAACATGCACACGGTGACACGCACATGTTATAAAATTGGCACGTCTATGTGCACGCGCCGGGAACCACGCAATATGTACGCCCTCGGGCTGCATTTAAAACTTTGCCCCTAAAGTTAAGCAACTGAGTGAGCATTTTTTGAAAACTGACGCCATTGTTTTGGGCATTGATCTCTAACCAGGAGGTCAACTATAATGAACATGACTCTACTACAGAATCTGTAGGATATGTCCTTTTTTATAATGTGGACTCATTTACCACAAAACTCATACTCGCCCATCTTTAAATGCACCATTCATGGCAGCGCTGACCCCTTTATTTAGCATTGATGCTAGAGAGGTAAGAACCTGGTGCAAGGCCTTAGGCCTTAGCGTGCATGCACCGAGGGGAGCATTCCACGCTATTTCTGAATGCCTTCTAATTTGCAAACCATTACTTCATTTACATGCGGGTGCATGTTAATTTTAGGTGCTAATATCCTTTGAGCTAAGTTTTGCTTGCACATTAGGGCTTTTTGGGGAAGTTTTCAGTTTGTCCATGGAGCTCGTAAGCCCATGTTTATACAAGATCATTTTCAGTGGGAAATGCCCTGAATAAATTTCCCTTTGAAAATGCCTCATTTGGCAGGGACAGTGAATGCATACGGATCTACAGAGCTTACAGGTGCAACCTCCCTACTGGAAAGTATATACAGGGTGCTAAAAATAAACTCCTTACATATACTTTGCCAGTGCTGAAAACGTACCCTTGTGATGAACCGTGCACACACTTATCCCCAGAGGGGAAATTTTCTGAAGATGTATATCCACAAATAATCTACTATCAAAAAATGTCCAGAAGCTGGATGAACCACAATAATATCTATAATACCCAAAAAGTCAATCCAAAGACATATGTGCAATTTATCAAACTTTGTAATTTTAAAGCAACTGTGAGAGACCAAACATATAAAACCAGGTGACTATAAAAATATGTTCATTTTAGAAGGATCATCATATCGAAAATTGAAGTAAGAAAAGCTTCCTATTCTAATCGTTGGTCCTATAAAAATATGGATTTTTTTTTTTTTAAAGATTTTCAAGATTGCAATTAAAATGAACTTACCTCTAAAATCCTGAAGTGTTCATAAGTATTTCCCTTTCGAGAGTTCTAACCATGGCAAAGGAGCGTTGAAAACGAAATGTGAATCTTGACTCCAACCTTGAATCACATCAAAAAGAATCTGCTTCAGAGGAAAACTTCAAAAGTGTCTCACATAATCAACATTACTATGGAAAACTACAGAGCAGGTTTTAAACATACTGTGACATACTCCAACATCTTAGGGCATCACGCTGTCATCATATTTGGCGTATGTTACTAAAAAAGAGACACATTTGATGTGCGAATCAAAATATACCAGCTAGGTTTTGGCCATTGCTGCATCTATACACAAATAAGGACACATTTTAGTGCTACTTAAAGTTTTTCATGATGGCCCATATTAGCCTTCTCTAGGGGAAAGAATATTCATGAATATGTGGTCAGATTAGCATTACCTTTTATTCAATAACTGTCCATTTCCATTAATGGTCATCAACTGTGGTTCATATTCATGTATATCGCATATGTGCTTATTATAAAATACGTGTATCTTTATGCTGCCACAGGCGTTCATATGTATGCTTATGCACAAATATATGCAATGCATTGCAAGAATATATATCAAAGCATTGAACATGCATACTTTTCCTACCTATTTTTAAAGTATACACGTGTATATTTTACGTGCGAATGTAATCTAGACTTGCACATGTCACCAATTTTAAAATATGTGCATGAAAATTAAATTAACCAGTGTACCAGTTAGTCCACCAGTTCAGCTAGTTCTTCTCCAAGTCATTGAGACCTGAAAATTGCCTCCTTATTGCATTGCAAACTGGGTTATTTTTATGGATGCTGAATGGCCAGACAGCCTTAGCATGCATCCTAAACTTTAGTTCATAGACCCCAAAGTGGTAGACTACTTTCATTAGTCAGATATGGATGATATGGATCTCAACTGATTTTTAAAACTCTGTTGATATTTTTAAAGTTGTTACTTATAGCCTTTTGCTTCTTTAATCCTGCAAATGAAGTAAAATGTTTCTGTAGTATTATGCTATTCTCCTGATTCTTTTAAACTCAAAAATTTGGTTTACATTATTTTCAATATTGCTTGTCTGTTTCCATCTGCAAATTTAACTTGATGCTATGAGCATGTTCAGATAAAATGAATTTCTTGCTTATAAATGTATTACATGATAGCAGTATTACTCATCTGGAACAGTAAAGCTTGATTTTGTTTTTAATTAAATGATGCACAGCTAGAATTAAACTTTCAAAAAATTTTCCTTCTACAATATTTACATTGTATTCTACAGCAAAAGTAATTTGAAAATAAGACTTTAAATAACTAGACCATGCAAGATATAAGAGAATTTCTAAAATGTAGGATATTTGAAATGGAAATATGCTAATCGTGGAAATAAAACATTTTAAATTTCATATTCTATCTTCACTGCATATGATATATATATATATATATATATATATATATATATATATATATATATATATATATATATATATATATATATATATGTAGCATTGGGTAACTACTTAGAATCATAGCTCAACATATTTTTTTTACTATTGGTGCTTCAGTACTGTTAGCTAAGATGCCTGCATGCTGCAATCTGTATATCAAAGCTGCGATTGGGATCATCATCATATGTCATATTCCCTCTCTTGTCATCCCCTAAAAAAAATGAACTATTCTTTGAAGACAGCTTTATTTTTTCACTCCTCCTACCCTACAGAGAAGAATGTATTTTCTAGGACTGAAATCTTGATGATTGGTGCTACTGCTCACAAAGTTCAAACTTGTGCTTATTCAACTCCTTTGCATGTTTCCAAGCCTACATACGCATACTATTCAATGCGATGGAGTCTGAAAGGGACCATAGCCTATTAAAATGTAAATGTTGATCTTGCAGCATCCTAAAAGCACTGTAACAGCCACCATGAATCTTGCTTGTGAAGGCTGTCAGCATGTAAGAGTAGAGAGATACCTCATGCAATTTTCTCATTTAACATGCCTAGAAATGTGATGGACTTTATGCATAAATTACATTATAATTAGGGTCATTAAAAAGAGTCAAGCCCATAAAATGCAGTCATGGTATACCAGATAATTGATCTAAATTGAAACACTGCTGTCAAGAATCACAAACAGTATAAAATTAGATAGTATGGTGTATATATAGACAGTATAAAATTAGATAGTATGGTGTATATATAGACAGTATAAAATTAGATACTATGGTGTGTATATATAGGCAGTATACAATTAGATAGTATGGTGTATTAGATAGTAGGGTGTGCATATAGACAGTATACAATTAGATAGTATGGTGTATTAGATAGTAGGGTGTGCATATAGACAGTATACAATTAGATAGTATGGTGTATAAAAAACTGAGAACCCAGCAGACAGAGTCCTTGGGCATAGCTCAGGGAAAGGAAGGGACTTCCTCTCCCGGTGACTATGCTCAACATGAAGGGTCTGAAAAGAGAGAGAGAGAGAGAAAGTGGAGGAGAGGCACAAGCAGGGGAAGAGAGGGGGTGGGGGCCTTTGTGTAGAGGATCCATACGAGAGAGACACAGGGGAAAAAAGGCTGCAAGAGTGATGGACAAGGTACAACAGGGAGGTAGAAAGGCGCGCTACTGAATTGTCAGTAGGATTTACCCATGTTAAGTGCACTTAAAGCCGGTTAGTAGTCTTTAGGAAATTGCTACTATAGCATTTTACATTTACATGTACATTTTCCTTTGGAAAATTACCTCCTCATTCTTCAGATAGCTCATCTTACACTATTCTTATGTAGCGTATTAAGGATTAGTTAGGTATGAAAATTCATTAAAGCTCATTTTTGTATTTTTTTCCATTTTAACGTGGTGACATAGTTCTTGTCCAGAGGCTTGCATGATAGATGCGTAGATTGTGCATTATTATAGATAGAAGGTAGTTATAACTACCGAATATTATTTGTCTTACTACTAACACTTTTAATAGTTGGAGTACTTCAGAAGCAGGAATGTAGCCTTCATATCATCTATTTGGTTTCCTAAGCTCATTAGCTAGTGTACTGCTAGATCATTTTGAAAGGGGGACAAGGAGAAAATCATTATTATCATTATTATTCAGTTACATTGGGATGAAAGCCTGGAAAATAAAGTAGCTTGCTAAGGTAATGCACAGAACAAGGAGGCCAGAAGACAGAACCATTCCCCTTTCTATTTGAAAGGAGATTAAAAGAAAACCTTAGCGCGTTCATATTGTGATAAAACACAAGACATCTACATTACAGTGGAGTAAAAGATGTGCATCAAAAGTAATCTGTTCCATGCCTCTGGTAACAATCCTTAAGTGAACAGGAATTTAATCAAATTAGATGTGGGATTTATTCTTTAAAGTCTTCTAGACTTGAGACGATAAAACAACAAGTGAACCAGAAATATTTCTGGCAGTGTATAGAGAATTTAACAGTTTGTGGCTTTTGAAGTGAAAGGGTTTAATTTGCATTCGCTTTGCAAAAATACGGTAGCTTTACTATGACGTCTGAAACGAAAGAAAAGAAACTACATAAGAAAAAAGAGAGAATAAACTGTATTCGGGGATGGTAATTTTGAAACAGCTGCCCAGGTGCACATGTATGCACGTATGCTAGTGTGAGCCCAGTGATGTGGCCATTTTATGGTCATATAATATAAAATTGGTGGTGCACGCAATTTTATATGGACGCGTGATTGTGCACGTAAATGCCGGCTCTACCTCGTAAGCGGGGAGATTTTTATTAGATATACCATTTTGATTACACCCCGGTATATAAAACATTTCAAATAAAGAAAGAAAGAAATAAGATATACGTGCCAACACAATTAATTTCCCCAGTCCGTTCCCAGTTTGCCCAGGTAAAAGATAGGACTTCCTAACCACCCTAGTTAATATGCCTCCATTTTACCCTTTTACTCCCAACCCTTAAAAGCCTGCTCACTAGCCTCGGTTTTTTTGTTTCATTACTTACACGCCATCCATAGCAGAAGTAAAGTTACGCATTAGGGGACCCCGGCGCGTGCTTATGCGCACGTTTAATGTTAAGTGCTCGGATTGCCCATGCCCCACCCAGACCCCGCCCCTTTTTTGCCTTTCCTATTTGTGCACTTGCTGGGAGACACGCGTGTACTCGGGCACATCTTAAAATCCGCACGGTGCACGTCGGGCCAAGATACTCACCTATCTCCCAGCTTTGACTCCTGTAGGGCTTTTAAAACTTGCCTTTAAGTATTCTTTCGGTGCCCAGAATTAATAAATCCTTTAGCTGGTTATTTTGACTTCTTTCAAAATGCTGTATATGTTGAGGGATCAATGCCATTAAATGGTGATTCTTTTCCTGACTAGGAACTTCCAAAGAATTTACAGGACAGTTAATACAACTTATTTTATCTGCACTGACTATCCAGACCATTAAAAGGAGGGATTCAGAAGAGCTTATATTGTTGTTGAAGGGGATACCTTAGATTTTGTTGTTTTTTTAATTAATTTTTTAATTACACAATATAATGTAAATAGTTAATCCTAACTGCTCAGTTATCTTACTCTAATTCTCTCCCCAGTTATATTAACCTTGTTGTAATGTAACTTTATGAACTCTTTGCACTTGTTAATGTTCCGTTTTTTGTTCACACCCCCTTGTTATATGTAAACCGGCATGATGTGATTTTTAATCACGAATGCCGGTATAGAAAAACTCTAAATAAATAAATAAATAAATTCCTCCTTCCCTCGCTATTTCGATGGGATTTCTGATTACATTCTGGGAGATGTACTGTGATAATAAGCTTTGTAGGGATGGGGTTGATGCTGTATATGTCCCCAAAATCAGGGAAACTGAAATAGTGTGCATTGGAGGGCTGTGGGGAAGGCTATCCACTTCTGTGAGTTTTCTGGATTCTTTTTTTTTTTTTTTTTTGGGTGGGGGTGGGGGAATTTACAAATAAAATTATATTGTTCATGTCTAACTGCGACACCAGTTGTCCTGAACGCAGCATTTCATATACAGTATAAAAACTTTCTGGCCTAAATTTCCCTTCAAGATTTTTTTTTTTTTTTTTAATGATTGCCAACTGTACCTCCAATCTCTATAATCCATTGTATGAGTTTGCTCTTAAGAACTTGAAAATAAAGGCAAATATGTAAATATTTTGAGTTCATATAGCAGGTTTTATCCAAACAGGATTCAAGGATACTTTACAATCTGTTGCATCAGGAACATAGTGCTAGCTCCGCCTCCTCCTTCCTCGCTCAGAAGAATATTTCTGGTGTCCTTGCGGCTGAAATATTTGCCTGATTGCATGACAAACAATAGGCATAAGGAAGAAAGTATAATATCATAATTCTTTCCTACTATTATGGATATGCAAACTGTAGCACATGGAGATAGAGTAACTTGCCCAGTTTCAGAAAGAGTCTATCTGGAGACTCAGATTATTTGCATGGTGGCAATTTGCAGACGGCTTATCTAGCTAATTTTGGAATTTAGCCAGTTAAACCTCTGACTGGAAAAATTTCTCCCACTGACCAATTAAATTTGTCTACCTAAAACTGCAAGGTGCAAAAAGTTTAGCTGCTTAAAATAGAGATAGAGGCATTGCTGGAGTGGATTTTTTATTTAGCTGGTCAGCATGGAGTTTCAGTTCTAACCAGCTAAATTTAGCAAGGCAAAACCATTTGTACAAATAGCTGTCCTAAATCTAGGCAGACCAATATTGTTTGACTTGATTAATTTAGGACAACTTTCTGCTGCAAACCTAACCAGTGAGGTTTGGCAGAAAATTTGGCTAAAGTTAACCTGGAAAATTGCAGGTTAATCTCATCCATGCAGCAGGTTTCTGAAAATTGGCCTGTAGTAGTTTAATATGATAGCTGCATCTTCTAATTGTCTCGTCACCTTAAAAACATAGACAATGCTACTTTATATTATTTGTTACGTTGTTACCTTATATATTTTTTTCGTTGTTACTTAAAACTAATTCTATTGTTATCTAATACTACTATTACGTTGTTACTTTATCTAATAACACCATTACGTTGTTACTCTAAAACCTAGACAAGGTTATCATATATTTGTGTTCCAATCTATTATATGGTTTAAACTTAGTTCCTTGTAAAGCCCTGTTACTTTATTTTCCTGTTCCATGTAAACCGATATGATGTTCACATCGAATGTCGGTCTATAAAAATGTTAAAATAAATAAAATAACATTTATTTATTTATTTATTTATAAACTTTTGTATACCGGTATTAGTGGGTACATCATACCAGATCACATTTCAACAAAAGGCCAGAAAATACATATAACAGGGCAAAGGGGAGGGATCATGGAGAAGAAAAGGCATTGATGATGTCCTCATTAATAAAAGTTTCAGGAAGCATCTTAACTAATACCTTGTGTATATTATTTTGTAGGCACTCATGTATTCGTGAGGATGTTGTGCAATCAAATTCAAAAAGAAATTAAAAACACTCCTGTTCAACCATGCCTACCCAGAATAACCCTTCTCCATCTCCCCTCACAGTTCCCCCTTCAGGGGTCTGCCCTCTCCTTATATTAAGGAGACTATCATTGTAAATTATAAACTGTATTCTCTGGTTATGACTTTCTTGTTTTTTAACTATCTTTCCTACTGCCTATTTATTTTATCCCCTGCCCAGTTATTATGTGAACCCAGTTATTATGTGAACCGGCCCAGTTATTATGTGAACCGGTATGATGTACCCACTAATGCCGGTATATAAAAGTTTCTAAATAAATAAATAAATAAACGGCAATAGTGGATACAGGAATGACTGCAGGGAAGAAAACTATTCTTTCAGTCAATCTGAAATCATACGTTAGCACAAAGACTAGAATGATGAGATACAGGATGAGAAATTTTCCCTGTAGGACACTAAAAAGCTTCCACTATTGGGCGTATAATTTATCAATACCAGAAACCTTGTCAGTTTTCAAAGTCTTTAGCAATGTTTTGGAGCAAGAAGTCATAATGGGAGTGAATCTGACAGGCTGAGATGATAGGTGTGGGTTGAGGTAGCAGTTATGGATTCTTATTCTTGCTTAGTCACAATGTTTTCAAAAGAAGTAATTAAAATAATTTGTAATGGAACACAAAAAATGAACGATGCAAATGAGTCATGTGATCTTATAGAGACACAATTATATCTGGTATAATGTTAGTAAAAGGGAGGTTAAAATATATTTAAGACAGCCGAATGATGAAAACTAGAAACAAAATATATTATTGATACTCAAGTTGTAATAAATAAAATATCCATGCTGGGGCAAACAACCTTTGATATTGAACATGACCTTGGGAAAGCAATTTATTGTTTTTGCTAGCATCTAGGAACATTGGAAAAATCTTTAAAAAATCACGCTCAAGAAATGTTAAGAGATGGAAGTAGCAATAACCTTCTTTCAGCTCAGCGGAGTCAGTTCAAAACAGATAAAAGCAAAGGCACACGCCCTGAATCGATTTTACAATGTCACATTGGACATGTTTTAAATAACGCGTTCCATCGAAGCCTTTTGCACACTTTCTGCATGTGGGGGTCCCTTCTTCAGAAAGGCCTTTTCCTGGCAGTTTTGGGGTGGGGAGAGGAAGGAAGATTCTTAACCTTGATATTATGACTGCAATGCCTTAGCGATCGTAGCTTTATTAGTTGACTGGAAGGCGGCTTTCATCCCAGCTTTCAAACTGCTTGCATTTGCTGCAAAGCCTGTGGTTACCTCTAACCTGTGGTCTTTGCTGCAATTTTCAAAGTGATAGTGCATGTGTGTTTTCACTTTGAAAATTGCCCCACTGGGGCAAAGTACCCGCAAACTTGTGCACAAACTTTTTCTGTAGATATTATGATGGGCATTATATTCCCCTGGTAAATACAATGCCTTCTGAAAATCCAAATACACCACATCTACTGGTTCATCTTTGTCCAAATGTTTATTTACCCCCTTAAAAAAAAAAAAAAAAGTAGCAGATTTGTGAGGCAAGACTTCCCTTGGGTAAATCCATGTTGGCTGTGTCCCATCAAACCATGTCTATCTAAATGTTTTGTGATTTTATTCTTTATAACAGTTTCCACAATTTTTCCAAGCACTGAAGTCAGGCTCACCAGTCTATAGATTCCCGGTTTACCCCTGGATCCCTTTTTAAATGTAGGAGTTATATTGGCCATCTTCTAATCTTCAGGTACATCGAATGATTTTAATGATAGGTTACAAATTAAATAGGTCTGAAATTTTATTTTTTAGTTCTTTCAGAACCCTGGGGTGTATACCATCTGGTCCGGGTGATTTACTACTCTTCAGTTTGTCAATCAGGCCTACCACATCTTCCAGGTTCACTATGATTTGGTTCAGTTGATCTGAATCATCACCCATGAAAACCTTTTCCGGAACGGGTATCTCTCCAACATCCTCTTCAGTAAACACCGAAGCAAAGAAATTGTTTAATCTTTCCATGATGGCCTTATCTTCTCTATGTGCCCCTGTAACCCCATGATCATCCAACGGTCCAACCAACTCCCTCGCAGGCTTTCTGCTTCAGATATATTTTTAAAAGTTTTTATTGTGAGTTTTTGCCTCTATGGCCAACTTCTTTTCAAATTCTCTCTTAGCCTGTCTTATCAGTGTCTTACATTTAATTTACCAATGTTTATGCTTTATCCTATTATGTTCTGATGAATCCTTCTTCCATTTTTGAATGACTATCTTTTGGCTAAAATAGCCTCTTTCACCGCCCCTTTTAATCATGTGGTAATCGCTTTGCTTTCCTTCCACCTTTCTTAATGCATGAAATACATCTGAATTATGCTTCTAGGATGGTATTTTTTAACCATGTCCATGCATGTTGCACAGTTTTTACCTTTGTAGCTGCACCTTTCAGTTTTTTTCTAACTATTTTACTCATTTTATCAAAGTTTCCCTTTTGAAAGTTTAGCACTAGAACTGTGGATTTACTTATTGTCCTCCTTCTAGTCATTAATTCAAATTTGATCTTATTATGATCACTAGTGCCAAGCGGCCCCACCACCGTTACCTCTCTCACCAAATCCTGCGCTCCACTGAGAATTAAATCTAAAATTGCTCCCTTTCTTGTCAGTTCCTGAACCAATTGCTCCATAAAACTGTCATTTATTCCATCCCGAAACTTTCTCTCTCTATCATGCTTTGATGTTTCACTTACCCAGTCCATATTGGGGTAATTGAAATCTAACGTACACAAAAAGAGTCAGTGGTAAACAACAACAATAAATCTAATAACAAAAATGTGGAAACCAAAGTATTTTTAAATTATAGCCTAAGAAGGTGTCAGCAAGCCTGACGTTATATGTCTTTAACATAGACACTAACCGGTCTTCTCAATCATCCACCTTCATCATCCTTTAATGCTTCAAAAATAATTTTTTTTTAAAGGTTTTTTCTTATTAATTAAAATAGTCCTCCATCCATAACATCAAAATGACTCGGACTCTTAACAATCGTACATTATTATTGCCCTACACAGGCCGGTGTTTCGCTGGCTCAGCTTCATCAGGGGCACATCAAAAATGCTTTAGCAAGAGTCTATTACCATTCAAGCGGGACCAGACGTCTCAACCATCTTGTCAGGAAAAACAGTGGAGGCTCCATCTTGTCAGGAAAAACAGTGGAGGCTTGTTTTTCCTGACAAGATGGTTGAGACGTCTGGTCCCGCTTGAATGGTAATCGACTCTTGCTAAAGCATTTTTGATGTGCCCCTGATGAAGCTGAGCCAGCGAAACTCCGGCCTGTGTAGGGCAATAATAATGTACGATTGTTAAGAGTCCGAGTCATTTTGATGTTATGGATGGAGGACTATTTTAATTAATAAGAAAAAACCTTAAAAAAATTATTTTTGAAGCATTAAAGGATGATGAAGGTGGATGATTGAGAAGACCTGTTAGTGTCTATGTTAAAGACATAGAACGTCAGGCTTGCTGACACCTTCTTAGGCTATAATTTAAAAGGATCTTTAGTCTATTGGACTCTATGCCATCCCAGACATAAAGCACCACCCCGCCACTAAGATGCTCCTCTCTGTCATTACAATATAATTTATACCCCGGTATAGCACTGTCCCATAGGTTATCCTCCTTCCACCATGTCTCTGAGATGCCAATTAAGTCTCTCATCATTCATTGCTATACACTGTAATTCTCCCATCTTACTTCTTAGATTTCTGGCATTAGCATGCAAAAATTTAAAGTGTGTTTTTTGTTTGTATTTACATTCTGCTTTTCAGTTGACAGGGATAAATAGGAATCTTTTAGCTCAGGTGAGTTTTCAATTATAGGCACTTGGACTACTTTTATTTTTTATTATTATTATTATTAGAACCTCTCTGTTGGGATGCCCTAAGTCTCCTGCTTCATTAGTATCTGAACCATGCGCTGCTGAGCGACTGTCGGCTTTCCCCTTTGTTCTAGTTTAAAAGCTGCTCTATCTCCTTTTAAAAGGAGAACAAACTGGGGAAGCAGGTAATCGCATCTGCGTGCCTACCTACTAAAATCCTCCTTAAATGATTGAGGTGGCATTTGTGCACACATGTGCGTGTCAATATAAAATTGTGTGCACATGTACACGCGTTTAGCCGATTTTATAACAGGCGCATGTACAAGCGTATATTATAAAATTGCTATGTCCATGTATACAGGCCGACAAATGTGTGAATGTGCATTTGCACGCGAGTCTTCAAAATTACCTCTTAGTGCGTATGTTATAAAATCGCCACGTCTCTGAGTGCGTGCCGATGTACACACGTACGTGTGCGCATGAGCGCCCACTGAAATTTACCATCCCTGGGGATAATTTTCAGAAGGATTTATAGGTTTCAATGTAATTACTAATGTAGCAATTTTTAAAAGTCATTTCCGTACATAAAGTGCATTTACACATGAATATGCTATGGACAATTTGATAAACCAAAAAATGAACTTAAATCATGTTAAATTAAAAAAAGGATCAGATTTGGGGTGGGTCAGGGGCTTTCGCGGCCGGGGCCAACATTTACTCATGTAAATCCTGATTGTAAAACCAACGAATGCAACACTCGTCGGGCTGTTACCTGCACATATTTACTTCTGCTCTTTTTCAGGTGTAAGAATAAAACGTGTTATAGCTTAAAACTGACAGGGTGAACGGTCTGGGTAACCTTGGGGTGGGGATGGGGGCAGGCTGAAGAACCAGAGGGGTCTTGATGATTTCTAGACCGACTGGGCAAACTGGTGGCCTAAGGGGTCACATGCTCGTGTTTTAAAAGGTGCTCACTTGTGTGTATAAAATTTGAGAAGTCCAAAGGAAAGCAAGCGAATAACGTTTCTTTGCGTAACCACTTAGAATTAGGAGCACAGATATGCACGCTAAGCAAATTTTATATTGTATGCGTACTCTTGTGTGGATGATTTAAAATTCCAGCATATGTGAGCACATGTGCACTCGTTTTAAAGTTACCATCTTAAATAATTATTACTGTAGAAGCCAGAATTTGTGTTCTTTTTATAAATGATAGATTTGAGTAAAGATACTCATTGGACCCAACAACCCCTAGTTCAGGTGAATAGTAATCACAAACTATTAGCATTTTATGTCTGTTGGGTCTGGGTAGTCTTGAACCTGCAACCTTCCTATTCCCCCTCTGATGAATTTGGTCAGCACTTTGAGAGTGGAATTTAGTTTGCGAGTTAATTTTGATTGTTTTTCCACTCTGAGATTTGTTTTTAATTTTTCTAGTGGTAGT
This sequence comes from Rhinatrema bivittatum, assembly GCF_901001135.1. Taxonomy (NCBI): domain Eukaryota; kingdom Metazoa; phylum Chordata; class Amphibia; order Gymnophiona; family Rhinatrematidae; genus Rhinatrema; species Rhinatrema bivittatum. The sequence goes on from NC_042631.1 coordinate 12,200,008, forward strand.
AGATACAATTCATAGTTGCATGTCCCTTGCCCCTAGATGGCTTACTGTCTAAGGGCCTGATTTACTAAGGTTTTTCTCCCATTCTGTGTCTATGGCAAAATGCTTAGTAAATGAAACAATGGAGGGTGAAGTGACTTACCCAAGGTCACGGAGCGCCAGCAGGAGTCTAACCCTAGATTACGTGGTTCTCAACCTCCTAACCTCTAGGCTACTCCTCCATAGAAGCACGTGAGCTCGATTTGACTGACCTGCGCATGCAACCCTGCAGCGGTGGAGTCACATCCGTTCCCCTGCTCCCATAATTCTTGCCATCAGAGGGGGAGAGGAAATGCCCCTTCAGTGGACCTTGCTGGGAGAGCCCCTTCTCTCCCCCTGGAACAGAGGGGGGAACCATATTAACATTTCCCCTCCTCTGCCGCTGAGGATCAATTGGAGTCATTCTTGTTATTGCCTATTGCTTTCACCTGCTTCCTTCTCTGCCAGGCCTCATTTGCTCCCTTCAGATGAACTTATTTAGTTGAATTCTTTATTTTATTTTAACAGCAGAAGATGCTGTAAGCGAGGTAGAGTGAAATCACAACCATGTGTTCAAATTGATACATAAAACACATGGATTCAACTTTAGCTTGGATTTTCCGCTGTGTCTGCCTGCTGGACCTTCTCTCTCTGTGGCCAAGCACTGACCTCAGCTTCCCTCATTGACTTTTCCTTATTACATAATAATGACTGGTAACAATCTCTGTGAGTCTAATAGAGCTTGACATTATCAAATAATGAGTTAGACATGGTCCCTCTGATCCTGAGGTCTTGTGACATATGCGAGTCAAACTCAGGGATATCTGAGAATTTCTGGCCAGAGACTGTGTTATTTTAGTGCCTCAAACCATAGACACAAGTAAGATGTTACAATAAATCCTAATTATATGAAATCTCTGCTTGTTGAAGGTATATTATAACATGAAAACTGGAATGTCTGGCAGTCTCAGCAGGGAGCACTAGGATGGGAATCGGCAAAGCCACTGGAAACTATGCAATCATTTTAACTTTCCACGGTGTTCCTGCAGAAAAGAGACACAGCGTGGAAGCACGCTGGCACCTTAAAGGAGCAATGCATGCACTAGAACATTTGGTATTTTAGTTTTTATGGTTATTGGGATTTTGGCCTGGTTATTTCTTCCTGCTCTTCTACCAGCACCATGGTCCTGTGACCCTTCATTCACAGCTGCCCATTTTAAAACTCCATACCATCTAACATAGTAACACAGAGGCTGAAATAAAATTTAAAAAATTAGCACCTATATAGGACCTAAGATGGTAACTTTCAAACCCAACATGCAGGCGTCCATGTGTTGCCAGTGCGCGCACATGGAAGCGACGATTTTATAATATGCTTGGGTTGACTTTATATCGGCACGCGCGAGTGGGGGGGATTTCATTAGATACGCGTGGCGACACGATAGGCTCTGTTCCCTGTTCCCTGCCAGTCCGCTCCAGTAAAGGAACGAACTGGGAGGGAACTTCCTACCCCCCCCCCTACCTAATCTGCCTCCCTTTTCCCCTGCTAACCCCGACCCCCTAAAACCCCGCTAGCTACCCTACATTTTTTTTTGTTTTGAAACTTACCTGCACTCCGGAGGTCGGCGCCCAGCGTGCTTCAGCAGGACAGTGCCTAATGGTGCTGTCCTGCCCACGCCCTACCCAGACCCCGCCTCCAGCCTGCCCCTTTTCTAAAAACCCATTTTTCTTTGCATACCAGGAGATACGTGCTTGGCTGGGGACCTTTGAAGATCTGCGTAGTGCACGCGCGACCCAGCCACGCGCATATCTCTGTTTTCACACGTGCAGGGCTTTTAAAATTAGCCATTAAGAAGTCAGCTGAAAATTAACATAAATTTAGGTTCCTAAAACATAGGCATCTAAATTTTACCTAGAATTAGACTACTAAGTTCCTGATTCACTAAGAGTTTTTCCCATAGACACAAAATGGAAGAATCTGGCCATAATTTTGGTGCCTGAAAATCAGTGCTAAGCACCTGCTGTAACTTTGTGTCCTTGCCCTAACTCCGCCCCCTTAGCAGTCCACTTTAGGTCCCTAAATTTAGGAATTCAGCCCTAGTAAATATTTAAAAAGAGTCAATTTAGGAGCTTAACTCCTAAACACTTGGCCTCATAGTAATAACGACCAGGGTTGTCGCCATTCTAACTGGTGCCTCGTATGGTCCTAGGGGGATGAGTGTCTTCGCTGGTCAGGGAGGAAATTCCCCTGAGAAGCAAGAATCAACAATAAGGACAGGCAGCCACCTTGCTCGTCTATTCTGATGGTCACAATGAAAGCAAAAAATACCATTCAGCCCACCCAGTCCATCGAGTTATTCCATCTACACTGCTAAGGCCACATCCCAGCTTCCAATAACAGAATGTCTCCCTCCTTTTCAACTGTGCCATCTTGAAGCTACAGTCTTTGGCTAGACCCAGAACCTGTGCCGGTTGAATCTAGCCAGTAAGAATTGGGTACATGGAGGTTGGGACTCTTTCTTCACCCTTAGGAGCTGTAAATGCTAATCCTGCAGCATCTGCAGTCCAGCGCAATTTGAGGAACCAAATCCCTGTATGGCATTAATCTATATATTGTAGGGATCTGCATTCATTGGGACATGTGCATTTTGTGTATATGCGCGTACTTCGTGAATTTCTGATACGAATGTAAGAATGAATGACGCGTGTATTTTACTGTGCTGATTTGTATTTTTAATCTTTTAATTAATGTATGTGTTGTTTTTGCTTCTTATGTTTATTTATTGTAAACCGATATGATGGAACCCCAATATGTCTGTATATAAAGAAGAATATAAACTCCTGAATGCAATATGCATGTATCATCCATTCTTATGCGCATACCAGAAATCTGTGAGATACGCATATACCCATGAAACTAATTAAATCAATGGCCCAACAAATATACGTCCCTAATATATTATTGATTTGAAACACAGGATTGTAGAATACAAATAAAAACAAAACTGCACAATAACTAGATTTGTAATCAGTGGGATTTTTTGTGGCTTCACTGCCAATTATGGAATATTTTGCACTGCTGCATTAAAAACACTCATCTTGAATTTTAATTATTATTGACTCACATCAAGGCTTTTATTATACTTTTCACCAGAAATTATGCAAACTAAAATATTTGTTTTTTTAATAATACCTGAATGACTTTGCCACGACATACAAATTTAATCGTTTTGCTTAAACATAATTCTGATTTACAGATTATACATAGAAACTTGCACAGTCATTTAAAAAAAATAACCACCTGGAATAATTACAGATGTTTTAGTGTTAATAACTGTGTGCGAAAAAGAGCTTATGTTGATAGCAGTGTGTTTATAACCTAACAGTTCAGTTGCCCATGGGAATCTATAATTTTATATGGGTCTCTGCTGTGGGAGTAGCGTGTACCCAATGTATGCTTGAAATCCTGCACAGAAAACAAGTGAAATCTGCAAAACGACACTGCTGCAAATAATCTGTTGGTAATTTAGAATGATTCTGTTAGAGATCAGACGGTTCATCGTAGCTTGCAAGGCACATCTACCCAAACTCATTTTGGGTGCTGAATACTTACATTCGTCAGCCTGCAAGGAGAAATGTGTGTGTTACTTTTTCGTCCCTCATTAATGTTTCTTTATGGATATGTTTTTTTGCTAGGGCTGTGGGAAATGTGCCCAGTTTTGCTTTGCCAGTGCTATTGCCCATAAACGGAAGCCGTGAGCAAGCTTTTTAAGCGGCATGATCTAGATTGGGTCTGAATTTCGTACATTGTAAATTCTCCGTGCTGCCCAGCAATATTTCACAGTAACAAGAGCCGTGCCTCACTGAAATAAAGTGGCAGTAAAAGTTCAATACACCAGGAAACTCACTAGAACACAATTCATTACAACATTGTTTTGCAGCACTGGAAACCAGGCAAAAAAAAAAAAGAATTGATAAAACGTGTCGTGTTTGGTTTTGAGGTCACCCACGCAGCTTTTTCTTCCATAGCACTGTCAACCCCCCCCCTCCCCCATTGGTCACAAACCATACAGCTGTCCATAGTCCAATCACCCTTGCAGAGTTCATTTTTTGACTTTAACTATAATCCCCCCATGTCTCCCTGGAGAATGCATGCCAGAACTGCAGTAAACTGTGCAGAACACAGATACATATTTTATGCTATGAGCTGGCGACCATTAAAGAACCTCATCAACTCCTTTTACTTAGCACCTCTGGGTGCTTGCTTTCCATAATCATGAAACCAACAAACATAGATGCCACGTCACTCTCTTTTTTACTGTATGCTAACACAGCAAATCCCTAGCACCACTAAGACATCTGTTCTATCACAGAAAGTCTTCAAGGCAGAATAAGACAAAGACATCTAGTTTAATGCCATAGAAAGAAGACTTAATGTCCGGGCCAGATTAATGCTGCCAAATAATTCTCCAAAGTGGCTTGATCACAATGTGCTAAGGAATACTTTCTGCCTCAAGAGACAAGTCAGTAGAATTCAGCAAATTAACAGCAAGAAATATTCAAGAAGGTTTGGGGACATCAATGCAATACATATATATATCTGTATTGATATCTATCTATACAAAATCTGTCTTCAGAAAATGCACAGAAAACTTGCTCAATAAAGGAAAATACATATTGCTTTGGAGATTTATGATATTTACAACTATGCATGCTCTTTACTGAGGAATGACTGCAATAGTAAGTAGGCCAGATTTATCAAAGTGTTTTCTATAGCCACAGAACAGAAGAAACTGATTGCTAAATCAAACCCTGTGGGCCTTGCCTGCTGAAAAGCTTCCTTAAAGGCAAAAAAACAGAACGAGAGAATAAAAGTGTAATGAAAAGTTACCCTAAAAAAGAAACATCTGAGTTAGCTACAAACTAGTAAGTACTGAGCCATGCAATTAGAATATAGTTTGTCCAAGAGCTAAAGTGAATTTATATCTAATTGCAGTTTTGCCAATGATCTGTGAAGTTTTATTTACCATCTTATTTATTTATTTATTTATTTAAAGGCTTTTATATACCGGAGTTCATGCACTAGTGCATACCACTTCGGTTTACACGGAACAAGGAACAGAAAATTACATCAAACAGATTGAACAATTAAACAAATATACAATTACATCCAACGATTGGGTATAAATAACATGGCTAACTTAGTAGGAACTTAGAGTTAGAGGTGAAGGAGAGAAATAGTACCAAGTGGTAATAGAACAATGTTAATAGCTAAATAATAAATATAAATAGTAAATACAAGTTCTTATAATAAATACAGGTGTTTACAGATTACAGTCTTCATGAAAAGTTTACGTCTACAGAATAGGGTTAAGTAAATAAGAACTGGCGGTTATTTCTATAGGAGTGAAGACTTCAAAAACTAAGGTTACATCTGGATTAAGAGGTATTGGTGTAGCATGTTCAAATATTTAATGATTTGGAATTGTGAGACCAAGGATAAAATTAGGAGTTGTTTGATATGATTATAAAAGCGAGAATGATTCAAGTTCTGGGATGTGGTTCTGAGCTAGACCTTTAAGTGTAGGCTTTTGTAAAGAGCCAGGTCTTGAGTTTCTTTTTGAATGTTCGAGTACACGTTTCGAGGCGAATGTCCGTGGGGAGGGCATTCCAATGAAGGGGGCTGGCAGTCTTGGAGGGCATTCCAATGAAGGGGGCTGGCAGTCTTGGAGGGAAGAGTTGAATTGTTAGTTCATTGCATCACAGTTTGTCACGGTTGTGTGCCCTTGGGCTGCGGCGTGGTTGATGCTTGCCAGGCCCATGCCGTCAGCTGGCGGACACAGCCTTTCTGGGCCTGAGCAGGAGGTTCGCCTATACCAGCCCTGTTTCCCCGCAGGTTGAGCCCTTGGGTTCCAGGGGCCAGCAGGACTTAGGTGAATATCCCGTAAAAGCTGTCAGAGAGAGTCCAGGTGTGGACTGAGAATAGGGCTGGCAGGGAGCAGATAGTAACTGGGTCCAACAGAGATCTGTACCAGGCGACATGCAGGACACTGGTCCAAGCTCATTGCAGAGGTCAATACCAGGCAGGCAATATGGACAAGGAGGACCAAGACAAGGGCGGACTAGGAAGAAGCCGAGAGACAAGGAGCAGGGCAGAAGACAGCATCTCAATGAAAGGCAAAACAAGACAAGGCATGGCAAGGAGACGCAGGAAGCAAGACGAGCAGAGGAACAATAGCAGCACGCATTGCGGGCAAGGCAGATCTGTTGCTGAGGTGCCAGGCTGGACCCGCAGCTGGTGTTTAAATACCCAGCTGCGCTGACGTCATCAGGGGAATGCCGGCAAGCCATTCCCACCGCGGGGCCTTGAAAGGTAGGAGGAGTGCGTGCACGTGCATGAGTGCCTAGGAGAGGCACAGCACGCCAGGCTCAGCGTAATATGGCGGCGTCCCTGGTGCGACAAGATCCCAGTGGCGTCCAGTGGCCTCGGAATCACCCGGGGTAGGTGAGGCCAGTCATGGGGCCTACCCGCAGCGACTGTAGCATTACACAATTGACATTGTGCTGAAATGATCAAGAGAAATTTTGGGGACTAAACTGGATCAAGGACTTTATCATTTATTCCCTAATCCTTTGCATGGTTCCCTCTAATTTTTTTTTTTTCGGGGTGTGTGCACGCAAGTGTATACTACTGTGGGCTCACGTGAGCAGTGGAGGGGATGGGAGTCCCCCCCTCTCTCTTGGGCTGCAGTGTGCATCTTAATGCCAAAGAAAAAATTCATAAAGAAATTAGAAATGATCATGCTTGAAAAAGCAATACAAAATGTATTGGAACAAACTACAACAGGAGAGATCTTGAAAGGCAAAGAATAAAATAATAGTCTTGAAAAACACATTAACCTAACACAGTAATTCGATGAAATAATTATATCACCATATTGTACCTTTTTTAAATCAACAAAACAGCAGCATGACATTCTCTCACCCTTTCCCCAGCCCCCACTGTTTAGTCTTATTCCCCCTTCCTCTACAATGGGCCCCCAGCCCCCAAAGCTCATTTCCCCAATACCCCAAGTTAGAGCTGCCAAGGGGAAGCCATTTTTAAGAGAGACATTTTCAGGACCTTCAGACATTTTCAGGACCTTCTCCCGGATCCTCAACCCTGTCCTTGAAGTAAAAAAAACCAAAACAAACAAACACCTGAGAAAACCTTTACCCAAATGTCTATACACGGGACTTCTGCATGAGCAATTATGGAGATGTGGGATACTAACCCTACAAGATAAGAAAGTCAACTATGTATAGTTTCTTGAATCCCAGAATCCATTTAAAGAAGTATATATCTTACTTTCTAGTAAGACTTTATATCTCATTGTTCTAAGAAAATCTTTGAACGTTCCAATACCTTTTAAAGGTATGAAATGGACAGTCATTTGGTTTTGGTTTTTTTTTTGGCTTTTTTTTTTACCTTTTTTAATGCATGAAATACATTTAGTCTGGACTTTCAAGTTGCTTTTTTTTAAACAGTGTCCATGCTGTATGCAAAATTTTTAACCTTTGCAATTGCTTCTTTAGCTTTTTTTTCTAATATGTTCAATAAATCATAGTCTCCCCTTTTTTTAAATAATTTTCTTTTCATTGAAATTTTTTTTAAAGTTAAAGGCTACTGCGGTAGATTTCCTTAATGTCTTCCTTCAATGATTAAGATAAATTTGATTAGGTTATGATCACTGTAGCCAAGCAGCCCCACCACCGTTACCTCTCACACTTAGATCTTCACCACAAGAATTACTCATTTTACCCTATCCAAGAGATATAAGGTTAGAATTCACCAGAGAAACAAGTTTTTCTTACCTTGCTCCCAGCCTATAGAATTCTCTACCTTTCGCCATTTGACTAGAGAAAGACTGTTTCAGATACAGAAAAGCTTTAAAAACCTATTCTTTGTTAAGGCCTTTGAAATGTAACTGTTTATATTTAGTGACATTTGTCTTTTGGGGAAAAAAATGTTTCTTTTCTCGTTTTACCTGTTATAATTTTATTGTACAATTTTATATTCTGTTATGGTTTATGCTATGTAATTCTTTCGATTATTTTATGGTTTTATTTTTATTAATTGCTATTTGTTTTAACTTATTTTATGATGTTTTAGAATATATAATTTTTATTCTTTTGCACATTGCTTTGATTTACTTCTGTAAAATATTGTGATTAACAAAGCCAATAAATAATAATAATAATCCTGTGTTGCAGTAAGGATTAGATGTAGAGTAGCCTCCCTTTTGACAGTTTTAGACCTAATATTTGCCAATACTAGTAACTGTCTAATCAATACCTTTCACACCAATTTACCCTGGTTTGATCACCAATTAATTAAGATGGAAATAACTTATCTCAACCCAACTCATAAAAATATTGATAACAATTGTACTTTTACATTCAGCAAAAGGATAGACATGGAGGTACTTGCAGAAGCAATAGAAAAGAGACTCACTGAGCTACAGCAAACCAATGCCCCCTCAGCATTTGATTCCTGGGATCAGATCGTCAATGACATAGCTGAAAACCTTAGTCCTATCCAGACAAAAACTATTACCAAAGAAATTATTTATGTATTTATTTATTTATTTAAAGGCTTTTATATACTGATGTTCATGTACTGGTACATATCACGTCGGTTTACATAAAACAAAGTTGGAAATTACATCGAACAGGTAGGAAGGTACAAATAACAGGGCTAACTTCGAAGAACTTATAGATAAGCTAAGAAAGACTTAAATTAAAATTAAAATTAAAATTATTACAGATAACTTATTACAGATAGCAGCTAACAAATAAAAGTCCAATTTAAATTAATGCATTTAAACATAAGAAGCCCTGGTATAATGATAATTTAAGACGCACTAAACAGAACCTTAGAAAAGTAGAGAAACAATGGCGGAAACTCCCATGGCCTGAATCCCTAGGAAAATATAAATTGCTCCTAACCAAATCCTGCTCACTAACCAATAAAACAGAAAAGAGATTGCTATGCTGAACGTGCATACTTTCCCTTTGAAATTTGTCCACAAAGGGTCCATGGACTTTGCAGCTGTTTTTGGTGCAGGTGAAATTTCAATAGAAGATGTGGTTCAATTTTAAAATCCAATTTACATGTGTAATTTTCTTCCCCCCTGAACTCAACACACCTCTGGGGATACCTATTGACAGCGGTGGCACTATGGAAGACCAAATGTACTTTTGGCCGGATTGAGGGAGGGCAAATTTTAGACAGTCAATTTATCTGGATAAAAGAAAAACACTATTCACCTGGGTAAAGGACTCTGAGAATTTCTCTCCTCCTTTTCTCATTAGAACATCAGGACACCCGGTTGTAAGGGAAAGAGGTAAGCAATAGTGCAATAACATTAGATATGGTGCAGACAGAAGCTGTAACAGTATACAGCATCATTTATTAAACTTTACGGTTTCCAAGTTATAATAGCTGGCCACTAGAGATCCATAGGCAATTCTAGTAAAAAGAATTTATATCGCCACAAGTTTCCCACTGCAGGCTGCAGTGAACCTGGCAACTGACTACAGGAAACCACAATAATTTAATCATAGGTGCTGTGCATGGAAGATGATACATTTTGTGGTTCATTCAGCCAAATTATTTTTGACCATAGATTGGAAAGCAGTAGAAAAAAAAAAAACGGAATAGCACCCTAATGCAGGAAGTATTTAGCAATAATAGAAAATAATATTCATCGTGAAATGTGTTAGGAAGGGCAGGAACAGATCTCTAATCTTTCAGGTGGGGTATGCATGTGTAAAACATTTTTATTGATATGTTTTTGTATCAAATGAAAATGTACTATATTTATTCAAAAAAGTGCATTTGTTCAGTTCATTTTCGGAACTTAGGGTCAGTAACTTTCAAAGGGGCGCACGGGTGCACATTGACTTGGAAATTTTATAATATGTGCGCATAGGGGTAGATTTTCTAAAAGTGCGCCCGCACGTACTTTTGTTCGCGCAAACGCGCGCTGCCCGTTCCCTCCGAGGCCGCTCCGAAATCGGAGCGGCCTCGGAGGGAACTTAACTTCCACCCCCCCCCCCCCCCGGGCCCTATCTAACCCCCCCCCCCCCCCACCTTTTAAAAAGTTTTTAAAATGTTTTAAAAGTTACGCCTGCCAGAAGCAGGCGTAAATCACATGCGCCAGCGGGCTGCTGGCGTGCGATTCCCCGGCTCAGGAACCGTTTCGGAGGCCTCGGCCATGCCCCCGAAACGCCCCTGGGCCGGCACCACGCCCCCAACACACCCCCTGGAACACCCCGAATGTCACGTTGGCCCCGGGGCTTGCGCACGCCGCCGAGCCTATGCAAAATAGGCTCGGCGCGTGCAAAGGGGTTTTAAAGGGTTACGCGCATAACTTATGCACGTAACCCTTTTAAAATCTACCCCATATTATAAAATAGCCTTGGCACACATGTGTGCATCTACTTTTGCAAGTAGGCACACCCAAATTCCGGAAAATGAAGAGGAATCCATGGATATCCCTAATTTTAGAGATTAGAGCAAGTTGAAACCTTGACCTGTGACAAAGAAACTACATGGGCTTAATTTATTAAGACTTGTTTCCATTCTGGGGTTGACTTCCAAAGCCAATTACATGCTTAAAGCTCAGTTTTATGCACGTGAATTTCTGTTCTAAAATTGGCCTGGTTCAATGCATGTAAATGAATGCACATAATCTTAGTTCATGCGTTCAAGGGCGGGGTGAGGTTAGGGCAGAATGGTGACTCTTGTGCATACTTTTTGATTTTTTAATGATGTGCGTGCCAGTTCCCAGCACTAAGTGCTCCAAGCGGTTGCACAAGTTCAAACTCTTTCCCATCTCGCCTCCCCGGAACGTATGGGCAGAACCGAATTTCAGGTCAATTTTAAAACATCCACTTACATGTAAAAAGAGGAAAAAGGGAGAAAATGATAAATTGCTCTCTTGGTCAACATTTGCAATGTCTCTTGTGTATTTAATTATCTATTTCTCAGTAGCCATCTTCGACATGGTTACTGGTAATAGGTGGAATAGAAATTATTTTAAATAAGTACTGTGTGAAAATTAGGTTACACAAATGAAAAAAGCAAGCTATTGCTTTAAACTGCTATATTCCATTTAACCTGACCCTCTAAGGTAACACCATTGCGTTATAAAAAATCTCATCTCTTATTTATTCCAAACTAACATTAAAATCATTTCCGACTTGTGTATATAAGCAATTAAAATGTGAGGAAAGGATTGTATAGGAGGAAAGGAAGACTTTCCAAACATTAAATGCAAAGGCTGGCCACAGCGAGTCAGTAGTGTATGCACTGGGGAAAGAAATGGTGCTCATTAACATCAGATTCAAATAATTGTTAGCTAAGCTGTTGCTTGCTCATGCTCAGTACAATCATGTTAATAGCTCTTGCACTTATGATGTGGAGAGTCTCCAGGACAGAATTAATTAAATCATAAGAGTTCTATTTTCAAAAGTGTTTCACCAGAGGCAGAGCAGTCACTGAGCAAAACAATGCCCTGAGCAAGGGTAGCTCTCAGGATCCACCTTTCCCTTTTGGGCTTTCATGCTCACAGATTGACAAACCAACTTAAAAGGGTGATGTGAGGCTAATAATTAAGACGAGAACAGACTATTCAAATAATTATAAATGCGTTCATGCAGCGCCCCTAGGAGTCATGCTCAAATAAAGTAATATTTCAGTCATTTTTGTATTAGTGGTAGTTTTTATATTTACTCCTGAGTATTTTATATTTTGTGATGGTTTTTGGTATTTAATATACTTAAGGATCAAGTTTCAGAAAGCGAGCAAAGATAACCAAGGCAATTTTATCAAGCTCTTTTGTCAAATTCTCAGCAAACTGCCTAGCCTAGTGACTGAAAGTTCACCAAAACACAATAGATATTATTATGTTATACAAAAGAACAAGTATAAACCAAGCATACAGGCTGATACAGTACAGCATTTGCTCGCGCGTTTTCGACATGCTAGCTTTACCCCTTATTCAGTAAGGGGTAATAGCGTGTCGAAAACGCGCGTCCAACCCCCCCGAGACTAATAGCACCCGCAACATGCAAATGCATGTTGATGGCCCTATTAGTCATTTCAGCGCGATACAGTAAGTAAAATGTGCAGCCAAGCCGCACATTTTACTTTCAATTCACCTTTCTCCCATAAGAAATGTACCATAATTCACCTGTTTCTAAACATATCCCTACATAATTGCCAAAACAGGTAATGAGTGGAAGATGGAATGTTAAACCCCTCCACTAAATCTGTGATTTAAAATTTATTTAGTTATTTATTTATTTATTTTTATATACCGGTGTTCAATTTTACATATCACATCGGTTTACATTCAAACAAAAATGCAGGAAATCAGGCGTTTCCTTTGTCTAATACATTGAACATTTATAATATGGAAATTGTTAACAAGGGATATAAAAAGAATATGGAAATGGTTAACACTACGAGTTGCACGAAGGGGTGCACAAAGGGGAGTGCCCCTTTGTCGCGCCCCTTCGGAGCGCGACGCCTGGTGTTCTGGCGCCATTTAACTGCATGTGCTGTAATCAGTGATGTCGTGGGGGTGGGGGCTCCCGATCAGGGATCTCACGTCACCCCTCCCCTCACAGTTCCAGATTAAATCCCTTCACTTTTTTTTTTCCCACACTTGTTCAAGAAATTGCAACCCTTCCTTTTCCCATACCTTTGCACCTAGCAAGAGATTCGCAGAAGATAATTGAGGATATTCAATAAAGGGGAGAGAGAGGGAAACTTTCCAAGATCCTTCTTTTCAATACCTTGTTACCATCACTCCAAATCGTTAAAGAGTGGGACAAAATCAGATTACCCCCTATTAATCCTGGTGAAAACAGGTGCTCCCAGAGGATAGCAAAACAATGAAGCTATATTGTGCCCCCGAGTTTGTAAGTCCTCCAACTCAAACCAGGTTCATATGCCATACGTCCATACGCCAACCAATTTTGCCGAAAGGTAATAGAGATATGGCTAGAATATCAAGCCCCCCCCCCCCCCCCCCCCCCCCCCCCCCCAGCCATTTGGCTGCTGTTGCAGAGTAAAAAACTTAATACAGGGAGTGAGATTATCCTTTCTGATCGGCCGAATTTATGCACCTTGTGAATTTTGGGTAGACAAATTTAAAAGGTTACTTGGGGAAAATGTTCAAAATCTGAAGTAAGCCAGATAAACTTTTTGAAAATTGATGCCTTACCTTTTAGTAATCTTTGTATATTTTTTTACCATTATTAGAGTATTTTTTTAATCACTTGGTCACTGTAATTATTTCAGCCAGCATTCATCACAGCCTCAGTAAATTTAGCAGCACTTAGTGACTAGGGTGATAAGAGCTGGTGAGCCCCTTATCACCCTATTTGTTTAATTAGCAGCATAAATCATTAGTGATAAGGCTGCTATGCAGTGTGCATGCTAAAGGGCATTAGCGCCTGTACTAAATGTAACTGCCTTTAGGGACTCAGTCCTAGAGTGCTCAAATATTTAAAGTAAGTGCACAACTCAGTCAGCTGCTCGAGTACATGTTCTGCTCAATTTTGGATGTAAAAGGTATATAAAGTAAAATCATTTCTAAGTCAAAGTAATCTCTTGACCTCCTGAACTATGAAGTGTCTAACCAACTCTTGTATTATGGTGGAAATCCAAATAGTTACAGTATTTCTCCCGATCGCATTTGGCATTTTTTTTGTACAGAAGACAAGAAACTGGATGCTTTTATTCCTTGAGAGGGTAGATTTTAAAAGCCTTGCGCGTGCCAGAATGGCCACATACATGCGTAAGTGGGCCGTGCGGGAGCTATGCGAATTTTAAATAGCCGGGAAGGGCATGCGTACATTGATGTATGTGCGCCCAGAAAAAGGTGGAAAAGGGGCAGGGCATGGGTGTTCTAGAGGCGGGGCCAGCACTGACACGGATAACTCCTAAGCGTGCATAACATACGCACACCACTTTGCTACAGCTCCTCGGTAGGCATAACAATCGGGAGAGAGAGACTCTTTAAGGCTCAGTCTGATACTCTTATATATGGACCATTGTAAGGGGGCACTTTGATTAGGGGGGAGTTTTCGGGAGGGTTGGGGTGGGGGAGTTGTTATAGACACATTCAGAGGTATCCATTGTAAAACTTGACATCATAAATAATTTTTTAGTTTATAAGTGATGAAAAATCTAACAAGAGGAGTTGATTTCTACACTGCGGTCTCTGCTAGCTGCATTGTGCAAATCAACTCCGTTTCATCACTTATAAGGTCTAAAATTCTTTGATATTAATTTTACAATGGATACCTCTGAATGTGTCTGTAACAACTTCCCCACCCCTCCCGAAAACTCCCCCGAATCAAAGTGCTCCCCTTAGAATGGTCCATATATAGAGTATCAGACTGAGCCTTATAAAGAGGTTCTCGCTCTCAAGCATGCGCATAGTTTATAAAATAACGCGTATCAATGGGTGCACGCGTGGCTCTTTTAAAATCTGCCCACGAGTGAATTGAATGTAACTAGAATTGCATTTCTTTGACAAAAAATTCTGTATAACACTGCATTTTAGTAGGTTACAATTACAATATAATATAGACATCCTGACACATTCTATAGGAAGTAGAAGTACCACTTTATCATGCTAACTAAATTTATGCAAATATTTCACTTTGAAAACATACTTGTGAAGAATTTTGACAGTTCTGCAAACTCCCCTGAAAAGTTGGCTTTTACAAAGTTCTTAGCAGTTTAACAGATTTGCTGAAATACACAAATGTTTATGCTGGTTATTAGATACATAGAAAGACTAGAGGCTTGAAGGAATCTCAAGAGGTCACCTAAGCTAGCCCTTATCATTAGGCAGCATCCACTAAACCTAAACTGTCCTGGAATGATGATGTAGCTGTTGGAGGAAACGGTGACTGTGGGCATGAAATATATTCCACTTGAAGTTCAGAGAGAAGAAAATAATGAAAGAGAAAAATGAAATGTATCTGAAATAGAGACCAGGTTTGACTTCCACTTGTCAATCCTGGTATTTTTAAACCTGATCAAAAACTTTTCCCTTGTCATTCTGATGCATCTTCAGTTGTTATGGGATTAATGTTATAACAGTCTGCATACATTTGTGGCTTGACATACACCCAAGTTCCACCCAATTACAGATTTTGTCCAATTGTAGAGGGGGCAGTGGGTAAGGGGAAGCCATCAGCAGATTTAGAGAAGGGGACGGGTCCATTTTTACCTATTGTCTAGGGATAGGGGAATCAGGCCCTCGCCTCAGATTTTTTTTTTTTGTATACTTTTGAATATAGATAGTTAAGTCTAAAATTATCTGGGATTTCATATCATGCATAAGATCTGTAACTTGGGGGTAATTCTGGAACCCAGTTTATCTATACAAAGCATAACAAGGGCTGCTTTGTTTAAACTCTGAGGGGTAGATTTTATAAATCTACGTGCACGCGTACTTTTGTTCGCGCACCAGGCGCAAACAAAAGTACGCTGGATTTTATAAGATACGCGTGTAGCCTATAAAATCCGGGGTCGGCGTGTAAGGGGGTGCACATTTGTGCAACTTGCGCGCACTGAGCCCTGCGCGCGCTGCCCGTTCCCTCCAAGGCCACTCCAAAATCGGAGCGGCCTCGGAGGGAACTTTACTTCCGCCTCCCCCCACCTTCCCCCCACCTTCCCCTACCTAACCCACCTCCCCAGCCCTATCTAACCCCCCTACCTCTGTCGCGAAAGTTACGCCTGCTCCGGCTGCCGCGCGCCATGTTCCGGTCCAGGGGCTGGTCCGGAGGTCGCGGCCACGCCCCCGGAATGCCCCGGGCCAAAACCACGCCCACAGCGCCACCCCCGGATGACGCGCCGGCCGCGTCACGCCCCCCAACACGCCCCCAATGACGCACGGATCCCGACACGCCCCCCAGGAAAGCCCCGGGACTTGCGCAAGCCGGAAGTCTATGCAAAATAGGCTTGGCGCGCGCAGGGGCGTTTTAAAAGGGTTTCGCGCGTACCATATGCGCGTAACCCTTTTAAAATCCTGCCCTGAATGTTGAAGTGTCTGAAGCCACTTTTGCAACCGGTTCATTTCCAATCGGTTCTCCAAGCTTTAGTGCTTGCAGGACTAGATTTCTGCAGTTCCGTTTACCCTTGG
The DNA here is from genome assembly GCF_901001135.1 of Rhinatrema bivittatum. Lineage (NCBI taxonomy): Eukaryota > Metazoa > Chordata > Amphibia > Gymnophiona > Rhinatrematidae > Rhinatrema > Rhinatrema bivittatum. The sequence goes on from NC_042631.1 coordinate 12,216,237, forward strand.
CTTTAACCCTCCGATACTCTTAGACCATTTCAGATTATACAGAATTCAGCGGCATGTGTGTTAACAGGTATTGGTATGCGTGCACCCATCAGCCCTGTTCTGTAGTCCGTCCACTGGCTTCCTGATCAGTGGAGTGGGAAATTTAAAATTGCTGTTCCAATTCATAAAATCATAAGCATTCATGCCGCAACTCTGCTAAACGACATACTTCCTATTTAGCGTGTTACTAGAACATTATGATCTGATAATCGTTCATTCCCTTTTCTGGAACTCCCTGCCTAAACAGCTTTGCTTAATAGTTTGTCCCAGGCAACATAACAAGCATCTTAAAACTTGTCTAAGTTGGCATTTGAAATCACATAGCAGGTTAGGTAGATCATTACAATGAGCAGTAATTCAAAAGGAACACCTTAAATATGTATTCATTTCTTTCTTTGAGCTATAGGAGCCTATGGTTTTCCCAGTTCTTGGACTTTATAATAGGCACCATTTATTATATTTGGGGGTAATTTCCAAAAGCATTTAAATGCGTAAATTGCAGTTTTACATTCATAAAGAGGCTTTTTGTAAATTATTCAGGGAGTTGTATGTGTGGAAACAATTTTTTTTTGTGTATTTTTATGTGCTGCAGCAAGGCAGAGATGGGGGGGGAGGGGAACCATTTACATGTGCACTTTAGTTTTTCAGAAGAACACGAGTAAGTGTCCATGTGGACATTCACACCTGCTGCCCAGCGGGTGCGAATGTGCATGCCTCTGCCAGGCCATGGGACGTGCATCCTGTTCATTTTCAGAGTGCGCTTATGCGTGAAAGTCCGTTTTGAAAATTAGGGCTGTTAAAAGACTGGGCTCTTTTTCTCGCGGTGTGTTCTTTCCTTCCCCCTCAATAACACACCGAGACCCTGTTTTTTTAGGCTGCCGTCTAGAGACTGCAGTTATGGCTTGAACCCAACTACACAGTGAGCATTGGGTTTGATCAGGCACAAGAACACTGTTTTTTTTCTGAGAAGTAGGGACCAAATTAAATGTTTGAGATTCCATTGCTTTACTCCTGCTTCTCCATTTTTCTTTAAATTAAGCAATGTTTACATGAGCTCAGAGGAACAAGTGATTAAGCCTGGGGATATTTTGTTCAAAGAATGCAGTTTAAATGTGCACAGAATCTATTATGTAAGAGAAGTATTTTTTTATTTCTTTGTCTAGAATAAGACTATATACCTTGAGCCTGATATTGAGTATTGGCCATTTAAGAAACTTACCGGATCATTCATCAAAATGCGTTAGGGCGTGTGCGTTAATGCCATAGTGCGTGCAAAAAGAATTGTAACGTATAGCACGAATGCAAATTTTTGGGAGGGGAAGGATCAGGGAGGAGTTTGGGCGGGATTTAGTTAAACGAGGGGCAATATCGCACCGTGCGATGGCATAATGCATGCTATCGCATGGTTTTAGCACCGAAAATAACTACGCCTTTTTTCCTGGCATTAGGCTGTGCGATATGCCCGAAATGGCTATAATGCAATTTGCGATAAATTTTGAATTACATTTTGGCCATTTCTGGGCTTGGGGAGGGAGAGAGAGGAATGGAGTAGAGAGAGAGAGAGCGAGAGCCTCTGGGGAGGGCCTCTCTGTGTGCACCTATTTATATCTCTATAGAAGGGTCATCTAATAGGTTGTGGTGAGGTTTTGGTGGTGGTTTAGGGTTTTGGGGCCAGTTTCGCATGTAGAGTGAGCTGTATGAACAGCACAGTACACCTTGGTGAGGATTTGACGTCATTTGGAGTGAGAGAACATAGTAGAAATGTCATTTTTGTGAGACTTTCCTCACTCCAAATGACGTCAAATCTTCACCAGGGTGTACTGTGCTGTTTGAGAAACGTTTATGGTGCTACTGCCCATGTTGTACTTGTTCTAAAGAGAAAAATAGGCTTTACTTTGTAGTGCCATCAATTTGCTACCTTTTCATGAGCACTGAAACACGTTATTGGCCACGAATTTAAAAAAATATCTTCTCCCATTGATTCTGTGTGTGGCCTGGGACAAATTGTTTTACTTATTTCTCTGTACCTCAAGTCATTTGGGCCTGCTCAGGGGGCTCAATGGAAATGCTGTGCACTGCTAGGCAGGTTTCATTCCTGTGTCCCACTCCTCAGCTAAGCCATAGTGGGATGCTGCAGAGGCAATGCTTAGAGCCACTTAGGGAAGAGTCATGGTGCAATATTTATTTATTTATTTATTTATTTATAGAGTTTTATATACCGTTATTCGGGAAGCCATCATAACTGTTTACAAAGTGAATAAATAGTAACCTAGTGGCCGGATTAAGGGCACCTGATCACAGGGCTCTGGTAGGATCCTTGGTGCTTGGCCCCCAGCTGGGGACCATTACTGCAATGACTAGAATAGAGCAAGTTGGGAAAATCCCAGTTTATTGCAAAGCACCAGGTCAGGTCCCAGTCCTGTTTCCAGTTGAGTTAGAAGGCCCTAAACAGAGAGTAAATTGCTAGGTAAAAAAAAAATTCTCAGGGCTTTTGTCTTAATGTAGTTTTCTTAGTCAATATACCTAAGCATATGGTATGTGTGTGTTTATTAATACTATATATAGAAAGATATTGCCTGTTCTATCTTGTATTTATGCATTCACCCTGCCCTCAGACTGGCCAAGATATTTTTGCATGTTGTTTTCTCAGATTGGTAAAGCAATGCAATTTAATCTGGATTTTGTGACGTGTGACATTATTTTGCAGTGTCCAGTTCAATCTCTTAGTATTTCATAAATTTCTAGAACTTTATCTGTCCACTATACTACATAATAATAATTGCTGAAGAATCCAGAAGATCTTACTTATGGCAGATGTGCATCTTCTTGACTGTAGCCTAGACCAGACACAATTCTTCAGCAGATACCAAAAGATGAAAAAGAAGGAAGTTTAGGTCATTTTTTAAATAATGTAGGTGGGTCAGGAACAAGTGAGAGTGCACAGGAATGGGAACTGGCACAGTTGAGCTGAGGTACAGAAAGCTATTCTTCAGAAGATAAAGGAATTAATAGTAACAGCACAGTATTTATTTTTTTATTTTTTTATTTAAAGGTTTGTTTGTTTTTAATATCGATGTCGAAACATCATATCGGTTTACATGTAACAAGTAACAGCGGGGAAATACATTAAACAGGGTGAATGCTGAACTTGGCAGAGTATATAGATGAAAGTTAACAAAACTTTGTTAGTGTCGAACATTGCATATCTTAAATCAGGAAAAAGCCATAACATTGCAGTTGGTATTTACAATTAGTTAGTTAACGAGTAGTTACCAAATTTTGTTAGAGTAAAACATTGCATATCATAAGGAATAAGCCATGACATTGGAGTTAGTATTTACCATTAGATTGGGCAGGTAAGATTGATGAAGGGGGGGGGAGGGAAGGGTGGAGGGTTGAATAAAGGAGTTAATCCGGGAAGGCTTTTCTAATAATAAACTGCAGACATTAATAATAATTAATAATAATAAACTGTAGACATTTTGCCTCAGTAAGTTGTTTGGAGAAGTGGACATAACCACAAGGGATATGCAGAAGAAAAGTGTTTGTTTCATGGGGACCTAAATTCATTTCATTACTTTCAAAACAAAAAAAATATTTATTTGATTTTTTTGTTTGTTTGTTTTTTTGTTTGCCATTAAATTCAATAGGGGAAGCACTACAGCTTATTTTGGGCACCAGAACTGGGGGTTTCTCATCAATTCTCAAGAAAACTAGTAGGAAAAAATCATCAAGGTACCTAGACTGTGGCAAAATGGCATCAAAAGTGGCACGAATTGCATAAAACTCCATAAAGTGGCAAAGGGATATCAGCATTGGCAGAAATTTTCCAAGGCATCATCAAAGGAGCAAATAAGAAAGCTAGCATGGTAAGAATATCCAGAAGCTCCAAAAGAGGGTACCAGCAACAGTGGCATCAACTCTTGATGGCCGCATGAGGCAAACTGGTACCAAAAGTGGCACAAGCATCTTAAGGTACTATGAAGGGGGAACAAAGCAGAAATGATGGCAGAAAAAAACCCCAAAAGTACTGCTAAAGAGACTCAAGCAGCACAAAGAGTGGCATCAAACCTCCAAAGCAAGGAGAGGTGCAAAGCAGCCCCCCCCCCCCCCCAGAGTGTCGGGAACACCTGAAGGAGTAAGATCTGGGCATGGCAGCAAGACTGAGTAGCACAAATACCCCCAAGGTACAGCATGAAGGATATAACAGCAAGGTAGAGTGACATGGGAGATGTCAGTCATTCTGTTGAAGCACTTGCCGGTTGTCAGCTTCAGTACAAGAGAAAGAACTGTGATAAGTATCATGTTCCTGACATAATCTTTTATTACATTCCCTGCTTGAGCTTGATCTGGTTGCTGGGTGTTGGCCCATTCAGAATATGTACATGGTTTCTAATGAGTATGGTTTGGTTTTCCTGGCAACTTGTGAAGTTTAGTTTATTTAGAAAACTTTTTCTATATTCTGTAGCTTAACTCTGGCTGTTGCATTTCTTGGTTTTCTGGTTTTGCATGAGTTCTTTCTCACTTCTGTAATATATCACATTCAGAAAATGTAAACAGTTTCCCTTGAGATCTTTTCTCTTGTGCCTGTATTTCTTCCTTCTTTTTAAAAACTCTTTATTTGTGAACTTTTACAGAATATACGGTAAGGAGCAAAAGGGAAAAAAAAAAGGAACAATCATAACCCCAATCCCGTATTTCTTCCTTCTGATTGAGAGTTTTTGTGGATAAACCACCCCAGTATGATCAATCATTAAACAGGTTGGGAGAGATCCAGGCTGGGATTGTGGAGGGATATGGAAGCCAAGTATGAGGCAGCAGATCCTCTATAGTGGTATTAGGGGTATGACAGGTAACAGAGTCCTCAAAAGACAATGTCTATAGAGGACATACACACTACATCTCATGTTCAGTCTTTAAATTTTACATCACTACATCTGGAGAGCAGATCTAGGCTGGTTCACTGTGATATGTTTTCTGTGTACTGTGGTCTCTTTGATAACAGCTCACAGCCTCACACATGACTCACTGGGATGGGCTGGCTGCTAACTAACTCCTATTCCCATTGATTTCAATGGCCCATAGACTTCAGTGGCCCCTAGAAATGAATGGGGATGAAACTAGTAGGACCCCAGGAATGAAATGAATGAGACCCATTCATTTCAGATGTAACTTTTGTTTTAAACAAATGCACATCCCTAGTAACCACCTAGATGAGGAATGACCAGAATTTGTGCACGTAAAGAGGTTGTTATTCAATAGCCTTCATGGGGGTAGCTTTGGAGTTACATGCACAAAAACTGAGTCAAATATTCCCCCACTGACCACATAAATTTGGTGCCCATAATTGTAGTGTACACAAAAATGTATTTGGACAAAGAGGAATGCCCTATTGACATTGGAGCTAGACAGTGAGTGTGCCATATTGAGTGCTTTCTGGCCCAAGTTATCACCAATTCTTGTTGGAAAAATAGAAGTACTAAATTTTACCTAGGTAAAGTGATGCGCATAAAACTTTATCTGAGCTATGTTAGTGGGGCGATTTATGCTTTCAGTCCACTGAAGATCTGGGACAAGTTACGCATATGACTTCTCTCCAGATAAATTTGGCACTTGCTGCCTCATTAAATATTGACCTCAAAGTGTTTTCGTTGATTGGATTGCTATTCCCCACCTATGTATAGCATTAAATTAATTGCTGCTTCTTTTAAACACCAAGGCTCAAAATTCTCAAGTGAATCTGATATTCATTCTTAAATAAACATTCTATTGACTCTGCACACATACTACAGTCTAGAAAGAGAGCTAGAAAATTAATATTAAAATAATCCCTTATGTAAATTCCTTGATAATGGCATTTTCCGACACACCCAATAAGTGACTCAGAAGCAACGCATTTTGTTGAGAAATTTGTACTTTAACGACTGTAGGAAGAAGGGAAGGGATGCCATAGTTGTTAATTTTAGTAAAAAAAATAATAGCTTGGCTTGACTGCTCAAGTGATAGAGGCTTGTCAAGTCTGGTTGTGATAACTGCTCGCCTTGTTTAATTGAGCCAAACTAGAAAATTGAGCTGCTGATTAATGATTGGCAGATTCCACTGTGTAATGCCAAGTTCCTCAGCTTCATTGCAGCATCTTTTTGGATTTCGTTAAGAGGATCATGTTATGATTAATGAACAATTATTTTTCAATGCTGCTAATAGATCACTCTTTGTTCTTTAGCATTGGCCTGTGCTAATTATCTGCATGACAGGTTGGAAGCAAATAGCACATGGAGAAATACAGATGTGATCTGTACACAACAGTATGTCATCTTGCTGTAAAGAAAAGACCATCTTGTCATTTCTCAGTACCAAACCATGCAAAGAGTTGCAGATTGACAGATGTTAATTTGTTTTCAATGTCACAAATCCAATTCATTTTTATAAGCAGCTTATGATAATACAGCGGTAGGCAAATCCAGCTCTCGAGTGCCACAAACCTGTCAGGTTCTCAGGATATCCAGAATGAATATGCATGAGATGCATTTTCATACAATGAAGGCAGTGCATATAAATGCATGTCATAAATATTCAGTGAAGTGTGAGTTTTGGAGAATCTGAAATACATATGGATCATTGTTATTGTTTAGTAAGGGATTCCTTTACATCTAGGAGTCTCCCTGGCCCACCTAAGATACTTACCATTTCATGTCCTGGAGGGTGAGGTCATTTCAGGACACCTATATTGAAGGCACACTTTCACATACAGAGCTATTCAGAAAACATCTTTGGGACACATATGTAACCAGAAATGAATGTGTATGGTGCCAAATGATTTCTGTTGAAGATCCATAGTGGTAAAGTTTATATTGAACACCAAGCCAGACTGATTATTTTTGGCACACACATCTATCTACACTTCTTTTACTGAGTGAAACATCCACAGAAGAGATCCCTTCTCTACTCCTTGGGCCCTGGAGGCCTATCACTCATCCATCAGAGAATCCATACCCCAGGGCTGTTAGGGCTGAGGTGACACCCCCCCCCCCCCCCCCCCCCCGCCTTCAAGGATAAAGACCAGAAAAGGAACTACAAGAACATCCAAACTAGGCATGAAGTTAAAACCCGACTACAACAAGTGGAAAACATGGTGAGAGAAGAAAGAGAGAGACCTGAGGGAAGAAGCAGATAAATACAACATCAAACTTTTCTGTCAGGGATCTTGATGACCCTGCATCAAATGGTAGTGCACCTGTTTGTTCAGCAGATGGTGCTAAAATCCTGACAAAGAGAACTGAAATCCTGAACCATTGGGCAGAACATTCTGTCATCTAAATCTCCCTTCTAGCATGTCTGAAGAAGCTTTGAATGATATTCCCCATAGATAAGTGATTTTTGAGTATCTTTTCTAAAAAAGCTACTACCGGGCAAAGTAGGAGAAGCTATTCTGAAGAACAAAACCACTGGCCATCTGGATAGACATAGATTAATGGGGCCAAGCCAACATGGATTTAGCAAAAGAGAAGTCATCTCTTACAAATCTGTTGGATTTTTTTAAGGGGTTAATAAACGTGAAAAAAGGGGCGTCAGTTGATATAGTATATCTGGATTTTCAAAAGTCATTTGACAAAATCTCTCATCAGAGTCATAGGACAGGAAGCAATGTCCTCTTGAGGATCATTAACTGGTTAAAAGAGAGGAAACAGAGAGTAGGCATAACTGGTCATTTCTCTTAATGGACAAAGGTAAATAATGAAGTGCCCTAAGGATCTATACTGAGACTGGCGATTTTTAATATAGTTATAAATGATCTGGAAAAGAGAGTTTATAAAATTTGCAGATGACACAAAATTATTCAAAGTAGACAAATCACAAGCTGATTGTGAGGAATTGCAAGAGGTCCTTCCAAGTGCATCTAAATAACAGATGACATTTAATGTGGACAAATGTAAAATTATGCATATAGGAAAGAATTATCCAAACTATGATGCTGGATTCCATATTAGGCATCATCACCCAGGAAAAGGAAATTAGGATCATGATGCACAATACTTTGAAATCCTTGGCACAGTGTTCAGTAGTTTTCAAAAAAGCAAACAGCTATTATAAGGAAAGGAATGGAAAATAAAATATCATAATGTCTCTGTATTGCTCCATGGTGCGATTGTACCTTAAGTATTGTGCAGTTCTAATCATGCCATCTCAAAAAACATAGCAGAACTTGAAAAGGTACAGAGAAGGGCAACCAAAATGATAAAGAGGATGAAATGGCTCCACTATGAAGAAAGACTAAATAGGTTAGGGTTCTTCATACTGAAAGATACCTGAGAGGAGATATAATAGAGATCTACATAATTATGAGTGGTATGGAATGGATAAATAGCGAACGGTTATTTATCTTTCAATAGGACTAGGATACATTCCATGAAGTTAATGGTTAGCACTTCAGAGAGAGAATATTTTTACTCAGTATACAATTAAACTGTAGAATTTGTTGCCAGAGGATGTGGTGGGTTTAGAAAGGTCCCGGAGAAAAAGTCCATAAATCACTATTAGCCATGAAAACTTGGAGAAACCACTGCTTATCCCGGTTATGAGCAAGGAGGATTGGACCTGTCCTTTGGGATTCTACTGGGTACGTGTGACCTGCATGGTCATTGTTGGAGACAGGATGCTGGGCTTGGTCTGACCCAATATGGTATTTCTTATATAATTATGTAGCAATACTGGGAGAGTTGGAAACACCACCATGTTTCTATGAGGTGTCAGTAATGCCAATAACCAGGTGTCACCAGGGAAATCTCCATTACCAGATGGCATACCATCTGATATTTTCAAAGAAATAGGTGATTGCATGGTACTGAAACTTACACAATCTTCCAGTATATTTGGAAGCATGAGTTTGTAGGATTTCAAAGATGCATTAATCAACTATCTATATTAAAAGGGTGATATTACCAACGCAATAACCATTGTGTAATTTCTCTGCTATCACTGGGAAAGTGCTGGCAATAGAATGATGGCTCAAATTGTGGACAGTATCTTCCTAGAATCACAGTGCAGATTCAGATCTGGCCAAAGGACTATAGACATGGTGTACTTGACCAGGAAAATTCAGGAAAAATAGCTTAAGTAAAATTGAGATCTATACAGTATAAGGTCTTTATAAACCTGACTGAAGCTTTCAATAGAATCAACTACAATGGCCTGTGGAAAATGATCCAGAAACTTGGCTGCTCAGAGAAGTTTATTTCCATCATCAGATCTTTCTATGAAGAGATGCAAGTCCAGGTGCAGGAATGCAGTGAATCTTCTTTTCATATGTTAGTCTTAAATGGAACAAAATAAGGCTGCATATTGGAAGCAACACTCTTCTCTATTGTCTTTTCCATGATGCTCCTGGATGCCTTCCAGGACATGGATTGGGGAGTTTACATCCAATTATGATCAGGGGGTAGATAGTTCAATCTGAGACAAATTCGGGTTAACTCTAAGGTGATGAAATCATTGGTCAGAGACTTGTTTGCAGATAGATGACTATGCATTAGTAGCCCATGCACTGGAGAGCTGGATAAGTGGACTCCAGATTATCATTGACCAGTTCACCCAGGCAGCTAGATACTTCAGGTTCACCATCAGCCTGATAAAAACAGAGGGCATATCCCAGCCAGCTCCCTCTAAGCCCTATGTCAAACCTACAATTTTCATCAAGGATACTCAACTGAATGCAACTGGCAAATTATTAAATCCCAGAAGCATGCTTTCCGACACCATCAGTGTTGACAAAGAGATTTTACAATGCATTTCCAAAGAAGTTCTTCCTTTAGCAGACCACATCATCATCTGTTGGGGAGAAGGATGAGACTACTCACTATGATTAAAGTGTACAAGGCAGTAGTACTGACCACATTGTTTTATGGATCCTGTATACATACAACAAGCAACTTGAGCAATTCCATCAGCATTTCCTAAGATCCATCTGCAATATAAAGTGGGAAAACAGAATGTCCAACAGAGTCCTTGAAAGGTGCCAATTTTTTTTAGCATAGAAGAAATGGGGGGGGGGGGGGGGGGGCGGCAGGCCATGTCATTAATATGGAGGACACCAGAATTCCCAAACTTATGCTCTATGGCTGGCAGAAATGTGGACATAGAATATAGGGACAACCATGCCTCAGGTTCAAGGATACCTTAGAATATAACCTCAAAATCTGTAGGGTAGGCCTCAACAGTTGGAAGGACATGATCTTACTAAATCACACAAACACAAAACACAATCTTTACCATATATAAACTTTCCAAACTAAAGGACACTTTTAATTACATTTTAAAATAGTATGAGATGTTAGGCATGGAAATAAATCCACTGCTTCTGTCCACAATGGGTTAGACATTATCATTCAAAAGCACATGTCTTCAAATCATTTGCCACTCAAAAAACAAACTCCTAACATATACATTACAAATATTTCACATAAAAGATGCTAAAACTTATCAATTGTGGTGAAAACCAAAGGTTTCTTATATTTTATCACCGACATGACTCTGTGATGCCTACCTCTGTGGTTGAAATGCTGTTTTAAAATCACTCATACTGGACAAGATGTTGAGGTCTATCCTACATATTTGTGTGGTTTGCTTTTTGAGTGGTAAATGATTTGAAGGCACGCTTTTATGAATAATAATATTTATAATTCATTACTAAAATCTCACTGGACCAACACGTATTCTGAGAAAGAAGAACACAATAGCAATATGAAATCAATTATGAGTGACCATCATACAGTACTAGGGCTGCACACAAGCCTTCCCATCAATGTACTGAAATTATAATCATCGGTCACTCATCATCGGTATGATGATGAGTGATTATAATTGATTTCATATTGCTATTGTGTTCTTTCTCAGAATACGTGTTGGTCCAGTGAGATTTTATTTTATTTTTGTTGACAATTACTGTTCTTTCACTGTTGAGGTTTGTTACTAATTAGTATAATCAATTACCAGCAGAGGACAGTGGATTAATTTCCAAGTACGTCTAACAACTTATACTACTTTAAATCTCTTTAAAGGAGACAGTGTCCTTTACCTTTAGTCTGGAATGGAATGACCTTGGATAGGCTCAGATGGAGGCAGCTGAGTCACTTGGCTGTCCATAACTTGGAAACCAAACAAACATAAGCACAAAAGGAAAAGAATAAAAGAAAAAAGGCCAATTCTGCAACTTCATCAACTGCAGGTTTCACATGCATCAGCTGTGGTCTTATTGGTGGGTTTAGGATTGGTTGCATAAAAAATGTAGTCAAAGGGGGATTGCTGAAAACTCATACATGATCAGACCTTTGTCAATGACAAGTTTCAAGATCTGACCACTAAGTTCATTACAACTTTTGTTAGAATCTGAGGATAATCCATAGAAGGCTTCATGTAAAGCAATGACATTTATTGTGACTATCACTAGATTCCCCCCTGGGAATTTGCAACTGTCCAGCGATCTGCACACTTTGCTTTGGTTATGCTAGCATATAGATGATAACTCATCCCCATTATGCAAAAACATGATATGTATGCAGAAGCCAAGAATAAAAAATGTACTCTACACTCTTCAGAACTCAATGTAGGAACATTGTAGAGCTCTCAAGCATGTCTCTGATTTAGTCTTTTGTCCCAGGTGAATTCAGTGCAGAAATACCAGCATGTGGCTAACTGGCACTGTTTGATTAATGAACAATTATTTTAAGTTACTTGTTTGACTACTTGCCTTTGGGACTATCTTAATTAGCTAAGTTCAAAGGATTTCCTATCAGTACACAGACATTGTGATATTAAAAAAAAAAAAGAAAAGATAAGAGGAATGTTAATCATGATAGAATACCTTAAGTAGGGAAGAAGTGAAATTAGTTCAGGCTCTAAATCTCCAGGGTTTATATCCCAAGTAAGTTGAATATTTGTATAATTTAAGCACAAGTGCCAAAACTTGCTACTTGACTTAGACCTTCAGCAGTAAAGTAGTGAACCACACAGGAATTAAAGCTTGCTGATTCAAAATAATTTTTAAAAAAAATGTATAAAAGGACATGATTTGGCAGAACGTATTAGATGGACAAAAGACAGACAGAATTCCAGAGTAGTGCACAAACTAGAATAGAAACATGGCCTCGTGTCTCTCTGTGACGGGGTCACTATGCCAGTCCGGGTAGGTAGAATAAAGCCAGGAACAAAAACTCCCTGGAACCAAAGTCCTAGAAGGAGGGGGAAGAAAACCCAGGTGACACAGAGTCAAGGATATACACTGGTGGCTTCCCCTGTAACCATAGAGACAAAAACACAGATGTGGGAGGTTAAGGGTGGGACTGCCCCAGAACCAATCAGCTGGCAGAGGAGGAGGAGTTTACAGAGTATAAAAGAGACTCCCTAACCCAGCAGTTTCAGTCTCCTGCCAGGGACTGAGGAGGAAGGACCGGGCTACTGTTTGTGCTGGGAGACTTTCATTCTGGCTATTCCCCTACCGTGTGAAGAAGGACGGCAACAGTTATCACAAAGAAGGTGAGCTCAGGGATTATAAGAGCTTCTGTTTGTTTGGATTTTCTTCAAGGATCCCTCTCATTTTCCACCCAAGATTATCCAATTAAAGGAGCAATCCCCAGGCACTCCTGGCCTACCGTGGATTGCTCCTGCCCCATTTGGATCTCAGGGATTGGGTAAATTTAAGGTGGGGAGGGGAGGGGGGAATGAAGTGCGGGATAGATGCAGAGAAAGCTCAGGGAACCTTTTGTTTACATGATTAAGGTGCATGGGTTTAATCGGTGGGAGATCTGGTGTGCAGGACAGACTAATGAAACAAAAAAAAAAAAACAAAATACAATTTTTTTTATTTTTCTTTCATGTTCAAAATGACAGAAAATGAAATAAATATGTCCTTTGTGTTTCCTATTTCATTTTCAACAAAAGCCCATCCCTTCGGTCTAGTTATCTGTAGCCACCGAGTCTGGTTTTTAGGAAATCCACAATGAATATTCATGAGATATATCTCTGTGTATTTCATCTATGGCACGCGGATCTATCTCTTACACATTCATTGTGGATATCTTCCGCACCAAACTGCTTTGGTGCGCCTCCAGGACTGGGCTGGGAAGGAGAATTTGAGGCTCCATGCGATAAATGTAACATTGTCCAGTAAAAAAAAAAAGAAAGCTTTTGAAAACCTGGGGTAAAACCCAATACCTGGGTTAGTTATGCTTAAGAGAAGAGATTCTACGGAAAGCCTCGGGTAATGGCACAGACTTCTCCATGAAAATCGGCAACACTTTTAAAACACAGTGTGACACCTAAGAGAGATACCACCAGTACACTCTTGAGTTACCTGCAGTGGAGAAGGAAGTCACTGACAGCTCTTGCCTTCAAGCAACTTACGCTCTACCCCAGGGAATTTCTGTTTGTTCAATGCCTTCGACAAACCTCCCAGTAGAAGTAGTGGCTTATCACGTCTTATATAGCAACACTAGGAATAATCAATAGCAAGATGCACAGTTAAAACCAATTAGACTACTGATAGCCTTAAATATCTTTTCACAGATACGCCTGTCACACGGTACAGTAAGTAGTTGACAGCGTAGGTGCTTCCAACAAGAAGCAGATTGCTGTGATAATGAAAGCTCTAAATATCTTGCCAGGCATCAGAACCTTACAAACTTTAATTGAAGGCTGTTAAGCAGTGCTTTGTACACAGAATTAATAGACAAGTTTCAGAAAATGAATAGGTCTTACGTTTTTTTGCTGCAAATGAGAATGTGAACTACATTGCAATATCCAAATTCCATTTAATGCTATCATATTTCCAATAACTTTTGCTTGGCATAAATTGAATTTTTAGCATATAAAGGTTTATAGCCATATTAATAATTTCCTGTAATGTAAACTGAAACTTGTATATTTACCTCTCATAGTAATACTAAAACTGAACATTTAAATTGGTTTTTAGAAGGTTCTTTTTATTGCAAGTATAATAGTAAAATGAATCAGTGTTTACATTTAGTTGTATTCTTGTATCAATACAATAGCATCAAGCAAGGCCCTGCCTCTTAAAATTGGTTTCCAGATCTTATACAAGATTACAGAATCCACCTGTCGGTCACCAGTTCAAATTCAGTTGAGGTCAGTTGTTGATAATGGACATTACCATATGAAGACCATTCAGTCTCCAAAGTGAAATGAAATGGTGATCTCTGTGCAATCACAGTGGACATTAAAATGTGGCACTAATTAGCACCACCGTTGATAGTCTCAGAAGACAGACCAAGGCGATATTTCTGAAGTTTTTCATTCCGGGCCTATAATGAAGTTCAAGGGATTATTTTAAAGTCTGGTGATTTTTGTATGGGATGCTTTTGGGTATAATTGGGGTGGTGGTGATTTATGTTAATTATTAATGAATATATTTTTGTTATAGTATATTTATTGTATTGCAACTGAATCCATCCCCTAGTGAGATTTAGTTGGTTATTAGAATTGTATTTAATATTTTGTTGAGAAAATATCTTCATATTTTATGATTATGAATTTTACTTGATATGTTATATGAATTGTATTTATGATATTGTATTTCAGTTGTGTTTTATTACTTTTTTAGACACTTTCAGTGTTCTCATTGGGTTCAGCAAGACAGGATATACGTACTCATTTATTTAGAAATAGCTTACCCAGGCACACAAGCTGAATGACCCACTCATCTTTACAGATGGCCCCTTCAGAGCAGTGTTCACACATATTGGCAGGGCAGCATGGGTAAGTTAGCAGCATCATTACCTCATGCTTTACCTTTTTTATGGATAAATTGAGAACTTTGGTATCCAGTGCTGACAATTTGCCAGCTTGAATGAGCATTAAATTGACTAGAAAAATTTAAATATAGAAACATATTTCCTGAATGCATGTCTATCAATGGGGGAATTTGTACATATTTTGGATGTCACAAAGTATCTAGAACTTTTTGACAAATACTAGGTTAGAAATGGGCTAACTTTTAGACTGTGAACACCATAAACATTGTAATCTGATTTGTGGTTTTGTTATTTTACCTTTATTTGTAGCTGTTTATTATTAATCACAATCAAATTATCTATTTTCAACTATGCCTTTTTACATCAAAGCCTTGTGATCAGTCTGTATCTATTTTAGACTGTTTAAAAAACACTTTGGGTTTCCTAAAATGACTTTGATGCTCAAAAACTTTGCTAACACCTATTTATGGGAACCAGCATAGAAACATAGAAACATAGAAATGACGGCAGAAGAAGACCAAACGGCCCATCCAGTCTGCCCAGCAAGCTTCACACATTTTTTCTCTCATACTTATCTGTTTCTCTTAGCTCTTGGTTCTATTTACCTTCCTCCCCCACCATTGAAATATCTAGCTTGATTAGTTAGGGGTAGTAGGGGTAGTAACCGCCGCAATAAGCAAGCTACACCCATGCTTATTTGTTTTACCCAGACTATGTTATACAGTCCTTATTGGTTGTTTTTCTTCTCCCCTGCTGTTGAAGCAGGGAGCTATGCTGGAAATGCGTGATGTATCAGTCTTCTCCCATGCCGTTGAAGCAGAGAGCCATGCTGGATATGCATCGAAAGTGAAGTATCAGACACATTTGGTTGGGGTAGTAACCGCCGTAACAAGCCAGCTACTCCCCGCTTTGTGAGTGCGAACCCTTTTTTCTTCTCCCCTGTCGTTGAAGCAGAGAACTATGCTGTATATGCATTGAAGGTGAAGTATCAGGCTTATTTGGTTTGGGGTAGTAACTGCCGTAACAAGCCAGCTACTCCCCTCTTTGTGAGTGTAAATCCATTTTTCCACATTTCCTCTTGCTGTTGAAGCTTAGAGCGATGTTGGAGTCACAGTAAGCATGTGTATGTTTATTGTCTCCAGGCAGTAGCTGTCATTCTGGTGAGTCACCCACTCTTCATTGGCGGCCTCTTGACTTTATGGATCCACAGTGTTTATCCCACGCCCCTTTGAAGTCCTTCACAGTTCTGGTCTTCACCACATCCTCCGGAAGGGCATTCCAGGCGTCCACCACCCTCTCCGTGAAGAAATACTTCCTGACATTGGTTCTGAATCTTCCTCCCTGGAGCTTCAAATCGTGACCCCTGGTTCTGCTGATTTTTTTCCTACGGAACAGGTTTGTCGTTGTCTTTGGATCATTAAAACCTTTCAAGTATCTGAAAGTCTGTATCATATCACCTCTGCTCCTCCTTTCCTCCAGGGTGTACATATTTAGATTCTTCAATCTCTCCTCGTACGTCATGCGATGAAGATCCTCCACCTTCCTGGTCGCCCTTCTCTGTACCGCTTCCATCTTGTCTTTGTCTTTTTGTAGATACGGTCTCCAGAACTGAATACAGTACTCCAGGTGAGGCCTCACCAAGGACCTGTACAAGGGAATAATCACTTCCCTTTTCCTACTCGATATTCCTCTCTCTATGCAGCCCAGCATTCTTCTGGCTTTTGCTATCGCCTTGTCGCATTGTTTCGCAGACTTCATATCATTAGACACTATCACCCCAAGGTCCCTCTCCTGCTCCGTGCACATCAGCTTTTCCCCCCCCATCGAATACAGTTCATTCGGATTTCCACTCCCCATATGCATGACTTTGCACTTCTTGGCATTGAATCTGAGCTGCCAGGAAGTTATTTTAGTTTATATGAAGAACTTTGTGATATGGCAGGTGGGATAACAGTAGAAAAATGCTAATCACCAGTAATAAATGTAGATCAATATTAATTGCACAAAAGCTTAGCATAAGATTTTCACATGCTGTCTCGTTCTTAGTCTGCTTATTAAGTAACAAATTGAAATAGGAACAGGAAACATCTACTAACTACCTGATAAGGCCAGTGCTTTAACTACCTGTGACTCGTGGAGTAACAGGATGTCTCAATATAAAACCACAGTTTAGACATAAATCTACTGAAAATGTAAGTTCTAAATAGGTCTTCTGGATTTGCAAAACATGGACTAGATCCAGAAATGATAAGTTAATTGTAATTAACAGTGTCCACTCAGATCACCAGAAGGAGAGTGCCTTTAGCCATCCCATGGTTTTTCCCAGGCTTGTTTGTCTCTTGATATTCCTGGTAACTCACAACAGGGATACTGTGAGGGAAGAATCTCTGCATAGATCTTTGTTTTATTACTGTGATACTATTTGTCTTTGCTGATTTATGCAATATTTACCGTGATACTATTTGCTGACTTTTACCATATTTGCAATATTTAGTAAACCAAGTATTTGCTTTTACAAATCTATGTTTGTGTGTTCTGTCAAGTAATATAACACCACTCATTCCACTGTTTACATTTGAGTTTAGAAGTTAGAAATAAGCACAGAAAGCCAGGTGGAATACAATAACTCAAAGTGAACAGAAAACAAATGCTTTCAAAAGACAGGGGAATGGTGTCTACTGGTAACTGCTCTGCAGGGATCCACTGTGCCAACCTGGTCTTGAAGAGTCACAAAATCAGTTTGCTTCCATTAAACCTTGTCATATCTATCCTGAAGGGAATCTGAATTCTGACAGTTGACACTTGAAGCCATGACTATGGTTGACAGCTGCCAGAACCTAATGGGGCATGTAACTTACTTCCCAGTTTTTTTTGAAACAGTAGTTTTTAACTGATTTATAGGACATGACTTTGGACACTAAATGCTTATAAAAAGCAATCCAACTATTATAGATTTTTCCCAGGGACAGATAAACATGAAATATACCTTTAATTTAATGGCTATCTTCAAATGCACAGAAAATGTCTGTTTTATCTGAATAAAGTCATTGAATTCTTACCAGTGGACTGCTTTTGCTTTCCTTGATAACAGTGTAGGGAGATGCTTGAAAGAAAATTCCAGAAAATGCAGTAATAAGCAGGAAATAAAAGGTTTTTGGAATCATTGAGAGTCTTTCTTCAGGTCTAGAAATATATTTAAGATACTCTTTAATAACTTGTTGCTAATTGCATGGTGCCATAGGATAGCTGATGTCTCATCCGTGCAAGGAAATAGGGGTGTTGTAATGATGACATGTTAAACAACTTTTTATTTTATAACTTTGGCTTTGTAGACTGAGGGTCTTCTCACTATCCTTTTCTTGGTACAAGGAAATGGCAAGAGCACCCACTGTACAGTCAAATTGACTTCTGTTTGCCTTAGAACCACAATATTGTAAACTGCTTATGGGAGTTTTGGCTGATTTGAGTACTATATAAAAAAAAATTGCTTGTCCTCTCAGTGATTATTTAGTCAATTGGTAGTGTAACAGACTCTGAATTATTTGTCTGAGGCTGATAGAGTAAAGATATCCTTAAGTACTAAACAACTTTAAAAATAACGAAATACTGGAGAAAATCCCAATAATGATATATTGACATTGTAATAAGATGAAACCCATCTTTTGTTCAAGAGTCTATAAGGCGAATGTCCTCACATTAAGAATCTAAAACTGTATATAGCTTTTATTAGGAAGGCACTGGAACTGCAATAATTGAAAAGACTGATGGTCTTCTTGTTTCAAGCTCACTTAATCAACTGTCAGGTGGCAAGCTGGTGGATCAGCTTTTAAAAAGGTGAAAACTTCATTTGAAGATTGTACACATTTTATTGTAATAACATTGAAAAATAAAAAAAGAACGAGTCCAGATTATAGTAGATACTCTTCTCTATTTCATGGGTCTGGTTCCAACCATGTGCCAAAGCCTTTTCTTTTAGGTTTGAATATACTAAGAACTGCTGCCACTCATTGATATTGATCTGAATAAAGTAGTGTATGCACATGTAAGAAGCTTGTACTCGTGTATATGCTATTTTAGAAACTTCAAAAGTAAACATGGATTTTTGGTTTCAAGCACACGTTTACCTTTGCAAAAAAGGGGCGGTCTAGGTGCATTCTGGGCTGAGCCTTGACATTTGCGTGCAAGTCACTATTTTATAAGGGATGTTTGTGAAACTTACTTACGCAATTTTACTCCTGCTGGTTACCTAGCACAAATGATATCAGACTCGTCTGTCTGCTATTTTTGGGTGGGTGGTCTCGGTGAACCTGGAGAAGTTCAAGCTGAAGCACTAGGAGGGTCTCAGTGAACTGGAGATGGACTTGGTGAACTGATGGAGGTATCTGCACAATGGTGATTTCAAGTGCAAGCACATATTTTAAAATATATTTACTTGTGTGTGTTATTCATTTATACATACAAGTTACATTTTTCTGTGAGTAAAATATGCACATATGTTTATAAAATAGGTAGAGAAAGCATGAACTTTCAATGGATTGCAAATATTTGTGCATATTGAAACATATATGTGTATGTTGGGGGTGCATATATATGCATATTTTTTATAATCTGTGGGGACCAGATATATGCACATATATGGTGCCGCACAGAGATCTTTGAAAGTTATCCTTAATATTTGCATTTTGGGAAATTTTAATGAGGCTTACTAGGATGGATGGTTCTGTTTGAGGACCAGGAGTTCCATGATCAGTCCATGTCTATTTAAGACAGATCACACAAACTGACTTTCTATTCCGTAATATTATAATATTCCATAATATTATTTTTGAAGACTTCAGAAATTTCACAATCTTTGATGAAATGGCTGTTGTGGAACTTCCCCACCAATTCATGTCAAAATCTGAATGAAGTCATAGAAAACAGCAGATTTCTAACTTAACCCTAATTAGATTTTCCAGACAAAATAATTCAACTGTTATCAAAGCAGAACCATGGCCAGGTCATCTCAAGCTGTAATGCTAGTAGAAGAACAGAATAAGGAGATAAGAAAGCCCAGTAGATTAACTCACGTCTCTGCTGGATGATTACATCTGGCCCAAGCAATGACTAAACTGTAATTTGTTGTCCATGAGGAATGAATTGGCAATCAGTATCCACTGGATATGTGCATGTGAGCAAGATGAAATTCTGTCACAATTGGCACTAATTCATATCTTTAATTGAACCAAAGAGTTGAAGTATAACATAGAGAAGAGACAAGCTAAAAGGTCTCTTCTAGGCTGTCTGCACTTCTGGTCATGCACTACTCTACCTGCTCTTTTTGGTTTCATTTTATCGTATATCATAGTAACACTGTTGACAAGCACTAGAATAGTGGCACTCATCAAATTAGCTTTGTTCTTAGATCATATTTATGCAAATGTGATGCCTTCTTGGCTTCACTATACATCAATTATGGGAAATGTTCCTATGTTGGGAGGTTCCCCAGGATCAGTGTCAGGATGGTCCATCCTCTATAGGGTGGGTCAATGATAGGAGTTCTATACAGGGCGACTCCAAAAGTCACGGGAAGTGGTCGGGGGAGAATTTCTTTTTTTTATATAGTCAACAGGTTTTAAGAGAGGTACAAACCTTGGTGGGAGTTTGGGGGGGGGGGGGGGGGGAAGAGGGGCGAGGCAGCAAAGAGAGTTTGTGCTCTGCCTTGGGATCTGGTGCATTTGCAGGAGATGAGGACTCTCCTACAAGGGCAAAAGTCCAACCCTTGGACAATGTGGAGAGGATCTCATCAAGCTTTAGCTATCTGTGAGTAATTTTGGTACAAGAGGAGGTCAGAAGATTCAGAGGTCTTTTTGAGATTAATAAGGGAGCCGTGTGATTTGGAAAGGGACTTAGACAGCATAAGGAACTGTGGCTGCATAGAGAGTTTGAATAACTTGAACGGTATCCTGCTTTCATTTTTTATGCTTTGGGAGTGTGTCTTTGATTTATGTACCTACTTGAACTTTTGATTCTTCTTAGTAAAATCTTTTTTTTTTTTTGTCAAAAACACAGAACTTCAGTTGAGGACTGTTTTATTGAGTGGGATGCTCTTCAGATTATCCTGTCTCCCTCACGGTATCCATGTTCTCCAACCCTGTGACAAGTGGCTTACTGCTTGGTGGGGATTGAAAGTGTGACTCCCCTTCTCAGGGGGAGGGTTACACAAATATATTTCCTGTGACTTGTTCAGGGGCTATGAAAAGTGCCATTGAGAATCATTGCACTACAAGCAAGCAAATAAGCAAGAGGATACTTGCTATTTTCAAAGTTATTTCAGTATATATTCTTCTAAAAAAAAAAAAAAAAACTTGAAAAATCCCAAAGTTAAAAAAATGTAATTCAAGGCCCAGTTTGAATCTCTGTCTTACGTTTTTGAAACACTTCCATCTACTCTGTCTTTCTCATTCCAAAGTCTTTTCACGTGCCTGTGAAGCTAGGCTGTTAACTTAGATTTCTAGCCAAATTTAGACAAGTAAGATCTCTCCTTCCTTTTGGCAAGCCTGTCACAAAGATTTCCTAGCACTACCTCCTTCCAGAATGGTGAAAAGGACACTGCAGCTGGGGGCTGATCAGATATAATTAGGCTCATGATTAAAATATCCATTCACAAATTTCCCTATTAGAACCAGAGTGTACTACGCTCTCCAATATAAGCCAATAGTGATAAGAATATATTTAATAGAAACAGCATGCATTGTCTGTACGTCAGTTCTCAGGGAGCTGAGACTGTAACTAACATCCCCGTTCCCTCAGAATTTCAATAGATCTCAGCTACAGATTTCAGGTGAGCTGTAAGTTGGAAGAAATATAAAATCATTTTATAGTGATGGAATTCTGATCAGTTTTTATTGTGCGCGGGAGTCCACTTGTCTTTCATTGGCAAAGATTTTATTGAACACGATTTTCAAAGTCACTTGCATTCTCAAAAACCCAGTTTAAAGGGCATAAGTGGCTATTATGAAATAGCCCGGGGCTCAGTGCATGTGAAACTGTACTCGATTAACCCTGTTACAATGTGTAACTTTTACACAAACTGCAGAGAGCCTTTCCAGTGACAAAGTTGGAGCTTGCATGCATACTTTTTTGATTAAAAAAAAAATGTGTGTGTTAACCTGCATAAACTATGGCCTCCAAAGAGGAGGCATAATGTTACAAGATCTGGTTTGTGTGCGTGCTCAGGACCAATGTCGTCACTGAGCAGAAGGGGATTTCAGAAATGCAGTTTTATTTGTCACCTTCAGCACTCGATTAATGGCTAGGCGGAATCTTGCTTATTGATGAGGTAGAAAGTCATTGTGTTAGTAACTGATTCCACTGTGTATAAAGATTGGGAGTTCGCCCCTGTAGCTTCCCCCAGCAACTTTGATCTTAAAGCCCAGTCAGATGTTTCCCTCTCAGCTCGGTCCAGTCATTGCAGTCCTCATCTGGGGGGCTCTTTCTAGAACTCTGCAATCATGGACCCCCCCAAATATGGCTGGGACTTCCTCAGTCCTCCCAACCACCAGCGTCTATGAATGCATTCTCCACTGCATTCCCGGTTCCAGCTGCCCTGGGGAACGGACGGCCCGACCTGCGAATCAAAACCAAGTCCTTCCACTACCACTAAACCACCGGGGCCAACCTTATTAATGCACAAGGCTGGGTTTAGGAATAAACAGTGTAGTCACGATATGTTGGGTGCCCAAAAACTGAAGGATATCCCCCCAAGCTCCTTTTTGATCTCTGAGGTCTTCTCCCCCTGCTTTGCTGGGAGATACCTTGTGGTCCCATTGCCTGTGGGGGCCAGAATCTCAAATCCAGCCCTGTTTAGGAATCTATTTGCAGTGTATTTCAAAAGGTAGGCAATGGGCACACTTGACCCTTGTTAGTTACTTTTTCTCAAAAAGAAAAAAAAAACAAATTTATATTCCAAAACAAAAAACATTTTCTCTAGGACTTATATGGTTACTTGAACTCTGGTCTGAAATGACTTATGTATCATGGGCAAATAAAAATTTTCAGAGTAGAAAAAGACTTCCATGACCTAGTCCTACAGAAATGAAATTTTTTAAGAGTAACAATAAAGGCGTTGTGTAGAGATCATATCCTTATTTGGCTAAGATATGTCTGAGGATGCACACTTTCAGAATTACCAAGGCCCCTTCCCTTAAAATGAAGATGAAATTTCTAATATAGAGGAATACCGTGCAGACTGTGCATCCTTAGTATTTCATTTGCATACTGCTAAAGGAATTAACTAGCATAGAAAAAAAATGCTAAGACCCACAATGAAAAGCTGCTAAATAATAGCTAGTGTTCTAATAGCTAGTGTTCTAAATTAAAATAAAACTCAGGCTGTATCCTGAAGGGTTGATGGAGAATATGTCCATGCTGGGTAATGGAAGATATTTTCTTTGGCTCTATTTTGGTTTGTATCCAGTAAACCCAGAATCTGTATAACTTTAAGCACCCGTGAAGCTCCAGAGCGAGACTGCCGCCCTCAGGGCCTTTATCAACCATGTCTGGGACCAGTGAAGTCCTGTCCCGTCAATGTGTCTGAAGCTGTGTTCCTGATGCCACATTGTGCATGTGCATTTCTTCTCTGGATATTGGTTCTGGTCCATAGGTACAAAAACTGCAATTAGGGCTTTTAGCACACATAATTAGGTTGAGCGCCTTGAAGCAGCTGCAGGTAAATGAGCCCTGAAAGTTATATTCTTGTGTTTTGCGTGGTATGGATATTAAATCAGAAGTAGTAACATGTTTGCATTCCTTCAGCTTGCAGGGAAACAGCCCACTATGATAGTAGAGTAAAATATGAGGCTTCTGAGAGCAAGAAAGATGAAGTGTGATTGATTTCATGCATTTTGGTCAGGAAAACAATGCACAGACAAATGTGTCTGTGGTGTTTACCTCACATTAAAATGACAGTACTATGATAGTAACAGAATTGAAAAAGGCATTGAGCGAGTTCTTTGTGGGGAAGTAGAGATCAGCTGAGCTAGGTGGCTTTGCAGTGAGAAGGGAAAATGAGCATACTTAGGGGCCTGATTTACTAAGATTTTTTTCCCATTTTGTGTGTAAGTGGGGGGGAAAAAAGCTTAATAAATCAGGCCCTAGATGTCTTGTTTAAATCAGGACAGTGAGTCGGTGAGGTCATTTCAAAGTAATATCTATAAATAAAAGGCTTGTGATGGTTACACTTTCATGTCTGTTTGTGGCCACCAGGTGACAGCCTGAACAGTGGAAGATGCGCTGTGCAAAGAGAATATGCTCTGTCTGCAAAGCCCTGTCTGAGGCAGCCACACACACAGGTTCATATGGGCACACAGACAAACACACAGGCTGACACACACACAGAGACATGGACACAGTCACATACATACACAGGCTCTCACATACCATAGGCATACAAAGACACACAGGCTGTCACACATACATAGGCACACACACATATACACAGGCACTCAAATGAATGAGACTCTTATGTTTCCCATTTAAGTCTATGGCTGTGTGCTGCTGTGCAAAAAAAACAGCTGATAACTATAGCAAGCAACCAACTTCTTCCTGTGTGATCTTACAGTCTTATCAAAGCCAATGCAGGACAAACTGGCAAGGAAACCACACAGAGGACAAATCACACAGTGCAGCTTCTTTTAAGCTAGCATGTAGATGCCATCTGGATCAAGTGATGCTGACCTACTCCCATACAGGCCGATTCAGTAAAGTCCGCCGGAGAGCGGACGAGCGCCCGCTCAGGCCACTCGCCTGTGCGCGCGATTCTCTATTTAAATGAGGCCCGGCGATAGAAACTGGCAAAAGGAGGCGCCAGGGACACTAACGCGACCCTAGCGCCTCCTTTTAGCCCGGAGCGGCGGCTGTCAGTGGGTTTGGCAGCCGACGCTCAATTTTGCCAGCGTCGGTTCTCGAGCCCGCTGACAGCCACGGGCTCGGAAACCAGATGCCGGCAAAATTGAGCATCCGGTTTTCGACCCAACAGCCGCCAGCCCATTTTAAAAATTTTTTTTTTTTTTACTTTTTTTTTACCATTTAGGACCTCCGACTTAATATCGCCATGATATTAAGTCGGAGGGTGCACAGAAAAGCAGTTCCTGGTGCCGGCAGAAACTAGCGCCTACCTTTGGGTAGGCGCTAATTTCTTAAAGTAAAATGTGCGGCTTGGCTGTGGGGTTTCCTAGATGGGAGGGGGGGTGAGTGCTACTTGAGCGGGGGTAGCGGGGGGCGATGTTATGTATAGGCTCTTTTACAATTAAGCTCTAGAATTCATTGCCAGAGGATGTGGTTAGGGTAGTTAGTGTAGCTCGGTTTAAAAAAGATGTGGATACGTTCCTGGAGGAGAAGTCCATAAATTGCTTTTAAACAAGTCGACTTAGAGAATAGCCAGGGCTATTTACGGGCAGTAGCATGGGATCTATTTAATGTAAGGGTACTTGCCAGGTAGTTGTGACCTGGATTGGTCACTGTTGGATACAGGATGCTGGGCTTGATGGACCCTCAGTCTTACCCAGTATGGCAATTTCTTAGGTTCTTATGATATGATAAAGGTCTATAAAACCATGATTGGAGTGGAATGGGTAGAAGCAAATTGGTTGTTTACTCTTTCAAAAAATATAAATACTAGAGAACTCTCGATGAAGATACTATGTAGCATATTTAAAACAAATCAGAAAAAATATTTTTTCACTGAATGGACAATTAAGCTCTGGAATTAATTGCCAGAGGATGTCGAAAATACAGTTAGCTTAGCTGGGTTTAAAAAAGGTTTGGACAAATTCCTGCAAGAAAAGTCCATAAACCACTATTTATCAGGTAGGCTTGGTGAAAGCCATTGCTTATCCCTAGGCGTTAGCAGCATTGAATCTATCTACTATTTTGGGATCCTGCCAGGTACTTGTGACCTGGATTGGTCACTATTGGAAATAGAATATTGGGCTTGATGGACCCTTGGTCTGAGCCAAATGGCAGTTCTTATGTCCTACCACTTTTTAAAATAAATTCTAGATAGATTAATGGCATTTTAAGAAGCTTTAGCTGTTCTAGTTAACTGAGCACTCATTTTTGTTTTCCAATTAAAAAAAAACTTTGGAATTTTGAACGCAGTCTGCCTTACTTTGTGTGCCATTTGCCAAACTACTGAACTGAGAGATTGATTGACATTTTCAGCACACAGGGCTAAAAGGAGTTAGCTGAGGTTATAGATCCAGATAATCAGAGAAGGCATTCAGGCTGGGTTTTTTTTTTTTTGCCAGGCAGAGGAAGACAGGTGCCTCTTCCTTTACAGCAGGCCCAGTGCTTGAGGTGGAAATAAAGAGTCTACTTTGACCTTTCTGACTGTAGAAGACTGTCAGTTTTTTTTCTTTTCTTTTCTTTTTTTTTTCACTCCTCCATCATGAGTAGGAGTTAATTGGCTGAACTTAAAAGCAAGCCTCGTGTTCTCCACATTTGGGTCCTTAAAAGTTTGTTTTCCTGATCATCGTGTTCCTGCTCCCACTCCTGGCTGCTTCATTGCATTCAGAAAAACAACTCGTATCGGTTTGCAGTAAAACTCTCTGACCGTGTGCTTTGCTCCTTTAATCTGATTAATTTTTGCCGATACACTATCCCTTCGTTCTTTCTTTCCTGCCCTGACACACAGCACACATTTTACCATGTTCCATAGCAGCAGGGGTCACTGAAGCCAGGTCACTGCTGTTAACTGATGACCTTGTCTCTCATGAGGAGCTCTGCAGTTTCTCTCTGCAGCTGACCTGTCTTGTACTTTTCCCCTCTGTCCATTTCATGCTCTTCTTTTCTCTCCATGTTGTGCACAAAAATTGAACAAGGTGTTCCTTCATACTGTCACCAAGCAAAACAGCATCAACCCCACCATCTTTCACCAAGAAAAAAAATAATGACCCTTTCTGATAACTGTAACTTAAAACTAAATGGAGGACATGCATGTAATACAAAAGGGATATTTCCCAAATTTGATGAACCTGATATAAATAAAGAATTGATGTACAGAGTTAGAATATCTGTATTTTCCCTGGAGAAATCTGATATTTTGTGTTACTTTTTATTGGATCAGCATAAGAAATAGGAATCATCCTTTAGAATCCTTCAAACACAAGTGTTGTGGTAATAATCATATATAACGGCAGAAACTATTTTCAGTATCCAAACACGGTTTATTTAAACTTTAAAGCATCATTTGTCACACATGTAGTTGAAGTAGTTGATTGAAGCTCTACACAGTTATATGCACAGACGCTGTATGTTGACAAAAGCAGTGATTTATCCCTCCTGATGCAGCACACCTGCGACACATGTTGGTTGATGCTTTAAAGTTTAAAAAAAACCATGTCTGGATATTGAAAGGTTATCAGAATTGATTTGGTTTGTTTCAGATGTAAAAAATATTTATCCGTTTTGTTTCCCATTAAAGCATGGCTAGTTCATCCTGCTCTCTATGGAAAACACTGTTTACAGTAAGCAAACTTGCTCATATTAATTTGATGTTTGATCTGTTTTTGATAGTCTTATCTGATAAATTATGGATGTTTGGTTATAAACCACCTAGCAAGGTTGATAGTCGGTCTATATATTTAAAATTAATAAATAAAAACAATAGGAGAAGCAGTTCAATCTATTTTGAGCTCCAAAACTGGAATTGTCTAATCAGTTCTGATGAAACTTGTGGGTAGATATCATCAGAAGGGGGAGGAGCAGTTCAAGACAACAAAACTGTGTCAAAGTGGCATGAATAACATAAGGCCTTGTTAAGGGGCAAAATGCTACCAGCAGTGGCTGAAGTTCTCTAAAGCACAATGAGAGGAACAAAGCAGCAGCAAACATGGTGAGAACACTCCAAGATTCCAAAAGAGGCGCACGAGGCACCAACAACAGTAACAAGAACCCATCAAGTCAGCGCAAGAGAGGCAAAATGGCGCCGAGTGGCATGAACACCCTAAGGAACTGTGAAAGGGGGAACAAAGCAGCAGATGGCAGAAAAAAAAACCCAAGGCAGGGATGCATGGGTCAAAACAGCAGAAAAAGTGAAATTCTGAACCCAATGCACCATGAGAGGTGCAAAGCTGCCACCCACAGTGAAAAGAACACTCCAAGGCTCCAAATCAGGGGCACAGGGCACCAACCAAATTGATTTAATGCCCTGGGCATGAAGAAGCTAGAGGAAATCTCCGGAGGAGGCCTGTAGTGGGTTTTTGATGTGCAAATCAGACTTGAGACCTGCATCTCTAGAACAAAAGTCTAATCGAACCATCTAGAAGCCAGAAGATGGGGAACTTAGTATCCCTGAGCAGGTAGAAGCCAGAGGAAATCCATGGAAAGGAGGTCACCTGATGTAATTTCCCTAATCTTTTGGGGCTGGGTTGTGGCTGGAGGTTCAGGCTTGGGATTGGTCTTCCCCTTTGCTGTGGTATAATCTCAGCATCATCTGACTCCACCTCCTCACTGAAGAATAAGATGTTTTTGATGCTATTCTCTTCAGCCATTCAGTATCCTGTGATTCAGGGAATCAGGGCATGACTTATCCACTGAAGCCGCCTCCATTTCCTGAGGAGCACAATGCTGGTTTTGGGTGCTGGAGTTCTGCTGCCCCTGCTCATGTCAGTCTCCCATGATGCTGCTGCCTTTTGCCCCTGCTCTAAAGAAAGAGGCTGTGATGGCACATGCTCTCCCAATTTTAATTTCTTATGGTTTGAGCTTTCCACTTCAGGCTTTCTGAGGGTAAAAATAAATCAGTTCTGCTTAGGGGTAGGACTCCCTTTATTTCTCACTACTATTGTTTTCAGTGCTTGTGCTTCTGGCAGGCTTAACTGACTCTGCAGGAACTCCCATTCCTCTGCCCCTTGCCATTCTTCTGCCCATTACTTCCCTTTCCTCACAGTGGCATGATGGAATTGGAAATGGTAGCACTGTAGTTTTGATGTCCCAGTATAATTTAGAAGTGTACTGTAACGAATTCACACCACTACCAGTCTGTCACACACACACACACACACACACTCCAGAGACTGCGCTGAAGTTCTTAGCAAGCAAGCAGAGTTACCAGCTTAGCAGTTGCACCAACTGTCTGCTGGCTGGCTATATTTAATGCTCAAGGACAGATAGCAAGTAATCCTCTCAGTGTGTGCAAACATGTCTCAAACATACATTATATGTGTTCATCTGACTCCTTTAACACACACAAAAATTCATGAACAATGCTTAGAGCTCTGGCTGCTCTCAAGAGAAGTCTGCAGTGCACTGCAATGAAACAGAAACACAAAAAAATCGCCCCTGTTCACTGCTTCTCTCCAATATACTACTCCAGTGAACAAAATGCCAGTGCCTCGGTCTCTCTGCAGCAGTGAAGTTAAGAAAATAGCCTTTCCCTTGTCCAGCTTCTCACTCCTTTTCTCTTTCTTAAACTTTTTTTTTCCACTCAGATCTCTAGAAAATACAACCTTCCCTTGTGACACCCCCAAAGAAGTGAATCTTAAAATGGCGCTTGCACATTCTCAAACCTTTCAGTGGGAGGACATCAGCATCACTTGATACAGCTGCCAGCTATAGGCAGGTTAAAAAAAAATGCTTGACCTTGATTGGTCCTCCTTCCTGTCTTTTCCCTGTTGCTTCTCACCTTGGCTGTGATCAGACTATGATCTCACTGGCATGGTTTGTTTGTACTTTGATGTGAAAGAGCTGCCACTGTTTTACTTGTGCCACAGACTTGAATGGGAAACACAAACAAATGAAAACGAAAATTTTCATTTATTTTCATGGGTGTCCTCCATTCATTTTGTGAGACCACAAATGAAATGAAAATGTCTTATCGTATTTTACACATTCTTTTCAAATGAATGCACATCCCTACTTGCCTATCTGAGTTGCTGCAGAACCAAACTACCTAAGAAAATTGTGTTCTTTCTCCTTCACATAGCACCAACAGTTGCCAGCAGGAGGAAGCTTGGAACTGTAATCTGGTTTTCCTCTTTAATGACAAGTGAGGAGAAAAGAGCAGCCAAAGTGGCACGTTGATAGATATACATATAACAAAAATATTATCTTCCTAAAACAGTGAACAAATGTGTAGGGGTGGAGTGAGGAGCAGTGGCAAGGTGTCATTTTCAGAGGTTCCTGGACAGACACTTTTTTAAAACATTCCTTTGCCCTTATATGATTCCTTTTACCACAGAAACAAAGGTAGAAGGGAGATGTAAAAAGCTGCTGGATAGGAATTACAACTTAAACGTTTTCTTTTCTCTGTGAATTCACCGTCAGCATGTTGTAGTTAAAAGGTAAAATATTACAGGAGAGAAACAGTTAAAGAGTCCGGACACATTTGCGTGTCCCTGCTGCCACATAATCCATGAAAGAGAGATTGCTATACTTTTGTGGGCTGTTTCATTTTTTTGGATATCGTGCACAGGCCTTGAGCAAGTCTTCCCGGATCTGCAGAAAGCATTCTTTATTGCTGTTCTGGTATCGTGTTTCCATAGAAGAATTTATAAGGCATTTTAAAGACAAATGGGCATATTAAAGCGTTGAAAATGCTCTTGAAAGTACATATAAAGTGAGGTTTCAGTCGGTGTTACTTTGTTGAACATTGACTGATTAACGACAGGGTCTGACTGCTAAGGATCTGCAGGGAATGTGAGAGAGCTCAGTGCAGGCCCAACTAAAGCAGTGGAGACATTGTGGGTTTCCCCACAGTGGCCTGTATGAATCTGCAGTGTTTTAGCAGGTGGCATTATAAAAAAAAAAAAAAAAATGAACTGATCATGAAGTCCTCTTAGTTGCCTAATATATTCTATACTGAGACCAAGTCTGTTTTCACAAAGCAATGAAACAAATGCGCAAGGTGAAGTGCTAGTAGCATATGCACCAGTGTGAATTTAGTAGCTCATCGCTTATCAAAAAAATTAGGCATGCAAATAGGCAAGATCAATAATTAACTTGGCCATTGGACCAGGTACTCTTATAGGGATTTTTTTTTTTGCTAATTTTTGAAAGCCAAGCCTGCTGACTGTAAAAAGGCAAACAGTTTCTGTAGTCTAACAAGGTGAAGGTGATGCGAGATATGTAAGGCGCTTTGTTTTGTAGTAATGAAAAGTACAAATGCATAAAGTTAAAAGGAGGTCTGAGGATGAATGAGAAGCAAGATTTACCCGTAGAGGTGCTGCTGCACTAAAGGGTTTTGTGTCTCTGGCAGAAATGCTTAGTACATCTGCCACTTGGTTCTGTCCTCATGTTGCCTTGCAGTACAGTGACGATAATCCTCCCCATTAATATGTGAAATATGCCCTGGCTCCAAGACAAAGCTAAACTTTAGTCCAAGTCCTCTGCCCAACTCTTGCCTATGTATTTCCTATTCAGTGCCTCTGCAGATTAATTAGATAACCTTCTCCTTGGAGGTTACCTGTCATTCTGAGCAGAGTCCCTTTCTTTCTCAGGATTCTTTAGTTTGATCAGTTGCAGGAGAGAAATTTGGTGTAAGAGAAAAAAAAAACAAAAAAACGGCCTCCTGTGAAATCCTTCCTGCCTTGAACCTGGGGAGGGAAGAGTCTGCCCGTCTTCAAGCCTCCTGTAATGGTCTGCAGAACGCTATCGATAGAATTAGTGAGAAAATAGAGAGGCAAGAATCTCCAGCAAACATCTAAAGTAAGATTCCTGGTTGATCAATATTTATTTTTTAGTCTGATGCTTAAACCAAAGTTTTTTTTTTCTTTCCTGCTCATAATATATAAGCAAAATCGCTAGGTTTAATGGATTGTCTGAGAGTAGATGAAATAAAGCTAAATCTTTTATGGCACCCATAAAAAAAAATTCAATAATTCGATGCCCTTTTTTAATGTAGAGGTAAGCTAAAAAAAAAATAAAATGCACAAATTCCACAGAGTAATGTGAAAAGAACTTAACAATTGCTCCAAATGGAGTTATTCATTTCTGAATTCCTATTCCCTTTTTCTTTCAATTAGGTTCTGAAAAGTTGCAACTTAGAAGAAAGAATAAGACTGCAGACATCTATGAAAAACCATTTTAATGAATGTAGTGTACAGCTTCAGAAAGGCTGCCATAAAATCATTAAAAAGCAAAACCTGGATGTAGCGCAATAGCCAGTTAGAATTTGCTGGGCGATGCATTGCATATCATAACACATTTCAGTTCCTTGCAACTAAGCAAACATGAAAGCCTCTGGAGAGAGCCATTGCTGTACAGGGATGTGCATTTGTTGGTTGATTTGTTTTATTCATTTCGACAGGTACGTGCTGTTATAATTAGTGAGGTTTGGGTGGACCCTTGGACACTGTGGCAGCTGACCACGCCCAGGGGGGGCAGTCCCGTGAGGGGTCACAGGTCAGGCTCAGCTGAGGACACACAAACACAGAGATTGTTTAAATAAAGATCAATGTTGTGTAACCACCAGAGGTGGCAGTCATGAGTAGTTGAAGTAGCCCAGCTGGGCTGGTATCCCTCAGGCGCTGGAACAGCGACTCCTCCGGTAGCAGTGCTGTAGTGGAAAGAACTGAGAATGAGTACAGTGGAATATGAACAAGCCCCAGTATGGAGAACCCCAGGATAGGAAGAGCAGGCCCTCGAGGAGCGAGTACCTGATCCCTGAGAGCCGAGAAGCTTGTAGGAGATGTACTCACACAGCGGTTCCACGTAGGAGATGGCACCAGGACTGGAACAGAGGCAGGCCCTCGAGGAGCGAGTGCCTGGTTTGAGGGAAAGCTCTGAGGTGGAGATGGTAGAACTCACTGGTGTTGAAGATAGCGAATCCTTCCAGGCAGAAGAGAAGGCAGGAGCAGGCAGCGAGTCAGGGAACATGGGCCCTCGAGGAGCGAGTACCTGTTTCCTGATAGCGACCTGAAAAGCAAGTGAGAAACCAGAGGAGCGGGTACCCCGTTAGCGTTAAGAGTCCATTGAAGATTGGAGGCAGAGTAGCTGCGTATGGAGAGCGAAACCCATCCGTAAGAATTCCCCTTGCTAACTCAAAGGCTAGCAAACAGTGTAGGCTTTAAATATCCGGGCAGCGTGACGTCATCACAGGCGGATGCCCCTGAGGTTCGCGCCAAGTAGGAAATAAGAGAAAGGGCTGCACGGTGCACGCGCCCTAAGGTACAGACGGAGCATTGCGGGAGGCAGCGCCCAAGCCGGTCCAGGGATGCAGGAAAGGACGGCAGACAGACGCTGCAGCAGCCAGGCGTCCATTAACAGCAAGAGGAGGAGAAACAGGAGAGAGGTAGGAGTGCATCCGTCGGGAAGGGACGGTTGCAACATGTGCATATATCACGAATGGGAGAGTAGGTGCACAAAACTGATAGTATGCATGCATGAGGGTGACCACCTACATATGTGCATACCATTAGTTTTGTGCACCTGTTCTCCATTCATTAGATACGCATCTACTTCCAAAACAAATGAAACGAATAGATCACCAAATGCACATAAGAACATGCCATACTGGGTCAGACCAAGGGTCCATCAAGCTCAGCATCCTGTTTCCAACAGTGGCCAATCCAGGCCATAAGAACCTGGCAAGTACCCCAAAACAAAGTCTATTCCATGTAACCATTGCTAATGGCAGTGGCTATTGTCTAAGTGAACTTAATTAATAGCAGGTAATGTACTTCTCCTCCAAGAACTTATCCAATCATTTTTTAAACACAGCTATACTAACTGCACTAACCACATCCTCTGGCAACAAATTCCAGAGTTTAATTGTGCATTGTGAAAAAGAACTTTCTCCAATTTAGTTTTAAATGTGCCACACGCTAACTTCATGGAGTGCCCCCCTAGTCTTTCTATTATCCGAAAGTAAAAATAACCGATTCACATCTACCCATTCTAGACCTCTCACGATTTTATACACCTCTATCATATCCCCCCTCAGCTGTCTCTTCTCCAAGCTGAAAAGCCCTTTTTTGAGATTCGGCGACCAGAATTGTACACAGTATTCAAGGTGCGGTCTCACCATGGAGCGATACAGAGGCATTATGACATTTTCCGTTTTATTCACCATTCCCTTTCTAATAATTCCCAACATTCTGTTTGCTTTTTTGACTGCTGCAGCACACTGAGCCGACGATTTCAATGTGTTATCCACTATGACGCCTAGATCTCTTTCTTGGGTTGTAGCACCTAATATGGAACCTAACATTGTGTAACTATAGCAGGGGTTATTTTTCCCTATATGCATCACCTTGCCCTTGTCCACATTAAATTTCATCTACCATTTCGATGCCCACTTTTCCAGTCTTACAAGGTCTTCCTGCAATTTATCAAAATCTGCTTGTGATTTAACTACTCTGAACAATTTTGTATCATTTGCAAATTTGATTATCTCACTCTTCGTATTTCTTTCCAGATCATTTATAAATATATTGAAAAGTAAGGGTCCCAGTACAGATCCCTGAGGCACTCCACTGCCCATTCCCTTCCACTGAGAAAATTGTCCATTTAATCCTACTCTGTTTCCTGTCTTTTAGCCAGTTTGCAATCCACGAAAGGACATCACCACCTGTCCCATGACTTTTTTACTTTTCCTAGAAGCCTCTCATGAGGAACTTTGTCAAACGCCTTCTGAAAATCCAAGTATACTACATTTACCGGTTCACCTTTATCCACATGTTTAACTCCTTCAAAAAAGTGAAGCAGATTTGTGAGGCAAGACTTGCCCTGGGTAAAGCCATGCTGACTTTGTTCCCTTAAACCATGTCTTTCTATATGTTCTGTGATTTTGATGTTTAGAACACTTTCCACTATTTTTCCTGGCACTGAAGTCAGGCTAACCGGTCTGTAGTTTCCCGGATCGCCCCTGGAGCCCTTTTTAAATATTGGGGTTACATTAGCTATCCTCCAGTCTTCAGGTACAATGGATGATTTTAATGATAGGTTACAAATCTTTACTAATAGGTCTGAAATTTCATTTTTTAGTTCTTTCAGAACTCTGGGGTGCATACCATCCGGTCCAGGTGGTTTACTACTCTTCAGTTTGTCAATCAGGTCTACCACATCTTCTAGGTTCACCGTGATTTGATTCAGTCCATCTGAATCATTGCCCATGAAAACCTTCTCTGATACGGGTATCTCCCCAACATCCTCTTCAGTAAACACCGAAGCAAAGAAATCATTTAATCTTTCCACGATGGCCTTATCTTCTCTAAGTGCCCCTTTAACCCCTCGATCATATAACGGTCCAACTGACTCCCTCACAGGCTTTCTGCTTCGGATATATTTAAAAAAGTTTTTACTGTGAGTTTTTGCCTCGACGGCCAACTTCTTTTCAAATTCTCTCTTAGCCTGTCTTATCAATGTCTTACATTTAACTTGCCAAAGTTTATGTATTATTCTATTTTCTTCTGTTGGATCCTTCTTCCAATTTTTGAATGAAGATCTTTTGGCTAAAATAGCTTCTTTCACCTCCCATTTTTAACAAATGAATATCCCTAGAAAATGACCTGTCGGATTGATTCCCAGTGACACCTTTTTTCTTTCATATAATCTACTTGTCAAGGGAGATTTAGTAAGAAGCTGTAGCTAACTATGGGGGTTATTTTCTATAGCTTTCGCACGCGATAGCTAGATCGGGGCGGAGTTGGGGCAGAGTCGGCACCGGAATGGGAGGAGTTGGGGCGGCACCGGGCGGACACGGCGAAGACATTGCCCCCTTATCGCCACCAGTAACATGCCCAATAGCACCACCTTTCATGGTGGCGCTATTGTTTTGCGAAAGCCGGCAGCGATACCACCGTGCTCTTTTAGGCATTAAAGCATCTGTTCTCTTTCTGCAGATGATCAGTGCTTATTTTCAGTGCTTTTAAGATTGCTTTTTGTGATATGACTTTGATTTCTATGTATATGTTTTATGAAATCTACCTAGCACTGCTGGTGTGATACAGGCAGAATATCCGAATTTTTAAATAAAAAAAATATAAAATTATTCCCATAGGTAATGGTAGAACTTGCACAGATTAGCAACAGTCTGGCCCAGGTGTGTTACCAGCCTCACGTAGAAGCTAATATATTCATGTCCCAGGGCTGTCAGAGATGAATAAAATACATGAAGGAAATGGGCAAACTGGAAACCATTAATAGAGCGTCTATGCTAACTGGAGCTGTCGGACATTCTTTAAAAATGCTTACATGCCCCAAATTATTCACTGAATCATTTTTGTTAGAAAATTCCAAATTAGATCTGAAAATCCACTTTGGATGTTCAAAACATTTGAAGAGAATTTCATTGTGATATCTGATTAAATTTTAGATGTTCACAATTTTTTTTTTTTTTTTTTAAATTTCTCTCAGATCCATCGGAGTCTGGCTGATGCCATTTTATATGGAAGAAAGTAATAATGGTGCTGGCTCAGTCTAAAATAGCAGTAGTGATGGAGTAGGAGCTACTGGGGATCACTCCTGCCTTATGAAGACTTTAATGGATTTTTAAGATTTTATGGGGTAAAAAGTTCCAAGGACAGTTGGGGGGAGGGGGGGGGGCATTTGGAAAGGGCCCGGGGTGGGTGTGTGTTTGAAGGGGGGGTTTTTTGCTTTTTTTGTGAGGGACTAGACCATTTTTTTGTTTTGTTTTTCTGTTTCTGAAACAAACAAAAAAAATTAAATACAAAACCAAATATAAAAATGTCTGTGCACACCCCCTACTGCATATTGCCTTCCTCACCCCTAGATGAAGTGTTCATCTGGAACCTTGGAGGTTAAAGGCAGAGGCTTATCTCTTAATTTAACCCTGATTACATTTCAGCTAAGGAAAACCTATAAGAAACATTTGCTTACTTTTCTAATTTATTTTCAGCCACCCAATAAAGTAGCTCAGATAAGATCACAGTTACCAAGAGCCTGCTGAATTAGCTCTCTGATATTACTTTTACGTTTGCAGTGTGCTTTACACTGCCCTTGTTGTGCATTAACAGACATGTTCTGGATGTTATTTTAATATTTGCAATATAGGAAGCAGTCTCTGACATGCAAGTGAAGGGTCTGAGGAGTGCGGACATTTAATTAACTATGTAAGCTTCTGAAATAAGCTCTGAAATACAAGATAGAGGCATCTATGACAACTTTGCTCTCTAACTCAGTTTGAAGCGGTTTGAGCTCGTTATGGTTTCAGTTTGTTTTTAAATGTCCATCTGGTTACAGTTGGCACCTTGGACAAAATGTGACACCACCCCACCCCCTGATGGCACCTCCCTCTGGATCTGTCATGGCCACCTGTCCTCTCTTCAGCCATGGTGGGATGGGATCCACCACGGCCACGCCAGTCCTCCTTTGATGGTTCCTCTAGCCTTGACATTCTTGGGACCACCACCACAGTATGCAGACTATGCAGATGTGTTCTCTAAAAGGAAGGCAGAGACCTTACCCGAGCACTATACCTTTTGACTGTGCCATCAATCTATTGCCTGGTACTACCCCACTACGAGGGAAGGTGTACTCCTTGTCCCTTCCGGAGAGTAAGGCCATGTCTCAATATATCCAGGAGAACCTTGAGAGAAGATTCATCCGGCCTTCTACGACCCCAGCAGGGGCGGGATTCTTCTTTGTAGCCAAGAAGGATGGCATGCTATGGGCTTGTATAGACTACCAAGGTTTAAATGTAATAACTAAAAAGGATCGCTACCCCTTACCACTAATTTAGAGAACTTCTGAACCGTCTTCAAGGAGCCAATATCTTTACAAAGTTGGATCTTCAGGGGGAATACAACCTTATCCAAATCAGGCCAGATGACAATGGAAGACTGCCTTCAATACACGGGATGGCCATTACAAATATTTTGTCATGCCCTTTGACCTGTGCAATATTCTCACAGTATTCCAAAACATGATGAACAAGGTCTTCAGGGATCTCTTGTATGTAAATGTAATGATCTACCTCAACAATATTCTTATCTTTTCAAAGGATCTTTAAACCATCGCCGAGATGTCTGTCAAGTCCTTCGACAACTATGGGCCAACAAGCTATTCACCAAGCTGGAGAAATGTGACTTTGAGAAGGAAAGTTAACCTTTCCTGGGATATATATTGTCTAGCACCAACTTCCACATGGATCCAGAGAAGGTAACCTATATCCTGAACTGGCCTCAGACCTCTTGGACTCTGTCCCTTACAGAGATTCCTGGGGTTTGCGAATTTCTATCATCATTTTATTCCTCACAGATTGTGGCTCCTCTCACCGCCCTAACCAGGAAAGGGGCAAATACCAAAGAATCCTGAAGCGGTCACTGCCTTCAGTAAATTGAAACAGGCTTTCCTCCAGGGAGCATGCCTTCGCCACCCAGATCCCATGTGTCTGTTCATTCTGGAAGTTGATGCCTCCTCCATGGGGGTGGAACAGTGTTAAGCCAAAACTCTGACACAGGGGTACTCCGCCCATGCTCCTCCTCCTCCCATAAGTTCTCACCCACTGAGTGTAACTACGGATTTGGCAATAAAAAGTTACTAGTCATTAAAATGGCCCTGGAAGAGTGGCAACAGTGGCTGGAGGGAGCACAACATTGTATCACTGTATATATTGACCATAAAAACCCTTAGTGAATCAGGTACTTAGCTGTCTATGCTTTGAATATCTACCCCTCTGTTTTAGCAAATCATTGCTTAAATTCTTTTTGAGAGGCTAGATCAGATTGTCAGCTCTTCTGCAAATTGCTTATTTCTCTATGAGCATTAAGAAGGGTAAAATTCCTCAAATCTACCTAAGATGCTATCCACTGAGGGCTCTATTTTGAAAATCGGGGAACAAAGGTAATCCTGAAAGATTTGGCCATTCTGAATCATTCTATGTATTTCAACTGCTTAAAATGCAATCACGTATGTAAAAAAAATAAGAAAACAAAACATTCTTATATTAAATTTAAAAATATAAATATATTTCATCATTTCTTGTATGCTGTCCTACTACTGATATATTTGATGCGAGAGGAATCATTATGAGTCTAATAAATTATAATATGTGTGCAAATTCCACCTGTGTCTACGTGATTTTCACTTACACGAACCAGGAGTATTCCTTCCTGTCAACAGATACCAGATCCTGCACAGTATTCTAACTGCAACATGCCGATTCTTTCCCTGTTGTCTATAAAAAGTTTTAAAATAAAATCAATGTCTAGCTCACAAAAGATATAAGAATTGAAAAATATAGTATGGGTGGATTGGAAAAAAAAAGAGAACTATAGCTGAGAGAGATGTAGAAGCACATTATTTATAGATTAAAGCAAGCCTCAGGGCCAGACTGATAACTCAGCAGCAGCACAGTGCACTGCCATGCAGGAGACCCAGGTTCAATTTGTGACCTGGTTTATGCTGCCAGAGACGGATAAGCTGGGGAAGGCTATGGAGGCTGCTTTCACGGCCTCGCCCACCCCTCCCTTCGGAGGGGGACGGTCCTAGCCATTGCACAGCAGCAGATTGACTGACTTTCGACTTTAATTGAACCAAGTTCTGGAGAGAACCACAGCTCATGTCTCTAGTCAGAGGACTGCTGCATGCTTGCTTGCTTGGGCTGAATGAAAGGGAGGAGAAGAGAAAGGTAATAGGATAGGGTGGGAGAAACAGGAATCTTCAGATGAAGTCCCCCTTGGGAGAGAGATTCTGATTTAGTTAGATGTCCAAAAAGCATGCAGAAATTGCAGGACAACGCCCCCCCCCCCCCCCCCACACACACACACATACACACTCCCCTCGCACAGTGAAAGAAAAGGAAGAGACTTTGAGACAACAGTAAATGTGACAACTGGATGAAACGTGGAACTGGGTACCTTCCTCATCGGAACTAATTGCTCTGATCTGAAGCCAAACTCCAGGATGATGATCTGTAAGTGCATTCAATTTTAGCATGGAGGGAATGCACACATTTCTTTCTGCCGTCTTTCAGCGTTGAAATATATGACAATAAGAATGGTAGCAGTAGTAACTAACAGCATAATGACACTGTAAATGGAAACAAGAGTTTCCATACATTTGTTGCTCTTGGACAATGTTGAAATCAGAAGTGTGACTCTTTCTAGTCACTGCAGCACAGGCTTCGTTTCTGGTTTGAAGGTGCAAATAGTAGGGGGCGCACTTTTTGGCCAATTTCCACGTCATGTAGGACAGTGAGTCGTGGAAACTAAACATTTGTCAGGTAAACGCATTTGGACTCGCCTCATTCCTGAATATATCCTTCTGCTTTAATTACACTTCTGTAAGTGTGCACAATAAGTGGCAGATTTACAACAGTTATTCAAGATATCCTTATACCCCCCAGAACTAAACATGCATTTTTATGACTTAATCAATTCATTTTTAATTTGCTCTTTAAGTCGGCCTAATGGTGGATTCTCTCTGCCAATCTGAGTCTTATGAAGCCATTACAGCTAACTGAGAAATGTCTCTCCTTAATGCCAGCTCTGGTGCAGAAATAATTTCTCGGTATCTTCAGACTGCAGGAGGTTTTAAATTCTTACTCCCGGCTCATTTGAAATTATGTGCCTCCTCGCTGCATCAATGCCTTTTTCTCAACAGATTTCATGCACAGGAATATATCAGAAGACGGGGACAAAGGGCCATGTTGTTTTCTCAGAGTGCAAGGCTCACCAGAAGGAACATCCTGTAGGAAAGGTTGATATTCATATTAAGCAGGTATTGCTGAGCATTTTTCTAGTTAACCTTTCGGTAGACATGCCTGAGAAATTGCTATTGCAGTCATCTAGATTTTTGTCCACTCAGGCTTTTTTTTTTTACTCTGTCTGTGCCAATAGGCACATTCCTAGTTGGGAGGAAGTTTTGTGCTCCATAGCTTAGACACATCAAAACCTCCCTACTTCCAGTTATTATTCCCTGAACAGCAGACAGGGTAGCTTGCAACTAGAAACAGGGGATTACAATGCATGATCATCCTGAGATCATTCTAAACAGTTGGAGAGAGAAATGTTCGCGCTCTCCAGGCCCACTTTCAGAAAAGAGGACGTCTGGCGGCGCTACCCTTTCTAAAGTGTTTGCTTTCTATCCGCGTGGAAGCGTGCGCAGAGAGATCTGAGAATGAAGTCTCCTCATGTAATTTCACTCCCCTGACCCAACTCTGCCCCATCTTAAGCAGGTAAAAATAAGTGTCTTGCGTGTGCATGCACACTTTTACCTATGTACGTGGAAGGGGAGGGGGGCGCGATTCTTAAAATTCCTTGCTAAGAGCAGTTGGAAGCCATCACCATAGGTGCTATCGCTGGGAGTGGTTTTTACCACCACTGCATAATATGGTGTTATGGGCAGCGTTGCGGTTGTTATGCAGTGTGCAGTATTCTGCACTAGTGTCGTACTCACTAACCTATGTTGCTACAGGACTGTAGATATTGAAAGGCCCAAGAGTGATATGGTTATTTCTCTGCCCCCCAGGATCTGTTAGGGCTCATGTCAAGTTCCCAACTCATTTCTCTTGTTCAAAGCAAGTGCAGGAAGAAAAATATAATGAATGCAGTAAGCATTACGAGAAAGTAATTAAGATCCTGACCTTTTCCCTTACAGTTCTTATTTGTAGTCCAGAGGTCCTGTACCTTATTTGACATCCCTGCCATTATGAATCTAAGTAAATTGGGGCATTGTTGTGCTGACCCTCATCAAATGTCGTATGGATGTGTCAGCATGTCACACTGATACAGCAGCACTGACTATAGCACCACAATCCATGGGGACCATAGCATCTCTAAAAGAACATGCACAAATGTAAAAACTAAAATATATTAGAAATGAAAAACATGGAGACTTAGGAATTCAGGCAAGAGAAGAAACAGAGTTAGTTCCATAGTGAAAAGTGCTTGTTATCAACCTTGCTGGATCACCCCTGGATCCCTTTTTTTAAATATTGGGGTTACATTGGCCATCTTCCATTCTTCAGGTACAACGGATGATTTTAATGACAGGAAAAAGATGGTACCTAGTGCTACCACTCACTGCTGGAAATGGAGGAGAACCTTCTTTCATAACTGTGTAGACCTTGCCACGTCAGGGAAGTCACTTGTTGGATGACCACAAAAGGAGCCCCAACTATCTTAAAGATCCTCTCCAGAGGCCTGGCTTCTATTTGCTCTACGTCAGAGATAAGATTGGTATGTATGCATAAGTAGGGCTTTTCCGTGGTTATCCC
Organism: Rhinatrema bivittatum; assembly: GCF_901001135.1. Lineage (NCBI taxonomy): Eukaryota > Metazoa > Chordata > Amphibia > Gymnophiona > Rhinatrematidae > Rhinatrema > Rhinatrema bivittatum. The sequence goes on from NC_042631.1 coordinate 12,258,195, forward strand.
AGTCTTATAGAAAGCCGGGTCTCCTTTCGTAAGGCAACCACTGAATCTAGTATTATTCAGGAAATGGCTAAAACTATGGCTTATAGGTTGGACAATGGCTTTTGCTGAACACTATGGTTGATGTATTTTTAAACTCATTTGAGGATTTATATGTATTTCTATCTAGTTTATTTTTATGTTTTTATTTGTTGATCTTATTTTAGGATTGAATTTAGGATTTGGTCAGATAGGGGTCATTAGTTTTTATTAATATTTTTATTTTATGTTTTGTTGAGTATTTATGCTATGGTTTGAGTACATATACTATGACTTAATTGTATAATAATTTGGATTGTATGTATTTTATAACTTTCAAGAAAATGTGGAGTGTGCGTGCAAAAAAACAAAAAAAAAAAACCCAAATATTAGGCCAAGGACTGGTCAGGCTGCCATTTTGAAGACTCCAGCTAGCGCATCTTCTTAAAAAAAAAAAAAAAATCACGAAAGACTGTTTTAACTATGGTTCAATAAATGTCCATTCTTTAAAGATATTCTGTTTTTTAATTGTTTCACTTCTAATTCAAAACAACTGCATTGTTCCATCAATCAAGTCACAAGGGAGAGAAGTAAAAACAAAAAGCAACAAGTCAGTTTAGCTTTTAATTCACCCTGCACAATATGGTGGCAAATTTCCAGAAGTAGGATTTTGGTCCATTTTAACACAATTTATGGTATATGAGCTTTGTTTTATTTGTCTCTTCTTAAATTATACTTGATGCCAGTAAATTGCTGGATTCAGTTAATTAATTGTGCAAGTCAGTGGTGGATCTAGATGTCTGTGTTTGTGTCAGCTGAAAATACTTTGGGAAGAGCTGTATATGAATTTCACATCTGGCATGTAATATATATCTGCTGATGTGGAATCTGGAACAGATACAGATCCGGATCCTGACCCCTGCTCTCCATCTGTGCTATCAGAAGCTATCCCAGGGGGTGCTCCAGCCTCCCGCAGTTTGCTATGTAGATTTCAGTGAAACTAGAGGGATCCCCCACAGATTGCAGGCACTGCATTGCGAAAGGGATTAACATTGCTAATAGAGCTGTTTCAAAAACAGCATTTACCGTGCAAAAAATGCTGTTTGTTATGTGATTATATGTTTATCGTGGCAATATCACACGATATTTTCACTATCCTGTGATATTTCCCCTCCAAAAAACTGCCCGTTATTTAAATGAGCTGCTTTGTATGCATAAAATTAGCAAATGCCTGCAAAGCAGCTCATACATACCGAATCACGCAGCTTTCCACAAATAACCGAAGCCATGATATTTTCCAAAACGTTAGCTACAATTCAAGAGTTGTAGCTAACTTTTCTCGGTGGCAATGGGCCGCTAACATGCATCCTTATGTCTCCATGGTGAATTGTAAAGGGCCATTGCCAAGCCTAAACAACCCCCTCCCAATGTTTAAAAGACACTCTAGGGGGTCTGCCTAGATCCCCAAATAGCAAAGTCACATGGCAACGCCCTGCCCCCTTCTCAGCCCCACTCTTTGATCCAAGGAGAACCCCTCCATGATAAAATACCATGGCCTAGTAAATGGCTCCCTAAGTTTGTACCTGAGGCATAAACCCTTGCAGATGTGTGCACACCGGTGCCAGGTGCAGTCTTGAATCGTTTTCAAAGTGGTCTTTCACCTGTCGGTCCACTTTGAAAAGTAGGGATGAAGTCCCTTGGTACTTTTGTGCGCCGTTATAAATTACCCTCTTAGGGCCAAGCGTACTAAAGGCTTTGCTCCTGCGAATGCATCGCGCATTAACAGCCCTTCTAATGCATGCATTAAAATTGGCAGCTCAGTCTGCATGAACGGTCAATTTTAATGCACTTTATTACATGCCCCTACACGCATGAGATAATTGTGGTCTGTTTCTGACGACACTTGGCTCTTAGTGTAATATTTCAATAAAGGACCATCATCGATGTGCAGATATAATAATTGCATATCTTTATATATTTTATGAAGCGGAGAGGCTAATATCTACTGCTATGAAGAATCTCTTACAGTTTATTAGAGAATCTTTTCTCAATTATTTATAGGGTGCATAAGAGTCAAATCCTTATAGTCATCATTTTTAATTTTAATAAACCTTGGGATCTCTATGCTTTTCCACAGACATGAATTAAAGTGAAATAATCACTAGTAATACTGAACCAGGAAATTATTCTACAATACTATTTGAGAAATGCTAGTATAGCAGGAGAGAAATGCATTATAATTTCTGTGCATTGTTCTGTTTTAGTCCAGTTAGGCCATTTTGTGAAAAATATTACATCTATGTGCTGCACACTGGTGGATTTGCAAGTACCTATTTATGCTCTATATTTGTTGTAAATTAATGTTCTGTGTATTGTTTCAGAGGCTACTACACCATTTGATGTTGCTTCCAGTACGCTCAGTGTAACTAATGTTCTCAGAGGTATTTTTACACTTGTTAAACATACCGCATTTTACTTTCCTGCATTTCATAGAACTAATCTGAAAGCTTTCCTCTATGGTATTTTGGATTCAGACACCATTGTGTGTCCTCAGACTTAGGAGCTGATGTATGAAACCGTGAATAGCATTATAAATGTGATTTCTTGCTTATGAACTGCAAATAACATGTATAGTGAAATTTTGTGTACACTGGAGCCAATGTAACAAGACCCGTGGTGAAATTGGCGCTAGTTGTCAGCATGTATTTTTTTTTTTTTTTTTAGCACGCGCAACATAAGCAGGCACCTCCATGGGAATGCATTAAAGGGCCCGTATGCAAATGAGATGCATGCAGAAAGTACAGGCAAAAGTGAAGCTCGCGTGCAAAATGCACGCTCGCAGCCCTATGTAATAAACTGCACAGGTACCCAGCTGAAACCCTCATTAATGGTGACCCGCGAGCGATTCTCAGAGCGAAAGCCTTTTTATAAAACATGGGTCTGGGAGTGGGAACTGAAGGTGGGTAGAAGTAATGTTTAACCTCCTTCATGTTTCGTCTCCAACCGCGTGGCAGCTGTACCGGCAGATGCCGTCAGGCGCTGGAATGCAGCAACGATTTGCGCAACCGACCCACAAAAACTGTGCCAAACATCCGGAATAAGTGAAGGCAATCCGTGACTCTCCAGTCATGCGCTTTAACCCAACTCCTGCCCTGACCCAGGCGTTCAAAAACCTGCGTTTAAAAACCCACACTAACCGATGCGTAGCTCCCTCCACAGCTCGTGAATGGTTGATTGCCTCATTTGCATGCACTCGCGCTAAACCAGCCGCGTGTTTCTAAAGCGGGTTTGTGCGTGCGTTTCTCCCGCGCTGAACTCTTTATTATGTTCCCACGTAAGCCTAGCCTGGGGAAAACGCACGCAAAACCCTGCGCAGGTACACACACACACAAAAACCCGCGGCAGCTTTAGGGCCGCTTATTACATCGGCCCCACTGTTTGCCATTTTAATGCGCAAAGTTTAGCATTGGTGAAGCTGCTCATGAAGAACATGCTAAATCACTAATGAGCTGAGAAATCATGCTAATCAGCCCATTAGCAGCACTGCATCAGCTTAATCATGCCTGAAAGGTTTTGCAAATGTGTTGCGTTTTTCTGCAATAAATTTGTGACTTTGGAGTTTGCCACAAAGAAAATGTGGAACGGCTCATTTCAATAATATTTAAGTAAGAAAATCTTCTTGTGGTGCTGGCTTATTTCAGCAACAAATTTTGGCATTTGGTGCTTCGGCCTCTAAACTGTTTATGTTTCAGCCACGTGATTTCTCTCACGCAGCGATGCAATCGTGCTCTGTAGGTACCCAGGGCCATCGGCAGGTGCCCATATGGACTCTGCATCTTTGTATGGCATTAGCTGAATGGTTCCTGTCCCTGCTATGGATGGTTAAATGCACTGTGTTGTTGCTGAAACGTATTTGGGTTTATTCTAGGGATGCTCTTTCACTTATGGATATTTTCTTTACTGCCCCTAGAGGCACTAAATACCAGGACAAGCCTTCCCCTTTACTAACCAGAGTAACAGACAGGGGTTATCTGGACGAGTGTGGGGGAGGGGGAAAGTTGCAACCATAAGGAAAACCCAGCAGGGAATGAGTGACCGACTGGGGCAGCGGAATGACTTTTCCGCTTTTCCCCTTTTTTTTTCCCTTTTCCCCTTTTTTCCCCTTTTTCCCCTTTTCCCCCTTTTTTTTCCTTTTCCCCTTTTCTGGCCTTTTCTTTTGCTCTAACCAGTCTCACACTCCCTGTTATAATGTATTTCCTTCGCTTTTTGTTATTATGTGAACCGGCATGATGTGCCTCTCTAATGCCGGTATATAAAAGTCACTAACTAACTAACTAAATAAATAAATAAATAAATAAATCACTCTTTGGTTTTGAGTAGGGGGGGGGGGGGGCAAGTCAGTCAAGCTCCACCCCCCCTCCCCACTGGTCTCCCTCTTCCTTGCCCCTCCTCTCTATCCTTCACTCTCTCCCTCGTTTCCCCTCGCTCTCCCAGGTTGATCGGCATTAGGAAGAGGAGAGCGGTGCTGCCTCGGACCCCATTTCCTCCTCTGCTGCCTGGCCCTGACCGAATCACGCAGCGGTCAGGCCCGGAGCTGCAGAGGCAAAAGGATGAGGTGAACACCCGCTGCCCTCTCCTTCCTCCGGTCGCCGGATAGCTACTGCCTGCCTCGTCCCCGGCCTTGGCTCTCCCACAGTGACTCTGCAGGAAGGGCCAGCCATGGACCCCCCCATGACACAACCCATTCCAACACCTATGGACATAAAATGGTAACTTGTGGTCATAAAGCGCACTCTTTCGCACCTAAGCAAAGTATTATCGTTTTAAAACGAGAGGTCAAGTTTGCAACAATCTCAATGAAAGCAAAATCAGCCCCAGTGGAAAAAAACATAAAACCATGGAGCAGAGCAGGCTCTTGAGAATGAGCTGAGCACAAGACAGGAATCTCATTCCTCCAGTGCAAGATGAGTCTGCAAGGTTTATGATAGTTTAGCTTATGCTTAAAGGTGTCGCATCATTTGTTTCTTTGCTGGTTTTACAAGAGGAAGCAAAATGCCCCCCAGTCACAGACAGACACTCACGAAACCATCCCTGAAATACCGCACCTCGGTGTCTTAGGCTGCCCCAGGGCTCTCTTTAAAATTACCTCTCCTCTCTCTTTATTCTTTAATTTATCTTTTACTCAGACTAAAGTGTTGCGCTACAGGGGAAAACATGTTAATGTACAAATCACTTCTGTACAACAAATTTTGTCCAAGTTAGACTTTTCCACTTTGTAAATTGCAGAATGTGTGTTGGTTTTTTTTGGTACAAATTATTTTTCATTGAAATAACCCAGAATCTCAGTGTTACCGATTCTGTGCATTGCTTTTATTGGATGCTCTTTGTTTCAACGGCACGAAGAAGGGATCCTACTTCTTTGCTACCCCCAGCCAGGACAGACCCTGGAATGCTCTGCTGTGCTCACATTTCTTTTCTCGGGCTAAGCAGCCATCAAGAATCCCGCGCCCCCCCTCTCTTCTAACCTCCTGACCTGGCGTGGAAGAGCCCCTCCCCCCCCCCCCCCCCCGGGGTAGCACTTAAACTGCCGGTAATAACAAATCCCCCCCAGGGCCAGGACGAGAGCGCTGGGCGGCGGCGGCGGCGGCGGCTCCTCCGTTGCCTCTGACATCACAGCCCGGCAGCTCCGAGCTCTCAGCCTCCTCTCATTCCGCTCCAGTCCTGCGCCCCCTCAGCACCAGGCAGCCCGGGCAAGGCAGGCACTGGCAGCCATGCAATTCCTCGCTGCCTCCTTCCTGCTGCCTCTCTTCCCCGCTCTCCTTCTCTGCGCCAGGTGAGTGAAGGGAAAACATTATGTACATATATACATATACAGTACGGCTGTGGCGTTTGGGGTGTCTGTCTGTCTGTTGTTTTTTTTTTTTTTTAAGAAATCTCTTGCCATGCGTGGAGATCTTTTCACAGCCTAAAGATTTCGTTCCAGTTTCTTCTGGGCTTGCAACTTGAAGGAGGCATGAAGTGGGCTCGCTGTTTTCCGATCATTTCTCATCGTTTATGATCAGAGCCGCCGGCTTTGCATTGGCTTAAAGCTTTTTGCATGTTGGCAAAACATTTCACAGATCTAGAGTAGCAATCTGGGAGATCATTTTTTTTTTTTTTGGCAGTGAAATGACAGAAGCAGCTGTATCCGAGGTTAAAGTTAACGCTGTCACCGTATCAGTCCGCTCCAGTGTGGCCACTTGCACGCATTTCTGTGCCTCGGAGCTGAAAATTGCTACTTTCGACTCAGAACGATAGATTGGGGCAAGTCTTTCCAAGCCCCTGATTTGCATGTGAAACCCCCCCCCCCCCCCCCCCAAGCGCAAGGTTTAAGCTCCCAGTCTGCCTTTGTGTTGGGCAAATGAAGAGGATGCCTGAGCCGTGAGGCTGGTCTGGAAAACATTTTGGCAAAGTTGCCGGAATGCGGAGCCGGCGCTGCCACCCGCGGTGGGGAAGGCAGGCGCGCGCTGCAGCTCGGACAACTCCGGGCAACTTGGGAGCGCGCGGACATAGCACAGCATTGCCTTGCCTGCCCCCCCACCAGCCTTTCAGTCCAAGCACAGATGGTGCGGCTACTGCTGCCTGCAGCGAGATCTTGCCGAAGTCATTTGGAAAAGGAAGCTCTCAGTTACTGCTGTTTGCAGCCTCCCCTACTGCATATCATCAACAAACAAAGCATCGTGCTCCTCTCCTCCCATAAGCAAACTTTTTAGATTTCACTGAGCGGAGGTCTCCTCCGTGTAGATGTCTCATCACTTCTGCAATGGATTAAGTTAGTCCAATAAAACGGTATCATCTTATAATATTTTTATTTTTTTTTTGCTTATCTTTCCGTGCATTCAAGTGGACTAACACAGTGGCCACACCGCTTTAGCGCGTTTAGAATCTCTCTGTGGCAATTTTTTTTTTTAGCGTTAATGCTGTTTTGAGAGAGCTGTCAAGTTGCTTTTCTGCTTGGAATACTTTTATCTTGCACTATGAGTGTGATCGTTCAGCAAAAGCAACTGCAAACAAAAGTTAGATTCTCTATGAGGGGGCATCAAATTTACTTTGCCTGGGCAAAATCATTGGCAGAGGTTGAGCTTTGGAGTCAAGGTGGGGAAAAAATTGGATAGATAAAAAAAGAAAGCCATTGGTGAAAGAGAGCGGAAAGGCAACTTGAAGGAAGTAGCAAGGGTATCTGATTTCATGTAGTCCACAAGAGCCTGGTTGATGGATTATCCTTCATTTATTACTACATAAATAAAAGTTATTAATAATATCCATCTAGGCAGCGCGTCATGAGGTGATTAATTTGGTTACCATAGCCCAGTGAACTTGCTATTCAAACTGTTGAAAACTTGGAGGTTAAGCAGTATGAGGAAGGTCATGCAATAAGGACTAAGGAAAGCAAATCTGGTCACTGATCTGCAGTTCCTAGCTATAAATGCAATGCCATATCATGGTTTTATGAGCTCTGCTTTCGAGTAGTCTGTAGAACGCTGCAATAGTATTCATTGAACTGTTGTCTCATTCCCTTTGAGTGTGTGGTTGGGCGTCAGTAATTATGAGGTTGATATTCAGCACCACTGAGCCGGATAGTCAGCGGCTGCTGAATATCTGACCGAGGTTAGTGGCTGTCACTTATCCGAATAACTACTTTTCTGGCTACGGGGTGGACAGGAAATGTGCATATTGGGGAGGAGTTACTTATCCGGTTAACTTAGCCAGATAAACCAGATAAGTCTGAATATCAGCATTTAAGTTAATCGCATAAGTTAGACTTCCTCAGGAATTATCTGGCTAATACCCCATGTGCGTTAGCCGGCTAAATTTTATCTGGTTAATATCACGTGAGTTAGCCAGCAAAGTCTTATTTGACTAACTTACCTAAATGTTCATCTTTGAATATCTACCTCTATGCATCCAAAATCAGAGATTGGGTAAACTGCACAAGAAAAGCTTCAGTATCAACCAAATGTTAAAACGTTTTGACTATTTAAATTGATATTTCTCAGTTTTCTTAGACCTGGGTCTTCCTGGGCAAATCTCCCAGTTACCATAAGATTCAAGATAGCTTCTAGAATTCTCCAACAGAATGCCTCCATGCAAAACTTAGCCAGTGGTTATCGGTTAATAATGTCATCTTCACGCCCTCGTTCACTAAGCCTCAGATTAACCAAACTGTGATTTATAACCCTGCTGCCTAGGGAATCTCCTGGTGCTGTGGCAGCAAAAGGACCCCCCAAGCAATGCAGAACGGCAGCCCCAGGAATGTTGAGTCACCATTGCTTAAAGGGGGGGGGGGGGGGTCGCTCAAGCCCAAGTCAGTCCTCCTCCAAATTAGTAATAAACCCCAGGGGTCTACATAGACCCTCCCAGAGGTGGCCATTATGGTGAAAAAGGAAAAAAATAAAATAAAATAAACTTTTAAGCAACAGCAGAAGCTCTGCCTATTCCCCAATCCCTTCCCTTCACTGACAAAACCCTGCCATGGGAGGCTGGGAGGCCAGAAGACCGGGATCCACTCCTCCCACTCTGTCCCACTGCTGGACCCATCCCTTAGTAAAACATATTACCCTGGTGGTCCAGTGCCATTTTAGAAATATGCTGCTGTCCAAACCTTGATCCTAGGGACTCTGAAACTCCACTGGACCACCAATGGCACGTTTTAAAGTTAGGGAGGTCTGGGGGTGTGAATTAAGTGTCCACTAGACCACTAAGAATGTATTTTTGTGTATGGGGGTGTTCTAGGGGTGGGTCATACGTCAGTGGACCAGATTACCAGGGCTATATGTTTCACTAAAGGGGGATATGGAGTGAGCTAAGGTGTGGGGGTAGAGGATCCCAGCCTCTGTGCTTCCAGGGCTGGGTTTTTTCAGTAGCAGAGAGGGGGTGAGGTAGGGATTCTGCCATTGCTTAAAAGTTTATTGTATTTTTTTTACTTTTTCACCACAGTAGCCTCCTCAAGGAATGGCAGGGGTCCATGCAGATCCCTGGGTTTATCACTACTTCAGAGGAGAGGACAAGTTGGGGACGAGTGGCCCATTTAAGACTAGGCTGACTCCTGAGTCGTAGCTAATTTCAATTCAAATAACATGGCTTGCGAATTTTTCAGGAAACCACATTATTTGATTAGCATAGTTTAGAGCATTAAAATATGTGCGGTGCAGGGGCCTGGATAACAGAAGATATTTGCAGTATCTCGTATTATCCCTATGTTAGTCCATTTACCGCACAAGAGGTTTTTTTTTCGCGCTGTAAATGGCCTAATGCAGCTTAGTGAATGAGGCCATAAGATGGAATAATTTTGAAGGGAAAAACTGAGATATCCAATCTTTCTATCTTTGATGATGATCTCTTATACTTCATTGTAGATTTAAGTATGAGGTAAGATTACTGTCATCTTGAGAATAATATAGCAGTGTGTAACATGAATACAAGTCCACAATCCATGCTTAAAATTTCAGTGGAAAGTAGCAAGGTCTTGATCTTATCTCTTCACGGTATGAAGTGAAGTGGTACCCTAAGGGTTTTACACATGTAAATGTTCTTTACCTGTGTAAGTGGGCTTTTGAAAATTGCTACAACACATGCTATTGAATTGCCAATAGGTTTTACCCGTGTTAAAATGGCTTTTGAAAATTGCTATGATGGTATGTTAGATTGAAAATGTACCTGTAAGTGTGAATAACAAAATTGATGCCATGCAGTCTACATCTTCAGCTTCCTGATACGTGTGTGTTGAAACATGCAAGATCAAAAAGCTCCTCCTCGTTACAAATAGCATGTCTTCCAACAGATAAGAATTAGGTTTTAGAGAGTTTAATTAATTCGTGGGCTTAATGTTCTATTCTGTACTTCATACAATTTTAGGGATCTTATTTATAGTTCATGTAGATTACAGAATGGACACCATGTAACTGAAACTCTGCGGAGATATTTCATGGTAGGGTTGCCACAGTTTAACGCAATTTAACATTACCCGAAATTCCCCTATGGGCAGAATAACATCCACTTACTGTAATTTAATGTGATGGCACCGAATAGTGTGGCATAACAAATTATATTGTCAAGCTATGTGCTTGCTATCATGTACTTGCATTTGATCACTACTTTGGTAATCTTTCTAGCTGTTTTTCCAGTGAGAAAAACACAGAAGGAAGGAAGCTTGGACTTGTAGGGATTTTTTTTTCAATCAGTGAAATGTGTTATTAGGCCGAAAGATATGTTGGCCCGCTGATGTACATTGTGGAGTCCTGCCCTGATTTCCAAAATGGGGAAATTGTAACAGTATGAAACAAGCTAGAAGCCTAAAAAGATGTTTGCTAGGAAAAGGTGAAGATGTCTCCGAAGAAGGCCAGTCTGTTTGTGGTATTTATTACTTCGTGTGAGGGTACAGCTAATGTACAATCTGCGACCTTACCCAAAAAGGTTTGTTCGAGCAATTGCTAAAGCAAAGAAGCAATTCAATTTATCTGCCTGATAAAATGGCTTTGCTCAACACATCAACGGCCACCGTGAGTAGCAAGACGTTTTCCCCACCCTGAGGTTTCTTTAGAAATTCTTTCCTGACACGTTGCCATGTACACAAAGCTATCTCCATTTAGTATCTTCTACCTGGGCTGAAATCCACTCAGCAAGTTACTCAATGATAAATGCGGATACAGGCCATTTGTTCGCCAGCTTCATTTGGGGACATCGCCTTTCCTTATTTCTGTTTTCCATTTACAGTTCAAGACTCTTGGCTAGAAAATTCTAATTGCACATCTGGACTCACCTGGCAAAATGAACACAGTCAAAAAAAAAAAAGTGTGCTTGAAATGAAATAACCATCATCATAATTTGCATTCATATTGCAGATGATTTCAAACTGCCCACATGACTGGAGAGCCCGAGGGCAATTTTTCTCCATGGTCTCTGCAGCGACATTCAAATGAAAAGGAGATGTGTGCCGGCTCTTTCTGTGAATAATTTTTATGATGTATAGGTTTGAAATGGTTTTCACTTTTTTACCTAACTGGAGATGCCTCCACTACAGTCTGGGTAAAAGGTCACGGGCTGTGGAACTGCGTGTATATAGAGTGGGTATTTTTCAAATTGGTCGTTGATGCCGAGCTGCGTCCCAACATGCTTTCCCATGCTAATTACTCTGGAGTTAAAATGAATACAAATCTAGCTACCAGTTTTGGTGCCCAATCTGTGTGAGAGCTTCCAAAGGGAAGGAGGCATATTGTTGTTGCTGTTAGAGTTAAGAAAATGAAAGCATAGGGTTATAGAGGGTCAGATGGGGAGTCAATGGAAGAGCTGGTTTTGAACTCAAGCCTTGGGAGTAGCACAGACCCTTGGTTCATCAACATAAGTTCATGTATTATTGACAACTCTGCAGCCATTGTCTGAGACAGGATGCTAACATAAGAACATAAGAAAATGCCATACTGGGTCAGACCAAGGGTCCATCAAGCCCAGCATCCTGTTTCCAACAGTGGCCAATCCAGGCCATAAGAACCTGGCAAGTACCCAAAAACTAAGTCTATTCCATGTTACCATTGCTAGATGCTGGCCTAGAAGGGCCATTGGTCAACGCGGCTTGACCTTTTGTATGTTCCCTTCCCTTGTGATTCTGCAGTCTGTAATGGAAAGAGTTAATTATTTCACTATTAGGCTGTTGTGCTATTTCTGGGTAGGCAATGCTTCCAGAACGGTTTCCCCTTTTTGCTGTAACTGTATTGCCTTTCAGTGATTATTCCCTGCTGACTGTAGGTTTGCATTCATTGTACTAAACGTTTTTAGCTGCAGCCTGTCCTAGCACCAGGTTTTGATACTGTACAGTACAGTTGTTTTGTTATCCTGCAGCACTTCACAAAGCTGTTTCCTTCATTCTATGCCACAGAGCTCAGCTTTGTCCATTCTGTGCTAGCATATGGTTGTCTGTTTTTTTTAATCCATGAAGCCCAGAGCCAAAGCTCTCTCTCCCTCTTAAACACTCTCTCACACTACAGAGCAAACATGTAAACTCAGTAAAATGCATAATGATATTATTGCTAAAATTCATTAAACATATACAAATAATAGGTCCATGAAAGGAAGCACAACTGATATTTGCTAATTTAACAGCAGAAACATGATCACACTTTTTCTAAAACACTGTTCCACAGCAGCCTCAAATTGCCTTTGCAAAGAGTCAGTAATTTACCTCAGAAGAACAAATGCCACATGGGGTGACTAATGACAGCTTAAAATAGACCTTGAGACTTTGTTAGAATGGTGCTAGCACAGTGCAAGCAAACTCCTACAATGGGTCATTAAAGCTGCTTCAGAGCACTGCATTGGGTCTTGGAACTGTTGGTGGGTACAGCTCACTTGAAATGTGATAAAAGGCAGATGCAAAGTAATTGTGGTGGAAAGGCTATCTACAAAGTCCTCAACTCAAAACAAGGGTACAAGCACTGCCCACAACCATGGTAAGGATCATTGAACTCTGGGCATATGGGATAGCTGAGGAGGTTTGGAACTTTACTCCATCCATCAGCCTTCCAAAGTTTCTCTTCTTACTTAGGGTCCTCTTGTTTCTCAAAAGAACTGGGATTCATGCCTTCTGATATATGTTTTACAGGATTCCATGATTCAATCACAACATAAGGTTATATGTCTTATTTTAGGCTTCTTGTTGTTAGTTTAGTGCTCTTTTTAGGGTGATCATACAGGTCCATGCCCAGGGGGACAATCTGAGTCAGTTCTGGTTTTGCCCCATGGAATGCCTCTGTATCGCTCCATGGTGAGACCGCACCTTGAATACTGTGTACAATTCTGGTCGCCGCATCTCAAAAAAGATATAATTGCGATGGAGAAGGTACAGAGAAGGGCTACCAAAATGATAAGGGGAATGGAACAACTCCCCTATGAGGAAAGACTAAAGAGGTTAGGACTTTTCAGCTTGGAGAAGAGACGGCTGAGGGAGGATATGATAGAGGTGTTTAAAATCATGAGAGGTCTAGAACGGGTAGATGTGAATCGGTTATTTACTCTTTCGGATAGTAGAAAGACTAGGGGGCACTCCATGAAGTTAGCATGGGGCACATTTAAAACTAATCGGAGAAAGTTCTTTTTTACTCAACGCACAATTAAACTCTGGAATTTGTTGCCAGAGAATGTGGTTCATGCAGTTAGTATAGCTGTGTTTAAAAAAGGATTGGATAAGTTCTTGGAGGAGAAGTCCATTACCTGCTATTAAGTTCACTTAGAGAATAGCCACTGCCATTAGCAATGGTTACATGGAATAGACTTAGTTTTTGGGTACTTGCCAGGTTCTTATGGCCTGGATTGGCCACTGTTGGAAACAGGATGCTGGGCTTGATGGACCCTTAGTCTGACCCAGTATGGCATTTTCTTATGTTCTTATGAAGTTCTGATTTCCCAATTGAGTTCTTTGAGTAAAAGAATACATCTCCCAGCATGCCATGGGTTAAAAATAGGACTGGTTAAGCTTAGAAGACATTTAAAATGTAGAAATGTCTCACTGAATGTTCTGGATCCTCAAAAGCAAAAACAGTGTTCTTACTGTGCATATATTCTTTTTATAGTAGGAAAGAAATTGTGAGAAACTTAAATTGTGAACCATCATGCTGCAAAGTATAACACACGCAATTCATTAAAAGAATGCATGCTTGAATTTTAACATTTCAGTTGTATAAAGCAAACCTTCACAAAATACATGAATATTAGAGCTCTGGCAAATCACAGTAGTCCTGCATTTTTTTAAATTGTTCAAACTGTTTATTAAACTTGAATACAACATGTGCGGCAAGCGGGTGCTCCTACGCTCGCCACATATAATAGAAAATACAATTAATTTTTTGATTACATTCATTATTTAAAGCACCCCATTCCTCTACTGTTGATGTCGATGGCACTGACCATATGTTGCTACGGTAACCCATGCTACGGTAACCCATGGCAGAACAGTAGAGAGAACTGGCACTACATGAGATCATGGAGAGCTCTTCAGCCAGCAGCCACTCTCTCTCCAATAGAGACAGGTTACATCAGGCTGCCCCCTAGTGGCTGGTATAAAAGAAGCAAGCATTATCTTCCATTTTGAATTCTTTAGCTTTTAGGGAAGACACATTTAACTGAGGATTAGGTTTCTAAACCTTATGCTTTAGATTTTTAGGTATCCGCCTAAGTAAAAATAACTTCCAGAGATTATATCTAGTCTATTTTTAATGGCTATCCTTTGAAAAAGGCTTCAGTTTGGAATTTTGATTGGTATTCAATTTTCCATTATCAACAAATATATTAGAATATGGAGGGTATTATTACACTATTATTGTTGCCCACCCTCCAACAGCTGAAATTGTAGCCATGGCACGTTTTTCATTTCATTTTACACATGATGTAAAACCGTTTCTCAGGATTATTTTTATATGTATGTCAGTATGTACATTAGATTATAGAGGTCAAATAGCCTTTTTTGGCCATCCTGTTTCTAAGTTTCTAATCTTTTGAAAGAGTAACACAGAATGTTAGAGCTGTACCATGTTCTCAATTTATCCAGACAATATTTTCTACCAGTGGAACAAAGTCTTGGTAAATAGGTTCCATTCTTTTTGTTTATTCGCAGGTTCATTGCTTCCTCACAGGTCCTTCAGGGACTTGGAGAGTTGCCAGACAGGGAACAAGAGTTCTCTTGGCACACACCAAGCCCTATAACATGGGATAGCTACTTGCAAGAAATTATTTTCTCCTTTTGATAAGATATAGTGCTATACTTTAGCACTGTATGTACCTAAAGATAATTTAAACAGACAACTGTGGGAGCACTGAGAGGAGAGGATCACCTTGCTGGTGGCTGAAAGGAATCAGTAAGCTTTTGCTTGGGACATTGTCTTTTTTTTTTTAAAGTATTGGGGCAAAGTTAACTATTTGATAATATTATTTAGTGTGCTTGTGCTTTTAATAGTCAGTAAGGCAGCAAATAAACAGAAGTTAGACTGTATTTTTAAATAGTCAGTCAGAAAGGCGCTAGTAAACAGAAGTTAAGAGTGTTTGTATACTTTAAAAAAAAAAAAAATTGCCAGAAGCTAGGAGCAGTGTATACCTAAGTAAAAAGGTTGAAAAGTTCAGTTACTTACCTTGGAAAAGTGTTGAGGTAGTGTGATTTGGTTTGATTAGGTACCAACATTTGTTAATCAAGAAAGCAGTGAGTCACTCTGGCTGACTAATTGAAGTTAGACTGTATTTCCCAACCCTCCCATCCCTCGCCCAACAACACCTTATTGAGAGTTTGATCATTCCCGTGTAGGCAACTACCAGACATATAGTGAATTCACTAATACATTTAAAGGACATTAATTAGACACATTCCTACTCCCATAGCAACCTAAAACTTAAGTAGGAACTGAACAAATTTGAGATGAAGGCAGCAGTCCAGCAGCAAGAGGGGGGCTTCCCAGATTTTACTCACATAACTTAGACGCATTTATTCCCCGTAAGTTTGCTTTTACATGCCTAAGTCAGAGGATTATATAACATTGCACACGACAATGAAATTACCTGTTTTACCAATTGGTTTACCAGTTCACCCAGTCTATCTGTAGTTCATGAAGACCCTCCTGGCTCTTCAGCCTGGTCTCCCCATTCCACCTAAACCCCCCTACCCAGTCATTTTTTTCACTTTGGAGATGTTTGTGATCACTTACACCAGATATTGAACAGGAATAAATATACACAAGTGAAAGACTTAAGCAAGTCACTTTTGGCAGGTTGTAAAAAAGCAGTTGATGTGAGTAAATGTTGGCCCCTCCCCAAAATGCCCCTGGTCCACCCCGTTTTATACGCTCAAGTTTGCTCCCCGACCCTGATATACGTGCACATGTTGTGGCTTTTAAAATAGTGTATACACGCATACATGCTATTTCATGCTTGCACACGCTGTTTTCTACATGCATATCATTTGAAAATTCACCTCTTAATGTCTACAAAGCCTCATTTTACTATTATATCAGATGGAAGCCCTTTGGTAGCACAGCATAGCCATGTAGAGTAGTGGGCATTAATTCAGTAATGGCTTAGAGATAAATGTGTCCCTACCGAATCATAATTTTAGAAAAATGTCAACATTGTTTAGGGCTAGTTGATTGTCTCTAAGACCATTAGAACATACGAAGTGCCAATTTGGGTCAGACCAGGGTTCATCAAGCCAAGTATTCTGCCTCTGACAGTGGCCAGTCTGGTTTGCAAGTACCTGGCAGATCCCAAATAATTGATCTTTTTCACTTCCAGTGGTAAGTGATGGCTTTCCCAAGTCTACCTGGCTAGTAACTGTTTATGGACTTTTCCTTCAGGAACTTGTCCTATCCTCTTTTAAACCCCAGTACATTAGTTGCCTTGACTACGTCTTCTGGCAGCAGATTCCATAGCTTCATTGTGCACTGAGTGAAAAAAATACTTCGTACGATTTGTTTTAAATCTGCCAGTTGCTAGTTTCATAGTGTTCCCTAAGCCTAGTGTTTGAAAGGGTAAATAACAATTCCCTATTTACTCATTCTATTCCACTCACAATTTTACAAATTTCAATCATGCATCATCTCAGTTGTCTCTTTTCCAAGCTAAAGAGCCCTAATCTTAACCAATAAGTCTTGATGCTTTTGCTGCAACGTCGCTCTCTGCTTCAGAAGTGAGTTGGGGGTTGGAAGGAAAGAGGAACTTGGATTAAGAGACAACCAACCCAAGCCATAGCTTTTTTTTTTTTTTTTTTACAGTCTGGGGTATGATGCGCAGACATTGGGGGAAAAACAGAGGACTGCTTCTATGGTCAACTTCATAAGCAAAGCACATCAAGCAGGACTGACTGATACATGAGGGTAACCTGCACGGCACGGCAGATACTGCCTTGGGAAGCCTCCTGGGCAGACTGGATGGACTATTGGTCCTCTTCTGCCTCATTTCTGTGTTTCTGTATTTCTAAGTAATCTGTTTAGCCTGTCTCCATAAAGGAGATTTTCCATTCCCTTAATCATTTTGGTCTCCTATTCCGAATTCTAGCCTCTATCTATCTTGCAAAATAGCTAACATGGTAAACAGACACATTGTCCCATAGCTGCAACTTAGGAAGATATCTATTGGATTGGCTTGGACTTTTGAATTTATAGTTCCATAAAATACTTATTTAGGCATTTATAAAAACAACAACAAATAAAGCCTGGAGAAAACAGATTATATCAAATCTCCCTATCAATAAAGTACCACTTTGTTTTCATATTTTTTTTTCAAATATCTATTGGCAACAAGATATATTGGCTGACCAAAAAGCAGAGTTACATCCAGTAAGCTCCATAATAGAAAATGTCCATTAAACCAAACTTGTCTGAGGGAATAGTAGCAAAGTAAAATAGTAATTGAAGGCAGATAAAGACCAATGATCCATCATGTCTGCCCAGCAAGTTGCTTATGGTAGTAACTGTCACTCTGGGCAATTCCTCACCTCCCCATACCTTTTGTTAAGGGTAGAAATTGCCGCTTCATGCAAGTTACTCCCTTTGCCTTCTGCTAAGAGTGGTAACTGCTGCTCTGTGCACATTACCCCCCCATGCAGAAATGTTATACATAAAGTTAATTTAGTTTACATTCCTATCCTCTAACCTCTAAGGATCAGTAATGTTTATCCCATGTCCTCTTGAATTCGAATACCATTCTCGTCTTCACCCTTTTCAGGAGGGTGTTCTGGGCATCCACCACCCTCTCTGTGAAGAAATATTTTCTAAGGTTGGTTCTTTGAACCCACTTCCCTCGAGTTTATTATTATGAACCCCTATTCTACAGTTTCCTTTCCAACAGAAAAGGTCTGAAGTATGTGCATCATTAACACCTTTCAGATATCTGAATGTTTGCATCATATCTCCCTTACACCTCCTTTCCTCCAAGGTATACATATTTAGATCCTTCAGCCTCTCCTCATAGGTCTTTTGATACAGACTCTACACCATTTTGGTCACTCTTCCATTGACTACTTCCAACCTGTCTCTATCCTTTTGGAGATACGGTCTCCAGAACTGAACACAGTACTCCAGGTGAGCATCATCTGTATAGGGCATTAACACCTCTTTTTTCCTGCTGCTTATTCCTCTCTCTCTGCAGCCCAGCATCTCTCTGGCTTTAGCCACCACCTTGTCATATTGCTTTGTTGCCTTCAGCTCTCCAGACACTATCACCACAAGGTCCCCTCTTGGTCTGTGCTCATCAGTATTTCACCCCCAATCACATACAGCTCTTTTGGATTATTTCACCCCCAAATGCATGACTGCACTCCTTGGCATTGAATCCCAGCTGCCCAACCTTCAACCAAGTTTTCTTAAATCCCTTTTCATTCTCTCTTCTCCTTCAGGTATATCCACTCTGATACAGATCTTAGTATTATCTGCAAAAAGACAAACTTTTCCTTCTAACCCCTTTGCAATGTCATTCACGAAAAATTAGTGGCATTGCGGAGATGTTAAAGGAAAAGGCTGTCAAGGTTATATTACAAGCTACCAACACATGCATTTTTATATTCTGAAAGTGTTATAAGCATTGCACAGTCTATAAAGTACAGAGCTGTGAGACTTGTGTTCAAATCCCCTCATTACTAGAGATGTGTGAATTTTTAAAAGTTTGTGAATTAGTTCAGTGAACCCCATGAGAAGTTTGTGTCAAATCTTTATCTGAAATATGTTTATTTGATTTATATTCCACTTTGCAGGCACTTCAAAGTGAATTACATTCAGGTACCATAGGTAACATATATCCAATGTGGATTTCTCAAATTGACAAATATCCATTGGCAGTCAAGTCCAATTTATTGGATCTACATCAGGAAGATTTCAGGCAGATTCTTGTGGCAGTGGTGAATCCACATTGGTTCTGGTTAGATCTCAGAAAGAGCACTAAATTCAGCGTTCAGTTTTCCTCCTATCTCTTCTCATTACCTGCTACTGGCTCTGTAACTAGTCTAGCTTTCAGGAAAGTTTTGACTCATCTTGTGATTAAGCTCTTTATTCTTCTTAATTCTTTCCCTCACAGTAGTAAGAACTTCTTTCCAACCTAGGCGTAGTTGTAATTTCTGTTCCTGGGTTATTCAATATTTGCAAAGCACTTTGGAACCTCCAGGGTAGCATTCTCTGAAATGCTCCCTGTTCTATGTGCAGGTCCCGAGAGGCAGGAAGAGCTCCAGAGTCTCAATGTGTGAATGAGATGATGGTGCAGGGAAGAGGGATTCAGTTTTGTAAGGAAATAGACAACCTTTTGGGGAAGGGGGAGACTTTTCCGAAAGGATGGGCTCCACCTTAACCAGAGTGGAACCAGGCCGCTGGTGCTAACTTTTAAAAAGGAGATAGAGCAGCTTTTAAACTAGAACAAGGGGGAAAGCCGACAGTCACTCAGCAGTGCATGGTTTGGTGGAATGTATCTTTGAAGGATACTAATAAAACAGGAGAGTTAGGGCATCCCAACAGAGAGGTTCCAATAAAAGCAAAAGTAGTCCATGTACCTATAAGTAAAAAATCACCTGAGCTAAAGAATTCCAAATTATCTATATAAATTGAAAAGCAGGTGTTAATACAAACAAAAAACACACTTTGAAATGTCTGTATATCAATGCTAGAAGTCTAAGAAGTAAGATGGGAGAGTCAGAATGTATAGCAGTGAATGATGAGATAGATATAATAGGCATCTCAGAGACCTGGTGGAAGGAGGATAACCAATGGGTCAGTGCTGTATCAGGGTAGAAATTATATCACAATGATAGGGAGGATCAATTTGGTGGGGGTGGAGAGATATAGAGTCTAACAGAATAAAGATCATACAAGAGACTTATATGCTCAGTAGAATCTATATGGGTAGAAATCCCATGTGTGTTGGGTAAAAGTATAATGAAAGGAGTATACTACCGTCCACCTGGCCAAAATGATCAGACAGATGATGAAATGCTAAGAGAAATCAGTGAAGCTAACCTATTTGTCAATGCAGTAATAATGGGAGATTTCAATTACCAAAACATCTGGCTTGCTGACACCTTCTTGTAGGCTACAACATTTATACATTTTGAGTTCCCCTTTTTTTGCTTTTTGATGACTTTACTCCCTTGGGTAACTTTTTGATTCCCCTTAAGATTATAGTTAGATTTCAATTACCCCAATATTGATTGGGTAAATGTAACATTAGGACATGCTAGAAATATAAAATTCCAGATGGAATAAGCAAACGCTCATGGAGCAATTGGTTCAGGAACCAACGAGAGAGGGAGCTATTTTAGATTTAATTCTTAGTGGAACGCAGGATTTGGAGAGAGAAGTAATGGTGGTGGGGCCACTTGGCTATAGTGATCATAACATGATCAAATTTGAACTAATAACTGGAAGGGGGAACAATAAGTAAATCTACAGCTCTAACACTAAATTTTCAAAAGGGAAACTTTGATAAAATGAGGAAAATAGAAAAAAAACTGAAAGGTGTAGCTGCAAAGGTTAAAAGTATTCAACAGGTATGGACATTGTTTAAAAATACAATCCTAGAGGTGCAGTCCAGATGTATTCCACGCATTAAGAAAGGTGGAAGGAAGGCAAAACGATTACCGGCATGGTTAAGCAGTGAGGTGAAAGGCTATTTTAGCGAAAAACAAATCCTTCAAAAATTGGAAGAAGGATCCATCTGAAGAAAATAGGGAAAAGCATAAGCATTGGCAAGTTAAGTGTAAAACATTGATAAGGCAGGCTAAGAGAGAATTTGAAATGAAGTTGGCTATAGAGGCAAAAACTCATAATAAAAACTTTAAAAAATATATCCAAAGTAAGAAACCTGTGACAGAGTTGGTTGGACCGTTAGATGATCAAGGAGTTAAAGGGGCTCTTGGGGAAGATAAGGCTATTGCAGAAAGTCTAAATGAATTCTTTGCTTCTGTGTTTACTATTGAGGATGTTGGGAAGATACCGGTTCCAGAGATGGTTTTCAAGGGTGATGAGTCAGATGAACTGAACTAAATCACTGTGAACCTGGAAGATATAGTAGGCCAGATTGACAAACTAAAGAGTAGCACATTACCTGGACCTTGTACCTGAAGACTGGAGGGTGGCCAATGTAACCCCAGTATTTAAAAAGGGCTCCAGGGGTGGTCCGGGAAACTATAGACCAGTGAGACTGACTTCAGTCCTGGGAAAAATAGTGGAAACTATTCTAAAGATCAAAATCACAGAGCATATAGAAAGACATGGTTTAATAGAACAGAGTCAGCATGGATTTACCCAAGGCAAGTCTTGCTTCACAATTCTGCTTCATTTTTTTTGAAGGTGTCCGTACATATGTGGATAAAGGTGAACCAGTAGATGTAGTGCATTTGGATTTTCAGAAGCCATTTAACAAAGTCCTGCATGAGATACTTTTAAGAAAACTAAAGTTATGGGATAGGAGGCAGTGGCCTTTCATGGATTACAGACTGGTTAAAAGACAGAGAGTAGGATTAAATGGTCAATTTTCTCAGTGGAAAAGGGTAAACAGTGGAGTGCCTCAGGGATCTGTACTTGGACCGGTGCTTTTCAATAAATTTATAAATGATCTGGAAAGGAATATAATGACTGAGGTAATCAAATTTGTAGATGAAACAAAATTATTCAGAGTACTTAAATCACAAGTGGATTGTGATAAATTGCAGGAGGACCTTGCAGGAGTGGAAGATTGGGCATCCAAATTGCAAATGACACATAGGTAAAAATAATCCATGCTGTAGTTGCATGATGATAGGTTCCCTATTAGGAATTACCACCCAGGAAAAAGATCTAGGCATCATAGTGGATAATACATTGAAATAGTCGGCTCAGTGTGCTGCAGCAGTCAAAAAAGCAAACAGAATGTTAGGAATTATTAGGAAGGGAATGGTGAATAAAACGGAAAATGTCATAATGCCTCTGTATCGCTCCAATGTGAGACCGCACCTTGAATACTGTGTACAATTCTGGTCGCCGCATCTCAAAAAAGATAGTTACTATGGAGAAGGTACAGAGAAGGGCGACCAAAATGATAAAGGGGAATGGAACAGCCCATGATGCATGAACAGAGAGAAAAGGAAACATGACTGCCCGCACAGTAACTTTTCAGCAACAGAAAATAGACTTCTCAAGATGCACCGAAAAGCAAACCGGTGAGGACTGAGGCTGCTAGGTGCAGCTGTAAGGGCAGCTGGGAGGAGGCCTGGGCTGTCGGGCCATGATTTCTGTAGCTCTCAGATCCTAACCCCTTTACTGAAGGAGCTCCTCTCCATAACTTCCAAGGTCACCATAACCTTTGTGATGACATTTTAAAGCAGCAGAGGGCCACAGCGGGGGGGGGGGGGGGGGGGAGCTTTCCTTTCCTTGAAGTGAAATAGACTGGGAGTTCGGCCTGCTCTCTGCCTGTGCATAGCCAGAAAAGAATCAAAGGACTACAAAGAGCAATGCTTTGTGATATTTGCTACCCAACGTCAAGTGCCGACGAGTGGAAGGATTCTTTGCCCACTGCCTTGCATCTTCTTAGATGACTGAGTCATTCCCTATTATTCTGACTGTTTATATTAATCTCCCTCCCCCTGCCTGTGAGACCCTTCACAAAACAGATTTCTGACCTGCTTTGTCTCCTTTCTCTGCCTTCTATGTATTTTTTTTTCCACTTACCTTCCACCCTGCTTTCTTTTCTTAAATACTTCTCTAATATGGTAACTTTCAAAGCTGGGCTTGATAGACCTCATTTGGCCATGTGGAACTGCTCATAGATAGTGAGAGAAAAGCTCGGGGACACAGTAAAAGTCTGGAGCCTTTTTTTGTTTGCTGATTTAATTTTAAACGTTTTGCTGTGCAGAGTATTCATTTATAAAGTTTGATGTTCTTTTAAGGGGATGCTTGCCCCCTCTCAGCATAAATTATTTTCCTGTGATGAATGATACCTAGGTCGTAATTTGTTCTCATCCTCCCACCCCCTTTCCCTCTACCTCCACATTTCTTTTTCTAACTCCCTCTTTCCTTCCTCTGACACCACTCTCTCTCTTTCTCTCTCTACCCCTAAGCTTGCTCTCCCCCCCTAATCCCTATGTCTCTATCTCTCCCCACTCCTAGCTGCTGCAGTAGTCTGACTCCCACCCCCAAGATGTTGTATATTGGGGGGAGAGGGGGAGACGATAGAAACCTTGATAGCAGCTGTTCAGACATTGGCTGCAACTAGACCTGCCCTCTCCCCCCCCCCCCCTCCCCCACAACACTTAACTGATGTCAGATGAGGTGGATGGGGCAACTGCAGCAAAATGGAGTCTCTAGAAGTGTGAGGACATTGCAGGTTGCCCCCATTCTCCTCCTCCTCCTAAGGAATATCCCTGCATGCAGGCTAGGATCGATCTTCTGGATCATGTGGGCCATCGCTGCTGCTCTAGACTCCTCCCCCCCCCCCCCCATTCATTGCTTCCCCCTCCCATGAAGTGCACTCCTCCAGTTTGTACACTCCTGGCGTGCATGCTAATGTGTAGTGCATAGGTCTCTAGATGGTATACATGTTAAACCAGTTAGATAATGTGAGAATCACTGCTGAATTAGCATTGCTCTGAAGGAAACTGCAGAAGCTTGTAAAAAGCTACAGAGGTCTTTATTATAGTTGCAAATAATTACATTGGTTGGTTAAAGCCTTCTTCCTGAGTTCTATCATCACCATACATGAGGCACAAAAACTGCTTTGAATGCCTTTTATTTCCATTTATTTCTGCCATGCAGGAATCTGCAAAATCCAATTGGGAAGGCATTTTTTCACTGTCTGCTGAATCATGACATATAAATAATTTTGCAGCTTAAGATGCTATTTACAATGAAAGTACTATCACTGCACATTTATTTTTTTATGAGAAAACATAGCCTTTGATAAATCTAAGGTCAGTAGAAAATTTTCTTCTGAAGAAATACAATTACAGTTACATTTCTTTATGCATTGTATGGCTACAAATGGTATAAAACTGTCTGCAGAAAAACACCTTGTCATGGTGTTGTCTGCGATGCTGCAGAATAGTAGTGGCACCCAGCTTCAGAGTATCAGTAGAACTGGAGAAAGGACCATTGTGCTATGGATCAGCTACCCCAAACTATTTGTCGCACTGCGGGGTGCAATTGATGACCAGTGCCCCACTGTAAATGTAAAGAGCATGAACGGGCAGTGGAGTAATCATGTTCTGAAGAGGAGAGAGCTAGCTAGGCTTTGCTTTCTAGACTCTGGGACAATTCTTTGAACTTTCATATTAAAGTCCCTGTCACCAATTTCCAATCCATTCATTGATTTGATTCAATAATTAGTAGCTAGCACACGGGTGTCAGATGTTGGGGGCCCAGCAGTTATTGTCACGCTGAGCAGCCCTTCTAAACAACGGTTAATTCACATGTAACTGGAACAGAATATTTCAGTCTTCTCCTGTAGGCACAAATAATTAATCTGGTTTTTGGGATACTCACAATGAATATGAATGAGCTAGATTTGCATACATTGGAGAGCCAGTGTATGCAAATTGATTTCATGAATATTCATTGTGGCTATCCTAGAAACCAGACTGGACAGGTGTGCCTCCAGGGCTGGGTTGGAAAATGTTGAACTGGAACAGAAGTTGAACCTGGTTTACAAACTGCATGCGTATTAAGTAACCTGGTCAGGTTATAGTCTAAGCACAGTTGTTTACTTCTCTTCAGGGAACAAACAAAAAGTTTTAGGTTCAGTGAACTTAAACATGCGCAAAGGCAAACTTGCAGGTTCAAGCAGAAGAAGGCTTCTCCATTATAATTCAGTACGGGGTCAAGATGCACAGTAAATCAGTTCCTTGGAAACTCACGAAGCTTTGAAAGAACTTGCAGGTCTCTTCTAAGATCGATTCTTACAGGCCTCCGAGCTGCCTAATTGCTGGGATCACTAAGATAGTCCCGGAGTTGAGGATCAGTCGGGTTCCTCAGGGGTGAACCCACTGGAATATATTAGGCTCTGGGCAAACAAATGCTGCTTGAGTCTGCATTTACCTAAGCCTGACTCTAAATGCAGAATTCCCAGCCTCCACTGAGATGACCCCAGTTTGAGTGGGTTTTTTTGCTTAGATAACTGGGTCATGGCTCAGGGGAGGTCATGGGACGTGAATCTAATTCTGTCCACACTGACACTGAGCAACCTTAAGTGAGTCCCTTCGTCTTCCTGTGTTTCCAGGACCCAGTTGGATAGAAGCCATTTGACTCAATGTGGCTTCTACCAGTCAACAAATGAAACTATTAAGTATATTAGTTTGTTTATCAGTAGATCTTACCATATCTAGTCTGAGGCCTGAATTTTAAGTTATTTGCAATGGTAGTACTTTACTACCTGAAGATTTTGAGGCAAGATGAAATAGTGTTAAAAAGTATATATATCTTTGGAAACCTTTGGCTAATTTACAAGTCTCAGAGTCCTCTTTAAAACACACTTACATTCATATCATGCAAAGTAATAGTGAAAGTTCTGGATATGCACCAAAGCTAAATAAAAGGACTTAAATTATTGTTTGTATATATAAAAATTATAACCATATTTCAAATAAAATGTACATACTCATAATGGCAGTTTATAGTCATTCACTTTAAATTAGCCACCAACAGATTTTCATAGGATTATAATACTATGAATAATTTTGATTCTATTGACCTAAAATTTTAAATTGTAATATAAATGTTGATGAATATGTTAGAATATTACATGTTGCTTTATAGACCTTGTTATAAAACTAAACTTATATTCATTCTACTGAAATTAAAATTTGTTAACTTTTTCTCTGTGGACCTTATTCTGTTGGTTACAGCATTGTCATTCAAATCTTCAACAAAGTCTAACAGCAGTTCCTAATCAATAGATAAGAACATAACAACATAAGAACTCTGTCAGCTTTGCACATGTTTACAATACACTACCACCTTGACAACATGCAGCTAGAAAGATGCAATGTCTTTTTCTCACATATGAAAGTGGATGAGCATTATGTGCATCTATGCTAAGTTACTGGATGAAGTTACTGGATGAAACTCATACAATGTTGAGTGGTTTGGGGTACTTGGTGAAGTGGCGGTGAGGGTCTTAGGTCTCGGTGGATGAATGGAATATGCATCTGAATTTGCGGCATTGTTTTGGGACATTAGATTGGGGGAGATAGGTAAACTGATCATTGTGGATGCGTGCTCTGTAGTAACGTGAAAATTACTTGTTATTGTAGTGTTCCAAGTTATATAAGTGAAAATCACATTGCTGTTTGCAAATGAAAATTCTTAAAAAAAAAAAAAAAAGCCTTGACAACACTACAGAGGTGATTACTGCATGGAGTTAGTTGGAAATGATATATTCTAGTAGTTTGAATTGTTACTTTCAAACCGGTCACAGTAAACCAGCCAAATAGAAAAAGAGATGATGCTGATTAATAAAATTATAGTCTGCTTTTGTTTCATCAGGAGCAAATATAAACATCTCTTTAGTGGCTATATTGGGAATCTTTGACAAGGAAGTCTGAGAAATTAGGCTGCATGGAATAGTCTTTAGGAAAAGTTCCCATTTTCTGATATGCAACTTAGACACAGAAGAGGCTGCCAAGAGTATTAGCAGACATCAGTTAGAGAATTGTTGATCTACAAAGTTTGCTTTCCAACCTCTAAAGTCATGAGCATGCTGTAAAGATAGTTTTAAAAGTGGTTAGGCATAAAATAATCAGATTCAATAGTGTAATTAAATCTGATTTCAATTGGGAAATCAAACAATATACCGTCTGATGGTTTTCAAGATTAACTTTTTGCAGATGTTAATTTGTTTCTTTGCAAATTATTGAGAGGCTTTAGCCCAGTTCACCGTTATGAAATAATCCTTCATGCAAATGTTCACAATCTAGCAAAACTTTTCATACAAATGCTTCCTCTTCTCCCCAACCCAGAAGTATAATATCTTGAAAAAATAGTACAAGAGAATGTTGGAAAATTCTTGAGAATGTCATGAAAAGTAATGTAGCATTAACTGATCTATTGCAATGTACTCTTGAGTTTCAGGCAAAAAAAAAATGAACGCAAATAAGTTACTCTTCAAAACTAATTTGTAAGGTTGCAAACTCGTTTATCTTTCACACTTTTGACTTCAGGAGCAAAAGTCTTGGCCCATTCACTATTTGAGATGATACTGCTGAGCCTATAAAAATGAATCACTTTGACTTCACCATTTGGGCCATCACAAATGGCTGCTTCTGTTGTCTTGTGTCACAGACACAGAGAAATATGACAGCAGAAAAAAAAAACCAAAAACCAGAGCACAGGGCTTACCTAGTGTGTTTCATAAACTGAAGAAAGGGTTGCATGATTTGATTGGCTCAGTCTTTACTTTTGGGATTGATTTGAACACCTCAATAAATTACTCACCCCAAACCATATTGAGAATAGGAGGTCACTGAATTTATATCAAAGATAAGATAATATTCCATTTAGCCAGACTGCACAAATACTTTTGAAAAGAAAAAGATGCTGGCTATCATAGTGGAATGAAAAAGAGCTATTCATGCCAGTGGAGTGACGCAAGCATGCTGCCAGAATTTAATAAAATGTATCATAATTCTACCTGATATACACCATTTATTGTATGAGTCATCTGGCTTTCCATTTGGGTGATGATGTGCCACTCAGCTTTAGATATAAACCAAACTAAAAGCAATGCCACAATATAATGAAAATGAAACAGTCTGGAAAGTACTGATAACATACATATATTTGATAAATACATACATCTGATATGCTGTATTCCGGTAATGTGTTGGAAGAGGCTCCCAGGAGCATCCTGTTAAATTAATTTATGGAAAGATGGTCTCTCAGTAATTGGAACAGGGCTGGTGAGAGCCCCAGCACGAGGCATTAGAAATGCATTTCTGCTCAGTTCCCCTGTTTCCATCCCCTGGCCATGTTTTTGCATACGGGGAAATGATGTCATTGGATTCCGTTTCTCTTTTGGTTTTAAAATCTGCCTTTCTGCTCAAAACGGCTAACAGCAATTTGCAATTCAATACAGATAATGTCAGTAAATTTAAAAATAGATTCAAAACAACTCAATAAATATTTACAATACCAACAAAAATACAGTCAAAACTAGCATAATAAATTTTAAAAAGCTATATTAATTACTAGAAAAATATTATATCAGACCCCCCCCCAAAAAACTTCAGGTTTCATTTCATATGGCTTCAGATACAGACCCCACACCACCTAGGTAGCCCTTCTCTGATTTCTAAAGGATGTTTGCCATAGAAACAGTATGGCAGAAAAAATAGGAATCTCTCACTTTAGTTTTGCCAAAACTGGTCATTTTTAGTATCAAAAATAACAGTCATGAAATATAATCTGCATAAATTTGCATATAATCAACATTATGGGCCGGATTTTAAGAGGTACGCGCGGGTGTATTTTTGTGCGTGCGCAACCTGGCACGCACAAATGTACGCCTGATTTTATAACATGCGCGAGCAGCCGCATGTTTGTTATAAAATCCAGGGTTGGCACGTGCAAGGGGGTGCACAATTCTGCAACTTGCGTGTGCTGAGCCGTGCAGCCTTCCTCTGAGGCCACTCCAAAATTGGAGCAGCCTCGGAGGGAACTTTCCTTCCACCCCCCCCCACCTTCCCCTCACTCCCCCCCCCCCCCACACACCTTTGTTTTGTTATTTACGCCTGCCTCTGGGCAGGCGTAGGTTGCGTGCGCCAGCCAAGTGCCAGCGAGGGATCCCCTGGCCCAGTGGCAGTGGAGAGGCCTCTGGCCATGCCCACGCCCCGGACCGCCTCTCCCCACCCCGCCCATTTTTTCAAGCCCCAGGACTTACATGTGTCCCAGGGCTTTTGCGCATCGCTGGGCTATTGCAAAATAGGCTCGGCGAGCGTAACCCCCCTACGTGCGTAGGCTTTGAAAATCTGCCCTTATGTTACCACTTTTAAAGGCTGTCATGAAACCAATTTTGAAGAAACCAGGCACTGACTCCAGAATTGTCTTCTGCCTTCCCTTCCTATCCAAGCTCTTAGACAAAAAGTGGTCTATCTGCAACTCCTAGACTTCCTAGAGGAGGTCAGGATCCTCCACCCATACCTATCTGGAATCCACCCTATTAGATTTAACCAATAGCATCCAGCTACACGCTAACCAAGGAAGCGACTCCCTCCTGGTCCTACTAGACTTGCTTGTTGCATTTGACACTGTTGACCACCCATTCCTGTAACAACTCTTGAGAGACATCGGTATTGAGGGTTCTGCTTTGAAAGGTTCAAATCATTCCTGACTAATTAATCACAGTCAATCTCATGGGCCAACAAAACATCCACATCTTTGGATCCATAGGTTCTCACCTGTGGAGTATCCCTGGGTTCAGCGCTTTCCCCAGTCCTTTTCTACATCTGCAAACTCATCCAATCTTTAAAAATCGAATCTCACCTATTTCTCACCACCTTTACATCAAAACAGGGACTGATCAAACTGCAATCATCACTAATCACAATAGCTGCCTCTCTTCAGTGGCTCTGTGGCTTAACAAACTCAAACTAAAACCCTCCACGTTCAAATGTCTCTGGTTAAGCTTACAAGAATGTTCTCTATTAACGTTACAATACTTGTCAAGAATCCTCTTACAATCTAAAGTCTCTGTACAACTCAACTAGCTTCTCACAATGGAAATCCACATCTCAGCAGTGGTAAAGACCTCTTTTATGTCCTTACACTAGATTCAACAGCTGCATCACTACTGTAACTCTCTGATCCATGGCATCACACCATGCAATCTCAAATGTCTCCAACTTTGACAGAACAGCAGTTAGACTTGGTAGAGGCCAAATCCATAGACCATGTTATGCCCATTTTGCGTCAGCTACATTGGCCCCTGGTTGAGAGCAGAATAAAATTTAAAACCCTTTGCTTTATCTTCAGATGCATAAATCAGCTGGCCCCCCCCCCCCCCCCTGATTATCTTTCTCAGCTTCTGCTGTTTTACACCCTCATGGGAGAACTTGATCTTCCCAACAGGCCGTTCTAGCTTCCTCGCCACCGGCTTCATGCATACGACTTCATGTATCCATCTCCTCTGCCCCTAAAATATGGAACAAATTACCCTTAAAGCTGTGCCTGGAAACTTGCTACCTCACCTTCTGGAAAAAAGCCAGAGCTTGACTGTTTAGCCAGTTGTCCCCTAGACTTGAGAGCAGAGACTCATCTTCTAGTACCTGCCTACTAAACATCTTGCTCACCGCAAATCCCATAAGATTCGCCCATTTCCAGGCTACCTCTGCCAGTTGGTTCTTAATATCCCTCACACAGTTGGTGTTTAATTTACCTCTTATCTACATATGTGCAAGTTATAGCCAATTCACCCACTTTCTTATTCTTACCTAATGTATCCTACTTCTTATCTATTTACTTCCATTCTACTTCATATCTGTATATCAGATCTGTCTGTATTCATTACTTATGTATTCAATGTGGTGTTTACTTTATGTAAGCCACTTGGGCCTACTGTTAGAAAGAAGAATGTCAAATGCCTGCAATTAAATTAAATAAATAATACAGCTCTTTCACACAGGCTTAAACATGTATGTTAGCAGGACCAGAAAAAAAGCCATTTTTATGTGCACTATAGCCCTGCATTTAATTAGCAGTACATCTTGAAATTTGAAGGAAAATATATGCACGGGCATTGGACACAAATAGCATACCTTGTGCTGAAATAAGTGATTCATCCGGTGTCCATTGAAAGCATCCATCTTAAGCTCCATGACTGAAAAGGAAAGCAAGCACAAGAAAGTGAAATACCACTGCCGAGAGGAGACTTAGATGCCTTTGACAGTCCACAAAAACAGTGTCAGATGGCAGAAACAGAATTCAACCCAAGAGGATTTGTTTTCCTCGTGATGACTTGCCTAGTGATTTATGTCAAATGGAACCTTGTCAAAACTATCTGAATCCCCATCACCCAAGGCACTGACCTGGACATCACTGGCTAACCAGTAGTGTTTTACATACATTGTTTATAGGCTTCAGTTGTCAGTCTCCAATGGCTTGCTGGCCGAAATAAATATTGTGTGCACTAGGTATGGAAAAGTACTGTACTTCTCCTGAAATTTTGTACCAAAGGTTGCCAGAATAGGAAGATTTCAAGTTCTGGGGTATCCCAGCAGCCTGGAAGTTCAAAAGTCTCAAATCTATAAAGAGAGAGTAAGATAAACAATTGGTATATAGTATTGTAATCTAGAGATGCATGAATGTTTTCAAATTAAATTCAGCCAACAATTTGATGAACCTGGAAAAAATTGGTAGGTTTGTGGAAATTATTCAGTAAGCCTTTAGAAAGCAA
This sequence comes from Rhinatrema bivittatum, assembly GCF_901001135.1. Lineage (NCBI taxonomy): Eukaryota > Metazoa > Chordata > Amphibia > Gymnophiona > Rhinatrematidae > Rhinatrema > Rhinatrema bivittatum. Next base: position 12,289,614 of record NC_042631.1, read on the forward strand.
TGTGCTTAAAAATTTTTAAAAATCCAAAGTGAATTTCATCAAATTGATCAATTCACTTCAGACCTTTTGAAAATCCAAATTGAATATTTCATATGTTTCAAATTTCTTTAAAATTGTTCCCAAATCCTTGATTAAAGTCTGGATTTCCTCAGCTGGAATATGCTTGGTCTAAGTTCAGTGTTGAATTATTAGCACAGCTCTAATGTACACAAGAACAGGAATGGCTAACTCCTGGCCTCACGTGCCATGAACACAGGTTTGATTTTCAGAATTTCCACAACTACTGTTCATGAAAGATATTTGTGTATGTTTTGTCAAAGAACTGGGTTGATTAGAATGATTTGGCTATCCTGAAAACCAGACCTGTCTGTGGTACTTGAGAACTGGAGATTGCCAGTCCTGGAGTAGAATAATTAATTCAACCTGAAAAAGACAGTAAATAATTCAAGATATTAAATAGGGATGGGCACAGGAAAGATTAAACATTTTTTTGTTGTTTGGGTAGGGGTTCAGATTTCAGTTTGTTTTATGGCTCAGCTTGCTTATAGAAGCAAAATAAACATTTCTAGGAGAATTTTCAAAGGAGTTACGCATGTAAATGTAACATGTTACTATAGCAATTTTTAAAAGCCATTTACTTGTGTTAAGTGCTCTTTACATGTGTAAAAGCTATTGATAGTTCAATGGCTTATATTGAAGCAATTTCCAAAAGCCATCTACCCATGTAAAGTGCACTTAGACATGAGTATCCTATGGACAATTTGGCATATATTGTAACAATTTTCAAAAGCTCACTTATACATATAAAGTGCATTTACATGTGTAAAACCCAGTTTTAAGCATGTAAATGCTTCTGAAAATCAGGGCCTTATAAGGGAGTAATTTTTACATGCTTAAAACTGTGCTTTACACACGTAAATGCATGTAAGTGAGCTTTTGAAAATTGCTAAAATATATGCCTGCCATTGACTTGTCGATAGGTTTTACATATGCAAGTGCACTTTAAAAGGTGAATTAAAAAAAACCAGCACGTGTCAAATTTGGGACTTGCACGCACATGTTGGGCTGGCACGTGCCGAGTGAATTTTAAAAGCTGCCGAGACACGCACTTCTCACTTGTTTCCAAAAAGGAGTGTGGTCTGGGCAGAGTTTGGGTAGCGCATGGGCATTTTGGGGCGTGGCAAAGAGATGAGCATGTAAATACTTGCACGGCACATGTCGAGGTCCCCTGCCACATAAGTTTACTTCTGCTATGAATGATGTGTAACTTGTAAAATAAAAGGATTGAGACATTTCTGAGGGTTTTACAGGGTCTAGGAAAACTGAGGGTAATGTAGACTATGAAACCAAGGGGTGTTGGAGGACCTAGCTGTTAACTGGGTGAATTGGTGGATGAACTGGTAAACTGGGAATGGCGTGAGGGAGGGGTGAGAGTTTCCGGTGTGACCTGGGGTTGGGGGAGGTGAAGGCTGGGGATACCAATGACAGGGCTTAAAGTTACTTACAGAAAAGGTAGTGGAGGAACTGAGGAAGGGTTCCTGCTTGCAGTAACTGAGAGCCAGCCAGAAGGACCAGGACTCCAAGAAGGAAGGGGTATCTAGCCTGTCTAGAACATCTGAGGATCTGTGCAATTTAGCACAAAGCCATTGGGTTAATAGAAAAGCGATAGAAGGATAGAGTTGATCTGAAGAATTCTAAATACCTCAAGTTTACAGACTGTAAGCTTTACCCATTTCTATTTTCTGAGTTTGCTGTGCTTTTGTTCATTGCAATTTTAAATATATTTGTTTTGGAACAACACTTGGGTGTGGACCTGTGTTTTCTGGGTGAAGTGTAAGTCTCCCTATTTGCGGGACCCCACTGGACTGAATTCTGTGTATGTTTTGATCGGTTCTGGGGCTGCAGAATAGTCGCTTATCACCCCTTGATAGAAGGGGAGTCACGCATACACGTTTAGAATTGTTGCAGATCGCTTAGAGTGATTGTAAATATGTAGATAAGTCAACTTTGAGCCTTACTAAAATTACGTGCATACTGTCATGACCCACACAAGCTTATCTGCAAAAAAGAAACAGTCTGGGGGGGGCAGTGTTTCGGGGCCGTCATTTAGCTACATATGTAGATAGCATGCTTCTAACATACCTAACTTACACCCCCTACGCCCTCCGTTTTACTACCATTAAATGTATTCAGTTATTTTTACTTACATAATTCAGTTCTTAGGCTCAGCAAGGATACGTTTCTAACAACTGCGCATGGTGGCACATTTGCATACGTATGGCCACGCATCTATCTACGATAGTATGACAGCACATGCACATTACAAAATATGTGTATCTTTCTTTGGACATACACGTGCATGCATGCTGATGCACAGCAACGCACTGAAAGTGTGTAGTTTTCCTGCCTATTTTAAATTATGTATGCGACTATTTTACACATGAAAATAAAGTGGAAATCGCCTAAAACCTGATTTACCCACATAAGTTGGCATATTTTAAATCGTGCGTGTAATTGAAATTAACTGGTTGACCAATAATTCTACCAGTTCGCTCAGTCCTTCTCCAGATCATCATGAGTCTGAACTGCACCCTATTCGCCCGCAGCTCCCTTCAAGCCAATAATACATAATAAACAAGTCTCATACTAATTATGCCAGAAAATTAGCAGTAAGTTGCCAAACATATGTGCACCTTTTAAAATAGCAACTTCCGCGCATAAGTGGTGGCCCAGCTATGTGCGTGTAAAACAAAGTTCCCGCCTACTTTTGACGTTTATAAAATACCGATTGTGCGTGTACAGGCTTCCTACTCATGTGAGTGCTAATTTTTATGTGTGTAACTCTTTGAAAATTCACCCCCAGGTTTACGTGGAAACCCACCATGTTCTGTGTGTGCTTCCAAGCACACTCGAAGCTTTGCACGTAGGCTAGTTACTGGAAACCCACACTGCAATGTTTATTTTCATGAAAGATTTGCAGGAGAGAATCCAATTTGTCTAAATCTTGGGAAACACAAATTGATGTAATACTACTGGCAAACCCTTCGGGATTTTTTTTTTTTTCAGCAGAGTTTTATCGTGGATGCAGATTGGGTTAAAAGCTCTCTTTGGAGTTACAGCATCTATGGCAGTATTTCTCTGACTGTAGACTCCCCTCTGCTTTAGCAGGCCATCTAAGGGAAGAGGAGCTGCAGGGTGGTAGAGCTTTCATTTTTAGAGCCAAGTTCAGAAAGACTTGCAGAGAGAACATCTGGGCAGTATTTGAGTGGTTACTGCATGTGTGGTAACCAGAAGTTGAACAGAAATAAAGACAGAAGCCAACAGCAAAAAAAACAAAACCAAAAACAAAACAGTAGAGCTATTATGCCAATCTGTTAGCAACATAGCAAATAAACCACAAATGGACAAGGAAAGGTATTTTGTGGGTCAGTCGGATTGCTCGGGGCAGTGCTTTGTACTGCCATGCAAGATAGTTGGACTCAGTTCCTAAATCCAATATGGATTTGCAGTGCAAACATTTTCATTCCTTTTTCTTTTGTTTTTCTTTTTGTTTATGTTTTTTTTATTTGCTCACTTCTACTGCATGCAAAAACCCGCAATTTTCAAAAGTTGATTTAGGCTTAGAAAACCGGGTTTTATGCATGTAAATGCTTTTGAAATCAGGCTCTAAGTAAGAACATTCATAATTGCCATACCTATTGGGCCTGGTTTTCAAACAGTTAAATGGGGGTTACACATGTAAAAGCAGAATCTATTAATTTTGAAAAGCATTAACATGCTAAGATAAGTTTGAAACCGGCGTGCGGGCACACTTTGACTTTGGTGCGTGTGCATCACCGTGTGCCCAGATATGCAATCATTTTATAACTTTCATGCACATTTGCATGCACATTATAAAATAGCCTGGCCACGTGCACAGGTGCACCCAATTTTAAGTGGGCGTCAACCTAGGCGTGCAAATCCTCACTCTACCGCACTACACTAGTTGGGTTTAAAAAAGGTTTGAATACGTTCCTGGAGGAGAAGTCCATAAAATGCTATTAATCAAAAAGGAGGTACCAATGCTTGTTGTCGGCATTAGTAGCATGGGATCTATTTAATGTTAGGATACTTGCGAGGTACTTGTGACTTTTGGAGACAGGATACTTTGCTTGATGGACCCTTGGTGTGACCCAGTATGGTAAATCTTAAGATAAGAACATATGTTTTTATATACCTCTGTGGTATCTCACACTCAGTTTTCAGTCACTTGTAAAACTCTAGTGCTTTATCAAAACTCTAAACCTTTCACAATGTTTCACACAGAATACTAGTTAAGAAACCAGTCTGGGTAGCAGTAGGACAGAATGTTTTTAACCATATAAAGAAATGGTTAAGTAAAAAACTCAATGCGGTCTACACAATAGGATATCTCAGGGTCAATACTTCAGAATATTTTTTTTTATCAACAACACTGAAGAAAGACTTACTGGAAAGTATGCAAGAGTGCAAACAGTGGGAGGAATAAAAAAAGAAAGGAATAAAAAGAAATAAACAAGATGAATGGTCAAGGGAATTGTATGTGCTTCAATGCAAGGAAGTGTAAAATCATACATTTAGGTACAAAAAGCATTAATCATCAGGACAATAACTGGCGACAAATAAACAGGGAAAGGACTTGGACTCATCATCTCTAATGACCCAAAATTTCCCAGTTGTTGTGAAGAAGCAGCAAGAAAAGCTAACAGCATGCTTGAACGAATAAAGAGAGGTGCCTTCAACAGGAAAATGGAAGTAATATACTGGTAAGATCCTCCCCCCTAGAATATTGTGAAGTGTTCTACAGGCAGGCCGTATCTTTGTAAGAATATTGAGAGTATGGAAGCAGTTCAAGGATGACTACCAAAAATGGCAGCAGGCATGCAACACCAACGCTCCACAGAAAGAAGCACAAGAAACTCAAAAGGTCCTCGGAGAAGGAGGATCTGTCAAATATCTAGCAAGGTTTAGTAAAGCACAAGGAGGAGGCATTTTCCATAGCAAAAGAAACTGAAGAACAAGGGGCTATGATATGAAGTTGAAGAAAGAGTAGATAGAGAATAGCAGAGGCGTTAACCCAAAGCAGTGATAGGATGCTTGGCGCACATATGGAGATCAGGCAGTGTCTACAGGGACTCAGTAGGTAACTTGACAGTCTGGGGCGCCCAGACTTCCTTATCTGCTATGAACTAGTTTCTATGAACATTTTTACAAGTCTTGGAATAAATGCATTAAAATATCAATTAAATGACATACTATGATGTAACTTTTTCAATATTTGACATTTCTTCAGGATTTTTTATTCTAATAGGAACTGTTTTCTGCTTTTGAGGATATGCTATATAAATCTGAGAGGAAAAATGATATAATATTTGAAATGAAATGGTATTGCAAACATAAGGCCAAATGCACAAAAGGTTTTTCTTTATTTTGTGCCTATGGGAAAATGATGAGTACATCTAACCCAAGTTTTCTCTGGTGCTATGCTTTATAAATGATGACTGTGCAATATAGATTTTATTATACTGTAAAACCATCATTAAAGATAAAAGAATAATAAACAGGCTTTCAATTAACTTATCTGTTGTGAAAAGCAAAGCACTCCTCCGGCCTGCTTGTGTGACCACTAAGCATGGCAATGTGTTTCATTAAAAGATAAGAAAAAGGTCCGACAAAGTCTGCATAACGCCAAACATGATCCAGGGCACCTGGAAACTGTTAGGAAATAGATGCAAATGCTAAATAGTTCAGATTATGAAGACCTGTGAGGGTGGGAAAACCATCTTTGTTGTAACTAAGCATAGGGAGCGTCTTGCTGCTCTAAAGATATGTTGGCTGTTTGGGGGTCTGGGTTAGCAATTGTAAATTCCCAATATTTGAATTTAATATTTATCATTACAGCACTGCATTTCCTACCTCTATCCAGCTCCTAATTTCACCTCTGTACTGTAACTCGTAGCACCACCTGCTTAATATCCTATGGTACCCATGTCCCCATCCACATAAACGCATTTGTGCACTCGTAAAATCACTCTCACATGACCAGCTGTGCCAAGGCCATGCTCTCTGCTGAAAGCTTTCATGCAAAGCCTTCCTTTGTTTCTAATTTTCCCTTCTCACACATTAGCCGTTTCCCACAGAGCATTCGATAATGAAGAACGTAACTTTCATCTCCTTTATGGCTGTATTTAGTGCTACTCTTAGTTCAAACAAGTAGATTACGTTTGCACTGGAGCCGCACAGACTGAGGCTACTGCTGCTGATTCTCGAGTGCTCTCGGCTCTGACGGGCCCAGACCGGGTCTGGGCCACAAACCTGTTCTCATCCGTTTTCTTTCTGTCAGCTGCCCGTGCCAGCTTCCACTTGGAACCTCTTCCAGCCAGGCAATGAAGTCTTGGGGGGTTGTAAACGCTGTTATAGAATTACCCTCCCTATGTTCAACTCGTTCGGGCGGATCTGAAATAGTGGTTCACGTTCTGCTGTCCATGCCAAGTTTCTACAAAGGTACTTCACTGATTGTGTTTTTCTCCAAGAGGGGTTGCTTTTTCCGGATGCTATCAATAGAAATGATGAAGAGCAAACGTGGCAACATACCTGATGCTGCCTGGAAAGGTGGAAAAATTTCTAACTTTGCCTTCACGTTTCTCCTGCTATCTTTATATAAATGACGACATGCAAGGATGGCTCCATACTCTGCTAGGATGGATTAACTGTAGTGTTTCCCTATCAACTCAACAAAATGCCTTTGCCTGGTGTACAGAGGCCAACTTGAGACATCCATCGGGCTGTGACAGGCTTAACAACCCACTGGTGAATATTCCTTGCTAATCAACAAAAAGAAGAACATTTTTACCTTTCACCAAATAATCATTTTGGCTTGCACGCAAACATGGTGTTGTATCACGTGAGAAGGTTTCTCAGTGCACAATTTTTTAAATTCAGACAGGAACCACATTAAGAAATAGGATATTTTAATAAAATGCGAAAAGCGAATTTTAAAAGCCCGACGAGCGCATTACTTAGGGGATGTGCGTGCCGAGCGGATTTTAAAACTTGCCGGGATATGCGTGCAAACGCCTCAGCACACACATCTTGGAAGTTTTCAGACAGGGGAGGGGTGGGGCATGGTTTGGGCGAGCATGGGCATTTCAGGGCATGAAGCTGAGGAGTGCACATGAATACTTCCGCGATCCAGTGTGCGCCGAGGTCCCCCCGCCGTGTAACTTTACTTCTGATAAGGATGCCGTGTAAGTTTTCTAAAATAAAGATAAATAGGCAGATCTGCGGGGTTTTAAGGGTCGGGTATAGTCGGGGGGGGGGGGGGGAGTGAAGGATATTAAACCAGGGGGTTTTGGAGGACCTCTCTCTTAACTGGGTAGATGAACTGGTAGAGCTGGGAATAGTCTTGGCATGTGCCCCTTTTCAAATCCATTGGTGGAAGCGGCATTTGCGCACGCCCACTTAAAATTTTGGCACGCACAGTCAGGCTTTTTTTTTTTTTTTTTACAGTAGAAAGACTAGGGGGCACTCCATGAAGTTAGCATGGGGCACATTTAAGACTAATCGGAGAAAGTTCTTTTTCACTCAACGCACAATTAAACTCTGGAATTTGTTGCCAGAGGATGTGGTTAGTGCAGTTAGTGGAGCTGGGTTTAAAAAAGGATTGGATAAGTTCTTGGAGGAGAAGTCCATTACCTGCTATTAAGTTCACTTGGAGAATAGCCGCTGCTATTACTAGCAACGGTAGCATGGGATCTTCTTAGTTTTTGGGTACTTGCCAGGTTCTTATGGCCTGGATTGGCCACTGTTGGAAACAGGATGCTGAGCTTGATGGACCCTTGGTCTGACCCACTATGGCATTTTCTTATGTTCTTATGTATGCATGCGTACTCGTGTCTATGTTATAAAATGGCCGTATCCCTGGGTGCGGGCCGACATAATGCACACGCACATGTGTACCTGCGCGCGCCGGTTTGAAAAGTCACAGTCTGAGTGTAGAAATGGCTGAGATAAGAGTACGATTAAGACAGTTGTCTGAGCGTATGTTTTCCCTTTGGAAAACAGAATCCACTGTTTAGACGCTTCCTCCCCATTCTTTTATGTCGGTCACTGCATTTCCAGCATCTTAAGACAAAGTAATTTGGCTGTTCTGTTAGTCCATGTTAATCAAACAATGTATCAAGTTAGTCTAATAAAAAGGTATCAACTTCCTATAGATATAGATAGATATATATTTATTTATTTATTTATTACAAATACAAGAAAAGGGTCTTGTAGCTCCTGCATCAATCTGTATTATCCTTTCTCTTCTAATTGACCTTCGCTTTTAGGGAGGTCTCAAAGTCACGGACGTTATCACCTTAACTTTTATTCATCATTTAATAACGGATGCAGTGCTAGTCGGTATTATCTTAACACTGTGGCACGTGACGGATATCTGTAACTGAGCAGATCAAACTAAATTGGAAGTCTCATTTGTTAGACGTGGAGCTTTTCATCGTGGCTATGTTAGTTCTACATTATTACTCGTACCGTGCAAAATATGTAGGAAGGAATATTATTGGATGCAACAACTAGCTGAGGAAAGTTGACACTATCTCCATTCATACTTGAAAATTTGTAGCTCTTGCTATCGTAATAAAATGGACCTTTTCGTACCAGAATAGGCTTATAATATCAATCTTTAAGTTCTGCAATGGAAAGTTTTCTCTGTTAAGTTCTAATGTAAAGCTGTAATTACTGTAGTGGTTCTTAGAGAAAACTGGAATCTTAATAGATTTTGATACCTTTTAGAGGACCAACAACAAAATAAGATGCAATACACTGGTCCCTTCTCTACCTGGGTGGTGTGAGCTCATGTACGACACATTTTTTTGTTTGCACTTTCGAGGTTGAAAATAGCAGAAATCAACAATGTGGTAGTGTGAAGAGATTAAACCCATAGAGAGGGTAATTTTATAGCCAAACTGCGTTAAAAAATGCAGAACTTTAAACTTATATCAACTCACATAAATTCACTTTGAAAATGTTCCAGAATGACCTGCGCTCTTTGCAGGGCACAACTTGTGCATGTTAATTAAAAACATAGGTGTGTGTGAAAGCCCAAGCTCCTCCCCAGCTCCGCCTCCTCCTCTCCCCCGGAATGCCTGTCTTTCGGGTGAAACCTAGTTGCGCTCCTATTTTTACGTTCGCAGAACCTGACCAATTTTATAAACCCGCGTTTTTATGAGCATAAATGGCTTTGAAAATTGCACGTCCTGTGCGCGGGTAAAGGTCGGCTCATTGTTGCACACGGTGCTCACTTTTACTCGTACTTTTGTAGTCATTTGCAGGGGGAGGGGCAATGCTGAGCAGGTACAAACCTCTGCTGAGAATTTTTCCTTGGGCAGTTTTCAAAGGCGAAAACATGTTCACGGCTTCCCTTTGAGAAGTGATACAAAATCGACATTTAAAAGTGCCTGCACGCTTTGCACCTGCCTGCATATAAGACTAGTAACTTTTTTTTTTTTTTTTTTAATTTTGGTACCACTGCAATCTCTTTATATGGAAATACCTAATACAAAAAAGCACATCTTAGCATAATAAGAGAAGGGACCTTAGTAGACCTGAGAGTTTGATACTTAAAGCACTCATCAGCTTTGTCTACCCATCCACTTTTCTGGTTTTCTTCTTTCTGATCTCTGTAAGTTAAAATCAGTTACTAAAAAAAAAAAAAAAGTAAATAATGTATAATTTGTGGCATACCTGTCGTTTTGAAATTCAAGTCCTGGCTTTACTGGCTCGTGTTGGATATTTATTATAATATGATCTGACTGATGTAACCAGCCGTGACAAATTATCATGATGACATATTAGCTTATGAATTTCAAAAAGATGCACTTTGGTGAAAAAGCACAGTAAGAGGGAAACCAGTTTCCAAGGAAGCTATTTGAAATATTTAAAGAAGCAGAGCACCTATGTTGGCATTGCAAATTACAAATGTAAGTTATAAAAATACATCGAGATACGTGTTATAACACAGCCACTTATTCAAAGAAGAAGTGATTGCATAAATCATGCAGAATGCTCTAATGCATTGTTCCGACTCCGCAGATCATTTTGCTGACTTTAGCTTTCAGTGTTCCTTCGGTAGCCTTTTATACAATTTTTATAGATGATTATCTTGTACTCGGCTTCTGGGCTATCTCTTTCATTTCATAACATTGTCACTTTGAAAATATGACAATAATGTGGAGACTGTTCCTGAAATGTAGCTCCCACCGCCTAATGAACATTCATTTCTTTTTAATGAATATCAGATTGGCAATACAGTCACCATTATCCTTGTAAGGCTGCTGCAAAGAGATAATTTACTTCTTCCTCCTCCTCCCCCCCTCCCCTGCATTTATATGCATATGATGGGGAAAGATACAGAATTAAGAAAAAGAAACCCAACTCTAGGCTTAGGGATAGATGCATCCACTATGGCAATGGGTCTCAACCAGGTCCTCAGGATACATCCAGCCAGTCTGGTTTTCAGTCTATCCAGCAGAAATAGTGGCAGGTTCGGCTCAGGCTACTAATCGCTGCAGGAAACCCCCCCGGAGTAAGCAGGTTTTTAAAAGGACTACATTTCCCAGAGAGCCTAGGGAAGGCTGGGACCAATGGGGCTATGAGAGTGGGGTCCCTGACAGTTGAGCACGTAGGGACTCTGACCGCACCAAGGAGAGGGAAGGTGTTTTTCCCCAAGGGGTGGACTATGCTCCCTCTGCTTGAATTTTATGACAGGGAACAGCAGGAGGAACCGAAGGAAATAGGGGTAAGATCGCCAGCTGAACCCGAGGAGGTGAACATGGGGACAGATTAAGGCCAGCACAAATTGAGCTTTCAAACTACCTTTATTTGTTTGGAGTTAAGCTGCTACAGTACCAAATGAACTTTAAACTGCCTTTGTTTACTTTTTGGGAGTTAACCCATTGCAGTTCTGAGAGAACTTTAAAAGTGATTTAGAATTTTTTGAGATTAAACAACCCCCGCAAGCAGTCACTCAAATCAAATGCAAGTTTCTATACAATCAGACAAAAGCACTTGAATTATTCTATTTAATTGCCACACTTTTGCTTTAATGTTGAGATTAAATAAGCCATTACAGCACTGAGTGAACTTTAAACTACTGACCAACTGAACCTCCAAACTACCCTTGCGTCTGCACCACTGGTCCTGACTAATCTGAGACTATTCTGGCTCCTTTCCGAGCTGACAGTCTGCTGAAGGTATTCACTCTATAAAGACATTTCTGGAGTGCCTAAAGTGCATGGGGGCCGATATTCAGTGCCACGTAGCCGTGAGAAGCGAGAGGCATGATAGGGATGTCCTGGTTATCTTAGCTGGATTAGTACTGATATTCAACCTTATCTGACTTAGGGGTTTATCAAAGTGCTATATGGCATTTTGCATGCGTTAAGGTGTGTTCGCATGCAAAAAAATGTCTTTAACGCATGCAAAAACTCCATAATGCATAGTGCAATGCAAATTAGAAAAAGGGAAGGAGTTTAGGGTGGGATGTGTGGCCAAGTGGGCTGGTTCATAATTTGAATGCCATTTTTAGTAGTTTTAAGCTCCTGGAGATCCAGCCTAGCTATCAGGGCCCTTCTACAACCACTGGGGGGAGAAGGGAGGGAGAGAGAGAGAAACTAACCATAATGCCTTCACACTAGATAGGTATTTATATCTCTATGGGAGGCCCACCTAGTAACTCAAGGTGAGGTTTAGGTATTAATGTAGGGGTTAGGGGCCACTTTGACATTCAAAGTAAGACGTACAAACAGAACAGTGCTCTCTTTGAAGATTTGATGACCTTCGGAGAGAGGAAACTCGCACAAAGATGAGATGTGTGCAGTGTTCTCTCCACCTAGCTTGATGTTACCCAGGTAGAGAGTCCATCAAGCTTGGTTGAGAGAACATTGCACACATCTCATCTTTTTGTGAGTTTCCTCACTCCGAGGGTCATCAAATTTTCATTAGCCGGCTGAGTCTAGGACAACTATAAACTTACCCAGCTAAATTGTTCAGCCAGACAGCATTTGAATATGGACTTCAGCAGGGGAAAACTGGGCTGGGTTTCAAGTCCCCCAAGAAGCCTCCCCAGAATCGCACATGGGATTGCCACAATGAGTTGCGTTGGCCCTGTTGGCAGTAGCGGGGGAAAAGATCACAGGTGTGGCCAAGGCTGAGCACAGGGTCAGCAAAAGCATCAGAGCCCACCTTTCTTCCCTCATTTATTGAGGGCATGGTGTCTGTGCTTTAGGAATTCTTGTGCTGGCCACCCCTGCTTTTACTAGGCCTCGTGAGAGTTGGGCATTAACGTGATTTAGGCTTGGCTATTTGCTGCAGTTGCTGCAGTGGGCAATGGGGACTGTCTGCTGATCAGTTGTCTAGTGCACAGCAGCATGACTTTCAGGTATTTTTCATTCCAGCCATTGTGGGTTATTGACTTATGTAGCCAACCACTGATGGCCTTTGAATGGAGATTTGTGTGATAAGTAAAGGTAAATTGTTAATAAATATGAAGGTCCTTCATTTAGTTAAAAAAAAAAAAAAAAAAAAGGTAAAATTATTGTGTTAGTAAATTAGTAAAAAGGCTGCCGCTGTGTCGGAGGATCGTGTGCCGGCAGGCTGCCAGTAGGCGCAAAAGGTAAGGCAAAGTTCGGGGGGGGGGGGGGTTAGAGTAGAGCTGGGGGGGGAAGGTTAGGGGAAGAGATGGGAAGGTTAGGTTAGGGGGAACGGGGGAAGGCAGCGCGCGCAAGGTGCACAATCGTGCACCCTCTTGCGCGTACCGACCCCTGATTTTATAACTTGCGCGCGCAAGTTATAAAATCTGGCGTACATGTGTGCGTGCCAGGTAACGCTCGCACATGTATGCCCGCGCGCTCCTTTTAAAATCTGTTCCAAAGTGTGACAGGTGTTTGAGTTAGTGGACGGAGGATGCAAGGGGAACCAGTTTATGTGAAATGTTTCATAGCATTTGCAAGAGCTCTCATCTCACAGTGACTGGAGATGGGAATGCTGAATCTTGTTCATCGCCTTCAATTTGGTATTCCACTGTCTCATGTAAACTACAAAGCAGATAGGAAAATCAATACTTAAACTAGCAAAGTACAGTGATGCTGCTTATTAAAAATACAAACACAATATCAAATGTAATATAGACCTCCCTCCCTGCACCCATTCCGACCATTAAACTCATCTAGCTATGGTATAAAATAAAAAAAATACAACCATAGCCCTTTGAGAATGCCCAACATCATCACACGCTCGCTTCCTTAATTTCTGCCTTACTTTCAATCACTAAACGAAATAATCATGGCTCAATACAAATCCACGTCCACTAATTAGGAAAAACTTGAGGAAAGAACCCATGTTTCTAACATTTTACAAAGAGGAATATTTAATGTATTTAATTTGTATCCCACACTTCCTCAGACTTAAGGTGGTTTGCAAAAGTACATTCATAAGATCATAGTCACCGGAGTCTGGCTCTAGATGATCACAACATAATGTGATTCTTTGTGAGTGTCAGACAGAAGCAAATTCCAGAGACACCGTGCATGACAACTAAAGGCCAATCTCCGAGTGACTGATAACTTTTGCTGCAGCAACTGATGTGGTAGCCAGTGAAGCCTGTTGGGATGACCCCAGAGCTCTGGTCTGTGTGCAATGTATCAGTAAAGTTCAGTCAATACAATTGGAGCTGTCTGCTGGCAGCAGTTAAACACAATTGACAATACTTAGAATCTGATTCTCCAGAGAATAGGTAACCAGTGTGGGCTCTTCTAGATAGGAGTAAAATGATCACAGGCCTTCGATCCCACTAAAACCCCACTGGCCTTATTTTGAAATATTTTGAAGATGCTTTAACAGCCCTGATGGTAAACCTTGATATAAGGAATTACAAAAATCAATTCTACTTATAACAAGTGCCTGAATCACAAGTGACAGGTCAGTTTCTGAAAGATATGGCCTCAACTGCTTGAAGGAATAATACCTAAACCATTTTTTTTTTATGGGACTTTTGTGAGCTAAGATGGAACATGGAGTCAGATGCAGTGGACTCTGCGATACTTGACCGTGTCCACTAAGAACGAGAACTGCCTGCCTTGTAGTAATTGCTAAACACTGTTGCCATAAATTCTGAATTGTAGCCCTTCTACCAGCAGAGGATGGTTGTACATACTTATCTTCGGGATATTCCTGCCAACACGTTATCAGTCTCAGGACTGACCACAGTGAAAACACGTGACTTGAACCAATCACTTTGTTCATCGTGAAGCCTATTTATTTCCATTGATTAATCTGAGAAATGCAAATCTGAATATTTAAAAAAGAAAATTAAGCCACCGTTGAACATTGCCATTTGCCGGAGCTCACCAGGCATAATCAGACCATCATCGCTCTAGCCTCTCTCTCCCTGGTCTGCACTGCCGCCCTTCTAAAGACAAGAAATCTGACCTTGTGCTGTCTACAAGAATATTTCTGCTCTTTCCTGCTGCTTGTAGGCGAGAAGAAAGACTGATCAGATTTATAGACATTTCTGGAGCTCACCACTGTGGTAAGGTTTGGGCTGTTTTATTTAATCTCATTGATACTGGGAATACTTAGGCTGTGATATTTCTGTGGGTGCAAGTTTAAGCTAATGAATTTTTATAAAGCATATGAATGTGTATTTCTCTTATGTGAGACAATTGCTACAAGGTGAATTTTAAAAGCCCCAATACCTGCCGAAATTAGGGGATACATGAATATGTCAGGCTTGTGCATGCTGAGCGATTTTAGAAGTTGCCCGGATATGCTGTGTGCATCTCTTGGATCTTCTCAAAAAGGAGTGGGGCATGGTTGGGGCATGGGCAGTGCAATGGCATTTTGGGTCTTTAACTAGAAATTTGCACGTAAATACTTACGCGATCCAGTGTGCGCCAAGGCCCCCTGCCACATAATCTAGTATGGATGGCATATAAGTCCCGAAAAAACCCCATAAGCCATTTTGGAGGGGTTTAAAGAGTCTGTACAGGCTGTCAAACTAGGAAGGGTTGGCAGACCTATCCGTGAACTGGGCAAACTGGGAACAAACTGGTAAAATTGGCAAATGTCTGTGTGTGTGTGTGTTTTCTTTTAAAATCGCCCACTTACACGGTAAAAGCAGGATTTGTCAGCATAGGCACGCACCCTCTTAAAATTCAGCGCATGTGCACGCAGCCAGGCTGTTTTATAACATGTGTGCGTATATGCGCGCATGTTATAAAACAGCCACTTCCCTGGGCGCGGGCCGATCCACGTATACACATGTGCGCCTGAGCGCCGGTTTAAAAGTTACCATCCCTATGTGTTATATTTTAATATAAACACTGGCAACTAATGCATTTAGTATTCTATGAATGTAATCCAATCCAATAAAACATATTTTGGGGTTTTTTTTAGCTCTGATAAGAACTGCTGTACATTTTGAGACTAAGTTGATTCAGAAAATTGTCAAATTTCCTTGCGTGCCTGACCCTGGTTTGTTGTACTGAGCTGCTAGGAGATATAAGGTTGAATAACTTTCTACCAAGGCAGGTCTCACAGAGCATGGCCACAAGTTTGCAGTGGAGACGTGTTAACCAGTTGACTTTATCAGCAAATGGTTCTTGTGGTGACCAATTTTGCATATATGATAAATCTATAAGAAAACAAAATTTCTACATATATATGGAATTTACTAAACTGATATGTTTATACCTACATGTCTCCCCCATATCATACAGCTAACCACAGTTGTTAACAAATAGAAGCCACAAACTTGAATGAGGAATTCATAGGACAATTTCCTAAAACACTGAGAAATCCCAGACAGCCCTAGCCTCACCTTCACATTGCTTAGAATCTGATGACTATTTACAAAACAATTTGTAAGCATATATTACATGAAAACCATTGGCTAGACAATTGCACAGCTGTAGTCCTTTGGCATATTTATAACATTGGCTACTCATTGCAATCACTAGAGGGAAAGATAAAATAGCCCATGAGGGAAAACAGCAGATACAGAGAGGATGAAAATACTCCTTGCCACTCTGATTTAGTAAGTTAATCAAAACACACAAATCATCCATGAAAGCAAAATTCACACAAGCTTCTTTCTGGCTCTTACTTTCTACACAGTATTTGTGGCTTCTCCCTTATAGCAGGAAAGTTAATGGAAGCAAACACTGAAGTTTGCATTTGGTCCTGATAATTGACATATAGACTTAGATTTTTTCCATTTGCATTACACACATAAGCGCGTTACTGAAAATGGGTCTGTAGTGGGATGGGAAATTGAAAAGATGCCAGAACTCAAAATACCAAGTTTTGGCTCAGTGCATTTTCATATTTAAAATGCAGAGTTGGCTTTCACTAAAGCTTCTGCTTAGCTGCATCATGCTTCCTAGTCTATTCTTTTCAGCTCATGGATCATGAGTTTTGAAGTTGCCTTGAATATAACTGTAGGGTAATACTTCTGACACTTGGCATGTTACATCTTCCTAGTCAGAAGGAATCCACCTCCATGCCTATTTTATCTTCATGGTTCTGTTTTTAATATGCAAAACATTTTTAGGAGAGGAGAGTTTGGGTCATCTGTTCTTGCCAACGAAGCATTAGGAGAAGACATTTAGATATCGAGGGAACTTTGTCAGTTCCTTCCTTCAACCCTCCCAGTGACCGACTGTCACAGCTTATTGAAGGGCAAATAACTTCACAGGGAGATAGGGATGAGCTAGAATTTTGTACGTACAGCTTGAACTTAGCATGGTAGCTACAGTTTACAATGAAATTTAGAATGGAAATGGATGTGAGATTTCACCCTCAAGCAGCCAGGGGAGGCATGGAGTGAAAAAACTCAAAAGGCCTAGATCACGAATTGCTCTAAACACAGCAATAAATTATTTCCTGTAAGAATAGGTATTTAAAAATATTATATGTAATAATTTTAAGAATTTGTTCTGAATATTGTCCAATTACGGTTCTTTCAGTAGATGGAAACTACAAATTGACCGTTTATGCCAATAATGATTATTTTGTGGATCTGCTTTAAAGAATTAACTTCCTGTCAGGCTAACATGAGAAATGTTAGCTCCCATTTAAGAAAATTATTTCTCATTCAGCTCTGCAAAACTGTGGTTATCAAATAGTCGTGCATGAGCTACAAAGGTAGAATCAACTGACAAGGAAATACAAGTGCTTGTCACTGGGATAATGGTTAAGTTATAGCTATGGTAGAAACCAAGAGGAAGTATCTTTAAAAATGTCGCGGGCCATCCAGTGCTCCTACCATGTGACAGGTGCCGGCCAATGGCACGGATACCCTGTCACATGGTAAGGGCAAAGGGCCATCGGCGCCATTTTGATTAGTGGCAGCCGACGGCCCGGGAGCGGGAGATCGCTCCCGGGACCCCCACTGGACCACCAGGTACCTGTAAAATGTTTTGGGGGGGGGGTCGGGAGGGGGGAAGCAAAGGGACTAGTTTTAAAGGGTCGGGGTGGGTTTAGGGGTTATTTTTGTGTGCCGTTTTTCCCGCCCTCCCCCAAAACAATAAGAGAACCCCCACGATCAATATCGTGGGGTTTTCCTATCGTTTCGGAGGAGCCCCCGATTTCTGACGATTTTGAAAATATCGATATTTTCAATCGTCCGAAGCCCGATTCACATCCCTACAGTCTACCAGGGAGTTTAGAAAGACCTAGGTGAACTAGTAGATGAAGTGCTGATATTGGCCTTTGGCTAGACACATGTCTGTTTTAAAATACAGGCAGTTGTGCGCCTGTAAGCCGACTTACACTGCACAAGCCCTCACCTAGGCACGCACATACACGCACCTAGGCTACTTTATAATATGCGTGTGCGCGCACATGTTATAAAATGGTCACATCTCTAGGCACACCCCAATGCACACATGTACATGTGCACCCACACGCCTGTTTGAAAGGCCCTAGCTTGATAGTACCCTGGTAGAGAGTCCATCAAGCTAGGGTGGGAGAACATTGTAGAAATCTCATCTTTGTGTGACTTTCCTCACTCCAAATCACATCAAATCTTCACCGAGGTCTACTGTGCTGTTTGTACATCTCACTCTGCATGTAAAACTGGCCCCAAGACCCTACACCACCACCAAAACTTCACCTCAAGTTACTAGCTGGCAGCACTATAAACAGTTGTGTGCCATCCCAGAGGCTCTGTCTGTCTCTCTCTCTACTCCACTCGACTCCTCTTCACTCCACTCATCTCCTCTCTTCTGCTCTCTCCATGCCCCAAAATGCCCGAATTTGTGATATTGATCGCAAATTGCGTTTTAGGCATATCGCACAGCTTAATGCCAGGAAAAAGGTGTAGTTATTTAAAGTGTTTAAAATGTGTGATAGTGTGCGTTATGCTATCGTACGCTGCGATAAAGCCCCTCATTTTCATTGATCCTGCCCAAACTCCTCCCCAATCCCATCTCTTTGGATACATTTGAAAAATTTGCATTCATGCCGCACATTGCGATAACTATCACATGCGTTATGGCATTATTGTGACGTAAGGGCCATAACGTCCGCGATAACGCCGTAACGCATTTTGATAAATGACCCTGTTAGATTCTTTGAAATGTGAAATGAGCAATGGAGAACTTAACTTATTAGCAAAATATTCAAATGGAGAGAACCAAAAATTAAATTTAAAAAATGTGCAGTAGCTAGTAATAGAGAAAATAGCTAATGGATTGAGAAAAAAGAAATCAGCAGATTTCACCTCGTGAATGAAGAAGGCCAAATGTCACAGCAAGAACAAAGAAGAGATTGCAAGGTAAACGTGAAATATTCTGTGCAAATAATGTCAGCATCTGCTGGAAGTCACAAATAATTCAGGGATTAGGAAATTCCCAACCAAGTGCCAAACTAAATTCATTGAACTCAGGCAGAAATCCCCTAAGATTCTTTGGTGGAAAATGAAAACAATTACCAATGTGACAGGTGGAGAAAGTGCTGGAGATAAAATAATTGTAAGGGAAAAAGTTATTTGGATGAATTGAGCAGCTCAACACTCCTCCCCCCCCAAAAAAAAACCAAACCAAACTGTCAAATACTTGTCCTTCAACACCAAGGGCTGCTCCTCTCTTTACCACCTGATTGCGGGAAACGTTTCAAACTTGATCCAGGGCAGGTTTCAGAAAAACTGCTATTCAAGACCCCTCAGGTATAAAATAATTTAGTCAGCAATCAAATGGCCACTTTTCTGTCAGGCATTAGGAGTGCCCTTGTCCAAGCAACTCTGCTTCAGTAAAATGATAATCATAAAACCCTTCAAACTTGAGAAAAGGCTTTCCCCTCTGAACTTAACTCTGTGGAAAGCCTTCCTCTCCACAGTGAAATGGCTGCAGGTCTGCAGTAGAGGAGGGGGAGGAGGATGTGTTGCTTGATAACTCTTAAGAGGATCATAAGTTGGAGCACACAGCTCTGTGATAGAAATAATGCAGAATTTGGACATGACATCTGGAAAAAGAAAGCATCAATCTGATATGAAAATGCAATGGATGACTGCATTTTGTAGTATACAACATGGTGAAATTCATTATGACGGGGGCCATGAATATTCATGCATTACTCATGGCATAAATGATGATAATCATGTGTAACCTGCACTGCCAATGAGCTTGCAGTCTGAGGGGTGAGCATTGAGTGCTTCACCTTCCCCTGTCTGTAGGGTGTCTCACATGTGTACGTGCATTCAAATAAACCACTCGGGCTCTCCTCATTTGAGTCCAATCTTCATATTTATTGGCCAAATGCAACGCTACACAACAATACAATATGTTGACAACAGGAAGACTTAGATGTTGCACAAACAATTTCCAGATTCTGTGTAGCCCATAAACTAGTCAGATGTCACTTAATTCCATTACTTACTCTACTGCATCCAGGCATTTTGTTCTCACTTGCTGAGGTCATTGGACAATAACGTTACTCCCTACAGGTGATTTTATTGTAGAGGGATCATGTTGAATTGGCTGACATAACCTCCTTGGAGCTCACAAATGCTATACAGGAGGCTTGATTACTTTCGGTCTGCATGACGTTAGCGGAGCTCAGGCAGCATATCCTCTTTTTTTTTTAAATTATAATTTTATTGCATATATCTGACACAGTATACAATGAAATATGATAAACAAACCTTGTTGCACTTTTATTGTTCAAAAACAATGGCAAAGCTAGGAAACCTCCCTCCCCAACCCCCATCAGAAAATACCATATTCAGTGGGACAATACATAACAATTGATGTCCAAAACTCAAATGTCTGAAATCCATACAGATTAACAGAGAAAAACTGACATAATACTAGAGAGATCAGGGCCGCTTAGACATCCACAACAAAAATGGATCCCTTACCCCATAAAACTTAGAAAGTTTAAGGTTTTTAACAGTAGTTAGTTTATATAAAAAAAACAGGTCCGTTCCAATCTATGGATAACAGCCTCCAAAGACGGAATAACAGCCAACTTCCATCAACAGGCTAACTTGCGCCGTGCAGAAAGCACAATCTGAAGCACCAGTAGCCACTTATTTGTTGGGATATCCAATGGTAAGTTCAATAACACATTTTCAGGAGAAAAGGACAATTGTAAACCTGTAACCTTCTGAGCAAATGAAAAAAGACTGCATCCCCACCACATATGATAAAAAAAAGTGCCTCTATCCTCACATCCCTTTCAGCATAAATCATCCCTATCAGGAAAGGCCTCATGGAGTTTTACTGGAGTGAGGTACCACCGTATCAAAACCTTATAACTATTTGCTGACATGAGATCTGAGACCGAGCTCAATTTTGCATTAAGGAATACAAGATTCCAGACCTCCTCCATCAGCTTTCACCCCAAATCCTTCTCCCAAGCCAGAATAAAGACAGCCTGTTTAGTCAAATCTTTATTAAGAAATTGATAAATGTTAGTAATCAGTCCTTTCAAATTGTCTGCATGATTGCACCAATGTTCGAATGAATTGGGTTTTACCCCAAAGCAGATCATACCCGATTTTTTTCTGTTACCAGAAAATGTTGAAGCTGGAGATAATGGAAAACATCTCCACTCTCTAAGTTATACTTGTCCTGTAACTCTGAAAAGGTGAACTACCTCTGACCACTCCAAACCTTTTCAAGTTTGGTCATCCCTTTGAATATCCAGGACCGAAAATAAGTAGTAGACATGCCCGCTTGAAAGGATATGTTATAATTTATTGCTGAATTAAGAAAATAGCGACGACCACCAACTATATTAGGCTTCCACTGTTTCCACAACTTTAATGTGTGGGTCATTGTCATAGAAAAGCAAATCTCCCGCAGCCAGGTAAAGCAAGGTTGCCAGGTTAGAGCCCATAATGGCACATCCCCTACTATCGATTGTCAATCTGCACCCACAGCTTGCTCTCGTTCTTCCTATTCCAATCTAATACTGCTCAGAACTGTGCTGCTGCATAATACCAATGAAGATCAGGCACTCCGAACCCACCCTGAAGTTTATGGAGAAACATAACCCTACTTGCTATCCTGGGGGGGTCTGTGTCTCCAAACAAAAGCGAAAATACACTGTTGCCAGCATTTTAACATTGCAGACAAAATGTGAATTGGAAGAGACTGGAAAAAATAACCAAATCTAGGCAAAACATTTATTATGGCAATCCAACCAAATATTTAAATCCCGATATATAGTCTTTATCAGGGGTGCATAATTTAGCTCAAATAAGTCTTCCAAGCAATTACCAATCCAAATTCACAAATACTTGATGAGCTTTGTAGCCCATTTAAAGGGAAATACCCTATGCAACAAGGGAATCTGATTCCCTGCACCATAAGATTAAACAACTCAGACTTCTCTAGGTTTAATTTAAAACCAGAAATCCTACTAAATGCTCCCAAAGCATCAACCACTGCCCTCAAAGAAACTATGCGATTAGTCAATGTAAATAAAATATCATCGGCAAAGAGAGATTTTATAATCCAAATCCCCCATCATAACCCCGGAAACCTCATCCATCTGCCGAATTTGAATCACAAGGGGCTCTAAAACAAAGCACCAACAAAGGGGATAGAGGACACCCTTGTCTAGTCCCCCGTTGTATAGGATATGGACAGAAACAAGAATAAGTACCATTAACTTTCACACAAGCCTGTGATTCAGAATAAAGCCGACGAAGCCAACTAATAAAAAAAAAAAAGGAGCTGAAGTTAATTTTCCCCAGGGTGTGAAATAGAAAAGGCCAGTGCACCAAATCAAATGCTTTCTTGGCATCCACTAAGAGCAGAACCGCAATGATATTTTTTCCTTAACCCACCAAATTAAATCAATGACCTTCCGCATGTTGTCAGTGGCCATTCTCCCAAGTATAAATCCTGCCTGATCAGAATGTACCACTCTAGCCATAACTCTATTCAGACGATTAGCTAATACTTTAATGTTGACCTCAAGATTTTGGCTAATCTATGAAATAGGTCTATAAGATCCACAGTGGGTCAGGTCCTGTCCTGGCTTAGCCAAGATAATTATCTCTGCTACATTAGCTCCCGCTAACAATGAATTACCAACCCATAATGAATTATACCATTTCAACAACAAGGTTACTAGTTCAGAAGAAAACTTTTTATAAAATAGTGCAGTAAAGCCATGCAAGCCAGGGGCCTTATTCACCTTCAAAACTTTAATTACTTGAAAAATTTCAAAAGAGGTTATTTCAGCATCAAAAAATTGCTTCTTATCTTCCATAAGATTGGGAAGGTTTAAAGAATCTAAGTAATCGTCTATCTGGCTATTTGATATTGAGGTTTAAGGTCCATATAGTTCCCCATAAAAATTCTGAAATCTTTGCCTAATAGTGCCATGTGATGTCAACAGGTTCCCTTCTTGTCTTAATCCTAGTAACCTGATGCTGAGAAATACGTGTTTTCAATCTGCGAGCTAATGATCCGCCCGCTTTATTACCCCACTCAAATTGCTCATTTAACCTGGTTCAGTTGGAAAGCTTATTATAAATTTCTAAAGCCTGTAATTTACCCTAAATCCTTAGGACCTGCCTATAGCTAGAAGTAGCATATTTTTATGAAGCCATTCTGCATAAAAAAGCTCCTGGTTTTTTTTCTCAAATTATGCCTTCTTGATAAAGGCTGCCCTAGAAATCAATTGCCCCCTTATAACAGCCTTCAAACAGTCCCAAAGAAGAGAGAGGTTGACATTCCCCACATCATTAAAAGCTATATAATCTCTGATGTTCTTGGCCAATTGAGAACAAAAAGCTTCGTCCCCCAATAAAGTATTATTAAGCTTCCAGTATCTCTCGCCAGACTTCTCCTTCCAACAATTTATATCCAACCAAATCGGAGCATGATCGGACCATGAAATAGTACCCTTTTGCCACCTGAGAAACCATGGGTAACACCAATTTATCCACAAGAAAGCAATCTAGACTAGAATATGATTTATGAGGACTAGAGTAAAAGGAATAATTTCTGACCTGTGGAAACCGGTGCCTGTAAGCATCTATTAAATCCCAGGATTTCATCAATTTCCTAAGCTGAACTCATGGTATACTAGAACCTGAACAAACCCCACCAGTATTATCCACTTTCGGTAGCAAGGTCATATTAAAATCCCCAGCCGCAATCAAATATCCCTTCTCCCTCTAATTTTAAAAACTTGCCAGGATGTGAAAAAAGGCTCCCTGACTTACAGTGGGTGCATAAACATTGACCAGAGAATAGTGCCCTCCCTCCAACTCAAATTGAATCAAAAGAGATCTATCTTCGGGATCTGCATAGTATTTTGTAATTAAACCTTTAAAGTCCCTGTGAAATAAAATCTCCATCAACGCATATTTCTCCATCCTAGTTGCTGGTCCACTTTAGAAGTTACTCATAACACTTTTTAAAAGTGGGTTTCTTGCAGCAAAGCAATATTAGTCCTCTTGTCCAGAATCTCAGATTTAAAAAATTGCCTTTTTCATTGAAAATTCACCCCCTTAACATTGAAGGACAATATTTGAATGCCAGCCATCATAGGAAACTAATTAATAGGATAATAGATAATCAACCACAATGTATAAGCTCTACACCCCATTAAAACAAAAACACCAAAATATAATAAAAGATACCGCCAATACCCCCATCATCCCCCCAGTAACTTACATCCCAAACTCTATATGCCACATCCCACCCACCGTTATGCAGAAAAAATCCTTTTCCCCGTCCCCACCTCCCAACCCAAAACTATATTCTATTACCCATAGCAGAACTGCAATTGCAGTAAGAGGAGAGGATATACTGAATATAAGGTCCAAGCCCACACAAGCCAAAAACAATAATTACACCTCTATACAGGAAAATTAACCTCATTTCCCCATGAAACAGCAGGAATATGATACCTCAAAAAAACAACTTAAAAAGCGCTCAGACAGAATGGGCAAAAAAGAAAAATTAATTCCCATTCATAGTAGAAAATGCATAGTTCAGTCCTTGCCACTGTCCTTAGAAGAAATAGAGTCTCCCAAATGTCTTCTCAACCTCCTGCCTCCTTTCCCCATTCTCTGCAATCTGGGAGTGTAGTCTTTCAAAATAGCCACCAGTACCTTCTGACCACAAAGCCTGCTTCCTCCAAAATGGCCTCTGCTTCCTCCTCTTTGTGAATTTTAGAGGTAGTTCCATGAATAGTCAGTGCTAAGCTGAAGGGGAACAACCACCAGTTGCGAATTCCCTCTTTTCGTAGGACTGAAGTGATTTCTTGAAATTCCAATCTTTTCTTAATGGTGACTGGGGACAGGTCAGCAAACACAGAGATGGTATGGGACTCCCAAAGCCATGTTTGTTGTTTCCTAGCCTCAGCGAAAACCCTGTACTTGATAGAGAACCGGTGGAAACATGCCACGATATCCCTGGGTTTATTTCCCACTCTGGGGCCTAAAGTCCGGTGTGCTCTGTCCAATTCCACTTCAATTTCTGGTGATGACTCATCTTGGCCTTGACTCCAGCCTGAAAAGAAAGTGCACAGATTTTTTACTACAAAGTGGCAGTCCTTGCAATCCTCCGTTTCCAGTATGCCGCGAAACCGGAGGTTGCAGTGACAATTCTGGTTTTCTAAGTCCTTGATTTTTGCTTGTAAATCTGTGTTGTCCAGGGCAAGTTGCAATTGTAACTTCCTCGGCTCTGTCGGATTGCGCTTCCAGTTGCATGTTGCAATCGTCCACCTAATGCCCGATCTTGGACATCTACGCCTTCATTTCTGAGATGAGAACCATTAAATCCTGCTTCGTGCCTCTCATGACCTTGCACAGATTGCAAAACTATTGCCTGAATTCTGCTAGAGATGGAAAGTCTCACGTTTGTCCCTCTAGCCCGCTGCCACCCAGCACTACTTCCAAAGCCACATCAGGCTATTCCATGACTTCTTCCATCATTCCAGGCTCCATGTTGTTGGCAAACAATTTCACATAAGAAAATTGCTTGAAGTCAGGACCTTTTTTCTTGGCGGCCATCTGGGAATAGTTAGCCACCAAACCAGGCATTCTAGGAGGTTGAAGCAAGAGGGATGTGAGGTAATTCCAGATAATATAGCTTGGATTCAGGCAGCCATCTTACTCAGTGGCCATGCCACTTCTCTCATCCTCCTTTTATGCGTACCAGAGAGAGGGAGACTCCCTCTACTGGATCATGTTCAGTTTCATGTAGATTTAACAAAATAAATCTCAGCATGGGGTTCCAGTCCAGTAAGTGACCATAGGTTATACCTCCACTTTGAAAGACAGCTTTAGTAACTGCACAGATTAATGTACCTTCCTTGCTGGGCAGAAATGAAAACAGAAATTGTCCATAATCTGCTTTGATAATCCCACTAAAATCCCTGGCTACAGAAGCAGTATTGGCATGGAGCCAGTCTCTTCAGTATAATAGTTCCTGTTTCTGGGTACAAGATGGATATGCCCAGCTATTCTACATAAGAAATTTGATGTTAGTTCATCAGCAAACTTCCTAAAGGAAAAATAAGTAAAGTCTAACAAGGATAGTAATTGAAGTAGGTGGGATGGTAGGGTTGCCCTGGTAGAAGCATGAATGATGTTCTCCAAGTAGGCATTCATGAGAATGGGTAAGATACAGGTATAGAAGTTAAAGTGGGAAGTGGAAGGACCATGAATGCATTATCAAACCTCTCAGCTTCAGTCTTCTGTTGCTGATTCAGCATGGCAAAAAATCCGACAGTCTGACTTTTGACAACAGGGAGATGAAATTCAGCAGTTGACAAAAAAAAATCAATAATGTAACAGAATTGTTTATTTATTAATGAGTACATCAAAGCAGATGGCATGAATAATGACTACGGATACACGGCAACTACAATTGATATGAGGCATGCTAAATAAAGATATGTAGTTTGAGTATTTTTCATGTGTAGGAAAAACAAAATCCAGGTGACAAACAATTTAATTTCATTTATTCAAAAATAGTCAAATGGTGATAAAATAATATAGTCAATATATATGTATAATACACATACTGAGAAAAGATATGCCCAACCCTTGTTTCCCCTCAGATTTATTTTTATTTATTTAAATTCTAATACCATTTTGCTCAAAAACAGTTTACAAATATGAAACATATGCAATTTGTGCAAGTTAATGAAACAAGTCCATATAATAATTATACAACTACTACTCTGCACCACAAACACATAATTAAAGCAATAACATTAACTGGAAATTCTTTAATTTCAGTTTTGATCATCCCTAGTAGAGATGTACATTTCTTTGAAATGAATGTGGATTGTGGACTAAATGAAGCCATCTTTGTTAAATCTGAATGAACTAAAAATGTCTCTGGAAAAAGTCCCAAATTTTGGGATTTTTCATGTTGGCAAATAGTGAGCACTATTTACTGAAATGAAAATCTGAATAAAACAAATCTTCAAAATGAAATTCAGCCACAAGAAATGAAAGTGAATGAAATAACCCCCAAAATATTTTGCCTACCCATCCCTAATCCCGACCCTATGTCCACCATTCACCATTTTATAAATTGCATGATATTTCTCTCTTAGCACCAAAGTTAGATTGTCTGCTATCTTAATTTTCGTAGTATTCATCTGCAATCGTATTCTATTTGATCAGCCAAGTCTTTAAGGCTCATCTAAAATTAAGAACGTTGATAGCAAAATGCAGGTCTTTTGGGAGCAAGCTCCACAGTTAAGGAAATGTGCATGAAAAACATTGAATTCTCAACTTTGTTAAATTAACATCTCTTTATGAGGGTTCACATAATAAAACCCCACTTTGAGAAAGGAGAGCCCAGATAGACTTGTTTAGATGTTGAAGAGTCCTTGAGATAAATTGGCCATTATTTTGAAGTGACTTAAAGGTCAAAGATAATATTATAAATTGAATCCTTGACTCGATGGGGAAGCCTGTGTAATTCATGCAAAACTGGGGACGCATGTTCATGCAAGTTCAAACCTTTTAATAAATGGGCTGCTGAAGTCTGAATGTCGAAGTCTCTTTAGTGTATTCTTTGGGAACCCAAATAGCAGTGCCTTACAATATTCAATATGGGCCATTATCGTTGCATGGACGATCATGGCAAAGCACCTTTGATCGAATAGAGGGCATAGTTGCCACAAATTCCTGAAACATTTCTCAACCAGCCATGATATATGGACCTCGAAGGTTACATCTGACTAAAACTACTCCCAGGGTATGAATCTCTTCCTTCTCCTACATGACCATCAGATTCCAGATTAATTACCTAGCAAAATAAGTCAGTAGAGTCATGACTGTTCTAGTGAAGGATGGAAAGCAGGGCTGAAAAAACCTGAAGCTGTTTTAATTGTGAGCTTCTCGCTGAGAAAACAGTTAATACTCTGTTACTCTGGGGTTCATTTTAAACTAAGATGCCTCTGCGTCAGCCATCAATTCAATCAATCGTATTCTGATCATCTATTTTAATGGGGAGAAATGGAAGCGTCCCTGATGTGTGTCTATGTGAACCTTGAAGCTGTTTGAGCATCCACCTTGCTGCTCTCAGCTATTCATTAAAATAAAAGCATGCTTTGTATTCCAGCCATGCGCTGCTAAAGCATGCATTAGTCTTTAATGTGCAAATATAGAAGTTATGAGGGCAGTTTTCAAAGGCATTTCAACAGATAAAACAGTGTTTTGCACATGTAAATTAGCTCTTTAAAAATTGCCTACCCTCTATGCGTGTAAAAATATGCTTGTAGCTCCTACACAGGTACTTGTATGAGCAGAAAGGGGAGGTGATCCTAGGGTTGGAGTCGGGAAATGGATATGTATACAGTTCCATGCATTTGTGAACGCATGTAGCTTCACAAGAGAAAGTAACCAATGCAACCCAATTTTCAAAGGGAAAGTTTTTTCCTTTTGAAAATCACTGTAAAAGACTCAGGTAAAAAGTACCCATGCAGTTTTACTCTTTTGCACAGTTTGCAAGTTGCATGTAACATGCATGTGGAAGTTGCGTGTAACGGGCACATATTTTCAAAGCAAACTTATGCACATAAGCTTGCTTTGAAAATGCCCGGGTAATTAGCCTAGCATGTGTACAGATTCAGCTCATACAAAGTTGCACCAGCTCTTCAGAGGGCAGGTTAATTTACACACATATGTTTTAAAATCAAAAAGCATGTGTTTATTTCCAGCTCAGCCCCCCCAGGGCACTTCCCTGCTGCAGTCCGCATAAAAATATGCGTGTAATCGGGTTAAAAGCATACTTTTTCTGACACTGAACCCCAGCTGATTTTAAACAGTCATTTATATGCATAAAACAGTGCTTCATACACGCAAATGTCTTTGAAAATTACCCCATCCTATGCCCATAGGTGCAGATTTGAACTAGAGAGGATGCACCAGCCATGTCACTTAGTCATTGCAGCTTATCTGGGAATTGCAGCTGGCACAGAAGCTGGCTGGTAGCCAAGGTCTTGTGTTCCAGCCACAAGAAGTTCAGTAATTTCCTTTTCAACCAAAGAGAATTAAACATTTTATTAAAGTATATCTTCTGATCAAGAAATTCTCCCTTGGAAAACCATAGTGTAAGAGTCTATTTTATTCATACCGGTATTTCTAGTGTGCATTGGCATATTTACGATGCTTCTAATCTAATAGTGCATGATAGATTTCATTTGAAGTTATCCAAAAAACATCTGAAAAATGGACAAAAACACTGTCTGAATTTAGAATGAAAGAGAAGTCGTGCAGAAGTGAAAAGTGCAATACAATTAATCTTGGCTGCAGAATAACCTTCAGCAGATATCATTGAGACATCCCCTGCTAGAACTTCTAGCTTATAATATTTTGATGATGAACTGATAATAGTAATAGGAATCATGATTGTAAAACCAAAGGGCATGGAAGGTCCTGTATATTTACTTCCAGCAGGTCTGTATAGATATCGTACATCACAAAACACCCGGGTTTGATGGAATCTTTCTGAGCTGGTCCGTACATCAAATTGGCCAGTAAGTCTTTTGCTGACTCGTATACAGTATATAACTTAGTGTGGTTGGGAGGAGGTGGGCTTGAACTGTTTGAATAAGGCCATTGGGAAATAGAGAGGGAACACAGGGATAAAGATGCATCATTGTCTGATGTTCATTGCCTGACACCCAGTAAATTCCAAGGCGTTCTTCATTTTTCTTAACATAGTGACTGGCTGAAAGCAGTATGAGGAGAAAGCCGTCAGGGGTCCTAAGGACCTCACGGTCGAGGGCTCGAGGCACAGACATTGCCTTTGAGTTCTCCAATGGATCTTTCCCTATCAAGCTATTGGATAAAAAAAAGGATTTTCTATAAACGTTATGCCCTAGAATGAAGAGATTTTGCACTTGTGTGAGGACCAAAATAATTAACTCCTTAAAACGTCATCAGGTCCTTGCAAACAGGGCAGGCATGGAGTTATCTGCTGGTCACCAGGTCTAAAAGGTTAGCTGCTTCTCTTGTGCGGGCTGACATAGAGCATGCAGATACTGTGCTCGCCACATCAATCAGTGCAGCTATGTACCAAAGCCACCCAAAGTTTGCATCCGATGAGGAAGTAAATTCATCAGTAGGGCAATCAAATCACAAGGGCATCCATTCAAGAGCACCCCCCTTCTTCTCGGTTATTTCAATAACATTTAAAATATATTGTTCCAGCTATAAACTGGCTGCCAATGTGTCTTGGGTTCTCAAACCTGTGATTTCTGGATATTAAAGGAAATACTGTATCACCTGCCTACAGGCTACAGCACTACCTGGAGTTAATTTTCTTTTATTAACTCACTAATTAGGAGTGAATAATGTATTTTTCCATCCACCATCTGTCAATTTCATGAATACGCTTTCACTATGTAACTATAGCCTACCTTTTGTTGCCTCTATACTGATTACCTGAAAAAAATCTGTTTGTAAGAGTGTGAAATTTTTTTTTACTTAATGAATCTTTCTCCAGTCTTCAGCTAAAATGGGACATTAATGGGCCTAATTCTTTATTTCTCTCTCTGACCACTGATGCCTCAATAACCCTCGGCAGTATTCACTAAGGTCATTACCCGGCACTTTTGCCATGCAAATGCTCCTATAGCTGTGGACTGAGCAGGCTATACGTTTTTTTTTTCATTTTTAAATTAAATAAATGCAAATGCTCCTACATAAACATGCTCTGTACCCATGTATGTTAATGAAGAAATTGTTTATGCAAATGAGAGATTCAACCTGGCCTGCAAATTAGCAGGTAATTCACTGAAACACACAAACCTGCAAGCCCACTTGGCAGGGCTTTTTTCCTCACCAAAACTTCATCCAACCTTGGAACCTCCTGCTATAGGAAGAAAACCAATTTTTCCTGCTTGGCTCATCTAAGGAAGCTGGGATTGGTACTGCCACAGATCGGAGGAGGTTGTGCTATGGATGTGCACACAACAGGCATGATTTTTAAAAGCATTTACTTGCTTAAAACTGGGATTTACATGTGTCAATGCACTTTATTCACATTAAACAGCTTTTGAAAATGTCTACAATATGCATCATTGAATAGTCAATAAGTTTACCCATATTAAGGGCACTTAACATGAATAAATGGCTTGTGAAATTGCTACGATAGGATGTTATATGCTGATCTCCTTTGAAAATTCACCTGTAATTTTTTTGTCTTCATTTTGTTTTTTCATTTTTTGGAGGAGTTGTTTTTTGTTTGTTTTTGAGGTTTTTCTTTTTTTTTTTTTTTTTTTTTTCATTTTTGGGAAATAGTGTGCTAAAACATTTTTTGTTTTATCAAGCTTTTGAATGCACATCTAGAATGACAATTGATACAAGTATGCAGAATTATTGTTTTGTTCAGTGATTGTTTAAATATTTTATGTATCTTATTTTGTAAATTGCTTAGGTTTGGTAAGCGATAAATAAATAAATAAATAAATGCTATTAGCAAATAGTGCACACTAATTGAAATAGGGCACACAATTTTGCTAATGGCATACATTATTTCCTAGTGTGCACTATTTCTTGAAAACAAAAAATTGACAAGTTTTCAGTTCATTTGAAATGAAACAAAAATGGGCTTACTTGTCACATTTTATACTTGTTCCAAACAAATGCATATCTCCAGACTGCACTCACCAGGTTTTCCACAACAGGGAAGTCTTCTGAGTGCAGGAGATCCTGCTGGCATCTGGCACAAGGCTAGCACAGAAGGATTATGGCAGTAGGACAGAGGAAGCTGGGGAGAAGATGCCTTCCATATAATCAGGATGAGGGATAACAAACTACTAGCAGAAATCACTATTCAGAAAAATATATTTTATTGAAAGGCCTACAAAAGTCACACATCACACAGAGAATAAACTGAAGCATCACATTATGCTGGATACCAAAGTTCAGTCCACAGCAGCAAAAATTAGTGATAGACTATCCCATAGCAAAATAGGTTGAGGGGCCAGCAACGTCATCTTGTTGCATCGGAGGTGGACCCTTGGGCTGAGGTGGGGTTGACGCAATCCGTAGATGAGGACCTATGGGTCCCCACCATCAGCAGGTGGAGTGGGCTGAAGCTAGAGGCCACTGGGACTTCACCTATACCAGCCCTCGTTCCCCTCGGGTTGAGCCTTTGGGTGCCGGGCTGGCAGGACTTATTTGGGCCTTGAGGTTAGCAAGAGATGAGTAGCTATACAGCCCAGATACAGCAGTCGGTAGATGGCATAGTTCTATCCTGGACTGGATTCGGGACAAGAGCTCAGGTGCCAAAGGAACAATAGGAAGCTGAACGCACCCGAGCAAAGGAAGGCCTGAGCCTTGAAAGTCCACGTCCAGAGGATAAGCGAGGAGAGGTGTCACCGACAGGCTGGATTCGGAGCCGCCTGTGAATGGTAGTTGTGGCAAGCAACGAAGAACTCTGGATGAAGGAGAGTCTGTAGTATAGTCATACAAAGCGAAGGTCAGGGCACGGAGAAGGCAGGTATAGTCAGTCCAAGCAATAGTCAAAATATGGAGCAGGCAAACATAGTCAGGCAAGGCAGTAGTCAGGGCACGGAGAAGGCAGGCGTGGTCAGGCAATGCAGAGGTCCGGGGCCGGAGAGAAGCGGAAGAGTAGTCAGGCGTAGTGGAGGTCTGGGGCTGGAGAGAAGCTGAAGAATGGTCAGGCATAGCGAAAGTCAAGTCCAAGGAGTCAATCCAACACATAGACAAACAGGAACTAGGAGAACAGGAACCTGGAACCACAGGAAGACAGGAACACACAATGAGACGATCCAAGGAATAGCAACAAGTACTCAAAGTATGAGGAGACCTGCTGCAAAGGCAACACTATAGAGCAAGGCCTGAGCTTTTATACACTGAAGGTCTGATGTCAGCATCCGGGTCCGCGGCCAGGTTCCTGCCGCAGGCCCTTTAAAGGAATCACTGATGCACGCGCCTAGAAAGGGGCACAGCGCTGGTGGCGGCGTCTCTCTGCAGGCCACGCAGAGAGGCCCGACAAGCAGAGACATCCTGGTCGGCAACACTGGGCAATGTGGCAGAGCCGGAGGCACTGGAGCGAACCCGAGGTCGGAGCTGGTGTCCCACTGCCGCCAGCGAAGAGGAGCCAGCAGCTGGAATCCGTCTGAAGAGGTGAGTGGACCGCATTTCGGGGCTGCCGCGGGCAGCACGCGTAACATATCTCTGGCCAAAAAGAGCATCTTGTGTTAACAGGAGCCATAAACAGGACCCTTTACATAGAAATATCTGGCAATAGGGGTGTGCATTCTTTTTAAAATGGAATGAAAAATGTGACGAAACCCTCATGTCTGGTTCCATTAAAAAATGCAAGAAACAAACAAAAAAAAACAAAAAAAACAATGATGTGAAGTGCCATGGTTGCCTTTCCCTAAGCCCTGGAGCACACTTACCCCTACCTTTTCTAATGAAGAAAGGGGCAGAAGCTCCAGCTTTGTAGATTCTGGGTTGGAGATGGTGACACTGGTGCCATTTTGTTGTAAGACTGTACAATGAGGTGGCCAGGGAAAGGTGGGGAACATTTCTTTTTTTTTATTTACTTTTTTACTTTTATTTATTTTTGTTTTTAATTTAATGTTCATTTTGGTTCAGCAAATGAAACAAACTGAAATAAATGAAGGTGCCAAAACCCAAATGAAAGGGCGGGGGGGGGGCTTTGGCATAGTCTGGACAGGGCATGGGGTGTTCCTGGATTTCAACTTCAAATTAGCATGTAAATACTTCTGTGCACGCCAGGGTCCCCTGCCGCGTAACTACTTCTGCTATGGAGGACGTGTTAGTAATAAAGCAAAGATTCTATAGATAGATCAGTGGGGTTGTAATGGGTCAGGGTTAACAGGGGAGAAGGGAGGCTGTTAAACTAGGGGGTTTGGAAGTCCCATCCCTTACCCGAGCAAACTGGGAAAACTGGTAACGGCGTTGGCTCGCATCTATAGACGCGGCATTTGCAGACATAGGCATGTGTCCACTTAAAATTGCACGCACATGTGAGCATGGCCAGACCATGTTATAAGATGCATCCCTGGGTGCAGGCCATGCGCCTGCGTTCCTGTTTAATTGTTGCCATCTTAGCATTTTCCCTACAGACACAGAATGGGAGAAAACTTTTATAATGTACCATAGACCCCAGAATGGGGAAACCCTTAGTACATCTGGCCTTAAATAATAAACTGTAAATCCATTTGAACAAAAGTGGATGCAGGGAATGTATAGATGCAGTGCTTTCCTCGTAGGGAGGAACAGGAGCAGGAGCAGATGTGTCGGGAGTTGTCTGCAGGGTAAGTGACCCTTTGCACACCCCTGCTGGGAACCTGTAGGAGATTTAGGAAGGGCACATGCCCTTATATTTGGGAGGGAGTTTAATTTTGGTGCTTTGCTTTTAGTTTGCAATTGTCTGTTCCAGCCTGTAGTAAGGATTTATATTGCATTTTGTATTTATATGCTTTTCTGGTGTTGTTGTATGAGATGATTTGTATTCTCTGCTTATGGTCTTAGGCCTATTGTATCGTGTTGGGTGCGGGTTTTGCCGGGGGCCCTGCAGAAAGCTGTGAGTTACCTGAATTACAATTACAATTGCAACTGCTCATAAGTGTCGCTGCTTTTAAGTAGCAGCACCGTATGTAGAAACAAATTTGTACAGTATTTGTTGATGCTCTGGTGCGATCGAGCTTTACAAAATGCATTTAGCTATGTAGTTTTGAACTTTCATGGTATCATTCCTTCTCACACTCTTTTTCACTGGTGTTTTTGTTTATGGCTGCATTGAGTTTAAACATCGTAGTCTGTTTCTTGACACGCGGCTGATCAGGCATGATCTCATGGGCAGGAAATTGCTTGTTCTGGATATCTGGCAGCATGCAGGCTGGGAGCGGTACCTTCCAGCCCACAATTCATAACCGGGGACATCGGAAAGGAATCAGCCCCTTGCATTGAAACGATGCCATAAGGTACTAGAGAACAAAATTAAAAGATGCAGCACTGGAGGTGTGAATCAGCTTGAAATCTGTTCCACTCTAGTGATTTTAAATGAGAGGATTCTAGCTGCCTGACAGTTCATAATTTCCACTTGATGGCTAGGAGTGGTGCCTAATGGCTGTGGTCTTCTAAATAATGTTTACCTTCTCAGAAAACATAAAAAATCAAGTACCTGGTTATTTTTCAACTCCTGAAAGAACATTACAGTTCTTTTTACTGGAAAATGTTGAAATTGAATTAACCTTTCCCTGCTACTAAACGGCTGTAATGTATATTTTGTCCGGCAGAAAGAGGAGCGTAGACAGACAAATTGAGAGAGTAAAATGTCACGCTTGCTGTTATTGTACTACATACCAAATTAATGACATCCTGAAATGCCAGACTGCTGTTTCGGATATTGGCGAATTCAGATATGCACATTTTTTTTCTGGTCTAGTCCTTAAAAGTTGTATAACAGCCCAGCTGTATTTCTACGGGCACCATTCCACATTGCACTGAGTCTTTATCATAAAAGTCAGCATCTAGAAAAGGAAATATATATATAAGGGTAGATTTTAAAAGAAGCGCGTGCTACCTGGCGCGTGCACATGTACGCCCAATTTTATAACATGTGCACGCCCTACTCTAACCCCCCTCCCCCCAAAAAAATGTTTATCCTACCTTTTGCGCATGCTGGCAGGCTGCCAGCACATGATCCTCCGACACAGCAGCAATGGCCGCTCTGTCGAAGGCCTCTGGCCCTGCTCCCGCCCAGCCCATCCCCGGACCACCCCTTTTGTAAAGCCCCGGGACTTACGTGCGTCACCGGGCCTTTACGCACTTTACCCTTTTAAAACCCAGCCCATAGTATGTAAGTGTTCTTTGATGTCTAGATTGCAGATAAAATGTGCACTGATTAGAAATATCCTTGCTACTCATTCTGTTATACAGCCAGAAGTTTGGTAATGTATACAGGTACATCTCTTAAGAAATAGCAACGACCGTGCATACGTCTGAGCCCTGCCCCAGAACACCTCCAGCTTGTCCCAGTTTTCCCCACTGGTAAAATGTGCATGTGAAATGGAAAATATGCACGCACTCTTGATGCTCATAAGATAGCAAATCTGCGCGTGTATGCTATTTACATGCCTATATGCTATTTTTACACATGAAGCCCTTTTAAAAATGTATTCCAAATTAGGTACCTGAGATGACGGGAGATGGTGCCTTGCCCATGGTCCATGGGAGAAAGTGAAAACTGATTCCTGGTTTTCCTGGTTTGTAGTCTATTGTTGTAGTCGCAAGTCCACACCTTCCCTTTTATGAAATGGTTAAAAATGATTTGTCTTTCAGTCTTGGAATGAGATCCAAACAATTCAAAACGTGCTGTAAACTATTAAAACATTGCAAAGAATATGTTGTGTTGCATATTACATAACAGAAAGCATGTTGAGAAGCAATTAAACGGAATGATGGAAAACTACAAAGAAATGAAATTAAATGCATTGCTCATTATATCTGCAGTGCATGATATTAAAGTTAGATGCACTGTTACAGATGCTTGATACATTGCAGATTTGTTAAACAATGGGACCAAATTTAATTAAATGTTATACAAATTACTCTCTGCAACTGTTCTGCAAGCAAACAGCAGAATTAACTCAAACACTGAGGAATGCATTAAAAGTAATATTCAACTCTTTGTTCCTAAAGTCTGTGTTACCAGTAGGCATATGGCATATTCTTTCAATTGTAACCTAGGGACAGATTAGCCAAGAAAAGAAGAGCCATTTAAATCCCCCTGGAAAGCTAATAGCAATGTGCACCATATCCTGGAATTGTGCCCATACTGTTTAAAATGAGGACAATGTTTATTAGGGATGAGTGAAACACTTCAGCCAATAACATCACCCCTACTGAGGGCAACAATAGTGTCATCAAAAGGAATGTGAGAAAATACATCTGCAGTGAGGTGGTGGATACCTGGAGCATATTTCCTTCCAGCAGATGCTGTAGAAACACAAACAGTGCCGAATTCAAGCAGGCGTTGGACAAGCACACAGAGTGGCAGAGCAAGGGTGGGTAGGAGACCTAAAGACGAAGTAGAATCCGAGACAGCACACTAGGCAGGTACTTAACTCAGGGTCAGGTTCGGAGCCTGAATATTGAAACCACATTCTCTCTTTTTGGGGTTTCAAGGAAGCTTCATTTTCTACAACAGGGTTAAGGTACACAGGTACACTCGACAGAGGGCCACAGTACTGAAAAGAGAGCTCCTACAGAGCATGGAGCAGGCAAAGGTCACAGTCTCTCGGCAGCAAGTCCAACTATTTGAAAGGACTTGCAACAGTACAGGGATTTCTGCTCCACACAGAAACCACAACCTGGTCCAGTCCAAGGCCAGGATATCCACACCCTCTCGGTGCTCACAAACAATTTCAGGTATCATGGATCTCTGTAAAGTTCTACAGCATAGTTTAGCAGCTCTTAACTTGGGAATAGCTTCCCTGTTCCCAGCCACACCTTTTCCAGTCCTTTGGCCCAATCTGCTTCCTCAAGGGCAGGATCTCTGGCTTTGCCAACATGCTGAGTGCATGGTCTTCTTTTTGTACCAGTGACTCAGCAGGCAAAGCACTGACCTCTCAGCTGCCCAGGCCTTCAGTTTAAGGCCTACCATGGGCCTATCCTAACAACAAGTAGGCCAAATGCTAACATTGTCTTTGTTTCTATCAAGTACAGTGCATGTTCTTTATATGAAATAGCATGATTTTCCTTTCTAGTGAGAAAAATATTATTGCAAAACAGCACAAGTTTGAAAATTGTGCTAATTCAACCTCTTTTGTGTCTATTACCATGTATCCAATATATATGTAATACAAAATGAGAAATGTTTTCCCCTAATTATACTTATTTTGAAAAATCCTTGCCTGACTGCATAATAAATTATTGTGGTATTAAATATACCTGTAAGGAATCAATTCACCCAGATTTGTAACTTAGAAATATTTCCAGGCTAGTGTTTTGTATCCGGGTTTAAGACATGCCTGGATTCCTTTACTTTATTGCTTTTGTGATTTCTTATGTTACTAATAATATCACTAAGCTCCTCCCCACCCCTAAACTTGGAGTCTAATGAAGACTGAGGGTATTGAGTTTGATGTCTTTTTTTCTACTTGGTTTGGCTTGGCTATTACTTTTGGGTCTTCAACCTGTATTAAGGCAAGGTTTACTTTTTTGTGAATTTAATCTATTATAGATAAAAAGTTTAAAAGAAAAAAAAATATTTCTGCCAGAAAAATATTCAGTGTTTTCAGCAAATAAAAACAATCTGATTGCACCTTTTAAAACAGAGGCTCTGCATCTTCACATGGGTTAGTAGGCCAGCCTCTACGTGGAATCATGCAAAGCATTCTCATTAGAATATTCACGACCCTCATTATACATTTTCAAATATGTGGAATCACTTTCTTGAACTGGGTGTGATGTCAGATCGCAACGAATGGCAAGAAATCAAAACCACTACACTGCCACATTTTAATATGCTTTCAACCACTTATATGACCCAACTCCATAGGAATCATTGGCAAAAAAAGGCAATATAAAAGAAGTTTAGGAATCTTTCAGTTTTGGTGAAATAATGCTGTCACCATTAGAAAGAAGTTAGACATGGGTTTGGCTGGGAAACGTAAGCCAGAGACAGTTGTTACATATAAGTGACCCAAGTCCTATACTCTGCCATCTATATCAATAGCAATGGTATCTTTAAACTTTTCCCAAATTTCTCATTTAACCATCTACCTTTGGTTACATTGGAAGCAGGGTTTTGTGGGACAGGATGGCACTGTTTGCCTGTTCCTTTAGGTAAATATGTGGAGAAATGACCTCTAGGAATGTGTCCCCTCTGTGTTTAAACCTAAATTCTGAGTGTGATAAGAGATTTTTTTTTTTCTTAGAGTAACCCAAATTATAGCTATACAATGATAGGAGTAACCATTTAGGGAAAGGATCTAGGTGTCATCATGGAAAATACACTGAAATCTTCTGCTCAGTGTGCAGCATCAGCAGCCAAGAAAGCAAATATAATGCTAGAAATTATTAGGAAAGGAATGGAGAATAAAACAGAGAATATCATAATGCCTCTGTTTCGCTCCATGGTGCGTCCTCATCTTGAGTATTGTGTGCAGTTCTGGTCAACACATCTCAGAAAATATACAGCAGAATTAGAAAAGGTACAGAAAGGGCGACCAAAATAATAAAAAGAATGGATTGATTCCCCTATGAGGAACGGCTAAAAAGGTTAGGCCGCTTCAACTTGGAGAAGAGACGGCTGAGAGGTGATATGATAGAAGGCTATAAAATGATGAGTGGAGTGGAAGGAGTAAATGTTACTTGGTTGTTTACGCCTTCAAAGAGTACAAATACTGGGGGACACACAATGAAGTTACTGATGCATTTAGAACTAACAAGAAAAAATATTATTTTTACTCAATGCATAATTGAGCTCTGGAATTCATTGCCACAGCATGTGGTAAATGCTATTAGTGTATCGGCATTTAAAAAAAGGTTTGGATAAGTTCTTGGCAGAAAAGTCCATAAACCATTGTTAAGGCAGAGTTGCAGAAATTCACTTCTTATCCCTGGGATAAGCAGCATGGAATCTCTCTACCCCTTTGAAATCCTGCCAGGTACTTATCACCTAGATTGGCTACTGTTGGAAACAGGCTATTGAGTTAGATGGACCTTTGATCTGACCAAGTACAGCATGTTCTTCAGTTCTTATGCTAAAGATAAAGGAAAGGTGAATTTTTGCTGTTATCTCTGCTGTGGAATCCTGTAACTCATCCTTTTGTCTATTTTATTGCTGACTGACTGTTAGTACCCAAGAAGCATAAAAGTTTTTATAAGTTTGAATTACGGGCCATTGTATGAGACTCCGATTACTGAATCTCAAGGTTGTGGCTTCAATATTTATTGCTCTGCCAAGGGATAGTACAAAGACAAGACAGAAGATTTATGTATTGGGGGGGGGGGTGTCAGACTGAGGTGAAATAGTTGATTTTAATTGTTCTTATTCATCAAGAAATTTTTCTTCCCTCAAGTCTCTGAGCTAGATCCAAGCCATCATCTTATCCAACCATTGTTTTGTGAAATCACAGAGCTGGTGCTTTAAAAAGCCAGCATCAGGATTCTTTATATTTTATGTGCCCCTAGTAGTGGTTACATGTGTTTTTCAAAAAGCAAAAAAGAACTGTAAATATGTCAAGATCACTCTCATAACAAGTAAGAGGAGCTGTGCAGCTGCAACAGTGCTGCAGCCTGGAATAACATCTGCTTCATGAGTGCTTCTGCGGACTTGCTGAAATGAAAAAAAAAAAAAGGAGAAAGGTAATTCAATTAATTGATTTTAATGGCCATGCCTATGGGTGGAGAGGGGGGCATTAATAGGGTGTCTTTGATAACGCCTCCTCACATATCTTGATTCAGGCACAACAAATATTTTCTAATTTTTATTTTTTTTTCTGTTAGCATCTTATGAATATCTCTTTTTTTCAGCAGCTGGTATTCAGCAAAACCTGCATGTTGCTGCTATTCAAGCTCTAGCAGCCGAATTATGAGTTGCTTGAGCTCTACATGTACAGCTTTCAGGATATGAGAGAGAAAACCAAACACAGCAAGATGCTTTTCTTATAAACCACTTAAATGCACCCCACAAAATCTGTTGTCTGAATTGGGTTACAGTGAGCACAGGGCTGTGCACTCATTTTTAAATGAAATGAAAAAAATGCAACAAAACACTCACATTTCATTTCAAAATTCTTTTTTTTTTTTTTTGCTTGAGAAAATCAATGGATAAAAAATCCAGATGTGAAATTCGCCCCCACCCCACCCCTGCCAGTCCACTCTTACCCCCTTCCATAGACATCTCTGGTGACCCATAGTTGCTCCTGCCCCACTGACTCCTGGTTTTGAAATGGGCTGCAGCCCCAGACCCTGAGGCTACTGCCTCTTTTGTTGTGCACCAGATGGCTCCACGGCCACACAGTGGACTGGGGCAGGCCACAGGGCCAGCGGTTAACCCTTTGTATACCAGGAGCTGATGGGGCGGGAGCGACCAGGAATCATTCCTGCCCCTTTCTATATCAGAGACACCCCCCCCCCCCCCCCCCCGAGGGAAAGTTAACTGTGATCCTGGAGCGGGGGAGGGCACCGTTTCTTTTTGTTTGTTTGGTTTTTCCTTTTGGAGGGGGGGGGGTTAAATTTTTAGGGTAATTTTTTAAATAACCCACGTAGGCTAAAGTCTGCGGGTGCTCTTTAAACTCAGACTTTACCTGAGAATTTGCGCACACAAATCTGCTTTAAGAATTTGCGGCTTTATGTGCATACACGCAGAAAGTGACGCCTGCTTCGAAAATCCCGCTCACAAGTCCTGATTCTGCCTATTTAGTAGGCACATATGTGCAAAACCGTGTTTCACGCGGACTTTTATGGGCATACTTTCAAAATGGACATAAAACTGGGCTTCATGCATATAAGCGTCTCTGACAATTACCCCCTTAATGCTTTTTTTGGTTCAACAAATTAAATCAACCAAAATAAACACTAAACGAACTGAAAGAACTGAAAATCCAGGTAACTCCCGCCCAATCCCTCCCCCACACACTTCCACAAAATGAAAAAAACAAAGTTTCTCTCTGTGCTCATCCTTACTTGACAACAGTCAATGGCACACATTCTCTTTTAATCGCCAACTTGCAGAATTCTCAAATGCAACCAGTTTCGTTCAGAAAACAATGCCTTAAATATTCATCGTTGTTTGGTTCTCTTTTCTTGATATCAACTCTGGCAAAGAATTCTTTCTGGGAAGCACTTTCTGCATCATTTTATACCTTTCCTAGCGACGGTGCTCTCTGGAAAGAAGTATTATCATGCAGGGCCCATGTTACTGCTTCTTGGATTGTGTAAAAAGTTGTATTTTATTTTTCAGAACTTCCTAAAACTCACCAAGGTCATAGCGTATGGCGTCTTCTTGATTCTCTGAGCCTTACAGGCCTAAGGGAATAGGATGGCAAAATGAAACTGAGCTACTCTGTGCTGGACTGGAATATTAAATAAAATTCCTGTTGATATAATTTTGGTTAAAGTCCACCATTTCTTTCTTAAACATTGAACTGTTCTGGTCTAGGGGAATAGGATGGAGCAATCAAAGTGACCTATTCTCTTAAGATCAGAATATTGAACAAAATTGCTGTTTTTGAGATTTGAAGGGGACATAATTAGTCTTATCAATGCATAAGAAAATGATAACAGAATTATATTTTGCATTGAAAAAAATAATGAAAGAAAAGCCTTTTTCACATGAGCATGAAACCTAATGCCCCTTTGCACTAAATGAGATTGGTGGACCTGAATGTTAAACCACAGTAATCCAAACACTGAACGAGCTGAACATTTTGCAGGGAGGCGGAAGGTGAGGATGATGGGGGTGAAGGGATAGAGAAAGTCATGATGATGATGCGAGTGGGTTGGGGGAAGAGGTGGTGGAAGGTGATGATGATGATGCCTGGGGGTGGGGGAAGAGGGAAAGTGATGATGTCGGGGAGTGGGATAGAATGGGATAGGGGTAGAAGGAAAGGGTAATTGCCAGGTTCTTGTGGCCTGGTTTCGCCACTGTTGGAAACAGGATGCTGGGCTTGATGGACCCTTGGTCTGACCCAGCATGGCAAGTTCTTATGTTCTTATGAAGATGTTGATGATTCCAGGGGTGAGGAGGTGAGAAAGAAGGTGATGATGCCAGGAGGTAAGGGAGAAGGGTGGAGGGGGAAGTTGATGGTAATGCAAGGGGTGGTGGGAGAGGAAAGTGATGATGATGATGCCTAGGGGTGGGGGAGAGAGATGGAGGGAAAGGGAAGGTGATGACAGGGAGAGGGGGAGAGGGAAAAGGAAGGTGGTAATGATGCCGGGGTGAGGAGAAGAAATGGAGGGAGAGAGGTAGAAGGAAAGGGAAGATGATGATGATGCCAGGTGGAGAGAGAAGGGGATGATAATTCCAAGGTTGGGGGTGGAGGGAAAAGAAAGATGATGATGGGTAGAAAAGGAGAAGGATAGTGATAATAATGCAAGGGGAGGGGAAGAGATGGAGGGAGAAGGAAAGTAACGATGATGATGATGATGCAAGGAGGGTGGAGAGGGAAGAGAAGAAGATGATGCCAATGGGATGGGGGTTGAAGAAAGAGAAGAGGAAGTGGTTGGTTTGCCACAACAAAGTGAATCCTGTGCTAGGTGTGCCACGAAGCAATAAAGGTCGGGAAGCACTGGTCTAAATCATTGTTAATCATTTATTAACATTTTTGACCTCTACTTTGTTTTAAAGAATTATTCACAGTTATTGCAAGATCTTTTTCTTCAGTTGTAATGCCCAAAATAGAATACCTTATGGCATAGGAAAAGTTTAAATTGCTTTTCACTATGTGCATTTTTTTACGTGTCACTGTTGAATGTCATATGTCACTTTAATACCTGCTCAGTTTTGCAAAATCTGTACTTGTCACCTTCTGTTTGTATTTTATCTGGAATAATTGTGTATAAAAGGAAACCTCCCTGTTTAATAGATTAAAAATATAAGATATGCCATACTAGGTCAGACCGAGGATCCATCAAGCCCAGCATCCTACCTCCAACAGTGGCCAATCCAAGTCACAATTACCTGGTAAGTACCCAAACATTAAGTAGATCCCTTGCTACTATCACACATTGATAAGTAGTGGCTATTCCTGTACAGGTGAATTCTCAAAAGAGCAATGCATGTAAATTTAATATACTATTGTAGCAATTTTCAAAAGCCATTTATCCACATTAAGGAGGTAATTTTCAAAGGAGTTACGTGCATAAATATAACATACTATTGTAGCAATTTTTAAAAGCCATTTACTCAAGTAAAACCTTTTAAAAATCAGGTCCATGCACTAAACATGGGGAAATCCTATGGACAATTCAATGGCATATGTTATAGCAATTTTCAAATGCTACTTAAGACGAATAAAATACATTCAGGCCCTATTTGCTTAATAACAGTTTATGGACTTCTCCAGAAACTTGTCCAAATCTATTTTACATCCAGCTATACTAACTGCCTTAACCACATCCTCCAGGAATGAATTTCAGAGCTTGTGTGCATTGAGTGAAAAGCAATTTTCTCCAATTTGTTTTGAATATGCTGCTTGCTAACTTCAGTCTTTGTATTTTTATTTCACTCATGTTTTAAAGACAACTATCATATCCCCCCACCCCCATCTGTTTTTCTCCAAGCTGAATAGCCCAAACATTTAGCCTTTTCTCATAGGGGAGCTGTTACATCCCCTTTATCATTTTGGTCACCCTTTTCTGTATTTTCCAATGCAACAATATCTTTTTTGAGAAGAGGCAACCAGAATTGCATACAGTGCTCCAAGTGTGGCCTCACCATAGAGCGATACTGAGGCATTTTGACATTCTCTGTTTTATGCTCCATTCCTTTCCTTAAAATTCCTAATATTCTGTTGGCTTTTTTGACTGCTGCTGCATATTGATCTGAGGATTTC
This sequence comes from Rhinatrema bivittatum, assembly GCF_901001135.1. Lineage (NCBI taxonomy): Eukaryota > Metazoa > Chordata > Amphibia > Gymnophiona > Rhinatrematidae > Rhinatrema > Rhinatrema bivittatum. The sequence goes on from NC_042631.1 coordinate 12,334,200, forward strand.
AAAGTAATGTCCTCTATGACACCCAGATCCTTTTCCTGGGCAGTTACTTCTAATATGGAATTTAACATCGTGCAACTATAGTGTGGGTTACTTTTCCCCATGTGCATCACTTTACACTTGTCCACATTAAATTTCATCTGCCATCTGGATGCCCAATCTCCCAGTCTCGTAAGTCCCTCCTGCAATTTTTCACAAGCCGCTTGTGATTTAACAACTCGGAATAATTTTGTGTATCTGCAGATTTGATTGCTTCACTCATTGATCCCTTTCCAGATCGTTTATAAATATATTAAAAAGCACCAGTCAAAGGAAAGATTCCTGAGGCACTCCACTGTTTACCCTTTTCCACTGACCATTTAATCCTACTCTCTGTTTCCTGTCTTTTAACCTGTTTCTAATCCATGAAATGACATCACCTCCTATCCCATGCTTTTTAATTTTCTCAGGATTCTCTTATGGGACACTTTATCAACTAGCTTCCAAAAATTCAAATACATCATATCCACCGGCTCACCATTATCCACATTTATTAACCCCTTCAAAAATAAAAGTAGCAGATTGGTGAGGCAAGATTTACATTGTGTAAATCCATGCTGGCTATATCCCATTAAACTCTGTCTTTCTATATGTTCTGTGATTTTGTTCTTTACAACAGTTTCCATGATTTTTCCTGGCACTGAAGTCAGACTCACTGGTCTATAGTTTCCTTGATCACCATGGGAGCCCTTTTTAAAGATTGGGGTTACATTGTCCAACCTCCAATCTTTGGGTACAATGGGATGATTTTAATGATAAGTTACATAAATGTTTGTTTCTGTATATGTGAAATTAAACTGATTCCATCCTAGATCCTTGTGAGACACCACCTTCCTTCTCTGTGAACATCGGCCATTTAGTCAAACTCCTGCTGCTTTCCCCTGTTGTAGGCAAGAAAGAGGATTGCAGCGACCTTTGCTCAGACCCAGTTTGGAAATTATTATTTTCTTAACTTAACTGAATGAGCTTTGGCTTAGTCCTGTTGTCTCGAAGTTAACTCTTCTGCTCAAAGCAGTGTGTGTTGGCTGAAATGTGCACATCCTTATGGGGCGTAGCAGGAAGTGACTATCAGAAGGTGTGTCAGATTTAGTTAAACTTGCCTCTTTCATAAATTCAGTTTTACTTGCTACCCATTTGATAGTAGCTCATGTTTTTTTAAGCTTTTTCAGTGCAAAATGTAGGGATGCCTAAGCCTTGCTATAGAATGCTTTGTCGTACCTGATATAGAAACTGTCCCAGTACACACAGGAAGGTAAAGCAGGGTGTCCTGCCGGTAGGTGCAAATTCAGAACCCCTGTACAAAAGGTTCAGTTCTGAATTTGCCTTCGCAGAGAATGGAAACAAGGGGGCTCAGTTCCCAAGTGAAGGGGGAGGAAGGTGGTGAAGTACGGAGGCATATTTGCCTTCCTGTCCACGACAAAAAAAAAAATCCGGAGGAAGTTTATAAAATAAACATCCTTCCACCGTGCTGCTGAAGCTAGTCTTCAATGTGAGTGATCTATATCAAGTGTTTGTGCTTGAACCTAAAGAAACAACCAGAAAGGTGACCTAACCTTGGTAAAAGTATTTAACAGGTGGGGGAGTTGCTAAACAATGATCACAATGCAATCATTTTTTTTACATAATCACCTGAGGTAAGATATTAAGAAAAACTACTGCATAAGACTATGATAAAATGAGGAAATTAGAAAAAAAAACCCTAAAAGGAAGCTTGATTAAAAAATAGTCCATGCATTAAAATTGGTTAAAAGAAGAACAAATGACTGCCAGCATGGTTAAATAGTGAGATAAAGAGGCAGTTAAAGCCAAAAAGGCCTTTTAAAAAGGAAATCAGATCCAAATGAGGAAAACAGAAAAGAGCATAAGAACTTGCAAATCAGATTTAGAACAATGATAAAGAGGGCCAAGTGAGATTTTGAAAAGACCAATAAAATCTTTTTCAAATACATTTGAAGCAAGAAGCCTGTGCGGGAGTTAGTGGGACTGCTAGATGACCACAGGATGAAAGGGGTGCTCTGGGGGCGACAAACTCTTTGCTTCAGTTCCTTGATGGCGATGATTCAGATGAACTGAAGCAAATCAATGTGAAATGGAAGATGTAGTAGAGCAAATTGGCAAACTAATGAGTAATAAATTACCAGGACCAGATGGTATTCACCCCAGATCTCAGAAAGAGTTCAGATATGACATTGAAGACCTTTATTGACCTCAAGAGTGTCTAAAAAGTCATTTTGGACTATTTGATAGTATTTTTTCAATAGAATATTCATATGGGTAATAAACCACTGGGGATTATCAAATTCATTCCAGGACATTAATTACCGGTATATTGCCAGGTAAACCATACATATCTCTGTGGTTCTGTGCACATGTGGGAAAAAATAGAACTGGCTGCTTTAGCTTTCTGGTGATAGAAAACTTATAAATTAATACAATGCTTCCTTTGGATTTAATTATTTTTTAGCTTCAAGTTGGGAACACCATTACTTAAACCATTTTAATTGTTTAGAAACTTGTTAAAGATCTAATTAGTACAAAAAACAGCTGTGTGTGTGCTGCATACCGTAATGATTCATTTTCTTGCTATGCTGGTTGTCATATCAAATGAATAGGCTGTTAGTTTATCTATGATAAATGCACTGTATTTAATGCAGTGGGACAGTGCCTTAATTTGTGCACCTCGCACTGTGTCAGTCTAAATCTCCTTCAGCTGATTTAATTAGTAAAGCTCCATGTTAATCAATTTGCAATTAAACTTTATCAGCCTCACACTGTAAAAAAAAAATTATAATCCTTTCACAAAGCGAAAAATTAGAATTAGCCCAGCAAAAAAAGGTATTGTGCATGTTTTTTTTTTTTCTAAATTTCTAAAATAGCTAATTAATTATGCAACTATTGGTATATATGTCAGATGTATACATTTTAATGAGCTTTCTTAATTTGACTTCTCAACCCTAATGAAACCATTTTCTGGAATACTTTTTAATTGGAATCTATTCATTGGTGACATAAAATCACCCATATAGCCTGCAGTACCGTGCTGTATATTTCTAATAAATCAGACTACAGCTTCCATAGTTAAAGGACACCAAGATGATTTCAAGAACAATTCCTTGTTTATTTTAATTTCTCTGCTGTAGAAAATAACTGGTAGAAGATAAAATTATGCTTTTAGTTCCCCTTCTTTTTTTTCCATCTTACAGATAGAAGCAGTAGCTGTGTAGTCCCCAACCATTCAAATAATGTCCGTTCTAGAGTTGCTGTTTAATGAAAGTACAGTGTTTTGATGTGATCCAAATTTTATAGTATATCCATGGAAATAATTTAATAAATATAATTCTATATGGTAATACCTTTTTAATTGGATGAACATAGCACATTTCTTGTTCAGCTTTCAGGAGCTAATATTCTTTCTTTGCATGTCACAGCAAATGATGAAATTGCTTGAATGGACAGCCGACGCCATCTATTGCTCTGACCTCCTGATTTTGTTTTGACCCCTGGGAAGGAGTGTTAGTGACCAAAAACTAGTCAAGAAATGCATTGTCAGTCCAGTGAAAAGGTATTGCCTTACGTATATGTTTTCTTTATTTACCTTTGTTGCTGCACATTCAAGTGGACTAAAATGGCCACCTCGCTAATTTATTCAGGGGCTTGTTTACTAGGCTGCAGTATTTATAGTGTGGGGAAACTACCACAAGATTTACTAAAATGAATTACTAACTACCTCAGTTTAGTGAATCTCCCATGGTAGTTTTCTGTACATGGATGCAACAACATGGGATGGCGGCAATCCATCCTGGGCAGCCATATTTTAAAGTGGCACCTTTCCAAAAATCCCTAAGGGATTCATTTAGTGAAAGTAATCCCCCCCTCTGATTAAACCCTTAGGAAAGCCCTGCCACTAGATTCCTACCAAGCTTACTGTTCAATTCCTGGGGGATCTCGAGGGGTAGCAGTGATACTCACATGCTCCTGCCATGCTGTCACCATTTTACAGTGGACTCCAGACCTTCATTTGCCCCATTCACATGAGGAGGCAAAGGTGCAACTGGGGGTCATTCAATGCAGTTTTTAAAGATGCTGCCAGTGGGGCAATCCTTTTTAAATGAGAAAAGGCTGGGGTATTAAAAATAATTGAGAAGATTTTAACTTACTTTGAAAAAGTTTAAAGTAGAAGAGTTTTTGCAAAAAAAATGGAGGTGGAGGCTGTTTCATAGCACTAGGGCCAACAAAAAACTGGTAGAAAGACAGTGAAAAATGGAGGGAATATGAAAGGAGATGAAGCTCGTTCTTGAGACTGGGTGGTCCAACTTTAATGAATTGCAATCTGTGATTCAGGACCCTGGTGGTAGAGAACTCCTTTTCAGTGTGTTGACCCAGCCTAACCTGTTTGTTGATTGTATTTATGCAGCTTAGGCTTTATTGGGCTGCCACAAATCTTTTGGAGTGGTGTGCGTTAGGGCCTTAGTGCTCGCGATAACGCTAGGTAGAGATTGCATTGTACAAATCAACTCCTCTTCCTATACCTTTCATCGATTCAAATTCTTCTGTGATGTCCACTTTGCTGTTCATACCTCTGACTGTGTATGTAAAACCACCCGCCCAAACCTACACCACCCCCCAAACCAGACACCAAATTAAGTGCCCCCTCTTACCGTGGTATAGAGAGTGTCATATTGATTTCTATACAGAGTCTTTCTCTCTCTCTCATGTGTGATAAAATCCTGTTTGCCATAACACCCCCTCGGTGTAATAAATTTAATCACACATTGCGGAAATTACCTATGCAGTGCAGAGCAAGTAATTAGCCTAACCGCAGCCCTTTTTTTAATCACGGGCTATATTTATAGCATTTTGATAAATCTAGGCCCAAATTTTGCTTTTTAATGATGAATTGTTCTAATATAGAGAAGGCAAAAATAAGACCACTAAATTGTAACTAAGAAGTAATTGTAATCCATTATACAGTTCAACAAGAGCTGCTATCAACATGCAGAGAGTTGAATGGGCAAAACTTGATTCTACCATGACTTCATTTTTTGTGCTGTACCCATCAGGGAGCGATGCACAGAGCTAGTAAACACCACTGCCATATATTTTGTATTGAATAAAGATCACTGCGATCTTATTTTTTTTTGGTTTAAATTTAAAGGTGAATTTTAAAAGTGATATGTGCACCGACCATGGGAGATGTGTGAGCATTTGCGGCCAGCCGATTTTATAAACCTGCCACGTACACACAAGTACAGGTGTGCGAATATCTCACATCAGTAAAAAGGGGCAGAATGGGGGCGGATCATGGGCGTTCCAGGGAGGGGGCCAAGAGATATGTGCATATGTAGCGAAGCGAATGCGGCATGCGTCCGGTTCATTTCAGCACAAGTTTGCTTCTGCTATTGACCAGGTATATTTATAGCCACATATGAACTCCTTGAGGGGTCCGGATAAACTGGGGGAAGTACAGGCTAAAGAACCCAGAGGAGGTTTTGATGACCTAGGGATTGACTGGGCAAACTGGTGGGCAAACTGGTTATACTGGTCATTTCTTTCATACGCGCATCTTATAAAATTTCCTCGCTTGTGCGTATAAGTGCCGATAATTCTCTGCTGTGCATGTAACTGCTTAAAATTAGGAGCACACGTACACACACTAATCCTATTTTATATCGTGTGTATCTCCTTGCACGCAGGATATAAGATTTCAGCGATGTGACCACGCGCCCATATGCACATAATCTATGGGTGCCTGCGCGCTCATTTTGAAGTTAGCATCCTGCAAGGATGCATGGCTTTTCTTCCCTAGCAATAGTGATCCCAGAGTATAACAGTGGGATGTGCTATATTTAGCTAGCTACTTTTACTCTAACTGTAGAATAATAAACAGCAGGGAGGGGGAAGTGTTTAAATTTGGGAGAAAAAAAAACACCACATTTAGCAGTACGTAAAATCAAACTGCAATCCCGTGTTCAGGAAGGCAGTAATGAATCAAATTATGTCTGCTATATCTTCCACAGTTCTAATTCAGTGACCTAAATCAATGACTGATCAATGCAAAAAAAACAGTATTTTCAGACAGTGAGGCTTAATTGAAAGCAATGAACGAGGATGGAGAGACATGGAACTGGGAAAGGTTGCAGTGTGTGAACGGAGTTTTGAAGATTTTTGGTGTTCAGTCTGTGAGGTTTGGGTTGGTGAGTGAGAGAGAGAGAGAGATACCGTTGCGTTGTTGCTGCCTAGGCCAGATGCAGACCCTTGCACCTGCACTATCAATAGAGTACATCTTCTCAGAATATAGATTCTTCTTGTCTAGTTATTATCAGTTTTTTCCATAAGAACCGCACCTGCACGCTGTTCCCCCACACACTGGTGATTCAATGGTACCCCGCTCCATTTTTTTTTTGGCAGTCAGGGTGCTGGAATATTCTGATGCTTTATATTTGTAAATAAAATTTAAAAAAAGTTACTTTCTAATATTTCACATAACTGTTAGATGACATCATAGAAAGCTGAAACATTTAAGGAAAAGCAGAATTCTTACCTGTGGAGGTGTTATTTGAATAAGAAACATAAGAAATTGCCATACTGGGTCAGACCAAGGGTCCATCAAGCCCAGCATCCTGTTTCCAACAGTGGCCAATCCAGGCTATAAGAACCTGGCAAGTACCCAAAAACTAAGTCTATCTCATGCTACTGTTGCTAGTAATAGCAGTGGCTATTTTCTAAGTCAACTTGATTAATAGCAGGTAATGGACTTCTCATCAAGAACTTATCCACACATTTTTTAAACCCAGGTACATTAACTGCACTAACCACATCCTCTGGCAACAAATTCCAGAGCTTAATTGTGCGTTGAGTGAAAAAGAATTTTTTCTGATTAGTTTTAAATGTGCTGCTTTCTAACTTCATGGATTGCCTCCTAGTCCTTCTATTATCCAAAAGAGTAAATAACCAATTCCCATTTACCCGTTCTAGACCTCTCATGATTATCATATCCCTCAGCCGTATTTTCTCCAAGCTGAAAAGTCCTAACCTCTCATAGGGGAGCTGTTCCATCCCCTTTATCATTTTGGTTGTCTATCTGTCTAGTGTCTGTTGTCTAAACTATTTTTTTTCTTCCAAAACATTGTTTGGGATTCAAGGGGTTATCAGATATACGGGAAGTAGTGTCCTTGTGCGAGAATGGGAGAGGGGCTTATCTTTAGAACAGATCTTAGCAAAGAAGTAATTTTGCTTGATGGAGGAATTTTTGTAGGAAATGTTTCCAGTTTTTCTGGGTCAAGAATTCTTATTTGAGGAGTTCAATCTATGTTGACCATCCGTGTCTGGTGGCACGTAAATTATCTCCATTGCTGAATGTACAAGAACCTAAAATCTGAGCTCTCAATCCTGAGAGCCCTACTCAAAGCAGATGTCCTGATTTCTCCCTGTAATGCTTCTTTCCATCTGTTGAAAATGAAATAGAAAGGAAGGACAGAAGTATTCATTCACAGGTTATACAATTCTATAGTTTGATTAAAAAAAAAAATGCAGCATCCTAATAGTAATTTTACCGCACTTGATTCATCAAACTCTCCTCTCTGCTCCTCTATCTCACATTTTTCTTATCGAAATAACAGGTTTGGTATTTTTTTTTTTTTTTATTAGGGCTGCATAATTCAATGGCGAAAGAACATTATGACATCTGAAACTATTGCACTTTGTCTGGACAAGCCAGTTCAAATTTTGCCTTCCAATCCATCTGACAGGATCCAGCCATCACAAATATTCACATTCGTGGGGGTTGAACATAAACTGTCTGCGTATGTGGATGATATTTTGCTATATGTGAGGTCTCCAGCCACTTCTATTCCGACTATCATGAGTCGTATTGCTTCCTTCACTCCTATCTCTGGATATACAGTCATTTGGAGTAAATCTGTGCTGATGCCTCTTAATTTTGCTGCCACATTGCTTGTTACCCTATGTTTTGCTGGATTTTGGATGGATTGAAATACCTTGGCATGTATATTTTTAGTGCATTGTCCCTTACTGTTTCTAACACTGAAGAACTCATATTGCGTCTTCTGTCTTCTACTGGGGCTGGTTGGAACCCTTTGCACTTATCATGCTGGGGACGCTTGGACACAATTAAAATGATGCTGGCGCCTCATATTAACTTTCAGCTGAGCATGTTACTGGTCTCTCTCTCTTTGCTCCTTTCTCGAAGAAACTGGATTTGCTCTTGTCATGCTTTCTCTGGAATAATAAATCCTCACAGATTGCTTTGCAGAAGTTAAAGCTTCCCAGAGATCTTGGGGGTGTTAATTTTCCAGATTTCTACTGCTATCATGCTCTCTTTGTTCTTCAACAAAGTTTAGCATGGATTTCTGATAAACTATCATTAGGCTATTCATCTTTGTGGTCAAATGTGGAACAGGAGCTGGCTTGGCCTCTTCCCTTGTGGTCCATTCCTGGTTTGAACTCTGTGCAATGGTTTCGTACTAAACCAATCTTTTTAACCACTTATTCTGCATTCAGGTTGCTGGAACACACTTTACCATGGATAATAACCCCTTGGAAAACATCTGCAGTGGCTACCATTTGGCATAATTCCTGTTTTCAAATTGGGAATACCCCCCGTGTGTTGGCATTCGTGGGTGCGAGCGGATATATGGTCTCTTGTTCACCTGTTAGAAAGGTACCGGTTCCTCCCCTTTTCTCACTTAGATGGCTTTAGATGGTTGCAATTATAAGCCTGTGTTAAAGCTTTTGTGGGAGATGTATTTTCTTATACACGACAGCCACAGGTGGTAGGTTTACTCCGCTCCTTAATTGTCGGCTGCCATGCTGCTTCCCATATATATAAATATCTAAAAAAAAATAAATAAAAATGCACCGTTGTCTTGGAGTGGAGAAAGTGTGGGCTCAGGAATTGATCTTGCCAGATGATTTTCCCTGGCCTCTCTCTTGGAACTTTATCCTCCCAATTAACGCCATCTGTGTTTTTTTTCTAGCCCACCTTGCAATCCGGACTCCATGGACCTTATTTCAGGCTGGCCTTTCCACAACCCATTGCTGCTGATCTTGCGGCATCCCCAAGGCCATATCTCATCTTTTATTTTCCTGTAACTCTACTAATGTCTTTTGGGAGGAAATTTGGGGCAAAATCTCCTAAATGTTGTCTATTTCCATGCCTCTAATGTGTAGGATAGCCATCCTGAAATCCTTAGCTGTGCAGCCAGGATTGCCTCGACCTATAGCTAAATTATTGGATTTTCAGCTTTCTATAGTGGTTAAAATAGACATTATGTATCTGAAGAATGCCTCTTCAGATACATATGTTCATTTTTGGTGGAATATTGTATGCTTATTTTATAGATATGAGAAAGTAGCTGCTGTTCGCTACTATCGTGTGACCAGTATGCTCCGAATGTGGCGTCTGATTGATAACTTTGTTCAGTCTCAATGAGTATTGTTAGCTGTTCTCAGATATACCTACTTTTTTCTTTTTCTGTATTTTCCCTATTGTTTTTATTTTGTATCTACAGCTCTTGTGCTCACCTGTATTCTCTTTTTGTCTCAATAAAAATATTTGAACTGAGTCTTATTACAGCTAACTATTTACAGATAACTTTACTGTTGAAGCATTACAGCTGAAAATGATCATTATAATCTATCCAGTTTGCCCATCCACACCTACTCAACTGTATGATCCCTACCACTTTCTCAAAGATCCTCTGTGCCTTCTTGAATTCAGATACTGTCCTTCTCTCCGTCACCTCCATGGGAAGACTGTTCTGTGCTTCTACTACATTCTCTTTAAATAATGATTTCCTTAGATCAGTGGTTCTCAACCCAGTCCTCAGGACACACCGAGCTAGTCAGGTTTTCAGCACATCCACAATGAATATTCATGAGATAGATCTGCATGCACTGCCTCCACTGTATGCAAATCTATCTCATGCATATTTATTGTGGATGTGCTGAAAACCTGACTAGCTTGGTGTGTCCTGAGGACTAGATTGAGAACCCCTACCTTAGATTACTCCTGAATCTACTCCATTTCACCCTCATCCCATGATCCACTGTTCTAGAGTTTCCTTTCCTTTGAAAGAGGCCACCCTCCTCTGCATGGAAACCTTAGAGGTATATAAATGTCTCTGTCATATCTCTCCTATCCCTCCCTCCTTTGATCCAGAATATACATGTTTAGATCTTTAAGTCTGTACCCATCTGCTATAGAATGAAGACCACTGACCATTTTAGTAGCTACCCTCTGGACCAACTGGTTTATATCCTTTGGAAGAATCAGTCTTCAGAATTGTACACAGTATTCCAAATTAGGTCTCACTAGGTACCTATACAGGGGCAATATCACCTCCTTTTTTTTTTTTTTTTTGATGACCAGTTCTCTCCTTGTGCTCTCAAACATCTTTTGGCTTTTACTGTCACCATATCCACATGCTTGGCCACCTTAAGATAATCTGATATGATCATCCTCAGATTCTGCTCTTCTTTCGTACTTAGAAGAATTTCACCCTCATGCTGCACTTCTCCCATGAATTATGTCAGCTTAAATGCATAACTTTGCATATTTTCATATTAAATTTTAGTTGACAAACTGTAGACCATTCCATGAGCTTCACTAGAACCCTCCTCATGTTTTTCATACCTTTTGAGCTGGCTACCTTGCTGCAGACTTTGGTATTGATGACAAAAAGATCATCCTTCTGCAATGTCACTCACATAAATGTTGAAAAGAACTGGTCCAAGGATAAATCTCTGTGGCACACCACTAGTAACATCCCCCTCCTTAGAGTGAACTCCATTTATACTCTCTTTGTCACCTTCCACTCAACCAGTTTCTAACCCAGTCATTGACTTTGTGTTCCACACCAAGGACATTCAATTTATTTATAAGGCACCTATGTTGAACCGCGGCGACCAGAATTGTACACAGTATTCAAGGTGTGGTCTCACCATGGAGCGATACAGAGGCATTATGACATTTTCCGTTTTATTCACCATTCCCTTTCTAATAATTCCCAACATTCTGTTTGCTTTTTTGACTGCCGCAGCACACTGTACCGACGATTTCAATGTGTTATCCACTATGACACCTAGATCTCTTTCTTGGGTTGTAGCACCTAATATGGAACCCAACATTGTGTAATTATAGCATGGGTTATTTTTCCCTATATGCATCACCTTGCACTTATCCACATTAAATTTCATCTGCCATTTGGATGCCCAATTTTCCAGTCTCAAAAGGTCTTCCTGCAATTTATCACAATCTGCTTGTGATTTAACTACTCTGAACAATTTTGTGTCATCTGCAAATTTGATTATCTCACTCGTCGTATTTCTTTCCAGATCATTTATAAATATATTGAAAAGTAAGGGTCCCAATACAGATCCCTGAGGCACTCCACTGTCCACTCCCTTCCACTGAGAAAATTGCCCATTTAATCCTACTCTCTGTTTCCTGTCTTTTAGCCAGTTTGCAATCCACGAAAGGACATCGCCACCTATCCCATGACTTTTTACTTTTCCTAGAAGCCTCTCATGAGGAACTTTGTCAAACGCCTTCTGAAAATCCAAGTATACTATATCTACCAGTTCACCTTTATCCACATGTTTATTAACTCCTTCAAAAAAGTGAAGCAGATTTGTGAGGCAAGACTTGCCCTGGGTAAAGCCATGCTGACTTTGTTCCATTAAACCATGCCTTTCTATATGTTCTGTGATTTTGATGTTTAGAACACTTTTCACTATTTTTCCTGGCACTGAAGTCAGGCTAACCGGTCTGTAGTTTTCCGGATTGCCCCTGGAGCCCTTTTTAAATATTGGGGTTACATTTGCTATCCTCCAGTCTTCAGGTACAATGGATGATTTTAATGATAAGTTACAAATTTTTACTAATAGGTCTGAAATTTAATTTTTTAGTTCCTTCAGAACTCTGGGGTGTATACCATCCGGTCCAGGTGATTTACTACTCTTCAGTTTGTCAATCAGGCCTACTCAGTGTTTAGTTGTTTCCTGAAGCTGAACTGCGTGGAAAGTAGGATGTTGTTCCATTCCAGGTGGTAACTGAGTTGGGAGTGGACAATTTTTTCAATTATTTTGGCAATGAATGGTAGGTTTGAGATGGGTCAGTAATTTAGTGGGTTTTCTGGATCAAGGTTGGTCTTTTTAGTATGTGTGCCCGTGTGGCTGTTTAAAAGTTACCATTATACAGTGCATTTACATGTGTAAAACCCAGTTTTAAACATGTAAATTCTTTTGAAAATTATAGCCATTTGCATCTCTCTTAGATGATCATAACTGTTGTTCCAGTTTAATTGTCATTCTTCAATACAAGGATGATTTCTACAAATGTATATACTGGCTCTGAAATAACTAAAAAAAAAAATTTTGGACCAGCAAACTATCTAGCGCAAATAGGGCATCTTGCATGCATCAACTCAAGAAGGTGGGGAACAAAGGAGGACGCTGACAAATATTGTCTTGGATAAGGAGCAGCATCCTACAAATAGTCATGCTCTGTGGCTGGGATATATCCTTGGCAGTGTGGACAGGAACAACTATGCAGACTAGATGTATTCTGTGATCATCATCTACTATCTATATTACAAATATTTCCTGGTGTCTTAAATTGCCCCTGACCAATTTTTCTTTCCCTTTACATCATTCTCTCTCTCTTTTCAGCATGCCAGCTACAACCATGTGGTCAGTGTAGCATTGCTGGCTGCTTGGCTCCCATTAGCCTATAGCTGGCCCTTGTTAAGGCTGGACCAGCCTCCCACTGACTGCAAGCGGATGCATATGAGAATGGTGGGAGAAGGAAAAGTGGTAGGGAGGTGATATAAGGAGGGATGCTAATGCCTCTCCTATTGCCTCCTGCAACAAAATTCTTACCCACCGTGCCTTAATTTGGGGAACTATGTTGGTAGCAGGGTGCATAATTATACCAAGGTTTTAAAAAGTAGTACAGTTTGCATTTATGTATATAGTTCACCACTGGCTGCTTTGTTGTGCTTGTTTGGTCTGTTTTGATAAATATTTGTAATAACTATTGCTACATGATAGAGGGAGAAGGTACTCAAGCTTGAAGGGCTTTCAACCCCTAACAGGGCTGCTAACCTAGGACTTTTTATGCATGGCTATTGGTTTGACTATCACTAGATCCTATTTGGCCCCAGTAAGGTAGCAACCCAGTTGCAAATGTGGACTGTGGCCTTGTTTTGAGCATGGTGGACTACCTGGTAATGCCCAGACAATGGGACAGGTTTGCTAGGACCAAGACCAGCTTACATGTGGCAGACCATGGGTTCTGGATGAACACATTGCCTTCGAACCTCCCATAATTAGCGCCTCCTCTCCCCTTCATGAAATGAAGGGGGGTTAAGAAGGATATTTAGGAAGAATGTTGGTGCCATTTTCCCTTGATAGGTCATCTACTAAAATTGTAGCCTTAGATTGCTCCACTAAATTAAATGTATATGGGTGCTTACTGACCCTGCTGTATTTGTAATTGTTTCCTGTGACGTGGATGGGGAGGAACCAGATTGGTCAAGGCTGCCCTTGGGTCACTAGCTGTAGAGAGTGCTAAAAGCTGTGGTCCATCTGGTAAATCTGACTTTTCAAAGCTCTCCATGCTCCATCTCTCTCAATGTCTTTTTTTTTTTTTGCATTTCTATAACTCTAGTTTTGAAAACCTAATAAAAATAGTATTTGTTAATCGAAGTCATATTCCTATTCATCACTGCTGTCTTGAGTGTCTTGCTGGAAATGAACATTTTTTGTCCCTGTGATGCACTTCCAGCAGGATGGCTGAGCAAGTTGCCATCAAGTGAAAATGTCTGATCTAATTTGGCTGTAGGTGGTCTACTGCACATTGTCAAGGGTATAATGGATTATGTCTAGAAGGGGTTACAGAGAGTACTAAGAAGAAAATCAATCTTTGCATATCAGCCTGCATTATACAATCTATGAGCTTCATAGTCAGATATGCTCTTGTAATAACATATGGCAGACAAAGTTCATTTTCTTCATGTCTGGAAGCAATGGACACGGAGCACAGTTGTGGTGCTGCAGCTATTTTTATTCTTGCAGATGAGATGGTAATCAGATTTCAGATCAACTGCCTAATAAAATCTCTAAATGGTTCCAAAATTTTATTTTCATATAAATGAAGAGCCTAGAGTGTAACATTTAATATGGGAAATGGCATGCGATATCAGCAGCAAATCAGTCATGTATCCTGTCACCTCCCATTTCTCAGAAATATCAGCCTAAAATAATCTGGTGTGATTCTGGGTTCAGGTGTAGGAATGCTTGACATATTATCAGAAATAGTTTCAATTCAAATCTGATACGTACAATGTGATGGAATGGGTGTTTCACACATGCAGAAACAGCCTGAAGGGACAGGACAGTTATATTGTCCAGAAGCATTCCAGGGGAAAACTGATTTAAGGGAGGAAGGAAAGGTGAACAAAGTTGACTATGGAATGGTAAAAAATAAAAACACAGAAGGAATAGAAAATATAGGGCTGCTGGGAAATGTATCTTGGCAGAGAACCAATTAGGATGAAGGTATTATCCACAGAAAGGTGTGGTGGTAATTGGTAAACACAGCTGAGGCTAATTAAAAAGCTACAGCAAAGAATCAGTACGTCTAATACTGACTTTCAATAGACAAGGGTTGTGAAGCAGGAGAGAGGGCTCACTTAGACCCAGATGCCCACAGCCTTCAGTTAGGCATTTTGGAATTTGCTAAGGTACAGTTGGGAGTAGCCTCTATAGAGTCACTGGCCTGAAGGTAACTACCAAAGTATCTTACTGGAGTGGTCCTGGTGTCTAAGGACAGGAACTGAAAGCTATACGTGTGAAATGAATACTGTTGCAGTAACAGGACTCTAGTTCTGTTCTACATAGAGGAGGAAATGTGGTTTCTTCTAGAGCTTTAACTGTTTTTAAATCCTTTCTAATTGTTCCCTACATTGTAATCAGTATCTTTATTCCTGTTACTGTCCCCTAAGAAGTTTAGACTTGATAAACTGTGCCATAGCAGTTAAATGCATCGTATCTTTGGAGGTTATACAGTCTATTTATATTGATGCACTTAAGTCCTTGGCAGTGGTCTCTCGGTTGGGGACTGGTGGTATGCACGTGTGTATCAACAAACATTCGCACGCTGCGAGGAGCATACCTGCCAGGCCCTTCAGCCATTATACGAACACAACTGCACAAAAACACAGTGGAGGGGGGGAGGTCAGTGGCTCAGGCTGGAAGGAGGACAGGACATTGACCTCCAGAACATGCGGCTGGAAGATCACCATGGAAGAGAAATCAGTCTGATGCACCTACAGAACAGTGGTCCATGCAGGCTCAAGGATGGATCAAAGAGTTATTATGACTACTGCTTGGGCCTGCGTGGAACCACAGGATTGAGACCATGGTAAGATCTTAATTTAGTGCCATGCTATACCACATTTTTCCATAGACATCAAAGTAGTTGAGGAGGTTGGGCAAGGAAAGAAAACTTAGGTCAGGGGTGGGGGAATCAGAGCCAGCACCAGCCACTTGCATTAAAAAGTACATGATTTCCTTGCAACAGTATTCACACAGCTGGAACAGAATACACCAGGGACAGTCTTAGGCTGGGGCAACCAACATGCTACCCCAAGCCCCATATTTTGGGCAACCCCATGCAGGGAGCCTGTTGGTCACCCAGAGTTGGCAGGATGCTGAATTTTAAAGTGTGGAGGGCCCTTCAGTTTCCATCTGTCCCATGCCACCCCTGGGATTTGCCAGCTCATCCATTATACCCTTTACAATGTGCAGTACTGATAGTGGAGTTTACTGACTCTGAACCCTGCTTTCTTCTGGGAGGGGAACGGGTTGGTGTGTAGGCATGTTTGTACCTGCCTACCCTTTCTTCATGGGATGATCAATAAACACACAAGCAGAAGCATTTTACCAGCTATATATATATATTCAGATAAGCTAGTCTACACAGGAGTATCTAGGCTTAGGAAACAGAAGTCCTAGTGAGGAATTTATCTGAAAGAATATGTGTGTCTGTGTTTTTCCTAGGAAGAACGCCACAGGCCATAATTTTATCTGCTATGCAAAACAAAAAAAAAAATCAACTGTTATCTGCAGTGGGTTTGTATCATGGCTCGTAACACTGAAGAGATCTTCTTGTATTAAATATTGTTCTTGGTCAGTGCCTGCATTGCATTAGTGTAGGACCTGGATAACCATCACGTTCCATTGAGATGCTTCGATATCTCTAGTTCATATGTACAAGCTGGCTTAGAATTTACTTTCCAGCAGGGCTCTTCCGCTTGCGTCCATGAGGGCTGCAAACACGTACTGGTTCTATGTTTGCCCGCACTGACTACAGAGGAGACATTTGCATAGCCTTGGTCCAAGAACCAGGCTAATTTGCACTTACTGGTTTCTTGGAAAACCAAACCGCTTTGCAACCCTGAAGGACTGGAATGGAAAAACCCTGTCTTACAGCACAGGAAAACTGAGGCATTTTGTCCCAGCTACAGCCTAAAGCATATTGACCAGGTGCTGGGCTTGAATAGCTCTTTCATGGAGAACAATAAAAACTATTCTTCTTTTTTTTTTTTTCTCATCCCAACAGAATAACGAACAGTGAATGTTGCAAAAAATAAAAATCAACCATGCTTGTTTTACCATTGTTTGAAACATGAATAGCAGATTTAGTTATTTTAATTTCAGCTTCTCCAACTACTTTTTTTTTTTTTTTTTTTACATTTTCATATTTCCACCCAATAAAAGAAATCAATCTGATTCGGGAGTCTGAGGAATAATCTAAGTCGCTTGTTAAGAAAACAACATCCAATAAAAGCAAAAGCTGATAGAACAATGTCCGGAAAAGAGGCCTGGGTTTCTGCATCTACAAAATATCCCTCATACGTAAGTGCTGTTGAGAAAATCAGCGTAGACACAATGACATGGAGCGTTTGAAAAAGAAACAACAAAAAAAAAACCCTATTCAATTATATGAATTATATGTGACTAAAATCATAAGTATTGTTTCTCAGCAAATGGAGGACTGGGAATTCTTACCCCTATCCCTCATAGGACGTGCAATCTTTTAAAAATGGTACAACTGTTCTGTAATCTCTAAATTCAAACAGTCCCTTGTAGGATTAGACAAAAGGTTATTAGGCAGATAAATAGATGGCTGTCTGCTTTCCTGTGAATAAAGGAACCCAAGATTAGTCTAAAAAAAAACCAAAAACCTTTTGGAGTGAATTTCCAAAGGGGTATTACGTGTAAAATAGCATACATGCACTTAAGTAGCGTGTGTATGTGAAACTTTTATAAAGCTTGAGCGTACGTGCATACTTGCAGGATGATGCGTTCATTTTTCCACAGATAAAAAAGAGATGGTGGTCTAGTGGCTTTCCAGGGCAGGGTTCATTAGAATGCACGCAAGTTGCTATTTTGTAAGAGGTAGACGTGCATACATGATTGAGCTTGACTAAACAGCTTTACAGCTGCCAGTGGACTCACACAATTCAAACTGGACTTGTCTATTGCCTGCAGTTTTTGGATGGGAGATCTGGGTGCACTGGTGGGGGATCACGGTGACGTAGTAGAGGTATCAGCAAACTGGTGAGTCCAAGTTTGCACACAAGTATCTTCAGAACGGTATTCATGCCTACTTTTTAAAATATTTGCCTCCATGTTTAATTCAGCATTATTAGGAAGGTATTTTATATATTTTTACACACTTAAAATATACATGTGTAAGTTTATAAAAATGAAAGAGAGAAAGTAAGTGTTTTCTGACATTGGAAATATACGCATTTACTACAAGATACACAATTACGCATGCACTTTGGGACAGAAATACCCACGACGCAGTTTAAAAAAAATACTTGAATAAATCTCTGTGTTTCCAGTTATGCATGCAAATGGTGCACAATGCACAGATTTGAAAGTTGGGCTCTTTAGGCATAAGGAACTGGGAAAAATTAACCCACCTAATTTCAAACTTTACAACGCTATTTGTCAGCAAAGGTTCATGGCAAAATCGCATCAACTTATGGAGGTGTTCTGTGTGTTTAGAAATTGAAAGAGAAATTTCTCATCCATACTTACCCCATAATGTGATCCAGTCCCGAACAGAATTCTGCCAGAAAATATAAACTCGTCCTGGATAATCCCACTAAGCAACCATGGTGCTTTATAAGAAAAGAGCTACAAGGAGAACAGTTTTTAGAGGCCAATGGAATAAGATGCACATGTTTTCACAGATGGATGATGGCTCAAACATCCCAAAATGCACAGTGTTTTGGACTTTTGTGTGCATAGACCCAGTTTGTGAAAACATTCTCAAAATGGCGTAGTCTGCTGCTTGCATAATTTTGTAAAAATTTAGTTAATGAGCTGCTTCAATGCAATATAACGCAAATCAGCTCATTAACTCAAAATTCAGCAAAACATCTGGCTTGTAAAGACATTTTTGCAAGTTGGCTTTCGCAAAAAAGTTAGCCGCACTTCAATACAGTTTAGTTCTCTTTTTTTTGTAACTTTGTACAAATTTTCAAAGGGCGAACTTTTCCTTTGAAAATTACTCATGGCTACAAGTGGACCATGGGCTTTGCACCTTTTTTTTTTTTTTTGCGCAGGCTAGATTTGGCTGGGAGCGATGCAGCACTGCACATTTAAAAATGCAACGAACACCTGCTGTTTCCTAATCCCACTCCAAGCAGTGCCCAGGAATGTCTCTCATTAAACCAGCCAAAAGTACACACATGCTGCAGGACCCCTGCTCCCCCCACTTTGTACTTTCAGCTGGGCTAAGGGTGGCAATTTTCAGACCATCATTTTACCCTCGCAACTGACTTTTGAAAATTCTTTTGCCCATCTTCTGAAAGGTGAGGCTGAATAAATGTGAAACATCTGTAAGGTTGGTCATGAAACGATTACAAAACGAGAAGATAATTTAGCAGTTTAACCCATCCACAGATGCGTTTAATTGAGAAGGTTTGCACAATAAATCTGAACCTTTTTTTTTTTGGCTCTGCATTATGAGTCAGGAAATTTATGGTGTCAAGAGTGCACAGTTGATATTACGAATCAATGGTTAAATAGAATAAAAAAAAATGTAAGGAGAAACAACTCCAGGATTTCCTGATTGAGGAAGGCTTAAACTAACCTTGTTCCGAAAAGAGAAATCTTCCTGCAGGTGCAACTCCCTAGCTCTAGTGAGAAGGCAAAGTAAAGCAAGGTTTGGGAAAATGACAATCTAGACTGCTTTTCTCTTTTATTCGGTTAGAATAAAAAAGAGTTTAGAGGGAGCATAGCCCTGTCCCAGGATGAGAAATTTATAGCATGTAGTTTCACACATGCTTCTTCCTGAGATCAAATCTACTCTCTTCAGTTCCCACCTTGATTCAGACTAGATGAAATTAAAATGTTGAAATCCGTGCGTTATTCTTTCTCCACTGTGCAGGTTTTCTTCAACTAATATATGTATATGATGTATATGCTGAGGAGATCACCACCTTATATTTGTAACACATTCTAAATAGATTAGAAGTCACTGTACCATGATGCACCCAAGCAGTATAACGCAAAGCTTCGTGCTTTTTTCTTGGTAATGATTTGCTGAATGGCTATTACCATCGCATCCAGTTGTAAGCAGCAGAAATTAGATACTACAGAATCTAACTTTACTTTTAAGACCGTTCCAAATGCTAAAATGGAATCAGCCCATTCTTTGTGTGCTGAATAATCATTTCTTAGGTCTTCAGCTTTAGAGCAGAATTGAATTTGCCGACGAAAGGAACTTTTACTAAAATATCCTATTTTGTATGAAGGCTTATCAATGAAGCAAAGTGCTTGTCATAACAAAAATGTTTTAAATGAGGAAAGAAGAGCTTCAAAGTCCAGCTTTCCTTTCTCTACCATCAAAGGTTCCCTTGCTGTTAAAATGTATAAACTGACATCCCATTAGCAAAGAAAAGATACCAGAACATTGAGTCAATCAAGAAATCTATAGCATGCGATTGAAGTCCTAGGCCTACTTTAAAATTCCAAGCATAATACGTTTCCCCATTACTCCTGTCATTTCTATCTGACTATTACTATGCCATTAGTTCCCAAAAACCTTGCTGTAGTCTTGATAAATCTATATTAGTTGGTAAACTGACTTTACTTAATCTGTTAGCTTTACTTTAAAGACATGTCTTTTACAATTACAGTACATACATTCTGATGCGAGCCTGGATAAATCAAAGAAGAATTGAACAGTGACCACTACAGTGCTCTTTTTCCACAAGTAATGCCACTACCTGTAAATGAAAACATATTTGTAGTATTCTCATCTTGTAAGGTCTTTAATTTTAGACCCCCATGCTGAGCTCTGCTTTTAAGGAAAGCATGCTCTTAGTATGTTCTATTGTCTGTCTTGCTGGGAGATTATTTTATCACTTCAGAATAAGGATCCAGCTAAAGTGCAGGCATCATCTTTTGACATGGAACCACAGAATATGATGACAGACAAGGACCGTAAGACCAATCATGTCTGTGCAACGTCATTCCTGGTGCAGTACCGCTGATCTCAGGCTTTCCCCCTTCACTTCTTCACAACTAGGGATCCTGTGTCCTTTTCCTTTATCATCTTCAATTGTTACAATTTTTGTCACCAGCAACTCCCTTGAGAGACTGTTCCATGCATCCATCAACCTGTCTATGCATAAATATGTTCTGATGTTGCTCCTGAGACCACTCCCTTGGAATCTCATTGCAATGCCAGTATTGTGGTCTACCGACAATACAATTCAGTTGATCTAACTCAGCCTAAGGAGGCCTGAACTATTGCACTCTGGGTAGCTTTGCACAGTCAGGAAGCTCTGATCCTGGGATGATAATCAGTATTGACTGAATACCCCCAGTCTGTTGGCCCATCTGCTGGGCAGTCTGAAACTTTAAAGAGTACAATTTAAGAACATAAGAACATGCCATACTGGGTCAGACCAAGGGTCCATCAGGCCCAGCATCCTGTTTCCAACAGTGGCCAATCCAGGCTATAAGTACCTGGCAAGTACCCAAAAACTAAGTTAATCCCAAACTTCTGTTGCTAGTAATAGCAGTGGCGTTTTTCTAAGTCAACTTGATTAATAGCAGGTAATGGACTTCTCCTCCAAGAACTTATCCAATCCTTTTTTTTTTTCTTTATGCATTTTTTTTTTTTTTTTACAAATTATAAAAAGATTACCTCTTGAAAATGAAATACAGAGATGTTACACTTTCTTTCATCTCAATAGTAGAAAATTATACAAAACAAGGGAAAAAAAATCTACATCTCTGTAACAAAAGTCCTCAAATAGGAGGGGAGGGTTTTCCCATCCTCAAAGAATTATAAGGACATTACCCCTTATATTTAACCGATACAAGCTTAATAGATACAGAGATCATTTAAACTATGAAGGACATGCAGCATCAATATTGGAACTTACTGGTGTTACCACTGCCGTCCCTAGCAAATCTTGCGTCAATTGGGGGGGGGGGGATCAAAAATATATACATATCATTGCTATATTTTATAATGCATTTGCATGGAAATTAAAAAAAAAAATGCCCCCCCCCCCCAACATGCAGCACTTGTGGGTTTTAAAAGCAGAAATGCCTTCCTTCTTTTCTGTGTCTCTCAAGAGACATCTGGAAAGACTCTAATATTGCAGCCAAGAAATACTTCATTCCTATGACGCAAACATAAGAAATTGCCATGCTGGGTCAGACCATGGGTCCATCAAGCCCAGCATCCTGTTTCCAACAGAGGCCAAACCAGGAACCTGGAAATTACCCAAATACTAAGAAGATCCCATGCTACTGATGTTGAGTTCGTGGACCCTTGAGCCGACTAGGACAGATGAAGACGCACTGTGGAAGGTACACAGTGGGTGTCGAAGCCGGGAGGCAGCATAGGCAGGAGACTAGGAGGATCTTCACCATTGGAGACCTAAGGTCTCCCCAGGAGGAGCCCGTGAGGACCCGGGCCTCTTGGACTTACGAGCGGTCTCCAGTGAGTCGGTTTCCAGAGGATGAGAAGTAGAGCTGGAGCCAGGAGGCCAACTGGAACTTCACCACTGGAAGCCCGCAGTCCCCCCGAGAGGAGCTTGGACTTACACGAGACCTCCTGGACGAGAGCTGAAGTCAGAAGCCAGTGGATGAAAGCCGGAGTCAGAAGCCTGTGGATGAAAGCTGAGGTCAGAAGCCAGTGGACGAAAGCCGAGGTCAGGACAGCAACTAGCAACTCTTAAACAAGAGAGAACCTTGTTGCAAGGCATAGGGCTAGATACAGGGTTTAAATACCCCTGCAGCGTCTGACATCATCACTGGGCTGTCCTCCGTCTTCTGTGCTGGCCCCTTTAAATCCGGAGCCCCTGTGTGCTTGCCTAGGGGGCGGATCCAGGCACGGAGGATCGACAAGCCACGAGGAGAACCTTTCCCTGCAATTACCTCTGTGTCAACGCCTATCTCAGGACCCATGGATGCTAACATTGTGCCCCGGTTCCTCCACCTACCTCGGGGCCGGCCCTGAGGTAAGTGGAGGGACCGTGCGCGGCCCGGGACCGTAACAACTGATGCATTAATAGCAGTGGCTATTCCCTAAGAACATAAGAAATTGCCATGCTGGGTCAGACCAAGGGTCCATCAAGCCCAGCATCCTGTTTCCAACAGAGGCCAAAACCAGGCCACAAGAACCTGGCAATTACCCAAACACTAAGAAGATCCCATGCTACTGATGCAATTAATAGCAGTGGCTATTCCCTAAGTAAAATTGATTAATAGCCATTAATGGACTTCTCCTCCAAGAACTTATCCAAACCTTTTTTGAACCCAGCTACACTAACTGCACTAACCACATCCTCTGGCAACAAATTCCAGAGCTTTATTGTGCGTTGAGTGAAAAAGAATTTTCTCCGATTAGTCTTAAATGTGCTACTTGCTAACTTCATGGAATGCCCCCTAGTCCTTCTATTATTTGAAAGTGAAAATAACCGAGTCACATCTACTCGTTCAAGACTTCTCATGATCTTAAAGACCTCTATCATATCCCCCCTCAGCCGTCTCTTCTCCAAGCTGAACAGCCCTAATCTCTTCAGCCTATCCTCATAGGGAAGCTGTTCCAACCCCTTTATCATTTTGGTTGCCCTTCTCTGTACCTTCTCCATCGCAACTATATCTTTTTTGAGATGCGGTGACCAGAATTGTACACAGTATTCAAGGTGTGGTCTCACCATGGAGCGATATAGAGGCATTATGACATTTTCCGTTCTATTATCCATTCCCTTCCTAATAATTCCTAACATTCTATTTGCTTTTTTGACTTCTGCAGCACACTGAGCTGACAATTTTAAAGTATTATTCACTATGACACCTAGATCTCTTTCTTGGGTTGTAGCACCTAATATGGAACCCAACATTGTGTAATTATAGCATGGGTTATTTTTCCCTATATGCAACACCTTGCACTTATCCACATTAAATTTCATCTGCCATTTGGATGCCCAATTTTCCAGTCTCACAAGGTCCTCCTGCAATTCATCACAATCCGCTAAAAGGTATTTTGGAAGTAACAATGTATTTATTACTATTATCATAATTATTTATTTCTAATATTTATATCCTATCTTTCTGCAAAACATCCAAGATGGCTTACGACTGTTATTCAGTAACAATAAATACAAAGACAGTCCCTGGGAACAGAGAGACAAACAATCATTGTCATGAATTCCAGGTACTGGCTCATTTGTGAAAGAGTAGGAACCACTGGACCATCTTTAACACAGCTCTCTCATCTCCTTTCCTCTAGTGAGAGCCACCTTTCATTCACACACATGCACCGCTCTTCTGCAGTATGCAGACTTGTAAAAAGCTCATTTCTCAGATAAAATAGTCTTTACCCCTGCCTTTCTTGCATATTTTATTTTGCGTTGCATAACTACACTCACTGCCTCGTATTGGGAAAGAGACCTGGGACAAGTTGAGTTCTGCTGAGACCCCCTGCTTCACACCTAAGCCGGTGAGAAACGAGAAAACCTGCAGGGATCCTGGACCAAAACCCATCGTGTACATTTATTATATCTATGACCTCTAGAGCATGCTGTACTATGAGACAACATAGGACATTGTTCTAATGTCATTTAATAATGCAAGAAAACAGTCACTAATATGGCTTTCTTGTATTTACTTAAAATAATTGTTACAAATGACAGAGACATGGTTCGTTTACAGATTACTCAACTACAATTAGGTAATAATAATAATCCTCCTGCTTTTCGCCACTGGATGCTGTCGGGCAGGCTACATGCCAGTAATATTAGTAGCTTGGACTTTGGGTGGTTGCTCATGACTTGCTACATCTTCCTCAGGGCCTGATTTAACACACAATAGGACCCTAGTGGCATTGTTACTTTTCAAATACATTATGAACGCCCTTCATTTACATTTCCCTTCGAGTCTGGGAGTGTCAGAGACCGGTCCGGCTTCCTTGCCCTGGACCTCCTGATCAGCACTCTTTCTATATTCGCTTGCATGTTTCAATTCTTCTCCTTGTTCTTCCATTTCCTATCTGGGTTTTGTGTCCTTTTTTTTTATTCACTTTCGGTTTGCTTCTTGGCTTCCTTTCTGTCTGTCCATCTTTCTCATTTCTTTTATTTTTCAGCGTTCAGAATTTTTCCTGACATAAGGAGCTTGAAAACCATCACCCATGCTCACCAGCGCTGCAGTGAAATGGTGGTGGTGGAGGAGGGGATTAGGATCAGGTAGACTAGGCCCAGCCACGCACGGAAAGGCCGGATTTTATGCGCGGGGAGTATTTAAAATCTGGCCTATAGTGCACACTCGAAACCATCCTATTTTATAAACCTCGCACACACTTGCGTGCAAATAAACTGGCGGGCTTAAAATAGGGGCAGGAGGGGGGAGGTCATCTGGGCATGGCCAACAGTTACGCACATGTTGCTATTTTATAAGTAGTGCAAGGTACAGCTGTTACCTGTGCCCATTTACGTCTGCTATTTATCAGGTGTAAGTGAAAATAACACTCTTTATAGCCAATTTCTGACTGGGTGAAGGGTCAGGGTAAATAGGGAAGAGTTCAGGCTAGAGATAGATTGGGCAAACTGGTGGACTGTTTGGCTGAACTGGTTATTTCCTGCACACACGCAGGTTATAAAATGCACTGACTTGTACATGCAAAAGCCTTTCAAATGCTAAGGAAAATGCGTGAATATTATTTCCTCATGCAAATGCTTAAAGTTAGAAGCATTTATACGCGCGAAGGATACAAAATACGAGTGAATGCGGCCTCATGTCCACTTGTGTGTGCAAGCCACCTAACAACAGGGTAATATAAATCTAGTAGTTAAAGCAGTAAATTAAGAGAAAAAAGAAAGTTAAAACAAGTGCTGCACCTCATAAGAACATAAGACTTGCCATACTGGGTCAGACCAAAGGTCCATCAAGCCCAGTAGCCTGTTTCCAGCAGTGGCCAAGCCAGATCACAAGTACCTGGCAGGATCCCAAATGGTTGATAGATTCCAAGCTGCTTATCCCAAGAATAAGCACTAGATTTCTGCAACTCTCAATAATGGTTAATGGACTTTTCCTCCAGGAGCTTATCCAAACCTTTTTTTTTAAACGCAGCTACAAGGCCAAATTGTGTTTCAGGGAGGGCAGTTCTCCCTTGCTGGTTTTTTTGTCCCAGTCTGCATTAACTGGTCCCTCCTTGGTTCAGAACAGGCCAGGAATGGATGACAGGGCGTGGTCTGACGCTCCTCTGCTTTTTACGCCCTTCCTCCTCTTCACCCTGCGCTATCCCTAGGGCAGTTCATGCAGGCTTCTCGTACAAATGAATATAAGCTCCAGGCATGAACCCAGAAAAATATCGCCTGCCTTTACAAGTGATAGATGCACTTCGCACTGATCTAAGCAAGGCGATGGGTGTGAAAGCATAATAAGCAGAAATTAAACCTGAAATCCAATTAAAAGGAAGATTTGGAAGAGGGCTCATGGATTTCATAAATATGCATTGTACTTTATTTAGTAGGTTTAAGGTTTAAAAAAGAATATGTGCTATGACCCAAGAGAAGCTGGAGGCTTTGGCAAACATTTATTTGCATTTGAATCAGATGAAACCAGTAAAGTTGTAAGGTTTTATATATGGCAGTGAATCTTTTTTTTATGTTATGCATTATTCATGAGCAATCACTCTGCACTTCATTCCGCTTAATATTAAATGCAGTTTAGACATTTTATTAGCTATTAATTGAAAGATGTGTTCCTTTAATCTGTTACAAAGGAAATTCTCAAGGGGGAGGGTATCAAAAGTCATTCTGCAATTAAGGAATGGGCCTACAATCTCCTTTTGGTATGGAAAGCTGATTTGGAAGGTGATGCTGTGTGCAGTCACTTTGGGTCATATTAAAGTTACAAACAAAAAGTAGAGAAAAATAAATAAATAAACAGAGCCAGAAGCCTGCAAGTCTGTTTCCTTGATCAACAGGGTAAGTAAGATTTAATTGCCTACAGTTTCAGAGAGAAATATGAGCAGAAATATTTCTGCAAGCAAAATCTGTATTAAAAAAAAGAAAATAAAGAAAAGTGCTGTGCCCAAAAGTGCTACATTTTAAGAATTGTGCGAAATTCCATTTTAGTATAAAATTCCTGACAGTACTGACATAGTATAAATAGCAATTGTTGGCAGATGAGCACTTGTTGGCTCACTCATTCTTCCCTGTGGTCCTTAACTAACGTCGCTATAGACTCAGCTTCCATACGCCTTCCTCTGTTGTTTCTTTCCATCACCATCTGGGTCTGTAGAAGAATCCAATAGTGACGCTTTCTGGGGGGCTGGAGGAGCGTGCCCAACAGGTTCCCCCTCTCTTTTGGACTCAGGGAATTTTTTTTTTCTCGTATTTTATATCCACTTCCAACTCACCAAACTCACAGTGTCCATTCTCAGCTGGGAATCATTCCCCAGGGATCCTTCCAGAACCCTGTAACCATGGGCAACTAAGCCTGACCTCGGTGTTGCACTATGAAGGGCGTTGCTTCTGCCCTAACCCCCAAAGGCTGTGAATCTAGCATGCCTGTCTGGCTGGGGGGTGGGCAAGCTGACCCGGGAATAAAGCCGAGCACCTGTGCATGGCAGTGTCATGGAGCCTCCAGGCTGGCCCTAATACGGAAACTTTTTAAAATCAAGGTTTCTATATTGATGCTCAAAAGTTACTATGTGAAAATTGCTGAATTGAGATTCATGGTTTTAAAGACCCCGTCATAGATCTACAGCTATTTTGGAGTTGTTTTCATGGAAGTTGCTGATGTTAATCTGTCAAAAAACAACTAGTTAAAAGAAACAGAAAGGAAATATATAAAGTATGTCATAATATGGATTTAAAACTTAAATGTACTTCTGAATAATGGAGGCATTCTCTCTCATGAAGATAAATTTTGCTTCCTCAGTATTACTCTTTTTTTTTTACTTAATATCCCCATTTTATATTATATTACTTTTTTTACTTTGATTTTAAGCACTATTCTATAATGATAGGATTTTTTTTTACAAGTTTTACATGATAAAAAAGCCATAATAAGTAAAGTATATGGGCTATCCTAATATGGATTATCATAAGTAAAATAAATGAGAAAACAAATATGTACTTTTCTAAACATATTTAACTTTGATAGGTGGGCTACCTGATTTTATTCTTACTGGCTAGTTTCTACTGTATTATATCAGAACATCAAAGAGGAGGAAAGTTCTTTCAAGTTTAGGGCTACATGTTTTTAACTTTTACGCCATAAAGAAGAAGCCATCAGGTCCTGGAGTCCTAATAACATTCCTGATATGAAAAAGCATGGTAAAACTATTCCTAGAGTTCTAGGTATCAATCTATGGTCGAATTTAAAATCTGTCATAATCTTTCTTAAAACATTGAATATTAGGGAAAATGTGTAAGTCTAACTTTCATACAGTTTTACAAGATCTTAGGTCTTCGTGAAAGTGTATGAACTTAGTCAATCTGATGCAAGTTCAAACTGGGAGAAGTCAACTGATCAGAAACTGAATCAAAACATAGCAGATTTATGCATCCATTCTTGAAAGCATTATTTTATGATCTGCATGAGGATATTTAAGTTTAAAATGTTTGTTTCAATTATTTGGAAGTTTATTCACAGTACATTAAAATAATCATTGACAAAGCTTAAAATTCCTGTTCTCAATATGTTATATAGAAACATAGAAATAACGGCAGAAGAAGACCAAACGGCCCATCCAGTCTGCCCAGAAAGCTTTCACACTTAATTTTTTCTCATACTTATCTTATACTCTTGGCCTATATTAGTAACTTTTTGGTTCTATTTACCTTCCACCCCCCACCATTGATGTAGAGAGCAGTGCTGGAGCTTCATCTAAGTGAAGTATCTAGCTTAATTGGTTAGAGGTAGTAACTGCCGCAATAAGCAAGCTACTCCCAAGCTTATTTGTTTACCCAGCCTGTGCAATTCAGTCCTTGTTGGTTGTTGTCTGAATATAAATCCTCTTTTCTTCATCCCCCTGTTGTTGAAGCAGTGAGCTGCGCTGGATATGTATTCCAAGTGAAGTATCAGGCTTAATTGATTTGGTTTGGGGTAGTATCCGCCGCAACAAGCAAACTACTCCCCTGCTTTTTTTGTGAATGCAGCTACTCCCCCGCTTTTTTGTGAATGCAAATCCTTTTTTCCACATTTCCTCTTGCCGTTGAAGCATAGAGCAATGTTGGAGTCGCATTAACAGTGAGTATGTTTATTGAATAAGGGTATTAATCTCCAGGTAGTAGCTGTCATTTCTGCAAGCCAGCCCCAGCCTCTTCTCTTCATTCTTATCCTCTATACTTTATGGATCCACAGTGTTTATCCCACGCCCCTTTGAAGTCCTTCACAGTTTTGATCTTCACCACTTCCTCCAGAAGGGCGTTCCAGGCATCCACCACCCTCTCCATGAAGAAATACTTCCTGACATTGGTTCTGAATCTTCCTCCCTGGAGCTTCAAATTGTGACTCCTGGTTCTGCTGATTTTTTTCCAACGGAAAAGGTTTGTCTTGTCTTTGGATCATTAAAACCTTTCAAGTATCTAAAAGTCTATATCATATCGCTTCTGCTCCTCCTTTCCTCCAGGGTGTACATATTTAGATTCTTCAATCTCTCCTCATAAGTCATTCGATGAAGACCATCCACCTTTTTGGTCGTCCTTCTGTGGACGGCCTCCATCCTGTCTCTGTCCCTTCAGAGATACGGTCTCCAGAACTGAACACAGTACTCCAGGTGAGGCCTCACCAAGGACCTGTACAAGGGGATAATCACTTCCCTTTTCTTACTCGATATTCCTCTTTCTATGCAGCCCAGCATTCTTCTGGCTTTAGCTATCGCCTTGTCACATTGTTTCGCCGACTTCGAAAATCAAAGGCAATAGGATTTTGAAACCTCTTAGTATACCTTCCAAATTTAGGGAATACATGGCTCATTAAGTTTGCAACTCCAAGGTACAAAACTAAGAGGTAATTCTGAAACAGCCGCACAAGTGCACAAGTACACGTGTTTTCTGGCTTGCATCCAGACACATGGGCATTTTATAACATCTGCACGTATATGCGTGCATTTTATAAAATAGGCTGAATGCGCGTACATGTGTGTACAATTTTGAATGGACGCACGCATGTGCATGCAAATGTCATGTCTACCGCGTAAGTGGGGGAATTTTATAAGGGACACGCGCAGATGCCAAACTCTGTCTTCCCAGTTTGTTCCCAGTTCGCCTAGTTTAGGGAAAGGACATGTAAATCCCCCTCCCCCCAATTTATTAGGCTTCCTTTCCCTCTGTTAGCCCCAACCCTTAAAACCCCGCTGACTAGCCTAGTTTTGTTTGTGTACTTACACGCCATACATAGCAGTAGTAAAGGCGCGTGGCAGGGGACCCCAGTGCTTGTCTGTGCATGTAAGTGTTTATGCACACATCTCTTGGCCTTCCTCCAACATGCCCACCCTGCCCTCACCCCACCCGGTTTTCTGAACTTTTGACTTGTGTTGACTTGTGCGGGTAGTGGGAGATACATGCATACATGGGTGCCTTTTAAAATCTATGCGGCGCGCCCCGGCCGTACCTGTGCACATATTTCTGGCTTTGGTGCGCCTAGGGATTTTATAACTCGCCTATAAGGCTTTAGCGCTAAAAAGAGTTCAATGTATCTAATTTACTTTTTATGTTCATTTATGATATAAGCAAGATAGATACATAGACAATGTTTTAGCCTGTTTACCAAGTTAGGTGTTTTTTTTTTTTTTTTTTACTCTTCCCTTCCTGAAATAAATCAGGTTTTGATAAATATATGATTGATTTGCCTCCTTTGGAAAATTTAACATACTAATATATCATCATAGAGATAGTTTGCTTTGGTGATATATGAATGCAATTTATCAGCAGAGTAGCACATTTCTCATGATGCAACAGTACGCAGTCTTTGGAGGAGTATTATTAAAGAATGTCACATTGAAAAGAGACTGCTCCAATTTATAATGTGTATTTAATAGTGGGTAGTGATGCACCATATCAGTAATCGGGCAAATGGCTTCTTCTATAGAGAAGCAATACCTAAGACGTAACTGGTGGAATACAGATGGGCCTTTGTGTTACTCTGTGGTTCTGTCTGGAGCTTTTTAAGGATTTTATTCCATCTGAGTTAAATCTTGGCCAAATAATCTTTTGTCAGATTCATGTAATATTATTTTTTCCACATTTAAGGGATGAAATCTGAATTAAGAAAAGCTCTAAGTAGATTGCGAGGACTTTGTCCTTCTGAGTGTACAGTGCAGATAAGTGTATTGTTTTGCTGCTGGGATTTAATATCATTATGCAGTTGTCAGCTTTATTGATTTATTTTGTTAAGGTGAAGCAACATGTTTGTCCTCTTGTAGGGTTTGAAGGATTATAATAATCTAAGAAAACTCACAGGGGATGGATTTAAGTTCTAAAAGAGAAAGAAAGAAACCACAGAAATAGTGAAAGCATGAAATATCTTTAGCGGCCAATAATGTTTGAAAGGTACAAATCCCTTGATTTTCTGTGTGTCAAAACTCAAATGCAGTAAGATTTTAAATGTTGTGATTTCTTTTTCTTTTCTTTTGCAGTTTTGTAAAGAACAGTGAAAATTGTTTGAAATTTACTTATTAAGTCTCAGCCCCGTGCATGAGCACATGGGAAAGTACGATCTAATTGACAGCTGAACAAAGCACCCAATAATGAGCGCACACTTCAGTGCTGGGTGGAGCTCAGGAGAGCTACGCATGAAACAAGTCACTATGCAAATTAGGATCTTATAGGGCTTGCTTTACATTCCCAGAAAACTGCCTGAATTGTGAAAGTCCATGGGAAAGACGAGTTTCAAAGGCACAGACCTGACTGACCATTGCTCTCCTCGAATGTGGCTAAAAGCCGGCGTTCCTGTGAGCGCTATTCGGTTGGAGGAGAAGAGCGGCATGCGTGCGTTTGCTTTTAAAGTGCAGGCCCGCTTGTTTTACACTTTTCATGCTTGTACTTTTGCCCTGGCCCATTTGCAAAATGAAACTATGTTGGGAGGAGGCTTTGAGAATGTGCATAAATACGGGTGTTGAAACCACTTGCCTTCCTTGCAACTAATCAAACTATGTTTGATAATTGCCTCTTTAAACTGCTTTAGATGGATAGTCTAGGGATAATGTGCAGGAATCTTTCAATATGGAGGGTCACAGGCAACTGGATTGTGACTTTGAGTTGTTTCAAGGACAGGTCATTATGATCAGGGTACCTTTTTCAATCTTATTACCCAGGATCAGACTGGGTAAGCACTTCAGTTTCAGTTCCTTAATTTTCAGAACCTAAATTTATGTAAACTTTCATCCAAATTTATTTTTCAGCAGAAATTACTCCTAAATTTAGACACCAGGGGCCCAATATTCAAAGGTGTCCAGTTATCTAAGTTATCCAGACGTAACTTACCTGGATAACTAAGATTTCAGCAGCACAGCTATGCTGCTGAATATAAATAAATAAGTTGTAGTTAGCAGGATAAGTTATGTCCAGATAACTTTAGACAAGCTCTTGAACAGATCTAATTTATTTGGTTAACTTAACCGGATAAGACTGAATATAGGCACTTATCCAGTTAAAATAACCGGATAAGGTGCTCTGCTCGATCTACCCAGTGACCACCCCCAAGATATCTGGCTATCTATTTAGCCAGATGAATACTTACCCGGCTTGAGGGCGGGTTGTTGATCAAAGTCGGGTATTCAGCGGCCGTCACTTAGCCTATGGAATTCTCTACCATTGGCTGTTCAACTGGAGAACATAAGAACATGCCATACTGGGTCAGACCAAGGGTCCATCAAGCCCAGTATCCTGTTTCCAACAGTGGCCAAACCAGGCTACAAAAACCTGGCAAGTACCCAAACACTAAGAAGATCCCACACTACTGATGCCAGTAGTAGCAGAGGCCATTCTCTAAGTCAACTTGATTATTAGCAGTTAATGGACTTCTCCAAGAACTTATCCAAACCTTTTTTAAACCCAGCTACACTTACTTCACTAACCACATCCTCTGGCAACAAATTCCAGAGCTTAATTGTGCGTGAGTAAAAATATAATTTTCTGCAATTAGTTTTAAATGTACTACTTGCTAACTTCATGGAGTGCCCCCTAGTCCTTCTATTATCCAAAAGTGTGAATAACCGATTTACAACTACCCATTCTAGACCGCTCATGATTTTAAACACCTCTATCATAGCCCCCCCTCAGCCATCTCTTCTCCAAGCTGAACAGCCCTAACTTCTTAAGCCTTTCCTTAAGGGGAGCTGTTTCAACCCTTTTATCAGTTTGGTCGCCCTTCTCTGTACCTTTTCCAGTTCAGCTATATCTTTTGTGAAATGTGGTGATCAGAATTGCATGCAGTATATGCAGTATTCTAGATGTGGTCTTACTATATGACATTCTCTTTTTTATTCTCCATTCCTTTCTTAATAATATCTAACATTGTTTGCTTTTTTGATCGCCGCCACACACTGAGCTGAGGCTTTCAAAGTATTGTCCACGATGATGCCCAGATCCTTTTCCTGGATTATAAGAAGCTAACATAAAGTACCTACAGCAAGGGTTACTTTTCCCTATATGCATCACTTTGCATTTATCCACATTAAATTCCATCTGCTATCTGGATACCCAATCTCCTGCAGTTTTTCACAATCCACTTGTGATTTAACAACTCAGAATGATTTTGTGTCATCTGCAAATTTGATCACCTCACTAGTCATTCCCTTTTCCAGATCAGGAGCTGTTTACATAATGTTGATTTACTCTTGAGCAGTTTGTAAACAAGTGTTGTCATGAATATGATTGAAGTTTCTTTAATTTCAAATGGATGTGTCTCTTTCACAGTTCCTTCCTAAAACATTCCAGACATCAGTTATTGAGTTAGCTCTTCAAACATTTTATTAGGGGCATGCAAGGGGCTTTTATTTGGTTCATTGGTGTTTCTTTCCATTTCATTTTTTTTTTTTTTTTACAATAAATTTTCTTTTTGTTTTTTTATAAAAAAAAAAAAAAAAAAAAGTATCAGCCAGCCCCAGAGTCCCCCACCCCACTGGAAAAAAAAAGTGATTAATTATAAAAAAAATAAAATAAAGTCCCACCAGGCCTTTACTCCAGCCCGCCTATTTAATTTTTTTATTACTGTTATATTCTACAGTAGTCCATGTTCAATGCAGGTCAGAGTAAAATACTCACAAAATATTTAAACACACACAATGCAAATCCCTCCAGTTTGCCTGAGGTCATCAGCGTTTTCATGGGCAGGAATGATCCCCAGATGTTCCTGCACTGCCGCTGTTCCATTCAGAATGACTTCAGAAGAGCCTAAGGCCAGCATCATTTTGTTGTATGGAGGTATGAAGTTCCCTCTATATAACAAAATGGCATCGGTGTCAGGCTTTGCCAAAGATGGGGCAGCAGCAGCTGTGCCGCGAAGATGCTTACAGTTGTGGATTATCTGGGGGGGTAGGGGGAACAGGAAAAAAGCCAGATGGGAATTTGTTTTATTTTTTTTATACTCGTGATTTTTTGTGGCGAGGGAAGACAGTCTCGAGGCTGACTGCGCTTGCCTTTTACTTACTTTAAAATAAAACATTTAATTTCATCCATTTTTCTTTCATTTTGTTTTCAAAACAAAGAAATTTACCGTATCATTTGAAATGCAAGCATATCATACGTTCTCAGGCTTTTATCACCTACTATTGAGACAAGAAGCTAACTGTGAACCAGCTTTTAACTCCAGAGTGTTGAGCCAAATGAATTAATTAATAGAAATTGACCTTTTTACTTCTGTGGGTGATTTATGACTAAGCAACTCCCTTACTCATTTTGCCTAATGCCGGTGTTGATAGATGTGGCTGTTTCATTAATTACTGTTTTTAAAGATAACGTCTGCTATTTAGTGGTTGATTGATTAGAGAATTCTGCACAAAAATCTGTGCATTCGTGCAATCTCTGAGGTTGCGGCATTCGCATCTCACTTTGCCTCCTATGTACTAAATGATTCTTTCCCTTGCGGAACTCGGCCAGAGTCGGGCGGGTACCGTATTATTTTAAAAACTTCCTTTCCAAGGCATCGGTCTTCTTTCCTAAGTGGCAGCATCCATCTGTCCTTTCATTTTCAGGAAAGTCCCTTCATTTCCTTCTATAGACATTGGGTAATAGAAATGTTCATGGGGCTATACAGAGCGCAATATGATCTCTGATTTAATCTAATATGCTCAGTATTCTGGAAGTGGAATCCAATGATGAACCTCACTACGATCTGTTATCTTGGCATGCTAAAACTTCCTGGCATGCCACGTGAGCATAGTGGTGATAGTGGTGGGGGTGTCTGTGTACTAACATTAAAGGCAACATGGTGTTGTGAGTTACCTACCTGTTCTAACACAGGAGGTACAGAGGGCTTTATAAGGTCGATTGTGCAAAATGAATGATATCCAGAACATGGTAATGCTACATGGGTACAGCTGCAAAGCCTCTAGTACTTAAATGTAATCCACCTTGAAGTGCTGAAAAGCGGAAGATTTAAATAAATAGATATTATACATAAAATACTCTCCACATTAGCTTTCTCAGTAACTGGTAGGGGAGTAATCCCCCTCTTCCCCACCCCGACCCACCATCACCATTGCCAGATTCAGATATGAACTTCTGCAGGCACCTCCCTGTAACCACCCTAACTCACTTAAACGCCTTGGAACAGCGACGGACCTCTGCCAGCCCTTACCTCCCCCGGTGTTAGCCACACTTTAATATCTGAGACCAAAACTACCTAATAGTGCAATCAAACTGTATACGTTTAATCCAAGTCAGGGTTTGCACATCTCTCTCCACAGGAAAAGGGCCTGACTAGAAAGCAGCAGACTACTGGGCCGTCTCCTTACATGAAAATACACCCCTGATCAGAAGGGCTTGAAAATCCTAGTTTCCAGGATAGGGGGGGGGGGGGGGGTTGAGACCATGAACTCAGGTGATCCAAGGCTTAATTAGTGTGTCTTTGCCTCAGTCACAAGAAGCTGATGTTGCTACCATAAAGCTGGACTTTTCATCCTGCTTGTGCTTCTGCTTCTGAAGCCGAGTCTGTGTGGGCCTTACTAGCCACAATAAACCTTGCCCCGTTTCTTGGTGTGGCTGCCTGGTTATTCTTGCAAGCATCCCAGTCTACCACAGGCACCAACTTGGATTTGGCACCATAGCAATTCCTGCCAGTGAAGATTGAGGTGACTTCTTCCAATAGGAGTGGGGATCCTGGGGATGGCAGTATAATAGGTTAAAAAAATAAGAGAGGTCTAGGGGCAATCCAGGGTAGGGTTCATAAGAATGGAGGTAATTTTCAATAGGATTTATGGGTGAACTGGGGGGAGTTCAGGCTGAAGAACCAGGAAGGACTCAATGACCTGAACTGAGTGAACTGATGGACAATTGGTAAAACTGGTCATTTCCTTTTAAAACTCATGGATTTCTATGATTAAGTCCTACTTTATTTATTTTTTTTTTTTAAACATTTCTTACCCACCCTTCCTGTGTTCCGGGTGGGGTACAACATAACATCCATAGTTAGTGTGTTAACATAAAAAAATATTAATAGCTATAATAATGCAAAATAATGCATATATATTTTTAAAATAGATAGAAGTGCACACGTTCAAAGCATTGATATTGATTCTTTCAATGTATTGCATGTATTCACCCATAAGTTTGTACCCATGCATATGTTATGGGGTAGAGGTAAACATTTTACAGCGCTCCCTGTCAGATTTCATGCTGACATGCTTTAAAACTGTTGATTTACATCTACTGTCCCTCCCGACACAGCCTCGGCGAAACACGGGACCATGTCAGGGGACTCATTGAGTTACGCTGATAGAAAGCTTACTTTAAAACAGTGGAGTTACCGGAATATAAGAATAATAAAGAACAATTATTGAATGCCTATGGACCTTGCAATATTTCTGCACTTATCGTGGTTGTAATTTAGTTGCTGAGTGCAGCTTGGCTCTGTTGTTGGTTTGGAATAAAAATGTGCATGTCATACGTGCAGGTTATAAAATACTAGCGTAGATCTGCTCACTGCCATATATGTGCGTACATACTGCCATATGCATTTGCTTGAAAGTTATCCTCTTTTTCCTGAGTCTTGGGGGCAGAAGTAAGCAGTATTTTATAAACTGTGCAGCTCTCACTACACATTTTAGATAGTAGTAGCATAAACCTCCATGCGTCCAATTACACACACAAATGGTGCACCATGGACAGTTTTGAAAGCTGGACTGAGTTAACCCCTTTTCATGTTTTTTTGGTTATATTTAGGAAAATGCAAACAGTAACTTGTATTGGAGCCTTAACGATTGGTGCTACTGCTTAACAAGTTCCACCTTGGTACTTGTTTCATCCATTTTTTTTTGTTTAAGAATACAGAGCATGTAGCCATGAATTTCCTCGGGGAGTTTATTCCAGGACTTTCCCCCTCTCACAATGTAAAAAAGAAGGTGAGATCTGCATTTCTCTCATCTTGCACATTGCTTGCTCTTGCCCTTTGACAACTCATTGTAATCGTGTCCTCTTTCTACCCTCTACTAAGGAAGATGAGCATTCATTTTGTAGGTCAACCCTTCATCTTTAAATTATTTAATGTATATTTCCCAGATCTTTGATAGCCATCTTATATACAAAGCCCAAAACTGTAAGACATGCTTTAAGTATGGTCTAGCAAGATCCCTATAAGACAGCTTCCTAGTCCCTTGATACTATATCTTGTTTAATATATGCCAAAAGTCACTCAGTATTTGCTGCCTATCCTTTGAGTGTTCACTTCTACTTTGTTTTCCCACTACTGATCCCAAATCTTTCTCCTGTATGATATCAGAAAGCAGTGACCCAAGGGTGGCCAACTCTGATCCTCAAGAGTCACAAACAAGCCTGATTTTCAGAATATCAAAAACGAAATTGAATGAGACAAATTTGCATGTACTACCTATATTATATGCAAATATGTCTCATGCATATTCATTGTGGAAATCCTGAAAACCAGGCCTGTTTGTGGCTCTTAAGGACCAGAATTGGCCACCCCTGCACTAACCAATTCAGCTTGTAGTGGTGTGGCCATTAGGAGTGTGCAGACCGAAAATATTCATTTTTTTTGTTCTGCTGGGGGAAAGGTTTCATCTTAATTTCGTTTCATTGGAGGGCTTTTTCATTTTTTTTTTTTTTAATTCATTTAGTAGCATGCCCCGTTTGCAAATAACAAGCCCTATTTCTGAATAGTGTGGACTGTTTGGAAATTGTTTGTGTTATTTGCAAATAGTGCACAATATTTCCCAAAATGAATAAGAACGAAAAAAAAAAAATCTAAATTTTGATGGGATTTTGGTTTTGTTTCATTTGAAAACAAAACGAGGGCTTTTCATTGCATTTTTCATTTAGTTTTCAGATGAATTCACATCCCTAATGGCCATGTCATCTGTCCTAAGTACATTGTCATGCATATAATCAGCTTGAATCCCTGGTGCCTTTTCAGGAAGCTTTTCAGATTGTCTCAGAGAATTTTATCTTGAGCATTATTTACAACCCAATAGAGGATGACATCATGAGTGGGAATGGTCCCCTAGATTTGTGGTCAGTTAGGAGTTACTTACCAATCAGTTTTAGGGTAACTCTTTGACTTGTGGAAACCTCAGTTCTCCAGGTGTATCTATTACAGTATTTCTATGCAAGTATCTTATCTACTCTTGCAGGTGAATGTAACAGACTGTCATAGCAATTTTCAAAAGCCATTAACCTGCGTAAAGTGCACTTAATGCAGGTAAAACCTATGGACAATTCAATAGCATACATTGTAGCAATTTTCAAAAGCCCATTCACATGGGTAAAGTTCATTTGCATATGTAAAACCCACTTTTAAGCATGTAAATGCTTTTGAAAATCAGGCCCTTAGTAGGGATTGCATTCATTTTCTTCAAAACGGAATGAAATGAAAATGGCTTCTCTTTAAAATACTTGAACATTTTTGTGTATTTTTCTTTCTGTAAGATTTTTAAACAAGAGCCTTTGAAGACCCTCTAACTTCTCTTGACCCCCAAGACACCAACGGCATAGGCGTATCTGGCTGGGCCTCCTTGGACCCCTCTGACCCCCATTCCTGCCCTCTCTAACATGGCTGGGACTGGGGACCTCCGAGGCCCCCACTACCCTACCAAATGGCATCTGGCCACTAGTCGAAAGGGCAGGAGCAAAGCACCCTCACTGCTGTCCTGCCTTTGGTACTTTTAAAAATGGTACTGGCAGCTCAGACATTGCCGCCCAGGTGATGTCACTTCAATGCCTATCTAAACTATGACCATTGCTTTTATGTTAAACAGGCCTTTGGACTAGCAGTCAAATGCCTTCCGGTGGGGTGAGAGCTTGGGAGGTTCCCCCTAACCCCAGACATATTAGAGAGGACAGGAGTGGGGCTCATAAAGCCAGGTGAGGCCCAGCTGGCCTCATGGATATCTTGTGCAGAGGGAAGGAGGTTGGAGGGGGCTCGGTTTGGGAATTTTTTTTGTTGTTTTAGAAGGGTTGTTTTTTTAATGGGTTTTTTTTGTTTTGGTTTTTTTTTTGTTTGGAAAATGAACCAAACTGAAAAAAAAAAAATTCCCCTGAAATGAAAAAAATGAACAGAAGCAAAAATATTTGGGCTGCACATCCGTAGTTCCTAAAATCCTTGTTCAGCTGGACCTCCGATCTTGCTTTTTCTTGTTATTTTCCCTCCTCCTGATCTGAATTTTAAAAAGCCCAGCATATTTTTCCTAAAATTAAATGAAAATGGTTTTTCCACCAAATAATCCTTGTTTTTACTTTCCTCTAAAAATGAATGTTTTTTTTTAGGTGAATTTATCGATAATAAATAGCTCTTCATCCTCAGGTATGCAGTTGCCAATGTCAGCTAATAGGAAAGTGCATTTTCATTTTGGCAGATTATTTACAAAACATGGCTCTTCTCCAAAGCATTTAACTGATGTGAACTGTGTAAATTGTCTGTTTATTTGATGCTTTCAGCTGCATTTGTGGACTTTTTCTTAACTGCTTTGTACCCACGTTGGAATAGATGGTTTATAAATCTGAAAGTAAATAAATAGTTTTTGCACACATAAAATTCAATTTTGTGCATAAACTAATAAAATGAAAAAAAAAAAAGTAATAAAAAAAAAAAGGATGAAACAAATGAACAAAGCAAACTAAAAAAGTGTATGTGCATATTTCTAAGCTAATAGTCCAAGCTGACTGTAATGATAAAGACAACTCCAGATTTCCCCAAGGTTCATAGGGTGCACGTCTTCCTTGATTGTACTTCAGGGTATTATATACTTTAAATACTTACATCCCTTGTGCAATAAATGCGTTGCCTTGGAAACCCATTACTAGTTGACTCAAATAACTACACATTTGCCAGACTCTGCTCTTCATTATCTGGTTTCACGTATTTGAAGAGGATATTTAATAAATGGTCATTATAAAATTTGAAGGACAAACACCATCTACGGATTTTCATTTCTCAGTGTGAATCTTGAACTTTTGTTATTAAGAAAAAAAGAGAGAGAGAGAGAAAACAGCATTATCAGTCTTCATATCAGACTGGTTCATTCATCAGAGCTCACGAGCTACTCATAACAGGACCAATGTGAAATTATCCCAGAATTAGATGCTCTTTTAATGCCGCCTTTACTCCTTCAATGGTGTTTGTGTACGAGAGACAAGTTTGCAGACTTTATTTTTACTTTCCTTGATTCTAAAAGCTTAATGTCGAAATGACATGATGGCCGTATCCAGAAACTACAGAAAGCTCTGTACAGCAACAGCAAATGGAAATGAGGGGATTCTGTCCTTTCAGTTCCAAGAAGGCACTTTCTATTTGTCTTTTTGTCTTTTATAAGCTGACCTTCTGCGAATTGTCTTCTCTGTTGGAAGCCCTGGTGCACTGACTGGATGCTCAAACATTAACGGCCGTGTTTTGTGGCGATGGTAATTACAGCATGTTATTTCTGTCACTTTTTGCGTAACGTGTCTTGCCCTTAAAGATTGTAGTCTAGAAGCTTTACCCAGCAATCGTGATAGCACCCTTATAAAGTTTACCTGCCTTGAAATACAGCAGATTTAAAGCAGGAAGAGATCACCTAACACATTCTAAGCATCGCCATTCACTCTTCCATTCTTCATCATTGACAGACATGAGGGATGTGCATTTGTTTTAAAGGAAAAGCAAATCCAAATCGAAAATTCTAAATGGAATGAACCAAAACTGGCCTTGCCGTGTTAGGGTATTTTCACTAAGAGCTTAATAAATTTGAAATGCCATACTGGATCAGACCAAAGGTCCATAAAGCCCAACATCCTGTCTCCAACGGTGGCCATGCAGAAAAAGAAAATAGAGTTGAATGGGGTTTTAAAGGTCTGGATTAACAGGGTAAAAGGGAGGGTAGTAAACTAGGGGGGTTTGGAAGTCTTTCCTCTTGCCTGGGCTAACTGGGAATGAACTGGGAAAACTAGTAATTGCGTTGGCAAACATGTCTAATAAAATTCCTCCACTTCCGCGGTAGAAGCATAGGCATGCTCTTATTCCAATTGGTAGACTGTAGGTGTGATGACACCATTAGTAGCAATATGATGTAATTTTAAAACATGAAAACATCAATCATTTTCTTTATCATATTGTGATCTGAACTGACTCAAAAAAGTAATGAAATATAGTTTCATTTCAGCATGCCCGTGTTTCAGTTCATGCTAAAATTTCAGCCCGCACTATATGCAACATTAAAACATGCATGTTGTAAATAAAATCTACAGGCTGTCTATATGGAATTTGCTTCTTTGGGAAACCCGCCTTACGAATCACCACATGACATTTTGTCACCTGGCAAAAACCCAGCTAGTTTTGAAAATTTATGGGTCTTATGTTTCCCTTTGTAATGTTTTTATTTTAGTTTGTTTCATTTGACTGCCTATGTTTCTTTGCTTTTATGCAGATTGGCTTTTTTAAAATTGATCCACAAAGCAAAAAGATGAAGCAATATAAATACAGTAAGTTCCAAAGGAAACTAGTCCCTAGATTCATCGAAATGCTGTAATTTCGCATGGATAATGCCCACGATAAGAAAAAGGGGCGTGCCTATGATAATTTTAGAAATACCGCACCACGTGCTATGTTAGCAGGCACTGTGATACTTTCAGTTCGTTACTCGCAGAGAGGGCTTCATAGTAGTCAACTATTTATATCACTATAGGAGGACCAGCTAATAACTCGAGATGAGGTTTTGGCCCTAGCTTGATGGGCTCTATACAAGGGTACTCTCAAGCTAGGGCAAGAGAACATAGTAGAAATCTCAACTTTGTGAGACTTTCCTCACTCCAAATGATGTCAAATCTTCACTGTTCGAACGTCTCTCTCTGCATGTAAAAATGGCCCCAAAACCCTAAACCACCAGCAAAACCTCACCTCGAGTTATTAGCTGGCTCTCCTAGTGATAGAAGTAGTGAATACTGTGAAGGCCTCCCCAGAGGTGCTCTCTCTCTCTCTCTCACACTCCACTCCTCTCCTCTCCCTTCCCTCTCTGTGAGCCAATAAATGCCCAGAAAAAGATGTAGTTATTTCAGGCATTAAAAGCGTGCAATAGCAAATGGTACGCCAATGCACAGTGCGAAAATGCCCTTCATTTTCATTAATCCCGCCCAAACCCCTCCCCAGTCCTGCCCCTATGAAAAATTTGCATTCATGTAATGTGATACCATTACTATCACATGTATTATGGCATAACGCATGCGTTATTGCGGGCATTAATGCCATAATGCATTTTGATGAATGACCCTATAAGTAAGGTGGTATCAGACCCAAGAAGTGGTGCACAATCAATATTCAGTCTTGTGTCCACAATGGACTGTAGATTTTATCCAAAACCACTTCATTTATAATCATCTACTACTTTATTCTCTCCTATATGCTAATACATATAATAAAAATGTCCTTTAATTCTTCATTCTCAGCAAATAATTAAGATCTAGATCGATGCTGCAGGTAGTCACTTTGTCTTATAGAACATGAAGTTATCTCTTTATGACCCAATCAATAATTCAAATAATCACTTAATCGTGCAGGAACATAAAGTTATTGCTGCAAAACCCAATGCTACTGGTGTTTGGGCAACCAACTGCCTGCCTTGAGGGTACAAATTAAACATCTTCCCTTCTTAAGTGAATATGTTTACTTAAGAAGGAAATATGTAAACGTGTTTTTCTATAATTTACTCTCCCCATGTTTAATGCTTCATAGAGAAACCAGGAGGAGCTCCTCTAGTTGCAGCTACAGCTTCCACTTTCCAATTGACCATTAATGAATTTTGTCCATTAACAAAATGGTGTTCTCTGATAATGGGGTTATATTTGCACTTTAGTTTCTGTCAACTGTGTTAAGACACATTTTATGGTTATTTGATAATGCAATGATCTACCACACAAATATGCCTGATCTTGATGATGTCATCAGTGTTTGAAAGGACTGAAGAGTCAGTAGCGCTAATGCATCATTTCCTTCAAATCTTCTTAAATTGGAAGAAATCTAAAAATGAGTTTGTAGAAGAGATATTTGAAAGACAAAGATGTAAGATGACTTCATACCCCTCGCCTTGTTGAAAGAATGCAGTTTATTTAC
Source organism: Rhinatrema bivittatum (assembly GCF_901001135.1). Taxonomy (NCBI): domain Eukaryota; kingdom Metazoa; phylum Chordata; class Amphibia; order Gymnophiona; family Rhinatrematidae; genus Rhinatrema; species Rhinatrema bivittatum. The sequence continues at coordinate 12,377,568 of NC_042631.1, forward strand.
CTTAACACACACACACTCTACTGAGTCCTTATTGCAGCGGTAATTATGACAATTATGTGCTTCAAGTTTATACATTGATTTTCTATTCTATTTTAAGATTAATCTGTAGTCATGGCAGTTTAAACACTTTTTTTTTTTTTAGCTTTGTAACAGGTATATTTCAAAGCCAATCTTTTCTTTCTCTCAGGGTATACAAATCAATTTTACTTTGTTCTTGCACTATGTGTGTTAATCACTGGGAAGCTAATTCAATGCTGATTTGAAAACTAAAAGCCCCATTTGCAAAATTCAGCAAAATAACAGCCAGAGGTGAAATAATATCTAGGGCTAACATGCCTATTTTCCTGCAATATATGTTGCCCTTTCTTGCCGCTCAAAGAAAAAAAAAAAACTGGAGGAAATTAGAAATATATTTAACTGGACATTACAGCAATTGGAACAGATGTGCCATGTTTGAAACAATTGTAAGCAATTAGCCAAACTGTGACATTAAGTCACGTTATTATTTATTTATGGCACACTTTCCAACAGGAGACTTGAAAGCATGTTACCATACTGTAGTTTAGAATTTAGACACAGAGTATATAAGAACAATTTATACAATAGAGATGCAATTCAACAGAGTGGAGCATGCCTAATGTGTAATTAGTAGTGCAAAAGCATGTAGAGTTTTCCGTAGGCTCATGTTATCAGTTGGTGCCAAAAGCTGCTTTGAAGAGTCAAGTCTTAAACAGTTTTATGAAAGATTTTACACTTAACATTTATTAAAATTTATTTATCGCTTAACACATACGGCCTAAGCAATGTACATTACAATCTGCAGTCTCTTGCCCTCAATGGGCTTCATACTGTAGTCATATGATGCGTTGACAGTTGTAATCACGCACAGTCTCTTGTCTCCCTTTATAATATACCTTTCTTTTTAATATTTATCCATTCATTTTAATTTTGATTAATCCAAATTCTCAAAGACTATTTAGCTCTTCATTTATTACTTATCTTAAATCCAGTTACAGCCAAGCCTGTCTTAGCCAGCCAGATAATGCAATCCAAGCAATCCAAGTGTAAAGCTTCCCTTGTGCCTGCATCAGGGAAGCTTTACACTTCTAACTGAGCATTCAGCTTCTAGCCATGTGAGTTAAAAATGGCACCCACCATATGCCATTGAGGGCAAGAGACTGAAGATTTCAATTTGCATTGATGTACTGATACTATCTTTTGTATAACTGTTCAAGTAGGCCTGAGGTTTGAAGAGAGTGCTTTGCATAAAACAGATCCAAGAATATATGTATGAATTGTTCTCATCCCTTATTTAATGATTTTAGAGATTTTGCGATAACTATTTACAAAATAGTTAATTCTTGTAGTAGGTGTCTTCTTTTTGAAGAACGATAGAATGACAATGAATAAAGCAATGTCCTTTTATTTTAAGTGATAGTTTACTCTATCAAACATGACATGTCAAATCTTGTGAGAAAGAGAGTACAATTTGATTGGAGAGACATTACTGGTGTTTTACTTTGTCTTGAAATTGGACTGAAATGAATATTCAGTGAAGATAATTTTATAACACATAGGGCTGAAGTCCCCGTGTAGAAAGTACACATGGACTTCAGCTCTAATTTTCAAAGCATAGTATGGAGATTTGTGGAGGTACTTAGATCAGAGATGGATTTATTATTTGTGCTTGACAGATTACTCTGTTTTGTTTAGGCATTTCGAATTTAAAGGCTAGAGATGGTAACTTTCAAACTGGTGTGCGTGGGCCCATACGTCAGCCCAGAGTCTGCTCCGAAAGTGATCGAAGTGACGTTTACAATGCTGAGATCCAGTGTTTACATTTGGCGAAACTGAAGCGCTTTGTGTTAAAAAGACTGGGTAAATCTTGCATTGCCCACATTCTATATGTACCACACTTGATGAGGATATAGTATTCACACATGCAAATACCCCTGATGCAGCCCTATTGAACAAGGGCGAAACTCGGCTGGAGTTGGGCATATTTGCATATATTGTTTCTCTAATAAATTTTCACAATATTGGACATTTGGTTGCTTATAGTGTACTGTTGCCCATACGTCAGCCCAGACCCAGAGACACGGCCATTTTATAACATACACGTGCATATGTGCGTAGGTTGTAAAATAGCCTGGCCTCATGCACATGTGCACTAGATTTTAAGTGGATGTTTGCTTGTGTGCGTAAATTCTGTTTCTACCCCGTAAATCAGATTTTAAACGGGGGACATGCCGATGCCATTCCCAGTTTTACCAGTTCAATCCCTAGTTCGCCCAGTTAACAGATAGGTTCTCCAACCTCCCTGGTTTGAGAACCTTCACTCCCCCCCAGTTAGAACCGGCCCTTAAAACCCCACAGATTCCTAATTTTCTTTAACTTTTAACTTACACGGCATCCATCGCAGAAGTAAAGTTAAGCGGCAGGGGAGCTGAGAACACCAGATCGCTTAAGTATTTGTGTGCACGTCTCAGGTTCTCACCCCGAAATGCCCACGACCCTCCCCTTTATGAAAACTTTAGAGATATGCGTTCTTCCGCATTTAGCCTCGTTTCTGGGTGCTTTTTAAAATACCCGATTGATGCACATGTCGGGCTTTTGAAATTCCCTTCTAAGAGAAGTCAAATTAACTTTGTTTGTCTCCATTTTAGGAGAAAGATATAAGCAGGTAAGTGTGGGGATGAAGGTTTTAAAGTTGTACCCTTTGTCATCTGGGGTCCCTCAAGGAGCTTTACTCTCTCCCCGCCCCCTTATTGTTTAATATCTACGCTGAGTCACTCACTGCCATTATTTATTCATAGATGATATTCAGCTGTATATTCCCTTAAGAAAAAATCAAGAGGGAGAGTTAGGCAATTGCCTCCATGCAAATAAAAGGTGGATGATTTTAAATTAATGAAACTGAACACTTAGAAGACATCGTGTTGTCAGCAAAATTGGCCAGTGGTGAGTTGGAGGGTTGATGTTATTCCTGTTAGAGATCAGGTTAGAATTTTAGGAGTGGAAATGGCGAGATCAACATTGGACTCTACTACTTTGGTTCTACAACATTGGGTTCTACAACTTGTGCCAGTTAAAAAGAATCCAGAGATTTTATCACTAGCAGGACTTTGTAAAGTTCATATGTCCCACCTATATAATTTCAGCTCTTTGCCTTTGGGGTTGCCAGGGTGGTTACGGTGTGTACAGAATGTTGAGGCAAGGGCATTAGCTGAAGCTGGAATCAAAGAATATGCCTCCTCTATCCAAAAGAGATTGCACTGACTGCTTACCTACCAGCGGGTATTGTTCAAAGCTTTAGCTGTGGCATTTAAGGCTCAGAATTTATTTTATTTTATTTATTTATTATTTTTATATACCAACATTTGATCTCAATTGAGATATCACACCGGTTTACATTCAGGTACTGTAGGTATTTCCCTATCCCCAGAGGGCTTACAATCTAAGTTTTGTACCTGAGGCAATGGAGGGTAAAGTGACTTGCCCAAGGTCACAAGGAGTGACAGCAGGACTCGAACCCTGGTCTCCTGGTTCATAGTCCACTGCTCTAACCACTAGGCTATAGATCTGAGCTGCTTCACTGTCATTCAGCACGCCATTTGGAGGTTCCATCACTGCGCTGAATTAGGCAGGCGCCCGTGTGGTTTGCTGTGAAGTTCCAGTGGAGGGTGCAACAAGAGGTGGAGCTGAAACTGTTTAGATGTGGTTTGAAGACATATTCATTTCCCTAGGGAGAGGAAGGGCAGGTAGAGTAAAATAAAGAGTGAGTGGTCAGTATGGTGAGAGGAAATTGATATGCTTTGTTTGTGGTTAGCATGCATCTTTATGTTGTAACCCATTATAGGCATCCTGGATTGGATGGAAACATTTTTGAAACAAATAAATTTACACACACAATTCTGCTTTGAAAATTAGTAGGTCTGCGTGTACCTCTGAGTGACATACATGCACACATTATGCTTGCTTGGGAGAATTGTAAAATGTGTATCTTTGTGAATACTTTTCAAAATTGTAAGCATGCATTAAATGGATTCCTCATCCCAACTCCACCCCTGTGGACTGAATGCCTCGTTCAAGTACGTCTAAAAGTACGAGCAAATCCACTTTCATATGTACTTTTACATATAGAGGTCCCTATTCAGAAGTTAGCCAGCTAAATGAATATTTGGGCACTTATCCAGCTAACTTCTAGCCAGCTAACTTATTAGTTGGCTAAGTTAGGTGTGTTCTGAGGGCATAACTGGGAGGAGTTGAGTTAGCTAGCTCTGTTAGCTGGCTAACTCTGATATTCAGAGTTAAAGTTACCTGGCTATCTTGAAGATAGCTGGCTATATTCAATAGTGCAGCTACATTATTGAATGTCTGTAAAGTTAGCCAAATAAGTTTATCCGACTAATTATGCTATCCGGATTGGGTCTGATTATGGACCTCGTACAACCTTGGGGTAGTCTTCAAAAGCCCATGTACATGCTTTAATGGTTCTGAATATTATCCCCAAAATGGATATTGCCTCCTAATTTTCAGAACCATTTCTTATGAGTATAATTCTAGTATTACGTGAGCATAGCTCTAGTATTACGTGAGTATAGCTCTAGCATTACATGAGCATAGCCCTAGTATTACATGAATATAGCTCTAGTTGTACATGATTATAGCTTTAGTATTGCATGAGCATAGTTCTAATATTACGAGTATTACTTTAGTATTACTTGAGTATAGTTCTAGTAGTAAATGAGCATAGTTCTAGTATTATGAGTATAGTTCTAATATTAATTGAGCATAGTTCTATTATGAGTATAGCTTTAGTATTACATGAATATAGTTCTAGTATTAAATGAGCATAGTTCTAGTATTACGACTATAACTCTAGTAGTACATGAGTATAGCTCTAGTATTATATGAGTATAGTTCTAGTAGCCATATGAGCTTTGAAAAAGAGAGTGATTATTTACAGGTGGTAATATTTTTTTATTGCACAATGTAAGAATTTTCTGAAGATGGACAAAAGTCTCTTCACATGCTTTCAAATGTTTCTGCACAGCATCACTGTATTTTTCTTGTATTGAGCCATAAATCTGAAAAGTATCTAATATATGCATAAACCTTACCAACACATGGCTCCACTTGACTATTTTTGCTGCCTCTTAAATCCAGACAATTCATATTATCAAAATATTGTAGTTTACAAAATGTAGGACACATCTGCTCTGGTTGCCTGCACAGCTCTATGAATCTGCCTGAATAGGTATGATCTAAAGCAGGTGTTTCCTACCCTGTTCTTGAGTACCCCCAGCCAGTCAGGATATCCACAACGATTGTATATGAGACAAATATGCATGCCATGCCTCTAGTGTATGCAAATACTGTATATCTCATGCATATTTATTATGGATATCCTGAAAACCAAACTGGCTAGGGGGTTACTCAACGACAGGGCTGGAAACCCATAATATAGAGGTTAAAGCAGTGAACTATAAGCCAAGAGAATTATTGGGATGCAGGAATATAAATTGTAGTCTCATTGACGTACTATATGAACTTGGCCAAGCCACACTATTTCCCTGGCTCCCCAGTTACTAAAGCGCAATTGGGTATTAACACTCCTCCTATCTTTTCTTGTTTGAAAGTTGCCGTACAAATCAGATATCTAAACCGAGAACCAGGTGGAAGCATGTTACCGAAGTATGTAATTGCAGAGCATGTTGTGATCCTGTTTGCCACTATATTAATCCAAATTATCATTGTTAGTATAACATTAGTGCAAAGTGGAATGAAATGTCTAGCACAACTTAGTAATTGTAGCAACAAAATTGTAGCTAAAAGCATTCCAGTGAATATGTTGAAAAATATTGATGCCGTTTTTTTTAAATTTATTCAATGGTGTAAGATTGTGTTAATGGAAGCCATTGTTTTGCATGACACTAATTACTTCTCCTGTCCCTTTGTCACAGTGTATGATTTCTGGGAAACATTTTAATTAAATCATGTTCCATTATGTATCTTTGACTGCATAGCCTTTCATACATTACATCTTAACACAGACTATTGGTCTCTCTTTTTTTTTTTTTGGTTTGTTATACGTTTGTAGCCTACTTGCTTTGTTTTCGTTTTTGTAAATACTGTGCCAGTGAAAACAGTAAAATCTCTCATGCGATGCGAGGTGATTGCAGTTTTAAAGTATTGTGCTGTATGTTCTTCCTGCCTGGATTGTGCACTGCCCCTTGTTTCCCCCCTCCCCTATCCTTTTTAAAATGAAATGATTACCCTTAGCAAATTTTTTGTTCCCTTTGAACATATTTAATTGCATTTGAATAAATTGGTAATAAAAGATGCTGTTACGCTAGCACTTAACAGTATGCAAACCCAGATTATACAATTTCACAGCAATTTCTGACAGTCCCAGAACGCATGTTTGCAGCCTGCAAACATAACTATTGCGTCCTGTCGTGTTAGTGATGTTTGGAAAGGGAATCTATATATTGATCTGTAGCAATCTTATCGTCAAAAACTGAGTTGATTGCGATACTGGAGTTTTATCACCAAGAACCACATTAAACAAATTATAAACTTTGCGAACTAGAGACACGGAATCTTAATTGTGCTTGGTGCTTATGCTGTAGTGTTCAAAAGAGAATGAAACGGAACTTTATAGAAGAGAAGTATTTTTTTTCTTGTCAATTGATCCCAGCATTCTGTTAATAGTAGTTACTACTTTAGTTTGAAGTCTACCATTGCCCCTAGGTTCTGTTGAATTTTTGAGGCTGTGAAGAATGATCATCATTTTCCTGTCTCATGAAAGAATTCCCTTTTCTTTACCAGGATCTATATGGTATTAGATACTAGATCTCTGCTCTTCTGTTGACTAATACATTGCCTTTATCGTCCTTGATTTATGTAAGATAGGAGCATAGCCAGAACTAAAATTGTTTTTGGGGTTTTTTTGGGAGGGGGAGGGAGTCAAAGGTTAACATGGGTTGGCTCTCTTCCTCGGTGGTTAAGGCGACTACTTTATTTCTCAGGATACTGAAGAGCAATTATGTAAATAGGCTTCCACCCAACCTAGGCATACCTGAATTACAAAGGGGCTGCCAAGAGCAGGGGAATTGCCAGAACTGAATTCCTTGCAGGGGCCCAAGGATATAACATGGAGGGGAAATATGCTAGCCCCCCAAACCCTGCTCCCACCCCTTACCCCATCCTATATGGGTTCTCACAGCTTTCATTTCTGGCACCACTCTCTCCTTGCTCTGGTTATCGCTCACTATCGCTCTATGGTTATGGCACCTAATTTAGGTACGTGTAAAACTCTCAGGCTGATTTTCAAAGCACCATTTATATCCATGAAACAGGGTTTATGCACATCGGTCACTTTGAAAATCAAACCCAAAAGTGCCTCAAAAATATGAGTAGAAAAAAAAACCTGATAAATGATGTGATCCTATTGACTTACTAGAAGAAGTGTGGTGTGGCTATATCTTTCATATATCATGGGCTGTGTTTTATGAATGCTCATGATGGGATCAACCGCGTTATATGTTTTAATAATTTAGCCTCTGCCCCATCCCTTCCCCAGCTATTGGATATAAGTGACAAACTACTGTTATTTTATTATTTGCAGGGCTTGGTCTGTGAATACGGCATAGTCCCGAGACATTTCAACCTAAGTGCATTTTCAGGGCACCAGCTGGTGAGGTTATCGTTTAAGGATTTAGATAATGGGCCTGATAGGCTGTCCTCACTGCAGCATTTCTAATTCCACTCTGAATAGTCCTCTGAGCTTTCCCAGCCTTAGCAATGCTTCCCTTTTAAACTGCGGGCATTAACATGAAGACCGTTATTAGCGTCTGCCTTTCGTATCATCTGAAATTCTGCTTTCCCTGATGAGCTAGGCCTGACACGCATGCGGTCTACACTTTGCAGTGTATCGTACTGTTAAAGGTGCATTTTAAAAGAGATGCGCAGGCATAACATGGCCCATGTGCACGCTAGTGCTTAAGCGAGCTGGGGCTATTTTATAAACCTCGCACACATACGTGTGCAAGCACCGATGCACAGATAACTTTGATGGCATAAAAAAGGGGCAGATTTCTGAAGGGTGGGGAGTTCTGGGGAACAGGCCCAGCTCATATGCGCAGTGTGCCTACGGCTCATGCCTGCGCATATTTATTTCTGCTCTTTTTGTCAGACATAAGCCTGAATAAAACTATAGCCAAATATGGACTGCATGAGGGGTCTGGGTAAACTGCGGAGAGTATGGGCTAAAGAATCGATGATCTAGCTGGTAAAATTGGTCATTTCCTTCACGCGTGCATGTTACAGAATTTACCTCAGTTGTGCCTGTAAGAGCAAACAATTCCTAAGGAAAATGCGCGAATAGCAGTTGCTCGTTTAAAATTAGAAGCACACATAGGTGCGCGCTAAAGGTTGAATTTTAAAAGCCCCACACGCTGCAAATCGGGGAGATACGTGCGTGACTGGGATGCATGCGGGCCGCACGGATTTTAAAAGGCCCGCAGCCACATGCGAGCCACCCAGTACCCGGATAAAAAGGTTATCGCGTGTGCAGGCAGCCATTTTTATAACATGCGCACATGAAACGCGCGCATGTTATAAAAATGGCACGTCCATGCGCGCGGGCGCCGGGAAAGACGCGCAAATTTCTGCACGTGCGGTAGTTTGAAAGTTACCGTCCAAGCTTGTTTTATGTTGTGGCGGTAACTTTTAAACAGGCGCGAGGGTGCACATGTGCGCGAGTTTGTCGGCCCGTTTCCAGGGACGTGGCCATTTTATATCACGCGTGCGTGTATGCGAGCATCTTATAAAATAGCCTGACCATGCCCAATTTTAAGTGGACGCACACCTATGTCTGTAAATGCCACTTCTACCACATAAGTGGGGGGATTTTAAAAGGCACAAGTGCCGATGCCATTACCAGTTTTACCAGTTTGTTTCCAGTTCACCCAGATAAGGGATAGGCCTTACAAACCCTCCTATTTTAATAGCCTCCCTTCTCCACTGCTAGCCCCAACCCTTAAAACTCCGCCAATCTGTCTATTTATCTTTATTTTATTACTTGCACATCATCCATAGCAGAAGCAAAGTTACGCGCAGGGCATCCCGGTGAGTGCCTGTGCGCATAAGTATTTCCGTGCAGATTTACACGTGAAATCCAGGAACGCACATTACCACCCAGACTACGCCCCACCCTCACCCCCCTTTTTTTTGGAACTTTTCATTTGTGTGCGAAGCGGCAAGTACAAGGGTGGCTTTTAAAATCTGCCCAGCATGCGCCGACCTCCAGTTTTGGCAGGCGCCAGGCTTTTCAAATTCACCTTAATGCGCGTGCACAGATTCCTGCGTACGTGGCCACACGCCCACGCACGCGTGCATATGGGCGCACGCAAGCTCGTTTAGAAGTTACCGTCTCTGTTTGCAAAATGCGCTGTACCTCTTAGGTAACTTTATGCCTACAACTTCCTAGATAATATCTCATCACCCACTTTGCCTATGAAGACTGATGAAATTGTGCAATGGTTGCAAATTTCCTGTAGCTGCAACCTAGTAAATGTGCTTACTGTACTGTATTTTCACATTTCTTGTCACAGTTGGCAGCATTCAATCATAATCACTTCATTTTATGATACAGTACAATATCAGTTATCCATAGTTTATTACTCACTGTAATCGAAATTACTGTACATGCAAAATGTTGGTTTGCATCTTCCTTCTTCTTGGGTAGACTTAAGAACAATTGAAAGAAAAGAACACCTTCTAAATGATATTACAGGGAAAAATTAACTCATAATTCAATAAACAGTAAAATAATTAAATAACTAACAATAACTTTAAAAAAATGTACAATATAAGAAAATAATTTATTACGGACATTGATATCCTCACCTATTTCTCTTTTGTATTCTGTTTGCCAATTCACTTTTGTAAATGAATTGGCAGGCAATCTTTCTTCAGAGGCAGGTGTAATCTGTGTCCATCCTAAAATCAATATTATAGTAATAAAAAAAAAAAAAGTTTAACTTGAGCAGCTAAGTGGATGTCAGGGGAAAATGGGGGATGAATTGGTGAGGGGGAGTGACATAGACACTTCTTGAATGGTCATGGGGAAGAGGGACCAGAGGGCTGGAAACTCCTCCTTTTGGTGTTGGGTTAGTAGATCGGGCTCTCCCATGCACTCTGGGTGGATAAGATAAGATAAGATGCGGATCTCAGGATGCTGAGCAGATACCTCTGAGAAGGCTCTTGCTCCTTTTAGTATAACCCTTTTAGCATGTGAATGCTCCGTATTTCATTTTGTTTGTGACTATGTTCCTTAAAAAAAAATGTTTGTAGCATGCCCTTTCAGCCCCACAAGTGTACCAGGAGCTGAACAAAGAAACTCTGAATAGAATGGCACAATGTGAATTGTGATTTGAGTCCTCATTTTGCCCATTCCTCGCTTTAAGGCATTGCATTTATGAAGTTTGCAGGGCTGTTGGGTACTGATATATTTTGTCCTTTGTCCTTTTGTCTTTATAAACTGTCAGTGATACTGTATCTGTTATTTTCCTCATCCATTGTGGAGTATATATTAGGGATGTGCATTCGTTTCATTCGTTTAATACGTTTCCCATTACATGTCAATCAGATGTGCATTCGTTTCATATTACATGCTTGTATAGGAAAAGTATGAAACGGATGAAACGAATGCACATCCCTAGTACATATTACCAAAAGAAACACTGTACCTCTCTACAAGGTAACCGCATTGCATGCTATAGAAGTCACGGGAGCAGGGGGGGGCTTATTGAAAATATAGGAAAAAAAAATCTTTATTGGGATAAAATGACCACAATGTCCAAAAATGTTACTTATTTTATTTTTCAATTTTCAATTTTGGCAATTGAAACATTCTTTTGTCTCCAGTGGGGTCGGATTGCAGGGCGTTAAACCGCCACACTGCCCAGATTCTCAACCTTGGTCAAAACTTCAAGAAAGGACCTTCCCCAGCTCATGGCTCAGATCTTACATTTCAACTTAGCCAAAAAGAGGTTGAGAAGTGCTCAAATTTATATCTAGATTTTCCACAGCTAACAAAAACACAATTATAATTTTTAAACCACTGTAAATCTCAAAATATTTTCTATTGTTAGGCCTCATTTAATCCAAGGTTATTTACATAGGGAAGTGGATATTGAGACAAATTCAGCTAAGTAAGCTAGCTGAACAAATCTTACCTGGCTAAGTCACCCGTGATAGTCAGCGGCAAGGCTATGCCACGGAATATACCCGGTTAAGTTCCTAGTTAGTTGGATAAATTTTATGAGCAGGTCTAACTTATCCCCCAAACATGGCTGGACACATTCAAATATGGTTACGTATCCGGCTATGGCCTGATTCCTCAAGGTATTTAACAATAGACAGAATGGGAGAAGAGCCTTAGTGAATCAGGTAGCGTGTTAGCTGGATAGCTCCTCCCCAATACGCCCATATCCCGCCCATTACTTAGCCAGATTTCCTACTTCTGCCCCTTAGCTGGATAAATCCGTACTTATCCCGCTATGTGACGCCGAATATCGACCTCTGAGTTTGTAATTCAAATCCATGTAGCTCACCACACGAGATTACCATTTAGCATCTAAATGCATCTGACAACTAATTGGTTAAATGTTTTCCACTGTGATAAGAAAACACTTCCAGTATTACCACTCTCTCTCTCTCGCGCTTTCTTTCTCTCGCTCGCTCTGTTATAATTGCTTCTTCAGAATGCAGATATAATTCCTTGAGTGACATGTTTGAAAATGAATGTCATCTCTGACTTGCGGAACTGGAATGTTCCATAACTTTCAATGAACAATTAATTAACTACCCGCTTCCAACAGAATGCAGAAATATGCGCATGTTTGAGTCACATATTCTGTGTGAGATCCACAATTATACTACATCATATCTCTCAGAGAAAGGGAAAAGCTCTGGCAGATGGGTGATGACGGTTTCTAACCCACTGCTTGCAGAAATGTATGCAGAATACAGCCCTTAGATAACCTTTAGGGGCTGGGTTATAGGGGTTGAATTAGCACATTCTGTGTAGGAACAAAAGCTTAGCATATCAGGCCTGTACTTTCTGAGTGACTGAATGCTTCAGAAACTTAGGACACTGGCAGTAAGACAGAGTTGTGGACTGACACCAGCCTGGAACAAGGTTCAACAGGTATCTGAATATAGCCATGTCTGTGGGTGGGGGGTGGAGGGAATTAATGGAATGTTTATGGCCACTTCTGCTCCCGTGTGCTCTGACTGCAAAATATCTGCTTTTGAAAGTTGTATACATGTGTGTGTGTGTGTGTGTGGCCGTGTGTAGATTTATGATAATATTTTGTAACCCACACATATCAGATACGCATATTTTATAATACACACATATCTGTAACCCATAGCATGTGCGTGGATATGTTTACAGGCGAGTACATTCAATGCATTGAATGCACATATTTTTCCTGTCTGTTCAGGTGAATTTTCAAAGGAGTTACACATGTAAATGTAAAGTACTATTGTAGCAATTTTCAAAAGCCATTTTCCCTCATTCATAGGGACGTTAACTTTAAAACTAGTGCACGTGCCCTTACACAGGCGTACAGGCGCGCAAACGAGCACATGCTGGAATTTTACATCGTGTGCGCGTATGATTGAAAACATGCCTACCATGCATATGTACGTGCGCCTAATTTTAATCCACTACTCGAGCAGACGTACTTGGATAACTTCCTTAGGATTTTGTCAGCTTTAACGTGGGCGGGTAAGGAGATTTTGAAACATGCTCAGGCGAAGGACATATTGCAAGTTTTACCAATTATTCCACCAGTTTGCCCAGTCTGTCTTCAGACCATCCAGACCCCTCTGGTTTTTTTTCAGCTTGCATTTTCCCCAGTTGACCCGCACCCCTCAGCCTGGTGTGTCAGGGCATTAAAAAGCGATTTCTACAGACCTATACCTCATCGGGAGCTGACAAGCCGTCGCACACTACAGCCACTGGATTTAAAATACAGACTTACGAGCGCAAGCACTGGGGCCCGCACGGATGCCCCAGCTTAGCTCCTCCCCCCCCTTGTTTTTACTTGTGCCTGAATCTATACACGCAGAATTTCTGGCTGTTAAAATATGCGTTGCTTGTGCACAGCCCAAATACTCACGTATATGGGCCTTGTAGCCTGAACACTGCTTTTAAAATTCACTCCTAAGTGCACTTAACACGGATAAAGCCTATAGACTATGCAATGGCATATATTGTAGCAATTTTCAAAAGCCCGTTTACACCGGTGGTTTCTTTAGCTTTTTATTTTGTTTTTATATTCTGCTTTTTCATGTTCCTCCTTCAGGTACTGGAGGTATTTCTCTGACCCCAGAGGGCTCACAGTTTAAAATTGGTACCTGAGCATATTTACATATAAAATCCAGTTATAAGTATGCAAATGCTCTAGGAAATTAGGCCCTGCGTATATTATAGGTGCAAAAATCTATATATCTTCAGGCTTATCCGCGTAAATCTCCATTTACCCAGACCTTCCACCCAGCCAGTGGTACACTATCAACCCGTTGGATATCACTTACACAAGAGGCTTAGCAGGTGTAAAATTACTTCTGTAATTTCAGCAAATCTATTGGGGTAATTTTCAAAAGGTTTTACACACTTAAAAAACTGGGTTTCACACGTGTAAATGCACTCTACCGTGTAAGTGGGCTTTTGAAAATTGCTACCGTATATGCCATTGAATTGTCGGGAGGCTTTACACGTATAGGTGCGTTTTATGCGGGTAAATGGATTTTGAAAAACGCAATGATTGTATGTTACATTTACACACGTATCTCCTTTGAAAATTCACCTGTACGCGCATAAATTTGTAGCAACTTACATGGGTGAATGTTGGCCCTGCCTTGGAATTCCTCTAGACCACTCCCCGTTTTATGCACGTACATGTGCGCACAGAACCTAAATTGCACACAAGGTTTTGGTGCTTATAAAATTCTGGTTACGCGAAAACAATGCATGCGTATATGCTAATGTTTACCTGCTATGGGCCTGATTTTTAAAAGCATTTATACGCTTAAAACTGGGTTTTTACTCGAGTAAATGGGCTTTTGAAAATTGCTACGATAGCATGTCATATTGACACGCATTACTCCTTTGAAAATGATTTCCATAATGTTTTGAAACTTCGCCCCTTTGTGTGTTTTGTGTATTTCATGGTGGTGTATTTGGGATTGTAATCTGCTATGAACAACATGACGGTATACAGCGGAATAGAAATTTTAAGATAAATAAATAAATGCTTTCTGCTACTTGGCTTCCATTCCATATGCCAAAATGAATTTGGATGTATCCAGATCTGGGTATCAAGGTTTGAAGGAAATGAAGCTTTAAAAATTGATATTCAGTGGATCAGTGAGCGGGAATGCTACCAGGGTAACTTTACCCGGATAATCAGTGGAACTAAACTGGATAATAGCATATCCACGTTGTTGGTTTTTTTTTTTTTGTCTTCATTTTATTTTTTCACTTTTGTGACTTTTTTTTGTTTGTTTTTTTTCTTTTGGAGGGTTTTATCTTTTTTTTATTTGGGGTTTTTTTTCCCATTTTCAGGCAGTAGTGAGCACTATTCCCCGAAAACCGCAAAAAATGACAAAAAAATGTTTTTTTCTGTTAGCTTCAAATGAAAATGGGATCATTCATCACGTTTTACACTTTCATTTTTAACAAATGGACATCCCTCCTGCTGTAATCTCAGGACAGCATTTTCTCCATCCAGATTAACCTGGCTCAATTTATCTACCTAGCGCTGAAGATTGAAACAAAGTAGATATATTTTGGCCATAGCCATGGAATATGCACCTCTTGCCGCTTTCTCTAGCTAAACTTTAGCTAGGTAATGACTTACACCCGGGTAAAATTTCACTGGTGAGAGGGGCAGGAATTTCAAATCTCTCAGGTTTGTCCAGTTAACCTCAAAGTTGGCTTAGCAAATCCTTTTAAATATCAAATTCTGTGACACCAAGGTCTTTTCATACAATAACCTAAACCAATTTTGCTCTTATAGATTAAAGATAAGGGTTTCTTCCTTTGTGACAGCTTTCTTTCTTTCTAAGCCAGATTTATTTGTTACTGGTTTTCTGTGAATCTTTTCTTTATTGTCTGCAATCAGTGTCTGCCAGCAGTTTTTATTGTTTCTGTTTCAGTAGAGCTGTGGCCTCTCTCTTAATTATTCCCCAGACTTTGTAAAAATATTAAATTTAATTTTCAAAAGACTTATGCAGTTAGATTTCAGGTTACAAGCCTGTCGTAACCCAATTAAAAAAATGTCTTCCTCCTGTCCCCCGTTCAGCTGCAATCTGTCTGCACTAAACTCTGCATGCACAGATTTAGCTGGGTCGAGGTGAGCCCAGGTTGGACTTTTCAAAAATATTAGGTAGTCAGCACAACATTCAACTCTCACTGGCTAAATTTGCCCCCCCCCTCCCCCCCCAGTGTGATGCACATATGGTTGCCCCTAAAGCTAATCTACTGTGGCTTGTGTGATTGGATTTAAGTGCATATTCAGCCACAACTTTAGCCGGCTAGCTGCAGCCTAATATCCAAAATTAACAGTTAACTTCACCAGAAAATCTGACTCTAGCGAGGTCTCTATGAGGAATTGAACTTTTGTGCCACTCATCTGCTCTCATAATCCCATACTGTTTTTCTGTTCATTTTACTGAGGTGGGGGGGGGGGGGGGATATGATAGAGGTCTTTAAGATCATGAGAGGTCTTGAATGAGTAGATGTGAATCGGTTATTTACACTTTCCAATAATAGAAGGACTAGGGGGCATTCCATGAAGTTAGCATGGGGCACATTTAAGACTAATAGGAGAAAATTCTTTTTCACTCAATGCACAATAAAGCTCTGGAATTTGTTGCCAGAGGATGTGGTTAGTGCAGTTAGTGTAGCTGGGTTTAAAAAAGGTTTGGAGGAGAAGTCCATTAACGGCTATTAATCAATTATACTTAGGGAATAGCCACTGCTATTAATTGCATCAGTAGCATGGGATCTTCTTAGTGTTTGGGTACTTGCCAGGCTCTTGTGGCCTGGTTTGGCCTCTGTTGGAAACAGGATGTTGGGCTTGATGGACCCTTGGTCTAACCCAGCATGGCAATTTCTGGAGGTAACCTAAAATTGGTAAGCTTGGTAGCTGGAGCTTTCATCTTTCGCCATTTATAACAGTTTTCTCTCTCTCTCTCTCATGCTGTAATATTCATCAGAGTGTAATCAGTTTTACTTTTCTCTATCTAGAAGTTTACTGTTAACAGCATTTTCCTCTTTCTTTGAAGTACTTGAGATATACTGGGCAAAGTAATTGCAAGCCTGAGAAGCTGAAGAGAAGGTTAAAGTCTTATTTTCTTGAGCGTGTTGCTCTGCATGCATTGGATGAGGTCTGCACAGTATATTTCTGAACATATCACAAACCATTGAGCACCCTGCCAATATTAATGCTGACTGGAGGGAGGGAAAGCTCACTCGGGATTTATGGAAGCTGGAGAGAAATTACAAATGCCTGAAGTTTCGTTTGGTTAGAAACAAGCTCCACTTTTTCCCAATTTAATCTTCCCCTATGTCCCCCTCTTTATGTCAGCGATGTCTGTGTGGAAGAAGGTTTGCAGCTGATAAATGCCCTTTTTCGCAGGACTGCACCAAAGTAATCATTTTGCAGTCTTGCACCACTGAAAAATAAGAACGTTGCCCTAAAAAAATGTCAACAGCCCATTTCAGTGAAGCTCTCAAAATGTTGTTAAATGAGCAGAATTTCAGAGATCCAACCGGAAACAAATTAATAAATTAAAAAAAACAACCCTTCTGACCAAACAGTAGGGGAAAGAAAAGCATATAATTCGATCTTCCAGTTAGAAGGAGGACTTTTTTGATGCACAGTTCATCTTGGCAGGAAATCAAGCGCCCCTGGCACAAATCATGTGAAGAGGGACAAAGAAATATTCACTTATGGCACCTGACTGGCCATGCCCGCACCTACTTTTCAGCCTGCACAAATCTAGTTAATTTTCAGACAAGCTTTACCGTGCACAGAAAGGCAAATTTTAAAAGCCCTACGTGCGGCAAATCCGGGAGATATGCACGTGACTGGGACGCGCGGATTTTAAGAGGCCTGGAGCCACGCGCGTATCTCCCGGTTCACGGATAAAAAAAAGGTTTGGTGAAAAAGGGGTGGGATGGCGTTGGGGCATGGGCATGTGCGGGCTATGGACTGCACCCATGAAGTCAGTTATGCGCACGCCGGGATCCCAAACTGTGCAACTTGCTTCTGCTATGGACAGCATGTAAGGAGTTAAATTTTTAAAAAAAAGGGTAGTCAATGGGGTTTTAGGAGTCAGGGCTAGTAGGGTAAAAGGGAGGCAAGTTAGATAGGGGATTTAGGAAGTCTGCTCCTTTACTGGAGGGAACTGGGAAAGAGGCCTATTGCGTCGCCACGCGTACCTACTAATATTCCCCCCTCATGCGCTCGAGACGGGATTCGCGCGTCAATATAAAATCGTGCACGTGGGTAGCCAATTTTATAACATGCGCGCATAAATGCACGCGTTATAAAATTGGCGCGTCCTTGTGCGCGCTCCAGCGAGCGTGCACATATTTATGCATGCTTGTCAGTTTGAAAGTTACCATCGTAGGGTTTGAATATTGGCTTGTGATGTGACTAAAATCCACACGCATGTTTACACACTGTTTAACCATGAAGTCTTCATGCTCACACCATGCCTGCTACATGTGTGCATTGAAAACAAATGACATGGCCTTGCAGCGTTTTCAACCATAGCCCCCCCTCCCATTCAGCTCCCCCGCACATGGCTTTTGAATGTGGCTGAAAGCACATGATGACTAAAAACCCACATAGGCGGCGGGTACGACCGATCTCGGCAGTTTAACTTTTATTTTCACTCTCAGAACTGAAAACTTACTCCATAATGTTTCTTGTTCTAAAAAAATAAATATTTGCATTTGAAAAACTGGCAACTTATATTACCAATGTTGTTCTTTTCTCGCCTTTTCCATCCACTTCACATGCCAGATTGCTGACCGTGACAATGTGTAACCCTCAAGTCCCTGCTGACAGGAAGCAGAAGTAGAGTTCTCTTCCAGATATGAACCCTTCTGCAGTACTATCTATACTTTCTTCTATGTCAGGGGCCATCCTTTTCCCTCTGGTTCTACTTTTTTACAGGGATAGCTGAGCCAGTCCAGCTTCCCCTGCATTCAGCAACGTTCTCCTATAATTGTTTTCTGAATAGGGAAATGATATGTAGTTTCAGTGGCCTGTCTTACGCTGCCTAATTTTTTAAATTATGTTTAGTCAAGGAACCTCCATGGCTCTTAAGTCTATGAAGTATTTTGTTTTGGGGAGGATTGCTTTACTGCTTCTATTGTATTTCTGTTTTTTGCTGTATTGTTTATTTTATTGTATGTTTGTACATTACTTTAGGTGCACTAGAGAAAGGTGGTTAGAAGGACAATTATATATGAAAAAATCCCTAAGCTTCTTTATGCCACAGGGTAAAACCAGGGCTGATTTTGGCTGTCCTGAATAAAAGAAGTTAACTATTGATATTGCTCCCTTCTGAACTTAACCCAATTCTATTTCCAACAACAAGGAAACCAACTATATTCACTAACCCTAAGCGAAACTATCAATAAATGTGTATGCTTTATAGTTTTTTGTTTTTCTTTTTTTTACTGAATTACGATTTTATTTAAAAAGTCAGAATATATATTTAGAAAGCTATAATTAGCAAGGTTTAATAGAGATTTGATGCTAATTGATAACAAATGGATGGCTATGATTTACACAAACTGACAATTTAACGCATTGCCCTGTATTTTGATTCTGTGACACAGATGATATGCAGGCCCAGATTCAGCCATAGGCAATTGCCTTGGGTGCCAGATTTTCAAGGTGCCAAATACCCGGATCAAAGAGGAGTGTAACTGTGCCAGGAAGGAGCCTGTTCCAGCAGTCTTCTTCAAAAGGGAACTGTTACGGCACTATGGGACTTTAGGAGGGGTGGTATAGGGGGAAAGGGACTTCTCCCCTCCCCCAAAACACGCAGACACACACGCACACCTCACACACTCACTTTCTGATTTCCAGGGTCTCCTCCCATCTCTCACCCTTTAACCCTGCCTATGGGCGCAAGACTCTTAAATCTGGCCCTGGTAGTACGCGTACCTTAACAAGCTGTCTTAAAAAAAAAAGGAACACATTTGCTAGTAACATTTAGCTATTACGATATGCAAATATTTCTGCTCAGTATTTTATAGGCACTTATGCCTGCATTTTATTTCTTTTCATTAGACAGGGCTATGACGAGCTGGAAAAACAGCTGAAAGAGGTCTTCCTGGAAAGAAGCAGCATCCTCCGACAACTCTCTAAGACATCAAAGGAGCTGGAAGGAATTAAAGTAAACCTGCAGGTCAGACATCCGATCATATATAAGCCATGAAAACTCGACTTGCTGGTATGGCTGCGTGTGCCGCATTCTCACTTTGCAGCTGTTCAGAAATATTGTAGTACAATATAGTTTTAAAAAAAAAAAAAGGAAATTAGTAGTATTGGTTCTGATGTATTAAATTAGAAAATCAGGTTTTTAGTTTGAGTTAATAAGAAATCCCAGGCGGGAAGTACGAGAGACCACAAGCCATTTCAATGCAGCTTTTTCACTGTCAGGCAGGTTAGGGTCTTCATGCAGACGAGTTTAAGATCATATTTAGGATTTAGTTTCATGATGAGTCATTGGTGGGGTATTGGCGTTGATGGGGGAAGGTGGAGATTACTTGCAGGGATTTGAGGGTAAGGAGTCGGGGCAGTTTTAGAAGGGCTGGGGTGGGAGAGAGATATTAGAAATGTCTACTTAGGTGGAGATTTTTATCTTCTTATATTTGATGTTTTTATTGTTAACTGTTTGGTGATTTGTTGGAAAAAGACGGTAAGTCACATCCAATCAAATAAGAAATCCTCTAAGGGTAATATAAATGGGGATTTTCAGTCTGGCAGTGTGAAAAAATTGCAGAGCAAACGAAGGACTTCTTTCCCTGAATTCAGCCCAGGAAGCAGCTCTTTCATAACATTAGAAAAAAATCTGTACATTTCACATTCCTTCAGATGGGATGTTCAGTTCCTAATGCCTCCCATTCGTTATGGGTTATCTTGAAAAACATGGAGGCCAGACTTCAAAGGCATCTAGTGGATGATTTACAAGTTATGTGGCTACATGCCTAGATTTCCATCTGACTAGAAGTTAATCGGGTAAGTAATGGGCAGGGATGAGTTAGCTGGGAATCTCATCTGGCTAACTCTGATATTAGAAATTAGCCAAATAAATTTTTCAGCTAACTGTAGCCATGCCCTGGAGCAGGTAAAAAAAAATTATCCAGCCTCATGAGCCAGATAACCAGTCGCATTCAAAAAGAATATAGCCAATTAAGCGACCATATTGTATGAAATAAAATGTCCCATGTGGTCCTAGCATCCGAAGCATAGACCCCCCCCCCCCCAACATGATATGAAACAAATGGGCCTACTGGACCAAGCCTCCCCCACCCCCATGCCCCTCTGAGATCAGCCCTCCCCTGACCCCCTTCCTGATTCTGCACAATTGCACAGTAATGCGCCCTCCTCTGTTTCCTCCCCCCCCCCCCCCACCGTCCACCACCACTGAATCCTTCCACCTTCCCGTTACCTTTTTATAAACTCATTCTTCCGCTGGGCTTATGCAATGCTCGTACCACAGTCCCGGTGCTTTCTGTGTTGCTCTGCCGGCCATGCTGAAAGCTTTAGCCACCAGCATTACAGCGATGCTGGTAGCTCACCTGCCACTGCTTCAGGTACAAACTTGAGGCCAGATTTACTACTGCTTTTTCCAATTCTGTGTTGATGTGATGATAAAAGCTTTAGTAAATCAGGCCCTTAGACTGTAGGCCTTCTGGGGGACAAGGAAATACTCACTTGAGCTATCAATGAGAAGATGTGACGAAGATACAGAGAAGAAATACTTTAACCGGTGTGTGTAAAGCAGGGGTCGGTCTCTTCTGTTTCACAATTTCAATTGATGGAGTGAAACAAAGAATCCTACTGTTTTCTGGTAGGATGGTTTGTGGTCATTCATCTTCCTGAGAGCAGCTTACAGAATACTCCATCATGGCTGAAGCTCCTGGGATTTCTAGTTAAGCAATAAGAAGAATATTATGGAAATTGTATGTCAGGTGCTGTACTATATATCACATTCTAAAGAGAAAGAGGCGAGTCTGAAGAGTGCTTTTCTCTAATATCAGTTTGATATTGCTATTATTATTACTGCTAGTAATATAATACTAGGAAGAGGTGGCATGAATTTCTTGAAAAAAATGTTTGTGAACCAAATTCAGTGAACCTGTGAAAAATTTACAGGCTAAGCACATTGATTCACCAAATCCTTTTTTTAAGAAAAGTACATTGAGAAATCTGTCTACTATGGATTTTGTGAATCAGCAATAGGGGATGTTCATTTGTTTAATACAAATGCAGAAAATGGGATGAATCAGGCCATTTTCAATTTCTTCCAAATGAACCAAACTGAAAACGGCCTTTTACGAATATGCCCAAAAATGTAGGGTTATTTTGTTTTCATTTAAAAAAAAAAAAAAAAAAAGCCTCTCCCAGACCTTCCACCCCCCCCCCCCCCCCCCCCCCCCTCCCTAACACCTGAATAAAGCCTTAGGGCCCAGGCTGATCCCAGCCAAGGTCTGTCTGGGCTCTTACAACAAACCCTCCCGTCCTGCAGAACCAGATTCAGGTGCCTGGGCCTATCCAGCTGGGTTGGGCCTAGCCAGGTCCTCAGAGGGCTCCTCCAACCTTAACCCCTCCTCAATAACTTGCTGAGGCTAAGACTTAACCCCTTCCATAGGGGGATGAACAAGAAAGAGGCAGGAGCGATGCTCGTTCACTCCTGCCCCCACTGGATCTTTTGAAAATGGTGCCATCTAAAAGGAATCAGTGGGGGCAGGAGAAATGGGCATCGCTCCTACTCCTGCACTCTGGGTCAGACCAAGTCCATCAAGTTCAGTCACAAGTACCTGGAAGAATCCCAAAAGGCTGACAGATTCCATTCTTCTTTTCCCAGGGATAAGCACATGAATATCCCCAAGTCCACCTTAATTATGATTTATGGACTTTTCATCCAGGAACATGTCTAAATCTTTTTTAAACCCAGTTATACTAAAGTTTTTACCACATCCTCTGACAATAAACTAAAGAGCTTAATTATGCATTGAGTAAAAACTATATTTTTTCTACTATTTCTTTTAAATGTATTACTTAATAACTTCATTATGTGTCCCCTAGTCTTTGTAATTTTTGAAAGAGTAAAGAGCTGATTGATGTTTAACAATTCTACTCCAATCATTATTTTATATTTATTTATTTTATTTATTTAAGGGTTTTTTATATACCGAGGCACGTTTGCAAAACATCACCTCGGTTCACATTGTAACATTATAAACCTCTAGCATATCTCCCCCTCAGCTGTCTTTTCTCCAAGCTGAAGAGTCCTAAACATTTTTAGCCTTTCCTCATAGGGGAATCATTCCATCCCCTTATCATTTTGGTCACCGTTCTCTGTACCTTTTCTAATTCTATTATATCTTTTTTGACATACAGTGACCAGCATGGCACACAATATCCAAGGCACGATCACACCATGGAGCATACAAAGGCATTATGATATTCTCTGTTTTATTCATAAGAACATAAAATATGCCATACTGGGTAGTAACAAGGTCCATCAAGCCCAGTATCCTGCCTCCTACAGTGGCCAATCCAAGTCACAAGTACCTGCAAGAACCCAAACATTAAATACATCCCATGCTACCAATGCTGGCAACAAGCAGTGGCTATTCCCTGTTGATTAATACCAGTTTATGCATTTGTCCTCCAGGAATTTATCCAAACCTTTTCTAAACCCAACTACACTAGTTGCCTTAACCACATCCACTTACAACAAATTCCAGAGTTTTGATTGTTCATTGAGTAAAAAAGAATTTTCTCCGATTTGTTTTAAATGTGCTACTTGCTAACTTCATGGAATGCCCCTTAGTCCTTGTATTATCTGAAATAGTAAATAACCATTTCACATTTACCCATTCAAGTCCTTTCATGATTTTATAGACTTCTATCATATCCCCCTTTCATCCATCTCTTCTCCAAGCTGAACAACCCTAAGCTCTTTAGCCTTTCCTCATAGGGGAGCCTTTCCATCCCCTTTATCATTTTGGTCGCCCTTCTCTATACTTTATCCAGTGCAACTATATCTTTTTTGAGATTCTCCATTCCTTTCCTAATAATTCCCAGCATTCTGTTTATTTTCTTGGCCACTATCACTCACTGAGCAGAAGATATCAACATATTATCCACAATGATGCTTAGTTGCTTTTCCTGGATGGTACTCCCAGTGTGGAACCTTGCATTGTGTAGCTATAATTTAAGTTGTTCTTTCTACTTGCATCACTTGACAGTTGTCCACATTAAATGTCATCTGCCATTTGGATGCCAGATCTCTCAGTCTCATAAGGTTCTCTTGAAATGTCTTACAATTCTCTTGTGATATAACATCTTTGAATACTTTTGTATAATCAGCAAATTTGATCACCTCTAGGTCATTTATAAATCTGTTAAAAGCAGTGTTCCTTGTACAGATCCCCAGGGCATGCCACCATTAATCTTTCTCCATTGAGAAAATTGAACATTTTACACTACTCTCTCTTTTCTATCTCTAAACAATTGTTTAATCCACTGCCTCCTATCCCATGACTTTTTAATTTCCTCAAGAGACAAATGCTTTCTGAAAATCCAGATAAACTATATGAACTGGCTCACCTTTAATTTTGCTAGGGAGTTGGTTGGACCGTTGAATGATCAAGGGACACTTAGAGAAGATAAGGTGATTGCAGAAAGATTAAACAATTTCTTTCTTCAGACTTTACTGAAGAGGATGTTGGAGAGATACCTGTTCCAGAGAAGGTTTTCATGGGTGATGATTCAGATCAATTAAACCAAATCACGGTGAACCTGGAAGATGTGGTATGCCTGATTGACATACTGAAGAGTAGTAAATCACCTGGACCGGATGGTATACATCCCAGGGCTCTGAAAGAACTAAAAAATGAAATTTCAGACCTATTTCAATTAATTGTAACCCCTAGATTTAAAAAAGGATCCAGGGGTGATCCAGGAAACTATAGACTGGTGAGCCTGACTTCAATGCCAGGAAAAATTGTGGAAACTGTTACAAAGAATAACATTTAAACAAATTTAGATAGACATGGTTTGTTGGGACACAGCCAACATGGATTTACCCAAGGGAAGTCTTGCCTCACAAATAATCCTACATTTTTTTGAAGGGGTGAATAAACATGTGGACAAAGGTGAATCGCTAGATGTGGTGTATTTGGATTTTCAGAAGGTGTTCAACACAGTCCCGCATGAGAGGCTTCTAAGAAAAGTAAAAGTCATAAGATAGGAGGCGATGTCCTTTTGTGGATTGCAAGCTGGTTAAAAGACAGAAAACAGATTATATCTACCTCTTCATCCTCTAACTCTTGCATCTTATTTTTTAGACTTCTAGCATTTGTATACAGACATTTCAAAGTATGTTTTATGTTTGTATTAACAACCTGCTCATCAGTTGAAAGGGGTAATATGGAATCTTTCTGCTTTGCCTGTTCTTTACTTAAAGGCCCTTGGGCTATTTTAGCATTTATTGCAACCTATCAAGATGCACTAACTTCCATGTTTGTTTAGTGTCCTTTAAAGATACATTTCGAACCATGCACTTCTAAGCAACTGTTGACTTTCCTCCATTATCTAGTTTAAAAATTGCTCTATCTCCTTGGTGCCAATAGCCTTGTTCCACCCTGATTAAGGTGGAGCCTGTCCTTTTGATAAAGGCCTCTCCTTCTACAAAATGGTGCCTAGTTCCTAACAAATCTAAAAGCCTCTTCCCTGCACCATTGTCTCATCCATGCATCGAGATTCCAGAGTCTACCTGCCTCTGGGGTCTTGAACAAGGAACATTTCTGAGAATGCTAGCTTGTAGGATTTTGATTTCAACTTTCTACCTAGAATCCTAAATT
The DNA here is from genome assembly GCF_901001135.1 of Rhinatrema bivittatum. Lineage (NCBI taxonomy): Eukaryota > Metazoa > Chordata > Amphibia > Gymnophiona > Rhinatrematidae > Rhinatrema > Rhinatrema bivittatum. Next base: position 12,402,778 of record NC_042631.1, read on the forward strand.
TGGCTTCCAAAACCTCCCTTCTCTCCACCTTCCTATGTCATTAGTACCAGCATGTACCAAGACAGCCAGTTCCTCCCCAGTACTGTCTAAAATCCTAAGTTTTGCATGAGATCTGCCATCTTCATAGCAGGCAGGCAAGTTACCAAGTGATTCTCAAGTCCATCAGCCACCCAGCTATCTACATTCCTAATGATTGAATCACCACCAACAATGGCCTTCCTATCTCTTCCCTCCTAGTCACGTGCCCCTGGAGACACATCCTTGGTGCATCACCTTGAAAGCAGGTGCTAGCTACAGAATTGCTTCTTCCCACAACAAGGTAATGCTCTAAATCATATCCTCACAAAAGTGGTAAATGATTCCTTGGGGTCCTCAGCCCTAGCAAGCTATTGAGGGGGGGGGGGGGGGGGGTGTCAAAGGGACACAGGGCAGCCCCATCTATTCTGAGCTGTGCCCAGTTGGGTAGGCCTAGGCCCTGAGACTGGTTTTGCAGGTCAAGTCAGAGAGCCTGGGCAAGCCCTGGCTAGGCTTGGCCTAGGTCTCAAGACTTTGGTAAGAGGCAGGTTGGAAGGCCTTAGGGAGACCCATTTCAGTTTCATTATTTTTGTTTTGTTTATTCATATTTTAATGTATTATATTTTGGTTCAGGAAATGAATTGAACCAAAATAAATATAAAACAATGCAAAAACAAAACAAGAAAATAAAACCCAAAACGAAAAAACAACCAAAATGAAATAACTGGGCTGGCACATCCCTAATCAGCAAATTCACTAAGATCTCCCTGAGATCCTCCAGAGCCAAGCGGATAGTTTTCTTAGAGGATTTATTGAGCTCTAGCCAAACTGTTTGAGGTTGAGTTTGATGTTGAATTGTTTACATGCCTGTAAATAATACTGTGGTGCAATGATGTATATTAACAAGAAGTATTGATTATGGGAATGCCCAACACAGACACAGCCAGCTCAAGGAAATTGGAGGTGATGGTGCTGATTGGGGTTCTGTAGAGCCTGTTTGTTCCCTTGTGCGATCCATAACTGTCCACAGTGCAGATGGAAACGAGCAGAAAAGCAACAGTGATCACATTGGTGCAGGCAGGAAAAGAATATCTTGCACTGAATTTTATTGGTCGTCAACATAAAAAGGTAATGATAAAAGATCTCTTTGTAATATCATGTTCCCTTCCTCGCTAGTCTCTGAAAAATGATGAAGCATCTGACAAAAGTGACGTTCAGACACTTCTGGAGTTAGGCCAAAAACAAAAGTAAGTCTTGCCTTTCCTTTCCCTTACACTCACTTTACAGATGAGAAAACTTTGAAATTAATCTGTTCTTCACTTAAACCAGTAGAGGACATGAGAACAACTAAACAATTATCAGTTGTGACCCCCAAATAAATCAACAGTGAACTTACCTGTCTGGCTCGTAATATGAAAACTTTAAACAGTTGAATGAAAACTTAATAGGGTAATTTTCAAAGGAAAATGCAAATGTAACATACTATCATAGTAATTTTCAAAAGCCCATTCACCCGCGTTAAGTGCACTCAATACAAGTAAAATCTACGGACAATTCAGTAGCATATATTGTAGCAATTTTCAAAGGCTATTCAATTGTCCATAAGGTTTACCCGCATTAAGTGCACTTAACGCGGGTGAATGGGCTTTTGAAAATTGCTGCGGTAGTATGTTACATTTTCCTGTGACAATTACCCTGAAAATATACAAGACTGGATCATTACAACACAGATTCAGAATTTCAGACCATTTCTCCAAAATCTTAGGAAGAGAAAATAGGTTGAACCAGGTTAGTGCAATTTAAGTACATGCAAGTCAAATATTCACAGATCTGAATGGCGCTGAACTAGGTCAGAGATGTTCCCCAGCTGTACTCTTTACATGATGAAGGGACGAAAAGTCACCCTCTGTGCAGGCATGCTGTGAGAATGCATTAATGTCCTGGATACAGGCTGAGCTGCAGCGCACATTATCCATGGCTAGAGCGTCTAATGAGATACAAGAGAACATTTCACTACTGTTTGACAATGCATTACTCAGAGAGGTCTCGACTTTCACTTTTAAATTCCTACAAATTGCAAGCACGGTGACCCGCATTTCAATACGTAACCCAGGGGATTAATAGTCGCCCACATTACTTTTTTTGCAAATTGGGAAGCACCATTAATTTGTGTGTTTTGCTTTGCATTTTCTTCTTTAATAACACAAATACAACCCACCCAGTTTTATACCTTGGGTTTTGTCTTAGGCATGTCACTTGAAACGGAAAAATCCATCTTGTTGCCAAGAAGTACTAGAAGTCAAGCAAACTCATTCTTCTAGATTTTGTTTTTTTCTTTTAGATTCCGATGTAATAACGTGCAGCCGGCTGCGTGTGCATTGTAACACATGATTGTGCGCGCATTTACATGGAGACTGCGCTACTCCCAATATTAGAAAGAGTTTTACACAGAAAAGATGTATCCGCAAAAGTGAGCAAAACCTTGTGCACACAAATTAGTGCTCCCCCCTCGCAAATCCCCTATTAATAAAGGCATTCACTATTACTCCCCAGTGCAGGGAGGTGTACAGGCTTAACTCATGCTTCCGTAAAACTGGAAATTTACAGGTCCATATTCAAAAACAATTTAGATGGATAATGTAATAGTTATCCTTCTCGATGGCTTATCTGGCTATATTTAACCGGATAAGAGGGGCGTTCGTGGGCGGACAAGAGGCATTCTGAGGAGGAGCTGAGTTAGCCGCTTAACTTATGCTATTAACTCTGGTCAGGCCGTAGGGCTGTCCTAAAGTTAGCCAGTTACACATAACCAACTACCTTTAAGATAGCCAGGTATATTCAGCGGCGAGATATGTTTATCCAGCTAACTAGCCGAGCCTCATAGTGGCTGAAAATTGACCCCTGTACTTAAGGTCAGAGATGGAATAGTTTCTGTGGCTATGGGGATGAATGTGTACTTCATGATGCAGGAGCTCTGTACTCAGGAGTTATCCTCATAAATCATGTTTTATGCATGCTAAGTATGTCTTGTGCACATATTTTGGGGAGAGTACACTTTTTTAAACTTCCGATGCATTAGCTTACTGCATTGGAAATAGATTCTATTTTTTTTGTGAATGAATAAAGAAAATGCGTCCTGAAGTTCAGAGCACATTTTTATTCATGACTTATTTAGGGAGCAGTGCTAAAATAGATCAGCAGTTTGCTAATCAGTTTGGAATGCTCCGCCTATCATATCTTCTTCAAAAGTAGTATTGCTTGATTTGAGTTGCGAATTTTACTCAGCAGGGAATTTTACTCAGCAGGGAATTTTACTCAGTAGAAAAGAATTGCAAAATAGGGTCAGACTAAAGGTCCATCCAGTCCACTATCCTTTCTAAGAAAGGAGTATGCAGTAGGTGCTTAAAGGAAGTGTATAAGAAATAGGGCTTGTATAGAGTTGTCCATCTTCTCTTGTGCGCTTACAGTTTCTAGCCATCATGATTTGGGGATGCATTGAACCCTGGGTGATTTCTCTGACAGATATGTTTAATAGCCTATGTGTGAACCCTTTTTGAACTCACTTATACTCTGCCTCAAAGCTTAAATTTATTCTGTATCTCCTTCTCCAACAAAATTATGCTTCGGGAAGGAAGGGGATGCCCCCCACAAAACCCTGCCACTTTGAGGGGAGAAAGGTAACGTGCAATCCTGCCATTTCTTAGAGGTCACCACACAATCCTGCCGTTTCAAGAGTTGGGCACTGGAGGTCTGCTCACAACCAGACTTCTTGGGCCTTCAAAACAGTGCTGCCACCCATCCCCACTCATGTACTATCAGCATTTTCAAAGCTTGGGGGATGGCTCTATTGAACTCATGCATAGTGAGATCAGCACAGTTGGTCCACCAAGTTTGAAAATGCTCACTCATGATACTGGCATTTTAAAAATATTTACCAGAGCTGAGTACCTGATTGTGCTGGCTAAATTTAAGCCCTGCTCTCCTTCCTTGACCTCCTTTGGCATTGATTTCCAAAAATTAACTATGAGCTGTATGAAGAAATATTTCCTCTTGGCTTCTTTTTTTTAAAACTGCTGTCTGATCGTTTCATTGGATGCCCAACAGTCTGAATTATCAGACATAAGGCCTTCTTAAAAAATACATTTTTCCTGTTCTGTGGCTATGGAAAACATCTTTATGAATAATGCCTATAGTAAGTAATAGTTTCCTGTTTCCTTTCTTCACACCTTTCCTGATTTTATAAATCTCTATCAGGTCTACCCTCAGTATATTTCCTACGTTGAAGAGCTCCAGGTCTTTGAGTCTCTCCTCATATGGAAGTTGATCCATATCTTTTATCATTTTTGCTGCCCTTTTCTGCACCTTTTCTAGATATAGTAGGGATAGGGTGATCAGAATGGCACAGGGGCAAACCATGGATTTGTACCTTCCAAATACAAGTCACTAGTTTCAAGGAACATGTTGTTTTCTTTGTCCATAATGTTCTTATCTAAATGTAATGACATCAACCAGGCCTTTCCAAGATTTGATAAAACACCCCCCATTTATTTGTCTAGTTGGTTTGGGTTATCTGTAAAATTAAAACTGAATTCCAGGTAAATTCTCTCTCCCACCTACCCTAAGCACATTCTTCGATTTATAGACTATCATCCCAGTTAAAGAGGACAGGAGGAACATTTTTCACAACAAGAATTAGATAAACAAAGGAGTAACCCAGCCCTTAACAGTAGAATAATGTTAGATTGGTAATGATCTACAAAGGGACAACAGTTAAATACAACAAACAAATTTCGAATATTTATATTAGATTAAGCATCCCTACTTCCTTAGCAACCTTAATTAACTAACAACTCAACAATATTAAGATGCAATCAACAGTCTAGCAGTGAGAGGGGGCCTTCCAGTCTTTTGCATTGAGTGCCACATGTTTGATTATCTTCCAGCTGGTGAGAGATTATATGTTTGCCTTCAATGCAAATAGCTCCTGGCTCACAGAGAACAAGTCTGATCTTTGAAGGCTACAGCAGCAGACCTGGAGGAGCTGAGGCAGATAGAGAGATATATAGAGGAAACCTTGAGGAACATAGCTGTCAAGTCCCAAATCCAGACTGGCAGCCCTTGTGCTGCCTTAGAGCACCAAGGTCACCTAGAAGGACAGCATCACCTTAGTGAAGCGGGAAGTGATCCTGTAGCTAGGACCTGCCCTTCACGTAATGCATTATCCTCTCACACCAAGAATAGGTCTCCAAGGGCTTGTACCCAAGAAGGAAGGATTAGGATGGTGATTCGATCACTTGGAATGTAGATAGCTGGGTGGCTGGTATATGTGAGGATTGCTTGGTAACTTGCCCGCCTGGTGCAAAAGAGGAGGATCTCATGCATCAAAATAGATACAATTTTAGACAATGCTGGGTAGGACCCAGCCGTCATAGTATATGTGGCTACCAACAATATAGGAAAGTGTGGGAGGAAGGTTCTGGAAGCCAAATTTGGACTTTTAGGTAGAAAGTTGAAATACAGAACATCCAGGTAGTATTCTTAGAAATGTCCTCTGTTCCACACGCAGGTCCCCAGAGGCAGGCAGAGCTCCAGAGCCTCAATGTGTGGAAGAGACAATGGTGCAGGTTAGGGAGGCATTAGACTTGTAGAAAGTGACAGTTGCTCAGCAGCACATGGTTTGTAGGGCAGTATCTTCAAAAATGCTAACCGGAGTATCCTGACAGAAAGGTTCCACTAAAGGCAAGAGTGGCCCAGGTGCCTTTAAGTAAAGGGCAGATTGATTTAAAAGATTACACATGATTTTTGTCAACTCAAGGAAGGTTGTATATAAATACAAGAAAACTACCTTGAAATGTCTGTATGCAGATGCCAGAAGTCTAAAAAATAAAATTGAAGAATGTACAGCACTGAATAGAGAGGTAGACGTAATTGGCATCTCAGAGATCTAGTGGAAGGAGGTTGACCAATGGGACAGTGTGATACCAAGGTGGATGATAAAGTGGATGACCAGTAGGACAGTGTGATACCAAGGTAGATGATAGGGCAGATCAAATTGGTGGAAACGGGGGGAGTCTATATGTTGGTGATGGGATAGAGTCAAACAGGATAAAGATCCTGCAGGAGACTAAATGTACTGTAGAATCTTTATGGATAGACATCCTAGGGCAGTAAAGTTTCCAGATGAAATAAATATTGCTTCATGGAGCAGCTAGTCCAGTAACCAATCAGAGGGTGAGCTAATTTAAACCTAATTGTTCAGGGAATGCCGTATTTGATACAAGAAGTAACAGTAGTGGGGCCACTTGGCAATAGTGATTATAACATGATAAAATTTACTTAATAACAGAAGGGAGGACATTAAGGAAAACTATTGCTCTAACATTTAACTTTCAAAAGGGAGATTGATAAAATAAAGAAAATATTTAAAACAACAAAAACTTAAAAGTGCAGCTACAAAGGTTAAAGAGTTTATATCAGCAGGGACTGTTTAAAAATACCGTCTTGGAAGCCCAAACCAGATGTATTCCACACATTAAAAATGGCAAAAGGAAGGCAAAATGACTGCCAGCATGGTTAAAAGGTGAGGTGAAAGAGGCTATTTTAGCCTTTCAAAAAATGGAAAGAGGATCCAAATGGAGAAAACAAGAAGAAGCATAAGCACAGGAAGTTAGATGCAAAATATTAATAAAGCAGGCAAAAAGAGAATTTGAAAAGAAGCTTGTCACAGAGACAAAAACTCATAATAAAAACTTTTCCAAATGCATCTGAAGCAGGAAGCTTATGAGAGAGTCTGTTGGAAGGTTAGTTGATCTAGGGGTAAAAGAGGCACATAGGGAAGACAAGGCAATAGCAGAAAGACTAAATTAATTCTTTGCTATGGTGTTTATGGAGAAGGGTTTTAGGAAGATAGCTGTGCCAGAAATTGTATTTAATGATGATGATTTGGAGGAACTAAAACAAATCATAGTAAATCTGAAAGATGTAATAGGGCAAATGACAATAAAGAGTAGCAAATCACCTGGACCAGATAGTATATACCTCAGAGTTCTGAAAGAACTAAAAAATGAAATTGCAGACCTATTACTAGTCATTTGTAACCTATCTTTAATATCATTTATTGTACCTGAAGATTGGATGATTGCCAATATAAGACTAAGGTGTGATCATGAAACTATAGACTGGTGATCCTGACATTAGTGCCAGGCAAAATCATGGAAACTAGTCTAAAGTACAAAATTACAGAGCATATAGATAAACATGATTAAATGGGACACAACCAAATTGGATTTTACCCCAAGGGAAGTCCTTTCTTACCAATCTGCTACATTTTTTGAAGGGGTTAATAAACCTGTGGATAATGGTGAGTCGGTAAATATAATTTATTTGGATTTTCAGAAGGTGTTTGACAAATTCTTCATAACGGCCCACTGAGAAAATTTAAAAGTCTTGGAATAGGAGGAAATATCCTATTGTAGATTGAGAACTGGTTAAAAAGACAAAACAGAGAGTAGGTCAGTTTTCTGGATTGCTCAGTTTTCTCAGTAGGTAAATAGTGGAGTATCCCAGGGATCTGTACTAGAACCAGTGCTTTTTAATATATTTATTAATTATCTGAAAAAGGAAACAATGAGCGAGGTGATCAAATTTGCAGATGACACAAAATTATTCCGAGTTTGTAAATCGCAAGTGGATTGCGAGAAATTGCAGGAGGTCCTTAAGAGATTGGGATCCAAATAGCAGATGGAATTTAATGTGGATGAGTGCAACATTTTGCATATAGAGAAAAGCAATCCAAACTGCATTTATGAGGTTAGATTGCATATTAGGAGTCATTACCCAGGAAAAACATCTAGGCGTTGTCATGTACAATACATTGAAGTCCTTGGCTCAGTGTGCAATGGCAGTCAAAAAGCAAACAGAATATTTATTTTATTTATTTATTTGCAGTTTTTATATACTGACATTTGTTTAGTAACCTCACATCGGTTCATAATTATCAGAAACATTGCAGCTGTGCCAAATAGAACGAACATGTGCAACAGTGCTTTACAATAAACATTTACAATAAACAAACTTTACAATAAACTTGTTAATAGCAAGAATAGCAAGAATTATTAGGAAATAGCAAGAATTATTAGGAAAGGAATGGAGAATAAAATGGAGCATATCATAATTCCTCTGTGTATAAATCCATGATGTGACTGCATCTAGAGTACTATGTGCAAATCTGGTTGCCACATCTTAAAAAGGATATAACAGACTAGAAAAAGTTCAGAGAAGAGCAGCCAAAATGATAAAGGGAATGGAATGCTTCCCCTATGAGGAAAGGCTGAAGAGACTAAGGTTCTTCAGCTTGGAGAAGAGATTCTTGAGGTTGGACATGATAGAGGTCTATAAAATCAAGGGTGATTTGGAACAGATAAATGCAAATCAGTTGTTTATTCTTAAAAAAAAAAAAAAAAGTGACACTCCTTGAAGTTACTAAGTAGCATATTTGAAACAAATATGAGAAAATACTTTTTCACTTAATTCACAATTAAGCTCTGGAATTCATTGCCAGAGGAGGTGGTAAAGGAAGTTAACATAGCTGGGTTTAAAAAAGGCTTAGACAAGCTCCTAGAGGAAAAGTCCATAAACCATTTTTGACCAGGTAGACTTGAAGAAAGCACTGCTTATCCTGAGATAAGCAGCATGGGATATATTATTTGGGATCCTGCCAATTACTTGTGACCTGGAATGGCCACTATTGGAAACAGTATTCTGGGCTTGATGGACCCATGGCCTGACCCAATGTGGTGGTTCTTGCATTCTTATGTTCTTACATTCTTAAGCATGCTAACCAAAATTGAACAAGACAACTCTTCACTGATGCACACATAGATGAAAAGTTTGTCTAATCTCTTTTCAATAAACTAGGGAAGAAATGAAATCTCTACAGGAGGCCTTTAAAAAGCAACTTAATGAGGTAACAGCAAAAGCAGAAAAACAGCAGGCTACAGTAAGTGACTTTAATCGTATCCTTTTATGTTCCTTATGCCTTCTCGTATGCAGAAGGGGGTCTAGTAACTGCATTGGTCCTGGAGAAAATTGAAATTTTTTGTAGAAAGTTGAACATCTGACATCTGAAGAAGAGACCCATGTGGTCTCAAAAGCTCAGGGACATTAGATAAGTATTAAGTCAGTTCAATAACAGGTATCACAAGTTGCCAAAAATCCTTTTTTTAACCTCCTCATTAACACAGGCTAACATACTCATTTTCCATTGGACCCAACAACATTAACTATTTTTCTAAAGTCCCATTTCTTTGAACTGAATTTCAATGAAGAACCCGCATAATGGTGAACAAGTCCCCTGTTGTAGACCATAAGAATATATTGTAATGGAATTGTATTGTATCTTTGTACTAGGGGTATTCAGTATGCTTTTTCAAGGGCCACAACCGTCTGGTTTTCAGGGTAACAAAAAACATGCAATTAACTTGATTCTTAAACTGACCGTATGCAAATATATCTGATGAAGGTTAATTGAAGATATCCTGACTAACCATGCCACTTCGTGATCCTTGATGACTTGACTGCCTCCACTATAAGCTAAAATTTCACTTCACATCCTGCCAATACTCCCAGGTTAAGAAAGAACTGAAATCAAATGTAGATCTTAAAATAATATGGATAGAGGTGCTACAAAACCAGTGACCCACATCTTTAAGTTAGCAGGTAAATGTCTCTCACTTAACCGTGACAATGAGAGCTCATCGTAGTTTTACAGTAGAGCATCTATTATCTGAAGATCAGTTAATTAAAATTCAGTCCAAAGGTGAGTGCAGAATCATGCATTTGGGATACAGAAACTCAAGGAAGTGGTACACAATGAGTGGTAAGATACTGACATGCACTAACTGGGCCAGAGACCTCGCGAGAGATGTAGATCATCTCTAGTGATTTCAAAGCAGTGAAACAGTGTGATAATGTGGTGGCCAGAGCAAGAGGGATGCTTGGATGCATAGGGAGAGCCAGAAACAATAGAGAAAAGGGAGGTTATAAATCCTCTGAACAGGGCATGGGTGAGACCTCACCTATAATATTCTATCCATTTCTGGAGGCTGTAACTCCAAAGTACTCTGGACAGAGTAAAAACAGTCCAGAGAAAAGCACCAAAAAAGGTGCCTGACCTACACCAAAAGTCTTTTCAAATGACTTATGGACCTAAATATGCATACCCTAGGTGAGAGGAGAGACAGGGGGAATATGATCAAGGCATTCAAACACATCAAATGTATCAATAGTGGAGAAGAAGCAAAAGCAGCAAACCTTTTTCAAAGGAAAGAACATACTAGAACAAGAGGTCAGGGTACAAGACTCCGGTGACAGCAGTTGACCTCGCTTATAAGTCAGGGTATGTTGTTACAATTCCTCCCGTAGCTGTGCCACAGGAGGCCTCTCACCTTCTTTGGAGGCCGCTCCGAAGCCAGGGCCTCACCTGAGCAATTGTCCAGATCCTGCTCCACAGCCTGGGAGGCCTTCAGTGTTGTTCGGGGCCTACTCGAGGCTCCACTGCAGCCTGGACATTCTGGTTTGGGCCATGCCCTTCGGGCCCCGCAGCTTTTCTCCATTCTTATAGGGCCAGCGAGGGGCAGCCCATCTGGACTCCTCCCAGGGAGTTGCCTGCTTACAGCAGTATAAAAGGATCTTCACTTCAGTTCCTGTTTGCCTTCGGATCGGATGCCATGCTTGTCCAGGTTCTCCTGTGCCGATCCAGGTTTCCACTGGTTTCTTTTATTATGATGGCTCCATGTCCTGTGTCTGCTTGTTCCTGATGTTTCAAGGTTCCGCTCCTGCTTCAGTTGTTCCTGCTCCTGAGTTTTCAGAGTCCTCTGATCTTCCAGCGCTGTGAGTCTGCCAGATGACTTCCTGAGGGTAAATCCGCGAGGTCGGTTCCTGTTCCCGTCATTGGATTCTCGTCAGGCTGGGTTCCTTGCCTGCGCTGGTCCCGCTCCCGTGGGTGTAGGACAGGATGGTCCGTGACCAGACCAGTGGTACTGGCTGTGTAGGGCGCCCTGAGGGACAGTGCCAATGTCTAATCCTCTCAAGTCCTCGTCCTGACCCAAGCCTTTGTCTACAGTACCTTGTTCCAGAGTCTTCGTCTTCAGTGCCTTGTTTCGGAGCCTTCTATGTTTTAAGGTCTTCGTCTGCCCTCATCTTCTGTCCGGCCTTCTGCCTATTGCTGTTACCCAGCTGCAGGTCCGAAAGGGCTTGGAACGGTCGGAGGACTGTTCATTGACCAACACTATGTTGCTGGTCATCCTGTGGCGGGCAGGTTCGGTTGAGGGTCAGACCTTCAGTTCTTGTCTTTTACCTTGTCCTGCTCCTGGCTACCCATGCTTGCACAAGCTTATCTCCCGCAGTGCGTGTTGGGGCTCTTCCCTGGGTCGCGCCATGGCTCAAGGGCTCACAACACCTGCTTAGAGGCGACCGCGCTCCTCACACTCGTAACATATGTTGAGTATGACCTGTTTCTTAAATTCACTGCTAACACCATCCTAAAACTTGCATTGTGCCAAAGACAGCTTTCTTCTGAAGTTCGTAAGATGTTATATGCACAGGCAACATGTCTAGATGCACCTGCAATATTTTTTTTAATGAGGCCAGTGGCACCCAATACAATTGGGATGGTGGGACTATTTCTATATCTTTCTGCCACATTTGTTTGGTCTCTGCATCTTTCTTGGGATAGATATTCTTCTTTCTTCCAGTTTTTGGAATACTCTGTCAAGGAATCAGTTTAGCTGAGACACTAAATCATGCAGGAGAGAAAGATGGTAAGATCAAGCAGGTTAGTAAAGCTCTGGGTTGGACCACAGTGGGGGGAGCTAGGGTCAGGCCTGAGGGTGGGGTGATAGTTCATGGCATAGTGGGGAACTACCAAAAATCCATTCTTTGGAATGGTCTCAGTCTTGACCATCCTATCCAAAACGTTGATTAAATACATGAGCAATGCTTAGTTACTGGAAGGGAGTACTGGATCATCCTCACCTCCATAGGAAAGCATCTCATCTCTTCTTTATGAAGGGAATAATACTGGCTTTGGTGTGCTGCAGACGGGTTTGAAGAGAACAATGTTCACTTGCATAGGTTATAATTCGAGTTTTAGAAATGACCAAAGCAGACATTTGATGAATTAGCTAAGCTGTGCACTTATCTTGACCAGTGCAGAAGCATTTGTCTTGTTTGCTTTTGAAAATAAAGCTCAGGGTACATCAATGTCTTGGTGGTCTGTGCAGATAAAAGCAGAAAATCCTTTAGCACAACTTAAATGCAGGATTCCTCAAGTGCATACTGCAATGTTCTTGATAGGTAATCTCAAAGTACTTTATCACATTTTTAAATTCAGTTTTGAATATATGTGCATACATATAGGATGTCCAGAGTACAACATCTTCCTTTGCATTTTTATATTGCATAGGGCTTGATTTACTGTGGCTGAGGGAAGAAAGCTTAGTAAATCAGGCCCTAAATTGCAACCTTCCTGTATCTATCAACACTGATAGTTTAGCATGGCTATTATACCATAAATCCCTGAAACCCAGAGACTCTGGCTCACATCTCATCAATGATTTTGATTGTGTGGGCAGGTCACCTTAATTTTCCTATGCTAAAACTTAGAAAGGGCGCCGTTTAAAAACAGACACTTAGCTGGAAGCAACCATGCATCGTGTTACGTACCACTCGGTGTCTACGAGCACCAAAACATACTGAGGGCAGTCTTCAAAGGAATATACCGGGGTAAATACTGTCTGACTGACTACTGCTGCCCCTGGATGGGCTCCATGAAAACATTTCCTATGATGGTAAAGGGAGGAAAACAGCTCGCATAGATCTGATTCTCAAAAGTGCTTGTGCTGTTTCACTCTCCCCCCACTATCCAAAGAGCAGGTGCAAACTACATAGATGCCTTGAGCCATCAACACTTTGCACTTGCTCATTTTCAAAAAGAAACGACGTGGGTCAATTTACTACACGTTAAAAGTGCACGTGCAGTTTGGAGGCTATTTAAAAAAATCCCCGCTGATCAATAGTGTAATTGGCATAGTCCCTTGCATGAACTGTGCAGAACCAAAAAAAAAACAAAATCCTGACATCAAGGGCAAGCAGACCTTTCTGTTCTTCGCTTCGTACAGGAGGTTTTACCATAATTCACTGACAGCCCGGTTCTTGGCATCTTATTTTAGAAATGACATTCCATGGACTGGATTTAAAGGACTAATCATTGCACTGACAGAGTCAGTTCATGGAGGTCTGATTTCGCCATCACTTTTACCTTTGATAAATGAATTCAGTCACTCAGAAGTGAGCAGGTACTTTTCCAAGCGAGTGGATCCCTTGCTTGGAAGGCCGAAAGCTTTTGGAAACTGGTGCACACTAAAAATAAAGTCCAGAGCTGGATAAGATGAACTGCAACGGATAAAACATGCAGAAGGTAATGCTGATGACATCTGGCTAATTTTCACATTATGCAGATTCCTAACATTACCAGGAATATAGCCACCTATTAAACTGACCTTCCTTGGGATGGTATGATCTGCATCATAGTGTAAGGTGCGGGGCGGAGGAGGGAATGGAGCTTCTAACCCACAGAATGGTTTCCACTGTTAAATCCACAAACATTAGGCAAAAGGAAATGCTAGCAGGCATTTTGTCTGCCAGATATGAATGAATATTTCTACTGTTAAATAAATCCCACAAACATTAGGCAAAAGGGAATGCTAATATGCATTTTGTATGCCACATATGAATGAATTTATCGCCTAAATTAACATTCTAATGTACAAGATGTCTAATTTGCTCCAGTTTAAAAACTGTTCAGCTAGCTCACTACCATTGAAAATAACGGGATATTTTTGTTGATAAATCTGGAGCAATGTTTACAGCGGATCAAAATTTGAGCAGAACTTTGACAAATCCTCCCTTCCATTTGTTTTTCATATACGGGTAGCGAGGTGTTGAATGAGAAGAAGGTACTGTTGCGCTCGCTGGCCGCGGAACTCCGCTGCAGGCCTCACTTACCCGGCGCTACCCCAGACCAGCCCCGACTTCCCTCTCGGCGGTAGGGAGCCGCTGCCAATGCAGAGCTTCCTCGTGGCTCGGGGGCCACTGCCCATGCCACTGAACATTCGGCCCCGCTAGCAAGTCCTTAGGCGCACGTGTGCACACCCCTCTGCAAAGTTTTAAAGGGGCCAGGGTGGGGAAACTTCCCACGGCCCTCTCTGATGACGTCGGGCCCTCCAGACTACTTAAGCCAGTTCCTGCCTGTAGTGCTTTGCCTCAGCAACAGGTCGAGCTGCTTGTAGTTGCCTGAGTCCGTGCTCCTGCCCTCGTCCCCTTCTGGATTGCTTCACTGGCCTTGACCTTGGACCATTCTGGACTTTGTTGGATTGCTGCCTGCCCTGACTCTTGCTACGCCTTTTGGATCTCGTTGGATCGCCACCTGCCTCGACCCCCCCCCTTGGTACGCCTCCCGGACTCTGCATTGGTTGTCTGCCCTGACCCTAGGAGCACCATTGCTCAGCTCGTGCCTACCGTTCTTCATGGGATTACTCATCTTCGGAGACTTGCGCCTAAGTCCAGCCAACCCAGTAACCAAGGGTTCAACCTGCAGGGGAACAAGGGCTGGTATTGGTGAAGGACCTTTCGAGTTTCCGCACTGGCCAGCTCCACCAGCCGAGGACCTGCAGGGCACCTCCCTGAAGGTAGCGTTAACCTCGTCTCGGTCCACCTCCAGTAACAGGTACATCTGAATGTCAGTACTGAGTATCATCCTTCATAAAGCCATTGTGAAAACAGCTTGAATGTTTACAAGGCCCTCAGGTACTTTTTCTCCCAGTCCTCCCTTTGCACCAATCCTCAAAGGGAAAATACAAGTGGACTTTCCCTTTGAAAATTGCACCAGAAAACTTTTCCCTTCAAACTAATGCATATGGCTTTCAAAATGCAAAACCACGCATGCTAATTTATCTCCCCTGATCTCTACCCCGCCTGCTTTTCCATGAGTAAACATGCAAGTAACTGCATTGCTGCATTCACCAATGTGTTTCAGAGCATGCTCAAAAATGTTCAGCAGACGCCAAATGCAAAATCATTCAAGTGTCTTAAAAAAAACCAGAGAAAAAAAAAAGTAGCGCATGCTTAAAAATAAGAGGATAACGTTCAGAACTGCTCGCGCGAGCCCATCTGGGCGTGTATATGGGCACTCACAAATCTACTACTGTATTTCATAACCTGCGTGCAGACGATATGTGCAGCTTATAAAATACGAGTACATATGTGCGCAAACATGCTCACGAATGTAAAAAACTATGAGCCACGCAAATTCGGACTTAGCTGGAAAAGTAGTGGCACTTAGCCAGATAAGTCTGAAAAGCACTACTTGTCCTTGGACTTCTCTGGGTATGTAAGATAGCTGGAAAAGTCTAGAAAAAAAAGTGCTTTTTATCTGAATACGTTCTAATTTGTCCCTCTAAGTAGTGGCAAAGGAACTACTTAGCCAGATAAGTTGTAATTTATCTGGACGTGTGTGTGCAAATGATATACCCGCGTATTTCTACTTTGAATTTCAAAGGATATGCGAATAGATTTTGGTCACGTTATTGAGACGCCTTTACCCTCTGTAAGTGGGCTTTTACTCACGAGTCGGGGGATTTTATAACAAGGCACGCGGCAATGAAGTTACCAGTTTTACCAATTACTCTGCCAGTTTGCCCAGTCCATCTGCAACTTGTGAAGACTCGCCTGGACCCTCTGCCTGAGGCCTCCCCGATTCACCCAGACACCCCACCCAGTCAACAGTCGCTTCCATCAGATATTGAGCAGGAGTAAAAGACTTGCGTGTTTCAAAGGTTATAAAATAGCAACTAATGCGCAGAAATGTCGCCCTCCCCTCTCCCCGGAATACCTCCAGCCCACCCATTTTTCACATGCGCAGATTTGCTTGTGGTCTTTCATTTACGCTGGTGTACGTTGTGGTTTTTGCTATTATTTTCCCGCGTGCATCTTTTGAAAATTCACCTCCAAGTGAAGAAAAGCAATATGGATGGGTAAACAAAACGATGCAAATGGGCAATAAATTGGGAATGAAACAGAACGACACCAAATGAACTTTTCCGCCATGCGCACCACTAGCTCTTAGATCCACTGTAAACAGATATCTGATGGCCTGAAAACCTGGCTTGTTTGCCTACTCCTCCTAGTATGGATTACAGTCTGCTCCTCCCTCAAATGGGTTTGGAAGGAGGAAAAGGGGAGACGTGACAGAGATATTTAAATACCTGTAAGGAATAAATGCAGAGGAGGCTTTGGGATGAGGGTGAAGGGGTAACTGGGGAGTGATCTAAGGAAATATTTCTTTACAGAGATGGGCAGTATCTGAATTCAAGAAAGCATGGGACAATCACAGAGAGTCTGTGAGGGGCAGGAAGGGACTACAAAGCTGAGCCGGAGATGTGGGTGGGCAGGCTGGGAAAGCCATATGGTTTTCATCTGCTGTCGTTTTCTATGTTTATGTTCCATTTACATTTCTCACTTTCATGTACATTTATTCCAAAGTGAATGTAAAATACAATGCTTTTGAAATCCATTTGCATAAACATCAAGTGATGATTGTATACAGTAAGAACCCTTCTTATGCAGTAAAATCATTTGCAATTTACCTTCTGTGTTTGTTTTCATTTGAAGATTAATTTTTTGAAGACTGAAATGGAACGAAAAAGCAAAATGATTAGAGACCTTCAGAATGAGGTAAGACTCACATCTGTCAGCAAACCATCTATTTATACCAAACAGTGCATCGAGCTGGGCCGTTATTATTATTATTTTTTTTTTAAGAGCATCAACAAAAGTGTCTGTCAGCTCTCTTGTTGGAGACAGATCCTAGTGCTTTGCTTATCTACACATTCAGAGATATTGTCCGCATTTGTAATTGCCAGATCTACAGATTTTAATCAGTCATAACACTGTATTTCCACATTTCATAGAGGTGTTTGTGTGCGGTGTTATGAAATTCTCAACTCTTTGGAAATGCAAGTAAACAGGGCAATCATACGGCAGTCATCCACAATCTTCCAACACACACACACACACACCCTTAAGTGTCTACTTGAAGTTAGTTTCTTATAGAGCCAGAATCTTTTTTATTTTTTTTTTTCAGAATAACAGACAGCATAAAGTTTAATGTGTTAAGAAATTATCAGAATAGAGCTTAGGGGGTCTGAAGCTCGATGCCATTATAAAACCATTTCTCTGCACTAGTCTGGGTTTCCTCAATTCCTACTGTCTTCATTCGTTGTATCTTGATGTATTTTTGTACATTTATTGTACAATACGTATTATGATTGATAGTCTAAATTTGCTGTGCCTTTCGCTTGTAATCTGAAACTGGAAAAATTCAAAGGAGCAACAGAGGAGTCAATATTCTACAGATCTAAGTGCCTAACGCAGCGGCCAGTGTACTAAACTGTGTGATATAATGAGCAAAGTGCCCAGAAACATGCAAAAATGCCAACGTTTTCGGTTATGCATGTTTTTTTCATGCACCCCTACTACAAAAAAAAAATAAATTGCAACTTTGGGCCAGTGTCTCTGGTAAATGTTCACATGTACTCTGCTGTACAGGAAAGCTTATTTAAATTCATAGATAATGAAGTGCTGCAATGCAAAATCATATAAATCGACTCATCATTAATGAAATTTTATAGCTGCACCCAACGAGTCATAGTTATTTTTTCCCTGCCATCCCGGGAGCTAGGTTTTCTCAGACTCATTTGCAAGTGTGGAAATCAAGCACGTGAACGAGCTACTGACCCCATGGCGAAGCCTACGGTTAGTACATCAGCCTCAACAGAGTTAGGAGCCCAGATCTGAATTTACAGTCTTCCAGTGTGTGGCAGGTGGCAGGGGCCCAGGGTCCAGGGCAGGAAGAGAAAGTTAGGCACTCAGCAGTGATTTCCAGCACTGGGCACCCTCGCTTGAGTGAAGAAACAGCAGGATCCTTAGGTACGACTGAAATTTTGCCGACGTTTAGATGCATAAAACCGAGATGCCCACCCAGATTAGGCACTCTGCTTCTTTAGAAAATCAGTGTCATGGGGTTCAGCCTGAGAGAATCATCTTTTGGGTGTTTATTTAAAATGTCTAAAGTTCCCCAGTCAAGAGAGCTCGATTTCTAACCCCACAATCACCGTGAGTAATGCTTGCGTTTTCAGGGGCCTTCGTTATATTTCTTTCTGCGGAACATGCGCGGCTTCCCCTCTCAGGGGATAGCGATGCCAGGGGGAAGAGGGCGGCACAGAAGACCCGTCCACCCATTCCCTTGGGTCTATGCGAATGGGGGGGGGGGAGGGGGCGGGTTGCAGGTTACTGGAAGACGAGCCCAGTGCCCACTCAACAGACCGGTCCCGCTCTCTCTCTCCCCTGGACCTTGAGCCGATCCCTATTGAGGATCCACCCCAGCAATTACGCAACGACCACGCGCAGAAATCGATGGATAAAACTTGGGAGAAAACAGGAGATAGCAATAAAAAAAAAACCAAACACAAAACGTGGTTAAATATTCTGATATAACAGGCAGGTGGTAACACTGAAATTGAAATTATACGACAGTTAAGAATAACACAGGTAACGTTCTCTGTAAGTGGAGTCGGAACCCCCCAGGCAGCTATATATACACACTAAATCACGTCAATATTTGTTATAATTGGTGCAAAAGCTTCCCAAACCAATCGCCCCCCACTCCTCTCTCCCTGCGAGGTGAGGTTAAACAGAATCTCTCAGTCCGTCCCAGGCCACCAGGGGTTTACCGTGCCCAGCCCGGCACGGGAGCAGCGTTGGGCTGACTGCCACCCAAGCACAAAATCTCTGCTTGAATTGGTCTGGGCCGCTGCAGCCCTCCAGGCAACGGGGAACAAAAAAAAAAGGACCCCCCCCTTTTTGTTTTCCCGAGGGCGCGCGTCTGGAGAACGGGTGCTCGGAGCGCCGGCTCTCGGCCTCTTCTGCGCGGGCGCTGCACTGAGATAGACGATAGGGAAATAAAGAGGGGGAAAGAGAGAGAGTTTATGGAGCTGCTTCGGATTAAAACCCCGAAGGGAGCAGGAGAAAGTTACTGGGCAATAAACCTCTCTTCCTTCCTTCACATAAAAAAATACAAATAAAATAAAAATTGATTGTAGAAGTTTAGGAAGAATTGTCAGGAAAAGACGAATGTTAATTGTTACCGTGAGGGTCTGCTGCACCTTCAGTCAGGAAGGGCCTTCCTTTTGTAGGAGAATAAATCAGCATTATTGCAGACTGTCAAAAAGCTTAAAATAGCTGTGCCAAACTTAGCAAAGGGCTCCGGTAATCAGTCCTCTGATTGCTTGATGACTGAGACAGTTCTCATTATATTCTGTGAGGATGGTGTCCAGGTGGGCGTCAAACAGAAGCCCTCGCTGAAAGAAAAAAGAAAAAAGCCGAAGGTTCTTCTGGCAATCTCCCACCAAGCCCGCAGGCAGCCCCCATGGTCCCCTTTCGGCCCTCAGCGTTGGCACACGGGGATCGGAGGTGCTTCAGGTGCTGCGTTTCTTAGCTGTGTCCTATTTATCTTCCAAGCATGGTATTTGTCTGCTTCAGACACTGAATGGGACTCTCCACATCACTCAGCAGTGATTTTGTAGTCTTATTGGCCAATGTAACTTTAAAGGGGGAAAAAAAAATAAAAAGCAACTTGAAACTCATTGCATTTCAACACCTGCATTCTGTGTTTTTTCCTCCTGAGGAAAACCAAGCCAAGAAATCTAATTACACTGCCTGGTGAATTAAGAGAGCGGGGAATGGGGCAAATCTCATGACTAACTAACTGTACACTTGGCAGTGAGGTTTCCAAAGCGGTTTTACAAAAGCAAGTGCCCATGAGCTCACTCGGTTTGGGTTTTTTTTTTTTTTTTTGCTCCACTGCTTTCCCTCTAATGTATCTCAGCCTTTTGGCTCAGATCTCGTGTAGGGTGTGAGCTATGAGCCGAGGATGATCCTGTCGGGTTTTTGGCTAAGCAGGCGAGCAGCCGACTAAAAACCCCTCTATTGCCTGAAGAACCACTTGCACTGTAAGTCCTCCTTGGCAGGGAAACCGCTGTAGCTCCTGCATTGCAGCTTTGCCTTGAGCTCACATTTAGAAAAGGTGAGCAATAATTAAATCCACATCCGGAAACGGAGAACCTGCACAACACGAGGTGCATTTTAAAAGCCCCGAGTGAGCCAAAACTGGGAGGATCTGCGCACAAGCTGGACCGGCGAGTGCCAAGCGGATTTCATAAGCCTCCTGCGGCCACGCGTAACTCCCGCTGCGCGCACAAGTTTAAGGTTTATTTATCATTTATATACCACTTCTCAGCATAGCCTTCACAGCGGTTAACATTTCAATAAATACATAAAAGCAATGAAATTACAATCAGTCATAAAAGAATTAACAGCTAAAATAATTAAAAGAATGAAATTTACAACACACACATTAGCTGTTAAAAAATTAATAGTAAAATATAATAAAATAGATATCAGATCAATAAATATTAAAAGCGTGACTTAGCATTTCTAGTATTAAAAAAAAAAAAAAAAAAAAAGATTCTAAAGGGGAGCAGGATGAATAAAATAAAAGATTCTAAAATGGGAGCAGGACGTGGGCATGTGAGGGCCTGGCCGAGAAATGCGCACGTTAATACTTACGCATCCTCGCGTGCGTCGGGGTCCCCTGCCGCGTAAATGTACTTCTTCTATGGATGGCATGAAAGTAAAAAAAAAAAAAATCTAGGGTAGTCAGCGGGATTTTAAGGGTATGGGTTAAGAGGGAGAAAGGGTGTCTATTAAATAAGGGGGTTTGGAAGTCCTATCCCTTAACTGAATGAACTGGGAAAATGGCGAATGGCATCGGTGCGCGTCCCTTATAAAATTCCCCTACTTGCGCCGTAGAAGCAGCATTTGCATGCACATGCGTGCGGCCATTTAAAATTGTTCATACACGTACGCGTGTCCAGGCAATTTTACAACACGCGTGCATGTTATTGGCGCGCAGGGTACACGATTATGTTACAACAGAAGGATTAAACATTTTGCTAAAAACGAATTACAGTTTCCTCATTCCAGTTTACCTTTTTAAGCGCAACGCAGGTTTGGTGGCGAGTTTCTTTTTCGACCTTGCACTGAAGCCTGCATGCAAACCTACAGAGAACATTTTTATCTTCTGCCTAAATTTACGCCACTTTGGCCATGACAGCTTCCTGGTTTCTTTTGATGTTTCAGCATCTGGAGCAGAAAAGCAGAGACTTTCAGATGAGCTCATATTAAGGAGGCTGGCATATCTGCCATCCACTGGTATCCATGACACAATTTCATTTTTCACTCACTCACTCTCACGTTTCCACAAATCTCTTGGAGCTGAGGAGTGCATTAGAGTGCCTCTTCTCAGATAAAGCCTGTGCTGAGACGGCCTAAAATTAGAAACCCAAATTGTAAGCTTGCTGTTGAACAGGCAGCTGGCAGAGTGAGAGATCAGCTTCTCGATACCCGCTGCGTTACAACTCGCCGAGGCTTTTGCCTTTAGAGAGTCCCGGGGAATCCAGTTTAATGCACAAAATCCTCCCCGTGCTCTCTGGCTTTTCTGCACGTACGCAGCAGGCGTCTGGATAAAGTTCTGGTCTTCTGTGCTGTCTGTAAGACGGCCGAATGGCTGTGAGCGAAGCGAGATCCATTCGAGGCGTGTGCTAAATTCTGCTGTGCGGTAATTTTTGTTATCCAAAGACGATGCTGCCATATTGCTAGAGTTCATACTCTTTTTAGGGACTTGATTGGGAAAAACGTTTGGTTTCAGTTCATTTTCTCATTTCCGGGGGGGGGGGGGGGGGGGGGTGGTCAGATTTCAATTTATGTAATGTTTATTTCTGTTTAGTTCATTTGCAAAACCAAAATAAATAGTAGCATTTTAAAATAAACAGAACAACAACAAAAAAAGAACACCTCCCCCCCCCCCCCCAATGGCCCCTGCACTCCCCTTACCCCTTGTATGAGGGTCTCCGGACTCTCCAGTGAAGAAGGGAACAGGGGCAATCGCCATTCAGAAAATAGTGCCAGCCGGCCATAAGAATGGCACCATAAATCAAACACAGAGTCTAAAAACAAAATGGTGCAGTCTCAGAGCCGGCTGGTACCATTTTTTTTTGACCAGGAGCTGAAGAAAGGGCAGGAGGGGGTGAGGTTGCAGGGGGCCCCCTTCTTTTTCTTGTTATTGGCAAACACTAGTGCATGCTGCTGTCACAGCATTATCTCCTTGTCCCCTCTCCCACGGTCAGTTCAAGCTTCTCTTACCTACCAGCGCATGGCTCCACAGATCCTCATCACTTCTCTCCCTAACACCCTTCCTCGTAAACTCCATTAATCAGGCAAGTTGCTCTTAGCTGTGCTCTTCTCCTCCACCAGCAACTCCCCACCCCACACTTTCCAGCTTGGCTGCACTTCATTCCTGGCATAAACTTCCCGAGTCACTGTGTCATGCTCCCTTTCTGGCTGCATTCAAATCCAGTCTGAAATCTCACCTTTTTTGAGGCTGCTTTCAAATCCCAACCACTTCTCTATAATAAATGCACTTCCCATAGACTCATTTGTCATGTATGTTTGACAACAAGATTGCACGCTCCATGGAGCAGAGACTGCCTCTTATGTGTGTCTGTTCAGCACTGCTCATGTCTAGAAGTGTTTTCAAAATGATAAATAGTAGTAATCATAGTAGTATATGCCAAAGTAAAAACATCTGAAAATTTTCTAATATTTTTGGATGAGTCAACATTTTGCTTCAGTTGTAATGACCCGAACTGAAAAACAACTCGTTCGTCATGTTTTAACCATTCGGGTAAGACAAATGCACATCCCTAAAAGTCTTTGTTGTTGGACTTGTTGATGGACTGGGTAACATCAAGCTAGGTAGAGAGAACATTGCACCAATCTCACCTTTGGGTGAGTTTTCTCTCTCCGAAGGTCATCAAATCTTCACAAGAGACCACTGTTCTGTTTGTACATCTCACGTTGAATGTCAAAGTGGCCCCTAACCCCCTACACTAATACCTAAACCTCACCTCGAGTTACTAGGTTGGCCTCCCATAGGGATATAAATACCTATCTAGGGAGAGGGCATTATGGCTAGTCAGTCAGTCAGTCTCTCTCTCTCAAAAATGGTCTCCCAGTGGTTGTATGCAGGAAATAGGAAATACAACAGGTCAGGCACGTATCGCAAGGTGTGAAAATGTTATCGCAATTTGTGCTAACTTAGCTCTTCGCATAGGTATTAGCACAAATTGCAATAAACTGTCTATTAGCATAAAACACACCCCTTTTGCTATTGCATGCGATACTTATCGCATTTTGATAAATCCAGGCCTTAGATAGCTATTTAAATTTGCCAGATAAGTATCTCCTCCAAGTTATAGCCCTAGAACACCTTTTTTTTTTTTTTTCCAATCCGGCTAAATTTTAGCAGGATAATGACTTATCCAAGATTCTAGCCTGAAAAGGGGTTGAATATACCAGAACTTATCCATCTAAATGGCTTTTGAATATTAACCTCAAAATGTCCAAAAAGATATATGAAGATCCTATATATTTTAAGGATTCATTCAAACTTTCAGAGCCTAGTTAGCCCCAAATGCCGCATAATTCACTCATTAATGGCCTATTTGCCACTAATCACCCTCCCATGGAAAATTCTTTATTAAAAGCTTACCATTTAAGATATTTGCCAAATCCCCCCAAAACAGTTGTTTTCCTCAGTCTTAAGTTATGTGACTGGAGAGTGAAGTCCATAGTTAATGATTAGAATAAAGTCCTGACAAATAATTTGCCCATGAAGCTTTTTAATCTGCAGAGTTCCTTGCCAGAGGTCTGTCTGATTGTTCTATAGAGCACTGTGCCTCAGGCTACTTATTCTTCACACTAAGGGTGGGGGGAGAGAGACTGAGCAGGTCAGTGGTTTAGACAGGCTGAATTTATACCATTTATCAACAAAACAGCATGGGCAAGCTAAGATGGTCACTTGTAGTACAATGATCATGGGTCAGAAAGCAAAGCCCTCCAGAGGGAAAAAGCATACGACGTCAAAAGTAAACTTCTAGTGCTTTGTTTACCTCATTTAAAACAGAAAGAAAATGAAGTTCAATTTTAGCAGGAAAGAGGATATTGACAAATTAATCCCAGTGCTTTCTGTAATTAACTAAGTCTGATCATGAAATCTGATGCATTGAGACACTGCACACTATAGTAATGTCTCCAGTTTAAATGTGTGCTATATAATAATATGCTCGCTGTTAATAGATAGTAGGGATGAACAACAACATTGTTTTAAGTTTATTTTAATTTTTTTTTGGGGGGGAGGCATTTTTTAATTCATTTTATGGGCATTTTTTTCCCCATTTTTTTCTTGGTTTTTGTTTTTTTTTAAGAATGTACTTTGTTTCTTAAAAGAGAATAAGAACATAAGATATGCCATACTGCATCAGACCAAGGGTCCATCAAGCCCAGTATCCTATTTCCAACAGTGGCCAATCCAAGTCACAAGTACCCAAACATTAAATAAATCACAAGTTACTATTGCTTATTAATTAATAGCAGTTTATGGATTTTTCCTCTAGAAACTTATCCAAACCCTTTTTAAATCCAGTTACACTAACTGCTTTAACCACATCCTCTGGCAATGAATTCCAGAGCTTAACTATGCGCTGAGTGAAAAAGAATTTTCTTTGATTTGGCTACTTGCTACCTTCATGGAATGCCCCCTGGTCCTTCTGTTATCTGAGAATGTAAATAACTGATTTACATTAACTTGTTCAAGTCCTTTCATGATGAGATATTCCCCCCCCAAAAAAAAAAATTGTTTGTGGGGGAAGGATTGGAGATGTATTTCATGGTAAAACATACTGAAACCAAAATGCCCTTTTCAGTTCAGATTACCATTAGTTTTTAAATGAATGCATATCCCTGATAGACAAACTGATGTCTTCACTAAACCGTGCAATAACATTGTGGATCAGAAGTATTAAGCAAAGCAATTGTGTCTGGGGAAGACAATTTTCAAAGCCATCTACCAGAGTAAATAGTGATTTACCCCGAATAACTTGACCTATTTGAAAAATTCCATCCTCTATCCATTTAAAACTGTGTGTGAGCTTCCAGAGTGCACCTACCTTTAGCTGTGTTAAAAAAAAGGCTTTCCTGGGATGTGTTTAGATCAGAGGAGGGTAAAACAAGTTGTGTGAATTTGGTTTTCATAACTTCTTGCACTATTTTGGCCTCCCTCCACTTGGCCACCTACACAAATAGCACTTTGAAAATTAGCTACGTAGAATAAAGTACGCCGTGCGCTTTCCAAATGCACAGTCTACTGAAAATTGCCCCCAAAATGCAGACAGGATAGTGGATATTATTAGGAAAGGAATGGAAAATAAAACACCAGGGTATCATAGTGTCTCTGTAACGATTCCCGGAGCGACCGTACCTTCAATACTGTGTGCAGTACCAGTCGCCCCAACTTAGAAAAATGTAGTGGAACTAGAAAAGTTATAAAGTAGAGCAGAGAAGGGACCAGGAGGAAAGGCTGAATAGATTAGAGCTCTTCAGCTTTGACAAAGAAATGACTTAAAGGGGTCGTGATAGAGGTTTACCGAATCGTGAGCAGAGTGAAATGGGTAAACAGGGAACAGGTAGCCACACAGACTCGGGAAGCAATGGGTCCTATTCTTTGGGGAGATCTGTGACCTGGACTGGCCACGGTCAGAGACGGGATGCTGGGCTTTTGACAGACTATTGGTCTGACCCAGCATGGCACTTGTGTTATAGATGTACAAGCCAAAGCCATTAAATGTGCCACATAGCTCTGCGACAGAAGCTTTGCTTGCATCCCCTCAAATTCAGGACACAGGAAAATCTACAGTGAGAAAAAGGAATTCGGGTAAACTGAGCCCTTGAAGAAATATCATTCTGCTTTCTTGCCAAGATCTGCTGTAATATGCAAGGTTTTAAATTCCTCTTTCAATTTTCAAAATAATTCAGAGTGGAACAAACTACTTGATACTTTAAGGGGGTAATTTGAGTGCGCTTTCGTACCTCTGCCCTTGGGAGGGTAGTTTCATCATAGCCTGCGGAGGGTAACGTCTGCATGTAGAAAGTATTGCCCGGATTTCAGCCCTAACTTTCAAGGCAGATTTACACATGTAAGCGAGCTTTGGAAAACAGTGGGCAGGAGAGAAGCCCTGTGCGGCATGTGCCACGTGCTAGGGAGCAGGCATTTATGTGCAGACTTTCAAACATCAAAAGAATGCATGTGAATGGTTTCCCGTCCCAGCTCCACACCCCCCCCCCCCCCCCCGATGATTTTATGCAGGTGACCACTTAGTTGGGTGAAATCATTTGGAAATTGCCCTATAAGAGGGTCATTTTCCGATTCGTTTCCACAGGTAAAATGGTGCTTCATCCCTGGAAGTGGCCGGTTATGAAACTGCCCGCCCCAACGCGAGGAGAAACTTGCGTGCGTGTGACCTGTCTGCACACACTGAGCTGAGCCGTGCCAGGGGGCAGTGTCGGATTTGGCGTCGCACCTATGCGCGTGCTTTTCTCGCAGACAGAGGTTCTCAGAAAATACTATGTGCACAGTTTGGCAGGGTTGAATTGTGCGCAGTTAGTTTTTCATGGGATAATTTTCAAAAGGAAAGTAAGCGCCTATGTTCTCCTTTCAAGCTTTAGTGCAACTTATGGCCGCATTTCATAGAAAATGTATTCAAGGCTGTAGCAAAATTACCCCATAATAAATGGCCTAATTATTTCAGTGTATGTAAACAAATGCAAACTTTACAAACCTGGCTGTGATGTCATTTCTGTATTTCCTTTGCATCTCAGGCTAGCTCATCTTTAAATGAGACAAACAGCCCTGTCATTCCTTGCCTGTGCACTTGGCGCTCTTTGCAAACACCGAGAGTTCCAGTTTTAATAATATGTTGTCAATATTTAATAACACCATTGATCTTTCAAGCTAATAATCTCTTAAACTATCGACATAGGAATCAGGCGGTCCGCGTTTCCTATTTCTACTTCTTTGTTTTTCTAATATAGATATGGCTCGAGCAGACGCTGAAGTACTTTGTAAGGCCTTTGGGATCTTCCAGTGCATAAAATGAACTCTCTTCACTTAGCTTGGACTACCTGAAGATCTGCTGAGCTCCAGCAGTCTTAGCATATTTTTCCCCCCCACTGCTTGGTTAGCCTGTTAACAATCGTCACACCGATTTTTCAGTGCTGTTCTGTTCCAGTCCCATGCTTATTTAAGCCATTTTGCTTTTCAGTCTGCACATTTTTCCTACTGTACACATGAATTCCAACAGCATTTGAGTCTGCATGCCATAAGTACCAATACATTTTTATTGCAATCATAACCATAAACCACTGAGTGTTTTTTCTCCCTCTCTGTCTGATCAAATTGTGACTGTCATGTTGATTAGTGCAGTAGACTCTGAATGTGATCCTGTGAACAGAGGTATCATGAAACATATGGTATACCAGTGGGAACTTTATATCCTGAAGCTTAAGTCTGTGTCAAATATTAATGTGGCTCGCAAACCCACCTCATTGCTTGCGATTATTTTTTAATGAGACCATTTAAGAAGACAACCAAGTTTATCCCAGTAAGCAACTTTACTCATTTTATTCTTTCACCTAAGTAGTTTTGAACAAAAGAAACCCACACCAATAGGTACAGTAGAGCAGCGCACTTGGTATGTGTCTTGTCAGGACAATGCTGGTGGTAGCTCTGGGCCATAACATCTATCATCCAGAAAGGGATGTAGTTGGATAGAGTGGAAAACCAAATATTAAAATGCCTGGAAAGTATTGGAAATAAGAACATAAGAACATGCCATGCTGGGTCAGACCCAAGGGTCCATCAAACCCAGCATCCCATCTCCAACAGTGGCCAATCCGGGCCATAAGAACCTGGCAAGTTCCCAAAAACTAAGTCTATTTCACATTACTGTTGCTAGTAATAGCAGTGGCTATTTTTTAAGTCAACTTAATTAATAGCAGGTAATGGACCCCTCCTCCAAGAACTTATCCAATCCTTTTTTAAACACCGCTATACTAACTGCACTAACCACATCCTCTGGCAACAAATTCCAGAGTTTAATTGTGCATTGAGTGAAAGAATTTTCTCCGATTAGTTTTAAATGTGCCACATGCTAACTTCATGGAGTGCCCCCTAGTCTTTCTACTATCCGAAAGAGTAAATAACCGATTCACATCTACCCATTCTAGACCTCTCATGATTTTAAACACCTCTATCATATTCCCCCTCAGCCGTCTCTTCTCCAAGCATAATTATTTATGTTCTGCCTTTTGTGACATTCAGTACATCCCAATCCTCTAAGGGCCCTATGTACCAAGTACTTTTCCCATAGACATAAAATGGGAAAAAACCCTTTAATAAATAAGCCCCTAAATTTGTACCTGTGGTAATAGAGGGTGACTTGATTTGCACAAGGAGCGTCAGAGTGATTTGAACCCTGGCTGCCCTGATTTGCAGCCTTCTGCTCTAACCACTAGGCTACTCCTAGGTAACATTAGCAAGGCCAGCCATGTGGTTCATTCTGGTGGTAGTGTGCACTAGCAGTCAGAAGCTACAGTAAAAGAGTTGGGATCTTACCAATACTTCCTTCAGCAACTGGGTCCCTTGGCGCCACATGCTCTGGACAATTTCAGACAGCCCTGTGACAGTCTATGCTCAAGCAATCACCTGTAGGACAGAAGGTGAGGTTCCTGTGTTACTTTGATTCCAAGCATTTCAGAGCATTCAGCTTAAGTAGTTTTTAATTTTCTCATTTCTAAACTTGATGGCGATACATGAGTGAATTTTTATCCTCATGGTTTTTTTGGATCACTCTTTTGGATTGTTTTTCTCTGCTTCAAAATCACAGTTAAAAAATTAAGAGATATTTAAAGAAAAGTGAAATTTTTTGGACTGGGAACAATAATTCTATCTAAGGGCACCTTCTGAGTTGTTTTTTCGGTTCATAGTCTTTTATGAAGGTCCTTTTACTAAAATAAATAATATCAAGTTATACACTTGTATACAGACACACTTTTGGTCATTATCAATGGATATTTTTGATGATATTTAATTATCCATCAATCAGTGCTTATTTTGATTTTCAGAAAAAGAGAATATAAATCATCTGTAGGAAAGACACAAAAACTCTCTTTATACAATAAGATGAATACATTACTGTTAAGAATAGTTGAAGATGACAACATTACTTATAAGCTCATTCAAACAACTGCAATTGCAGACAGGGTTGCAAAAAACCAATATAATAACATAATAGAAAAACAAACTTCTAAAACATAAGTATGCAATACAAAATGGTAAACACTGAACATTTTTTCATTCAGTTTTATTTACTTAAAAAAAAATGTTCACATCATTTGTTTCATTAATTGTTTGTTTTGTCTATTTAAAGTGAACAAACAAAAAATGAACACGCCTCCCCCCCCCCAAAAAAAATCCCCTTGAAAAACAAAACAAAACAGAAAAAAGTCAGGTCTACTCCTTTCCTCTGCCCCCCCACCAAAGCCCTTGACCTCTCCCAGACCTTCCCCAACCACTTACCTCATCCTACGGGTGATCCCCAGTTGCTCCTGACCCACCAGGTTTCCATCTTAAAATGGCACCAGTCGGTCCCGAGGCCGGTGCAATTGCTATGTGAAGGTCTCTCTCTCTATCTCCCTATCTCCATAGAAGAAAGCCGGCACTGTTTTGAGACGGAGACCTGATGGAGCGGGAGCAACCGAGGATCACTCCTGCTCCGAAGAGCCGCTTATTGGGCAAGTGGTTGGGGGCAGAACAGGAGGGGAGACTGCCTATAGGTTGAAAATGAAACAAAAACAAGTGAAATGGTGCTCGTTTCTGTTGAAATTTCCTATTTACTTTCAGACAAGAAATAGTATGATTATAAAGCACTGAATGATAAAGGAGCAAAAGTCATAGACTGAGACATTCTCTAACTCAATTTACAAAAAGCAAAGTAATGCAAAGTAAATGAAATCAGTGCCGAAATCAAGACCTAACGGAATTGCTGGTAAGAAAATCTACTTTACTATAAAGTAAACCAATGAAGAGCAGTCATAAGAAGTCAGAACAGCCACGCACATCTATTATCAATTGCAGAGGGCAAGGATGCAGAAGAGGAGCAGTGTTAACATTTACCTAAACGTGACCAGGAAAGTGAGCCCAGTACTTCCTGAATTGTCAAAGATGACTCCCGTGTGCCCTTCTCGGCACTGATGCGGTTGACATGGGAGCTGTCCTGAAAGGGCCTGATAGGATGCTTCAGGTTCTGTGAAGAAAAAGAAAAAACGTAGGAATGGGGGGACCCAGATCTTTCTGAAAGATGTAAAAAAAAAGAAATAGAAAACATACATATGGATTTGTACAGGCGAACGCAATCTTCTCCAAATGTTCTGCTGTGAACAAGCATCAATAAAGAGCACAGAGGAAAGGGTGCACAATGAGTTTATCCTATTTGTCATCGGGACCACCCCCACGGCAATTTAGCCTCATCCTAATACTCTTCTGGCCTGACTTGTTGAACAAAGATGAGCCTTGAGGTTGCACAGAGGCCACTGCCTTTAGGTTGGATGGTGGGGTCTAGCCAGATTACTTAGGCAGTGAGAATAAGTAAGTCCACCAACTTTAAATGAAGCAATCACAATCAAGGTTAGATTTTTCTTGATGTTTTTTATAGTATATATATATATATATATATATATATATATATATGATGGACATTTTTGCAAGACATGGAATGCCTGGGGAAGGTAATCTTTCAAAGCTATTTATCCTCATAAAAAGCCTCTCTAAAATTTGCCCCTTATCATTACTGGTAAAAAGTATGCACACAGTTCACAGCACAGATAATTTTGAAGCAGGTACTAAGTACCTGCTGTGAGATGCCAACCCGCTTTTCAAAGGGAAACCCCACAGGACTGCAAGTCCCTTGATCAGATTAAAAATTGCCCCCCTTCATTCAAATGATCAGAACGGATTTCGTACTCAATTCAGTAGCGTCTACATTTAAACATTGCTACCAGCCATGCGACAGTACCATGCATTGTGTCTTGGATCAGTCAATCCATGGTTTATGTGACCTTCCATTTGGGTCTATGAATGGATATGGAGTCCTCATGACTTGGGTTTTGGAAGGGAAAAAGACAAAGTGCAAAGATGCCTTCCAGTTGCATGAAAACATGCAACACTGAAGGACATAAATATTATTCCATAATATTGTTCGTTTTGATATAAACATCCCGATTCAAGTTCCTATTGTGCTTTTTGCCCACTTATACTTTCTATTACCCATGTTTGTATTACTGCTTTATGGCATGACCAGAGTTAGCTGGATAAGCAATCTGGCTAACCCTGAATTTCGAAGTTGGCCAGGTAACAGATCTGGCTAACTTAACTCTTCCCGGAATGCCCCTACGTAATCCAGCTAAATTTTAGATGGATGATGAGTTAGCTGGGTGAGTAGGGGAAATGTTCAAAAGCCAGCATTTAGCTGCTGAATATTGACCCACAGTTTCTAATCCCATTGCTCTCAACAACATAATATGTGAATATAAGCAACTGAGTTGTCATCTTAAAGTAGCCATAACCAAACATATTCTTCAGTCAGGCTTTGTAAAGTGCAACAGGGAGACAGTAAACAGGCTGAAGTATAGGAATCTGCAGGCCCAACTTTTTCATTTCCATTTGGTTTTTTAGTTTGTTTCTAAAAAAAAAAAAATAATAATAATAATCACATTCAAAAGGGACCTCTTGGAAGCCCTATGAATGACTATCCCCCAAATTCATATAGCCCAGATCAGGCCCAAATAGGACCTCTTCTATCTCTCTGACCCTTTTCCCTCCCACAGCAAAATAACGGGCCGATACAGTACAGTGTGTTCCGGTGGAGCGCACTGTTAGCCCGCGTTTGGACGCACTAGCTTTACCCCTTATACAGTAAGGGGGTAATAACACATCGAAAACGCGCGTCCAACCCCCCCGAAACTAATAGCGCCCGCAACATGCAAATGCATATTGATGGCCCTATTAGTTATTCCCGCGCGATTCAGAAAGCAAAATGTGCAGCCAAGCCGCACATTTTACTTTCAAAAATTAGCACCTACCCAAAGGCTGGCGTTAATTTCTGCTGGGGAAGTGTACAGAAAGCAGAAAAAAAACTGCTTTTCTGTACACCCTCCGTCTTAATATCATAGCGATATTAAGTCGGAGGCCCAAAAAATCTTTTAAAAAAAATTTAAAATCAGCCCGTAGCCTGCAGGTCGGAAGACAGACACTCAATTATGCCGGCATCCAGTTTCCGAACCCATGGCTATCAGCGGGTTTGAGAACAGATGCCGGCAAAATTGAGCGTCGGCTGTCAAACTCGCTGACAGCCGCTGCGTCTCTTTTTACCGCGGGCCCTCATTTGCATACTCGATCGCGCGCCCAGGAGAGTGGCCTGTGCGCACGTCGGGAGAGCGGGCACTCGCCTCGGACAAGGCTGGATCTGCACCTATACCAGACCTATTCCCCACAGGTTGAGCCTTTGAGTTCCAGGGGCTGGCAGCACTTAGGTGATAGTCCCACAGGACAGTCGGGAAGAGAAAGTCTCTGGGGCCAAGCTTTGGTCAGGGCAGGCGGTGATCAGACAACTACCAGAGTCAGGGGTCAGGGCAGGTGGCGAGTGGAGCATAATCAAGGTTCATAGCAAAAGTACTTGGCAGGCAGCAGGCAAGAGAATAATCTGGGTTTATAGCAGAGGCCAGAAACAGGCAGTCAAACCAAGGACCAGGACAGGCAGGATAAGGCGAGTTGGACTGGAGGAGTAAGGCCATCTGGAGAGGACAGGATTGGCTGGAAAAGGACAGGGCAGACTGGACAAGATAGGGTAGGCACAAGAGCTCTGGAGAAGGCAACATGCACCGATGAGAAACAAGAGAATCTGTTGCTCAGGCGCTGGCTGTGAGTGCAACTGGGATTTAAGTCATCTTCCTGCACCTCAGGTGTTTTACCGCCATTGGGCTTAAAGGGTTCAAGCAAGGAGAGCAGGGCCACAGTGGAGGACCTTTCGGCTTCTGAGTCTCCCGGGGTGAGTGCGGCTGGCTGCGGGATGCTCCCGCAACATTACAGGAGCCCGACCACACCTGTGACAGGTATCACAGTGATTTCACTTCAGAGCCACTCTGCAAGGCTGTTGCCTACATTTTTAAAGAGACCCATTCAGGACAGGAGTAAGTGGACATTGGTCCTGCCCTATAGGACCACCGGACACCGGGGGGGCTGAAGGACCCCTGCTCCAACAAGTTTTGGAAGGAAAGGGGTCAGAGGGACCGAGCTAGGCTGGCTCAGACCCCGAGATATTTTGCCACAGGACGGAAGACGGTCGGAGGGCCTCCAAGCCTTTTTAAACTTTTTCTCATACACCTATGAAAATGAAACTGCTCCAAAACTTCGGGGCATTTTCCGCAGAGGCCATTTTCAGTTGATTCCGTTTGGAAGGAACCAGAAATGGGCTGACTCATTGCTGCAGTTATAGGGCAGCATCGCAGCTGATGGTATTTTATATGCTGCATTAGTATTACAGTGACGTTTAAAATCGTATGTAAAGGCGCATTGTAAAGCCAAAGCTCACTCTTTTCTAGTTCATGCCTGTTCTTAATTCAGGGCAGGTTACTATCCACATTCCTTTGTCAAATCCTAATGTATTTTGGCCGGGAAGAGTTTTTTGGTATTTCTGAATTAGAATACTGATCTCAGAAAAGGAGAGTACTTGTGGGTTGTGATATCTGTTATTGGACCAACAGATTTTTATATACATAATGTTATATATGTTTCCAGGGCTTCATAGGTTAGGGACATCTGACCAAGGGACCCCCAAATTTTCATGTACAATAACATCTAGGTATAATAATAAATTATGTTGGTCCAAAATAAAATTTCACAAACCCTCCCCCTCAAGTATCCTACTTATACTGTTGCGAACAAAATGATTGGAAACTCATTCCCCTAAATTGTACCTACAAAGGGCTTTAAAACTGAGCATTTACTGCAGGCAGACACTGAATGTTCTGGTATTACGGATCTGATTCACTCCGCTAGTTTCCCGTGCACAGAGAATGGGAGAGAAGCCTCTGCTGACTCAGACCCTTTATCATGTCACATTGCAATGGTTTGCATGGTCTCATATTAGCTGTAATGCACCAAGCAATTGAAAGCTGGGCACGAAAAGGATCCTGATGCGATGTGATATTATGCCAAAATTAAAAGCGCCTTGCATGCCTGCAAGCAGACGGTGGCATTCAGAGTGATTATCCAAGCCCTGTGATTGCCACGGTGGACGTGGAATGAACACTTGGGTACTTCTGGCGACTCATATTGTTCAGTGATTACTATGATTATTATTATGGAACATAGTTTACTTTCTTCAATGTGGATTTCATTATCCATTTCCAGATCTCCTCTTTTTTTTGTAGTCGTGCACCCGAGTACAGCAAGCATCAAAAGCAGAGCTCTTCTTGAGATTACTCTGCACAGAAATGGGAATTGCTTACAGGTAATCTACAGTTTAGGTGGTCTAAAGTAAAACAGAAATGGAAAATAAATTGTTTGTCTTCTAAAATGTTCTTTCGAGATCCACTTACATGTAAATAGTAAATTGATAATAGCTTTATTTTATGATATGTCGGCAGGGCAGCCTTCCAACAATCTCTGGGCACTAAATGTATTTGTAAAACATGCATAAGTAGTGGTGAAGCCAGACTAAAGTCTGAAGATCTGGAATATGTTAAGAGCTTGGTATGTTTTTTCTCGGTCTTTCAGCATTTGTTTTGACTTATTTCAATGATGATTAGCGAATTGCAGATGGTTTGCTGATGCTTAAGCTTTACGGGGAAATCGAAGGTGTGCTGGTGTTTTTAAAAGCTGAAAAATATTGCTCCCGTTAGGTTTCCTTTCATTTTTCTGTGGTTCACTTTATGGATAGCGAGGGGAAATCTTGTGTGCTGCTGAAGGCACTCAATGAATCTCTGGAAGGTTGTGGCTGAAAAGGTGTTGTTTGGGAAAATTGCTGGTGTGAGGATGTAATTCGGAAAGTCCTGTCAACCAAACTTCACAGCAGATGCCGTGAATCAGCAAAGACAAATACCTGCAGCTGGGTTGTTCACCAGGCAACAGACATGCCTAAAGCTGGGAGAATAAATAGCTGCCACGGAAGATATGGCTTCTGTTGGGGAGGGCACAGAAGTCATTGCTGGTATGCTGATGATGACCGAAATACTGCTTACAAAGAGTCAGAATGAGGAATGCATTGAATCTCTTTCCCTTCTGCTCTCTGCACAAATGCATTTTTGGAAGTCATCTGGAGAAGGGGCCTTGACAGCTTGTGACATCACACATCAAACAACAATGCCATCAAACAATCTTTTGATCTCTCAAAAGACGGTCTAATAAAAAATATGATGTCAGATGTAAATGACATCCCACAAATAAAAAATGTCTCAAAAATGCTCAAAAAAAATCTCAATGCGCTCATAGACCTAGTAATGCACTACCCAAAATCCAACAGAAAAATGATTTAGCGCCTCTAGCCTAAACAAAAATGTCAGAAGTAAAGACATTGTGAACTGAAGAGAGCAAACATTTGCATTCCCTTCTTCTCTACTTGTTGCAGTCTTTAACCTTATATCCGATTTCTAGTGGATTTTTCTTTGAATTTTTTCAGTGCAAAGTTCAGAACCAAAGTGCTGGTACCACCAAGTCCTAGCAAAAGATATATATATATACACACACACACACAACTTGTCGTTGTGTGTGTGTGTTTGATGATAGGTATTGCAACCTATTATGAATCCATTTTTTATAGGACAACATAACTACCAGAATACTGAAAATAAGTTCAAAAAGGTTTATGGCTAATTTATTATTACACAAAAAAATATAAAGAACCCCAAAATCACAGTCCTGTCTAGATAAACCAAAAAATAACAAAGGACACTGTGCGTAATATTTTATCTCTCAGTGCTGTGACTAACAACCAACGTTCATATATTGATGAAAGTGAAACCGCATCAGGAAGCCTGACAATGGCAGTCTATCAGCTTGCCGTCCGGACTACTCGTCATTTGCGGTAGGATCTTTAAGTCAAACGACTTTGTTTTAAATACTTCAGAATGACCATTCAAAAAATCATATACGAAATTCATCTGTTCCCATAAGTGTAATTGAAATGTTGAACCCGACAGCGGCCGGTGTTTCGCGACATCACAGTCGCTTCCTCAGGAGTGGATTTTCAGAACAGATGCTTCATCCCGGACTTGAGCGTCTCCAATCAGTCCCGACTGAAGTATTTAAAACAAAGTCGTTTGACTTAAAGATCCTACCGCAAATGACGAGTAGTCCGGACGGCAAGTTGATAGACTGCCATTGTCAGGCTTCCTGATGCGGTTTCACTTTCATCAATATATGAACGTTGGTTGTTAGTCACAGCACTGAGAGATAAAATATTACACAGTGTCCTTTGTTGTTTTTTAATTTATTATTACACCATACATTTGTTACACAAAATCTCCCCATAATAATTTGCTAATCACAAAGGAGTCACTTATTACAAATAGGAAGCGTCACAGATCATGATCCAGAAATAAAAAATTGTGCATTGGTTCATATCTAACTTAGAAAAAAATGGACAAATATGCCAAGGTTACAAAGTATCCAGTATGTCTGACTGTTTACATACTGCCAAAACAGATAACATAGAGGCTAATATACTAAAGTGCAAATATTATTTTTCAAAAGGGGTTTTCACATGAGAAATAGTGCAAAATGCTCAGAAATGTAAAAAAAAAATGCAAAACTACAGGCATTTTGTGTGATTTTTTTTTGCACAAAAATCCCTTTTGCAAAAATATTACACAAAGACAGGCCTTGCAGCAGTAAACATTTGGTCAGTCTACTATGTGCCAGTTTATTTAAATTCCTCAGTAATTGGGTTGCTGTAATGCAAAAATCATACAAAGCAGCTCATTAGTGGGATTTTGCTAAACTGGTGTGTATAAAAAAAAAAAGGTTTGTGAGTTTCTTTTCATAAAATAAATACACATCAATGAGCTATTTTACAGGCTGGGCCTGAGAAGCGGCGGTTTGTACAAAACCCCTAGCAGGTCAAGAGAAGCACCCCCCCTCACAGCCCCCAATGTAACAAAACTTTCCCTAGTGTTCCCAGTGGATTTCCCCGTCCTAAACCCTGAGCCTTTCAAGGGCTGTAAATGTTTGAAATAGATCCGCTAGGAAGGCTCACCCATTTGTCCCCCCCAAAAGCATCAAAAGCATCAAAATACCCACCAGGGAACCTCCCCCCATTCCAGCATGTCCCTCTCATAGGGCGGGCCACGTGAGCTCTCTTGACAGATGCAGCGGAGTTCACGTGGTCAAGCTGGTACCGTTTGGAAAGCTGGTTCCAGCTGGGCAGGAGCAAGTGGGGGGATTGACCCTGCTCCTAGAAGACCACTCCTCTGATTAACTCTTATTTACTTATTCTTCTTGAGGCCGTACAGTTCCACGTACGTCAAAGCAGGTCACAATAAATACATTTTGAATACCACGAAATGCAATCCACAGCCCATCTCCCCCCCCCCCCCCCATCTAAAACTTGAGAACAAATGGAACCTCAGTGCCCAGGAGGTGCAGCCACTGACTCCACCCTTAACTTACCAGAAGTGAAGTCACAAGTAAGCTTTGGGGGGGCGTCACCTGGGAACACCTCCCGATATTTAGAGAAATGACCTGGTCTCTCCGGGTTGGAGGGTGCAGGCACGGTGCTGCTCGTCTGCTTTTCACCGGTTTTGCTCGTACCGCTCGGGCAGGCCGATGCAGTATCGGCGGGCATTAAGCGGGCGCTCGTGACCGCCCGCCGATCCACCTCTCCCGGGCGCCCGATTTAACATTTACATCGGGTTCCACGGTGAAAGGGAGGTGGCTAGGGGACACGGTGCGGCCCCCCTAGAGCGCCTCCTCGGCAGCGGGCTCCCGGGAGAGGTGGCAGTCAGGCCGGTTAAGGAGAACGGAGGCTCAATTTTACAAGCGTCCGTTTTCCTAACCTGCGCACAGCGTGGTGCAAAGTCGTGCGGGTACTTTTTTTCTTAGGTTCACCTTTGAAAATTAGTGAAAAAAATCCACAGATTAAAAAAAAATACCTGCCATCTTTACCCTTCTGTGGGCACTTTGGACATTTCTATGTGGGTACATTGTGTGTGTGTGTGTGTGTGTGTGTGTGTATTCATTTGTGGTGGCTTATTGTAGAAACTATTCCTTGTGACAGCTGAGATGGCACGCAGACTGCTAAAAGCCTCCAGAAATCTGCAGATTGAGCCATGTAGAACGGAGGCATTTCCTGTGGGTGGTTGTAGATTTATCTTGGAAGGCTGGAACTTTTAGCTGCCTGCGCTGCACATTGCAATGATTTGAAGGAATACTTTTTGACAGCCAGTCCCGGGGGGGGGGTATTCTTGTCAGTTTCCTCCTCCTTCGCAGATTGACAGTAAAGCGTTATCTGGCATCAGGAAGCAAAATATTACCGCCAGGCAAATGGCAGCAAAGGTTATGTGCCCTAGTGGTGAGTGATGGTAACGTCCCTTTGCATCTCACAGGGGGATTTCCTCCTAGGCGAGACTTCCTTCTGACAGACAGATGCTAGCAGGGACATTCTGCTGTTACCTAGGTTCTCATCAACAATCGGAAGCAATAACCAGAGCAGAGCATTGTTTTCGTTATTCCGACATGATTAATGAGTGGATTAACCCTGCTGTGCTGAAACTAGTTCAGGCATAATCCTTCCCAGGAGGAATTCAGTCTTCCTTGCACCAGCACTTCTGATCATTGAGGTAGAGCCTCACACTGCACAAGTTCTGCTCGCTGGGGGCGGGACTGGAGCAACACCTCCAGATGTCAGCTTGCCCCTTTCTTGGCTCATTGACTTCCTCCTATCCCCTCTTTCTTTCTTAATCTTAATTCTTATGTTTTTACATTGGTTTTGGAATTAAATGTGTGTGCCTTAGTTTATCAGGTGACCCCCTTGCTTTTGAAAATGTTTCTCACCGAACAAGGCTCGTCATCTGTTTATGCTCTGTTCCTGTACCCATGTTGTACCTGTTTGGGGTTCTGATAATAACCAATACCGCAGTTTATTTGGATAGGCGCAGTTAAAAAAAAAACCAAAAAAACATTCAAAAGTAAAATCTCCTAAGGTATGAATAAACATCAGAAATAAAAGGGAGATCTTTACATCTTTCCACTGTCAGTTAAAAGAAATGCCATTATTTATTTCCCTGCTAGCACTGCTGCTTCAGGGTAGCAGTACAATCATTTCATCATAGTCAGAGGAAAGCACTGCACTAGTAGAGAATAAGTTATTATTTCTACTAAAAATTGCAACAATTGGACATTTGTTCTAAACCTTTAAAAATAATGCTCCTGTTATTTTTTTCTTTTAATGGCTCTGCCATGGGAATAATAATAATAATAATATTTATTTATAACACACTTTACCATGCTGATAAAGCATGCTCGATCCGAGTGAGTATATTTGATTCTCAGCTGACCCTTCTTGCTCTGTATAATTAAACCTTTTCAGCAAGTGAAGGGCAAAAGGAACAGCCTCCGAGTTTTAACAGAAACCCAGCGAATAGTTGGCCCCTT
This sequence comes from Rhinatrema bivittatum, assembly GCF_901001135.1. Lineage (NCBI taxonomy): Eukaryota > Metazoa > Chordata > Amphibia > Gymnophiona > Rhinatrematidae > Rhinatrema > Rhinatrema bivittatum. The sequence continues at coordinate 12,442,628 of NC_042631.1, forward strand.
TTCTTCTTTCGTGGCTGTATGTGGCAGGAATGCTTGCTTAACAGCCTCTACCCTCAAGGAGCGTTGAGGCTGAGTTTACTTTTCCCTTAGGCCAGGAAAGAACTAGAACGCGAGGAATAGCTTATTTAGAGCATATTAATTGTACATGACTTGTTCAAGTGTGTGTTCTGCAAAGTTCTGAATCCCACTCTGTTCGCCTGAACATGTGACTCTATGGCACTCATTTGGGGGTGAGCCAACCCTGCTAACTAAGGCAGTTCAGAGAAAGGTGCCAACTCTGTGCTATGGATGGGTAGGGGGAACATTTTCCATTTTGATGTTTTTTGATTTTTTTTTTAATTCATATTTTTGTTCATTTCATATTTATTTCAGTTTCAGTCAGTTGCCAAACTGAAAAAAAGATTAAATTTAAAAAAAACATTCAAACAAAAAATAACCAAAACTGGAACTCAGTTTCCCTCATCACTGCTTCAAGTGAGCCCAGGCCCTTCTACGCCACCCTCCCCATCCCCACAAGTGAGCCCAGGCCCCTCCACTCCACCTTCCCCCTGTATCCCCACAAGTAAGAAGGGCTGGAGCCTCCTAGCACCTACTTATCCCTTCTTTGGATTCTTCTTTAGTGAAGAAAGGGGCAGGAATGATCCCCCCAGTTGCTCCTGCCCTGCTGACTCCTGATGCAGAATGTCACTGGTAGACCCTGAGACTGGTGCCAATGTTTTATGGCCATAAAACAAAATAGTGGCATCTCAGAGCTGGCTAAAGCCATTTTGCAGTGTATGATTGCAAAAGGACTCCAAGGAAGCTTGGGGAGACTAACACTATGATGTGTTTCGGCCATGAATGTGGCAGGTATGTAAGGAGGGGGTTGAGTCATGGGGTAAAAGACCCAAGAGGAAAGTAGCTGTTGGCTTGCATTTGAGTATTTTTATAAGCACATCTAAGAAAAGAGGATTAATCTCAAGTGAGAAGACTGGATGGGCTATTTTGGTCTTTCTTTGCCTTCGATTACTACTTTAACAATGTGAACCTGTGATTTAAATGTTGGTAAGCTGGCTCAGTCTTCTGAAAGATCTGAAATGTGTGTATAGGTTAAAACTGGGTAATAATTAATAGGTTCTCTGTTTTGTCAAATGCTTAAGCATAAAAAGCATCCTATTATTTTTATCTGTAGTCATGTTGGTCAGCGTGCTGCAGCAGATGTTAAGTCTTTTTGTCTGCACAGCTGATACAGTCCAGGTGTGTCCATGCCCAAACACATGGCCTGGGAATGCCATGTGGCTTGGGGAGAGATTACTCTTTGAACCTTCCGTGATTCTGGAACTTGAAGTCTTTCGTTGTCAGCTGGAGTGGTGCGCACGGGAGGGTAACGCCTTCTTCAGTTACTCATTATGATAACTCTTAAGTGTTTGATATGACACACGGACTCTGGAAGTGCATCAACGATTGTGTAATCTATAGAATATTTTGAGGGCAAACAAGCATTACTAGAAAAATATAGTCAAACCCCAATTTATATATAGTAATAATCTATATTAATCTCCATGGAAAGAGGGGAAAGCAATGGTCAAGAATCTACTCCTCTTAACTGAGCCCCCAACCTCTTTTCTGCTTTTTATTTTATTTTGTTGTGTGCCTTTTGTGGGGTCTCCATTTCCATTCCAGAAGCATCTTAGAGTAGAGAGTAATAACCATTCAGGACATGATACCATTAACTGCATTGACTGGAACATTTCATGCAGTTTGGCTGTCAGACATCACTTACACAAAAAGCTGGAACTCTTCTAACACTCCTGAGTGCTGACCAGCCGGCTGTCACTGAAGCACATCTGTCTTCTGCAGTCACCTGTCTGTTAAGCAGCTATTGCTGTCTCATAACCTGACAGGCACTCCAAACTCACTTGAAGACATTAGTCTAGGTTTGTTCCCTACAGTGAATACAAATTGTACAAAGAATGGAGCATGTGTGACCTAATACAACCTGATTTTGCTTTCTGGAAATTACATTTGGCAGATATATCCTCATGTTTTGAACTAAAACTATGAACTAAAATAATACTAAAATAAGAGGCAACTTTTTAAAATGATTGGAGGTGCTAAAATCAATTTAATAAAATGATCCCTCTCCAGATACAATGAAGGGACTTGTTCATAAGCACCCAATGCAAAATGACAAATCCAGGATGCAAATTAATTTACTGCTCATTCCAACAGTTTCAAAGCTTGTTTTTGCTAACTACACTAGTGGGGGGGGGTCATTTTCCAAAGTGATCGCACGCGAAAAGGGACTTTTCGCGTGCGATCACTAAATGGGGGCAGAGTTGGGGCGGTGTGAAGACCGGAACAGGAGGAGTCGGGGCGGCACCGGGGCAGACGCCACGAAGACATCGCAGACAGCGAAAAGGTAAGAACCCTTTTCGCTGCCAATTTCACGCCCAATAGCACCACCTTTTCGCAGGCCCACTTCGCCCCTGTAGGATCTTCTGAGATTAGGAGATTGGGCACGTAGGGAAGAATAATCCTGACCGCAGGCAGACGATGCTGGATTCTGTGTTAGGAGCCACCACCCAGGAAAAGGTCCTCAGACCTCATGCGGACAATGCCTTGATATCTTCAGCTCAGTGTGTGGCGGCAGTCAAAAAAAGGCAAATAGAATGTTAGGAATTATTTGGAAAGGAACAGAGAAAAAAACTGAGAATATCACAAGGATTTTGTATAGATCCACACCTTGAGTATATAGTGTGCAATGTGAAATGGTAAAAATGAAGAAAAAATATAAAAAGTAGGAGCACATTTTAAAAGCACAAAATGTTAAAAGTTACCTGTATGCGGGTAATTATAACCATTTTTTCTAGAGCTGTAACAAATGTAAACATCTTGGGCAGATCAATGAATTCTGTTCATTGGATATAACATAGGAATGCCACTAAGAACCTGAGCCACTAAGCTCTTTTCTGATGGTGAATGAGCTCCTAAGTGAATCAAGGTTTCTGTGTAACACATTTCCATTATTACAGCATGCTGTATCAAAATATAGCCGAGCTACCAAACACATCATTTTTAAAATGTTTATTCACTGCAGCTTATTGTAAGCAGCTCAGAGGAGAAGCCAGAATATTCAGTCGCTGTGTAGCTCAAAATGTTAGCTGGATTAGCCCATATATTCAGCGATGCAGCTGCCTCAGTATGCCCCTGACTTATCCGGCCAATGTTTGGCCAGATAATAAATAATCCAGCTAGAATTTAACTGGATAAGTGCCCAAATATTAACTTAGCCGATAACTTCTGAGCTATCCAGCTAAATGCTTCTGAAAATCATGAGAGGTCTAGAACGGGTAGATGTGAATCGGTTATTTACTCTTTCGGATAGTAGAAAGACTAGGGGGCACTCAAAGTTAGCATGGGGCACATTTAAAACTAATCGGAGAAAGTTCTTTTTTACTCAACGCACAATTAAACTCTGGAATTTGTTGCCAGAGGATATGGTTAGTGAAGTTAGTATAGCTGTGTTTAAAAAAGAATTGGATAAGTTCTTGGAGGAGAAGTCCATTACCTGCTATTAAGTTCACTTAGAGAACAGCCACTGCCATTAGCAATGGTAACATGGAATAGACTTAGTTTTTGGGTACTTGCCAGGTTCTTATGGCCTGGATTGGCCACTGTTGGAAACAGGATGCTGGGCTTGATGGACCCTTGGTCTGACCCAGTATGGCATGTCCTTATGTTCTTAATATTAACCTCATTGTGTTTTGGGATGGTTCACACAAGCAGTTTGCCACACTGAAACGCTTAAGAAGTATGCAAACACTTCCATTAGTAGCAATGCCCACCCAAGGGGCAGATTGAAATGGTATTAGCAGTCACCAGGAATGGCAAACCCAAGGAGACGTGTTCTACCATACAGGAGTGAGCTGCAGGACAGTCTGCATTTGGTTAACCATTGTTAGTTTTGATTCCAGTAAATGTACTTGTTGGCTTGGGCAACATTACTACAAATAGACATCTCCACTCTACTCTGTGACTTGGATTGGAGAGATAGCATTTGCATCTCACTTTTCGCTGGTCAATTTCAGAGCATCTTTTTTCATCATTAACATCCATTGGTTGAAATATGATCATGATTCACACGGTCTGATTCTTCCAGCATTCAATTAAATAACACATCCTCCTATTTTTGCTTTTCAGGATTGGTTTTCCTTTGCTCCATCAGGAATATTTGCAGTTAAGAAACTGTTTCCTCTTCCTCATGGCGTGTGTGTGTGTGTGTGTTTGTGTGTGAGACAATTTGGTGGGAAGTGTTTGGTAACCATTTTAGATTGAAAACGTGCAACAATAGTAACAACAGGAATTTATTAAGAGAAAAATAGTCTGATCCTTCTCTTCCGAGGCCACGCGTGCCATTTCCTGCTCATCTTTAATACACTGTAGTGTCACCCATTTAGAAAACTACTGGAAAACAAATATGTAAAATGTGCAGAGAGGAATGTCTGAAAATACTGCAAGAATTTCCTCAAGAGGCATGCGATCCTTTTGCAGAAAAATTACTTTTTTTGAGGAGTAAATTGACATAGTTCAATAGAGTAACCTCAGTAGGTATACAAAAGATAGCTCAGGGTCTGCTCGCGATCCTTTTCCAACCTACTTTATATTAAGCCCTCTGAATTGGATCTTGCTCCATGCTTGCTGTCTGTAGTAAATGTAAGTTTAGGACAGAGCACTTCGCCTACTTTATTAAAAGAAGCACTTATTCAACTAATCATTAAAAAAATTGAGCCTGGATGTTATCTGAGACTTCTTGTTATAGGCCAATGTTTAGTCTACCTTTTTTATGCAGACTTATAGAAAAGGTTGTATATTATCAAGTGACTGACTTCTTGTTAAAAAAAAAAAACAAAAAAAAAGTCTTACCCCTAAGGCAATCAGTTTGGGGTTTTTTTAGGTCCAGTTTCAGTATGGAAACCCCATTGGTGGCTTTGACTAATGAAATCTGGTTATGGTTGGATTCAGGGAAAGAAGTGTGATCTCTGTGTCTGACACTATTAACCATTTGTTATTATTACAGTGATTGTGACATCTGGGGGTGGTACAAATGGCCTTGAAATGCTTTTATTCGTTTATGCCAAACAGAACCTATAAAGTTATGTGGGCACAAATAGTTTCTGCCCGTAAACCATTGTTATGCAGCATTCCTCAGGGCTCTATATTGGTCCTTGTAATGTTTAATCTATATATAGCACCTTTAGCTACCTTGATAAGAGAACAAGGGTTTAGTTTCTCTATATGCACAGATGACATTCAGCTTGGAGCATTTACTGACTTCGTAGATGGACGGGATTAAATAACTGCTTGACTTTAATTGCTAAGTAGCTGGACGAGCATCTGAGCAAAACAGAAGCTTGATGTGGGAGATCATTTCAGCTGTGAAAAGGTCATGCTTTTTTTTAATCTACAATTTCTATATCAAGCAAAAGCTTTTTGTTAGATAAGAAAGACTTTGAATCATTAGTACATTCTTTGATCGTTTCAAGGCTTGATTGCTGTAATGCCTACATATATATAAGGGTTGTTTCATGAGACTCCAGAGATGGTTGCAAGTTGATGCAGAAAATGGCTGCCAGATTGATTTTTGGGGCTAAGAAATATGATTTGGTCACTCTGCTTTTGATAAAATTGCACTGGTTTCCCATCTCTGTGATGAGTAGATTTAAGATCCTCGTTAGTTAATAAGACCGTGAGACAAGGTTTTCCTCTGTATTTGGTGGATCTTTTGACTCCAAACAGTCCATCTCATTCTCTTCACTCCTTTCAATGGCATCTGTTGCTGGTTCCCTCTCCCCCCAGATTGGGATGGTAACATTCAAGCTGAAGCGTGCATCAGCCCACACCCAGGGACGCGGCTGTTTTATAACTTGCACCCGCCTATGCGCACTTCTTATAAAATAGCCTGGCCATGTACATAAGTGACTGCACGCATGGGCACGCAAATCCCGTTACTACCGCATAAGTTGGAGAATTTTAAAGTGTCGCACACCCATTCCATTCTCAGTTTACCAGTTCATCCACCAGTTCACCCAGTTAAACAGCTAGGTCCCTCCAACCACCCCCATGATTTGATAGCCTGTGCCCCCCTAGTTACCATCATCCATAGCAGAAGCAGAGTTACGCAGCAGGAGACCTTGGCGTGCGGCAGGGTGCATTAAGTATTTACGCACGCATCTCTTGGCTAGGACCCGAAATACCCATGGCCCACCCAGACCATGCCCAATCCCCTCTCCTTTTTGGAAGTTTTTAAGATTTGTACGCTGCGGCATTAAGCCCGACTTCTTCACGCATCCCCTAATTGCTGCACACATTGGGTTATTAAAATTCACCTTTTAGGCTAGAACAAACCCATGGAGTAGCATTCAGCTAAGTTGTTCTGTTTCTATGGAATAGCCCCTCTTATTGTAGCAAGAGTGAAAAAATGTTATTTGAAATTTCATAAGAGTCTTAAAGGCCTGATTGTTCACTCAGTAACTAATATGAGCTTGCATTTTTTAACTGTAGTATTGGATTATTTTTATTTTGTAATTTATGGAGTTTATTTTATTTTGCATTAATTTGTTTTAGTTTGGGATATTTTTTAGAAAGTATAATGTTATGCGTTTTTAAGCTATTTATAGTTTTATACATTTGAAATTTGTTAACCACTTTAATGGTATTAATGAATTTGTGATATATCAAGTAAATAAAATAATAATTAACCCCGGAACCTGGTAGGTCTAATAATGCAAATTTCACCTTGAACAACAGAAATAAGATATTAAAATACAGAAAACCTTTATCTGCCATAATAACAGCTTCCAATCAGAAATGCAGCTTCTGCACTGGTTAGTGCAATTCAAACACAAATTTTTAAAACAATTCAGTTACTGGATTTCCTGTTTACTCCAGGCAAATCAAACCTTTTGTCAAAACACATTAGCCCCGAAGGGGGAACGGGATGTTCCACTCCTGGCTCTGGAGGCGACAATTACCAACTGTAACGCTTGGAGGAACATTGCCCTGTGTAATAATGCTGTGTGCAGCTATGTTGAAAAAAGAGAGAGAATATTCCACAGGTGTTTGCAGGATTCTGCAGATACCGTGCTGTGCAAGATACAGTTAGATTGCTGCTCGCTCCCTATTAGTGAGCAGGAGTAAGAGTGTAATTGTAACACTTTGTAGTTACAGTGCTTTAATATTTATGGTGTAGTAGAAAAGCCGAAGTAGTTGAGTCTGTGTAGGTTCTCTGCACTAATGGGGTAATTTTCAAAAGGAGTTATGCACGTAAATGTAACCACTATTGTAGCAATTTTCAAAAGCCTACTTACACGAGTAAAGTGCAGTGACTCAAGTAAAATCCAGCTTTACTCAAGTAAATATTTTTTTTTAAATCAGGCCCTTAAGTAGTTAGTACCCTATATGCCTTTATTATCGCTTTCAAGTGATTTCTCTGAATTGAGTAAATCTTCGCAGTCCGTTACAGTATCTTTTGTGATTTGAGCTGTTGACTAGCATAATTTTTGCATCCTGAACCTAGAGAAAAAAAAAATTGTTCTTCTGCTAACAAAAGACTGAAAGTAAACTCCAACACTACAAGCAGAAAGATAAAGAAAATAAGAAGTTGTCTTACAACAACCATGGTGACTCAAGTTGGAGCATGGTGGGTTGTCACTTTACATGATAGCCAAATAGTTAAATTGCTACCAGCAAAAAAGGATCATGCAGTAAATGTCTGAATCACACAAGAGTACCATCAGCAAAATCTAAAAAAAACAAAAAACAACCAGAATCTTTTGAAGCAGGCCATAGAGGGAACTAGAGATGGGGGCTCCATCTTCTGCAATCCACAATTCATGGTCAAGAAACAAAGCGAAAAATGTTCTAATCCAGACCTCTCTTTCCAATTTAAATCATGGATTGCATGGAAGAGAGACATTTCTGGCTATATATCGGGGCAAATAAAATAACTACAATTATGTCAAGCCTGTTTCAAATGTCAATAAAACTATAGTGGTCGATTTTAAAAAGACCGCACACGCAGTTCCCAGTACGTGCACATGGACGCACCGATTTTATAACACGCGCGCAACTGGTGCACGCATGTTATAAAATCTGATGGCCACGTGCACACCGGATTTTAAAAGCTGCGTGCGCATGTGCAGGCAGCATGCGCGGGGTGGGGGCGGGGAAGTTTTATAAATATGCACGACGATGCAATCGGGCCTCCCTCAGTTCCCTCCCAGTCCGCTCCAATTAAGAAGCGGACTGGGAGGGAACTTCCCTACCCTCCTACCTAAGATTCCTCCCTCTTCCCCTCTCCTCCCCACCCCCTAAGCCTATCCTACCTTTTCTAAAAACATTTTATTGTATTAATTACTGCTCCTCTGGAGCAGCAGTATTCTCCATGCACTGGCTGGCTGCCGGCACGTGCTTCCCCAGGACAGTGACATTGCTACTGGTAGGAGCTCTGTTTGCACTCTCTGTTTCTTCCATATTATTGGATATAAAGACACTGCCAGTTAACCGACTTGGGCCTCCAGGAAATCTGGGCAACGTGCATGGAGGGACTGTGGATAAACCCAAACGGTTAATGAGCATGGGAAGGCTGGATTTTAACATGGAACTAGCCTTCTAGCAAAGGTGGTATGGGCCGTCACTGTAACAGATTTTGGGTATGCTTGGAGGGATATGTAGGAAAAGGGTACATAGATCTAAGATGTGGGGAGAGGGAGCTGATGTTGAGATGCATCTGGAAACTCATAGGCTCGTCTATCCAAGTGCATGAAAATCAAATGAGAAGGATAGATGGGCCATTTTGGTCTTTATCTGGTCTTTATCGTGCACTATGTTAAAGTAGATTATCTGCATCATATCCACCCCCAGCATCCACAGCTACAGCTGTAGAATAGCACCATTTGCCTTTCTCACGTTTTCATTATCTTCAGTGACTTTTCCCTTCATGTACCTGCTGCAACACCAGAATCTTACCTCTCCTCAGTAACAATAATACCATTTGCCACAAAGACATTTTTAATAGGAGACTTTTTTTTTTAATCACATCCTTGGTCCCTACTGCACTCAATGTCAATAGCAAGAGATAAGTGAATAAAAATATATCAGCTGCTAAATAGGCTTAATTCCTACATCTCGAATGGGGATTGTAATATAGTAGCATCCAAATGACAGGTAGGAGTTGATTCTTGCTGCATACAGAAACCACTGACTGGCTGATAGTGGACAGAACTCCTGGTTGGTATCCTGATGTTCAGAGCCACAGCTCTTTACATTTTCAAAATTCAGACTGTCATATAATAGGCTTCATCAAGCCAAGAAGTTGTAATGTTTGAGCATTGTGATCTGCCACATAATTGCTAAAAAAAAACACCACCACAAAAACCTGTTTGATGAATATATTTGTGTCAGGCAGCAGGTACCAATAAAACACCATGGGACAAACAACAAAGAAGATAAATTTATTTGCAGTGGCAGGAGACTTCTAAGCACCTGAACAAACGGCATCTAAACATCTCCTCGTGGAAATTTGTATTCATTGCTTTTGCCAGTCACTAGCGCACCTGCTGAGACAATGTTCTCAATAATAAATGTCATCAGAACTACGAAAGAAAGTAGATGACAGTGATGACCATGATTGCTACTTCAGTCTACTGAGATAAGAACTGCTCTGAATTGAGAAACACCACTTTATAAAAGCATTTCCTCAAAACTATTTACAGCAAAATAAACTCACTACTGTAACTCAAACAAAGCCTCTCCGGGAGTAACAGTGATCCATCAGGAAGTTACATTCTCATGGCTATCATGTGATTAGTAGGCGAGCTAGCCCCACATCTGAATACAGAAAAGAAATGTCTGAAAATGAGAACTTTGGAGTGGAAGAGTAACCTAGTGGTTAGACCAGCAGGCTGAGAAGCAGGGCAGCCAGAGCTGAAATCCCACTCCTCCCACTGTGTGAACTTGGGCAAGTCAATTCACCCTCCATTGCCTCAGGTACAGAGATTGTTTCCCTCTGGGGAAGGGAAATTACCGCTATGCCTGTAATATAACTTGCCTTCAATAATTAAATCTAAAATCCAAGTCTGTGGGTTTGTAATCCCCCTCCTGTATCCTCACAAGGAAGGGGGCTCTGGTATTAGCTTCTTTCCAGTCTGGGGGTAAGATTACCTTCTAGGCTCATAGGGCTTTTGCATGCTTGGACTTTAACAACCTTCATGCACTGACTTGTGTTCCAACTGAACATTTTACTACAACAAAACCTTTTTGAGTGTGACAATCTGGTAAATAGTACATTTACTTGGTGATGAATCTGTTTCTTCCATTTGCGCATTCACAAGCCACACAAACAGGATCCCCTTGTTTTTCTAGAACATAAGACTTGCCATCCTGCGTCAGACCAAGGATCCATCAGGCCCAGCATCCTGTTTCCAACAGTGACCAATTCAGGTCTCAAGTACCTGGCAGGATCCCAAGGGGTAGACTGATTCCAAGCTCCTTATCCCAAGAATAAGCAGTGGATATCTGCAACCCAACCTTAGTAATAGTTTATGGACTTTTCCTCCAGGAACTTGTTCAATCTGTTTTTAAATTCAGCTACACTAATAGCTTTTACCACATCCTCATTCTCTTATCTTAGGATCTCTGAGAGCTCCTATGCCTCTCGGAAAATCCCTATGCACCTGAAATCCAAGGGTTCTCTGCTCCTCAGCAAGATAGTCTCCTCTCCTGTCTTCTTGTTTTCTGCACCTGCTTGGCACCGACTCCTCGCCTGGCGTGTAATACTTCTTGGCACCGTGCACACCGACAGCCCTACAGTTAGTGTTAAAATTGTTGTGCCTGCTGTCTGAAGAAATCCCACATGCCAACAGGCCTGATGTGAAAAGGCCAGCCAACAGGAAGGACTTCTTCTCTGTCCGTCCGTCCGTCCATCCCCCCACCCCCAACTCACCCTTAAAATTGTGCTAACATCTCCTATGGCAATTACAGAGTCCTCCCTAGGGGACTGCCTTTCAGTCCTCCTCCTCCCAACTTGACGACAATTACATAGTGCTCTCCAGCAGCTGCCCAAGTACCTCCAGACCTCTGAACAACCTCTTCACTGAATATCGCGTGGGTGTGAGGGGACCGCTGCCAGGTCAGTTAGCACAGGGGATTTCCCAGCAGCTAGCATGGAAGTTTTACGTAATTTTCTGTTAACATCTACTTTAGTACCAAGGCCGGACCATTGAGGGAAAGTTTTAGTGCGTGCTCAGTATAATATATTCCATAACAGCTAAGTCCTGTTTTAACGTGCACATGAAAATGTCGCTAAATTGCACACTAAAACATTTTGAGCGTGAGTTATATTGCACTGGCCCCTTTGTGGTACATGTGCCACTTTCTCTTCCTTTATTCCCATACAAACTGAGTTTTATATCTACACTAGTTCTAAGGTAACAATATTATCAGGTGTTGTATTGTGTAAAAATAACCATATTTGAACTGTACATGACGCAGTTCAGTAAACCGATGTGAAGGTACGTCTGATACAACGGTATATAAATGCCAATAAACTAATCTGACTTTCGGATTGTACACAGTGTCAGTACTATGAGGACACCCGGTTACAATGAGATCAGCTTCAGCTTTGAATGGGACTGCTTTTCAGAAACAGAGCTGAAATATCCTTCATCCCGGTGATAGCTGTGTACATTTGGAATGTAATCAAAGCATGAGTTACTTCTGTACTTGTCGCTGGCTTTAGTTTTAACTTGCCGAATGGTTATTTTAAATTGTATTCTCTTTTGTTGTACTTATGATTAGGCAGCCATACTGATCGATTTCAAGGAAGAGGAGATGAGTAAATCCTGTTTTCACCCCATTGCATGTAGGGAGATGTAGTTCTCATTTTCCTATTGGGTTCCCTATGTAAAATAAGTCTACATCTCCTTCCATGTAATGGGATAAAACCAGGACTGGCTCAGTTTGTCAACATAGTTATATGGTCACCCTACTTATACTTAGTAAATAGCATTTACAAAAGAACGTTTCTGCAATGCACATTGCACAGGTATACTGACAAAACTCTCCACAGAAAATCCACTACTAAGGGCCTGATTCAGTGAGCTATTTTCGCAGAGATACAGGATGGGAGAAAAGCCTTTGTGAATCAGGCCCTAAAATTGTTGGTCCTGTATGAAACTGGGATATTTTCCAGCACAATAATGCAGCAGTTTATTATTTATTTAACATTTTTATATACCGAAATTCATGTAGCAATGTTACATATCATTTCGGTTTACATTATAACATTAAACACGCATGAAAGAATGTGATTACATCGAACAGGTAGATGAACTTGGATCAAGAAAACTTGGGAATAAAAATACGATGAATACTAAACGGTAATGAGATTTTAGAACTGAGACCTGGCTAAGTGTCTAGGAGTCACGGAACATGGTGTACATTTGGATAGATTGAGGTGAGATTATTGGTATGGATGAACTCCTAGCCTTAGTAGGCAGTGATAGAAGTCTCTCTCTCTTGGTTATGTTCTTGATGTTAGGGCTTTATAGAGTGCACAAGAACCAATAAAACCTGCCAGTGAAAGAACAACTGAAAGAGCCTTCATTATTTAATAAGGAATAAACTTTCAGCTGCCATTTCAAACAGGAATTACCCATAACAATTATCTATTTCTATATAAAAGGCTTGTATTGGTTGGTCAGTTGGTTGATTACACGCATACAAACGTGTACATGCATGCATAAGTTCATGCTAGCGCACAAGCATGCAGAAGTGTGCACGAACTTACAGAAACATGCAGAGGCTCCCAGATGTGCACACACCAGCTTACACAGGCTCATACAAGCATATGCACAGGCACAAATCCCCACATAGACAGCAGAGGTATCCACACACGCATACACAGGCACACAACCACACGGAAGCTGTAACAGACAAGACGACCAGAGCAACACTGGGCACTTTTTGATATTTTTAAACAAAGGCTCAATCAAGCAATCAAATAAGTAGCCATAGATTGATCCCTCAGCTAGATTTTTTTCTTTTATTTGCATCATGCTTATTCAAAATGTACACTCTTCCTTTTCAAATACATGCACTATTCCCAAAAAAAAGAATTCTCACCTGGAATGTTTAATAGGATCGGAAGAAAGGATTCTATTAAGTGTCTTGCTCTATAATGAAACAATGATTTTGGGAAATGGAAAGCATCACAAATCCATCATAGAGGAAGGCAACAAAAACCAAGCAATGCTCAAGCTTCCCAGTCATGTGCAAAACGAGCTTCGGGACTAATGCTCCACCTTCAAAGAGGCTGATTTTGCTTGTCTAATTTTTCTTAAAATTTTCCCTTGCAGGATTTACTAAGCATTTTTTACCCTGCAGATACAGAATGGTAAAATCATGCCCTTAGACTCTAAGTTCTCAGTGGTCAAGGAAATACCAATAGTACCCGAATGTAATCCACTTTCAAGTGGTTGACTAGTCACAAAAGGTGGAATATACATTAAGTTATATTTTCAATCATATTGTATATGCTTTAATTTGAGACGGTTTATGAACAACACACTAGAGCATAAGGGTCCTGATTAAAAAATGGGGAAAAAATGCCCAAAGTCTTTTAACGTGTCTTCAGTATTCATTGTTGGAACAATACAAACAGACTTATGGTTTGTGTATGAGGTATGCTCAGAATGGACTCTCTCGTGTCATATCATACCATTAATACATTATGAGAAATAGCATTAATACATTATGAGAACGTGAGAACATTGCAAGCAAGGTCAGAGTGACCCTTCTTCCAATTGGCTGTCAGTAGATTATTTCCGTGTAGTTCAGTTCTCTGCTGCAGACGTTCTCCCAATGTATTTTAGAAATCTGTCCTCTGTTAAACAAATATATTGATTCTTGTACATCTGCTAACATAACAAATGATGTCTGGACAGCCTTATGCATGCTAATAATCTCTTATAATGTCATGTCATCATTGATATTTAATTTCACCTTCACCTACATAGGGCTTTCATTTCTGCTAAGATGCTGGGTGTAATACTTTGCCTGGAACTGAAGAAATAGACAATGATCATTCTGAGTATAAAAGAAAATTAATATCATATTTACTAAAAAAAAAAAAAAAATACAAGCTGAGTAGATTAACATACATGAGAGATGGTGAAGTAATATACGATGACTAGATTTTATGTATAATGAGATTTCTGCATAAATAATGATTGCCTTAAAGTTTCAGATTTTAAAGAAAGATTTTAATTTTTAAAATGAATGTAGTTAATATTAATCATGCGATTTGCACAAGGGGTTATATTTATGAAAAATTGTTTTCCAGTTATTTTGAGTAGTTTGTACTTTTAGTTCTCTGTTCGGGCGGCATGGTGTGGACCCACCAAGTTTGCTTTACAAAGGATTTTCTTCCATTTTGTTTCTAAAGGAAGAAACTTCTAGGATCAAGCCCCTAATTCATTCCAAATTGTAATCAATAAAAAAAGAGGAAAAAATTGATCTAAACAGTAGTGCTTGTAGCTTGCAAACCTGTTCAGCTCACTTTATTCAGTATGGTTGCGAAACTTCATATTCCCTGTTCTTTGAGCTGTTTCCACGTAAGGCTTCTTGGACAGAGCATCGTTGAATAAGTGAAAAATAAATACATAGCGATTGCTGTGTTGGGTCAGAGAAAAAAGGTCCATCGTGGCAGGGATCCTATTTCAGACAGTGGCCAATCCAGGCACAGGTTACCCCAGCGGATCGTTAAGAGCAGATCCATTGCTTGTTGCTCACTCCCAGAAATAAGCAGTGGTTTTCCCCAAGACCACCTGCTTGATTGTACACAGAGTGAAAAAAAAAAATAATTTCTCCAATTTCTTTTATACCTGCTACCTTTTTAGTTTCATGAAGTGTTCTCTAGTCCTTGCTTGTTCCACCCTCTATCATTTTTGGCAACTCTTCTCTGTACCTTTTCTAGCTCCACTACATTTTGAGCGCGGATGACTAGACCTGAGCGCAATACTCAAGATATGTTTGCTCCCTAGAGCTGCACAGAGACATTATGATATTCTCAGCCGTATTCTCCATTCCTTTCCAAACAATCCCTAACATTCTGTTTGTTGTTTTAACCACCGTTGTGCACTGAGCTGAGGATTTTAGCGTATTGTCCACCATGATTCCTTTTCCTGGGTGATGACCCCCTAATATGGAAACCCAGCATTGTGGACCCGTTAGGTTTATATTTTTCTCCAAGTGCATCACTTTCCATTTGTCTTAATTAAGGGTTCGATTTTCAAACTGCATTTCACCACGACAGGGCCTAATGGCCACTGACCTGACCAGCCCCCCTCCCTGCCCGCTTCTTTTCGATGGCCTGGCACGTTGCACGTACTGGGGGTTATGCACGTGGCCGGGCCCTTTCAAAAATGCACTTGGCGCGCGCACGCAGGGCACAGCAGGCCATCGAAAATTCAGGCTTAAATTTCTTCTGCTATTTAGATGCCCAATTCTTTGGTCTGGCAAGGTCCTTCTTCGGTTTCTCACAATCTGCATTTTTTTTTTTTTTTTAACTACTTTGAATATTTTTGTGTATTCTGAAAATTTTATCACCTCATTCATTGCTTTCTTTTCCAGGTCATTAATGAATAAGTTACAAAGTATTATGTTTTTAATTATGAAATGTGAGTACAAGAAATGGATGACTTGGCTGTAGCCCAGCTTGAATCGGTTTAGCTTCAAACAGCAACGGTGCTGAGAGAAACACTGTTGGTAGAGATTTTATCCAGTTCTGACCCTGTTCTGATGTTCATTGGAGAAGCATATTGAGTGTTGATCTTCATCTAGGGATGGGTGAACTGATTCAGATGATTTTATTCTGAACTATGTCCAGCCAGGGGCAGAGAAGAAGCAGGATTCTTATAATGAAAATCAAGTGAGCAATAGGTATATTAGTCATTTTGGCTAAAATCTCCCTAATTTCCTGGTTCGGATATTAGAACATAAGAATTGCCATGGTAGTCAGACCAAGAAGGACCATCGAGCACAGCACTCACTCTCCAGGAGTGTCCAGTCCAGGTTTGTTTGTGACCCAGGCAGATTCTATAAACTAGATCTAATTCCTGATACTCATTCCCAGGGAAAGAAATAGGTTTTTTTTAGTCTCCCTGGCTAATAATGTGTTATGAGGTTTCCCTCCAGGAACGTGTCCAAACCTCTTTCAAAGCCTGTGCCTTGTCCACGTCCTCTGGCAACACGTTCCACAGCTTGATAGTGCACGGAGTGGAAAAAGTACTTTCTAGAATTAAAAATCAGTTCACAGGTTCACCTTTACCTTTGAAGCTTTGCACTATCTATGTGTACTTGGAATAGTTTGAATCGGTGAGTATTCACAAATCCAAAACATCCAAATCTGAATCACATTTGAAGGAATTGAAGTTCACTCTGATTGTCCAAATAAATTTGTCAAATATTTGTTAAGCCAAATCTTAATTGAACAGACTAACACTCATTCCTGTATTCCATTATCCACAAATCTATGTTTATAGAATTTGAGGAGACTGTGAAAAATGATGTAATTTTAGGGTAGTTGGTCAACCTTTGACCTAAATCAGAAATGCATGGGTTGCATTTAAAACTGGAATAGCTAGCAAAGGCATAAACTTGGTAAATTGTAATTCCTTACTCCAGAAAGACACTTTCTGTATTTTTATTTTGGGGGGGGGGGGGGGGGGGGTGGGGTTTAACATTTTTTTTGAATAATTTTCCTTTGTGATCATTTATCTTCAGTCCTTAATGGAGAAGGAGGTTTCCGGTGACCGACTGGGAAAATATTCCATAGAGATAATTTTATGTTGGTCTATCGTCGTTCCGAGAGCTCTCAGACAAAAGAAACAGAGACCAGTTCATCATAACAATCAGTACTGTCAGCTCGGCATGAATAGTAAAAGGTTGTGAAAAGACAGCTCAGCGTGAAACTTCTGTAAATGAGAGAGACCTGGCATGTGTTGATATATTCTCGTATTCATCAAGGAAAACAGACCTGAAATGTCTGCAACACCAAAAAAAAAAAAAAAAAGAAATAGATCACACCAGACTCCAGCTTAAAACACCTAGATTGGTATTGATTGCCGGCAATTATTTTCTGAGAAAGATTGTGCACAAATGGAATATGAATCCAAAGAAGAAAGGAGGTTTGGGGAGGTAGCAAGCTCTGAGTTTAATGCACTGAAAGCTCTCGGAGCTGGGTCACAAACTAAACATTTCTGCTTTTCAGTGCTAAATCCACAATGCTATGTACAATATTTGACACAATTACAACACATCAGAGCCCTGTTGAGTTTGTAAGGTAAATATAAACTGACTGCTGGTGGACTGTACAGATATTTTTCATTTTATATTTGAACTGTTATGTTTCTAGAGATATAACCTAGCAGCCTTTATCACCACGCTATTCGTATATAATAAAGAACAAAATGTAATAATGCAAGGTGATACCTCTTTATTGGACTAACATATTTCTTGATTTGTCCAATAAAAAGATATCATCTTATATTATTGTGTTTTGCTTGTTAACCATGATTTCTATGCATTCAGGTGGGCTAACATGGCAACCACACTACTTTTATGCTACAAGCTGAATTGTTCATCTGTCTGACAGCTGTTGGGAGTGTCCACTCTTTAAATGGGGTGATGCACGGTGCAAACAGGAGAAGAACTCAGGCCATACTGATTTCTCTTTCCTCTCTGGGATTCCTGACCCCCAGAGAGCCATTAGGATCGGGAGCCCTGTACAGAGGCAAGGGCAGCCATGAGGGAGGCAGAGACAGAAGCAGGGAGAGCCATTGGACCTGAACAGGAGGGATAGTGATGGCAGACTAACGTCGGCGGTGGGGGTTGGAGAGCAATTCATTGCTGTGAATTTTTTGCTGGTTTCCACTTGTCTATTTGCTAAGCCTTTAATTTGTTAACATCCTTGTATTGTCAGAAATTATAATGAAATTAAATTGTATTTGTTGTTTTTCTTTTTGAAGAAATATTACACAAATATTAATTGGGCTTTAATACTAGAAACAAACCTGATGAATGAAACTGTTCCTGAATTTATATTTTCCAAAGAAGCTGGATGGGTAAATATTTGCTTCTAATGACCAAGGAGGTGTAGACAATAATTATTCTGCATATATTGGGAGCAGGTGCTCAGTACAACTACTGGAGTCTGTTAGAAAGTGGAACGATTAGTTTGTTTTCATTCAGGGAAGCAGAAATAAATGCCAGCCAACTGCAGGTGATATTTGTTGAATGTTGACAAATAAAGATTTTACTAATTGCCAGCGATCAGTCACAGGGCTGCAACAAAACCTTTCAAGAACAACAACAGTGGTATTCTATGGAACTGTCCGTTTACAGAGTGTTGTACATGGTTAGTCTCTTGGTCTCCTAGGGTCTGCACCTGGAAACTGAGGGGCCGAATGCAATATCAAGCGTGAAAAAACGTGCATCCAAACTGGGTGCATGCATCCTCCTCTCCTGGGCACCCAATACAATAGGCAAATGAGCTACCAAGCTAAAAAGGACACACTAGGAATAAATTGGGCATCCCTAGCGCGTCTATGGCATTGGGCGCCCAGAAGAAGTGGCTTGTGCGCGGGTTAGGGAAACAGACACTCGCAAATTGAGCATCCGTTCTCCTAACCTGACCACTGTCAAGATTTTATTTTTCACGCTGCTTCCTGTGGTTCCTCCTACTTATTATTGGGATGATACGAAGTAGGAGGAACCACAGAAAAGCAGTCATTTCTGCTTTTTTTTTTTTTTTTTTTTGAGCCCTTGACGCACATCAAGACTTAACGCCAGCTCTGGGGCTGGGGTTAATTCTTGATGGTAAAAACGTATACATCAGGCGCATAATGATCTTTTGCATCGGGGGCAATAGCCAATAGCCTTATCTACATGTGATGAGTACTATTAGCTACGGGCATGTTAGGATGTGCTTTATGTACATGCTAATCCCCTTTATGCATCGGGTATTAGCCTAGCGTGTCCAATCATGGGCTAACCTCTGCGCTAGCCTGAGCGCACAATATTGCATCGGCCTCAGAGCGTGTGAACATGTCATTTGGCTTAGCCTGGTTTCCATATGCTGGAGGTATGATTAGAACTTGCATCCTACTTGGCTGGCAGGCTGTGCTATAACATCAGAACTGCTTCTTCCATTAGGTGATCACTATTCAGCAATTTTCGGGGTGTTGTAGAGGCTTCTATGCCTAAGCACACAAGGCTCTGCTGGATGACTGGACTGATCGGTGCCTGAATCTCAGGAAGCAGAGAAGCAGCTGCAAGGAGCAGGAGGGGAGGGAGAGAGCCTGGAGCAGTCACAGAACAGAGCAAAGCAAAGAAAGCCACTCTGCTCCCTAATCCAATCCCTCCCTCCCCTCCTGTCCTGCAGAAAGGGATAGGGGCTGAGGCTGGCGTAAACAGGAGTTCGGTTATTGTCTGCATATTTGGATTTATAATTTGTGGTCAACCGCTCTGTATTTCACGAGAGTTTTTATTTTCTGTGTGTAATTGTTCTGTTCTGGCTGTTTTGTTTCCTCTGTCCCTTTTGGAAACCTGCCTCATAAGCGCGAGTCCTTGCTCTCAACCTGCCATACAGGGGCCCAACCAATTAGAGTCGCCTCATGGGACCCCCCGCTCACTCTACCCATGCCAGCCACCAGGAATCTGGCGTTAAACTTCTTCTCCCTTAAAGGCCGCACACGACTGTTAGCATCACCTCCGCGTTTTGACGGTTCGAAAAGCCATGCAAATGGAAACAGAATATAATAATGGACCATGTCCTCCGCAGCCTGTTCCACTTTCAGTGGTGAACATGAGAAACTGCTGTTGGATTATTCTCCAAACTCAGTCCTCGAGGGCCACGATCCAGCCTGGTTTTTCAGGATTTCCACAGCGAACATGCATGAGATCTATCTGCGTGCACTGCCTCCCTTGTATGCAAATAGATTTCATGCATATTTATTGAGGAAATCTCAAAAACCCAAATAGGTTAAAAAAAAAAACAAAAAAAAAAAAAAAAACACCAAGGAGCAAGCAGGGGATCCTTATTCCAGACCAAATGCAACAACAACAAATCTCCAGCCAATACCATTTCCTTCCCCATTCCAAACCTACCTGAATGGGTGAACAGAGGAAAAAGACAGGCCAGGAATGCAAATCCCTGTTATCCTTGGGGAAGGGACCATCACACCACCCCTTTCTCACTGCAGGGGGGCTTCCTCCTGAAAAGTGTGCTTAACCATTAACAGAAGAGGTTTTATTCACTCTTTTTTTTTTTTTTTAATGTTTTTCTTTTCTAACCCCCAATCCAGTTAGGATTTCTATTTATTTATATATTTATTCAAACACAAATATCTGCCCCGCTTTATACAAACCATGTTATTCTAAGGGGGTTTTCTGCCCCTGGAAGCTCCGCACCTGTCCAGGCGGCACCAGTATATTTACTCCACTGATATGATGCAGCAGCCCATGCTTAGCTCGGTGCAGTTTATCTTTTCACTTGCAATTTGCAGACCTTCGGGCCGATGCAGTATCGGCGCGAGTTAAACGGGCGCTCATGACTGAGCTATCCGCTCTCTTAACGCCTGCCAGTGCACCTCTCCCAGGTGCCCAACTTTATATTAAAATTAGGTGCCGTGGTGAGGCGCTAGGGGGAAATTGTGCGTCCCCAGCTGGCTGTCACTCGGGTTAGGAATCAGACACTCAAAACGAGCGTCCATGTTCTCCTGCTACTGACACAATATTATAACCACAACATACACGGCCTGGACTGCGCATATTGTGGATTATGGTGGGCGCCCAGAAATTTTCTTCTCCGCAGACCGTTTTTGTTTTTTTTTTTAAATGATTCTGCTTTCTGTGATCCCTCCCACTTAGTATTGCAACGATACTAGTGGGAGGGATCACAGAAAACAGACATTTTACTACAAGCCCTTGAACGTGGCAGACCGTTACACCAGCCCAGGGGTGGAGTAAAATTTGCTACGTTGCAAGGGCACATGGGAAATTTTTTTGCATCGCGGGAATTAGCTAATAGCCTCATCTGCATGTAGTTTTCAAGTGATGAGCACTATTAGCCATGCGCTCGATTGGACGCGGGTTTTGGTTGCGCTAATACCCATTTTGCATCAGGGGTTATGGACGCATGTCCAATCACATGCTGAGCCGTGCGCTTGCCGCAGCACACGGTATTGCATCGGCCTTCTTATGCAGAAGGGGCAGGCCATTAATTGCGGACATAGGATAGGAATAATGTTAGAAAACAGAATCCAGAATTCATGCATTTGAGAAGAGATAAATGCAAAGAGATAAATGCACTGGGGCGGATTTTCAAAGGGTTACCCCCAAAACCCGCTCGTGCGCGCACCGAGCCCCGGGACGTGTGCAAGTCCCAGGGCTTGAAAAAAATGGGCGGGGACGGGGCGGGACCAAGGCCTCCGGCACGCGCAACCTATGGCTGCCCAGAGGTAGGCGCAACTTCGTCAACAAAGGTCAGGAGGGGGTTTTAGATAGGGCTGGGGGGGCGGGGAAGGGAGGGGAAGTTGGGGGGATAGAAGGAAAGTTTCCTCAGAGGCCGCAGGGAAAGCCATCGGGGCTCCCTTAGGGCTCGGCGTGCGCAAGGTGCCCAAGTGTGCACCCCCCTGCGCGCGCCGACCCCGGATTTTATAACATGTGCGCGGCTACACGCGCATGTTATAAAATTGGGCGTAGATTTAAAAATCTGGCCCACTGTGTCTAGAAACCCCTAGGACTCCTTGGAAAGTTAATTGAAAAAGACCCCCCTGATAGAACTGAACTTATCCGCCCAACTGCTAGAGATAAACAAGGCAGAGGCTTTGTATTCAGGACACTAGCAAGGCTACGTAGAAGTCTCTTTGTGGCCTACTTGACCCACTAAATCCGATCACCAAGAAGCAGTGGCGTGGCAAAAATGTTCAGAAGTCCCGCGTTAGAAAAAAAACGAGCATCGCTAGACCGGTGAATCGGTCTTCAATGTTCAATTGTGTAGTTCTGAATTTTTATGTCTTGTTACCCTAAGCTTCCCCCTATAGACACAGAATGGGAAAAATAAAGCTTTAATAAATCATGGCCTAAATATAATGTCAGGCAAAAAGGCTCTTTAAGTTTTGTCTGTCACCTAATAATGGGGTTTTGTTTATGAAGCTTTATGTGTGCCTTGCGTTCAAACAGAAATAAACTGCACAGTGGATGAGTGCCTTAAGGGAGAAAGCAGGAAAACACCGAACTTACTGTTCACTCTTAGCCAGCTGTGGGAAGACTGTAAAATCTAAGGCTGAGGCTGGGCGCCACCGAAAAGGAGATTAAAGGAACGTGCACCATAATTAGAGCCAAGGAATATTGCCAGCAGATTACAATATCTTCTTCTCAAAGGCTGAAGGTTTATCTTTCTTATTTCATTAGCAAGAACAAAATTACATTCTAAGCACCTGCATTTGGAAACAGAATTATTCTCCCCAGCAGTCTTATTCAGCAGGATAAAACCTGCTTTCTTTTTTTTTTTTAATTTTCCTCTGCTTCAAATTAAATTATTTAAGAAAGGAGAGAAAAATAATCTTTGTATATTGAACGCAGAGCTGAAGAGCAAGATTTTGACTCTCGTTATTTCAAGTCAAAATAAATCCAGTTCAGCTTAATTGATCATGGAGTTTGAAAGCTTAGCGTGTGTTGTGTGTGTGTCGTGTTTCTAAGCGTAAATATTTTAGTGCGCAATCCACGGAATCTTTGAATCTTCAGATAGTAAGAAGGGGACATATGCTTATTGGCTTGGGTTTCATGATGGTGAATCAACCAGCATCTTGAAAAACATGTCAGCGTGCAAAATAAATGCATTTAGCACACTTAAATATTTAAAAGATGCCTTAATATTTTAACATGACTCAGATATACAGCCGTGTTCTTTCCTCAGAACAAAAGCCTGAAGAACAAGCTGCTGTCAGGAAACAAGCTTTGTGGCATTCATGCAGAAGAGGTGAGTGGTCCTCATGTTTTTCTAATTCTAGGTGAACAAGAAATTCCGTGTCTGGCTTTAGCCAGGCCTATTTACTAAACCACAGTAAAATCATGAGTTAACACCCCCTTTCCCCCCCAAAAGCATTCCCTGTGACATCCAATACACCCTCCCTTTCCCCCAGAATCCTGCACAGCCCCAAGTCTGGCCCTCACCTCATGTTCTCCAATCTCTTCCTCCCTCCCACCCCACCCCCTCCCTACAGCTTCAGGCAGCCCTCAATCACCCCCTCCTGTTCCCTCCTGCCTACCCCATCGAAGTTCAGTGAGGAAAGCAGGAGACATCCCTACTCCCTCCTACCTCTCTAGATCTCAAGCATTCAGTGGGATCCGTGCATTTTGCGCGCCCTTTTTCTCCCATAAGTGCATGAACGATGTTTTATCGAATGCTAAGGCCTGCATTAGCACTAACACAGTTTAGTAAATAGGCCTAAAGGTTAGAAAAGAGAATCTGAAATAAAAGTATAATGGTAGAATATTGTACCAATGCTGTTATTCATATATACTCTTACAGACAATGGGGTGTATAATAAGCATGAACACACATATTCCATATTTTAAAAAACGTGAAAGTATGATTGCACATATATGCACGGAAAAAAGGGCAGGTCCAGCTCTGTTTTGAGTTGGGACCCACAGTTATGCACATAGGTTGCTATTTTAAAAGAGACCTACGTGCATACATTTGGCAACTTTCATGCGCACCTGCTAATTATATTGCATAAGTGACAATTTTGTTTTGTTTTAGGCTTTTTTTTTTTTTTTTTTACACAAACTGAAAATAGCCAAACATTTTCAGGTATTTTCAGGAAAGGCCATTTTCAGTTCATTTCATTTGGAATGCACAAAAAATGTCCTCATTCTTCCCGTTTTAACCATTTTGGATAAAATGAATGCATGTCACTAGTAAAATACCAGCCAGCGAGAATGATGCAACACATGAGCTAAAGCAATTGGAGGAGATGATTGGTGAGAAGAGTGAATGAGAATGGCGCAACACCGGAGGAAGAAAGCAATGTACGACAGGCCAGGAAAAAAGAGTGAAGAAAAAAAGGCAGGAGAGAGACAGGAGATGGAGAAGTTAGTGGTTGAGCTCCTGGACTAGGTGGACATGGATATATGTGCTGGGTTCCAGGAGAGGGAATGATTGTGTAAGATAAATCTGATACCCAAAGGGAAAAAAGTAATGAAGTAAGATCAACAAGGCCATAATCTCCATAAAAGGACCCTCTATTGACATTGAGGCCAATGCAATACCGTGTGCTCAGTCCAGCGCACTGGTTAACCCGTGGTTGGACGCACATCCACAGTCCCTTATGCTATAAGGGGATTAGCCATCCAAAACGCGCATCCAACCACGGGTTAACCAGTGCGCTGGGCTGAGCACACAGTATCGCATCGGCCTCAATGTCAATAGATGCGCGTCCATGGTCCCTTATGCTATAAGGGGATTAGCCATCCAAAATGCGCGTCCAACCCCCCTGCGAAGCTAATAGCCTCATCACATGTAAATTCATGTTTATGAGGCTATTAGCTATTCTCCCCCAATGTAAAAAAAAAAAAAAAAATGTGCGCCCGACGCACACATTTTTATTCTCAGAAATGAATGCCTGCCTGGAGCAGGCATTAATTTTTGAGCAGGCCAAAAATTAAGTCCTCTTTTGAGCAGCCACGATATTAATATCATGGTGATATTAAGTCAGAGGAACAAAAATGAGGAGAATGTTTAAAAAAAACAAAAAAACTGTGTCGGCAGTCAGGTTAGGAAAAGGGGTGCACAATTAATTGATGCTCTAAAATTGAGCGTCTGTTTTTATAACCAGCTGACATCTACCTCTCCTGGGCACCCATTGTCTAGAAGGCACTAGGGGCGCACAATTTCCCCTGGTGCCTCCTTTTTACCATGACAGCCGATTTAAATATTAAATCAGGGGCCCCAGACAGGTCGATCGGTGCGCGTTAGGAGAGCGGGTGCTCAATCACGAGTGCCTGTTTTCCCCCTTGCCGATATAGCATCAGCCTAATTGTGCAGTGAAACTCATTATTCAGAGAATTCTAACAACATGGACTAGAGGTCAGATGAAAAGGAGAAAGAGATCAACGCCTCCTTGAAAAAGAGATATAGAGGAAAAAAATAAATCTTTGCATGCAGGAGTGTCACTGGTAGATGGGTGCTTCAAAGGACTGAGGATGTCAGAAATAACGAGACAAATTCTAAACCTCAAGCTGAAACATGCTGCACTAACAGAAGAAGATCTTAAATTCATATACTATAAAAGTAAGCTGAAAATAGCAGCAGAGGCAGAAAAGTTGTGGAGATGAGGAAAGTAAAAATGAGACATTTAAATGAGGGACAAGAAAACTGAGAGGTGACACCCAAAGCTATTCCACTGGGAATGGAGAAAGCTAAAACAGCACCAGAAATGTATGTAAGGATTCCATAGAGTACGACGGAGAAGGAGAATGACTTACCCCAGCATACAAAAGGAGCACGGAAAAGACAAACATCAAAACTACGGCATGGCACGAAGTTAACAGCAAAAGAGCTGGAAAAAAAGGTTTAAAAAGGAAACTGGAAGACCAATGATGCCCTGCCTAATAACGACAAGCTGTTCCGTGCAATAGAGGCAGACAGAGAACACACAATCACGTGGATGTTAATAACATCAGGACAAGAGAACAAAAGGGCAGCAAAGAAGGAGCATACCAAAATGAAGACCAGCTGATGCTGAATAGAGTTGCAAGAAAGGCCAAACCCCAAGCATAGCATGGATCAACTGTAAAAACACATTGATAAGTCTCTCATTTTCTCACATAATAAATTGCCTTGAAATGTTACGGTGTGAACCCTGAATTGATAGAGTACATTAAGCTGAACATGAAAACGTGGCAGACTATGCTCTCTCTCTCAATTATGAAGATGAACAGTTTGTCATTCCTAACATCCAGATCCAGTGAGGAATATTTCAGGGAGCGCAAGGTTCATCCCTGTCATGGCATGTACAGAAACTAACCCATTTGTTACCTGCCAAGTTCGTTGGATAGTGCGGGATAAACATTTTTAAGAATAAATAAAGAGAGAAATCCAAACTATAAACCCGCTTGGAGACAGTAACCCATGAGATCCGTTTGAGTGAGTAGGATCGTATATATCCAGCATACCCTGGTTTAAGAATGAAATTAATCCCTATCATGGCATGCACTGAACAAACTCATTTGGAGACGGTGATTTGAAATGTCCTCATTCACTCTCTCTCAAAAATTGCAAATCGGAATCTAGTCTTAAAAAGGTGAAAATTAGTAATGGCTGATATGCTGGATAAAAGGGATTTTGCATGACGTTTAATGTTCACTTTTTATTTATTTAAAATACTTGATATTCTGCTGATCCTCCAATCTCAGCAGATTGAAGATTAGATGTATCTTTGGACATGGTATCAGTCAAAAAAAAATATTTCTCTTCATGCTGAAGATAAGACTGATTAGAAATAACTTCTCCTCTCACTGGTAGCTTCTTATTATCTGTATTGGGCCAAGGAGCTGCCCACTGCAGAAGGTGACAAAACTGAACAATTTTGCTGATTCTTTGGAGAATCAGCAGGAAGCTCTGAAGAACGCAGCCAAGAAGGACAAGGCAGCTTTCGATGTACGTGACTCCCCAAGGATTCAGCCTCATCATTAGTCAGATTGAAAGAAAGCAACAGTCCATCAATTCAGACTACTCACACTTGGGTAATTATTTGTGCCTAGTGATCTGTAGGAAGGTAAAAAATATATATATATATATAGTGAAATTGGAAAAAAAAATGAACAGCGAGAGAGAGTGCTAGGATTAAGCCCTGCTTATCTGCCTTGCAGCTCTGTGTTCTTGTATAGATCACAATATCAAAGCACCATGACATTGTCTTTGGATTAACACAACACGCTACTGTATAAAAGAGCCTTACCACACCATCAAGCACACATTCCCTGTCATATAGTAAATGCATTTACCTTCTTAGAGAACTAATACAAAAATTATTGTGTAGTTAACATCCTATGAACATCTTTACTTTTTTGGGTAGGGAAAAAAATTTGGTATCCAAAAAAAACACAAGTGACTGAAGATCTGTGGGGTAATATTGTAACACAAGCCTTAATACTATCAAACCTAGATTACTGCAATGCATTACATCGGACTACCTTTATCCTCACTACACCCACTCCAGCTTATTCAAAATGCCACTGCCAGATTAATATTCAATCTACCAAAAAAAAGAACACATTACTCCCATATTGCAACACTTACACTGGCTTCCCATAACTCATCGCATAAAATACAAAATCTTGACCACTATTCATAATTTGCTTTACAACCCCAATTCTGTATGGATCTGTTCTATGTTACCATATATACAAACCAACAAGACAACTACGATCAACAGACAAATGCTTATTGGAAATTCCGTCAGTCAGGACAACCAGTTTAGCACTGACAAGGAAAAGAGCTTTCTCAGTCATTGGCCCGACTTTGTGGAACTCCATACCAGACTTTATCCGGATGACATCCAACCGAAATGACTTTAAAAAGATGCTCAAAACCTTTTTATTTAACGATGCCTACAAATACAGTATTTGAACCTAACTTAACATCGTTTTGAACCTAACCTAACACTTCTTTGACACCGCTACTCTTAACAAGTATTATTTTGTTTTATTATGTATGTAAATCCCTTTTGTTTCTATTATGTATGTAAGTCTGTAAACCGCCTAGACGGACACGTAAGTGCCCTTATGTGCGGTATATAAAAAACTTTTAAATATATAAATATTTTTAATTTATTTACTTAAGTACCAAACAGTAATTGGCATTTTGATGACGGTGGACCTGAATGGGCTGAATTTTTCCCAGCTATAACTAAGGGCATTTTTCTGAGAGATTTTTTGGTTAGGTTTTTTTTTTTTTTTTTTTGAAAGAACCATTTATTTTACATGTATGGAACCGCACATGGTTTCACTGCTTAGCATTAAAATCATGAAAATGGTAACAAAATCAATCATGCCATAAAAAAAAAAAATAAGGAAAACATAAGTTCACACTGATATAACCAGACGTTTGAGTAAGATGCCAAAATGCATTTCAGAATTAAGTTCTTTTTTTCTGTGATAATTTCTGCTACGTTACCGTATGTTGTATTATATTTCTTAAATACACACAATCAGAAACAACAGGAAGGTTGGCGGGGACAAGGCTTAGACTACATCCTCTCCTGAATCACTCCCAGTGAAGCAGTGAAAGATCAGAAGTGATGAGTAGTCTCTTGTTGTGTTCCAAAAACACGGAGTCTCATTTTAGGAATGTTACATGGGGATTTCCTCCATGTTGCATTTCATTGTACAATCATTTACTGAATAAATAAGCATCCTGGCTTCAGTGTTTGACTTTGGATAAAGGTATAGAACATCTCCACGTCATAGAGGTAACGCAATGGGAAAGATCTATTCCACGGAGTTCACAAAATTTCCAGTGGTATTCTTTATATTGAACACAAGCGATGTCCATCAATAAAACATTTATTTTGTTTTTTTTTTTTTTGTTTTTGTTCGGTTATTTTATTGGGGTTTTTTTCAGTTTGGTTCATTTCCCAAACTAACCCCCTCTTTCCCCCCCCCCACCCCAAAAAAAATATAACAGGCCTCCTGGAGGCCTTCAGATAACCTTTCCAACCCCAAGAAAGCCTTGAGGCGTGGGCCTACCTAGCTGGACCAAATAAAGGTCAAACATGGGGGTCTCCCCAGGCTGTTACCACTCCCCCATTGAGCCATTTGCTGGGGACACGAACCTGCTCCTTGGCCTCTATACACCCTCTTCCATGAGGGTAAGGGCAGGATCGATGTGGGGCCAACATTTACAGCCATAAGTTGTTGCTTTATAAAAGACATAGGTGTGCACGTTTGGTAACTCACTCGTGTACATTTACAGGTGCTAATTATCTTGCACAATTGATATCAAACGTGTTTATTGTATAGAGTTGCCTGGGTTTTACTCGTGTAACTACACTTTACCAGAGTTTTGCCTTGTTATTATTTAACTGATTGATGTTGTTGTTTTAGTTCTCATACCTTTCCTTCGCTAAGCCCCTTCCCTGTTCAATGTAATTTCCTCCCTGTTACAATGTAAACAGATATGATGTCGCCACGAATATCGGTATGAAAATTTATAAATAAATAAGTGGGCTTTTGAAAATTGCTATACTATATGTCATTGAATTGTCAATAGGTTTTACATGTGTGAGTGCACTTTGTGTGTGTAAATGGCTTTTAAAATTGCTATGATTGTATGTTAATTTTACACATGTAACTCCTTTGAAACCTCCATAAAATATACATGCGTATATTTTACAATTGGTAGGAAAAGTACACGCATTTAATACATTGAAATACTTGCTTTCAATGCATTGTGTGTGTTCATGCATAAAAATACATATATATATATGTTGGGGTAATGTATAAAAGTGTAGTAATGGTTTCAAAAGCATTAACATGCCTTAAAAGCACTATTTTATGCATGTTAACAACACCTTTAACATGTGTTAATTTGATCATGAACACTTTTATGCAAAACTCTATGCTAATCAAGCAGCAAAATGCAAAACTATGTAAAATAGCTATTAGCACATAGAAATTTAAAGCACATTCAAATGTACAAAAGGGGATGCCCATTGGCTCAGGTAGCAACTGCTGTGCACTGCCAGGTGGATGGCTCCCGAATCAATCCCTGCTCCCTGGGTCAGCTGCAGATGATGCAGAGGCAGCGTTCATTATAGGGGGGGAGGGGGGAGTCATGGTCGTTTCCTAAGGGTGACACCTAGTGGATGGATTCAGGGCCCATGATTGAATGGTTCTGGAAGAAATCCTAGTGCATTACCCCCAAGCCAGAGTAAAGAAAAAAAATGTATAAAAATGAACATAAACCCAATTAATGCAAAAAAACAACTGCTACACATTGGAGAGATGCATTTAAGTTCTGGCGATAACAGCCATGTTAATGCGCTTATATTAGTGCTAGTAAATGAATGCAAAACTGGTTTGTATGATATTAATATTGACCGTTAGTGCAAGCTAATTAAATGTGTTTACAGCCACTGTTAAACTGTAGTACATTGTCCTCGTTGGGAGAAAGTTTGCATTGGCTAGGGCTCAGCATCTAAATTTAGGGACCCAAAGAGTGGGTGACACCGGGGGCAGAGTTTGTGTGCTACTTGCCTAGAGCTGATTTCCAGCACAGCTAACGTAGGAGCCTAAATCTAGTCCGATGAATTGCCACCCTAAATTTAGGGACGTCACACTTTGATGCCAAAATGTAGTCGTTTTCAACCGAAAATCAGTATGACTTTAGGAACCTAAAATCAAGGCACCTTAGGCAGGCGCTGAGCATTTGCTTTTGGAAAATTGACCCCCAGCGCATTCAGACCTCTTTGTTTCACTGATTATTGTAATCACGCTGCGGGCTGCGCTGCACAGGTGCACTGATCCCCTAATTCCTTTCTCTTGCAGTCCAAAAAGATTCAAGGACAGCTGAAGGAGCTGCGCTACGGGAAAAAGGATTTGCTTTTCAAGGTGAGCCGATGTGGACGGCTGGCGGAGATGCCATCCACTTACAGTACCAGCTATCCTGTGAGATGTTTACTTCCTTTATTACCTCAGCTCTGAGTCACTCCTTCCAGTAACTGCCGGCATCACAGCGAGGGCTCAAAACGTTTGACAGGTGGACATGATTTCCTGTAACATATTTTCTACATTACCTCTACTATATCGACTTTAAAATCAAAACAGCATTAAAAAAAAACCGGCATAGGCAAGAGTATTTGCATGTGCTTTTCAAGGTTCTACTATCTTTTTTCCAGTAATTTAAATTGAATGGGAAAGCATTAAGCTTATGCATAGTTCAGTTTGCTAGTAACGTGCAGCTGTGCTTTATCAGCTTTGCCAATAAAGCCGACCCGGAACCCATCGCGGAATTCTCTCCTCTGGTAACGGAGTATCTACAAGCGCCGCGCCATCGTTTTAAACAGGAAATTCACAGCAACACCTGCTTTGTTTCATGTTTCTTTGTTTCACGTTTCTGCTTTGTTTCATGTTTCTAACCGCCCCACCAGAACCTCCCTTGCAGGCACCCTTCACACCCCATCCCTCAAAACTGCATATCTTACCCTCACTAGAGAAAGAGCCTTCTCCATTGCTGGCCTTGGAACTCCCTTCCCACTGATCTCCGTCTAGAACCATCCTTACGCAACTTTAAAAAAGGCATCAAGACATGGCTTTTCAAACAGGCCTACCCAGGCCTACCCAGGATAGCGTAAAAATATATATCTACCCAGACACTAACCAAACCTAGACAAGGCCCACCCTGCCTCGCAGAACTCGCCTTACAATATATTTATGTCTATAGCCAGCCCAGTTACTTTATGTACTCTCCCAATATAGTAAGTTTCAATAGCTATTTTGGTTCCTCTCCACTTTCTCCTCTTTACTTCGTTTCAGTATTCTACTCTTAGTCTCTCTCGTTCCCAGCCCTTCTTTTCTCCCCTTTTTCTTGCCTGCTCCCCTCGCCCCACCCCCCCCGTTAAATGTAATTTTCCTTTCTTTGAGTTAACTGTAAACCAGCGTGATGTGTTCTACGAATGTCGGCATATTAAAAGTTCATAAATAAATAAATGTCATTTCCCATCTGAGATCATACGGGGCAAAACGAAATGTCACTGTTCCTGCAAATGTATTTTTATTTTATTTTCATTTTTTTTGACAGTAGCAGCCACCCTTGGGGGTCCTCTCTCACTGCACAAATCACAATTGTAATACACACAACAAAGGCCACCTGCCCACTAAGAACCCTTTGGGTTCCCACAATTCCCAGAAGCCCCTACATCGCTGCTGCATCAGCGGGAACCTGAGGCGTAAGGCACATATGCACTTCCTTATAGTGGCACCTCCATCCCACAAACAGTGCCCGTCTCAGGGCTGCCCGGTGCCACTTTGAAATAGAGAAACAGCAGGGAAGGAGCTTCTGGTGATCACTCGTACCCCGTGAAGGTGCTTACGATTGCAGATAAGTCAGTGGGGGTCTGGGACGGAAGGAGGCATACGGGAAAAGGCCCGGCGGGATTGATTTTTAGAAATGGGGGAGGGGGCCAGGGTTGGCTGCTGCTGCCTTTCATGTATTTAACATGAAACAAAGAGAAGATGTTAAAGAATGGAATGAAAACTCCCAAAAAAAACAAAGTGAAATAAAAATGAAATTGAAAAAAAAAAAAAAAACCCACTGCACACCCTAAATATTATTGATATTAAATCTGTTTTCTGATAAAGGTCACCTTACAGAGCGATACTCTCAACATTTCCAGCCAGATCTAAGAGACCCGATGCAGGAAGCTGAGCGCTTGCAAGTCAGTCACAGAGGTCCAATAGAAAAGTTTTAACTGCAGCTTGTCCGTTGACCCTTATTTCTACAATCAGATTCAGGAAAGCAAACTTATTTGGAAAGTAAAGAGAAACTTCTTGCCGTATCTGCATCCTGATGCAATTGTCTTCCACGAGTTCATGTGAATCAGTTATTTACTCTTTCGGATAATAGAAGGACTATGGGTCACTCCATGAAGTTAGCATGGGGCACATTTAAAACTAATCAGAGAAAGCTCTTTTTCACTCAACGCACAATTAAGCTCTGGAATTTGTTGCCAGAGGATGTGGTTAGTGCAGTTAGTGTAGCGGTGTTTAAAAAAGGATTGGATAAGTTCTTGGAGGAGAAGTCCATTACCTGCTATTAATTAAATTGACTTAGAAAATAGCCACTGGTATTGCTAGCAACGGTAACATGGAATAGACTTAGTGTTTGGGTACTTGCCAGGATTCTTATGACCTGGATTGGCCACTGTTGGAAACAGGATGCTGGGCTTGATGGACCCAGTATGGCATGTTCTTATGTTAAACCTATTTTCTTCTCATTCTGAGATTCCATATCTTGAATTTCAGGCTTGGTGGAAGGTAAATGCTTTTCCTGTAGCAGTGACAATGATAAAATCTCTCATAACATAGCAAGAATTGCCGAACCGAGTCTGTCCAGACCAGCATCCTGCCTCTAATAGCAATACATGGCAGGTGCTTAAAGGAAGTATATAAGAAACAGGGCACGGCCAAAGTTGTCCATTCACAATCAGAGCTATTATTATTATTATTGTTATTAGCAGTTATGGTTTAGGGACTCATTTATCTTTCCTTTTTCAATGCTCTAGAATTGTTTGAGGATTTTCAGGAGATATACAATTTTGTGTTTGTAAATTATTAATGATCAGAAGCCTGACTCAGCCAATCAGACTGCACCCTAATCAGCTGAATCTCAATACAGTTTTGATATGCAACAAGTTTCATGGGAATATAATGATATGAGAGAGAGAGCGTCCCTATCCTATTCTGTTTCTGGGTTGTGCATGCACCACCTGCCTAGGGGCAGCCAGATCTACAATATTTGACTGTCATAAAAGGTTTGTAACCCCAGCAGAGTGCACATTAAATAAAAGAGGTGTGATGCCGGGTTTTTGTGGTCCTGGCATCAGCTCTATGGCTTTAAAAAACACAGTGGTTAAATGGATTGCAGATTGGCCCTAGTTTAGAGGCTTACGGGTAATATCTTCTACTGCTGGACAAGGAAAATATATAAATCAACCTTTACCCCTCTCTGACCATCAGAATACTATCTCCATGCACAAAAATCTTTTCTTTCTCCATTCACTACCAGATCCAAGACTTGGTGGTTTTTTAATCAGTCTCACACAATGACCTGTGTTTTAAAATGATCAAAAATATTTTCTGGCGTATCAGAACCAAAATCACAAAAGGATGAGTCACAGGATTCCAGAGCAGAGATAACAGCAGCAAGAAAATTTACACACACACACTCTACTTCCTCTTCCTTTTGCAGTAAATTAAGATCAGTATTTTTTCTCTAAAAGCCCATCAGTACCCTCACATTCTCTCTCTTGCTATGAATAATAATATTGTCAATGCTTTCCCCTCCAAGGTGCACCGTAAGCTAATAATGGAAAGCAATTTATTTATCATTATTCTTTACCATTGTAGTTTGGGGAGCATGAACCTTTCAGCCCGGGTGCCAGACCATCCATTCTGTCCCTATGCCATCAGTGATGTATTCTTTGGTGTTGCAGAACAGGATGGCACATTTCTCCCTATCCCTTTTTAAGTAAGGGCATGTAGAGCTGACCTCTGGGGGTGTATGCCCTGTGTACATAGAAGCCTGAGCTCGGAGTACAAATGATTGTTGTTCTTCTGCAGTGGAAATCGGAGAGAGAGGCTGGAAGTGTTGGCCGGCTGGTCCTTCCAGTGCAGCACGGCCATCTGTTACCATGGCCACTGAAGCACTCCCATACATTTGCCAAGTGGCACCTGGGAGGAAGCATGGACACTAACTACATTATGGGAAATCCTTCGTCCTTCACTGGAAAATTCTTCCACTGAAAAATCCAACGATTCTTGGGTGAATACCCGTTTTGTTCATTAGAACAGTGTGGCACTGAACTAAGGAAGTAATATTCCGTACCTTTTGGCTTCCTTGTTTTTCAAATGCTCAAGTGGTCATACTAACACAGTATATGACTAGACAAATTGACTCACTTAGTCTGCCCAATAATTCTGGTCCCTGCTAAGGATGCATGCCACCAGTCAGCTGTACAGCCTTCACTACTTGCAGGATATTGTTCCTTTTCCAAATCACATGAGGGTAATTTTCAAGTTTCTCTCAGATCTTGCATTTCCACAGGTACTTTGTGCCCATGTTACTGCGAGCTAACCTTTCAAAGGCAAACCCTCCATGGATCTTCCCTTTTGAAATGCACTTGGTGCACGCAATGCAGGTCCCCAAGCACTTTGCACCTGCATGGAAGCATGCACGAAGATCTGAAAATGAGATCTCTCCACATTCGTTTACTCCTCTGCCTTAGCTCTGCTCCTTTTCTGATGGGGACATAAAAATGTCCCCATCAGACATGCGCAGGAGGAGAGGAGAAGTTTGAGAGATGAAATTCATCTATATATATACACAGTATGAGAATAATGCTACACAATTCGGATCCATGCGATCGATTATTCAAAGGGTGTTTCTGGCCAATTTCTGGAATTAGCCAAGATTTGAATATTTCTTCCCGCTCCCCTGCTAAATTTTCTCTGTGCAGCTTGCTGCCTACACAGAATTATCAGGACGAAAAGAGACTGTGCGCTGTGCTCCTGGAATGTGTGTTTGATTTGGGCAGTGGTGATATTTAGCACTGCCTGGACAGATACCCCCTCCTAAAGGTACCCAGATATCTTTATCCGAGCAAGTTTCATTTAATATCCCATTAAAGTTATCCAGGTATCCAGTTATCCTGCTCACCAGCTTACTCAACATGCCTCAGTTTTCAAAAATACACCTTTTCTTTTCTCCGAATTAACTTGTTGACTTTGTACCAGCTAAGCCCTAATAAAGGAACAGATGTCCTATACCAAGCACCTTTCTCGTAGACACAAAATGGAAGGCAGCTAGATGACTTTTATTGGCATAAGTGGTGCATTAAATTTCAATTAAGCTTTCTGAGGGCAATTTTCTAAGTCATTTAGCGGTGCAAATTGACCTCCCTGAAATTTGTCCTCCTCGCTCCAGCTGAAAGTGCACCATGGGCCTCCATAGCGTGCTCACATTTTAGCCAGGCTGAAAAGAGGGCATTCCTTGGGGGGGGCGCCTTAGGATGCAGGAGGAAAAACGGCGCATGCAGAGGGATTCCAAAAAGCATGTACACAATTTTATCCCCGACCTTCAGCCGGTAAAATGAGGTGGAGCCCGTGCTGCTACTTTTAGCACACGCACGCACTTTTTGCATCAACTGATTTCCAAAGAGAAATTACCTGGGTGGCTTCTCTTGGAAAATTTGCTAGACAGCGCGTGTGATAAAAAGCCCTGAGTATTTTGCAATGGTGTGGGCTGCTCAGAATTAGCCCTTCAACCTGTAAATCACTGCATTGAAAGTCTGTGAAAGAGCACATGAACATCATTTTCTAAAACACGAGTAGAAGATAACCATATCATTTTTTTTTTAATTATCCTTAAAAATGAGATAAAATTATAGGCATTATAGTAATCAGTAAACAAAAACATAACAAAATATAAGGTGATACCTTTTTATTGGACTAACAATACAAGCTGGGGGTGTCAAGGGAAAAAAAGAACAAAAACGTTTGCTTTGCTTTGGAATGTTTTGTTTTCGGCCTGATTCTGGCGGGACGGGAAGCGGGGCGGCTTGGATTTCCATTTTGTTAGTTCTGGGAAATAGCGAATGCTGTTTCCTGAAACGAGGGCTCCTGCACCTCCATATGCTAAAAATCCCTTGGGATCCAGTGGCTGCAGAACGGAGTTTGTAAGGGGCCCTGAGAGTTGACAGGAAGTGGGTTCACCTTAGAGAGAGGCATTCTTGGGTGTGTTCTTCTGCAGCAGTTTAACTGCAGGACCCATGTGAAGATAACTGAGCCCCTGAAGTCAATTTGGGAAAAAAAACTTTGGGAAAGGTAAAAATCCCACAGTGCTTGAGTTAAGTCAGAGGAGGACATAAAAGGCCAGATGCAGATTGAAGGGTCGAGAACAGTCCTGCTAGGAGCCCAAGAGCGATGCCACCAGTAGGGTCTCCATTCACTGTGCAAGTAGGGGCAGTCGGGTGTTGAGAACCTGGCAATAAGGCAGATTAAAGCATGGGACTGGAGAGTCAGAAAAGCCAAGAGTGCTGTCCATTTAAAATGCCCACTGAATTAAGCTATGCAAATGCCCGTAGCTCCTTCCTAGAATCTGGTTATAAAATGGTTTGAGAGCGTCCCGCCCTGTCTTTGTGAAGAGGGAACATTTCTTATTTCCTTCCCCTGATTAGGAGAGGCCGACCTGTTACATAAAGGTCAATTCAAACCCAGAGATCTCTAGGTGCCTAACTCTGTATTTAGACACCTCGATCCCTTTGAAAATTATCCTCATGGGGGCAATATTTCACACTACCCACGTTGTGACGAAGACCCCGCAGGCTTTTTGCCCACAGGCCTTGCATCAATTTTCAAAGCCAAAGTGTGCAGGGGCCTTCCCTTTGAAACCTGCCACGGGCAAAAGAAATGCAATGGGCACTAGGGGTGTGGAGGACAAAACAGTTTGGGTGGTGTCATTTCATGTCATTTGGAGGCAAATTTCTGTGTCATTTAGGTTTCTTCCCAATTTTTTTTTTCATTTATTAAGGTTTTGCAAAAACAATAGAAGGAAGACCACGAAAGTTTGTGATTTTCTATCACTTTGTTTTGAAAACAACATGAAACAACTGACATTGTGTATTGCACTTCCAACACTGCACATCCCTAATGGCTGATAGATGCATGCTGGAAAAGCTCACGTGAAGATGTGAAAACGCTGCCTAAATAGCCACCTTTCCTCCCTCCAGCTCGATAAGTCCCTCTATGCAATGTGGACCTGAAGGTGCACTTTCAGACAGCCGACTAACACCTATTACCTACAGAAATCGCTTTGAGAATTGTCCTCCTAATGTATAGGGCCATTAATATATTTCATTTAAAGATGAAAAAAATTACAGAAAAGCTAAGAGGATGCAAAACGTAATTATCTTGTACTGTCTAAATACATTCACCCATGAGCAAACTGCAACAATTTGATGTAATAAACAATTTAATGTTTATGAAAGCATTCCTGCATCTGTAATAACCTGTAACATCTCATGGGGGTTCCTTGCAACATTCTCCACCTTGAATAAAGAGCCAGAGACTCGTCAATTACAAATAAATAATTCCTTACAGTACCAGAGCAGCAGTTACCCTGGTGGGTCTTTTATTAACCTCAAGCTTCAAAGACATTTTTAATACAATAAGTTTTACAGACACTCAGCTAATAAGATAAAATTAAAAATTCAATATTAATTAGCACTGCATTTTAATAAGATGAAAGATCTAGTCATTTGAATTAGGGAAAGAGCACTATTAAAGTTTCTGTACTGTACAGAATGATCCCAGCTATGAGCCAAGGTTAACTGGCATACAATTTCCTTAGGGATTTAAAAAGCTCCCTGGGCACCAAGATTATGGTGCATATCAATCAAGGTACCATTGATCTTTAGAATGAATGAGAGTACATTTTACTGTTGTATATTACTGTAATAGCTTCATAATCTGACAAGGCAAAACAAGTTTGAGAAGCTTGGTATAGCCTTTTAGTCTTAGCAAGATGACCCTTTAGGAAAATG
This sequence comes from Rhinatrema bivittatum, assembly GCF_901001135.1. NCBI lineage: Eukaryota > Metazoa > Chordata > Amphibia > Gymnophiona > Rhinatrematidae > Rhinatrema > Rhinatrema bivittatum. The sequence goes on from NC_042631.1 coordinate 12,481,057, forward strand.
TTCCATAGCTTTCCATAAACTAGCTAAGAGCATTACAGTGGTATTGCATTTCTAATGAACTGCAAAAATCTAATTTAAAGAGCTTTCTATATGCCCCTAAGGTGGCATAGTACCCACTCACTTGGAAGATATTTTTAGTGCTGGCCAGTCTGTTTGAGAGGATCATGCAGGAAGGAGAATGGCGACTTCTTAGATACATCTAGAGACATCACTTACCTTGTGAGCTTGCAGTGTCTGAGTCATCGTGCTGCAGTCTGTGCCCATAGTATACATGCAACCTGTAAAAGCCCTGCCATCTAGGGATGTGCAATCGTTTTTTGACGATTAGTACGATATTTCCTAAATCGTCATGGATCGGGAAACCAATAAAACGATTGCACTTTTCCCGAATTTTCATAAAAAATTATTTTTCGGCTTAGTGTGCACTAACAAAAAAACATTAGTTTTTGTTATATTTTGTTAGCGTGCGCGCTAACGGGAGTTAGTCCGCACTAAGCCGAAAAACGATTTTTCACAAAAAAAAAAAATGCTGATCCGCGGGAAGACTAGATTTTCCCATGGCCACATGAACCTGAAAATGGAAACAACCGGGCACCCGATGCACATCTCTACTGCCATCATCTATTGAGTATCTGAAATCAATGGAGGCACAGGAGATTTTTGAAGCATTTGAAAGTTCTTTGCTGTACTAGTTGATTGTCAAATAGGCCATCTGGATTTAATTTCTAACTGCTCTGTGTTTGACCAATAGCACAATTAAGAGATGAAATGACAGTCAAATGTTTGCAATTATTTCTAATTGATCTCCTATTGTAGGCAGAGTTGCAGCATAGAACCTGAAATTGAATGGAAATTATTTTACTGCTGCAATAATTTACATAAGAATTGGGTCAGCCCAAGAGTCCATCAAGCCCAGTATCTTGTTTCCAACAGCAGTCAATGCAGTACCTGGCAAGATTCCAAACAGTAAATAGATCCCATGCTGCAATTGGGCAGAGATAAGTAGTGGCTATTCTCCGTCTACTGTAACAATTGATGGACTTCTCCTTCAGGAACTTGTCCAAAACTTTTTTAAACCCGGCTATGATAACTGCCTTAACTACATCTTCCAGTATTGAATTCCAGAGCTTAATATGTGTTAAATGAAAAATAATTTTCTATGATTTATTTTAAATGTGCTGCCTAATAACTTCAGGGCATGTATTTTTTGGAAAGAATAAATATTTGATATACATTTATCCAGTCTATTCTACTCATGACTGGTCTTAGTGTAAGGCTTTTCTGTTCATAATGTTTTAGACAAGCTATTTAAAAGACGAAAAAGCAAAAGCAACGTAACAGAAATACATAACACTTTGTAAAGAAGAAGAATTACTTTTCTTAGGAGGATAGACCAGAGCATCTGACATCAAATGATTGCAATGCCTATCTAGGCTTTCAACTTACCATTCCTAATACCACAGATCCTACTTGATTGACTTTATACCTGCTTTCCAGGCACAGAAGTTTGACCATTTGTAAGATATCACTGCTTAACCAAGTCAGCTTTTGTTGCCATCTTCTTTGGTTCTCCACAGTTTCATGGAGTTGTGTATATTTGATTATGTATTCTTCAAATTTATTTTTCATCTTTTACCTATGGCACTCTAGTCAAGTTCCAATCAAACATAAAATAATATCCTCACATACAGACAGAAACTACAATAAACTATGAAACAGTTATAAACATCCCTTGGCATCTAAAACAAAAAATATAATTATGCTTTAACTTATTCTCTGTGTATACAGTAACCATCCTACGGTCCGATACAGTGTGGAGCGCACTGTTACCCCGCAATTGGACGCACGTTTTGGACATTTCCTCAGTCTAATCCTCCAGCACCTCCAATCAAATTTCCCAAAATGAATCAGTGAAAGCTCTCTCAAAAAAGTGCAGTTCTCATTTATTTTCTGAATGATAAGTAAACAGTTGTCAGTCATGTGTCTATAGGAAAGTGGTTCCATAAACATGGCACACAAGATCTAAACGCTCGTTGCCTCCTGGAAGCCAAGTAAACTTCCTTCCACACTGATTCCATGAGCAGAGCTCCTTCCAGTGAGCGTAAGCTCCAGCCAAGGGAATACCATTTCAACTTCTCTTGTATGGCACCCTGGCCCTACCAATGACAAACTCAATCTGAGATTCCACCAGCAGCCAGCAGAGTACTTTCAGGTCCTCATCCACATCCAATCCATCAGCTTCCCTGTCCCCAACCCCAACCTCCATCTCACCCCAAGCTGAATATGTATATTATATTCTGGACATTACTGCTTTTATCATCAGAGCTATGCTTAATTAGCTTTCATATTAGTGCTAATCTTCATACAGGCAATTATCCCACATATTTCAGAATTTAATTCAGAGGAACGTGCATTAGACAGATGTACAGTGAAAGCATTATGTGTTAGTAGCACTAGTTTACAGCTGCACACCTTCTATATTTCAAGAATTCAACCTTGCAAAGTCATTTGAGGACAGTTGTTACTCATTAAAACATGAGCCAGTTCATTTCTGAAGGGAATTCATTGTTGGAATTCACTCCAGTGCTATGCAGGTTTTTCCAGCTGTTGTTATTGACTATATTGCATGGTAATTGGTTAAATAATTGGTTAGTTCTGAATTATCCAAACAAAGATTTACTGTCGGTTAATATGTTTGGATTCAACTCATTTACTATTTCACAACCTTCACTTCGGAATTTGCTCCCTTTGAATCTGAAAATAAGTAAGATGTAAACAATTTCAAAAGTCTATTATAAGTCATCGAAAGTATTATAGGAGTATTTGATTTTCCTACAAAATTATTCCCATAAATATTTTTAATAGTTAATGCCCTATGATTTAAAAATGAAGCTTCTACATTATGGGGCCAAGTCACAAAGGGCCATTAACAGTGGAAAAGGATGGGTGAGGGGGGGGGGGGTCCTGGAGAGGGGACTCCCCGGTCTTAACCAGGCCTTGCGCTTTGAGCTGGTTAGTGCAGTAAATTGCAATCTGCAGAATGTGTAGCTGCTAATGGCCACGCTCTCTTCCGTGTGGCCTTTAAAATGTGTGCGCATTCTGCCTAGCTATACCCTTAAGGACCTGGCTGCTGATTAAACTTTCAAGCACGTTACCATTTCTTAGGATTTGCCTTTAGTGATTTGCACCCTCTATCTCTCGAATGTCTCATCATGCCCTGGGGGTCTTCACGGAAAATAGGATTTGATTCCATGAAGGGCAATTACTATTATGGATGCATGTAAAATAACAAAAATATTCACTTTTACAACACAACCGGTTTAATACAGGATGGGGAAATTCTCAAACTTGCCCACCTCGTTGGAATCCACGTGGGCTGTCTTAGTAGGTGTGCTTTACCCGAATTTCCAAAGGGCAAACACAGATTTTTTTCTTCTGTTTGGAAATTCGGGTTAATGGATACATTAAAACTGTCCTCACAGATTGCACCTGTACTTTGGTGCAGGTGTTCGAGAGGGGACAAATAGCGCCCGTACTTTTGAAGGCGTCATGTATTCCCCCGACCTAAGCACACTCAATGGAATGCCCCTCTTTATTGTGACCCGTGCCAACCTTTTCTCTGTGGAGTACAATTTCTAGAAAGGCCAATTTACCCAGATAAATCACTATTTACCTATGTAAATGACACTGAAGATTGTCATCTATCTTTCCTTAGATTCCAAGACTGATACTCTTAGACAAAAAAAAGACAAGGTTATCATAAAATTTGTATTCCACTGAAGTTTCTAGTGTTGCAAAATATTACATATATTTAAAAAAGGGCAACGAAGTTCCTCAGATTTCATCTAAAGTGCCAATTTGTCATAAAATAGAATGGCTGCACTTTGTGCTAACATTTGTAGCTAACACATCCTTCATTCAAGGTGCTCTTTCCGGAGATACCAATTGTCAGATTCAGTGCTGTGGTATAATTTGGTGTTTTGTATTCTCACCGAGTCATCAGGTTCTGATTGGAGTACACATAACATGTATTTTTGTCTTGAATTTAATATGGGCTGCTGCTGTGCCCCGGGTCAATGTCATACCAGTTAGTAATATATAAAAATAAATAGCTCATCATTTATCAAAGGAGAAAAAGGTAGACAAACAAAAAAGACAAAGAAGTATCAGTGCATTTAGAAACATTTAGAGCTGGCAAGATTGCATTAGAAGCTAAGAATGCCACCATTTGCCCTTTCTACTGATGAGTAAGAGTCTCTCAGTGTTATTCATATGCAAAAAATTCATAATGCTTCATTAAAAATTTACACAGTGAAAGAGATTACCATCTGGTTCCATTTTCTTGTCCCCTTCTCCTTTATAAACGCAGAACACAGACTAACTTCTGTTTCATTATGTACATTAGCTGAATTACCAACTGTGGCATAACAAAAATGGTGAGGAGGGGGGTCACAGACTGTGACGTGGGCACCTAAGTGTCCGGCTTCAGTAAAATACTGACGCAATTTGAAAACGAATGTACAAATCGATTCTGGAGGAAATTATGCTCAGTCTTCTCCATGGTAAGTGCACAGAATTAGTCTTGAGTGCTGTGCTTGCAACAGGAAGCACCAAATGTGCAACTCAAGAGCCAAAGTCTTCTCGCCATGTGGGAACTGTCTGCAGTCTCCTGCTGTCACTTACCGATGGCTCCTCTGTGTGCATTAAGTCTGGCCAGCCGCGTCCAGCTCATGGTTCTCCTTTTCTTTCTTTCATTCACTATTCCTTTAGGTTGCTAGTTTAGTTGGAACCAACTTTCACTGCGGCTACTGCCCTATGAGCCTTCATTTGCATTGACCCAAGGAATTTTCCCTTGCCCTCCCCCCCTTAAACTCTCAATCCATCATGCAACCCAACATGTAGCAGCCAGGAGTAACAGGCCACAGATCTCTCTCGAAGCCGGTACACATGTGTCCAGAATCTGACTACTAGATGCCGTTGTTGTCTGATGACTAAGACATCTTCCTTAAGGGAGCCGTGAGCATCCGCAGCCCTGCATAGGCCAAAGAGTAGTAGTGGCATTTGGGTTGTTAGGGACCTGGGCAAAAGAGTCATTTTGGGGTCTTATAAAAGCTTAATTTAGGTGATCTAAAGCAAGTCAGTCATTTTTTATTTCAATTTCATTTTGGTCTATGCTAAAAACTGCAATGATGTTATTTTAAATCAATATTGATAATAGAAATATTCAAAGTTTTGGGGAAACCCTATAGTGTGGAACACTGGACAATTGCCCAGTTTTCCCTCCTTTAAGGCCATCATTACAAGGAGTAGAAGCTGGAGAACTGAATCCAGGTGTCCCGCTACCACTGTGCTCTCCAGCTTGTCCCACTGTCTGTTTCTTAAATGCCCACAGCCAGTCCCTCGTCCATACACACATCTGCATGCACCCTAAGTTCACACGCAGCAACGGCATGCATGCATAATGAAGCAGTATCTGGATTACCGTACCCTTGACATTCATTATGCTTTCATCCCATAATGTTTATGAACATCATTGACTACGATGTATTAGGTCTTGAGACACTAAAGAGATTGCCGGGTCTCTCTCATCATTGGTATTATATCTGACTATGAGGCCATTTAGCATGCGTAGTTATGGGCAATGGAAATATATGTACGACAAGCCCCATGCACATCATTTCCCTTCAAACTTTATCACAAAGCTCTTTACTACGCCTCTCCAAAGTGTAGTTACATTTTTTTTTTTTTTTCAATAGTGCATCTGCGAAGTGGTTATCAGGCATACTTGATCTCAGTGGTCATAGCTAACAAGCTGCTCTGCATAATCTTGCTTTGCAGTACCTCGTTAGCAAGCTTTTTATGCTTAAACTCGCAAAAGAGAAAGCAGTATGCATGATAAAAGTGCTGTTACTGCGAGAAAGATAAATTATGCCCAAAAAGTGCAAATAGCGTACGTAACCAAGTTTATACGCACTAACATTTTATTGTGCGTTCTTGTAGATTTTTTATTTTTATTTTTACTTTTCGTACACTTTAGTACATTGGCCTCTATAAAGTCTATGTGGAAAGAAGGATTTTTCTGTTTGCACGCAGTGAGCAATCCAACTTTCAGCCATTGATATTTAAGTTCACACCTTTCTAGTGATGTCCACACCTCTAGGAAGGGGAGAGATTTTCATCCCTAATGGAAAGTTAATCTAAATTCTTAAGCCCTTTGGGTTCTACTGAGGGTAACTTAGCCCCTGCCCCTCCACAGTTTTATATTTTTTTTTCTTGTCCTTGATTTGTTTTAAATATTAAAGCAGTAAATCCTCCTTGGTGTTTTGTGCTATTTATTAACTTGAAGTCTGAGGAGTCCTAGACTGCTTTTATAAGATTCTGGTGTGGCTGGGGCTCCCTGCTTTCTCTAACAGTTGTTTCAAAAGTGGAGGAGTAGCCGCCTAGTGACTAGAGGAGCGGGCTGTGAACCGGGGAAAAGGCGAGGTGCTGCTCTCCTGTTAGGTCACTAAAGTACATTCCATGTGGTAACCCTGAGAGCCTTCTAGCAGTGGGAGGTCCAAGGTAGGCGTGAGTTGGGGAGTGATGGATAGGAATGTCCTTCCCGAAGAGGGGATGGGTTTGGAGGTTGCTTCCAGGAGTCTAGGGAGGAGGTCTTCTCCAGTTGTTGCTAACAGGAGCGCTAGAGTTAGCCTTTCAAGAACGCAGGGCTAGAGTTTAGAAGATTGCCAGAGGAGCAGATGGAGCTCCCCTCAGTAGAGACTAAGAGCCTTTTGGGAGGATAAGGACCCCTCACAGTCTACAAGAACCGCGTCTTCTCTGGAGGGGTCAGCCAAGGAGAAAAAGGTTTTCCTGTCTTTTCACTGGGGCCTGGAGGCAGTAAGGGGCCTTGGTGGGATTCTGAGAGGGAGATGTTTCTTTGCAGCTGTGCCCATTGACAAAAAAACAAAACACCGTGAGTAATATATTGGAGATTTTGTGAACTGCCTAAGCAGCTGCTATGAGTATTTTGAATTGTGTTTATTTTTTCCTTCCTTTCATTGCCTTTTGTTGGACTCTTAATCTTTGTAGCTTCCAATAATATTTTCTCTTTCTGTTTTGGAAGAAACCCTTGGTTATAGACTGCTGTTTCTTTGGTATGTGATTCCCCCCTGGGTATCCCCCGCTGGATAAATCCTGATCAAGGTTTGCAGTCTGTTTTATTTTTCCCACCCCTGCGGTTCTCGAAGGTCACTCCCCTCCCTCCTCCTGCAAAGGCTGCTTTATAAGTTGTTCTCTGTGAGATTCAAGCTTTGGGCTTTGAGATATGGCCACGAGCACATCAGTAGCCTCCTCTGTAATAATGCACCAAAATCTAAAGGCTGATGGTCCCAAAGGGGCTCTGAAGGCTGTCAAATGCATGACACTCAATAGCAAAAACCACTGAGAAATTTACTTATTGATTTTAAAATAATTTGCTTCTCAAATCTGTCCTTCCCAGTCAGGTTTTCAAGATATCCACAATGAAGATCCAGGAGATGAATTTGCATGCACTGCCTCCATAGCATGCACATTTTATCTCATGCATATTCATTGTGGATATCCTGAAAACCTGACTGGCTGGGGGTCCCCCCCAGGACAGGTTTGGGAAGCTCTAACCTAGGGTATTTAGTCCTATATGTGGCCTGAAGTAGAATTTCAGCCTCTTCTACTTAAAATATTCTGTGAATGTTGCTTCGTTTTGCTTGCGTTTGCCACACTCTTCCCTTGCAGGTGGTCATCTGGACATCTGCTAGTAATGAAAACTTTACTGACTTTTTCTGGAGACCTTTTTATTGGACAAGTATACTTCATTTTGTTTAGCTGATCGCTGTTTTCAGTTCTGACTCTTGGTTTTGTCTCTAAAATTGCGTCTTTTCATTGACTTTTTTTGCATTCTCTCTTTTGACTGTGTCACCCATAATTACGAGCTGCAACAGAGTCAATAATATGTAGTTTAATGTCAAGATGGAAGAATGCATGCCAGCTTTCCAGATGCACTAGGAAAAGAAAGAGCTGCCGTAATCTTCCATTAAAACACACTAGAACTTTTTGCATCAAAGGAGAAGGAAGCTGATAGTTTTATTTGGAAAAGGAATGTATAAAGTATTAAAACTTGTCTTTATGTGAAAAAAAAAAATCTGCAAAATCCTAAAACTGAGTTTGCTCATCCCAAAATGCCAAGAAAACTGTCATGTGCTTATTTTATCATTATTTTGCGTTGCCTGTTTCTCGTTCGTAGGCTCATCAGCTATCTGAGCTGGAACAAAAGCTTGCAGTAGCCAAAGAAGAACTGGAAAAGGCATCTCTTGACAAAGTAAGAATATATTTTAGCACTCTACATCTATTAATGCAATCTGCTATTTGTACTTTAGTCTTATTGGGAAGGAAATAGCTACTTTGCTAACTGCTAACATAAGAAATTGACTTTATTCATCAAGTCAGACTAGGGTGTCAGGTTTCGAATTATCTATGACTATCGGGCACTTGATCAGCAGACTAGAATCACTGACAGCTAAGGTGGTCGATACCGCACATCTACAAATCCATGAATGATATCAATTAAAACAACTATCAGAAATCCAATCAAACCAATTAATCCTGAGACATGAATTGAACCAAAAAGGCTTCATAAATATCATTACTGTAAATGTGAACATATCAATCTAGCAAAGAAAAGGTCTAGCAAAGCCAATCAATATAATTGAAGAGAACAGAAGGTTTTTACTATGTGAGCACAAAAGATTTCCCACGAAAAGTAGGAAAAAAAATGGAAGTGTTTGCCTCCTGTGAATTATTTACAAAACTACTCTTGTTTAATTTCATTTCTCATCCCAAACTCATAGAAGCAAATTTCCAAATCATATTGCAATATTTTTAAGTCACTTTTCTATTTCTCCTAGACACATTTCTTTTTTTTTTTAAATAAGGTTTTCCTATTTTTGTGAAAAGTTTTGCCAGATTTTGACTATTCTCACGAAAGTAGTTTTTATTAAACCCTATTTGAAAAGTAGGTCCCCCCTCTCCCCGGAAATAAAAAGTCACTGCTGCATCAGCTCACTTGCTAGTAAACCAGGGTCACCTCAGTGTACATAACAAGCAAATAAAATGAATAATTTAATGTGACATGTTTAAAAAGTCAAGAGCAGTCATACAGTAATTGGTTAATTATGAAATATGGTTCTGTATTAAAATGGTATGCAAACCCAGATAGAGTGACATTGCATGGTAGATTTTGCTGATCCATTTCTATAATCCTGTGACCCTGCGCTAGACTGAACTGGCCATACCGTATAGATTGTCATACGAAGAAACTAAATAATTCACAATCCATATAGTAACATGAACATCTTGGGGTTAATTTAAGACTGGAAGGAGCTAAGGAGCGCGGTAAATGAGAAAGCTTGGATAGAAATGTGTAATCTCATTTGGAAAAGCTTCCTGGATTCTTTATGGTAATTCAACCCCACAATGTCAAAAAGCCAAAGAAAAGAGTGATCTGTAAATCTTTAGAATTTCAGTCTTCACTTTCTTTCTCTTGAGGTGTGACACGTATAATCAATAGGTCAGCTGTGTATGTATAAAATGCTGCTTTAATTTGTTTTAATAAAATCAAATAAAGTAATATGCTTCGGAGATCAGGATGTGTTATGTTCCGAGGACATGAAAAAATAGTTTCTGTACTCTCTTGCATTTGAGTAGATTATAAGGAGTGCATTTTTTTTTTTTTTTTTTGCATTTTTGCCAGGAGTCCCAGCTGAAAGCCCTGAAGGACACGGTGCAGCTCTGCCTATCTTCCGTCTTGCTCAGTCAGCCTCCTGCTACAAAGATAATCCCTTCCAAACCAATATCCCCCGTCACAAATGGCTCCAAAGTTCCGTTTCCACAGACAAATACCCAGGTACCCCTTTCCTAGTCTCCCAAAAGCTTTCAGAGTTCGTCCTGCAAGATCATTAAAGTGGAACATAAAAGGATTTTAAATGCATTGAAAGATTAAGAAGAGTTTTATAGATAATTGTAAGCCTACAGCTATGAAATGACAAACCTTCACTGTTTTGATTTGTTGGGTTTTTTTTTTTTGGTCTGGCAGTGTCCTCTTTGGCTTCCAACTCAGTCAGAACAGGGACAGGGATCCAGTTGCTGACAGCCTTCAGAGATTTCCCCCCCCCCACCCTTATTTTATGTACCCTCCCTGCTCACTTGGTCCGGTCATTGCAGTGACAATCCTAGACCCAGGAGCCGTGCAACAGGGTTCCTTCCAGAGCCCTGGAGTCATAAGTTCGGCCACTAGGTGTCAGCATTATGCAAAGACTGGGACTCCCCTCCTCCCAAGGATGGTGACCGCTGCCTCCAAGGCATCTCCAGCCCTGATTGGCCCCCCCAAGAGCAAGCCCCGTGAATGGCGGCATGCGGCAAATCAGCCGGGCTGGCCCTGCATTTACTTCCTTCATGTGGGTTAAGGGATCCCTTTCTCTAGTTTTTGTAAATGAATTGTATCTAAATGAAGAAAAAAGGTGCATTGCCAGGCAAGGGATGACAAATACAGTTTGTGGTGGTAGTGCCTTTTTCACTGCCTCTTCGTCTTTGTAATTTGTCTGTGTGGTGTATTCATGCAAGGATGAGGAAAGAGTTTGTTGTTAAGCTGAACAAGGTGAAAACGATGTGTTTACAAGCTTGTCAACGATATGGACATTATCAGTGCTCAGGACATGTTGGTTCTCTACTAGCTTATCAAATACAAAGCCAATAAAGGTGGAGGATAAGCAACTGCTTTATGAGCCGAGATGTTTGTTGTTTAAGAAGGTGTTATCTTCTTGCCTGGCATATTTTGCGGACTGATGGGCAAAATGCTACAAACTTGGAAGTGCATGCAGAACTGCCTCATGATCCAGACACGTGGTACCAGAATGTCCTCACAGACGTAGCTTCTTATTTTCAGATACATCACAAGGCAGCCATCTACACAATTGATTACCAGATCTTGGCCACTGTGAACGTTGCTCCCTTCCCCATTTCCAGCCTGCACCCTACTTACATCTAAGAACAAAAAAAAAAAACCCAAAAAACTGATTTTATGTTATTTGTCCAGGTTGCTTGCTATTTTTAATGTTTTCTTGCATAGTGCCTTCACCTTATGAAAAATAAACTGGCCATAGTTATGCAAAAGATAGAACTTTCTAGAGGAGTAACATGTCTGTGGCATACTTTTATCTATGTACCTGTAAAATCACATAGTCCTAACACAATCTAAGTGTTATGGCCACCAGTTCCCAGAGTACATAGTGGCTCCTTTAACTATCGGCTCCCAAGACATCCTTGGTTGGGGGAGGTTTATTTTTCCTCTTTCCATTACCATGCTGTGTCCCTACGCCAGACAACAGGTCCTGGCCCCTTTATCTTCAAGCACATCATATTTCACTTCTGCAGAAATTATATCTCATCCTCATAATCCAAATAGAACTGTTGTGTTCTGATTTGTCATTGTCGAAGGCGTGAGAAAAACCATCTTTAGATAGCAGAGCTCAGCTTCTAAGGCCTTGTTTGAACTCCTACCCTAACTAAAGAAACATTTGTTCTTCAATTATTTTGTAATGAAACCAATTGGTCACACTTGGTACAGAATTAGGATGTAAACATAAGAACACAGGAAGTGCTGCACTGGATCCGACCAGTTGCCCATCAAGCCCAGCATCCTCTCTCTGACAGTGGCCAATCTGGATCGCCCAGAAGCACTTGGCAGATCCCAATATAAAAGTCTGTTTCACATAGCCTCTCCCCAAGAATTTAGAGATGTAGACGCCAGAGTCTGTCTGGCTAATAATTATTTATGCCCCTATCCTCCAGAAACTTGTCCAAACCTTTTTATATATACATTTTCACCCTTATAAACAATATCCATTTTCAAGTTTTATCTTATTTTTATCTTCTGTTCATCAAAGCATATTCTGAAAGATCCTGGGACATATTTTGTATTATTTTTCATGAAAATTCAAATGAATCTACTGTTAATTCCCTAATTCATCTATGAGAATTAATTGCTTCCTTTGCTTTTGGCAAAGGTTTTGCCAGACTGTTCATACAAAAGATTTGGCATTAAATCCCATGGCAAAAGTTTTGACCAAATGCAGAAGTTGACAATATCTTTTTACACATCTTTAGTCATTATTATGAGGACAATTAATATCAAAGAGATTTCTGTGGAAAACCCCCATTTGAAATGCACCCTCCCTCTGCCCCAGTAGAGGGTAAAACTTCACACGTTGTTCACAGGGGGTGGAAATGAAATTTAAAAAAAAGCTGGAGCCCCATTCCCACCGCCAGCTATGTGTTCAAAGGAAAACCCAAAGGGAATTTCTGAAAGGATGAACTATTATCATCAATAAAATCGCAGCATCTTAATGAGAAAAAAAAACCGGCACCAAACTGGAGCAATTTTTGCACCAGAGCAAAATGGTTAAAACTTGTACATATCTGTCCCTGTTGTTTAATTGGTGAGAACTTGGATTTTATCAATATGATTTCCATATCATGCTGACCACGTGGGTCTTGGATAGGGTTGACAATTGGCTGGTATGTATGGTATGGCCTGGCTGTTTTTGTTTTTTTGGTTGTTGTTTTGTTTTTTTTAAGGAAGCCTGGTGGCCAGCAAGAGGCTGGATTTGTTCCCAGGTGTGATACTGTAGGTTGCAGAAAAATGTTGTGATAGCTGAAGGGTCCTATCAAACCTTCCTGTATGTGCAAAGAGGCAATTTAGTGTTGACAGACTTGACGTCCCGCTGAAGGAGTAACTTCTATTTCTGCAGAGCAAATTGGCACCTTATTTTACACTGACTTTACATGGAAATAAATCAGTAAACAATAACTAATAAAAATAAAGTGACCCCTTTTATTGGACTAGCAATAATACATTTCCTGACTCGCTTTTGGGAACTCAGCCGCCCTGCTTCACATCCAAACAGAGTGAGCAGGTAAAAGATGATGTTTGAATATCCAAGTGAATCGCAGTTTATAACGATAATGAGGAGAGTAGCATCCTTCATGCCATTACTATTATGGGATTCACCTTCTTCCTTCACTAATACTAAACATTTATATGGCACTACAAGGTAAACACAGCACTGTACAGAGAGACAGCTCCTGCTCTATGGTACTTACAGTCTAGTCAACAGACACTGAGGAATGACCAACATGGGCAATCGGAAATTGAGGCTATAACAGTGCCTCTAGAGCCTTTGCCTTTTAAAGTCAGAGGGGTGGGTGAGGATTCAGGGATGAGGACCATTTGCTTCGACTAGTTGAGTTGCCTGTAAACATAGTTCCTGTAGATGGGGTGCAGTCGGAATGTTTGGTGGCGTTTTTCTCCTCCTTCCCTTTCAGTCCGTAATGGATGGATAGGTCACAGCGGAATCTACACAGGAATCTGGATAGAATTTTAAATAGAGGGGAATGAATTACTCCCATTACTGAATATAGCTATCACTGCAGTAGAGGCATCTGCAGGAGGCACTCTCTACCACACGGAGCTAACCATTTGGCCACTCACATGAATTGCGACAATCCTAAAATTAGTTGAACACGGGAATGTTCAGGGACGAGCAGACTAGAGATTGAAAGCAATGTCAACAAAAATTTTATTTTTTTTTTTTAGGTGGGATATCAATGTGGCTAAGAAGAGCACCAGATGCACTGATTCAGGAAGGTCATTACAGGGCAATTGGTGAAGCAAGCTGGAAGGCACGAAGCTAGGATTTGGCAATAGGAGATAAGGGCAGAGATAATAGCAACTTCCCTGAGGAACTAAGTTTAGATAGAGTAGGGTACCTGCTCATTCTGTTTAGACCTGAAGGGAGTAACTCCTAAAAGCTACTCAAGAAATGTATTAAATTAGTCTGATAAAATGGTTTTTGACTTATTTTTTGTTTATTGATCTTTATTTCCATACATTCAAGTGAACTAGCACAGCAACCACATTGACTTTAGGCAAACACAGAACTTATCCTCTGACATTTGTAATCAAGTTTCTAATTATATGACTTGATTATGTTTATCATTTTGCCGTCTGCGGATGAGGATGTACAGCACTGCCTGAACATGGTCTTTCCTACAATATTGCACTGTCCTTTATACGAGAGGTGCACAGATTAAAGAAACAGGATCTGGAGAAGCAATAAAAAGAAGAAAGTTAGCATGGCGCCTTGGATCCCGTAACGTGCTGAACTGAAGATATTCCATTATCCTATCTTTTCTAGAGACTCCATTCATTTACTCCTGTGGTTACTTTTCTGAAGAAAGACAATGCCTGTCCTTCTCCACTCTGTCCTAAAGAGTGACTGAGAAGAATTGTTAGTGCAGCTGCAAGAACCTCTCTAAGCTCCTTTAATATGCAAGGACGAAGCTCGTTTGGCCCCGCTGTCTTGGCCACTTTCAGTATTGCTAGTTCCATGAGAGTTCTTTCCAAGAATGGAGTGTTACGTCCTCCTCTATCGTACGTAACCCTGGCCTCTGTCTGTGGGCCTTTTCCAACTCATTCTTCAGTGAACAGAAATATTTGTTCATTATTTCTGCTTTTTTCCTTCTTGCCTGTCACAGGTTCCTCCTCCTGCAGTCTCAGGTTAGTTTGCTCAACAATGCCCTTTATCATTGAAGACCATGATATGATTTAGCTTCATTTTGTAGGATACTTAAACTCATCTGGTAAATGTCAGTAGGAATCTGATGTTCACTGAAGTTCACATTAAGAATAATATTATCTGTATAATTACTGTTTTCAGAATAAATATTGTAGGTTTGTATTATAGTTTTCTAATAATTTAGGTAATGGCTTTTATTATACATTCAAAGACACTGTAGAGAAAAATATTTATTTTAGTAGTTTATAACTGTTAAGTGTCCTTTACTATATACACTGATGCCAGAGAGAGTAGAGATACAGTAATTAGTGAACCCTGGCACTCTCCAGTGGATGGTGACCTGTGTGTTTAACAAATGTGCTGTTTTGGCTCGTGTTCTTTCGTCTAGTCTTCCATTCTTGGAAGAAAGCTGAGGCTCCAGGTCAGAGCACTCAGTTCTTCCAGGTAGAAGAAGAATTTCCTGGGGGTTCAAGGAGGATCCTGAGAGAACCAAGAGGAGCGAGAAATAGTGAAAGGGGAGTTAGTCCCATGCTCTTTGCATTTCACTGAAGATTTGCCGAGTGGATTTCTGGTTGGAGTGAGAGTAAGGACCGCCAGACTGGGAGATCTACATTCAGAGCCTGCTGCTTGGAAGAAGTCAGCAGAAGATCATCTGCTCAGGAATGAGGTTCCAGTTCAGCTACTGGACCAGAATGATCTGCACACCCGAAAGCAGGTACCAAAAAGGGGAAAGCCCTGAGATTGTCCCATTCCCCTGGTAGAGGAAGAAACCCCTAGTGTGCAAAGAATTGCAGTGATTCTGGACCGTGTGTAGTGCGCCTTTGCTATGTGGACCGCACTATTCTTCAGCGTGCGCTCCACTGATTTTAATCCTCTGCATTCATATTCTGTAAAGAGTTTATTTTTTGGACAACATCAGACTGTGTGGCAGTGTGTTATTTGTACTGGAAACTATCAAAACACTTCCTCAAACTACTGTAACTTCTCCCCATCAAGAAAAAACTCAAAGGAGCAAGGGGTGCCTACTTACGCCATCGATCCCAGATGCAGCAGCAGTAGAGGAGGGAGCTACAAATCTGAAGTTATTTTTGAACAAGATTTATATAGCTATATGGATAGATAGATATAGATATTGAATTTTTTATACTATGCATTACTCATAAGAAGGCAGAAGAAGCCTGTGAGGTCTCAAAGGTTTATGCACTACAACATCTTTTTTTTGGTGATTTAAATGGTATCATAGCTTATAAAGAGTCAAATTGTCAAAAAATGATCTGGGCAAAATGTAATAGCATTGATTTCAAAGAGAAATGATAGACTTGCCTTATTAATTTTTATTTCCTGGCAACTGCGTGACTGCCTCACATAAGACAATGCCAAGAACAAAATAAACAAAGCATTAAGAGCATAAAAAGTGCCATCCTGGGTCAGACCAAGGGCCACTGAGCCCAGCATCCTGTGCTAGTCTGGGTCACTTGGAAGTAACTGGGAGATCCCAATAGGAGAGCCTCCTTACCATTTTTAATCGGCCTCCGTTGTACCTTTTCTAGCTCTGCTATTTGAGATGAGGTGACCAGAAGTGCACATTCAAGGTGACTCGAGACAGAGGCAATAGGATATCCTCTGATTTATTTTCCCATTCCTTTTTAGATCATTTCTAACATTCTATTTGCTTTTTTGGCCACCATCGTGGCCAAAATCGAAACATAGTAATTCTGAATCACTAGACCTGTACATATTCCAATTTTTCATTGTTCATTCTTCAGCATTAAAATCTTTACTAAATGGTGTTAAGCATATAGGGCCAGATTTTAAAAACAGCGCTCCATCTCCCGACCCGGGGGCTGTTCCGGAGGCCTCGGCCATGCCCCTGGAACGCCCTCGGGCCGGCACCACGCCCCCTGACACGCCCCCCCCCCGGAACACCCCGAACATCACGCCGCCCACCCGACACGCGCCCCCTAGCGAAGCCCTGGGACTTATGCTCGTCCTGGGGCTTGCGTGTGCCGCCGAGCCTATGCAAAATAGGCTCGGCACGCGCAGGGGTGTTTCAAAAGGGTTACGCGCGTACCTTATGCGCGTAACCCTTTTAAAATCTACCCCCTAATGTTGTAGAAAGATCTTTGGGTCAGGAGTGATTCCCTCTCCTGCCCCTTTCGTGCTGATGGTCTAAAATGTCCTGCCACCTGACCCAAGGTTTTCCTTTACTCTTTGCTGCCTATATGTCCATGGTAAAGGAGAACGTCAAGTCAGCAGACACCATTTTGCATATTGGAGAACTTGAAGTAGAGGTGAATGGAGCGCGCTCTTTCAATGAATAACCTTTCTACAGCATTGAAGAGGGGCTAATTTTGTAATAGCCTGCATAAATTAGACAGCAAATATGCATATCAGTTACACCAATTTTTAAAGTGAATTTATGTATGCAAGTTTGCTTTGAAAATGATCTTACCAAAAGTACCCACACACAATCACCCGACTATTAGGAGGACAATTTATAATAGGCCATCTCTGCTAGAAAAGCACCATTTTACTGGCAGGAAAGTCTTTGAAAATTATGCTCGGGGGGGGGGGGGCAGGGAACTGAAGCAAATGGTCTCTTGGGGGGAACCAACTAAGGGCAGAGGCATTGGGTGCAGAGGAGAAATGAGATCTGGTGCGCTGCTTTGCCCTAATCACTAAGGTGGGGGTTCATCAGACCATGGAGTGCCCTTTCCTCCATTTTTTTTTTTTTGGACGGGGGGGGGGGGGGCAATGTGTTGGAGCAGAACAGGCCAAAATTTAGGTATAGGCAACATAGGCAACTGCCTCCGGAGCCAAATTTTGATAGGTATTCTAGAGTTGCCACTGCTGCTATGCTTCTATCAGGTCCCACCTCCCAGTTGCATGCTGTCCAAATCCTGTATAGTGGCAGCAAAAGCAACCTAAAGGAAATTCAGCAGCCCCTCCCTCTATATCTCAGGAGCAAGAAGGGGGCACTCACCAGCTCCCCCCTGCCTATGAGTGCCGGCAATGCAAATCCAGCCCTGAAGCAGGGACATTGGCAGGTACATTAGCCTGTTAATATCCTCACAAAAAAACAAATTACACCACTTCAATTGTAGGTAATCTTTCGCAATAACTACGGGTTGTATTAATGTGTTTTATTAATCTGATGTGTGTGAATATTTTTCTCATGGGGTTTTGGTTTTTTTTTGCCATAATACTAATGCAAGAACATGCGTTACCATTAACCCATTTTAGTAAATAGGCCTTGGGTACATCTTCAGTGTAAAATTTTTTCGTGGGCTTCATGTTAAAGGCAGGTTAGTCCAATGGTCTTAATAGGAAGTCTTGAATCAGTTCCTGGACTAGGCTGCTTTTCTTGGGCTGGAAAGGCACTGGTGATCCTATAGAAGTAGTTTATAGAACTTGGAGACCATTCTAAGCCACTGCCCAACAGTAACACCTATAGTAACACCTATAGTGGAATACAGGGGTGTAACAAAGCAGATTCTGTCTGTGGATTCCTGTCAAAGGCTGTCATTTCCAAATTCAGACGTGTTCAATAACAACATTAGGCAAAGGGGAAATATTGGGTATTTCTTCATTTTGGGAAAAGTATTGTAGTCACCATGTTAATCCACATAAACCCACGAAGATCAACATTCATACAACAGTGGGCAGAAAGCTATCTGGATAAAGTCACCCAGATTAATTGAACTGAATTTTCAGTGAAACTTATCTGGATAAGTGTTCTGTTGAATATACTCAGCTAAAGTTACCTGGATAAAGTTAATCAATAATCAGCTATCTTTGCCTCTCACCGGCTTACAGCCCATTAATATCAAGGCATGACCTGATCACTGCTGCTCAAACTAGGGATGTGAATCGGGTGCCCCATCGTTTCTGCTATCGGGTTCGTGTGGCCGTGGGAAAATCTCGGTTTCCTGCGGATCGGCATTATTTTTTTTTTTAGTAAAAAATCGTTTTTTCGGATTAGTGCATGCAGACTCTCGTTAGTGTGCACGAACAAAAATAGAAAAAAATAACAAAAAGTAACAAAAATTAACGGTTTTCGTTAGTGCGCACTAATGGGAGTTAGCGCACACTAACTCCCTTTAGCGTGCACTAACGAAAACCGTTAATTTTTGTTACTTTTTGTTATTTTTTGCTATTTTTGTTAGTGCGCACTAATCGGAAAAACGATTTTTGATGAAAATTCGGGGGAAATGCGATCGTTTCTCATCGTTCATGAATTTTTGACGAATTAAGAAATATCGTACGATATTTTAATTCATCAGAAAAACGATTCACATCCCTAGCTCAAACACTGGTACTGACCACACCTGATTTTTGCAATCATGTTTATTTGTGGGCTATCTGAATATATATATATTGCATGGTCTTCAGCTTATTCAAAATAATGCAGCAAGACTGGTTAATGCTCTTTACAAATGGGACCAGGCAACTCCACTCCTTGCAGAACCTCATTGGCTTCTTATCCAGCTTAAAGTGTTGAAGCTGGGTTTTTTTTATTCCTCCACACTTTGGCTCTGACTCCTGTGATGGAGTTTGGTATGGCCCTACATTCCTGTCCGGAAACTCAGATCCAGAAATGAAGCTTGCCTTGTGCTACTATCTCTAAAACTAGTGCTGCTACAGCTTAGTCATCTCAGTGCAGCACTGCAAGACATTAGTTTAACAGGTACAAGGAAAAGAGCCTTCTCCTACAAGGCCTGCAGGTTTGGAATCATCGACCCATTTTCTTTTTACAAAATCGATAGCTATTTAGTCTTTAGGAGGATGATTAAGGTTTATTGCTTTAGTCTAGCCTTAGAGGCCAATGTTGTCAAATAATCAGACTTGACTGTGACATGGTACTATATGTAGTGGTATTTAGTGATGGATTTTGTGTTTTGCTGAATACTAGGACATGGCTAACCATTAGGTTTTTATATTATTTATTTATTTATTTTCAGGTGTTCTATTTGAGTTGGGTTTTTGGGGGGTTTTTTTAAATGTGTATCATTGTGTATGTGCTGTATGGCTATTGATATCCATTTGCAACATTATTTTATGATGAAGCAAACTGCAAAACAGAATACAGTAAAATAGTTGCCAAGCAATGATTGATCTGGCAAATGCTCCAACACCCAATATCTTAATAAATTGCAGTAGCCAAGTGGCATTGATCCCCCAATCTCCTACCTTCAAGAAATTGTGGGCAAAAATTCCCTCCCCCATGAACCACCAAAAGTGTTCTCAAAACAGAGGAAAAGGGGGAGAGGCTGTTATATCCTTGATCTCTGCTGAATATTAAGTGCTGGTACAGCTACCGGCACGGAGTATTCATTTCACTCCAGCTTGTAGAGACCGGCCCCCGTTCAGAGCTCAACAGGGATTGGCTTCTTCCCTCTCAGTGAGCACTAAATGTGTCTTGGTCTCTTCCCTTTTTCCTGCCTCTTTTAATCCATCTACATTTTGTCTGGGTTATGCCTTCCCCAGACAAAGTTTTCAACTGTGAGAGGGACAACGCCTCTGAATGTTAACCTCATAGGAATGAAGATCTGCAAGAAGGTTGCAGGTCACGCCTTTTTGTTGTTGTAATGTAAACCGTTTCTGATTAGCTTTTAATATTTATAATCTCCTAACCTTATGGAAGGATTATTACCTTGAAAAATAGATCCAGAGCATTCAGCAAGCTCAACAAAAAGGTAACATGGGCAGTTTGCTTGCTGACCTTCATTTCTTGATGTTTGTGTAATGAAAGACAGTTTTCAGCTTTTTTTTTTTTTTTTAAATCAAGAGCATTTAATGAAAAACCTATTGGAATTTCAAGGGAAACATAAAAAAAATAATGAAATTTGTATCTGAATTCTGCAGAAGCACACCAACCTTTTTAAGAGTTAAAGACTATGTTAAAGGTAATGTAAACATTTACAGACGAAAATAATTATTTAACAAAAGGGGTGGTTAGGAAAGAAATGAAGACCTCTTTAGTGCTTTAGGAGAATCATGTGGTCCCTTAGGAAGGACTGGTTTGAACTACTGAACATCTGTTTTGGTAATAAACTCTCCTTTCAGTTCAAAACATTACCACTGTTCTGTAGAATTGCATGCAAATGGATCTATTACAAATTAAGTATCAAGATTAGATTTACCACATCGCCTTATGCTATTTATGTAGAGCTATTTATTTAAAAGTATTTACTGCTCTACCCCGCCAGCAATATAGTCTGAGGCAGTTATTGTACACAGAAACATTCACTTTCTGTATGAGCGTAGGATAAATATTTAAACACAAACAGGAAGTGACATGATATCTGTGTGACACCTATTGCACACGCCCTTCCCCGAACTCCTCCATCTTCGCACACGACATGAAAATATCAATGTACAGCTACTGTTAATATCTCAGTTTTGCATACTTATAAATCTACCGTAGTGTAAGGAGATCAGGCTAATCTGCTGTTGCGTCTGAATTCTGCACATCTTTTCACAATGACGCCTATTGTAATACATGCGTCCTAGGGATGAACATTGTGATGGATACACATTTGTTTTATTTAAAAATAAAAGGGGAAAAAAAGTCTCCATTCAGAGAGTCAAAACCAGCTCTTTGCTGTGCGTAACTTGTGTGGGGTAACGTACACGCGTGCTTTTTCTAATAATAATAAAAAAAAAATATATATATATCCATCCATGCAAATTTCTCCCAACTCCAACCTGTGGAATGCCTCTCTCCCGTTCATGCATAAGCACACGTGAAACCGGGTTGCACACAAACTTTCACATGCATAGAGCCTTGGGATATTTTCTACCTGACATTTACTTGCATAAACACAGTTTTATGCACATTAATGGCTTTGAAAAATCAGCCCTTAATGTTTACTTTGTTTCAGTAAATGAAACAAGCTGAATCAAGAATAAAAATACCCCCACCCTAAGTGAAAACCTTAGAACACAAGTAATGCCAGGCTGATTCAGACTAAGGTCCATTGAGTCCAGCATCCTGTCTTCCACAGTGGCCAGACCAGGTCACAAGTATCTGGCAGATCCCAAATAGCTGATGTAATTCTTGAAAAAATGAAATGAAAATATTTTCCCTGCATACCCTTAATACATCCTTGACTCTGTTTTACTAGTACAAGCTAAATAGCTGCAGTTCTGGATGTACAGGCTATTCTGTTCGTTGGGGCAAAAAACAAAAAAAAAGCAAATTCATATACCAGCCATTATTTATTCTTTTTTGTGAATGCACTCTTTATATAAAAATCGGATTCTTGTACAGCAATGTTTATGAATTCCATCACGTTTGATAAACAGCAGTGCAATCTTCAGGGACATATGAGGATGCTTTTCTTGGTAAATATTTTAACTTGAAAGTATTATTTATTCAGCCTAATACATTTTTTAGAAAATGTCAAATTTACATATATTTATAAAATAAAATATTCATTTTAACGAATATACTACTTAAGGGCAAAAACCATGTTATGTTCTTTCTTGCCAAAGAATAGACCTCACTAAATTATACATCAGAACGGCTGTCTAGAGATGAAAAGATTATTTAGGCACAACCTTCCGGGTGCTTCCTTGTCCAGGCCGAAAAAAAAAAAATGATGCTAGTTTATATCAATACAGCAAATATTAAAACTGTTCACACTGTATACTGCTTGTCTAGAGGGGTCCTTATGGGTATACAAAATGCTTACATCTGCTTACAGATGATGCGAGTATACCTGCTCATTGAATGCAACTCAACGAGAGGGGCAAACCAAGTGGGGATAAGTCAGAGGTACTAACCGAAGAATAGGAGGCTTGACTTGACGAATACTTGCTGATCTTTCAATAGGTACTTCATTATAGTGAAGATGGGACACTTTGAATAAAGGGTGCCATACACAATAAAACAGAAATAGTTACAAATGAGAGAGACCGCCGCAAACCCATATCCTTCAGGGAAATGCACAGGAAAAATGTTTTTCGGCAGTCACGTCATTTTTCGATTGTGTTGTTCATATCGTTTTGTTTGTGCCATGCTGAGCTCTGTCTTTTTTTTTTTTTTCAATTTATATTCTTTCATATGAAAAAATAAAAATTATTCCATTAATCTCCTGACCTCCTCCTCCCCCCCCACACACACCCTTTCCTGTCCCTTGTTTCAAAATTTCCTTTGAGCGTTGTTTACTCTCCCACTCCCTCCTGTCCATTCCACCATCCAATCCGTGAAAAAGAAAGTGGCTCTGAGCACCCACTCCCCCCCCCCCCTTACCTGCGTTGGGCCCACTGTCCAGCGCTGTTCTGGCCACGCCATGCTTTTTATCTTTAGTTTAAACGATGCAGCCCCTTCTTTGGATACCTCTCTTATGCTGACACACTAAAAATAAAAAATATATCACATCACATAAAAAATCTAGGAATGGAAAACAAACTTTATCTTCCTTTATCTTAAACAACAAAGAACTAAAGTTAAATAACACCAAACTTTTAGCAGAGTTAGAAAAACTAGACTTGACTTATAACACTCACCAAATAGTATTTATTATGATATAATGTTACAGTATTTTGGATGGCACCTGCTTAAGAGTTAGAATTCTAGACACTTTACTCAACATAGTTTTTTTGTGCCTTATTGTGAACCGTTGTGATGGCACCCGCTTAACGACGGTATAGAAAAGATTTTAAATAAATAAAAATAAATAAAACTGCCTCAGAGTTGGCATCTGGGATCTAGGCAAGAGCAACATCTCGCTCACCTCTAGGAGGCTGGGCACCCAGGTTCTGAACTCTTTTGGTTTTCATATATTTATACAATGGGGACCTGTGTGTGGTTTCTGATAGAGTTTAATGAATAGACAACAAGGAATTATGTAGTACTGCAGAAAGTAATGCAATGTCTTTGTTAAATTATATTACAACATCAGAAGTATTGTCAAGGTTCTGAAATAAGATGACTGTGCAGCAGTTTGGTTATGGATATCATTGGATGAGGAACATAACATGTTACATGCTAGGTCAGAGGAAAGATCCGTCGAGCCCAGCTTCTCTCTCCTGGTGACAAGTAAGACCTGGCAGATACCAAAAAGTAGGGCTGTGCAGACAAAAAAAATTTGGTTTTCTTTCTGTTTATTTTTTCTTTTTTTGGGGGGGGGGGGGGGCGGGGGAGTTATTTGTTGTTTGTTTTTTTTTAAAACAAACAGGTCCTCCTCAAGCCCCTGACACTGCTTCTGAGTTTGCTGGAGCCTCCATTGATCTACCTCCACCAAAAAGCTCAGCTCAGCCGGGGCCTCCCTGGACCCTTCCAGTCAACCCCCCCGCCCGCATCCCCGGAAATGAGCCAGGGCCAGGGACCTCACAAGCCTCCCTTACTGCTTTCACGAGGGGCGTTCTGACATTGTCAGTCTTATTCTCCATTCCTTTCCAAATAACTCCTAGCTGTTATTTGTTTTTTTCTTTACTGCGGCCTCAACCTGAGCTGAGGATATTCTAGGAAAATATTGAGTAAATATCAAACGTCAGGGTTACTGGTAGTATATTCTAGTACAGTATTATTGCTTTCTGTACATCCATAGTAAAATAGCATATGTAAAATGAAGTCAGTGTTTTATCACATGGAGCTTTATTAAGCCAAGAATTGACAATTCTAAGTCTTTATTGCATGTAACAACTTTGATGTGCCCAATAATCGCATGATCAAAACTTAATCCAATCTGATAGGGCATATGTAAGTACAGAGACATAGGGTTCAACTTTCAACTGGAAGATGAGTGCCTAACTAGCCAGAGGCAAGTTTCTAATGACACCAATTACTGCCATTTAGCTGCCTCATTAGGAACTTGTCATCTGAAGCTGGGAGGAGGTAAGAGCGTAACCCATGAGTAGGGAGCGGGGCATTCTGGATGGGCTGGTGAGGAGCAGTGGTTAGAGTGGGAGGGGGATGCCCAGGGATGGGAATGGGGAGGCGTTTTTTGACAGATTGGGATGCCAGAAATTGAGGAGAGGGTAACAGGATGCAAGGTAGGAGCTGAATTTGACAGAATGAGCCTGAAAATTTTCTTAGATATAGCCAACTAAACTTTGAGCAGCTAGATTTCGTTGGCCATTTCTGCACTCAAATTTATCCAAATTTATCCCTACCCCAACCATGCCTATGAACCAGCCCACATTTTGGTTGCCTAAATTTAGGGGCTCAGCCCAGTTTTCAATGGGGCCTCTATAGACCCTTACCTCCCAAAGTTAAGTGCTTAAACCTTTTGAAAACTTAACCCCACAATGATTTAGTCTGAATCCAGATACCAGATGTCACCCTTGAGTGATGATCAAAAAAAGAGGAAAGTGCGAAATCAAGTTCAGCTTGTTCTATACACTCATAGTCTTTTCTCATTCACGTTACCACTGTTTTTATTACAAAGCTTTGTCAAAAGAAAGGTGTGTACAAATTTTACAGTCCCTCGACACGAACGTGTTTCGCCAAGGGGCTGTGTCGGGAGGAACCAACGAGAAAAATGTGTTCAAGTAATTAAGAGACACGCTGAAAAAGCAGCAATATTGTGAAAGGATGTGACAGAATTTATATATCTGCCATACGATTCAAACTGAGAGAGACTGAAACCGTTCTGAGCTGCAGTACCATGAGAGAAGCAGCCACTTTGATGTTGTAATTATCGCAGATACTTAGTTTGAGTTAATAAAACAAGCTGAACTTGCTTTTTACAGAGTCCTCTTTTTGATTATCGGATTTGTATGTGTAATCTTTACCTACTCCGCCACTGTTGTATGCATATGCCCTCTAGCGATAACCATGACTCCTTCACCTAATCTCTGCAGCATCCATAGCCCTGCCATCCGGGGAGTGGAAGACCTGGCTAAGGGATTGAACCAGGTCCTTCTGCATGGCCGTGCACAGTTCTGCCTGTATTCGGGGGAGGGAGGGATATTGCTTATTATAGGCTGGATTTTAAAAAGGCCTACGCACGCCTGTACCAGGAGACGCACGCGTGGCCAGGCCATGCTCACATTGTCAAAGCCCGTGGCCACGAGCAGAAGTAAGACCTGCCGAAAAAGGGTCTTATGTCCAGGGCACTAATAGACTAATTCTGTTTTGGAAATTATTGAAAATTCCTAAGTCAGGACAAATTAAAGGACTGTGTTTGCTTAAAGATGAAAGATGCTCCTTCTCTTTAATTTGCATAATTTCTCTTGACTACCTCGCATTGTTTTCTGAAGATCCTGTTAAACTACACATAAACAATGAAGATTTTGGTTTGGTATTTGCTCAGGGTATCCTTTTTTTTTTCCCCCTCAGGGTGACTTCCATTATCATAACACGTTCAAGGCTTTGTTTTTGAAAGCCGGTTCCCATAAGGGGACTGAAAGGATAATTTCTGTCACTGACGTGACAACCTGGGAGTGAGAGACTACAGCTCGCCTGCCCCTGATCCCAGGAGACTCGTGCCATTCGGCTGTAGACAGCAGTTAAAGCAAAGATGCATCACCCCAGGGCTGCCAGGTTTTAGATGCTTTTTATTCTATTTCTGATGGATAAACACTAAGGAGGTTTTTGAGAAGGACCAGATAATTATATACAGTACAGCATATAAAGTATATGATCTGCCAAGTCACTTTTTCATGCTATTTTAATAGTGTTTTTTTAATGACAGTGCATGTAATGCAATACAAAATAAACGTAGATAAGTCAAGTCATATCATAATAAAATTATGCAGGTACAAGAGATATGGGAGTCTCCTGCTAGGAAAGCTTGGAGACTTGTGGGAGGAAAAGGACAAAATGTATGAATGTGGGTATTAATCTCTGGGGAAAGACCATGGTGGATCACAGCAGGGAGGAGAACCATCCAGTGAGAAGTGAAAGTCTTGGTAGTCATGTTTAGTCATTTCAAATATCCAGACAAAAATGTCTGAGTTTGCAAGCTTTTCTTCTTAGATCACTTGCTGTTATTGAAAGAATTATCCTGTTTGAGTTCAGCTTTGGGATTTAGCACTTCTTCAGAATGATTTTGATAATTCCTCTAGAGACAAAAACTGATCCTGAATAGATAGATTTTAGAGGTTAGGTGCCTTCTTGATCAATGATATCTCCCCTAAATACAGGTGATCTGTGATCAGCTAATCAGATCCAGGAATATTCTAACGGTTCGTATGTGGCTGGCAGGATATAGTTTAGCTGCTGTAATCCAGACCCTTCCTCCGACACTGTCACTGGGCAATTTGCCTGCTTCTGAAATGCCAGCATAGACAAAAGACTGGTGTTATAATTATAACCTAGGATATAAATAGATGCATAATAAGAGTGTGGATGACCTTAATTCTACCATTTCAGGTCATTTGCTTGAGGCGCTTTCAGAATGAATCAAAGAAATGGAAATTTGAAGAATAGGTGAAGATATTTAGTCAATTTATTCCTCTATATGGACAAAAATGGGGGGGGGGAGAATTAAAAACCCTGAAAATAAGAAAAAAGAACACAGATTATTAAAAATGCATGGTTGTTCTTAAAATGGTAATTCTAATGGAGCCTCTCTGTCCAAAATAAATCTGGATTCCTATTCATGAAAATTAAGTTTGTGGAATTAGTAAATACTGAATGTAAACAGAAAACACTTCATATTGCATTTATGAAGGCTCAGTATTTCTTTGTTCTGTGCCTATATTAATGAATTATAGCTAAATTCAACTTTATCTAGTTAACATAACTGTCAAGAAATCCACTCAGTGTTCTTCTTTGGAGCATGAAGACGTCATCCTCACCCTGGTCAGAGCATGACGGGAGGTGGTGAATCAGAAATCAACCAGGTTTTTCCATGGCCATGTCTAGGCCTGGATTTAGGCATAAGCAACACAGGCAACTGCCTAGGGCATTAAGTTTTGAAAGTGACATATCCAGACCAAAGAGGATCCTCCTCCTGCTTGCCTTAGAAGCCTGCGCCAGGACAGATTCAAAGGGGCGCTGCCATGGCAGGCTTATGGGCACCAAAATCTTAAATCCAGCTGCCTGGCCTTCCTTGGTGCTATTGGAGCAATCTTCTTCTCTTTATGTTTTAGGTGGTAATTTTTGGTGTGGGTACAAACTATACAGGCACACTTTTAACACAAGTACTTTCCCAAAACTTTCAAGGAGAGACCATCTGCGATATTTCTCTTAGCAAATGCACAGTGCATGTGTGAAAAGTGTGTGCACTTTGTGGGCGTGGCCAAGGGGAGGCAACATACTGAGCTCCCATAAATTCCTTATTCAAATCCAACCTACAATTGGAGGCTGCTTTTTGGTTCTTCTGATCATAATCTATAATGAATAAAATTCTCAAAGTCTTCTGTCGTGACTAGATTGCAAGCTCTATGGCAGTGTTTCCCAACCCTCTTGTGAGTGCACATTTAATCAGTCGGGTTTTCACTGGGTATGCAAATCTACTTCATGCATATTCATTGTGGCGCTCCTGAAAACCCAACAGGATAGATGCACCTCCAGGAGACACCGCTCTATGTAGATCAGGGACTGTGTAATTGCACAGCGCTGTGGATGTTGAGCAGTGCTTTAAAAACGATAGGTAGTAGTATTATATATTTCAAAACCATTCCCATGTGTAAATTGGCTCCCTGGAAACTGCCACCCTTCAACACTGCCAAAAGTAGATGTGTTGTTCCACAGGGAACCTACTTAATTGAGGAGAGGCATGTAGAGAGTGCGTCTTGGGCGGAATTGGAGAATAACTTTTGTAGACTGGGTTTTCCAAGTCTACCACTGGTTATTTCCCATAAAAAATCCACTCACACAAAAAGCAGATGTGTATTTTCCCTTTGATGAAAATTTACCCTTGGACTATGCCCCCAAAGGGTCTGAAAATCTCCCACTTGAAAATCAAATGCATGCGCATTTCCTTCCCGACCTAAACGCCTCCTCTTTTACGCACCAGGGAATCCGTGCATACGTTTAGCCACATTTGAGGAGGGGCAGTTTTTAACCAAGGCATCTTACCAAGGCCCAATGCTTATTTATCTGGGTAAATGCCTTTAAAAATTGCCCTACCTCTGTCATTTGATTTGATTTCCATACTGCAAAATGAAACTACTCAGTGTTTATTGGTCTCTAGGCTCGTAAGATGTTGCTAACTAATTTATTTTAGTACTTTAATTATGTGCCAATAATAGTTTGCAGCAATATTTTTCAAAATGTATGTAATAGTCAACATACCTCAAGATATTTCATTATTATGCATTTGTTAATGACTGATATAACAAAAATATTATCTGTGTACATGGTTTGCCTAGAAATAGCTTGTTTATTGATCTACTTTATGTGAATGCACTTAGCAAATCTAAATAGCTGGTCTTGGAAAATTTACTTGTTGTTATAATCAAATATATCTTTTTTATCTGTTTCCGCAAGGCTTTTGTTTATAAATATTCACCAGGAAAAGCATTACTTGGTTGCCATTTATCAGCCTGCATGACCTTTAAAATATAACTACCACCACCACCTCATCTTACTGAAAGGATGTTACTGAAATGTTAAGGTCTCAGCAATAAAGTTACACAGTCTTTCCACTGATAATGAAATAATTCAATTTATAGTATGTGTTGGGTAAAGAATAAACAATCTAGAGATTAATTGTGCATTCCTACCTCATAGCATCTTGACATCTGCTGTAGTGTCACAATATACTCACCAGTTGCCATCTGGTTTGCCAAAACACTAAAACACTTCCAGAGACATCTACCATGCATATGTTTTACTCAGCGTTACATGTACAAAACATGTACTAATATCCTGAGGACCTGCTGAGTACTTCCAAGTGATTGGACTAACTAATCTTAGATACAGTAACTGGAACAACCATGACACACCTGGCTATGCTGCCCTATATTTGCATAGAACACACAACAAAAAACAAATCAGACCAGTTTATATTGAAAAATATTGATTATCACTTTTATAGATAACCAAGAATCTAATTTAGATGCTTGAGCCCACCTATAATCTAAGCCCCTCCCATGAGAATATCTTAGGCCACCACATGTCTGTTGCCCAGCAGCTTTTTCAGGCTCGACCCTGATCAGCTGAACCTGCAATAATCGGGAACTGCAATCATCAGGGAGATGGCCACACCATACAGGCCACCACATCCCACAGACAACGACCCTATCTGCCAGGCCCGTTTTGTGTTTCACCTCTGGATCTTCCACTCTACTGGGCTAAGGCTGAAACCCTAGTTGTGCCTTTCTCACACGAGCCCTCAGGTCCCTTCTGTAATGTACCGCCTCAAAACTCAGTTCAAGCACACCAGCGCAATATGAGTAACAAAGATAGAAGGACAACAAATTGTGTAAGTTTAGCGCTATAACATGACAAGCAAGGAAACATATAAGTTTATTTGTTAGCATGCCTAAACCACACTGATGTGGCAGAATGGGCAAGAATTCTGGCTGTATCCTGGTGGTCAATGGATTCAAGAGCCAACTGTGGAGTGTGCCAATGCAACTTTTATTGCAGATTCCTGGTGCATCATGAGGACATGCTGGAAGTGCCTCCATATGACATCAGCATGCCCCCAAAGCAGCCAGTCGTGGGGCACAGTGAAGCAGTCATCAATGGATTCCTGTCACCTCACTGAGATGCACCAGTGCCCTGAGGGAAGCAGCCACACAGCAGCCTCAGGGCCATATAGCCAACACCATTGGAAAGGGAGCACTGCTGGAGCCTCACCCTACTCAACCCTAGCAAAGTCATGGAGTGGTGTCAGGGTAAGTCCCTGGTGGGCCCTGGGTTGGGAACATGTATGCTCTATTACACATTGCATCCACACACTATGGGGCAGCAGCTGCTCATGACGCTACGCATGATGGACCATCGATCCGACTCGGTATAGCATTTCATAAGCTCAGAAAAAGGAAACATAAAATGTCTAACTATTCCAAGTCAGTTACAGGAATTCCCACTGGCTCGCTATACAATAGTTGGATTTGCTCAGCACCACAAAAACAATTACAATATGACATGCAAAAAAATTATTTAAACCGTTGCAAATAATTTCTGCATTTGTTACATAGTGCTTTTGATTTATATTAGAGACATAAATTTGTTTGAAACAAGTATAAAACAAGGCGAATGAGCCCATTTTTGCATTGCATCACATGTACTGAAAAATTTTATAAAAAAAGAAAAGTCATTTTTTCTGTTTTCGGAAAATAATGTGCTCTAACTGGAAATAGGGTATACTGTTTGCAAATAGAAGTAATGCACACTATTAGCAAAGAGTGCATGCTATTTGCCAAAAATACCGGTAATTAAAAAAAAAAAAAAGATACCCACAAAAAACCTAAAAAGTTTACCCCTAAAAAAAATGTTTAAATTCTGAAAAACAAATTAATGAAACAAATATTAAAAATAAACCCATTGCCTGCATATCCCTAATCAATAACTAAGTACCACATATCTAGTCCCTAATCAATAACTAGGTACCACATATCTGGTATATAAAGCAATGCATTTGTTGGGAGAACTCAGCAAATGGATAATAATAATCCTCCTTCCTTATGCACCAGGCATTTTGTATGTTGTATTCTACAATACAGGTCAGATTGTGATTAGTGTAACAGGGTGTTATAGACCACCAGTATAGCCTATGCCAATTGACTAAAAGGAAGCTGTTGCACACAGTGTAGGGGAACAGCAGTTGAATAATTTAAAGATTTATAAAGTGATTTGAGGGGTAAGATGAGGCATCGTGGAACACTTTTATGCTTATTCTTTAGCATGGGTCATGTCAATAAAGTTTGATTAGTCTTAGCTGGAAATTGCGATGATTGCCATTACCTTAATCTGATTCAAACTGTTCTGTGTGGTCCTGATAGAGTAAAGATGAAAGAATCAGGGAGAGCAAGCATGAGACTGAAATGGAGTTGTTCTCTAGGAGCCTCCTCATTCAGTCCAATTTTCAGGACCCTGTGGTGACTTGCCAGCAGGCCTAAGACACAATATTCAATTGTAATCACTCATTTTCCTGCATATTTGTTCTCCTCAGATTTTTATTTCAAGGACTCTCAGTGATGCTCATTTGAAATGTATCAGAAAATGAAAACTATGAGCAACAAATATGGTAATGATTTATTAAATTTTCTCTTATTTAAACATCTTACATTCTATGAATCCAAAATGTTCAGTGCAGATTACAATTTATGCATTCATAAAATAGACACTGTACATAAAAAAATGAAATAATAAAACTACATAAAAACATACAAATATAATTAAATATAATAAATGCATGCTACACTATTATTAGAGCTGTATTAATATTAGCCCTGCATTAATAGATGTCTTAAGATAAAGACAAAGAGAATGACTTTCAAACAAATGCACACTGTAGCATATACATGCATATAGGGCAGTGAGCAGTCCTACACAAGTATTTTATTACCCATGCGTATGATATGCATGTTATAAAATATGTGTATCTCTACCCTGCAACACAAGCATACTGCATGCGAATAGATGCAATGCATTGAAACCACATGTATTAATGTATTGAACGTGCATACTTGTCCTATTTCAAAATTATACGTGCATATATATTGTACATGCAAAAGAAAAGTAGGAATTTCTTGCATAAGTACTAATTTGCCTGTTGTAAGTTGGCCAATTTTAAAGCATGCATGTGTAAATGAAAATAACCAGTTTACCAATTAGTCCACCGGTTCGCCCAGTCCTTGTCCAGCTCATCGAGACCTTTCTGATTCTTCATCCTGAATTTCCCCAATTCACCCAGACCTCATACCCAGTCAATACTACACAATAAACAAGTTTAATATCACTTAGGCCACATAATTAGCAGGTGTGAAAATACCCAGTAAGCTGGGAAATGTACGTGCATCTCTTTTAAAATAGCCCCACCCCAGAATGTCCCTAGAGCATCTTTTTTTTATGCACATTTGTGCACACAAAAGAGAAAGTGCACGTGTATTTTCAACTTTTATAAAATACAGTATATGCAAATAGAAACTACTTATGTGCCTATATGCTAATTTTTGCACTTGTAATATTTTGAAAATTCACCTCAAAAGATCTTAAGGGTCCATTTTGAAAGAGCTTAGGCTCTTAACTTTTGAAAGCAGGTCCCTAAATTGGCCCTTTTGAAAATTCACTAGGTCTGAGTCCCTAAATTTAAGCTTCTAGTTTCACTAGGCTGTTTGTTAATGCTCACCTGTGAGGACATTGTAATGATGTTACATCATTTCTTTAGCATGCTTCATTTTCCAGCAATAGCTTTCTGACTTATTTGTTTAATTGCAAAACCAACTTGGAGAGATTATACCATGTTCTCAATGGAGTGGAGGAAAAACTTAGGGCCTGATTTTAAAAAGCTTAAAATTGGGTTTTTCGTGGGCAAATGCACTATGCCTGTGTAAGTGGCTTTTGAAAATTGCATCAATATGTACAGTTGAATTATCCATAAGATATTTATGTGTAAGGGAACTTTCAGTAAATGAGGTCCTTAAATTGTAAGCCTCCTGGGGACAAGGAAATACAGTACCTAAATGTAACTCACCTTGAGCATGACCCTGGATAGCGAATAATTAAATCCAAGGAAGATTTCTGCTTTCTATTCTTCCTCTGGCCTTCCAAATTTCTTCTGGGAGGCAGAGAGATCAGATTGTTGCATCGCGCTGAAGTCATCCACAGAACCCGAGCAGAGCCCTCATAACCAGCTGGCATGCGGCGGGCTGCTGCTGGCGCGCCCCGTGTCTCCGTTTTTTTAGAAATTGGGAAGATAACTGCTTCCCCGACAGCATCAACCCCTATTAGAGGACTTATGGATGACCATATACATCGTACTGCTCCTACAACCACTCAGGTGATTGGGTCTGATGGGTCTGGGGAGGTTTCTCTAAGTCCGGGGTTCCACCTCCCACCTACTGTGTCCCAGCTACAATCAGCGGTTGAGGTAGAAGATAATATTTCTGTTACCCTCAGTGTGGTTGGTTCTATGCTCCCTGGTGTTTCAGAAGAGTTACCAGCTGCTTTAATCAGTCCTCTTCCCGGATCCCCTGTGGCCGTTAATTTGGACCTCACAGAGCCTATTTTTCACAAAACCTTGAGTGTTTCTAAGCTTCTAATTCTTCATTCTGTTTCCTTTGGAGCTAGACCAGATAACTCAATCTGAGGAACCAGAGGATATCTCCTTAAAAGACATCTAATAACTCATATGGAAGCTTCTCTCACACACACAGTTTCTCAGTTATGTACTTATTCGACAGAGACCTTCTCTAAATTGTTGAAACATGAACAAAGACTTGAGAATATTGAGTCTAAGGTTGAATCTTGTGGTGCTCCTTCATCTTTGCAATTAGAACCTGTAATTAAGGATAGTTAGTTTTTGCACTCTAAATTAGAGCAATTAGAGAATAGGATCAGAGTTAAAAATCTTAGGGGTAGATTTTAAAAGGGTGCGCGCGGGCGTACATGTGCACACGCTAGCCGATGCGCACACATGTATGCCCGCGCGCAAGTTATAAAATCAGGGGGTCGGCGCGTGCAAGGGGGTGCATAATTGTGCACCTTGCGCGCACCGAGCCGCGCTGCCTTCCCCCGATCCCTTCCCCCTAGCCTGACCTTCCTACCCCTTCCCCTAACCTTTCTCCCCCCTAGCCCTACTCTAACTCCCCCGACCTTTGTCTTACCTTTTGCGCCTACCTCTGGACAGGCGCAAGTTGCGTGTGCTGGCAGCCTGCCGGCACGCGTTCCTCCGACACAGTGACAATGGCCACTCTGACAGAGGCCTCTGGCCCCGCCCCCGCCCCTGGACCGCCCCTTTAGTAAAGTCCCAGGACTTACACGCGTCCCAGGACTTTACGCGTGTCACCGGGCCTTTTTAAATTGGGTCCTGCAACTGTAACCTTTTTAAAATCCGGCCCTTAGATTTCTCAGATTCCCTAAAACCAGACTTTTGTCAGGAATTGGATTACTTAAAAACTATCTAACTCCATTGCAGTTTTGCATAGAAAAACTGTTCTTTTTCTAATTGGTATTGTTTTCCGGATGTTAAAAGATCTTTAAATGATAGGAACGTTTCATCTGATGTTTTTGAACATCATACCTACTCAAGCTACTCTTATTGATTTATTTATGTCAGAATCTGATAAAAATCTTGTTTTCCACCAGTTCTTTAAATTAAGGATGCCTTATTTTGTGGGTCTAAGATTCAAATATTCCCAGACATTTCTAGGGTAACAGGAAAGGAGGAAGCGTTTTCTCAGTCTGAAACATTGTGTTTCTGCTATTGGCGCTTCCTTCAATCTTAAGTTGCCCTCTAAATGTGAGGTTGTTTATCAGAAGGATAAGTTAATCTTTTTTGACCCTAGCTATTTAGAGTTGTTCCTTAATAATAAAGCACAGGTGCAGGTCTGTAGGGGTTGGTGGGGATGCTTGGGCAGTTTTCTATATTATCGCTGTATATTTGTCTGTTTTTCCTTATTTCTTGCTTTATTGTCCTCCAAGATGGGGGTCTTGTTAAATTATTTGAATCCTTATTGGTTCCTCTTTGCAATTTCGTTGCCCTTGTATTTTTATTCAATTTATTTCGAACTAAATATTTAACCGAATTTTGAATTAAAATTCAATACGCAGCTAGTTTAAAAATAATTAAATCCAAATGATGCTGAATGATAGAAAAGGTAAATAACAGTCAGTGGCCTCTAAACTTGCTCTGAAGGAAGAGTGCCACAATGCTATTGTGCATCACACTTCTCTCTCAGATTCTGAGAACACGCCCGATTCGTGTCTATAAACGATTAACGGGATCCGTTGGTCAACTCTTCCTGCTACTCAGAGCTGGATAGAAAACATTAAGGGAGGGCAGGGGGATAGAGTGGTTTTCAGTCATTGCTATCGTATGATTCAGTGTGGCAGCATTTTGTTAAAAGAATATTAAGGTAAGTTTGGTGTACCATAAACTACATCTAGTTAAGAATACAGGTATTGTGCTGTACTAAAAGCATCCATTTTAAGTCATAATCCACTGTGAGCACCTTCATTTGTAATCTTTGACAAGTAACTATATATTGAATACATTTGCATATAAATATGCATAAATACAATGTGATAAATTTGTTATGCTGATTCATTAATAGAAAATCATTACTAACTTGTATGTGATGGCTTTTGCACTGAACGGTTGATATCTTAGATAAACACTAAGCACAAGAAACACTATTAATCATCGCAGACAAGCTCGCAGTCTCTCCTGCAGAAAGAATAACTTCTTAATATTAATATGCTGTCACTGAATTTTTTTTTCCTGACTAAACTCTTCTCTGTGATTTTCTTTCCTCCCAAACTCCAAAATAAAAATGACCCTCCTTTGGATAACTAGAAATTCTGAGTTCAGACCTTCTTAACCCATCTACAGCAACACTGGAGTCTTGCACGTTTCCAACTTGTTTCCTCACCTTGTACATTCGTTATTCTAAGAAGTTAACTTTGAGAAGGCAAGTTTTGCTTCGTTTATTAAAATGTATTAATCGCTTAAGCCAAAAGCACTAAGCATCGCACAATATAGATATTCATGATAAAAAGAGAGAAAAGGAAGAAAAGAAAATGCAATAAGACAATAAAAATCTGCAATTGCATGTCTATCACTGAAAAAATAAGGAACTTATCTCTGCTACATCTCAAAGTATTACAACAAAGGCCTGTTTGAGGATTAGAGTTTTTAACAAGTTCTAGCACATTCGGTCTGCCGTAAAGTCACAGGAAGAGTGTTGCACAAGCCCTTGTCTCAGCTAAACGTGCCTGTTTTAGAGACGGTACATCCAGGAGTCCACGCTGGGAATAGCTTAATGTTCTAGTAGGTTGATAAATTCTGAGACTTGCATTTATCCAAGGAAAAGAGGTTGTATTGAGCAGTTTGTGCATGATCAAAAGAACCCTGAAGTTGATTTGTTGCTGGATGGGAAGCCAGTGAAGCTTGCTTGGAACAGGGGTAATATGGTCCCTTTGATATTTCCCTTCAATGAGTCTTGCATGGCATTCTGCAATAACTGAAAAAGGCCTAAGAAAATAAGCTGGCAAGCCTCAGTACAAGCGCTAAGTAGTTGAAAGACAGAAACAACATGGCTTGAACTACTAATAGTATGGCCACACGCAGGGAGCCTAAAGATCCCGCCCACCATATCACTGGACAATACTGTGATATGGATGATCCTAGCTGAGCATATTTCCATTATGCATGCATTTGGTGTGTGTGTGTATATACACACCCACAGTCAAATATGCATACATACATGCTAGCATGCTCCTCCACTGATGTTGATGGAGTCACAGAGGCTTGCCACAGTAGCTTGTGGAAAATCTCTGGGTGACTGCACAATGCAAGCATTTGTTTAGCAAAAGCCGGTCAAGCCTGAATGTGTTGCACTGACAGTCACTTACAGTTCAATGTAGCAGGACCAGACCAATTGAATATAAAGAGCTACTCTTAGAGTGTAGTGGACTGTAGTCGAATCAAACGTGTACGCCGTATTTGGAGGAGCCGTGGGCAGACAGGCTATGTCATGTGCAGGTTCTAAGACTGTCCTATTCTTCCACGGATTATTGTAAGAGACATTTGATGAGGATGCAGCTTCCTGCATCTTTACTCTGGATACTCCTGGGCTACAGTGTAAGCAAGATGATGGGAAGTAAATCTCTCAGAGAAGGTGTATTTCAAGTCATGCTGGCAGCTGCCAGGGTGCTTCCTGCGACCCAGCTCTAATACCTATCAGGAATGCTTGCAGCTAATTCACTTGGCGCTATTCGAAGGAGCAATCACAACCAGATTTGAAAAACTTGGAAAGTTCAGCAATGCGTAAGATTCATGTTTTGGGAAGGGAAGTTAAGCTGGATTAAATCATTAGTGCGAGTTTAAAGTATGACTGAGGACTTGGATTTAATTCTCTTGCCTGTAGTTTTTTTTCCCCTCTCTCAGGTAGTTCTGTTTGTAGAGGTTTTATATAATGTTCCGATTTAACTTGATTGGATTTATTTATTCTATCTTCTTTCCTTCATTTCGATGCTCTGCAGTGTGGCGCGCTGATGTTGCTATTTGTTTAGCTGCTGTTATTCCCCCTGGCCTGCAGGAGATGAAAATTCTAATAAAGTATTGATTTAAAAAAAACAAAAAACAAAACACAACTGAAAAGGTTAAACTAAATAGTCATTATGCATTATATATGACACAATTAGACATCAATCTATTCTCAGTTTAAAAATACAAAAAAAATCTATTACTTTAATCTTGGGATTAGCAAATGTTAATATTTAGAGCCATAATGAAACATGTGACAATATTCTTCCTGAACTGTTCATTCAACTGATTAATACTATTTATTATTTTACTTTCTTTAATTATTCAGTGCTAATTTAGTTCCAGTTGAATTGCTGAGTAACTTGAAAAGCTTCCGTAGTCACTGTAGTCTTGCAGATAGCAGCATGTCACGTCTTGCTTATACTGGGTGAGAGAAAGGTCCTGGTGCACATTTGAAAATCTTAAGTATACTGTAGAAATGACTTACTTGATTTTTGACACGTTCGGTGACCTTCTTGTAAACCTGCTAGCCTACCAAAAAATGTAAACTGTTCAAGAATTATATAGTAATCCATTGGACTTCTCACTAATTAATTTTTCCTTAATTTGAAGCTCACATGCAAAATCAAATGATGCATAGTTTTTCTGGCTTCAGAAGATTTGCCTAATTATATGCTATACAGTTAATCATATCATTTTAGAGGCAGATCTGAAAATCAGAATCATTTTAATTTGATTTATTTATAATCCACCTTTCTGTACTACAAAGCAGGTTACATTCAGATACCATAAATATGTCCCTATTCGCAGAGAGCTCACAATCTAACTTTGTACCTGAGGTAAGTTATTTACTAGCGATGTTAAGAAAACAAAAATGCTGCCAACCGCCATTGCAGTGTGCTGAAAATTATCAGATACCAGGGAGATGAGAAGGTAAACTGGAAGAAAAGTTGCAATCTAGTAACAGATGCTTTTTCAGCATTTTTCGTCAGCCACAAATTTGGAGGTAACACTTCCCCTGCTGCCTGCTGATTTCTCTCATTATCATCTGAATCCTTCCCGTTTCGCTGACCTGACAGTTCAGATGAAATGTCTTTGGTCCGTCTTGTTCTCTGGATCTTTGTGAGGGGAGTGAAACACCGGTTGTGGTCGCGCACCTGATTTCAGGAGTTGCTTGGTCCAGCCTCCAAGCTCCGGTTTCCTCATCCTCGGCATGCATAGGCCTCTTTCTCCTTTTTGTCTCCTCAGAACTGACAACCAGCCCTCTATGCTGGGCTTCGGGGTGGAGCCATGAGAAAAAAAAAAAAGAGCGCTCTGGTCAACGCGTACATCCACAGGCTGTTAGTGCTGAGGCACAGTTTGGGCGTTGGCACCACGAGGTGGATAATTCAAGGACTCACTGAGTAGGTAGGGTAACAGGCTAAATGTAGTCAGTTGTCTCTAGGGAATATTCAGCTGAAACTAACCGGCTAGATGTTCTGCTGAATATTTCTCTGAATTTAGCTGTCAAAGTTTGACCGGCTAGATTTAGTGGAGCTGGCTTCCCTGGCTATACTTAGCCTAGTGAGTGCTGAAAATAAGGAACTGACCAAGTCCTCTTTAAAAAAAAAAAAAAAAAAGCATAAATCAAATCATCCAACTTTTTAAATTAAAAAGATGCTCAAAACAGCATGACCCCTTTCCCCCAACCACCCTGTTAAAAAAAAAAAAAAAAAAAAAATGCCACAGTATCTTCCCAACCCTTCAGTATGGGGACGCCATTCCTTCCTTCTTCTGACGTTCCTCATATTTTGATGTAGGTGTATATTTACTTTAACATACTTGCTGTTTTAGAGGTAGATCTTTAAAAAGTACACAGGATTTTATAAGATACGCGCGTATCTTATAAAATCCAGGGTCAGTGCGCGCAAGGCTGCGCAAAATCGACAGCCTGCGCGCGCCGAGCCGCGCAACCTGCCTACGTTCCCTCTGAGGCCGCTCCGAAAACGGAGCAGCCTCGGAGGGAACTCTCCTTCCCCTACCTAAATCCCCCCCTACCTATGTTGGGCAAGTTACGCCTGCTTGAAGCAGGCGTAACTTGCGCGCGCCACCTCGCATCCCCAGGCATAGGCCGCAGTGCTGGGGGACTCGGGACCGCCCTCCCGGCCCGCCCCAAACCCACCCCGTGACCCCGGACTCGCCCCCTCCCACCCCTTTTACGAAGCCCCGGGACTTACGCGCATCCCGGGGCTTTGCACGCGCCGGCGGCCTATGCAAAATAGGCCGCCGGCGCATGAGTGCCCTGCGTGCGTAAATCCGGGAGGATTTACGCTCGCAGGGCTTTTAAAATCTAGCCCTTAGTGAAATTGCTTAGAACGTCTTGCTACCACTGCAGTGATTCTCTTCCATCTAGAGACTAACACATACCTGCTTAAGGAAATCTGAACGATATTTGGTCTGTATAATGAGGAATTATCAGAGGGGAAACTTGGCAGTTACAATTATTACACAAAACGTTTTGAAATCTTACATGTTTGCAGCATGACATTTCTGGGACCAGCATGGGCTTTTTTCGGCCCGTTAACGGCTTATTAGCGTTTCTTTTCCGTGGGGATCACAGCTAATTGGTTCTCAGATGACTCTGGAGCATGTACTTCTCTAGCTTTCCTTCACAGGCCATTTACCAAAGGCCATTTATTTATTTATTTTTAAGGAAGAAAAGTTTTGTGCCAGTTTGAAACATTTTATGTCATTTTTTTCTACCATCAAAGTGCAGAATGTGAATGGTATTCTTGTTGTTTAAACATTTTGGGCCCCATATTCAAAGTGCGTTCAGCACTATTTAGCCGGATAAGTGAGACTTATGTGGCTTAAGTAGCGGCCACTGAATGTGCGCGCGTGTTCAGCGGCCACCGCTTAGCCATACAAGTACTTTATACGTCTAAAATATATGCATAAGCAGTAGACATGTGCAGGGCGGATCAGGGCAGAGCTTATATGTCAAACTACCGATATTCGAAGTTGGCTGCATAAGATTTTTTTCTAAGTTTACACACCCAATAGAGCAGGTCTAAACCTAGCCGGGTAGACTTATCTGGCGAAGTGCGCACAATTACAGGGACATTCAGCAGCTTTGCTGTGCCACTGGGTATACATAGTAACTTAACTGGATTAGTCATATCCGATTAACAGGGTCATTCATCAAAATGTGTTATGGCATTAACGCCCACGACAGTAATGGTAGCGCATGCTGCAAATGCAAATTTTTCAAAGGGGCGGGGATTGGTGAGGGGTTTAGGTGGGATTAATGAAAATGAAGGGCATTTTCCACTGTATGATAGCATAATGCATGCTTTTAACGCCAGAAATAACTGCACCTTTTTTTTCCTGGTGCTAACCTGTGTGAAATGCCTGAAACAGCCGTAATGCAATTCGCAATAAAGATTGCGCATGTATGTTATAAAATGGCCACGCCCACGCATGGGCTGATGAATGCACACAAACGTGCGCCGGTCTGAAAATTCCAATGGCGTGGTTTTTGGATAAGCTTTTGGAATATTGGTGGTGAAGTAATAAAACCAGACAAATTGCTTTCATCAGGAGGACTGTTTTATGCAGGCAGTAGTTTAAGTCACTAAGAATCCTTTTGAACACTGGAATGTAGTTCAAAAAGCCATAATCAATGTATGAAAAATGAGAGAGATATTCTGTACTACTTGCCTGTTGGGCATCATCGCACTGTACAAATGAGATTTACAGAATTTGAGTCTTGAAAGTATAAATAGCACAAAGGCAAGGAAAAAAAAAACACACAAAAACTGCTCTCACTTTGATTTATGCTGCAAAACTAACATGACAAATATGACAAAATTATAATCCTTCCAGAAATGTATTGGAATAAACCCCAGAGTTCTGAAAAAAAAAAAAAAACCCACCCCAAAACTTAAAAATAAAATTGTACATCTATTACACTAGTAATTTGTAACTGTCATTAAAATCATCCATTGTACCTGAAGTCTGGCGGGGGGGGGGGGGGGTTTGATGGGACACAGCCAGCATGGATTTACCCAAGGGAAGTCTTGCCACACAAATCGCTTACATTTTTTTGAAGGGACGAATAAACATGGATAAAGGTGAACCGGCAGATGTGGTGTATTTGGATTTTTAGAAGGCGTTTGACAAAGTTCCGCATGAGAGGCTTCTAAGAAAACTAAAAAGTCATGGGATAGGAGCTGATGTCCTGTTGTGGATCACGAGCTGGTTAAAAGATAGGAAAGAGTAGAATAAATGGTCATTTCTAAATAGTCCGGAAATGGTAACAGCGAGTGAGGTGATCAAATTTGTAGATGACGCATAATTATTCTGAGATGATAAATCCCACGTGGTTTGCGAGAAATTGCAGAAAGGCCTTATAAGACCGTGCAACCAGATGGCAGACGAAATTTAATGTAGACAACTGCAAAGTGTTACACATAGGAAAAAGTAATTCAAACTGCAATTATATGATGTTAGGTTCCATACTAGGGATTACCACCCAGTAAAAGGATTTAAGTGTCATCGTAGATAATGCATTAAAATCCTCGGATTTTCTCTCCCCTGTGTCTCCAATTCAGAGAAGAAGCCCAATCGTGCTTATGATAAATTAGCAATTTCATAATTATTTTTGTTCCTTATTAGGTGCTAATGTATTCTGTACTCCAGTCTGGCTGAACAATTGTAAGCTAATGTATACT
This sequence comes from Rhinatrema bivittatum, assembly GCF_901001135.1. Lineage (NCBI taxonomy): Eukaryota > Metazoa > Chordata > Amphibia > Gymnophiona > Rhinatrematidae > Rhinatrema > Rhinatrema bivittatum. Next base: position 12,523,477 of record NC_042631.1, read on the forward strand.
TAACTATATTTTACTACTGTAGGTTTTCTAGATGTATTGTTCCTATGTGGTGTAGGGTATGCACTAAGAGGTAGATTTTAAAAGCCTTGAGCCCATAAAAATGGCCTTATATGCATGTAAGTGGGCTGCGCAGGAGCTACGTGAATTTTAAATAGCTGGGAAGGGTGCACACCCAGAAAAGGGAGGTGGAAAAGGGGGCAGGGCACGGGCATTCCAGAGGCAGGGCCAGCACCGACGCTCATATGTTACACGAGCCACTTTGTTACAGCATAACAGGAGAGAGAGAGAGACCCTTTAAAAGGCTCAGTCTGATACTGTGTATATGGACCATTGTAAGGGGGCACTTTGATTCGGGGGGAGTTTTCGGGAGGTGGGTTGGGCTTAGGGAGGTGGTGTTACAGATACAGACGTTTCTATTGTAAAATTGACATCAGTAAAGAATTTTTGACCTTATAAGTGACGAAAATTATAACAAGAGGAGTTGATTTCTACACTACAGTCTCTGCTAGCTGCATTGTACAAACCAACTTCTTTTCATCACTTATTTATTTAACGTGTTTTGTACACCATCATTCGGTTTCGCCATCAGAACGATTTACAGGGTCATGTAACAGGTTGTATACACATCATCAGACTAACTTATCATGTAGTGTAAGTTGATTAGATATAATAGATATTACTTGTAAGGCTCATTATATATAGTAAGGTATTACATGCAGCAAAGATATTACATACATACTGTTGTTACATATAGGCTTGATTAATAAGTGAGGAAGAGGAATGTATATACATTTGGATCTTTAACTGCAGGGGTTTAACAATTCAAAGTATCTTTATATGAAGTAATGTACACTGTATGAGGTTGGTTGGGTAATCCATTGTTAAGAATTCCTTGGTAGATCTGGGGAAGTAGCATTTTTCTTGATATTGGGTTGTGAGTGTATTTGGTAGGCTGGTTGGTTGAGTAAATTTGAGTAGGCTCTGGTGAACAGCCAGGTTTTCAATTGTTTTTGAACATTTTAAAGCATGGTTGAGTTCTTATTTCCATCGCTATTGAGTTCCATAGTGTGGAGCTGATGATGGATATGGCTCTCTCACGTGTTTTGTTTAGTCAAGTGGTTCTTGCGTCAGGGATTTTGAGGAGACCTTTATTCATTGAGCGTAGGTTTCGTTTTGGAGCGTGTGTTATGATGTATTTGTTAAGCCAATTATTTTGTTGTCTTATGATTATTTTATGCAGGGTTGTCAATACTTTGTATTCTAGTTGGTATTTTATTGGGAGCCAGTGTAATGAGATGAGCGTTGGTGTGATGTGTTCATCTTTTTTTGATCTAGTCAGAATTCTGGCAGCTGTGTTCTGTAGGATTTGGAGAGGACGGATGGTAGTGAGAGGTAATCCAAGGAGTAGAGCATTGCAGTAGTCTATGTTGGAGAAGATGAGTAGTTGCAGAACTGTTCTGAAATAATCTTGTATAAGTAATGGTTTGAGACGTCTGAGTGTCAGTATAAGGTCAAACATTTTTAATGTCAGTTTTACCATGGATACCTCTGAATGTGTCTGTAACCGCCCCCCCCCTCCCAACCCCAACCCACCTCCCGAAAACTCCCCCCGAATCAAAGTACCCCCTCACAATGGTCCATGTATAAAGAGTCAGTCTCCCTCTCCCTCCCCCCAAGCCTACGTAAAATATGTATAGTTTATAAAATAGCGTGTATCTTTGGATGCACCGCGGCCCTTTTAAAATCTACCTGAATATCTATAATGTGTCGTACTCTGATATTCTTGATCTCGTTTAGTGAACCTGGAAATATTAAAATCAATTGAATGCTATTTCCAATCCAAATTACGGAAGAGAGGTATTTTGATTAAGCCTCATCCTGCAATTATAGCACAGTAATCACATGTATATAGATTTGATGTATGATATTCTGAGGCATAGGAAATATAGAATTTAGAAGTCACTTGCATTTTGAGGACTGCCATAAATCAGTAGATTTCAATTTCCAGAGGAGAAAATATTGATAAAAATTTATAGTCCCTTCCTCAGAACATGTTAAATCCAAATAGACTTTCAATTGTTTCCTAAATCATTTGCTCAGCTCTATTCCACTGTACAGACAAGAAGTGCTTGCTGCTTTCAGCTCTCTGGATTTTTCTATTTCTTTCTGTTTCCTTTTAGCTTCAAAAGAGTGTCTTAACGAATCAAAGGATCTTTCAGGAGGAGTCTGCCAAGGAAAAGAATCAAAGCACCCAGGACTGTGATTCTCAAGATGTAAGATCAACCTATTTGGGAATTTTAGAAGTTAATACAGATTGCATTCAGACATGAAAGGGTCAGAAACCACAAAAATGTACTACTGCAAACTGTTTTAAATAATCATGGCATAATACCTATCAGAATCCACCAGGTTCACAAGCCTTCTGGATGAATAGCAGTCTTGACTTTGAGCTTCCTGTCCAATCGGGCCAGCAGACCTCAGGTTTTGCAAATGTATCATCATAGGGGGGGGGGGGGGGGGGGGAGACGGGCAAATTATGTATTGCAGAGTTGATTTCTCTAAACAGGCACAATATCTTTTTTTTCTCTTGGTTCAATTAGAGATATCATAACCTATGTAAATTTTACAAAACCATAAAATGGATAACTTATCTAGCTAATAAAGTTAGTCAGATAAGTTATCAGGGATGTTCAATGGTATACACATCCTGCTGAATGTCCTCAAATAAAGTTATCTGGGTATCCCTGACCTGGATAGCTTTGAAAACTAATCTGCTATGTTTAAATATCACTGGATTGTTTACCTCAACTTGGCTATATTATTATGTTGTTCAACTAACTCAACTCCACCCTGGAAAGCTCCTGAAATGCCTCTCACTTATCTGGATAAATTTATTCACAGAAGCGTCGATATATTCAAAGCTCTGCATTTATCTGGATAAATGCCTTTGAATACCGACCTCTTTATTACTTGGACTGCGAATCATGAAATGTGAGTAAGAAGTAAATAATTGTTGCATAAGAGTCATAGGTAGTAATGAGGCTGAGGAAATGCATGAAGATCGGACTTACGCTGTCAGGAAATCATAATAATGTAGAGGTGTAACATGAACTCTGTGTATTCCAGATTGCCCTCAGTTGTGTGATTTTGAAGTAACCAGAGAAAATAAACATAATGCCATTCAAGTGAATGGAAACCAGAACAAAGGAATGTTCCCTATGTCATTTATTCCCGGTTTGTCCACAGACCTTCAATTCACCTGTTATGGCTCTTCACTTGAATCCTGTTATTTGTCAATTTGCAATTCTATTAAATTTATAGGACCTAGGATGCACAGTGGCAATAAAATAATAGGGATCATCCTGGCTATTGATTCGAAACCGAGAATATTTCATTTTTTTTAGAACAATGTTCTACTATTATCTGACGTGACAGAGAGAATATGATGATAATTTCATTCAGTATCAGAGGTAAATTTTAAAGAATTCTCTGTAATTTCATCACGAAAGCTGAAGGTCAATGTTCAAGCCGGCCAAACCTGATGTCTGTTTTATTTTATTTCTTTTGCCTCATATGATCTAATGCAGACACATTGGCACATGGAGTTTTATACTCTCCAGAAGTTAAGCAATTCATGAGGTTTTGTTACTGCATGAGTGATTCAAAATAATATAAAACAACATTGTGAAAATATGACCTGTGATAGACTTTGGTTTTCCCAGATAATTCACTAAATAGAGTAGACTGGCTTAACCTTTTTCAAAGCCATTAAGAAACCATCATGTTAGATAAAAGTCAGCATGACCTTCACCCAGACAATATAGGTGGCACAATTTATTCCTCAGGTTTCTTTAGGACATACATATTACTGTAGTTCAAGAAAAATAATACAACTGATAAGATATCAAACAATTTTTGCAAGCACTTCTGAATTGCTTTTCATCTCTTTTTGTTAGTTTTCTTATGAAAAGGCCTTATATATATATATATGAACAGAAATCTCAGTGAATGCATAATCTTATCTATGCATGTATATCCTGAAATGGCCTCTCATGAGCTTTTGGATGCAGAAGACATCCTGTGCAACCTAAGATATCCATTTAGATGAGGCTTGAATTATTTGATGCTTAGCAAACAAATATACGGGACAATACGTTTGCTGAATATGGCCCTTATGACTGAAGCTATTGGAATTGTCCACAGGTCATAAGTGCAGGAATGTATTATGGCAATCATCAGCAGAGAGAGCACTTGAGTGCTACAAAGGCTACAAAGCAAACTGTGAATTTGAATTTTTATCCTGAACAATACTGTCTATTAAAATATTGTGTAAATTCACAGGCATGCCATGTTTAGCTACTGTTTTCCACCATTTCATGTATTTCAATAGATCCATCATTGAGTTTCCTGTGGTCAACTAGGAATACTTCCTAGAATACTTGAACTAACATTACTGTACTATTTTAGTAGTCCTATCCAGCTAAGTAGAAAAACAGAATTTCATAAGCAATTTGGAAATAGAACAAGAAATTAAGATTTAATTATTAATTCATGGTTAATAATAAAGATGAATTTATCTAAAATTAGTGATCCATGCATCATGACTCACAAAATCTCCCAACATCTATTATGCAGTTCTAGATTTTATCACAACCAGTAAATTACATATTACAATTTGCAGAGCATTTAATCTGACAGTTCTATTTAGCGTCTCTCAGACAGTTTAATGTTCATCCTCCCTTTCATGTCTCAGCCGTTTCCCTCTCTTCTCTTTTCCTTTGTTCCTATACCACTCTTAGCAGATTGGAAACTCAGAAGCCTATTCACTAAAGGTTTTCTCACATTTTGTTTCCATGGGAAAAGAACTTAGCAAATAGGGTAACAGGGACTCTTCCTTCCCTGTTCAAGTGGTCAGTTGGTCAATGGGAGAAATGTCCCAGCAATCTTTGCCCTCTAGTGACCTGACAGAGCCCTTCCAATTGAGAACTGAAAAATGCAAGTGAACTGACTGGACCCAGAATAGTTCAGTCAGAAAATGTGACTGAATCAGTTCAGTTATTCATGATTCACATTTCTAGTGATCCTTTTGTGTGTATTTGTTTCCAAATTGCATTAATTTGAATACACTTAGATCAAGGGGGGGGAATCAGATTTGTAGATGATTTTTGTCTCATCTTTGACTAATAACACTTCATCTACTAGTTGAACACCAAATGGTCTTATTCTTACTGTAATCATATCACCATTGTTGTTAATCACTATGGCTGTCTAGTGATTTATATTTTGAAAAATACAATAAATACTACTAAATCCACAACAAAAAATGTATAATTATAGCGTGCCTGTATTCTATCAAGAAGTTCCATCAGGGGTCAGAAATATTCACTTCAATTCATCCAGAGTATAAAAAGTACAGACTCTATGAACTTAGTCAAAACAGACAGCAAGCATTTTATAATATGCTGCTTTATATATGCCAACACATATACTTTTATAGCTCCCCCTAGCTGCAACTGATGGAAATGGTGACTCTCTTCTGCTTCATTGGTTTGAGTTTCCGAGTGGGCATGGGGTAGGTCAATGGTACTGGAGTCGAGTTGCAACTAAAGGGGGTTCCACACATTGCCCTCTTCCTGATTGGGTAATTTAGAAGAAATGGGAAATCCCACCCAGCCAATGGAGCTCCAGAGGTAGGGAGGGGAAGCAGGGAGGAGTAAGAAAGATATTATGTAGGAAAGAATCATTTAAAATTAACACAATTTTTATTGTGGTAACAATTATGAAATGCAAATAATAAAAAAAATCTAACTGCTGGCAATGATGTTAAAATCAGGTTCAACATCTACTGTGTACCAACAGTAAATGCAATTCACTTTAAATCTTTTGTAACTGAGATATCAGAACAGTTATCAGAACAATATTTATCAACTAAGTCACTATGATAATTAGCATTTTCTAAGTCTCTCTCAAAAGAAGCAAGATGCATTCAAAACATTTATTCAGGCATTCATAATACCGTCCACTCTTGTCCTTTGTACTATATTTTACTTAACACCAATACATGCTCTGAAATTGATGCATTGTACTGTTCTTTAACTTGCAGTATCTTTGAACATTTTCTCTTATGTCAGTATAATTTTCTTCCTGTAATTCTGTTATGTATTTCTTTTGTTTTTGAGTGAATGTCACTAGTGTCTGGCCAGACCTAGGCTGTTGCGAGAGTGCAAACTTAGCTGTAGGATGCGTTGTCTCTGATGCTCCAAATAGGTGCTTGAGGCGCTGATTGAGAATGAAGCACTCCTGGTTTTGTGGCTCTGCTCCTCTTCTCTTTGGTTGCCTTCTAGGAACCGCAGGAACAACCTATTAGCCTGACTTAAAAAAAAAATCAAAAAGAGAAACTATCTGCCTCTCACTATATATCTTCTGGCAATCTAACCATATGGCCCTATTAAGTGTGCAATAAGAACCTACCATGTACTGAAATTCTAATAAAATAAAAGGATAAGCAATTGTCCGTAAGTACTGGTCCTTTCTCTTCCTATGGGAACAGAAACAAATTTAATTATTTTTCCGGTCACTCTTTCAAAATGTCCCACTTCTTCTTTGTGTAGGGAGGAATTAATCTGAATTTTTTTGCCTGGATTGGTCAAATAGACCAGTTTAATTGTCCTGCTTAATGTCATTTGACTGTTCACCAAACAGTAACACTGGCTCAAAACATTGATTTTTCTTCAGTGGAATTACATCTCAGTATATGGAAGGCAAAATGGGGTAAAGTCACTTCTCACTGGTTCAAGTCTAGCTTTTTCCCCTTAGTCCTAGAGTGAAACTTTTCTGCCAGAGAAGACAAACTGGATTCAGTGCTATGCCACAATCATGCACATTATTCTCCCTTTCTTCTTGGAATCTTAACTTTACAGTTTTCCCAGTAACATTTTAACTGGTATATCACTCCTTAATAGAACAGATAAATTCCGCATTCCTGTTCATTTAATGACTTTGACTTGCTCGAGCTTTAACAATGATAGATTTTTTTCTCTCTGTTCCCATTATTTCTACCTCAAACAAGCAGGGTTTTCTCCTTTTTCCCTGATTCCAAGGCAGAGCTCCGGCTGTAAGCTCCTGCCTCTGCACAAGACCAGTCTCTTTCTGCACGTGGCTTTTTTTTTTCCACAAAGAGGATTACTGCCCAGGATGATGTCACAAAACAGAAAATAGTTCCTCACATAGTGCTAATATATCCTTAAACACTTCTTACTGGATCCTTTATAACCTCCTTAAGATGGCAGAAGTCTGACAGTATCATCCAGTTAGAACTTTTGTTAAAACACAGTAAATGAAACACAGTCAACTCACAACTCCTTGATTCTTTCATAGCCTTTTTACAAAAAAAACTAAGTATGAGGCTTTCTTGCAGCTAACGTCAGCATCCATGCTAATTAGCCTGTCACAAGGGAACTACTGATAGGTAGAACCTTGTCATGCCAGCTGAATGGCGCAGCTCCTTGGCCTCCCATAGATTTGTATTGTCTCCAGCTGCTTCCTTTGAAACACCATCCAACTTTATCTTCTAAAACTGTTTTAAAGCTTTGTTTTGAAATAAAATTTATATGAAGGGATTGCTCAATGCTTGCTCACATCTAGGCTAGCACTGGTTTCAATACCTTTGTTCTGGTTTTCTCAGAGAGATTTACATTACTGGATATCTATGCTGATACCATGGCCTTTTTCCCTTTCCTGCAGACCGGGCTGATTCAAAAGGAACAACTGCAACCTCCTCAATGCACTCTCTAGGTGATTGCTTGTTTTATTGTGAGTCCTGCTTCCTCTGTAATAACAGGAGCTGAATTCTTTCTGTTCTGTCTTCTGACATGGCTGAAGCCTGCTTTTTGCTGACCTTTCAGAGCCATAGAAGGTAACCAGGCATGAATGAGATAAACACACAGGCTGGCTCTCTCAGCCTGTCTTTCCCTGTTTTTAACCACTGCAGTGTTCCTGGGATTTCTTTCAACCAAGCATACAGAATGCATGTGTTTTTTCATTTATTTACACTTTGAAAAAGCATTAATTGAATTTGCAGAGATTCACCCAGTCAGGAAAACATTGTTCCACATCTTGCAAAGCTTTGACATGAATCAAGAAAACAACATCCTTCTAAATGCCTTTGTGTGGTCCTTTCTTTTCTGTTTGCTTTTTTCCTGGTACTGCTCATCACTGCAAACTGTCAGGCAGAATGCAGCCTAATGCACGTCACCCTTTTATCCTCAACTATAGTAGCGCATGAGCATCTAGACATTGTCCCAAGAGTTGGGCATAGTTCTTAAGATGAGCCGATGCATGGAACACCAATCAAGAAAAGAGATAGTTTAAGATAAACACATCCTAACCAGAAATGGTCCAGTGGGATGAAAAATATAATGCAAGCCTTCATTTTATAACCAATATAAGAACTCTTTTATATGAAAATGGATAGACAATGCATTTTCATTGTCTGTCTAGACACTTTATACTCTATTTTTCTCTTTTTGAATGCCATGCTCTGCCACTTTGTAATATAAAAATGATTTTTTATTTACTGCCCTCATAGTCTTGCAGAAAGTAATCGCTAAAGTTCCATTAATCATTCCGAAGCAGAAGGCATGAAGCACTGGACCAAAACATATAAATGTTTCTAAGCAACCACAGCCTTTTGCTTTATAATTCTATTATCTTTCTCAAAAGCAAAATATCTAATTTCATGCTGTATTTTTTCAAGAATCAACTAAAGTTTTGTAGCCATACCATACCCAATTGTAATTCCATTTGATTTTGTTTGCCTTTTATTTGTTTTCTAAATGGAGATGAAGAAGGAGATGAAGTGGAAAACTAAACACTAGATATACAGTGGAGCTCTAATGTGGCTATAGCAAAAGTATTCTGTATAGGGAAGGTCACTTTCAAGGAGGTTTCTGTGGCTAAAAACAGTGTTCTACAATCAGAAATGTGGTTTGTTTGTTTGTTTGTTTTTTTTACCAAATTACCTGCCCAATATGTGGGTAATCTTATGCTCTCATAGACTGTATGTGCATGATCAGAGGCATTCCTGGGTGCAAGGTTCTAGAGTGGTTTGGACTTAGCATATATAATGGTGTATGGAGAGTTTCCATGGGATAAATTTCAAAAGGTAAAGCATGTACATACATGTGCATATGTACATATTCATTTATTTATAAGCATGTGATATTTCGGCTTTTCCTAAAGTAGGAACTGAAACAAGCTGGAGCAACTGAAACAAGCATTCAAAGGGCCAGATGCACCCAAAAAGTGAAAAAGACTTATACCAGCAATGAAATCTCACTCTGATTAACAATGCAGTAAATTTTCATGCACAGTAACTTTGCTTAAATCGGACATCATATAAAAGGCACTTAGACTGCACCGTCCAATTCGGTGTCCTATGTCTTACAGAAACTCGAGTGCCTATATATTTATAATCATTGGCCTGGGACAGAGTAAATAGCAAAACGTCACAGATATATATTTTTTAAGTTAATTTTTGTTGCAAGTAAAATCTTCTTATAGAAAACAAAGCAAAGTAAATTTGTAAAATATAATGTATCTTGAAGCTCCAATTAAACCTGAACCTAGGCTTATCAAACAAGTCTTTGGATCCACAGGAGCTGGCTAGTATTGTTGCACTGACAGTAAAGACACCCTAGATAGCCACAGTAATTGATGCAGCTGGTGATCAGTGAATAGCTAGGTCGTGTTTCTTGAAGTAGTGATGCAGTTGACTAATCTGGCATAGGTGTATATAGGATATCTTTACCACCACTGAAATGTGGGTTTCCATTGAGAGATGCTGGTTGAGTTGTACCTTCAGACTACGACCTCAGAGCTATACCCGCAATACACTTTTTTTTTTTGGAAACTGGTAATGGTATTTCCATTTACACGGGTGTGGTCTACAGCCCTCTGAATCAGACAGAAGAACTGGATAGGGATTTGGTAGAAGATTATCCAAAAGATAGGAAGAAAGGGAAAGATATTGCTCAATGGAGATTTTAATCTGCTGGAAATGGAATCCCTACTGCAGAATCTGTAAGATATGGAGAGGCTGTGGAGGCCTTTCATGGTGTTCTGCTTAGACACATGGAGAAAACCCACAGGGGGAGAAGCAGTACTGAACTTGCTGTTCTCAAACTGAGATGTCTCTAATGTCCAGTGATCATCAAACAGCATGGTTTGATATAGCAACCAAGATGGAGAGATCACATGAAGATCAAAGTTCTAGATTTCAAAAATACAGACATTGTTAACATAAAATAGGGAGGTATCAAAAGGAGGAGCTAGAATACTGGGTGAAATTGGGTGAAGTGGAACAATAGTGGGCTAAAGTTAAAAGGCGTCATTATAAAGGCAACAAATGACAAAGGAACTCAAAAAGAGAAAGGATTGGTTTCTGGGGCTGGTTCTGTTCAATATCTTTGTGAGCAACATCGTGGAAGGGTTGGAAGGAAAAGTTTGACTTTGCGGATGAGACTAAGATTTGCAACAGAGGGGACACACCTGAAGACTAGAAAGAATGAAACGTAATCTAAGAAAACTCAAGGAATAGTCAAAGATTTAGAATCTGGGATTCACTGCCAAGACATACACAATCATGCATCTGTTTAGGTTTTTTTTAGTTATCTGGCCCTGTGTAGCCCTTTGGGTAAGCAGCACTGTCAGAATGTAAAAAAAAAATAAAGGGAAGGAAATAAAAGGTTCTGAGACCCTATTCTCTCCCAATCTAATGAAATAGCTGTGCCCCCAACCTCGCAGACGTTAGTTTAAACCTTGTGGTCCGAAGGTCGTGGCTCCTCTCCTTTACCTCTTCTCTGTTGTCATAAAAATCATGCAACTCATCCACCCCCCCCCCCCCCCCCGGAGCTTCCCTCCCTTTCCTCCCCCCGCCGCCCCGCAGAACCCATAGTTTTTTTTTCCTGCAATAACACTGTACAGAGGGTATCTCTAAGTATCCTCTGCTTGCCACTTCCTCTGTTAGACTGGCAGTGATTTCATGGATGCTTGGCCAAGGATATGCAAAACGATATTAATTGGCTGCTGAAAGTCGTGAAGGAATGCAGCACTGCCAATCTTCATGTTCTTGATGGTTTATTTTGTTCCTGCCATTAAGAACTGGTCATTAAAGTTTCTTTTCTCGGTCTCGATGTTTGGCGGTTTGCCATTTTTAAGCGGTTAGTTGTTCTGTTGGCCATGGATCATTGCTCAGTTTCTTGATTGTGGGCCAAACTTCTTTTTTTTTTTTTTTTTTTTTTTTACTGTTGGGGGGTCAGACCTTTGTTTTCAATTAGTTCCTGCCATGACTCGCATTGTTTTTCTGCTAATTCAGTGGCAAACTTATGTTGTAGTGATCTTGAAATAATAGTGGCTACCACATTGAGTTATCAGCTCACCAAAAACATACTATGAAAGGTATGAGTTACGTTAGATATAATATAATATCGAGTAAATGGGGGGGTTGGAAATCTACAAATAAAAGGGCATTCCAGGAAATGATAAAAATATTTACTGCCCAGTTTATCCCACTATGTTGATTTTCTTCTGCATCAGAGCAGGTGATAGGATACTTCAAATGGTTAATGATTAAAAAAAAAAAAAAAGGGAGAAGGCCAATATGGCAACAGAAAGAAGAATGGAAAATTAAATTCTGAGAAGTGGTCATAGTTACAATAAATTATGAATTCTGGTTCAGCAAAACCCATGATTCGTCATGAGGTAGGCTCTTGTAATTGTGCATTATACACTTCCATTATTTAAGGATTCACTTTAATAAATTATGATTAATGTCTTCTTTTTCACCTTAGTTATAAAAGTTCCATACTTGGCTGCTCTCTTAAGTTAAGAATTATTTCAAAATGATCAAATTGCTTATTACCCTGCTATAGCTTCACATAGCACATTTGCTACTATCACATGGTACCATAATTAAAAGTGCATAGCTTCATAAGCAAGATACATATTCCAGTTTATTTCTTTTGTCTATAAATAATGAAGATTCATACTTTGCTGCTCAACTTTCATCTTATACAGATTGGCCTGTATAATTCAGAAACTGAACTGAATATTTTAGCTATTTGAGTTTACACAAACTTAAATCATCAATCTGCATACTAATTAAGAGCAAATTATATACTGCAAAGACTGCTAAGGAATTGATTTTGATATCTAATGTTCTATTCTAGTAGCTTTTTGCATATGTAAAATTCAATACGGTTTTATATTCAAGAGGCACTGGATCATGAATGACAGTTTTAGTATGCTGATTGTAAAGCACGTAATGCTCTTTGTGAAAAGAAAGAATACTGTAAATGATTTCTTTTATAATCTAGGTAGAGTAATGTAAAAAAGAGCAACTGAAACAAGCATTCAAAGGGCCAGATGCACTAAAGGGGTTTTTCCTAACATCCCAATATAAAGTCAATGGCAAATTTGAGGATAAGTTACACCAATTTATAGGTGGGCCTGCGCCTACTGGCCAGAGCCCACCCTTAACTGAAGTGCCATCCTCCCACAAAGGACGGCGGCACGGAAAAGGGGAGAAGAGGCGCGCGGCAATACAGGCAGGAGGGTCGGCGCACGATCGGGCACACCACCCCCTTACCCGCGCAAGGACGTGGCATTAAGCCACACCCAGGCTTCGGCGCTGAGGTGGAACGGCGCCGACCAATGAGGCCATCAGCCCTTTAAAGGGCCGCGATGGAGGCCAGAGAACCCCTCTTGACCGCGCTTAGCCTGGAGCTATGTACGGAGAGCCGCCAGGAGAGCATACAGACGATCCTATGAACGACACTTAGGACTGGCACCATAAGGGTGGGTTGTCACATAGCGGTGCAGCCCAAGGACTCGAGGGCTGCACCAGACGTAATGATAATACTTCTGGGGGGCCAAGGGCCTTTGCTCATTGACTGTTAAGACATGTTTAATAACGCGCCACAGGATGCCAAAGGGGGCATAATATGACAAAACTAAGAGACAGGCCGCAGCTTATTATTAATTGGGGGGACACGAGGCAAGGGTCCTCCCTACCTCGTGTCTTGGCGGTTACCCGGGCCAGTTGGGCATATTGCAAATGGTGCTGGTGACATCACAGGCTGGCGAGGTAGCCGATCAGCGCCTGGGGCGGCGCTAGAAGGTGGGGGCGTGGAATGCGCTGATGGTCGGGGTCCCCTTGCTAGTAGACAAGGCGGGGGGCCCATGGAGTAAGGCTGCCTTGCTTGGTCACTCCGGCAGGGAGTGGTGGAGACATCACACCGGCTCGGGGATCCAGGGCAGGATTTTCTTGATATGTTAAATAAAAGCTGTGGCCTTATTATACCAACAACATTTTCTGTCTCTTCCATGTAGTCAAAACAAATGCATAATTTGCCTAAGGTACGGTATGGGGCCAGGAAGTAGGGACGACGGCCACATGGGGAAGAGTGACGGCTGCTAGCGTTAACACAAACATGCTTTGAAAATGATCCCAATGAATACTGACTTGTGAGCAGAAATAGTTGTTCAGAATTTACCTGCCTACTTTTGAAAATGGAAAAGGGCGAAGCATAAGTGTTAACCGTTCCCTACCTCAACTCCTGGAAATGCCTCTGCTCAGTGCAAATAAAATGCACACGCATACAAGATATATACACATAGGTTTTCCGCCATATCAGACGGCCATTTTTTTAAAATGTAATTTCGGCAGGTGAAACTTCAGATTTAAAAAAAAAAAAAAAATGCTTGTGTACGTGTGAGTTACGTTCTCCAAAGAGAAGGTGTAACTTTGTGCAAGTGAACCTGTGGGCATACTCTGCCAGTTACCTGAGGATTTTCAAAGCAAACTTAGCACGTAAGATTGCTTTGAAAATAATCAGGAAAGTCTGCGTGTATCACACCGTGGGCTGTTGAAAAGTGGCTATGGGAATGTGTTTAATCCACGTGGCCCAAAATGTTCCATTCTTTTATCATCTTGCTCTGTTTTTTAAAGAAACCTAGCAATCTACTCTCTACACTGATTCCAAGGATACAGCAAGAAGTAAATATTTTGATTCATGTCAAAATTGTACATTTTAGGACTGGTGAGCATTCAGTTTGTTGTTATTAAACAGAAACATCAACAAGTGCTGATTTTGAGGAAAAGTAAGTATCAGAAACTCATTAGCGATTAGATATTGAAAATATTATAACTGAACTGCAATGGAGTAGCTGAACGTTATGACACAATGCAACTTTTGTGATCTATGGTGATCCAATATCTTAATCAGCCTGATGGCTTCACTGTTCTCTGAATCACAGTAAGCACCAAAATCACATTTGTAATGTCTTATCCAAGAACTGGATTGCAGACCTACAAAGTAGTAATAGAAAGAGAGAACCTCATGCAACATGACTACATTTTTTAATGCACACATCCAACACTATGCTATTCACATTATTTTTGGCCTGCCTCCTTCCATTCGAACGTCAAGCTCAATCAGAAGCCATCTTTATGGGCTACAGCATCATGAGTCCTCCATTGCAGTAAACCAAAGTTTCTTCCGATCATTTCCTCCCATGTACCCAACCATCACAGTTAAAGCTGTTGACCAGCAGTTGATTCCTCTGAACCTATGTATGCACCCCGAGCCTGGCTCCTAGATGATATGCTTGTACCATGGCTGAGACTCTCTTCCCCTCTCATCCCCAGCCCCAGTCAACTCAAGGTACAGAACATGGGCTGGGGATCAAGCTCAGGTCTACCGTACTATTCATCGAGGCAATGAGCCTACCACAACCTGATGTCATTTTTCGTTGGCTTGACATGCCAAAGCATTTTTATCTGTTAATAATGGAAAGCTGCAGTCTTTTATACTATGTAAGGATCTCAATAAGTCTTCAGGAATGGCCTAAGCCTAGAAGCAGATGTACACACGCTGAACGACATTAAAACAACATACTTCGTTCTCACTCCCAATGTTCTGTTTTCCAACTTGCTTTAAACTAACCTCAGTTTGCCACCTAACAAAAGATGATGGGCAGAAATAGGCACAATTAGTATTCTCAAGTTTTTCTGTTATACAAATATGGGAATATGAAGATAGCAGACACCATGAAGAGACTTTTGAAATTTATTGTGAGAATATCAGCTGCACCGAGATGTCTAATGATGCACCTTCTTGCCATGGTATTCTCTAATTTAATTTACTGTAGGATTTCATGGAATATGACTATAACTCATTTAATAATATATTTTGTGTTTCTAGACCACCTTTCCAATTTTAGCAGTTTACACATTTTTTTTTTCAGGTATGATAAATCAGGGCCTCGAACAATTTACAATCCTGGCAATTGCCCTAATGGGATTTAAACATACACAGTGTTTTTATGTCAGAAATTCACTCTGAACGATGTCAACTGCAATAATAAAGCCAGGGTTTTGCCTTAAGTAATGGGCGTCTCTTTCAAATCCACAGCACGTGGTTGAAATGTGTGCCAAGGGTCTTCTCATAATGCTGTAAACTGCACCAATTAAATCATGTGCAAAATAATCTTAAATCGTGGGCTGTAAGGCCTTTTCATTCTCAGAAAAAGATAGCTTATAAAAACGTCTTCTTAATCTCAACCCATTCTAACTCAAACCGGGGCTGTTCATCTGTTTAGCTGCAGAAAAGCCCCACTGATAATTGTCCCCTTCACTGTGGTTAAAAGAGGAGGAGCACAGGGCAGTTTGAGAGCACATTGGGACTCTGTCTGCATACCATTGTGTGGGTCATGTATGCAATGTACCCGCTAGCCTGCAAGTACCGTGGACTGTGTCTGATTTGCCCCCTTAAAGGCACAGGGAGGATCAGCAAGCTTTCATTGCAATTATAAATCAAGTGTATTGTACAGAATTTAATCGTCACAATTTTATTTTTTTTTGTCTTTCTACTGTGTGATCGCATTCTGTACCTTTACAACTCCATTTTGCCAGGAAGAATTTTTTTTTTTTTTAAATAGAAGTGAAATTTACAGTATTGCTCAAATAAGTTGCTTTCACTTTTGAAGATAAACTGGATTTTTGGTGGGTTGTGATGCCTTTTACCGGATCAACATAAGAATTATTCAGAGAATACTATACATAAGCTCTCAAGACTATCTAGAGTCCTTCTGCAGATGTGAACATATCCTCAGGACAGTAGAGCTGCTGAAACTCGGAGTTAAACTGATAAAAGGGAGGAAGGGATTTTCCTCCCTAAAGAACTTAGTGGTTTATTAAAATGCATGAAGAGCCTCAAAGCAGAAAACCAGAAGTTCAGTGTCAGTGACATACCTTCCTCTTCCTATAGGTTAGTAAGATGTGCACCGTGAATAATAATAATTCCTCATCGGTAAACAGCAAGGCTGCAGTATCAGATCCAAGCATGAAGGTAAATACCTATTCTTTAACTTCTCCGAATATTTTATGTATATTACATATTGTCATTTTGTGCATTTTGGGTGTTTACTCAGAACCTATGGTTGTAGCAGTTACAAATAAAAAAGGTAACTTAATAAATATAACTGAGTGGAACAATCTGCTATGACACATGTCAAACTCTCCCGCACACACACAGTCACCAACTTTTTATCTTGTTTGGCAAATCTGATCCATATCATTTGAAACTCAATTTCGCAATGCATTCTGAAATCTACATTAGATACAACAGTAAGAGTGAGATTTGACAGCGAGTTTGGGGACAGAGGGCTGAAGGTCAAATAGTGACATCAGTAAGCTACAGTATAATTTGTAGTTTTACCACAGTATCTTACAACCTATGCGTATGTTGGTTTACGCTTGAACGCATGCAATGCATTGGAACCACTTATATAAATACATTGAACATGTCAGCCTTTCCTACCTATTTTATAAATATATGTTCACATATTTTACGCGTGAAAGTAAACTAGGACTTACTCGCATAAGTCCTGATTTACATACACAAGTTGGCCAATTTTAAAACGTGCGTGCATTAAGGAAAATAGCCAGTTTACCAATTAGTCCACCAGTTCACCCAGTCCTTCTCCAGGTCATCGAGACCCTCCTGATTCTACAGCCTGACCTCCCACCCAGTCAGTACCACACAATAACCACACTTTATATCGCTTACCCCAGATAATTAGCAGGTGTAAAAGTTTACATGTGTCTTTTAAAATAGCAACTTTCACGTGTGTTGGCTCTGCCCCAGAAAGCCCCTTTTTCACATGGATATGTGTGTGACTTTTATAATATATGGCATATGAACATTTCCATGAAACCAGATCTGTGGTTACATCCAAAATAGAAGAGTTTGGTTCTTCTGAATGGAACCCAAGTTCTTCCCTAACAATTTCTCCCACTTCACGGGGGGAATTATGGTTTCGGTTCTAATGCAAAGCAGCTGGCCAATTTCCATCAACAATACAATAGTCCACAGGGCAACCTGGCTAACGCCAGTGAAGAGCAGGCACATACTTCTTAAGTGCACCAGCTACTGGCCAGTCAAAGACCTTCTGCATGTGAAACTGGTATTTGGGGGGAAAAGTGTACAAAAGTGTACAGCAGGATGGTGGCTCCTTGACAGTGGCAGAGCTATGAGGGCGCCTCGGGGGGGGGGGGGGGGGGGGGGGGGGCCGGGGGCTGTGCCCCCTCAAATTTGGCTCAGACCCCTCCCCTAACAGCAGGATCATGTCACAGCCCTTAAAGGTGCAGACGTTAGAGGGGTTGAAGGCACTGTCATCACTGCCAGTCCATGAACCCATGCACCTTTAAAAAGGTTAACTTGAACAGGGAAACAGCACTGTTGCTGAGGTAGTAATAATTAGATCTGAAGCTATTATATTCTATTTACTTTTGGCAAGTAATTATCCTCCCTTCTCTCAGCACCTTAAAAGCTGAGGAATGCCTGGCTGGTTGGAAGCCTGAGAGATTAAGGGACAGTGAGACAGCCGGGGAAAGGAGAGCGTGAAAAGACAGTTGATACAGAGTCTTGCCAGAAAGGGATTTGTAGCTACTGCCATGAAAACTCACATAGGGTGCAGTAAGGGATGGGGACCTGGTGGGGGGCTAGCAATGTGCCCCCTCATATTAACCCTAAGTCTCCCCAGACTTGCCCTTGCTCCCCGATAGTTGATTATGAAAAGACAAATACACAAGAAAAGAAAAAGAAAATACAAAACCTGCTTTATACTTTTTTTTTTTTTTTTTTTAAGTTTCATGCTAGGAAGAACTGTGCTGCAGAGGTGCCCAGAGGTGACCAGCTTAGCTTCCTATGTAATAACGGGCACTAAAGTCACAGTTAATGGGAGACATTTCCCAAAGCATCACATGCATAAGACAGTTTTGTTCGTGTAAATGGGCTTTTGGAAATTGCCACAGGGTTATGCACATAAACGTTCACACACAAGCAATTTTGCAGGTACTTTTGTGCTTACATCAAGGAGGTGTTCCTGGGCACTAAATCAGGGCAAGGAAAAACATTTGTGTGTCTACTTTCAATTTTCAGTAGTATGGGTACAATGCACATGTGTACGTTTACAGCAGGCATAAACATGTGCACGTATTCAATGCAGCGATATGTTCATATCCACTCATTTTCAAATTCAACTTACATGCATACGCCTGCTTTGGAAATTAGAGCTGAAGTCCAGGTGTACATGCAGACTTCAGCCCAGTGCAGGCTGTTATAGAATTACCCTCCAAATGTGCTAACAGCAAAATGCACCCTCTTTGCAAGCATGACACAAAAAAAAAAAAAAGCCAACACTATTGCTTGTGCATCAACAGGCCACAGCTTTATTAACAAACAGAAACATTTATTATTACCCAAGCGTCATGCAATCATACTCACAGGCCCTGGTGGACATTTGCCACACCCCCGGCAAGATGAACACCCCCCCCCCCCCCCCCCGCGCCTCATGCTGCCTCGGTGTAGAGCCCTCGCCACAGCCCAGCAAGCCACTCCCCTTCAGGGACTGCACCCAGTCGTCCTCCAACAAACCCATGGCTCATGGTGCCGACCATCCGACCAACACGGCTGGCCTGTCAACACCACACGCTGCAACAACCACCTAGCTCCTCCAGCAATTCACAAACCAGCTGCCACAGCCATAAGTGAAAGAAAAGTACATACAAAGAAACCAGAGGGCAGGTGGGAGGGATGCAGCCTGTATCACGGCACAGGGGGAAAAAAAAGGCGGAAGGATATAAATATCTAACCTCCGAAACCTCTGCTTGATTCTGCAGCAAAGCAATGGATCTTTCTACTAACCCCTTGTTCAAGTGCCAGCTAACCAAACTCCCCCAGTGGAAGGCAGCACGAGGCCCAGGCTGGCACCCAAGTAATCCTGGGCAGTCAGGGACTTGCCCCGCGCATCTGCCCCCCCCCCCCCCCCCCCCTCACACAACATACATTAACCTCTGAATTAAAGCACATCTGTAGCACAAAAAGTTAATTAACCTACGACTTTCTTTTCCTTAAACAGAAAATCCATGGCCCTCCCTGGAACAAATCAGAAATTGAAGAGACAACTGACCAAAACCTGAAGATCTCTGGACAGAAGAACAGCACAGAAGAAAAATCATTGTAAAGCAATGCTATGACTGTCAGCAATGTTTATCATTTGCTATTGTCTTTGATTCTTTTCTGGTCTAACGGCATGGAGATGTGCTAGGTTTCTAAAGCATGTAACTTTTTTCACTAATTCATGAATGTTTGTAAAAGTCTCAAAAGTTTCCAACATAAAATAGAATTATTATTTTAGCAATAATCCAATAGAAATGGATGTTTGAAAAATGCTTTGTAATACAGTCTAGTTTTTTGAAACTATCACGTAGTTTCAGATGAAATTTGTGTGAGATAAAAAGTTGGTTTTTGCAAATATTCAACATTCAGAAGTTTTATTCTGGATTTATCTTTGCCGTGCACCAAGTACTGTGGATCAAGGTACGATCAATGGCTGTGGTCTAACATTAAAGAAAACCAGGCACTCTTACTGCACGCTTTGGAAGTTTACTTTTATTTTAAAAGTTGAGTTATTTTGTGTGAGATGGGCTTCAGAATCTGATTTCCAATTATTCACTATACCGCTGTCCATGGTGGCTTATATAAACTAAGCATTTTTTCCTGTAGACACAAAAACGGAAGAACTCCAGGCCTCCAACTTGCTCGAAAAATTCCAATCAAGGAGCCAGTGGATTCCATTGTTCGTTTTAAAACAATAGAGATATTGGGTTCCACTTATCCAAGGTCTTTCTCCTGCCCCAAGGGAAATAGCTTTTTAATCAAGTCCACTTGTTTTCCTGGTAATTCATGATTGCAGAAAAATGAAATCTAATTTGTGTCAGTTCTACTGTCACAAGGAAGGCTCTTGGTATTATTTCTTAGAAGTCTAAAATGATATATTTTCAGAGCTTCAGGGTGTATGTGGTATTTTTGTTTAGGATATTTAGGGGTTAATAATCAAAGCTGCCCATGTTTCTGCAAACTCTGTGGGTACTTTTACCTGTGGGCTTTGCATCAATAATCAAATCTAACATCCGCAGTGACTTGGAATATTGCCTCCAGGACAAAATAACCCACGACAACTGAGCCTACTTTCTCTGTGCATATGTTTTTCTCACTGGAAACTATGCAGGTAGATCTACATAATCAAGTAATTCCTCTCTTTGCCCCCGCCCCCAGGAATGCCTCCAGAATCCTCAGGTAAAAAGTATGCGCATTATTGAACACCACACATACGTTTATCCTCAGACAGGTTGGGCGATATTCAAAGACTTCCCACTTTAATGGGTTATATGTGTTTTTACACATGGGAAAGGCTTTGAATATTGCCCCTTCATAACTGGAAATGAAATTCAACAGCAAATCAGTTGAGTAGAAATTACAATTTCATAAGGCTATTTAAAACTTTGAGAATTACTTATCTCCTAATAATGCACCAGAAGCAAACCTTTCTTTGAGGGTCCAAGATAGACAGACATGAATGCCGGTATATAAAAACAAACAAATAAATATATATATATACACACATAAAATGGCCTCCCAGGGAAGGTACTGAAGACAGAAAGAATGATGGTGTTCAAGAAAGCATAGAATATGCACTAAGGATTCCTAGGTGTGAAGTGACGGGCAAGTCAAAAATCAACTGTGTGTATGTGCAGGCCAACAATTTTTGCTTTTTTTTTCTCATTTTTCTTGTTTTATTTTGTAAGTTTCATTTTGTTTTAGCATATTTCTTTTCAAAATAGCATACATTAAAAACAAAATAGCACATGCTAAAATGAAAGTGTGCACTAAACATATAAGGGTTGATATTCAGCTACGGAACGGCTAGTTAAGTTAGCCGGATATAGCTATCTGGCTAATTTAACGAAGATATCCCTGACTACGTTAAAGTTAACCTGATAAGTATATCCAGCCAACTTTAGGATAGCCCTACGGCACAACCAGAGTTAGCCACATAAGTTAAGTGGCTAACTGATCCACCTGGAAATACCTCCTGCCTGTCCTCATACAGCTCTTACAGCCGCATACAGCTTTGAAGATAGCCGACTATCTATTTAGATGGATAACTTTTCAGTTATCCATTTAAATGACTTTGCAATAGTGACCTCATTTTATTTTAGCTTGTGCTGTTTTAAAATTGTGCATGCTAAAAAGAAACGGATCGTAATGAAAATGCACATCTCTGTTGCACCAGGAATGAGATTGGACAAACTAGATGAATCTTACAGTTCTCCTCTGCTGGCATATTCTGTTTCCATGTTTCTATCCTTTCATCATTCAATGTACTGCATGATGAAAGTGTGCATCCTTCCCATACAGATGGGAAGGATGCACACTTAACAAGAACCGAACACAAATACCATAGAATAGCTTCCAAAACAAATCCAAGGTGGAATTTTTTCTGTTACCTATTGCTCTAAAGCTCTTTTTGGCCCATCTCTTATCTGTCATGGAAGCAGATCCAGTGCATCCATTAGGCAAACTAGGTGGTCGCCTAGAGAACACCAAGATCGAGGGGTGCAGCAAAGTCCTGCCACTGTGAGGTCCAGAGGGGCGCTGAACCAGATCCAATACTGTCAAAGAAGGGAGCGCTGTGCTGGAGCTGGGTGAGGGGTGACGAAGAGCAAAGGTTCACCTATGGCGCCAAATATGCTTGCACCAGGCCTGCATGGGAGAGCAGTCAAGCATGATGATTTGTGGTTTCCTACCTCCCTCCCTCATAGATGAGTTCAGTTACTACAGTCACCCTGTGTGCCTGAATGAAGAGAGAGAAATCCTGTTGCTCGTTCGTCAGCCACTAGGTGTCCCTATACAAGTACTTAGTTATTTCTTCCTTTCCTCGAGGGGGTGGGTGGGGGCAGGGATAGATGAAAGAGGGGTATGATTGTTATTGCAGCAGTATTCTTACCACCAAGTCAACTTGAGAAGCAGAAGCGTAAGCCACAAATCAGATCCATAGCTCATGCCCTATCAGAGCAGAGCTCTACCCAGTGAGGCCACCAACCTGATCCAATCAGAAGTTACTTGCGTGAACCTTAAAAAAAAACAAAAAACTGTTTTGTGTAAAAACCCCTCTGTCAGTCATAAGAATGCTTAATAACTGTGTTTTATGTACATTTTAATTAAAAAGTTCAACAACATCTTGCACCACATTTCTACCTCAAGTAATACATCATATTGAGAATTAATTTATCTCTGATGTCTCCATCTTGGATAAGTCCATCTGTGCACACTAGGAAAAGTGTTTTAGAAATCCCCCAAACACGGTTTTGAGTCACAAATACTTTAATGCATGTGGGACAGGCACTAAGATGCCATGTGGAAAGTGGTATTTTTTTTCTTAATTGGATCTCACATCTCATTTTACTTGAAAGCTTCTACCCAGTTGGGACTCATTAAAATCCATTTTAAGATATGCAGCAGAAAGTCTGTCAAATCTTGTTTGGAAAACAAATTATTGAAGCAAGGTTGACACTTTACTGACACTACAGAAAATCGTTTTCCCCCATTCCCATCTTCCCATTGACAGCAACGCTTGACTCTGTCATCCACACTGTACTACTTATAAAACAATGACCAAGATGAATGTGAGAGAGTTGGTCACCCATTTGTATGGCCAATAACAGGTCATGGATCTTGGCTATGTCCACCAACATATCTGAATAAGTCACTTAGCAGTCAAGTTGGATACTTCTGGTAAATTCACTTAAAACCCAACTAGTATGAAGCAGCTTTTCAAAATTCACAGAGGGATAATTTCGAAAGAACTGCGTGTGGGGGCCCCCCCCCCCCCCCCATATACATGCATATATGCATTGGCATGCAGATCTACCCTAGTATTTTATAACACACATGCACCGTATACATGTGGGTTACAAAATGTGTATACACCTACCCTGCAACATTCACGCATATGTATAGATGCACATGAACATATAATAAATTAGTCGGATAAGTTTCAAAAAGCAGTATAAAAAAAAAACCCAAACAAATAAATGTCTGGCTAAGTAGCACTTTTGAGACTTATCCAGCTAACAGGATCTAATTTACTAAGACTTTTTCGCATTCTGTGTCTATGTGAAAAATACTCAGTAAATGAGATCCTTTTCCAGATAAGCAACACTTTTTTTTTTTTAAACTTATCCAGCTAAGCGGCATTTAGTAGCTGCCATTTTGCCAGTTAAGTCAGAACTTATCTGGCTAAGGGGTGCTGAACCATTGAATGCGTATGGGTTCCAAAAACCCATGTATTTTTTCCAATGTATTTTAAAATTATGTGCGTGAATAGTACATGTGAAAATTAAGTAGGATATACCTGAGTAAGTTCCTTTTTACACGTGTACGTCAGAAAATTTTCAAAAATAATCGCATCAAGCAAATCACCCCATTTTTTTTTTTTATTCCTCTACCAGTTCACCCAGTCCATCTACAGGTCATTGAGACCCTCCTGGTTCATCAGCCTCAACTCCCCCAGCTCACCTAGACCTCCCATCCCACCAGTAGTTCACAATAAAAACGTTTAATATAATTTATGCCGGATAATTAATAGGTGTAAAAATACACAGGTAAGCACGTAGGTGCTCATTTTTACATGTAAAATTTTGAAAATTCACCCCTAAATCTGGTAAGTTGTAGAAAAATGGTTTTAGGGCCAAATTTCCATTTATGAGTTGCAGGTAGGCCAGAAGAGTTAAGATGCAAAACACAAGGAAGGAGTTCAAGATGGCCACCTGAACAGGACACTGTGAATGAGCTGAAATTTGCAGCTAACTATACCATCTAAACACATGGGGAAAGTGAGGATTTTTCCCTCTGTGACCCCACAACTCATCGACCAACCATTGATTACCACCTTGGTTTCTTTGGCTTCACATCTGATGGGATGTGTTGTCCCTGTTGAGAGTCTCAGCAGAGGAGAACTGGACTCGCCAGGGGATTAGGTTTCTTATCAATATGAGCTGCCCACGCTAAGATTTGACTCTTCCCAGGGTACCACGATGGAGCAAAGTGAGTATGGTGTTCCTGCTGATTCGCTGGAGGGTCAGGAAGGTTCGGTTCTTTCCTCGTTGGTTGCTGGTGTGACTGGAGACCCTGCAGATGGTAGATGTTCTTTGTTAGAGTTTTGCCACAGATGTGACTTAGGGGTCAGCTCTGGTGGATGCTGGTGAGATTCCAGGCACTGAAGGAGGACAGAAATCAGATGAGGTCTCCCAGCTATTTGGCAGCTATAATGTTGAATTCCTTATGGGACTTAAATGCAAAATGTGGTCAAGTTCTTGTTTCTTCACTCAAACGTAATTCCCTTATTGCTACACTAGAGCCTCAAGTATCCAATCTTGGTTTCAAACTTTCAGAGAATGCTTTACTTTTTTTTCCCTATTAAATAAGATACTGAGAAGATTTGAGGAGTTCAGGCTTATTTGATTCAGGATCAATGAACTTAATCTCACAGAGTCAATGTTTTAGAGAATGTTTCGAGGCATTTTAACCTCCAAATCCTGAACTTTCCTTAATTTATGGGGGGAATATCTCTAATTACTTCCAAGAGATATTTATCGGACTGTCTTCAGATGTCCCAGAATGATATTGCTCCTGCTAACAACATTTTCTTCTCATCATCTTCTGGACTTTCTAATATACACAGTGTTCCTATTTCTTCTTTACCAAATTTGACTCCGTTTTTGGAAACTTCCGAGGTTGAGAAAATTGAGCGGGTGACATTACAAGTTTCTGTTTTTGCTGAATTGGATTTGAACAAGGAGATTTCTGCATACTTTAAAAATATGAATGTTTCTTTTCATGGTCAAACAGTAAGAGCATACTCTGATTTACGTAGGATAACATGAACGCAGAAGGACTTTTCTCGCCTTACAGAAGGATACTATAGCCCTAGGAGGTTTTTATTACGATATCCCTGTAAATGTTTTGTGAAACATCAAAATAACTCTTGTTTTCTTCACTCCGGAGGACAACATCTTCACCTGTTCCCATCTGAATCAACTGCCTTGTTTACGTATATTTTTGGAGCCTTATTGTATTTGGGCATTTGGTCTTTCTGGAAAATTAATTTCTTTTTTCCACTCCTTGTGTCTCTTGCTCCCTTTTCTTGTTACTTGAGAACGGATAAGCAATTATTTTTTGTGTTTCCTATTATTATTTAAATGTTAATTATTGCTTTGTTTATTTGTTTATATTAGCATATTAACAGGGTCATTTATTATTTCATGTTAAGGCCTTAACGCTTGCAATAATGTGCGATAAATCCCTAATGCACGCGTTAAATAATGCAATGCACATGAATATGCAAATTTCATATTTGCAATCCAAAGCTAGGTAGAGAGTGCAAACTCGGTAGATAGTACTTTGTACAAATCCACTCCTCTTGTACCTTTTCATCGATTCAAATGGCAGAAAATCTTCAGTGATGTCAACTTTGCTGTTCGTACTTCTGACTGTGAATGTAAAACCATCCCCAACTTCCACATTGAGTTTAAAGTACCCTCCTCTTACAGTGGTATAAATAGAGAGTGACATATGGAGGTCTATTCAGAGTCTTTCTCCCTCTCTCCCCAAACAGCATGTGCGATAAAAATCTTGTCTTTGCTATGGGCATAATACCCAAAGCAAAAAATAGCGTGGGAGCAATACATTTATTGCACGCTGCGGAAATTGCCTACGTGATGTAGGAGCAGGGAAATTAGCCTAATTACACCCTTTTTTTTTTTTTTTGCGGGCACTATTTACACTACATTTTTAGCATTTTGATAAATATGTGATTATAATAAAAAAAAAATAAAGCTTAAAAAATTATTCAAAACATCAAAATTGCAACTGCTCAATTTTTTTTTTTTTAATGATGTCATTTGCATCCTCAATCTGATGTTTTCATTTTCCAACATTCATTAAAAGGAAACTGCTAAAGGCTGAAAATTTAAATGAATTTTATTCAATGCTGGGTTCATTTCATTTTTTTTTTTTTTTTTTACAATTCCTGACACACAGAGTGCCACTGGAATGTCATCTGCGACCTTATATGAATAAAATAAAATAAATATCGACAGCAAAAATCTTTTATACAGTGTCCTTAAGGCACCACACACTACCAAGGTTCCAGTGCAAATCCGGCAGTACTGCAGCGAGAGCAGCAGATTTCCAACACATACTGTACATGACATCCACGAAGCAGTGAATACTGCTCACACTGTAACGCTTCAGTCACTGTAACCAACCAGCGTGCTCTTATTTCATCCATAAACATCCTGTGCATTTCTTTAACAGAGGAGAAACACTAATTTTCTTTGGTGATAGGCACAGAAATTGCTTGTCTGTTTTGCGATTATAAGCTCCAGGTAAATCTGAAATATTTTCTATTCCCCAAAAACTGTAAGGGAATTTCAGTTTGAACGATTTTGGATCACAGTCACCAAATCCCACGGGGCAACACCCAGCGACTCAACAGGGCCTGCACTTAAGGCTCGGAAATACAGCTTTTGCTCTCATCTCTGAGATATTAGTTGAAATGTGTTTAAGGGCAGAAAATTCTCTTCATCCCCCCTTGTAAAAAAACAATTCACTTTTCCTCCAATGAGGCTGGTTTCATGGTGTTTGCTGTCAACCCTCATCTTCGTGTTTAACAAAGTGTCCAGAACATTCAGGCTTGAGCACGATAAGAGCTATCCTTCACCCCCAGTCCCTCCGGGCAACCCTCATCATGGCCGGCATTGCCCAGAACTTGCAAGTTGCCTACTGGTTCCTGTTAGAAACTCAACCCCAAATGTTTCACCGGTACAACGGTTTTGGCTTTGGTTGGTACAAGTTTCGATCCTGGCTTCCCGTTTGCCCCTGCATATTTCCTGCTATGTTTCGCCTGTTTCCTGTGTTGACCTCTGTTCAGCCCTGCCTGTGGTTCTCTCTCTGTCTGTACCCGTTTTCTGCAAGCTCCAACGCTGACCCTGCTACTCCTTGAAAACAGTGCTGCTCTCTTGGCAGTCATGCCTGGCAGTAAATGTCCACTTTTGCCTGGACAGTGGCACGGCATGAGAAAGTGTTTTAAAAGTTCAGGGGCACATAACAGTTAAGGAATACATCTCAGAACTGAAACCTCATGAAATCCAGGTCAAATGAGCAATTAAAATCTGTCTAGTTGTGCCATATTTTACTTACAATAAAAATAGCAATTTTTTTTCATGTATTTTTTCCATTTTTTTTTAAACAAATTATCTATTTGGTCAATGAGACTGAATTTGTTAATATATATGCATCTTTAACACATTAACAACAAGAAGACTAATTGGGCTAGATTTAGTAGCTGCTCAGTTACAAACTGAGTACAATCTGCCAATTATATTTGAATTTCTGGCTCCTGATAGATGCATGAAAACAGCTTGCTTTAGCACATGGGCACATTTGGGCCTTTAAATGAATTGTGCAAACTATTGTATTTTCCCCATGAAATAAGCATTTTATTCATCTATGGCATGGGCAATAACAGACAAAAGTGATAGCTTCAACCATAAGCCCCCTGGTCCTAATTAAGAGAAGTCTTTCTTTATAATGAAGAGAAACATTTTTTGCTTCTGGTTGGTAAGCTTTCAAAACAGTCGCCCATCAGATTTAGGACAGGCATCTTACACAGGAAGGATAACTTTCAAACAACTGCATGTGATGACATATTCATCTGTAGTTGGCCATGTGTAGATTTATTTTAGTATTTTATAACATGCATATGATATACGTGTGTTTTATGTAGACTGATGCGCAACTATATGCAACGCACTGATACCACATATAATCGATGCATTGATCGTGCGTACTTAACCTTATTTTAAAAATATACATGTGCATATTTTATTCATGAAAGTAAAGTAAGACTTACTTGTGTGTCCCGATTTATACGTGTAAACTGTTGTATTTTATAACACGTGCGCGTCAATGAAATTACCAGTTTTACCAATTAGTCCACCAGTTTGCCCAGTCCTTTTCCAGGTGATCGATACCCTCCTGCCTCTTCAGCCTGAACACCCTCCAGTTCACCCAGACCTCCCATCCAGCCAATAATTCACAATAAACACTTTTAATATCACTTACGCCAGATAATTAGCGTGTGCAAAAATAAAGTTGGGAAATGAACACATGTAAGCTTCTTTTATAATAGCAACTTACATGAGTAACTCTTGCCCCTCTCCTGGGATCACCCTATGTCTGCCCCCTTTGTGCGCAAAAGGGAGAATACCACGCTCTTTGGGCTTTTATAGAATACGGAATGTGCAAGTAGAGGGTACTTATGCGTGTACATGCTAATTTTTACGTGTATACCGTTTTGAAAATTCACTTATGAGCTTTTAAAGAATAAGCTAAAAATATCAAGGGTTGTAAGTGTATATGAGAAACCAAAAACAGCCATAACATTTATGGAAGAAAGTTGGACAGCATGGAGAAATGTCTCCATTCATTCTAAAATATAATATAGTCATTGTATTTTAAACCTCTGACAAACCCGACCATGGAGTTACCGAAAGTAAACACCTTGATGCTTGCTTTGAGGCCAAATGAGAAGAATGATTTAGTAAAGGCAAGGTGACATTCAGCTCAAAGTTAATGGTCTTGCTTCTGGAGTTGAGGTAAATGGAAGAGGAGCTTACTTTTCCGGTATTTGTGGCACAGAGTGTATACTGGATTGTACTGGTAGTGGGGTGGTTAATAACGATGACTACAAGGCTCATAGTCTCACGTCAAAAGGTGTGAGCTCTTCTTGCAGCTCTAACATTATCATCATTTCTAAATTTATGCATGAAGAAATCCACAGGATTTGTTATTTCCTTCACTCTCTCGCCGACACAAGCAGCTTTTCTGTGTTATGTGCTCATAAAACGGCTTCTCACACAAATTTCCATCACACACGTTTGGTCATTGACACACTGCTTCTCTCTCCCGCACACAGAGGGTTCTCTCTC
Source organism: Rhinatrema bivittatum (assembly GCF_901001135.1). NCBI lineage: Eukaryota > Metazoa > Chordata > Amphibia > Gymnophiona > Rhinatrematidae > Rhinatrema > Rhinatrema bivittatum. The sequence continues at coordinate 12,552,935 of NC_042631.1, forward strand.
TCACCCACCGTCATACAAAATTCTAACGAGCAACGCTACAAATGTGTCCTAGTGGGTAGGACGCATTTTTCAAACACTGGAGCTCTGGTTCAACAGACATTATCGTGGCTTACGCCACAGTATGAAAGCAAACAATCCTTTTGTTGCTTTAGAAATCAAATTACTTATTTGCTTAAGTAACATCAAAAGTGAACAACCAAAAATTATCCTTTTCTGTGTTCTAATGCAATCTCACTGCAAGCACATTCTGGTTTTAAGGGCATGCAATACTTTCTATAAAAACCATGAGAACAGACCCCAGATAAAATGTAAACAGAACTTATTGGACTGTAAACAATAATCATCTTAATAAAGAAGTGTATGGCTAATCTAAAATTGTATTACAATAATTCTCAGCACACCAGCTGTCATTTCAGTATGACAACCTGACAACTGTCAGCTGCTGTAATTGGAAGTTAATGACTATTGTCATCTCATGTCATGATTGACACCTGCTACAGTGAGCAGAATGCTGCAATTTGATTAGTAGAGATTTATGCGGCTCAAATGCTGAACAATATCACAAATGATTCTAATGTTCATCCTTTTCACGTCGCTCCTCCCCTGCTCCCTGTTGTAAAAAAAAAAACACAAGCGGACAATTCCACGCCATCCCTTCAGCTTACCGCATCAAAAATCAAGGGAATGGAGCAACAAGGGTTATACATTTCCAGTGAGAGCAGCTTAAAAACCATCTGCGTGTCTCCCAGCCTTCTCTCATGACATTGGATGTTTAGTCTTTTTTACTATAAACGCATATGTACTGAAAGTCCATAGTGGATTCCCTACTAATCTATGACATTAAGATTTGTCCAAATATATTCTGTTAGCCTCATACATATAGATCTGGACACAGGGCACATCATTTTAAGAGTAAAATGTCAATTCATACTTTTTGTCCTGCTCAAATATATAAAAATAAATTGTCAGAAAATGCAGACATTTTCTATTTTACAATTTTTAAAATATATATCTTGAGGAAAAAGATCAGAAAAATATAGCTATTTAGAAACAAAGTTTATCAGTGTGTTTGCCAATTAATTGTATAATGTTGTAGTAATGTTTGTATTCTGGATTTTTAACTGCCTTTCTCATAGCCTCTGTTGCTAGTCCCCCACGTCGGACCTTCCCTGCACGGCGGTCTGTCATGCACTCAGCCAGGGAGCCTGCTCCAGCATCAGAGGCATCTGCTGAGCGCTCGGGGCTGGAGGTAAAAGCCCTGAGCCCTAGCCCAATGCAGAGCTAGTAAAAGCAAATGTCTAAACTTCTGATAATTTTCTGATTTCTAACATCTACCATTCTCTAGAGCAGGGCTTCTCAATCCAGTCCTCGGGGCACACCTAGCCAGTTGAGTTTCAATGAATATGCATGAGAGAGATTTGCATGGACTGCCTCCATTATATGCAAATCTATCTCATGCATATTCATTGTGGCTTTCCTGAAAACCTGATTGGCTAGGTGTGCCCCGAGGACTGGGTTGAGAAGCACTGCTCTAGAGCACTAGAAAAAAAACATTCAAAAATATTGAGAACAATTTTCTTTGCATTCTCCTCCTGATTAAATTGTAATATTTTTTTCTAGCAATAATTAGTATTCTCTGTAGAGAGAATTGTACTTATTTGATAAGAAAACGGGTAAATCAAAAAAGAAGTAGCTTAGGGGGTTAGCAAAATGGCAGGCAGGGGTCGGATTCCAGTTCTCCCAGTGACATTGCTTGAGACCTTGGACAAGTTGTGTCATCTCCCGTTGGTTCAGGAACCCACTTATGGACAGGGACTTATCCTGAATACTTGTTGCCATTATACACTGCTGTGTACATCAGTAGCGCTATAAAAATGAGAAGATTGGATAATTCATGAAACTATTAGGGATGCACTTTTGATTTTTTGATTTTTAAAAAAAAAAAAAAAGAAGGGAATTTCATGTATATTTTTGTTTGTTTAAACCCCCATTTCCACCACCACTGCCAATTATATCAGCAGGCAAACTTCCGCAGTACGGCACCGGAGGGCTAGGTGTGACTGGAGATTTGTTCTGGCCCCATCTGGACCCCCGTGGATTGGAAAAGGTTAAGGAGGGGATGATGGGGTGGGAGGAGGGGGCGCCATTTCTAAAAGTTTGTGTGCTGGCTTAATTTGGCCGCCAATTAAAAAAAGAAAAGAAAAGAAAAAAATCCAAAAATTGAAAAGAAGAAATAAGAAATCCCTGTACACCCCTAAAAACCAAAGGTTTGTGTGCATAAAATCAGAACATGCATGTATGAGTAGCGAAGTCACACACATATGTGCCATTGTGGGAACCTTGCGATTATGCGCATCCTTGGCGGTGTCAGAAGGAGAAAAGGGGGCATTTTAGGAGCGCTCCAGGGAGGGGCTCAGAATCACATGCGCAAATGACTATTTCTCAAGCAGTATTCGTGCACGCATTACTGAACCTTTCTGTACCTTATTACACCTGCTGAGCCATGGAATTAAGGTTACTGTGGTCTTTTCTCTGCAGCTTTGGGTTGGAAGGTCAGGGTGAAGTGGTGGAGGGTCAGGGTGAACGGCTGCAGGTAGACACACAAGTAAGCTTTTTTTTTTTTTTTAAGAATTGGAGCATGCACATTCTTTATAAAATGAATACCTCTGCGTAACGCTCAAGGACATTACATGCACAATTATCACGCGCATAGGAAACATGCACATAATTTTATAAAAACATGGGTAGAGCAAATAAGTGCTTTCCTGGATTACAGATATCCACGCATACTTTTGGGGCAGAAATACATGGCATTTTATAAACAGTGCAGCTCCCTCCGCGTAGTTTATAAAACACTGCAATAAATCTCCGTGGGCCCACTTATGCGTGCATTTGGAAACGAGCAGATTATTGAAAACTGGGCTTGGTTATTCCTATGATACTTGCCCTTGAACAGGAAGACTTTTCTGGAGGTGCATAAAAATAGCATTAAAGTGGTCTGCATCCAAACAGCTGTTAATTAGAAATACTTACACTAATTTCTCTGAACAGAGAACTGACATGGAAGGTTTCACACCTATTTTTTTCAATCTTTGCTACAATGTTGACACCCGAAATGAAAACCAAGATATGCAAAGTGCAGTTAAGCAACCATTTCTAATATAACAGGGAAATAGCTTTTCTGCTAATATTCTAAAGGAAATAAGAATTTGAAAGGTATCTTCTATTGTAGTGAGATTAATGATATTCATTTCTACAGTACTAACATCGCTTGTGCGTTCGGTGTGCAAAGGAACAACAAACCTGCAGCATGTACCTTCCAAACATTACAATGACGACAAGTGATGCAGATTTCATGCATGGCAGTAAATGTTAGAGAGATATTCCCATGCACATAATGCATTTCTGTGTTAATATCGAATCTACTCATTACAATAAACGTAGGCCAAAAAAATGTAAATTAAAGCCATTCCTCCTCTCAGAGGTAGTTTTACCCCTTGCTTGGGATCTGCCAATTCGCCAAGCAGAATGTGTCAAGAGCGATGCCCGGTCACTCTGGCTCCGCTGAGTTCTGCTTGGAAACTGGACCCAGCCAGCCCCCCTGAAGCCAGCGCCATTTTGTGGTACGGCTGCTCAGACTTAACAGTTGTACAATAAAATGGCCAACGAGAACCCAATGGGACAGGAACCCAAGGGGTAAGGAACTCTGGGGTAGGAGGGGTTTAATTTTAATATTTTGGCAACTTTGTATTTTTCTTATTGACCTTCCAAAATGAGTCAGTGAAAACCCCAGAATTTTGGAGTGGGGTGGGGGGGGGGGGTTGTGGTTCGTTGTTTTACTGACTAAAACACTGGTATACCATCACGTTTTTTTCATTTCATGTGCAAACAAATGCAAATCCCTACAAAATAATACAATTCAAGAAAGCCTGGGATCAGGTAAGATTTGCAAGAATGTATCAGGAATGGACAGACTATACAGGCCTTTTGATCTTGGTCTGCCGTCATTTTCTCGGCTTCTATAAGAGGGCATTTAAGTATACCATATAGCGATCATCATGGTTCTCTCCATCTTGAAGTTGGAAAACTTGCAGAAGTCAATTTTCCAAAGGGCATGTTCAGTATTGCATCTAAGATAGCACTCGACTGAAAACCAGGCCACTACCTGGTATTTTACTATTTGCTATTATTTATTAGACTTAAAATACTGCCTCTAAAAAAAAATATTACACAAGCAGTACAGAATAAAAAAAGTTTACAACACCTCAGAAGAGGCCTAATTAATCATACAGTCAAATATTATTAGGCAGTAGAAATATTATTGTGGCCCACTGGGTAATCACAGTCATAAAGTCTTGCTGTTAAGATGACAGGGAAGGTAATTTTTAAAGTCATCTGCCTGGGTAAAGCAGTGGTTTACCAGCAAAAACGAGCTTCTTAAAAACTGCCCACTGTGTATGCAGGTAAGGTATGCGCATAGGTGCCCTACATGTGCACTCACCCACACTAAGGGGTAGATTTTCAAAAAACGCAAATAGGCGTACTTTTGCTGGCGCATCAGGCGCCAGCAAAAGTACGCTGGATTTTAGTGGATACGCACGGAGCCGCGCGTATCCACTAAAATCCTGGATCGGCGCGCGCAAGGCTATGAATTCTGTATAGCCGGCGCGTGCCGAGCCGCGCTGCCTACCCCCGTTCCCTCCAAGGCCGCTTCGAAATCTGAGCGGCCTTGGAGGGAATCCTCTAACGCCCTCCCCTCATCTTCCCCTCCCTTCCCCTACCTAACCCCCCCGCCCGGCCCTGTCTACACCCCCCCCCCCCTTTACCTTTCTCCGGGGATTTACGCCTCCCGGAGGGAGAAGTAAATCCCCGCGCGCCAGCGGGCCTCCTGCGCGCCGGGCTGCGACCTGGGGGCGGGTACGGAGGGTGCGGCCACGCCCCCGGACCGCCCGGGGCCGTAGCCACGCCCCCGTACCCGCCCCCAAAACGCTGCCGACACGCCCCCGAAACGCCGCGATGACCGGGCCCGCCCATGACACGCCCCCCTCGGAGAACCCCGGGACTTACACGAGTCCCGGGGCTCTGCGCGCGCCAGTAGGCCTATGTAAAATAGGCTCACCGGCGCGCAGGGCCCTGCTCGCCTAAATCCGCCCGGTTTTGGGCGGATTTAGGCGAGCAGGGCTCTGAAAATCCGCCCCTATGGGGGCAGCATTTCCTGCAGGTGAGATTAGGGGAGTGTTTGGAACTACGCACATAGGGGCGGATTTTCAAAGGCCCGCGGGCGTAAATCCTTCCGGATTTACGCGCGCGTAAAGCCCCAGGGCTTCCTGTCGGGGGCGTGTCGGGGGGCATGTCGAGATGAGGCGCCGTTTAGGGGCGGGGCGTGGTGTTTCGGGGGCAGCGACGTGGGCATGGTTTCGGCCCGGGGGCGTTCCGGGGGCGTGGCCGCGGCCTCCGGAACAGCCCCCGGGACCAGACCACGGAGCGGGGCACCCGGCTGACGTGCGCAAACTTTGCCGACAAAGGTAAAGGGGGGGTTTAGATAGGGCCGGGGGGGTGGGTTAGGTAGGGGAAGGGAGGGGAAGGTGCGGGGAGGGCGAAGGAAAGTTCCGTCCGAGGCCGCTCCGAAATCGGAGCGGCCTTGGAGGGAACGGAGGCAGGCTGCGCGGCTCGGCGCGCGCAGGCTGCCGATTTTGCGCAACCTTGCGCGCGCCGACCCCAGATTTTATAAGATATGCGTGGCTACACGTGTATCTTATAAAATCAGGCGTACTTTTGTTCGCGCCTGCTGCGCGAACAAAAGTACGAGTTCGCGCAACTTTTTAAAATCTGCCCCACACTTTTGATTTTCAAAAGGTACACGCGAACTTTTGCCCATAAAAATTACCTGAACAAAACTGCAGGTGTAAATGTGAGCGGGCAATTTTCACCAGGTTTTTTTGGGGTTTTTTTTTTTTTTTTTTTTTTTTTTTTTAAAGTGAAAGTACCCGTGTACATTTATTATGAAAATTAATGCAAAGTACGCTGGTAAAAATGATTTACCTATGGACTCCACAAATACGCGACTGTTCTGAAAATTACCCCCCAAGGAGTGAATTTCAAATCAGTTCCACGCATAAAAGCAAGATACACACATTTCAGCAGCGTCTTCGAACATTTGATGGTATTTTATAAAATCGAGAGTATGCGTGTAATTTCAGTTTCACGCATAAGAAAGGGGCAATCTAGGGATGTTCCGAGGGGGGGGGGGGGGGGGGGTCCAGAGTACGCACAGCAGTTGCTATTTTGAAAGAAAGATACCTGTATACATCGCCAAAATTAATTTTGTACTTTTACACGGGCTAATTAGCCAGCGCAAATGAATTGGACGTATACGTTCTTGGTGGTCTTTGGATGGAAGGTCTGGGTGAAGTGGGGGGTTCAGGGTGAAGTACTGGGGGGGGGGTCTAAGGGGGTGGATTTTAAGATCTGCACGCGTGCGGTTTCCGGCTCGCTCACACGGGCGTGCCAGTTTTATAACATGCTCACGCCATAGCGCGCATGTAATAAAATCAGATGCCTGTGCACGTGTGCGGGCGGCCTGCGACTCACGTGCGCAGAAAGGGAACGTTCAAATTATCACGGCAGCGATCGACCTTTTTTTCCCAGTTCCCTCCCAGTGAACTTCCCTAACCCCCTGCCTAACCTTCCTCCCCTTTCCACTCTCCACCCTGACCCCTACCTATCTCCCCTATTGTTTTTTTGTTCTGTAACTTGCCTGCTGCCAGCGCACGCTTCCCCGGGACAGCATCGAATGGCACTGAACATTGCTATAGCACTTTCACATTTGCACATTATAAAGGGGAAACAATGAAGAAAGAATGGGACAGTGAAGCTGAAATGTTTTTACATGCAAGTTGTTTTTTTTTTAATAAAAGAGAGACTGGTAATATTTGTCAAAATGATTAGATTTGAGTGCTTTATTGTCTGTCCGGCATACATCCATGCTTTCTGTGAGTATATTTAGCGTGGCCACAACGCTGTCTGCTGTTTTCCTCTCACTGTCTTTTACATAATATGTTGTATAGAGTGAAAGCACTGAGCTTCCTTTTTCATTTTAAAAATCGTTATGCTGCCATTAGTGAAGAAATTAGCTTAAATGTTGAAGGGAAGACCTACTCTGATTCATCGCCATGCATCAAAACGCTCACCTTCAAAGTAAACATTTGTTAAATAATCTGGAATATCTGAATAGAACTGCGAATGGATTTTTTTGGCCACTGGTGAACTCCTTCTGTCAAGATTAAAGAAGAAATACTCAATGAATTTACTGCTGCTTAATCGAGTCAATGAGCTCCAGCAAAATCGGTAGAATGAAAAAGAAGTTTCAGTTTTATGGTAACCGGCACATTTCTAATTGTTAAGAGAACCTGTTGTGGAATCTGAAGTGGATATGCCTGACAGAATGATTAAAAGGAACTAATTTTGAAGTCAAAGCTATATTTACGACTAAAGACCAGGCAGTTTATACACTAAGTTACACGTTAAGCATGTTTTAAAAAAATTCTTTCTAGGAGCAGGATTGTGCATTGCTTTGAACGAAGGGACCCAGCCTGGGGGCTGGGGGGAGGTCTTGCATGTGGTTACCTCATTTGATGGGGGCCCTACCTCAAGTGGAAGGCAGCATGGATTTGGGGGTGGTGTGGAGGGAGAGCCAGTCTGCCTTGGTGGGGGATGTTAGAGACTGCTGGGACTGAATTCGAGGGATCAGGGTACTATGCAGTAGGAAAAGGCCCCTAAACACATGCTCCAAGCAGATACTATGGTGGTAACTTTCAAACCGGCACGCAGGCTCGCCTTTGGTGCACGTGCATCAGCGCGCACCCAGGGGCCAGTCAATTTTATAACTTGCACGCATGTTACATCATTGCCTGAGGGGTAGATTTTCAAAGGGTTGAGCGCGTAAGATACGTGCGCAACCCCTGAAAACCTACCCCTGCCTCCCTCTGCGTGTGCCGAACCCTCTTACTGACAGACTATTTTGTATAGTAGAATTAACAGTGATGCTGACCTTGGTCTGGCCATGCCCAGGCTGTTGCCATTTTGTATGGAAGAAATCTAATATGACACTGGCTTTGGTCTGCCAGTAAAAAAAAAATATAGAAACAGGTGTAACCAAATATCCAGCAATATGTGTAGAAAATCAATATCAGATGTAAATCAATACATTTATTAAGGAACGGTATCAAGGAACGGTATCAGAAATTAGCATGTGCTATACTGGTGTAATCCACTGCCTCTCATCTGCCATAATGCCCCAAGCAGTTGTCAGCCACAAGCACCAAGGGATCATGAAATGTATCGAATCCTCATCAATTTTTTGAAAATTTTTTAAAACTGCACATAAAAATGTCAAAAATGTGTACTTATCTTTAGAAAATGCCCAGAGATTAACTTATGAATCTTCTGAACAAAAAAAAACAAACAAAAATATACAAGCACCTAACATGGCCAGTGTTTCAACAGCATCTGCTGTCTTCATCAGGGTCAAAATTAATTCCTATAAAACAAATAGTAAGTCTTCCTAAAACAATTTTTAAAAACCAATATAAAATTTCTCTTCTCAATCACATGGACACAAACAGCTTAACCTCATCTTAAAATGGTGGCATGTTCAAAATAACACCAAGATGTCTCATTTATATATGCCTACGAAAATATCGCAAAATGTGTTCAGACAACTAATCAAATTGCAGTCATTTTAAAGGGAATGAAAAACAGATCAATAGAAATGCTTATATGTAACCCACCAACGAGGAGACTTCAAGGCATCACGTCACAAATTTAAAACAAAAAAAAAATTCAGATAATTATGGGTCTTTGAAAAATTCGAGATCACTGGTGCAGGTAAATAAGTATGTTTTCCATTCAATGGTAAATAACTGTTTTATTATTGAAAATGTTCCAATATCCTTACTGTGGCAACTCCATACAAAGGTAACAGTCAAGAGTTACAGGTCCCCCGACACGGTCCCGTGTTTCGCGGTGGCTGCATCGGGAGGGACCGGATGACATTCAAAATCTGGAATATAACATAAGTAATCAAACATGGAAAAAGGCAGGCTGCAGGAAAATAAGTTACAGTGGGTAATCACATACCTTATAGACAATCATCAGGAGCGCGAGCATCCTCTGCTCCTGATGATTGTCTATAAGGTATGTGATTACCCACTGTAACTTATTTTCCTGCAGCCTGCCTTTTTCCATGTTTGATTACTTATGTTATATTCCAGATTTTGAATGTCATCCGGTCCCTCCCGATGCAGCCACCGCGAAACACGGGACCGTGTCGGGGGACCTGTAACTCTTGACTGTTACCTTTGTATGGAGTTGCCACAGTAAGGATATTGGAACATTTTCAATAATAAAACAGTTATTTACCATTGAATGGAAAACATACTTATTTACCTGCACCAGTGATCTCGAGTACTTGCTTATGTGCAAGGTTTGCTTCTGTTTATGATTGGATAAGTCTTTGAAAAATTCCCCATTCAGTTTCAAGGAGGAATGGTACAAAGCCTATAGCTTCAGTATTATTCATGTTGTCATAATAACAAATCAAAATCACCACCCTGCGATCTAGATGTGGGTTTTTCCAAAACTGCTAATTTAAGATTCTCAAAGGTATGTTGTTTATCTCAACAATGGTCAACTAATGGACCCTCATGACACTGTTGGGAGATTGAATTTATATGTTCAATCATGCAAGTTCGTAATATTCTTCAGTCACACTAACACAGGGGGTTCTTTGAGGAAATAAAAAATTGTGTTGTACATCCAAAGAGAACCTATTATCACTAAAGGACTGCACACACACACACACACACACACACACACACACACACAGACTACATGCCTCACACCATGTCCCATCGTATCATCTGATAAGGGAAACACATTAGAACTCTCTGAATATTTGGAATGTATTACAAAATCACAGATGTTGCATCCACATTGTAGAACAAAAACAGCTGGATCTTGAAACAATTGCTGTAACTGTAATACAGACCAATGCTTTTGGATACTTTTTTGAACCCAAAATACTTGCAGTAAAAAAAGATAAGACAACTAGGTTGTGCTTGTGATTCATTTCTGCAAGCAATATACGATTGACCCATCATGCTCTTTTAATGGCTCGCTTAAGGATGTAATCTAGATACTCACAATCTAAAAAATTGTATTTCATTTCAAAGGCTTTGTTCATGTATTCTTGTACTGAAGAACACAACCTTCGAAGCCGGAAAAACTGCCCCAGAAGTTATTGTACAGAGATAAAGGATGACAACTAGATTACAAAAGCATGGTGTTCCTGTATATTGGCGTCCTAAAAATAGAAAATTGAAACCAGTACTAAAAAGTGCAGTGTTGATATCCAAATAAGGCAAGACAGTAGTACTAAAAGAAAAACTAAATTGCAAATTTTCTTCAGATAAATTCAACCACCTAATAAAATCTTTAAACAGTGATTCTGTAGAAGGCCAAAGGATGAACATGTCATTAATGTAATGGCGATATACAAATCGCAACACAGAAGCCAACTCCTCTTCCAATATGTAGACACAAAACAAGGAGAGGGGAAAATTATTCCCAATCAAATATTATAAATTTTTTTTTAAAAATCATATAGTAATCCACTGTCTCCCGCCCACATAGGGCCCCAGACAGCATCAACTTTTATGGCACCATAAATTTTAATCACATACCATCTCCCTTATAGAATTTTATAATTTTTAAATTTTTAGTTTTATTTTGTTTAATTATTTTATTCACCTTAATTGCCTAAAAAGAACTAATACTTTATTTGTAACCTATAATTTCATAAAAAATTACACTGTGATACCAAGTGTTCAGGACTAGCCAGAGAACAGACTGCAGGCTGGCAAAAATCTTTATAAACTTCTTTTATCAGTGAATAATAACAAATGCAACTTAGCTGGTTTGTGCAGTTCAACGAAAACAATTGTAACTTACAGTTTGTTATCTGGAGGCTTCCATCTCTCCCTGGGATCTCCCTGATCCCTTGGGCCCTGGCCTCTTATCCCTGCTTGCAGTGATCCAACCTAGCCCAGAATCTCTTGCTGGATTGGGAGTTAAAGATAGCTTCAAGGTGTTCTGAGGGACTTTCTAACATGCTCCCTCACAAGCACATTCTAATTCCTGATACTGTTCCTTTATAGATGTATTGATTTACATGTCAGATTGATTTTCTACACATAATGCTAGATATTTGGTTACACCTCTTTCCATATTGTTTTTGCTGTGAATGTGCGATGATTGCTTACGATATTTTGGTAGTTTTCCTTGGTCTGCCAGTGCCATTTTTAATCACAGCACTAGTGGGGCGGGAGCGATTGGGATTCACACCTGCCCCATGAAGAACATCAGCTTGATAAGAGGGTTTGGGGGAAGCAGGCAGCAGGAATAAGGAGGAGTGCCTTGGAGAATTTTATTATTTATTTATTTATTTATTTTTTTAAGGATGACATCTTTAATTTCGTTTCTTTTTTTTAAAAAATAAATGAAACGAAAAAAAAAATTAATGGAAAAAATGGCTGTGTGCATGCTCATGTTGCTAGCTACCAGCAAGAAAGTTATAGATGGTGTTAGATATGGTAGAGGTACACATGAGGTTCTTCCCAGTTGACAGAAGTCACCCTCTTTTTTTTTTTTTTTTAAGGAATCTGTCCAGTGGAAAACAAAACAATATTATTATGAGATAGAGAGAAAGACACACACACACATACTCACATTAAACTCATAGTGAGATCACAAGCAATAGCTCTCTGTATGATTAAATGCTGAATTCAGATTACAGTGCTTCAGCATAATTCTGGAAGACTACATAGATCTGGAGACATTCACAATAGTTCAAAGGCTCTCACAAAACATTTGAGACTGCCTGGAACCCTTGCATCAAAAGAGGTTTTGATATATTTTTAAATCTTGCCCTTCCCTAATTTATGTAACCTCCTCTCCCCCGTTTGCCTCACCTTGTTCATGGCTCCTCCCGCATCCCTAGGGAAAATGGCTGCCGCCGCGTCTGCAAGCCGACCTCTCCGGTGTCCCTGGAACGGCTATGGTACTGCCTCCCGCCATGCTCCTCCCAAGGGCCTACTAGGGTGCGCGCACCATCCACGTCTTTATTCCAGCAATGGCGTGAACCTCGGGGGCATTCCCCTCTACTGACGTCACGCCATCCGGGTATATAGCCTGTACTATGTTGCTAGCTCGTTGAGTTAGCAAAGACTGGATCTGGATTGGTCTCGGCCGGTCTAAGCTACTCGGCCGCTTCCGTGCTGCCGCTGGAAGCTCTCTCTCTGCCCTTTAGGGTAATTGCTAAATTGGGTACCTGCTCCTCGGGGGCCTTCTGCTTTATTTCAGGTGCCTTACAGGGATCAGGTACTCGCTCCTCGAGGGCCTGCTCTCCCCGCCTCGGTGCCTGTTACCATCTTCTTCAACCTGGTGGAATCGCATACCTACAGCAACCATCTAGTGAGTAATCTATCTCATCCACAGTACTGCCTTGCTGGGAAACCTACACCAGAATTCTCCTATACCAACGGGGTGAGAAGGGTCCCCCCTCTGCCGAGGGTCCTGAGACTGCTACATCCAGACTACCTCACTACTGCCACCTCTGGTAATACACTTCAAGCTGTATAATAAAGAACTAACTCTGTGTTTGTGCGTCCTGCGTTTAGCCCAGTACTGCGGTGCCTGACGGGGCTCCTCCCTCTGGGCGTGGTCATCTGCCACAGTACCCAAGAATCCACCCAAACACCGCTTAACCATAACAGATACTCCCAAGCGGGGGAAAAGCTTCATTTCTATGCTCTTGGGATGCACTAACGTGGACTCAAGAACACAGAGAATGGTGTTCCAACAACAGTCTTTACAGTAACAAACCCTCACCCACAGAAATGATTTGACAGATAATCCATTTACTCCTCCAAGACGACAAGATTTCTCAAATTCAGCATAGCAAGTTCTCTTCTGACTAGGCTTAGGCCTGGATTTACAAAAACACCGCGGCGGCGTGAATCCCGCGGTAACGGGGTGGGTGGGGCAAAGCGAGGGGCGGTCCTGCCAGTTTCACGCCGTTGGAGCGAAACTAGCAGCAATAAAGAAGTGTACCTTTCACTGTCGGCGAAGTCTTAGTGGCATCAGCCCCAGTGCCGCCCCGACTCCACTCCGATCTTGATATCGCACGCGATAAGGGATGTTTCACTCGCGAAAAGTCCCTTATCGTGTGCGATCCGCATAAAAATGACCCCCTTAGGGAGCTCCTACACCTTTTAGGATGCTCCTGGTACCTAAAATCCTGCATAGCTGCAAGGCTCCTCCATTTTCCTTTCAGCCTCCAGGTGGAACAGACTTCTTTTAACTAACAATGGTTACACTGACTGGGTAAGTCAGTAAAAATCTCTTTCTCCCTGAAGAATCGCAGTGGACTGCTGTGTGGGTACATTCATTACATTTTAACTCCTTAGCTAGAGGACAAAGGACATATTTGAAAATAATGTTTTATGATTCTGTGCCTATGGAAAAAAAAAAACCCCAAAACACAACCTCTGTATTAAATGAGGCCTAACGGCGCCTCAGTATCTATTTTCAAGGAATTAAATTATAGCCGAGGTGAAGAACTTTTTTCTCTACCACTCAGTCTTTGAAATTGCCTTAGTCTATGAAGCCTAAGTATGGTCCTTTAGGTCTGCGTACAGGTCTGAGCGTCATCTGAGTCATCGGTATATATTTGATGAAGTAAAACGTTTTTCGTATTCTGAAACATCCAGACCTTTGGGCAAGGTTGCACAGAAGCCGCTGCAGTCACAATAAATACTGTAGTAAGAAGCCATCCAAATATGCCAACGGTGGCTAATTTGAATGCATTTCGGCTACCAGTCAATACTTCTTTTCTCCAAATATACACACTGAAAGACTTAATGTTTGTAGATTCTACTAATTTGCTTTCCACCTGCAATTAATGCTGGAATGTACTCAGGAATTTTATGAGCTAATTCTGTTTTAATTCAAATGCACCTTCTTGTTCTTCTATAAATAACACGAGGTAGTCGGGCTCATCAGTACTCTCACTTGTAAGATTAAATACATAAGCTGTCTTTGAATACAAAAGAAACTCAATTGACGTAAATCAATATATGACTTACTCAGACTCTCTGGTTCAGTACAAGAGAATTCACATTCAGAAAAATAGTTAACAGGTATAATGCTCAATATTAGTCAGGTTCAGCAAAAAAGTTTAGCATTTCATTAGTAAAATAAGATGGAACCATGTACTCGCTATGAGCTGACCTGGCAAGAATGCTCAGATAATTTTCCCTTGTGTTTTTAAGGGTGCATATTCAAAGGCTTAGGTGCCTTTTACATGGGGAAAAAAATAGAGTTAAGCAGCCTGTTTGCTATATTAGGGTAAGTGGATTCCTAGCTGCCGGAAAATATTCATCTACTTTAATAATGCGTTCATTTTTGGCTTGATAGAAAAGAGGTATCCTGCGTTGGGGGGGGGGGGGGGGGGGGTGTTCGGAAGCATGTCTGAGTACTTAGTTCTCCAGAAAGCTCAGATGTCGAGAGATGAGGGTTTTACGGCATCGTTTCACAATGTGTGAGGGCACGCACTCACTTTTAGCTGCATTATAAAATCAATATTTGGCGTTATTTATTTAAAAGTACTTCTAATCCCATACCCTCCAAGGTTCAGGGCGGGTTACATAAAGAATGTTCAAGAACAATGGACACAAGATCTTTGTGTTTGAAGACTGGCTTGCTTTGTGTAGGCTTGAAAGTATGTGAGCGTTGGAGCTGTTAGACCTAACCATCCATGGGAGCTGTTTTCTCATGATGTAGTAGGGAAACTACATTTTCCCTTGTATATCTGCTGCAGGGCAGGCACACTAAGAGAGAAAAGGGCATTTATCCGAGCTTCTCCATGTGCAAAGCACCATTTCTCTTCACGGTATCAGACTCCGTCTTGCAATGAGTGATAAAATACTGTGAAGTATAACAACAAATGCACTTTATACTGGCAAGCTGTCTTACTGCCTTCCCTCCTCCCCTCCCCCCATGCTTCTTTGAATATCCAAGAGCTTTTTTTTCTGGCCGATTTGTCGCTTCTATTCTTGGCACCATTATGCTTGAGCTACTGGTTTGACATCCTGCTTTATTGTTACCACTCATGCAAAATTCAGAGTGAAAATATTTACGCCGGTCCCCTAAGAAGGAGCTATTTCCAGTTTCTGTGCATGATGGGAGCAAGTAGGAACAGCAGGAGCAGACATAAACGGGGCTTTATGGGGAACTACAATGTGTGATCTATGCAAAGGTTTTGGTGCTATTGAACTCTGGAACACAGCTTTTTTTTATTTATTGTTTCTAGATCTTTCCAGATCTTCTTTGCTGTAGTTAATTTTCATCATGATAACATAAGTGCTGAACACAAACATAATATCAAAAGCTAAATAATGCTAATTATTCATTATTATGGAAAGTCAAGAGAAAAATCAACTGATGTACTAAGCAAAAATGAAGAATTCTTGGTATAATTTACCACTTTTTTGTGGTTTAATTGAAGTAATAAAATATATTTCCTTGAGTGTTATGAAGACAGTATTTTACATTTGTGTGAATATGTCTTAATCTAATGATGAGGCATTGCTTACTGAAATAAATAAACTTAATAAACATAGCCATGATCTGGAGGGAGACAGCCAGTCCTATGTTTAATGTCCTATTTATACTGCTGACTGCAAATGGAAGAGACAGGTCCACCAATACCACAATGCGTTTGTACAAAAGCTCCAGCACTGGCAGTGAGCAGAGGTCTCCCATCACTTTCTTTACTCTTCGTGTTGAACTTTCTCCCTACGAGTGATGATGAACTCCGGTCATTTAAGTGCCACAAACATGCATGATTTTCTGGATTTCCACCAGGATGAGATAAGTTGCATCCAAGAAGCAGGCCAATTTGCATGACTTGGCTAGCCAGAAAATCAGACCTGTTCCGCGGCACTTGGAGTCCAGAGTTCGTCATCCTTGTACTATTCTTGTCTAGAATCTTCCTTTAGAATCTTACAGTAAAAATCCACTACTGTAGGAGAAAATAAATGGGCTGTTGCAATGAGGTGTAGCATCCCTGTAGCATCTTCTGTATGTGAAAAGGCTCAATGGCGTGAAAAAAAAAAAAAGAGATAAAGACTGATAAGAGTATGAAATTAAATTGAGACTTTTCTAAAGAGTTTAAAAATGCATCACCAGCAACATTAAATGCAATTCATTAAATATCTTTATTCCCTGCTTAAAAGTCAACAAGGTTCCTGCCACTCTTTCTGTATCATCATTTTAGGAAACCACTTGGCACAACACAATTTCTTTCTATGTGGTGGCACCAGTTGCTGTCAAGGAACCATATGGAAGGTCAATGGCCGTCTGAAGAGAAAAATGTGACATACGGGGCGGCTCATTCTGAAGCACAAAAAGGCAGCAATATCAGCGAACAAGACCATTCCAATTATTTCTGGAGCAAAACTTTCAAAAACATTTTTTTTTTTTAATTAAAAAAAAACTTTTGCTTTCTTGGAGATTGAGATACTGCAGTGTGGCATACCTGCCCTTTCCCTGCTTCTCCAATGCCATCACCTGGAACATTTGCCAAACTCCTGGTAGGCTGGCAGGGCTAGTATCAAGCATCACGACATTAGCCTAGCCAGCCTGCGAGTTTACAAAACGATTGCGTGTTGGTGTGTAAGAAAGAGCAGCGTGCTGGCAAGAAAGGGCTCCGATATCACTCATGCTAAGCATTGCCGATTCCTGGCTTATAGAAAATCAGCCTAAAAGTTTCGTTTCTACATACAGGCTTGTATCATTGAAAATAAATTGCCCCATGAAGTCCCTTATCGCATATAGCTATAGTGAGTCTTAGGATATATTGAAGAAGGGCTGAAATGCTCTAACATGTATAGATCATGCATATATTTATGTAATATTTAATGCGCATGGCTCACCAGAGATTGTTTGTTCATCTGCACAGCAGTGACATGATCTTTCATCTCATCTTAGGTTAAAAGAATTGTCTTGACTTTGCCAGAGGCCGTACGTCTCAGAGAGCTTGCAAAGAGTGCCGGCAAAACCACAAATGCAGGTTAAACTGGAGCCACTGCGCAGAGGAAGTTTTTGTCCAAGTAGCAGGAGATTCTAGCTTCTCCCGGTCTGGAAAAAGTGTGATAACTGGGGCGTCCGGGATCCAACCCTCCTGAGCTGTTAGTGCCAACCAATCAGACACAGCTCAAAGAATACACGCAAACCATTAAATTGCTTTGGGCTATAAAAGGCCACAGCTTTATTAACAACAACAACAAACACACACCCAGGGCTGAGACTCTGCCCTAAGCATCCCATCTCCTCCCCTTAACCTCTATGGGTGAGTCCCAGAGGTGTGCCTAGAGTATTTGGCACCTGGGGCCACTTAGCATGCCTCTGCCTGTACCTGTTCTTGCTCTAGGCCCAGTTTCCAGGGCCATCAAGATGACAATGCCTTTCCAGCTGCTCGTGCGATCCATTCTCCGGCCCCACCCGTGCGATGACCTATTCCTGCCAAAGGCAGCCTTCTTCCAAAGCCTTGCCCCTCTACTGCCCGAGCCAGGACCGGCCCAAGATCGCTATGCTGAAGGGAACTCGTCACATACCGGCCTCCAGGACCCACACCCCCTCTTTCCCATCCACCCAGAGGCTCCAGACAGCCAAGGTGACCAGGATTGTACACTTGCCCCAACTCGCGTAAACTCATCTAACACCGCAAGCAACACTGTATGAAGAAGCTAAAATTGAGCGGGGGGTGGGGGGGGGGGGAGGGGGGCAGGAGGGAAAGATGCCACTACTGGCATGGGAAGATAACAGTCCAAGGGGGAGAGGGCTGGATGCCCTGCCAGCAGCCCCTCCTCCCCGTGCGCCTGGGTTTTCCATGCTGCAGGCCCGACACAAGACATCACACACTGCGGTGCGGCCCAACAGGATAAGACCCAGAAGAAGCCGCATGGCGCAGCATGGCCGCCCTGTGCCCGGGGGGGAGGGGGTAGGAAGAACAAGTTGTCCCTCCCTTCTGTCCCGTACTGGCCCAGATGGTCCGGTGAGTTGCCCCTTATGCCCAGTGCAAGAAGGGGGGGGGGGGGGGGGGGAAGAATGAGTCAGCTGCAGAGGAAGGGAAAAGGGTCTCTGTGCACCGTTATCAGCAAAGCTTACAGGAGTGGCTAACAACAAGATGATTCAATACTGTGCTTGTAGTTTTACTTTTATTTCTTCTGTGTGAATGCCGATTGCATAGAGAACATTAACAGCAGACTAGGACAATAACAGCCATCTAACCTGCCCAATGTCCCTTCTTCTTGCAGTACTATAGGCACCAATTGATCTCTGGCTTTGACTTCATTTCTTCGCAACTAAGGACCCTCTGAGCCTTTCTTTATGAGGAAAACCTATAGAGGTTAGGGCTATTCTTCCTGGAGAAGAGACTGGTGAAGGGGGATATGATAGTCCTACAAAATCATGAGTGAAATAAAATGCGTATTGCTGTTGGTCAATGGTATGCTCTCATCCCCCTTTCAGGTGAGACGAGGCACTCGCCAAGGTTGCCCACTCTCTCCTTTACTTTTTTTACTTACTATGGAACCTTTGCTGCTAGCCATTCAGGAATCATCAAGTATCCGCGGAGTGCTGTTTCATTCGGGACGCCAGAGAGAGATATTCAAATATGCCGCTTTTGCGGACGATGTCTTAGTTTTTCTTACTGCTCCCCAACGTTCATTGCCTGCGCTCCTAGCTCTTTTCCAAGATTTTGGGTCCTTTTCGGGTCTGCGCATCAATTGGGACAAATCTGAGGCTCTAGCGTTTCCTTTGGGGCTTCAGGAACGATGGAACGGCCCTTTTCCTTTACAATGGGCAATGCGTTCGATAAAATATCTGGGGATCTTTCTGTCTAATGACCTTGCAGCCATCTACTCACTTAATATCTCGGGCCTCCTCAGGAATACGCGAGACAAATTGACGCAATGGGGGGAGCTTCCATTATCTCTGGGGGGAAGGGTAAATTTGTTTAAATTGATACTTTTGCCCAAATGGCTGTACGTACTGCAGAACTTCCCGCTATTCCTTCGGCGCAGCGATTTAAAGGCCCTCGACACTCTCTTGCGCGTCTTTTTTTGGCGGGGGAGGAAGGCTCGCATCCCCTTGTCGTGGCTCAAGTTAAAGTGGGGACTTGGAGGAATGGGAGTTCCAGATCTGTTACGCTATAACATAGCAGCCAACTTAAGATTGGTCAGAGACTGGATGCTGGGAGAATCGACGGTTGTAAGCTACATCGCAGAAAGCACATTAGTTGCTCCCTTTGATCTCAAATTTGTCCTCATGTGTCCTCGTCAGACGCTCCCCAGAGTTCTATCACAGCACTGGCTAATCAGCCCGATTAGAGATGCCTGGCGATTTTTGACTGCACACCTGCGCATTCCCGCGCAATGTGCATTTTTGCTACCCCTAATGGGGAACCCTGACTTTACACCGGGAACCCAATCTCGTGGATTTCGGGAGTGGGAATTGAAAGGTGTAGCGCAAGTGGGCCATATCGTAGACCCCGGGGGTGAGTTACTTCCATTTGCGGACCTACAGGCTTTGTATGAGATATCCAATAATCAGCTATTTAGTTACATGCAGGTCCGCCATTATGTCCATTCTTTGGAGCGTTCCACCAAACTGCCTGCTAACTATCAAGCGCTAAATCAAATTTTTCACTTTGACAGCAAGCAAGGGATATCTCTTTCCCGGTTCTATCAGGAATTACTTAAAGGTCATGTCCCTGATGCATGTCACATCTCTGTGGAGCGATGGGGGCGGGATGGCGACTTCACCATACCTGTGGCAGCGTTTAAGGCCTGTATGAAGAATGTAACCAGAGTTACTGGAAATATGTATTATCGGGAAATGCAGTTTAAATTCTTGCATAGAGCTTACGTGACACCCCAGCGGGCATTTCAGATCAAGATTACCCCCGTAGCGACATGTCCGCGTTGTGCCGCGACCTTGGGGACTATGTCTCATGTATTTTGGACCTGTCCTTATATGCAAAATTACTGGGGTAAGATTCTGTGTTATTTACGGCGATTATTGCATATTAACCTTCCTCTTTCTCCCTATATGTGTTTATTTGACTGCATCCCACACCCGCTTGTACGGGGCGTGGGTACTCGTCTGTTTTTGAGAAAAGCAGCGGCAGTGGGGAAGAAGGTTATATTACTCAACTGGAGGGAGTCGGAGCCCCCTTCGATCTGGGCTTGGCGGATTCATCTCCATCGCATGATGCAAATGGATAATTTGGACTCCAGAGCGTGTCCGCAACGACGTCGTCGGTTCCTGCAGATCTGGGACGCTTATCTCCAAGCTCTGCCACATCGTTCCAGAAGTCTGGTGCTAAATGATGGACTGTAGTGGGTACGGACTCGCTTGTTTGCTCGCAGATGCCAAACGACATGATTAAATAATACAATCGACGTGGTCTTTGGGTTGAGGGGGGGGTAGGGGGGGGAGGGAAGGATGGGGGGACGGTTCTGGGGAGGATCTTGGCATCTTAGGCATAGGGGGACGGTTCTCCTTCTAGAGTTAGCAGTCGGGGGGGCTGGTATTTTTGTTGTTCGTTTGTTTATCCAGGTGTCTTGACTAGGCCAGTCCCAGATTGCGTAAATTAGATATAGAGGAGATTGTAAGGAGGGGGTTATAATGTGTCTGTTTATAAATGAGCTTAAGTTTGGCTGTTATCTGTATTAGCTCCCGGGTTGTGACAGTGTACACACAGCCTGGAGGCTTTGTTTTTGTTTTTTTTTCTTGTATGCTCAATAAAAATTATTTAACCATAAAAAAAAAAAAAAAAAAAAAAAAAAAAAATGCGTAAATGTGAATTGGTTATTTACTCTTTCAGATAATAGAAGGACCAGAGGGCACTCCATGAAGTTAGTAAGTAGCACATTTAGAACAAATTGGAGAGAATTATTTTTCATTCAATGCACAATTAAGCTCTGGAATTCATTGCTGAAGGATGTGTAAAGACAACTAGTGTAGCTGGATTTAAAAAAGGTTTAGACAAATTGCTGGAGGAGAAGTACATAAATAAATATGTCTATCTGGTTAGTAACAGTTTATTTAAAATTATTTATATACCACTTTTTATATGGGAACATAATCAAAATGGTTTACAATAAAACAAACATAATAAATACACAACCATAAAATAAGATTAAAATGATTAGAGTAGTAATATAAATAAACCAAGAATAGTACTCAACGTAAAAATAAAATAAAATATATCAGGGAAGGATAAATAATGAAAGGGAAGACAGACCAGGTGGAAGAATAGAGTATCTAAGCAGTATGCTCAAAATTAAAAGCGCACTTAAAAAATGTTTTTAGGTTTTAGAATTCCAGAGTTGAGGGCCAGCCACTGAAAAAGCACATCTCCTTGTAATGTCAAGTCAGGCTATTTTGATAGTGGGTTCTTCTAAGAGATTTTTTTGTGCAGAACGAAGACTTCTGGTAGGTTTGTACATATCCTCATCCCCATTAAGGAATCTCTACCCAATGCTCTGAAAATCTGGGACTCTGCCCTTGAAGAAATAAAGAATCTGCTCACCGAAAACTTTCTGGCAATCAATACCAGCAAAACAGAACTTCTCATCATCTCGCCACAAAGCAACATCCCCCTCAATCCTACCAATTACTCACAAGCTGGCCTCCTCGCCTTACAGCAAGTCCGCAGCCTTGGTGTTATCATAGACAACTATTTCTCATTAAAAAAATTCATTGCAGCCACAGTAAAAAACGGATTCTTTAAACTCCACACTCTAAAAAGAATCAAATCTCTCCTACACCTGCACGATTTCCGAACTGTTTTACAAGCTACAATATTGTCAAAGCTGGATTACTGTAATTCCATCCTACTTGGATTGCCTAAAAACTCATTACAACCTTTACAAATGTTACAAAACGCAGCCACCCGAATACTCACTAATGCGCATCGCCATGACCACATAACACCGGTACTCCAAAACCTCCACTGGCTTCCAGTAGCATCGAGAATTACATACAAAGTCCTTACCCTCATACACAAATCAATCTACAACCAAGAAATGCAATGGTTCTCTGACCACTTTACATTCCACAAATCCAATAGACCTACAAGAACAATACACCAAGCCAAACTCAAGACTCCCACGCTCAAACAAATTAAACATGTTTCCACAAGAGAACGATCATTTACCATAGCAGGAACCAACATCTGGAATAAAATGCCCGCAGACCTGCGCCTGGAGCCTTGTCACAAGAAATTCAAACAAAACTTAAAAACTTGGCTCTTCAGAGAAGCTTATACATAATGCCCTCCGACTCCTCAAACAGCCATCCCACCTAAACAGCCTCCCTCTCTTACCCCTTCCCTTTCACCTCTTTCTGCCACTTCCTCTGCCTGAATGTACTTAATTATACATAGATTGTATATTATTATTTGTACATAATACACCTAATTTTATATTGCTGGTAATTATACATAGTTTCTCCTATGAGATTAGATGGGACTCAATTGTACCATATGTTGACTCATTGCCTTGTTTATTGATATATGCTTGTTCTTTCTGAATTGATTGTAAAGCCTGTTGCTAAATTATTGTTCATTGTAAACCGAGGTGATGTTTGAAACGTTCCACGGTATATAAAAAACCTTTAAATAAAATAAAATAAAATAAATAAATAAATAAATATGAAGTTGTGAGCTGAGCCAGGTTGATGAATCATCATATAGAACATTATGGATTGTAGTGACTTGGGAAAAGGCACTACTTATCCCTAAACGTTAGCAGCATGGGTTCTATTGTTTATGAGCGTGCCAGATACTTTTTACCTGATTGGCCAATGTTAAAACAGGATATTGGGCTTGATGGAACCTCGGTCTGATCCAATAGAGCAATTCTTATGTTCTTATGAGCTTATCCTATGCATTCTTGTTATTGCTTTTTGTCCGTACTAACTGCACTGAGAGGCTATTCCATGTGTCCAATCTTTCAGTGAATACGTCCTAGTGTTACTCTTCAGTCCAGCCTCTTTGAACTTAATATCGTGACTTCTTTGTTTTAGAGTTTTCTTTCCACTGACAAAGGCTTGCTTCTTGTGAATTATTTATACTTTTAAGGCACTCATTGTCTCAATCATATTCTCCCTCTCCCTCCAGTTTTCTAGGTTATAGGCATTTTGCTCCTTGAATCTTATCTCATAGGGCTTCTGGTACAAATTTTGCTGAAATGCCTCTACTACTGTTATATTAAATTGAAGAATCAGATGTCTTGTATTGCAACCAATTTCTGGCAGACAGTTTAATATAACTGCTAGAGATGTGCATTCACTTTTACTCAATGCAAAAAAAATGCAATGAATGAAGCCATTTTTGGTTTGTTCCAAATGAATTTTTTGGAGACCCCAGGGATTTGTTTGAATGGAACCGAAATGAAAATGGGCTTTTTTAGTTCAGATTCCACTTTACAGCACTGCAGTTACAAAATTACCCCCAGGCAGGATAACTTTCCAAGAACTGCATGCGGCCCCATATAAACATGTATGTGGCCACATGTAGTTGTATTATAGTCATTTATAACACAATCATATGAAATACACACATTTTATAAAATATGCATCTCTCTACCTCACAACATACTTTACGTGTGTATGCATGCGATTCATTGAAACCACATATATCAATGCATTGAACACACGTACTTCACTTATTTTAAAAATATACATGCATATATTTTAGGTGTGAAAGTAAAGTAGGACTTATTCATGAGAGTCCCAATTTACATGCATAAGAAGATGTACTTTATAACATGCATGCATCAAGGAAATTAACCAGTTTACCAATTAGTTCACCGGTTTGCCCAGTCCTTCTCCAGGTCATCGAGACCCGTCTGGTTCTTTAGCCTGAACTCCCCCAATTCACCCAGACCTCCCACCCTGTCAGTATCAGTACTGCACAATAAATATTTAATATTACTTATGCAACTTACAAGCATAACTATTGGCCCCTTCCTGGAACACCCCTAGATGCTAGACCACCCCTTTTTTCCATGTATATATGTGTGCACAAAAGGGAAAATAATGCATAAAAATTCATCTCTTAATCTTTAATAACCATGCAGAATGTATGGAATTAGAAGAAAACAATGTACAACACATAAAAAAAAAAGATATAACCAATCACCTATCCAAAACGATTGACCAGGTCTAATCCAAATGTAAAATAATTTGAAATGGTGAACTATTATTTTAAATAACTATATGGAGACCCTTTTCCACAAAGGGAGGAAGTAATTTAGTTATTTATTTATTCAAAATGTATAAACTGCCTATCAATATTTCTAAGCAGTTTCCATAAAAACATTCATATTGTACATACTATAAAATACAAACCAATAAATCAAATAAAACAAGTACATTATAAAAGATTAAAATACTAAAACAATAAAACATCATCTTCAATTTCATAAAACCTGCATTATCTATTCTCAGTCTAAGGTTAAAAAGTTTTAACTTAAAAGCCTGTTGAAACAGGAAAGACTTTATCATCTTCCTGAATTTTGGCCACACACTTTGATGGTAAAGTATTCCACATAAAACAGGCTTTCCCTCAACTCATCTAAACAAGTTATTTTAAACTATGGTATTCAACAGCATTTTGGAGGCCGATCTCAATGATATTGTTGGTCGGTATAGTTTTAATGCTGCATTAAAACTGTGTGGTGCAAGGCCATTCATCCTTTTAAAAACCAGCATAAACACTTTCAACTAAATTCATCATTTTATCAATGGCAGATGATATTTTATCAGAATGGGAGGTATATATGCTGATGAATCAGAGCTGCAGGAAGGATTCTTGCTGCTTAATTTTATACATATTGCAGCGCACTTATTGTATTTTATGGTAAGCCTAGACATACTGCGTTGCAATAATCAATTGATGGTATGACTAAAGAGTGAATAACTGATTTTTAGGTCATTTTCATTTAGGAAAGGACACAATTATCGTAATATTTGTAGCTTCAAGTACGAAGCATATACTACTTGCTTGATTTGAGGATGAAAAGCATAGAATCCATGACAATACCTAAGTTACATACTTCTTCAGAAATACAGATTTTCATACTGTCAACTATCAAAGCTTTTGGCATATTTTCTGAGGGGAGCCTAGATAAGTATAGGATCTCTGTCTTTTGTCATATTAATTACTAACCTATTTTCAGTCAGCCACAATTTCAGTTTCGAGAAACACTGTAAGCTTTACTCAAGGCATCCTTGCAAGATTATCTAATGGCAGCAAAAAGCTGAATATCGTCTGCGAATATTCGGTATGCAATATCTAATTCAGCAAAAACATGGCATATTGGCGCAATATAAATATTGAAAAGGGAGGCCGAGAGTGCTGAACCTTGAGGCACCCCAGTTTTTGGCTTAAACACTCCTGATTTGGCACCTGGCATCAGCACCCTATAACTTCTATTATCTAAAACAGAGGAAAACCACTTGAAAGTTACATTACTGAATCCTATATCTTGTAGTCTTCCCAGCATGATGGTGTCAACCACCATATCAAAAGCTGCTGACAAGTCTAACAGTACAAGTGAAAATTCTGTGCCATTATCAAATCCTCTTCTAAAAACCATCACATAAAAACAGAAGTAAGGTCTCTGTATTATGACCTTGTCTAAAACCATATTGCTGTAAATCTAGAATATCATGATCGTCCATGAAGTCTTGAAGTTGCTTTAACACTACTTTTTCTGAACGTTTTGCAATAAAAGGTAGGTTTGAGATTGGCCGATAACTTTTAAAATTGTCGGGGGCTAGATTAGGTTTGTATACTTCTGGTTTTACAAAGGCAGCTTTTAAAGATTCCAGCATAACACCCTCACTCAATGAAAAATTCAGAAGATTATTAATATAAGGAGCGATATCTTTCCTAAAACATTTTAGCGACGTGTTTGAGTACTCATTTTATGAAAAGAAATAAGATTTCAAATTGCCTATCACATTACTAATTTCATTAGGAGCTGTTTCTTCAAGGTGCCCTTCTTGTCTGTCGCCTGATATATACGGTAATTTGGCCCCAAACTAATGCTTCAGTGGTTCTCAGAAAAATTTCACAGCTTTCAATAGGAGGATTAATGTCAATATGGAGGTTAAAGTCACCCAAAAATCACAAAATCCTTCAAATCTTCATTGAAAGAAGATAACATTTCTGCAATTGGATTTCTGTTTAAATTGGTTGGAGGACAGTAAACAAGGCAAACACCCCAGTCATTGTTAGGAATAGCCAACATTTCAAAATTAAGGGAATAATTAGCATATACTAACGACATGCTAAAGGATTTCTTAACAAGAATAAGCAAACGTCTTCCCCTTCTCTCTGGGTCATTCTGATAGAACGACTGGTAATCATTTACCTGTAACTGGTTCATCAGCACAGTATCTGAGACCATCAACCAGGATTCCATGAGACATCACACCAGGTTTTTTGGACTGAATAATGTCAAGTATGATTGGGATTTATTTCCTTATAGCCTGTATATAATGAGAAAAATAAAAAAAAAATTGTTCACTACAAACCTCAGTAGCCACATCACCTTCCAAATTTCAGTTAGTACTCTGGCACACTGCAACTTTTAAAGGATGTCCTGCATAGCAACCTCCCCCCTCCTCCCAAATAATTGCAATGGACTCACCCATGGACCCAGTCAATCAGTCTCAATCACAAGGCAATAATTCTTAGTTTAGTTTAGTTTATTGGTTTTTATATACCGACATATCAGACAAGCCTTCACATCGGTTCACACATGATAAAAAAGATTAGAAATACAATAATCATAAATAGTAACAGCTAAAAACTATATAGGGTAAAAGAATAAATTAGCTGTTAAGAGAGATAAAATCATAGATTAAATAAATAACATAATCATAAAACATTAAGATAGAAATAGTCTGCTTTGTTACTGGGCCCACTCAGTTATGCACGAAGGGGCACATAAAGGGGGCCTGCTCCTTTTCCGTGCAGCCTTGGGTGCACGCTGCCGTGACGCATAACACCTTTGGCATCCGCCCTTCCCTCTTCCCGGCGCCCTGGGTGATGTCGAAATTGGGTGGTGGTTAGAGTCTCACCGGGTGAAAGAGGGAGGGGATGTTCCAGCACTCCGAGTGGAGAACAGGAGACTCCCAAAGTGGAAAAGGAGCTTTCACAGCATGGCAAGTAGCCAGATGATAGAGGCGTGCTGTGCCTTCCCTCTTTCCAGCACCTCGATGACATCAAAAGTGAGCAGGGTTAGAATCCCACCGGGCAAAGAAGGGAGGGGATGTTCCAGCAGTCCGAGTGGAGGACAGAGGCTCTCAAGGTGGAATCAGAGCGTCACAGCAAAGCAGGTAGCCAAATGGCAAATGATCTGTTGGCAGGGCCCACTGCACTGCGGGGAATAATTATTACCTCTCCTTCCACCTCATTCGTCCCTCCTCTGCTGTGTGTGTGTGTCTCGGCCCATGTCTTCCTTGGGTCCATGGTCCATGTAGGCTGCCCACAGACTCCTCAGTGCTCTGGCAGCTGTCTTCACCTCCCCACTCCCAATGCCACCCCCATGCACGCCATCCGCCATCTTCCTGTGCTCTGCTTCAGCCCTGCGTTCCAGCACATGCTCCAGCCTGACCTCACGCCACGCTGACATCACCCCTCCGTGCTGAGCACGCATTCTTGCTTCATCAGGGAAGGACACAATTATTTTCATGTAGAATAGATTTAGATGTATTTTTTATTTTATTCTTTCTTGATAATTTGCCTATTCAGAAAGGTAGCATATATATGACAAAATAAATTTAAAAACTACATTTAAAATGTTATTAGATTCCATTCTTCAAGGATGGATGGCATGGTTGTTTTGGAGGAGAAAGCTAGTGGCAGTACTGAGGGCCTCATCACCCTTCATTTTATCTCAACACTTTCCGGTGGCCAGTAAAAGTCACACATTGTGACTTTTGCTAGCATCCTTCAAAGGGGAATCTCTGTATGCTGGATTTTTCCACAAGACAAGTTGGTTCTTCCTTTAGTGACTTTAGTTCTTTCCTTTCCCTCCAAATTTCTGATCCTCATACCAGAATACATCTCCAAATATCTAGCTGATATCATCAATTGTTCCCTCTCACAAGGAATATTCCCAGATGCTCTCAAATCGGCCACCCTCAAACCATTACTCAAGAAACTGAACCTGGACCCGGGCGACCTCAACAATTACCGCCCCATCTCTAATCTCTCGTTTGTTGCTAAGATCATGGAGAAAATTGTAAATAAGCAACTTTCAAATTACCTAGAAGACCATAATATTCTACACCCGTCACAATACAGTTTCCGAAAAGAACACAATACCGAAACCCTCCTCATCTCACTCCTTGATCAAATATACATTGGCTTTGATAAAGGACAATCGTTCCTCCTAGCCCTTCTCGACATCTCTGCAGCTTTCGATACTGTAAATCATAATACCCTGCTAAACCGGCTATCAGACATAGGAATTGCAGGATCAGCTCTTAGATGGTTTGACTCCTTCCTTAGCAATAGAGGCTATAAGGTTAAAATCAATAACAAGGAATCATCTCACACTAATGCCCCATTCGGAGTCCCCCAGGGCTCCTCCTTATCGCCCACCCTGTTTAACATCTACATACTCCCTCTCTGCCATTTACTCTCACATCTAAAACTTAAGTTCTACATATATGCAGACGACGTCCAAATTGTAATCCCCATATCCAATTCACTGGACTCAACACTCAAGCTATGGAACTCTCACCTGCAAACGATCAACCATCACCTTTCAAGCCTCAACCTGGTGCTCAACACGTCCAAGACAGAACTATTGCTAATCTCCCCAGAAGGCAGTCCCTTCCATCACCAACTGCAATCCAACATACAAATATCCCATGCTAGAGATCTCGGAGTCATAATTGATAGTCACCTGAACCTAAAGCAATTTATAAAACACACCACAAAGGAGTGCTTCTACAAGCTACAAGTACTCAAAAAACTCAAACCGCTCCTATTCCATTACGACTTCAGATCTGTCCTCCAAGCCATTCTGTTCTCCAAAATTGACTACTGCAATTCCATCTTGCAAGGTCTCCCGGCTTCTACTATAAAAACCCCTCCAGTTGACTCTCCTATTCTAAAAGATCTTCACTGGCTCCCAGTAAACTTCAGAATTCTCCATAAATCACTGACAATTATCCACAAAAATATTCACCATCAGACCCCTCTTGATCTACTACACCCTCTCAAATTGCACTTGACAGCCAGACCCTTAAGGGATGCCTACAAGGGATCTTTACATGTTCCTCCAATCAAATTTGTACACCACTCAAATATCAGAGACAGGACATTCTCTATCACAGGTCCCTCCATCTGGAACGCCATGCCTCCGGACCTCAGGCAGGAAACTTGTCTACTAACTTTCAAAAAAAAACTAAAGACATGACTGTTCTGCCGAGCCTTTCCCACCACTAGCCCAACAGACTGACCTAGAATTGTCCCATCACTTATGTAAATAAACAAACGCTAAATTATGCTCACAAATTATCATGAGGTCGGCTCCTTGCCTCCCTCCCATACTCTATTGTATATAGTACTTTATTTTCATTCTCCCTTTCTTTTTTTCCCACTCCCAGTTAAGGCATCCTTGTTATAATGTAACTTTATGCTCCTTTTAAATTGTCTCTTGTTGAATGGTTGGTTATAGTTACTGCTTTGTTCGATGTAAACTGAGTTGATTTGATTTGTATCAAGAAAGTCGGTATATAAAAGCCTTTAATAAATAAATAAATACATAGTGACTATATCTTTCACCTCTCTGCCTTTTTTTTTTTTTTTTTTGTATTGTGGTCAAAACTAGTCACCATAGCTCTAAGGCATCTAAATATTACACATTTCATTTCCTTCATAGCTTCCCATGTTAAAAATACAATCATTTATTTTATGCATTTTTGCAAGATAGTAATGCGTGTTCCATTGCTCTATCCATTACTTTTCTAACTACGCTAAGTTCATTTGGCAAGGCCTCCTAGTTTTACATGATTCTGCATATACTGAATTTAGTGCAGAATTCATTTACCGCTGTAGAATTTTTACTTTTATTAACACGTCCTTCCTAGCAACACATTAATATGAATTCTTAAAGGTTTCAGGCGGATTTAATTTTAATTAAAGGTACAGAGCAGGCAGATCAATTATGATTATCCTAACAAAATGCAAAAATCCTTTTCTCTTCTAAGTAAAAAGCTATACCTGAGGACATTAATGCAATGAATTAACTGAAAAGAAGCAGGGGGAAGTCGATTTTACATAATAACATAGTAAATGACAGCAGAAAACCAAAATGGTCCATCCAGTCTGCCTAGCAAGTTTTTCAGGACAGTAACTGCCACTCCATGCTGGTTACCCCCAAGCCTTCTGCTAATGATTTAAGAATTAAAATGAATCCTCTAATATTGCATTAATATAAGCGAGGTAGTCTGTGCTTTGGGGGGGGGGGGGACTTGTATTTATTCAGTATGCTCAGCAACCATTTTCCATTATCCTTAGAATTGCACAGTGAAGTCTGACATCATTACATACCAGTAATTAAATTGCTGTACTAACATGGTTTTCAATATCTCATCACTAAAATAAATATTGCCCTTCCCTGTACAATATTTTTTCACAATGTCAATGTAATATTCATGGGCATATCTTATATAACCATCTCCATGGGGAACTGCCACAGCATTTCAAATCCGTGATTGCAGGATCTGTTGAGTTGTTGCACAAAAGGACACACCCTGGTGATAGCCTTATATCTGATACCGCCACATAAATCTGCGCTATCAGATGTCAGAGGCACAGTTCAAAATATGAAATACCTTCTTGCTGATTTGATCTGATTTAGGCATCCTCTGATTAAGCAATAATAAAAGGTATTGATGAGCCAACTATTTGTCTATGGTGCCAAATTTTAAAGCTCCAGCTGATCCTGTCACTGCTGTACAAGGCATGCCAGCAGAGATCCAGGTGGTGCCTTGCCAAAAAAAACCAGAAAACCAATAGCGCAGACCCTGTTTGCTGGCGCGCGCACGGGCAGTGCAGTGGCCCAGCTGTTCACTTGGGTTTCCTTATTTAACAACAGGAAGCCCGCATGTAAGAAGGGGACAGGATCATTGCAGGGGCCTGCGAGCGTGCGCCAGCTCACAGGCCCTGTGTGTTGATTGCCTTTCTATTGCCCCTGCAAGCAAGAGGGAAGGATGTGAAAAGAGGCCTTGGGGGTGAGGGTGGTGTATTGCAGGGGAAGGACCTGGGCAGGGCCCCTCCCGGGGGGAATCCCCCTTCTCTCCAGTCCTTGGGGGGAAACTTATCCCACTCTCATTCGAGATAACTATGGGCTCCAGAGCTCAAAAGCCAGCCTTGTTCCTTCTTAGCCTCTTTTAAATTAATATTCATGTTTTGTTTTTTTAAAGTTTCCATAAAACATTCTCTCTTTTACAATTTTCTTTTCATTAATGTCAATAGCAGCCCAGAAAAATAAAAACCCTGAATTCTCTCAGTAGATTGTTGCTGGCAGTACTGACCGTTTCCTTTGACTCATTCCAATGCTGCAGTGTTTCTATCAGGGCAGGAAACGCCTTTGCCGGCACTGGAGAAATGCATCCCCTCCTTTAATCAGAGCCCGCTTATGAATGCCGGCTCACAAAGGGATGACACCATGCCTGGCCAGCTTTCACACCAGCATGACGTCTTCTCAGACCACGCAGTGCGTTAAGAGAAACCTATGTAGTATGTACCACGGATTCTCAGCCTCCGGAAGAAACCCAAAGCCCCTTCTGGATGGAGGATAATCACCAAGTGGGTCTGCCCAGTCTCAGACTCCACTTTACAGCTGCTCTCCAAGGCATTTTGACAGCAGCTTCAATTCAGTGGTGCAAATAACTCTCGAATTCAGCTGCTGGTTGGTTTGAATTTCCACCGACTTCCACTTCCTGGAACTCAACAACAAAGTTCATCTAGGTTGGACTTTTTCTGCATAATAAGTGTTGCATCTGGTCTTTCTGATGGAAAATTAATAAACACGTTTGATACAAAAATGTATAATGTTCCTGCATTATTTCCAAACTCGATCATGCCATTACGCTCCCAGTGTTGTCTGTTCAGCAGCAAAGAACTTGGTTATCATAATGTAATAACTAGCATTCAGTGTTATAATGCAGCATAACCCCAATGAAACTCTAGCCGTACTACAATTTAGCAAATAATATTTTACAGGAGGTGCAGACTGTGGGAGCTGGGATGCATATTAAATTTTCTTCCATTTAAAAAAAAAAATAAAATATGCAAGCAAACGTAAAACAAATGAATAGACACCAGTGACATTTTTAAATCAGACAGCTCTAAGTTAAATATCACTCAGAATTTTGATTTACCATTAAAAACATCTCGTTTCATGAGCAGATGCAAGAGCCCTTCTAAACGTTCAATGGTTCTGCAGGCAGTCTCACAACAAATTCAGAGACCCAATTCTGTCAGTCATTGACCCAGATATTTTGAAGGCCTTCTCTCATTTTTTGCTTTTGGGGAAAATGTAGCCCCTGTACTGGTATTTAACTGGAGGAGTCGTGGGTCACATTCAGTCCTGGGCCTGTCCTTGGCACGGTACCCACAACCTCAGGTTGTGGACTCACTGAAAGGTAGGGGAGGGGGGGGGGGGGAGGACAGAACTCCAGGACCCACAGTGCAGGGGGAATCCTTTCCAGTGAGCAGTATATCAGGAAATGTAAGCTGGGTATACGCAGGTGCTGAATAACCAGGCTGGTTGGATGCTCCAGAGGGTCCAGCTGCAGATCTTCAAGACTAATTATTTGCCACCTTACAAACTTTCTCTTTGTTACATCCATGCCCCAAATCAGTCTTTCCAAACCTTCTTTGTATCTGTAAAAGAGTCCCTCAATAGTGGACTCCCAGGGTAGCTTATCCTCCAGGGCATGGAAAAGTACAGATCTCTGGTTGGGCTAGGGGTCTCCTAATGATGACAGAAATCCCTTCCCAAAAATACTTGAGGTCCAATTGTTCTTCAGTACTCCACATCTCTTATCTTTTTCTGGGGCAGAGTCTCCAAATGAGGTCTCCAGGTGAAATTCTCTTACTTTCCATTCAGGGGTGGCCAACTCCAGACTTCAAGAGCCACAAACAGGTCTGGTTTTCAGGATACCCACAATAAATATGCATGAGACAGATTTGCATGGACTGCCTCTACGGTATTCAAATCTATTTTGTACATATTCATTATGAATATCCTGAAAACCAGGCCTGTCTGTGGCTCTGTAGGACCGGAGTTGGCCGCCCCTGGAATAGTGGGATCTTTCAGACTGAAAGCTCTGAGGCTACAGCAGGGAAAGAGAATTTTCTCCATTCCCCCACTCCTGGGGCAAAAACCTTCCTCCCAAAACAAAACACAGAAACTCACTGCAAACTACTCCAGGCAAATTCACTCAGCATTGCCCAACCACTGGGTGCAAGATGGCCGCAGCAGACCCCTATCCTTCCAGAGCCAAGTTCCCTTTCCTGAACCAAGAGTGGAGACCATTCCAAGATAAAGGCCAAAACTCCTTAAACAATGGAACCTGAGAAACCTCACTAGCCAGGTGGTATACTAGCATGCAACCTGCTTCCTTTCTATCCTGTGCTGCCAGGGACCTGAGACCTAGCCCTCCAAGAATAGAAGAGCCAACATAAAGCAGTTTCTTCTCCTTCGACTTGTTAACCAAAAAAATGCTACACAGATCGCTTAACCTGCCTGGACTTAGCTTGCAGCCACCACATAGGGGATGCTGTAGCAAGTAGTCTACCCATGATTTTAGACTAGGGCCAACCACTGGAGATCCCAAGAGGGCTTCTACGTATAGGAGGTAGTTTTCAAAAGGTTTTACGCATATAAATGGAATTTTGAAAATTGCTACTCTTACGCACCAAAATTCTTTGAAAATTAACTCTGTGGGGCTGAATTTTCAAAAAGGTTTCACGCATATAAATGAGATTTTGAAAATTGCTATGATATATGTTACTTTTACATGTTTAACTCCTTGGAAAGTTCATGTATTAATAGGCATGCTGTCAGGGAAGCCCTCTGGTGTTCACCGAAGTGTCTTTTCTCAGTTGTGATGCAAACCATTACACCTATATAGACTACTTTCCTATAGGAGAGCAACAAAACATGATCATTAGTGACAGGAGTGCAATTTAGTTACAAAAATAACTGTTGTGTTATACAGTGAATAGAAGCCATGGATATCATAAATCATAATCCCCTAAGCCTGGTGCTTACTGCAAACCAGCAACTTCTCAAGAAGATACAAAAATAAAAGCTATGCATCCAATTCAAAATGTAGGAAAAGCAGCAATTATCTTTATTGAATTATGATAATTTGCATATTAACTATGCTCCCTTAGGGGCCATTTGGTGAATAAAACATGCACAGGTTTATGTGCATAAATATTCTGTTATAAAACTGCCAACGGCTTGTGTCCATAAAAGCATGCACAAAGCCCATTTCATTCATACTTTTATGTGCACAAATGGCCAGAGTTAGACTGATGCACACATTTTAGCTTTCAGCAAGGACAATTTTCAAGCAGCCTGCAAAGGGCTAAAGTCTGTGGCTACTGTTTATCTGCATATTTTATCCCAAATTTTCAAGGTGGGCATATGTTCATACAGTAAGTCGGCTTTGAGAATTTGTGGGTAGTCCTCAACCATGTACAGTGTAACTTTCTGCATGCAGCTGTACATGCATATGGGTACTTTTTCAAAGGGGATTGGCATGGAAGAATAGCACATACATGCGCTAAGTAACATGTATTTACGTCTATGCTGTTTTATAAATATCAAACGTACGTGCGTATTTTCAGTTTCGTACATACATTTTACCAGTGCAAAAACAGAGGTGGTTTAGTGGATTTTTGGGGTGGAGTCAAGAAATATGTGCAGTGGTTGCTATTTTGTAAGAGATGTACGCCTATACATTCCCAAACTTGTTCGAACAATTTTACATCTGCTAATTGACTAGAAAAAATGAAATCGAACTTCTCTGCAATTTTTGGGCAGGAGGCTTGGGTGAATTGGTGAGGGGTCAGGGTGAAGTGCTAGAGGGGGTAGGTGAATTGGAGATGGACTGGGTCAACCGGCGGAGGTATCGGGGAGCTGGTGATTTAAAGTGCACATGCATGTGTATACGCATACACATCACTTTACAAAAATCTGTCTCCATGTACAATGTGTGGTGGTTATAAGTACATGTGATATATTTTTTCCACATCTAAAATATGCTCTTGTATGTTTATAAAACTGGTAAAGAAAGTGCTTTTCTGAATTGGAAATATTTGCGTGTACTGAAACACGCGCACATGCTTTCAGAGTAGAACTATGCAGTATTTTATAAACTCTGCAGCTCCAGCCGCAGAGTTTATAAAATATTAGGATAAATGTTAGCATGTCCACGTATGCTTGCAAATGTAGTACCGAGAATAGCTTTGAAAGTTAGGCCCCCTCTTTTGAAAATCAAAAGTATGCACATAACCGCTGTCCCCACTCCAAGCCCGTCCCTTGGAATTCCTGCGTGCACAGTAAATTGTGTTTTGCATTTATTTTTACATACACAACCCCGGCTGGTTTTCAAAATGCAACTTCCTTGCATAAAACAAGACGTGCATAAGTCATTTTGAAAATCAACCCCAAAAACTGTGCACGTAAATTCACACGCACAAGTTGTGCATTGCAAAGAGGAGATGCAACTTTTTGTAAGTGAGTTTCTGAAAATTCTGTAAAAATAGCCACAAAGAGAACTTATGCACATAAGCTCCCTTTGGAAATCAGAGAAAATGATTCATGTAGCTGTCACTTAAGATACCCATGATGCTGCAAAATTACCCTTCCTAAGCAATACAGTGTGCTTCTGGAGACACAGAGCCTGATTCATTCATATTTTTCCCTCCACAATAGACATAAAATGAGAAAAAAATCCTTAGAGAACCAGGCCATTATTATTTCAAAAACGTGTGTTGCATCTATCCATTTTAGCATCTAATTGTCAGGCACCCACCTGATGATGACATGCCGGAAGGGATACTATAATTACCGAACTACACTGAGCTAAACTGAATCATAACATGATAAAACTAACTTGCCCAAAGCAAGTAGAAGGCTCAGTGGGAGAAATGAGTCAGGTTTACAAGTCCTAGGCACTATCCAATGCTCCAAACTTTGCAACACACTTTTCCCCCTAATAGCGTGCACGGTGATTTTATGGGCCACACACACACATTCTCTGTCTGTGGATTTTGTGTGGCAACAACAGTCATAATAGACATCAAGTCAAAGGAAACTGAGACAGGAGCAATAAATATTACCTTCCCTCGGGTGCCCTGGCAATAAACGGCAGCCCTGACCTATTGGAGCAAATCACCGGAGTGATGAAAAGTGAGTTCCTTTGCAGGCTGGATCAGCTTTTGGCCTTTCGTGCGTAGAGACTTCTAATCCTATCAAATTCAAATTACGTCAGTCTGCCTGCAGTGGTACTGACTGAAACGCACACCGTGGTCCATTGGGGACTGGGGTAAGACGGGAAACCGTAATAACAGAGGAATGCCTGTGCTGATAAAATGACTTATCTTTCAAGTAAAAGCCATTCTTTTCTGCCAGCTGCTCCATATACTTTGCTCTGACGAACAATACAGGATGTGTAGTATCCATAAGCCGTTATTCAAATTATTTGTGGAATATTTAGCACTTCAAAACATTACCATAAAGGGACGGGCAAAGGAAACCATTTCGTTTCTCAGTTCGCTCATTTGCTTTGTAGGGCACCTCCCATTTGGTTCGTTAGCTTCAAAAGACAAAAAAAAAAAAAAAAAAAAAAGTGTTCATTCATTTTCAGCCGAATTTTCAAAAGTTTGCGTGCGTAAAAAAAATAGCACTTACGTATGTAAAACAGCATATACGTGACTATAGGCTGTAAATCGGTGTCTGCGAGTAAATTTGCGCATGTAAAAAAGGGGAGGGCCGGTGTGTTCCAGGGCGGGGCGAGTAAGTTTCCATTTTATAAGCAATTTATTCATGCAAATCTGGCAACTTGCTTGCGCATATTTATTTCTGCTCAATATCTGGAGTAATATTGGGTGAGGGGTCTGGGTGAAATGAAGGGAATTCAGCCTAAGAAGCCACAAGCTGCAGGTGGGAGTGGGTTAACTGGTAGACTAATTGGTAAAACTTGGTTAGTTCATTGCCACATGCATGTTAGAAACCCCCCCCCCCCCATTTCCACGTGAAAAAGCCGACTTATAGGAGGATACGTGTCTAAATAATGCGAGCATGTATCCCTTCAAAATCGGAAGTAAAAATGCACGTATATCATTTGTGCACACTTATTCAGATAAATCTCTAATTATCCATCTAAGTAGCGATTATCTGAGTTATCTGGCTATGTGAGATAGCCAGATAAGTCTTAAAATGCTACTTATCTGGCTGAATCAGATAACTGCATAAATCTAAAAGCACCTCTTAACCAGCTATCTGATTTAGTCAACTATGAGGTGCTTTTTTAGACTTAACCAGCTATCTGACTTAGCTGGATAAGTAGCTTTTATAAATCTATCCAGCTAAGTAGCATTTTTAAAGACTTACCTGGCTGTCATATAGCTGGATAGATCTGAAAAGCACTTCTTAGATGCATAAGTGCCCAAATCTTCAATTAGCCAGAAAATGTTTGAGTTATCCGGCTAAACGTTTTGAATACCGAACTCAAAAAAATCACTAGCACAGATGCAATCACAAACTCCACACTGTCTCCTACCCTGACCCTCCCTCATTGAAAAGAAAAATCCAAAAAAACAGCAGGAATGCACTGCTTCTCTTTCTGGCACGGTGTGTGCGCGAGACCACTGCAGCACAGAGAAGAGCAAAAGTAGCACTTTACCAGTGCCGACGTGAAAAGTTTGTAAGCTTTTAAAAATTCCGTGAGAGCGTCTACACCAAGAGCTAGAGAGGAAATGCAGAGCTTCTTGCAAATGCTCAGACTTTATAGGGGGGGGGGGGGGTGGATGTCAGCGTCATTTGATCCAGATAGCAGCTATAGGCTACTTAAAAAGAGGCTACACTCTGATCTGTCCTCTGGCTCGTCTCCTTGCCAACTTATCCTACTTCAGCTCTGACAAGGCAGTGAGATCACACAAGCAAGAACTGGTTGCTAAGTTACCAGCACCTGTTTGTTTACTCTCAGACTTCTGCAAAATGCAGATTCTGGGACATTTGATTCTGGGACGTCAAACACGATAACATGTGACATCTATGTTGAAAGCCATTCATCGATTACTAGTCAAGAATATGAATCACTTTAAAATCCTTTGCTCGATTTTCAGAGCATTTAAGTAGGATGGGCCTACTTAGCTTACTAACGGGAGGATAGAGAAAAACCCACGAGGAGGGGCGGGCAAGTGCCTGCTCTCCTGGACGCACGATTCAGAAAAAACAAAAAATGCAAATGAGGGCCCGCGGTAAAAGGAGGCGCGGGGGACACTAGCGCATCCCTAGTGCCTCCTTTTTGACAGAAGCAGCAGCCGTCAGCGGGTTTGACAGCCGACGCTTGATTTTATTGGCGTCTGTTCTCGAACATGCTGACAGCCACGGGTTCAGAAAACGGACGCCGGCATAATTGAGCGTCCATCTTCCAACCCGCAAGCCACGGCAGATTTAACTTTTTTTTTTTTTATTATTTAACTTTTTTTTTTAATTTTTGGGGCCTCCAACTTAATATCGCTATGATATTAAGTCGGAGGGTATACAGAAAAGCAGTTTTTTCTGCTTTTTTGTACACTTCCCCAGTGCTGGTCGAAATTAACGCCTACCTTTGGCAGGCGTTAATTTCGGAGACTAAAATGTGCGGCTTGGCTGCACATTTTACTTTCTGTATCATGCGGGAATAACTAATAGGGCCATCAACATGCATTTGCATGTTGCGGGCGCTATTAGTTTCAGGGGGGGGTTGGCATGTTTTCAACGTGCTATTATCCCTTACTATATAAGGGGTAAAAGTAGCGCGTGGAAAAGCGCGGCCAAACAGGGGCTAACAGTATGCTCAGCCTGAGCGTACTCTACTGCATCGGCCCAAATGTGAAGGGGTAGCCTAGTGGTTACAGCAATTAATAACTAAATAAAATAAATAGAGAAGAGCCATAGATGTCAATGGGCACTGGAAATGAACGGGAAGCAAACAAACAAGACAAAGATTACTTGTTTCATTCATGAGACCATCCATTGTTTTGGCGACCATAAATGAAATGTATATGGGCTCACTCACTCAGTTTAACCCATTTGTTTCAAATGAATGTACATTCCTAATTACAATCCGCTTTCTGTACTGAGCTACGAAGGTTTCTGACTACCATGGATTCCCCAAAGATTTAATGGGCTAATTTTGTAAGTGTCTTTATCTATCTCTTCTGCACTCTTGCATTCTGTACAGCATATCTAAGTACTGCAGAGGTCAACAGAGAACCATTAAAATACTTGATGTCTCCCGCTATTTGAGGACCCAGCTGAAGGCCTTAAGATTACTTCTGAAAGCTGAGGATATTTTTTTTTTAAGCTGATATTGTGTTCATATCATTTTATTGACTTCACAATATTTTATATCTGAACAACTCATTTGGGAGGATGCTATCACCATATTGTATAACTTTCTTTATCTATATATCATTTTAGCCTCAGCAAGCAACGGACGCCAAGTGTTTTGTGATTTCTGCAGTTGTATCCTCCCAGAACCATGAACTGTAAAATTACCCTGGAGCAAACATAGGGTCCCATGAGTAGCATTCAGAAGACCTGCAAGAGGCATCTGCTATTCAACGCTTTCTCCCCCATCCTGCATGTCTCATTAAAGACCTCCCCCTGTCTCTCTACAGATAATGACCTTAGAGTATATAATGGAAATAGGAGGCGATTGGAAAGTGTATGATTGGAGGAGAGAAATAGTTTTTCAGAAAACCAATCTCACCATTTCACTTATTCTGCATTTTTCTTCCTCTATGGACATCCATCCTTGCATTTGATCCCAATTACTCACGTTAGCTAACACACGCACACGCATGCTTCACATAGCTGCATTCCAATTCCAAACCATTTTCCTGATCAAATATAGAACCAATTGTTGCAAACATCATACTGAGACTGTAACACCCCTCTCAAATCTCAGCATGTTCTGCACATCTCAGTATATTACATTTAATTGTTTCCTATTAACATTATAGATGTTTTGTTATATACTTTCAAGAATCTTAAAGATTAAGCTTGCAGACTTCCCAAGTATTATCTTCCCTTATGTTGAAACCTATGCATACATTTTTACAATCTCCGTAAATGCATAACATATTACTCTGTAAGATCTCTACCACATCATGCATTTTTAAGCCCTGTCCTCCAGATTTTAGAACAGAGCCATGATTGTTAATAAAACTCAATGAGCCACATTTAAAGTCAAGGAATATGTAGATTAATAGTTGGGGGTAACCAAACTTATATGGACAGTCCATGGTCAAAACTCAAAGAAGCATAGGGCGGCCAGCTGTTTTGGACATCAGCCCCACTAATTTTGGCGGCAGTCTGGATTATTGCAAAACTTGGTAAGAAGACATAGAGGAGGGTCTGGATATTGGATTAAGTATTGGACTATGTAAGAATCAAAGAGGAAAACGACAAGGACTGAAATGGCCTACCAGTGGAGGTAATGATGTCTGGCACTTTAGATGAGCTTGGACATGATTGGGACAGATATGGAGGATGGTGGTGGAGGTGGGGCGGTTGAGGGATTCATTATAAAACATAAGGGAGGAGCTGGTGGAGGTTTGCATATGGGAATTTGTATGCACATCTACTCATGCTGGTAGAAAACAAGATGAAGAACCTCTGCTAGGCAAACTAGATGGGCCAATTTGGTCTTTGTTTACCATCATTTACTATATTACTAGCTTAAGCATAAAGATGTTAGATACTGTGTCATCAACAGTAAGTCATGTAAAAAATCAAATTAAATCAAAAAGAGCAGAATATACAAAATTCAGTTGCAAGCAGATTACAATGAATTCTATGACCATTTGTTAGAAATGTGTTTTTCTGTAGTAATTCTTTACACATTTTGTTCTACTACAGTACTGTGAGGGAATGGAAATTAATAAATATTCATAATTTCCTGAAGTGTAATTTGATGAGACTTTTGAGAAACTAATTTTGGCAATTACTGTATATCTGAGGCTCTTGTTATGCTATAAATGATGAATTGTACCTTGGATACATCAGATTACAATAGCAGTATTGCATTGTGGTAGAAAGTTTCAACAGGGCCACTAAATGAAAATTTATGTCTATGCTTTTGCACCTGCATAAAACAAAGTGATTTTCAAAGACGAGGTACTCAACATACATTGTGTTTGAATGTTATGTGCTAAAAGTCATATGTGAACCATTATATGTTTCCAAATGCTGGTGTAAGTTAGGCGTGTTAGTAGCATACTTACAACACAAGTACCTTTTTAAAAAAAAATTTAAATATATGTGCATTGCTTTTAAATATGCACGCTTTCTATGCAATCAAAAGTACGCACATACTTCCAGGTGGCTAAAAATCCTCTTACCCAGATATGGCTGACGCAGGTTAGAGATCGATATTCAAAGGCTTAGCCCAGATAACTGAGTCTTAGCTGGTAAAAGCCAAGATTTTAGTGTTTCCCCTCCAATGAGTAGGTATATTTTGTGCGCATATCTCACTTTGCATATGAAATTTATCTGGATATAAAAAGGTAGCGCTGGAGTCGTCCTGGAGGCGGGGCTAAAAAACTTTAGCCATTGAGCGCTGTCCAGCTAACGTGAAGCTCATAAATCTGGTCAGAAAAATTAGTTATCTGGGTACACTGACATATGCAACTTTTTTCAGGTATATTCAGCAGCAGACAATGTGCCAAAGTCTTGTTGAATATCCAGGTAAAGCTACAGGAATAACTTTACCTAGATAACTTTACTCACTCGCTGGATCTCTGAATATCAATCTCTCTGTTTCTGCCCAAGTAAACAATGCGTGATTCTTTGAAAATGTATCCTTCGATATATTTTAAAAATAGATTTTTATATTGGCCTGCATTTTAAAAGATATATTATTGCATCTGCAACATTTAGTAATATTTATAATCAACATGGAATGTTTATCAAGAAAAATAATTTTAAAAAATCAGCTTAGATTATTTAATAAATAAAGTTACAGTGCAAAGAATTAGCTGGCTACTCCCAGGAGATTCCATTATTTGCATGGAGCCACAGTCATGTGTTGCGCGCTCACTGATTCCCAGAACAATCTACACTTTTGTATACATAGGATTACATATTAGACATGCAGTACTGTATAGTGTTGGCAAAGCAGACTGGAAATTCACTTTAGAATACCATGGTGCACAAAGACCTCTTTTATATATTTCTATATACAGCACACTGGGTCACTGTCATCCATCATTTTGTCACTTTGTCATTAGTTATGACTAGTTATGTCACTTCCTGTCCATTGTGTGATCCCTCTCACTCTCTCTCTCTCTCTATTAGCTATGGACAAGGA
The DNA here is from genome assembly GCF_901001135.1 of Rhinatrema bivittatum. Taxonomy (NCBI): domain Eukaryota; kingdom Metazoa; phylum Chordata; class Amphibia; order Gymnophiona; family Rhinatrematidae; genus Rhinatrema; species Rhinatrema bivittatum. The sequence goes on from NC_042631.1 coordinate 12,595,760, forward strand.
AATCAATTCTAACTGCAGTCACACCAACCTAAATATGGCAATGGTGTTATAAGTTTATTTTAATGGAATGGGAAAATGCTTGTTTATCATTCACCGATTTATTAAATGAATTGATTTCTCAGTTCACCTTAAAGGCATCTCAAGGAATGAACAAGATATGACATTGTGACTTGCAATAGCTATTGTAATGGAAAGTGACAATATGATATATGACTGTGTCCTCTGTTCTATTACTGTTTCATAGAGACCTTCATCTGCAGCTGGCAGCTAACTTTTTCAGAATTCTGACCTAAACATGAACAAGTGCAGTGTAGTCTTTTAGCATTACGGGCATAGGATAGCAAATTATAGTGAAGTATAGAATTGTACTTCTACTGTGAATATACTGTAACTTTCACTTATACAGACATGGAAATATTAGCTCTTTGGTTCCCTATCAAGACTGTATTCAGAAAAGCCGGCATAATTTTCTAATCTTGTTGGGTTGACTTGGACTACTCCAGTAGAGAAAGCCTTCCTATAAATAGGTTGCAGTCAGGGCAGTAGACATTGTAGTGTCCGGTTTCATCTTGATTGTATCTACACATTGGTACCTCCCTCACAAGCCCAAGTATTCCACAGGAGTCCAAGTTTCAGAGGTCATACATTTTCAAAATATACAAAATCGGAATTTTGCAAAGGAGTCAAAAGTTCTGTGTGCTGAAGGACCCCCTAGAGCAGTAAAGTGACAGCAGCTTTTGAAAGCTGTCGAGATGATTACTGTATTAGTACAAATCACTTTACAGTGAATTAAATGCCATGATTTTTTTTTTCTATTGAACGCTAGTGTCCCTGTATAAAAATTTAAAGTTTATTGATCGGGATTGCTTGTGCATCTGAACATGTTGAGTTAAGTAAACCAAAAGGGATTTTCATGTGCAAAAAAAAAAAAAAAGCCTAAAATGTGCAACACAATGATATTTTGGCATTTTGCATGTTTTTTTACATGAAGGCCATTTTTGCTGGCAGCAGACTTTCACATATAGTCTACTACGCACAAACGTTTACCAAAATTCTGAATTAATGAGCTGCTATGATGTAGGATTGTGCAAAGTACTTCATTAGATGAAAACAGAGCAAAACAGTGTGCAAAGACATCTTCGCAGGGTGAGTTTTGCACAAAACGGTGGCCGCGCCTCAATGAGGGCTATTTATTTATATATTTTTTTCTGCGCCCTTTAAATTAACAAAAATTCCCTGAGCAAGGAACAAAGAGGATGGGACGCAATAAATCAGGTCAAACTATATAACAAATATAATTTAAAACCCAACATTTAAAAGTCTCCTTAAAAAGCCATGTCTTTAATCCTTTCCAGAAGCATACAAATTCCTGACAGTTCCTCAAATTGAATGGCAGATTAATTCATAATGTAGGGCCCATAAACCTCATCACTCTATCCCAACATGGCCCTCAAATGTGCTTTTTTAAGGAAGGGATGTCAGACATCTCTCCAAATCCTAAAACCCCAGGCATTCTTTAAAATACCTTGCTTCCATCCCCCTGACTGCCTTGAAAACCAAACATAAAATCTTAGTGGAGTTGGTAGCCCACAGGCTGTCGGTTCAGTTCTTTTAAAATGGAGGACATACAAACCACCCACATTGCTGCATTTTGGACTAACTGCAAACAGTGCATATACTTCTTTGGAAGTCTCGTGATCTCCCAAAAACAACCTCTCTGGCTTTTGTTGCCAGGGCTTCTCTACCCACAGGATCTCCATTTTCACAATATTCAGACATGGCCAGTTCTGCATCAGCCATTTTCTATCTGCTAACAAGCATGTGTCCAATCTCCCCATAGCTAGTACTCTGTCCTTTCCCAATGGGACATAAATTTGGAGATCAGCAGCATATACAAAATACTTCACATCAAAAGGACCTTATCAACCGGCCTAATGGAACCATCTATAAGTTAAATACAATGAGGGAAATGATAAACCCCTTTAGGATGCCTGATTTTACTGGCCAAATACTTGAAGTACAGCTGCCTATCACCCCCTTCTGAGTTCTCATAAGAAAAGAGGAGAACCAACTCAGAACTGTACTCCCTGGCCCCACCATGCACAACCGATATAACAAAGTCCTATGGTCTACAGTATCAAAGGCTGAAGAAAGGTTGAGTTAAATTACCAGGCTATAACTGCCTCTCCCCAAATCCACCTGCAGATCACCTGCAGATCACCTAACCTGATGTCTCTGTCTTATGCCTCTTCTTAAAAAATGACTGAAAATGATCCTATTTATTTCCTACTAAATAATCTTGCAACTGGGAAAGCACCACGCTATAAATGATCTTAGCTAGAAAAAGGGGTTGCATGACTGGGTGGTTGGCTAAGTCATCTAGTTAAACAAATTTTCTTAACTATTTCAACTCCTTAGGGAAAATACCCCCTGCTAATGAGGTATTCAACCCTGCACGCAAAATCTTAACAAGAGCCATGAGAGAGGGATCTATAGGACTAATGGAAGTACTAAGAGATAGTATATGATCACTCTCTTCCTCTCCCATCTTCCAGAATATTCTCATACCTAGCTCACCCTCTTTCTACTCCTCTACCCATTTAGCTTTTGTACCATGCCTCCCCATCTTCCTTCAGTGAACAGGTCTGTCCCTTTTACCTGATCCTGGACCTTATCCAATTTCTGAAGAAAGAACCGCATAAACTGATCACAGACTTCTACCATGATTTCTTGTCCAAGGTGAAATTCTGGGGTTTCAATAAGGACCTCACTACTTGGAACAAGTGCCTAGGATTATTTAATGCTTTTTAATCTGCAGCTCCAGGACCTCTATCAAACGCATCTATCTAGTCCCACCCTCCTGTACCACTCTTCTTGGAGCTTGAATTAAAATGAATTTCATCATAAAATGGTCAGACCAAGAAACAATTGGAATAATGACCCCTTCACATAAGAGCCGTCCTGTCCCTCCTCTGTCCCCTGGCTGCTTGATGAATAGCCTCCAGGCCTCCACCATCTCTTCTGGGCATAGCTCACCAATGACATAAAATACAAAAAGCTTAAAATTCTTGCAAATTTCTATATTCCATGTATAAGTTATAATCATCCACAATCAATAAAAATTTAAAGATTAGGCTCACTTCTTCAATCAGTTCCATTAAGCCTGAAGGCATTGTCTCCTCTCTGCCCGACGCCCTATAAATTAATTAAATCCCAATCCACTCTTTTCTGCCATGTTTAAGCAGTACACGTTTTGAATCCTCTATCTCGGAATATTCTTTTGGGCGACTACACATTATCCCCAAACTGCCATACAACACACACGTTTCTAGTTAGCTTTATCAGACTTCTCCCCGGGAAATTTTGCCTGAGGGCAGCACAGTATGGACAGCAAACATGCACGCAAATGAGGCCACCAACCCATGGGAAATCCTGCGGCCTACTATATTGGTCCACTAGTTTGAGTTTGACCTTGAAGAGTTAGTTTTGGGGTTTTTTGTTTTGCTTTTACAGAAAATAGCATAGTATCGTTGTACCAAGTTAACAGAGAAAGTAGAGATACATACATTATTTGATTTCTAGTTAAGAGAACTGACCAACTAGTTGGCCGGAGAGGGTACCTTTTCTAAAGCTTATGAATGTTTGGCGAGTCTGGGGACCACTAAGATGTCCATCTATGTGTTTTCCCCCAGACACACCTGCAGTTGGCTTGGACTGTAAACGTATTGTTTATTAGAAAGCACTTTAGTGATGCTAGATATTTCCTGCCTGATTTAGGATACATATCAGACGCTGTGCCATTAAGTATGATTGCAAATTCATTAGGACTTTACAGGGGTTTGGGTTTTTTTGTATTGTTATTATTCCGAAACCATTGCTCCGAGCATTGACGAATGGCTGCAGTATTTTATAGCTGGTAATCAATGCATTTAGAAGGCATTCAAAAGATTAATGTCAAAAGAAAGCACACTTGAATTTTCTAATTGAACCATCACCAAAAGACATCAAATTCTCCTTAAAGTGCTAACTAGTGGAAATGTATCTCAACGTATTTCTCTCTCTGGTATATCATTGCTGGAAGTCATACTTTAATTATGTTTCCTATCTGGTGAATTACAAAATAGCTATTAATGATCTGACAGAGCCTTTCAGCAAAAGAAAAAGTACTACATTTGTTCAGCACGAATTTTATGATTAGTAGCACAAATGTTTTTATTAATGATAAAATATTAAACCTTCAAAGATGGTCTGCCATGTAATTTTTTTTTTAAAGAATATTATAATTTTTTTAACATAATTTTGGATACCATGGTAGTTTGTTTTTTTTTTGTTTTTTTTAATTGATTTATTTTTTTTTAATATTCATCCATTTTAAATTTTCAGGTTTCATTACACAAAACTTTGCAAACCAAAACAAAAAGAAAGAGAAACATTTATGTCTGTGGTGCAGCAGAAATATTCAAATGTACGTACCATGCTACTGTGACACTGCAAGCTGGCTGCTGAATACTATAGATGCACACAGAGCCACAGAGATCTCTACCACGGTGCCACGTTAACAATGTGAAACTGAAGGACAGATTTTAAAACGAAACACAGTTTCCAAAACCATGGACTCCTGTGATAGATTGTTGGTGTTTCCTTTACAACAATTGTTAATTTTTTAAAAAATTTGGTGGTCCTTTGAGGGTAATTTTTCAAAAGCTTACAGGTGGATTTTAAAAAAGTGTTGCTCGCACAGAAACGCCCACATACGCATGTACGTGGGCTGCGTGCGAGCAACGCGGATTTTTTAAAAAGCCGCAAATGTACCCGTGCGTGCACGAGAAATAAGGTGGCAGAAAAGGGGCAGGGAATGGGCGGGGCATAGGCGTCCTGGGACGGGGCCAACATTTACATGCATGACTCCGTATTTTAAAACCGAAAACCGCTGTCGGTGCATTTTTAAAACATTACGTGCGCGAAGGCGTGCACGATTAAACATTCCAGCGTATCTTCACCTGCGCACGCACGCGTATAGGCTCACGCATGCTCATTTTAAAATTCCTTTGTTGGGAACTGCTCAGGTAAAAACGGAGTTTATATGGGCATCGTGACAGAATCCACCAAAGGGGGTGTTCTTTTAGCATCGGCTTAAGAAGAACTGTTCCCGGGAACATAAGTTGGGCTGGGTGGGGAGGGGAATCCCTGCACGGAACCATGGTCCAGGTAAAAATGAGGCTGCGGAACAATAAACCGAATTTCCACACACATCCACACGTCGTACTTTTAGCTGGTGGACGATCCGTTTAGCCATTCTACCCCATGAATCCCGATCACACTTTGAGCATCAACGCACAGAAAATGGAAGCTTTCGTCTGTCTTTGATTACAACTCACGTATAAGCCAGTTCTATCTCCTGTAACTTTAACAAACTTACTGACCACCATCCAAAAGAAAATGAACTTGGGTTCTAGGATGGGCTGAAAATGCACGGTTCTCGGAAGGAGCCTTTTCAGAGCTTTCACGGACAGGAATGAATTTACTTCTCAGGGTACAAAATAATGCCACTTCACTTTGGATGCGGTCATTTTTCCGTCTGGATACCGAGAGTCCAGTGACTGCCCTGCCCCTCTCCCCTCAGGGTAACACCGCCCGTGAGGCAGTTAGAAAAAGCCCCTTGGGCGGTCTCTGCAAGAAGAAGGAGCTGTTGATAGTAATAGTAGCCTCTCGGGCAGGCCTTCTGTATCTGTGGTAGCCGCAAGATGAAGGCCAGCAATGCCCCACCAGCACCATAAAAAAATTCTGTAATTTAAAAATACTAATTAAAGGGGTAATATTCAAATCCTGCAGCTAGCATAAGGGGAACGCCCCACAGAGTGCACGAGCGAAGGTGTGAAGGTCCTGCAATTCTAGGACAGACTGAAGGCGACATTTAGACCTTAGGAAAAATACACCAATGAAGAAATGTCAGAGAAATTCAATTTTGAGTCCAGTTTAATTCCTAAAGTTGATACCACCTCTTTTTTTTTTTCCTGAATATTTACACACATGCTTTCCATGAGTATAACTGCAAAGTCGTGTGTGTGAATAGTGAATACCCATATATACACCATGTGATATAGCATTATTTGCTGTATTTATTTTACTTTCAAACATTAGTATTCTGCGCTATGCCTGGTCCTAGGCACTGGCAGCTCACAGATGTATGAACATAATAAAAAAAAAAAAAAAAGAGAAAGCTGACTTCAAACAAATATTCATTAAAAATCAGTAATCGTAAAATCAAGGAGCATTAAAACTAAATCAGCTTAAAAGCTTCTGAAAACAGAAAAAAAGCCTTTGGTTGTTTTCTCATAGTTTTTACATTACTTAAAATTTCAGGGGGTCAGTTCCATAGGACAGGTTGCAAAATAGTGAGCTTCCTGGCATTGTTTTCATCTAACCTGATGGGACTAGGATTAGGAGCATCGAGAAGATACTCACCTGTGGATCAAAGGGCTCTGCTGGCGTAGTAGACTTTCAGCAAAGAACTGATGCGTATTGCAGCATCGTTATTCAATGCGCATGAAAGTAAAAATACATTGGGGGGTTTTTTGGTTTTTTTACTACTTATTTTTATTTTTGCTCATTTTTATGCACGTAAAGATTTGAAAATTCACTTCCGTATTTCAAAACAATTAAAAAAAATATATAAATAAAACATCACCCCATTAAGCGCTTTCACATTTAGCAGAATCTATTGAAAAAAAAAAGAGTGGATGCCACTTGTAGTAGTCCCTAATATATTTTAGTTGAAATAAAAATATAGCGAAGCAACACCAAAACAGCAAACAAAGACGGTCAAAACTTCCACAGAAGAGAATCACTAGTTGCTTTTTTTTGTTGCTGTTTACATCTAACAAACACTGAAAGGTACATTTAAAAAGCTGGCCACACACTGAAATCAGGAGCTGGGCCCTAATTGTCACTCGCGCATGTCCACCGGATTTTATAAGGTGAGCAGAAGAATGTACAAGTGCCGATGCACTAATATCTCGCATTGGCCAAAAAAAGGGGTTGTGTGGGCGGGGCATGGTCTGGGGCGGGGCCAAGAAACATGCATGCAAGTACCTACACGCCTGGCTGCACACCCAAGTCCAGTGCCGTGTAACTTTACTTCTGCTATGGAGGAGGTGTCAATTAAAATAAAAATTACAGGCATCTGTGAGGGGTCTGGGGTAACTGGGGGGGGGGGGGGGAGGGGGGTAGGAGGACCTAGCAGAATACTGGGCAAACTGGTGGATGAACTGGCTAAACTGGTCCTTGGCTGGATGTGCATCTGTTATAAAATGCAGGCAGTTGCACATCCATAAGAAGACTTACCCTGCTGGGCATGCACAAGCTTAAAATTAGGTGCACAGATACGCATTCCTAGGCTATTTTATAACATGCCGCGTATCTGCAAGCATGTTATTAAATTGCTGCGTCTCTGGGCATGCACCAATGCACAGTACACACGTATATCTGCACCCATTTGAAAGTTACCACCTCTATAAGGTTTTTAAGGTCATATAATTAGGGACCTTCATTTTCAGTTTTTATTTTACTTTTCTTGGTAATTTCAAACAACAAAATAAAATGTAAAATGACTGTTATAATAGGAGAAAATCAGTGGGAAAAGTCATTTTTCCACTGAACATTGAAATTCCAAGGAAAAATAAAATAAAACCATAAATGAAATTCCCTACACTAATCTACCAGCTGTCACCCATTTGCTCTCAGTGGGATCCCTTCAGCATTAGCTTCTGGCATTGCACTAGTTGAGATCATTTGCCATGCCAAGTGTGGAACATAAGAACAATCTGATATAGATAATTACTCTCTGTGTTCTTTGTCCCTTTACAGTTTCAGTTAAACAACTGCAAGCTTTTATTATTATTATTATTTATTTATTTTTTTAAATAGAGGAAAAACCTAAGCTAGCAGTTATACCTCTAGAGAGGTACTTTTAAACAGTTGTACCACCCATTTAAATAATTTAGAAATAAAAAGAAAAACAGCAATACGAAAATTCATTAAACAACTGACCTTTTGTTTACAATTTCTTATTAAACAAAATATAGAAAGCATCGAATGCTTTCATCTCCCTAATATCCTCCAAAACACCCCAATACATACCAGGGTTTGTCCAGAAGAAATGTTGCCTGTCTGTTTCTTAAGAACTTATCAGCCAGACTTGAATCAAGTCTGGTGATGGTTCTTGCCTGATCTTGGATTCTGTGTGTCATAGTTTAACTAACGTGATACAACATTCCTTTTTAGAGTAGAAGGAAACACTTTCTTCCTTATTATCATTTGCTGCACCTGAAGTATTGTGGTTAAAAAAAGTTTGACCTTCTACCTTATTAAACTCAAAGTCAACAAAATATCAGACTTGACTGACATTTGTTGGGTATCTATAGACCATCATTGGACACTTCACCCTTTATCAGTTAATTCAGACCAGAACAGGAACGGGTAGATTGGACTACCCTTACACCTACTCAACCTCCTCTTCAGACTTGGGGAGTGGGCTCCAGACTCAATCTGAAGTAATTTGTTTATCTCTAATCCCATTCATTTTATAAACTTTAGTCTTAATTCATCATGGGAAACATTCAGGCTTATGAGACAGTCATTGAATCAGATTATTACCTTTTCTTTTTCTGTAGCTCCCACAGGGCATCTTGTACAATGAAAGCTAGGTAGAGTTATTGCATCAATGAACAAGATTCATGCAGGAATACTAGGTAGGGGAAAGGAAGGATGGGTACAACAGCTGAGGGTGTTCCTTGGCTGCAAGAACTTACAATCTAAGTGGCAAGAAAAAGAAATCTTAAAATACAATAGGGATCTGCAGTTATTTAAAATGCCATGGATAATGTCAACAATAATTATTGCTTTCTATTCATCTATTGTGTCCTTTCTAAAGTAAAATGGCTGAAAAAAAACCAGCAACATTTAATTTTGCTTCAATCTTAGCACATGCTAAAATTCAGAAATGAAATGAAATAGAAAAAGGCAATAGAATTAAAGTTGAAATGAAAGCTGGAGGAAGTGGTTAGTGCAGTTAGTGTAGCTTGGTTTACAAAAAGGTTTGGAGAAGTTCTTGGAGAAGTAGTCCAAAAACTGCTATTAACCAGATAGACTTGGGGAAAACCACTACTTATCACTGTGTGAAAGCAGCATGGGATTTATCTACTGCTGGGGACTTATCAGATACTCGTGACCTGGATTGGCCACTGTTGGAAACAGGACACTGGGCTTGATGGACCCTCAGTCTGATCCAGTATGGCTTTTCCTATGTAGACCCCAAAATATTATGATGGATACACTTGCAGAAATAACATGGCGGAAGATCATAGAGAAGGTAGGTGTTATGAAGGCTAGAGGAATGCCTCTCAGAAGACATCAGCTTCAAACTGGCCTTGAAGATGAAAAGAGAGGCTGCTTGATGCCCTGAATTGGATCCCAAATATTACATAATGATCTGGTTTATTGTATGTTATCGTAAGCATGGAAGAGACAGTCTGAAAGAGAAATTTCACCCACCACCCAATGTTTCATTCAATTGTACAACACCCCAAAAAGATGATAAATCATTTACAAATATATAAGTTATTCCTGTTGTATATCAAGTTAATACTATAGGTGCTTTGAACAGATTAAAACTGCTAATTCATATTTTAGTATGTCCAAGTAAATTTTAAATATTCCTACTACCTAGTTTCCAGCTGCAAAACGTTTACCTAATTTAAAAGTTTGTCTATTTGTGAATGATGCTAAGATCTGCAATAGAATGGACACACAAAACTTGAAGAATGGTCGAAGATATGGCAGCTGGGATTCAATGTCAAAAAATGCAGAGTCATGCATCTTGGATGTGTAATCCAAAAGAATTGTATGTGATGGGGGGGTGAAAGGCTGTTGGGCACAGACCAAGAAAGGGATCTTGGGGTCATAGTGTTCAGAGATCTGAAGACATCAAAGCAATGTGAAAGGCAATAGCTAAAGCCAGAAGAACGCTGGGCTGCATAGAGAGGAATAACCTGTAAGAAAAAGGAGGCAATAATCCCCTTGTACAGGTCCTTGGTGAGGCCTCATCTGGGGAATTGTACTCAGTTCTAGAGACCCGTATCTCAAAAGGGATAGAGACAGAATGGAGGCAGTCCAGAGAAGGGCAACCAAAATGGTGTGGGGTCTCCATCAAATGATTTATAAGGAGAGGCTGAAGGACCTAAATATAAATATGTATACCATGGAGGAAAGGAGGTGCAGGGAAGATATGATACAGACCTTCAAACACCTGAAAGGTTTTAATGATGTATGAACTTAGAATCTTTACTGTTGAAAAGGAAACAGTAGAACTAGGGGTAACGAAATGAAACTTCAGGAGGGACGACTCAGAAGAAAAAAAACCAAAGAATTCAAAGGGGCATGGGATAACACTGTGGGTCCCTAAAGGCTAGAGGACAGAAATGAAGAAAAGAGCGTATGGGGGTAACCTGCTCAGAGCGACAGATACGACCCTTAGCAGGAGCACGGGGATTACCTCCCTCAACCAATAAGCAACTGCAACCTCACTCTCTGCTTTCATGGTGGAAGGGGAAAAAGAGGAACTGGATTCAGACAGCAACCAACACGGCCCCCAACGTTTACAGTCTATGGGTACTGATATGCAGACATAAGGGAAAAAGTACAGGACTGCTTCTATGGCCCAAGTGCAAAAGGAAAGCAATTCAGCATTGCCGGAATTTTCAGGAAGGCTCCTCACCCAGTAAAAATGTTGCTAGCAGTAATTTTTTTGTATTGGTTTTACTGTTACTTGGTTTTTGATGGTAAAATATTTCTACCCTTATCATAAGGCTTGGGGGTATTCTGCATGGACTACCCTTAAGAGAAACCTGGGGTGACCTACACAGAGCAGTAGATATTACCAAGAGAATCTTGCTGGGCAGACTGGATGGACCATTTGGTCTTTTTCTGCCATCATTACTATGTTATTATGTTAGATATAAGTAACTTGGATTTGTATGAATATGTACAAAATCTAATGAGTCATAGTATTTATAGATAATGCATACCTTTAAATACCTGAAATATAGGCATCTATGATTATGGTCAGAAAGATGATCTGACCTAAATCAATATGGTTATCAGAGTTGAGCCATGAGTAGATTTGCATGTGTTGGTTTATTGGCAGCCTGTCCTGTTCAAATCTGACTACGTAAATCTCCCTCCCCCAGCCTTGGATCTCAGATATTAACTCATGCATTGGCAGCAACACCAGACCAAACTGTAATACCATATTCAGGAATCCAATAGGATACATTTTCGGTTGCCCAAATATGAACAGAAGGTGGTCTATATTCAGCTTCGCTTAGCCGGATAAGTTCCCACTTGTCTGGTTAAGTGGCGCACTTTTAATATTCAGCCACAATCAACGGCTGTCACTTAGCCGGTTAAATATTTAACCGGTTAAATGGTGGGAGTAGAATGAGCATATCCAGCTACCTCTGGTTGCCCCATAGACCTTTCCTAAAGTTAGCCGGATAAACTTATCAGCTGGATATATTCAGCGGCATGGCCGCACTGCTGAATATGTAGGCTATGTTAACTGGATACGTTTATCCGGGAAACTTACCGAGCTGCATGGTGGTTGAACATGAACCTCAAAAGTTTTAGAATAAATCAGAGAGAAAGAATAAACAGAAAAAAGTCATTTTTTTATCAGCATTTCTTTTAAATTTTCAAACCTTTAAAAAAAAAAAAACTTTTCAAAAATTTTCACACCTTCAAACCCTGCCCCTTTAAATTCAAGAAAATGCTAAAGACCTGGCTTTTCCACCAGGCCTATCCTGACTAGACCTATGTATCTCCATACCCCACCACACCTCCCTCACCTTACCATTAACCTCATGCCACTCAAAAGTTAGTACGTTCATATGCCTAAGTTAATTTGTTACCTCTCCAGTTTTCTTTATCAGGCTCACCAATATAGCCGCCCCCTGCTGCAGCCCCTTGCGGCAATATTTTATCTTTATTTTGTCCCCTGTTCATTGTATTTTCCATCTATTGTTTGATGTAAACCAATATGATGTGCCTACTAATGTCGGTATAGAAAAGCTGTTAATTAAATAAATAAACCTTAACCTCAAATTGGCATTTCTGTACAACAATTAGCATCATAAAGGGGAGATTACAATAGTAATAGTTTTTTGTTTTTTTACATTTAAGGTTCATTGTTGATAACATGCTGCTCAGCATCATTCTTGCATTTCCCTGATTTATCTTTTTATTTCAGGAACTTGCAGAAAATTAAAAAAAAAATACATTTTAATCCTGCACAGTTGGATTTCTTTCTAAGTGTGGCTCAAAGAAAATGATGAGAGAACAGGATAAATATACTGCATGAATAATGTGAAGGAAGTGCATTCTTTTCCTGTAGGGATGGGCTTTGGGTTTTTTTTCCCAGCAGGATTGAATATTATGCCTCTTCTTCAGTGCGCTGTGCGTCCTGGGAATTTTGTCAAGCTCTTATCCATATTTTCACTTTTCTCAGTCAATACCCTCAGCTGCAATGGTTTAATATCGCTCTACCGTGAAATGATGTGCTTGTTTTCCAGCCCGCTGCAATTGCTTCTTTTAAAGGGCGCATTTTTAAACACACAGTTCTTTCGAAACTGTGTGGTAATTCCAAAACCCGACCCAGGGCTCAATTAAAGTTATCAGTCTATTTATACAAAGCAATGATGTTCCGGCTTCACCTTTCTGAGCAGGTGGTGGGAGAACCTCCATCTCCTGGGATGAATTGTCTTAAATTCAGGGCTGGAGGTGTCCGCACAAGGAACCCACATGGAATCTTTATCCATCACAAAGAATGGCTCTTTGCCTTGGCTATCGGGATATTCTGTCCACTGGAGAGCACTAGAGATCGGAATACATCAAATCTGGCTCTCTTACTTTTTTTTTTTTTAGCCCTATTTGAATGCTGTCTTTATGAAAACAATCATGGGGGTTCACAATGTTACACAGTAAACTATGAATACATCATACAATATAAAAAAAAAAACCCAGCATAACACACTCCCCTCCCTAGCCCCGTAACTGGGAAAAGTAAAACAGCAACCACCCACTCATTTTCACGTCAGTTAAAATGAGCAAGTAAAAAAAACATCATCTAACAACCCATATGGCCACCCAGCACTTATCACATTGTAATAAACTCTGTTGCACTCCTCATCTTTAAACAATAACCACCCCGATAAAGAAGAAGCCCTTTAAAGAATCTGCCAACCTGGTTTCTTGTGGTAGTGAATTCCACAAATGAGGAATGGCCAGAGGGGGGAAAAAAAATCTGCTTTCCAGATCTAACTGATTTTAAAAAAACGTCTCATGGCCAAAAGCACCAACAAATTCTCTTCTTGGTGTTGTAATAGGCGACATGGAGTAGAGGGGTCTCAGCTTGGCAGTCAATGACCTACGGTTGAACATGACATAAGAAGAGCACGTTTATTCAGTAGGAAAGGCTCTCCGGTTTTCCTGCTTTCTCCTAAGACTATAAACCATGGATCTGAAACAGTGGGAGGAAACGGTAAGAGCCTTTCATCGCACTGCCTCCATTTCCGTCTCATCAGTGGCAGGTATAGGGTGAAACTATTGGGGCCTGCGTAGGATATTTCTTCAGAGTGCCTTAAAACCTGAAGTAAAGTAATTTACTGTTCCACAAATTAATGAAGTAAATATTTGATTCAGTTACAAGTGAACTGGTTCTTGCAATTATCCCTTTCTTTAAAAATTAAACAAAACAAACATTTTCTGCTGTGTTAGGCAAAGGTGTCCAGGATGCTCGTAAGTCACTTGCTAGGCACAGTGCTTAATCAGCAGCAGTGGATATTCTCTCCTTAAGCTATTTTTTTAAAGGCCAAGTTAATGCCAGAAAAACTCTTTTAAAAAGGAGTCAAGACGTCAACTTGCAGGAAAGCACACATCATTTGTTTGGTGAACTAAAGTCACTATTTAAAACAAAAATCTGTAGAGAAACCTAAAAAAGCTCAGGTGAATTTTCAAAGCAGTTACACGCTTAAATGTAACATACTATCGCAGCAATTTTCAAAAGCCCTTTACCCACGTTAAGTGCACAATATGAGTAAAACCTATGGACAATTCAATGGCATATATTGCAGCAATTTTCAAAGATCCATTTACAAGGGTAAAGCCCAGTTTTAAGTATGGAAATGCTTTTGAAAGTCAAGTCCTATTAGCTGGCATTTCGAAATGTAATCACATTAGCCTTGAGTCCGTTAAATTCAGATACATGCAAAAAAATTACACAGAAATATTTTGGAAGTAGAACTATTTGGATTCTCAGTATCTTAGCACTTCCATACAACAAGGGGGGAGGAGAGGAGTTTGCTAGTTCTGCTCACAGCCATTGAATTCACCAGCCCTCTCATTCCATGTAAGTTCTCTATCATCTTCGCCTCAATGTCACTATTGCATTCAACAGCTCACGGGCTACCCCACAAACCGCTGCTCTCACCTCTGCGGCTCGGCTGGCCGCTGTCTCTCCATCACGGCAGCGGGAGACCACTGGGCACCATGCAGCAGGAAGCCAGCAGCTCCTACCTTGCACTGCTCCCCTTGGGTGCGCGTGTGCCGGACACCGGCTCTCTTAAAGGGACTGTGGAGGAAAAGTCCCTGCAACCCCTGTTGATGACATCGCAGTCTTCGCCCAGTTTAAGGGCAGCTTTCCTGATGCACCCTGCCTCAGCAAAAGCTCCAGCCATGTCCTGTAGTGCGTGTTGCTTGTTCCTGTCTTCATCTGCCCAGCCTGTCCTTATCGTCATCTGCTCAACCTGTTCCAGCTTTGCTTGCCCAGCCTGCCTCAACCCTGTTCATTTCCCTTCCTCTCCCTTGGATGGATACCTGGTCTCAACCCTTGCCTGGACTCTCGCTACACCTGAACACTGCTGGCCTTGACCCTTGCCTGGACTCTCGCAAAGCCTGACCGCTAACTGCCTCTGACTATAGACTGCCATCTCCAGAGTCCTTCAACCTGCTGGCCCCGGCACCCAAAGGCTCAACCTGAGGGCAACGAGGCCTGGAAAAGGTGAAGCTCTAGATTGGTCTCTGCTTTGTCTGGGTCCACCGGCAGGCAGTGAGAACCTGCAGGGCTCCTCCCTACAGGTAAAGCCAATCTCACCTCAGCCCAAATGTCCACAGATACAAGTGCCACTATGTACAAAATAGACAAACCAAGGGTGGAGGATTGCTACTAAGCATGTTCCAAGGTTTAGATGCCCACACATCAGGAGAATGCGGGATGTTCTCCTTTTTTTGCTCAACCTGCAGGTGCAAAACTCTGAAGAGAACTGAACTGAAAGTATCAGCAACAACTCTCACAACTACAGCTGTTATCTTACAGGGAATTCAAATTTTTGGTTTCAATATGGAAAAATCTAAAACAGCAATAAAAGCCAATGAAAGCCTTTGTTTTTATCAAAGGTCTGCAAAACAATTTTCCTCATTAATTATAGGATAGCGATCAAAATAATTGATTGATTCAGTTCATAGCAGGAGAGGATGAAGAAGAGTGGCTTTGGTTAAAGCTTTGTATACAACATAGCCTTTGTAAATGGATAGTGCTGATCCAGTTGGGCCTATAGATAGATTTGTGGTCCCGAAGGCAGAGGGGATGGTGTTGGTACTAGACTCCCTTGTCGAGGACCATGGTATAATGACCACAATTCCAACTGTCCCCTCTTTTTCCAGTGGATGGGCTGCAACCGGGTTCTGTAGAACTTCCTGAAGATCTTTTGTGTACTGTGTCCTCACCCCAGCTGTCAATAGGATTCCTGATATTGCAGTCAGCAGTTGCTGTGGGCTGTCCTGCAGGATCATCTTTGGATATGGACTGCAAAGTGTCGATAAACACCACCAGCCCAGGAGATACTTACTATAGTGAGCAAGCTGGGGCTGGGCAGACTTTGAATAATGGAAATTTGGTAAGAATATTAAGCTCAAGGATCCTTGAGATCTAAACTTATTCTTAGGAATCCAGAGAATATTATTCTCCCAGAGATATGGGTGGCCTTTCTGCAACCAGAGGCTGCTCTTTCCTCTACAGTGGCTCATGTTCTGGTAGAATCCTTGGAAACTAAAGATTTTGGAGCAAGATGCCTGTATTAAGGAGCACACTAATGGGAGAATTTTCAAAATGTTATGTGCATAAAAATTAGCACAAGAACATATGACTGCGTACCCTGACTAACGAACTAACTCTCTCCAAAGATACGTCTTGACCGCCTGACTGATCCGCGACCTCTCCTTTGCTCTCCCTTCCCCCACCCCTGTAGGTATTCTCCTCCTCCTCCCCTCCATCTATTACTTCCCTTTGCTAATTATCTTCACTGCCCTGTTTTAACTCCCTTGTTAAAACTAACATGTACATATGTATATTATTCCTGTATATAATTCCTGTATTATCTTCTCCTGCCCCTGTTAACCCTCTCCCTGTTAATGTTAATATTGTAAAGCTGGTTGCTAAGTTATGTTATATTGTGAACCGAGGTGATGTTTTTCAAACGTGCCTCAGTATATAAGAAACCTTAAATAAAATATGAACATAAGAACTTGCCATAGTGGGTCAGACCAAAGGTCCATCAAGCCCAGCATCCTGTTTCCAACAGTGGCCAATCCAGGTGACAAATACCTGGCAAGTACCCAAACATTAAGAAGATCCCATGCTACTGATGCCAGTAATAGCAGTGGCTATTCCCTAAGTCAACTTGATTAATAGCAGGTAATGGACTTCTCCTCCAAGAACTTATCCAATCCTTTTTTTAACCCAGCTATACTAACTGCACTAACCACATCCTCTGGCAACAAATTCCAGAGATTTATTGTGCGTTGAGTGAAAGAATTTTCTCTTATTAGTTTTAAATGTGCCATTTGCTAACTTCATGGAGTACCCCCTAGTCTTTCTATCATCCAAAAGAATAAATAACCAATTCACATTTACCCTTTCTAGACCTCTTATTATTTTAAAGACCTCTATCATATCCCCCCCTCAGCCGTCTCTTCTCCAAGCTGAACAGCCCTAACCTCTTTAGCCTTTTCTCATAGGGCAACTCTTCCATCCCCTCTCTGTATCTTCCCCAGTATAACTATCTTTTTTGGGATGCGGTGGCCAGAACTGTACACAGTACTCAAGGTGTGGTCTCATCATGGAGCGATACAAATATATTATAACATTTTCCATTGTATTCACCATTCCCTTCCTAATAATTCCTAACATTGTTTGCTTTTTTGACTGCTGGTGCACACTGAGCCGACTATTTCAATGTATTATCCACAATGACGCCTAGATCTTTTTCCTGGGTGGTAGCACCTAATATGGAACCTAACATCATGTAACTACAGCAAAGGGTTATTTTTCCCTTTATGCATCACCTTGCACTTATCCACATTAAATTTCATCTGCCATTTGGATGCCCAATCTTCCAGTCTTGCAAGGTCCTACTACAATTTTTCACAATCAGTTTGTGATTTAAACTACTCCAAATAATTTTGTATCATCTCCAGATCTTATCACCTAACTCATCATTTCCCTTTCCAAATCATTTATAAATATATTGAAAAGATCCGGTCAAAGTACAGATCTCTAAGGCACTCCACTGTTTACCCTTTTCCATTGAGAAAATTGACCATTTAATCCTAACCTCTGTTTCCTGTCTTCTAACCAGTTTGTAATCCATGAAAAGACATCACCTTCTATCCTATGGCTTTTTATATATACACTTGTAAGTAGCATCTTCTCGCGTATTCCAAATTTTACAAAATATGCACATGGATTTTCACCTTCACACTCAGAAGTGCATGCATAAAAAGGGACTATCCAGGGTCATTGCAGGGCATGGCCAACATTTACATGTGTTAAGTTGCTATTTTAAAAAGTTGCTTATGCCAATTTACTCATGTGATTTCATGCCTGCTAATTATATAAAGTGATATTAAAATTGTTTATTGCATACTAATTTATTTATTTATTTATTTATTTATAGTTTTTATATACCGGGAGTTCCTGTATACAATACATATCACTCCGGTTCACAATTAACAGAAGAACTACTGCCGGGGGGCAGTTTACATGGAACAAATCTTGGAACAAGTAAGAACAGTTGATCTAAATAAATAGGAAAAAAACAAAACTAAGCTCACTTTAGATAGTCTTGATTAAATAAGGCAGAAAAACCGTACATTAAAACCAAAGGACAGGGTTGTTAAATCTTCTAGTTCTTAGCTCTCAGGGAATGCTTGCAGGAAGAGCCAAGTCTTGAGTTTTGCCTTAAAGGTAATATGGCACGGCTCAAGGCGGAGGTCTGGTGGTAGAGAATTCCAGAGAGATGGGCCCGCAGTTGATAGAGCGCGTTTTCTCAGGGAGGATTTTGCAGGCTGGGTAATCAATCTGTTTTGGTATGCTCTTCTAGTCGGCTTATCCGAAGTATGAATTTGTAGCTTGAAGGTTAAGTTGAGTGGGGATATGTTATGTAGGGCCTTATGAATCATCATGCTGCTTTTGAACTGTATCCTGTATTTAATGGGGAGCCAGTGGAGGTGCTGGAGGATTGGGGTGATGTGGTCTTTTTTTTTAGCGTTGGTGAGAATTCTTGCTGTGGCATTTAGGACCATCTGGAGAGGTTTGGTAGAGCATGCGGGGAGTCCCAGCAGAAGTGAATTGCAATAATCCAGTTTCGGGAGAATGATGGCCTGGAGCACTGTGCGGAAATCTCTGTAGCGTAGAAGTGGCTTTATTTTCTTTAAAACTTGTAATTTAAAGAAGCATTCTTTGGTGGTGTTGTTAATGAATTTATTGAGGCTGAATCTGTCGTCTAGAATTACACCCAGATCTCTGACTTGCGGTGAGGTGGAGTATCCTGAGGTGTTTGGAGAGTTGCTGGAAGTAGTCAGGGTAGATTTTTCCGGTGCTATTATAAGGATCTCCGTTTTATTTATTTTATAGCTAGGTGGGGGATATGTGTGAACTGGAGAGAGTTCTGGCTGAAAAACTAGGAGGGGTCTCAATGTTCTGGAGGAGGCTGAGCAAACAGGTAGACTAATTGTCAAAACTAATTTTCTCTGAGTTCATGATTTATGCAGGTAAATCCCAATATAATTAAGTCCTATATATTTTAGTGTGCAAAATGTATGGGTGTACATTTTTTAAATACAGTAAATAGGAAAATATGCTAATTTAATTCATTGATATACATTATTTCAATGCACTGTATGTATTCCTGTGTAAGCCTACATTCACATGTATATTGCAGGGTAGAGATATATATATTTTTTTTAAATAAAACATGCGTATATCATATGTACAGGTAATAAAATACTAATGTTGATCTGCTCACAGCCATATATGCATGCATATACCACAGTACACGTTTGTTTGAAAATTATCCTCTAAGAGTATTCAAGATTTTAAAGATCAGATGAAGATTTTACTGAGGTCAAGGACTCTTGTTAACGAGGCCCAATTCATCAAGGCATTCATCCTATTCAGTGCCTATGGGAAAGAGCCTTAATGAAATGGGCTTTTATTTTGTATTACAACCAGTTCTATAATACTATTTTGTGACAATTGCCTATTATGGAAATTAGGTCATCTTTACAAAAGTTGTATGCTGTTAAATGATTAAAGTCTTTTGCTCCGTAACATAATCTTTAATGGATAAAGTGGCCAACATCTTCATGCAAATGAGCAGATTATGTATCCTTAGAATGGATTCTGACAAGTTAGCCACATGTGATTAAAATTCATTTTTCTGTAATTAAAATGATTCATATAGTGTTTAGCAGATTATCACAAAGTATTAAAAGGAGAAGCAAAATTAATCAACTCGATGGAAGAAATACATTTGTTCTGTGATTACTCAGTGGAACCCAAACAAAAATCCAGAAGAGGTCAAACTTACTATCAACGTACGCAAGTTGAGGAAAAGGTATTTACAGCCACTAACCCAGGGAAATAGACCACCTAAAAGTTTGCGTGGGACTGAAAGGAGGCATCTTAGGGGCCGGTTTAAGACAGGCTTGGAAAACAACATTGCTAGGCGGCACTGTCGAACGCAGACGTTGCTGTTTTCCACTAAAATAAATTCTGCCTGCAGAAGAAAGCCAGGGCAAACTCCGTGAGCCCTCCGTAGCCATGGGCAAGCGCTCACTTTCCCTTTGAAAATTAACTGCCAGCTCACCCACAAGACCTTGCTGTCTGAAGATCGCCCCATTACTTCTATTCATTTCAAGGTCCAAAAAGGCTTAGTTTAGGACATTTTTCTGCACTAGAACAAGCTTCCAACACCATGACGCAATAGACGTCTGCAACTCAAACAACCACACTGCAGCTGAATATCCGGGTAAAAGGTTACCGGGGTAACTTTCCTGCTCACGGACCCTCCAAATCCCTATCTCCTTGTATGTGAATTTAAGGCAAACAAGATATTATAATGCAGTGTGGTCCTGAGCTTCCAAACTAACCATGCCTTTTTGCAATGGCATTTGGGATTCAGCTGGAAGCATATAATTTAATCTTTCATTTTATATTGTGGGGTTTTTTTCCCTTTTCTAATCACCTTCAATATAAAGGAAGTTGAAGAACCAGGAGGCTATGATTGTGTGTGTGTGTTGTGGGGGCTTAATTGGATTTCAGTTCATTTAATCTTTATTTCAGTAATTTCATTTGCTGAATCAAAATAAACATTGAGAGGACCAAATTCAGCCGCTGTCTGGCTAGGAAAGTTAGCCACAAAAATCTTATATGGCTACCTTAGCCATGGTTTTCAGTGGGGCGGGCATGCCACTTAATGTGCCCAGCAAAGTTAGTTTAATTTTATTTTTAATAGTATTACAGCACAAGGAGTATGCAAAACAGATGGCAAACAACTTCAGCTGCAGTATTCAAAATGGCGTGACAAAAGTCAGAGACATGACTAGAGAGATTTGGATTTGCATAATTATTGCCGTGCTTGTTGTTTTGTTTTGTTTTTTTCATTACTGCGTGGTTCCTAGCGTCAACACCACCATCTAGCAGTAGAAGATATGGTGGCACCTAACTGGAGAGCAGCCCGGTAAACTCGAGGTGTCCGTGCAGCTGCACGCAGGTTTTCACGCTTGATGCCCGTGATCCATTAACATTTGCCCAGTCATGGTCGGCAGGTATTTTTAACAGCTGACAATGTAACAGACTGAGTCTTAAAGCAGATGCTTGAAACCGCATAGTGTTCTATGTGACAGAACAAAAATCTATGAATTTGCTGGACTGCATCAATTAATTTTACATTATACCATGGTATCAAACGTTTAAGCAGCCATGCTAGCAAAATGTGTATTTTAACATGATTGGCTTGACAAAAAAAAAAAAAGATCAAGATTCCTTTTATTACTGTTCATTATTCATGCAGAAATGTTGAATCCTTAGCCTAAAAGTGCACCTAAGGAATGAGACTTTTACAATGAGCTGCAACAATAACAACCATTGCACACCATTTATTACAGAAAAGTATAAATACATGGAATAAAAACAAAGGTGGTTTTGGAACATGACCAAAATAGGAAACAGAGCCAAGAAACAGACAAGTTTGTACTTTGCAGGAGCTAACTAGTACTGATCTTTAAAAATTCACAGTAAACATGAAATATGTTAGTGACAGGACTGAACAGTATAAATTGTTTCAATACATCTTCATTCCCTGACTTCCCTGGCACAAAGTGCACAGTCAGGCCATAAATTCTTTAGTACGGTACTGGGATTTAATCTAAGGTTGATAACAAGGAGGTTAACTTTCAAAGACCTTTGTGCAGCCCCATACACATGCATATATGGCCACATATATGTATTTTATAACCTGAGCTTATGAGGTCCACACAGATAATAAAATGATAAAGGGGATGGAACAGCTCCCCTATGAGAAAAGGCTAAAGAGGTTAGGGCTGTTCAGCTTGGAGAAGAAACGGCTGAGGGGGGATATGATAGAGGTCTTTAAAATCATGAGATGTCTAGAATGGGTAAATGTGAATTGGTTATTTACTCTTTCGGATAATAGGACTAGGGGGGCACTCTATGAAGTTTGCAAGTAGCACATTTAAAACTAAATCAGAGAAATTTCTTTTTCAGTCAATGCACAATAAAGCTCTGGAATTTGTTGCCAGAGGATGTGGTTAGTACAGTTAGTGTAGCTGGGCTTAAAAAAGGTTTGGATAAGTTCTTGGAGGAGAAGTCCATTAACGGCTATTAATCAAGTTTACTTAGGGCATAGCCACTGCTATTAATTGCATCAGTTCATCAACCAACCTCTTCCCTTCAATAATAATTCTATAACATATACCAATACAAGGGATGCTTGTGTCCTGGTATTACTTATGTACGGTGGCTATTGTTCAAGGACAGCCAATTTTATGGGTGTCCTTCTTTTTAGCCCTGTCTATTAATCTTTATTATCCAAAATTCAATGTAGATTTTCTATTTTGTCTTTTACTTTTTTATCTAAAAAGATCCCCTTATCTCCCCGTTTTATGAGGCGACCCGCTACTTGTTTGTCAATACTTATCAGGACATCCATCTCAATTGCTTCTCGCGGGGATCGCGTCTGCCTGCCCGACATGGGCCATGTTTCGGCACTCTTGTGCCTGCTTCAGGGGCTACGGGGGGGGGGTTGTGCTGTGTCCTAAACAGGTACTCGATATCTGTTAGTTCTCCAGTGTCATGTTGATAATGTTCCTACTCGTGGACGGCGCCTACCTTCTGTGTCTGACCCCCCCAAGCTGGCCAAAAGTTCCTTTTGGGCCGAACGAGCGTTCCGGCGCGAACCCGCGGGGAATCACGTGACGCCGCATCACTCCGACGTGGCGCCGACGTCACGTGCTCCTCGCAAAGAATTTCAGAAATGGCGTCCTGACCCCGCTGGACCACCAGGGAGTTGTGGTAAGTCTTTGGGGGGGGATTAAGGAAGGTGAGGGGTTTAAATTTTTATTTTGGATCAACAATCGCGATTTCCAACTTATTCAACATAGCTATGTTGAATAAGTTGGAAATCCGATCGTTTATGTCTCATCACTTTTTTAAGTTAAAAAAAAAAAAAAGTAGCGTTTTACATTTATGTTCAATACGAATGCACACCCCTACTTACTGTACATGAGATTCTTATTTCCAGAGAGCCATGGGCTGCTGGTAAAGAGACCCACTTGTTTCTGATCCAATGAAAGATATCACAGTCTCCAGAGAACCTAGTTCTCTTCAGCAGCCTCTGACAAAATAGGGAAGCACACCATTCAAGATGGCTGCATGAATGCTCTGCTTCTCTTTTCGCCAGAGGCACAGACCTGGAGAAATTTTTAACTGGGCTGCTTCGGTCATTTTACTTGACCCCTAACTGGCAATTTATTCATTAAAAATGTATCAGAAGATTTGCTGAACTTTTAGTTAATAATTCAAATTATAGCGTATCTTTGTTTGCCAACATTTCTACCTTGTCGGTGCTCTGCAGCTTTTTTCTTTGAAGTGAGATTCAACAGAAATGACAATCACCCACGGGGTGCATAAGGTCAAGTAATTCAATTGTTTCCTAGCAATAATCTACGTTAATAAATACGGCATGTCCAAATGCAGCAACATTTTAATTTAATAGCACTAACACCGGCCTAATACTGGCTAGCATTATTTGCTAAGTCTGTACTTAAAACTGTGAATAGGTCAAGAAGTATGAGCAAATACTCCTTGCTTTTGCTTTGAATATATTAAAGGCTCAAGGGGCATGAGAAATATTTATTCTTGCTTATGTGCTAAAGTCATTCACAATTATTTGCCAGTTCCTTAGAGCAGACTATTAATTGCTTTCAAAGTTTTGCTTTGCAAAATTCTTCGTGGTGAAATCATGGGCCTGTATAGCAAAGGGTTAAAATGTATAGCTTCCTTGTGGCCTTCCTAGGGCAACATCTATAAAGCAAAATTAATGTCAAGTGGTGACAGAAACAAACTTACTTTTAGCTTCCTTTTACTCACTGTAAAGGGGAAGACATATACAAACAGGCACTTAATGATCACTGTGCATTTTGCGCAATTAATTGGTCAATATGGATTTAATGGAATTTATGATAAATGCCATCATGCCGTAATTAGCAAAAATCTAAACTACAAGCACCTATCACTTCAAGCACCAGTAGATTTGCACTTCTTTGCTGAAAATTTAAAGGAGAATTTTCAAAAGTTTTTGCATGGAAAAATGATCATATATGCACACAAATAACATATATACACTTATATGCTATTTCATGAACATCAAATATATATGCATAAGTTAGGCATAAATTTATTCATGAAGCCTATCAAAAACTGGCATTCCATGGGCATTCTGGAGTTGGGAAAACATTTACATGTTTAAGATTATATTTTCTGAGAAGCTTAAGCATGTAGATTTGGCAGCTTACTTGCGTATATTTACACCTGCTCTTTATTTATTTATTTATTATTTTTTATATACCGACATTCGATCTGAGATATCTGGAGTAAGCGATCGTAAACTTCTTTAATGTGAAATACTGACTAGGTGGGTGGTCTGGGTGAACTGGGGAGAGTTCAGGCTGAAGATCTAGCAGTGTCTCGATGACCTGAAGAAGGACTGGGCAAACTGGTAGATGAATCGGTAAAACTGATTATTTCATTGACATTCGCACATTGGGAAATCTGCCAACTTACACGCATAAAAGCCAACTTATGGGTGATACACGAGTGTAAATTACATGTGAAAAAAACCTCCCCATGTATACTTTTAAAGAGGTAAGAATACATGTGAGAGCAGTTGCACCTCACATAGCCGAATAAAATTCTACTTATCCATCTTTGTGGCAGTTTTGCCTCTACTTAGATAAGTCTTAATAGCACTTCTTATGCAGCCAAGTAAGATAGCCAGATATGTCTTAGACTTATCCAGATAAGTAAGATAGATAAATCTGACTATCTTACTTAGCCAGATAAGTAGCGCTTTTAAGACTTCTCCAGCTAAATAGCAACTACATAGCTGGATAAGTCATAAATTATCTGGCTAATTTGGATATCTATTCATGCGTATCTTTTACAAGTCCTCGAATGTTGCAGGGTATATTTATGTGTATTTTATAACCTGCATATGTTTGATATGCACAAATTATAAAATACTTGGGTAGATCTGCATGTATGCGTGTATGGGCACTCACACAGGTCTCTTAGTTATTCCCTTAGAGGTGAATTTTAAAAGCTGGACGTGCGCCAAGAATCGGGAGACAGGCACACAACCAGCACTAGCTCATGTTCACCCTAAGTGCATGCATAAGTGCCAATGTGTGCACATCTTGCATCAGAAGAAAAAGGGCATGATGAGTGGGCAGTGGTGCATGAGTATTCTGGGGTGAGACCAAGCGATGTGCACGCAAGTATCCATGCACCTGGGCGCTTGCTGATTGAAGTCCAGTGCTGTGTAACTTTACTTCTGCGATGGAAGAGGTCTAAGTTTAAGAAAAAAAAAATTCTGGCATCTTGAGGGGTTTGAGGAGTCTCGGGTAACTAGGGGGAGTGCAGGCTGTATAACCAGGGAGTTTGGGAAGACCTAGGAGAATACTGGGCAAACTGGTCCTTGGCTGGACGCGGGTCTGTTTTAGCACACAGGAAGTTGTGCGTCCATAAGTCAACTTAACGCTGCTGGGCATGCATGAGCTTAAAATTAGGTGCACACGCGCCTAGGCTGTTTTATAACACGCGCGCAAGTTATAAAATGGCTGCATCTCTGGGCGTGCACCAACGCGCAGGTGTATATGTGCGCCCGCGTGCCAGTTTGAACGTTACTATTCCTGGTATTGGCGTAGATTTCCATATCTATCATCTTATTGGCTATCTTATAAATGTTACAGTATACCGTTATAACAGAGCAATTTAGCCCCAGATAAAATGCATCTTTTTTTTTTTTTATCTCCATTCCCACTTCTCATCTGTCTTCCAAAAAGCTTCTGTGTCACAGTAATGAGACATCAATAGATTCTCCTGCCATTTCTCTAATTACCATACCATTCAGAGTAGAAAAGACATATAATTGGAATTTAACTCAGATTTTTAACTGGGCTGCTTCGGTCATTTTACTTGACCCCTAACTGGCAATTTATTCATTAAAAATGTATCAGAAGATTTGCTGAACTTTTAGTTAATAATTCAAATTGTAGCGTATCTTTGTTTGCCAACATTTCTACCTTGTCGGTGCTCTGCAGCTTTTTTCTTTGAAGTGAGATTCAACAGAAATGACAATCACCCACGGGGTGCATAAGGTCAAGTAATTCAATTGCTTCCTAGCAATAATCTACGTTAATAAATACCGCATGTCCAAATGCAGCAACATTTTAATTTAATAGCACTAACACCGGCCTAATACTGGCTAGCATTATTTGCTAAGTCTGTACTTAAAACTGTGAAGAAGTCAAGAAGTTTGAGCAAATACTCCTTGCTATTGCTTTGAATATATTAAAAGCTCAAGGGGCATGAGAAATATTTATTCTTGCTTATGTGCTAAAGTCATTCAAAATACAACTGCAAAGCTGTCATTTTTAACAGACTTGCCTTGTAACTCTGACAACATATGAAATTACAGTACATCTTTAGGTCCCATGTTACATATTATACAGTACTGCACCATCACACTTTCCGTTTATTTCTTGGTGGATCCTCTTCCACCATTATCAGTTACCATGCCTCAAGGTTGTGCTCTGGGCCATCTACTCTCCTCTCTTCACCCTCACTCGCTTGGTGCTCTGATCTCCTCCCATGGCTTTCAAATTTACACCTCATCAAATACTTATAATCTGATGCTATAACATTTTTCCTTCAGGCTTGTTTTCCTTTCTTCATTGGTTGGCATTCTCACTTGTGCAAGCAAAGTTTCTAACAATGAGGTCCATATTCAAAAGCATTTAGCTGGCCAAATGAATATTTGGGAACATATTCGGCTAAATTCTAGCTGGCTAATAAGTCCAGGGACATAACTGAGAGGAGATGAGTTAGCCAACTAAATTAACTGGCTATCTCCGATATTCGGAGTTGATCAGGAGTTAGCTGGCTAATAGCTAGATTTATCAAAATGCGATAATTTTCGCATGAATAATGCCTGTGAAGGAAAAGGGGCATGGCTACGATTTTAGAGCGCTTTGCATAGGTATTTTATCGCAACATGTGTTAAAAGTTATCGCACCCCCATGATATTTGTATGAGAAAGAGAGAGAAACTCTTTATAAGGCTTTCATAGTAGTCAACTATTTATACCACTATAGGAGGATAATCTAGTAACTGGAGGTGAGGTTTTGGTGGTCTAGGGTTTAGGTGCCAGTTTTACATGCAGAGTGAGACATACGAACAGCACAGTACACATCAGTGAAGATTTGATGTGATTTGGAGGAGGAAAGTCACACAAAGATGAGATTTCTACAAAGTTCTCTCACCCTAGCTTGATACTATCCCGGTAGAGAGTCTGGCTCCAAAAGCCTAGACTACCCCCAAAACCTCACTTTGCGTTACTAGTTGGCCCCTTAAAGTGGTATAAATAGTTGACTACTATATGTGCCTCCCCAGAGGCTCTCTCTCTCGCTCTCTACACTCCACTCTCCCTCTCCTCTCCCCCCTCAAAAATGCCTGAAATGGAATTTGTGATATCGCAAATACTATTTTGGGCATATCGCACAGCTTAACGCCAGGAAAAAAGGTGTAGTTATTTGCCCAAACCCATCCCCGATCCCGCCCCTTTGAATAAATTCAGAAAATTTGCATTTGTGCCACGTGTTGCACTACATGTCATGGGCATTAGGGCCATAATACATTTCGATAAATGACCCTGTAAGTCTGATCAGGCCAAAGATTTATCCTAAGGTTATCTAGCTATTGTTTGCTGGCTAACTTTAAGATAGTGTGGCTGCACTATTGAATATATTATTCAATATATTAATATCAATATCAATGTTATTACTAATATCAATATTATATAATATTATATAATATTATATATATATTATATATATAATATTATATTATATCAATGTTATTACTAATGTAATTACCTATACCTAATGTTATTCTCTCCCTTTTCTTCTCTCCTCCCAGTTCTATTACCTTGTTATTTGTAACTGCTTCCTTCTACACAAATAGGTTATTGAATTGTTCACTGTACACCCCTGTTATATGTAAACCGGCATGATGTGTTTGCAACATGAATGCCGGTATATAAAAATTTTAAATAAATAAATAAAATAAATATAAGTCCAAAGTTAGCAAAGTTAGCTGGATAAACTTATCTGCCTATCTAGACTGTGTCTGAATACGGATGTCATAATTCTTAGTCTCTGGCACATAACCACAAGTTATCTACCCTAGTTTCAGGGCATTTAATTTAACATGTCCCTGGAATGTATTTTTAAATTTATTTATTTTTTTTTATTATTTTGAATAACCGTTAATGTGCAGTACTATAGAGTTACGGAAATTTCTGTGCAGTTACCACTAATGGGAATTGCTGCACACTAACAGTTGTTAGTGCGCCCTAATAGAGTTTTTCAAGTTAATAAAAAAATTGAAATATACATTCCAGGTCATATTTTTACTGAACATGCATACACGTTCATGAGCATCCAGAAGGGAGATTACCTAGTTGCCTTTCTGGGCACCCGATTGTCCAGATTTGCGCCTGACTGAGCACCTATATCTGCAACTGAGCGGCCAAATAGGCGGCCAGCAGAGCTCCTATATCGGAACCCTGATCGGCAAAGAATTGTGATTAGTTAGGCGCCTTTCTGGGTGCACAAGCATCCAGATTCGTGCCGAGTGCCTATCTAGGTGCAAATCATTTCCATAAGTACCAACGCCTGTTTTGCCGTGGGTCTTAAATGGGCTCTAAATTTGACAGGGCGCACTAAGTCCTAGTTAGTGTGCACTAACTGACATTAAAAAACAATGACAAAGACTGCCCTGACCAATTTTACCCTTGAAATGGCCCTAAAAACGAAATAACCCAAAAACGAAAAAAACCAAAACCCCAAAATGCTGCACATCCCTAATATTTAGGCTTCCTCTAAAGAAAAGTGCAGCCGCGTTCACACCATGTGCATTGTAGGGGGAAATTTTCAGTCTGTCTGCAGGTGTATGTTTTACCCATGAACCTTGCCCCAGTTTTCACAGCAAGGCATGAATGCTCTTTTCTTTTGAAAGCTGCTGCAGGTACGAAGTCTGTGCAATCACTTGCTCCTGGTTTATCTGTGGGCAGAATCTTGCTGGAAATGTAAGCTCGAAGATTTGAAAATGCCACCCGCACATGTAATTTCTCTGCCCGCAGCCTGGGGACGCCTCCTCTCAGCACGCCTTGTTCCACAGAGCATGAACGTTCAGCCAGACTGAGGGAGGGCAGTTTCCAGAGAGCCGATTTATGGGGGTAAATTGCTATTTACGGACATAAACGGCTTTGAAAATTGCCTTCCCCCATTCATAAGCATTTGCTGTTACTTGTAAATCCTAAATTTCCACTTTTCACACTCGGTAGTAGTAGTAGTGCTCCATTCTGGCACTTTCTTACCATGTGCAAAACCAAAGTCGTTTTTACTTTTCTCACTTTCTAAGATTCTTTGAAACGTTCTGTGTCCTTTTGTAGTCTCCATAACAACATCTCTCTGTCTGGTGTTTCATCCTGTCCGGACATCATCAGGTGATGAACGCTGCAACCTCCTTGCGGTATAAAACACAGCCCCCTCTCCCCCTTTAAAACAGCTAAAGCACATCAAGTTTATAAAAACTCTCAAATGGGATTTAAATGTAGCACATCCAGCTGCCCTATATATACACCTCTACCCATTCTTCTGACTCTACAAGCATCTCCTTAGTCGGCAGACGTACTGGCCACAATTGAAGAGTTCACAGATCATCACATCTCATCAAAACGCACAGCAAACCAAGTGCAAGGATGCTGCTCAGACACGGCACCGATGCACCACCAACCACGACACAAGTTCATCAGTACCCCGATGTGTCCTCTCTGGTAACACACTACTTGCAAGGAATATAAAACAAGTGGTGCATTAAGGAAACCTATAGTCTGAGAGAGAAAATGCATGCTCCTTTAATTTACCTTGAAGGATGTGTGTGTATATGGAGGTGAAGGATGACAGTGTTCAGCTCTCCGTGACAAACCAGTAGCATCCAAAGGTGAGTCTGACATTCAGTGTCCACAGGCCTGAAACAATCCCAGTTTAAGTGGTGCCGGACAAATTTACAGTAAACAGTATCAGAGATTATCATCAAGGCTACAGGCAGCTCTTTCATTACCAGAAGACATGGATGTATTCAAAGAGATTGAGTTCAGTGCCAGCCTAATGACAGTATGAGAGGGTGATGTATCACCTGACATAAGAAAAATCACACTTACAAATGACAAGTTAAACTCTCTCAGACACTAAAAGGAGTAAAAACAGATGCTACAGTCTAAGATTGAATTCAGAATAAAAATAAACCTGAAAAATATAAACTTACATATATATAGCGCAAAAGAAGCAGCTCAGGGTTTACCAGGAAAGCAGCATTAGTGCTCTGTAGAAGGAAGTAACGCTACATTTTAAAGACCAATTTTAAATTGTGAGCTAAAGAAAGACCAAAAAAATTGCAAAAATCCTTGTATGTTAGTTTGCCTGGTTCGGACTTTGAGAAATCACTGCTGGTTGATGTCAGTCTTACAGAGTGTCAACATTGTGAGAAAAACATCTGGCTTTATGATATGCATACAGATGCTGTAGCGTGAGTGTTGTAGGAAGTGTCAAGAAGCAAGTAGATGTTTTTGATTGGTTGAAGTGGTAGTGTCATTCCTATAATAAGCTGCTCTGGTCCGCCATGTTTTATGAGACAGATGAGATGGGGTCCAAGGGAGAAGAGGTCAGTGTGCTTTGTGGTGTGTTGAAAGTTTCAGTTTTAGATATTTGTTTTATTACATATATTTTGTTTGCTTTGCAATTAAAAAGTTTGCGAAATATATTGTGTCAAAACGCCATCAGCTTTGGGTGGTGTTGTTTTTGTTGATCTTCTATGCGTTGTTAAGTATTGTTTTTCTATTTCTTTTTTGGAATATCTGAATTTGTTAGAACATATGCATAGCACATGAGCTTATTGTGCTTTTTTTCTCCGATACGATTCAAAGTTCCTGGAGAGCACAGGACCCGCAGATCGAGTTTTATGCTCTCATTATGGCTGATACCATGAGTTATTAATGGCAATTACAGGGTTTCCTTCACTTATTTTGTGATTTGCAGTTAAAATCAGCCAACAAATCCCTTATTTCAAAGATAAAAAAAAATCCTGTAGAAAAAACAAATTCACTAGCATAACATTCTTCAGCACTTGCCTCTAACAAAAAATCCAGCCACTTCATCTCGGGTTTCATTTTCAACGTAGCATTAAAACGATCCAAAGAAAAACAAACCACGGCAATCAGCAACTTCATTTTAACTGCTAGACTCCTGAAATATGACCTGCTACATAACTGGATGTTTTCTTCCTAATACGTTTGTCAATTACTAAATCAAACTCTAGTAAACAGGTCAAAGAACTGTTAAGTCATTGGACTGCTGGAACTTCATAAATATTGTGTGCCTCAATCTAGCATGCAACAAATCACACTTTTTTTTTTTTCAAAAAGTGAACATAGGCTAAAAATGTTTGGCAATTATTTTGCTGCTCTCTTACCATGTATTTTTTTTTTAAACCGTTCATGTAACCAACATACATTCTTGAAAGAATGTATGTTGGTTACCAGTCTCAGTGTAGGGCATCCTTCACTTGAAGGTCAATTTCCAAAACGTTGCGTGCATAAAAACGAGCATAGACATGCGTAAGCGGCACGTACTTGTGTATATGCTATTTTACTAAGTTCAAGTATACACACATAAATAGGATTTGCGCATAAATATACTCATGTAAAAAAGGGGCAGTGTAGTGGTGTTCCAGGGCGGGGCTAACATTTACACGTACAATTTGCTATTTTATAAGAGACTTACATGTGCAGATTTGGCGGCTTACTTGCGTATATTTACACTTGCTCATTATCTGGCATAAGCGATATTAAAGATCTTTATTGTGAAGTACTGAGTGGATGTAACGGGGGGTATAGGCTGAAGAATCAGGAGAGTCTCGATGACCTACACATGGACTGGGCAAACTGTTGGGCTAATTGGAAAAACTGGTAATTTCCTTCTTGTGCTCATGTTGGAAAATCTGATGACTTACACGTATAAGCGCTGACTTAGAGGATAACTTTCAAACAACTGTGCATGTTGGCATATACCTGCGTATATGGCCATGTGAGTTTTACCATAGTATTTTATAACCCATGCGTACGATATACAAGTTTTATAAAACACGCATATTTCTACCCCACAACATTCGTGCATATGTAGGCTTACACGCCAATACAGGCAATGCATTTGAACTACATATATGAATGCATTGAATGCGTGTATTTTTCCTACCTGTTTAGAAAGGTATATGCGTGACAAAGTAGGACAAGCGTATATCGGAATTTATACACATTAGTCAGTGTATTTCAAAACATGCATGCATTAAGGAAATTACCAGTTTAACCAATTAGTTCACCAGTTCGCCCAGTCCTTCTCCAGGTCATCGAGATCCTCTTGGATTTTTGGCCTGATCTCTACCCAATTTACCCGGACCTCCCAGCCAGTCAGCACCACACAATAAACAGCTTTAACATCACATGTGAGATAAACAGCAGGTATAAAATTGTTGCGACGGTCGCTGTCCGACATCTCCACTCCACCCTCCTTACCTCCTCAGTGACTCCCTCTTGCTCAAGTGGAAGGTTGGCTGCCACGGCATCATTCTGCCAACTCCCTCCGGCGTCCCCGGAGCGGCTCGACACTGCAATCCACCATGATTCACAAGAGCCTAAGGGTGCGCGCGCGTGGCACAGCCCCGACTGATATACTAGCGGTGGCGCGAACCTCAGGGGCGTCCCCCTAAGATGACGTCATCCGTACCGGATATATAAGGACTCAGAAATCGCTAACTATTGAGTTAGCAAGGACCAGTTTTGCACTCTCCTAGCTACTCTGCCTCCTTGGACTTACCAGGGGTACCCACTTCTCGGGGGCCTCGCTCTCTCTTTGTTTTTCAGGTCACAGTCAGGAACCGGTACTTGCTCCTCGAGGGCCCATGTTCCCGGACTGGTTCCTAGACTGGGCTGCCTGGAAGTCATCGCTCCCTACCACACCAGTGAGTTACATTCTCTCTCTCAGAGCTTTCCCTGGAACCAGGTACTCGCTCCTCGAGGGCCTAACTCATTCCAACACCTGGACTACTTCTAGAGACTACAGTGTGAGTGTTACCATCAAGGTTCTGTTCCTGAACTCTGCATATTCTGCCTACTCACTATATTTCACTTTCTCTACAGCTCAGCCTCCAGGGATCGCTGGTCCAGAACCTGAGGGACTACAGCCCTACCGGGCACTTCCAGCTCACTACGGCCACCTCTGGTGGTTCAGTAAACTGTTTAATAAAAGAACTAGTGTGTGTCTGTCTCCATACTCTGAGCCTGGACCGGTGGTCCCTCTCGGGATCTTCCCCCGGGGGCGTGGTCATCTGCCACCGGCCCAAGGATCCACCCACAACTACCTCAAACACCAACAAAAATTAAGCAAGTAATTGTCAAATCTACGTACGTCTTTTAAAATAGCCACTTACATGCATAAAATGTTGGCCCCCTCCCCAAAATGCTCCTACATTGCCCCATTTTACACACATGTGTGTGCATGCGAAAGTGAAAATACGCGTATATTTTCAACTTTTGTAACTTATGGATTATGAAAGTAGAGGCCACTGATGAACGTAGATGCAATTTTTTCATGTTATTTCATATATTCACTCCTAAGACTTTGCTACAATTTTGTGCCTGTGAGAACAAAGCTGAATGACTCAGGCCTTAAAAAGATTAAACAGAAATGTGCTATGACCTCCGAGATGTGATGCAATTCTTCATGCTTTCTTACGCCTGTATTATGTGATATTGAGGTGCGGTGGCTCGGCAACTCTACAGCATAACGGGGACATG
The DNA here is from genome assembly GCF_901001135.1 of Rhinatrema bivittatum. NCBI lineage: Eukaryota > Metazoa > Chordata > Amphibia > Gymnophiona > Rhinatrematidae > Rhinatrema > Rhinatrema bivittatum. Next base: position 12,629,923 of record NC_042631.1, read on the forward strand.
GGCTGCTTCTCAGTAACAGCACAGTGAGATATATTGTAAAAATCTTGCAAGAAACCATAGTGGACAGAGTTGATCCTCTCAGCTTTGAGGAGGAACTACTGTGAAGAGAACCAGCTTACAAGCAATTAGACAGGAATCAGACTTTCTACTATTTAGAACAGACTGTCTGGGTGTGGTAGTGTGCGGGAACTGTGGGGCAGCAGTTTTAAGAGAGATTTTTCTGGGGCCCATGTTTACACTTCTGGACTTTAAGATGAAGATTACTCACAACCAGGCAAAGCTGGTTGAAAAGGGCCCTTCTTTCTACCTTCCTCACAGGATGCCAAGAAAGTGGAATAGCTACGTTATTTTGACTACAGACAACACTTTTAGCAGACCCATTAGCTTTCCAAGGTTTCAGTGAAGATCTAACTTAGAATTTCAAACAATGTTAGGAATGATTATCAAATACAGTAATGTAAAGAACATGACAATAGTTTTGTTTGCGTTTTAATACTGAATGATGAAACATATCTTGATCAAAGCATGTTACATGCTAATAACAATGCAGTCATCCCTGAAGTAGAATTTGACAGCAATCATTTCTGTGGGATAATGCACACAAGGTGGAATCCAGCCGGGACTCTCAGGGCTCAGTATCCCACTCCTTCTACAGAGTGCAGCGATATCTCCCAGGTACATGAGACAATGTGTCACTGAAAACAGCAACGACTTTCCAGAACTCTTAAACTCCTCATCAATATTTCTTTCTGGAATCCATAAAAAGTCTTAAGCCATGACTGTGCTTTCTGTCAGGCATGGGCTACAAAAGTCTTCTCGTTTATTGTGAGCAGTTTTTCAGTATAGGACTATAAAACGGGTCTTAGAAGGAATTACTTTATTTTGATGCAGTGCCATCTGCAGCCATAAACTACTTGTCAAACTGAAATAATAAGCAAGTAGAATTTGAGCCTAACTCGTCTTTTTTTCCCAGGACTAAACATATTCAATTCATTATCAGAGACCGCAGGCGCATACATATTGTGTATTTACCACATGTCCACGGGGCACATTTTCTGCATTCAGTATTTTACCTTTAATGTTATTAGGTTTTATTTCTTCATCTTATCTGTCGATGTTTCATTTTGGAGAAGGATGACAGAAGGTGCATTGTTTGTCTAGAATAATATTGGCACTCTGTCATCATTCTATAGCAACTACAAGCTACAGCTCTGCACTCATACTTCACTATATGCTTTGTCCTGTATGTGACTGGTTATATATGGTATCCTGTGTCTGAGTGACAGATGGTCACTTATTAAACTTCTCTGCTATCTTGTAAAAAAACTTTTGTCAGTTCTTGCTAGTTCCAATCGGCCCTGGTTTCCTGTTTCCATTGTGTTTCCTGGTTCATGAATGTGAGAACAGTTTTTTTTATCTGAATAGTCAATCAGTGATAAGCATTGTAAGGTGCTTACACAACATGAGATGCAAAACAGTCCATTACCTATTAACACATATAAATATAATGTTAAAATATGCAAAAGTGAACACAGAGTCATTAACACAAAATAACTTGTTTAGTTAGGTTTTTGAGATAACTCCATATTTATCTGCTAAGGCATTTTCCATACAATGAACTGTTGAAGGTCAAAGGGTCATCATATGAAGCTGAAGAGAAAGAGAACTTCAGAAGGAAGGTGAGAAAATAATTTTTTTCATTGAGAGTATGGTAGACATTTCTAACAGTTCCAACAGTGGTTATAGGAGTCAAAACATGTCCGAATTTAAGTAAGCATGAGACAGAAACAAAGGAACATTAGTGGCAGAGAAAATCAAGAGGACCACGGATTGCATTAAGACGTGTGACAGCACAGTAGGCAGACAAAAATGTGCTGAGTAGCACTACTGGTCCTCTTCTGCTGACATGTTGATGTTTCTATGTTCCACAGAGGACATGCATTCCTTCAGTTGTTACTGTACCTGCTATGGATCCGCAGCACTTTTCCTGTCCTATCTATCTATACTTGTCTACCTTCTCCCTCAGGGCACAGTAATAAAGCACCTATAGATTTTAGGATTAAGATGTTTTGGCAAAGTCCTAAATAAAGTTGATGAAGGCCTAGTTTGCAAGGGATAGCTAGCATGTGAATCCACATATCCAAGTATTTGGGAAGAAGGTTAAAAGAACACAGTCTGCAATAATTCTAGAAAACAGTCTTATCAGTTTTATAAAGTAACTGACTTATTGTTGCACAGAGCTGTCAGACTGAATATAAATACTTCATAGAAAAAATTATTCCTCTTGTTCCAGATCTCTCTACCCAACTTCCCTACAGTATTATTGACCTCCTAACTCTGGAACATAAGACTGAATTTGGTATTACTAATGTAACAGAATATAGTGCTCATGTAGTGATAGACACAAAAAAAAAAAAGACACTGTTTATAACAATCTGTGCCTATTGTGTGCTAAAAATTAATATGAGGCAAATATATGTTTTCAAGTCCCTGGTGCCTGTGTATCACAAGCACGGGAGTGGGATGCAGTGGAGGGTTACATTATGTAATCCAGCATCATATTCTTTTATCAATATATATGAAAGCTTATTTTTCTAAATTGAATTAGCTTGACCTATATATTTATGTACTGTATATGGATGAACTGCTGAAGCTGGCAATGGTGTGGTCAGAGTATTATAAAAAAAACCCTGACTTACGCAGTAGAATTGGGATTTGCGTTTCTAGGCACGCACCCACTTAAAATTGGGTGCACATATGCGTGCGACCAGGCTGGTTTTTTTTTTTTAATTCAGACATACATGCTCCGACGCACACGTGCCGATGTGTGCCTGCGCGCAGGTTTGAAAGTTACCGTCTTAGCGTTTCCATGAAGGCAAATGAAGGATCATCGTTATGTCAATGTGTTTGCACTGTGCATGGTAAACCCCAAAGCATGATTTCCCTTCTGCTTTTTACCCAAGGGCTCACCAAGGCTTTACCAGCAGCAAGTATTGCGGCTCTGTGATGTCGGGCATGTACAGGAGAGCCATTGAGGCTGAATACATCTTACCACACCGCTCTTTGCAAACGAAGACGACACACTATCAGGGGGTCTTCATTAAACAAATCCACATATAGTCGCATCACAAATAGGTCTACTCCAAAATAAAAAAAAAAAAAAGTCGACACACCACAGGGTATATTCGAGCACTGGGGGACAGCTCCTAATGTACAAGGTGCAGGGTGTTAATAAAGTTGTATAAATGGAGAGCTCTTGCCATGATTGCTGATATCTGTTGAAGCTGATGTGTCCAAAGGGCACTGGAGCCATTTTGAGTCTTAAACCTGAACAGAATGTAGCCCCCCATCCCCTGACTAGTCACAAAATCAGGGTGGGGGGGTTAGTCCACAGGTAAATAACTTTAGACAGTGGGCCCCCTCCCCCTCACACACATTTTATAAAAAGATGGCTTTGAACAGGGCATCAGCCGGGAAGGAGGCAGACCTGAACCCCACCAGGACAGGGGAGACACTGTAACGTGGGAAAGATCAACTCAACACGGAGGGAGGAGGAAGTAGGAGAGGAAACACACAAACGCATCCGTGAGCAGGTCAGAAAAAAATCAATCTTCCTTTATTTACACAAGGAAAATATATTTCCAGGCAGTAGGTTACCAGAGGACAGAGGTTTTTTGCTGCCCTTGGCATTGTTAGTGTAGGCAAAAGCCACCGCAGGCGTTGAAAGGCTGGAGGCTGAACAGCAGCCTAAGCTCCAAAGGCTTGATTTCACTCAACCTGCCACAGATTCTTTTAAAGGGGGATTTAGGATTTTCCGCAAATGTATCCATGGGTCTGGCTTTTTTCATCCTTAGGTGCCAGTGGCGTCACACAATCTCTGCTTCTCTATCAGCTCCATAAAAGTGTTTATTTAATACAACTGGCAGCACTATTTTCAGATTTTTGTTTATATCTTTTAACTTTTGGCTTCTATAATTTATCCAATCTGATAACAAGAATCTAAGCAATCTCACAAGTCTTTTAAAATAGTGAAATGGCATTTTATACAATAGCAGATGAAGTTTAACAGAATGTTTTGTACTGAGCATTTCAGACAGTTTTCCAAGTTGGTAACATATCAATTAGCATTCTTAAATGGGAATGTTTTATTGATACATAATAAATCATTATGCCTCACCACTGAATTAGGCTTTTAAAGTGAAGAGAGCAGGAGACATTTTCTTTGACAGGTCGGGGGAAAAAAAGCAAATGAAAAAAAAAAACAACTTTTAATAGATGGTTGTGATGCGATTGCTAATGATTACTAGTTGGAAAATGATCACTGGGCACACGGCAGGAAGAGGATGTTACCCACACTGTGTCCTGTCTCAGGAGAGCAGCGCATCGCCACAGATCCTGCCCTGCCAGCCCCGGCCCACAGCAAATCCTGCACCAGGCAAAAGAAAAACAAATTACATTCTCAGCTCAAAATGTCCCTTTCTGAATACCAGCACAGGTACTCTCAGTGCTGGTGATTTTATGTTCCCCGTTGTATGAAACATTTTATGCAAATAAGATCTAAAAATGCTTTACAAATTCATACTTCAGAAATATATATCATGTACGTATATGAGGGGACCCTTAGGAGGTTGCCATGGTAAAGGGTTAATCCATTCCCTGGTATAGAATGTTCCAGCATGGAGGGTGAAGGTGTAACAATTGACTTTTGCCAGTAGGTGGCACTGCAGAGCCTTAGCAAAGGAAGTTTTATTTTAAGCTTTTGCTTTGCGTTTCCTCTGGAATAGTGAAACATGGCGGTCACTGTGAGATCCAAAGGAAAAAAAAGAGAGAGTCCCCTCCACCTGACTGGAGGAGAATCTAAGCTGTAAATTAAAGAAGAATGGAGCAAGCAAAATAAGGAAATGGAGTTAGCCTGAGCGCCAAAGAACTTAAGCCATGCCAAGAAGAGAGAAAAGGAATGACTGTTTCCTAAAGTAACGTTTCCTACATGCTGAACTGTGTCTTGCAAGTTCAAGAAACGATTGCCTTTTATAAATATTTTCTCAAGTAATGACACTTTACTTTGGGATCCACCATCTCCCGTATTTCTGCTTTGGCCTAGAAAGTGTCTTGCATTTCACTGGAGGGCCCGGGAGAGCTCTCTCTCACCCAAGAGACAAGAACCCCAATATTACAAATTCTGGTTTCTGTGACCGATGAGCTAGGAGGCTGCATATGAATGCATGCGGAGCAGATGGGCCTGGCAGAATATTTCTGCTGCTTCATCTCCATAAAAGCTTCCAAAGGTGAAAAGAGGCAAAGATAATTTTTTTATTTTATCGTTGCTGTCCTTTTGCAGTTTGTCTGCCCCAGGTTCGTTGCTGGGATGGATGGGAGAGAGAATAAAACGTGTGAAAATCTCCTTTAAGTTGTGAATGAAGGCTCATGGCCCAATGGAAGCCAGTTCTGGATTCACCAGGAAACCCAAAGGAAGCAGATGCAAAGTGCCAGGCAAAACCCAAGCAAAACCAAATGCAGAAAGGTGTACTTGGGATTCTGATGCTCATTAATGCGGTCTGATGCATCCCATAATTCACAGGGCGATGACCAAAGGATCACGTTGGACACAATGTAAAATAACGGGGATGGTCACCCAGAGGGCTTAAACCTTGCGACTGCTCAACTCTCCCAGAGCCTGGTCACACTGGGAAGTGGCCAGTTGCTTCCAGTTTGGCAGCGCTTTTCAGTTTTCTGAAATATCTATGAAAGCTTTGTGGCCACAGTAATATCACAGCTGCCAGACGATGAGGTTCCACTGCTGGCTGGGAAGGATGACCCTGAGGCATCTCCCTCACAGGAGTCCAACGTCAATTCTGCAATCTTAGGCATGGCGTTTTAAACAGAAGAACGTCTCCTTACCTGGGCAGTAAAAATAGGTTTGATTGCTTGCCTTCAGATCCCTAATAGGGTTTCACAAATGCTTCCCTCCATAGCAGCAGGCCGGGCTCTGTTGCATTCCAGGATTGCTTAGAGGGTCAAGGGAGAAGTTGGATCTCACGGTCTGTGTGTGTACAGCCAAGTGCCACAGTTCCTGCCGGGCTGCAGCACTTCCTTTCCATAGTCATGAACATAGGGAGCACATTTCACTTTGCTGCCTGCGTTTGCATCTTAATAAGTACATTTTCAAAGGGGTTACGTGGAAAATTAGAATATACGTGTGTGAGTAGCCTGCATTTGCATGCATGCTATTTGTTTTATAAACACTGAAAGTACAGGTGTATTTTTGGTTTCTCACACGCACTTTTGGCAGTACAAGAAAGGGGTGGACTAGGGGATGTTATAGAGTGGAGTCAAGCGGTACATGTGGAAGTTACTGTTTTAGAAGAGGCATTCATGTATACATTATCTAACTTACCTGCGCAATTTTAAATCTGCCAATTAATTAGTGCAATGTATTTATTTATTTATTGGGTCTTATATACCGTCACTCGGGTTCCAAGGCAACTGTTCACAGCAATAAATATATTATAAGCAATAAAACAATCAAATAAAATACATATAGAACTTAAAAATTACAACCAATACAGCATTTCATAAAATAATCCTAAAATGCATCAAAAACTCCTGTTCACTCCTCCTTTCTCCTGAGATAAGCCACTGAATAAACTCTAAAATACCTAAAACCTTAAACAATAAAATCGGAACATTAATACATAAAACAGTAAAAACAGTAAAGAAAAGCATAAAACAGAGTGATTGGAATATGCCTCCTTAAAAAGCCATGTTTTTAATCCTTTTTTAAACTGTTTAAAATTCACCTCCATTCTGATTTCTACCAGAAGCATGTTCCATAAACTCGGACCTGCCAATGCTTGATTTAGACGAGCTGATTGGACTGAAGGCACGTTTGTAGCGGAATGCAGATTTCTCTGAGGAACGTGTAATTTAATAGCTGCGTTTAGCCAATCTACTTGGTGTCCTTAAATCAATTTATGTAAAATACAGAGAGATTTAAATTTAACTCTGTATTCAATTGGTAACCAGTGCAAACGAATTAAAGTTGGTGTAATATGTTTGATTTTTTTTTTCCCAGTCAAAATTCATGCTGCTACATTCTGAAGTACCTGTGAAGGTCGGATAGCAGAAGCAGGTAATCCTAATAGTAGGGAGTTACAATAATCCAAATAGTAATGATTGTAAAACTGTACGAAAATCATTCAGCTCAAGCAATGGTTTCAGTCGCCGTAGAATTAGAAGCTTGTCTGCAATTTTTGGAAGGGAGGTCTAGATGAACTGGTAGGGGTTCAGAATGAAGTGCTAGAGGGTCTAGGTGAACTGCAGATGGACCAAGGGAACTGGCAGAGCTACTGGAGAGCTGGTTAGTTTTAAATATTTGTGCAAGAAAAAAAAAGAAACACACGTATGTTATAAAATACCTGGTTTTAAGTATACATGTTCTATTTTTTTTTATTTTTTTTTTTTACGCACCTAAAATGTAAGTCTATAAAACAGGTGGGCAAAGTAAGCTCCTTTATTGCAATGGAAATATACACGCATTGTGAAGCCTATGGGCATACTTTCAAGAGCATGAGTACTTGGTATCTCATGAGCTGTGCAGCTCCCTGTATGCAGTTTATAAAATACTAGGATAAATCTCCACGCGGCCACTGGCGCACAGACATGCAGTAACAAGTAGGTTTGAAAGCTTTCTTCCCTGCCAATGAAAGGAATCTATCTGGGTAGTATCCCTGTGAAAATGTGCTAATACCTGAGCAGTTACAAAAAAGTTATCCTCTCAGTTTGCCCCTGCCACCTGTGAGGATGGCGTTAGGTATGGGAAAGTTATGCCCTGGGCATGTTTGGTGAAACAGGGGTTGTGAGATTTAGGTCCCTCTGAACAGGGCAATGCGTCACCCAGGGAGGTCCAGACAGCTCACTCCTTAGTCAGCCAACTAGAAACCTTTAAAAATTGTCTTGTTTCTGTACTCTGTGGGTGCAACTCATGAAATGAAGCTTAAAGATGGCAGCGTGCTTTAACTAAAATTCTCTCCTGGAAGCACAAGAAGAAGAAAGTTTTTGATAAATCGGCCCCAAGATGTTTTCATTGTGACTTGGAGTTATTTTGAATTAAAAAAAAAAAAATTGTGCATGTACAAATCATGCCCTCGGGGAGTATCTGGTTCCCATCAGTGGCTGCTTTCTGTAACGGTCCCTAAAACTGTGGTGCTTCGCTTTCTGTTAATGATGCTGCAAAGGACTGGAAAGCCATCTGTTTTGTATACAGTGGAGACAGTTTCTGAAGGCTGCATCCTGATTGCAAATTATTATTATTAGGCTACCACAGCCGGCTTCTGTATTACATGGAGCAAACCGAGAAAATGATCCAGTTTTAATGGACCGAACAAGCTGAAAACTGAAGCTTTTGGGATTTAAAAAAAAACAAAACCCCAAAGAAATAAAGAAAGAAATAGAGTTTAACTTGGAAGAAAAGTGTCAAGGCAGTAATGTTTTGGAAAACGATCATTTTTATTCGGCAGTTACGGGATGCTTGGGTTCCAGATGTCGACAGTGACTATTTAGAGGGAATCCTGATATAGCTGCCACATTTTTCCAGAAGCTCCTGGACCTGCGGTTATTGAGTTCTACCACTAAGTGGCAGAAATACATCTCCTTTCGGTCAAACGTCTTTACAGTAAGGTGCAAGGCAGGTCAGAGCCAAGCAATTACCGTGGAGGAACGAACAGCAGCCGCATGAGGCATAGACACTGTGTGCCCAAACCTGAGATAGGAACGCAGTGGCATTGTGTTCTGGATGTGGGATAAAGAAAGGCAATGAGGGAGGGGATGGAAGCCCTGAAAGGAGTTAAAAATAACTCAATAGCGGCTACATGATTCTATACATGAAAAATAAAAAAAAAATAGAAATTCTTTCCATAAAGTGAGCTGCGGCGGGAGGGAGAGGGGAAGCTTCAGGCCATCTCTTGCTCTGCTGGTTCCCGTCTCGGGTCAGGCCAAAGAATTACTTTCACAGACCTTGAATCTGTGCAGAAAATATTTGTGGCAATTTTATTTAGGTCTGTTTCAGATTTCTGCCCGATAAGTCACGGTAACCCCCCCACACACACACTTCGGAGAGGGAAGCCACACTGGACCCACTCGGTGCGGAGTGGGGAACACAATGGGGTTCTGTGGATTGAGTTCACACAGTCTGCACCCATAAAAGCAGCCTACTCCAAAACTTGTGCTGCTCAACAGAAAGAAAGCCAGCGAATACAAAAAAAAAATAGGAACAAATGCACAAGGCAGGGAAAAAAGAAAAATCAGAAACAGCTCACAGTTCTGTTCATTGTAACTTTCTACTTCCTTGAGTTGATTGTAACCCGGCAGGATGTGCCCTACGAGTGTCGGTATATTAAAAGTTATCAAATAAATAAATAAATAAATCTCAGTCACTTGTGCAGACATAAATCTTGTGCTACTTTAGTCTCTCCAGCTCACAGGAGACCCGTGCACTTCTTCCCGAAAACTTTTCGACGCTTAGCACTAGGGAAAATAGTTTTTCCTGAAATTGCTCGTCGTACTCGCAAACTAGCTGGCTGGCCCAGGGAAAGCCTTCCCACTGCCTTCTGGTGGTCTTTAGTAGAGATGTGAATCGGAAATGAAATCCGAACCGATTCTGGTTCCGATTCACTAGCTCTTGAATGGACTCTTGCAGAAGAGAATCCTCGCTCTTCTACGGAGCAAAGCAGCAGAACCCATAGGACACGCCGCAGTTTCTCTCTGCCCTGCTCGACTCCCAGCAAGATACAAACTCCAAGGAAAAAAATGCCTTCAGCTTCATAAGCACCCCGAGATCTCCCGCAGTCCATCTGCCCTTGGGGGAAGGACCCTCCTGTCACTCACTGCTCACATGAACTTCCTCGAAACGTCCCCACTGCTCGAAAATTCCTTATGGTAAAGAACTGTGCCCCTTCACATCACCAAGGGCCAAGTCAGGAGAAGTGGCCCCGACAGTCAATACACAAATCAAGATAACCAGAGCCCAGTCAGAGTTGTAACTAAATGCTTGCTGACTGTGTCCATCAACCCAGAAATCTGTCTACTCTGTACTGGTTCCATCTGAGGACTTTAATGCCAGAGTTCCCAGGCACAAAGACGTGGCATGCTACCAAAAGAGTCCTTGACTACAACCCTTCCCACTGCCTTTTGGCAGCCATCAGTCCCGCTCACATGTTAACCTTCCAGATGCTGCTACCACCAGGGCAATAGAGCGCTCTTCCATCTGCCTCCGACATTCACTCCTATCCTGTTACCTCACATCCAAGGTGCTCTGCTACATTGGGGCTTAGATTTAACAGACGTTCTCTTGACATAGGTCCTCCATTCCGGATCCGGACGTAAGCGCTTCTTTTTTCCCCCAAAATTGTTGACTGTTTTAGCAATAAAACTTGAACTCTGGAATGGTTTCTGTCCTTCTATGCCACTCGCAAACCTCTCAAGATCATTCAGATGAATAAGGGCTATCCATTATCAACTCAAAGCAGACAATATCACAGACAAGTGGGTCCTAGATCTGGTCCTTGTGAATCCCCCCAACAAGTTTATTTTTAAGAGTAACTATAATATGCAAATTAGCTTGGTTCTTTGAATCAGTCACAAAGAACATGCCAAAAATTAGATACAGAGGTTTAATTACGCAATCTGTGCATGCCATTTCTTTTGCGTATAATTTCCCACCCTTGACCTGTCCCCCACCAGTCTTTTTTCCGCAATTGAAAGCATGTGCTCTATGGATAATAGTCTGTGTAGCCATGTGAGTAGCACCAAGCCTAAATAAAACATTTACACACCGATTGTCAGTTTAGCTAAACAACATCTATTTACAGCATTTTATGGTGAAATATGGCAATGTCAGGACTTCAGTTTTAATTTTGAACTGATTGATTTATATGTTTGCAGATTTCTCTGATATATATGTATTTAGCTGACTGTTTCACTTTCTCTTTATGGTATCATTAATGTTTTATTTTATATACTATTAACTTTCCTTTATCTGCATTTTCGGTTGTTGCATTTTTATATGTTTTATATTTCTTTATTTTTTGTTTTCCTTCTGTCACTTTTCTTGTTGCTTTTGGCTTCCCTGCTTGTGGTAGTAGGGCCTCCCTTTCAATCATCTCTTATCCTTACTCAAACCTTACTATAACGTTTTATTTTTGTATGCCAAACTAATGCAATACTGCCAAACAAAACACAAAAAATAGTGCCTAATGCTGAAAAAATGGGTACATCCTTAGAAAGGCGAATCTATAATTCTGAATGTACTTGCACACTGACACAATAGAAATAAATAACGGTATTAATTTAGTCCTTTTAAAATAAATTCCATTTTTCGACATAGATTTCATAAGTTACTTTCTCTGTTTGTCTTCCAGAAGATTCTCTTTGTTCGTTACTTTTGCATTTTTGCTTGGGAACAGTTTTGACTGCACATCAGAAAGCTGGGTTATTTTATTTAATTATCTCTCTACTGCATGCTCTTTGTCATTACTTTTTATTGAAGTAGTAGTATTGTGTTTCAGGGGCATGAATGATCTTCAGAGGAAGATGCAGAGTAAGCCTTCTGTCCCTTTTTTTGTCATCATCGACTTTTGTTAAAAGGAGCCGCATCTGTGCTACGATGAAGTCCTCAGTCGCAGCCGAAGTAGTTTATTCTTCTCATGAAATGAATTCTAAATTTTCTGGTTTCTCTCTTTTATGAATAATCTTCAAACCAACAGAAAGCTAATGAAAGCCTTTCAGACAAGAATCCTTTTGTATTAGGCTTACGTTGCTTGTTCCCAATTTTCAGTAAAAAGAAAAAACATCTGTAGGTAAAAAAGGTAAAAAAGGAAACAAAAAAAAAAAAAAAAGATCCTCGTTTGTTTTAAAGAATTGTAAAATAATTGCAGTCTGGGGGAGTTGCTTTTCTTCTTAACCTTAGCCAGAGTTTTTATGATATTCAAATAGGTAGAATTAGGGATAATTTTACATGTAAAATACTTCACAGGCAATGTATTTTAATTATAAGCCTGTCCTTGTGTTGAAAGGAAATGATATCAACTTTTAGGAATACTGTGAGGGAAAAAATATAAGAAGAAAACCTGGGTACTGCAAAATACAGTATTTAATTATTGCATGGTTACATTACTTTTCTGGTTATTCTTCTGACCGTATCACACCCTATGGAATAAAAAGGTGAAATGAAAGGACCAGTTGCAGCTATGGGCCAGCAATATATTTATGGTCAGCTGAGAGCCTGACTAAGACCCATTTCAGACTGACTAGTCTAAAAGCTGCTCAGGCGCTCATTCTAGTGACTCTCAGACATTGCTGGTTTGAGTTTGACAGCTTTGAGAAGAGCTTCCCTAACCTGTCCTGGTGGCCCACACGGCCAATCAGGTTTTGAGGATAACCACAGTGAACATGAATGAGGTAAATTTGTATATACTAAGTCTTCAATATATGCAAATTTATCCCATGCCGTGTGCATTCGTACTACCATTCGTTTCATTCCTTTGCATGCCTATCGCATATTTAACAAATGAATGAATGTGCGCACAAGGAATGATGTGTGCCCCTAATGGATGCATATACCATTTGTTTTGTGTGTACATTCATCAGTTTGTTATATACGCATGAAAGAAATGAAATGAATGGACGTCCAGAAACTAATGAATGCACATCCCTATAATCACTGCATATATCCTAAAAACCTGATTGGCTATGAAGTGGACAAGTTGGAAAAACTCTGACCCAAGGAAAACAAGATTTGCATTATTGTGCCACTTTACTAACTCATGTAGTACAAACCACAGAGGTAATTTTCAAAAGGTTTAATGCACATATGGGCCGATACAGTAAAAATCGCAGGAGAGTGGGCGAGCGCCCACTCTCCCAGCGCGCGAGCGCCCACTCTCCCAGCGCGCACGCAGGCCACTCTCCTGTGCGCGATTCAGTAAGTTAATTTATTTAAATTAGGGCCCGCGGTAAAAAGAGGCGCTCGGGACACTAGCGCGTCCCGAGGGCCTCTTTTTGGACAGGAGCGGCGGCTGTCAACAAGTTTGACAGCCGACGCTTAATTTTGCCAGCGTCGGTTCTCAAACACACTGACAGCCACGGGTTCGGAAACCGGACGCTGGCAAAATTGAGCAACCGGTTTTCAACCCGTAAGCCGCGGGCCCATTTTAATTTTTTTTTTTTTTTTAATTTTTAACTTTTGGGACCTCCGACTTAATATCGCCAGGATATTAAGTTGGAGGGTGCACAGAAAAGCAGTTTTTACTGCTTTTCTGTGCACTTCCCTGGCGCTGGCAGAAATTAACGCCTACCTTTGGGTAGGCGTTAATTTCTTAAAGTAAAATGTGCGGCTTGGCTGCACATTTTATTTACTGTATTGCGCGGGAATGACTATTAGTCTCGGGGAGGGGGGTTGGACGAGTGTTTTTGACGCGCTATTACCCCTTACTGAATAAGGGGTAAAGTTAGCACGTCGAAAACCCGCGTCCAAATGCCGGTTAACCGTGCACTCCACTGGAGCACACTGTACTGTATCAGCCTGTCAAATGGGCTTTTGAAAATTGGTACTTTTACACAAGTAACTCCTTTGAAATTTCACTGCAAAATGTAGACAATGTAGAATTACTTTTTTAGAACTTATTGCTGTAGAACATGGAGGAAGCCATTGATGTAAACAGGATAAAAAATAGATTAGACAATTTCATAGAGGATAGATCAATCATAAGTTGTTAAACAAAACAGTTAGAGATGTAACGTCCCAATAATAACTTCTGGAAATTGGAAAGGTAAATTATTATCATTATCAAGCATAAGAACAGAATAGTACATATGGAAATAAAACAAATAGGTCACTCTAAAACCTAAATTAAAAATACCTGAGGATATGTATTGAATATTAAAACTTCAAACAGTTCATAAAAAGTTTAAGGCACATTCACAATGGATCAGCACTTTTTATGGGCTATATGTACCCCCTGAGTAAAGCAATACACTGAAACATGATCGTATTGGGTTATAACATATTATGTATTTATATTTGATGTATATGTTTTAATATTCAGTAAATATCTGGATGGTATTTTTATAATTTTTATTTTGCAGTTTTTAAATTTATGTTTTAGTGTGCCCTTCTATTTATTTTCTATCATTATTATTATTATCCTGATTTGTATAGTGCATACCAGATGTATACCGTACTGTACACACAATGGAAAGTCACTAAATGAAACGTGAAATCTAATGAAGACAGACAGAATGCATAGCAAAAACCAAATAGGAGGCCTTACATAAGAAAGCAAGGTTATGACTGAAGATTTGAAATAGGTGGGAGTTAACTAAGGAAGAGCAACTTTTAAGCCAGTGACATCAGATATGACATTTGCAAATCCATATTCAAATGGTTTGTCTGTCTCATTTCAGGACTTAGCAAAGAAACCGCAGTATCTGATTTTCCTAGCATGCTGACTGCTGATTATTAATCAGGGTAAATTTTTAAATGGATAAGTCAGAGGCATCTTGCAGACATTTCAGGACAGGCCTAGTCTATTAGAATAACTTAACCGGATAACACCAATATTCAGCATTATCTGGATAAGTCTGGTCATGCCGGAGAGCAGTCAAAGCTCTCCAAATATCTTTTATCTGGATAAGTTGGACTTTATCCAACTATATTCAGTGGAGCGTATAAGCAGCCATGCTCCACTGAGTATCCAAATGAAATTATTTTCAAATCTTGTTATTTATTTATTATTTGTTTATTTGTAAATTCTATACTGCCAATACCTAGGCAGTGAACAATAAAACATCCATATAATTCTAAAAATAAAAAATGACCACAAAAATTACAGTAAACTAAAAGGATGCAGACAGCAGCTCAGAACTATTCATCTGCTAGCCTAGAGAGCTGTTTTCAACATCACCTTAAATGTGTCTGTGCGATGCATCAGTTGCAGTTCTCATGGAATAGAGTTCCAAACCTCTGAAGTAGCCATAGAGAAGATTCGCTCACACGTATCTACAAACCTTGCCTGGCGAATTGATGGGTCATCTAGCAGGCCCCTTTTGTGCAGATCTCAAAGCACGGGATGGCTTATAAAAGGTGGAGGAGGGCATTTGGCCAAGAGAAAAAAAAGAGACCAAGGCCAGTAGTTTATGGACGAGCATCAGAACTTTGTATTGAATTCTGGACATCATTGGTAAGCTGTATAAAAGTCTTTTAAAGCAGGAGTGATATGTTCTCTTATTGAACAACCAGAAATCAATCATGCTGTGGCATTTTGAATTATCTGAAGAGCCCCGCAGGGCCGATTTTGGCAGCCCAACATACAGAAAGTTACAGTAGTCTGATAGTGGCAGCGTAAGTGCCTAGTCAGAGCGAAGATCGATAGGGGAAAGTAGTGGCTTCACGTCGGGCACTAAGCGTAACTTGTAGAAACCAGACCTTGCAACGGGTTTGATTTAAGCTTGGAAAGAGAGACTGGTGCCTATCACTACACATGCAACTCGTAGGTCAATATTATTATCTATTGAGAGGAACTGAGAGATATCCTTCAGGCTCCCATGCTACAAAACTAGCATACAATCCCCCTGCAGAAAAGAGCAGATGTCAGTGACTGCATGTACTTTATACCTGTGGCAAGATTCATGGGGAAAAGGAGCCCCATCCTTTTTGCTTTGAAAATGGTTGCAATGCCCATGGGTAAAAAAAAATAAATGCAGCTGGATTTTTCCCTCATGCCCTCTTTAGTTACCAGTCCACAGCAGGACACTGCCTCCTATCGCATGGCTTTAATTTCCTGAGGGTTCCCTCCTGGGGGACTTTATCAGGCACAGCGCGTCACCCGGGCCCCCAGCAGGAAGAGCACTACAGGAATGGCTTGGCACTTACACATTTCCTGGTAGAAGGAGTAGAGTTTCACAATAAAGTGGAAAACATAAAAATTCAGGCACTATCAGAAATGAAAAGATCTGGTAGCTAAGCAACAGTTTCCCTAGGTGCAGTGTGAGGTAATATATTTAGTTTTATCAATTGTACAAAACACAATGGAAATTTGACTAATTACATTCATTACCTGCATGCGGAGGGACTATACAGTATTTTAATTCTCTTTATGCAATTTATCTCATTCACCTCACCACTCCCCTTTTCCTCCCATCCCCACAGGCTTTTAAATACATTACTTGGAATAGTTTAGGATGATCTGATCTGTAAAATAATTTCTTTCTTTTATGTTTAAATTTCCACTGCCATTTTAAAACAGCCCGTGATATCTTAGGTGATGCAGTAATGCATTTTAACAGGCACAGCAGGCCTGGTCCAGGCAGGGATCTCCATTACTGGAGGATTATGGCTTTGCAATACTAAAGGTCTGCACCACCGGCAGTGTTGGAGAAAAGATTTGTCGAATCTTGGTAAGAGGGTACATTCTCTGTCCCCTCCGCTTCCTGAGTGAGGCCATACAAAACAGCGACAGAAAGTTCTAGAGGGAGCTAGCGGAAGAAACCGCAGAGGACATTACCCAAATCAGAAGACTCCGCACTCAAAGGAATAATGAAAAATCACCCCAATGTAGCCAAGTAGCGATGTGCAATAAAAATGTGTTTGTCAGCTGAGCAAGTGACCCGCCCGTTCGCACCGATCGAGTTTGCATTGGAAACCCAAATGTAAAACAGGGGCAACCCAACCACTACCGCCCATCGCGAATTCAATTAGGCATAGTGGGGGCAACTGTACGAAGCATCTGCATCATTACGAAGTCTGGGGGGTGGGGGGCGTTTTTACCTGCAGGACACTGCACCCGTTCTGAGAGGGGAAGCGCCCGGGTAAAAGTGCACCTGCGGCTGAGTATTACTGGAAAAGTAAAGTGCGCCGGCTGTTTCCACGTCTTGGGTCCTCCTTCCTTCCACCCGGCCAACAGCGCACACATCGTCGATCTCCGTGGAAACTTTGAGCAAGGAATGGCCTGAGAAATGTTCCTACAGGTAAATCGGTATTTCCCCAGGTAAGGTGACATCTGAAAAAATGTCCCTCTAAGTACATTTGCACTATAAAGCGAAACTGCAGGCTCCAGGGACGGTGTGGTAGTCACTATTCTGCCAGTCCATTACTGCAGAACATCCTTCTGACATGCCCCACACCCCCACCCCCATCCCACCCCTGCCGTGCCTGGGGTAAAGGAGCACCAAAGTCAAGAAATGAGAAGCACAGCATTTTCACAAATCGGTCCAATATTCTGGAATGCATTAGATGCTGACCTCAGGTTGCAAAAGGATTTCAGAAAGCTTATCCTACTTGATATCATGATGTGAGAATGCTTTTAACTTTAGGCCTGCAAAGGAAAAAAAAATGCTCAGATTATCAGATATAAATCAGAGGAGACAAGGAACTAACAATTATTTAACAATGCCACCATCTTTAAACACAAGGATGTCACTATATGTTAGTGTATATGACCTTTTGCACTATCCTAAGATGGTAATTTTGATAGCGGCGCACAGGCGCACGTGTTTGTCAGCCCGTGCCTAGGGACATGACCATTTTCTAACGTATGCACGTACGTGCATGCATGATATAAAAATAGCGTAGCCGCATGCACGTGCGTGCAGTTTTAAGCAGGCGCGTGCCTGTGCGCAGAAATATCACTTTCGCCATGTAAGTGGGGGTATTTTAGTAGACATGCACACCGACACCACTGCCAGTTTTACCAGTCTGCTCCCAGTTTGCCCAGTTAAGGGATAGGACTTCCAGACATCGCTACTTTAATAGCCTTCCTTCCCCCTGTTAGTCCTGACCTTTAAAATCCTGCCGATCTGCTTAGATTTCGTTTTATAAAACTTACACGTCAGCCATAGCAGAATTAAAGTTACATGGCAAGGGATCCTGGCGCGTGCCGGTGTGCATAAGTATTTATGTGCAAATTTTAGGCTATAACGGAATGCCCATGCCCCCTTTCTGGAAAACGTTTCATTTGGGTGCCCAGTGGCGTATCTGGGCAGCTTTTAAAATTCACTCGTCAC
Organism: Rhinatrema bivittatum; assembly: GCF_901001135.1. Lineage (NCBI taxonomy): Eukaryota > Metazoa > Chordata > Amphibia > Gymnophiona > Rhinatrematidae > Rhinatrema > Rhinatrema bivittatum. Next base: position 12,647,977 of record NC_042631.1, read on the forward strand.
GCGCCGGCCCGACATATTCACGCATCTTCTAATTTTGGTGGATGGCGGGCTTTTAAAATTCACCTTTAATGTAGCTGAAAGGGGTTTCAGCAAGCCAGTAAATCACGACTGGCCAATAGGAGCAGCAGACACCGGACCCCTCTATCATTAACCCCCAAGAGTTAATGTTGTGTTATTTTTCAAAGCTTTTGTGAAAACCTCCACTTTTGTAAACAAGCTTGAAAAAATGGATTAGTCTCTTTGCCTTCTATATGGCCCCCAATCCAGCAATATAATACAATATAGTGGTATTGTTAAATAATTGTTAGCTCCTTTTTTCCTCTGATTTATATTTATTTTAGGCCTGTTTTTATAGTTTTTTAATATATTTTTATTATTGTCGATGCTGAATTGTCTGTGTGTAGGTACATTTAAAACTAATGTGCATGTATACTGTAATCCGCACTGTTCTTTTTTCCACAATGCGGAAAATAAGTGCATTAAATAGAAAGGAGGAAGCACTCTGGCAAGTCCACCGTTTGCCATGTTATTCTGTCAGAATTTTGGCACTGCCCCTCGCAGGAAGCTGTGAGGGAGTCAAGACGGCTTGCGCAAGGAATGTACCATAAATTTGGCACCCAAAGAACGAGGGGCTTCAAGGACAGTGAAAGAATGTGATTTTGGGTTCCGGGCGAGAAATGTGAAGTTGCGGCATACATACAATATACTAGAAGTGATGGCAAATAACGGCGACATTTACAACAAAATGGCGGTCACTCTCACACTTGGGCATTTGCGGGAAAGGAAGCACACCAAACGAAGAAAGCCTATGCGACGTATGCGTCTGATGTCAAGCCTACGTATTCGACGTACAGTTAATAGAGTGCTATAAAAGCGACGGCACGCAAGGGATGTCATCCTCAGCATGAGGGAAAGTATGCATGGGCATGAACGCTAAGGGAGTGCTAGCTACAGGCCACGACTCCTGGATCCAAAGGAATAGCCAACACGAGTGATCTAACCATACTACCTCATCAGAAATTATTTATTAAAAGACTTTTCAGGACTTACCAAATTCATACGCTTGACGACATTTGTCAGTACGATGGCTTATAAATCTACAGCAAAGCCAGCTAGCTCCAGTGAGAGCAGCCCGGGTACAACGCGGGAAGAATCTTATGCCATGCAGACCCTGCGAGGACAGTGGTACCCATTTGTGGTCCAGGGCACATCTTGGCTTTATGGAAGTGGCGTGGCCAGTGCAGTAATGGACAGGCCTCCGTATGATGTTTGCTGGGACGGTCGCAATCCTTGCCGTCGAATGTGGAGACTGTCGGGCACGCCAGAGGGCTGAGCAGGTTTCCCGCCCCCCCCTCCCACTGCTACTATTCCAAAGGTCCGCTTTTCCAAGATGTCGGCGTGGGACCCAGGATCACTGTCAACTGGCAAGGAAGTCCTTCTGCTACCAGTGCGTTTCACTAGAAAACAAGATTCCCCAGTGGGGGGGGGGGGGTCACACCTCCCTGATCGGATCAGATGAGAGCAACGGCAGTACAGGGAAAGAGAAGGCAGCTTCACCATCACCTCCTGCACCAGGCAATCCCGCAGCGACAGGCGCAGCAAAAAAATCATTGCTGGGCGTGACCAGGCCATTGCATATGGAGACAACCCCGAGGTCATGGCAGAGACCTAAGTCTAAGAACCTCCAGAGCTGAGGCAAGTGGTGATGTCTGACAGTTCTCCTGAACTGATCAGATAGAGGCCCTGGACTTAAAAAAAAAAAAAATTAAATTAAAATTAGAAACTGCCATGATTGCATCTGTGATTAGGCGAAGTCAGGGGTTGCTTAAACCCACCCCACTGGAAAAACCGTGGCCATCAACCCCACTGCCACATCATTCCCCCATATGGGTAATGGCTGTAGTTTCAGTATCTGCATTGCTTAGGGGGGGTCACCTTGCCTTTAAACAAGGGCTGCTGACTCAGCAGTGGCCGCATCCCTGTTCTGCTATTTTAAGGGGGACAGTTGGCGGAGTTGAGGGTGTTTAAAGCGAGTTGGCATGGTGTTCACTGTTCTGCTGGATCGTTTGCAGCGAGCTGCTGCTGCTGCTCAGTGTCTGCTAGCTTGGTTTTGCATAACGTTGCTGCTCCACCATAGCTGTCAACAGAAGTCACCGTGTGGCCCACTTTTGGTCCTTAAAACTTTACAAGTTTCATTCAAGAGGGTAAAGATCCACCAGAAATTTAAAAGGCATAGTCAACTGGAGTAAAGAGAAACACCTATCTCTTTACTGTCAGTGCTGATAAAACCTCCTGTTTTATCAGCACTGACAGAGGGCCAAGTAAGTTAAGGGTCAAGCATTCCCTTAACTTGCTTAGTCTTCCACAGCTCCCATAGACTGTTTTCATACTGTTGACGTCCAGAACCTATGCTCATGTTTTTACTCATCAATAAGAAATTTCTCCCTCCTCCCCCTCCTCCACGAACAACCTTCCTTCCCCCTCCCCCCCCATTAGCAAACCTCCCTCCCCATGCGCTAGTCTCGCTCTAATAGTGCATACTGCTACTGTTCCTAGTTATGTTATGTTATCCAAGTTGTTCACTCCCTTGTTCATTGTAAGACACATGTTGTCATTGTTTTCTACTTGTTATAATGTAAACCGGAGTGATAAGTAATTCTGTTACCTGAACTTCGGTATAAAAAAAAAGTTATAAAATAAATAAATATGGGTAGGTAGGGGCAGAGCACCATCTGTGGATCATCTATCAGCGAGTTCTGGGTCATCAGGCTGATCGCAGCCTTCTACAAATTACCATTTCTCCGTCAGGAGGGATTGGAGCATCACAATTACGGCAGAGCAGGCTGAACAGCTCTATGCAGTGGTTATGCCGACTGTCAGCTTAATGGTGAGGGTCCCTAAGACTTTGAGAGAATATTGCTGGATGGCAATGGAGGTGTCAGTGTTGCCATCCAGCTCTGGGGCTCTCATAGGAGGAGATTCTGCACTGCCAGGCAGTTCACCTTACTCCAGTGGGAGAAGGCCTACATAGAAACATAGAAATGATGGCAGAAAAGGACCAAACAGTCCAATCAGTCTGCCCAGGAAGCTTATGTTAGCATCAGCCGTGCCATACAGATCTCTCCCATAAAGCTAGGATTAGGGGGTGGCATCTGCCGCGCCGTACAAGTTACCCCCATACTTAGTTTCCCAAACTGTCAAATCAGGGTCCTTGTTGGTTGCTGTCCGAGTCCAATTCCCCGTTACCTCTTGCCGTTGAAGCAGAGAGCAATGTTGGAGTCGCATCAAAAGTATCAGGCTTATTGGTTAAGGGGAGTAACATCCACATCAGCAAGTTACTCCCATGCTTATTTATTTTCCCAGACGTAAAATTGAAACTGGTTGATGGACAGAAGACAGCATGTGATGGTAAATGGAACCTACTCTGAAGCAGAGTGCACAAAAGGATCGGTGTTGGGACCAGTCCTGTTCAATATCTTTGTGAGCGACATTGCAGAAGGAATAGACGGTAAAGTTAGTCTTTTTTGCGGATGGTACTAAGATCTGCAATAGAGTGGATACACCATGGGAAGCTCAACCAGTTTGCTGAGATAAAAGGACAGTTGCCCACAGTGAAATACTCTAATTGTAAAGACATCAACTGTAGCTGAACAAGTATTTAAAGATGGACTTTAATTTTGCCTTAAACTTATCAGTAAATTATTATTTAACACCCAGCACCTGGTCCTGCCTGTTCTTCTGAAGCATCTCCCTCCTGGGGATGCCACGGCTATCACCACACACAAGGGACACACTAAAGTTCTCTCTTACTGTCTGGGCCATAGACGAGAGTCTCCCCCATAGAAAGAATCTCCCGCCCCCGGGATCAAGAGTCGAGCTGGGAAGGAGTCAGCTAACCGGAGCAGTCCCGAAGGTTATAAATATGATTGTGTGCCCTTGGGATGAAACACCCCAGGTAAGGGTTACATAAATTAGCTTGTTTTCCAGGGACTGCCATTTTAAAGTTTTCAGAGTAGAAAGGAGACATTAGTCAGTGCTTCCCCTGTTGCTAATTAGGGATATTAATTTGCCATGCTGAGGAAAGCTCTCAGGGCAGTGAAGGAATGCACATCCTCGGAAGCCTTGCAGAGGTATTAGGAAGCAATCAGAAGGCTGCATTAGGTGCACACTGCAATGTATATCTTTTCCTTCTAAATAGGCTCCTCACTGCCAGATGAAGAATGAAGTAACAGTAAAGACAGCATTTGGGTAAATGCGCACATTAATTCCCATTCCTGGCACACCATCAGCTCCCCCTTTCCCCTGGGTCTTTTACCCCTTTTCCTATCTCTGGCCGTCTCCATGTCTGTCCCAAGCATGCTCAAAGTCGGCCACAGTGATGGACATGCTTGGGACAGACTCTAAGGGGTTGAGTGGTGGGGGGGGGGGGGTGGATAGGAGGAATTTGTGTTGGTTTGTATATGGGAATTTATTTACCCAAACTAGTTGAATTTCAACTGTGCAGAGTGAAAGGGCCATTTTGATTTTTGTCTGCTGTCATTTAACTTTCCACCTGTCAGTGAGAAATTATTTTAAGTCTTGGTCTGGGCTCCCAGAGCCTGCCCAGTGCTGAAATACAGGACAGAGGAGCCCAGCTCCGCTTCACTTTACCATGTTTCTTTCATGTGTCCGTAATATTTATCATAACTCATATCAGGGGGAAAAAAAGCAAGGTAAGATGGAAAGCAGCTAGAAGAAAACATTTGTACAACATTTTTGTTAGATCAATATTCAAAGGCTGAGTAGCAGGAATGGTATTCTTGCAATTCCCTTATTTCTTCAGCAGGTGGCTCTCTTGGCAGTAAAATTAGGGGCTTAAGATTAAAACATAAAAGTTACTGTAAAAGAGTGCAGCGTCCTCCCCCGCCCCAAAAAAAAAACCCAACTAAAAAATGAATATCGAGTGCCACTGATCCTCAGGAACTATAACAGATAATTAGAAACTAAGGCAATGCAAAGTGCTGCTGAAAGGTGTCCTCTTCTCTGCTGTTGAGACCGAGCCTCTCTCCCCCCTCCCCAAAAAAAGTGACAGTACCATAACTGATGCATTGCCAGAGCCATTGGAACAGTTGCAGGAGCTGGGGCCGTGCTTCCTGCTTCAGCAGCGCGAGCCAGGCAGCCGCTGCAGTCCCTGCTAAGGTTTCTGGGCTCTGCTGACTTCAGGGACAGCTGCTGGCAGGCGCCCTGGCTGCTGAGCAAAGCGCACTCACACGCACAGGGGCACCGCGTTTGGCCACACCCAGCCTGTTCATTGTACTGTATACAAAAAAAAAAAAAAAAAAAGGAGGTCTGCACCAAGAAAACTTCTCATCAGCAGGCTTCTGCAGACAGACAGACAGACAGACCGATGTCTCCTCTCGCACGCTTTATCTCTGTCCTAGATCCACAGAAAGTCAGCCCAAGTGCAGGAGAGCTTCCTAAGAGCATCGTGCATCCTAGCCTGGGGATCAGCTCCATCACTTGGGACGGGCAAACTTTTAAGCTTTTGAAAAGGGGGGGGGGGGGGAATCTTATAGCTTTGATTTAAAGAAAACCACATCCTGAAACACGTTTAGCTGAGCAAAATCTCCATATAATTTCCTTTTGGCAATTCCACAAAGTTTGCAGCAATAATATAATTTGCTAGTTTTGTGGCTTTTTGTTTTCTTTTTCTAACTTTAAACGGGCATTTTTTTCAGTCTCAACAGTTGGGATTTTCAGTTGTTTGTGGAGGGTTTATTTTTTTTTGTTTTCACAATGTCAAAGAGCGTTGAACTGGAAGACCTTTCAGCAGGAGCGATCAGCTGCCAGCCTGCTTCAGACTCTGACCTTCTCTCAACAGCCAGCAGCGATGAGCAGCCTGCGGGATGCTGCAGCCCTGAGCTCCGCTCCTCTCACCCTTTGCTGTCTGGTAGGTTTTACCCTTCTCCCATTCCTGCCGAGTTTTTCTGGATTCCTTTACAGCTGCGATGCCGAATGGGTGGGAGCTCAGTTTACCAGGCTCGCCAGTCAGCGGGAGGGAAGTTGCTAAAACATCGACAGCATTTGCCACGGGCTCTGCCACGCTGCTGGCAGAAAAGTGGGATTGCACTAGTAGTGGTAGCAAACTCAGAAGCAAGCAATGAAAAAAAAAAAACACAAAAAAACCCTGCCTAAGTCAAAGTTAAAAAAAAAAAAAATGAAGCTGCATCACAATCCATGAATGTCATGCATTGTTTAATACCTGCCGATTGTTTTTTTGGGGTTTTTTTTTTTACATCTAGCCATTACATTTTACCTTTACTTTTAAACATCAGTGGTACTGTTGTAATGATACCAGGTAGGAGGAACCACAGAGAACAGTCATTTTTAATTTATCATGAGCCCTTGACTTGCAGATTGAATTAACACCGGTTCTGGATCTGGAGTTAAATTTGCCTCATTAAAATGTTCATGTTGGACGCCCAGTGATTTTCTGCATGGGGGGTAATAGCTAATAGCCTCATCTACATGAAATTTACATGTGATGAGTGCTATTGGCTATGCAGGTGTTTGGATGCGCTAATCTCCTTATTGCATTGGGTACCAGTCTAGCGCATCCAAAACGTGCATAAACCTCTGCACTAGGCTGCATCAGCACCCAAGTGTTCACATTTTGCATCTTTTGTACAATGATGAGGATATCCAGAAATAATCACCTGGCTGAGCGGATGTGAGCATGCCCAAGTTGCTGCATGCTTTCCTGAAGTGAACAAAAGAACATCCTGGCAGAAAGATTCAATTTACACTTAACCAAAACCTGTGAATCAGTAAATAAGGGCAGACGAAGTACTGTCAAACTGATAATAAATGCAGCTGTGTTGCAGAAAGGCTGCCCCATGCCTCACTGACCAGACATATTCGGTTTAGAGTTTAATCAGAATATTTAACAATTGTTATGTTTTTAAGTGGTGACCAATAGCCAAGTGCAATGTCCTCACGTGTGACTTAGGAACCTATATTCAGGCAAAAATGTTACCACATGCTTGGAGGGTTCGGTACAATTAAAATCTGGTTTCACTCGTGTGAGAGTCAACAGCTTGGCTTCTCACCACTCTGGCTGAGAACCTTTTTCTTTAGAACCGAGCACATGCCAAAGCTGTTGCTGTTACTCAGTGCTTGTTACAGAAGTAGGTACTAGATTTACGGAATATTCTGGAGGTTGAATGTACATAAAAATTTACAGGGCTGAATTATTTTTTAAAATGGGTGTTGGTACTACGTCTCCATTTCAAATCGATCTGAAAAAGCTAAGCAGGCCTCCAGCTTGCTCACTTACTGCTGTTGATCCGAATCTGAAGGCAATAAGAAGATGATGTACAAACATTCTTTGTGGTGGTCTTCAGTAGGATCACAATGAGGACAATACTGAAAGCAGTTTGTCCGCCTAAATACAGGAATTAAAATCCTGCTGGTCAAACCAACTTGGACTTAGCTGGCTAATTTTTCATCCTGAAAAAAAAAAATAGCCAGATAAGATAGGGGGGAGGGGTGTTCTGGGGTGGAATCAGTTATCTGGCTAAGTTAGAGAGATAAACACCAATTATCCAACTGACATAGCCAGTTGTAACTCTAGCTGGATAAGCTTATCCGGCTAACTTCAATACAGCTGGGTATATTCAGCAGTGCAGCCGTGCCACTAAATAAACTAAGTTTATCCGGCTAACTTTGCTAGCCAGCTGGTGGTGGAAAATGGCATCCGCTCTGGTAATGCAATCTACCAAACTGCCAGTAATGCACCATAGGGACACTTTGCATGGAGCTTCATTTAAATATAGATGTTGTGTGTGCACACATGTCAAAGACTGAGGGACACTCCTGACCCTTCAGTTGCCTGCTGAGAAGGTGCATGCATGTGGGGGGAAAATCGACTTTCTGACCCTTGACAATGGGTCCAAAGCATTTCAATGTATTGTAGCATTAAAGCCTTCCCTCTTGCTTATTAATTTTCTACTTGCAGAAACCCATGTTTTATGCATGTAAATAATAGCTGTCACACAATAGGCAATGTATGTGAAAGTGCATGCCACCCGGATGTGCACAAACTTGTACATGAAATGAAGAGAGGCTGCATAAGTTACATTCTCCAAAAAGGATGTGTGCGTACCGGGCCAATTACCTGAGCGTTTTTCAAAACAAATTCATGCACATAAGTTTGCTTTCAAAATGCTGGCTAAAAGTCTGTGCATACAAGTTACACATGGACTCTAGACCTGCACAGTTGTAAAATGTCATCAATCAGGACCTTAGCACAGGCATATATATATTTTAGATACAGGTGTTCCTGTTACCAAGACAGCTAAATGCTAATATTATTTTAGAAATATTTTGAGAAAATTCAAAATAGCACATCAAAATATTTTACAGTCACAGCAAGAGAAGAGCCCAGATGCAGCCATCCTGGGGGTCGAATGGCTAGATTGCTTTGTGTAGCAGCTGAACATGACAGCTTCAAGAAGGCATGAAAAAAAAAAAAAAACCAAAACATTAATCTTTCCAAATGCCAGTTCAATGGACTGTCATGGGAAGGTAAAGCAAGACTTGAATATCACGGTCAATAGTAAATCTAGAAGTTCAGCAGAGCCCATGAAGACAAACTCCCAAGGCGCTGTTCTAATGACAAAACTATGCCTCCTCCTCTTTCTCCTAAGTGTGTTTGAGAACAATATTTACCTTCTTAGAAGGTACAGCTGTGGTTCATGCCAGTGATAATGGGGTACAGAGCTGATGCAAATTTATACTCAACAAACTTTCCTAATTATTCTTTTCACAAGTCTTATTTTTGGTTCTATTTTCATGCACTGTTGTTCCCCACAGTCCTCTCTCTCTCACATAGGCTTCCCGGTAACTTATCTTCTCTCTTATCTTGACGTTTCACGTATACTTGCATTACCAATGGACTCCAAATCAGAACTAGCAAGTCTGAAATCACACATTTTGCCCTGTGACAATGATAGCAGCTTTTCTTATTTTCTCTTATTACTTAGGAGACACAGCAGCAGAGGTGCTCGTGCTCTCCTTTGGTTGCAATGGGATCCAGAGCAGTACATCTCTATATCCATTATCAGATGGCACAGAAAACTAAATCCAATGCATAATTAAATTCTGGAATTTGTTGCAAGGAGGATGTGGTAAAAGCTGTTAGTGTAGGTGGGTGGTTTAGACAAGTTTCTAATGTCCATAAACCATTATTATGCAGCTTATGCCAGGGACTTGTCCCTGGCATAAGCTGCATGGAATCTATTGACCTTTTGTGATCCTGCCAGATACTTGTGACCTGAATTGGCCACTGTTGGAGATAGGATACTGGGGCTTGATGGACCCTTGATGGCAAAACTTAAGTTCTTATAAAATGTGCGTATCTTTACCCCTCTACATACGTGCGTATGTAGGCTTATGCACAAATATATGCAATGCATTGAAACAATGTATATGAATGCAGTGAACGTGCATAGGTTTCCTACCTTTTTTAAAAATGTGTGCATATATTTTACGTGCAAAAGTAAAGTAGGACTTATTTGCGTATTTTGGGATTTACGCACATAAATCGGCCGATTTTAAAATGTGAGCGCATGAAGGAAATTAGCAGTTTTACTAATAACTCCATCAGTTCACCCAGTTTTTCTCCAAGTCATCGAGACCTTCCTGGTTTTTTGGCCTGAACTCCCTCGGGTTCACCCAAATCTTCCACCCGGTCAATCATACACAATAAATTAGCTTAATATCACTTATGCAAGATAATTAGCAGGTGTAAAAAGACACAAGCTGGAAAATGTTCCCATGTGCTCTTGCAATAGCAACTTATATGCTCAAGTATTGGCCCCGTTCCAGCACAGCCCTAGTCTGCCCCTTTCTCATGTGCATATATGTGCGTGCAAAAGTGAATATGCACATGTATTTTCTACTTTTATAAAATACTGAATTCGCGAGCAGAGGCTTCTTTACGTCTGCATAGGCTAATTTCCATGCATGTAAATTTCTGAAAATTCACCTGAATATCTTTTGGAAGAGGGCTATTCCTTCTTGCCCCTTTGGACTTCTAGCTCAGTCAGAACTGGGGCTGTGATCCAGGACCATGGGCCTTCATTTGCGACTTCCTGGGGCATTTTTTTCCCCAGCTTTCCCTGCACCAGGGCTCCTTCCAGAACCCTGCAATCATGGACCCTAAGTACAGCCACCAACAATTTCTATTGTGCCATAAAACTTAGACTTTCTCCCTCCCACAGGGCCTGTGAATTCTGCCTCTACAGCATCTCCAACCTTAGCTGGCCCGGGAAGGAGAAGATCTGACCCACCTAGCAGCGTACGGGCCTGCCATTGGGCTGGCACCATCTAACATTCTTTTAGCTGTAAAATGCTCAGAAGTTCTATCATTTTACCAGAACATTCAGTGGTGTAAAGTTCTAGTCACCATGTTGCTTCTGAAGTGAACTGGATCCTTTGGAGGTTGCGATAGTTTTTCTTGCACTAACCTAAGAATAAGAGAACGATATTCTACAGCAGATTCCAACACAAACGAACATCCTCCTCTTTGAATACTTATGACGTTTGGTCCAAGAGGGTTCTGTTTTCTCCCGGATAATGGCGAGGGAAATTTTCAAAGCCATTTACAGAGGTAAATAGCGATTTATCCACATAGGTCAACCAAAAAATGCCCTCACTCAATTCAGCTATACAACAGGTGTATTTTCAACTGCATTTGGGCATTCCTGAGGGAATGTTTTGGGCGTAGTCATAAGACAATGGGTGTAGATTGTATTTTCAAATCTACCCATTTCACATGAAAAATCTACCCATAGAAAAAGCAAGCAAAAGTCCTTGGCTACACAGTTAGAAAACTGCAAAAATTGCATTTTCTTCAAGCACATAACCTTGTAGGGAAAATTTTATTCCGTCAATAAGGAAATCCAAACCATGGAGAAGTCTGATGGCAGGCAAAGTATACATTACTATTCTGGACAATCATGTATCAGACCCACTGAATTAAACATCTCTTGCTCATCACCAATAAAATTATCATCATCTCTAGATTTTCAATGCACTGCTTACTAAAATTAAGGAAAAACCTTGTCTTCAGTCCTAGGAATAAAACTTACTTTTTAGTTGCAGTCTTAGCTCTAGCAGGTCATTCATCTAATTTATTTGTTTTAGGTTCTGCTTTTTCAGGCACTTCAAAGTGGATTACATTCAAGTACTGTAGGTATTTCCCTATTTTCAGAGGATTCACAATCTAAGGGGTACATTTTCAGCATCATGCACATAAAAATTAGCATATATGTATTCACAATCATTTTATAAATATCAAATGTACGCTCGTTCTTTACATTTCACACACACACACACACACACATGTGTGAAAGAAAGGGATGGTCTAGGGTCGTACTGGGACTGTTTTAGAAGACTCTTATGCACATATTTGGCAATCTCCATAATTTTACACTTGCTAATTATCTTGGGAAATTGATAGACTTGTTCTGGTGTACAGTACACCGGGTACTCTTGACTGGGTGCGAGATCTGAATGAACTAGGAGGAGTTCAGGCTGAAGAGCCAAAAGGGTCTTGATGATGTGGAGAAGGATTGCGTGAACTGGTGGAGGAATTGGAAAACTGGTCATTTCAATTACGTGCACATGTTTTAAAATACACCGATGTCCACACTTAGATCAGGTTTTATGTGAGCAAGTTCTACCTTTTTTTGCGCATATATTTTAATTTTAAATTTAGTAAGAAAAGGACACACATTCAATACATTGAAATACTTGCTTTCCATACATTCCATGTTTTGGTGCATAGGCTTACATACATGCGTATGTGGGGGTTAAACATGCATGCATTTTATAACACGCGCATATCTGATATTGCTAATTTCGTAGTATTTCACGACTATTTGATTTTCCTTTCAATTAGTTGCTTTTCCTCTCTCAAAGGCTATAGGTCCAGATGCACAACAATGATTTGACTTGGCGTGGAGGATTAGCCCAGTGGTTACAGCAGTGGGCTATAAACCAGGGAAGCAAAGATTCAAATCTCACCGCTATTCCTTGTAATCATAGGCAAGTCACTTCACCCTCCATTGCCTCAGGTATGATGGAGATCTACAATAGTATTTATAACTCTTGTGCATATCCTACATTTCAAATATTATAGACATGATTCACTAAGGCTTTTCTCCTATTCTTTGTCTAATGGAAAAAAAAAAAAAAAGCTTTGTAAACAAGCCTTAAGTAACATACATTATTACAGATTTTTATTTTTTTTATGGATAATGAAATAGCTATGAACATCTAAGAGAGGTGCTGTCATTATTAATTCTTACTTCACCTGGGAGGCTAAATGGAACTGTTCTATATGATTAATGTCAAAGTCTGATATTAAGGGTCTATAGCAGATGAAATATAATAGAGCTGTAGACTTTTATACACATTCACAAATATTGGATACTTTGCTACTTTAGAAGCTACATTGATCTGATGTGATGCCTGATAGTGATAGATGAAAAAAGGAGAGACACACATTGTGGTGTCACAAGATGTGACAAGAGTTATAATAGAAGTGAAAGGGCACTGTATTCACTAGTTCTACCATTTATGAACTGGCAAAGTTTGCATGTTTGCCATTACAAAGTAATACCAGGTAGTGATAGTAAAGAAGTCCTGTTTCTTTTATTCACTGCATCTCAATGTCCATAAAAGCAGAAAGAACAAAATGGGATTATTATCAAGAAGTAATTGGCCAAACTGATCAAGTGATCTCATTTCAGCACAGCAATGGACTCCTCTGTATAGAGAAGGTCTTCTTCTGGAGGCATCTTATAGTTAGTAGAATGGGAATCCAAAATGGCAGCATAGGAATGACAATAAAGACCAGTTGACCCAGCCAGTCTTCCCAGATGTTTTCTCTCTGGTTTAATCTACCACTTTGGGTAGATGAGAATAAACATTTACATTACCTAAATCAATACCAGCTCTTGCCAACCCCATATCCACCACCATCACCACAACTGTCCCAAGTAAGTCCTTCATCTCTTCTACCAGTTACTCCCCAGTCCCCCACCAGCCTTTTACCACCATGCTCTGCGCCTGTCCCGAGAATTTTCAAAATTCTGCCACCGTTTCCATTCCCACTACAGCAATACTTCAGTATATGTTTCTGCAATTGTATCCATATATTGAAATTCCATATCTCAAAATTCATTTTCCCCAGATTTCCATTATAAACTTGGAGATGCATTCCTAAGGGGGGGGGGGGGGGTGGAACCCAGACAAGCGGTATCTAAAACAAAGAATTTTTAAAATGTTTCATCTCCTAATTTGAGATTGGGATAGGAGAAAGTGGACATTCTCTTAAACATCGGCCTTTTTTTTTTTTTTTTTTTTAAATCACAGTCATCATCCTGAAGATATTAGAAGACGCTGGTGACTGGAATACTTGATTGCTGAAATTCCTATGTCTAATGTTTGGGGTGTCCTTGATGCGCTTTTATAAAACAGCATTTTTAATTTTTTTTTTTTTAAACAGGAGAAAGGAGTGTGCCAGCCATTAACCTTTTATTTTTTTTAGCTTTTTATTTTTCCAAACTCAAACAACAGTAACACAGGAAGTCTATTTTAGCAGAGTTCATCTTTTATGTTTATGCTACGCGCTAGAAACATTGCAAAAGCAAAGATCAAAACATGTTTCTAAATAGTTATTTTTATATTTCAAGGGGATATGGAAGCAGGGCTGTGATTATTTAAACTTTATGAAATCTCTGTGATCCATGAAGTTTCTAAACCTGGACTATAGACACAGAATAGAAACTGTGCTAATGCTTAAAGAATAAAGTTTGACAGCACAGAGCACGGAAATCTGAAGGTTTCAGGTATTGTTTAGAAACTTGTGAAACTGCTGGTTTATCTGGCTTGTACTGGTGTAGAGGTTCCCAAACCTGTGCTGGAGGACACCCAGCCAGTCGGATTTTCAGGATATCCACAATAAACATGCACGAGAGAAATCTGCACCAATGTGAATGAGACGTTAAACTATCATTCCAGTAAGTTTAGAATTTATCACGTTACGATAAACTCACAGCCCAGTCCAAACCTAGTCTTCTTTTGCCTCCTACAAGGCACGCAGAGACTTTTGCGTGCTTGTATACAAAGGTTGGTGTGCTGGGGAAGCCTCCTTCCTTGAATCTCAAAGCCTCGTTACACAATTTCTTGCTTTCTGCTGTCGCATAAGCCTTTCCCTCAACTTCTTGACTGATGGCGTTTCTGGAATATTGTTCCTGTGACATCACCGCCCACTTGACAAGCAATACAGATGGGCAGTGCTCATCTTCCAGTTGGCAGCGTCAGCCTCTAATGTTACATGTTCTCTTTGTTCTCAGAGTTGTGAGTTACCAACACTAAATCATCCTATCCACTTTAATCATGAGCTATTGAATTTGATGGCCACTATCAAAAAACCCAACTCTAGGGGCTTCCTGCATGAACAACAGTGCCTAAATACTATCTTCATGCTTTTAAGCAATTTAAGGTGTGCCAGAACTTCCAAGGATTTAATCTACCATGCATAATTATGACTACAAGCTAGGTGGACCCTAAAGGTAGATTCTACAGAATCAGATGGACTAGGACACAAGATGTACTGCCTTTTTAAATTAGAATCCTCCTGATAACTGCTTAATATTTAAAAATTAGAATTGAAATATTTAAAAGCCCTGATATGGATACAGTTTTTGCCTGCAATAGCAACAATTCTCCTGGAACAGGGCATTGACTATTGCTCAGTGCCCTGTTTGGGTTAAAGTATCTTCATTTAATCCCAGGACCTGTGAGTAGGTGGTTACACTTAAAGGCTAATTTCTCTGTACTGCACGATTCACTATAATTAGCAGATCCCCATGGAGCTCTTAAATTGTTGCTAATTCAGTGCTTGCTGTGACACTTCTAAGGTTGCCCTTACTCTCAATCGGGCTGGACGCGCGTTTCAACGCGCTAGCATTACCCCTTTTCAGTAGGGGGCCAAAAATGTGCGTCCGATACCCCGAACCTAATAGCGCCTGCAACATGCAAATGCATGTTGCGGGCGCTGTTAGGTATTCCCGTGCGATTCAGAAAGCAAAATGTGCAGCCAAGCCACACATTTTGCTTTCAGAAAATAATTCGGGCACCGGGAAAGTGCACAGAAAAGCAGTAAAAACTGCTTTTCTGTGTACCCTCCAACTTAATATTATGGCGATATTAAGTCGGAGGCCCCGAAGGGTAAAAAAAGTAAAAAAAAAAAAAATATATATGAAGTCGGCCTGCGGCTGTTGGGTCGAAAACCGGACGCTCAATTTTGCCAGAGTCCGGTTTCCGAGCCCGTGGCTGTCAATGGGCTCGAGAACCGACGCCGGCAAAATTGAGCGTCGGCTGTCAAACCTGCTGACACCCGAGGCTCTGGTCCAAAAGGAGGCACTAGGGACGCGCTAGTGCCTGTTTTTACCGCCGGGCCTCATTTAAATACAGAATCGCGCGCACAGGAGAGTGGGTGTTCGCCTGCTCTCCTGCGGACTTTATTGTATCGGCCCGAATGTGTCTTGACCAACTATGCCAAAGCAGAGGATCTTACTGTTCAGTTGTGATACGGTTTCTTTCACTATTTTCCATGTTTGGATTTTGTTACCAAACCACCTTGCAAGCCTTTGATCAGTTACCACAAGCAGCTAGCTGACAGCACCAACACTGTTGATCTAATTGGACCCAGGGCGGCACAGCATAGCCAAGGCAATAAAACCTTTCAATGCAAACAAATCTGATAGTTGATCGCCTTTTTCATTTTCTGTAACAAGTGTGGGGGACATGGAGATTGTTAGTATAGTGATATTTGAGAGTCATGGCTACTATTGAAATCCTATGGAGTGAATTTTCAAAGGAGTTATGCATAGATCTGGGCAATTTTCAAAAATGCCTCTGGTGAATCATGGATCATTGGTCACAAGAGTTCTAGATCATACATTTTTAATCAGCCCATTTCTAACTAGTGTCATAAAGCTCCCAAAAAGAGACCTGTCATCTCTTCATCTAGATACAGGTCATAAAGACAAGATCTTTTGACGTCAACTCACATTTCTACTGCTTTTAGTGCCCACTCTCTATTGACATCTGTAATTGTCCATTAACTGCCATTAATCAAGTTTACTTAGGGAATAGCCACTGCTATTAATTGCATCAGTAGCATGGGATCTTCTTAGTGTTTGGGTAATTGCCAGGTTCTTGTGGCCTGGTTTTGGCCTCTGTTGGAAACAGGATGCTGGGCTTGATGGACCCTTGGTCTGACCCAGCATGGCAATTTCTTATGTTCTTATGTCTATGTACATCATTAGCCTTTTTTTTTTTTTTTTTTTTTTTTTTTTTTTTAAAGGTAGTCCTAGAATTGTCCTTTTTTTTATGCTATGCTGGACTGATATGTACTTGTCTGCTCTAATTAGATTTTCTTCACTCAGGCTGCTATTAATTCTATCTTTTGGATTACTCTGTTAAATAGAAGTGTTAAATCATCACAAGAGATGAAAAAATGGCCCGGTCTTGCCATCTTTCTCACTTTGGTGTTGGCACTGGCAGTGAAAAATAGGTTGTCTCAGTTCTCATCGGGTAGGTACATTCTGCTACGGCCTTTGATGCTACCGGATAGGACTGCTAATTAGAAAAAAAGCTTCCTTTCATCTTTCATCCTGAGAAAATCTAATAGCATTGCAGACAAAGGCCAGGAACTTGATGAACATTCGCTCATTCACTGGAAGAGAAGCCTGATCATTTATTAAAGTATTGCTTGACAGTACTAAAATTTCCACTGTCATTAAACATGACGTATGATTCTACTGGCCCAAAACCCACAATAAATTGACTGTTTACAAACCCCCAAAATTACTTTAACAACCTTGAAAATCAAAAAAGCATTTAAGTTCTATTGGTCTAAAATTTTGAGACGTTTGTGGGTATTTTAGGTCTAATGGTTTAGGAATAGCCTTCTCACCCTGAAAGGCAGAGATCTGGCTCATTTCCTTTCTCTGCATAACCGTTTTCCCTGAGCCTGCTTTTGTTCTAGTTGATTTGTGGAATGAAACGTGCCAGTGAATACAAAGATGACTTAAGAACATAACGTTTGACACGATTATTGACGAGTATTTGTTTTATTGCTCTGACAAATCTGATTGTAAGGCTTTTCTTTTGTGCAATCATTTAATAAAAAATATTTAAATAAAAAAAAGAACATAACGTTTTGACACAGTCCACATTTATCTTTGCAGGCAGTCACGACCTAACTTGAAATTTAGGGGTGGGGGTGGAGGGCATGGGAGGAGGGTCTATTGGTTTGATCGTTTGATTCGCATTCAGAAGTCTTCCCCTTTGCTGCTTGCTCTCTGTACAACCATGGGGAAGTCAAACTTTGGAAGAGTTACCTGGTTTGCCCCGGGTTTCCATTTCATCTAAGTTCAGGGGAAGGAAAAATGTTTTCCACAGGAAAAACCTGCACCAGCCAGCAAAAAGATGTGCAGAAATAGTACAGGACTTTAGCCAAATTTAAGAATTTGGCCCCAAAGGCAAGAGTCCCATGGTGTGTTTCGCACAATGATTTTATTTGTGGGGAGGAAGGAGGTATTTTTCTGTTCCAGAAGTTTCAGGAAATGAAAGCCTTGGGCACACGATAATCTGTTTCAAACTGTGCATGTCAAGCGATTGCCATGTTAATACACCAGAAGGGAGGGGTACAGACTATGAACTAAATGGGGGACCCTGAAAGCTCAACTGCTCAGGAGGGTGGAGTGCAAATGAGAAAGCTAGCAAAACCTAGCTGTATAAGAACCGTCCTGTACGTCCTATAGGTGGTCACATTCTCCGGTTGGCAGTAATGATATATCCCTGGAAGCATGCAGTCAGCAAAAACCAGGCAGACTGGATGGGCCAGCTGGTCTTTTTCTGGCATCTTCTACTACGTTACTATAAATGCAGAAAGATTCAACAAATAATTCAGTAAAAAGATCTCACCTGCAACTTATCACCTGCAACGCTATTAATGACTCTTATTTTTAATGTGAATTGTGCAAACACATTGGCATTCAGGCTTTTTGTACATTTTTTGGCTTAAATTTTTCCCAATCCTTAAATCTGAACCTCTCTGCCTATTCCGAATAGAACCTAATTAAAAATAAGATGTTTGCCTTAATCTGAATTTGCTGCTTAATGCTTGAAGAAAATACATCGCATGATGATCGATGATTGTCCAGTTTGCAGTCTGAAACCTGTTTCTGAATGCATTGTGTGAATAAAGTTTTTACTAAACATTTTGTTTCACCATAGACAAAGTGAGAGAAAAGCGTTTAGTGAAAAATCCCTTTAGTACATCTGCCACAAACTGTAGAAAAATATTTATCACTAGTGAGGAGTAATGGTCCAAAAGTACGTGTACAATGTTGGAATGGTTTGTTCCAAGCTACGCCTTGCAGTCTTCCCAGGATTTTCAATTATCAGCTTCAGTGGGATATGGAATTAGGTTGCATCGTTTTCATTAAAAGAACTACATAAAGGCTGTCAAAAAATTAAAATATTACATAAAACTGGAGACACTGCGGAGCCCTGTGGTACGCCTCATGTCACCCTCTTCTAATCGATACATAGATTTTCAAATAAGTAGAGAGTAAGGGTAAATTTCCAGACAGCCAGTATAAGGAAATCAGTAAAAACATGCGTTAAGTTGCATCAATCATCAAAGCAGACTTACACACTTAAATCCGCTTTGAAAATTATAATCACGCGAGCAAACCCAACGCGCGCCAAGTTACCCGTGATCTTTTCAGGACACAATCCATGCACGTTTAGTTTCTGTGCACACATTCTAAAATCAAAACGATGTCCGTAAATTCGAACTCCACCATGGAACAAGTATTCTGTGTGCACATAAAAGCAGGCGCAGACCCTGGTTATGTGCACATTTTCATGCAGACAAACCCCCTCATAATGTAATAAGCCATTTGTGCACTGAATCCTTGTGAAAATTCAACACCATAAATAGGGGTAGACTAGATAGTGTTTCTCATTTCATCAGATCTTTCTCAATATTTTTAAATAAAAGCTAGCTGGAGCCGGTCCGTTAAGACAGTCTGAGGCTCTGTGTCATAAACTCTATCACACCATGTCTGGATACTTTTCCCATGGAAAATAATGTTTACACGTAGGTTTTCCTCTCCCAATTTAAAACACCCCCTGCCCCCTCACCGGGAACAGCTCCTTCTAATGTGGCTAAAAGTGTGCACATAAATGGATTATGACAATGGTCCTCCAACTGGAAAGCAAGGGCATTGATAGCTGAGGTCGGTGTCAAATTCTAGCCATAGCACGGGCAATTCTTCAGCTCGCTATGGAGATCAAGGTGAAAATATTTCAAGGGTTTTTAGTTCAAACCAAGAACTTGTTATTTAAGTGGGATGTACAGTCATCCAATTTTATTGTTTTTCTTTTGACCTTTTAGAACTTGAATCACAAATGAAAGGTAGGCTGCCGTCTCTCCTGAAATCCGGCGTGCGTGTTCCCTGCTGTGTAATTATCTTTGCATTAATCTGTCAGTCACTGGAAGCACAGCTAATCCGGTCAGGATTAGTGCCCAGTCACAGCTTTTCACCCACCTGACCTGCCTGTTTGCTTGCCTCTGCTGCTGCCGCTGGCAGATCGAATCCCGATAACGTTACAGGTGTAGTAACGGTTCACTATATTACACAGTCTCCATTTAACAATGTCAGGTGCTTTCCCGCTACATCTGATCATGAGTCGTTAAATGCCAATGCTTGCTCTTGATTTAAAGCGAAAATGTTCACAGGCCTACATCACTGTGCTTGATACAGAGGTGCTCGACAATCTGAGAGTGCTACCTGCCATGGAGCAAGTTTAGTTTAGTTTATAAAAAAAAAAATGTATATACACCGCATATATCATATAAATATCGAAGCGGTTTACAATAAAAACATACAAAATAATCATAACAGACCTGAGCACACAGACAAAGAAATACAATGTACAAACGGTAAACAAACCCTGCCTGTTATTCATTAAAGGCTTTATAGAGGTAGGTTTTTAACGCTCTTTTGAATGTTTTCACACAAGGCTCAGTTCTAATTTCATCTGGGAGGGAATTCCAAAATAGTGGGCCTGCTGCAAAAAAGGCGCAATCCCTAGTGATATTTAGACAAGCTAGTTTTACTGATGGTACTTCAAGATGATACTTCTGCGTCAAACGTAATGATCTGGGGGGGAGGGCCATAAACTTTCAGGATAGAACTAATCCAGCTGCGATGGTCTAAGTTTAGTAAAAATGAAAAACGGTCACAGCAATCCTTATACATAACGCCATTTAATAGGGAGCCAGTGAAGGCTGGCCAGTACTGGGGTAATATGGTCTCTCATTTTAGAGCCAGAGAGAATGCGTGCTGCTGCATTCTGGGTCAGCTGGAACGGTGGTAGTGGGCTGTAAAGGAGTACAGAATAAAGGCCAGTGACCGAAGGACCGGGCAAAGATCGTACGGATCCAGCAGAGGATGGAGTTTCTTGATCAGCTGGAGTTACAAAAAAGGAAGACTTAACCATCGCAGCTCAAAGAAGAGATTGGTATCAAGGACCATCCCAAGGCTCCATGCCTGCAGATTCACTGGTGAAAATGCGAAGGTAGATCAACATTCGGAGGGAACTTACGGAGGATAAGTATCTCAGGGTTTTTTGTATACATAGCAAAAGCGTATTATGGATAAGCCCTGATTCACGTGTCTAAAAGTTTCTGACCATGATTGGGTGTAGGGGATGAAAAACTGAACATCATCGGCGTAAATCCTGTAATTTATGCTGAAGGAACTGAAAATTTTGCAAATGGGGCAAGAATTAGCTAGCAGTAATATGGTAATATGCTCTATAGTAGCTAACTACTGTTATCTACTTTTGGGTTTATCTTAAATATACGACATCATAGATACCTATATATGCTGAATTCTCTTATAGCCTTTGGATGTAGTCAAAAGGACATCTTATGATCATGCCACCATTACCCTTCCCTTTGCAGCAATAGCTCTGGCACATATTCATTTATACTCCCGCTAGCAAACCTCAAATATCAACTCCTCTCTTCTTTAAGTGACACCTTGGCCCCAAAAATCATATAAATTATCTAACCCAGTGGTTCTCAACCCAGTCCTGAGGACAAACTCAGTCAAAGCGATTTTCTGGATATCCATAGATTTGCATGCCGTGCCTCCATTACATCTGTCCCGGAAATTTTCACCGTGGATATCCTGAAAACCACTGGCTGGGTGTGGCCTAAGGACTGAGTTGAGAACAAATGCCTCAGACTATGAAACTTTCGGATCTTAAAGCTTTTCATTGCTTTGAGTCCCATCCGCTGATCCCCTTACACCCCCCCCCCCCCCCACACACACACACACACACACACCACCGACACAATCATTCTGCACAACAGAGACAGTGAAGAACAAGAGTCCAGGACAGAGATGGCCATCAGCCATCAGCTTCTCTCCTTCAATGTTCAGTCAGAGAGAGAGAGAGAGAAGCCGATAGTGTTTGGTGACGTTTTGTAGGAGTGCTTTAATGTTAATATTAAGGAAGTATATTTAAAGCTTCCCTTGTCTGGAGAATGATAAACCAGAGTGTGACGCTCCAGGACTTTATCAGCTCTCCCTGAAGCAGCTGCGGATGTGCTGAAGGGTAACGGCTACTTCATCTGGCGAAACATCAGAAGACAGGAACTGAGAAACTGTTATATTTTGATGATTTTCCTTATCTGCACAGAACATTCGATTGCCTGAATTCCACCAACATTAGAGAGAATTCACTGCATTTAGCGTGTTTTACGGAATGGGTTTGTACTTTGATAGCCCTCTTAAGTTGCACTATTTGCCTTTGTAACACAAAGGAGCATAAAATGGAAAATAAGGACGACTGGCCTTGCAGGGGTAACCTGTATTGTCGATGTTATGGCAATAAAAATCATTTTTATTCAGCGGCTCGCTCATGCCAGCTCCGCGTTGGTAATGCTGTACTTCCGACGCGGCAGGACACTCCCAAAGTCAGTAAATAGAACTGCTCCTCCGTGCACGGCAGATTCAACTTTCCTAGACTTCTCAATTAATTACAGAAGTGCTGTGGGGCCTCCACACTAAAATAAAATGCATGCTCATAAACCAAAGATCATTGCATTTTAGGGAAGAGTAGGGAAATGTTTTCATTTGAGTTAGTTTTTGCACCAGTTTTAATTCTTTTTGTTTGTTTGTTTGTTTTGTGGGCCTCCCCTCCCCCATTTTTTTCCTTTTTATTCGTTTTGGAAAACTGCACACACTATTTCCACATTTTGGTTGGGATTACAATTCATTTTAAAAATGCATAAAACACTCCTATTTATTTTACCCCCCGCAGTGGGTCTCACAGTCTTTGCACACAATGGGGCAGATTTTTCAAAGAGATATGCGCCTACCCCCCCCCCCCCCCCCCCGAAAACCTGCCCCAAAGTTCCCCTTGTGCGCGCCAAGCCTATGATGAATAGGCTCGGCGGCACGCGCAAGCCCCGGGACGCGCGTAAGTGCCGGGGCTTTCCTGGGGGGGCGTGTCGCAGGCGTGTCGGGGGGCGTGTCGCAGCAGCGCGTCATTGGGGGCGGGGCCGCGGCAGAGGCCTCCAAATCTGCTCCTGGGCCAGGGAATCGTGCGCGCCGGCTGGTTGGCCGGCGCGCACGAGTCACGCCTGCCTTGGGCAGGCATAACTTGTCCAACAAAGGTAGGGGGGTTTTAGATAGGGCTGGGGGGGGGGGGTGGAAGGAAAGTTCCCTCCGAGGCCGCTCCGATTTCGGATTGGCCTCGGAGGGAACGGAGGCAGGCTGCATGGCCTGGCGCTCGCAGGCAGCCGATTTTGGGCAGCCTTGCGTGCGCCGACCCCGGATTTTAAAGTAAACACGTGGCTACGCGCGTATCTATTAAAATCCGGCATACTCTTGTTTGTGCCTGGTGCACGAACAAGAGTACGCGAGGGCGTACTTTTATAAAATCTACCCCACTATCTAGCTTGTAGAATTTGAAACAATACAAAAACTTTTGTTAAACTGCTGCCTGAAGAAGATGTCATCTGTGCGTATCAGTAAGCTGGAACTTTCATCAACAGGACTATCTGTATCTCCCATCAGTGTTGGATATTAGTTTTATGCCACCAGGGGAGTCTCTCATCCACTGATATTGTAGGATGTGATTTTTATACAGTGGATTGTAAGAGTACAAGTAAATTGGTTTCTAGTCAGGCAGATGATCCGAGACTACTAAATTTACATCCCTTGTGAAAATAAATACATTTTATACGCTATATCATCAAAATTTATAAAATAACAGTTTTAAGAACCAATATATGTTTAAAATACCCCAATAAAATATTACAATGCATAAAAATGAAAAAAATAATCTATTGCAACCTGCATTAAATGTAACTTTTTTCCAATCTTCTCTGCTCTTGTTGCTTTGAATAGCCTTAGCATGTTCCCCGTCTCCCTTAAAGCAAAATAGGCCTTTTCCTTCAAATCATCCCACGGTGCTTTGGGCCAATACTGTATCACTTGTCAAAAGTCCTTCCAGCAATTAATGAATGAATCTTTTTACCATGATCTGTACAGGATCTCTACAGCTATACAAGACCTCAGAGAAGAACACTACAAAGGTCACTTAATGTCGCTAACCTTTAGCCCAGACCCTTTTAAAGAGAAAAGAACGAACCAACAATAGGAAGAGAAACTTTCTAAGCTTTTTCAAAAGGGTTTTTCTCATTCTGAGTCAATGACAACGATGGTTTGAAATTTTCACTGCTGCATGATTGCACAAAGGAGCTGCGGTCCAGTCCTCAGGGGACTCAGAGCTCGAGTCACTTTGGTTCCATAGGCACAAAATGGGAGAAAGCCTTAGCGACTCAGTCATTTAGGGGTATATATTTATTAAACCCACGCTATGCCTTGGAAATATTTTTACGTGCGTACTAAAATGCCATTTATCAAGTATCAGTGTGGAGATTAAGGAGACCACCTAAGAATTGCATTAATGTTCCGTCATCACCTTCAGCAGGCATCTTGTTGAGATGGCATTTTCTGTTGCCGGTTCATTTTTTTTGGAATATGTGACCTAAATGGATACACCTAACAGGCGCATGGACTTTCTGAACGTAAGTTAAAACAGATCTGTTCCAGCAAGCTTTTGCTCGATTCAGCTAGGTAGTTTTCAGCATTCTCTAACTGGAAGGCTGTTTCTTTTACAGAGCAAGCCTTTTAGTCTTGTAGATCATTATCTATAGATAATCATATAATAATAATAAAGCGATGTATGAGAGTTGATCAGATGTTACTGTTCATTTTTATTGGGTTTATTCTGACTTATGTTGTATGCAGCCTTGAACCATGAACTAAATGTCAGTTACACATTTTTTTAAATAATTCAAATGAAGTGTAGCATCCGCGCTAGTAGTCACAAAACACCCTGTGCCAACTGGCCTGAAGTGAAAGGCCTGATTAGAAGTGAGGATCTCATTCCCCCATTCCATCAAGATAAAAAAGCTCCTCTCCTCAGCACAAATATTCCCCTCTCCCAACCTGCATCATCATCAGCATCAACCCTCCCCCCCCCCCCCCCGTCCTCCCCACAGAAACCTCATGACCCTTCCTGGCACATCAAATCCACCCCCACATCATCCTCAAACACCCCGGCCCCCCCTTCCCACACCATCAAGAATCTGCGCATCCCCCAAACCCCCTCCCAGCCCTCCAGAATGAATTCCTTCTATTCCTGAGGGTATCCCCCATCTTCACTGGCAGAGGGAGGGTCCGAGAACCGCCGCAGCCACCGAGAAAAGCTTCAGGACCGTCACCTGCCTGCCAACCTTTATCGCTTAGGTCCGGTAACG
The DNA here is from genome assembly GCF_901001135.1 of Rhinatrema bivittatum. Taxonomy (NCBI): domain Eukaryota; kingdom Metazoa; phylum Chordata; class Amphibia; order Gymnophiona; family Rhinatrematidae; genus Rhinatrema; species Rhinatrema bivittatum. The sequence continues at coordinate 12,672,956 of NC_042631.1, forward strand.
TTGTTGCCCTAAGAAAGCCTCCATTGAAAGCTTGTGAATTCCGTAAATCATTATCCAGCGTCAGCGCTTCACCCCCGAGAGGTCACAGCTCGCGCCGGTCAAATGATTTATTGCGACGCGCCTCGGGCAAGATCCTGTGTGTTATCTAATTAAGAGCATCATAATGTTGTTACTGAAATACTGTAGGACTGCCAGTGGGCAGCGATAAGAGCAGAGCTGTAAACGTTGACCCTTTCAGAACAGGTTTGAAGCAAACCAAAAGGAAGCGCTTCACACAGTGCACGGTTAAACTTGTGGAGTTCACTGCCGCAGGATACTAAGGGGACCAGAGCTCTAGCCAGGCCTATGACCAAGTGAACAAAAATGCGCCCCCGTGCACAACACAATGAGCAGGAAGATTCTTATTTCTCTTTGTATTTAAACCATAAACACTATTACTATTATAATCCACAAGTAAACACAAATTTAACTTCAAAACATGAGTTATGCACGAGATGTAGTTGCGTACAGCAGTGGCAGGACCAGTTTGAGAAACATGCTAGAGCAGTGTGCCATGTACGCCGGCGTGCTTTCGGACCTCATTAGGTGCGCCATGGAAACGTTACCCGGCGTATGTGGGCGCTGCTCTCAAACACCTCACAGCGACAAGTCGCCAGCAATGGCTCTTAGCACATAGCAGCACATGTCTGAGAACATATGTAATACTACATGCCTCATCTTCCTAGCTACAGCATGAGCTGTGAGGTACAGTAACTAATTAGTAATTAAAAATTGTCATTTAACAGATTTTATATGAAAAAGGACAGTGAAGTACAAATATTACTTACAACATGCATATTATATTTACATAAACTATTGTGATAACCAGATACTTGGAACCCGTATGGTATTAGGCCTACTGTAACATGTTAAGTGTTAGGGATGTGAATCGTTTTTCTAACGAATTGAAATATCGTACGATATTTCTAAGTTTGTTAATATACTGGGTAAAAAAAAGAAACGATCACTTTTTCCCCCGAATTTTCGTAAAAATCGTTTTTCGGGTTACTGCGCGCTAACAAAAACTGTTTATTTTTGTTATTTTTTGTAACTTTTTGCTATTTTTGTTAGCGCGCGCTAACTCCCGTTAGTGTGCACTAACCCAAAAAACGATTTTTCACTAAAAAAAAAAAAAAAACGGGGATCCGTGGGAAAACGAGATTTTCCCGCAGCCAGACGAACCCGAAAACGAGAATGATCGGGCACCCGATTCACGTCCCTATTAAAATGTGAGCTTGGCCCTCAGAAAGCCATGAGTAAACTGAATTGTAATATAGTAAACCTCGGCTCCCATACCAAAAGAGCACTAACTGCCAGCACTTAAACAGTAACAACCCTACCTATGAAAAGGCAACACTGCAAATATTACACCAGGCTCCAAAACACCAATACACCTCCTGGCAGGAAAATAGACACAAGTCAGGCCGCTATAGATCTGTAGAGAGAAGCTACATGCTAGCAGAATACCTCAGTTCAGTCACAAGTGCATAACGCAGGTAGACCCTCACTCACTAAACAGAGAATAAAGAGAACATAAGCAAGAAACAGAAACGTGCAGTCAAAAGCTGAAATGGAACCGGCAAGAAGCCGGTCTCTCTATGCAATTCAGTAATGGAAATACAGAATCATCGCTATTCCTCAGAAAACATAAAACAACAAAATCAAGAAATAAGAATCATTAATAGTAAAATCCATTCTAATAAAAAGTTAATATTTCAAAACAGCTGACCAATAGAACATAAAATGAGTTTTTAATTATTGGATGTTATAGTTTTAAAAATTTCCCAAACACCAATAAGATATGTCAATACAGCAGACACGCCACATACACAATAAGTAAAACTAATAAGGATTTAATAAAAAAAAAAAAAAAAAAAAAAAAAAGTGTCTCACTCCCCATACCAGGGAACTTATGATTTCCAGTAATTCTGACCCTTAGATTGATGTGGATATATGTGCGAGTGTGTGGATGTGCATGTGTGTGTTGAGGCATGCACAAACATCTTCCTCTCTCTCTCTCTCACATACACTCTCTCTCTCTCTGCCTCCCCATACATGTCTTTCTTTCCCCTCCACATGCTCTCTCTCACCTGTGTGTATGTATATACACACACACTCTTACATCATCCCCTCCCCCCCAATCCAATGCCCCCCTTTCTGTTCCGGCCTCCCCCCAAGCAATACCAGTATCCCTCGCTCGGTCTTCTCATCCCCTTCCAAGCCAGCACCAGTAGCATCTCCCTGCTCATCCCCATCCCCCTGTCTATTCCTGCCTCCACTCTCTCTCACCGTGCCAGAAACATTTGCCTCTCTCCCCCAGGAACATAGGACATCACTAACATCACTCCCCTCCCTATCTCTCCCCAGACACCTCTGGTCTCGCTGCCCTCTCCCTCCTCTTCCTCCCGACACCACATCCAGGGCTCAAGCTACCCTCCCCTCCTGAAGCTTTTTCCCACCTGGTGGCCGGCCACGCTGCAGTGCTTTTAGAGCCAGTCTCCTTCAAAGCCACTGCTGTGGTAGAGCCTCACCTTTCCACGTGTTTACTGATGGCTCGGCCGGCCCCGGGGTCCTTCATGACAGCAGCCAGCCGTAGCCTTTCCCTGCTTGCCCTGCCTCCGTACGGCACGTGCTTAACACTGCCCCTGCAAGTGTCGAAACATGCCAGCACGGGCAGTGCCGTTAGGGTTGGGAGGAAGAAGGAAACGAAGTTGCGGCAGACGGCAGCCGCTGCACGGAACTAAGTCCTCGGGGTGACCGACGGTGGTGGCGCTGACGCAGCGGTGCCCTTTAGGTCTGGTGCCTATAGCCATGGCCATACGCTAGCTACGGCACTGAAAGGGACAAATATTTGAACAGGTTTCAGAAAGGTATTCCATCTCGGGTACATTGCATTCCTAAATCATATCGCCCAGAAACTGGTGGAGAGTATGAGAGGGCAACTCTACACATGTTCATGCTTTGCTTCTTACAGACTTAAATAGAGAGAGAATGTCGGGCTGGATGGACCACTGGCATGACCCAGATGAGCAAGCTGCATGTTCCCAGACTGGAACAATTGCTCTATCGATCACTTACCATGTGACTTTCATCAAAGATGTAACCTCGATGCTAAAAGTTGGGGAAGAATATAGTAATCATTACTTTTTAACTAACTTTCTGAAGGAAAAGAAATCGTATGAGATCACTGTGTGTGTGTGTTCCCCTAATAAGCTTTGTGTTTTGAGTCCTATGTATACCAAATTTTCAGTATATAAAAGGCAGAACAGGACGACTCCATCAGAGTTGCTTTTTTTTTTGGATTCACTCAGTGAACAAACATACCTGTACGCATCTTGGAAACGAGGCTCCTTTAGCTCTGGTGGAACTCTGCCCTGTATACATGTGTACAGTGAATAATTAACTACAGTATAATGCACTTACTATATTTAACTCTTTTCAATTAAAACAAGTTTTCCATATTTTGGGATTCCTCCAACAGTAGTTTTGCATTCAAAGGAAACCAGCAATCACTGAGCATTTAAGAGGCACATTGCACTACCAGTCTCTCCTGTTACGCGCCCCGCCCACAGCAGTCCCACACATGGGACCGCTCACCTGCATAGTTCCTCAGCGGGTCCTGGGACGATCTCCCTCGCAGTAGTTACTAGTCCAGCTAGGCCCCGGCGGTGGTCACCGGGCTTCCACTGCATGCCAGGCCTCACGCCGAGGTTCGGCGTCTTCCTCCATGCTAGCCATGCCCATACGCCCATACGCGCGCACGCAGCCTGCCCAGAGACTTGTAGGGCTGAGGGGGTGTCCGCTTTCTGCGGCACGCCCTGATTGATCTACGATAGAAGGAAGTTCTTGACTTCACTTCCTTGCCTTGGCATTCGGGACGGCTCTTATGCTAGATTGTCTTCGCGTTTGTTCCTGCTTGTTCCTAAACTCGTTCCAGGATCCTTCTGTTCCAGTTCCGTTCATAACTTGTTCCTGTATCCTCGTTCCTGAGTCCTGTCTGTTCCTGTGTTCGTCTGCCTTCCCAGGTAGTACCCTCGGACAGACTTCTGTTACTGACCTCGGCATGTTCCTGACCTGCCTGTCTGTCTGCCACCTGCCTCAAGGACCTCAGCCTGTTCCAGATCTACTCGCCCGTCTGCCACCTGCCTCTAGACCTTGGGTTGCCTTTGACTACATCTGACCTCCGGTTTCTGACCCTTGCTTCGGTGACTACTCTTCGGACTGACCTAGGGACATTGACTTTTCACCTGCCTGACCACGCCTCCAGATTCTGACTGTTCTTGTCGTCACAAACTCTGTTCTGGTTCTCCCTGTTCCAGCTCGAACCTGACTGTGCTCCTTCTATGTCTGTGGGCACACTGGACTATCATTCTCCCAGGAGACCCTGCGAGGCCCACCTAAGTCCAAGCGGCCCGGGTCCCTAAGGGCTCCTTCCGGGGGAACCTCGGGCTTCCAGTGGCAAAGCTCTGCCTAGCCTCTGTCTCCTTCAGTGCTTCACCCCCTGGGGCCAGTTACCTCCTGTTCCCTTTCAGGAGCCATTCCATCCTTGCCCCAGGACAAGGGTCCATCCCAGAGCGCAACATCTCCATGCAGCTGGCAGCCCGTGATGGCCACTTATTTATTTAAAAGATTTTAACTGCCTATCAACATTTCTAGGCAGTTTACAAATAATACATCCACAATTAAAACATTAAATATAACTCACATGTACAATAACATTTGTGAGCTTGATCCTCGTGGGTTGGTACAATTCCAGGGTAGAATTAAAACAGTTTGAGACTAGGCCATTGATACCCTTAAAAACCATGAACGAAACCTTGAATTTAATTCTGCAGATAAGTGATAACCAATGACACTTTAACAAGTAAGGTTGTATGTGTTGGGAGATTGGAATTTCCATCACAATTCAAACAGCAGAATTTTGGATACATTGAAGTGACTGAATCATGTAATGATGTAAACCCATATATAGTGCATTATAATAATCCACTGTCGACATTACCTTAGAGTGTATAACTGTCTTCAGCTCATTTTTATTTAGAAATGGATGCAGGTGGTGAAGCATTTTTAGTTTAGAATAAGAAGATCACACAAACTGTTTAATCTGTGGCCGGCACGACAATTTGGTGTCAAAAATGACACCCAGGTTACTAACTTCCTGAGAAATCAATATGCTAAAGTTAGCAATAATTAAATGTTGAAGCATGTTACCAGACAAAAATCTGGAGAGAGATAAGATCTCAGTTTTTGCCATGTTTATCACTAACCTATTCTTGATTAGCCAAGGCAAGAGGATATCTTTTGCAATGCCTTGGCATATGAACCTCTAATAGACACACAAAACTGGAAGTCATAGGCTTAAATTTGATTACAGACATCCAACACAGCAAACGCGACAGACAGGTTTCAAGTACGTGTTGAAGAGAAAGGCCAAAAGGGCTGATCCCTGAGATACTCCAGATGAGGTACTGAACAGTGTAGACTTCATACCAGCTACTTGCACCCTATAACTCCTGTCTCTCAGGAAGGAGGAAATCCATCTCAAAACCCTATCAATCACCTATCCCAATTTCCTGCAGACGATTTAGTAAAATTGTGTGATCCACCGTGTCGAAAGCTGCTGATAAATCCAGCAACACAAGTAAAAATTCAGTACCAGAATCAAACCCTCACCTAAATACGTCACAAAGAGATAATAATAAAGTTTCTGTGCTATGTCCTGGCCTAAATCCGTACTGTTGCATATCTAATACATTGTGATCATCTGCGAAGTCCTGCAATTGTTTTAGAACAACCTTCTCTAATAGTTTAGTCAGAAAGGGGAGATTGGAAACTGGTCAGTAATTCTTAAATTCATTCCGTGCTAAAGTCGATTTTTTTAAAAAATGGATGCATGAACAGGGCACGATGTCCGCTTTGCTTTCTGTGGAAAATGTCACCTACTATGTCTTACATACTGTGCCAGGAGGCAGATGATTTTATAGATAAAATGTTCTAAACTGTTTAAAATTTGCAAATCTCTAGTTTATAAAGGTTAACATACAGTTTATATAAGAGATAAACTGTTAATTTTATCAGGCTTTTGCCTTCATGAACTATACACAGTAGAGTTGGTGTTTATTTACACTGCGAGAGGGAACTTCACCACTCTGTGGGATAACAGAAAGTGGGAGAGATGAAGATCTAAATGTATTGCATAAGAAATGGCTTAAGTGAAAGAAGAAATAGATAGTTTTATTCTGTGTCCATGCCTGAACCTGCTCTGTTTTTAACATTTGGTTAATTAAATGCTTGAATCGCCATTTACACTTTGGACCACACGACGACTTGATTCTTCTGGGCTACTCTGGATATTATAATAAACGTTTTGAAGGGCTCAGTGATGAAGTATCCTAAATCTAAATAAATAGCTTTGAGTTATTCCACACAGAGTTAGTACTGCATAATGTAGGTAAGTGCATTCACTTTTAAATGAAATGAAAAATGTTACATAACACCAGTGAGATTTTTTTTTTTTAATTGACTTTCATTTAAGAAAATCCAAAACAAAAAAACAAACCCCAGAAAGCATCAAAAAACAGCATAGCTAACACCTCTTTCCCTCCACCGCCATCCCGTTTGACCATCCTTCTCTATATACTCCCATACTCCCTCCCCAGGGGTCTCTCAGCTCCTTCATGGAGTCTGTGATGTAGAAAGGAGCAGGAGCAATCCCCATTCACTCCTGTGTAACCGGGTCCCAGTTCAAAACTAGCACCACCAATGCAGAAGAGACTGGGAATTGCTCCCACCCCTTTCTACCTCAGGAGAGACCTCTGGGGGAGAGTACGGTGAAGAGCCGGGGGAGCCTTCATTTTGTTGTTTCGGTACTGGGCATGGGAGTCGTTTGTTTGGGGGGGGGGGTTATTTCAGTATTTTAAAAACGAAGTGTTTATTTTGGTTTCAGAAAACAAAAGGAAACAAATAATATTAAATGAACTAAAACATAAACAAACTCCCCCCCAATGCCACCACAAACAAAAAAAAATGAATGACAATGAAAAGGTTTTCCTTGCACTTCCCTACTGATTTGTTCTCTCTTGCTCTGATCTATCATAAACAATCGATAAACTATTTCATCAATCATATGAGCCTTAAAATGGAACCTAGACTGAGGAAGTAAATTAAATGTAACTATTTTTAAAGACTAACAAAATTGATTAGAAGCAATTAAACATACATCTTTTTTGGGGGAAGGGCAAATTTAAACAAACTACATAGTTACAAAGCCCATGGGTAGAGGAGGAGTTTCTCTTTGAAGACGAGTTACAGATACACAAATGCAAAAGTACCAATCTAGTGTGCTTGTGTAGCTGGGGTTCTCTGGAGCAACCACGCAGGGAACTGGAGATTCAATTCCACGTACATACGTCTCTCCATACCAAAACAGACCTCCAGGAATGTGATTTTAAACAGCAACTCAATACAGCCACATGGCTAAACTATGTAACATCGGTAAACATCGGTATATAAAAATTAAATAAAGTTGGACTCTTGTGCTCAGGAAAAATTTCAAACCCAGGGATCTAGGTCCCCAACGCTATGGTAAATTACCTAGAGATGCCTTTGTTAAATTAACCTGGATATGTAAACATCACACATACTGTCACTATCATGGCAGCCTGATCCCTGTTGACAATCAGCTGTTCTACAGGATAATTCCTCCAGGTAAAAAAAAAAACTAAACTTATTAAAGGATTCCTTCCCGAAAAAATAGATATAAAGTAGTGCAAATCACGTTTTGAATATCAGTCGGGGGCAGTGCATGTAAAAGTCTGCACATAACTCGATCATATGCATGCTTTAAATGCACTCACAAGAGGCATTGCATCAGGGGGACAGGAGGGGGGAATGTCAGGCAGAGAAAGGATTTACATGCATGCTTTCAATTTGCTGAATTGTGTGTGTAAATCTACACACACACACACACACGTCACTTCCCCTCAAGCGCAGGCATAACTTGACGTGTTTCTGTTGACACATATCCTAGGGACACCCGCAAATTTTCACACTGGGCTTACAAAGCACTCGCAGACTCTAGCCCTATGAAAATTACCCTAAAATTGTTTTTTTTTGTGCACACCAGAAAACTGAACAGCAGATAGAAAGGAGACATGGGGGTAAGAGGAATGAGTAACTCTAGATGTAAAAGGTGAGCTCTTGATAAGGAAAGGATAGATGGGAACATGATCATCCCACTGAAATTATTAATGAGATATGGAAGAAGAGACGCTAATGATCCATCCATTATGGTACTTGATAACATAATGAAGTGACAAGGGTTAGAAACAGTGCAATGCTTGAATCGGTGCTTCCACATCTGGCTTAGCTAGGTAGTGGCTGAAAGTCATTACCATCTGAAAGTCAATCAGGCACTTGGCGTAAAATGAGTTGACAATCTCAGTTCAGTTCCCAGTGAGCAGGTGATTATCTATCTCACTCTAAAATCGACAACACAAAAGGACACTAATTAACACCCTGGTTGGCAGTATCAGCAGAGGTTCAGAGGAGTGAATGCACATAAAACAGAATTTCCGTCTCTGCCCTACAATTTGGGCAGAGGGGGAGCCTGCACTTCCACTTAGCACTCATCCCTATTCATTCGATAAGAGGTCTTTCAATTTCCAGTGCTGTCAATCTAGCATGAGAGCTAAGATACTAAGGTCTGCAACAGAGTGGACACATTGCCAAGAAGTGCAGAGTCATACATCTGGGGTGTGGTAATCCAAAAGAGCTGTATGTGTGTGTGCATGGAGCAAGAGAGGGACCTTGGTGAGATAGTGTCTGGCAATCTGAAGACTGTGAAGCAATGTGACAAGACCATAGCTAAAGCCAGAAGAATGCTGGGCTGCATAGAGAGCGGAATAACCAGTAAGAAAAAGGAGGTGATAATGCCCTTGTTCAGGTCCTTGGTGAGACCTCACCTGGAGTACTGCGTTCAGTTCTGGAGTCTGTATCTGAAGGGGGATAAAGACAGGATTTAGGTGGTCCAGAGACGAGCAACCAAAATAGTGTGGGGGCCTGTATCAGAAGATCTATGAGGAGAGGCTGAAGGATCTGAATATGTATACCCTGGAAGAGAGGAGGTGCAGGGGAGATATGATACAGACCTTCAGATACTTGAAAGGTTTTAATGATGCACAAATGAAATCTTTTCTATTGGAAAGAAATCAATAGAACTAGGGGTCACATAATGAAACTCAAGGGAGGATGACTCAGAACCAACGTCAGGAAATATTCCTTCATGGAGAGTGTGATGGATGCCTGGAATGCCCTTCCAGAGGAGGTGGTGTGGACAAAAACAGTGAAAGATTTCAAAGGGACATGGGATAAACACTTTGGATCCCTAAAGGCTAGAGGATGGAAATTTATTTTATTTAACACTTTTTCTATACCGACCTTCATGAAAAATTTCATATCAGATCGGTTTACTTGTAACAAAGGGTATAACTTAAACAAGAACAATTCACTAGAAGCGGAAGTTACATATAACAAGGGTAGATAACTTGGAGGCTAGGCTAGTCAGAGGTTTAGGACAGTGTAACTGAAGAGAACTAGAAAAGGCAATGAAACAAAAGAAACAGCGGCTTAATTATAATGTCTAAACATAGCGGGGCGTTAGCCAGTAAAGCAATGAGGAAGAGAGTGCATGGGGGTAACTTGCTGGTGTGGTGGTTACTACCCTTAACCAATAAGCCTTCATACTGTTGATGCAACTCCATTATTGCTCTCTGCTTTACCAGCAGGGGGAAAAGGGGAATTAGATTCAGACAGCAATCAATATGGACATTGAATTTTATGGTTTGGGAAAACAAGTAACTTGCTGATGCAGCTGTTTCTATGCTTGACCAATAAGCCTGATACTTTTGATGCAACTCCAACATTGCTCTCTGCTTCAACGGCAAGAGGTAACGGGGAATTGAACTCAGACAGCAACCAACAAGGGCACTGATTTGACGGTTTGGGAAACTTAAGTATGAGGGTGACCTGTATGGTGAGGCAAATGCTACCATAAGCTTGCTGAGCAGAGTGGATGGACTGCTTGATCCTTTTCTGCCATCATATTCTCTGTTTCTATGAGAACTACTGTGCATTCCCTAGATAAAAACGGAATGGACAGTTTTCAAAATTGTGCATTCTGATGCAAAGTCCATTTGTACTTTTACTCGTACTCTTTACGTTGGTTTTCAAAGGAAAAGTTCAGGCTTATTTTCCCTTTCAAAATTGTTCAAGTGGAGAGCTTTGCTCCTCACTTTTTGGACCATAATAGCATGCATAGTTTTGAAAATGCAAAAAAACTGTACATTGTTTTCTCTCCCAACCTAACCCCATCTAAAGTGTGATTCCACCATAATGCAGGGAAAAGTAGGTGCCTTGTGGCACGACATGCAAGCTTTCACCGGCCTATAGAGTGGATCACTTTCAAAAACCCCTTTACCCGGGTAAATGGCTTTTGAAAAATTACCTTCTTTATAACTGAACAACGTCAAGAATAAAAAGTTAAAGCCTACCAAAGTCAAACACATAGGATTTGAAAGTAAGGTTGGTTAAGGACAAAACAAAACAAAAAATGAACAGAAATTCCCTCAATAAGGGATGTAAGTGTTCTTTCCAGATATACAGGAAGTTTTCACAGTTGGTTCCTGAAAACCCTGCCTTAAGTCAAAATTGATTTTCCCATAGGAAACAATGTTATGTATAAGGGATCGGTTCCAGCACCAAAGCAGTGACCCAGTTTTCACCAAAATTACTGCTAGGGTAAGACAAATGCTCGCAATTTTCACAGGAAAGACTCTTAGACAAAAGCAGAGCCTACTTCCACAGCAAAAGCCGATCAGCAATGCCCCCTCTGCTCTTCTCACCGCTGGCCCATGTCTCTCTGTTCCTACTGTGGACCCTACTCCCTCCTCAACTGACCCACCTCGGCTCCACCCCACTCACGTAGCAGTTTGCAGTGGGATAAGTAGTTTCTGTTCTCACTGCTTCATCCAGTGGGGCAATGATCCCTGACATCAACATCCCATGCCTTGGTTCGATAGCTTTCACTGCCCCCCAGTTAGCTCCAGAACTTAAAACCCCACAGATCTGCCTATTTTTCTTTATTTTCTAATTTACACCTCATCCATAGCAGAAGTGAAGTTACACGGCAGAGGGCGTCTGCATGTGCCGGATCGCGTAGGTATATACGCACACACCACACCCATGCCCTGATAACTTTCTAGATGTGTGTGTGTGCGCGCTGCGGGAGATATGCATGTGTCCTGCTGGCTTTTAAAATCTGCTCGGTGCGCGAGCCTGAGTTATTCGCGTATCCGCTAATTAATGCATGCCCCGGGCTTTTAAAATATACCTTATAGTGCATATGCACTGCTTTGAAAATTCACCAAAGGAGTACCTTCACTTAAAATGTGTACCTCGACGAGAGGACCTTTTCCACCGCAAGTCCTTTGCTCTGGAATACTCTGCCAGCCTCTTTAAGATCTTTAAAAGATACCAAGCTATTCAATAAAAGTGCTGAAGACTCATCTTTTTAAAGAATTCAACATCATAGATCAATAACGGTTCCTTCATTGGTGAGACAATTCTCTGCTATGTTTTCATCTGCTTTAGCTGTTCAAGTTGTCCTTATGATTGTTTTATGTACTGTTCAATTTTTATGTACCCCACCCTATGGAAAGGCGGGTATCAAATATTTTACATAAATAAAGCCACACTGGAAAGGGAAACCTTCGTTTGAGGTCCAGAACAGTGTACAAATTCTGCATGGATGTAAGTCTGGTACATCATATATCAGGCGACGTAAAAGTAAGGATTTCCTTAAATATACATCCTTCTCTCCATCCGTAGGTACCTTTGTTTTCATTTTTCTTCCTGGACATTTCAATGCTATGCATATTCATTAGTGGTAGCCCGACTGGCTGAGGGCCTCCGAGGGCCAGTTTGAGCATGCCTGCTATAAGGGAATGCCCCTTATTTCTGCTGGTTGGATATAAATTGATTTGGGACTGAGAAGAGCAGTTCACAAAAACTGATTTGTGTTTCTGGGTCAGATCCAAAGAGGTGCATTTGTTTATTGTATTTTGTTCCATCTCTGTTTAGATTGGTTGTGAGTAATGTGCACGCCTCTTGAGGTTTTCTTCACCTTTGCTATTCTTAGAAAAATATTTCCATAGGAAAACAAACAAGCCAAACAGAAAGCTCTTAGGGTCATCTAAGTCAATTCCATGACCTTTAGAGAGGAAATTTGTTTTAAAACTCCCTGAGTAATGAACATTGAAACTGAAGCAACATCGTTTTTATGTTTAATTAATTGATGAAACGCCCCCATTCATTATTTCATTCATGAATCATCTGAAGGGGCCCATGCATGCTCGAGAGGTCATGGGCAGCATCATTTCTGGATACATTTTTATAGGCATTCAATTAAAAGATATGACAATCTGGAAAGGATCACAAAATCTATGACTATGTCTAACCTCAACAGAAAGAATAATAATAGAGCTATACTACACCACATTTTTGTCTTGTTCTCTCCTTAACTTTCAAGTTCTAAGTTCCTACGAAGTTAACATTGTTATTTTGTACCCACTTGTTTGATGTAATTTCCAGTTTTGGTTCTATGTAAACTGATGCGGTATGTACTAGTACATGAACTTCGGTATATAAAAGCCTTTAAATAAATAAATTTTAACAAAAATTAGATAAAAAATACAATTTTTTTTTTATTAATGCATCACATAACAAAAAGCAAATCCAAACAAATAAAATAAAAGAATAAATATAATTCTAACTACCTCAACCATAAATAGCAAAATAAGATAAAAACCAAAAAGAGATATTAAAAAAAAAAAAAAAAAACAAACTTAAGACCAATGAGGACTTTCCACTCACCTATCACCACACATATATCCTTCCACAAAGAAACAAGCAAAAAAAACAAAACCACAACCCAAAAAACAAAAAACCCACAACTATACCCCACAAGAAAAAAAAAAAATACAAAAATATACATTCTCCTCATTAACAGATATTAGAACATTGTATTAGAATCCAAAACTAAGTCACAAAAGAACTAAGGGACATTGCTTCATCAGATCTTCACCACTATCTTAACACAAAGCTCATACAATGTTCCGAGTGCAAATCATATAAGACTTCATCAGGGGCATCTGTAATACTATCTGAAACCACTGCATCAGTTGGTTTGCATGCATTAGTGACCCCCACCAGCGACTTCATGTAACAGAAATTTAAAAGCATGGAAGGATTATAGTATGCGTGGTGATAGATGTGTGGGTGGATGTTTGAGCCTTGGTGTTTTAAATGCTCTCTTTATTGTATCTTTTCAGTTTTTATTTTGTTTTGTCATTTATGGTTGAAGTAGTAAGAATTAGTTATGATTTCATTATTTTGTTAAATTATATTGCTATTTATTTGGATTGGATTTTCTGTTGTGTTCCACAGCCGTGGCAGGCCACGGCCGCAGTCCCCTACCTTGCCCGCGACGGCGAACCGCCATGGGAGTCCCGGGGGAAGGCCCGGACTCAAGGCCCGTCACTCCAGCACGGGTCCCTGTGCTGCTTGCCGCAGGGGGAGCCATCCCTGCTCCCCCCTCACGGCGTCCAGCAGAGTTTTCCTCCACGGAGGAAATACAAGATGGCCGCCACCATCTTTAGGCGTGAGGCTGCACCTCCTTGACAGATTTAAAGGGACCTGATCCCTTTAACTAGCTTCAGCTGTTCCCTATCAGCCAGAGCAGAGGAAGTATAAAGGGCGGCTTCCTCTGCTCATTCCTTGACTTGGCAACTTTCGTGGTTTGTCAGGTCTGCTTGCTTCGGTGAGTTTTTGTGCTTTGGATCCTTGTTCCTGGTATTGACTTCGGATTGGCAAGCGGTGATTCTCTGAAATGTGACTTCGGACTGGTAAGCGACGACCCTCTGGCACTTGACCTCGGACCTCTTCTTGACCATCATCTCCAAGGGCTCACCTAAGTCCCAGCGGCCCGGGTTCCTACGGGCTCCTCCCAGGGGGACAGCTCCAGTCAGCCCTTGCACCGAACTTCTTGACCTCTCAAAGGTCCACCTAAGTCCCAGCGGTCCGGGTTCCTACGGGCTCCTCCTGGGGGGGGACCGCGGACTTCCAGTGGCGAAGACACACTTCCTTTCTTCCACGTCACGACTCTTCGTCTGCCTCCACAGTCACCACAGTCTCCAGTGCCGAGGGTCAACTGGTCACGTCTTCTGCTCTGCCTCGCCACCCGACGGGAGAACCTACGGATCTTCTCCTAAAGTATACCATCCTCCCGTCAGCCCAAGGGTTCACAAGCCTGAGCATAACATTTTCTTTTTATGTGATGATTAATTTAAAAAAAACTTATTGTAACTTGTATATATGTTTTATTAAAAATTTGGTATAGTATGGTTTATTATGATTCTGTCATTAATTCATCAGAAAGCCAACAAAATCCCATGCTTTCTTCTTTCTGTCTGATTTTGGCATTAGTAGCAATATTCCATTATGCCCTTTTATTTCACTTTCATCCATCAGCTGAGAAATCATGTTAAACGGTTGGATTCATTATGCTAAATTAAAGCAATACATAACCGTGTTTGTTCTGAAAGCAATTTGTTCTGTTTTTTTGGTATCAAAAATAATTTTTGTGCAGTAGAAAGCAAGGGAATGACCCATTGGTTAGAGGAAGGGGTTGGGAGCCTGGGAAAACAAAGTTAAAGAATCTGTTTCTTCTTGTGATTTTTATCTCCAGTTGCTGAGTAAGCACTTTGCGAAGGTTAACTGGACAAATCTTGTTGGAAAAAATATTGGTGGGAACGATCTCTCTAAACTGTAGGCAAAATTGCTAATACAGTGATGTGTGCGCTGTTCTTTGGGACTGAATTATTTCCTTGCTGTGGAATTGGCTACAGCTGGAGAGTGCGTTTCATCTTCTCCTGGTTTACAACACAGGGAGCGCTGTTCAGCAATCAAAAAAAAAAAGGATGGATACAGTGAGTCGATGGTCTTCGTTCATGCTGTACCCACTATGTAATTCTTCTGAGTGTCATACAGCAATGAAAATGTTGCATATATTAGCGAGAGGCCTACATGTTGTGTCAATAACGACCAGTGCAGCAATGCTCTGATTTTAATTTGTGATGTACTGTCTCCTCCTCAGGAATGGGGCAAAAATTGGAAGGTAACGCAGCTCTTAATGAGTTTCCGACAGATGTGGTTTTTGTTAGTACGCTTAAACTCCATTCAGCATGGTCTTGCCTGTGCTAAGAGGATCTCAGTACCATCATGCATGCCACAGCTATGAGAATGTGTTCGTACTGATATCTTCTGAACTCACAGAACATCAGCTTAAATGGACGATAGCAACTATCATAGCTATTAATGCAAGATATTGATTTCAATATATTGGTTTAACAACTTTATCTGACTGGAAATAGATGTGTAGGATCAAGCTTGCCATTAAATCCCACAGTACAAAAAGGATTTGCTGGGATTATGATCGTGATCAGACCTTTATTTGTCCTAAAGCAATAGGGTCTCAAAAGGTCCTGCGTGAAGTCGCACAAAAAAAATAAAAATAAATAAATACCGTCTGAAGTTCTTTGTTGCTTGCTCTCAGGAATAAACTGGAATTTCCATGGGGGATTTCCTGACTTCAGGAATAGCTGCTAGAGCAGCTTTAATTTACGGTAAGCCTGTGCAAGGGAATCCAAGGGACACTAAGATATCAGGGATTCATTAACAGGCCGTTCTTTCTAACGTACCCCAGTGAACGTTATGAATGGCAGCTCTGTGATTTCCTCGCCGCCAGTTATGTACACAGCACTGAACAAGGCTACACGTTACGATGGAGCTAGGATGTTCCAGTGAGTTCATTTGTTACCAACAATCCTGTTGCCAACTTTTAAGACACTCCGGAAAAAAAACATGTTGTTATCATACTCGTTTTCATTTCGACAGTCGTGCTGTAGAAACTTTAGAGGGACTGGTTCACATGTTGTGTCGAAGAGGAAGAAAAGCTTAGTAAATCCGGTCCTAAATGATTAAATTGTAAACAGAAAGGAATAGTGTCTTGTTGTCAGCGGGTGTAGTTGAATGTTTCTGCCATTCCTATGTATTTATTACACAATAGGGAACATCGTAGAACAGGAAGAAATGAGATTTGATGAAGAGTGGAAGGTTTTCACACCCGCATACACTTTTGAGTGCAAGTTGCATTCTGTCTCTCTGTACATCAGTAAATATTATCTCACTATGCCCACCCCCACCCCCCTCGCTAGTGTGACCTGATGGCTCACATACCTGCTCGGATTACCCACACCTGAAAAGCACGTGTAGACTTGGAGCTTTTTCAGGTTGTGCGAGAACCTCTGCTAATGGGTGTGATGTCCTTGTGAGACACACCCCAGTAATCCTGAGCAGGATTCGTTCCTGCTTCCCAGAAGTTCAGTTCTGTTTATACTGTCCCCAAGGTTTTAGGGTCCGAGGCTCAGGCTCCATACACGCAGATTGACTAAGAAAGCAGGGAGAGTAACTGCACCGACTGTAAGCTGCATGTGTCAAATATGCTTAGCTCATTCGTGAGCCTTGATCCTGCTTTCTGAAACTCAGTGGGGCACTACAATAAGGGGAAGATACAATTATTTAGAATTTGGGTATAGAAACGGAAGACAATGTTTTTTTAGCCAGGTTTATGGTAGCAATTAGACTTTTATAATTGAAACTTTGTTTTATTCATCTGACCGAAGTTTGCAGGTGAAAAAGTACGCGCAGACTTTAGCCCATGGGAGCTGTTTGAAAATAGCCCTACCCATGTCTTCATACAGCTCCAGCTCTTCCAGATACAGATGCAGGGAGAGAAAGAGACGTGAAGAGAGACAAACTACAACTTTACTGACTTTTCTGAGAGGCCCAACATGGCTTTCAGATAGTTACGAAGAGGATTATATTTGTGAAACAGGTGACCAAGTCATTTTTTTTTTAAGCAATCTCTCACCACGAATTGCATTTAATCCTGAACATTGAGCCGTCAACCCTGAGATCCTTAAAGTGGATATCAGTTTAATAGATTGCCTTTTTAAAGAATTACTGGAGACTATATTTATACATAAACCTTTGTGGTATGACCAAGGAAAGGTAAACCAGCTTGATTTTTAGGTGAATCACTATGCCCACTGGAATTTGGATGTCCGAGCCAAAACAGGACAGGTCATGAATAGATTCCGATTTAGCGAAGCCATTTGTGGCTCTAACCCATGAGAAGCCAGACCATGTGTGACCTGACACCAATAAATTTAGAGCATTCCTGACTCTACTCTGATTAGAACAGGGCTCAATTGATGAATCCAGACTGGTCACAGGTATGGCCATAGTCAACCACTTTAATCTACTTTGCATGCAGATATTCTCAGATTTATATTTAAATTCAAAATTTGTTCTGTTGCAATACTTGGGGTCCTTTTCAAAACCTTTTACTCATGTAAACAGCTGGCTACCTATGTAAAAAGCTCTGCTGAAAATTACCAACCCCACCAGCACCAACACTACAAGTAGAGGTTCTCATCAAAATAGGGGAACAGAGTTGATGTGGAGCCGCAACTTAAAAAGTATTTTTTAAAATATGCACATAAGTTACTCCAGGTAACTTACGTCCCGCTTGGAACCGGTTATGCTCAGTAAAGTCTGCAGGCATGGGTAACCAGAGGTGTGCACTGAATATTTTTTCATTTTGTTTTGGTTTTAGTTTCATTATTTATTTATTTATTTTTCAGTTTGTTTCGTTGTGTTTTGTGTATTTAAAATGAAGCAACAAACAATTTAAAAAAGAAAATATTGGGTCTACCTCGTGTCCTGCCTCCCTGCCATCAGCACCACGAGAGCCCTCTCACAAAGCACCCATTCGGACTCCCCTGGACCTCAACCACTTACCCCATCTACAGGACTAAGAGGCTGGCGTGGTCCTCAGTAGCTCCCGCCCCACCAGGTCTCCGTATCAAAGTAGAGTCAGTGATCCTAAGTCTGAGGTCCTTTTTTTTTTTTTTTGGTATGGAGGAGATTGATCTGCAGGGAGGATTTAGGGAGCACTGTGGAGGGCTTTGGTGGCGGTTGTGGCAGCCATTTGAAAAACAAAATGAAAAATGTAATTTGTTTGTATATCGTTTTACTTTCACAAAAGAAACACAACAGGATATTTAATTGAAATTTCCTGTTTCGTTTCAAATGAATGAACATCCCTATTGATAACTAGATGGTATGGTCCTCATAAATGAAGAATTTCCAGGAGAATGAGGGCATATATTGACAAGCCATCACTCTCATTTTCTCTCTCCACCCTCCTCCCAAGCTGGACCTCACCCTCTGACCAACCTCTTCTCCTCCCACCATCTCTCCTTCCCCCAGCTTCCCTCTCTTAACCCCAAACCTCCTTCCAACTCCTCAACTTCTCTATCCCTACTCTACCCCTAAGCACTCTCTCTCCTGCCCACCCCCCACAGCTCTGTACCACCACCACTCTCTCGCGCTCTCTCCTACCACCCAGAACCCCATCTCTACCTGACCAATCTCTGTTGCCCACATCCAGCCCTTCTTTACCATTCACTCTCTGCCCCCCAGCCCTTTTGATACCCCCCTCAAAAAAAAAAAAAAAAAAGGATGTTTCCATCTTTCTCCCCACTCCCCCTTCAGCGGTTCCCTCTTCTTTTACTCACCATGTGTCTGCCCTCACTTTCTGGCTGCAGTTATACCACTGAGAACCTCCCTTCCTGCATTAGCCACGGCTTCCCCCTGAACTTCTATGCAGGCTGCCGCTGACCTTGTGGCCCACACGGGCCGCCATTAAAATATCTGTATCATCAGCTCACCGCTAAGCGTCAGTCCTGCCACTGCTGATGATCTGACCTGTGTGGACAATATCTACCCAGCAATAGTTGGTGCAACGCGGACCTTCTTGGTTTGCAGGCCTGCACTGGTACTGCATGGAAAATATGAACAAAAATGAAATCTGTCCGGCAATAGGCGACACACTGAAGGCCTCCTCTGACCAACAGAAAGCATCCTAGAGAGTTACAGGCAGACACTCCCTGCCTTATATAGTATATAGCAAGCTGACAGACTAGGCACTGCCAAGCAATTCCGATCTCTTTCAGCTTTACTGATTCAAAACTCGTATTCATGATTCCTGTTTATTTTGTTAGAAGAAATTACTTTAAACATCCTGTCAGAATAGTGGGGAAAACTACAAATATTACATCGTAACATGGTCACTAGCAGGCTGCATCTTTACAGCAAGTCTGCTCAGCTCATAAATCAGCAGCCAGCAAGAGACTAAAGTATCAGCCAACTATGCCTTTAATATTCATGCCAGTGAGCAAGGAATGCACTCTTCCTTTGAAATGAAAGCTATTAGAATCAAACAAACAAAAAAAACAAACAATGAGAAATTCATTTAGATATAATCTGAGCTACAGAAAGGCTTTCAAAAATGTTCCACCAGTGTGTCTACTGGATAAGATAAACAAGATGGCAGGAGAACATGAGAAGGCAGCCGAAAAAAAGCCTGGTGACCAGGGGTCTTTCAAAACAGAACATTCCAGCAAATCGTGAAACCTGTCTTTGAAATATGACGACAACTAAACTTCCAGAAGATACAAAGATAGGTCTTTAACTGGGACGGGCAAACAGAGCTTGAGTTACGCTGTTCAACCTCAGAGTTTTCTTTAGTTCTGCGTATTCCGTTTGACCCCTTCTGGCACTGATTTGCCATGCTGTGTGTCATTCTTGTAAATCATCTTAGGTTTTAACGTAATCCATCTTTGATTTTCAAATTCAGACTGGCTCAGATTCACCCACTTAACGAGATGAAAGAGTTGACAAAAGATCAGTAATAATTTTAAGTACATCTTCTACCCAAAACATGACTGTTGGCAGCCATCTTGCAAGGCTGAATTCAGAATCATACTTGTTCAATAAGCTACATCAAATATGACAATTAAGGCTGATTCAGCTGATTTGAATTTGATCCATGCTTGATAGGCAAAGAGTTGATCAAGGATGAGAAAACTGCAGCCACCCTGATTTCTCTCCTCTTACCTCTACGCCTGGAGACTTGAATTAAATCCAAAACAGTCTCATCCCTTTTTTAAATTGTGATTTATTTTTTTTTTAGTTAACGTTGTTAAATTTTGAGCGACATCATGTTGCTGTGCCAGGACAAACCCTACAGACTTCATTACTTTCAGTTGAATGGGATGGCTTATTCTGGTCCCTCTTGCAGGGATCTGAAATTGCCAAAACACCGAGAATGGATGTGTCGGTCACCATTGCTGATGTGTCACATGAAACGGATGTTCCGCGACTTCAGCAATCAACTTGTTCCCATGATAGTGCAGTAGAAATGGATCATTATTTAGAACATTCTAAACGTGTCTACAAGCTATAATGAGCACTGAATTTGCACCAAATCACACTTTCCACCGCAGTATACATGCCACATTATTCTTGGTTGTGATCACTTGATGCAGTTTTATCTGTCTCATAGGGTTTGTTTACATTACTGCATTTGGAAATTGCCAATGTATATCACAATTTTGAGACAGGACATCTAAACCTTGTTAAAATATAGCGATATCCATAAAATTATTCCTGAAATGGGACACATTTAATCCCATCAAGGTGCACAGAGTGATCAAAGCTGATGTTTTGATTGTAGTGTAAAAAGATTTGCCTTTATAAAGGACTTTTTTTTTTTTTTTTCCAGTTGCTGAACTTTTATTTCACCTGCTTCAAGTGACATTAAAGGAGACCAATGCCTGATTACACTACAATCTGTGACCTGGTCTGCTCCTGTGTCTGCTGTACATATTCATTCCACGTGGAATGACGATTGGGAAGGTCTTCCAGCAGTATTACCAGATCTATTGGAGAGGCAGTGCTGGCAAAAGAGCAATGTGGCTGCATTAGCCTGGAGCTGAGCAATCACTTCAGACAGTGTGGATTTCACAATCTGCCCTCAAGAATTCTTGTTCTGCTTCCTTACGCTGCCATTTTCCAGCTCTGGTGACACTGCTAAAACAATTAGCAGTGCCATTACAAGTAACTGCAACCATTTGTGTTGTTTCCTGTCTGGAACTTGACTTTCTTGTTTCCTTTCAGAGCTGAGCTGCATTCAACGTGTACCGCTTTCAAAAATCAGGTTTTTTTTGTCCAACAGTGAACGAGAGACTGTTGGGAGGGAGGGGGCAGCGGGAGAGTGGGGATTGTGTATTTGAGAGTGAGAGGTTGTGGGTAAGTAGGGAAGGTGGGGGAATGTGTGTGGAATGTGCGAGTGAGGGGATTAGAGAGCGAGTGAGAAAAGGGATCTTCCGAAGGATGCATAGGAGAGTGGATTATGTCCTCTTTCCCTACCCTGACTCAGGACCCCCCACCACCACCACCTCTACGAGCCATCTTTCCTTACCTTCTGCTCCCATCTCAAAAAAAGAAATAAAAGTACAGAGAAGGTGACAAAAATGATAAAGGAGATGGATAAGCTCCCTTGAGAAGAAAACACTGAACAGGGGAGGACTCTCTAGCTTGGAGAAGACATGACTGAGAGGAGATATGATTGAGATTTAACACATCATGAGTGGGGTGGAACGGTTACCTACCCTTTCAAACACTAGGACTAGGGGGGTAATGCCTTGAAATTAGCAACCAGCAGATTGAAAGGTAATTGTAGGAAATATTTTTTCACTCAGCACACAATCAGGGTATAGAATCTGTTTATGGAGGACGTGGTCAAGGCAACTAACAGTGCGGTTCAAAAGTGGATTGGACAAGTTCCTGAAGGAAGAGTCATTTATTAGCCAGGCAGACGTGGCAAAGCCGGCGCTTATCCCTGGGCATGAGATACAAGAATTAGAGAAACTATTGGGGGATCTTCCGGGTACTTGCAACCTGGTCTGGCCACTGTCAGAGACAAGATGCTGGGCTTGATGGACCTTGGTCCTTCTCCATCTCCTTTCAAGATCCCCCTCCCTAGAATGAGATAAAAGGGATCAGAAGCGATGCAGGGGAAGGAGTGAGTGTGTAAGGAACTGCGTATGCATGAGCCCCTCTTGCCATGGCGCAACTCATGGACAGGGCCCCAAGGTCTGTGCCGATGGCAGGTGATCAAGCCTTAGCACAAGCCAGACTATGACAGAGTATTGGGGGAATGTGCAAAGTTGGGCCATTCATTTCATTCGTTTCGACCATGTGCATGTATGTCCCGATCGGAAGGTATGCACACAAAACTGATTGTGCGCACACTTTCGGGTAGACGCCCACACACGCGCACACCAGTGGTTTTGTGTGGGTACATGCCGATCGCGAGATATGCGCACAAACTGCCGAAACAAATGAAACGAATGGCCTTAAAAAAAAAACAAACAATGAATGCGCATCCCTAAAGTCTATACCAAGGCAAAGCAGTGGCTGTAGTACCTGGCGCAGACAAGGCTGACGGCTTGCACAGAACTGGACAAACCTGCAGCAGAGTTGAACCTGTTCCAGTTTCAGTGGGACCTGAAAAGTGGAGCAGCTGAAGCCGAGGATGGGAACTAGACTGAAGCCGAAGACAGGAACCAGGCAGCGGGAGAGTGCTGAAAACTGCAGCAGGGCTGAAATCTGAAGACTGGAACTGCTGAAGCGGAACCAGGCTGGTGGCTGAAGACAGGAACCAAGCTAGAAGAAGGCTGGAACCAGATGACTTTGCTGGGGGGAGGTGGTGTTGCATTGCTCTGCCTAGCGAGTAGAGATGTGAATTGGAACTGATATCGGATCCGATTCTGGTTCCGATTCACATCTCTACTAGCGAGCAAGGGTCCATATTCAAAAATTCACCAAGTGGGTAAGTTATCTGGATAAAGTTAAGGTCATCCGGATATTCAAAAGGAACCTATCCAGATAAATGATCTGCTGACTATCTGGAAAAAGTCACCTAGATAAAGGTGTCCAAATAACTTTAGGGCAACCATTTGTGGGAACCGACTAGTTGGCACACGTTTAGTTATATAGTTCCTCAATATGGCACTATCCAGGTAAATATTTTAACCTTGCTTCGCCCTGTTCTGTAGGCATAATTTTATCCGTAGAAAAAAATTGTGCAAAGTTATCCAAAGGGGGGGGATTATTATTGCTAAAGGGCCAGACCTGTGAGAGTTAAAGCCAATTAACAAAAAAAACCAAAACAAAAAACTATAACATTAGGGAAAAGACCATAGCAACCAGAGACTGCACAGTGAGTCATCCTTACTGCACAGCACCGGACCCATCCAATACCCCCTGCCACACACACACACACACACAGCACTCAGGACTTAC
This sequence comes from Rhinatrema bivittatum, assembly GCF_901001135.1. NCBI lineage: Eukaryota > Metazoa > Chordata > Amphibia > Gymnophiona > Rhinatrematidae > Rhinatrema > Rhinatrema bivittatum. Next base: position 12,696,386 of record NC_042631.1, read on the forward strand.
TCTGCCCAGGTCTTCCAACCCAAACTACTAATCGCTGTGATTTGCCCCCGCACACTGCCATCCAGCACTCCCTGCGGACTGCTCTCAGACACTAACCCAGGGTAAATTGGTACTTGTGGGCATCCACAGGGTGCAGACTCTCTTTAGCCGAGGTAAGAGACGCCTTCCTGGCGGAGTGCCTGGGCTGGGGGGGGGGGAGGGGAGGGGGCAGTCGCCCGTGGACATTCGATTCTCAGATTGTGCCCGTGTTCTTTTGCTCTCTGCTCAAAAAAGGAGACAGAAAGTGCGCCAGCAGTTTGCAGATGTGTGCTTGCAGCCAGCGGCGGATCCTTAGGCATGTGGACTGCTGGCTGCCCACACACATAACATTTCGGCTCAGTAACTGGCACGGCAGGGCTGGCTGTGCACGCGGGCACTTGCCTGCTCTGCCTTATTTGTAAGTCCGACTCTGCTTGCAATTCATTTTAAAGGGAAAGTGCCCAGGTAGCTTACGCTTAGGAAACTTAGCAGCAAGGTGCATGAACAGCTTGCAAATAGGAGGCGCCATGCAAGGTTGCCCCCCCTGTCTGACATACCCTCAACGGGGGAGCTTGTTATTCCCTATTTAGATTTATATTCTGCTTTTTGCACTTTTTTCAGCACTTCAAAGTGGATTACATTCAGGCTCTGTAGGTATCTCCCTGTCCCCAGAGGGCTCACAATCTAAGTTTTGTACCTGAGGCAATGGAGGGTAAAGTGACTTGCCCAAGGTCGCAAGGAGCGACAGCAGGACTCGAACCCTGGTCTCCTGGTTCGTAGCTGCTCTAAGCACTAGGCTACTACCAGGGATGTGCAAATCTCTCTTAAAAGATCTTGGGGCAGGAACAGGTCCATATATATATTTTGTGTTTTCAAAGGCAGGAAAAATTCTTCTGGTCAGCGAACCAGCGAGATGTTCCTAAAAGGAAAAGCAGATCCAAGAGAAAATCTGAGACAGAGGCAAGGACATTTCCTCAGACTGGTGGATCCGCTTAGAGCTCCCTTGAATTTCTCCAAGCGGGGGGGAGCGGTGCAAGAATTCCCGGTGCACCTGGGGGGTGCGATTTCCCCCATTCCCCACTGACCCTGCTCGGCTTTTGACCTGTGATGGTTTGCACAGCCCTAGCGCAGATGCGGGCTCCGCTTCCTGCCAGCGTGGAGTCTTTCCCTGTAATCCAGTTTTCTGAGCAGGCGGCAGGAATACTGCAAATCTGAGCAGCTTTGCTCCCTGTTCCCTGGCTCTTCTTCTCCTTCCCCTTAGTTTAGCCTGCCCCCACGTGGTTAATATCCACAAGCGCCTACAAGGGATAAAACAGCTTTGGAAAACTTAGGGGGGAAAAAAAATGCTGTTTGCCATTCCATGGACAGTAAGGGCGGGGCCATCAAACCCCCCCCTCACAGTTACATTAGTTCAAAGATGGTTTAGGGGGGCATCCAGGACTGTATGAAGCGCAAATCAAAAAACAGTGCAAAACAGGTTAGGAAAATACGTGAACCAAAGAAATTGTAAATAAATAATTTTGTGTTGTGCTGATGGATCCCCAGATCAATGACTCGTCAGACTAACAGGATAGGACTATGAGGCCTCTTCTCGGTGGTGCCTTTACCCAGAAGTATTTGGGGGAAGGGGGTGGGAGAGCAAACCAAAGTGAAGTTTTCACACAAACTCTCACCTCCTACCCCATAGCCCCTGCCTTTAAATTGGCTGTAAAACAAAGGGCAAAGGGTCTTCTATGCAGTGTTTTTTTTTTAAAACCCAGCCAATGTTAAGCTCCCAGTAAAATTATTTTATAACTTCATGGAACCAATTCTTTGTTATAAGGATATGGTGATTTCTGTACAGGAAAGGACCGAATCTTAATATAAATCGTGCATCTCCAGTTTTGTAGCTCCACATCCACAGAAGTTTCCCCAACCGGCCTATGACATTACTGCTCACCATGCAAGACCAAATGTATGCACCTCAGTAACAGCAGCACAAACGCCTTTCATTGGCAGATACTATGTGAAGTAACACAAACCTCTGCAAAAAAGATACTCAGAACCCATAATACCCATATCAGAACAGCACAAACTCCTAGCACCCAAACAGCAATAACCTTTGAAAAGGCATGCACGATAAATATTACCCTAGAATACCAATACATCTCCTGTTGGGGGAACAGAGCAAACCAGATTGTCAGAGAACCCTAAACAGGAACTACACACCAGCGTTACTTCAGAAGTGAAACTTCAACACACTTTTATTTATCCCACAATCCGCGGAGCCCAGTGCGAAGCAGAAGAGAATCAGAGACGGGGGTCAGTACCTGAAGCAGCTGCAGGATCCCTGGAGCCGGGCAGGTGTCCTTTCAGTCCGCTCGGTGCTCTGCACACAGCCACACGGAAGCAGTCCCTCTTCGTAATTATGTCCTCACGTGCACCAGTCTCTTCAGATCACAAACACTCGTTTTATGCTCGAGCCGCTCTCCTTGAGTCCTGCAGGAGCCCAGGCATGCGGTACCTGCCGGCCACTTCAATAATGAGAAACGAACAGAACGCCAGTGACGCGTAAGCAGGGCCTGCGAGGGATTCGGGGAATCGCATTCCTGGAGTTGTTGGGGGGTTTTGGGGGTTTTTTGTTTTTTTTTATTCAGCTGCACATCTGTGCAGCCAATAGAAACAGCAGCCTGTGGCTGCCTGCAGGTTGCTCCTCAGAGGGAGCCAATGAAAATGAGGTTTGGGCAGAGCAGGTAGGGGTTCCTCATGGGTGGGACCAATCGCGGAGACTGCATGCAGGCAAGTGGCAGCTGAGCTCAGCCACTGATCGAGGTAGGAGGCGGGACTTTGCTCCAGCTGGAAGAAGGACCTGCCCGCTATCCCATGTGAAAAACTGGCCGGCATGGAGTGTGGCATGGGATGGCTTCAAACTTGCAGCTGGTGTCTACACCCAAGGGTAGGTGGAAGGAGCATAAATGCTGTGTGTGGCTATTTCTTTTAGGATTTCAGGGCCTGTGTTTGAGATGAGATAAAGTTCAGTGAGTTGTGAGTGACAGTGAGAAGGGAAGGGGTTTAGGTGGGGAGTTGGGGCTAGGGTACATGACTACTGGGGTCTGGGGGGGATGGGGTTGGGGAGCTTGGGTGAGGAGAGGGGACTGGGGAGCCTGCTGGGGGATGGATAGAGGTGATTGGGCAGCATGACTGGGGTGTCTTGGAGGGGAGGGATTGTGGAACAAGATAACTGGGGGGTTCGGTGAGGAGAGGGAATTAGGGAGCATAATTGCTGGGAACCAGGAGGTCTGAGAGGGCTGGGGAACATGATTCGTGGGGATAGGGGGCTGGCAAACATGGCTGCTGGGAGAGGGGGCTGGGGAGCATCACTGCTGAGGGATGGGGCAAGAAACTGGGAAGCATGACTGGGGGGTCTTTTGGAGGAGGGACTGTGGAACAAGCCTACTAGGGGTGGGGGTGAGGAGAGGGGATTAAGGAACATGACGGCTGGGGGGTTCTGGCTGGGGAGAGGGGACTGGGGAACATAACTGCTGGGGGGGGGGAGTCACTGGGGAGAAGGAGCTGGTGAACAAGGCTGCTGGGGAGTAGATGGGGCGAGGAGCTGGGGAGGGGGGATGCACTGTGTGAGTGTGAAACAGAAAGAGAGGGAGTGTGCCTGTGTGAGAGAGGATGTAGTTTGTGTGGCTCCCTTCCCCCTATCCATGATGATCTCCTGGTGTATGGAGAGCAGGAGATTTTCTTTTGTTCTTATTAAGTTTCATTATTGGATGTTTGATGTGTCTGCTATTTTGAAACATTATATTGATGTTTTGGGAAATTTTATAAACATTTTTATGAGGTTTAAATTACTGAATGTTCTATTCAGCTGTCTTGAAATATTTATTCTTTTTATTAGTATAGTTTTACTGTTATGATTGATGTTTTATGTTTCTTGATTATATTGTTGTTCGGTCTTCCAGTGCGACAAAGGGGAGGGATTCTGCTAGTGAGTAGTTGCTGAGTAGGGGTCTTGTTCTGTTTTCAATAGGAGGCGTATTGGTTTTCTAGGGCCTGCTGTAATACTTGCAGTGCTGCTCTTTCCTGGGTAGGATGGTAACTGTTTGAGTCCTGGGAATTAGCGTTTTCATATGGCAAACTTGTTTCTTGGATTAAACTGTACTCATGGCAGGCTGTGATAACTTTTATTGAACTGGATTTAAGATTTATCCAAAAATACTGTATGTGAGCTATTGCAACATTGTAGGACCTGTCTTGTGAATGTTTCTGATCTGACATCTGAAGAAGGGATCTCTGTAGTTTTTAAAAGCATTTGTACAATATTTTTGATACATGTATACTTATTTTATGGATATTTTTAGGCAGCCTGACATGTTCTGTTTTCTTAATAGGAGGTGTATTGGTGTTTAGGGCCTGGTGTAATATTTGCAGTGTTGCCTTTTCATAGATAGGAGGGTGGTGGTGGTGGTTATTTGTTTCAGCACTGTTTTGGTATGGGAGGTTTACTATATTGTAATTCCTTATTCGTGCCTTTCTGAGGGCTAAGCCCACACCCAATGCATGTGAAAATGGAACCAAGGCACTATGGTTTCCAAATATCTTCTGTGCTTTGGAGAGAAGGGGTTGAGGGCGTGGGACTGCAGGAGACCTGGGGGAGAGGGAACTGAACGAATAAGACTGCTGGTGACTGGTGCGGGGGAGATGCTATAAACGTCCCCAGAACTCTGCGTGCTCACTCTGAATCTAAGCCCCTGCGCAGCCAGTGGTAAAAAAAAACGGAACCACCCTATTCATGATCTCAAAGCAGTCTGGAACCTTTTCTTCTGAAGACATGAACTGCCCATAGTTTATTAAACCAAAGCTCTACCTAGAAAAAAAGTAGATGTTCAGATTCGTAGTAGCAGGATCCCTGCAAACTGCAAGGTGTCCTGGGATCGCTTGCCTGGGAATCTCTTAGCCTTACAGGGGACGACCTTGTTTACTCTGGTGAGGTTTCGTCTGCCATAGTTCACTGAGTCACCATGCTGGCAGAATCCCTCACCTTGAGCACAAACACGAACATAGACCGTTCCTCACCTAATACAGACTAAAGGAACACAAACTGGAATGAGAGAAATATGCAGACAAAAACTGACATGGAAACCCCAGGAAGCCAGGCTCTGTGAGCGGTGCAATACTGGAGAAAGAGAAACAGAAATGCATTTCCTCCTGTACTATGCAAAACGCCAAAATAGAAGAGATGCACTTTGCCCAAAGCTCACATATTCCAATCTCTAAAAATTGAAATTCATTTTTTTCTTTTTTAGTTTTGTCTGGACAAGTGGTTTTTATTTTTTTTTTTGTATTTTAATCTTTGAGTACACAACAGGAGTTTTTTTTTGTTATAAATATTATAAAACTAGTATGCTAAAAAGAAAGAGTTAGTCCTGGTCTGTCTTCCATTTTCCTATTATTGATCTTCTCCTGATTTCCTATCCATGTTTCACTTCTCTCTCGTCCTGTCTTCTTTCTCTGCCTCTCTAGCCACTCGTAGCTAGATTTTACCATCTTATTTTCACTTTCTCTCATCCTCCAATCCATAGTCTCCATTTACTTCACCTCTCAGTTTCTCATAAGAACTTAAGATTTGCCATACTGGGTCAGACCAAAGGTACAACAAGCCCAGTATCCTGTTTCCAACAGTGGCCAAGCCAGGTCACAAGTACCCGGCAGGATCCCAGGGGGAGGGGGTAGGTAGATTCCATCTCTTATCCCAGAGATAAGTAGTAGATTTTCCCAAGTCCACCTTAATAATGGTTTATGGACTTTTATTCCAGGTATTTGTCCAAACCTTTTTTTAAACCCAGCTCACTAACAGCTTTCACCATATCCTCTGGTGGTAAATTCCAGAGCTTAATTATGTGTTGAGAAAAATTTTTTTTTCTAATTTGTTTTAAATGTATCACCTAGTAACTTCTCTGCATGTCCCTTAGTTTTTGAACTTTTTGAAGAGTAGACAACTGATTTGCATTCACCCATTCCATTTCTCTCATTATTTTATAGACCTCTATCATATCTCCCCTTAGCTGTCTTTTCTCCAAGCTGAAGAGTCCTAACCTCTTTAGCCTTTCCTCATAGGCAAATTGTTCAGTCTCTTTTATCTCTGTACCTTTTCTAATTCTGCTATATCTTTCTTGAGATGTGGTGACTAGAACTGCACACAATACTCAAGATGAGCGATACAGAGGCATTATTTTTTTTATTCTCCATTCCATTTCTAATAATCCCTAGCATTCCATTTGCTTTCTTGGCTGCTGCTGCCCACTGAGCAGAAGATCTCTATATATTTTCAATGACGACACCTTGATCCTTTTCCTGAGTGGTGACCCCTAATATGGAACCTTGTAATGTGTAGCTATAGTTCTAGTTTGTTCTTCCCTATGTGCATCACTTTGTGCTTCTCTCAACTCCTCCACAGCTTCTTCCTTTTTGTTCCTCCGACTTAATATTGTGGCGATTATTAAGTCGGAGGAACTTCAGAAAAGCTGTAATTTTCTGCCTTTCTGTGCACTTTTTTTTTTGTGCTGCTCTGGGCAGGTGTAAATTTCTGAGGGTAAAAATGTATACATTAGGTGCACTTTTTTTTTTTTTTTTTAATCGCGGGAGAATAGCTCATAGCCTCATCAGCATGCATTTGCATGTGACGAGCGCTATTAGATTTGCGCACGGCTGGACGTGCGTTTTTAGATGCGCTAATCCCCCTTTATAGCGTAAGGGGTTGTGCTCGGCTGAGCACACTGCATTGCGCTGGCCTGATCATAATTGGACCTCTGCAGCCCAGAACTGAAATGTGAGGATTGTGGGTCGGTTAAGACTCCGTTTAATAATGGGGAAGATGAACCCTTTGCACCCCCCCCCCGGTGACTCCCTCTGTGTTGAAGTCTGCAGGATTGGCAGTGCTGCCGCGATGGTCCATTTTTTTATGCTTGGATCAGCTCCCCTAGCAGCCGATGGATCCTCGACAGTGCTGAATTTGATTCATAAGAGAATCTGCCTTTTCTACAGGCTCTGGCAGGGGAGGTAAAGAAACCCAATTTAATCTGACATGGGATGGGAAGCGATCAGCCGTCGGTGGGCCCAGTCGTGTCAGCACTGCCGTCAGTTAGCATAAAGCTTGCATAAAGATATCTGATGTGAATTTCACCAATAACAATAAGAAGCCGTGCTGAAACAGAGCAGCTGTCGTACGAGAGACTGCATGCATGCCGGAGAACTTTCTGTCTTTTTTTCTAAGGGGCAGTCCTTGCAGCATCCGCCCCATAATTCCATTCCTCACTTGCAACTCACGTTCCCCCCTTCAGGATTAACCAGAAAAGAGCATTACATTGTAAAAATATGAGTAAAATGTGGGTGCCAGTCTAGTCTATACGAGCACTTAAAAATAAACAATAAGCAAGCTTCCTTTATTTCTGCTGTTGTAAATACAGGTGAACCTATAGGGCCATAGGAACTGGAGGGTTTTTCTCACTGTATAAGGGAAACGCTTAGTGCATATCAGCTCCTACCAATCTCAGGAACACAAGTATCCTGCTGGTTACTATAACAACTTGCTGCAGCACCATTTACTTTAGTGGCATCATGTCATAGCCCCTGGCACATCTGGGGCTGTGCATAGCCCTAAGAGAGAGAGGTCAGTGGTCGGTTTCTATATGAATGTAACTTTTTTTAAATTTGATTACAGGTTATGGCTATTCTTAAATGTCGTATTCATGCTTCGGTGGGCAGGTGATAACACTACTATCCTGCTATATGACAACACACACATTTCTAAAGGCAAAATTATCATAGAGAAGTATAAAAATACTGCGGCGCAAGCCATAGTTATTCTGTTACTGTAGCCCTACTTATCATGGATAAAAAGACATCACTTACCCAACTAGGCTGAGACTCATACCTATTACCTATTGGGAGAGAGGCTTAGTCCCTAGACTTCCTGGTGCAGAAATACACATTTTCTTTCTTTAATCTTTAATTTAAGACTGCCTCAATATCATTGGAAAAATAACTGCTAGCAGATGCTAGAAAGCAATTATTTAGGGCGTAGACAATGCCATTGGCATGGCGAGTCACGCAGAGGCGTGATCTCTTCCAGAGCTCCGCCAGATGCAGTTAAAGTGAAGACTCTTCTGGGAAAACACGTTCTAAAGTTGTCAAATTAGGAGATCAGTGTCTACCTCTCTACTGCTTAGTTCTGTTCTACCAAATGATTAGAAAAACAAGCAAAAAGGTGTACAGTTTTCCTGCCTTGCTGAAACCAGATTACCTCAAGAGAAAGATCAAGCTGCCTAGTGCCTGCTGAACCCTTCACCAGCTACCATTCTTCTCATCAGGCTAGAGTTCTTGATTGGCAGAGATTTTATAGTTGTCCAAATTTTGATGTCATCTGTGTGAATCAGCTTCTTTCTGATTGATTAAACTAAAGCATTTCCTGTATTATGGCGATCGAGTTGCATTTACACTGGCTGAGCTTTTAGGACCGAATGAGGGTCCATTTGCTAACAATCTGCTTGTCATGAAGGTTTACAGACTGAGCATGATGAGAGACAATATGCAAAACAAGTCTATTTACACTTCAGACTCTGTCAGTTTAGCAAAATGCATTTAATCAAAATATTATAGTCTGGTTTTATTAGAATTAGGTTGAGCTTTCTTCAGTGTCTGCTGCCTTGCTTTTACATACACTGTTTTAATTTCTAATTCATGGCCTGATTCATGAAGGCTTTTCTCCAGTCCTGGGTCTGTGTGCAACAAGCTGAACGAATCAGATCCTTAAGAGGGGAAGGAGGTAATTTTTGCCCATAAAATCCTTATTTTATGCACCGTGATGGCAGTTCCAAAACTGACCTGGGCTCAGTGCACGTAACTAAGTGTGTAACCTGGTTTTGAGGAGAGGGTGGAGTTGGGGCAGAGTTGCGACTTAGGTGTTTATGCCTGATGGATGTTGCAGTTACAGCCTCGGGGGTAGGGATTTCATCCTCTTTCTATGTGGGATCTAGTACTCCGCTGTGTCCTACAGTCTGATCTTTAGGTCTCTTTGGACTGAAGGTTAGTAGGAATGTGAGTAAGACTTTCTCATGGGAAAATGTCCTTTAAGGCTGAGTGTGACCCACAAATGGACCACATTTGACTTCTTGGCTTGATGCTCCTCATCTTAATTCCTAATTGTTTATGTTAGAGGCAGTCTCTTACAGAACTTATCTTTGTCTTTACAAATAGCAAAAAAATCATATTTAAACAGCAGAGAAACAGAACTTTTCTAAAATTAATTTTAAAGTAGTAACATTCATATTGCTATTAATACTCTGATTATGACTATTGCATGGCCATTCAATATCAACAGGAAGAAGCTGCTATGGAAATACAAAGAAAATGAGTGCCAGGAATTCAAACAAGATATATAAATAGAAAATCTTGCAAAATTGTTCAGACTGGAGATTTATAAAAGGTCAAGGGCACATACACACACACACACACACACACACACACACATAGTAAGTAGAGGAGGCTGAATCACATCCTTCGGCGTTTGTCTGCAAGGGGCATGCTGCATGATTTTCCCCCTTATATCCTTTTATAGCATTTAAGGGATTATAAAGCAAACTGAATTAAACTACCATGCAGGTGACATTTTCTATTCATTGTCCATCCTATCACCAAATCCCTGAAAATGTTTCAGATATTGCACTGTTATTCAGAGAAAGCACATGGCAGTAGGGACGGGCAATGGATCGGCTCTAGGGCACATCCGATGCAGAATGGGTTAGACTGGTACAGGTCACAGTATTCCACTCACAGCTGACTATGGTTTTTTTTTTTTTTCCATACAGCGCAGATTAAACTATATTCAATAATTCAAGGTGGCATGGTCCAGGTGATCTTAACAAAGCAGGTGAAGGGTGATAGCCAAACCTCATATTCAACCGTTGAAAAACTGCTGCCAAAAGGTGTGAGAGAGAGGTGTGAGCTGCTTCCAGCACAGACCCCCTAAAAAGCTCCATAGTCCTGCCAGCATGTTGTGGGCAGCTCTGCCATGGTGCTCCCTGTGAGTGTACGCAGACTATTTGTCTGCACCTGTTCAGTTTCAGGTCCTATTTTTTTTTTTGCAAGATAAAGTGAATGCAATAAGAAAAAAACTTGATAACTTTTTAAATCGTTCCAGCACAGCGATTCTCTGTAGTAAGCACATTCTGAATGTAAGGGTGCTACCATGCACACAAGGAATGTGGAGTAAAGGAAACACACACACGATTCAAAATGCAAGAAAAGAATGTGTGATAATAGGTGAGACTGTTCTATACTGAAAAGTAATCACTTTTTCCAAGAGGCCCTTTGTAATATTCAAAAGTCTTCACAAGCAAAAAAAACTTCTGATTCAAAGAGAGATACATAAAGGCGTGAAATGGAGGGAACCATTGTGGTTCCCATTGCTGTACATTTTAATTTGCTGATAATAGTTATTAAGAAAACCAAAATACTTTTTGGTTAAGGGAGACACGAGGGAGGACGTAGGACTGAGGATAGGAGTTTCCCGTTGGTTCCGGTCACTCTCTGTAAAAAAAAAAAAACAAAAAAAAAACCTAGTTAAATATACAAGAATTTGTTACAGTATCTAATTTTTAATGGTTTTTTTATTTTATTACTTTTCACAGAATGTTTAAGATCTTCTAACAAAAGTATCCTGTAAACTTCTTATTTCAGTATTTACTGTGTTCTAGGTTGTTTCCTGGTGCTGTAACAGTTCTTTATGTTTTAATTTCTTTTTCACACATCTTGTACGGTGGGTCTCTCTCCCAACGCAGCGTGTTGGGGTACTGTATTGCTTATGAAGACTTTATTATAAACTTGTCTGCTTGAATATTGCAAAGAGCCTCTTGGAAAAAGTGATTACTTTTCAATATAGAAGACTCTCACCTATTATCGCACATTCTTCTCTTGCAGGATGATGCCATGACCATCCTGGCACTGTGTGATAGAGCACCCTTGCGCAATCTTGTCATTCACTTGCGTTGCTATTGTTTTTAAGCTTTCTTCTCCCCTACCTTCTAAATCTGAAACTTTATATACTCCATTCTGCAAAACTTGATGATTTAAAAAAAAAAAAAAAATTGCACAAGAGTAAACCTTCATAGGATGTGGCTGCAAAGCCAGCAACCTGTCCTGATTTTTGTTATTTTTTTGTTTGTTTGTTTTACAGCATGAAAAGAAATGCAGCTGATTGTACATGTCCAGATGTTTACCTATGGGTCTAGCTGAGGAATTTTGCACAAGGGTGGCCTCCATTCTGTATTATCCCTAGGGGACCAAGTGGGGAGAGAGGGATCTAGTTAAAAGGATTTCTGTTAAATTGCAAATTCTAGAATAGATCTAAACCATGAAGGCAAGCAATAGCATGAAATAATTTCATAGTCTGGGGATAAATTTGAAGGAGGGGTGTTCATATAAACGTGAATAGTTCAATGTTGACGGGTATTATCCAAAATTTAAAGATTACAGGTGTCTTTGTTATAATATTTTATGTATGTTTTTATCTAATTTTCATGGATATGGTTATTTAATGTTTATATTATGAATGTGATCGAATGTAAACCGTTCTAAACAATTTTTAATTGAAAAGGCAGTATATAAATGTGTTTAAATAAATACATTTGGCTCCCAAGAGTACTTACCTCATCTTCTTGTAGTTCCACCTGTTCCTTGGAGAAGGAGGGAAACCAGTGTCTGCAGACACTAGGGTCTGCCTTAGTGTGTAAACCTTTAAGACAGAGCGCAATACTGCCCGTGAGTCGGCAAGCACTGCTGAGCCACCAGGGAAGGTGGGCCAGGGGCTGGCAGAATGCTGTTCTTGATGGTGCTGGGTTAGTTAAGAAAAGTATTACATAAGTCCCCTAGCAAGGTATTACCAATACCTTGTATTTTTCTTTCACTGATCCTTATTTCTGGGAAAGGTCGTCACGTAGTGGTAAAGAGAACCAGCCTGCGGCACAGTCATGTTCTAGAATTCGTTCTGAAGATTTCCTGCATCCCACGTCCTGACTTACATTCTTCTCTAGTTTTGCCTCCAAAGACAAAAGGGTCCCTCGTCACAGGAGCCTAATTTTATCCTATGAAGCCTATGTACTAAAGTGTGTGAACATCGGCCATTAATGTGCAATAATTAGTTCCCATTAATGGCCCATGTTACTGGCATGCTATTGAGTTTGTATTAGTTTAAGGGAAGCACGTTTAATGTGAATATTATCACAAAAGCATAACACCTCTCCAAGATATAATGACATTGTTTGTGTTTCTGTGTATTTTGTCTATGCTGCAATAGATGAGCTGTTTTGCATATTTTTTAATCTCATTATTCATTATCCTAGATTTTTGTTAAAACTTGTGAGCTAATTAACCTGTGGTAAAAGTGGTAACACATGTAAAATAGAGCATGCTAACAGCATATGTAGCGTGTGTTAATGCTTGCAAAAGCACTCGTGGATATTTGGACTCAGAGCATGTAACTAAGTGAATGGCCACAAGAGGGCAGTACAATTACATCTCTAGTTTGTGAGCGATGGTAAAGTAGACAGTATGGGAGCAGAGCAATATTCAGTAGGGTGCCAAGTTAACTAAGTAGAAGTGAATTTTCAGCTGTAGCTTAGCCAGCTAAAAATCACCCAGATCTATTGAGCTAAACCAGAGCCAGCTGTTCCCATGCACAGGGGTAGTAAACTTTAAAATTAGCAGTACATATCATTTGCTTTCCCTTCACTGATCCAACTGTATCTACTGGAGTATCCTCTCTCTCTCTCTCACTCTCTCTCTCTCTCTCTCTCTCTCTCCCCCCCCCCCATTAGCTGGGTAGATTTATCCACTCTGAATGGAGCGGTGGCAGGGGCGGATGGGGAGAATTCTCACTCTGATAGATTCAGGCAGCTAACACCTTAGCGGCTGGATCAATTTTGAAACTGAATCCTATATATTTACACAAACAAATTCAGGCAGTACATCGACAAAAGAAAACATTCAGATGTGTCCAATTAACCCATCTGATTCCATCAATACAAACTCTTTGGTTTACAGATAGCGGTTTTGCCAGAGCACTTCCTGATTCAGCAGGAAGTAAGGCCTGAAAGCTCCTTCCATGAAATAGTGTTGCATCTTTACTTGGAGTAAATACCAAGTAGGGGGCCTAGGCCAGAGCTTGACGCAGGGGTCTTGACTGAGCCCCCTCCCAAACAAACAAACTTACCTAATCTGTATCTGCTGAAGCGGCCAGGCTGGGTCTAGGCCCAGAGCCCAGGCCTGAGGCCGCACAACGCTGTACAAATCCGCTGGGGGTGAATGTGCCGGCATTAATTAACACTACTAACCCCAACTACACGTGACAAAGCTTTCCGGGAAACTAAAAAAATAACTCCTTAATTTCCATCACGACCCAGCCTCCGGGCCGGGCCGCAGCATCGGGCCTGCATCACGGTGACTTGCCATGGCCTCGGCCTACATAAGGGCAAAGCTTCGGCTTAGGCCTCGCCGGCAAACCCTGTTCGGACCCAGGGCATTCGGTACCAGGAGGGCCTTAGCATTTTTACGGGTGGGTGGGAGGCCCCCCCCCCCCTTTTTTTTTTTTCTTTGTTTGATTCCTTTTGTATGAAAAATACAAATCAAACATTCCAAGAACCGAAATTCGTAGGGAAATAACCTCCCAAAAATGAACCGAAATACAAAAACAAACTCCCCCTCCCCCCCCCCCCCCCCCTGCAAATCCCTAATTCTTTTTGGGAGGTGGGAAATGAGGGAAGACAGTTTTGTCATTTCTAGCCTGGTCTTCTTCCTAAGCACCCTGGTAGATTTTATTTTTGGGGGGGGGGTGGGCGGCGGGAATTGAAAGCATTTAAGGGAGTAAAACTGTTACCTTTAAAAGAAGTTTTCTTTTCCCTGTGGTGTCGGTGGGCACAGAGGACATGGTGACCGAGAAAGCATGAAAAGAAACGGGCAAGGGAACCAGGCCCCCAAGACGAGCAAGTGGTCCTCGCCGGAGGCCCCGGCAGCCTCTCGGGCGGCTGTAGAACCTGAAAAGATTCCAACCCTTCATTAGTACCCGCAGGATTCCCGCATAGTTCTCATCAGGCCTGACATTTTAACGAATGTTTTAAACTATGAAAACGTGCCCCAGACAGCGGCATGCGGTGCTTGCCAAAATGGGCCGAGTCCCACGCCAGAGGTACAACGTGCAAGGCGGTTCCATCGGGAAACAGCAAAAAAAAAAAATATATATATATATATATGCTCCCGCAGCATCCGCCTCGCTTCAGTGTCTCGTGTTACCAGAGCGGCGCACGTTTAAAAAAAAAAAGTAGCACGAGCATCCCACGCCATCGTGGCACCAGCACGTGCCACGCCCGCTCACCTCTTCGTTCTGCCTCCTGCTGCACAGCTTCACTGAGCACGCGTCAGGGCTGAAGCTTAAGGCGTGACTGGCCTCTTGCGTTGCTCTGCTCAAATTGCGCCGGTGCGTGTTTTGGTTTGCTGCTTGTTCTTCGTGCTGCTGCTTAGTTGAGTATTTGTCACCACAACACAGGATGTAAGTTTAAAAAAAAAAAAAAAAAATTTAATGCAACGGGCCATGCAGCGATATTATTTTTAAAAAGTTGGTGGGCATCATTTCGTCGCTCAGCGACTCGGTGGGGGGGCCTGAGGAAGAGCATGGAGAGGGAGGTGGGAGCACGGCAGCGACAGAACGGTGAGCAGAGAGGTAGTAGCACATGGGGACCGGAGATTGAGGCAGGGTATTAAAAGGGTTTTTGTCATCGTCTGCTGGTCCTGATCTTCAGTAGCAGTGGGGGTGAGCTGGTGATAAACCCTCACTGGCCCCTGTGCTCTGAATTTGGCCTCTCCAGCTCCTTCCTTCTCCTGGAGAGAGGACACTGATCTTGGGGAGAGGGGGAGGAGTGACAAAGACTAAAGAGAGATGAGAAGGAGACCGGTTTGGGGCAAGGGAAGACAGTGAATGGAGAGAGATTGGTGGGGGAGGGAGATGACTGACTGGACAGTGCTACTGATCTGCAGCGAGGGGTAACAGTGGCTGGTGAGAGAGAGACTAATCTGCAGGGAGCGTGAAAGTGACAGGTGAGACTGATCTACAGGGAGGGGTAACATTGGAGAGGATGAGAGAGAGATATCTAGGAGGGGTAAAAATGACTGGTGAGAGAGACTGATGGGAGGGGGAGATGTGAACTGGGGAGAGAGAGTGATCTGGGGCAGGGGTGAAAGTGGTGAGACTGGTCTGGGGAGGAGAGGGTGACCATTACTGGTGAGTAAGCAGTGTTGGCCTTTGGGAAGAACGTGCTTGCCGGTCACCCTGGGCACCACCAGCATCACCTATCCAGCTGAAGCCCAAAGAGAGGCCAGTGGGGCCACTGCAGACCCCATCTCAACACAGCCCAAAGATATGTAGAAGCACTGAGAGTGAGCGTGTGTGTGCGAGAGAGTGAGAGCCTGTGTGTGAAAGAATAAGCAAGTATATGTGTGTGTGTGTGTGTGTGAGAGAGAGAGAAAAGGAGTGTCTAAGAGATTCAATGTGTAAATGTGTCTGAGAGACAGGATAACGTTTGTGCATCCCTCCACCTCTCCCTCAATCTACAACAAACTGAGTGCTGGAAATGAAAACATCCCAGATATGGAGAGAGTTTTTTTTCCTTATTAGTTTTAATTATTGGATGGTGTTTGTTTCTGCTGTTCTGAAATATTTTATTGGTGTTTTGGGAAATTTATAGCAATTTTAAATTATATTGGATGTTCTATTCATCACATGTTTTGAAATACTTATTCTTTTTTATTGTCATGGTTTTGCTATTATGATTCATGATTCTTGATTATATTGTCTGATGTTTTTATGAAGAATGGTAATGTTGTTCTGCGTACATCATCTAGCTGCTTGTTCCCTTCAGTTTCTGCACATTTCTATTTATGCTTTATGGTCTCTTCATGCTGTATGTGTTTCCATACCTGTGGGAATATTTTGTGTATGGTAATCTGTGAAGTGTGACTCTTTTGTATCCATTTTCTAAATTTGTTGACACAGTGCTGTCAAACAGTTTAAAAAAAAAAAATAGCTTTGCTGAGTGGCTAAAACTGTACAGGATTTGTTTTTTATTGCGTACGGTTTTTCTTGTAATGTCTTACAGCCAAGTTGCCAGATGAAGGTAATCATAGTCTAGGGCATGTTCTACTTCTTGGTTATTTATTTGAAATTTTGTGTTCGAGACTTTTTTTTTTTTGGCTCAATTCTGCTGGCAATGTGTGAGCCTGGGATACATTTCTTTATTTATTTTATTTAACATATTTCTATACCCGGACTTCATGAATGGGATTCATATCAGGCCGGTTTACATGGAACTAGGGGATAAACCAGAGTAACCAAACAAGAAGGCCGAAACAAGCAAAGTTACGTATAACAAGGGGATTGAACTTGGGAGCTATAGTAGCTAGGAAGTAAACAGAGAGGAATAACTACATATAAATCATATAAGTCAGGTTATGAGATTAGAAAACATTCAATTCCTTGTGCTGAGTCTGAGGAGATATTTTGAGTTAGGGGAAGGCTTGGAGGAAAAGCCACGTCTTAAGTTTTCTTCGAAAGGTAAGGAGGCAGGGTTCCAGTCTTCGGTCGGTCGGTAGCTTGTTCCAGAGGACTGGGCCTGCTGTGGAGAAGGAACGCTCTCTGGTGGATGTTCGACGGGTGCATTTAGTGGGTGGGACTTGAAGGGTTCCTTTATATGCCTCTCTGATGGGTCTTTCCGAATCATGGTGTTTGAAAGGGGTCTGAAGGTCCAGGGTGAGCTGTTTGTGGATGGTTTTATTAATTTGCATTCAAAAAGATAAATACATTTGTAAGCTGGTTATGTATTGGGGGGGGGGGGGGGTTGTTTGTTTTGTTTTTTTAGTTTGTGTACAAATATATTTTTTGAAAACATGATTTTTTTTTTTTTAATTCTTATTTTGTTCTTTATAAGTCAACTATCTTAACATATTTGCTTTCCTCCTAATCTGCAGGAGACTGCACGAGTACGGCAAGTGTGGGCCCCATAATTAGATACAAGTAGGAAAGAGAGTCAATCTCAAATTTTCCCTCTGAGCCTACAACTAGGGAGAGCTCTTGCATGAATTTTCTATACTGGAAACCTTGAGTCTTCAGTTGTCGTCCACTTACGATTATGCGACTAAGAGTTCCAACTTGGGGGGGGTTTCGAATGAAGTGAAATCATCCTGAAAACCTTAGGCTTCAATGAATCTGTTAGTCTGCAAGGTGCATCCAGCCTTAGTGGTGTTTTTTATCTTTTACCTAAGGCTGCAATTTCTAGAACAAAAAAACTTTCCCCCCAAAAAAAATGTACAAGGAAAAACTTCCATAAGGATGATGGGACTTTTTTGTCCAGAAAGGCTCCATTTAAAGATCGGGCAAATGTCACAATCCTTTTTCTGCAAGGTTGTTTGTTTTGTTTTGGGTTGGGTTTTTTTTTAACTTGAATTTTAAAACATATTAACATGTTCTAGGAATTTAAACAGAACAGCTTGGTTGGCAAGTCTGTACAGGAATAGTCTTCAAAGTGAAGTCTGTGTGGTTCTTTGTATCCAAGAGGATATTAAACTAATTCAGAGTCTGATGCCTAGGGTTAGAAATAGTGCAAGAATAAGCAGCAAAATATCCATGCGTTTTATGTGATCTCACAATTAAGGTGCTGGTTGTTGTTTTGAATTCGTTACTGCTTTCGGCAGCAGTGCAACATTTATAGTGGAATTAGATAAAAGTCCTTTGCTATGTTATCTGGGAGCCTGCAACTATTTCAAACTGATTTTTATACTACACCGTGGGCAATAAACCTTTCAAAGGTCCGAGCCTGGTCGACACATGCAACCCTTTCCTGACATGCTTCCTCCACCAAATGTGTTCGTTATGGGGCAGATTTTAATACCTAGTCGCGGGCGTAGATTTGTGCGTGCAACCCGTCGCGCACAAATCTACGCCCGATTTTATAACATGCGCGTGGCTGCGTGCGCATGTTTATAAAATCCGGGGTCGGCGCACGCATACGGGTGCACCTTGCGCGCGCCGAGCCCTAGGGGAGCCCCGATGGCTTTCCCTGTTCCCTCTGCCCCCCAGCCCTAACTAAACCCCCCCCATACCTTTGTTTTGCAAGTTGCGTCTGCCGGCCGAGTGCTGACGCACAATCTCCCGGCCTAGAGGACCTATGGAGGCCTCTGGCCACGCCCGGCCCCTTTTTTTTCAAGCCTCGGGACATACGCGCGTCCCGGGACTTGCGCGCGTCGCCGAGCCTATGCAAAATAGGCCTGGCGCGCGTAGGGCTTCTAAAACCTGCCCCAGTAGAATTATGACACAGTCTGTGTCATTCTGACCTCCACACAAGAGCAAACTGTCGATGGGCTACAGATGTAAAATGACATTTTTATATGGGTGCCAATGAGAATGCATTACTCCTTCAGTTCAAGCTTTTCACAAGCCCAGATGGTCTGCTTTGCATATGGCAGCATCATTGCATATGTTTAATTGTTAGATTGTGACAGTAACATCCAGTCACAAGATGCTAGCATGCCACGTGCTAAAGTATCATATTAAAAAAAAAAAAAAAATGGAAAGCCGGAGAATATGAAATCATTTTTACCACTAACAAATACAATCAAACTTCCCAAAGGCTCCTCATTAATACATAGCCAAGATCACTTGGACAAAAAGCAGTATTATAATAATTAGCCCAAGGGATTGTTTTATATTTAATTATTGTTATTTTCTTTGCTTACTTTTTTGTTAGTGCGAGTTTTATTTTCCTCATGATTTTATAACTTTTTTTAAAATCGATATTTTTATTTTCATCCGTGTTTTTCGTTTTGTAAACTGCTTGATTCTTTTCTGCAAAGCAATATAATAAAAGGCCGAATTTTAAAAGCCTTACACACAGCCCAGCCGGGAGATACGGGCGTGACTGCGCCGTGTGGATTTTCAGAGGCCCGCAGCCATGTGCATATCTCCTGCGAAGTGAATAATAAAGGGGTGGGGTCTGGGTGGGCACGAGCAGACCAGGACGCTGCCAGCAAGTCAGTTTTTTTTTGTGAAGACGCGCCCGCCAGGATTGGACTACGGCGTAACCCGCTGCCGCTACGGACTGCAGTTAAGTATTAAAACAAAAAAACTAGGGTAGTCATGGGGTTTTAGGGGTCGGGGCTGGTAGGGTAAAAGGAAGGCAGGTTAGGTGGAGGGTTTAGGAAATTCACTCCTTTACAGGGGCGAATTGGGAGGGTACAGGGAAATGGCCTATTGCGTCACCGCGTTTATTTACTAAAATTCCCCCCCTTATGTGATTGAGTTGGGATTCGCGTGCACATCCGTGT
Source organism: Rhinatrema bivittatum (assembly GCF_901001135.1). Taxonomy (NCBI): domain Eukaryota; kingdom Metazoa; phylum Chordata; class Amphibia; order Gymnophiona; family Rhinatrematidae; genus Rhinatrema; species Rhinatrema bivittatum. Next base: position 12,715,814 of record NC_042631.1, read on the forward strand.
GTCGGAGTTAAATTGTGTGCTTAGGTCGCCAATTTTATAGCATGCGCGCATTCATGTGTGTGCCCTGGCCAAACGCGTGCGATCCTTAAAATCTACCTTTAAGTCAATAAACTGAATTTGAAAGTCAGGGACGTTCTTGTTGAGGAGGCAGATAGAGGTGACTACCCTAGGTCTTGTGCCTTGAATGGCCCTGTGTGGTTGTAGTAACTATTTCCCCAAATATCATTTCCTCCCCTGGAGGCTGGTAGGCTGAAAGTTTTTCGGCAACCCACACTGCGGTGGCAGGGGAACGTCCCACCAACGCCGGTGCATCAACTTCTGAAACTCTGGAGAATAGGGGTCTGCCATCCCATACCTATGAACTTCAGGGGTGAGCATGGTCCACTCTGGCATGTTCACCCAGGCCCTCACCGCTCTCTAGTGCTAGCCCTGTTCAAATTTCACATAACCTTTAAAAAAAATCTTTTTCAATGTAAATTGTTAATAGATGAAGTAAGAACTTGAATATAGCAGTATAGATGGAGTCTCAGAAAATAACACAATGCTCCATGCACTGGTGTCACCATTGTTGTCATTTTTGATCAGATAGTGACTGCTTCAGGGGAAAATCACAGCTATCCTTTTGATCAAAGGAGAATGCATTCTTCATGCAACATAATGCTGACTGCTAACACCTAGTAAAACCTTCATACAAATGGCAAAAAAATGCTGCGGAGAAAATATTGCAGAAGAGATCAAAACCTAACCAATCAAGTCCTGGAATTCCGTATGACCTGGCAGTTACAGTATTGGTTAGCCAGACACAACTTCAAAACATGGCGCCAAAAAATGACCGACCACAAATCAACACCAATATATCTATTAACCAATCAAATGAAAAACTTCCAGTGAAGTGGCGCATTGCTGAAAATAAGAACAATGATGGTTTTCCACAGAGAAATGCGCAAGAATGCGTGAAAAATTATCTTTTTAAAAGGGCATTGTTAATACCATGATATTTATTGATGAGATGGTGGACCCCGCTGGATCCTCTGAGTATTTTTTTTCCCCACACATTTCCTGTACATTTTCGCTGCAAAAGAACCTGTCATTGCCCACGTCAATGTGTCCTTCCACAGCTTTTACTGACTTCAAGGGCCAGCATTCCCTGAGTGTGGTTAGGTTGAGGGGTGGCGGAAGTGGATACGTTTCAGGCAAAAACGCTTCCAGCACAAAAAGCAGATGCAAGCGAGCACACACACTTTGTGGAAGTCCTCGCATGCATTCCCTTATAAAATTGGTGCAAAGGCACTTGGACTTGACTCCACAATTATTTATAAAGAATGGTCTAATTCTCTTCTTGAAATGCTCCTATCTGTAGGCCATAAGTTGCTGATTTTGGCCATTAGATTTGGTATTAAAAGTAGATTTCCCTCTAGAACACTTTTTTGTTAAAGACCTCCCTCGATGAGGCTAGCGGGTCCCCCTCTCTGACATATTGAAGCATTTTTACGTAACCAATTCCATTGTTCGGCACTCCTGCACAGGATGCTCGAAAAGGTTTTAAGAACATTTTATTTTAGGGAATTATTTTGTAATTTGCATTAAAAATGTTGGCAACCATGTGCATGGGTTTCACCAGTTCTCAATGTGAATTTGCGCGCATGGGTCCACTTTGAAAGTTTTTTTTATTTTATTTAGTTATCCCACCAAATCGGCCTGAGCAAGCTGCACCTGATAAAGCATCTGCCCTACTATTTTTTTTTTCTTTTTTTGTGCAAAACTACACATGCATACCCTTTAAAATTCAATAGTCCGAACCTCTCCCCCCACCTGCCTCCAGGAATGCTTCCACCGAGCATGTGGAAGTTTTCTCAGAAAGTTGACACATGGACATGTTTACTCGATTATTGGGCAGGAAGTTTTGTAAAAAGATATTTCTATGCATAAAACCCTCTTTTCCCCCCAGAGGAATTCCTTTGAAAAATTATTCTCTATGTGCTCTTATAAGAAGTGGCTTTAAACCTGTAAGGACAAAGTATAACATGACCAAGACCGAAAGGATTTGATTAGAAATTAAAAACGAGAAGTAGTTTCGTCAACAAAAATGGTCGGATAATATAAGGTGAAGTAGAGGTAAAATGTCAGAAATTTCCCATATAGTCTAGAAACTATTTCAAGGCATCAACAAGGCATTGTGGATTGCATTTCCATTGGCAAAATAATCCAATTCAAGTGATTGATTGAATGTGATATTTTGCCTGAATGAATTGTAGAAATTAATTTGTGATTATAAGAAAAAAAAGACCTGATTTTGGTTTGATTGGGAATAAAATTGACACAAGTCACAGCACAAACTTCAGTAAGCCCTGCAACATAGGGAAGCTTTGAATTATCAGTTGCCACATATTACTTACCGCAACCAAAAAAAAACCTAGAAACGGATGCTGGGATTGCAGGCTGGACAATTCTCTCTCTGTCCTCCCACAGGCAACTCGGGGGGGGGGGGGGGGGGGGAATATAAAAGAAGCTGCTGTGTTTTTTTTTTTCCTCAGCAAGAGATATTTTATGGCTAAGCTAAATTATTCCCTCAGCATCCACTAAGGGGAGCGCGATGCTGGTCCTCCCCTCCCGGTTTCTATGGCAACAGAGGGGAGTAGAGGGCTATAGCTAAAGCAGGTGTCGGATTGCAGAGCCGCTCAGAAGCTCCAGAATTCCTGGGAGCGGCAGACCTCTCCTCTACATATGCACATTCTCCCAATCCCCCCCTCAGATCTTGTGCAGTAGCATCCTGGGACTAAGCTGATTTGAAGATGGTCCATCACTCGGGGTCCATTCAGTCCTTTAGGCAGCAGAAAGGTCAGTGGGAAGTCTTTTGTGTCTCCGGGAATGTGCCGCTCCTGAGGTCTGCATGCTCATGCTGCAGTTGCTAATGGCGAGGGACACCCGAGGCTGGGCACGACTTGCAGATGCCTGGGACCTGCAGCTCGTTTTGAGTGCAGGGCCGGACAATGTGTGCGTTTGTGCCGGGTAAACAAATGTCTTGTTTTTCTATTGGAGAAAAGTAGGCGAAGGGATCTACTGATTTGTGCTGTTTGGAGCACCGCATGTGAAGGGAGAGCACGCTGCAGTCATTCTGCAGTGCTGCTGCTTCACCCCAGCTTTACCAGGGCAAGTTTCTGGTTTTCACTTGAAATAGCATGAATTGGGGTAGAAATAAATGTTGAGTGTAGGGGAATGGGGGTCCACTCCCCTATTTAAAACAAAAAGGTTGAGAGAGACTGTTATCTTCGTGGAAGTTTTTTCTGCAAAACCTTGTAATGATCCTTGCCTACTGCTGGGCTTCCCTGTGTGCTAGAAAATGGGTCTATTTTTTTATTTTTGCAATAATTCCATTGCTTTATGTGAAAACCTTATTGGTATGAAAGCTGTGATTTTCCCCCCCAACACCCGTGATTTACTGTGTTTTCTCTCCTCGTGGTTTAGGCATTAGTATATCGGTCCCTTAATAGCATTTTGTCAAACTCTTGGGTATTGTTAAGTGAGCAATTCCAGAACAGACCCGGGCATGTAATATGAACACTTGAGCTCTTGACCCAACTGCATATATATGTTGGCCATTTGTGCGCATATTTTTTTTTTTTCTTAATGCCCACAGTTTCTAATTTCAAGCAGGCACGTACGGCGCAAGCAGCAAAACATATATTGGTGCCAGTGGCTGAGATAAATATGTAACCCAGTCGCGGGCTTGAACAATTTTACTCCAGTAGCTGGGATGTAGCCTTGAAGAGCTGGAGTCATTTCATGTCATATTTATTGGCAGACGTATTCTTACAAACTTAGACCCAAAGTGGTTAACGAGTTAGAAAAAATACAATGCAAAACTAAATAAATCCCACACACACACTCTTACCGGTACCCTAACCCCCATTCTCACTAGAGGGTCTCCTCCCTTCATCAGTGAAATCTCTTGGTAACATTAGGAAGAAGGCATGAACTGGAAACACCACTACATACAGTAGGTTCTCTGAATAAGGCCTGAGGACGTGCTTGTGTTCTTTATTAAAATAATATTGCAAATTCCAGGTTTTCGTATCAGTAGATAAACCTCTACAATTAGACCAACGTACACCTCCTATTGACACCCCTAAACATTAGGGATCTCTGCAAAGTGAGATACTGCAATCATCCCATAATGCTTTGGGGTTGATAACAGAAGTTTAAAGAATGCTAAAAGTATGTAGCTCTGTCTGGACCTCCAGGGGGGGTTTATTTTGTTCTGATATCACTCCCACTTGTATATTGCTTGTTTTAGCATGGAGCACAGTTTTCTCTGATTTGATTGCTTGAAGATAATCACAGCAGAGGCAGCAGCTGGACAGTTTGATCCAACACATCAAAGGAAGTTTATTGCTAGCATAATAATCTGATTTTTAATTTAATTTGCCAGATCAAAAAAGTTCCAGTACGGCTGTGGGTTATTTCCATATAAATTCAATCTGCGCATCAGGATGGGATGATACGGCAGGGAACACTGAAGCCGTGCCTGCATGGTCTCTGAGCTGTAAACTACCTCTGCAGTGTAGCACGAGGTTCCTCGGATTAGTGCAGTGAGAAAAGTATGGATCAACATTTTTTTTTTTTTTTTCTTACAGCACAGCACGCCCCCTAAATTCTGTTTGCAGGAAAATCGGTGGTAATCCTCTAGCGGTGGCACACTGCCCAGCCATAGTTGTGCTTGTTTATGATTTGGAAAACCAAATACTTAAGAAATGGAACCAGAGTTAGCTCTTTTGGTGGGGAGGGGAGTGGGGATCGCTCGTCGTTTAAAAAGAGGGGCACCCTGCTTTAGACATGGAAGGAAGGCCTGGAGTACAGAGCGCGGCACAAGCCCAGAGACCCGGTCTCTCTTATTTTTAAAACGAGCCTTCTCCCGTTGGTGTAGCTGGGGCAAGGCCCTTGGAAATACATCCAAGGGAAGCCACTGAGGACTCTGCTGCTCTAGCAACGTTACGATAGGTAGGGATGCTTGGGGAAAGTCCAGGAAAAGAAAAGATGAACGGAGGGTGAGCTAAAGAGGCTTGTGTTGGGGTTTTTTTTGTGAGCCCCTCGGTGATTGGCAGCTCTGGGGCTTTGGCCCTCGGGGTAAAGGTTGCTGGGGTGAGAAGTTTGATTTATTTATTTATTTATTTTATATACCGTCGTTCCCATGCGATGATCACAATGGTTTGCAGGGTAACGTTCATAGCTATTAATCTCATGGAGGACTTTGAGCCAGGCTGCGGTGGTGGTCACAGCTTGTATAGGTTGCTGTTATAAGTATGAGCTGTGGATGATCTTAGTTTATTTAGTGATTGATATTAATCGGTGGTGGTTGTAATTTTATGCTTGCTTATATTTATATTGTGTACTGGACTGCAATTGTTTGAATATTTATTTTCTGTGAGTCACTTTCGAGTAGCATTTTATAATAGAAAAGCAGGATATAAATGTAAAATTGAATTATGTTATGGCCTTGAATTTAAAGGAATGGCTAAAACACTTTGATACTTTCTCCTTTTCGCACAGTCTGTGGCAAGTTCATATAATGATGTAGGGTGGTGGCAAATGGAATTCATTCTGAGGAAAGAAATGGTTAGCGGACTGCCGCAGAGATTGGTTGCCAGGTACCAATCGAGCCCTAGGCGACTTACCGATCAAGAGTCCCCGGTAGTATTGGGCGCACCAGAACATCAACAGATCCAGGTCAAGGTCAAAAGCCAGGAGAGGAGTCCAAGGAACGACCGGGCAGCAAAACCCAGGAATAAGGTGAGGCTCCAGGCAGGCAAGTCAGCAGGAAGAAGGACGGAGTCCGGAGAGGCAGGAAAGGTGAGGATCCAGGCAAGGTAACAGGAGCATGCCAGAACGAAGATGAGCATAAGGTTCATCCCACCAGCTTGGAATCGGGTTAAAATGAGGGACGTTAGGGTCAACCCATGCAGCTGATTGGAGCCAACAAAGCTATCTGGGAACATAAAATTTCTCAGATCCCCGTGGTCCTCACCTGGCCTTATGGTTGTCTAGCAACTATTCCTGTTCCAGGGTTGCTGGTCCAAATCCAGCAAAGCCTCACATGGGTCCTGGATCTGCTTCTGTACAATATCATTATGAGTGATACTGTGGTGGAGATAGAAGGAAATGTTTGTTTGTTTGGGTTTTTTTGCAGATGACACTAAGATGTGCAACATATTTTAGGGAATAGGCGGAATGAGACATTTTATGTAAGAAAACTCAAGGAGTTCTCAAGTGTTGACAATTAAGATTCAGTTATCCAGCTAAAGTTAGCTGGGTTTTCAGCGTTACCTGGCTGACTTAGCCGGATAACTACAGGGCTGCTAGAGAGGCATCTTTAAAGTCAGCTGGAACTTATCTGGCAAACTTTGATATAGCTGAGAATATTCAGTGGCACAATCAGAGCTGCAGCCAGGCAATTAAGCACCTATGGCCAAGTGAAAATCTGCGCCCTCCCCCTTTATACAACACATGACACGACGAGCTGGGAGATTCTGTTCAATGTTTGTACAGCAGTGCCCATGGCCAGTGCAAGGGTATTAGAGGCCCTAGGAAAACTTTACAGCCTTGCACCCCCCACCCCATCACACCCTCCTCACACACAATTAAACATTATGCATTTATAATTTCCCTATGAGGAAAGGCTGAAGAGGTTAGGGCTGTTCAGCTTGGAGAAGAGACGGCTGAGCGGGGATATGATAGAGGTCTTTAAGATCATGAGAGGTCTTGAACGAGTAGATGTGACTCTGTTATTTACACTTTCGAATAATAGAAGGACTAGGGGGCATTCCATGAAGTTAGCAAGTAGCACATTTAAGACTAATCGGAGAAGATTCTTTTTCACTCAACGCACAATTAATCTCTGGAATTTGTTGCCAGAGGATGTGGTTAGTGTAGCTGGGTTTAAAAAATGATTGGATAAGTTCATGGAGAAGTCCATTACCTGCTATTAATTAAGTTTACTTAGGGAATAGCCACTGCTATTACTAGCAACAGTAACATGGAATAGACTTAGTTTTGGGGTATTTGCCAGGTTCTTGTGGCCTGATTTGGCCTCTGTTGGAAACAGGATGCTGGGCTTGATGGACCCTTGGTCTGACCCAGTATGGCAACTTCTTATGTTCTTACTATGATTTTAAAACTTACTGACATGAATAATGTGATAGTCTTACATTTCCTAAAGTACTATGAGATGATGATGATAATATTTTCTTTATTTTTTGTGAAAGTAACATTGATTTCTATATATTACAAATTATTATGGCTATTCATTTAGTCAAAAATTTCAGAAGATATAGCACAGGTTTATAGTATTAATATAAAAAGAAAACCATGCAATTCTATTAAAAATGAGGTTTGATTTTTTTTGGGGGGGGGGGGGAGCGGAGGGGATTTAGGGTCTAGTGCCATCCTCGGTATGGGGAATATATGGTAGAAAAAGATGCCCGATATTAGGGAAAAATCCAGTTCTAGACTCCTGTTATACAAGTACTAGGAACTTTCTTCTCTGTGCTCCATATGTGGACACGGAAATGAACATTCCCAAGGGTTGGATGTCATGCTACACCTCGTCGTCGTGAGCTGTCAGGCTTGACCCCTTTCTGGGGGCAAGAGAAGGTTCTATTCGACCTGGATGAGAGAATCTTTGGTTTAAAGTCCAGATTTACAGTTACACACACATCGCACTGCATATTTACGAGTACTGTGAAGGGCTTCCTGAACCTTAATGGTTGTTTAAGGGGCTGGAAGTATCCTCGACCAGCTTCTTGCTTCACTGAGGTCAACAGCATCTGTTAGACTTCATGAGTTTTCAACAGCTTGGAAGCTGTTCAGATGATGAATGCCTTGATCTGATGTTCTCCACCTGTAAGCAGCAGAAAAGGGTCACTAGAAAGAATGTTAAAACCTGGTTTGCCTTTAGATATAATGAGATTTGTCAGATCAAATCAGCAGTGATGTGTGAGAGATGCCCTATGTATTACCAACATGATTAGAATAGCTAAGGGCAAGTTACCAGTTTGAAGTTACATACCACATCTATGTTTTTAACACTAATTTGCCACTCATAAAAGGAACAAATTGAAAACGCCTATTATAAATATAAACAAGAAATGGCAGATGACTTTTGGCCAGTTCTAGTTTTAGAACTTCTATCCCAAAGCACTGTGGTATTTGCACTGCTGCTTATTACACTTGAACTCAGCACTACATAGAGAAAAATATTTCATGAGGGATAATCAAGAAGTCAGAATAGGCTGCCAGAACAGGCGTCAATTGGTACTTGTGGCTCTCATGTGAAATAGCTTGAGAGAAGATACAAAGAAAATAATAATAATCTTTGGTCATTCCTTCTGTGGGTGTCATGACAAATTACTTTGTCCAGGATATGACTTTTTTATTTTCCGAGTTATTACTAAATGGAGTAGCTCATGTAACACAAAGGATGCATAGGTTTTATTCTTCTACCATAGTGAGCACTCATCAAGACCAAACGGAGACTAAATGAGATTGTTGGCTGCTCCACTACCTCTGTTGCATTTTTAGTGCTTTGTTTTCAGTGAAAAAAAAAAGTCATCTTGAATTGTGACTAGTCTGTAGAGGGATGGGGGAGAGAAGTGATTACATATTACCACTGATTAGAATAACCTCCGCTATATGGCTTCTTCTAACACAAACATCCTTGCAATCCCCCTCTAAGGTGCTATAACTTCTAGAAAGAGCATCAAGAAAGATGTTGTTTCCCCAATTCCTTCCCCGACCTTAAGAGAAACCATTTTCAAGGAACAGTATAATCTGAGTGCCAGGAAGAATTAGTGGCTGTCGTATTTGGTGAATGATGGAATGTAAGTGTGCAATAGAACCCAATTCAGATGTGCCACTGAATATTTCTGAATTGTATGCTTGCTGTACCTGCGAACTAGGACTTCGATATTCAGTCACAGGCAGACCTGGGTAATTCACATCCTATATTAAGCAGTCCAGCCATCCCAGACAAACCCAAAACATTCCGGGTAAATCTATCTGGCACAACTAAAGTTAACCGGATAACTTACTCCAGATAACTTTGAATGTCTGAGCTATCCAGCTAAGGGGATCATTTTTCAAATTACATGCAATAAATAATGCATCGCATGATGCATATGCAAATTGGAAAAATTTAGTCAAGTGGGAGGAGTTTATGAAAATTAGGGATGCTTAACATAGCATGTGATAAAGTAACACATGCTATCATGGGATTTAATGTTGGAAATCGGGGGGGGGGGGGGAGGAGAGAGAGCCTCTGGGGAGGCACACAGTCAACTTTTTATACTACTATAAGGGGGGCATTCTGAACTCGGGGTGAGGCTTTGGTGTGCTAGGTTTTGGGAGGCAGTTTTACATGCATAGTCAGAGGAACAAACAGCACAGTAGACATCAGTGAAAATTTTATGTGGTTTGGAGTGATAAAAGGTATGAAAAGATGAGATTTGTATAATGTACTCTCAATCTAACTTGCTGCGCACTTTACCTAACTGCTATCAAGCTAGGTCAAGAGTACTATGTATAAATCTCATCTTTGAATACCTTTCATAACTCCAAATCACATAAAATATTCACTGATGTCTGCTGTGTTGTTTGTACCTCTGACTGTGCATGTAAAACTGCCCCCAAAACCTCACCCCGAGCCTTATAAAAACTCTCTCTCTCTCTCTCTCTCTCTCTCTCATATATATATATATATATATATATATATATATATATATATATATATATATATATATCTCATGGGTGCTATTCACACGAAATTTATAGCAAAATGATGAATCTAAGCCTAAGTTAGGCAGAACCAGTTAAAGAGGCGTGAATTAAAAATCTTAGGATTTGTGAAGGTAACTTGAAAGCGACCTGAACAAATTCTTTGAATATCAGCCTCTAAATCTTTTAATAACCCATTTGGAGTTTTTCATGTAGCTTCATCATTAAATGGCAAAAGGATACAGCCCTAAAACATATATTTAAAATGAATCAATCAGCCGAAAACGCCTGCTAACACTACATATTCAATAACAACCAAAAGATGACAGTGATGCAGCGAATTTTCCGTAACAATCCAAAATCAAAAAGAAGTTCATCCAGATTCATGGTATTTGGAAAACGCCTTCTAAGACGGGGCTAGGCCTTTTAGGTTATTATCTTGCTGTGGGTAGCACAGGTATTTCCATTTGCTCCATTCTCTTGTTTGCGATGCTAGGGGAGCTCGGTGCAAAGTGGCTTTCTTCCACATTTAGCTACAACTGATATTAAGAAATGCCTTAATATTCTCAATATTACGAAACTTCTGATCAAAGCAGATCGGAATAAGACTCCATAAATTGTTGGGCAGTCGCATTTTCCTTATTTATCATGTTATGATCAATTGAAAATTTATGAGGAGGGATCTAGCGAAGCTCGAAGATTTGGTCTAAGGTCTGGCAGCTAAGATTTAATGCTAAAAAAAATGCAGAGTAGTGCAAAAATCAAAGGGCAAAGTACGGTATTGGAGGTGAATAATTGTATCTGCTGATGGGGAAAAGAAATATTCTTGGCTGCATAAGGAGAGGAACAATCGTCAGGATATGGGAGGTGACATTGCCCCTGTATAGGTCCCTGGTGAGACCTCACTTTCCATACTGTGTACAAATCTGGAGACCGCACCTTCAAAAGGATATAAACAGGATGGAGTCGGTCCAGAGGGCGGCTACTAAAATGGTCAGTGGTCTTCATTCTAAAGCATATGGGGATAAACTTAAAGATCTAAACATGTACACCCTGGAGGAAAGATGAGAGAGGGGAGATATGATAGAGACATATCAACATCTCAATTGTTTCCATGCATAGGAGGTGAGTCTTTTTCAACGAAAAGGATTCTCTAGAACAAGGGGGATATGAGATGAGGTTGAAAGTGGGCAGACTCAGGAGTAATCTTAGCAAATATTTCTGTACAGAGTGTGGTGGGTGCGTGGAATAGCCTTCCAGTAGAGTTGGTAGAGACAAAATCAGTATGTGAATTCAAGAAAGCATGGGATAAATACAGGGGAATTTAGAATGCTAAATGAATTGGATGGATTGGCAGACTAGATGGGCCATATAGTCGTTTTCTGCTGTCATGTTTCTATGAAGAACACTCTTGCACTCTGCAATGATATTTTGTTCCTTGCTTTAGCAAACCATCTATGAACACTAGAGGGTATCAGGTGTTTGAGGGCCATCAACATCACAGTGTTAATTGTCTGAGAGAGCACTGTCCTTTAAGGACAGTAAAATAATTTTACTGATGATAAAAAGAGAAAATAAAACCACATAAAAATATATATAAATGTGTGTGTAATTATGCATGTATTGGTATAGTGTGTACATACGTAGTATATTATACATCCGTGTGTAAAAACATACATATATATAACCAGGTCTAATTGGTAAATTTGCAACCTAACCACAAGGCGTGCACATACTTTTAAACCAGCATAAAACAATCCAATATTCAGACAGAGTTCTGGTATATACATCAGATTGTAATATGGCTGAAAGTATGCATGAACTACTATACTTTTTTTTTTTTTTTTTTTTAAATGATGTATATTAAATATATCGGATGCCTAGATCTTGTCTGTTTTTTGGAAATTAAATGTACTTACAGTATCTTCAAATATGCCTCCAAAATGGCCCCCAGAATTCCTCTTTCCTATTAGGCCAGAAGGGTATGTTATGAAGGTCCGCACTTACCTCCGGGCAGCTAAACTTCCCCTTACCTGGGTATGGCTGACTTAGAAAACTTAATTATATTATATACATAAGAGGAGCGTAAAGTTTTCTAAACTTTACCCAATAATTAATTTTGTATTCTTCCTATTAAAAATAGTCTATTGTCTTCTTGAGAAGGGGCTATATTAAAATGTAATTGAGGAATGAAATTTGTGTCTACCTGCTTAAATGTTGGTCATAGGTTGGTTTCTTGTTTAAGGTTTTCAGAGACTGACCCAATTTCTGTAGGCCACAAATATATCTTTCCTAAGAGATCTCAAAGAACAGCCAGGAGTCAACATGGACAAGGATTAATTTTATGGTAACAACAGGTTCAGATTTTAAGAAACCATCTTTTTATTTATTTTATAGAAGTCTGCAGACAAAGATTAACAAATCACATTATCCCAAAAACAAGATATGACAGAAGAAGAAAGAAAATAAATAGAAGAACCAATTAACATTTCTGTGGCTAACCATCACTCCATATATATCCACCAATAACAAAGAATGCAAAATCCATTATAGAAATAGCTAAACCAAGCTAATTAGAAATGTATTTAAAAAGAAAAAAAAATTTCACACAAAGTTTAGGTGAGAGAAACTGAAGGAACAGATGGAATGTTGGAACATCCTTCTCTAGCAACATGACAGCAGAAAAAGACCGTATGGCCCATCCAGTCTGCCCAACAGTCCAATTAATTTAGCGTCAATTCCGTTGACATCCCCTATATTTATCCTGTGCTAGGGTCCTGTGTTGGGTGAGCAAGGTCAGGGAATATTCTAAGACAGAGGGAAATGGCTTTTCAACTAAACGTATGTCTTTTAGATAAGATCTTAAAAAAAAAAGCCAGCAGGTCCACTACTAAAGTTGCCTTAGCAGGAATCAAAACAAGAAAAACTACAGAACAGATAACTCGGAAATATTCATAGGTGAGATCTCTACTTCTAAGGCAGGCACCCATCCAACAGCCCCATAACCCTTTACTCCACTATCCAGCCCTTGCAATTGGGGGATTAGCCTCTTCAGGAAACTTAAGCAGTTCCAACAAAGATTAACAAAATAGCTTGTTAGGGAGCAACAGGGTTCCCTTCAGGAAAGTTAATTGGCCTTAAGTTCATATTCTTCTTCAATCAAAATTTTAAATTCTCTGATTGAAATATAAGTCAACATTGAACTTTCAAAATCAAACAAGTGTTGAAGAACAGAATCTCTCTTCAGCCATTGTCATGTTTTTAGCAGGATCTTTTATTGTGCTAGCTTATAATAATATTTCATTTTAATCTCCACGATGTCCTGCCCAGAGGCTTTCATCACAGCTATTACCACATCATTCGCATTCATAATTGCAAGCCATCGTGATCTTCATGCAGACGGGGTTGGGAGTGGATGGTGCCTTCTCTTCTATCCCCCAGGACTGACCCTTCCTTCAGGCAAGCTAGGCGGTAGAGGGCTGCACCTTAGTGGGGAGGGAAAATCCCACCAGCACTAGGCCACAGGCAGAGCCCAATTCACAAGGCCAAAGAGCACAGCAGCTGCCACCAGTAGGTAAGTTTCAGGGGGTGAGGGGAAGATGCCAGACCAAAGGTTATCTAGGGTGCCTAATAAGCTTGCATTGGCCCTATTACTCCACCACCACCACCACAGAAGCAGAGCTAAGAGACAGAAAACAAGTTAAACCAGACAGAGAAGGCGATTTCAAGCTAGTTTGTCTTCTTATCTTTACTTTTTCATTCTTACCGTTTGTAATGGTTAATTTTGAAAGTACTATATCAAAGCCTTATCCATGGCTAAGGACTATGCATCTTATGTTACATGAGTTGTCGTCATATAGATACAGATGGCTTTTATTCTGAAATAAGACTATTGCTTTCTTCATTTCCATTTTTGTACAGTAACAGTATGGAAACTTAGCAGGCAAAAGACAAATGTATATAATTTATGTAAGTTGCCTTTTGGTTTGATTAAAAAAAAACATACAAACTTGATATAGTCTCTGGAGAGAAGGAAATGTGTGTGTCCTTGAGCGAGTAGTGTCAAAGAATGAGCACTGCCTGGCCCTGCATAGGAGAGTCTCGCGCTGCAGCGGTGCTCATCATGTCATGGACTGAACAAGCACTGCACCAGATTCCAGCCCAGGAAAGATTGCATTAAATAATGAGTCCATAGGCAAAGCAAAGTAGATTGTGCTGCATACCGAGGGACCAATTTTAGCAAAAGTTACCAGGCTGTGCATGGATTGTACACGATGCTTTCTAGCATAGAAATTCCCAGGTTGGTCTATTGGATAATATCCAATTAAATATGTCAGTGGAGCACTGATTGTGCACAGCTATATTTTGTGAAATGCAGTTAATCGTCTTCACAAGATTCATACCTGGGGACCATCATTTTCAGTTTAGTTTTCCCAGGAATTTATTATAACCAAGAAAAAACTGGAGAAAGATCAGTGGAAAAACATGATTAATTCCTCCCCCCCCCTGATTTTCTCTTGGTTTTATTGTGTATAATAAATACTCATAAATTAATGGGGAAAAATAAAATAAAACCTGCAAATGAAGGTTGCTCCTTATACTTTACGATGTGCACACTGCAAAAACAAAAACCAAATGTCTGCAAACAAATGGCATTTTTTGCATGATTCAGACTGGCTTTAGTGGTTGTTTTGCTCAAATGAGCTACTATCTGCCGCTCTGTTACTGAAGTATTTCCTGCTATGCAAAATTCACTGCTAAGAAAGAACAGTGGCCAACTAATAACCCTGTGTGACCTTGCAAATGCCATGCTGAAGAATTCATTTGCGGCAGTTAATTACACTGTGAAGGACACCCAGTCTGCCTGATTCCAGAGTGTGTCAGACGCGGGGGGGGGGGGGAAGCAGTCGAGTCTATTCACCCACAGATAATTATTTTGGGAAAGAATTAAAGCATGCATGACCGGCATCTGGAAACTGAATTCTGAGCTGCCCTTTAGAAAGGAGAGGCCAGTGGTCCATCCTGAGACCCCCTCCCCGCCAGGGGGAACAGGGGAGATCACCACCTCACTGAGGGACGGCAGACTGCATCATTCCTGCTCTTTCCAGCTTCCTACATCAAAGCTGCTAGAAGTGCCTCCGTCCTTTTTACAATGCACACGCTTTTAGCTAGAAAGGTGTGCACACAAACTGAATTTTCAATCTGCACCAGTAGTTTTACCTCCTAGCCCACAAAGAAAAGGTCCAAAGTATTGTGATTTGACTTCCCCCCCTCCCTTCCGTGACCTTGCACCTGGGTGAGCTACTGAACACGGACCCTTGATGTCAAGTCTCAAACATGCAGCAGCAAAAAAGCGCCAAACTTTCAGAATTTTCTTGGCAGAGCAAGCAAAAATCATATCTCTCTCTCTCTCTCCCAATTTTGGTCCTAAAGTTTAGAGTAAAGAGGAGTGTACAGAGATTTTGAAAGTTCCACCTACTTTGCTGTCCCCAGCAGTGTAAACCAGTATTTCTGTGCTGATCCCAATGCACAGAAAGTATTCGCACAGCAAGGGGCAGGAGATTTCTGAAAACAAGGGGGCCAGGGCCATAAGCCAAGGTACGCGCCTTCTTCTTTCTTCTCTAAAACAAAAGTGCAAAAATATAGCCGTGAGGAGGTTTACACAAGTATTTTATAACCTGAGGTTATGATATATATGCGCGTTTTTTATAAAATAACACACGTCTCTATCCTGCAGAATACACGCATATGTAGGCTTATGCGTGAATACATGCAATGCGTTGAAAGCACGTATCTTTCAAAATGGCAGCAGCTGAGCACTTGCATTGCCATTGGAGGAGGCAGCAAAACACTGCACGGAGCGGCAGTAGCCACAGAGGCATTCACGGAGCGGGATGCCAGTGGTTGGTATTCCACCTTCACGGAGCGGAGCGGAAGGATGGACGGCTGCCATCTCCAAATTTAAAAAAAAAAACAAAAAAAAACAGGGGTGGGCAAGAGTATGTAAAATTAACGAAGAGTTCATAAGCTATAGGTATTACCAATTATTAGGCTTATTCAATATTTGTTGATATATAATGTGGCTTTCAATGCATACTTCACTTTCAATACATATCCAACATAGCTCTCTGCTTCAACGGCAGGGGAGAAGAAAAACTAATACTTCACGCATATCCAACATAGCTCTCTGCTTCACCGGCAGGAGAGAAGTAAAACTAATACTTCACGCATATCCAGCATAGCTCCCTGCTTCAACGGCAGGGGAGGAAGACTGACACTTCACTTTCAATACATATCCAGCATAGCTCTCTGCTTCAACGGCAGGGGAGAAGTAAAACTAATAC
Organism: Rhinatrema bivittatum; assembly: GCF_901001135.1. NCBI lineage: Eukaryota > Metazoa > Chordata > Amphibia > Gymnophiona > Rhinatrematidae > Rhinatrema > Rhinatrema bivittatum. The sequence continues at coordinate 12,731,923 of NC_042631.1, forward strand.
TTCACGCATATCCAGCATAGCTCTCTGCTTCAACGGCAGGGGAGAAGTAAAACTAATACTTCACGCATTTCCAGCATAGCTCTCTGCTACAACGGCAGGGGAGAAGAAAAACAACCAATAAGGGCTGTATAACATAGTCTGGGTAAAACAAATAAGCATGGGTGTAGCTTGCTTATTGCGGCGGTTACTACCTCTACTACCCCTAACTAATCAAGCTTGATATTTCACTTGGTTGCAGCTCCATCACTGCTCTCTGCATTAATGGTGGGGGTGAAAGGGAAATAGAACCAAAGAGCTAAGAGAAACAGATAAGTATGAGAGAAAAAAAAAATGTGTGAAGCTTGCTGGGCAGACTGGATGGGCCGATTGGTCGTCTTCTGCTGTCATTTCTATGTTTCTATCCTCGCAAGCAAAAATGTTTCAGTTAAATATTGCAGACTGAAAGGATGTTTTGTGGTGATTTACTACATTGTCTCCTTATACGGAAGCTGCTTCATTACCAACAATCATGTTTGTGTACTTAAGACTCGCAAACCGTGGCAGAAAGGAAACGACCCTGAGAGAATCGGAATTAATGCACAAGAATTTCTTACTCACCCTTCTTCCTGCATGGCCGGAGCTGAATAATGTTTACTTAAATCAAAACACTGGATACAGTGTTAGAGCAGCTGATGTGGTGGTATAATTCTCGTGAACTTTGAATGTCCCACTGAGAAGGAAGGCCACAGAGGGACATTTTGGAATTGTCTTTTCATGGCTGAGTGAGTGAAAGATATGTGTGTACGCGCAGTCTCGGCAAACGCAGCTCGGGACGCTTTCAGACGTGTTACGCATTACAACAGCATCTACGACAGGAACCATGCCTTCCAACATTCAGAAAAAGACTCAAAACGTGGTTATTTAAAAAAGCCTTTCCAGACCCCAACTGAACCTTAACTAACCATTAATAGAGCCTTAACTCACCATTAACAGACTCTCAGTCTTTACCTTAACACGGTAAAATAACACTGCAAAATAACACTGCAATACACCATAACTTAGCAAATACCAAAAAATTTTGTAAATTTTGTTCATTCTGTTAAACTTCCTATCGCCTTTTCTGCTCCCAGTTGTGTATTTCCCTGTTTTATTGTAACTGCAACGTTTTTAGTTTAACACCTTTTTAATGTTTTTATTGTATCTTCTTTTGACACCCCTTTGTTAATTATAAACCGGCATGATGTGATACCTATTGCGAATGCCGGTATAGAAAAAACACAAATAAATAAATAAATAAACAGCAATCCGACTTTTCAGTAAGGGGGCAAGCAAAATGGGAGTAACCCTTGCTGAATGAAACTTGGACTACAATTAATAACGCTTTTATCTCTTCTTCTCTCAGGACAGTTATTTGCAAGGCTTATGTAGCACAGCGTCAGTCTCTTCCCTTCCCTGTACTATTCTTTCAGAAGGATCTGTGTGTGCTCATCTTGTGCCAAGCCAGAAACCCCAGTGCTAATGCATCCTTCCATCATCCTTAGGTAATTGAAGCCCTCAATATCTTAGGGCCGATGGATTCTAGACCTTTGCATCACCTTCTACGACCCTAGAATATAATTTATCTACTGCACTGGCAAAAACTGCATCAAGGTTCTAAAGGAGTTTTTTTGCTGAAGCTCTTCCGTAACGTTAGGATTTCTTCTGCAGATTTATGCTCAGAAAGGCTCCTCTACTGCTCCTAGGCATTTTGCTGATTGTGTGAGTCTACATTCTTATTTACAGCTCCATTAGGTTTCTTGCCTGGTGTATATTGCTTCTGGGTCTGCCTTCAACCACAGTTGTTTTGCAGGTGTAATGTGGGCTGCAATGTGCTCTGCATACCCTCCCTTTTGATTTTATCAGACCCCCACAGACCAATTTCCCTCCCCGGGCAGAAACAGGACCAACCCCACCCAGTCTCCATCAAGGACCAATCCAATTATCTAATAAGTGATTGGAGGCAGGAGAAAACAGTGCCCCCTCTGCCCCCGCTGGCTCCCCCATGCAAAATGGCACCTCACCGGGTTGGTATAAGTTCATCCAGAGTCATTTTACCAGGTGGAGCTAATGAGGGTAAGAGGCAGAACTGCCCTCTCCTGCCACCATCAGATGGGATAGGTAGAAGGGTCTTGAGAGGGACATGGGGGAGGGGGTCCTTTTAGGGGATGGGGCTTGATTGAAACTGAGGAGGTTTGTGGGGGGGGGGGATTCAACCTGGGTGGCCCATTTACTTGAAGGGAGGTGCAGCTTCAGCATCAGGGAAGGGGGAGGTCTTGCTTTTACCTCAGATGGAGAGGGAGATTGCCCCAGGGGTTTCTTCTGAGGCAAGGGGGGATGCATGGTATATCATGGCCCACCTTGAGCTTTGCATTACCAGTCAGGTATCACCAGTTTATGTGCAGTGGTAATGCATTGGCATTAAATGTCTAACACAAAAGATCGGGTTTTAATGCCTTGGCCGTTAATGCAGTGTTTTGTGGCAGATAATGCCTGTTTGTAAAATCAGTTCTTAACATGCAATAACAGTCCATTTTATGGAAGCTTAGTTTATTGGCCCTTAGCCCTACTTAGCAAAATAAGATATTTATGCATCTCAAGTAGTGCATGCACTAGTGGACATTTTGTAATAGGGATCTAGCAAATCACTCTACTGTAAGCTCATCACACCATTGAAGTCCCAATGTTGTGCATTTATGAGCCATCTGAACAGTAAAATATTCAGAAATATTCCAAATGAAGCATTGTTTTATAATCCAATCCACAAGAAATATGTCATTGTGACACTAACCAAAGGAAAAGTAAATACTCGTGCTGCAATGATGGTCATAGAATATTGAGTTCGAGCCTGTGGAGATTGACCCCTGCACAGAATCCCCAAAGCTCACAGACTTGAGATTAATATGCAAACAGCGATCCTCAGATCACTGGAGGGGACCTTATAAAACCAAATCCTGCTGCAGATTGCCAGCTGTCACCCTCGCAGATCACCTGTTTTATCTTGCATTTCCTGAATGACTGAACGGCCACTCAGAATCAGGACATGGGATATTTCCATACTCCTCCCCTCTTCCCACCATCACCTTTGTCCTTTCACACGTGTAACTCTTCAATTAAATCCCAAAGGTCTATGCCTCGTCCTTTCCCTTGCTATTAATGAGCGTAGGACGAGAGCTGCATTTAATAATGTCAACCACAACCCCGTAGAACATCTTCCATTTGCAAACCAAGAACTTTCAATAAACAGCAACGGTAATATTGCGCTCAACACAAATTCAATTGGTTGGTTGTCTTGCTTTCATTAAATCTGCATTCTGTACTATTAAAGTACTTTGAGCAGAGATTGTCAATCGGTTCTGCCAAATCTTAGCAGTGATTTTAGTAGCAGAAAAGTGGTAATTGAACACATTATTTGCAAATTTTCTAGACTGCTTTTCCAGCCCAATGGCCGCCCAAGGAGTTGTGTACACATACACACAGATTTAAACACATAAGCACAGTATTCATAACACTCATTACATTCCAGACCAATCTAAGCAAAAATAAAATTACAGCCATTTTAATTTCTTACAAAAGCTTGCTAGACCTTTTTTTTTTTTATTAGCCTTTCTTATAATCCATGAACAATCTGACATCCCTAATTAATCGAATTTCAGTAGGAGAGAGAGAGAATCTCTGTATACAGCCAATGTAACATTTGGGGAAGGTTTGGGTGGGTAGCTTTACATACTCATTCAGAGGAATTAACTGCAAATTTGACCTGACCGTACAAATCAATACCTCTTTTTTTGGTATCTTTCATTGATACAAGTGATAGAAATAAATCAGTCATATCAGATTTGCAGTTAAATCCTCTGACTATGTATGTAAACCACCCCCCCCCCCCAACCCGCCTTGCTCGCTCTCTCTCTCTCTGTGATAACAGTTGTGGTTGTGTGTTAGAACCTGCGATAATATACTGTGTGCGTTAAAAACAAATAATTTGCGATATTTATCTATGCAATGTGGTAACTCTACAATTTTCCTAACCACAACCATTTTTTTTTAATTGTAGGCGCTATTTGTTATATTTATAGCATTTTGATGAATTTAAGTGTTATATTCCCTCAATGAAGGTACTCTTAACAATTTTGTGTCTTGTGACCTCAAAGTTTTACCTGGGTCATATTTTTGTAAATAATTAACCAGGCTGCAAGAATTATTACCATGCAGAAAAGTAAATATTGTTAGCACAATTTTAAATTTTACTATCCTACCTACAGGGAGCCAAAGTAACTTCACCAAAATTGGTGTGATGTGCTCAGTTTGACTCACTCCACTTAAAATATGCGCTGCTGCACGTTGCGATAGCTGCAATGCTCTTACATGCTTCTTTGGAAGGCCACTGAATACGTTATTGCAGTAACCAGGTTGACCAAACTGTAGTGACTCATAACAGAATGAAATAGCTCTATCGGTAGCAATGGTTTCAAAAGCATTAGCATCTTTAGTTTCTAAAATGCCTGTTTAATTTTGTGAAACCGTGGTCCGTTTTGAATCAATAATGACCACAAGGTTACATTCCTCAGTTACAAACATTTTAATGAAATTCCAGCTTAGGAGAGCATCATATTCAATGGTGCCTGTTTAGCTATCCAAAGCAAAGATGTTGTTTTTCCCATATTCAAAGATAGGTGATTTACTCTTAGTTATATCTTTCATGTAGAATTGAGAATCCACAGCTGGCAAAGAACAATTTATACAGGGGATATAAAATTGTAAATCGTCTGCATAAATGTAATGCACCATTCTCAAACACTTGAGAATAGTACACAGGGGAGCCAAATATATGTACTGTATATTAAATGGCGCTGATGCCTGTGGCACACCTGTTTAAAAACCAGTTTCCAAGAAGAAAAAGCTTCACCTCACCGTACCCGCTGCTGACTAATCTGCCAGGTATGATTTAAACGAAAGAAAAAAAAAAGAAGATCCACCAAGTCCGGTTTATGCTAAACGATTCAGCCATAAACCATGGTGCACAGTGTCAAATGCTGCCATTTGAATCTAGTTGAACCAACTTTTGATTTTCAAATAAGAAGGCCCCTCTCCTCGTTATCATTTTTAAATTTGATTAGCCAGTCAACGAGGAGTCAATGGAGGTGATGTAACAGTGGTACCCTCTATAACTAGGTACCGTCAAGCTAGGGTGAGCTAACATAGTACAGAATTTCATCATTTTGAGACTATCCTCACTCCAAATGACGTCAAATCTTCACCGTGGTGTACTGTGCTGTTCGTACGTCTCACTTTACATGGGAAACCAGCCCCTAAATCACCACCAACACTTCACCTTGAGCTATTAGGTGGCCTTCCTATAGAGATATAAATAGGTGCATGCAGTGAGTCGCTCTCTCGCTCTACAAAACTTGCCCACAGGTGGTGAACGGCAAAAATTCTAATTACATCATATGCATCTTCCCCTGCTTTAAAAACAAAAAAAACAACAACCCATCATGCACAATCCAACTCACAAATAAAATGCTGATTTACCTGTAGAAAGGGCTTTCAGTATTGCCCCAAGAAAGGGAGAAACCCTTCTGCAAATGGATTTATTCTTTTACGAGATTCATAGGCCACCCATCAGCCATTCCTAGGATTTCTCTATGTATTACAAACTGCTTTGTAAGTGCTGTGTCTGTCGGCAGTTGTGCCTTCAATGTCCATCCGTTTTCAGAGCCCTCCCAGACAGACCCCCTAGCCACATCAGTCCGGCAGGCTACACGGGGGGTCTTGGAGGCCGGATGTTTGGGCAGTGACCACGCTGGTGGATTTCCATGCATGCTTTCAGAAATTGGAAAGCATTTACAAATCATTTGCCTGCCTGCCCCCCGCCCAAATCCACCCACAAAACGACGTACCTGCTATGTGTGGAAAAGGGTGTGCGAAATCCCGTTTTGTGCACACTTTTTTACATGCATACCCCCTGGATTAATTTTCAAACAGGGATTGATGTGCAGAAACTGGATGCAAATTACCTCTTAATGAGAAACCATTTATATCAGTTTTCACCTGGATTTTGAAATTTTAAAATAAATGACGACGAGCTCCAGGAACTTTCCGCCCGGGCCAAGATAGCCGGTGAACGTTTCTTTGACTATTTTGGGGTCAGTTGTAGCCACACCCTAACTGGCTTAAGATGCTGCTGAAATTAAGCTTAACTCTAACTGACCAAAACCTGGTTGGATATATTAAGCCTGCAATAGCTGTGCATGGGTTTGACCAGCTGTTCTAGCTGGCTAGCACTGAAAATTAGTGATAGCCAGCTAAATGGTGACCTGTGATCTAATCCCACTCACAGGAATAGCCCAAGTGAAATGAGGTCGTTTTATTTAGTCACTCTGCGGAGAGAAATTTTCACTCCGTAGTTAGATGGCTAGATCGTACCCGACTATGGTACGCCTGCTGTATCGATCTTCATCCCTAGCTCTTTGTTTCGTGTCCATCGCAGTAAGGTGAAATCAGTCACAGCAGAGCAGAACTGGCCTCTCCCTTGCTGACTAGATCTTCAATAACTGTATCCACATTTAGCAGGCATAGCGCACCCCTGAACACTAGCAAGGTCGGCCGAAGGCCCTCTAATCACCTTGCCCTTCTCAGATTTTTTCCACTTACTGCAGGCTGGCATCCCAGGTGGGCAGGGGAGACTTCATGAATAATAAGGCTGGTGTGTTTATGGATCTTTTGTCACCAAGCGAGGGGGATCACTCTCCCTGATGATGATGAAACCTATGGTGGCGGTTGTCAGGGGACAGCACGGAGAAGAAATGAAGTCATGGTGTGCTACTCGAAGGCAGGCAGGAGATCCCGAAGCACACAGCAGAAGCTGGCAGTGCAGAGGAGAGAGGTAACTATTCCTAATCTCGCTCCTGGAAAAGCTGCTGCTAGCTTGTCCAGTCGCTGTAGCATGATGAGTAATTTTTTTTAATAAGACCTAAGATAATTTTGGCTTTATTCAAGCACAGGGTAATTTATTAGAGTGGCTTGCAGACACTCTAAATCTGTTCTCTAATAATGAGAAAGTAAGCCCTCTCTTTATTTTTTTTTCTTACTTTTTAATTTGCCTTTCTCTTCATTTCCAAATGTGCAATAAATTTATAACAGTGAAAATGTTTTATGGGTTTGCGGAAGGTGCAATAAGCCTACGTTGCTTTGTGTACAAACTGTACAGATTATGCAGAAATGTGTTGTTCTGCAGAAATCATTGTGTTACGAGCCATCCCAGGGATTCGGCGTCAGAAAGGATGTGCATGGAAAAAAAAATTGTTTGGTTTTTCTTTTCTTTTTCCATGTATTTGGTTTCAAGTTTTAGCATGCGCTAATTTTTAACATGCACAATATTTTTAGAAAATGCAGTCTTTTACAATATGCATATCTTTTTGCAAATAGCACAGGCTGAAAACGTTTTAGTGCACACTAGAACGCTTTAGCACATACTAAAATATTTTATTAGTTTTTCGTACCATTACAGCTGGAAAAAAGCACAAAACAATATAACAAATAGTGCTGACTTTTTTCACAGCTCTTAGAACCACAGCACATCTCTATGTGGCAGTGCTGAACTCTGAAATGCAGAAGGTCCAAAGTTTGATTCCCGAGCTGGGGCTTCCACTCCCCAGATTGGCCAGGGCTTGGGAATGCTGCGGAGAAGGTGTTCCCAACCCTGGGGGGGAGGGAGAGTCATGGGCATCATTAAGGGTGAGATCTGGTGACTGGGTTTGGAGCCCATGATACAGGATTCTGGAAGGAGCTCTGGTGCATGGTCCGCAGACTCGGCACAGACTAGGAACAGCGGGAGGCTCTATTGAAATAGGGGGAAAACAATCCCTGGGTAGTTATGAAAGGTGCCTCAATCCCAGCTCTGGTTATGACTGAGCTAGGAGAAAGCAGGAATTACTTGGACCAAAAAGAAAAACCATTAATGAAAGCATATGGGGGTAATTTTATTACAGCTCGCATAAGTTAGCCTGAAAATACTTCAGTTTCTCAGTGAAATGCAAAAGTTCACAATGAAAATTATCCCTCCAAAACTACCCACACAGTTGTTACACCTGCTAATCTGTGTGTGGCAAATAGGGAAATTTTATGCACATACTTTTGAAAATACCAAATTATGTGTATCAGTGCAAACCTCTCCCCAACCCTGCCCTGGGAATGCTTCCGTTTAGTACAGGAAAACTCACACACACAATATGCATGCATGAGTTTACCCGCACATCAGGCAGGCAGCCATTGCCTTCAGTGAAACAGCTTTGAAAATTACACTCGTGGCGTTGATCTTAGCCTTCCAGATGCCCCTTTCCAGAATATGGGTGCTTGGTCTTCCAGTACTGTAAATCTTTAGAAGGTGATATGGTATCTGCAGTTTATGTTCTCCTGGCTTAAGCCTAAGTATCTGTGTTTGCTCAATGCTGTAAAATACTATGACTGAGTTTAAAAGTGAATTCTCAAGTAAAATATATGTTAGACATTCTTCGCTTCCGTTGTGTTCTTTGCATTTGACCTTCTTGCTTTTCATGTATTCTCTTGCTGGGCTATAGGGTTGCCACCCTGTCACCTTTCACTTCTGAAACACTCCCAGTAAGGGGAGAGAAGTGAACTGATTAGCCATCAGTAAGCCCAGTTTGTTTTCCCCATGAATGAACTGGGTGGGACGATGGCCTCGAATATCCTTTATCAGCACTGATAAGTCCACAGAATGTATGTTAGGGCAGTGGCTCCCAAACCTACCTGGAGGACCCTCCAGCCAGTCAGGTTTTCAGGATATCCACAATGAATATGCATGAGATAAATATGCATGCATTATTCAAAAGGACAATTACCACTCAATAACAATTAAAATGAGTGTTATTTTCATCTATTTCCACATCCTTAGATTTTAGAAGGCCTGTTAGTAAATTAATCTATCCAAATTCCCAATGGAATGTGTAGGCTATAATTCCAATGATGGCTTAAGTCCTGGAATACTTTTCAGGTTGGGACACCTTTTTTTTGGGCCCATAAAATTCTACATATTGTACGTCGGGTTTCATGGACGCTTTGGAAGAAGAGACGCATTGCAGCACAGATGGACTCTTCCTGACCATCCAATAAAAAGGCTTTGCAATCTGCAAACAAATTAAAGAGAATCCAGAATATCAGCCTATGAATCCCCAAATAATACAGATTACAATTCCTGGTTTACGACTGAATCTCTGAATCAAGGTCCGTGGGGGAGGTTAGGCTTTCAAAGCTCCCAAATGGGCAAACTGTTGTGGCTGCCATGTTAGTCTGCCAGCACATGAGACTAACTCAATACTTCGGTGAAAAGCTTTCCACACCTCTGCTGCATCAGGTCAGTAATGGGGGGGAACAGAGTTTGCAAAAGCTCGTCACAGATTGTATTGAGTTAGTCCAAGAAAAAGGCCTCGTTTATACCTTGTTCGCTGTCCCTTGTTTCTATAAAGCCCCAAATAAATTGCAAATGACTGCTCAAGAGTTTACCATGCAGCACCTTGACGGACGCGCTTTGGACTGGCCTATCTCTAAATAGATCTAGAAAAGTTATTGCAGTCCACACAAAGTGAATCGCTGCATAGGAAGGACAGCGTTAAAAAGAGAGGTGCAATGTTTCCATGACTTTGAAGTGCAGGGAGCGCCGAAGTTTTCTGTCTCCACTGGGCAGAATAAATTGTTTACACAGCAGCACCGCCTTTCCGTCAGATGTTCTAGAAGCTTCAAAAATTCCTTAAGCAAATAAAAAAAAAAAAAAAAAGTACCTGTCATACAACACGATATCTAGCTGTCAAGCTGAAGATCTGCAATATGTTCTTTTTTTTTTTTTTGCAAACTCTAGTGTTGTGTAGTTTTAAGTGTGTTATGTTAAAGGATTTGTTTTCCCTTGGAAATGAGAGCTTGCTTGAGCAGTATCTAAAAGTGTAATTTCAGAGGCACTGTGCATGACCTACATTATGTAGCTTTGTGCTTTCAGGAGCTAAAGCAGCATGTCTGCATAGCTAGAATGTTTTCCCATTGTGTTAACTACTGCTACTAAATATGAGGATAATTTTCAAACTCATTAAGCAGGGTCAATTGTAGATTACCTGATTAAATTGCTTCTGTCAACAGACTGTTCTCCGAGCAGCTTAGAAGTACTCATGGGGGTCCGCGACGCACATCTATGTTTTAGTCATATTAAAAGGGGGCGGTCCTAGGATGGTGTGTAGGTGGGGGGAGTAAATTACATGACATTTTCAGTTCTGCACATTGTGCTTTCCTTCTGTCCTCTGCCTACGGCCCACATTACCCCCGTGTCAAATTTTCAAAACATAACATTTGAATGATATTTGAAGATCTTTAGCTGGATAACTTTGAGTTATCCAGGTAAATGCCAGCTTTTGAATATCTGGGGTGAATATCTGGCTGAATTTTAGTCAGAAAAGTCATCACCTAAAACGTAGCCCGATTTAAAAAAAAAAAAAAAAAAAAAAAAAAAAAGAAAAGGCACATTCCAAGGCCTTGTAACGTTCTCCAGATAACTTAGCCAACCAATACTAAATTAGTTGTATAAGCGGTGACCAGCAGTGACCCCCAATAGTTGATCTATTCCTTGCATCTCTCTTTGAGAGAGAAGTGCAGGCTCTTCCAGGTCTTACCTGGCTAATAACTGTTTATGGACTTTTCCTTCAGGAACTTGTCCAATCCTCTTTTGAACCCCGCAGTATCAGTTACCTTGACCACATCCTGTGCCAAGAGATTCCATAGCACGAGTGTGTGCACTGAGTGAAAAATACTTCCTACAATTTAAATCTGCTGGTTGCTAGTTTCATGGAGTGTCCCCCTGTCCTAGTGTTTGAAAGGGTTAATAACCATTCCCTGTTTACTCTTTCTATCCCCACTCATGAATTTATAAATCTCAGTCCTATCCCCTCTCAGTTTTTCTCTTCTCCAAGCTAAAGGGACCTAATCTGTTTAGCCTTTCCCTCCATGAGGGAGTTTCTCCATCCCCTTTATCATTTTTGTTGCCCTAAATTATTCAGTTTCACGTGGCCAGATAACTTTAGACATAACTGGCTATATTTAAGAGAATGCAGCCAGTTAAGTGACCATATTTTAGGTCCTGGGTGGTTGTGCTGGCATTAAAAGGACCCTGCTCTGAGCACAATCATCAGATTCAATGACTTTTTTATTATAACCATAATGCATTATAAAATATATATTTTTTTTATTTACTTTTCCTTGAAGTCACTCTGGTTTTTTTTGTTTTTTTTTTTTGTTTTCTCCTGATTTCACTCTCTGCTCATATTCCAGTAGTACTTACAGTATGTGACATCTGTATCCAGAGCGCCTTAGACTTCTGCCTCCCAAGCAAGCTATGCTTAGCCCATGAGGGGAATGATAAAAGCAGAGGAGGGAGAAGGGGAAGCCCGCTCGAAAGCAGAGGGCCCGGTTATTCGGCAGTCTCCAAGTACATGAAACTTTGTGTTATGAGTGCTGTGAGGTAAGAATCTGATCAATTTCTTTGATTGGGTGACCAGAGCATTGGATCAAGGGAGGGGCACTAGATGAAGTGTACTTGGATTTGACACAGTTCCGTACAGAAGACTTTATAAATAAATAAGCGTCCTTGGAATGGGTCCAAGAGTGATTGACTGGGTTAGAAACTGGCTGAGTGGAAGGTGCAAAGGATAGTGGTAAATGGAGTTTTCTCTGAGGCGGAGCTGTTGCTAGTGATATGCCTCGGGGATCGGTCTTTGGACCGGTTCTTTTCAACATTTTTGTGAACGACTTAATGAAAGGGTTGTTGGTGAAAGGTTTGTCTTTTTGCCAATGATACCAACATTGGTAACAGGATGGACAGCCAGGAAGGAGTGGGAAAACATATAAGGAGGGATCTAGCAAAGCTTGAGGAATGGTCTAAGGTCTGACAGCTAAGATTTAATGCTAAAAAATGCAGAGTAATGCATTTAGGATGCAAAAACCCAAGGGAAAAGTACAGTATGGGAGGTGAAATTCTAAGCACAAAGGAAGAGTGGCCAAACATGTGGATAAAGCGACCATAAAAGCCAGAAAGATGCTTGGCTGTGTAGGGAGAGGAACGTCAGCAGATAATTTGATCCGGATCTGAAATTGATCCAGGCTCCATGCACAGAACCCCCGTTGAGTGCATACTTCTTTTTGAAAATAATTTTTATTCTGTAGCACATTAGAATGTATCACATATGCATGCTTAAAACATTAGAAATAAACATCATAGTGCAATACAGCTAAGACATCTGTTATACATACATAACTGAAAGTTGAACCTGCATCGCGGACTATGGAAGCACAGCTTTCCTTTTAAGGAACCTGAAAGCTAACATTCCTTTTAAGGAACCTGAAAGCTAACATCAACAAAACCACCAGAGACTGCTTTTATAAGCTCCAAGTGCTGAAAAGAATACGACCCCTCTTCCACACACATGACTTCAGAACAATCCTACAATCAATCATTTTCGCAAAGCTGGACTATTGTAACACCATCATGCTTGGTCTCCCTTCATCACACACCAAACCATTACAAATGGTCCAAAACGCCTCCGCCCGTATACTCACCAACACCAGGAGAAGAGAACACATAACACCTATCTTGATGGACCTCCATTGGCTGCCCATCCACTTCAGAATAATCTACAAGGCCATTCTCACCATTTTCAAAAACATCCATCAATTAGCCCCAATCGATCTACATATCCCCCTCCGATTACACCATTCCACAAGACCGACAAGAGATGCTTACAAAGGATCACTTCAAGTACCTCCAGCCAAGACTACCAGACACATCACGCTCAGAGATCGGGCTTTCTCCACAGCCGGTCCAACATTATGGAACTCCATTCCCCCGGATCTTAGAATGGAACCCAACATCTCAACATTCAAGAAAAGACTCAAGACGTGGCTGTTCACGCAGGCCTTTCCTAACTCCAATTCCATCTAACTTCCTTCTTTCAACACGCTCCGCTAGCATTAGCGTTAATAGCCATCTCTTACAATGTTATTTATACTTATATATAACTATCTGACCTTCATTTCCCTTCTCATTCCAAGTTATTGTTTTCCTTGTTATTTGTAACTGCTTTTCTGCACTATTGTTTAAATGGTAAAGTTTATTATAATTACACCCCTGTTTCTTGTGAACCAGCATGATGGGACCACCGTCTTGAATGTTGGTATATAAAAAAGTTAAATAAATAAATAAGTATTTTGTACACTTCTCATTATTCTCCCTGAAGAGGGGCAGGACAGAATCAGTGCTTATGCACATATTTGATTTAAAAAAAACTATGCACAGTAGTGTTCATACGAAAGTCACATCCTCCACATAGGAGACGAAGCTTACCCACATGAATGTGCACTCGTACTCGGCCCAATTCCCCGGGGATTTGCAAAGCAAACTTCATGCGCATAAGATCGCTTTCAAAATGCTGGCTAAAGTGTGTGAGTACAAATTGCAAGCAGACTTTACTGCTATATGGGCTGTCTGACGATTACCCTCATCAAGTGCAAACAACAACAAAAATCAGTAAATAGTCTAGCTAAATAGAAATAAAAGCCATTAAAGTATCAAGTTTTTGAAAATGTATTCACTTTTAAACTTAGCTTTCCACTTGGCAGTGAAATGACCACAAGATAAGCCGTCGTCATGCCTGAGCTGGCAGTAGCCATTGGTGTTAACCTCCGGTGGCCTGGCATTGCTGATGGACGGGAGTGAGGAGTGTACCCCCCACCCCCCCCCCCCACTACAGCGGAAGGATCTCAGTTGGGTTGCACGGTAAAAGCAGCCCGTGAGGTTCTCTAGCACATTGAGAGCAGACCCTCTCTGACCTACATTTTTAAGACTAACCCGGATGACCGATCTAGTTTACCCACCAGAAGACCACAAAACAGCTGCCTAGTGAATGCATGAAAACAAACTTGGCTAAAAATAGGAGTGAGAAGATGCTGTCAAACTGGGATTTCACAGGAATTCAGAGAATGCTCCAGGAAAAACAAACAAACCTCCTGCTGTGCACCTCAAATTCTATAGATTTGTTTTCGAGGAAAAGATCCCTCCTGTATCTTAGAAATCATTGAACTAGAGAAAGCCAGAGCTGAATTCTTGATCACCTTCTGCACCGCGGCTTCTCCCTTTATTCTCGTGCATTGTGTAGGGTCCAAGTGCAGTTGGACTACATTTTTCTTACCCTGGCCCTGCCATAACTATGTCCCCTGCTTATCACATCAACCAGTCCTCCTTTCGCTTCCCTTTCGTGCTACCTTTCTAATGTAATCTGTCATTCACTTGCATTTCCTGGCAATTTTACCTTTTGCTCTGACCTGCTCCCTCTGCATCCTGTCTCCAGCCTGGATTGACCAGTGTCGGAGATAGGATGCTGGGCTTGATGGACCTTGGTCTGACCCAGCATGGCATGTTCTTATGTTTTTGTGTTCGGTTTGGACCTGAGTAAAGGAGTTGTTTTTTTTTTTAACTAGGGATGTGCAGGGGGAAAATACTAATTTCATTTTTGTCATTTCAGAGGGAGGGTTATTTGAGCATCTGTTTTGTTTCATGTTTATTTTAGTTCAGTTCTTTTGCTGTACTAAAATAAACATTAAATAATAAAAAAAACAAAAACAACCCCCTCCCCCCCCCCCCCCCCAAGAAACAGGGTATCTCCAGGCCTCTCTACCTCTACCACTGCTGCCTCAGTGAGCCCAGCCTTCTCTACTCCACCCTGTCCCTACAAGTAAGCTGAGGGCCTCTCAAGCACCTACTTACCCCTCCCATGGGGCCGCCTTCAACGTAGAAAAGGGCAGGAATGACCCCCCAGTTGTTCCTGCCCCACTGGCTCCTGATACAAACTGGAGTCAGACAGCCCTAAGGCTGGTGGCAGTGTTTTACGTCCATAAAACGTGTTAGTTCTGATCTCGGTGCTTGCTGGTGCCATTTTGTTGTACGACTGATTGATTTGCTTCATTTTTATTTTTGTTTTCTTTTGTTCTTTGCCATTTCAGGGCAATCTACTGTATATTCTCGCAAAAAAACAAAAAAACTAGAAATTTTCTTCCATGAAATCAGCCTGTAAAAATACTTTCAGCTTATGTGCAGGTGATAGCAAAGTTTTAAACTAAAAAGCTGGTAGCCCTGCGTTGTGGCCGGCATGCGTCATGATAGATCCATCTCTGTTCGCTACAGATTAGCATTTCAGTGCAAATATAAATGCGGCAGTAGATCTATTGGTGGGACTAAGGCTTTTATTGGTTTACAGTGAAAAGATGCTTGTATGGCATTGAGCTGGAATAGCTATTGAAGATGTTATGTTTGCATGCCTTTTCTCATAAAGAATTACGTATATTGTTTTATGTTCCCTGCCATGGATGCTGGAATGGGTTGAGAAAGAAATGCTTTTAAAGTCTTGACTGCCCTTAATGGCTACAAGTGTGGGAACTGGTTTAATTAATGTAACACTGCCACTTTCATAGGACCTGGAGACCTCAACCTCGCACGCCAAGAAGTTCTGATGACTACGACTAGCAAGAGTGCAGCAGATCTTCCTACAATTCCGGGCCACGTTGAAATGTACTTCATGTTCTATAGAATTCCAGATGTGTTAAATATTTATGACGATAGGCCTCCTACTGAAAGTATAAATGCTCCCAGGCTCTTGTTCCGTATATGGGATCATTTCAAGCATTAAAGGGTTCACGGTGGTTGACGATGTAATGCAATACTTTCAAAACTCAAGAACTGTTTCTCAGTGCTGGATCCAGGTGCCCTGGCTTAGATTTTAGTTATTACCTCATCCCATTAACCTGAAGAGCTATTCAGACAAAGTCATTATATAAAGTCCTGGCTAAGAGTCCCATTAATTTTCAAGAGTAGAAAATTGCAAAGCTTTTAGTCGTATGTCCATTGCCTTCTGCATGCAACCTGCTGCACTGGCCACATCGCATAGTTTGCCCATTTATTTATAGAAACTATATAATTAAAGCTGCTGAGTTCCCCATGAGCTCTTGGGATGCACACAGGATTTTAAATCTAAAATGTGTGCATCTAAAAAAAAAAAAAAAAAATACACCGAAGCGTTTCTCTGAGGTGGCCATCTTAAGATTTCTGGCCTTTATGTAATAAAAATTCTGAGCAATGTAAAAACAGACAAATATCCAGGGATATGCAGACCAGAGTGTTTTATTCCCATGTTGTAAAAGTTTACTCAAGTTGACTAAGGCGATGTTAGTCCCCTGAACATCCAGTTCCATGCAAACAGTTTTTCAAACCTCTGACTCTCAGCATAGAGACCCTAATGGTTGCACACATCCTTTTACTGTAATGCGTCTCTGGAATATTAAACTTACCGCTAGACTTCTCTGTTAGGATAATATATTCATAGTCTCTAGGTCCCAAAAATCTTCTCTGGGGCTTCAGGTAAGCACCATTCATTCTGTAACAGTTGCACCTGTGGCACATCCAGGCCCACATGCCTTTCAGGAAGAATCGGTTCAATAAGCACTGAGAGAGAGTTATTTTAGTGAAATAATAAAGGCCATAGATTTATTGATGAACCCTAACAAGGGAGTCTAATTCATGTATCGAAGCCTCTGTTAGCACGTAGCTGCATATATACAGGTCCAGGCTTTCCATGCAGCCTGACACGAGCTCCCCGGGACCAGGAATCATCCAGACAGAGGACGTAGGCCTGAGCCTTCCAGACGGCACACTCCATGCAAGCAAGACTGTCGGAGCCTCTGACATGGCTGAATTTGGGGTCACCAGCACGGCGCTGGCCGACCCTGAGACCAGTATGAAGTTTGATACCAACAAAACGGTACGGATCTCAGGACTGGCCGGCACCAGGTTCTTCCTCAGCAGTGTATTTGTAGACCTATAGAACATAATGGCGCCAGTTGACCCTGACACCCACACCATTTTGTTGACATGAAACTTGGCGCCGGGCTTAGAGCCGTTCAGCACCATTTATTTTAAAGAGGAAACTGGTGGACTGGAGGGACTGGGGTATGCCCTTTTCCAGGATGAGGGTCCCACTTTTCTTTTTTTGGAATGAATCAATAATACCTGAACATTTTCAGACTGCTTGGGTTTTTTTTTATGTTCTGCTTTGTAGCATTTCAAAATGGATTACATTCAGGTGTCATAGGTATTTCCCTACCCCCAGAGGGGCTTGCAATCAGAGATGGTAACTTTTAAACTGGTGCGCGGGTGCACCTGTGCGCGCATTTATTGGCCTGCCCCGGGGAAGCAGCCGTTTTATAACATTTGCGTGAAATATGAGCGCAGATAATAAAATAGCCTGGCCACACGCACGAGTGTGCCCAGTTTTAAGTGGTCGCACGCCAATGCTCATAAAAGCTGCTATTACCGGGTTCTTATGTTCGAAGCACCGCGCCTCTCCCTGGGCACATGTGCACGACGACATCGCCTCTCTTAAAGGCGTTGCCCTATATATTTCAGCTCCCCAAGTACAACTTGCTTCAGCAACAGGTCCAGCTTCGCTTCGTAGTGCGTTTTTGCTTCCCAGCATCTTATCTTCAGTTCCCCGCCTAGCTTGTCTTCAGCCTCTATTCTCGTTGCCCTTTGGTCTTGCTCTTACCTGTTTGTCTCTGCTTATCCGTCCCTTCTCTCCTCCTTTCGAAGGATACCCTGCCCTGACCATTGCTTGCACCTCAGATATGCCTGACCACTACCTGCCCATGACCCTAGCTACTGTGGACCTTCCCTTCTGTCCAAGCATAGACCCCACCTAAGTCCTGATGGCCCCAGCACCCAAAGGCTCAATCCGAGGGGGAACGAGGGATGGTATAAGCTGCCAACAGTGAGAACCTGCAGAACTCCTCCCTGCCAATGGTGCCAAACAAATACAACAAGAATTAGCACTGCAGTTTGCTCTGAAAGATTTATTTCTGATACAGTAATCACATGGAATGAAGACCATCTATAATTCCTTTAGGCTCTCTGTAAACTTCTTGATTATTCTGGAGTAGGATACGTTTTGTTTTTTTTCTGTCTGCAGTAGTAATTTAATTTGACTTTTTGTAAGAAGCCACGTGTGTTCAGGGGTTCAGTTCAGTTCCATTCTGTCTCCAAAGATGAACCTATAAGCGGGCTGACAGAGCTCTCGAGTGAAAGAATTTGGTGTCCTGAAAAGACACAGGATCCATAGCTTGCGCACTGCACGTCTTTCCTACCTCGGATCCTGGGTGAAGTTTATCTGCTTAGCTTGCATGGGCAAGAGGGAGGGAGGAATATTGGTGGGTGGGGGGCAGAGGGGGCCCAATTCAGGATCAGTACCTGGAGCATTGGGGGGGCACTGCCTCCCCTATGCCTCAGAGCCTGTTTGATTTTCGGTTTTCTTGTTCAGTTTGGGACAATTTTGAAAATAAACACTGGTTTTTTTTGTTTGGTTTTTTTTTTCAGTCCCTCGGGTATGCTGTGCCCATAGCACTGCACGTTTCTCTTTAAAAACCCTAGGGGCTGCACTCTGTGGTACAATGTACCCACAGAAAGTACATGTGGGGTTTCCAAAGTGAAATCCCCATGTAAACATTCACTCTCCCGACCTCTCTCCACTCCAACTCTGCCCCGTCCGCTGGCAAATAAAAGTACCATAAGCCTACATATGTGTGTGTGTGTGTTGCAGGGTAGATGTACACGTTTTATAAAACATCGCATATATCATATGCACGGGTTCTAAAATACTTGTGTATATCTGCTCATGGCCACATGTGCGCATATATGCCACGGCATGCTTTTGTTTGAAAGTTATCCTCATTGTTTATTAAAGATTGAAAACTCTGTTTCTTGCAGAGGAAAATACTGAGATCAAGGCCAATAAAGAAAATACATTGTATAAGGTGATACTTTTATTGGACTAATTTAATAAATTTCTTGACTAGCTCAAAGTCTCTTCCTCAGCTCAAAGCAAAATGGAGTCAGAGAAAAAGATGATGTTGCCTACTCATTTTGACCTGAGGAAGACTGTCACCTCCTGAAAGCTTGACTCGAATTACATTTTTATTGGACTATCAATGTATCATGTGAGACAATTTTTTTTTTGTTTACTGACCATTAATTCTGTGCATTCAAGTAGGCTAAAGCAGCAATCACTCTAATTTAGTGAAGAGGGTGCAGAGAGAGAGTAGGATAGCGATGAGGAGGCAAGACTCGAGGGTATAGGTGGTTTGATTTCAACCTATGTAGCTGATTGCAGGGTTTTCCGAGAGAGACCGGTGGGTATTCTGCTGTCACACAATAGAGACTGGGAGGGTTTTCCAAAGCAATTTACGGGCGTGACTCAGCCATCTGAAAATTGCTGTCCTTTTGCTACACCTGAAAGCGTGGATCTTGTACCACACCGCAGGTACGTTTAGCTGCATTTACAGGAGGTATTGCCAGGGCTTTGCTTCTGGTGGGATCGGTATATACATGTAAAGTCCATATTCAAGTTTTCCTGCTGATTATATTCAGTACAAAATCTACCTGCAAAACAAAAAAAAACCCCCAATAAAAACAAAAAACAAATCTGTCGTTGCTTTATGGCCTGTTTTAAAAGTGAAAGTACATTTTTAATTTTTTATTATTTTTTTTTTTTTTTGTAACTTGCTTGAAAACGTTCCACGAACTTTGTCTCAAAGCAGACAATTTGGAAATATCCCCCAGTGTCTGCTAATTTACTTGTGACATCTTCTTCAGTCATTGTATCATATATTAACCCAACCACATAAACAGGCATCCAGCTAATGGTGAGCTACAGCACTAATGCAAAAAAATGCTGCTAAGTTATATTGACAGGAGCACTTACTGTCCTGTCTATTTTCGTTAATGTCAGTTCATAGGTCTGCTGAAAGTTCCTAGCCATTTTCTCTGCCCTCTGTCACCGATGAACATATAAATTATATTGGGGTACATTTAAATATTTCAAACATTGGACAACAAGAACAGTGCATTTCAAAATAGTACATAGCCCCCTAAATAGTAATATAGGAAAAAGAGCTCCATTCCATGTCCCAACTGGTGTCATACAGGGTGAATAGGCAAATGGTCATTCAGGCCACAGTAGCCAGTGCCAGGCTCAATGTACCCAACACTATTAAAGGCTGTGTCTCACTGAAATTTTAATCACCCACCTGTTCGTTTTCTGGTATTTTTTTATGCAATAAAAGCTAAATATGAAAACATTTTTTACTTATCTGAAAAACCTAAATGATATCTTCACAAAAAGGCACTTAAAAGACTTCAGTCCAAAGATTCTAAACATGAATCTTGCAATGGTCTACTCTTGTTCGAAACTTTCAAAACGCCATAATGCTACTGTATCCAAAAAACGAACCACCCGATGCTGCACCATTTTGGCATCCTAGCACCTGCATCAGGGGTATCCTAGAATAACTGCAAACAAAGGGTAATAGAGATGCTTATCTATCTTCAAAATCAATTACATTACAAGGGATATCGAGTGAATAACTTTCATACCTAAAAATGGTGCGCACACACATCCATATTTCGACCATACCATATAAAGCAAAATAAACCACTCAGAATTGCTCATTACCTATTCACCATTTGGGACACTGGTGGAGCTGTTTGCCTGTATTACTATTTAGGGGGATATGTACTGTTTTGAAAATCACTATTCATGTTGTCCAGTGTTTTGAAGTTTTTGAACAGTTGACAGGATTTTGCTTGTGTTATTAAATATTTAAATGTTTGCCAATAAGAACTCTTAATAGACTATCCAGAGTTACTAAACACTAAGAAAGCAAATCCGTTAGATTAATATTGTTACAAATGTCATTGCGGCTGTAGGAACATTGAATTATTCAAGAAAATGGTTTAGCACTATCTTTCTCTCTGAGAAGTCTCTATAGATAAGGGGTGTAGAACAGATGCGTACTGCTCGATTACTCCCCACAGAAATGAAATCTGTCTTGTTCATATCTAATTATTTTCTTCCTATCAATGCTTCAGGCTTTGGGTCTTATAAAGTTACATGTTTAGGATGCAAATTATGTTGGTGATTATAAATGTTGCATTGGATGTTAATTAATGGAGGCTTACAACGTGATTGGGTGATGGCAGTACCTCGTGACTGGATATGTGTGAAATTCAAAGAGAGAAATGTTGCAAACAAGTTTGACAGACCTGCAAAATGTTTGTGGGTTTATTGATTTATGTGGCAAACTATATTTTTCTAAATTTAAAATGAATCCTGTCAAATCTGCATCTAATCTGGTCGCTTTTTCTGTAAATTCACTGAGAAAATTCATCAAAATTTCCTGAAGAATCTTGGGAAAATCAGAAGAGTTTGTCCCGGTCAATCTCAAATTTTTCACATCTCTATGCAGCGATATTGTGGTCCCAACCTGTTGGTCAGGTTATAGCACCAATATAACGTCACGACATGTAGGTAGCACTTTTCAAAAGCATTTATACGTGTAAAACGCGGGTTTATATGTGTAAATGGGATTTTTGAAAATTACCAAGGAATTCTGCATTTACTTTGTGTATTGCAAAGATGTGCTACTGGGGGGCGGGGAAATCATGTTCCCATGTATTTTATATTTTCAAAATTATGTATGTAAATGTTAAATGTCCACTTTCTAGCTGGTATCAAGGTGCATGTTTATGCAGCTCTAATATACGCAGGATCCTGCTAATTTCCAAAGCAGTCTTTGAAAATTAGGGCTGAAGTCCAGGTGCTGGGCAGACTGGATGGGCCGATTGGCCTTTTTCTGCCGTCATTTCTATGTAAATTTGTACATACAAAGTTCAGCCCAGCACAGGCTGTTTTTTTTTTAAAACTGGGCCTTCTAAATAAAAAAGGAAGTGAATTGGTAAAGATTCTCCTTATTAAAATAGTAATCAGCCATTTTGGGTCATATATCAGAAAATTTAGCATAATTAACCAGTTGAACTCGACATATAGTCACGTGTCTGAAATGGCTTCCACAGCGAATTGTTACGAGGTAAATGTGTTCTTTATTCTATCCTTGTACCACTGACGTCGCTATTCCAAGGGTTTGTCTGGGTAATAATTTTGTTACTGGACAAAACTTGAGTTCTAAACTTCCTGCCCCAACGAGTGGATACACTTTAACCAGGTAATATTAGACAGGGTTGGCGGTGGGGAGGGCATTATGGGAGCATGTCTAAAACATATCCAGCTACCTTTGATATTTAATAATAGCCAGGTAAATTTAACTGGGCAATCCTTGCTGAAGAAAATGCTATCCTGAAGTTACCCAGGTAACCAGCTGGATACATTCAGGAGAGTACTTACGCAGCTATGTTCTGCCGAAAATCCTGGTAAAATTACCCAGGTAGTTTTCCTTCTCCCCTGCTTACTCAATATGGATTTCAATATTTTAATTTTAGTTTTGAATGCATTTACTTCCATATTATCTGTATGCTGGAATTTTTATTGTAGACTAATGTAGCATAGTAAATGATGGTACACAAAGACCAAAATAGTCCATCCAGATGTGCCTTACAGACAGGTAGATAACCTGTTTAATAAAGTCAGGAAAATAACACATGGATGTATATATTAAATGTATGGCTTTTGGAGTATTGGGGGGGGGTTGTATTCTATGTATTGTCTTTTGGATATCTTGTTTGATACGCCTGTATTTGTTATATTTCTGTTTTTTATTTTGTTCTGATTTTATAGTTTTGTATATTATCTTGTTTTGGTACTTCTGTAAGCCACGTTGAGCTCCAAGAAGGGGTAAGATGGAATATAAATAAATAAGACAATTGAAGTAGAGACTGCAACTGTTGAATCAGTCATGCAGTTACAGTTGCACAATATAAAGTATATTATAATAAGACAAGAGCCTGAAAAAATATTTACAGACCCCAATAAAGTCTGCTTACTCATACTGAGCAATGCTAGATTGCTCGCTCTCCTCAGATCTTGGTCCAGAGGTACTGGCGCCCTCGGAAAGTGGATGCATGCGTTTCGTGCAAAACCTATATTAGGATCATATGGGAGGCGCCATGCTAATTGCATGGGCATTACAACTAACAACGATGTCTCTGCACCATGTGCCAACTCGACAGGTCCTGGAAGGAGGCGCAGAGATATAAAGTCATGTGGCTGGCAGCAGCATATCCTATAGGGGCCGCTGGGCTATGAGGCTCAACATGGAACATTGATTTCAGCATCCATTTCTCTCTCCGCTGGCTCTTGCATGCTTCCAATCCACAGCTGACCACATGATCCAAGTGGGGGGGGAAGGATGGGTTGGGGAAGAACAAACCAGCAGAGAAAGATTTCAGAAGGAGCTGAGTAGTTGAGACAAGGTTGAGCCCAGGTTGACTGCCCCAAGTTATGCAATTGGTCTTTTATTGAAGTACCGTTTTGTCTTTCAACAAACCACATAATACACATTTCTCAATAAAAGACCAATGGCATATATATATAGTGGTTTGGCATATCCTAGTTAGATTGGAATTGACATTATGACAGGAATGTTTATGGTGCTGCTAGAAATATGGTTGTCACTTCGCACAGCTTTATATATTGGATTGCCAATAAGTTTCTGCGAGTGTTGTTTTCCTACCCCACTGACTACTGTGGTTTTGCTATTCCATTACTGGCGGTTTTGGAGCTCTGGTTTCTGGTTGCTCCAAAACATTCAATCGCTTGAAGCCATAGAGCTTACTGACGTTATCTCCCATGCTCCTTCTCTCTCTATCCAAACAAGCCAAATTAATCCGGCATTTCTCTCCCTGAAATAATCGCAATTTTCCTTTCTCTGACTAGAAAAGTTACAAGAACAGGAGTGTTTTGTTTTTAGTGTTGAGCACAGAGGAATCCAGTGCCTATTTTTAATTAGACATTTATAGAAATGTTCCCTGACTTTATTCAAATATAAAAGGCACTGTGCATGCAGTAAATGACATGTTTATGTGCCTTTTATCCTTTCTCTCTATATTCCCGTGGCTCTACAGCCCTTCAGAGGGTTTTCACCAGCAAATCCTTTTATTTGTTGACCTATTTAAAGTTTTCAAAGTGCTTCTTACCTTAGAGAAAACAATACCTTTTTCTGATTGAGTTCCTTGTGGTCACAGAAGCAATGCATGACTTGCTCTTAATAAGGTAAACAAATGTCAGTAGTAGAAGGTGGAATAATAGGTGTTCCCATTATTTCTGTTGGGCCTGTAGGATTGCATATAATGTAAATTTTTTTTTTTCAGGTCTCCTCTTTTCTTATCTATACCAAAGTAATAGTTTTAAACGGTCTTTTTAACTGAGTTTTAATAAACTAGATCTCAAACTACTGGCACATTATACATTCTGCATGCAATGTGCGTTCCATGAAAAATCGAATTTTTGCCAATCATATCTTATTTGCCCAACATCTTTCCACGTACCCTGCCCCAAACCAACTATATTTATAGATTGATTTGCAATAAAAGGGCCTTCTACAGCCAAAGCACCTGGGCTCAGACCCAAATTCATAACACAATCTAGGATATTAACAGTACATCCAAGACAGAACGAGCCCAAGAATAAAGCAAAAAAAAAGTTTGTACTTAATAGTTTTGTATCAAATAAGGTTTTATATTTCTCTTTGGTGTCATTTTTTATACGTTTATGCACCACTGGAATAGTTCAGTTATTTAAGCAATTTCTTGTAGCTTTTCAATATGATATGCAAATTTAGCACGAGTTCATTTCCCCATAATGACAGTAAAATTCTGAGCCTGCTTTATGGTTTTGTATCATTAGCATGTAAGAAAAGGATGGAAACTTGAGTCTGGATTAAGTTTGCTTTATCATCCAGCAAGGGAAGGGCTTGGGCCTGTTGAGCTCACCTCGGCCACATCACTCGTTTTCAGCGTGGCTCAAACTTGCCCTTCAAAATTCAGACCTTGAATGGCTTGGCAGGAAGGGATAACAGGGGCTGACCCGACCCGTCCTTCCTGATGAACCAAAACAATCGGCAGCCACAACTGTCATTCTAAAGGTTGTGGGGTGGGGGGAGGACTGGGGCCCCATCATTAGAGCAGTGCTAGAAAAACAACCACCGCCCCCCTTACAGAAGCAGACAGACGCCTCTGCAAATTTAAGTCGTCTTTTACCATAGAATGCGATGGTATTGGGTGAGGGGTTAGAAAATGGGCCACAAACGTTGCAGTTTACCCTTTCAGCTACATTCACCAATCCTCGATATTATTTCACCGGTGGAACGTCATAGAACTCATCGTTTTGACAATTTCCACCACCTTAGTGTTTGTGTCGTGGTTGCCAAGGGCTCCTTTTCGTGGTATTGTATAGCCAGCCCTGCCCGTTTATCGGCATTCGTTTAGCCTTTTAAAAAAAAATACCATCGGTGCACAGTCAGCTGGTACCAAAAGTGAATGCCGATATTCATGAGCATTACTCATCTGTAATTTTCTTTTTTTTTTTTTTTATCAAATGGAGTGCTTTGGTGAATTTACGCTAATGTTGGGGGAATTGTTCAGCCTGGTTCTCACTTTCGCCCTTCTACGCTTCTGGATGCAAGATCTCTGCACTGCTTTATCATCCACCCGCTAACCTGTTCTGTGGAAAGCGTGTTCTGATTTGTGCTTTCTGTCTTATCTGTGGCTTTCAGGTATGAATACAAGTAAAAGTGAAACAAGCAAAGATCACTCCTTAAAGCCCTCTAGGAGAAGCATGCCCTGCTTAGCCCAGAGTCAAACCCATCCCCAAAATCTGAACAAACACTCCTTACTGCATCAGCCCAATCGAGTCCAGCCGCAAGCTGTCGGTGCAGGATCATCTGCAGTAAGTGAAACCCACGAACGAGGTGAGTTCTGTAGCATGTACGAGTTTACTTTGTGGACCTATGTACGAGCAAACTATCTCGTGTTCACTCTGCACACATTTGTCATATGCATGCTGCTCAGATATAAACAGCAATTTTGAAATGAATTTAGGTGAGCTAGATACTGAGATCCCTGGGTTAAATATAGCCACAAGGCAGTTATGTTTAGCCGCAGGTATAGTGTGCATTTCTGGGGGCATGTTCGGGTCAGGGGAGAAACGTATGCCTGTAGAATTGCAATTTCAACAGAGATAGGCAACCCTCATTTCCCATGGACACCAATCTGCTTGGGTTTCCAGGCTATCCCTACCTTATATGCCTGAGAGATTTGCATGCTATTGGAGCAGTGCGCATGCAAATCTATCTCATGCATATTCATGGATAGTTCCTTTCCTGCAACCCCAGCTGCACAAATAGCGGGGGCAAAATATGTGGTTGCTTTTGTACGCGAATACGTTTAAAGAACTATCAGAGAAAAATTGACTGAAAGTACTCGGGTACAAAAGTGCCCATGGTATTCTGCCACTGTATGGCTTCGTGAGCATTGCCTCAGCAGCCATGGAAGGATGCGGCTTTCCGTTATGTTCCAAGATATGGGTAGTGCTCTTAGCTGTTGTGTGGTTAATTGAACATTTCCCCATGTTACCTACTGGGGCAATTTCAAAACTCTGCAGGCAGGTGCAGTTTTCCCCATTAAGTTTGCCCCCAGTTCTCCAAGAGAAAAATGCACACTGGAACCATTTTTCTTTTCTGAATAGAAACTGAGAATGGCCTCTTGTTTGAGGCACCGTTAACAATGGGAGCAGATCTGAGGAGGCTGGGGGAGGGCTTTGTTTTTAAAACAAAATGAACAAACATTAAATTGTTAGTTTCTCTCTTGTTTCATTTTTAAAACAAAATGAAACAGAATGGGAAATTTTATTAACATTTTACATTTCCAACAAATGCAATCCCTAATAAATTTTTCAGTGCTACAGAACGGAGTGATGCAGCTGTCCCAGATGGGGGGGGGGGGGGTTTGGGGTTTTTTTTGTTTTGTTTTACCATTTCAAGTCACTTTTATGGAAGGTGCATAATAGATTTGCTTAATGGATTTCATTTTCTCTGTAATCTGGTCTGAACTGCCCCACGAGAACATTAAAGATGGAACGGAATTAAGTGCATGTGGTTAATTTTTAATTAGGCAACATCAACAAAACACATCGTGTTTTAGTATAGCGAGGCGCAATAATTGTGAAAACCAAGAGCCAGAAAGATTTAACACCCCAGTGATGCGATCAGAAAAATTGTCAAGGCATACAAAACAAATAACTCTATTACAGAGCAAAATTAAAAAATGTAGTTGGTGCCATTTCATATTAATCCTCTTCCACAAACAATATAATGCCATTTGAGTTTAGAAGTTTGGACTCAAAATGCACCAAAAAGTTTTCTTTCAAAGAGTGACATTTCCATTGAATATTTGATTGGTTTTGAATACTTCCCCTCCAACTAGTCCTGCAAGATATATCTTGAATCTGGGAATAATCTATTCTGTAGTATTGCAGCTCTAGAACCAAACGCAAAACACCGTGCATCACGAGGTATTGGTTGTATCCACTGATGAGCTAGATTAGAGAAAATGCATATTTTTTTTTCAAGGGCCTACAGACTTGCAATCCGTGTATTATGTAATTTGTCTAGATTCTCCTTTAGATATCGCATACGGATAATACCACCAGCACTGTTGTTGATCTGAATAACTAGTTTGGAAACATTTTACTGTAAATTCCTAACAAGGCAAAATAAATCTTCATGTCAGAATGAGCTTGGCTGGTTTACAATGAAAGATATTTAGAAGTTTTAAAAATAGCAACAGCTTTCATAGAGAACTTATTTATATTTTGTCTTTCAAGCACCTCAGTGCAGATTGCGTTCAGATATGGTCCTATCCCCAGTGAGCTTATACTCAAAGGGGTGGATTTTAAGAGCTGCTTGCATTAAAAGGCCCATATATATGCGAGCATCTGGGCCTAGCGTGAACAACTCATATTTTAAAGGAGCCCAATTATGCATGTGTATGTGAGCAACTAAAGCTACAGGAAAAAGGGGTGGAGTTGGGGAGTGTCAGGGGTGTTCAGGGGCGGGGCCAGGATGCTTGCAAGAAAATCCGTGTGTTAAATCCAGCAGCCGCAGCGTGTGGCGGGCTATCAGCCGTGCATACTTACTTCTGCTTTTGATAAGGTTTTAAGTCTGAAGAAAACTCATTTGAGGCCTAAAATGCCTGGGTGAGGGGTCTGGGTAAACAGGGGGGGAGTGCAGGCTGAAAGAACCAGAGGGGACTGGATGACCTCGAGAGAGACTGGAGCTAACTGGGGGAGTAATTGGTTAAACTGGCAATGTCCGTCACATGAGCGTGCTAAAATCTGCTTACCTGCAAGCGTTAAAGCTGACAAATCCCTTTTAAAAAGATAGGCGGGATACGTTTGCTCGAGCAACTGCTTACAAAGATGCGCGCAGTAGGTGTATTTTAAAGCACAAGCTGCACATGTGCGCTCGCGCACTCATTTTAAAGTTACCGTCCCTGTTTGTACCTAAAGCAACAGAGAGGGTACAACAGAGGGTGCCCAAGGTCACAAGAAGTAACAGCAGCAGGATTTAAACCCTGGCTTCTTCCATGCAGCTGTAATGACTGGGTTACTCCTCCACGCCGGAAAATTGAAAAAGAAAAAGAAATCGGTAACTCAAAGCGTATAAACACAGTGAAAAAGATAATGGTGGGAACGAACAAAAACTCAAACTTGTGATAAGGTGAGCTTCGCAGAGGACACATTTCTACCAGAAGCATGGAGTTTGGAGAGCAGAAAAGCGCACACAATTATGCGTATGGGTTGGTGCCCTTCCAGGGAAGTCCCAGTGCTAATGAAGGCGTTAGCTATCGTCCCCATTGTTTTTTGTTAATGCTCAGAATGTAAGTAACCCCTGGACAGTGCTGCAGTCCAGTCTATCGGGATGAACCTGGCGTGGGTGGCGCGAGGGCCCTGTTCTTGGGTTTTATGTGCAGAAAGCCTGCTCAGTGCACGTTCTGGGTTTTCTGAGCGTAAATCACACTCTCTTCTTTCCTGAGTTGAAATGTGCAGCCATTGCAGAAGGATGAGCACATATTTTAACTGCTTTGTGACTGCTTTGTCAGAGCCCTTTAACTCCTGATGCATTAGCCTACCATTCGCTTACTGTATCGGGAATTAACATTTTCTTTAGCACCTCGCTACGAAACTGTGCGCTGACTCTTTCAGCAAATGGTTTTAACACATGGCTTATTACATTGGCCCTACAGAATGATATGAGACCATCATAATTGTACAAGCAACATAAAATCCCCGCCAGCCCTCCTCCCTATATTGTAAAAATTCTATGGCTCCCACTCACTCCCTCTACCCACGTCGCCACACACCTCCCCTCAACACACACACACGCGCACACAAGGGAGGAGAGGCGGGATTAATACCCCACCCATACACACCCCACCTATACCACTAGCCCCGCCTTCCCCCTCCACTCTGTAGGGAGAAGGGGGAGAACAAAGTGAGAAATGTGAAGGTAGGGGGACGGGGAAGAAGATAGGGAGGGAGGGAAATAGTATGCACACTCACCCCCTATACCATCACCTACCTCCCCCCCCCCCCCCCCCCCATCCACATACACACCTGTACATACAAAAGGTTGAGGAGAGGATGAGAATACCCCACCCATATGCACACCCTCGGTATACCCTCACCACCCACACATACTCTTCTTACATTTCTATGTCCCATCCCCCCACATGTGAGCAGCCTCTTGTGTGTGTATATGAATTAATGATTTTACTGCCTGTACATTTATGATGGCCTCATATCATTCCACGGTTTCTTATTTGTGAGGGTTGTGTTTTTTTTTCACTATTTCTTTTTCATGGTTTTCTGTTACACATTATGTGACCTGCCTATGAATAAATGTTCCCCATTTTGTATGGACTGGAAAAATGAATCAGGATCTACTTCCCGTATTGGAGAACCATTGAAAACGAAGCATTTTATTCATTCTTGTGCATGTCGGATGTCTCTTTCAAAGGGTGTTTACTGAAGTGATACATATTGTGTCTCAGTGATCCTACCTATGGGGTTAATTGTCAAAATCCCTGCTGAGCCTGCAGACCTGCCTGCAGGTAAGCTCTTTTTCAAAGGGAATCCTTTCTTACCTGCATATGTTTCCCCTACTTTGTTTCTGTGAAATTGTTGACAAAATATTGGGCTGTAGAAATCTTTCTATGAAAAAGTTACACACTTGCATATTTGTAGAAGAAAAAGCACAATGTGTTATTCCCATCTGCACCAAAGTGTGTATGTATTAGTCTAAAATAAATTTGCTTTCTGAAACTTGCAAACATTTAACACGATCCCCAAACATGGGATGATTTTCACACCATCAGATGTCAAGTTTCATTTCCATTATAAAGCTTCTAGTATTGCCCGCACTGCTTTACTGGGAATTTTAGAGCTCTTGTGCGGCTGATCCGCGGTAATTTACACTGCACAAAAAGTCGGTAGAGTAAACCCCCTCCAAAACCCCTTAAAAAGTGTAGTATTGACTTCAGGAATATATTTGAATCTAAGAAGAAATCTTTTAGGGAAGCTGAGCCCATTCTTTTCTAACTGGCTAATTTTTAGCACGTTCAGTCATTAAGTTAAAAAAAAAATGACTGACACATACAGGCAGATTTTAACATCATTTTACTCAAGAAGTAGACTCATATAACATAAAGACAACAGTGCATCATCTGCACACTCTTTCTCTTACATAAAGTTGATGTTGGTATCCATGACTCTATGGAAACCCTAAGGGAACTCCCTCTGTTTTCTTCATAGCCTCATAGGACAAGCATGGTCATCCCTGTTCTCCCTCTTTTAGAAGTAATGTCAGTACCCATGGCCTTTAGTATATTTGCGGGAACTCCTTTCAGCTTCTAATTAGTCTCAATGGATCAGCATGGTAAAATGAGAAAGATATGCTGGTATCAGAACATGTGAGTCTGATTTATAAAAGATTTAACCAATGCACGTAAAAGGGGGCCATGCTGCGTATAAATTAGGTCTTTGTGGCTCAGTTAATAAACAGTGCACAAAATAGGGGAAAATACTCTCTAAATCAGGCCATTGGTATTTTACTAGTTCCCCTAGCAGCTTTGCTGAGTTATTCACAGATGCCAACAAGTCAATCACAAGATTATGAGTACCGTTTTATTGGGCAATCTGCATTCTGGGCTATAGGCAAATTTGAGGGCCTCTGATTTTACTGTATTGGAAAGACCATGCCCTGAACAAAATATTTCATGTGACAAAAGCAAAGAAAAGGAAGATAGCTTTAAGAGGATAACTTTCAAACCACTATACATGTCCCCATATGCAGGCATATAGGCATGCGGAGATCTACTACAATATTTTATAACTTGTGCATATCTGGTACATGCAAATTTATAAACTCTACACATATGTCCACCCCCTCAACATACACACATATATAGATATCTGTCAACTTACGGGCGAATGCATGCAATGTATTGAAAAAACCTATTTAGATGTATTGAACATGCCTACTTTCTTACCTATTTTAGAAACATATGCACGTATAGTTTACACCTGCAATCTCCCTGAGAAATTCCTGGAACACTGGAATATCTCACTAACAACCACCCTTGACAAACTAATACCCTTGAAGACCTTTTCCAGGAAAGAGCCAGACTGGCCCCCATGGTTCAATAATTGTCTTCAGAAAAAGAAATGTGAGCTGAGGAGGTCAGAGAGGAAGTGGCGCCAGTAGCCAACTCAAACCAATAAGCTTTAATTTAACTCCAAACTCTCTGCTTATCAAGATGCTACTAATGCAGCAAAAAAAATCCACTGTATTTAATAACCTTAAAGAATATACTTATCCATTAAAAAGATCATTAACACCAGTCCATGATCCTCCACTTAATGCCCACACCCCCTGGAATGGATATTGCGGAGACATTCAAACCATGTTTTAATAAGAGTGCAACTGTGACAAATAGTTTCTTGGACAATGATATCCTCGATGTCTGTTTATTTCTGATGGCCCAACCTGGGAACACTTTGAACCTGTTTCAGAATCAGACACCATTCATATCATCAATACTATGGATTCTTCCTCCAGTCTTCTTAACCCTTGTCTCACAGTGCTCTTGAAAATGCTTACAACTTTCTTAATCTCTACTTTTATGAATTCTTCCTTAAATTACGGCTGTCTTCCTGACTCATTGAAGCAGGCATCAGTTCGCCCAAAATTAAAAAAAAACCTAGCCAATCCAACACAGATTTCTAGCTATCGGCCTATTTGTAGCAAAAATACTAGAAACAACATTACTTCACCAGTTTAGTGACTTTTTCGAATCCAATAACATATTAGATCAATATAAATTTGGCTTTAGAAAGCATCATAGCACCGAATTACATTTACTTTTAAGCTTTGACATGGTGAGATGTGGCTTTGATCAGGGTACGTCTTTTCTCTTATGTCTTCTTGACATTTCATCTGCGTTTGACACAGTTGGCCACCAAATTCTTCTTTATAGACTGTGCTCCTTTGGGTTAATGGGTTCTGTTCTGTCCTGGTTCATTTCTATTTCTCCAATAGACTCTAACAAGACCATATTGATTCCTCTACCTCTTTTTGGGGCACCCTTGATTCTGGTGTACCCCAGGATTCTGCGCTTTCGGCAGCCCTGTTCAACATTTACCTATCACCTTTATGCCGCATTCTAGCCAGCCTTGGGGTTCATTATAAACTTTGTTGATGTTATACAGTTCTTTTTCCTCCTTAAAGAAACATGGGCACTGTCGGAATCATTTCTCCTTTCTTGTCTCACAACTATTCAGAAAAGGCCTAATCGAAACAAATTAGCTCTTAACATCTCAAAAACTGAAGTTATTGTTCTATCACTTTTTCCAGTCCCTAATACCCTGACAGATTTTCGTTTTGATAATCAGACCATTACTCTGTCACAGAATGTCCATAACCTTGGAGTCATTATTGATCCTGCTCTCTCCATGCGTAATTATATCGAAATGGTCTCACAGTCCTCTTTATACTGTGGTAGTAAAGCAATAACAGAAACAAAAACTTAAACCAAGGGTCTGATTTAAAAATGAGCTTTGCTGTAGAACAGGCAAGGGAAATTAAGCTTCAAGATGGACCTAAAACACAAAACAGAAAAGCATCACTGAAAATGTCATTAAGTGCAAGAGGGGATTATAGATCTCCGTGCCTGCCACAATCTCTGTCATATTCACGCATGCTTCTGTAGCATTACAGTAATGATACTAAACTCTGCAATTCTTCCGTTGGCTTTGCAGATGCCCTTATGATTATGTCCCTTCCAAAGACTGTAGGGAGGGGGGGCTGAAAGTTTGCTGCCACTATCAATCAAAGTGAACGAACATCAAGAAATGCCGAATGACATCTGTTCTGAAGCTAGTCGCTGCCAGATGAAAGGGAAGGAAGGTCATTTTGGTGTTGCTACTTGGGTGAACAATAAGTTAAGAAATCTGAAAAGAACTGATAAGAACTGTCCATATTCCTGAGTTTCCCAGAAGTTGTGCCCCTACATTTTGGCACCACCTTGTGGTTTGCAAGGTGAGAAGGCCATCAAGTAGCCAGAATGAATGGTGGTGGATATGCCTCTTACCTTCTCCTCCCCTCAACCCCCCCCCCAGGGTGAAGTCGTAGAGCTATGTGACTGCACCAGAAAGGGGAAGGAGGCTTGTTGATTGCCTCTTCTCTACCCCCCTGCTGCTGAAAAGTCCAGAGGGCACTGGGGCTGGATGCCTTATCATAAAGTAGGGCCTAAAATATAAAATCAAGTGAGTGATTTTTGCTTGCTAGAACAAAAATGCTTATTCTGCTTCTGAATTTCTCATTTCTTTAATAGCATGATAAAATATGACTGTTTAATTGTCCTAATCTGAATTTCTAATGAGGTTGCAGATTATTCTGATGGGAATTATTTCTTCTCTGTCACAGGAAAATATGATGCAAATAAGACTGTTCTTGATAAGTCGATGCAGCTGGAGAACCGCATTCTTACTTTGACTTTAAAAGGTTTTCTCATGTGTGGAGAAAAGTACCTTTCAAAATTGCACCCTCCCCTTCCAATGTGGGGAAAAGTGCATGCTGTCCACTGAATATACATTCCCCCATAGGGGAAAAGGGGTGGCACCAGGACCATCCTGGCAAAGCAAGCATGGGAAGTTACTTTTCAACTCCCATGCATACTTCCTGCTGGGGAAGTTTTTACCTGTAAACTCTGAGGGTACTTTTGTACTGTGGTCTCTGCCTGGCAAGAATGTTTTCCAAAGGAAACGCCATGGGGAGTTTCCCTAAAGTATCCATGGGCCTGCAAAGTAATTTTATGTTAAAATGCTCAGGGAAACTAAGATTCTGTCGTCTTCTTCTTCTGTTTTTCTAGATACTGGGAAAGACACCTACACAGATGATTCAGAACACGGAACTTATGATTCCCGTACGGATCAATCTCTACTTATTCAGCAAAAGCTCAGACAAAAGACAGAACCTCGAAATAAATCTCAAAAGGTAATGAATGGCCTTGTGATTTATAAAAGTATATTATAAGCAGTAATGTGATAGCAGTTTCAGATCTGAATGACTTTTATCCTCCCTTCATGAGGGTGTGAGGGAGTATACCGGAAACTCCCTCAAAATATCTTAATGGACCGGCCACAGTGATCTAGCCAGATGTCTCTTAAGGATCAGCCCCACAAAGTATTCTGGTCCCTGGGAGGATCCCTTCAGCCTAACATAAATTGGCAGGGCCCAGAAGGCAGAGCCTCCAGGGAGTTTGCAGGAACCAGGAATACACTAAGACCTGCTATGTGTGATATCTAGTATTTGTGAGATACCTGAACCTTAAGGTGAGCTGCCTAATTTTGTTTGTTTTGCTTTGCACTGCGCTTTGTTTTCACTGTAAATAAACTGCACTTATGGAACAGCCAGAGTTTGCCTCCTTTTTCCACTGGCTGTTTCCAAGCCGCTAGCACTCGAGTTACTACAGAGGGCCTCAGCATGACAATATAATATATTAATTCAAGCCAGGTATGAGATGCAGAGCATGCTGGAATACTCGTCCGGTACATATACCTACTCAGGGCGCTTGCAAGAGTATTTCACTCCCTAGCTGAATCTTTGGTCATTCATCCCCTTCCCAACTTCCTTCTGGCACAGCACTCTTTCCTACAGGTGGCAGTAGCTCCAAGAAAAATGTTCCCTCCTTTGGCGGTATTAACCCTGGCACAGCACTTCTGGGCCTCATTCTGACCCAATTTTGCTGCCCCTAAACTTTGGCACTAGGCGACCTAGTTTGCCTAATGGAAGCAGCAGCCCTGATCCTTGTAGAGCAATAACCTTGGTGGTTAGAGAAGCAGGCTATGAATTTAGAAATCCTGCTGACACTCCTTTCAGTTATAGGCAAGTCACTTCCCTCACCGTTGTCTCAGGTACAAACGTAGGGCCCTATATACAAAGCATTTCTCCCATCAACCCAAAATGGGAGAAAAACTTTAATAATTGGCACTGGGAAGGGAAGTGATGGAGGTGGGATAGTTAACATTTACGATTGACGCTGCAAGTGCACTTGTACTTTTGAAATTTATAAAATAGGATATATATGTGTTCATGCTACTTATGCATGTATATCCTAATATTATGCAAGCAATCCCTGTTTAACTCTTTGAAAATTACTTCCTAAATTAACTGAAACACAAATAAACTCACCCAAAATGAAACTTTTTTTTTTTTTTACCTGCACACCTCTAATATTTAGGCCCTTAAATCTCATCTTAGGCTACACAGGTAGCCATCTATCTCTATCCTTTCAGAGGTGTGGCCTCCAGCACTGCACCCAGTATTCCAGGTGAAGTCCCACCAACAACCTGTACAGAGGCACTATCACCTCCATTTTATCTCTTAGCTATGCTACCCAGCATCCCTTTGTCTCTGGCCACCACATTATCACCTTGTTTCACTGCCTTAACGTTGGCGCACATCAAATTCTCACCACCCCGACACGTACCCGGCCCTCAGATTTCTGCAGACTAAATGCATGAGTTTGCACTTTATTGCAGCCGAATCTTATCTGCCAAAGTTAAACAAGTCCTCAAGCTTCCTTAGATCAAATCTCATTCTGTCTGCTCCCTCAGGGGTGTCCAATATATTTCAGTTCTAATTGTCAGCCTCAAAAAGACAAACTTTTTTCCTTCTTACCCGTCTGCACACACAAAGATATTGATCGGAACCGGCCCCAGAACTGATCTCTGAGGCACTCACTAATCACCTTTCTTTCCTCTGAGTGAATTCCATTTACCAGTAACCTCTGTTGTCCATCACTCAACAAAATTTCTAATCCTGTCCACCACCTTGGGACCTAGCCCCTAGCTGCTTAGTTTATTAAAGAATCTCTCATGGTCAACTATCAAAAGCTTTGCTGAAATCCCAAGTAAACTACATCCAGTATGTACCCTAATTCTTGTCAAATGAGAACAAACTCATTTGACAAGATCTGCCGCCAGTAAAACCATGTTGCCTCAGATCCTGCAGCCTGCTGGATTTTACATAGCTCACTGTTTCTTTCCTGTAGTGTGGTCTCCATTAATTTTCCCACCGATGTACTGTAATCGAGAAGAACTAGAATATATTTCCTACAGAAAGGATTGTTAGTTTAGATATATTTCAAAAGTGGGTATAACTCAGTGCATACATGCATATGTAGGGGTGACTAAAGTTACGTCTGTATTTTTATAAAGTGTGCAAAGGGAGCCACCGTGTATAATATACTCTGTATCACTGCCCTTGAAAGGATGCTTATATGTTTCAATATGTTCACATTTTTTAATGCAGTGATCTGCATAGTTTATGTACCTATTTTATAAAAATATACGCATATGTTACATGTGTAGAACAAGGTATGTGACCATAGATGATGCTATTCCAAGAAAACAAAAGTGATACTCCAACTGTATCTTCAAAATGGCATTTATTTAAAGCTTCAAAATGACAAATTCAAAGCCTACGGTCCCCAAACACAGCCATGTTTCACCATAGGGGCTGCGTCGGGAGGGACCCACAGAAGGCAAATTCCCATACAGTTGAGAACATCAGGCTAAAGCACATTGAATACACTTAAGTGGTTTACAAAAATGTTGGTTGCGTCGAGGAGTCCAAAATCATATGTGTGTAAACAAACTGAGCATCGGAAGCGATGCTATTCCGAAGTCTATAATTCCACATTGTTTCAGAGAGTGGAGGGCCGAGTAAGAAGCTTCTGAGTTGAAGGGATGCTCTTACTCGGCACTCGGTAACACAAAATACATCAGGGAGCACATCAAAAAGCAAATCTTAAAGCATATCTGTTCTTTTCCTTAAAGACTAAGCATTAACTAAGTAGAGAGGTGAGAAAGGCAAAGAAGAAAATATAATGACATGAGATTAAATTTGCAAATGGACATGCACAGGTAGGAAGCACTGTTCGCACATGTAAACTAGTGCCCACACAATAAGGATGGTTTTAACGTGTGTGGCTTTTCCGAGTAAACATGCAAAAACCATGCTAATGAGGTAATGAGATGCAAAACGTTGTAAACAACTCCTTACCTTACTAGCACAATAACTGCTTTATCTTGTGATAACTGCGCCTTGGGGAGGGGTAGTTAAAGTCCTGGAGGTGATTTTCAAAAGGTTTTACACCCGCAAATGGGCTTTTAAAAATTGCTA
The DNA here is from genome assembly GCF_901001135.1 of Rhinatrema bivittatum. NCBI lineage: Eukaryota > Metazoa > Chordata > Amphibia > Gymnophiona > Rhinatrematidae > Rhinatrema > Rhinatrema bivittatum. Next base: position 12,769,624 of record NC_042631.1, read on the forward strand.
CTTTTTACACGCTTAACTACTTTGAAAATTCACTGCTTTTGAAGTCCACATACTTTACCATCTTGGCTTATTTGCGTGCCATTTGTATCAGCCATTAGTGTACTGATACTTGGGTGGTGATCTGCTTACTTTAGGACACTGTTAGGGATGACATATGAAATAAATGACTCAAAGACTAGAGTGCGTCCCATAGGAGAAATTTAGAGTGAACTATACTCCTGGGAAACTTGCAAAACTGCTGTTGTGTTACCGCCAGAAAACATTGTGAAACTAATTGCATGGTCACCTACGGCCATATGTGAACAGGAAAGAAGTCCTGCGCTATGGTGCAGGCAGAAGGGCTCAACCCTTGCAATTAACCTTGTGATCAACTTACAAAGAGGTTATTCAGAAACCCCAAAAGGCTGATGCAATACCGTGTGCTCAGGCTCACACACAGGTTTAACCCACGGTTGGATGCTCATCCTTAACCCCTGGTGTGCAGTAAGGGGATCAGCGCATCTAAAATGCACATCCAAACCAGCGCGTAGCTAATAGTGCTCATCACATGCAAATGCCATGCTGATGAGGCTATTAGCTATTAACCCCTTATGTAAACAATAACCATGAGCTCAACGCCAGCCCCAGAGTTGGTGTTTTAAGTCTTGAGGAGCCCCAAAAGTTTAACAGTAAAGCAGAAAATACTACTTTTCTGTGGTTCCTCCTACTTAATATCGTGGCATTTACATGTGATGAGCACTATTAGCTGCACGCTGGTTTGGATGTGCAATATCGTGGCGATATTAAGTCGCAGGAAAGCAGCAACGTGAAAAAAAAAAAAAAAAGTCTTGATGGCGGTCAGGTTAGGAAAACAGATGCTCAATTTATGAGCGTCCATTTTCCGAACCTATGGCTTTGCACGGGTTAGGAAAACAAGACGCTGATAAAATTGAGAGTCCATATTCCTAACCCGTGCACAGCCATTTCTACTGGGCGCCCGATACAGAGGTGACGCTAGGGATGCACAATTTCCCCTGGCGCATCCTTTGTAATGCAGCGGCTCGTTATCTACTGCATCGTGCGCCCAAGAGAGGTGATGGGTGCGTGTGGTAGGGAAGCGGGTGCTCCATCATGAGCGCCCATTTTTCCAGTGCAGATATTGCATCGGCCTATAAGTCAGATAGTACAGCACATTTGTAAAAATTCATGATACCTGAAGATATATTTAGGGTGGTAAATCTATTACAGGCCAAAATAGACCACCTTGTCCATTCTCTTCACATAATCATACAAATGGTTTGTTAAAAGGTATGCTGGGTAAAGCAGTAAGCTCTCCAGTGGATTTGCATTCACTTTATTCATTTCCCTTCAGTGTAACTTTAATTCTAAAGCGAGAGACTTCCAACAGGGGCTATCCACAAACGCCAGTGAAAACGTTAATGACATTTTCTAGTGCTAAATCAGTGGTTGAACCAGCAGTGACCAGGGTTCCTTTGTCTACTCAGAAAGGGATTTGACAGAGAGGGCATGAGCTCCTGTTATCTAAGCTTGTCTAGAGTGCGTCAGAGCACAGCAGGGCCATGGTCGCTGTACACATGGAGGATTTCGTCGGTTCACAGATTTTACAGTCTCTTTTGTGTATTACTAGATCCTGGTGGGACTATATGAAGCAGGTTGGGTTTCTCTGTGTGAAGCTAACAACTTGCTGAAGATGCAATATAAATTACTTTTCTTTTTTAAACTTCCTTGCAGTAAAAGTGTAGTATTTTTCTCCTAGAATACCATTATTCGTGTTTTTATGATAAATTATTCGGCCAATTTTTATTACATTCATATTTTGCTTAAAACTTTATTGACAAGCCTGAGGACCCTGCTGGATAAGAGGAGTGAATTGTGATTTTCCTAGGACTGTAATAGCTACTTATGTGGGGTATATTAATGGGAACTCATAAATATTCCAGTTCTTGTAGCACATTCCTCGTTATTGTTTTCATTAATGATTTAGAGGAATAAGATAGCATCAAAGAAAAACAAGAAGATATAGCAATGAAGCAATGGAAGGGATGAGATTCTGCTCAGGCACTAGAGAGAACTCATGCATGGTAGCTCTAAGAATTTGCAATGAGCCACTGAATCCAAATTCAACCATTGTGGAGCAAATACAACATCTGGAGACGGAAGAAGTCATTTCTTAAAGCATTCTGCCGCATTTCTCTAATTGAATGGGTTCCCCAGGTGTATGTAATTAGTAGTTATGAGGCCAATAATTAAAAAAAAAAAAAAAAAAAAGCAGAGATCCTACATTTAGGGACCTAAACTGGGGTCCTAAACCAGCCTCCCCTTCTAGTTGAAAAGTCACCTTATTTATTTAAAAAACTCATATCCTGCTCTGTCCAAGAGGTTCGAAGTGGGTTACATGCTAAAACATTCATGAAAATCAAGACAAAGACAAACTAACATGTACTTTAAAAATGAACATTGCTACAAATAATAATGAATGGGCCATTAGGTGGAAAAAAAGACTCCTCGTGTTCACAAATCCCATTTCGGAGGGAGGGAGAGAGCGAGAGAGAGACTCTGGGGAGGCACACATAGTAGTCAACTTTTTATACTACTGTAGGAGGGGCAACTAGTAACTTGAGGTGAGGTTTTGGTGGTGGTCTAGGGTTTAGGGGCAGTTTTACATGCACTGTCAGAGTTACGAACAGCACAGTACACATCAGTGAAGATGTGACGTGATTTGGAGTGAGAAAAGGGTCACAAAGATGAGGTTTCTACATTGAACTCTCGACCTATTTTGATGCACTCTCTACCTAGCTGCTGTCAAGCCAGGTCGAGAGTACAATGTACAAATCTCATCTTTGTGAACCTTTCCTCACTCCAAATCACGTCACATCTTCCCTGATGTCTACTGTGCTGTTCATACCTCTGTACATGTAAAACTGCCCCCAAAACCTCACCCCAAGTTATTAGTAGCCCCTCTTACAGTGGAATAAATAGTTTACTAATATGAGAGCCTTATAAAGTCTCTTTCTCTCTCTAGCAGCTATTCTAGCAAAATTTATAGCAAAATGATGAATCTAGGTCTAAATTAGCACTGATTTTCAGCACTAAACACCTAAGTTCCTACTTTTGTTTTCCCACCCTAAATCTATCCCCATGGTCACTCACTATTTAGGTTTCTATTGAAAGTCTGTGCTCAGCCATAGTCTGTTTTTCAAAGAGACCAATTTAGGCTCCTAACTCCCAAGTAAGGCACCCAAACCCTTTGAAAATCTGTCTCTATGGAGACAGTGTTCAAACTGTCCACATGGGGTAAAGTCCTTGGGTGCATTTTACCTGCAAGCTGGGCACACTTTTTTTGCTTTGAAACTTGCCAAAGCTAAAAATTCCTCTTCTAATGGGAACAGGAATACAATGATTTATTTCAGGAGTCTTTATAGAAGAAATAAGTACACTTTATTATACTATAAACTTCTTGAGCTCTGTTTCAAAGATTTTTTGATGCATGATTTATTTATTTATTTAAAAGCTTTTATAGACCGGTATTCGTAGGAACATCATATTGGTTTACAAGGAACTTAAACGCAATACATAGAACAGGGTGCATGGTAATTTGGAGGGGGATGTTAACAGAACTTGAATAGAATAGTGTATATACATACTTGATAATAACATTTTGTCAATGGAGCTGAATGCACTAAAATCTATACACCTAAATTAGTGGCTAATTACTAGTTTAGTTTAGAATTAAAAGGAATGCAATTACCTTACCTACATAATTTACCACACGTTTAACCTGATCTTTATTACCTAGAACTGCTTTAACGTGGCCAGGGAGATTGGACTAAGCATGCCCAGATCCCTTGCGAGGCTGAAATAATGCCGGAAAAAATCCAAAAATGCCTGAATGTATGTACAAAGCAGGAATCGTCCAATCCAGGCTTGCAGCAAGTTGGATCACTTTCCAGTCATGCTCATCTCCCAGGTCATTTTTGGATCTTAAACACTCATGAGAGGTCTAGAACAGGTAGATGTGAATCGGTTATTTACTCTTTCAGATAATAGAAAGACTAGGGGCCACTCCATGAAGTTAGCATGTGGCACATTTAAAACTAATAGGAGAAAGTTCTTTTTTACTCAACACACAATTAAACTCTGGAATTTGTTGCCAGAGGATGTGGTTAGTGCAGTTAGTATAGCGGTGTTTAAAAAAGGATTGGATAAGTTCTTGGAGGAGAAGTCCATTACCTGCTATTAATTAAGATAACTTAGAAAATAGCCACTGCTATTACTAGCAACGGTAACATGGAATAGACTTAGTTTTTGGGTTCTTGCCAAGTTCTTATGGCCTGGATTGGCCACTGTTGGAAACAGGATGCTGGGCTTGATGGACCATTGGTCTGACCCAGTATGGCATGTTCTTATGTTCTACCATAGATTGCGGTTTGTAATTTTCGGTAAAGCCCTAAAATACAATGGCAGATAACAACTGTAAAGCTCTGAACAATTTTTACCTATTTCTAATAAGAAGTGCCATGCTGGGTTAGACCAAAGTCCATCAGGCCCAGCATCCTGTTTCCAACAGTGGCAAATCCAGGTTACAAGAACCTGTCAAGTACCCAAAAACTAAGTATATCCCATGCTACTGATGCAATTAATAGCAGTGGCTATTCCCTAAGTAAATTTGATTAATAGCCGTTAATGGACTTCTCCTCCAAGAACTTATACAAACCTTTTTTAAACCCAGCTACACTAACTGCACTAACCACATCCTCTGGCAACAAATTCCAGAGTTCAATTGTGCATTGAGTGGGAGAGAATTTTCTCTGATTAGTTTTAAATGTGCTACTTGCTAAATTCATGGAGTGCCCCCTAGGCCTTCTATTATCCGAAAGAGTAAATAACCGATTCACATCTACCCATTCTAGATCTCTCATGATTTTAAACACCTCTATCATATCCCCTCTCAGCTGTCTCTTCTCCAAGTTGAAGATCCCTAACTTCTTTAGCCTTTCCTTATAGGGGAGCCGTTCCATTTCCTTCATCATTTTGGTCGCCCTTCTCTGTAACTGGTAATCTACTCCAAACTTTTGAGATGAGAGCATCTAAGCCAACCAAATAATTTTCATTAATAAATAAAATGACAAAAAATAATTCTTTATTTTTGATAATGTAATTGTTTACAGAGCTTCACCTATTTGCCTGAAGAGTAAGGGGTTGAGAAATAATTTTTCAGACCTGCTTATCTTCTTAAGAAACCCTAGGCATTTATTGTATTTTATTTGTTTAAGTGTAATGAGAATTGATTTTCTGTTTGTGAGAAATGCATTGTCTAATAATGTAGGATGCTAGGCTTTTATCCTAGCAGCCAGAAGATAATGATTAAAGAGATTATTTTTGTCAAGTAAAGAACAAACAATGAGGATATACAGCCATTTTGGGGGGTTTGGTTCAGATTATTTGATTTTGATCTGCTTTCCAAAAATATTTCATTTTTGGAGGGGTTTAGATTTTTTGGTTATTCATTTTGAAAAATAGTATAGGCTATTTTCCAAAATTTAATGAGCTGAAAATTGTCTGCATGAGCTGATTTTTGGTTTCGATGACCGGAATTGAACCAAAAATTGACTCATTCAGATCAACTTCCCCATTCAAATTATCCAAATACATTTCCCTAACCAACAGACATATTAATATTTCCCAAATGAAAGAGATGCACACTATCAAGGTATTGCCTATTTAATAGTATAATAGATTAAGATTGCATACAAAACAGCCAATGTACTAAGATTAGAACATCTTGCAGTTCTCTCTGCTGAAGGCAAAGTGACCAATAGGTCACAGCTCAATATTGGGATTGATTCTTTTCAATATATTACATAGAGGCATTGCTTAGGAACTTGAGGGAAAATATGCTTGTTTGTAGATGATATAAAAATCTGTAGCAGAGTAGACATGCCATAAGAGATGACAAAAGTGAAAGCGGACATAAAAAACATGGGGAAAAAAAATCTAGCTTCAGTGCTAAAAAGTGTTAAATCATAATTTTGGAATGCAAAAAACTATTAGCTGCATATTGATTAGAAAGACTAGAATTCAAAACTGTCAAACAAGAAAGGGGCCTAAGTGTTATCATCTCATATGATCTCAAGATAGCCAGTCAGTGTAATAAAGCAACTGGAAAAAGTTAACCATATGACTAATTAGCAGTATCAGCAGAAAAGAAAAGCTAATGTTACCCTGGTATGGGGTGATAAGGTCACTTCTCTTACCCCTGGTATTGAGCGAGATACTAGGAGCTTTCGTGCCTGAACAAAGTATAAATAGAAATATCCCAAAGCAGGGAATTGTAAAGAATAACAATAATTTCCCAGGGAAGACATGGACCAGTGGGGCGGTCAGGGTGGCATCCCTGAGTGTAGATTTTTCACCCGAGCTACAGGACAGACAGATTGACAGAAGCCCAGCCTCAGGAGGGGGAAGAACCAGAAGGAGAGTAGCCCAAACCTTGCCCACAGCAGCCAGAGGAAGTTTTGAAAAAGATGGAATTGGAGCTGCAGGAGGGAACATTGATAAGACAAAGATCGATTGAAGTTAGAAAACTGCCTTTTTTCTTATTGTTGTTGGGTTTTTTTTCCTGCATTTTTGCTAAAAGACTGAGAACACAGCTCCCATAACCTGAGCACCTCCCAGTGCTCCTCCTTGGCTCTCAGGAATACCATCAGGAAATTTATTTACTTATTTTTTTTCATCTAAAGCCTGGTGGATGCCTAGAATTCCCTCCCAGAGGAGGTAATAAAGACAAGAACTGCGACCGAATTCAAAACAGCCTGGGATAAAGGAGGAGTCTGAATGTGGGTAACCTGCCCAGAGCAGCAGTTACAGCCCTGAGCATGAAGGCGAAGGGTTACCCTGCATGGAGGGGCAGATACAACCCTGAATAAGAAGGTGAGGGGGGCAGCCTTGCATGGAGCTACAGTTACAGTCAGGAACATCTTGCTGGGCAGATGAGGGCCCGTTTGGTCTTTATCTTCCATTATTTACTATGTCACAGCCCCCGCTATCTCCCGCCAGAGCACAGCCTCACACACTAGCACCTGACAACAACCAGAAATCAAAGAGATAGTAAGTGAAAAAGAGAGTGCAGGAGCTGTGAATGGAAAATATATCTGTACATTGTACAATATATCTAAAAATCCAATCAGGTCCCTCCTGAATGATTAGCCATTCCAATAATCCTATTAAAAAGACGCAATGCCATAGAAAACTGGAAGAATTTATTGCATTAATAATTTTCAGTTTACTAAACTTCAGCTTCTTCTATCCCTTTCATTTCCTTTTTACTTTTCCCTCGATAAGAATCGATGGCTCAGTTGATGGACTGTGTGCCAGGAAGTGCTCATCGTGCAGTTCTTCACTCGGACACTGGTTATTATCTAAGCATGTGCTGCACTCTCCAGAAACATGGGAGGACGGTGTTTTTTTATAACGAGTGCACGATTCACGAGTGCCAGGTTACGTTCACTGTCTGAAAATTGCCCTCTCCCTCTGGCCAAAAGTGCACGCATTATCTCCCATTTAAATTTAACCCACCCGAAAAGCAGCTGCAATGTCTGAGGGTACTTTTTGCCTGTGGACGGTTTTAGAAGGGAAAGTCTGCATGAGAATTGGATACAAGGTCCCATGGGTACAATGCACGCCCAGATTTGCACCTAGGCGGGAAGATTGAAAAATTGTCTCCCCCATTGCCCCCCGCCCCCAGAAAGCAATTCTGAATTCTCGTGGGTGAATTGGTGCCATGGGGGTCGTTTAGTGCGTGTGCTTCAAAATAAAATCCCCTCGTGTACGTTACTGCGCATGCTCTAACGCCGTTCCCCAGCGCTGCCCCTTTCCTGACATAGTGGGGAAATTTTGAAGGGATTTTTTTTCCCCACAGGGAAACACAAGTTCACCCATGGAAATCCCTTTGAAAACTTCCCCTTTTGGGGGTACTCAAACAGCTCGCCTAGCGTGCCTCCCCCCCCCTTCCCCAGAACGCCTCCACTCGGAACCCGGGAAAACGACGCGGGAAACCGGGCTGCGTGCACTGAACCTTTCTAGAACAATGGCTCTTAACGTGATCCTGCTTATGTCTACAGCAAAAATTATCTTCATAACAGAACTCATTTTGTCAAACATCTAAACTTTTGAAAGAAGAACGGATTAAAAGTTAGCATTAAGCCGTGCGTTTCTGGATTCCTACTTTTTTCCTCGTGCTTCTACGGGCCTCCAGGGCAATCTGAACCGGGGCTGGTGCCATGCTCATTCACTCGCAACCAGCCAGAAATATTTTTTATCTTTTTTTTTTAATATTCTGTCCCCACCTCCTATACCTCGTCTCTGGAATACTTGTAATGCAGGCCATTGGGTAATATCCAGGTGCTGGTTCTGTCAGCCCATGGAGAGATTACAATTCCTGCTTCATCCTGCTGCAGCCCCGGCAGCAGGAAACCACGTACACCGCAGGCGTTGGTGCAGGGGTCTTTCATAGTTGGAACTTCGGCTTATTATGTGCATCAGTGGCTCATTAAGTATTTAGAAGGTGGTGCGCGGCAGGCAAGGACACACCGCACAAGCTTGCAAATATTGTTCTTGATTGACCTTTGATCAGTGGGACATGAGCTGACGTCCCCTGAAGTAATTACTCGGGTAACCTGCATTCATAAATAGAAGGTCCTGAGCTCTAATTCCCAGTCAGGCAGGACCCTAAACTGTATCTTTATGCTGAACTGAAATAAATTTAAATCAACTGGCGTGGCGCTGCAAGGCAGTGATGTCTTTCATTGTGTTAACGGGTGCATCACAAGATCTGGTTTTTAAAAAGCCTCAGAATAAAAATAAAAACTACAGCCCTACTCAGCCATTGCTGGGAGATGTACAGCGAGAGCGTGCATGCTTCTTTTCTGTCAGCATGGTCTCTTGCCGCACAGCTCAAAAGCTGTTTTATAAATAGAACAGGACGTTTCTGTGAGGATTTCAGGTTTGATAACAGAAGCAGGCTAAGGAATATGAGTGCTGTGAAAGTGGTAGAATTAGAGATCTTGGTAGATAAGATACATGGACATGAAGAGTCTTTTTGAAAACCGTTTCTGTGGCTAAATTTATGTACCAGAATGCATAAAATTTCACAGAGAAGTTGCAACTTTCCACATGCACATTTTCTACTGGTACTTGTATGCGAGTAAGCTCAGTCGAAAACTTATGTTGGGAAGTTTACTAATGAGAACTTTGCAGGAAAACATGACGAGCACTCATTGAGATCTATTTTATCTTTTAAGTAAAATTCACCCTGTAAAGGTTTCAATTTAAAATTTAAATAAGGGGAGGGGTTTAAAAAATGTAGGGCCTGATAACGCTACGGACGATTAATGTTTTACACATTATCGACAGCAGTACCACCAGAAATAACTACACCTGTCCCATTGGCGGTACGAGGGCGAAAGCGTGCAGTGCGCCTGCAACCGTGGCGGGCAAAAATGTACGACTGTGATGCGGCCGCCTGCTCAATATCTCCCCCACCCCTTTTTTTCCGTGGCTCATCATTCCACTGTATTTATAGCAGAATGATGAATCCAGGGGATGGTTAATTAACTGCTTTACATGAACACCCATTGCAGCAGCTCCTTAACTTTGGCTTTGCATAAAATTTCACAAAAGTAAACTTGTGCATGTAAGTTGCACATGCAAAGCCAAAAACCTTCATAAAGCCCACTTCACATGTAAATAGGAGAAATCTATGCCACTCAGCCCATATTAGATGCCCAAGTGGCCATTTTTACATGCAAAGCAGACTTTGAAAACATCAGCAAACTTTAGTACATCAGCCTCTTAGGTTTAAAAAATTGTTTCCAGAATTATTGCTAGCAAAGCATCTTCTCATAATTGTATCTTTCCTAATTTCAAAGTTTTATTTAATTTTTCTCGTACTTATGTGCACATTTTGCATCTATTATGCAGACTCTGGGATTCTGCAGAAGTCATGCACAGTTACAAATCTCCACAAAACAGATTTGCTGGGGTCTGACTACCTCCAGATATTCAGCCAGTTATGCAGCTCAAGAATCTTACTGAAAGAGGCAGGGATTGCATATCTAGGGCATTGAGGTGGTTTGAGGGAGATCATCCTGGTAATATTCTTGACACAAAGCCTTCCATTTAACTGAGAAATGGTATCCCTAAAGTACAGGTTATAACGGTTCTGTAGTATAACTTATTACCATGTCAAGTTTATTTCGATAATATTCCAGAAGTGCCCTTAGGGAACTGCAAGACAGCAGGTGATCAGCACTGCAGTCGGCTGTCTCTGGTCGCAGCTGCTGATGCAGCAAATGACATCCTAAGCAATCTGACCCTGAATATCACTGTCCCTTGAATGAGCTTCAACCAACTTCCTTTCCATCTCCAAAGAGATGAGGGTTCATTCAACAACCATTGGTCACTTAAAAATGTTATTTCTCACTCTCTTTTTTTTTTTTTTTCTTCCAGTGCGAAGCAAACCCCGTGACTTCACATGGCCTCTTTTTCAAGGACGGGAAAAAACGTGTAGATTATATCCTGGTGTATAAGAAGTCAAGCGCGCAGATAGAAAAACGAAGCACCTTTGAGAAGAACCTCAGGGCGGAAGGTTTAATGCTGGAAAGAGAGGTATGTGCGTAGAAACAACGTGCAATGCGATGGAACAACACGCAAAAAAAATTACCAGTGAATCGCCTGCTGTGCGAGTACCTGAAATGTGACAAAAGAAAATGACATATCGGGCCAGGTGCAGGAAGCATCTTTTCTTATAGACACAAACACAGAAACATTAAATATAAAGGCAGACAAAACATACATCCCATCCAAACTGCCCATCCACATCTCCTGCTAAGTTTTATAGTCTGCTCCTCTCCCTCAGAGATTCTCTGTTCGTCTCATGAATTCTGACCTCGTCTCCATCGCCTCCTAGAACGGCTGTTCCATGCATCCACCTCCCCTTCTGTAAATATTTCCTGACATTACCCCATGACCCTCTTGTTCCAGAGCCTTCCTTACAATTTATCTTTTTACAAAAAGAGTTTCATTGAATTAAGGAAACGTTGTATTGAACAGTTGCTTAGCTGCGTGGTCCAATCGTACCCGAGGCTTCTCAGATTTCATGCCGGCCTATGGATTTTCCTGCCATAAGTTTATTCCTTCCTTGTAACCAAATCTGACCAGAAGTGAGTTCAAGAGATGTCATTTCACTTCATAATTAACATAATGTTAGGGTTTTTTTTTCATTGTAACACGATAAATTTTTATTTATGGACCTAAGGATCTGGACGAACAAATAAAAATTATTCAGATGAAAATTTAAACTCACGTTTTCCTTTTCAACTTTGAAATTTTGGCATTTCTGGAAATTGGTAAAGCTTTAGTTTCATAAATGTTGGTACCATATGTAAAACAAAACAAAAAAAACAAACTTGGCTGATTTTACGTGGCCTGGAATTTCACAGAGAGAATATGGCAGCAAATAAAGATGCAATGTATTTTCAGCTATTTAATTTGTGTCCATTTTGTTGGTATTTCTTTGCTTTTGTTTCATTTTTATTCTTGCGTTTCTTTTTAGCGTGTGCTATTTTTCAATAGTGTACACTGAAAACTGTGTGCCCATTCCCACCGCTCCCCCCATCTGCTTCATACCTCATCCCTGGTTCCAAATGGGACAGGAGCAATCCACAGGCCTGCCCCACTGGTGCCAGATTTCAAAATGGTGCCAACCATGAGACCAGCATCATTTTGCAGTAGACATATAGTTCAGTATAGGGCCAGCTTCATAGCTGGCTGGCATCAAATTGAAATACAGCCCTGGAGGGGGGGGGGGGCGGTGGGGGGAGTAACTAGGGATTGCTCCGGACTCATTTGGACCCACAGATGGGGTAAGGCTTGGGCTGGGGGTCCAGGATCGTGCCTGGGAGGGCATCTAAATGTTAGCAACATGTTTCTGTTTTGTGTTGGGGTTTTTTTTCCACTGAGAGGGGGTGAAAACGGAGATTTCTTTGAGGTTTCCTGTTTTGTTTCAAACAAAAGCACATCCCGGTGCTAATCCCGTGCGGAAAGTAAATATCCTGAAAGTGAATGTGAGGGAATGATCATGGGGAGAGCAGAAGTGTGACATGCAATCACAGGAGAGAGAGGTCATCCTAAAATGATAACCAAATTACAGTCCCATCACAAAATAAATCCCTCGTGGTTCCACCTGGCAAAGGCGAGCACGAGCTCTTTCAGAATGTCATCCAGGGCAACGTTATTAGGGTCAGATGTAATTAATTACTTCTCTATTCATTTAGAGAGATAGGATTATTCATTCAGCAGCTGAGATCTCTGGGGAATCCCGCAGGCAGCTCCGTTTAAAAGCTTGAGCCAGAACACACATTAAAGATCAAAGATACTCACCTTGAACGAGTGGCACTAAAATACAGCACTGGAAATGAGCCTGCAGTCCCACCGGGACATGTGAGGAGAAGTCAAAACTGCCCTTCCCATCCCATAATGGCAGGAGAATAATCTGGACTGCAAATGCTGGAACTGAACGGGAAATAAATCGAGCATAACATCTCGATGTATAATTTATGGATCCTTCTAAATCACCTATGTCACTTTGACGTAAAAAAGCAGATCATTTTTGGACTTCTCATTGATGGACAGCATCATTAAAAAATAAATAAATAAATAAATAAAAGCTTTTCTCTTTGGTCTCTTCATCCTCTGTTCCTCCTCAATTTCTGCTGCTCTGCATTTCCAGTCGGCGTGCCTAGGAGGCACGGGCACACCTCGCCTGTCTGCCTCGTTGACTACTCGGGGCTGTTGCAGTGGTCATGATCAGAGTCCCTCTCTCACCAGCACTGTGCACACTGGGGCCCGTTGAGTCTGGCTATGCCGGGGACAAAGGTCAGGGGGATCTGAACCCATATTCCTAGCTCTACAGTGCCACAGGCTGAACTACAGGATCATCTAAAAAAAAAAAAAAAAAACCCCAAACAATTATTTTCAGTGGAAAATGTATCATTGCAGAAAGTGGGTTTTGAAAACCCCAGTTACTAGCTTTGCAGATTAAGGAAAGAAATTCCCATTTACGATTTGTGGCCAAAAAAACTCGCCAGTTCTGCTTCCTACTTGGAGTTAGTGCGCAGATGTTTTAATCTGCCACTGAAGAACATCTCCCTAATTGTTTGCACCTTCAAAGTAATGTTAGTACATGTGCGACTAAATTCTGTATGTGATCTATGCATTACTGAAAAACCTGAATTCTAACACTTACATCTCTCTACCCTACTGCAGCCAGCAATTACAAACTCCGATATAATGTTTGTCAAAGTCCACTGTCCATGGGAGACTTTGTGCAAATATGCGGAAAGAATGAACATCAGAATGCCATTTAGGTAAGTAGGCATTTGCTGCTTTCTTTAATTTTCAGGTAATGTTGGCATTGTAGGTTTGGTAACAATAGGCACTGACAGATCTGGGGCTTTCAATGCTCTAGTCCTGAGGCAGGAGTCACAAAATGTAAAATGAGAATTACTTCATCGCCCTGAGAAAAGCAGTTTCAGACTGTATAACACACTCGGAGGGGGTCTTATTGTAATCATAAGATGAAATCCCCTTAGGAGAGTCCCTTACAGTACAGAGCTTAAAAACTAGTCAACCTTCAGATTATACTGTTTCCAAGTTCTACTATATGATGACAAGATATGTGGATCATGAAAATTGGATGTGTACCTCAAGGTTTGTTTTTAGTTAACTGCATTACTTTAAAAAAAAAAAAAGGGAGACAAGAGACATGCATGCCTTGATCAACTCAATCATTTGCAACCCATTACAGTATTGACTTCGCCGCCCTTTACATCAAAGTGAGGGAAAATTAATACGAGACATTTTTTTAGGTTCCTCATTTACTAAACTTCTTTTTCCTGTGGTCTCGGCATGAGAGAAAAGCCTTAGCTAATCAGGCCCTTTGGCGAGAGATTCTCTGACCTTGGAAAGGGGTTGGCCAAAAAGAGCCACCTGCCATGGGCAGCAGAGCGGGAGAAGAGGCACCAGCAGGAGAGATACCCTCTCACTCATGCTCCACAGAATCTCTTTAAAATGGCGCCAGCCAGCCTTAAGACTGGTGCCAAAGTGAGGTGAAAATGGTGCCAGTCTCGGGGCCGGCTGGCATCATTTTCTTATACAGCTGTATTTGTGTCTGGCTACACAAGAAAATGTCACTGGTTTGGATTCAGTAGGGATGTGCCATTTGTTTGAAATAAATGCACATCCCTTGAAAATGTGTGTGTATGTGTGTCAGTGTCAGTCACTTAAGATAGCCATACTGAATATGCATGAGATGCATTTGCATGCACTAAATGTGCATCTCATGCATATTCAGTGTGGACAGCCTGAAAACCCAACTGGGTTGCAGCACTTAAGGACTAGAGTTGCTTACCTCTGATTTAGTTTTAAAAAGTTGACCTTGAGATGTAAAAGGTTAGCATTTATCCACAAAGCCATTATTGTGGGTAAATGATGATTTACCTTGGTAAATCGACTGTCTAAAGTTGCCCTCCCTCAATCTGCCTAAAAGTTCACTTTTGCTGCATTTCTGGAGCTCTCTTTTGGGCATGAGTGGAACATAATGTAGTTTAAAATCTTCATGCATTATTTTTCATGAGAAATCTATCTGGAGAAAGAGAAGCTGCAAAAATCTGTGACAGAATGACAGAAATGTCATTTGGTTTCATGGTCAGTTTTTTGTACTGAATTAAATTATGGCTACTTTGCCCAGCCTGATGGCTTACTCGGACACTGGCACACGAGAAGCCCGGCTTTCATTCCAAAATTCGGCTTCTCCTTCTCCCACTGGTTGCAACTGGTGACAATGTGAAGGATGGGATCTCAGCCCTCTCACAACAGTGACACCTAGTGGTCAGACTCGGGATGCATGTGTACCAGGATCCAGGTCAAAGGCTGTTTCTGCAATGATTGGGTTAGATAGAGGAAAGGGTAGATAGTGTATGTGTGTGTGAGAGAGGGGCAGGGAGAGAGGAAGCCCAGATAATTGCAAATAAATGATCTTGGTGGCTGGCTTCTGTAAAGGCCAGTACCAGTTAGGTTGGTTGATCAGGAAGAACCTGACAGTCCGGAAAATAAATTTATGAATGTATTACTTTTCTTTCCTTATTCTAAAATAGTCTACCCCCAAAATATTGTCAATTGATGATTAATGCATCTAAAACCTCCATTATGAAAACATCATACTAAAAGCAGTAACGTAATACATTCATGTTTTCTGCAATCTTTGGTAGGAAATGACTGCAATTGAATGACTTTCATCTTGATTATAGATAAGTAGATGGCTGGGGGATGGAGGAGATTCAGCTATAAATAAAAATAAAATATGAGACTTGCTGGGAAATTGTACTAAATGCTACAGCTTTACAATATAATGCCCAGAGGCAAAAATTCACCTAGGCATGCAAGTTGAATATTAATAATTTGTTTAAACCTGTGTTCTTCATTGTAAGGTCCAGGAGCCAGTGGCAGCTCCCATCAACCTCAAGTGTGGCTATCTGATATTCTTCCACCAGTACACAGTCCCCCCACCACCTTCTGTAGGAAATATTTGGAGGATATCTTATATTTGATTAACATAATTTAATCTGGTAACCTTATGATTCAAATTCATTAGTTTTAGGGAGCAGATACAGACACTTTTTATGAGACAGTCAATTCATTTATTAACAGAATAAGGTAAAAACAAGGTTTAATGTGGTAGAATTATTTCATTTGTTTGTTTTTACTTTTACAATGCAAGCACTGTCATGTAAGATAATCATAACATATAAGCATTATCTAAACTCAGCTTTGCACTTAAGAATTACACAATTTCCAAACTTATGGGCCGCACTGCTAACCATCGATTGGATGCGAGTTTTCGATGCGCTAGCGTTACCCCTTATTCAGTAAGGGGCCGAAAACGCGCGTCCAACCCCCCCAAACCTAATAGGGCCATCAACATGCAAATGCATGTTGATGGCCCTATTAGGTATTCCCGCGCGATTCAGAAAGTAAAATGTGCAGCCAAGCCGCACATTTTACTTTCAGAAATTAGCGCCTACCCAAAGGTAGGCGCTAATTTCTTCAAGCACCAGGAAAGTTTTTACTGCTTTTCTGTGCATCCTCTGACTTAATATCATGGCGATATTAAGTTGGAGGACCCAAAAGTTACCAAAAGTAAAAAAATTAAAATTAAAAAAAATTAAAAAAAATTGAAGTCAGCTCACGGATCGAAAACTGGTCGCTCAATTTTGCCGGCGTCTGGTTTCCGAACCCATGGCTGTCAGCGGGCTCGAGAACCGACGCCGGCAAAATTGAGCGTCGGCTGTCAAACCCGCTGATAGCCGCCACTCCAGTCCAAAAGGAGGCGCTAGGGATGTGCTAGTATCCCTAGCGCCTCCTTTTACCTGTTTTTACCACCAGGCCTAATTTGCATAGCGAATTATGCGCACAGGAGCATGGCCTGTGCGCTCGCCGGAATTTACTGTATCGGCCCGTAAATTAGCTCAACTGAAAGGTAATTAAGCCAGTGTTCTCACCTTCCAAGGTACTGCACAAGTCCAGAAATCTGCCTCAATACTAAGCATAAATCCAATTAATCCCTTTTGGTGGATGATCGATAAAACTCAAAAAGTTCTCATAGACATCTCTGTGAAATATGACAGCAGAAAAAGGGTAATTTTATTAGCTTGCCAAAGTCTTTCAAGGGGTGTTGCCAAGAACAACTGCCTCTTTGTTATAGAGCAGGCTATACGGAGTACCTGAAACTCAATTTACCTTGCAGGTATACTGCAGCAATTTAAGTTCTGTTAACAAAGCTCTCTTGGTAGAGCTTGGAGAATCTGTGGAAAAAGGCACAGGGGGAAAAGCCCATAGCAAAGGTTCTTGTAGATAATGTCCCCAAGATAACAGCAGATGTCAAAATCCATCTGGGTAACAATCTCTTTTGAATATTCAGTTCCATAAGGGTTAAACGTTGATCCAGATTGGATATTGCTACCTCCTATAGTCATAGGATTGGTGGGAAGCAAATGATGTCATCTAGGTCATGATTCATAGGAATATTCTTATATGCTCATTAGTCATTAGAACAATATCTTATTTATTTATTTATTTAAAACATTTTATATACCGACTTTCACAGACAAAGTCTGACCAAGACGGTTCACAACTTCAAAATATAAAAAAAACTGAAGAAGATAATTAAACAAAAAACTACATAATAAAAACAAAATCAATAAATAAAATAAAGTAAAAAGATGGAAAAAAATACAATGTATAATTATAATCCCTAATTCTTTAACATAAACTAATGTTAAAATTTATAACTAAAAACGAGCAAAGCCAGGAAAGGTTAAGAAACCAGAGACCAGTGTTATCACATGGTTAGCAAAAACAAGCTATTAAGCTCTATGTATGTATAATATACATCCACTATTATTATGAAGATCTTTGAGGAAAGATATTCATTTCCTCAATTTCTGCATCCATTTCATAGCTGGTCTCAAGCTGGATCCCAAGTTTTACCAAGAACATGCTCTCAATTCTGGTCCAGTGTTGATCCTCTCATTTGGGAGGTGATGACAACTCTCTGACATGAAGAAATAAATATAGTCTTTTCTCCTCTGTGTGAAAAACAGTCTCATATAAAGTGGCCAAAAATCACTTGCTGCAAACTCCATGTCTGCAGTCTGTTGCATATTCTGTTTAGGGTTACTGGCATTTACCCTACACTTCTCCAGAGGCTTGCTGCCAATGCCACCTCTGGAACAGCTGTTCTGTTTTCTTCTTGCATTGAATAGTTCTCGAGTTTGAGCCATGCACTGACTGAAATCCTGTGTTGTGAGAACAGCGCTGGAATTTGGGCACTCAGACTCATGTGCCAGACAGATCAGCTGTTCCAGGAGTGGTGCCAGCCACATGCCTCTGAAGGGGAGGGGAGACTAACAAACCTTGGAGGGGATGTGAGAGGTGGTGGTGACAGGAGGGTGGAGGTTGACTAGTGAGCGAGGTTGGTTGGGTAGAGACTTGTTGGGATTAGGGTTGCCAACTGACTCCAGATTTTCAGGACAGGTTGATCCAGATCTGGTTTTACCCCAATGGTTGCTGGGACTTATTCTGATTTCCGTATTGCATTCCCTAATAAAAGCAAGACTATAAATACCTGCATGCAGTGGAATAAAACCAGGACTGGATCAACCTGTCTTGAAAATATGGAGCCAGTTTGTAACCCTAGTTGAGATGAGGTTGAGTGAGAGTGTATATTGGGGAAGACGTAAAGGAAGAAGTATGTGGGGGAAGGAACTGGGAGAAAAGAGAGTGGGAGATTGTTTGCAAACTGTGTTTTAGTTACACGAGTTGCTCTGATTATACTTAAGCAGCCAGTTTGACTGCATTATCTGAAGGGACTTCTACTTGCCAGCCGCTTTCTCTGCCAGCTCTCACAGTGAAGATTTTTTTGCCAAAGTGGCCCCGCTTGAAAAATAATGATCACCGGTTTAAGCTATGGTTAATAAAGCAGCTGTGGCTTTGTTTAAGCAAAATATTTGTGTTTCTACAGTGGAAAGGCTCCAATTAGTATGGGTTTATTAGATCGCATTTCACCATGCACGAACTTACATGCCAAGGTTTCCATTTTCCTTCTTAGTGGAAATTCTTGCATCTAAAGTTGTCTTCCATAATGACAGTTTTGGGCATGTCTTCCTTCACCTCCTAAATGTCCTTTAGTGAATATTGTAGAATGGAAATAATTTGAAAAACATCATGTAGCATGTTGTACCTAAGAAGTTTACCATAGTATAGATGTTGTAAGCAAGCATTACTAAGATTATATAACTAGAATATCTACCAACTACATGCAAAATAGCTTCCTTAAATACATCCTGTGATACAGTCCAGAAAATGGATCTGTATACAACTGTAAGATAAGGGGAAGCTTAAGCTTGTTTGATTATTGTAATAAACAAAAATTCAGTTGTTTGCAACTTTAATTAATTAAATGCTAATCTGGAGAAAGTAAAGAGATCACAATGGATTCTGGTTTTCAGGATGCTCAAAATATGGTCCTCTTGAGTCTGGTCTTAGGGATATTTATTTATTTATTTATTTATTTAACGCTTTTTTATACCGACCTTCATAGTAAAAAACCATATCGGATCGGTTTACATAAAACAAGGGTATAACTGAAGCAATAAATAAAAGTAATTAACAAGAGAAGTGAATAAGGTAAAGTTACATTTAACAAGGAGTAAAAAACTTGGGAAGCTTAAGAGCTGGAAGAAAGTTAAAGGCAAAAGGTAATTAAAGAAGCATAATACAAAAATGAATTTGGATTAGAGCAAAAGATGCTTTAATCAGTGAGTGCCAGAGTATCCACAATGAATATTCATGACATATATGTTTGCATATATTTGGTTTGTGAACTGGGTTAATATGCATATTTTGAGCATCCTAAAAACCAGAATCCATTGTGACCTCTTTACTTTCTCCAGATTAGCATTTAATTAATTAAAATTGCAAATAACTGAATTTTTGTTTGTTACAATAATCAAACAAGCTTAAGCTTCCCCTTATCTTACAGGTGTATACAGATCCATTTTCTGGACTGTATCACAGGATGTATTTCGAATGAAGTGCATGTTTTGTACTTACAAATAGCTACTTGTGCCATGCAAAGAGGATATGAGAAAATTCTGTGCTTGGATAAAACTTCCTCATTTTGGACTGTTGAATAACTTTCTTCTTTCTGAAAATCTGGTGAATTATATCCTGAGCATTCAAGAAGACAAGAGAAACATTGTAGCAGGGGTGGCCAGCTCCCGTCCTCGAGAGCCGCAAACAGACCAGATTTTCAGGATATCCACAATAAATATGCAAGAGATAAATTTGCATACAATGGAGTCAGTGCCTGCAAAGCTATCTTATACATATTCATTGTGGATATCCCAAAAACCAGGCCTGTTTGTGGGTCTTGAGGACCAGAGTTGGTCACCCTTGCATTGAAGCTCTCATTTCAAAGATCTGTAAAACTTGGCTTGGTGTTTGTCAGTTGAAATCCTCTGTAAGTTCTGAGTCTTTAGGTCATCAATGAATTATTTGAATTTAAAATGGACTTATAATAGTCCTCCAAAGTGTGTTCTGTAAAAATAATGTGCTAATTTTATGTTGGGTGCCTCAAATGATGATCATGTTTCTTCCCTTAACTCTTCGTAGTTGACTTCTACTATTTTTTCAGGAAAAAATGTTATTACACTGACTGGAGGAGCAAAACAATGGGCAGGTTGGTGGGTGATGCATAGTTTCTTATCTTGCCAGATAACCCATCCTGCAAAACACAAAAATACAAACAGCAGTTGTAAATTTATTCTCTGCCTAACACAAAAGTTACAGCTGTACTTTGGTCTAGAAGTGCATTACAAATGCGCAGAGAGATTCCAGCAGTATTTAATGGATTTCATGAATTCACCGTCTTCTGGGCAAACTGGATGAGCCAATTGGTCTTTATTCGTCATCATCCATGTTGTTATATTGCTAATTGTATATCTAGCAGTCATGCTAAGAGTTAGATCTCTTCATGTCCAACTCTTCAAATACCCTTTAAAGGCAACAATGTCTCCCAATCATTTTAGTGGACTATGAACATCAACAGTGCTTTTCTTCCACTGATTGTTATTTTAAAGTTAAGGCAAGTATTAGAAACAAAATTAGTAAGGAAACTGTGGTCCAATAACTAGCCTACAACACATCAAATATTACGTAGATTCTTGTAAATCAGCCCATTCGTAAAATAAATGTACGTATGTTCTCTAAGGGGGTAATTTTCAAAGTTTTATGCAAGGGTTGAGCACATAAAAATTGGCATATATACGCATAGAAAGTTTATCAGCCTGTTAAGCATCTTTTCAGAAGGGTGAGAGTAAGCACGTACTTCTGCAGCCCTGTTGGAGAGTGCACACAAGACAAAGAGGTCATTTCGAGGACGTTCTAGGATGGGGTTTAGAAGTGCCACACTTTTTTTTAATGTATTTTATAAAGGGAGTACACGTATAGCTCAACAAACATGTGGCACGTGCTTTTCTCTGAGGACAAGCAGGACGGCAGGCCTGGCAAATGGAGCGAAGTGATCAGATGAAGTCCAGCATCGAAAATGTGAGGACTGCAATCCTGCTGTCCTTGGAGAACAGCTGTTACAGGTAAGCAACTCTCCTTTTCATCTGTTAGTCAAGTCGTGGATATTAAATCCGACTGATTTTTTTTGTCTGCAGTTTTGTGGGGGGGTGTGGGAGAACTGGTGTAGCTCTGTGACCTGGTGCTTGGAAGTACATGCACAGGTTACATATTTTCAAAACCTAGATAAGCGCATATATAGCCAACTTTATAAAATTCCCGGCCCTGCATATAAGCAGAGGGTTATTATATGCACATTACAATTATTTAAAGCATAAAAATATATGTGTGTACTTTTATAAAATGGGTGAATAAATTATGTGAATCCCTGCATGAAAACCTGTGTATGTACTTTTGGGGCAGTGATATGCAGCTCCAGCTTTACGGTTTATAAAATGCAAGTGTAACTTTAGGTGTAGCTACGTATGCGTGTATGTGCTGAGTTCTGCATACTCTTGACAATTACCCTCTCAGTGTGATATTATACCAGTACTTCAGCGTTGGGTTAATAATTCATTTCATCTAGAAATTGATTATAAAGATCTAATTTTTTAAAAAGAGGACCTAATTTTAATATGTCTAATTTGAATCGCTGCCAAATTGTAACTATTTTAAATTGGAATAATTTGAAAAATATAAATTCACAACTGCTGGTTTCCTCTAGCCAGTTCTGCTTATGCTTGCTTCCTGTCGGTAGCTGGTAGAACGCAACAGTATTATATTTTAATTTGCATTGAATTATTCTAATTATTACAGCTGAGCTTTATCAACAGACATCAAGCTATTCCTACAACCATCTGAGTTTTGCTGAGGTCTTTTGAGAATATGCAAATCTTGAATATTAAAATTAGACAGGATATCAGTTTATTTTCCTCATAAAACAGGTTTTCTGAAGCATACGGATTCTTAGAAGAATATATCTATTTTTGCTAACTATCCTGCCTTGGTAAAAGTGAGAACAATCCAGGCAAGTTTGAAACTTATATGATAACATGCAAGGAGAGTGAAGGATGGCAAAAGAGGAGATTTCCTTTCCAGCAAAGGTGATAAAGATGATCCGACTTCATCGACGATCAGAGACTCCTGATCCCTTCCCTCTTCCAATGACTGCCAGTTCTCCTGCCGAAGGCAATGGCATCCTCTCAGTCTAAACTCAACAGTGACCAATCACACCGCAAACAAAATAAATAGAATTTATTGTTTGTGAAGGGTGAAAAGTCACTAAGAGACTGGTTTATTACATTATGCTAAAAATGGCCGCTATAATATGTATTATTAGCACACCTTAATGGCCAGTTTTATTGTGGCTCAAATTACAGTGACTGGGGCCTGTTTACTAAAGTGCATTACAACATGATAAACTGGTGGCTTGCTTTAGTAAATCAGCCCTTAATTTTTGTATTTCAAATCTTCCTGCCACTTTAAAATCTAAAATTGAATAAAATATTTTTAAATACAGTAAATAAGCACAGTTCTAAAATAGCAAATTGTTGTCCTTTCCAAATATATTTGTGCCATTGGCAGACATCCTAAAGTAGAATATATACACGTTTTAATGTTCACCAATTAAAAAATATAATTTGCTGATATATGACAGATTATGAGAAATAAACTCTACAGTCATTAAAGGGTAGATTTTAAAAGATGCGCCGATTTTATAACATGCGCATGCTGGCACGCGCATGTTATAAAATCTGGTGGCCACACGCACATGTGTGCCAGATTTTTACAATCCACGCGTGGAGGGGGGTGAATTTTTGCAAATGACGTGCGACAACGCAATCAGCCCAATTAAGTAGTAGACTGGGAGGGAACTTCCCTAACCCCCTGCCTAACCTTCCTCCTACTTCTCCTCTCTTCCCTGACCCCTATAACAACTAAAAGTAGGTTTGGGGTTTTTTTGTTTCGTAACTTACCTGCTCCTTCAAAGCAAAAGTAAGTTACGCGCGCCGACTGATTGCTGGCGCGTGCTTCCCCAGGACAGCGGCTAACGGTCACTGTCCCAGCCGGCCTCCGTCCAGCCCCGCCCCTCCCCACCCAGGCCACACCCCCTGCCCGCCCCTTTTTCAGGGCCCAGCACTTGTGCTCTTGTCGGTGTTTACATGCGTAACTGGGCCCTTTAGGAAATGCACGCAGTGGGGCGGATTTTAAGAGTTACTCGCATAATATACACGCGTAACCCTTTTAAACCCGCTCCTGCGCGTCACCAGGCCTATTTTGCATAGGCCTGGTGACGCGCGCAAGAACCAGGACGTGCGTATGTCCCGGGGCTTGAAAAAAGGGGTGGGGAGTGGGCGGGGTGGGACCGAGGTCTCCGGCACAGCGGCTGTGCCAGGGGATCGCGTTCCGGAGCGCGCAATCTACGCCTGCCCAGAGGCAGGCGTAAATAAATAAATAAAGGTGGGGGGGGACTTAGGTAGAGCTGGGGGGTGGGTTAGGTAGGGGAAGGGAGAGGGGGCAGAAGGAAAGTTTTCTCTGCGAGGCCGCTCCGATTTCAGAGCGGCCTCGGAGGGAACGGGGAAAGCCATCGGGACTCCCCTAGGGCTCGGCACGCGCAAGGTGCACACGTGTGCACCCCCTTGCGTGCACTGACCCCTAATTTTATAAAAAGTTGCGCGCACAAATCTACGCCCGCGCGTAGGTGCGAAAATCTGACCCAGTGCGTGCAAGACCTAGCCACGCACATAAACACCAAAATTTACTCGCGCAGGCTTTTAAAATGCAGGCTGAAATGTTCTCCAAACAGCTAATCATCCATTCAAAACATGAATTGAGCAAGCTCTTGTGTTTTTGTTTTTGTTTGTTTTTTTGTAAGGAAAGATGAGTATTCTTGCTATGAGAACCTGGCATTGAAAGTAAATAATTTGTTTAAAAGTCATTAGAAGACAGAGTGTGAAGCCAGGATTTT
The DNA here is from genome assembly GCF_901001135.1 of Rhinatrema bivittatum. Taxonomy (NCBI): domain Eukaryota; kingdom Metazoa; phylum Chordata; class Amphibia; order Gymnophiona; family Rhinatrematidae; genus Rhinatrema; species Rhinatrema bivittatum. Next base: position 12,793,775 of record NC_042631.1, read on the forward strand.
CAGAAGCAGTGTTCTTGCATACAGATTAATGGCAATTACATTGAATTAAAAAAAAAAAAAAAGTAGAGGTAGCTTTCTAAAGCTCTTGCTTCTGCAACCAGTAGATTGCTTCTTGACACAACAGCTTTATGATCATATCCTTAAATATTTTTTTCTTGTATTCTCAACTTCAAAACAGAATGTGTTTCTTTCTAGAAAAATAACAAATCTGTTCTGTAGGTTGGGAAACCATCAGTTCACACACGCGCAGCATATGTTCTTACAGTTAACACACGTAAGGTTTTCTAGTGCAGTTGAGTAGATTAGATCAAGACGTCCTTCCCTGGTCATAGTTTGGCAGATGTTCGGAATCTGAAAGCTACCTTTGGCCACCATGCAGGGAATCTGGATAGTATTTGTAATGGATCACCGATGCTTACCAATTATTCTGCTGTTCACCAGAAACTCTGCCATCTTCCCTGGTAGCGTATGGCGAAACCAGCCATAGGGCAGCATATGTTGTTTCATAAATGGAGCAGGTTTCTGCACTCTGAAAAAAGGATAGAGTAATCCAGATCCAGTTTGTGGAATATAAGTGAAAGCCTTAACATGTTTTATTTGAATCTTGTCCATCCATTGTGTTGGATTTTATTAACTAATTCATTTAGTTGATAATGACATTTAATGAGCCCTATTCAAGCTATATAATTTCTAGCGCGTATTTCATTTTTCAAACAAACTAAAAATCGTCCACTTTCCCTTTCCCCTGAAAAACCCTAAAAAATTAAATCAGTGGATGAGGCAAAATAACGAATACATGTCACCAGTAACACATCAGGGTATAAGCCGAGAGCAGGAAGCACCACCTTCAGTTCAGACCAGTGGTGTTAAAGGTAGAGCTGGTCAATACTCTACCTAGTTGTCCATCAGCAGCATTTGTTAGATTGTGATCACAGATCATGATACTTGAAAAACCAAGAAAATCAGGGGTTAAATGACTCTGTCTCTGACAGAATTAGGGGCTATATCATTTCATCATTATTCTTTTCACTGGGTTCTGATTGTAACAATAGGCCATCGCCATCCAATAAATCCTGCCTGCGGGTGATACCTGGATCATGGGGGATTCTGCAGTCACATTCGTAGATTGTGATTCTTTTGACCCATCTCTAGCTATAAGTTTAATAAGATCCTTTAAAATATATATATATATAACATAATCCACAGTCACAAACAAGAAAGGGGAAGAATTTAGAAGCCTGGTGTAATTTTTTTTTTTCAGTCCTTCTAAAGAAAACTTAATTAAAACTTGCCTCAAGTTTGATATCCAGCATGGATCACAACGTACATTTAAAAAATATATGTGTTGAATAAACGTACTGACACATTGCATAGGAGTCTGTGCCATGACTCGGTTTCCTGTGTCCTAACTTGATCTCACTCTTGTTAAAACTCAGCGAGTTGAATTTTCAAAAGGTTTTTCCCATAGGCCAGGCCTTCCCAAAACCTGTCCTGGTAACCCCAGGGCCTGTCCTGAAAAGCCGACTGACTATGGAGTCACCAGGAAGGAAGTGTGAAGCCCTGCTAGAAGCACAAATTGATGGAAGCCCCTAGATAACACAGTCGGTCCCAATGACTCTAGTTCGTGAGTCACACTAAGGAGGCAATTTTCAAACTAAGTTACACGCGGAAACGTAACAGACTGTCGGAGCAGTTTTCAGAAGCCATTTACATGCGTAAAGTGCCCTTGATTAAATCCTATGGACAATTCAGTGGCAGATATTGTAGCAATTTTTAAAAGCCCTTTACACAGGTACAGTGCATTTGCATCTATAAAACCCACTTTTTCAAAATTACCCCTAAGGGAAACATTTATATAGTGGAGGACCCAGTTTGGCCTTCTGTAGCATATTCTGTTTCTCCCACCATGACACCCTGCGTGGAAGTTTTGTAGCGAGACCTGTGATTATGTTAACTGAGTGAAGGTAAAAAAAAAAAAAATGTAAAAAGTTGGGGGTTATTGCTGGAACAATTTGCCTGAGATTCTCTGCATTCCTTGACTCCTGGGGGCAAAGATTGCTATTCCGTGCTTTTTTTTTTTTTTTTAAATATCTTCCTTGAACTCTGGGAGAATTCAGATCAAAAACACAGTAAATGGTAAAAGAAAAGTGCATCTTTTGTAAATGAGGAGGAAGCAGGCTAAACTTTTTTTTTATCTCTACAAACCTGGAACCAATTGATGTTCGATATAGCAAAGTCATCATAGCAGAAAGGAGAAACGTGCCCAAGAATGCAGGCTTCTCCTTGTGTTTTTCAGTTGCTTTTGTCATCGCGGGAGTCAATGATTTACAAGGCCGATGCCCATGAAATGCAAATGTCCTACTGGCACTAGGCAGCAAATCCATTCTATCATTAGGATTACATGGATTTTTTGGGCAGTAACTGCAGTAAGGAAATGAACGGCAGGTGCAGGAACAGGCAGCAGGAGCCACAAAGCTCCCGCAGGCCCTCGGTGCAGGTTTTCATGTTTCTTCCACCGTAACATCAGTTTCCTTGTAAGGTGGCAAGAAAGCTGTTTACCTGCTAAAATGCAGCCACCTACAGAGAGGGAGGCGAGATAAAAAAAAAAAAAAAAGCTTTCTTGGCTTAGGCATTGTTTATTTATTTGTTTGCTTTTTCGCCCGTTTCTATGCCGCGCCCTCGGGGCGGTTTACAACATTTAAAAAAAAACCCAAATAAAGATTCCTCACGTAAATATCTAATAGACGCCACTGGTGTGCACACTTTACACGCAATAATGGCAAAATACTCATATTTGCACACAAAGTTGTATGCTTTACCAGCGCTGACATAAGCCTGGGTCCTGAAAATCAACAGCATTTTCAAATTTGCAGATGAAAACTTCAGTAAATCAATGCATATTCCAACTTACTGTATCCGACGCTATTCCCCATAGACTGAGCCAGCAGAAATTCTCATTTATCAAAGGAAGTCTTCAGCGTCATACTCCTTAGGGCTGATTTTTCAAAAGGTTTTACGCATGCAAATAGACTTTTCAAAATTGCTACATCTGCTACTTTTACTGCTAATGTGACTTTTTTTTTTTTTCCCCTTGATTTGTTGCGAGATCAAAAAAAGTGCTCTACAGCTTTAGCACCAAGTGAGAGATTTCAGAGGCATGGGTCGGATTAAAAGCTGTTGCATGTTTTACTTGCCCCTGTCACATGGGGCCTGATTCAGAAGATCCGATTGGTCCACAGTTTAAGCTGGTGTAATTGTGTGCAGGTAATTTTGTGGGATAATTTTAAAAGGAAAGTAACCCTTTGAAAACTGGCATTACTTATGTACGTATTTGCCACGGGATGTTACAGAACGTCCCCCCCATAGCGTGCAACGCATTGATGGAGCTTCTGCAGAAGATCCTGGCATTCGCTATCCGGCGCCTTACTTAATGTGGTATGCTTTCCGAAGGGGTTTCTGAATGATTTCTGAAGACATCACCAAACGGGCACTGAAAAATAGTCCACCAGTGTATTCAAAAAGGTGATCATGGATTCTTTAAAAGACCTCAGGTTCATATGATAGGCTGCATATGCAAATATCGCCTTTAACTGCTTCCATGGCATTATCCTCTTCCCCTAAATCATTTTCAGTCATCCTCTGATTTATTACCATTTTATTTTTCTTTCACTAAAGACATTTGCTTTGCCAGATAGCACAACCTTTGCGTTCTCAAGATTTAAGTTAACAAGAAGAATTGCATGGGTTGGATGCCTTCATTTCAAGCTTCTACAAGACCCAACTTCCCAGCTAACGAAATCCCCGCCCCCCCAAAGGGACATTTCCAAGGGGGAGCGTGATGCTGTTATAATACAAACGCTCCCTTCTCCCAGTTTGCAGAGAAACCTGAGGCGATGGAAGAGTTGGCTGCCGCGAAACCCCATGAAGCTGGACAAGGAGGCCCTCCCTGACCTGGAAGAGACCGACTGCTACACGGCGCCCTTCAGCCGGGCCCGCATCCACCAGTAAGTGCCTCGTCTGCGCGACGTAAGCCCAAAGCTGCTGGGGGCTCCCCGCATGAGCGAGCAGGAGAATATTTTGGCAACTGCTATTAAAAGAAACCACCTTATTTTATAACTAGCTAAGTGGCCGAGATCTAAGCTCAGGGTTTGAGCCATGAGCTGAAGACTGTTCTTTCTTTTGGCTTTTATATTTTGGAATGGGCCAAAGGTAAGGGGGGGGGGGGCGTCAATGTCCTGCATCCATGATCCCACTGACCATAAAATATCTCCTCTCTCCTCCTATATCTGGGACCTACCAGGGGCTCGGCAGGTGCCCTCCACGAAAATCTGAAGCTGTTCAGCCGCTCTGCACTTAAAAAACAGCTATAATTAACGGACAGCACCCAATCGAGGGGGAGATGTACCAGAAGCCATCTGTCTGGTCAGGCGAATGTGATATCAATGTGTTGTGTTTAGGGGAGGGGGCTCGCTTTTTTTTTTCCTTTCGACAAACATTTTCTTCCTACTCCTGTGGCTTCCATAAGAAAAGGTGGAATTCCAGCTTAATAGGAGGCATCATCTTTTTGGACTACGGTGCCTTCATGTGTTACTTATTTGAGGGTTTTACCCTATTTTTATGCCCTCTCCCCTAACCTTGGATGGGGGGCCATGCGGGAGGGCTCCTTCGCACATGGGGCCCAGGGTGAATCAATACAAGAGGGGGCTCTGGAACACTGAATTGACAGTGTTGAGGATGTGGCTCCCATGGCAGAGTGGGCCCCCCCCCCTATGGTGAGGGGTCCATGGTGGTTGCCCCTGTTCACCCTGCCCCCACCCTACCCAAGGACAGCCCTGCTCCTTTCTGAACCCTGCACTCATGTGTAGCTAAGGTGCCGCTGTTGTATAGTGACTGAACCTCCCACTCCTCCTCTGCAGCATCCCCGGCGGGTCCAAGAAACTGAAAGCTTGACCTGGGGACTAAACACAGGTCCTCCAGATGGCAGTGCAGCCCCTGGAGATTTTATAGCTTACAGCCACATTGCTACTTTTCTTTGAAGTTGTCATTTTCTACTCTAATGTATTTTTCATGTCTTTCAATATTTGTTGCAAAAACACAGGGCACATTAAATATGGTCCCTGAGGGTCACAATTAGGTCTGGTTTTCTGAGCAACCAAGCTGTGCAAAATAAACTGATCCTCAGGCCAAATGTGAGCAAATATGCCTGATGAATATTTATTGTAGCTATCCTGAAAACCATGCCTCTTTGTGGTCCTTGAGTACCAGGGCTGGGTGCCCCTGCAACAAAGATATGTTTCCATTACTATGGTTCTGTCTCTGTTGGAAGTGCTCCATGATAAGACACAAAAACAGCTTTCAAATCATTACTTCCCCATTCCTGTGGCCTTGAAAGGTCTTACTTTTGACTCGGGTATTCTGTTGGCGAGATGCTCAACGTGTTGATGGAGGAGAGGAAGTCTATTCCTTCTGGGTCCACCTGCATAAATTACTAATAAAACATTCAATTTCCCAATTTCTGTCAAGTCCGCCATGATGATATCATAGTAAGAACCTCAGCTAAGATATCTGACATGGCTAGCACGTATATTATTCCAGAGTTGAAGACATATCATGATGGCTTCTTCTCTGAGGCTGGATTTGAAAGAATCTATAAAAGCAGAGTCGGCAGGTCCTGGGAACAGTAATAAAGCAGGATCATTTTGATCTTTTTAACAGCTTCACTATAAACAACAGAGACACCTTCTTTAGCAACTCCACAAGAAGTCGTCTGGTGCACCATGTGTTACAGCGGACCAAGTACGAGGACGGAAAATCCAAAATGGGTAAGAGCCCTACGCCAACATCAAGGCGAGGAGTACTGAATCAATCCAGAGAGACTTTTCTTGTGCAGGAAATAAGCAGTTAATTTCCATCTTGTGCTGCAATTGCAAAGAATTAGTCAAGCGTTTATTCAGTATATATAACATTATTATTATTATATTTTGCACACTTAGAAATGTGAAATTCGTAAGTTTAATAAAATGTTCTGTAGCACCAGACATACCTTTTGCAGTAAAAAAAACAACCTTATTTTGTGTTGGGATAGCTAGAACTGTTTGACATAAATCTGCAGGTCCTTATCCCTCTAGGGCAGAGCTTTCCAAACTGTGTGTCGGGACACGTTAGTGTGTCGCCTGCAGTGTGCAGGTGTGTCGCGCAAGCCCGGTCAACTCTGATGCGAGTTTGGGCTTTTTTTTTTTTCTAGAGATTCACTTTTTTTTTTTCAGTTTATGGGTTGCTTATTATTGGGTGATTTTTGCTGTCAATCGTGTTTTTTGGGGGGGCTTGGTGGGTGGAACGAGCCCAGCCATCCTTGCATTGGCTGCTGCTGCCGATGAGGCCTGGCCATGAGGAGTACTGACTGCAAGCAGCAGTGTCTGGTGATCATGGAAGGGAGTGAAGCACTTAACTGGCAACAATCAAAAAGACGAGGTACATGAGTGTGGGGGCCAGACATGTGCTGGGGGGAGAGAGATGAGTGAGTGGGGGGCAAACGTGCTGGGGGGACAGACATGTGCTTGAGGGGGAGAGATATGAGTGTGTGGGGGCCAGACATGTGCTGGGGGGAGGAGAGAGATGAGTGTGTGGGGGACAGACAATTTGTTTTATTATTGTTTCTCATAAATTATAACAATAACATGAATCTTGGAATATTATATATTTTTAATATAAATTTAAGGTTTTCATGAGATAGGTTGTGTCGTGAAACATTTTATTGATGTATATATTTAAGGAAACATACATAAATTGTCGAAATATGTTTCGTTCGTTTAACCTTTAACCTCTGGTTTACTAGTAGACTGAATTACCGTGTCGTGAAATTATGTTTGTCTAAAAAGTGTGTCACCAACATGAAAAGTTTGGAAAGCTCTGCTCTAGGGAAAGATGTTTAGTGCAAGAGGCTATGAAAGTTTTACCTACTGACATATTTTTCAAATGGGGAGAATACAGAATAACTGAGTAAGTTTCACATAAAAGAGTGAAGGGCCAGGATGCTTTTCAATGCACAATTTCATAATTAATTATCAACAAAATCTGAAAGTTACATTTGTTCAAAGATATTAATTTAGTCTGTGTGTGATTTTATTTTCCTGGAATTTCAATGAGGTGACTTTAGTTTTCTCCTTAGTGGACAAGGTTGCTATATGCACTTAACTCACTCACAGGCCGATACAGTAAGGTTGCAGGAAAACGGGCACTCAGTGTTGCGTGCCTGCTTTCCTAACGCGTGCCCAGCCGCTTCTCCTGGGCACGCAATTACCGTACTTAAATGAGGAGTCGCGATAAAAAAGAGGAGCTAGGGACAATTGTGCACCCCTAGCACCTCCTTAGCAGCAGAAGCCCAGAAGAGGTGGCTGTCGGCAGGTTAGATAAACAGAAATTCAGCGTCCGTTTTCCTAACCCATGCACAGCCACGAGTTAGGAAAACGGACACTCGTAAAACTGAGCGTCTGCTTTCCTAACCTGACCCGCCGGCACACTTTAAAAAAAAATTTTTTTTTTTAACCTTTTGGTTCCTACGACTTAATATCGCCACGATATTTTCTGCTTTTCGGTCCACTTTTTCGGGCTGCTCAGAAATTAACACCTGCTCTTGGGCAGGCACTAATTTCTGAGTGTAAAAATGTGCGGATTGGGTGCACATTTTTTTGACTGTATCCCGGGTGAATAGCTAATAGCTTCATTAACATGCATTTGCATGTGGTGAGCAGTATTAGTTTCAAGAGGGATGTGTGGTTTTGGACGCATGTTTTGGATGTGCTGTCAATTGATAATTTAAAAATGACGGACTCTGTTTGCCATAGGAGTCCAACAAGAGAGGGCTTTTCCAACTGAGGGCTCTATGTTTGAGGCAGGCAATAATTTGATTAATGCAAACAAGGCGCCTCTCTACTTTGTGGAGGTAATTTTGCAACAGCCTGCAGAGCCGAAAGGCAGCTCCTTGCAGACTCGAGACCAGTTTGCAAAGGGAAAATATGCATGTGCTTTCCCTTTGAAAATTATGCCACCAAAACTACCAACACACGTTTACATCTGCTGTTTTGTGTGCAATAGTGGGGGGTTGTTTGTTTTCAGGAAAAATGGTGTGTACTTTTAAAAGTTCAAAAGTATGTACGTAAGTGTGAATGATCTGCTCACCTCAAGTAAACCTTTGCCCTCAGGTGAGCACTTTTGAAAAAGGCCATTTCCAAGGGAGAAGCACTGTTTTTTATCTGAAGAAGTGACATTGAAAATGACCCTCTATATTGCTTCGTTTCTGGCATTCCCTTCCAGATTCAATTAGAGTAATAGAAGACATCAACATCTTTAAGAAATCTTTAAAACTGTATTTATTTAAAAAAAAGCTTCTAGCCTAGATGGATGGCTTAATCTACAAGTCTTATGAGATTGAATCTGGAATTGTTTGTGTAGAAATGACAGCTGTTATAGTCCAGGACTGAAGCTGACACCAAGTTATTTCCACCTGATATAGGCCGCAAAGAAAAGATATTGTTATAATATTTTGTCTGAGAGCATTTAATATTTTATGTATTTTTATGAATTTCCCTGTCGTAATCTGCCTTGAAATAGTTTTTGTGATGGAAAACAAGTTTTAATAAATTTAAATTGAAAGATGTAGGTTGTATTTTCTCATCATACTTTCATTGAGAAAATACAGGGGAAAAAAGCATCTGCTTGGAAGAAAACTACTGCCATTCACCTCAACTTCTAATATTCCAAGTGAAAAAAAAATTGGCTTAAAATGACAGGTGAATGGTTCTCCTTCTTTCCCTAATTAAAGATTATTTTATTTTTTACATAAAAAAAAATTGTTAGCTTTTGAGTTCTTCCTGTAAATGAGGACAATCCACTTGGTGATCCTCTGTTATCTAAAGTGATGCGGAAAGGATACGACAGCCACTTCTTTGCTCGCTCTCTCTCTCTCTCTCTAGGTGTCAACAGACTACTCAGCAATGGGACATTTGAAGCCGCCTTCCCCCCTCACGAGGTAACCCTCCATTCGCCACGTGAAATATTCTGTTTTGACGTCTTGTTTTCGTAACGCCTTCTGTTTCTGCTCAGAGTTGCAGCGCCGTTAGCATTGCTTTAAGTTTCAACGGGAGCCATTTCCACACTGTAGGCGTTAGGGCCAAAGTCCGCCGATTCTTCTAACTGTAGACTTTGGACCAAGATGCAGAGAGAGAGGGAAAGAGAGAGAGAGCGCCCGCAATGCTTCGTGCTTCCTTTCAGAGTTGTCACAGGTGGTAGCACATTTGCACTTGGCTTTCGTGCAGGTGCAGTGACTTGAAAATGCAGCCTAGGTGCAGCATTCAGAGTCATGCAATCAACTGCGCACGGAAGTTAACTTCCTCAGGACATCAACGGGTACCTTCCAATCTGGAAGAAAAATTCCTGTCGGCTGAATCTCTCCCTCCAGATATTTAATCATTCGCTTGGCTCCAGAATTTGGCAGAGTTGGATCATTGCAGTCTTCAGTCTGTAGGCTAACGGGGGCCTAGGACTAGAACAGCAAAGCCGCTGCTTCTGATACAGGTGAGCCTGATGGGCAGATTTGCACATCTTAAGCCATTTCCATGCCTACCTGAAGCCCATGTTATGAGTCCTGACTGTGAAAACAAAAATCAAGATAAATAAAAGAGTTCAGGATTCCTTGCTTAGTTATAGAACTCTATGGCAGTTGCTCATGCAAGTCTTTTTTGAAATAAAAACATTTCGTCTTGGTTTAGAGAATTAAAGCCGGGAATGTCTTAAGAGAACATTCTATGTGTAGTAAATGTGATTCTTTGATTATAGCTGGCTCCGCTTCAGCAGTGTGACACTCAGTACAGACAAAGAACACATTTATTACCCGGTATTTGGTGGGCTGCTGTTTTAAACTGAAGCAGAAAGAGCTCGTTCTTTTCCGAGGAACAATGATTTCTGCAGCAAACCTGTCAAAATATGTCAAGGCAAAATTGCAAATATCTCATATTACTGAGGCACTGTGTACAGTTAATAGGGAAATATAACTTCAAAATGTGAGGTAATTTACCTGTCTCACTCGGATCCTGTACACAGCAAAAACCGCACTCTGTCCTTATACACTCTGTCCTTGCTGGACCTACCAGTGGGGTTTGTCCTTCCAGAGCAGCTCCTCTAATGGACTCCAATGGGGAACGCTTGTGTGGATGAAGCCATTAAGTCTTAGGCCATGCAGCCCTTCAAAACACAGAGCTAACATTTTAAAAACTTATTTTGAATTCCTATGGGTATATAGTGCTATAAAATTTGAGAGAGAGCACCCTAGTAGGGTGCTTTATCAAAATGCAGTGCGGCCTTATCATGTGTGTAAACGCCCTACCACATGCGATAAGGGCCGCATCTCGGCGATGATATTTAAATGAGGGGAAGGGGAGGAGGAGTGTGGGCGGGGTTTGGGCGGTGTTATGTCCCGGCAGCCCTGAGGGCGATCGATGTTTTCCACATTATCGCCAGCAGCACCGCGGGAAATAACTGCACCTTTCCCTGTGGCGCTATGGGGGCGAAAGTGTGCCTGCCCGCCCACAACCACGGAGGGCGAAAACGCACCACCGCGATGCGGCCGGCTGCACTATTTTGTCCCCTGCCCCTGTTTTTAGTGCGGCTCATAGTTCTGCTGTAAATTAAAGCAGAAGGATGAATCTAGTTATAAGTTAGCTGAATTTTGAGTCAAGTTGATCACTGCTTTCAAACAAATGGTCTGCATTCTGTTCACTTGTGACCAGGAGGGAATAATGCACTGAGCTGATCTATGACGTTTGAAGAAAGCAGATGGCAAATCTTTGCTGTTGGCAGCCTGGCTTTCGAAAAAATATCAAAACTGGGAAAGAATAATGCAGCAAAGCCAACTGCAGCATTAGGGAAATATATAAAAATATGTTACACACCTTGGTGTTCAGCTCAAGACGATAGTAGCTCCAATCATGGTTCAATAAGTATTGCACTTTTTTCCTGGAAAGAAAGTTGTTGGTTCTCAGATCCAGAGCCATCCTTGTGGGGGAGGGAAGGATGGAGCAGGGGGAATCAGGTCAACTGTCCAGTCCCCCACCCTAAGGTAGCTCAGATCCCTGGAACTGGCAGTAGGATTCAGTCTCGGCACGGTCTCTTCCCACTTCCCACCCTCCAGTTGCAAGCATGAGATGGCAGCATTTTAACTTGCTCTACCTCCTGTGTCACAATCGTGGCAATGGGAAAAGCACAAGAGAGAGGCACCACTGGTACTTTTCTAAGATTTAGATTCAGGAAACCTTGTCATGCGCTGCTAAAGTAATACATAAAGTGGTTAATAGGAGAGAAAAAAAAGAATAAAAATATATAATAGTGGTATCAATAATTTAAAATGATAGGGTACAGGATGGTTAATAGCATAGGCAAGTGCCAGCTTCTGGTGCTGTTCTGTATTATCCCCGGTCACAGAATAAAGTGCTGGTGACCCAACTCTATTGACCAGAGCCTTGCAGAGAGCAGACTGGAGCACAGGAGACCTAATCTGTTCCTTAACGCAGCCCCTCCCGTCCTGTTATTTCCCAGGGGCTGATGCAAAGGGGGAAAAAAAGCACACAAGTACCAGCAGAACAAAAGTGTTGTTGCAAAGGATTATTCCATGTATCTATCTAGTGCTACTAATATTTCTCCTTTCTGTACCCCCTGTACCCAGTGCTGCTGTGTAAGTGGAGGTAGACATTCAGAGAGAAATGATTAAGTAAGTTAGACTTATCCGGCTAACTTGCAAGAGATATATTCACAGCAGCACGGCTATGCGGCTGAATATCCCCAAATAAGTCACTAGTTAGCTGGCTAAGACTTATCCAGCTAACTTTAGACCTGCTATTGAGCAGGTCTGACTTATCCCGTTCAATTGACCAGGTAAGTAGCTGCTCCCTGAAACACCCATTTTCCACCTACCACTCAGCCAACCATGAGAGGCGCTGACTGGCTCTCCCCTAGAGAGCACGTCAGCTCTCTAGGGGATGGGGGAAATGCTTACTGTTCCTGAATGTAACACATCATGAGCTACTGCCGAAAAGGCGCGAACGAACTAAATAAATAAATGCAGACCCTTCAAAATGACAGAGCGAACATGTTTTTTTTTCAAGAAACGTATTCAAGGAGCAGTCTGGTGTAAGGCATCGTCTATGCGTTTCGGACTGACTCGATCTTCTAAGGGTCTGCTAGACCTGCAACGTCATTAGAATGAATCCTTGCACCGGCCTTGCCTCTTGAGCGAAGGTTTGACTTTGCACCATCAGACGTCTGCCTCAGCCTCTCCTGGCGCATATAAGTAGCATTGTGGCACGATACTGCCCTGCTTTGATATTTAGCTTGGAAATAAATTGCATTATAATCGCCCTAATTTCCTCCAAGGCGGAATAAATTGCTTTCAGCGATTTAAAGGAGGGGCGAGGCCGTTGGAGTAAGTTTCGAGCCTTCCCTGCTGCTTGTAAGCCCCAGAAGGCACGCGAGGTCTCGGCCTTCCTTTCGCGCCCCCTGTTTTCCTCCAGATTCCTTATTTAAAGCAGTAATTTTTTTTTTTTTTTTGCTCGGCGGAAACATTTTTTGTTTGTTTTTCTTTTGTGTTTCAGGGAAGCTACAAGAGTAGTCACCCCATCAAAACTCACGGAGCCCAGAACCACAGGCACTTACTGTACGAGCGCTGGGCTCGATGGCGGATGTGGTACAAATATCAGCCACTGGATCTAATCAGGTGCGGAAGGAAGCTTTGAGAAAGCTGAGTGAGAATAAGCTTTTCAGAAAAGCTAAAATTTGGGTGTTTTCATTGCTCGCCAACCTTATTGATACCTTTCACTTTCGGACACCTGATTAAAATTCAGGACATTTGGGGTGTACTGCAATTATTCTGACGCGCATTCTGCCGCGCAGTTCACTGTTCGACATAAGTATAAACACGAAGGGGATGGGCCCAAGAGCTGTTGTTTCTCATTTTGGGGCCCGATTCACTCAAGGCTTTTCCCCCCATTCTGTGGCTATGGGATGGAAGCTTAGAAGTGAATTTTAAAAGCCCAGCGGGCACCAAAAACGGGAGATGCCATGTGCATGCGAGAAATGCACGCACCCAGTAGGTTTTAAAAGCCGCCGGCTTGCGTGTACATCTCCCGAGGCGCGAACATCTCCCTCCCAATCAAAAAGGGGGTGTGGCTTGGGCATGTTCCGGGTCGGGACCAAGAGATGTGCGCACACATACTTAAGCACCTGGGCGCGCTCCCAGGTCCAGTTCTGCGTAACTTTACTTCTGCTATTGAGGAGTATAACTTTAAATAAAAAATGAAACAAAAAGCCATTTCTGAGGCATTTAAAGGATGTAGGGGTACCTAGATGGACTGCACGCTATTAAATCGGGTGGGTTGGAGGATCTAGTGCTACACTGGGCAAATTGGTGGATGAACCGGTGAAACTTGTCATGGTGTGAATGAGCGCCAGCTATAAAATTCCCCCGCTTGTGTGGCGCATACCCTGGTTAGATGCAGTAGTGAATGCAAAATAGGACGTCCACGTATGCGCGCCCAGGCTGTTTTATAACAGACGCATGGATAGCTGCATCCCTGGGTATGGCGCCGACACGTCCCTTTGAAAGTTATCGTCCATGTGAATCACGACTAGATCTACTAAAGGGCTTTTCCCATCTTGAGTTATTGGGAAAAATGCTTAGTACATCTGGCCCCATAAAGGAAATCCTTGCTAATTATCCAATTCATAGAACGGGGCAATAGCATCCATGAATCAGGTCCTGTGATTAGTATGATTATGGAGGGATGCTATTTTCAAATAGTACGAACTATTTTCTGAAATAAATAAAAATGAACAAAATGCAAATAAAAAGCCCATAAAATGAAAAAACAAAAAATGATCTGGAAATGGATAAAATGAAACAAAGCAAAAAAACAATTTCCCATCACATCCCTACTATGGACTTTATTCTGCAAAATTCATATGTGTGAAAAAATTATGAATATAATCAATCTGTATAAGGCAAAGGTGGATATATCCACCATCAACACAGTTGATGGTGGATATATCCACCATCAACTGTGTTGATGGGCACCAGTTGTGCCCATCAACACAGTTTTCTGTTAACTGTATATCCCAAGTTAGACTACCCCTTTTTTTAGCCATTCCCTATATTTATTCACGTTATTTTGACGAGTTATTGTTGTCTATGTAATATTTATTTATGTTCTTATGTTCAGAAACTCTGTTTATTGTAACGCCTTAACCGCGACAGTTTTGTTCTATGGAAACCGACCTGATTTGATACTTGTATTGAGAAGGTTGGTATATAAAAATCCTAAATAAATAAATAAATAAATATCCCATTCTGTGCCAATATCACTTCTGCAGCACGAGATAAAATGCAGCGGGATGAATGCGTGCAGACATATTTGTCCATTTATATGACCCAACAGTTTTGCAGAACTGAGGTGAGCGAGGATGGCCGGCTGTAGGCAGTGGGTATTAATCGCTTGCTTTAACCCACAGGAGATATTTTGGTGAAAAGATCGGCCTGTACTTCGCTTGGTTGGGTTGGTACACTGGAATGTTGATCCCTGCTGCATTGGTTGGCCTTTTTGTCTTTCTCTATGGGTTATTCACCATGGAATCCAGCCAAGTAAGGTAAGATATCCATACGATACAAAATCCTTCTAACAAGTGCACCATAACTCATGACGTCTGATTAGTATGGCCGTGCTTTTTAAGGAGCATGATGGTAATGTTTTCTATTGAAATCTTCTTCCCGTGTTTTCTTGACTATTGTAAAACAAACTCTCCACGAGTTTATAGGAAATGTGTCAGTCATTTGTGATCTCATAGTTTTCAGACTAAGGAAGTCTGTCAATCATATCCAGTCTTATTCCTAGTCTCTTTTTTGTCAATTGCTCTTTATATTCTTTAAACCTACTGATGATATTTGACAATGCAAATATGATAAAGACATTAATATGATGGAAGGGTATAAATAATGCACAAGAGGCAAATATTTTTGTGGAAAGGAAATTCTAGAGCGTTAGGTCATTATATATGAGGCTCCCAGGTGGTAGAATCAGGAGGACCATCTGAAAATATTTCTTCATAGAAAGAGTGGTAGATGCACAGAATGGACTCCCCAGAGAGGAGGTAGTTGGGGCAAAACCAGTAAATATAATTCAAGAAAACTTGGAATGAGCACAGATGGTGCTTAGCTGTGAAGAAAAACCCAAAATCAACTGGAGTATATGGCATGCACTAGAAAATTAATTGGGCAGACTAGATAGACCTTGGGATCCTTTCTATTCTCCGTTTCTATTTTTCTATGTCTAATTTACTTTTAAATACTGAAGGATGCCAGCAGTAGGACTCAAATTAGAAGACTTCTTGAACAGTAGGAATGAATACTGTAAATATTTTTGGTTTGCTTTTTTTGTGCATTTGACTTGGTAATTTGTTTCATTCGGTTCAGGAACATGGTGGGGGAGGACGTGGTCACTGTCAGGGTGCTGCTCATGCTGACAGTACTGTGAGGGGGGACCACTTTTTCCTTCATTGTATTCTTACTGCCCCTCTGCCTCTGATGTGCCCATTCCTGCACCACAGCCACCAGCATCTCCTTCTAGTGAATTAGACTTTAGGACCAGAGAGCAAACCTCCCCTTTACCTGTTGATCCCACAGTGTGGCTAATATGTAAGAATCCAGCAGGGGAAGAGGTTGGAGCTGCAAGGAATCCATGAACACCAGCATCTCTGGCTTCAGCCTCTGTTCCTGCTGGAGGCCCTCTAGGAATCTGGCTATGGGGATGACCTTGCCCGGGATGAATTTTCTATAACTCAGGTCCTCCACAGCATCCTGAAAGGGCTTCAGGATTTGTATCCTCTGTATTATGTGTAACCAATCCCAAAACCCCAGGAGGCAATTCACACCTATTTTGGTTTACAGAGACAACTCATCAAGGGCTGTCTGTTGCTCTTTACAATACAGTTCTTGCAACTGTGTTGGACCTGAAGAAAACTGGAGTCCCAGTAATTTGTGATATATCTGTGGTGTTCCCCGATTTTGTCCTTGAGGACCCCAAATGGGTTGGGTTTTCAGGGTATCCCTAAGGAAAATGCATGAGATTGATTTGCATACAATTGAAGTGGCAATCCTGCAATGCTATCTCATGCCTTATACAATGTATATCATAGTATAGGTATGTCTGTCTCTCTCTCTCTCGCTCTCTCTGTGTATATATATATATATATATATTTATAAATATTATAACGAGAGAGAGCGAGAGATACATACACAAACACACACATACAAACCCACAAATAATTATATCAGAACCTTTAGTGGAAGAAGAACACAGTAGGCAGGCACAAATGTGCAAGATGGACCAAATGAGCCTTCTCTACCAAAATCATCTATGTTTCTATATATATTGTATGAATAATAACAATTCCCCCTGGAAAAGTATTCCAGTCTGGTTTATGTTCTGGTTTGGAACAATAATCTTACTCAACAATATTTTATTTATTTATTAGCTTTTATATATCGACATTCATGGGTACATCATGCTGGTTTACAATATAACTGAAGGAGGAAATTACAAAAAATCCAGGGTGGGGGGAGAGGGAGCAGATAGCAAGAGAGAAGGGGCGAGAGAAGAGAGGGGAAAACAGGAAGAGGAGAAAAGGAACAGTACCTGATGGAAAACAACAGAAGAACATAATAAGTAGCATTGCAAATTATACACTCAGTAAGGGATTGTGTATAACCTTATACACTGTGGATAACCTTATATAAATTATACACTCCAAAAAGTATTATATACAATAATAACAAAAAGTATTATATACAGTAATATACATTATCTTTAACTAGTACATACAGGAGACACTATATATGACATTACAAATTATGCGTTCAGAAAGGCAACAATATAGACTAGCAGGGTCGCTATAGGGAAAAGTAAGGTTTAAAGGATAGCAGAGGGGGGTAAATAAAAGGGGTATAAAAGGGTTACTGTTTTTCAATGGTTTGATAGCCCCATAGAGCTATTTCAATTCATTGAATCTGATAACTGAGATGTCTATGCCCTCTACTGGTCTGGTGAAAGAATTGAAAGTTTTCATATCGCTATGAAGGTTCAGAGAGATAATCCCACCAGTCCATAGTGACTGCACGGTACTTACAGACGTTTGACGGCTGCACAGTAATCCTTACCAAGGATTGCTGAGAGAGAATGGACATGTACGTGGAGTACCAAAACCTAAAATGTGATTTGGTAACAGCTAAGGATCACTAATCCCATGTGATCTGCCATGTGGTCTGAAACAGTGTTCTATGTAAAACATACAATAATCATCTAATCGGAATTGTTACTTTTTGACTTTGTCTTGCTCTTTTGAGGTGCCAGCTCAATCAGAACCAGATCTGGGATCCGGAACCATAACTACCCGGGATATCCCTTCCCACCCTTTATTTTAGTCCATTCATTACAGTCTCGTCCAGAATCTTGCAATCACGCACCCCTATATCTGGCCACTGGGTGGCACCATTTCACAGTGACTATGACCCCCCCCCCCCCCCCCCCGCGCGATGCCTCCACAGCATCCCCAGCCCCGGCTGACCCAAGGATTGGACGACTTTGGCCGGGGACTGAATCCAGGGACTTCTGCATGGCGTTGCACAGCAATGCACTGAGCCACCGGGACTGACCACATCACAGTTTTCGGTACTGAGGTGTAATTTCAGCCAATCATCTTGCACCCAAGCTTGGGGTAGGCATTGTTTGGCTTTAATAGAAGACACACCCAGCATTTCTTTCATATTTTTTTTTAAGGGTTAAGAAACATGAATTTGATGGTGAAAGAATTTAGCTCTAATCCAATAGGTTCTAAACGAAGACAAGCAAGCCTTCCAGTAGGGGCATTTTGGAAGAGGGAATTATTTTCCAAATGGAAAGGTTTCTTTGTGCAAGAGTGCGCCACGTAGCGGGAGCTATCTACCATTATAGGCAAAGATATCTAATGGAAGGAACTGGAAACTCTCTGATAGTGGGATCCCGCTGCTATCTTCAGCCAGCTCTTAACACCGGAGCAGATCTCCCAGTGGGCAGGATCTCTCATACTGTGCTTACTCTGCTCTGGAGAGTTTGGCGTTCCATTTAAGACCCAAAAGCGTGCTGCTGATTTTTTTAATTTATTTGTTTTATTTTTAATTTTTCATTCTTTTTTTAATTGGGAAAGCAAAGAAATCTGCGAAGCAAACGAGACCATCATGTGCCCCATGTGTGAACGGAACTGCACGCTTCAGCGGCTGAATGAGAGCTGCATCTATGCAAAGGTAGGCCTGCTCCGGGCTGGGGGCAGATTCGCTTTCTGCAAGGTGAGGCTTAAAATCTCCCTTAAAATGGAAATCTCCATGTTCCTTCTTTTTTGCATTTGTTTGAAACATAAAATTATTTGCATCAGGTATCCCGTTTTGGATGCATTTTCTACTAGGCTCAAAGTTTGCAAATTGATTTTTCTTAATCTAGAGACACCTTAATTGGTTATACAATTAACTGTTTTAATTTCTATTAAAAGTTCCTTTTCATTTTTTGGCAGTGCACTGCTATGTAAGTTATTAAGTTCCCCTTATTTTGCATTTCCAGTCTCTCAAGATTTGGTATAGGAAGGTGATAAAGGGATACAGCCCCCAAATTTTTCAGTTCAGCTCATTTTTTTTTTGTTTCAGAGTTTCGGGTGGGGATGTTTGGTTCGGTTTCAGTTCATTTAATGTTGTTCCCTTTCAGTCCATTTGCCAAACAAAAAAAAAAAATGTTAAACTGGTGAGCATAGCTGCATCTTTCCAGGCCAAAAAATTAAGCCGGGCCTAATACCTGGATCATTTAAATAGGGGGGTGCAGGTCCCAGCCAGGCCGGCTTTGAGGCTAGTCATATTTGGTTTTTGGCCCAGAGAGGCCCAGCCAGGGTTCAGGTATTTTTGTAGGAGGCTATTTTCAGTTTGTTCCGTTCCGAATGTTTGCTGTGCTTTCGGCCCTTGTTAGCAATGAATGCACCTTCCTAGTAGCCCAGGACCCATGAGAGCAAATGTTTTTGTTCTAGAACATAAGAACCTGCCATGCTGGGTCAGACCAAGGGTCCATCAAGCCCAGCATCCTGTTTCCAACGGCGAGCTCCCCAGGGAGTTCTCCTTTCTTCGTGGATAGAAGGACTCAAGCCATTGAGGATTCAGCTTCCAAAGAAGCAGCCCTGTGTGATCGGAAGATCACAGGGGAGTCTTCTGCTGGCTGCGCCTAGTCAGAATCGTCTTCCTTTACAGTACTGGGAACTAAGGCTCAGATCGGAGTCTGGAGCAAAATAAATAAAAAAAAATAAAAAAAAAAATCCTTCAAGTTATTTTGTGCAGTTTGGAAATGGATCACCTTTTTACCATAAGCATTTTTCTTGCAGTTTCTAGCAGGGAAAAATCTCATGGAAAAAGATTCATGTGAGGAAAATCCAACGTCCAATCCTTAAATTCAGTCCTTGAGGTAAAAGTCCCACAGTGGGTATTTTGCTGAAGATTCTGTTTGCGCATTTTTTTACATTTTTTTTTTAATTGTGGCTTTTTTTCTGTTTTTGAAATTTCAAGAAATTAAATCCTTGGACAAAAGATAATGCTGTTTCAAAACTGTGCAGACCTCACAGAGGGGTTGAATTAAGACTAATTTGAAAGTTGTGAGCAGTAGCATCCATCATCAGGGCTTGCCCTTTAGCCATAGATGTCATGTCAAATGCATGCGAATCCAAATGCCTTCTCCATGTGCTACCATGTGTCCGGTACATGTGTGTGTGGGGGGTGCTTTTCTGTGTAAAACTTTGCAGTAAAACAATTTGCAGGCTTTATTGTAGTATTGTTTCTCTACATTTGCCTGGAACTGAAATCTGGTCGGTGACCCCCCCATCCCAAGGCACCCTCAGTGCCAGTGCTATGCCACCCACTCTCTCCACCGTCCCCCACAGACCTCTGCACCCATCCCATCACCCGAAGCTCATGAGCTTCGCCCCAGTGACAGTGTCCTCAGTGTAGTGAGTGAAGGCACCGTGTTAGCCTGTACCTGCAGATCCCGCCCCCCCCCCCCCCCCCCCCCCCAGAAAGAAGCCCGGAGGAGACAGAACCTGTAAATGTGGGCTGGTTTAAGCACCATGCATCACCGGAGCGGAGCCATTGGTATCCAGGTTAAGGAAGGTGCAGGATGGAAGGGTTCAGACGTCCAGGCCAGAACTGGCAGTCCTCAGGGACTTTGCCTCCCCACCCCCGCCAATTATGCTATCCTAGCTCTGTGTATAAATCCAGGCCTGAATTTGGTCTTAAATGATAAATAAACTTCTTTATTTATGTACATTGAGTGGATATTATTGTTATGTACTTTCCATTTATTTGTATGATCTCATTTGTAAGTGAAATTTTTGCAATTTAGTCACACTATTTATTTTATGGTATGAGTGTGGAGTGAATGTGGTTGAATTTTACATGATTAACGTGATATGTTGATTAATAAATGTGATTATGTATAGTGAGAATTGTGTGACTCTCACTTATTGTATTTGAGCTGATTTATTTATTGCCAGTAGTTCTAGTAAGGCGACCGGCATTGCAGGGATACTATCAAACACATCTCAGAAGAGAGATGAAAATGGTTGTTGTTTTTCTGCTCTAATGAACCTGAAATTGGAAAGCTAAAATTCATTAAGACGTGTCCTAATGTGTGTTATTGCACTTCTAAAATACTCTGGGACCAAAAAACTCCAAGATTCTGCTTTTATAAAACAGTATTGGCCTTCAGTTAATTTTACTCTTGCATTCACCTGACCCAGCTAAAATTTCATTTTAGACTCAGCACCCTATTGATTTTAATGTTTTGACTCTCAGACATCTCTTAAGCCATAAACACCTTCAGCCAATTAAATTGGTGTGAGAAAAATTGCTAAGTTGTGATTACAGCATGCCAGGCTGTGACCATGGCTACCAAGAGCCCAGTTCAATTGTTCCGGCCCAGTTCCTACATCCCTCAATGAGGAGATCTGCAAACTACAGATATCTGACTTTGGCCAATCCAGTTTTCCACTTTCCATCTAGACTGGGGCAGTGCTGTGAGGAATGAATGGGGATTGGATAGCAATCGCTACTCAATTAATGGAGCACCTTCTTAAACCGAAATGTGGCATGATTTTCAAAAATAGGACCTGTGACCTATATTTATCACCACTTTTTCAGCAGTGCTTTCCATTCTACAGCGAACCACCATTAAGATCTCTCATTCTTGTGCAAGTCAATATATATTTTTATTTTCTTCTCAGATGACGCATTTGTTCGATAATGGAGGAACTGTCTTCTTTGCTATTTTTATGGCAATATGGGGTAAGTGCACGTTCCATCATTGGATAGCTGATCCTACCTTTGCCTTTTCAATAATGTTTCTCTTATAATAGGATGTGATCCATCACAATATCTGTTTCCCTGTCATGGCAAAATAATAGCAATAACTACCATTCAAGCCTTAAGGTCTACTGGGAACACACACAATCAACTTGAGGTGGTACAGTTACCACCATGCCAACAATAAGTCAGTCAGTGTCCCTCTAATGATAGGACCAGATGTACTAAGCATTTTCCCCATGGACACAAAATAAGAAAAAAATGCGTACACTTGATGCAATGAAACATGAAACCTTTGAATTTCTTTTGTCTCTGTTGGTTCAAAGAATAAAACTCATTTTAGACTCAAGTTATTGTCTAGAGACAAAATAATACAAAGGTTGGAAAGTTTTCCTTCCATGGCTGGTTCATCGAACAAGGGCGTAGCCATTGTCGAAGGGTCTCATCGAATGTCAGCTGACATCAGATTCCCAGCCTCACGTTACTGTGCGGAAGCTGTGTGGGTAGAAGGAAATGGGATTTTAACCCTTACGCTGTGCTGATATGAACCGGGATTCACAAAGCAGTTTCAAAGGCTTCAGTCCTGAACAGCAACTTCTATCTGCCTACAAGCACTCCAGCGTGAAATTCTGGTTGTCCTTATGCCAGCCTAGAATCAACAAATAAATAATCTCAGGCATATTGCTGAGTTGTATGTAAATTGAAGTTATGCAAAGTGATGGCAAAGTGTTTTGCTTTTCTTGTAGTGGAAGCTTTTCAAAACTTCCCTCACGGGGTCAACTTTCAAAGAGATTGGGATCTAACTCCAAAGCAAGGCTCCTAAAGTTAGCCCTTTTGACAGTTGATGTGCTGTCCCTAAATTTAGGTGTCTAGATTCTTTAGGACCCTAAATTTAGTACCCTAAAATTTGGGTGGTTACAGGGGTAGATTTAGGTGGGAATGGGAACAATACGCGCATAGCACTGATTTTCAGCAGTAGGCACCTAACTGAGGCTTCTAAATCTAAGCAAATGAATTTCAGGCCTAAATGCAGGAACCTAAGTTTTAGGACCATAAATTTAAGTAAATTTTCAGCCAAAAATTTTGGGCCCCTAAGTTCAACTGAAAATCTGCCTAAAGTTAGGCACCTAACTTGGGGACTGAGCATTTTTTGAAAATGAACTCCATAATGTCTAATTTATTTCAAAGCTCCTCTCCAGGATGTATCCAATGGTAGACTTCAACTAGTGCCAACCATTTTCAACAATCCCTCCACATAGATCTATGTACGGCTCTCTCAAATATTTATTCTCAATCTTTCCTTGATGAACACCCCAAATATTTCTAAATTCCCTGGATACATTAAACAGACTGTTTCTTTTATGAGCTTTGCTGCTCTTCCTTGACCTCACAAAATGTCATCCGTAGTTTTCTGGTACTGAGGGACCCAGTATTCCAGATAGTACAATTAGTTCAAAATAGTGCAGCTCGCTTATTATCTGGTACCTCCATTCGCAATCACATTACACCTATTTTACATTCTCTTCACTGGTTACCCATAAAATACAGGATAAAATACAAAGTACTCTCAATCATTCACAGCTTAATTTATAACTCTTCCTCCACCTGGCTTTGCACCTTACTCCGCATTTACAAACCCACCCGACACTTAAGATCACTTACTCAAAATCTCTTAGACATTCCATCACCACGACAGGCTAGATTAGACATTACCAGGAAAAGAGCTTTTTCAGTAGCAGGACCATCCCTCTGGAACTGTTTACCCAACCCTCTCCGCTTAATATCAAATCCTTATCATTTCAAAAAAGCTTTAAAAACATTCTTTTTTTCAACAAGCATTTAATACTCCTACTAAGCATTTCCCCGATCAAAGATGAAGCTCTCATCTTCCCAAAACTCACCCATCAGACACATATTACCTCAACTTCTCCTCTATCATCCCATCTGCTTTCTTCCTAGGATATTTTAATCCAATAAGTTGCCACCCCCTTCATCCCTTTTACCTTCCCTATTCTGTTTACCCATGGCATGTTACCATTATTATTATTTTTTAATTAATAATTTCTTTTAGCTAGCAATTATCTAGCTACTTAGCTAAATTTATGTATTTTATGTTTATTTTAGTTATATTTTATTTTTATTTTTACTTTATTTTAACCTGTTGTAAACCGTTTTGATAAAATTTTATTTTAAAAAGCGGTATATAAATACTTTTAAATAAAAATAAATAATAAAATAAATGAGGCTTTGCCAAAGCATTCCCCAGTGCTAATACCACGTCCTTTTTCCTACTTCTAGTCCAAACTTTCTGATGCATGTATGCCATTAATTACCCCTATATTGTCATTTTTAGTCTATTATCTAACTGGATAATTATCTATTTCAGAGCTACAAGTTCCCCTAACATCTCTTCCCAATTAATAACTCATTCAATCACTTTAAGTTACTCGCCTTTCCTATAAAAGTTCCAAGTGGGCTACTAGCATTTCCTCTTTACGTGCTTGGCCTTAGCCTGTCTACTGAATTTCATTTGTCCCTAAACAGTCTGTTCTCATGGTTCCCATAACCTTTCCGTTGGATCACTTGCTATGAGGTCCATACTCTGTAGGCCGGGCAATGGACCAAGTTATCCGGCTAACTTGTCCCATATATTCGGAGGCCAGGCCCTCCCTGGTCCCTCTCTCCAAAGCCTAAAAATTCCTGCCGGGAGCGGGGTCTGCACTTACCTGCTCCTGGCGGGTAAGTCGTTTACGCTTTGACAGATTGTTTTGAATGTTTATTTTTGGCATGTTTGTTTTATTATTGTTTGTAATTATTATGTATGTTATCATGTGCATTGCTTGAAGCTCTTGCACAAAGCCATTAAAACATTTTAATAAAACAAAACCAAACAAGCTGCAGTGGACCTGACCGGGAACGGGTGAGTGCAGACCCATTCCCGGGGGGGGGGGGGGGTTTGAGACTTCAGGAAGTTGGGAGGGTGGGGGATGAGGCAGGGCTCTGATTTACATGGCGGGGGCGGGGGCGCCTGACCTCTGTAATAGATTATAATTGGAGGAAAGGGTTTGGGGGGGCCAGCAGTGATCCCAGGACATTTTATTGTAATTAGGGGGACGTAGGGTGGGGGATGCAAAGCCTGTTAGGGCATCTGGGAGAGCGAGAGGAAATCATTCCACAGGCCCCTTGGGTTCTTCTTTTTGTATTTTTTTTTTTGTCCAAATCGCTACTTATTCGCATATCTTTTGAAGACATATGGATGAGTAACAAGTTAGTTACCCGGCCACATAGGGCCGGAGAACTTAGAAAATGTAAATGGCTATATTTAAACATAGTTGGGTTTTCAAGTTATCCAGCTACATGGAAAACCGTTTTGAAAATCTCTGTAAAATATTTGGAAAAACTTTTTTTTTTTTTTTTTTTTTTTTTTGGCATATCGGTAGCTCTTGAAAGTTTTCTTAATTAGCAAGAAAAGTAGGAGAGTAGGATTTTTATTTTATTTATTTATTTAAAAACTTTTATATACCGGTATTAGTATGCATACATCATACCGGTTTACAATGTAACTTTAAAGGTAGAAATTACAATGAACAGGGAGGGCGAACAAGGAGGAGTATACAAAGAGCAGGAGGTGGAGGAATTAAAGCAATAAATAAAAACTGCAACGGACTATTTACAGGAATATACAAGGCGTAGGCAAGATACTTGCAGAAGTCGGTGTACTTAATCAGGGTAGGCTTGTCGGAAGAGCCATGTTTTAAGTTTTTTTCTGAACTTGGCGTAACATGGCTCTAGCCTGAGAGTGGTAGGGAGGGTGTTCCATTGTTTAGGGCCTGCAATGGATAGTGCACGGTCCCTAGTAGAGGAGAGGTGGGCTTTTTTCAAAGGGGGAATGGAGAGGGTGCCTTTGTTGACAGTGCGAGTGGGTCGTTCAGTGCGTATAGGACGAAAGGGTTCATCCAACCAATTGGAATTGTGCGAGTGGATGGACTTGTGCACTATGGTTAGAATTTTGAAGAGAATTCGGGATGCGATGGGGAGCCAGTGGAGTTCTTTGAGTATTGGGGTAATGTGATCAGCTTTCCTTGAGTTGGTGATGACCCTGGCGATGGCATTCTGGAGCATTTGTAAGGGCTTGGTGGTGGAGGAGGGTAGGCCAAGGAAGAGGGCATTACAGTAGTCCAGCTTTGAGGAAAGGGTGGCTTGGACGACGGTGCGGAAGTCATGATAGTGGAGGAGGGGTCTGAGTTTCTTCAGGATGTGAAGCTTGAAGAAACCTTCTTTGAGGATGGAGTTGATCTGTTTTTTGAGATTGAGTTGTTGATCTATGATTTTTGCCATCTCTATGGCGTAGCCCAGGCTTACGGCTATTCAGTGTTTGCATGGGCAGCATGGGAGATGCAGAGCTCCGTACAGCACTGTGTGCGCGTTGAGTAGCGCTGTAGGAGCGCTATATAGTAGTAGCAATAGTACTTTTCTATGGGAAAAGTAATGTGTTAGTTCAGTGAGCTTTCCTCTCCTAGATCTGACACATCACATAACAAATCCCAGAATGTGCTGCATCGTTGTGACTTCATCGTGAGCAGCGTGCTGCAATGCAGCTCCTGTCTGAGGCAGAACTCCTGTGCTGGCTAAGCATTGTCTGATCGCTTTCCCGGGATACTCCTGGTGGGGCTGTACCGCTTTGCGCAATAGAATAGCGCATGGGCTCGGCCAATTTTAACATCATGAGCAGTGCAGGGAGGAGCAGGAATTTCCCCTGCTGTATTTCTTTCAGATCGATGCAAATGTGACCCTGGAAAAGCAGCAGAGAAAGTTCTAATCTTCACCGCAGTGTCCATCCTTTGTACCTAACCCAAGCAAGGAAGTTTTGCATTTGGGGTGTGCATTTGTTTTCAAACGAAATGAAAAGCATGACAAAAGTCTCATATTTTGCTTTATTTCATTGTCTCATTTGAGAAAATCGACAAAAAAAAATAAATGCAAAATCCCACTGCTGCCTTCCCCTAAGCTCGCCCTCCCCACTCCCTTGGGCCTTTGGCAGGGGTCTACGACAAAGAAAGGGGCAGGAGTGAGCCACAGTCGTTTCTGCCTTTGAAAATAGCAGCAGTGCCATTTGGTTTTACGGCCATGGAGCAAACAGCTGAAAACCAAAATGGCGCCGGTGCAATTTTCCAATGGCAGCTGGCAGAGCAGAAGCAACTGGGATCTGCCATTTTCATTAGTGGACACCCCCACGGAAGGGTAAGTCTGGTCAGGGGAGGTGGGGGGGGAATTGTTTTGTTTCATTTTTTTTTCTTTTTGTGTTTGATTTTCTTTTTTTATTGAATGTTTACTTTGGTTCAGCAAATGAACCAATCTAAAACAAACATTAAAAGAAACCCAAATTTAAAAAACAAACACATCCTGAAATGAGAATACAAAAAAATGAAAAAAAAAGTTTATTCCCTGCACATTTTTTTGCATATTCACACTCTCTGATTTCTATCCATACTGAAGCTGAATTGCATTTTTGTCTGATGAATGGGCACAAACTGTCCCAGAACTTTCTCAAAGCTTTACCGCTAAAAAGGTGATCCTTCTAATGACAGACAGGTGCAGAATTTAATTCCATTAAATTTCTGGGTGGAATGTAACATGCACTTTGGCAAGAGAATATTAAAACATTTGAGGTACCTTTGCAAGAAACTTTAATATGTAGGTTGTGCAGGCTAAAAAAATAACATGCTCTGTAATAAGGACGTCTTCCTTATTATCACAATGGAGCACCAAACAGAGTGTCCATGCATTAAACTAAAGGAACATGCAAATGAGGCTATAACATGTGCAGGATAATTAGCTTCGTATACTTTCCCTCCATGCTATTTATTGAGTGCTTGCTAACGGCACACTGCTTAATACCTGCCCCAGACCAGTTGATAACTTATTAACGTGTACGCTACTCAGAAGACATGGCTAACTGTGAACATGAACCCACTGTGCAAGAGAGAACACTGTCAAACTGTGTACCCATAGTCCCTTGAGGTTGATCCCCCGCCACTACATTTCTCCATTTAAAAAAAAAAACAAAAAAAAACCACATAGACAACACATACTTTCCCCGTAATTCTGACATACACGGATATGAAGCTCACAATATACAAGACATAGACGTTTCATAGTGGGGTGTAAACAGTCTCTAAGGTATTGGCATGAATGCCAGATTCACTGCTGTGGTTAGTCTGGCCATCAAGGTTTGACCATGAACAGCAGTTTGTTTGTTTGTTTTTTAAGGGGGACCCAACACCACTGCCTGGCTAGTCAAAAAAAAAAAAAAAAAGTAAGGGACATCCTTCCAAGGGGCTTCCCCCAGGGACAAGTGACTAGCCAGTGGGCTGCTCTCATTCCTTGCCCCCCCTCCCCAATATGAAAAAAAAATGTTTTGACAGGACACCACCAAAAGAGAGGAAAGCTGGAGGAGGGGGAGAGACAGAGGAGTGAAGGAGGAGACTGAGAAAACATACTGACACTCGCTCGAGCACTTCAAAATTAAATTCACATTTATTTACACAAAGCAAATGAATTTCCAAGCAATAAAGTCATCCCAGAAAAAGGCCTTTGCTGCCATTGACATTTTTAGTGTAGCCCAAGACATCTCTAGGCAGTCAGAGGCTCAAGAGCTTTTTATGAGCTTACCCATTATTTGGATTTGAGAGTAGAGCTCATCTCTGTGATCCAGAACATTGCACTGCCCATCTGAGTCAGGGAGGTCAGATTGCTCCATGATCTCAACCCTTCCATGCTCACTTCTCTCCCTCACTCCATTCTTTGAAGCCCTTTACCGTTACAGATGGTTCCGTTGTCTCCTCTCTCGGAATGCCGCTTTCCTTTTACCTCCTTTGCTGGAGTGTAATAGCTCTCCTACGTCTTCTCTTAACACTGACAAACAACCCCCATCTGCCAGGTATACCTTTTCGAAGCTACCATGAGGATCAAAGAGCTGAGCGTGATCCTGCTATTTAGCTTCCCGGCGTTTCCAGAAATGATAAATAGCATGAACCTGCTATGGAGGACATTTTTTTACTCTGCACATACTAAATCATTTGCGTCATTCGTTAAGTGACAATTTATCATACACGTTACATTTTTTTTTGGGAGTGCACGCTAAACCATTTTTGCACAATTTTTATTGTACATAAACAATCTGTCTGGCACGGATATCTGTGATTTCAGAATAACAATGTACAGGTAACGATGATAAGTTAGCTGGTTGCAAACCAAACCTGTGAAACATTAGAAAGGCATTCCTGAAATAACATACAAAGATGGCAAATGGTTTTTTTTGAGTCAAAATTCTTTCTCGGCCGCATTAAACTGAAGGATGACTTGATGTCATGTCGTCCATTGGAATGAAGTCATGCGAGCCTCCATGGTTGTGATACGATGACTCTTCCACAGCACTGGGATTATGGAATGCTGAATTTCCGTAGCTCAAGTCATAGGGATCCACTGCATTATCCAGTCGCAGTACTGAAAAAATGGATTTGGAGAGTTAGGAAAGAATGATCCTTTTAGATTGAAATTTAAATCTCAACAACATGCTTTTTAATTGGAAGAATTTGGAATCAAATTGGATGTCGAACCAGGTCTCTGAAATTGCTTTGTAGTGACAAACAACCCCCATTGTAAACATAACACCATTGTTATAGTTATGTTTACTATGCACCCCTGTTTTATGTGAACCAGCACGATGTGACTTCTGTCTCGAATGCCGGTATATAAAAATCTGAAATAAATAAATAAATAAAAATAGTGCCGAAAAGTGGAATATAAATCAAATAAATAAATAACATTTAAAAATCAAAACAAAATCACGTCCCCAAATTAAACTAAATGAACGTTTCCCACCTGCACACCCCAACTGTTCAGCAGGGTGGTATTGTATGCAAATATCTTGCCATTGTTCTCCTCCTAGCCAAGCTCACCCAAGCTGGCTACATCTTCATACAATGTGCAGAGCATCCCAATATCCCCTCTTCTATATGACCACATGGGCTGGATGCAGTTAAGCATCTGCAGTTTTCATTGGCCCTAACATTAGGCACTAAGGACGTGTATTCCTTTAAAACAAATTGCTCATCTGCACCAAAAATGGCCTTGACTGGAAAATACCTTAAAAATGTATTTAAAAAAAAAAAAAAAAGGCCTCCCTGGGACCTGTAGTCCCTTCATGTTTCTTTCTAAGACTTACCATGGCTTTCTGGGTGTTTTCAGGGCCTAGATCTACTCCAGCTGGGTTGAACGAAGCCCAGCCAGAATCTCCCTGGCCCCTTCAACCCCAAAGCAGTGGAACTCCTTGGCCCCCACTTACTCTTCCAATGGGTGTCCATGATAAAGAAGGGGCAGAATTGGTGCCAACTTGCTCCTCTCCTTCTCCTTTTAAAATTGGTGCCCTGAGATCAGCGCCTTTTTGGCATCACGACGGTGCTGATAGCAGAGCTAACCGACCCCCATTTTCCAGTGTGGGGCAGGAGCAAGCGGGCATCGTTCCTGCTACTTTCTCTAACCAGAGTCTTCACAGAAGGGATAAGAGAGCGCTAGGGAGATTTCTGGCCCTGGCAGATTTTTAGGCTCAAGAGGGAAGTCCAAGAGGCACAGGGAGGCCTCATTTTGGCTCATGTATTTGATTTGGGGTTTGTTTGGGGGTTTTTTTTTAATGTTTATTTCTCTTCGGCAAACAAACCAAATCAAAATACATTTTAAACGAACCAAAAACAGACAAAATAAAAACCAAAATGGAATCTGGGGGCCTGCAATCCCTGCTAGGTACTGCCAGGGGGGGTGCTGAAGTAAAGAGGGGCTACCACATTTTGTCTCCACCAGCACCTGCCAGAGCAGTTAGTGGGAAAAACTCGGGCCTCGTAATAGTCTAGGGAGCTCGCAGCTGATGTGGGTAATCAGAGACAGCACATGCCTTCCTTCCTCTGGAAAACAGAAGGGCCACACACTGAAGTGAGGGACAGCCAAGGCATGAACACTGCCATCTGATGGCAGGATCTTCCAGCAGCAGATAGTCCCATTCCTACGAGTTATCCTATCTCCATCGCCTCCTCGTTCATCCCCCTCCGTCGCCTCCTCAACATCATTCTTCCTCCCCCATCTCCTCCACACTTCCTGCCATTGCCGCTCGTTGGCCCTGTCCACCCAGCCCGGTAACTGCCACCTCCATCTACAGCAGCTGCAGGTATTGGGGGTGGCGGGCGCCCAGAGGCGGCAAAACTGCACCAACTGGGGGTAAAATATCTCTCTCTGCCCTTCTGCTCCATGCTACCATTGGCACTGATCCTTCCTCCAAAGAATAAAATCGCACACAAGAATGAACTCGCAGAAACTCTAAAGCAAAACACAAACAACTACTGGCTGCCTCTTTCGCCTTTTCCTTCCCTCCTGCCTCTCCCCCATACATTGCTCACTACAGCCCACGGACAGCCCTCTCATAGTGTCTGTGACAAATCTGCCGACCACGTCTGAAAGCGGAGTCTTTGGATCTGGCCTGCAGCTTTTCTGGAACCCAGAATCACCAAATTATCAGACTTTGCTTTGAATGTGTCAGATTTTTTGGAACTTTTACATTATGTAACACATTTCCCTATTTTTTTTTTTTTTTTAAGATTGCCACATCTATAGTCGGTGTTGCGTTGTGTGGTATTGAGATACTCTGAGTATTATTTCAGAGTGTCTCCTTGTTAACGGTTGTTGACTGCTTCCTTTACCAAATTCAGTATTTGATATTCTTGCAAGCCTTGACCAGTTCAGTGCTGAAATGTACTTTAAATATACGTAGAGCTGGCTAGATTTTACCTTAGGTTAAACTGCAGGAACATTCCAGTAATGGGAGGTTAAAAAGGCATGAGTGGTTTTGGCAATTGATAGGAGGGTCCATCCCCTAAAAGGTGGGTGGGTAAGTGGTCCAAGTTTTTAAAAGATGACTCAAGGAGTCACTGGAAATTGAGGTCGTGAGGAGCTGGTGAGAGGCAGCCATGGGTTCGGCTTTTGGGGTCTTCAGTATAGGAGAGACAGAGCCTTGTCTCCTGTTGTTAATTATTAAACACGAGATACCGCGTGTAAAAAACAGATTATCCAAGACGTTTACAGATAAAATGCAGAGATTATATAGAGCGCGTGCCTTGCTTTCTCCTCTGGTTGGTGATGAATTCCAAGAGGAGTTCACCCACAAAGATTCCAGAGGCTTTCTTTTCCTAAATTCAGTAGGAAAGAGGGATTTGTCTGGAAAACTGATTGCAAAGTCAGGTTTGTTCTTCTGTTTCCCTCGGGAGGAGCATTCCTAACTCCAGAAGGGGTCTGAGGAAGGGGAGATCTTTGGGAAGTTAAGGGAAGACTAAATCTTGTGCATGAGGATTGTATTTTGAGGGTGTGAAGCACTACCTGCTGTGGGATTTTATTTATTTATTTATTTATTGTATTATTGAATAGAAATTGTTCTCTCTCTCTCTGCTTTTGGAACACAAAACTTGGACTGTTTTTTTTAAGCAATGGGGCCCTTATAGGTTAGCCTGTCCTCCATAGCATGAATCCACATGTCTTTTCCAGACACGGTAAGGAGGGTACTTGGTAATCTCTGACGTATTGTCCCTCTGTGAAGGCGGCTGCTACACGTAATTGGTGCCTCAGCATTAATGCTGCTCACAAAAGCTATCAGTGGTCTGCAATGCTGCAAAAAGAATAACCCTAACAAACTCCCATGAACTGCATTGGTCAAATACCTGCATTTGCAAGGACGTTATCTGCCTGAGTTTTCCCATGTAACATAAGGAAATGGTCCTATAAAAAAAAAACACAATGGGGATTGACCCTGTGAATTAACCACTCAGTTTCTAGTGGCACAATAGGAGTTTACCATGGATAATACTAATGTATCCCTAATGATTTCTATACAACTATAGTAATAGTTTTATGTCAGAAATTTTAGCAGATGATGGTGATTGCCACCACAAAGAATCTTTCAGCATTTACATCACTGCAAGATTAGAAGAGGACAATAAGCTACCAGAGAGCGAAGACCCTCTCCTAGCCACCCCATAACAAAAGCTCCTCCTCCGGTCAGCAGCACACTCCTTTACCTGGCTCGTTCCGTATGTCTTCGTAGAGTCGTCGGTGGTGGAAGGAGTCCCCTTTCTTTAGGCCACACAGAAAGTACCCAACCAGGCCCACTAATGCAACTCCCAGGAAGGAGCCTATAATGGCACCAAATATGACTCCTGCGGAGCTATGGGAATCTGAAAAAACAGTGAACAGAATGAAGACGTTACATATTTGCACATGTGTCTTAACAAATTATGATCTATATCAGGAGGGGGTTTAGACTGACTCTAGAAACATTATTGCTTATGCATTCATTATTTTAAAATATTTTGTGGGAGATAGAGATTTTTTTTTTTTACACGGGTCACTTTGAATGAAAATTGAAACATTGGCCCGAAACTGAAATAGTGGAATCTCATTATTCTATAAAGGGTGTTTTGAAAAAGGTTCCTCCAAATTTTGAATGAATTTCGCACCTCCCCCAACCCACTGCCCGTCAAAGTTGAGGGCTAGCAGCCCAGTTTATTCCAGGGTCACGTTCGATACATTGGCTAAATTCTATTCATTTAGTATGCGTCTGAAAAACCCTAAAAACTGCTGTTACCCAGAGTCAGTGCCTGGGTGAGGGGCAGAGATGCTCGAATTTCTTCAAAGCAGTTTCATCTAACAGTTCAAGGCACTTGAAAATTTTCCGAGCACTCATCAGATTGGATTGCTGAACCTATTTGAAGACGTTTAAAGCAGATTCCGGACAATAACCAGGTTTCTGAAAGATTTTTCTTCAGATTTCCATGACTTGGTTGATTCGCTTTAGACTTATCATAAGTCTGAAGCAAATTTTGCCAATCTGCTTTAAATGTACTGGTAATTTCCTTCAAATAAGATGGTAAAATTCTGACAGATTTCCCCAGTGGATCGGGAGAAAAAAAAAATTCCATCCAACCTGAGCCACAGCAAAATTTGCTTGGTCTGAGTTCAACTTTGAATTATTTGCATGTGACCCTCTACCCCTCCATTTTTTACTGTCACTGACCACTCCTTATGCATATAACCGATGATAAAGTTCTAGCCATTAAAATGACATGGATTAATGCAGCAATCTGAGGGATTGCTATGGCCTACTTCCTGAAACCTGTAGGCAGCTGCATTTCTCTATTGTGAGCCAGGGGTCAGCTGCAGGAGGAGGACACGTTTTACATTTGAGCCCGGCTTGCATGACGGAGCTGTACAAATTGCGACAGCTGTACAAGTAACCAAATCACAGTGCTGGATGTGCATTGGTTTCATGAAGAAGGGGAAGAGATGATATCAGATCCCTGATGCAAGCAACAGGAATGGCATTCCTGGTGGCGGCATCTGACTGAAGGACCATACAGACCGTGGTAACATTTCGTTTAGTTTCATTTAACTGTAGCTACTGCATCGTGATGAAAATTTCAAGCGAGCCAGTTGGACACCCCCCCACCCCCCCTCAAAGTTCGCATCGTCTTGCCATCTGCTAAGTTAAACCCATTTTAAAAGAGTTCCATTGCTCACAGCGAACAAAGAGGAAGTTCAGCGCTGCCCTGCCATTGAAAAAGTTATTCTAAGACTATTGACACCTGACAAAGTAGGGCCAGGGCAGCGCTGGCAGTCGGATCATATGCTTACAACGCCAGAGGCTGAAAGCCATCCCCCGAGAGCACGGGGCCACCGAGTTAAGAAAGGATCTCGCCAAATGACCTCCAGAGCGGCTGTGCACGCTTTGCCCAATGTTTACCCACTTTGTCAGCAGGGTTTGCAGCAAAGGATAAAAGATTACGGTTTGACATCCGCGCCAAACATAGAAAGTGTGATTGGGAAGGGCACTTTCCTGCCATTCGCTTCCCTCAGGCAACAGAGGGGGGAGAGTCAACAAGCCAGAACTTGACAAAGGCTATTTATAAAAAAAAAAAAAAAAAAGTCAACTAAAAAATGTCTTTAAAATAAATGTTTCTCACTTAAAGCATGTTTGCTGAATAATCGTGTGCAAGCCAACTATAAATCAAAATGCTGACAGCGTCATTATTGTTGCTTTAGGCGAAAGGTGGAGAGACAGGCCTCGTGGCTTGCTTTGTGAAAAGACCTGATTTCCTTAGTGACGCTTGTCTCCTTAGGCACTGGTTTGGGATAAAGTCTGAGGGTGCTCTTAAACCCTTGGGGGCTTTGCACCATTTTTGTAAGAGAAAGCATGCATGCACCCTCACTGTGCAATTGGCGCACAGAACCCACAGGCGTTTGTACCCGCCTTTCGTGCGGGTTAGATTCTCCGCCGAAAATAATGCGCCCAGCCTGAAAAATACAAGCTACGCCCAAATCCTGTCCCCAGAAACGTCTCCAGTGAATGAGGCTGAATGTGCACGCCTTCTGGAGCACCATGCCCACCTTTAACCTCGCTGCCAGTCCATTTACATCACTTCGAAAGGGATCGATTCTCAAAGCCACTTATACACATCAAAACCCTCTTTTTTATGCACCTAAGTGGCAAGTTTGCAAGTCAACCAGGGGCAGAGCTTGCACGTGTAAAAGTGCACGCAACACACGACTTCACGCACATTTTTAGCCCCTTCCCATCCCACTCGCAGCAGGCGCTCTAAGGGTTGAAGCCAGATTGGGAAAAGCGTTTATCACTCGTGATCTATTTTGTGCAAGCGCATGCCTGAATCTACTCGAGGAAAGTTACATCGGCTCCGAGCAAGATGACAATACCTGCAGCTTTTAGCCCTATGCAGGATTGATAGAGCCACACAGAGTTATTTGTACCTCTCTGATGATGCAATTTTGAATGGTTTCCCCTGTAATATTAGAGCATCTCAGAAATGCACAGCTAATTGAATCTCTCCATTTCTCCGATCCGTTTGATTGCACACAATATCTAAGAGCAGAGGGTGGCATATGGCTGCGGGATTCCAGTGAGAATCAGATCTGGAAATTATCCAGTCCATGTATGTTATGTATGGAGGGAATTTCTAGAATCTTGCACTTATGGATCATATTTGGATACAAGCCTCTAAATTATCAGATGAAAGTTTTCAATAATGTTCATCTCTGTGTTTCAGTTTGGTGACTCAGTGGCAAGTGCTATGCACTGCCATTTGGAGGACTGTGCTTCAATTCACAAGTCAAATCTTAACATTCCTTTGCTGACCGGAGGCCGTGTTCACAACCACTGGCTGGGGGGGAGACATGGACTTGTCAGCTACTGATCACGAGTGATGCCTAGTGGCCAGAAATAGGATCCACATTGGCCGAGTATGAGGAGGTGCGTGTTTTGTGGCCCCTGGTCAATGTCTGTTGCCTTGAGGTCTGGCCTGAGATGGACATAAAATAAATTTTCAGATGAAGGCTGTTGGTAGCAAAGGCCAGTTCATATTAAACTGGCAACCCAAAAGAGCAGAAGGGAATTACAGGACATAAATAAATGATACTTATCTCTACCTACAAGTACTACCACTACTGCTGCTTAACATTTCTATATGCAGCACTGTACAGATAGCTATCTCTATCCATCCTCTCAAAGGTGCCATACATATATCTCAAAGCTACAGAAGAATATATATCGGCAATTCTACATTTTTACCTTTATCATTTCCTAGTGAATCTTGGGAGGATGTAAGTGGGATGTTTATGGCAGAAGTATTGTTCTCTGTGCTATGACTGGTCTCTGTGATCGGTGGTGTTGGCTCAGAAACATTAGTTGTTCTGCTGTTTGTAGTTGCTACAGTCGATGAAACCGTGGAGTTGAGAGTAGACCGTGAACTGCTGTTTGTAGTTGCTACAGTCGATGAAACCGTGGAGTTGAGAGTAGACCGTGAACTGCTGTTTGTAGTTGCTACAGTCGATGAAACTGTGGAGTTGAGAGTAGACCGTGAATTGCTGTTTGTAGTTGCTACAGTCGATGAAACTGTGGAGTTGAGAGTAGACCGTGAACTGTTATACTTAGTTTGGGTACTATTGGTTGAGAAAGAGGTCATTGCTGAAATGGTTCCAGTAGTAGCTGAAACCTTGGAAGTAACATTGCTACTGGTTGTATTGTTGGGGTTAGGCAGATTTGTGGTTCCTAAAGACGTGGCATCTGTCAATGGATGAGAGCTAGTCCAGTTTCCTGTGGAAGTTGTTTTAACTGTGCTGTTTTCTCTGAGTGTAGTTGGAGTTGGCTGATATGATACAGAAATATCGCTTGTGGGGATATTTGTACTAGTGTTTGTGATGTTTTTTGTAACACTGTTCAAGGATGTTGATTCTGTTATTACTGTTGTCCCATTACTTGTCCTTAATGATGTAGTGCTCATTCCTGCAGTTACAGCAGATTCTGATATTCTGGAAATACCAGTTGCCATAGTGTTAGCTGTTGTAGGACTACTAAAGTCTGTAGACACGCCCTCCGTTGTGTGTCCTGTACTACTGGCAGATGGACTAGTTTCAACATTCTCACTCATCCCCTGTAAGCTGTTCAGCAATAAAATAAAAAGTATTCCAAAAGATGAAGGCGTCATGTTGACCATGGCCTTAATGTTTGTTGTCCTTATGCAAAGCCTGCAAAAGATAAAACATGTTTTATCGTTTGATTTATAATGAAACCTGTAACTAGGAAATGAGTTATTTGGATAAATGCCGACAGTTGAATATCACTGGCAACAGTAACATGGAATAGACTTAGTTTTCGGGTACTTGCCAGGTTCTTATGGCCTGGATTGGAAACAGGAAGCTGGGCTTGATGGACCCTTAGTCTGACCCAGTATGGCATGTTCTTATGTTCTTAAAACTCAGGGACATTTTGAGGCACAGTTAAGACAGCTGGGTAACTTATCCAATATTTGGAATTAGCTGAATAATTATTTGTCTGTCTCTAGCCATGTGGAATGCAGGGTGAAGGGGTCCTACATCAATGGGACTTTGCCAAGCTAATATCTAGATTTTTTTTTGTCAGTGGAGGGGAGCAGGGAGGGAGGCCTAGAGGCCCCCAGTGGAACTAACACTTTTGGGGAGAGCTTGGTATGTGGGGCTAGCCAGCAGGGCCAACCTTGCTTTCACTGGGGTTGAATTGGGAGACTGAGCCTGGAGGCCCACTCAGTTCATTTATTTTTATTTTTAACTAGAGTTGCTTAACTAGTCAAGTTAGTTATCTGGGCACTGGTTCCTGGATAACTTTGAAACCTAATCGGTGATATTCAAAGATAGCCAGGTTAGATTTCAAAGTAGCCGGGTAATGTTTATCAGGATAACTTGTTCAGCAATATTTAGTGGGATGCTTATCCCTCTGAATATCCCAGACTTGGCTAACTTTAATTGGATAAGTTATCCGTTTTTAGGTTTCTTTGGTATGTTTACATGGAGATTACCAAAGGTTATACAAAACAATGGGAAATAGCATCAGTACTACTATAAAAATCAGTCTACAGAGAGAGGAAAGGTCTAAATTTCCACTAA
The DNA here is from genome assembly GCF_901001135.1 of Rhinatrema bivittatum. Lineage (NCBI taxonomy): Eukaryota > Metazoa > Chordata > Amphibia > Gymnophiona > Rhinatrematidae > Rhinatrema > Rhinatrema bivittatum. The sequence goes on from NC_042631.1 coordinate 12,831,759, forward strand.
GAGAAAGAAGCATAGATGAGACAGTTTAACAATAATAGGATCAAAATACTGAAAATCTCACAGAAAAATTGTGAGCCAAGTTCTTGATGCCACCTTGGCCCTTAAGGACCAAGAGGCCAGTATAGGAAAGCGTGTTAAACACTATCACATGGATTAATGCAATATAACAACTCGATTAATGCATACATGATAGTTTACGTATGTTAACTGCACTGTTAATGTTCATAAAGTTTCTTGCAATCATTTTAATGTGAAAGCTATACTGATGTAATGAGATTCAAAACAGCTTATTACCTCTTAGTGAGGGAATAGGTACACATGCAAACTGGTTTGCAGATGCATTAACACAAAAAAAAACCATATCTACACCTTAATCTGCATGATAAAAAAAAAAACTAATTTACCTGGTAATGGCTAATATTAGTGTGTTTCGTCACATCAGCCCCTAAATGTGAGAATCAGGGCCAAAGTCCCACCATGTCTTCATCTCACACAAAATCTTTTTCTATGGAATATTTATTTTGCATCCAGAAACTGCAAGAAAGTTAATGCTAGGAGAATAAAAGATGTACTATTTCAAAATTGTGAGATCAAACTGACTTACAAAAATGTGTTAGGAAGCTCTAGACCCTGATGATGTGGAATAGTTTGCTGATGAATGCTTGCCTTTGTTATTTTACAGTACAAAGGTAAATTAACTGTTATACTGTGACAATCTGATCCAAAAATCAGGACCCCCATCTGAGAATTTTCCACAGAGGGCCAAACTCTTTTTGGATTATCATCCAAAGTCAAATGTTAGTGATAAACAGCATCGCAGAACAGTTGAATTTGACCTCAAATTGAGTGCATGTCAGCATGATTTTGAATTTTTAAGAGAGTTTACAGATTTGGTCAAACGTCTGGTAAAAAACCATATAAAATCCCACATTGAATCCAACCCACCTCTGTCAGGTAGTGCACTGTTCAGGAAAGTCACTTTGCTTCCATTATCTCTTTGTTTCTACGAACTGTTCAAAGTTATCCTAACAAGTCATATGACAAAGAGGACCTTATCTATACTTTCAACACATTTTCCAATATTAGCCTTCCTTGAGTGCTGAATACACTGCCCTTCATCTGACTTGTGGGACTCTTAGTTCACTTTTGCAAAACAGCATTTGACTCAAGAGAGTGAGTTCTTTTTTTTCTAAATTCCTGGTGGCTAGCTCACCATGGACGTGACTGGCGGATCATGCGAACAACAAGTTGAGTCTGTCAGCCACATTTTTACACGAATTACGTTTCTTTTTGGTTTTTTTCCTGGCACTATCCAAGTTGACAAGACATTTGGAGTTTAAATGATGAGATTAGACACTAGGAAATGATGACAGAGGGGACTTGCTCTCATTGTCCGTTCCCTTCCTCACTACTCAAAATTCTTCACACACCGTTTTCAAACAAAGAAACAAACCTCCTTCAATAAACATAACGACTGTAGGGACACCCAGGTCCTTCTCCTTTGTAACCCCCCCAACTCTTGACAAAGTTAAACAAAAATGTTGCTTTTATCCCATCAATCATTTTATGTCAGAAATTAAAATATTCCCTTTTAATATCTCCAAGTGTGTGTACATCCAGTAAAGTAAACAAAACAGAAATGCATTGCCAATTATACTTTTCACCAGTAAAAATTAAATTAAGCTGAAAAGAAAAACCCTCCGGTCCAGAAAAGCTCTCTGAGAATGCAATTCCTTCCCTTTATCTAATGTTTACACTATTATTTTTATGAACTCTTTTAGAGGATATAATACTGCAGATACTGGTGTAGCAGGAAAAAAAGAAAAGAAAATGATCAGGTACTTAAAAAAATAATTAAACTTACTTCTTTCCTTTATTTCTGCTACACCAGAATCATTGTTTTATATACCACATATATTTCTTAAGTATCTTCTGTTAAGATTTTCAGTTGTTAAATCAGACGATTGCCCTCCTCTCGTTTCTCCGCAGACGCTGAGCATAAGGGGGGGGGGGGGGGTCTGTTCGTGAATTACCTGGCGAACCGAGAGAATCCGGCTTCTGACACAAAAGTTCATGCTTCTGAAATGTGACACTCACCTGCTTATCCCTGAAGTTTGCCAGGTGCCAGTGCAGGTTGCTTTCGGGCAGAGAAGCAGAGTTAGAAGTAGCCAAGCCCTGGAAGAAGGAAGCAGGTGACTGGGACACTGTGTCATGAGCAGGAATGCAACCTGTAGAAAAGTAAAGTTAAGACAGGGGCGGTGTTTCCGCCTTCGTAACCGGGCACCTGGGAACCAGCCTGACCTGATTCTTGCTTTCTTACTGAGAGTGTGACCTCCCAGAGTCCCATAACCTGGTGCTCTCTTGTTAAGAGGATCCAGACCAGAACAATTGGCTCAGCACAGATTCTAAGCTCTTTTTCTGTTACCTTCTAACACCGGCTTCTGTCACCTGTCCAGTGCTGAAGAAAATAAGCAACTGCAGCCACATCCATAAGAGGCACTCGGAAAATCAGAGCCACTTTTGCGAAGTGCTACAAAATATGCAGAGCTGGTCATTTGCCATGACTAACATCTTCTAATAGGAAATTTTTTTAACATGGATAGTGTTGCTTCTCAAACTATTTTAACCTGAATTAAGGGAACAATTCAGGAGTAACAGGTTATGCAGGCTATTATAAAACCAGTTTCGCATTAGGCAGTCCCGCATTCAGATCCACTGGGCTAGATCCAAATAGTTAGTGAAGAGAACAGAAATAGCTGCCATTGTACGTCGGAAGAGAAACTCCTACTTGCTTTATTAAGAAAAGAAAGAAAACAAACAGTTTTTAAATACAAAAAAGCAAACACACCTTTTGCCGCAAGTATATTCTGTGCATTTACAATCCTGCCTGAGGCAAGCATGAAGAACAATCATCACACCGTAAATGCTCTGTATCCATCTGCTTGGAATATTGTTTTAGACAATCTGTCATTACTAAATTGTAAGACTGTGAGAAAAATGTTAAGCACGGGATTTTTCATCTATCCCAATATGCTTTCATTTAGTAAAACAATAAGCTTGTACCCACTTTAAGTCTGAACATTTTGCATTTACTAGTAGTTCTTGAGGGGAAAGCCAAGCTATTTCTTTCTGGTTTCGCTTTCCAAGTTCACTTAAAAAAAAAAAAAAAAAAAAAGGCAGGTTGAACCAGGCAGTGACGTCTTTCACCCTGCGTTGGAGTTGCAAACAAGTTCTTAGCAAGCCTCAGGGAAGAGAGGTGCAAAAACTCTAGGGGTAGTGAAAGCGACATTAGCAGAACATCAGTTCACTCAATAGTTACCTGCAAGCACCACCTGCAGGGAACCTAGCAGAAAGAGGTGAAAAAAATCAAATTTGTTCCAAAATTGGCCAATATCCTTCTAGGGCAGATTCCCTTTTTTTTCTGTGAGAGCCATCTTTTCATGCTAGCCTTGAATTTGTACCTGTTAATGATTCACTTTCCATTGGTGGGTTGGGTGTTAATTTGTGACAAATAGTCACTTTATTTTAAGACTTTCCTTGATGGACATAAACAATCAGCAGGCTCTCTAAGATCATTGCAAGGGTTAAACATGCCCTGGGGTAATAAAAAACAAACATGCTGAAACCATGAAAGTTAAACACAACCTTAATTTTAAATAAAGTATGGGATGCTGCCGAGTGAGAGAGCGAGGGAAAAGAACATGATAAAGGAGACAAATTCTAGGAAAGGTGGATCTCCGTAACCTCACCACTCTTCCCTCAGGTCTGCATCCTGCACGACAGCAGGCACATGAATGCTATTGCTTTCCAATTTATCGAAAATATTTAACAGGTACAAAAAGAGGAAATCTACTGATGAAAAGGTTCTTAGATCCCGTCGTCTTTATTTATTTATTTATTTATTTAGAGATTCTTATATACCGCGGTATGTATAGTTATACATCACCTCGGTTTACAGTAAACAATAAATTAGCAACAGGCTTTACATATAACAGGTTATATAGGAAGTAAACAAATAACAGCCACAGACTTTACATAAATAACGGGTTCAGGAGTACATATTATAGCTCCTTTAACTATAAACACCAATGCATATTTAATTTCAACAATGAAGCAGGAGAGAAAAAATGCCATTAGCCTGTTAAAGGCATAAGAAAAGTCTTAAGAAAAGTGAGTAAAAACGTATTCTAATTATGTCATGCGACAGCTAGATTTTTATTCTTTGGAAGAGAGAGGCTGAAAAATTATGATTTTGGCTTGTGGCTCCTAATAGCCCCCATTGTCCGGGCATATTACCATGGACAGGGTTTTGACTACCATTATTAAAATTTATAAACAATAAATGTCTGCGATTATAATGAGTAAAGTAAGAAGCTCTCTTATTTTATCCTCCGTTTTCTTGGATCAATCCTTTCTGTTTTGGATCGATCCCACTAACACAAACTCATTAATAGGTGGTGGTTGTGATCACAATCTAGAATCACTTTTTTTTTTTTTTTTTGCCTGTGTGTTTTAGGTGAAGTTTCTTTTTGCGGGGGAAGGGGGGAGAATCCTTATGTGACTAGAAATAATGTAAGAGAAGGATCCAGTGTTCTTGTAATTGAACCATAAATTCAGTAAAAATCTATCCTCATTTCCTGTAGTACTGATTTTGGGTTCCAGCCCATTTACAACCTCCCCCCATCTCCACACCGATTCATGCAGATCCTGACATTTATGACGATGGCTCCAAGACTGAAGCTCAATGGATCTTCATTCAGAGCTACCCAGAGCTTTTCCGCAGTTTTAATCGCCACTTTCTTTCCTGTCTAACCCTGCCATCTCAGCGTGTCAATCCTCTGAATGATGGGTACAGACCATGGCTCTCTCTGGAACCAATTCAGCTACATCCCTGAGCCAGCAAATAGGTGCTGCTCTTAAAGGATGAGTGAAAGTCCCTTCTACCAGGGATATACTGGTGTGTTGTATCGATTTTTCATACCCTCAGCATAAGAAATGCATTTTATCATGTACCGTCAACTGCTTATGCTGACTCAATATCACAAATGCTATAGGAGACACGAGTAGCTTGAGGTTCTACAACATTGACCCTGGCTTCAAAGCAAACTCTTCTGACTGTTTAAGGTCTGATTAATAAGTCTTCTATGAAATTATTGTGTTTCAAACTAAGGATTTGATTTTCTAAGGCTTTTTTCCCCCATTGTGGGTCTATGAAGCTAAGTAAATCAGTCCCTAAACTCTGTGGTTATTGCTTGGGATCAACTTTAGATTACTGTTCATGTTTCATTTACTAATTTGGACTGACTCAAAAGGTGAATTTGGGTGTTAAAGGTTAAAGGAATCCTTCCATTCTTATGTCCACACCTACAACCCTGAATCCCTCCTCTTCTCACTGTTAATGTAGAATAGCTCTTAAATGTAGGCCACTGTTTTGAGTTAATTATGCTCCCTGGTGCGTGTTAGGCTAGGTCTGTCTGCAGACAATTTGGGCTTCTCAGTGTCCACAGCTATTCTTCAGAATCCTAAATGTGGCTAGGTCCGATTAATTATGTCTTCAAATTTAGATTCTTTCTGTCACTCTGTAGCATCTTCTTAAAGGTTGTGCAGATATTTGGAGTTATCCTTAAATCTTCCACATCCATATTTCCAGATCTATCAAATCTCAAAGGCATGTAGGAATTCAAGTGTAGTCCCTAGGGAACAAGGACAAATATTTGTCATATTGCTAGATGAGCCCAATGCGTGTATATTTACTTCCAGTGATGTCTATTAAGACACTTGTGGTCTGAACAGATTCATCCACACAGTGGCAGTGAATGGGTTAATTGGTCAATTTATTCCTTTCAAAGGTGTAAATCTTTTCTGTGCAGGATATTCATTGCCTTTTTGAAGTGCCGAATTCCTTGGAGTGTTTCTTCATTAATTTTGTTGTGCTTCTGTGCAAGCAGCGTTATATCCAAACTCCCTGGGAAGTGAGATGTACATAATATAGTGAAAAGAAAATGATGAATCGGAAACAGTGACCTGAATTTTTTTTTTTAATTCTCTCCACTTTTTCATCTCTTTGGCCTATGCATTGTTCTGTTTATAAGAGAAGAGTGTATGAAGTTGAATTCTCTGGGAGTCACATTACCGAGCGTGGAATTTCATGAGGATGCTAGCTGCTCTACAGAAGCTCTTTGTTATGAATGTAAAGCAAAACAAAAGAGTCTCCTGGGTATTGACAAGGGATCGGGCGAGCCGGACATGTTCTGAAAAGCACGCTCTCATTTGAAAATTGCCTTCTCTTCCTTGTACGTTTAACACTTCACATCTAAATTGAGTCAATGTGAACATGTTTTTAGGAAGGAATTTGAAGAGTAATCAGAAAAAGAGAGAGGATGGATGAGATTAGCAGCAGGAAAGGAGGTTCTATCTGTGATATTGTTTTTAGATGTTTTTGTCTCGTTTGTGACTTGAATTTTACTGTGTGTTTTGCTGTGAACCGCTGTGATTGTGTGAAGTTGGCGGTATAGAAATTTTCTTTAAATAAATTATGGAAACAGAGTCCATCAATAACCATAGACAAAGAAGGCAGCTGCATGTGGACATCCCTACATGCTCCATCTGCAGGAATCCACTGCCTCTCAGGTTCACATTCACTATGTGCATAGTTTTTTGCAGTGGGAAAAAGACCATGTGTTGCTCCACAGCGCATGCATTATTACCTGCAGACAGGCTGGACTGCTTTCCAAAGCGCCTTGGGAAATACGTAAAAGGCAAAACAGACTTTAATTGCATTTCCCCTTTAATTGTAAATCCTGAGAGACAATTCTGGGTAGGGCACGAGATGGGAATCGAGCAACAACTGACCCCCCCCAAAAGACAACACAAATATACGTTAAGTGTGAAAGGCAAAAGTCCTTTTTATGTATTTCCCAATTTTAGAATTCTGAAGGGACAATTTGGGGTGGAACACAGAGAGGAGACCCTAAGGAACTGGAATCAATCATCCAATGACCTGAAAAGGCAGCGCAACTATGCATTTTTGAGCATGACTGAGAGTGGTTTAATTACAATTCCTAAGGGACAACTTTTGGTGAGGTAGCGAGAACAGACCCTAAGGAATCAAAATCAGTCACGTTCACATCCCACAGAAGCAATGGAAAATATGCGTTTTGGTTTTTTTTTTACTGTGTGACATGCAGAGTGACAAAGCAAATTATACAGAGATTTTACTAAATATTTATTGAAAATAATAAATCCATACGATCATCAGTCCAAATACTGTAGCTGAGAGAAAAATGTTAATTTTCTACTAGACCTAAATTGTTTTCAATAGAAAGCAGAGTACATAGTTTTAGGAGGTGGTAAATGCTTCAGGGTTTCCTTGATATTATGTCCTGTCTTAAGTGTTTGCTAACAACTGTTCCATACTTGGTTACTCACTCTCTGTGCGTCACGCTGGCAAACAACAAAGGTTTGCTTTAGCCTTTGACGAAGGAAACCCGAGCCTTGGCTTGCTTTTCTCCTCTGGGTTTCGCTCTCAGCAGAAAGAGGCAGCAGTAGCAAGAAAAAAAATTAAATTCAAATGCTGCTGTATTCCCTCACCACCTCCTCTCACTAGGGAGTGGGCTTTGCGAGGGCATCCAAGATCGCTATTTCTGTGGTTTTAGGGGGCAATTTTCAAATTAGTTGTTTCATTTTGTATTACTTCCAATCCAAAATGACACAGAAAGCCAACACAATTTCCCTTTTGTCTTCTTTTTATGCTTTTGTGCTCTAAAACCATTCTGCGTGCTCTAAAATGAAGACATGAAACAAAACACAAAACAAAAAAACCCGAAAATGAAGCAAAATTACATTTTTTTCTTCCATGCACACCACTCCATCTCTACATACACAGTTCATCTTTATAGGCGGGGTAAGCGAGCATCGGTGCACTGCTGCCAGCACGGGTATGGACAACGTTTGCCAATCGCAGAGCCAAGCTACTGTCTAATAACATTTTCACAAGCCATGATTCCTGCATCGAGGGCTATGGCAGGGACATGAAGTCCCAGAGCCTGAGATTTATCATGATGGGCCTGGTTAATAGATATTCAACAAAAGTGAAAAACTAAATCCAGTTCAACACAGCAAGAAGCAGAGCATGGAGAACACTGCAAAAGAGAGGTGTCTGATCCGCAGTGAAATAGCTGAGCCCTGTATCAGAAAGCAAACAGAAGATGGATTAGTCAGATGCATTTTTTTTTTTTAAGCTTAAATCGAGGGTGGATTGGGAACTTATAATACAGTTTAACAATTTTTCCACAGCGACGGTCTTTCTTGAGTTTTGGAAAAGGAGGCGAGCCGTGCTGACCTATGATTGGGACCTCATTGACTGGGAAGACGAAGAGGTGAGATGTAGTAATAACACGCGTCTTCCTTATGCTGCTATTCATAGTAGGATGACTCACAGGAGTATCGCTTACAACTCTGTACTGCTCGATGGGAGTTTCCCCTTGTGATTGCTTCACAGTTCTAGAAGAAGCAGATTCCATGCAAATTGCGATTGGACTAACGTAAGAATGACCAAAAGATATTGTCCTACATGGAATTTGGAGATCCTTCTTCTCTGTTGTAATGCTCCAACAAAATAATTACTTTATCATATTTGATTTTGTACTATTAACATTATTTTAGAGAGAGAGAATATTACAGACTCATCAGACAATGTCATATTAAACAGATATATTTTGTTTACTTTACAGTTTAGAGTAAATTGTTCATTTTTGTGGCCCTTACAATAAAAATATTTTATTAGACTTGGTGACAGCAGCCTGGAGACATACAGAGGAGGTATCTCTATCTACCATAGACAAATATTCTTATTCTAGTCTGTGAAATCATTTTCTGCAAGATACAGAAAACAATATTAAGATGTGTCCAAAAGTTGTTGTTGTAGGATTCCTTTAGTTATGCCAACTTTCCATCTTTTAGCACTTATCAAATGGCTAATGTCCACAAGTTTCCATTTGTCCCTTGTCAGGCAGATTTCCTGATTTCATGTATTGTATGAGTTATTTATACATCTTGAATCCTGAAGACAAAAGGTCTTGCGTCCTGTCCATCTCTTAACAGGAAGAGTTGCGCCCCCAGTTTGAAGCAAAATATTCAGAGGTTGAACGAGTAAATCCAATCACAGGAAAGCCTGAACCCTTTCAGCCTTTCTCCGACAAGCTCAGTCGACTAATGGTGTCGGTCTCAGGAATATTCTTCATGGTAAAGTCGATACCTTAATGACACAATCCCTCCTGCATGATTTTAACGTGCAATGTACAGAGATGACAATTTGCAAAGCCCCTTCTGTGGATAAAACAGTGGTTTTACTCACTCGAATGGGCTCTTGCAAAACTGCCCACTCTCAATGTGTGTAAAATTGTATACATTGAGGTCGATATTCAGAAGTCATTTACACAGATAACCGAAAGGTTATCTGTCTAAATAGCTAGCCGTAGATATTCAGCACCGTATATGCCTAAATTATACGTTCACATTGACTCAATTGTGCTCCTAGAATTTAGGTATATAAGTTGGAGGCAGGCAGGAGGTGTTTTAGGGTGGGCCAGAGTTAATCGCAGGCTAGCCAATGCGGCTAAATCTGGTCATCCCATTGGGCTGTCCTAAAGTTAGCCAGCTTGTCATAACCGGCTAACTTTAAGATAGCCGGGGATATTCAGCAACTTGGTCACGCTGCTGAATATCCCCTTAACTAGCCACTCTGCAGCGGAATATAGACTTCATTAGGCCTACAATGTCTGCAATTATACCCACCTTGTCTGAAGGCATTCCCCTGTCCAGGGTTAGGATAGGGGAGGCAATGACGTCTGATAAGAAGAAATCACCTGCTATTTATTGACATTATTTTATGACTATAAAAGCTTAGAATGGGGATATTTTTTTAAATAGATTTTATTCTTGAATGCAACAGCACAGGTTGATCTATAAAGCAACTGCTGCTTTCTGAAATTGTATCTTAGAATAATAAGTAGTCAAAACTTAACAGGCAGTCATTTAATTTTAAAATAATTCTCATGTGGATGATGATGTAACTTAATTATTTTAGATTTCTTTGGTGCTTACTGCAGTGTTTGCAGTTGTGGTCTATCGTCTGGTTGCTATGGAGCAGTTTGCATCTTTCCAATGGTATTTCATCAAAAAGTACTGGCAGTTCGCAACATCTGGGACTGGAGTTTGTATTAATTTCATGATCATCATGTCCCTTAATGTTGTAAGTGTTATTTGCTTTTATTCTTGTTTTCTGTTTAGATAGATAGATAGCAGAAAATAGTACTCTGCATATATGGACATTCAAGTATGTATCTCAGTCTCAGGAAACCAGTTTTTGAGTCTCCTTCCATCCCTCCACCAGGTCTAGTGAGATTGAGGACATCACAGAAGTGATGGACTTTTGGGTATGATGTAAGCCTATTGCAGGGGTCAGCACATGCTGGCTGCAGAATGGCACTGACTTGATCAGTTTCCACTGAATGTCTTCCTTTCCTCGGCCAGCACAGGCTCCCATGTGTAACACAGACCACTCAGCTTGATATGGGGGAGGCAGAAATTAGGAAAAAGAGACCAAAACACAGTCTGGAGATTGTCTAGTGAATGATGCTAGTAAGGTATCTTATACATCTGCGTACCACATTTTCCTAATCTATTGTTCTTTCTTGTTGAAAATTCTGTCCTATGGGTTGATCCATTGCTTTCAATGAAATGATTTATTGAACTTCTGCATTATAAGCTGCAAATTTACAGTGGCTGGCAGACCAAGAGACAAAGACAGAAAGAAAGAGATTCAGTGTTTGTTTGTCTGGGTAAGTTTTGGAGTTTTCCAGACAGAACACAAGATCTGCATAATTGCTCCGGCTCCCTGGCTAGATTTTTATCAAAGCAACTCTAGCTTTGGACATTCCTGCAGTATGGGTTTTGCTTTGTCTGGGCAGCACTGATATTCAACATTACCCAGAAAAAGTTAGTAAGTCTGATTGGAAAAATATCTGTCCTAAAGTTATCCGGATAATTTTATCCAGGTCCGTTCAATGGAACACTTATGCAGGTATGTTCTGCTGAATATCCAGATAAAGTTATCTGGATAAACTTCCTGTTTGTCAGCTTACTCAATATGGACCTCAAAGTATAGATGGTTTGACCTTTTTCTTATATAATATCTTATTTTTGTTGTTCTTGTTGTCTAGTACAAGTAGCTTAATAAAGGGATAAACCAATGCACCTGATATTATGTGCTTACCTCGACAGTATAATTAACACTTGCCTTTTGTTCAAGGTCTATGAAAAAGTTGCATATCTCCTAACAAACTTAGGTAAGTACATTTCTTGTACAGATATTTAAGGGAAATGTTTTATGATAGGCAAGTAAAATTCCACAGTCAGGTCCAAAGCACAGCAATGGTTGAAGGGGTTATGAATTACTTGGTTAATGTCTGAGAAGAGGAAAGATAGAGAGGAATGCTTAGGAGCAAGAGAATGCATTACTCAGTATGAAATAGAATTATGTTAGAATTATGTTTTTTTTTTTTTTGTGGGAGTGCTGTGACCCCCATTTGTCCATTCACAAGTTTTAAGCTGAAAACCCAAAGAGTTATATCTAGTTCACTCATGCAATCATGCAAGTATAGCAGTAGTATATTATTTACACTTCATCATTTACTACTGTTTATATACCGTATGGGGTAGATTTTCAAAGGGTTGTGCGCGTAAGATACACGCACAACCCCGGAAAACCTACCCCTGCCTCCCCCTGCGCGCGCAAGCCCCGGGACGCGCGTAAGTCCCGGGGCTTGAAAAAATGGGTGTTCCAGGGGCGGGACACCGGCCCGGGGGCAGGACAGAGGCCTCCGGAACAGCCGCCGGCCCGGGGGATGGAGATCCGGTGTGCGCAAGTTACGCCTGCCCAGAGGCAGGCGTAACTTCTTCAATAAAGGTCGGGGGGGGGGTTAGTTAGGGCTGGGGGGGGGCGGTTAGATAGGGGAAGAGAGGGCGAAAAGAAAGTTCCCTCGGCCTGGGAGGGAACGGAGGCAGGCTGCTCGGCTCGGCGCGCACAGGTTGCACAATTGTGCACCCCCCCCTGTGCGCGGCGACCCTGGATTTTATAACATGCGCGTGGCAGCGCATGCATGTTATAAAATCGGGTGTAGATTTTCGCGCCGGGTTGCGTGAACAAATCTACGCCCTCGCACATGTTATAAAATCTGGCCCTATATGTTTAGCCAATAATACATTTGAATATGCAAAATTAGGTTTCCTTATCCTATTAGTGTAAGCACTGTTTTTCTGACAACATTTAGCCAATTCCAGGAATGAGTTAGACAGAATATTTTAAAAATAAAATTATGAAATGATTCATGACTCCATCTTATTATATTTTCAAAGCTGCCACACAAAACAAGGTAACACAGAGGTCAATATTCAAAGGACTTTGTCCAGACCATTTTTCAATAGCCCAGACAAAAACCTTCAATTGAACATTCTCTGCCCCTCCCCTCCTCGGCTAAATTTTACTTCGCCAACCTGAAAATTACCCCCTCAGCCCTTATCTGGGAACGGTAGCCGTCTGCCTGTTCTATACAGCCTTCCACTCCCGCCTTCTCCCAATTATAATTGAAAATGTCCAGAAGTCCACTGCTCGCTCGCCCACCTTGCCTCCTCTATTTGGGAGCTTGGTGCAATTTACCTGCGTTACCACCTCTCTCTCTTTTTGGCCATTTAACGGCACCCAGGTCTCTCATGACTTTTACCCTTATTTCTGTTTGATGCACCAACGACAATGCATATCAGTGTTGGTTGAATTAATCGATCAACCACAGGTGTAGATCTCAGGTAGCAGAGACCAAAATGTTAAAAACCATGAGTCGATACCAAGGCATGTGAAGCAGTGGTGCCTCCGTGGTATGACTGTACTATGGTGGCTGCTCGCACTTCCATTGTGTCACACTTGAAGTACAGTAAATTCAGGTCCTTTCTTTTTTTTTTCTGCATGCGTGATTTTCTTGCCACCAACAAAACCTATTGATGTAAAATACGTCAGTATTTGTTTAGGCTCCACTGGACTGGCGGTCGTTCCCAGATTGCCTTTCCGGACTGTTGTTTACAATGGAGCTGTGAAACCACACCTTACGAGGGGTGAATTTTCACATCGGTGCTTAAACTATCGTAAATCAAGACAAACTGTTGGTTTGATGTGCACCATGCTTCTGTTGTAAGCCAGCAATGAATCTCGCTTTGTGAACTCCTTGCGCTCATCTTTCAGAGCATCCCAGAACGGATTCAGAATGGGAGAACAGCTTTGCCTTGAAAATGTTCTTATTCCAGTTTGTCAACTTGAACAGTTCTATCTTCTACATTGCCTTTTTTCTTGGCAGGTGGGTTCTCTTTGATTAGTGCATGCACTGACAAATTGGTTTTGCTGATGGCAGGACAGGATGTTCTAGAGCATTACAGACATACTTCACCCCTCGTTGCTATGACGGTGAATGTGTCCCACGCTGATTGATTTTACTTTGTTAGCTTCAAGTGGTTCTCAACCCAGTCCTGGGGACACAACCGGCCAGTCTGGCTTTCAGGGATATCCGCGATGAATATGCATGAGGTAGATGTGCATACAATGGAGGGGAGTGCACACGTAGATTGCACTTTCAGCTCCACGTGGGTGTTTTCCCTAGCAAAATTCTACCTGCCCATAAAGCAGATGCAAGGGTCTGCATGCACGTCATACCCGGGGGAAAGGTTCACACTGAAAGAACACGGACACTTGACTTTGTAAATTGGCGCAAAACCTGCCAGTGAAAAAGTAGGCATGGCCAAATTACCCCCTAAAAAATATTGTCACTAGCAATGTCCTGCACAAGAATCTATGAGTTACGTAGCTGCATGTTAGTCCTACAAAGCAGGGTCAGAGCTCAAAAGTGTGCATTGTAATTCACAGGTTCGCAGGACGTCCAGGGAAGTATAACAGGCTCTTTGAAAGATGGAGGCTGGAAGAGGTAATCCATTTGAATCTAAACATTATCTGTCTGATTTTGAGACTAGGTTTGATTTATTAAGCCCTTTCTACCATTCTGTGCCTATGCTAAATAAACCCTTCATATGTCTGGGCCCAGCACTATCTGTAATCGGCATTTGGCACCCCATAGTGGAGGTGTTCTCAGTCCTATCTTGGCGACCCCCCCCCAGCCAGCTGGGTCTAAAATGCATGAAAATGTTATCTCCTGCGCATTTTGTTGTGGAGATCCTGAAAACCCTGTGAGTTCGCCAGGGTAAGTCGGGGGGAAGTGGCTGGAGGAGGTCCGCGAAATAAACTTTCAAAGGGAAAAACCTGAGAGTGCAGCTTGAATTCTCAGCAAGTCCCATACAAAATGAAGTGATAAAATCATAAGTCCACAGTCTGACTGATCTAAGTATCCTGATATTACTGGATGTGCTGTGTTAAGAAGTGACAAGAAATATGGGGCAATTTTCAAAACTACCCACACTTTGCAGGCCCTTGTACCCTTCAGTTTTGCAGCAGAGCGATAGTGCAAGCAAACCTTTCTCTCCATGCCCTCTTCCCCCCTCCAAGGGCAAATATCCCCCTGGAGATCTGCATCGACTTTTCCTGTGAGCATATTTTCCATGGAAAATAACACCTAGTTTTGAAGATTGTTGCCTCCTGCAGACCGAACTCCCACCTCTGAGCCAGCACACTCTCTTTTTTTTTTTTCCCAGGTAAAGGTTTGCATCTCGTTCATCCCCACACGCACTTTTACCCCAGGGAAAAGGTGGACAGTTTCCAGACAGCCTGTTAGATGGGTAAATGGGTTTCTAAATGGCCCTCAGTGAGCACAGGAAGGGGCATGTGTGACACCAGCTAAGCCACTAACGCCTGTCTCTTTCTGTATACGCTCTCCGTGCTAATGGTATGCTACTTTTCTAGCTAGTTTTATTCCAACGTAATAATGCAGCACTTTCTAAGTGTGTTCTTTTAGTCACTTATTCCTATGAGAATTTGTAGGACAAGGTGATTGATGCTGGTAGGTTGAATAGAGCTGGGATTACGAATATGCTTTCAGAATTCATGAACGGTGCTATTTTAATTATCGCTGTGAGCATTTCTACAGTACCTTTCATCCCACGACTTTGCTTTTGTGAAGTCTGTGGGAGGTAATGTAAGGTGTAACAAGTGCTTGTGTCTGTAACGTACGGCAGCACAGACTGCAATTGCTTTGCGGCATTAACAAGGACAGAGTTTTCTTTAACTGTCCAGTACTTCAGGGCATTATTGAAATCGGATGTTGTAAGCCCACGAACGAAAACCTCAGAGCCTCTGCATAAACGCATACGTTCTAAGGCCAGTTGGTACGCGAGCGAAATAGGGTGCTAATCACTTTAGCCTACAGCCGGTCCCAGGAAATGTTAGCTGAAATTAGCATATGCGTGCATGCAAATGAAGGAACATCGGATACAAATGAGACTTTAGCAGACTTGCTCTCCTCCATGTGCTATTTAGCCTGAATATGTACACTAAGGGGTAGATTTTGAAATGTGCGCACACGCGCATCCATGTTAGAAAATCTGTGGGCCGCTCGCACGGGATCACCGGATTTTGTAATCTGTGCGCGTTATGTGAAGCGGTGCACGCGGGGGAGGGGGGAGGGGGGGCGTTTGCAAGTTCCACGCGGCGACGCATTCCGGCCTTCCCCAGTTTCCTACCCCCTCCTACCTAACCTCCCTTCCCCTCTCCTCCCCACCCTCTATACCATACCTATCCTTTTTTTTGTTTGTTTGTTCTATTACTTACTTCGGGTCGGGCCCTGAAGTAAGTTGCACATGCCGGGAGCAGAGTCTTCGGGATAGCGAGCAATGGCGCTGTCCCATCTTGCCCCTTCGAAGAGGCCCGGCACTTATGTGTGCGCCGGCGTTTACGCGCCCCTTTGAAGGTTCGCCCGGTGCACGCAAGGCCCAGCCACGCGCCTAAACGCCGATATTTACACCAGAAGGGCTTTTAAAATCCGCCCTTATGGCAGAAAATTTAACACCTGCCTTGGACTAGGAGTTAATGGTTTAGCTCACATTTCTGGAACTAAACTACCAGATTTCTTTAGGGGTTACAGATGATGGAGATGGGGCTATAGTTCTAGAAATGTTGTGGGAGATTTTGGCTATAGGACAGAGGAGCAAGGAGGCCAGAGAGGACAAACATCAACACATACTTGATCTCTTAAAAAAAAAATCCACATTTAGTTAGGCAACCAAAGATTCACTGATGACGACAGCTTTAAACAGCATGCACACTTTTAGTTGTACAGAGGGGCGGGCAATAATCAGACCATTAATTTATATGGGGTTTTCCCTTGCAAAATGCTTTGGTTCTTGCCCTTAACCTCTTCAGGTAATGCAAATCACCTCCAGAGAGGTTTAAGTGCCAGAAAAGACTGAATTGTCCTACTCTGTTGGTCAACACATGCTCTCTGACTCACAAAACTGCTCAGTGTCGGCAACAGACAATTAGCAGAGCTTCAGGAAAGCTTTCAAGCTTTCTACTTCTGTTCTTTTCCTTCTGCAGTGTCATCCTAGCGGCTGCCTGATTGATCTCTGCTTGCAAATGGGTGTTATAATGGTTCTGAAGCAAATGTGGAATAACTTCATGGAGCTTGGCTATCCGTAAGCTCAATTTATTGAAATCTTTTCTTTACTCTACAGTAAAATACATAAAGTAACAAAGGACTTCATTGGTCCCAGCTACCGAAACTCGTTTTTCATCATGCACCTTGTATGGTTTTGCAAGCATCCATGTGGGCTGGCGTATTGTTTCTAAATTTCCTCTGCCACTATGCTTATTTCATCCCTGGGTCAGGGTCTTGTTTCCTGGCAGAGACTTTAGAAAGCCACGGTACAGCACTGCATATTGTTTACAGTCACGCATAGGTAGGCATGATGGGTGCCTTCTGTGTTTCATTATTTCCTCTGATAATTGCTAGTAGGACACAGGACTTGCCCGTCCTGAATTACGTTATGAGCACGATGCAAAGAAAAGTCTCTAACCTGACTGATAGGACACTGGTAGAGTAATAGAGAACAACCCAAGCTCTTAGTGATCAGCAAATTGATGGCCTTATTTTTGTATCTCTGACTCAGAAACAATATTCAAATGTGCTTCCAAAATAAGTAGCCTTGCAAATAAAAAATATATTGCTAGTCTCATTCTGCCACGGGACAATCTCCTTTCTTGTTTATTCTGCCAAACAAGGGCGGATTCTTGCTTGATGACTCATCAGTTGCATTAATTAAACTTTTATTTATAGATTCTACATACTCAGTGCTTCTGGGAATAATTCGTGAACTGAAAAAAAAAGAGTATCTAAACACAAGGGTGTATTCAAGATCTTTAGGACTGTAAATAATCTATGAACTCTACCTCACAATAAACGTAATTGTAAACACTATAAATATGATTTTTTACCCGTGAACCGTACCTTACAGGTACACTTGGTCATGACCTACTTCACTAAACAATTGATTGTCTTTAACGATTTATTGTAACTGAACCTTTTGTGGCACCTGTTAGAATGTACTATAGTACGCATCCACCTACATTAATTTATGTGCCTACACGTAAACCGTTGCGATGAAATATAACTTAGCGACAGTATAGAAAAGAATTTAAATAAATAAATAAATCTGAGATTTTATAGATTTGCACGTGTGCACAGTTTGCCCTTTGAAGTGTTACTTCTTAGATTGACATCATCGTATCCATACAGCTGACACTGCCCTCAACCCGTGACACTTTATCTTCTGTAGTAAGCTTCCTTGTAATTAATGTAACCACAGGCCATTCTTGTGTTTCCAATGTCGCATCCCCTCCTACAACAATACCGTACATGCAATAGTGTTTTCGTCTGAGAGCGTAGCAGAAGTTGCTTACACTTCTAGTTCAAAGGGTATGGGTGACTCAGCAGACAGCATACGCATTAGGCTTCCACACATTATTCATCCTCTCTTCGCTAAACCGAGCCGTAATTATTTTGTCATGGCTATTACATGTGTTAAGAGGCCTTTCCAGCAGGTAACGCGCTAACACTTTTTAAGCTAACTGCACAGTGTTTCAAACTTGTTTAGATACTGTATTCTGCAGACTGAGAACTCCATTCAGCAGCAGAGCACTGAACAATTGCTAGCTACTTGCAGAAAGTTAGCTCTTCCTTTCAACGAAGTGTAGGGATATTTTCTGAACTCATACTGGAAACCTTTCTGAATTATTAAACTACTGAGCAATATTACATATGTAGAGAAGTACTCTCCTCCTTCCAATTTAGGCTGCTTCAGAACTGGTGGTCACGACAGAAGATCAAGAGAGGCAGTCAGGCAGTAGAAAACAAGATTTCTTTTCCTCAGTGGGAAAAGGATTGGAACCTGCAGCCCATGAATGCACATGGATTGATGGATGAGTATTTGGAAATGGGTAAGCACGTTTTCATTTGCACAACTTTCTGACATCAACAGGCAAGATACAATAGCATTAGATTAATTTACTTTAAATTACCATTTTATTTTGTCTGTGCATATATTTACCCACTTTTCTCAAATTCAATTCAAATGGCTACCTTGTGTTTAAAATTCAACTTGTTTTGGGTGGTTTTAAAGGAATATGCAGAATTTTACATGTAGGTGTCCCATTGAAAATTTAACCTTTAATGGTCAAAGAATTCAAATTAAAGCAAAGAGTCTGAAAACTAAAATGGTTTCATTATTAGGGGGAGAAGGAACCCCCAGGCTTTTCACCTTTTTATTTGCAAATGAATTGATGAAAATTTGTATATCAGTGAATTTCCCGGAGATATCTACTGGGATGTTTAACTAAATGGCAGATGTGGACAAGTGCAAAGCAATGCACATACAGAAAAAGTAATCCTAACTTTAGGTCCGCAATGCTGGGTTCAGTAGTAGGAGTCACAATCCAGGAAATGGACCTCGGACTCCTTAGAAATCCTCAGCTCAGTGTGGGGTGGTGGCCAGAAAATCAAAGAAACAGGAGTGATCTGGAAAGGAATGGAAAATGAAACTGCATATCACATTGCCTCTGTAAGCAACCGAACCTTGAGTATTGCGTGCAGTTCTAGTCACCCCGTCTCAAGAAAAGGTACACGGAAAGGGGATGAAATGGCTGTTTTCTGAAGAATGGCCACATTAGGGCTTTTCAGTTTGCAGAGGAGGCCACTGAGCGGGAATATCATAAAGGTTTTTAAAATCATGAAGTGGGGGAAGAGATAAATAAGCAACAATTATTAACCTTTTCCCAATAATAGTAACACTAGAGGACAGTCCCTGAAAATAGCAGGTAACACATTTAAAACAAGTTGGAGAAAGTGATTCTGCATTGAGTGAAAAAAAAATAAACTATGGAATTTGCTACCAGAGCATATGGTCAAGGCATCGAGAATAACTGGGTTTAAAATGGGTTTGTACAAGTTCCTGGAGGAAAAGTCCATAAACAAAAATGTTTAGTCAGTCAAGGAAAGCCATCACTCACCCCTGGGAGGGAGCAACAAGGATCTGCCAGATATTTCCTAATGACCCGCATAGGATGCTGGGTCGATGGTCCTTTGTTCTGACCCAGAATGACGTATCTTATACTCTTTTGAAGTAGATTTTTGATTTTTCAAAAACGAATGTTACTTCAAAACTGAAGGCAACTTCGGATTAGCATTTTTCAACCCATAACAGATACGTAAATTGATTTTCTTGAATTCCCTAATTCAACTGCACCAAATGAAAGGGAAAAAATCAGTCATAAAAATGGAAACAAGATTAACCATTAGGCATGGATGTTTCCGTGCTGGCTAGGAGTGTGAAACTGCCTCAGTATTCCCTTTCACATCAGATGTGAATAATCTCTGTCTTTTCTCCGGAGGAGACTAAATTTAAAGGGAAGGTACAATGAGGGAATTCAGTTTCCTATTTAATGTTTTTATTTTCCAGTTATACAGTTTGGCTTTACCACAATCTTTGTGGCAGCCTTTCCTCTGGCGCCCCTTCTTGCATTGCTGAATAATATAATAGAGATTAGGCTGGATGCATACAAGTTCGTCACGCAGTGGAGAAGACCCATGCCCGCGAGAGCTACAGATATTGGTGAGCAGTGACTCAGCAGCTGCGATTTCTACCGCCATCCCACAAATAACTGTGAAAAGATTTTCTTTGTTGAGAAGAACAGGATACAACTAGGACTTATTTTCATTTTACATGTGTAATTAGACTTCAGAATAATCATGAATGTTTCCATCCATGTGATCTTTCATTAAACTGGCTAGCACGTTTCAGTAATATATTACTCCAATAGGCAATTTCTTTGCTACAGTGCTGCACACATTTCATTCACTCGTTTGAAGAAAACATTCACTTTCCATTATCAGGAAAATTCATTTTACAGCATTCTACTGGCTGGCATATTTATTTCTGTTGTTGTGATGGAAGAAGAGATTCTCTAGTATGATAGAATAAATTTTCTTAGAAAGGACACCTTTCTGGAAATGAAGGTGTAGAGGCTGATGAGCAACATTCCCATAAATGGTCAACCCCAGAAGGAAACCACTCTTACCTACCCATTATATGTCTATATTCTACTAAGTAAGGTATTTACTGTGTGTGTATGTGCTCCATCATACATGTAAGATCTGCAGCAAGTGGTGACTACACTGTCATTGCTTTAAAAAAAAACAAAAAAACGAGACAAATAGAATTACTACATGCCTCTAGCATGTACTACTTGCCTCTAGCATGTAGTAATTCTGTTTGTCCCGTTTTTTTTAAAAGCAATGACAGTGTAGTCACCACTTGCTGCAGATCTTGCATGTATGATGGAGCACATACACACACAGTAAATACCTTACTTAGTAGAATATAGACATATAATGGGTAGGTAAGAGTGGTTTCCTTCTGGGGTTGACCATTTATGGGAATGTTGCTCATCAGCCTCTACACCTTCATTCCAGAAAGGTGTCCTTTCTAAGAAAATTTATTCTATCATACTAGAGAATCTCTTCTTCCATCACAACAACAGAAATAAATATGCCAGCCAGTAGAATGCTGTAAAATGAATTTTCCTGATAATGGAAAGTGATGCCTAATGAGTATCAGAAAACAATTACTTTGAAATTGAATTTTTCAAGACCTAGATGTCAGACCGAGAACCATAAGTTTGCTCTCATTGCTTGCTTATTCAACTTATTTGTAAGTTTGCAGTTAAGAAATTTTCCAAGTAGCATGACTAGACGAGAAGACAACAGGAAGCGAATGGCTCATTTCTCAGTCACAGTGAAAATGATTTTTTTCTGTTACCTCTTTTCCTCGCTAGGTATTTGGTATGGAATACTGGAAGGAATTGGAATCCTGGCCGTAATCACCAATGCTTTTGTTATCGCTATTACTTCAGACTACATCCCACGTTTTGTTTACGCATTCAAATATGGACCTTGTGTAGATGAAGGATACCGACAGGAAAAGTAATTTCTACAATTTATATTTCTTTGCCCTTGTATGGTCTTTAGATTTATATAGTTGCTTATCACTATTAAACTCTTAAATATTCAGAAGTTCCCGATGATGCTTGTTTGCTCATGCTGTATAAGCAACAGTACTCTCTAGTAGTAAGAAAAGATGGAAGCATTTTTTCATTATGGGCTCATTTCACCTAATTTGAGGCTGGAAAAGAGGTTGCGGTGGATAGCTATTTAGAAAGCCTAGTGAATTTTGAAAAGATTTCCATTCCAAGTTGGAGTAGAGGCTGTGCAGAAGGCTGAATAGCAAAGATTTAACATAAGAAAAGCCATACGGGGCCAGATCAAAAGCAAATAACAAAGATGTGAGCATCAATGAGTGACTAATAATGTTGGGTTTGCCCTGCTCCAAGGAATTCATTAGGTGCCTCTCACTCCTGTGCATGAGCTCCATTATCCCTACAGATATAAAAAAGTGACTCATGTGAAGTCAGTTCAGAAAAAAAAAAAAAGGGTACGGATACCCACACTTGGCAGTGCTTGGGCCATGATCTCCATAAAATCTAAGGGCAAGAAGCCAAGACTATCTCCATCTGACACATCTGTTTATCCCAGCCCCACAGGGAAAAAAATGGCGAGAATTCCACCACTCCCACAAATGTGAAAGAACTCTTATAAGGTTGGATAGGCACAAATCTTTTCATGAAAACGTATACGTAAACCTCATCTCTACTATTTGTTGAAAAGTTGTCCAGGTCATGGAGAAATAATGCCTTAACCCAAATGAATAAACCTAACTCTCCAGGACTCCATTTTTCCAATACTAGGGTGGCAGGACAGCTCAGATATGCTTAAACCAGAGCACAATAACATCAGAAATATAGGAAGAGATTGAAAAGGAGCTGAAAGTGTAACTCGAGCATTTTGTGGTTTATTATAATATCCTCCTTATGATGGAAACTGATCACACATGATGGCATGAGAAAACTCTGCCAGAGAAAAGTAAATAGTCATCTGCAATGGACTGCACCCTACCTTGAGACCTCTGAAAATCTGATAGGCTTATTTTGCATGCCGCAATAAAGAACAGTTAAGATATCCATTTGTGATTAATATTGTTTTGTCTGTTTTTCAGATGCCTACAAGGCTATGTAAACAGCAGTTTATCGGTGTTTGACCTGAGCGAGCTTGGTATGGGTTACTCAGGTTATTGCAGGTATATATTTCAAAGTTTATATTCTTGGCTCTTAGCGATTACATCTTATTACTAGAATGATATGTTTTCTTTAACTTTTTTTTCTTGCTAGTGTATATATATATATAGGCCCATTCATGAGTTACTTATGGAAGTAGGTATATGTTAACATGAGTTCCAATGTCTGATGAATAGACAGTATGGGGATAAAATGTTCACTACAATACGTTGTACTGCTATCTATTGAAACAAATTAGAGAGTAAACTAGGAACTTTTCTTCTATAGGCCCAGAGAGATAATTAAGGTGCAGAAGAGATCTCTTCATTGACTGCAGGAACTGTGTCATAAACCTGTTGTTATACTAACCATAACCCTGTCACCCACAAAATATTCTGGATATGATCATCCACTTATTTGTTTAGCCCTACTGTACCTTATTGGATTCCCCGTAGAAAGGGAATTAACATGCTTGTTTGCTTCAGTATTGCTGAGCTTTAAAATACCCTTTTATTGACTAACAACCTTTGTGACTCACGAGAGAGAGTTCTGCTCCCTGCTTAGGGTAGTATCCGTGGTGCACAAGCTCTTCTCATTTCCTACTGACTATTCATTTAATTTGCAGGTATAGAGACTACAGAGCACCACCCTGGTCTTCAAAACCTTATGAATTTACCTTGCAGTTTTGGCATGTCTTAGCTGCAAGATTGGCTTTCATAATAGTATTTGAGGTAAGTTACAGAGACCTAGTATATAGGTTCCTAAGATACAGAACTTTATTTGTGCAAGGCAAAAACTGCAACCAGCCTTAGGAGCTAAATTAGGTATTGAAGATCAAATTTGTCATCACCTTTCATATCTTCAACCTAACCATCAATTTCAAGCATCACTATGTGACCCATTGCCCAATGTTTGGGTTGCCATATCAAGCCCTCAGGAAGAAAGAGAAAAACATCTGCCTTAGTTAAGAAATGTCTTCTTTGAAGCATCACCATGTAGAAGAGACAAAGGCTATAATGTCATAGAAGATTAATATAAATTAAATCTGTTTTAATATGAAGTCATGCATTTATATATGAGATAGCATCATATTAGGAAGAAAGAAGGTCAAACAACTGCTGGCATGGTTAAAAGATGAGATGAAAGAGGCTATTTTAGCCAAAAGAACTTCTTTCAAAAACTGGAAAAAGGATACAACTGAAGAAAATAGGAACATCATAAACATTGGCAAATTAGATGTAAAACATTGATTAGGAAGGCAAAAAGAGAATTTGAAAAGAAGCTGGCCATATAGGCAAAAACTCATAATACAACCTTTTTAAAATTTATACAAAAAAAGAAGCCTGTGAGGGAGTCAATTGAACTGTTAGATGATTGAGGGGATAAAAGGGGCATTTGGGGAACCACAAGACCATAGTGTAAAGACTAAATAAATTCTTTGCTTTGGTGTTTACTGAAGCTGCTGTTGGGGAGATACTCATACAGGAAATGGTATTTAATAGTGATGAGTCATGACAACTGAAACAAATCATAGTGAGCATGGATAATGTTATAGGGCAGATTGACAAACTAAAGAGTAGCAAATTACCTGGACCAGATGGTTTACACCTCAGAGTTCTGAAAGAACTCAAAAATGAAATGGCAGATCTATTACTAGTAATTTGTAACCTATCAATAAAATTGTCTACTGTACCTGAAGATTGGAGGGTGAACAACATGATGCTGATCTGTATAAAGGGCTCAAAGGGTGATCTGGGAAACTATAGATTGGTAAGCCTGACTTCAGTGCCGTGAAAAATCATAGAAATTATAAAATCACAGAAAGGCATGGTTTAATGGGACACAGCCAGCATGGATTTACTCAAGGGAATTCTTGCCTCACCAATCTGCTACATTTTTTGAAGGGGTTTATAAATATGTGGATAATGGTGAGCCAGTGGATATAGTGTATTTGGATTTTCAGAAGGCATTTGACAAAACCCGCTTGAGAGACTCCTTAGAAAAACAGTCATGGGATAGGAAGCAATGTCCTATTGTGGATTATGTTAAAAGAAACAGAAAGTAGGAATAAATGGTCTGTTTTTCTCAGTGGAGAAAGGTAAATAGTGGAGAGCCTCGGGGATCTGTAATGGGACCAGTGCATTTTAATATATTTATAAACGATCTTGAAAAAGGGAAGGACGAGTGAGGTGATCAAATTTGCAGATGAGACAAAATTATTCCATGTAGTGAAATCAGAAGCAGATTGTGAAAAATTGTAGGAAGATATTGTGACATTAGGAGATTGGATATCCAAATGACATATGAAATTTAATGTGGATAAGTGCAAAGTGATGCACATGGGAAAAAGTAACCCATACTGTAGTTACATAATGTTAGGTTCCATATTAGGAGTTACTACCAAGGAAAAGGATTTGGGTGTCATCGTGGACAGTACTTTGAAATCCTTGGCTCAGAGTGCAATGGCAGTCAAAAAAGCAAGTAGAATGTTAGGAATTAATAGGAAAGGAATGGAGAATAAAATGGAGGATGCTATAATGCCTCTGTATTGCTCCATGGTAGAGTATTGTGTGCAGTTCTGGTCACCGCATCTCAAAAAAGATATAGCTGAACTGGAAAAGATACAGAGAAGGGCAGCCAAAATGATACCTATGAGGAAAGACTAAAGAAGTTAGGGTTATTCAGCTTGAAGAAGAGACAGCTAAGGGGGATATGATAGAAGTCTATAAAATCATGAGTGGAATAGAAAGAATAAATGTGAATCTGTTATTTACTCTTTCAAAAAGATAGAAAAAATAGGGGACACTCCTTGAAGTTAGTAAGTAGCACATTTAAAACAGAGAAAATTATTTTATACTTAATGCACAATTAAGCATAAATGGGCTTTAAAAAGTTTTGGACAAGTTCTTGGAAAAGAAGTCCATAAACTGTTATTAACCAGACAGACTTGGTAAAAGCCATTACTTATCCTTGAACATTAGCAGCATAGGAGCTATATCTACTGTTTGGGATCTTGCCAGCTACTTGTGACCTCAATATTGGAAACCCAATATGGCAATTCTTATGTTCTTATCATGTATTTTATGTTTTTTTATTTTTCATTTAATAAATACTAGGGAAGCTAAGAAATGCTAATCTCTTTTTCTTATTTTCAGCACCTTGTCTTTGGAATAAAATCGTTTATTGCCTACTTAATCCCAGACATGCCCAAAGATTTATGCGACAGGATGAGAAGAGAGAAGTACTTGGTTCAGGAGATGATGTATGAAGCAGAACTAGAACATTTGCAAAGGGAGAGAAAAAAGAACGGGAAACAGTATCACCATGAATGGCCTTAGTTCACACTTACTGGTTGCATGGCAGGAGGACAATATTTTTTGCAGCATGCAAACCAAGATGGAAGATAGCCACAAGGCACAATAATGAGGCTTCTTCCAGGGATAAATATCCTTCCTTGCAAAAGTGAAGGGAAACTCATCTAGGTTTTAAAAATAATGCCCTTTACCAGTCACTAATCGGCTCTAGAATTGGACATGTCCAGAAGCCCATATCCGATTACTTGAAATAGCACTGGGGACATCACCTAACCCATCTATTTTGGTTGCTCCATCCAATCATCAAAAGCTCCATCAAATACAAATCATATATAAACTCTCCCAGTGCTGGCGTGATGATGAACGTTCCAGGCTATTCCCTTACGCTGAAGCTTTTACTTAGTCGGTTTGATTTGTAGCACGAGTGAAAGAATGAATGAGGATAACCGTGGCCTTTCTGACCATCAGGGAACTGATGGGAATGTGCTGCTTTTTACCTTTGCTGCACTTGTCGTCATGTCTGTCCTGAGTTGCTCGCAGGGATCTGCCCCAACACGAACTATGCAGTTTCAAGGATCACACATTACATTCCAGTTGTCTTTAACTTTCAGACCAAAAGAATCCAAACACAAAGGGAAAAAAAAATGCATCGTTTGGATGAAATGGATTTCCTTACATTACCCATTTTGCATTGATATTTCCATAAATGTGGCTGTATGATATATTCAGTATGCAAATAGTTAAAGATTATTTTCTGCCATGGTATAGCATGCCGCTGTAATTTAATATCAAGAAAACAATTGTGCTTTTAACCTATATGCATAGTATTAGAATTTTAACTTCAAATGTTTTATTGCATTGCATTTTTTTAATTGAAAAAGTTATGCGGACTATAGTTTATATCTCTAAAAGCACACTGGACATGTAGTCCACTGTTATTCAGTAAAACGTAACAGTGTGGTTTCTCCCCCAGTGATGCACAGACCTTAGCTGGGGCTGTTTATCAATGCATGAGCATTGTGTATATTAATGTTTAATTTACAATTAAACCTCAAGGCTTAATACTTACAGAAAAAAATATTATGTTTGAGCTTTAATGTAAATTTTGATTGGCAATTATCTTTTTCGTATTGTGATAGAATGGTGCACTTTAAAAGTTGGTGCAGGTTTTAGGAGGGCAGAGAAATTAAAAAAAAAAGTCCATAAACTATTAACCAAGTAGACTTGGGAGAAGCCACGTCTTATTCCTGGTGTTAGCAGCATGGGATCTATCTACCCCTTGGGATCCTGCCAGATACTTCTGACCTGGATTGGCCACTGTTGGAAACAGGATCCTGGGCTTGATGGACCTTTGGACTGATGGAATCTTGTTCTTATTACAAATAAAGCTCTGAGCTGAAATTTAAAAAAAATCGGCTCTCATCACAAATCCCCAAATTATAGAGGCTCAATGTTTAGCGCCGTTTAGGGAGTTACATTTTAACTTAGGCAGCTCAATCTTGATTCAGCTAAACAGTTAACCAGCAAAGGGGAGAATTTTAAAAGCCCGGTGAACGCCAAAATCGGGAGGATACGTATGTCCAGCCGGCACGGACCGCGTGGATTTTTAAAAGGTGCCCATATCTACACGCTTTTCTCCCGATACTTGCACAAGTGAGAGAGAGCCCAAAAAAAAAAGGGGTGTGAGCGTGGCCTGAGTGGGACATGGGGGTCCCAGGACTTTAACATGAAATGTGCGCCTAGGTTTTTACGCGCCCACGCGCACACCAGGGTCCCCTGCCGCATAACGTTACCACTGCTAGGGATGGCGTGTAACTAATGAAATAAAAAATTCTAGGCTAATCAGCAGGCTTTTAAGGGTCGGTGCTAGCAGGGTAAAAGGAAGGCTACCCCTAACCTGGGTGAACTGGTAACTGCGTCTGTGTGTACGTCTACTGAAATCCTTCCACTAACGGGGTAGAGGCAGCATTTGTGCGCACACGTACAACATACGTGTGTGTGGCATATACACGCGTATGTTATAAAATGGCCGTGCCCTTTGCCGTGAACCGGCATGTGCGCGTACACGTGTGCTCGCGCGCCAGTGTGTGCACCGCTGGATACGTTTATCCGGTTAACTTGTGCAGCTGGATAGTGGATAAATATCAGCCCCTATGTTTTTGCTTTAATGCACCCATTACTAACCATAAGGCAATAAAAGTACTTTTAACAACTTTAGTAACATAACCAAAATAATCATCAATGGATAAAGGTGTTTTTGATGCTCCACTGGGAGTCTCTATCCACAGGGAATTGAAACTATGTTGAGCCCTAATAAGAAGCAGCCAGAGTTTAATAGGGCTCTGCTACCTTAAAAATAATAATTTTCTATGCTTTCTAGTGGGTTTTGGAGGTGGTGCATAGGGATGCTCATGGAAAAAACAAAGTTTAATTTGTTTGGGTTCTTTTTATTTGTTTTCATTTGATTTGAGGTTTGTTTATTTCCATCCAATTTGCTTACTTTAAACACCAAAGCAAAAAAAACCAAAAGGAAATGAAAGGTCTGGGTTTCCCACGCTCCCCGTTGCCAATCCTCTCCCCCCAGCGCTGCTGAAATAATTTAGAAAAAAATATTTTCCCCCCCCCCCTTCTCCATGGGCCTTTCCTTACTCCCCAGACCCATCTTAACCCCCTTCCCCCCCCCCCCCCCCCTTAGGGCTGTACCACAGGTCAGGCTCAGGGCCTCGGGACTTGCACACTTAAAACTGGACTTTTACACGTGTAAATGCACTTTACCCATGTAAGTGGGCTTTTGAAAATTGCTGCAGTGGTTCTTCCTTTTTATAATTCACCTGTAAGGGTCTGATTCTATGCGCTTTCTTCCCCATAGAGACGGGATGGGAGGATGCGCCTTCGTGAACCAGGCCTTTTACGTTGGTCGGCTTGGAAGGGGCATGGGCTCCGAAAGGCCTTGCATAGGCTTCTTTTTATTGTCCTTGCTCAAAGATGTATTTGTTTTTACGAAGACTTGTGCTAAAAGTCTCACGTGTCTTTGGAAGTGACAGGTAGTGTAAGCACCGTTCCTATCGATGGCATAGCATGGCGCCAAAGTTAAAACGAGAAAAAAAAAAAAGTGTTGCCATTATCACTGGAAAGTCTGCAAAATGATAGCGTTCTTCTTCCGTGCAGGTTAAAAAGGGGAACCCTTATTCCCCACCCACCCACCAACTGCTCCTCCAGATGCTTCCTCAGGGTGTGTGGCCAATCTGACCATGCATTGACTTACTCTTGATGCATCAAATCTCTGTTTTGCCGACTGAAATTTGCAAAGATTGCACCACTTTTCCCCAATCCTTCTTACTATAGCAACACCCTTGAATAATAAAGAATGTGCAAATAATTACCATCGCATCACACAAGAAACTCGTGCCAGCCCAGAAACATGACTGGAGACACAGCTGAAGAGGCATTAGAAAAAAGAGTAGAATAAATAAATGATAAAACTAATGATCATGCTTTTTTTTTTTAACCAAGCAGAATTTTGTAATTATTTTTAAGGCAGGAACCATGTATAGAAACAGTGGGAGAATGAAACAGTAGAGACGACAATACTATAAAGACAATAGGGAGAGCAGAAGGTCGTCCTGGGAACTAAATAATTTTTGCATTTTTTTTATGCATTGTGGCAAATAATTAAAGCTTTCCCGGTCAGTTTGCACTCGCTAAGGAATAATTCTGTTGTGTTACATAGAATGCAAATTATCTAACTAAGATATAAGGCATACTTTGTCCTCAGGAACTATGTATTCCATGAATGCTGTAAAATATATTTTCATATTTCAAATATTTGTCTTTTCAAACAAATGACATCCTATTGCATTACACAGAGACAGTGTATATATGTAGAAGGTGAATTAATGAAGTCTCCTAGCAAACTACAAACTTTTATATTTGTGCTGCAGGGCGCCATCAGTGGCGTTCTTGTCAATGCATGTCAAGAGTGCATGCAAATAAATATCTTTCTTATGCTGTTGTGATTATTAGTCTAACACTCTTCACGTCCCTATCATGTTTGCATCTTGATAACATGGGGAAAAAAAAGTCTATATTCAAGAAATAAAATCTATTTATCGTTACCTGTCATTCTGTCTTATCCTTTGCGTATTAAATCGGTGCCTAACTGTGTGTGACTGAAAATCAGATGCTTGCTACCTACCAACTTCTTTGAACAATGATCAATAAGTCACAAAGTGAACTGTGCCAGCCTCGCTTATTTATTTTATTCCATTTGATTTCGCATTCTAATATGGCAGCCCAGAGCGTGCTACAGTAACAGCGTTAGTGCCTGGAAATCTGCATTGATGAGGTTATATTGACTTGAGACTTCTTGAATTTGCAATCCTAGAATTTGTGTTTTGTCAGGATCTGGAGTGCGTTAACTTTCTGCTAAGATTCAGTTCAAAGTAAACTATAGCGCTTTCACATAGAAATGACAGCAGAAGACGACCAAACGGCCCATCCAGTCTGCCCAGCAAGCTGTCACACTTTTTTTTTTTCTCATACTTATCTGTTTCTCTTGGCATTAGTAACTTTTTGGTTCTATTTCCCTTCCACCCCTGCCATTGATGTAGAGAGCAGTGCTGGAGCTGCATCTAAGTGAAGTATCTAGCTTAATTGGTTAGGGGTAATAACTGCCACAATAAGCAAGCTACTCCCACGCTTATTTGTTTACCCAGCCTGTGCAATTCAGTCCTTGTCTGTTATTGTCTGAATATAAATCCTCTTTTCTTTATCCCCCTACCGTTGAAGCAGTGAGCTGCGCTGGATATGTATTCCAAGTGAAGTATCTAGCTTAATTAGTTAGGGGTAGTAACCGCCATAACAAGCAAGCTACACCCATACTTATTTGTTTACCAGACTATGTAATTCAGTCCTTGTTGGTTGTTGCCTGAATATAAATCCTCTTTTCGTCTCCCCCCCCCCCCCCCCCCCCCCCAATATCTTATATTCACAAAACCTTATATTATATTATATTCACAAAACCTTTCCCAGTTTAACTCTTACAATGTTACTCATGAATCTGGAGCTTTATAATCTTTTAATAAACTCTATTTTATTAATTTTAAAATGCAGAACAATGTTTTGCTTGCATATGTTGCCCAGCAGTTTGGATGGTTGTACACCTGGGAAAGCAGTGTATGAAACCTAAATAAATAAGTAAAATAACATTTCTATACTATCAATCTATACTAAAAAAAAAAATACAGCAGAAATATTCCCACCATCTTACAGTTAAAGGAGAAGAGAGAGACAATCCAGCAGTAGAAAAACCAGAGTCAGCAATCAAGCTTTCCTGGCTGGAATTAGAAAATGCCTAAGGCCTATTCACAAATGCTTGAAGTCTCACAGACCCTTACCTGAGCGAGTCTCAGGAAACTTCCCTCTGATCCCTGTGCTACTGGCAGGCGAAGGTACTTGAATCACCCAGCGTGTGCCGTCTGGGCCGGAGAGATATGTAAAAGAGGGAAAGTGGGGTTAAAAATAATTAGAAAGAAAACTTGATACAAGAACTTGAATTGCATCGTACTGGATGGTTATAAACTGGTAAGCCACCTTGTTCTCTAAAATCCATGTAAATGAGTTCAAGTCAAGAATAGGATATGTTAAAGACTTCAAACTTTGACATTTCTCATTGTCTCCTCAGCAAAATGTAAGGAAAAATGATTCCCGAGACACATCAAACTTACTAAAATCTACTAAACAGTAAGATGATAATGAACTATAAATATGATACTATACAGTACTTTACATTATCTTAAGAATGAGCCCTATAAAATAAAATATTCATGTGTAAAAGGCCTTGGCTATGCACTTATTAATACAGAGCAGACTTAATGCACCAAGGCAGGTACTATAAATGCCTGATAAGCATAAACTCCAGCAAAAATTGAAAAGACAAGAAATTAAAGTAAAACATATCTATTTTTAGCCTGGCATGAAGAGTGCTCTACTGAAATGCTCTATGGATGCAAGATCCTTAGAAGACAAGCCTTCCGACATTTCTATAACACTCTTACGTGTTAGAACATCAGCAATGCCATGCTTGGTCAGACCAAGGTCCACTGAGGCCAGCATCCTGTCTCTGTCATGTTACAAGTACCCGGCAGCTCCCACAAGGTAGATCTGATTCCTGTTACTCCCAGGGATAGCAATGGCTCTCTTTAGACTCCCTGGCTATGGACTTCTCCTCCAGGAACCCATGCAAAGCCCCCACTCTGCTCACCGCCGTGACCACGTCCTCTGGCAACAGATCCTGCACCGAGTGAAACCCCCAAAATTATTTTAAAATGATGGGGCCCATAGCCACCCCCACTTAGGCTCCCCCCTCCCTCCACAATATTTGATAAGAAAAGGCACTGTGCCTCTTCCTGCACCCCACCAGGAAGCACGGTACAGTCCTAACCCCTCCTGGATGCTTCCGGCACTGCTCTGCCAGGAGTGCTGGAAGCGAATGTTAATTTTGCTGTCAGAATCTTCTCTGACCTCTTTTTATAAGGGTTTGTGGTGCAGGCCTTGCATTATCTTAGTAAGTAGCCTTTTCTGTACTGCTCTCATCCCCTTATTATAATATGCGGGGTGGGGGGGGCTCACTATTTCCCCCACTGACGATCCTCTACTTGTGCGACTGAGCATACTGTCATAGCTTTCCCACTTGACTTATTGTGTTGACTTGGTCACCTGAGATGATTACTCCTAGAGCTCTGTCTTATTTGGCAGTTTCCGGTTCTTATCCTTCTAATTGATAATGCACGAAATGACACTTTTAAGGGATGCAGAACTTTACTGGACAAGAAGTGAGGGGCTTAGGAACAGATTTTTATTCCCTCTGCAAAAAACTGCAAAAAGCAAAGTTCTGGTCAACAGTAAAATGTTCCACTTTCTGTTCTCGCTACGATGGCGCCACCTTGTGGCCGTTCTGAAGTATGAATTGATGTCTGCAGTTTTTATTTGTTTTCACGTCTGGCAATGCGTCACAGTTAAATTAATGGACCCTTACTACTGCACTAGGGCAAAACCAGGTCTTAGTCAGCCTATCCCTTCTCATACGGAGCTCTCTGATTGCTCTGTACTGGATAGAATTCATCTATCCTAAATTCATACATTCTACAGGAATGTGGGAAAGGTATGGTTATTTATTTTTACAATTTTATTCCGCTGGGCCACAAATCTCAGCGGATTACAAAACCACCCTCACAATCAAGATATAAAATACAGCACACACAAAGCTTCAATTAAAACAGGGTCGCAAACAAACGCTAGGCAAATAATCCAGAGAACAATACATACAGTATAGTGGCAGACATAGTTCAGACCTGACTGGCTGAATGCTGGAGGGAAAAGGAAGGCTTTTTAACAACCTCCTAAAATATGTATTCTTTTGTGAATAATTTGGAGAGAAAGAGGTAGCTTTCCCTAGGTGCCAAAACATCCACCATAGAATGTAAGATACTGTCTTTTATGCAAACACTCCATCTGGTGTTTAATGTGTGACTAACATTCTCATTATTATAATATTCAGGAAAATCAAAAGCATGGTGAGCAATGGCTTTCCTCCAGGAACTTGTCTAAACCCTTTTTAATCTCAGCTACGCTAACAGCTTTTACCACATCCTCTGTGGTGAACGCATTTAAAATGCCTTTTACATAATTCTCCTTGAGCCTACCCTTAAGAGAAAAAGTGGAATATAAACATTTATAAATAAATAAAATTTGCACTTATGGTTAAGCAGATGTACTCAGTAGGCAGAATACTCCCAACCTTAATTTTGCAACACTTTACTGTATAAAAAAACCCCAAAAAACATTTTTCCAATAAAAAACAGAAAATTTCTTGATCTAAAATCACAATAAAACTTATACAAAAGTACCCGTGAACTTGGAAATATTTTATTTTTATGAAAAAATAGTTGATAAAATATTAAGGCACGGTGGTTAAAATATTGCACTAGATTATATACAAAACATCAGATAACGTTATCTGACAGGTGCCATTTGAAGGTAGTTTTATTTCTATTTAAACATATTTAAATTATTGTATAAGATACCTGAAGTATTCAGGAATATAAATGCATAATAGGGACGTGCTTCTGTTTTAAAAAGAAATGAGAAAAGCAAACAAACCCATACCATAGACGACTGAACTAGCTACCTTCACAGTAATATACAATATATGTTTGTATGTATTCTTTTTATCAACAACTCAGTCCCTCCCGAAGAAACCAACAGGCAAAACATGGCCATGTTAGGGGACCACAGCTTTTGAAACTTTGATCTGACCCAGTGATAATATCCTTGGAATTACAAGTGATTGAATCACCAATACAAATGCAATATTGAAATAGCACCGTCAATTTACCTGATAGTTTGGATTTAAAACTACTTCCTCGCATCTATGTTTGGATTTCCATGCGAGGGCTGATTTCCACCCGATGACTTTACTGCTTAAAATGAAATGAAACAAAAATCAATGTAATATCTTTTGTTTTTCATTTTGTTACATTTTAAAAGAGTGCACTCCTGTCCCAGGGACAAAACAAAAAAAAAAAAAGCCAGCTGCCCCAAATTTTAAACTAATAAACAACCCTCCCCCGAGCCATCCTGGGCTAACTCCCCATCTCCTCCACCCCATGGCACCCAAAACACACCTCTTACCCAATCTGTGGGTCTTCCAGGGATGGGCGCAAACCCCGGTCGCTCCTGCCCCACTGGTGCTGCGTTTCAAAATGGCTCCCGTTGACCTCCGTGCTCCTGCACTGTGAAGACTCATGAATGGGGTAAGATATGTATAACTTCCTGGGAGGCGTGAATTTTTATTTATTTTTTTCATTTTTAATGATTTAAAAAAAGAAAAAAGCCCCAAAAGTATATGAAACAAAATGCCCACCACCACTGCAGGAGCTCTAATAAATCTGTAAAGTTTGTAGCTATCTGGAGTTCAGAGGAAACCTTTACGTAGTTCAGATTGTAGAAAGAACGAACTGAGGTGGGGGAAGGATCTCACTCCGAGAAGTTTATTTATAATGGTGAAAGTTCTTAATGCATGAACCTCTAGTCCCTTCACACTACATTTTAAAAAGTAAATTGAATGTATTTGTAGTGAGTAATGTTACTACTATATCTATTAAAGCGCTCTATCCAGGGGTTTACTCTGATTGCCTCCTTAGTGCCTGATTCACTAAGATGTTCTCCCATAGACACAGCATGGGGAAAAAAAGACATAGTGAATCAGGCCCTTAGAGTTTTCATCTGAAAAACGTTATTGGCTTAAATTCCCCAGGGCTATTTCCCTCCCAAAGGATCACCAAGGGTAAATACATGCCTGGACAGGAGGAGGTCCATATTCAGTCACTGTCCAGATAGCAAAGTTAAGGCCGGATTCATTCAGGCTTCTCTCCCGTTTTGTGTCTATGGGAAAAGCCCGTTGGACGGTGACTTTGATACCGGGCCGCGGGCACACATGTACGTGCGTGTGCCGGCTCACGCCAAAGGACACAGCCATTTTATAACATAAGCGCGTATAAGCGCGCATGGTATAAAATAGGCTCACGTGCGCACGATTTTATATGGACACGCGCATGTGTGCTCCCGCCTAAGTGGGAGGGGATTTTAGTCGGCATGCGTTGACGCATTTATTAGTTTCCCTAGTTCGTTCCCAGTTGACCCGGGTATGAGATGGGACCTTCCTGAACCCCCCCTAGTTAACCTCCCTTTTACCCTGTTAGCCCCTCCCCTTAAAACCCTGCTGCCTCGCCTACATTGTTTTTGTTTTAGGACTTACACGCCATCCAGAGCAGAAGTAAAGTTACACAGCAGGGGACCCTGGCGTACACTTGTGTGCATAAGTATTTAGATACTGGTTTCATTCATAAATCCTGAAACGTCCACAATCCCCCCCCCCCCCCCCCTTTTCTTCATTAAAAAAAAAAATTGTGCGTGGACGGGGAGATAGGCACATACCCGGGCACATTTTAAAATCTGTGTGGTGCCCACCGGCCTGACGTCTGCGCATGAAGCGGACTCTGATCCTCTGAATGAATTGGAGTCGAATAATCACAAAACTGGGTCTAAGGAGGTTCATCCCTTTAGGGTTTGCAGTCACACTAAGGGGATGGAAATTCACCCATTAATATCGGCTCCTGTTAAATACATTAAATTAGTGAACCAAATGGGTTCAGCATCCAGACCTAGATATATCCAGTTTTAAAATACAAAGCAAACTCTGTGCCGGTAATTTTCAAACCGGCGCGTAGGAACACGCTGGCTTGCACCCAGGCACGTAGCCGTTTTATAATATACATGCGCCTGTCTTGCAAAATAGCCTGGCTACGCGCACGTGTGCCAAATTTTATGGGTGTGCATAAGTGTGCCCAAATTCTGCTACTACTGCATAAATTGGGAGATTTTAAAAGGGGTGCACGCAGACGCTGTCCCTAGTTTACCCAGTTGAGAAGTCCCCGAAATCCCCCTAGTGTAATAGCCTGACCCTTAAAACCCCACAAATCTGCCTAGCTTTCTTTATTTTGTAACTTACGTGTCATTCATAGCAGAAGTAAAGTTACTCTGCAGAGGGCCTTAGTGCGCACTGGATCTCGTATTTCTACGCACAGGCCCTGGGCTCCTTTTTTGAAACCCTCTGAGATGTGCACGCTCTGGTAGATACGCGCGTATTTCGACGGCTTTTAAAATCCGCTCAACACGTCTGCGCGAGCCTGACATATTCACGCATCCCTTAGTTAGTGTGTGCGTTGGGATTTTAAAATTCACCTTTATGTAAGCACAATGCAGTGAATCTGAGGCTGCTAGAAACGCAGAAGTCAATGTTGAAGGTCTTTTATTGGGTAATGTTTTTGGTTTATCTGCCAACTGCAACTTTTTGTGCACAGAAAATTTATCCTGACCCAAGGCGGGGTGACCATGGACACATTGCAGAACTGTGGGGCTAAACTTTAATCTGTGAGCGCACAGGAATGGTAACTTTCAAATAGGCGCGCGTGTACGCGGAAATCTTATAACAGACGCGCACATGCGTGCTTACATTAGAAAATAGCCTAGCCATGCGCATGTCTGTGGGCGAGCACAGCCGTGCAGAGTCGGATTTGAGCCACGCAAGTGGGGGATTTTTATAACAGGCCCGAGTCCATGCCATGACCAGTTTCACCAGTTTGTCCACCATTCTGTCCAGTGTAGAGCTAGGTCCTCCACACCCCCCCTGGTTCTTTACCCTGCACTTTCCCCCAGACCCGTTAAACCCCTCAGGAATGCCTGTTTTGGTTTTTTTTTTAACTTCCCTGTCCTCCATAGCAGAAGTAAACTTGCACGGCGGCACTGGACCTGAGCACGCACCGAGGTGTGTAGGTACTCGTGCATACACCTGTTTGCCATGTCCCTGAACACCCACGCCCCTCTTTCGTTCGAAGTGAGATAGTTGCGTATCAGGAAACGTGTGCGCATGTAGGTCTCTTTTAAAATCGGGTGGACACCCACATGTCCTACACGTGTGCACATCTCCCGATCCTGCTGCGCGCCTGGCGTTTAAAGATCACCTCTTATTGAACATCTACAGCTGCATACGCACATGTGGTTTGAAAAATAGCCTCCCTCACTTTATCCAGGTAAATGGATGCGCATAACTTTATCTGCGTATATTCAGCAGCGGGCTTATCCAGGTAAGTGCCGCTGAATATCCGAGAAAAGTCGCATGCATAGCTTTACCAAGATAAACTTGCCACTGGCTGGATCTCTGAACATTGACCTCTTAAATGAGGACAAGAATTTATGTATTCCAAAATTACAACCCATCATAAAAATAAAGTAAACACACGAGGCATCTCAAACTGTTTCCATAAGTAACATTTAGACGCGCTAGAGAGCTATAAAACAAAAGCCTCGTCAACTAGAAAATCCATTCATTTGCATATATTCTGTCCTAATCAACCACAGTCTCTTGAAGACACAGTGCCGAGAGCAAGAGACTAACGAATGCTGCGTTCGGAATTTGGTTTTGTGTGTTGTGCCAGGCTTCACAATCAGGAAAGATCATTTAAAAAAGGGTCCTTTGAATGAAATGGCAATGAATAGTCACTGTTGTTATAGAATATTATGAGCTGCTGGGTTTTTTGTTGTTTTTTTTTTTTTAATGAAATTGGATGAGATGGGACCGTGGTGACCGACACTGCAGGGCTTTGTACAAACTTTCTTGATACACAATCTGATACACAATCTTCGACTTTCTTGATACATTAGCTCACTAGCTCATGCTCTTCCCATAGATATGCCCTTCAACAGTGCTCACTGTCACCTGTATACCCCAACCGGAACATTTCAACCTTACCTACCAATTATTTGCAGTTAATCGTATCATTTATTCATGTTATTTGACAAATTTTTGTTGTCTATTTTATATTTTTTTTATATTTAATATTTATTGATTTACGTTCTTTTGTTCAATACTCTGTTTATTGTTTAATGTAACGCCGTACGTTTTTTTTGTTCAATACTCTGTTTATTGTTTAATGTAACGCCTTACCGGCGACAGTTTTGTTCTATGGAAACCGACTTGATTTGATATGTATATCGAGAATGTCGGTATATAAAAACCCTAAGGGGCGGATTTTCAGAGCCCTGCTCGCGTAAATCCGCCCAAAACCGGGCGGATTTACGCGAGCAGGGCCCTGCGCGCCGGGAAGCCTATTTTACATAGGCCTCCCGGCGCGCGCAGAGCCCCGGGACTCGCGTACGTCCCGGGGTTCTCGGAGGGGGGCGTGTCGGGGGGCGGGGCCGGAGCGCGCGGCGTTGCGGGGGCGTGTCGGCAGCGTTTTGGGGGCGGGTACGGGGCGTGGCTACGGCCCGGGGGCGTGGCCGCGCCCTCCGTACCCGCCCCCAGGTCGCGGCCCGGCGCGCAGCAGGCCCGCTGGCGCGCGGGGATTTACGTCTCCCTCCGGGAGGCGTAAATCCCCCGACAAAGGTAGGGGAAGGGAGGGTAAGGTGAGGGGAGGGCAAAGGAAAGTTCCCTCCGAGGCCGCTCCGATTTCGGAGCGGCCTTGGAGGGAACGGGGGGAGGCAGCGCGGCTCGGCACGCGCAGGCTATACAAAATCGATAGCCTTGCGCGCGCCGATCCAGGATTTTAGTGGATACGCGCGGCTCCATATGGATATTATATCCATATCCATATGGATATGGCTCCATATCCATATCCATATGGATATGGATATGGCTCCATATGGATACAGCAGGCCCGCTGGCGCGCGGGGATTTACGTCTCCCTCCGGGAGGCGTAAATCCCCCGACAAAGGTAAGGGGGGGGTGTAGACAGGGCCGGGTGGGTGGGTTAGGTAGGGGAAGGGAGGGTAAGGTGAGGGGAGGGCAAAGGAAAGTTCCCTCCGAGGCCGCTCCGATTTCGGAGCGGCCTTGGAGGGAACGGGGGGAGGCAGCGCGGCTCGGCGCGCGCAGGCTATACAAAATCGATAGCCTTGCGCGCGCCGATCCAGGATTTTAGTGGATACGCGCGGCTCCGCGCGTATCTACTAAAATCCAGCGTACTTTTGCTTGAGTCTGATGCGCAAGCAAAAGTAGGCTGATCGCGCTTCTTTTAAAATCTACCCCTAAATAAATAAATAAATATATAAATATATAAATAAACCAGCACGTTCACTGGATGCAGTTTTGGTTTCCTAAACCATTGTAAATGCAATTAGAGGAACTGCCCATCAAATAAGACTTAAAAAGATAACCACATCTCTGAGCCTAACTCTAAACCCTGCACTCTTTCCTCTTTCTCCTCAGCCTGACCCCAGCACTCTCTCCTCCCCTTTCCCCCAGATTAACTCCAGCTCTCTCTTCCCCCTCCCCATTCTGATCACAGGATTCTCTCTTCCTCCCCTTCCCCAGCCTAAACTCCAGCACTCTCTCCTCCCCAGCACCTTTGCTGATACCATTGGGGTTTTTTAACCCATTATTGTTTGTGCCGGCACTTCCTGTTTCTGCGGCATATACTCTTGTGCTTGCTGGTGATTCACTGGCCAAGGCAGCTATGCATGCAGTGTGTGTGTGTGTGGAGGGGAGGGACATGCAGGGAGAGCACTGAGGGCATGAGGGAGAAAGCATTGTAAGGGGTATGGGACTGTGCACAGGAGTGCACATGGCTCACAGGGTAGCTCAATAGTGATTAAGGTTGTTTTTATGCTAATAGTACAAATTTTAAAGGGGTTCAAACACTGGCAGGGTTAGTGTGAGGTGAGGTAAATGAGGAGAGAGGAGCCAGAGGAAAAGTGCAAAGGTGTGCGAGAAAGGTGAGGGCTTTCAGCATGACTGACAGAGAACCAAACCCACTAGCAAATTCTCTCTCAACAGGACGCGATTCAGGCACTTTCATACAGAGGCTAGAAATAGGTATCTTTATTGAGGCTTGGATTAGTGTATGTTTTCTCTTCGGGATTGTAGCCTGGTAGATTTGACTCATAACTGGCTTCCTTCTCCAATCCATTCTGATATACATTTTCAGCACATGGCGTCATGGAAACATCCTTTTTCAAATCATTTTCAGGGTCCTGAAAAAAGTTAAGAGTATTTTGGATTTATTAAGGACCTTTCTGAAAGGCAACTTTCACCCATGGTGATGTACAATGCTAATGTCTGGTCATTTCTAACTGTACTGGAAAATCAGCTCTTTTTGGTAAATTCACAGATTCACTGTAGAGAAGATGGATTTCCATTCATTGGCTTCCAGATCGCTGTGGAGCTCGGGAGCAATATTCAGCTGCTGAGTGGCTTGGCTAGTTAGCCAGAGAAACCTATCCGGGAAGGGGAAGAGCATGCTAGGATCAGGAAATAAACCTATCCAGCTAACTAGCAGCGAATATTCAGTGGCGTGGTCACACCACTGAAAGCACCCGGCTATCTTAAAGTTAGCCGCATATGTTTCTGCGGCTAACTCCACTCCTCCCTGAAACATCCTCTGCCTACCTCCAGAACGCCCCCGACTTATGCGCCTAAATTCTAGCTGCATAACCCGTTACCCAGTTAGAATTTAGGCGCATAAGTCTTTTTAAGATGCCAGTTTTGCCATTTAGACAGATAACTTTTGAGCTATCCGTCTAAATGACTTTTGAATATGAACCTCTTCATGTTTAACAGATGGGCAATCGGGCGGTCTGAACAGCATCATCCTTAAGATATCTGAAATCAAAACCAGCTTCCACGCTTTATATCTCTGGAGAAATAAAATGGAGCCTGCGAAAAGGCTTGCAATATCTGACTGAAAGACAGCCTGCCTTAACGGACAGACATGTTATAGCGCAGCAGGGCATGTATCACGCACTAAAGCCGTAGCACTGGTACTCACGTCGATGTCCTGGCTGTCGTGCTGAACACCACACCAGCAAAGGATTTTGCATTTCTCACACCAACAACAGAATATATTGCAGACCGGTCGAATCAACATAGGTTTAATGTCTTTCCCATGTGAAGCCCCTGTAAAGGACATATTCCATACGCACATCTATTACAGATCCAAATTCAGATTACAGAATATATTACAAAGCATGGCGGTGGGGACCTGGAGGAAGGTTGATTATAGTTTCATGACAAATCTTTAACATTAATCTTTATTTTATTATAAAACTATCAGATTTTGAAGGTTTCGCAATTGCTTTTGAGTTAAATCTTCAGTGCCGTCTAGTTTTACCACAATGTGACCGATATATACATTTTAACCAACTTCTAGACCAGTAGGAAGTTGAATGCTTTCATTATTAACATTCTCAACGACTATCTACTTGACTCCGACCCAGACATCTGTGCCATCACAGAAACCTGGTTAAAAAACTCAGATATTGCGTTAATTAACCAATTACCCTTGCACAAGTACGACATTTTAACTACCCACAGACACAAAAAAAGAGGGGGAGGTTTACTTCTAGCTACCAAAAAAGAACTCAGACTTAAACCTCTTACTATAAAGTCTGAGTCCAATCTGGAACTGGGCTTAGTCAAATCACAACAACTCCAATTACTACTAGTCTATGCCCCACCGGGTTTACTTGAATCTGACTCCTCTCCCCTCATTGAATCCATAGTGAAACACATCGATTCAGACATCCCTACCATGATCATGGGAGACTTCAACTTACACATAGATGCCTCTCCCCGCTCCTCCAATTGCGAAACTCTCCTCAACTCCCTCAAAGCCTTGGGATTCTCGCAGATCATCAACAACCCGACACACAAAGCAGGACACACGCTGGACCTGATCTTTATCAACTCAAATTTCACCTGCTCTATAGCACCCTCCTGTACTCCTGTTCCATGGTCAGATCACTTTCTGATAACCACCAAGGTCTCCACAATACAAGTGTCTCACAGCACACAGCACCCATCTACCATCCATTTCAGGAAAACTTGCGCATCTGAGATCCTCAGCGACCATCTTGCGAAAAAACTCTCTAACCTGGATCTATCCAACCCCGATTCAGCTGTTCTCTCATGGCACAACATCACAGAAGCAGTTGCAAACAACTTATGCCCCGCAGTCTCCAAAACAATAAACCCAGAAAAAAAAGGAAATCAACCTTGGTTCTCCTCTGAACTCAAACGGCTGAAACTAGTCTTACGTCACAAAGAAAATAAATGGCGGAAAACACCAAACTCCTCTACACTATCAACATACAAAGGAACCCTCCATCACTACAGGACCGCAATCCTAAAGTCAAAAAAAGAATACTATGCAAACAAAATTCACCATCTCCAATATGATGCGAAGGCGCTATTCTCGTATGTGTCTCAAATCACAAAGCCTTCCCCATCAACGATACCCGATGATCAGGCACAATCGAAGGCCAATGAGCTCGCTTCTTTCTTCCAACAGAAGATTGCAACTACACTGGCACTCTTACCAACCAAGACTACCTCAAGCTCTACATTCACCAACACTCGCACCCACTCTGGAATCAAGCTCAATAATTTCGAACCAACGTCCTCTAGTGAGATCGAATCCCTCCTCAA
Organism: Rhinatrema bivittatum; assembly: GCF_901001135.1. Lineage (NCBI taxonomy): Eukaryota > Metazoa > Chordata > Amphibia > Gymnophiona > Rhinatrematidae > Rhinatrema > Rhinatrema bivittatum. Next base: position 12,874,822 of record NC_042631.1, read on the forward strand.
GAGACAGAAACCATCTAGCCACCCAGCAGATAACATACCTTCCAAACTTCTGCTACTGATTCCTAACAAGATCTCTGGTCCTTTAGCGAACATCATAAACTGCTCGTTAACCCAAGGGAGGTACCCAGACAGCCTAAAAACCGCGTCTCTTAAACCCCTCCTCAAGAAACACAACTTAGACCCCAAAGAACTGGCCAACTTCCGCCCCATCTCAAATCTCCCCTTCTTAGCCAAACTAACAGAGAAATTGGTTAATACTCAGCTCTCAGAATATCTAGAAGAACACAATATCCTATACCCATCCCAATACGGATTCCGCAAATCTTGCAGTACGGAAACGCTTCTCATATCATTAACAGACCATATCATTATGGGATTAGACAAAGGCTACTCCTTTCTTCTAGTACTCCTAGACATCTCGGCGGCATTCGATACCGTCAACCACTCCATCCTCCTGACTCGCCTGGCAGACATAGGTATAGCCGGATCAGCCCTCAGTTGGTTCACGTCATTCCTTAGTAATAGAAGCTTCAAAGTCAAAATCAACAATAAAGAGTCGGCATCGACTAGTTCCTCACTAGGCGTTCCGCAAGGATCCTCTTTATCACCTACTCTCTTCAACGTCTACCTCCTCCCGCTATGCCAACTTCTAACGGACCTTAACCTAACACATTATCTATATGCTGATGACGTGCAGATTCTGATTCCGATAACAGAATCCATCACAAAATCACTCACGCACTGGAACAACTGCCTAAAATCGATCACCATCCTTCTCAACAGTCTTAATCTGGTTCTGAACGCATCTAAGACCGAACTTCTCCTCATCTCCTCCAATCAAGACAACCATCCTCCTCAGACCATCCTCAATACCCAGCTCACGCACACCCATGTAAGAGACCTCGGGGTCCTACTCGACAACCGCCTAAACTTAAAGAAAACGATCAACAACACAACCAAAGACTGTTTCCATAGACTCCAGGTTCTAAAAAGACTCAAACCTCTACTATTCTTCCACGACTTCAGGACAGTCTTGCAAGCCTTACTATTCGCTAAAATAGACTACTGCAACGCTCTCCTCCTGGGTCTCCCCAGCTCATCCACTAAACCCCTACAATTAATACAGAACGCTGCGGCAAGAATTCTGACTAGCACCAACCGTGGAGATCACATATCACCTATTCTCCGTAATTTACACTGGCTCCCGGTGAAATACAGAATCCTCCACAAATCACTCACTCTAATTCACAAAGCCATCTACAATCATCTGCATCTGGACCTCAAATTCCCTCTCAATCTCCATAGCACCAACAGACCGACCAGAGAGGCTTATAAAGGAACCCTGCAGGCCCCACCTACAAAAGCTACACGTCTCACCTCGACCAAAGACCGAGCCTTTTCTACAGCAGGTCCAGCTATCTGGAACAACATCCCATCCGACCTCAGACTGGAACCCTGCCTCTTAACATTTAGAAAAAAACTCAAGACCTGGCTTTTCCGCCAGGCCTTCTCAGATCCGCCAGACACTCATTAGACGACAAAAAAGCCATCCCCAAGCTCGATATAAGAGCCTACCCTGACTCTTAAAACAGTTGTTATCATTATCCTAAGCACTTCGTTCCTTAGTCTTTTTCTTTCCAGCAATCTTTGCTTCCAAGTTTACCTCCCTTGTTGAATGTAACTTTGTTCTTCCTGTTACCTACGGTTTCGTTACAGTTCCCCCTTTTTTGATGTAAACCGACCTGATATGGTCCCTACCATGAAGGTCGGTATAGACAGGTGTTAAATAAAAAATAAAATAAAATTATTAATGTGCAAAAAGTCTGGAAACCAAAAGGTTTTTAATTTCAGGGGCCCCAAAAGTTTTGTTTTTTTTTCTAACAAATTGGAGGGGTTTTTGGTTTTTTTTAGGGATTACGATTCAGAATCTGAAATCTGATTTTCATTTCTTCAAAAAAAAAAATACTTAAATGGAGAAGGAAGGTGGGAAGGGTCAGATTCGACAGAGAAATTTTAACCCAGTTATAAAAAAGTTCATTTATTTTTCTTCACTCCCCACTACCACCTCCAACCGCACAAAACAAAGGAGAAAATCAGTCCTAGGAATGGAATCGAGCAGCTCAATAGCCAATGTATTATAGACAGACATTGCTGTCATGGCTTTTAAGAAGTATGACAACCAATACTACATTCCTTACGGGAAACTAGGGAACATACTGTTCCAAGCCACAATCGGTGCCCTTCCATGAAGATCGTTATTTTAATATTATTTATTAAACTGGCAGTACTAGCCTGTTGTTTAGAGAAACCAACTGAGAACCAAGAGTCCTGTGTACTCTGCCACAAACCCTCATGTCGATTACGGGCAACTCACTTTATCTCCCTGTGTTTCAAGTACTTATTTTTATTTATTTAGACATTTTATATGCCGTTGTTCCAAATGACGATCCCAACAGTTTTCAACAGTAGCATTCGTACTATAGATCAACACAACAGGGTTTAATATAAATCTATTGTGATGTTCTAGTACATATTAACTAAAGGTCTAGGACAGCAGGTTTAAGGTACAGAACTTCTTTCAACAATTTTTTTTTTACATAAGTCAGTGAGTTGTCTTAACATTCTTAAAATCTCTCGCTGCTTATTACTCATTCTTCAATTATCTTTGTCCTAGATATTGTAGTTCTCTGCATTCTGATGCTTTTAAGTTAGGTTATGTGCATTTTTGAATAGTCAAGTTTTCAGCTCGCGTTTGAATCCCTTTCATTCTCGTATCAGGCGTAGCGTCTCGGGCAGGGAATTACAAAGCTTTGGGCCTGCTAGGGAAAGCACACAATCTCTTATTTGCATCAGATGTGTGCTCCGTATTGTAGGCACAGTCAATAGTCCTTTATTTTGAGATCTTAGTGTTCACTGCAGTGTCTATGGCTGTAGTGTCACTGGAGTGGATGATTTTAAATATCAGTGTCAGTACTTTATAATAGATTCTGGATTGTACTGGCAGCCAGTGCAGTGATAGCAGCGAGGGAGTGATGTGACCAGATTTCCTTCTTGCTAATAAAAGTCTTGCGAAGGCATTTTGTAATAACTGTAATGGTTTTAATAGACCTGTAGGAAGGCTGAGAAGTAGGGAGTTACAGAAGTCTGTCTGAGAAAATTAGTGTTTGTAACACAGTACGGAAGTCCTGGGAAGTTAGTAAAGGTTTCAACCGATGTAATATGCGCAGCCTGGCGTAGCCTGCATTTATTTATTTATTTAAAGTTTTTCTATACCGACATTCGTTGGCAGAACATCATATCGGTTTACAGACAAACAATGAGTCAGCAACAAAGCTTTACCGTGTAACCGTAATAACAGATTTACAGTATAACAATGAAGCGAGGGGGTTACAGATAAAACATTATAAAATCATTTTATAATGTAATACTAAGAACTGCTTTACAGTGCAACAAGGAACAGAGATAAACTTGATTAAAATAATTACTGTTGTACTAATATACAAGTCCATAAAATGTGAAGTTAAAAGTTAATCAGATCATCGGGTGTAGAGAGAAGGTCATATTTTCAAAATAATTGGTCTTATTAGTGAGGTGAGCTGTTGTGTGATAAGGTATTAAGATAAGTGCGGGGGAAGAAAAAGGGATTGAAAAGACAGAAAATCTGAGGGAGTATAGGGTGAAGAGTAATATCCTTAAGGTCATGAGTATGCTTGTGTGAAAAGCCAAATTTTTAGGGTTTTGTTTTTTTAATTTGTGCAGGCAGTGTTCTTGGCATAAGTCAGTAGGCATAGTGTTCCAGAGTGTGAGGCCAGCAACGGATAGTATGCGGTCTTTGGTGGCATTGTAGTGGGTAAGTTTGGGTGTGGGAACGTTTAGGGTTGTTAGGTAGCGTGATCGGGTGGGTCTATTTGTGCTGCGGAAGGTGAGGGAGTTATGTAACCAGTTCACATCAGGGTTATGTAAAGTTTTGTGTATTATTGTGAGGGTTTCGTAGTGTATGCGGTGTTGGATTGGGAGCCAGGGTAGTTCTTTGAGGATGGGGGTTATGTGTTCGTTCCTGAGAGTATTGGTGAGGATGCGTGCAACTGCATTCTGGAGCATTTGGAGAGGGGAGATGGTGTATTTGGGGAGGCCAAGAAGTAAAGACTTGCAGTTGTCTATTTTAGAGAATATTGTAGATTGTAGTATTGTCCGGAAATCATTGAAATGTAAGAGTGGTTTAAGTTTTTTTAGGGTCTGAAGCTTGAAGTAGCAGTCTTTCAGGGTGTTGTTAATGAATTTTTTGAGACTGAGTTGATCGTCTATGATGGCGCCTAGATTCCTTGCGCGTTGTGAGGTAGGAAGTGAGGATAGGAGGACGTTGTGTTGATTTGGGATGATATGATTGTGTGGAGGTGTTATCATGATTTCCGTTTTAGCAGTGTTGAGTGCGAGGTTGAGACTAGAGAGGAGGTTATTGATGGCGGAAAGTGAAGTCTCCCATGTTTTGATGGCATTAATTATTTATGTGCTTTTTCACTGTAAGGTTTTCATCTATCTGTACACCTATGTCCCGTCCTTGATCTGTGGGGGTAATGTGAATGTTACCCATGTCTAGAGGCGGTGGTTTAACTACAGAAGAATTTCTGCTTAGCCAAATGATTTCAGTTCTTGCTGTATTGCTTTCATGTACGTTGCGAGTGTCGATGCCGTTTTTTTTTTCAATTGATTTGACACATGGGATGTAAAACTGTATGCCATCAGCTTATAAGAAGAAGGCAATTCTTAAATCCGCCAGTAATTTACACAGGGGGAGCATATAAATATTGAACAGTGTTGTTGAGAAAGCTGAACCTTGAGGGATACCTGTATCAATATGAAAGGTATCAGATATGTGGTTGCCCAGTTTGACTTGGAACGTCCTATTAGATGGAAAGGAAGAGAACCATCTGAGAACGATACTGCCAATTCCAGTTTTTGTTCAGCTGATGGCATAACAGGGTATGGCCCACAGTATGTACTTAGGAGGTACTTTTCAAAGGAGTTACATGCATAAAAGCAGCATATATCATAGCAAAGCAATTCTCTAAAGCACATTTACATGCATAAAACCTTTTCAAAATTCAGACTTGTGAAGTGAATCTTCAAAGGAGTTGAGCGCATAAAAGTAGCAATTTTCAAAAGCCCATGTATGCATGTAAATCTTTTTGAAAAATGCCTCCTTAGATTGTAAGCACTGTGGGGCAGATTGTGCCATTGAAAATATGTGTTCGTTTTGGGAAGAGTTTATGTCAGGAACACCAGACACTGCCCAGTTGCACTGGACGCTATCAAAGGTCATGAGCAGTTATTCAAAGATAGTGCCAACCCCTCAGATAGATGAGTCAAACTGTGATTATCCATACCCTAAACTGACTGAAAAAGATCCAAACTGAGTAAATATGGAGATTCAAGTTCTAGTTTGCTTTTTTTGGTTCATTTTAGTATTTATCTGAACCAAGTCAAGATTTGTCCTGTTCTATTCTGGTTATCCAAACCCTGCTTGCCGCTCCCCCATTTGAATTATAAGAGTTGAATTGTAGTTGATATGTCTGTCTTAAATCCTCTATTTATTATTTAAAGTTAAGATATATGAATTGACAAACAGTTATTCTTAATGCTAGGAACACAGAACCTGCAGACTCTGAAGCTAGCGCATAAAAATTGTAGAATCATGTAACTGACCTGTTATAAAGCTTATCAGGAGCCCTGCGAGAACACATCCCAGAAATCCAACAGCGCTGTAGTAAAGGTAAGACATGGAGTACCAGGTGTCTGCCAGCTGAGGCCTACAAATGCAAAAAATATGGAAATGCAATACATCAAAGCAGCAGTGGGATCTAAACAGACTGCCACGAATGACAGAAGGAATTTCAAAAGCATTGTAAGTGGGCTTTTGAAAATTGCTACACTATATCCTATTGAATTGTCGATAGGTTTTACCCACATTAAGTGCACTTATGGGGCAATTTTCAAAGGAGTTACGCACGTAAATAACATACTATCATAGCAATTTACAAAAGTAATTTGTGCAAATAAAGTGCACTTACATGAGTAAATCCTATGAACAATTCAATGGCATATATCATAGCAATTTTCAAAAGCCCACTTACTCAAGTGCATTTACTTGAGTAAACTCCAGTTTTACTCACGTAAAAGCTTTTGAAAATCAGGCCGTTAACGCAGGTAAATGGCTTTTGAAAATTGCTACAATAGTGTATGTCACATTTACATGTACAACACCTTTGAAAATTCACCTGCGTGTGTTTTATTTTTAATTTTATGAGGGAGCAAAATCAATTGTACAAAACTGGAGATCACGTTCCACTACTCTCTGAATTCAACTTCAATTTCCAACTCCGAAATTTGGGTGCAGGGGCACGCACTAGCTGTGCAAATTTCTTTGGATAACACAGTGAGCATGAACAACATTGCAGAGATTTTGTTAAATAAAGTCCTTGTATAATCATGTCAACGTTTTGATTCAGGCCTTCTGAGATTTCGGCCTTCCTAAAATGCCACAAATACCTGAAAGAAGCTTCCGTTGGCACCAGCACAGTGGTCAGCGTGGTATTGGATCTTATGCACAGCTCCGTGCTTAGATCTAACGGGCGCGCCTTTGACGATGGAGCGGGGTAAATAAACGCGCCAATGCCAGCCCAGAAGGATAAGATGATGCCTGTCAGCAGTCCTCCTATAGCACCCTTAAGGGAAGGAAACAGAAAGACAGTTCAGCCTTTGACTTCCCTTGCAATACCCACTTGCAAACATGATGATGGGAGGTTTGGCAAGTCACTGAGTTTGGCGGGGGATATCCAGCCCATGGACATTTTTCTGATGTTGTGAAATAGATATTTGGACTGCCTGGGGACTGTTTGGCTCCGGGACGTTTTCTGCTGTGCATAACATTTTACATAGCTCCAAATTTCGAAAGCCCTGTACGAGCCACTAAACTCTTACCTGAATTATAAATATCGCAGTAAATTTTCAGTAAGCCGCCTAATTGGCAACGTATACAAGAACGTTTCAAGCCTGCACAGACAAAAACCTCATTATCCAAATAAACAACAAACAGCCTCCCGCATCCTGAAGATCGGGCGCCTGAGAGCTGTCTCCGCTGCCCGCGCTAGTTTTCTCTCCCAACCAGCTTGCGCCTCCGGGAGCTCCTCCTTTTCCTGTGGCTAGAAATAAGGGTGAACGTTCAACTGCAGGAGACTCAAGAGAGGCAGATTCTACCCGCGTGACCCCTCCTGATTTTGCCATACGGCTCCCAGCTAAGCCTTTGGAAGTCCGTCCCATGAATCTCTGCTGCTCCCTCATGAGAAAGTGCCCTGCAGTCGAATGAGGAAGAGTAAATAATCCTTCCAGGAGCTGCGACTGCCCCACGGGATGTCAGACGGGGAATATTCCTAAATAGGCGTTTTTATTCGGCAGAGCACAATAACGGGATTTCGTTTCACCCGGCAGCTCCCTCCTGCTCCTTTTCTACTTCCGGATCAGCCGGACCGGGGGTTTGGATCTGGTGGGGCGAGCCTTTGTTCACAAATGCCCAGGTATATTTCTGCCCCCCTGTTTTATATCCCCCTCTTGCTCCCGCCCTCAACCCCAATATGCTCAGCCTGGTCACCGCAGCGGGCTGGAGGGGGGGGCGCACAGCAGAGCGCGTTCCGGAACCCTGCAGTCATCCGGCCACCAGGCGTCACCCCCTTAAGCAATGACCGCACCGTCGCTAGCCGACCCAAAGCGGAAAAGCCCAACTTGGGGGACTGAAGTGGGGAACCTTCTGCGTGTTTATTAGGCGGCTTTTAATGCCACTTTGAATTTTAAAAATGCGTCCAGGCCTTTCCTGCTTTTCCATAATGACCGTGATTCAACACGTCTGAAAAGCACATCTGTAAAATGTTCACTTAATGTGAACAAGAATGTACTGTGTAAATGAAGGAAGTCTTTTCTGTTAATGCTACGAAAAACAAGCACCAAATGGGAAAAATCTTATTCGATTAAATATTTATTTTTGAAACTTCACAGGAAATGTAAACAGAGGGGGCAGCATAGTAAGCGTTTTCTCTAGGAGAGCTTTCCCAGGGCGCTGTGCATGCTGAGTGCTGTCCTTCACCAACTTTAAGGTTATGCCGAGAGAGCAATGCGTTCAGAAGATGAGCTGCTGGGCCCACACAGGAGACATCGGAAAAGCAAACGCCGAGACTCCAGCCTCGCTTACGCAAAGCACTATTCAAGGGATGCTCATTGGGATGACCTTTCAGATGTAACAGTCAGTCCTACCTTCCAGTTCGAGCAGGGAAACACAATTCCCAAAGTGAATAATCCCAGCATCGGACCGCCACACATCCCATGAATACTGAGTGCTGCCTGTTGGACCAAGATGAATGTTTTAGGAGATTTGAGCACTTTAAAGCTACCATAACTCTTCTATATGTGGTGACATCAGAAAGGGGCTCATTTTCAAAAGGATTCGCGCCCGCAGATCTGCTTTTGAATGTTGTCTGAGGGGGGTGGGTCCAGGGAAAAGAATGCACAGAACACAATTTTGCGCTTACTTTTCCGCAGACTGGCAAGAATTCCGGGAGGCTGAGTCGGGGCAGGGAAGCTATTTACCTGCATACTTGTGATTTTCCCCCAGTGTACACGTAAATGTACATACATACAATACGTTATCCCTGCTCAGGAGCAACTTCCCAGGTATATGTATGCCTGTGCGCATATCGGCGGTACCCGCAAGCTTTCAAAGCAGACTTTTGCACATATTTTAACCCTACACATCGGCTACTAAAAATTTATTAGATTGTACATGGCCAAAATTTTTGTTCCTTTTGCTTTTGGAGGGTTTTTGTTTTTGTTTAATTTTGGTTTTATTCATTTCAGAAAATAGTATGAACTCTGAAACAAAAAGAAAACTTGTTAGGGTTTTTGGGACCATTTTCGATTTGTTTTTGGATTTAGCAAAACAAAACAAAAATGGCCCTATTTTGGGTTCCATTCCTAAAAACTACTAGGGATCTACATTCGTTGGTCATTAGATTCATTTGTTTCACGGTACGTGCATACGTTTTCCATTATACAAACACGGATGCATACCACAAAACAAATGAAATGAATGACCAGCGAATGCACATCCCCAAAAATTACCTTCAGAGAACTGAGATTTTAGTTTAGTTTATTACATTTTATGGATCACCTTTCTTACAAAAAAATCAAAGACAAACTAGACTACAGAAGAAGTTATAGCGAGCAGATCTGTTTTGAGTGGTATTGGTTATCACACAATCCTAAGGGCAATTTTCAAAGTCATTTCCATCGGTAATTAGTGATTTATATGCATAAAATGACTGTCTGAAATTTGCCCTCTCTCAATATGGCTATTATCCCATAATACTCACACTTAGTGGCATTTAAAGGATGAAAATCACATGCATAGATTGCATTTTCTTGCAGTTTTAATGAAAAAAAAAGTACCCAGACAAACAGAAGATGCAGAAGAGAATACTTGTGTACCTGCATATACTTTTTCTCTTTGAAAACTCATATCAAGTTAGTGAGTAAAAAGTATCCATGAACTTTATTCTATGGTGGACAGTTTGAAAATATTTCACATTAAGGCTTGGGCCTGCAGTGTGTCTAGTAAAATACAGCATTAGTCAATGAGAAAAATTGATCTGCACATATCATTATGATATACACATACCTGCACAATGCTACCCATGAGAGACGCTGCCACAGCCATTGAGGTACAGATCACACCAAATACTATACCTGGAATATATGAGGGGTATTATCTCTTATGACTGAACTCATTGCACTAAATAAGACAACTTTAACATGCACAAATGAGAATTCCTGGACTCTTTGCAGGTTGTGTTTGCTAGTCACCTGCATGTGTTACAGGTCTGGAACAGCAAAACAGTTCCTTCAGTGAATAACATCTGCATCTCATGTCTCCATATGCATAAATCTTTGATCAGATAACGCATTATCCTGTCCAAGCCTCATGCACACTTGTGTGGCTTGAAAATTTGTTGCTGGAAAGGACCTCAATAGATGTTGTTGAAAGGTTAAAATGAGGATTTGGCACTATAAACTTCCCTTCGGTTGGTCCTCTATGTTTTATTGACTGTGCTAGATTTTCTCAAGCCATTTGTATGTGAAAAATTGAATTTGATTGAAAAACAGAGACAAATGCTATGAAACTGAGTGTCTCTGAATATTGCAATGTGAAAAGAAAAAGCAGCATGTGCTAGCAATTTCTTATCAAGGGGATTTTACCAGTTGTGTTCCAGTCAGTCAGACCCCCACCTTTTCATAACATAATTTAACAAACAATTCCCCAGCAGCCCCCAGGGGACCTCTCTGGCACATCACTAAAAAAAGGTCATTGTCCAAAGGAAGATTTCATGTATGGCATAGCTACTACAGCTGTTGTTCAGGTCCTGCTCTTCCACATGGGAAGAAAAAACACTTGCATGAGCAGAAAACCCATCACCGGGAAAGAGAAGGAACATTCATAGGCAACGGTACCCATCCATCCTGCGCCCTCACGAAGGGAAAACAATCCCACCGGAAGAAAAACTTAGATAACGGGAATCTTTATGGCTTGTGATGATGCATGTTGTTGGACTAAAACAAAAAGATGTCATGATGGACTCTTCAAGACCACAGAGGTCCCTCCTTTAGACACTACAACAAGGGTGAAAGAAGAAAGCATTAACTCTTTTTCTATAGTACTCACATAAACCTTTACTGATCCAAGTACTTTTCCTATCAGAGAGATTCTTGAATATATTCTTGACGAAGTCTTCAAATGTTACTGTCGCTAGAGCATTAATACTGGCAGCTACAGTGCTGAAACAAACAAATATAACAAATGAATAAGTAACACGGATGCAAAATATCCATTTGCAGAATATCAAGATTTCTTACTGCGTACATACACAATTTAGATTCAAATCAAAATAGGCTGATAAATAAATACAATTATATAAAGAGATAAATGGTTGATATTCAGCTGGCCGGTGACTGGAAAGTTATCTGGGTAACTTTACTCAGGTATTCAACAGAAGATACCTGGATAAGTGCTCTGCTGAATACACTTGGACATTAGTTATAGCTGGTTTTCAACCATACTTTCCTGGCTAACTTTAGTTGGGTGGCACTGAACAATTTAGGTCCACCCCCAGAATGACCACAGTGCTGCTTTTTTTTATGTGGTTACATTTGTCAGGGTACTGGGTTACCAGGACAAAATTTAGCTGGGGTTGACATAAGATTTGCCATACTGGTTCAGACTAAAGGTCTGGGGGAGGGAGAAATTTTGAAACCTTGGTTTTTGTCTTGGCAATTCCAAGCATTGCCCAGACAAAGGTTTTAAATATTGACCTATACAGGATTACATTGCCCACAGACCAAAAAATTGTTCAGTATAATTTTTAGGGATGAGCATTCGTTTGAAATGAATGGGTAAAATGGGATGAATGAGCCCAGTTTCATTTCATTTTAAATGAACTTATAATGAGGGGGAAAATGTGGTTTAATTTTCAATTTTGCAATATTTGCCGAAAATAAAAAAAACATACAAAAAAACAAAAACAAAAAAATATGCCAACAAAACAAAAACAGAAAAAAATTCTGAAAACAAAATGAATGAAATGAAAATACAAATTTGGAGCATGCACACCCCTAAATATGTTCCTATTCTTCAGTCTGCAGCTTAGAGGCCACTGTAATACCATTATTACCTAAGGAAGAGACCTCTTGCATCTTTCCACATTTATTACCCCTTTACTTACCGGTAATTACTGTGTACATTGTTGGTTTCCTTTGAACTGCTTCTGGAAGTGGACTAGCAGTGTAAAGGTATATTCAGAATTGATATTCTCTTTAAACACAAGAGATGGGTGACAAGCTAAACCCTATTGTGTGTCCTCATCATCTCTGTTCTACCAGGCAACAGGGCAACCTTCGACCTCTCATGAGTTTTGTTCATGATTCTATAAACTGAGGTAACTATTCCTTCTTTTATTCGTGTGCTTAATAATAAACTAGAAAACAAGACCACAATATTAACAAGAATTCGAATACCAGCATCTGCCACCAGATGTCCTTCCAGTTAAACACTGCACTCCTGGGGCTAATCTCAAATATTACCTTCCTGAACAAGGAACAGCAGTAAGAAGAAGATCAAAAACTTTCCTTGTGACAGTGGGAACTGTAGATCAGCTGTTTCTTATACCTACTGTGGGAAAATCTCAACAGCATTTACGCATATTAAATGCAGTTTTACGTACATAAATGTTTTTTTGGTTGTTTTTTTATTTCCCCAAGAGTTGTGTACGTAAAAGAACAAGCAGAATTGTACTTCGCGTACACACTTCCATGTACTGCAGAGATGCAGATCCCTGGGAGCAGCACTGGGGGTGAGGAAATCATTTGCTCATATACTTTCAATTTTCTAAAGTGCGCATGAACGTGTGCATGTAAATGCTTGCGTGCATATTTATTCCCGCTTTGCAGCAGGTGTAAACGTGCATGCATGCATGTGCCACACTAATCTTCAAAGCTGTGGAAATTAGGGTTGGTCCATGAGTACATAGCATGTGTCCATGAGAACTTCAGCCCTAAGTGCAGTGTTATAAAATTGGGCTCATTAAAGGTAGTCACTTTTATTCAACATCTCAAAAGTAAAAGAACACTAATAATTTCTAATATAATAACATAGTACATGATGGCAGAAAACGATTTACCAGCCCATGCATCCTGCCCAGTTATTCTGTGCATTCTGCTAAGGATATATCCCAGCTGCAGAGTATGATCTCCTGCAAAATATCTCTCCTTATCCAGGAAAGTGCTTTTGAGTCTTCCTCCTTTATACTCCACTATCTTGGGCAGAAAAGCATCCAAAATCCCCAGCACCCACCTTTCCCATGTCTAATCACAAAGTTCTGTAATAATCTAAAAAGCCAGCAATACAAGTGTGGCCACAGCCTGAACATCCAGCCTTCTAGGTCCCCACAGCAGCCTGAAGAGAAACTTGCAGATCATGATACAAACTCTTCAGTACCTGAAAGGTATTAATAAGGCACAGGCATCAAACCTTTTCCAAAGGACATAAAACTCCAGGGGAATACTTTTTCACAGAAGAGGTGATGATGGATTCAACACAAAGATGGGGTAAACACAAAGAATCCCTAGTGACTAGAGGAAGGAAATGAAGAACGGAGGTAACTGGCGATAATTTGGGAGTAACATTTCTGCACTGTGCTGAGCAGGCTAGATGAACATTTTTTATCTTTATCTGCCCGCACTTGCTGTGTTACCATATTACTATGTTAGCCTGCCAGACAGACCCAGTTATCGAAACATCTGCATTTCCAATTGGAATTATAATTATAATAACAATATTAATAATAAAACATTTTTTTCTCACGCTCCTCACATTTAATTATAATGGGATTTGCAGCTTGCCAGACAGACCCAGCTGTTAGTTTGATGCTATAATCACACCCTAATCAAATAGAAACCATTACTAGTGAGCTTCCTAGGTCAACTGACTAGTAAATGCATGAAGCTATTTCATTTCTGCACACTCCACATTACTGGTGCAGTAACATGAAGTGCCATGATGGAGCCTTAGAATGACTGAATGAGGTAACAATGATTAGCATGATGCAAAGTGGAATGATGATTTATTTATTTATTTAAAAACATGTAGATTCAGCTAACTACAATATTATTGTTTCCAAGTGGATTACAAATAAAATTACATATAAAACAGTTAAAATAAAAATTTGCAAAAATAAAAAGGCTTTCAGCATTTTGCTAAATTTTAAATAATCTGAAATACTGCGAATCTCCCAAGGAACAGAGCGCCATAATTCATCACCTATGACAGGGAAAATTTTTTAAATATTCCCGTTTGGTTATGAGACCATTTGCTAATGTTATTCCGAGTCTGTGGAATAGTTTAACGGTGGAAGTGAGAGAAGGGGTAAATCTAATTAGGTTCGAGAAGAGACTAAAAACCTGATTCTTGCCCGCTATAGTTGTTCAATATGTCAGACTGGGGGAGGTATCAGAGTGCAGCCTCTCCTAGTTTGTTGGCGACATGAGTATTCTCTAGGGTGGCTCTAGAGATGTCTTAGACACAGTGATAGATATCTGGAAGGGGGAAAATTGAGGAGTGTTTCCTCAAGGTTCTGTGATTTGTGTCATCAATATCGTTTGCTGTATTATGTTTGCTTGTCTGTTATCGGCAAAGTTTCATATTGTGTCTGAGGATCACTCAATAAAAATTGTATTACAAAAAAACAAACCTGATTTATGTCTTTTAAGAATTAGCAATTTATTTGGTTACTTTCGGTTTCAGACAGAACTGACTTGTCAAGGCAAGGAAGTGTGTGACAGGAATTTGATGGATGAGCTGCATTCAAATCTTTGTCTGTCTATGTATTGTTTTGACTTTTAATGGATATATTTTATGATGTTATTTTGCAATTTTATGTTATAATTTTTTATCTGTAAGGCGATTAATAAATGCTAATAAATAAATAAAAATCTATTCTGGCACATAGGGCAAAGCAACGCAACGCAGACAGGTAACCATATCTCCCGTGTCCGCAAATCACAGGAATAGCACCAGTATCCAAAGTAACCATCTTCCCAACCACAAGCTTGAAACTTCCAAACACAGCCCACTGAATCCACAGAGAAAAGAAAGCCAGAATTGTGTACCTGTCAATAATGGACTAGTAATGTAAAGGACAGACAGACAGACAGGCAGGCAGGCATACCTCAGGGTACCACTGAATGCACAAGCCACAAATAATCCTGGCAGCCCCGGCATTGATGAAAAAATATCCATGACAAAATAAGGCATCAGCTGAGGGGGGAAAAAGAACAGCGTTAAAAACTCCGTATTTCATAAATCATCATTAGAGAAGAATGAATCCAAAATTAGTGATCTAAGAATCAAAGGATTTTGCCTGGATAATTCTTTGAGTTTAACAGGACAGAACCTGAGATCTCAATATTTCCCCCGCTGCCTCGTTAAAATTTTGTCCTGGTAACTCATTATCCAAAGTGAACTTCAGCTGGAGAAAGAGAGGCAGTGATGGAGGTGGTTACATTTTAGCTGGGCAAGTGTGGCTGGAAACATGCATGTCCTTCCTGGATAGCTTCAGCTGGGCGACTTTATCCGGGTATATTATTCAGCAGCAGAGACATCCTGGTAAGTGCTGTCGAATAGTCCGGATAAAGGGACCCGGGTAGCATTTCCCCCTCACCAGTCCACTGACTCTCTACCCGCACAGTGATCCTTTCAGAGATCCGGCTAGTGATCTGAGATTTCTTTACATGACTGTGATCATCTAATCACAGATCCCTCATTAATTTATTCATTTACATACAATGGATCCCCGGGGGGGGGGAGGGGGGACTGCCCCCACGGTTGTACACATCATCTCTTTCCACATATATGCATGGGCCTCCCTCCCGAGTGGCCTCTCCTTGCAGGCAAGGCACGGGGGGTTCCCAGGATGGCAAGGAGTGTGCAAACCAAACCAAGCTTGTGATTCAAGGCTTGCATTTCTAGCAAAGACCACTCTAGAGCCACTATCAAGGTATAACTCTTCAGGGTTTCAAATGAGTGGTGCATTTTAAATGTACTGCATTTATTTTACTACTCCATAGATGTATCAGCTTCACCCTTTTTTAATGATGCTTAAATAATATACTTAATTCAGAATTATAGGACTGAAACACAACAGTTAAGTTGTCTTTGCAAGTCAGAATTTTTAAGTGAAAGTACTGTTAGCAGTTTAGTACCTGATCAGGGGCTGAAATGAAACCAGCAGTCCAAGGGTCACAGCCACTATAATGCGTGTACATGATTAGGCCGGAAAAGACTGCACACAGCAGGATCACCCAGAGTCCAATTAAATTTAGATAAAGTGCTCTTGAAAGAAGAGAAAGCAAGGCATTACTGTTAATGACGAGAGGATCCAATCAACATCATCAGCAAACTTTGCTTCAGCCGGTTCTTCATTCTTTCCAAAAAGCATGCCAGAACACGTCAAAATAGCCTATTAATGAAAATCTTACGTTATCAGACCATGCACAAAATCAGCTCCAGTGCCCAGATGGTCAAGATTTCAATGCATGCTCATTACCAATGCCAACAGGCATCCTAGGCATTGTAATTCCTGAGATTACCGTAATTCATTTCTGGATAGTATTTTTTTTTTAAACACAACCTTCAGCAGAAGTAACTTATAAATGTTTCTGTAGCAATGGTCAGAATCACTGCCTGTATCTCAGTTTGTCACTAGTAGTAAGTACTGATGGGAACTTTGACCAGTTGGCGGGATGGAAGGAAACGGAGGGAGTTCACGAGCTGGTCCCACTTTCCTCCAGTATCAGCTACGAAGGAAAACGGGAACCCATCACATTTTGTTTGGTCAGAATTCAAATGCAGAAAGCTCTTGTAGGTTCTAGATGTGTCTACATTTACTGCCCTTTTCTGAATTACTCACTCAAACGCAATTCCTTGCACATTTCTGCCTCTCGGTGATGGCCTTCTTGACATTACAGCTAAGACCACTTGTTTACCGATATACAATCAATATTTAGTGATTTAGTGCTTTCTTAAAAAAAAAAAAAAAAAAGAAGAATACTGAGTAAATCAGAGCTCAGTGGCTTTTAAATTCAGGGAGTTTTCCAACGCCACAGATCATGACAATGTGAACCCCAGCCATCAGGAAATAAGTGGCCAAGATTCAGATCAGACTGGGGACCTTGCCAGTTCCCTAGGATTTTATTATAATGATTCCAGGAAAATCTTCAGGACAAAGGTGACATTCACATTTACAATCACAATCAAACTGCGATTCTTTATCCCCACTCAAAGGTACTTTCTATTCTGTTCTTTGATTTCTGCTCAGCCTTTCTGCCAAAGCTGCTTACAACAATGCGATATTACTAAACTACAAAATAAAAAGTGAGTTGTGCAAAGGAACCATAGCTAGCTTAGGAAAGTAAAGCTTACAATTCAATCCCTTCAAGTTGTGTCTCAAAGCCGATCTTCCTGAAAAATACCTGCACATGCCATGATACTGATGATACCTCAGTATAACATCTAAACTTAGTTTGCATCCTTAGGACTTTCAAACCCTGGATGATTTCTTATTGACACCCTATCTTCAGATAGATCGGCAAACGCAATAATGTTCACAAAGCCAGATTTCCTCCTGTCCCCCATCGCCACTGAATATCCACTGAATGTGGATAAACCTCAACAATAGCTTGATATAAGGCTTGTTCATATTGAAAAATGATGATGTAGTAACCAGTCATAATCATTCTGATCTACCAAGAGTACAGTTGTAACTGCAAACATAACGTTGCACCTAGGGTGAATATGTTTGACTGCAAGTGATGATGTTATAGTGTGGTTTTATTTTATTTCTAAATTGGTAGTAATACAATTAGACATTGGTACTAGAAGAAGAATTGTATAAAATGTGTTGCATTCACTTTTGACATCAGATAACGTACAGTTTAGCGTGTACTTCTGTCTTGCAGGAAATACATCTCTGTATCGTGGACTGGTTGACTCCGTAGATTCCTAACCAAGTAAACATCCCTCCAACTACAATTGTCCAAAATGTGTGTCTTCTCAGAGGGTCTGGGTCAAAGCTTGAGAAAAGAAAATAGCACTCGTCTGTTAGCACATTTTACTTTTTCCAATACAAATATGCATTCATTTATTTATTGCATTTAGCAACTACTTTACTGAAAAACTGCCTGCAGTGTTTCACATCACAGACATCATAAAAGTTAACACTATAAAACATAACATCAAAACATAATTAAACAACACAGGGTAATAAAAATATTTAAAAAAACCATACAGACATAACATTTAAAATGGCATTTTACTTAATGTACTAGCAAACAGAAAGAGACCAGTGTGAAAAGCATCAATAAGCTAAGGGACTGCGGGTTAGTGGCCTCTTTTGTGAAAGATCTCTATGGATGCTGATGGAAAATTTTGTGCAGAAAAGTCTGAAAAAGAGATTTCACCTCATAGAGATGCAGTTATCAGTTTTGTGAAAACCAGCCCATGAAACCTTTTTTTTCTCATGCTGGTTTTCTAAAACTTCATAATTTATTAGCTTCTTTGCATGATATTGTATCACAGCAGCTCTTAATTTTAAATTAAAAAAATATAAATTTGTGCACAATTGTTTTAGCAAACTGGAATTTGTGTGAAAAAATTAACAAAACTCCAAAATGCTGGCATTTTTGCACATGTGTTCTTGGAGGTTTTGCATGTTTTTTCTATTCAAATCTTCCTTCCACCATTTGTGAAAAATAGTTTGCATCTTAGTACATTTGCTTCTATGTACTGAAAACAACCTTTATATGAAACATTACATTTCAAGAAGCATTTTATCTGAGAAAGAATGCTTTCAGGATGCCAGGAGCTTTGCCTCCATTTAAAGGCAATTCCCAAAGCTGTTTACCAGGGTAGAATGGCCTGACTGAAAAATTGCCCTCGTATAATGCAGCTAAAAGTGCAACGCAGGTTCCACAGCCTGTCTGCTTTTAGCTGCGGGAGAAAGATGCAATCTGGTGGACAGGTTTAGGTCAGAGAGAGGAAAAAAGCACACACATCCCTGTGATTTCCAAAAGCACACACTAATTTGCTTGCCCTCCCCCACCCCCCAGACTCCATTATATCATTTGTGAGTCCAAGGAGCAGAACACAAAACTAAAGCAAGAGCAGACTATTGGCAGGCTGGTCAGACTGCATGTCATTGGACAGAGGGGAATACATGATTACTCCCCTGACGCAGGCACAGTTGTGCCAAAAGCGCTGCCGCAACGGGAATTTGGGAATCCTTTGACGGGATTTGTGAGAACGTGACTGACAACTGCGGCTTCCCGAAATTGGGATGAGAAACAGGACTGGGAGGCATTTGAGAGCGAGAAGGAGAATGGCAGTGCGTCCTCTCACAGATAAGGTGGACAGGGGCTCTTTGAAGTGTTTTTGAGCACATGACTGATTACTGATGAGTTTCGTCATTAGCGTGAAAACATTCAATACACCTTCTCGGGTCCCACCCAGATCAGGCTCACACCCTTTTTATGAAAAAAATGTTTACTCGCGTCTTGGGAGATTTGCGCGTACCCGGGCTCCTCTTAAAATCCGCACGGCGCACATCGGGCCGATACATGTGCGTATATCCCGGCTTTAGCACTCCCATTATTGTATAAGTTGTAACATAGTAATATAGTGAATGACGGAAGATAAAGACCAAAATGGTCCATCTAATCTGCCCAGCCAGTATTTTTTGGGGTAGTAGCAATTGCCATTTTATGTAGGCTACCCCCAAGTCTTCTTTCAAGGGTAATAGCAACAGCTGCTTTGTGCGGGCAACCTCCAAGCCTTCTGTTAAGGGTAGTAGGCCTAGAATAGGCCTAGACTATCTACCCCAGTTCTATGTAAGAAGCTGAGAGATGCACTCCCAGCCTGGAGCTCAGGTAGATGAACAGTTTGCATAACTAGGAAGAATTAAGGTTCAAGCATTAAACAGATAGGAGGCATTAAATTGTAACGGTTATACAACAAAGATGGAAATGATATAATGCATTCTCAGAAGTCTTTCCTGTGTTGGTAATGAAGAAAGAGGCTAGATGCTGTCCTTGGCAGCAGCTTTTGAATTTGTGTCGAAGTTACTGAATAAGCTGCTGTTCTGGGTTTGTTGTTTTTTTAACTCTGATAAGAACTCTGTTATAAATTAATATGTGTTGTTAAAGGTTCTTCTTACATATTAAGAGACGCTTCCTACAGCATGTGATACCTTGCTACAATCACTTCGAATGATAAGAAAGAGAGAAGGTACAGGAAAAAGCTTGCAGAGATATGAAATTTGCTCACTAAAAATAACTTTTACCCTTGCATAACCCATGGTGTTATCCAGAGAGCTGCACATTGTGACGCCCATACTGGAATAAGATGTTATTTTGCCCAGCATGAGTCCTGTACTCTGGTTGGCAAGAGTTCAACTATTTATTATAAAGACTTTGTATAAACTTTATTGGCGTCCTTCACAGATGGATACATTCTATAGAACCAAAAAAACAGCAACATTTTTATATAGAGACCATCATACTAAGCACTCCCGGTCATAGGACCTTCATTGCTTTTTATTTAATCGTCGGTCCAAAGTCCAAGTATTTTTGTTATTATTTTGTGCTTAATATGATGGTCCCTATATACAAATTTTTATCCACAAATTGGTTCTAGTTTTCTGTGCTTTATAGCAGTGGTTTTGTGGGTGACTTTTTCAGTTGCTACATTCTATAGAAACCAGGATATATGATGATTGAAAGGGTCTTTAGATGGATGATAAATTCCCATAAATCATCAGTTTTCATAGGAAATAAAAAGATTACTCTGATTTTCTAGATGGAGGATCAAGGAGTTAACCTGGTAGAATCTAAAAGACCTGAAGCTACTTTAAAAAAATGTTTCTTGTGTACCTCTGGCAAGTTTTTTTGAAAGTAAGTAATACACAGCATGCAGTTTAGACTAGGTTCTGAACTACATTGTTTTTGGATTCTGCTACAATAACAAAAAAATGTACATTTTTAAGGAACTTTTTGGTTTATATCACTTTAATGAATGTATGTCTGTAAATCTCTTATAAAAAAAAAACTTCCACACGTAGCTCTTGATTCCTCCCAGAACAGCCCCTACATTGGCCCTTGTTTGTGCCAGTAAATGTGTGCGGATAACCAAAAATACACTCATACTTCTGATGTTTATAAAATAAGCGTGTACGCAAACACAGGCTACTTACGCGCATATATATGCCCATTTTCTGCACATAGCGCCTTTGAAAATGTACTCAAGAGTGAACAAAAAATAAGGAGGAAAACTATAGGTAGCAATTTTCTTACTCAACTACTTCTAGTCGGGAATTGTTGCGGGCAGTCTCCAAAATATTCGTGGGTCCACCATTACGGATGCTTCCTTGTATGAGGACAGTCAGAAATCCTACTACCATCACAACCATCTGAAAGGCATCGGTCCAGACCACAGCTTTCAGGCCTCCCTGTAAGGGAGAAGAAAAGGGAGCTACTTTGTTTATATCAAAACTAAGGAATGGAGGTTCCCTCTCTTCTGACCCCATGCGATAGATCACAAGTAGAGCCTTGAATGGTTCAGGTCCATCTTAACCAGCTCGTGTCATGTGCGTGCACGAGTACTATGATCCAAACTACCCTTGGTTTCAATGGGAGTCGGATATAATCTGACCTGGTTTTTGTCTATTCCTTATTAAAACCCTACACATAAATAGGAAGTAAGCTATAAAAAGCACAGAGAAAGCTGTTCAACTGTGCACTGTACGTATCACCAAATGTAAGGAGATAGAAGAGTGCAATGCAACATGAGGGTGTGGGACCATGTGTTGTCCAAAATAAAGTGCTCTTCATCGTCACACTGTGTGTGAAAAGGCAGGGTTTACTGGAAACATATTTTATTTTAGGCAATATGAACTATTATGCAACACATCATCAGAATGTTTCTGTATTACAAATGTTAACTATAATTTTCTAGAACATTTTATGGCTGATACCGTACATACCAAAGTGCAGTAAAAGGTGCAGACGATCCCTGTCGCAAAGACAGAGGCCCAAAGGTCAAATCCAGTTACTAGAACCAAACAAATATTCATGAAAATTACAATTGGATCAAATAACCACTGCCTGTCTCCATTTTAAGAGACCCTTTTAGCTGGGATACCTGGTGGTGACACCTTGCTGGCCAACGTGGTCCCTCTGTTGTGTGCTCTATCTGCCTGTTGTTGACCTTTATGTAGGTCATATAATGGTCGGCCTGATCATGGCATCAGCATTTTGCATGTTTGCCTGTTTTAAAGTCTTTTATATTGAGCTTTAATGCAATCACCAATTGTTTTATGTTTTGTGAGATTTTTCTCTGTTATATTTAATTATGAATGTGGTGTCATAATCCGCCTAGAGTTGGAGGTACTGCAGGCTAGAACAATTTTAAAATAAATAAATATTCTTTGAATATAGCTGCATCAGATTAAAGTTATCTGGGGGCAGGTTTTTGGATAACTTTAAGCCTGTTTATTTATTTATTTATTTATTTATTTTAAAGATTTCTATTCCACTTTTGCCCAAAGCTCCAGGCGGATCCCAATAAAAACATACATACCAAATACATAAAAACTAAGATTCAATATCAAAACAAAAGCAGAATCAACAGTAGATATTAAATGCATAAAAACAGCAGTACAAAAAAACAGAAAAGAACAAATGAAAAACAGAAAATCAACACCACAACACAACCTTGGCTGGGGAAAAAAAAAAACCCATGCCAGCACCTCCTGAGAACAATATATAGCTGCAACAAGCCTAGCAGATCAGAGTAAATAAAACTCCCCCATATTCTTTACTAAAAAGAAAAGTTTTCACAGCTTTTCTAAACTTTGCGGCACATGTTAGCATTGTAATAGGCCAGGAAGCATATTCTATAACAAAAGTCCTGCTACAGAGAACACCCATTCACAAGCCTCAGTCAGATGGACTATATGGAAGGATGGAACTTCTAAAAGGCCCAGGTTAGATGATCCCAGAGAGCAAGCAGGAATATAAAAACGCAAAGTTCAATAAGCCCATGGTGAGATATTATTTGCTTAACAGTTTAAAAGCAAGCATTAAAACTTTGTATTTAATATGCCACTTGACTGGTAGCCAGTGCAGGGCTTCCAGTACAGGTGCTATATGCTCGCGGGAACAAGTCCCAGCAAGCACTCTGTTGGTGAAAGTTTGTATTATTCTGTATTGTGTTTGCAGGGAGACTCATCAGGAATGGATTACAATAATCCATGCTTGTAGGGATTAAAGCCTGCAAAACTGATCAAAAGTCCTCAGCTGCCAACAGCAGCTTGAGCCTACACAAATATACAAATTTAAAAAACGATGATTTGACAACTGATTTCACATGAGGTTTCACAGACAATTCAAAATCTAAAATCACTCCCAAGCTACGCACAGAAGTAGAAACTGGAATATCAACATTCTCTCCCTTGAAACGCGATGAAACATCAATTAATGGCAACATGCTTGAAACCAAGATCTCGCTTTTGTCTACATTTAATGCCAGACAGTTATGATTAAGCCGGGCTTTAATGGATGAAAAACAATTACTGAGTAAATCATTGGTAGCAGACCAGGATTCCCACTTGGGAAATAAAGAACTGTGTGTCATTTGCGTACACTGAACCCCCAGCCCTGCTAACAGCATAAGTGAGACGTATAAACGTTAAACAAGGCCGCAGATAAAGCAGAACCTTGTGGAACCTCTGTGGCTACCATTTACCAGCTGGAAGACATATTTGAAATGGTAACTTGTTGAGTGCAATCAGACAAATAAGAGCTAAACCGGTGAAGCACGGTGCCTGAGATACCAATTTCCACTAGACAGTTAAGGAGAATGTTATGATTAAGCGTATCGAACACCGCAGAAATGCCTAGACATGACCATCTCAGAGCTGCTAGCCCTATCAAAGCCCCATTGACACATGTCCATACTAGATAGTAACAACAGCTCAGTAACGAGTGGCTTCCTGAACCCATATTGAAATTGATCTAATATTTTGATCTGTACCAAAAAGTCATATAATTGGTTCAGAACAATATTGTCCAAAAGCTTTACAAAGAAAGGCAAAGAAGAGGCAGCCCTGAAGACATTATATTGAGACATGTTCACTGAGGCATCTAGAATTAGCAAATCTCAGAATTAGCCAGATAAGTTTCCCCAACCAGGAATGCCCCTGAAACGCCCCTAAATTATTCCGTTAAAGTTTAGCAGAATAATGATTTATCCTGCAAAGATTTAGCTGGATAAGTGCCACCGCTATTCAAACATAAACATTTATCCAGATAATTCAATAGATATCTGGATAAATAAATGCCTTTGAGTATGACCTCATTAAGTTTAAAAAAGTACCAAGATGTGACAGAATGATAAACAAGCCCACTACCAATAAAACAGATAAAGAAAACAAGAAAGAGGAAAGGAAAACATTCCAGCCCATTTAAAATCCTTTTTGGATTATAGTTCATATGGTATTTATGCCGATGGAAACTGTAGAGTGGAAACTCACCTTGATTAAGAGCCAAAGCAGGCGCATAAACCACCACGCCAGTATAAAGAATCTGAAAAAGACAATGTTATCAATTTCTATAAAGTTTCGCAAACGATGTATTGGTTCCAAACATCACCAAAAGCTTTAAAAGATACCATCTGGTTAAGGACAAATTGCATTCAGTTTCACAACAGCTATTCAACTGCATTCCATTTCAGAAATTCCTCTCCCCATAAAATGTAAATATAAAATTTTATTTGAGGGCTATTTCTGGTGGTTTGTGTATGCTGTATCTTATAGATATGCTCATTTCATTTAAATTATGCGAAAGTTGTACATGGGGGTTAAAAAAAACAAAACAGAAACAGAGACAACGTCAGGAGAGAAGGACTACTGTCTGTCTGCGCTGCTGTCACAGGTCTTACTCCATCCCTGCTCTTCTCCCCTCCCTCCACCACTGAGGCTCCTTTGTATCTGTCCCCAGCATGTTTCAAGTCTGCCACTGTATTTATAGTTTCAAAGCTTTACTTTGGAAAGCTCATCCTACATATCCACTGCCAGCTCAATACTTCGAGAAACAATGTTTATTTACCTCAGTTTTATTGTGTTTTTCTAAAAAGCCATTTCACATTCTACTTTAAAGGTTCACGGCCTGTTTCTTCCTTTCTCCTCTCTATGAAAAATCTTTGACTACTGGCCACCTGTGATTTCTAGGATCATATCTGGGCAGCTGTCTTGCTGTTAACTAGAGCCAAAATACAAGATATGCAGATGTAGTGGTTCCTGATTGCCAGAAGGGAGCATCATTGTCCGTGAGGGGCCAGCTCAAGGACAAGAGGTCATCCTTTTTTGCATGATTGTCTTGATAGATTGTACGCAGGGACTGTCTCTTTTTTTTTGTATAGCGCTGCATTCATCAAGTAGTGCTACAGAAGTGCTAGGTGGTAGTAGGATGAAACTGAAGGGACGAGGAATGTGAGAAAATAATTTTTCACTGACCTGGTGGAGGACACCAGGAACAGACATTTCTGTTCCTGGTGGAGGACACCAGGAACAGGAACATTTCTATTACTACTGTTGTTTTTAATGTTATTTGTTATTAGTATTTATTCAATTTTCTCCAAGTTCATGTTCCTGTTCCATGTAAGACACACATGTTAAGTCACCCCAATGTTATATGTAAACCGAAATGATTAGCAACATTGTTGCTAGAACTTCGGTATATAAAAAATGTTAAATAAATAAATAAATAAATAAATAAATAAATAAACAGACGTCCAGCAGAGATGATAGGAACCAAAACAGTGGCATTTCGGAAATGGGACCCGGAGGGGCAGGAGGAACTGGATATTACTCCTGCCCTCTTTGGACTCCTACGACCTCACAGACGTGGTACGATGTGTACAGGGAAGGTGGGGGAATGAGGAAGGCACAAGGGGGGGGGGGTTGATGTTTTTTATTGCGGTGGCATTGTGGGGGGGGGGGATTCTGTGGTGGAGGCAGGAAAAGGGGGTGGGCGTTCCAAAATGAGAAGGAAAACCCAATGAATTTTACCAGGTTTTTCTTTTTGTTTCCTTTTTCAAACGTGCAACAAAAGAGTGTTTTCACTGAGTTTTTCATGGTATTTTGAAAACCAGTACATTTACTTGCTATTTACAAATTTATATTTTGCAAAGCTGGGATCATTGTACAGTGCCGTTTCAAAGTATTTCTTACCGTCTGAACTATGTAGATCAGGGTCGCAGCATAGCGGATAGTCTTGTCAAATCTTAATTCTAAATACTGTGGAGAAATGGAAAAATTAAGTGAAAAGCTCCTGCTAAGTTACCTGGGCTTGTTCTTTTTATCAGGTTTTGCCCTTTTCCTATCAATAAAACGAGAGGAGAGGGAAGAATAGTCTTGAATGGAACACAGAATCAATAAGGGTTTTTATTTCTTACAGAAGGAATAGACAAAGAGGACTGATAGACCAGGGTTGCCTAGTCAGTAAACAAGAGACCGAGAGCACAAAGCTTAAAATCCAACAGCAGAAAACACTCTAAGTCCAAGGCATCCCAAGATTTGAACATTTGCCTTGCATTCCCATTCAGCAGAATGAAATCAATTATTGGTGGATTGGCGGCACCAGTTGTTCACTTGCAGGTCACCAGGTGCTAACTTGGAAATAAAGGATATATATTTAGGAATAGAGGTGTACAGAGAAGAGTTTAATTTCATTATTCATTTTAAGGTGCACGCATGAGTGCATGCTATTTTTTATATCTCAACATACACACATAAATCAGGGTCCATGAGTACATTTTCACATGTAAAAAATGGGCGAGCTAGGGTCGTTCCAGGGAGGGGCCATTTATATCAGCAAGTTGCTATTTTATAAGTAATTAATGCATGTAAATGATGCACCTTACTCGTGTATATTTACTCCTGCTCAATCTCAGATCGTAAATATCTTAAAATGGAAAAATGATTGAGTAGGGGTGTGGGTGAAATGGGGAGATCTCAGGCTGAAAAGGCAGGAGGGTCCTTCAGAAGCTGCAGCTGGACTGGGTAAACTGGTAGACTAAACTGGTAAAACTGGTTCTTTCATTGGCACATGCATGTTAGAAAATCCCCCGATTTAATGCATGTAAAAGCCGACTTATGGGAGGGTAAATGCATTTAAATAATGTGAGTAAAGTCTACTCACTTATCTCTTTAAAATATGAAATACAAATATGCTGTTACATCATTTGCGCACACTTATCTGGCTAAGTAGTGCCTTTGCCACTACTTAGAAGGACAAATTTGAACTTATCCAAATAACTAGCATTTTTTTGGACTTATCCGGTTATCTTGCATAGCCAGATAAGTCTGAAAAGTGCTAATTAGATGGACAAGTAGTGCTTTTCAGATGTATCCAGCTAACTGCCACTATTTCGCTGCATAAATCGGAAGTTATCCGGATAAGTGCCGCTACTTATCCGGATAAGTACAAACTTGCACAGCTCATGGTTTTTACATTCCCAAGCATGTTTGCACACATATGTACTTGTATTTTATAACCTGTGCATATCATTGGTACACAGGTTATAAAATACTGTAGTAACTTTGCATGCGCCTATAGATAGGAATATGGATACACGTGAGTAGTTTTGAAAGTTGTCCTCCCTATTTGTGGAGGGGGTGTTTTGGTTTCGTTTTTCTTTTTAATATGTGCTAAAATTAAAAAAATTAAATTAAATAAAAATGAGCTTTTATTTTCTGTCATTTTGTTTTGGAAACGGCATAAAATGAAACAAGAAATATCCTTGATGTTTCATGTCATTTCAAATTGAAAGTAGATCCCTATCCAGGCAGTGGGAGAAGGAAAGACAATGGATAGAGATTTGTTTGCATGAGTTAACACAAACCCTAATGGGTTCCTCATGGCTACTTACCTTCCCTTGCCCCTCCCCCTCAACCCCCACTGTTGTATCAATATATATTAAATAACACACTGGCTTTAGTAAGACATCCACCTTCAGACTCAAAGGGCCCTGTTATTAAAAGTGAGCAAGCACAGTAAATCAGCCCTTTCTGCAGATCACAATTCCTAAATTTCAACAGCCACCCACACAAAAAAAAATCTGAAGAGCACAAAAGAAGTGCAAAATGGCCCAGATAAGCCCGTGCTCAAGCTTTTGTTTCAAACCCTTTTCAAAACAGAACCCAAAACATGCAAATCTGGAAATATAACTTTCTTATTTATACAAAATTGATCAGGTCTATGAATGGCTGTAATATCATACTAACATAGCAGATGACAGCAGATAAACCCCAATTGGCCCGTTCTGTCTGTCCAGTTTTTCCTGGGCAGACTGGGAATTCTTCAGAACCCCATATAGGTTTTGCAACCATATTCTTCCATAACAAATTGTATTATAATCACAACAATACCGTAAAAAAAACAAAAAACAAGCCGGATTAATTTGCGATTACCCATACTACCACAGCAGTAGTATGATTTTCTGAGCATTCGGATCAATTTTCCATACCTCATAAGTGCTTGTAATTCCAGATCTATAGAACACCGGCAGAAAGAGCTCAGCGGTGAAAATAATGACAAAAGTGTAGGAAATGCTGAAAAGGATAAAAGAGGCCCCATAGCGATACACTTCTGAGGGCGCCCCCAGAACGGTGACGGCCGACATGAAGCTTGCAGTCAGGGACAGCGCCACTGGCCCACAGGTCATCTGCTTCCCCCCCACCAAAAACTCCCTGGACGTGGCTTTCTTCCTTTCCTTGATGGCAAAAAAGACTCCGATGCTGGCCGAGACAAGAAAAAGAGCGGAAAAAACAACATAATCCCAGACCGCAAAATTCTTTGCCACTGGTTTTTCGAAAATGGACATTTTTTTTACTTTAATCTCAAATTTCTGTTCCTAAAACAAAAGTAAAAAAAAAAAAAAAATTCACTTATATTTTTTTGACTCCTCAGAGTGTGCAAATATGGTTTAGAAAAAAAAAATCAAATGCACATCAGCAAAACTCTTTTTAATGCATGTTCCCAGGGGAAGCGCACTGTCGGTTCAGTCTTTTCACAGGTAGTCCTCTTAAAACGGAAGGAGCACCAACAATTCGTTTCAGGTAGAACTTGGAACGAATTGCAGAGATTTGTGAACAAATTTGCCTTTCTGCAGACAGCGGCTGTGCTTGTAAAAAGTGCAAAGAAGGCAGAGGTGCATCTGTGAAATGTCGAGCCACGAACTAGGGATGCACCCAGGTACTGGGAAAAGTGGCCGATGGCAGAGGGAAACTAATAGCGCATTCCCTTTTTATCTCTCTGAACTTTTTTTTTTTTTTTTTTATTATTTTGAGTTAAACATTACTGCGAGTAGAGTGAAATAATGTGTACCTGAACTGCTCAGCAGTTTCTCATAATTAAATGAATGCTGTAAACCAGATAAGTCACTCGGGATGAAAAGGAAGAAAGCAGAGGCCTATGAACTTTAGATGAAATTAACTATAGATTCTGTATCTTTTTACATTCTTATTATTGTTGAAAGTTGGATAGTAGGAGAGCACTACATTGATGTTAATAAACTTCAGATTGCATCTGTAGGAGATTAAGCACATCCCACAATTTGCTTTTCGATGCAACACACTCCAGGTTGGTAGCTCAACTAATTTTGCTTTAAGCAGGAATTCATGGCAGAGAGAGCTTGGCATGTAAGGAAGTGCTTTTGCTGAAACAAAATGGGAACGTGTAACAAATTTTCCCCATTTCATTTAATTTCAGGCCAGCAAACATTTACTATGACGCTGGCCTTGTTCTGCCAGCGCCATTTGCAATAGTGGCAGCACTGGGACTGGAGAGACCGGGAATCGTTCTTGCACTATGAAGAAATTTTCAATAAGAGGGTCCATGGGGGAGGGAAAGGGGCCAACAAGGACTGGGGGAGGAAGAAGCTATGGGGAGGAGTTTAATGGCAGTGACAGCTTTGTTTTACATTTGTTTTTCATTTATTTTGTTTTATACAATTCATTTGTCTTTCAAAAAAAAAAAGAAACAAACAACAAATGAAACCAAACATAAAAGAACATAAAATTAAACAAAAAAATGTATGTGCACACCTGTAATGTTCTGCATTCAGGAGGTCTGAATACTCTTACCTGTTGGACTCTTTCATTTCCAGTGCCTGGATATCTACCAGACCACCTGCCCTGAAGACATCCCAGGATTTGAAAGAAGGATCCTTGGACTTCCCTTTCCTGCTGGCTCTATGCTCCATCAAGAACTCTATCTCCAAAACCACCCTCCCCCCCCCCCACCCCCATGCTGATATCATCCATGCCGGGGACAAGGAGGGTCAAGAGCCAGAGATGGATGCGGAAGATGCCACATGCTCTGTCGCATGCACAAAGGAGCTCAAAGACATCTCTGTGGCGCTCAACATCATTTATCCATGAGATCTTGCTATACTGCCTATGAGAATCTGGCATTTCAGGTGTTGTTCTTGAGTGGTTTCTCTCCTAGCTAAGTAAAAGAACCTATCACATTGTTATCTCTTCTAATCATTCAGACCTTGGAATCCACTGGCCCCCTGGGCTCAGCCTTGCCAGTTGCATCTATTAACATCTATTTGATTCCAGATATATGCCGACAACATCCAATTTTTCGTTCTTCTGTCTGCATCTTGGGCCTCCACCTCTGGTATAATCATGTCCTCTCTGTAGGGCATTAAAAATTGAATGATATGTAATAAGATGGCACTGAATTTAATAAACTTTTCAAAATTGCAATAATATATGCTATTGAATTCTCAATAGGTTTTAACCACATTTTGTACACTTAACGCGGGTGAATGGGCTTTTGAGATTTCTAAGGTAGTATGTGACATTTACATTTTCCTTTGAAAATTACCTCCAGCACTCTGGGGACAGGGAAATACCTCCTGTACCTGAATGTAATTCACCCTAAGCTAGCAATGAAAAGGCCTGAGCTAAATCCAATTAAATAACAGGCTGTGGTATTACGAGCAGGGGGCGGTGAGAGGTTGGATAAGGGGCTTGGTAAAGAGCTCGGAAAGGAAACAAAAGTGCTCTGATTTCTGTCTCCCTGCCCTTCCATCACTTTTTCCAACTGCACGTCCTATCGGATGCCGATGAAGAAAAGGAGGAATCTGCCTCAGGTTCAAGACCAAATGGAGCTCTAGAGCCCCAAGGATTTGCATGGGAGTAAACCATGGCGGAACCATGTTCATTGGAAGTTTTGCACGTGTTCAGCCCTGCAGAAGATTTATCACATGGTTACAATTTACAGGACCCCCTTTACAATGCAGAGAGATTGAATGGCACTTCTTGTCACGCAATGCGATACGCTCAGGACTCTCCAGGGTATGTTTGTTTTAAGCGCCATGCAATTCCATCAGAAAACAGAATGGCTAAAGAAGTGTGGTTGCTATTTTCATCCACTTGAAATATACAGAAATAAAGGTCAACAAAAATGTTGAGGGCGAGACCTTTTTATTGGACTAACAATACATTTCTGACTGGCCTTCAAGAGCTACACTGACTTTATCAGGTCAAAACAATAAAAATCATACATTTTTATAGCCAAATACTTCCTCCCTCGGATTTTTTCAGAGGGCGCAGGTACATATTTTGGGGAAATAAAATGCTTTTAAATGAAGGTTACTGGAAGCTGTTTAAACCTGGAGGTTAAAGCAAACAACCGTGAAACCTAACGATTCCAGTGTACATCACACTGCATGACAAGGAAAGTCATTTAATCTCTGCATGTAAACCATATAGGGTAAAGGTCCTTGTAAATTGTAACTACGTGATCTGTCTTCTACGGAGTTGTATACATGGAAAGTTTCCTTTCATCTATGGTTTTCTTCTATTCGGATCTCCCAGTCTAGTCTTCAGCTGTCGGGGTGGAAATTTAGCTCTAGATCTCCACTCGGTCTTGAAGCCGATGCAGATTCCTCCTGTTCCACATCATTATCAGAAACGAGCATCAGACTGTACACTTGCTAAAAGCGAGTGAGAGGAAGGGGGGTGGGGAGGCTGAGATCAGAGCACTTTTGTTTCCTATTAGAAGGCCAGGCATGCCCTTGATGGCAGGATGTGGCACTGACTTGATTTAGGTACATTAAGAGGTGCACGTTTCAGCTGGGGGAATGCGCACACAAGCCGGTCATGTGCGCGCCGACCAAAATTTAAAAGCCACCCAGAAGCGCGCATATCTCCCGCTGCCCGCACATCTCACTCAAGTTTTAAAAAAAAGGCATGGCCTGGGCAGCGCGTGGGTGTTTCAGGGCGAGGCCAAGAGATGTGCGCACAAATACGTGCGCACCCGCTGCCACATAACTTTACTTCTGCTATGGAGGAGGTGTTACTGTAAAAAAAAAAAAAAAAAAAAGCAAAAATAGGCCATTTCAGAGGGGGTTTAAAGGTTCTGGGGTAACTGGGGAAGAACAAGCTTTTCAGACCAGGGGGGATTTGGAAGACCTCTCTCAACACTGGGTGAACTGGTGGACGAACGCGTGAAATCGGTTACGGCATGGATGCCCACCGGTCTTAAAATACCTGGACTTGCGCGGTAGAAACCCGAATTACGCGCCTGGGTGCGCACACACTTGACACTGTGCTCACTTGCGCATGCGGCCAGTTTATTTTATGACGTGTGCACACGTTATAAAATAGCCGTGTATATGGGTGCGCACTGGCCTACACACGCCAAACTACGCCCTCATGCCGGTTTCAAAGTTAATGTCCCCCTATGTATTTGTTTGCATTTTGTAAAGCTGAAATATTAAGAAGAATAGCTAATGTGTATTTATTTTAAAAAACTTAAGTGCACCCCTTCCTATTTGCATGCCCAGAGTAAGGTAGAAACTAAAATTCAAATCAATAAAAGCATGTGCACAGCTGAATTCTGTAAAAATAATGGCAAAACACATTATTAAGCCCTGCAGAGACACTAAATTAAATCCACAAGCCCCAGAAACCAAAAGATGCAAAAAGAGGGCAAGAAAATGGGGCAGAAAGATATAGAAATAGCCCCAATTGATATTGGGATGTCCCTGACCTGATTAAGGGGAAAAAACCCAACCCTTTTCAAGCACACTTTGCTTTTTGCCTGTGCACATAACACCCCTAGGTTCTCCAGCAGGAAGCCTCCTTTGGTACAATGCAAGCATTGGGAACAGCAGGGCTGAGATCAAATCCAAAATACCGGTACCTTGGCACAAAAAACCCTAACCCATTTGGAGACATTACCTTCCCTGGCATAGCAAATCAGCATACATGTTACAAAATACAAATACAGCAATTTGAGCCAAAAAAAACCACACATGGGCAATTTAAATAAAAATAAATAATGAATACTTTAAACAGAAAAGGCTCGGCTACCCAGCCTAAATACAAAGTCAGGTCCAAAATAATAGAAGAAAAATTAAAGAAACAGAGAATAGCTCACGACCCCCAAACCAGTGTCACCACTGCCCCAATCCTTTACCCCCACAATTAACGCCACTGCCAACTCAGGTTGACGAACTGATGAGAGGACCTCCAGGTCATAGACTTTACGGCTTGTCCCCCATGCAACTAAACAAAGCTTAGCCTAACTAAATGAAGGGCCATAGGCTTGATTAAAGGGCCAAGTTTTTGTAGTTTAAAAAAAAGAGAGAAACTCACTTCTCAGCTTTAATTCTTTCAAGAGCCCATTCCAACACAGAGCAGGGATGCGCATTTGTTTTAAAATGAATGGTAAGTCAAACTGAATCATGCACTTTTGTTCTGAGTCATTCTACTCCACAACAAATGCACAATCTCTCCAAAAACTTAAAAAACAAATGTTCTGGTTCGTTCATTTTGGAAAATAGTGTGCTCCGTTTGCAAACAGTATGCACTGTTTTCCAAAATGAATAAAAACAAACAAAGCAGAAAGCCCATGAAATGACAAAACAAAACAGAAAATTATTTAGAAACAAATGTAATGAACTGAAACTAAGAACATTTCCCTGCACATCCCTGGCAAATAGCAACTGAAGGCTCTACTGCTATTCACAACTGGCTTGGCTTAGAACTGTGAGCTCAGAGACCACACCAGGAGAATACCTGACCGTGAAAAGCTTTGAAAATCACACATAAGGCCTTGAACCTCGCAGGGCTGGCAATAGGCAACCAATGAAACCGAGGTGAAACAAACTATGTTTCCTCAGGCTATACCCTGATGGTTGATCAAACCAAAGGCTGAAGAAAAATCCATCAGAATAAGTCTGTTATCTCACTATGGGTGCAATATTCACAGGTAAATGCATCTTTTATGCATGGAAAGACAGGTTTAGAAAAATGTCCCCCTTGCCCCAGTATGCAGGTAAATGCTTGCATGCTGTGAGTTGTGCACACATGCTTCTACCCTGGCGAAGAAAGGGGCAGAGTTTGGTCGAGGGAGTGAAAGTACGTGCAGAGATTTTATCCTTAAAGCTGCACACGGGGCTTCAAAACTGCCCTCCTAGTTACTAAAATAATTATGCTTGCTTTGAAAATCAGGCACAGCACAGAGGATGAGAAATGGTCTCATTCATGAGCCGTAGGAGGAACTCTCTGACGAACACGAAGACCTGGAAGACTTGGAGCTATGACACTCCATGGCGCGTCCTACGGTAATGCGAGCGATACAGCAGCACGCACTGCTGAGGATTCTGATATGAGCAGCTGCTGCACCCAGGCACGATTGCAAACTATCGAGATCAATAATCAAAACTGTCCGCGTTGGGTGCGATCTCCACGGGTGCTTTTACTTTGATGACCGCCCTTGGGGAAAAATTACCTGCAGAGACCGTGCCGGCTTTATCTGTGGGCAATTTTTTCATTGGAAACTCCAAAGATAGGTTTGAATAACCCTACCTACGTGCCTAGCTCCTCTCTCTGCCCCCTTCTCTCTGGAGATCAAAGTAGGCGTGTTTTCTTTTTACCCGTGGACAGGTTGTAAGGTAATAAAAACCCTGATTTCTGTAAGTAAAATACTCATTTACATTCCAACTTTTCTACCATATTTATTTGTTTTTCATAGTTTTTTCTTAATTGTTTTGTTTTTCTGGGCTTCCATATAAGAGGCCCATATAACCAAAGAGTGCAGAACTGTGCAAAGGCCACTTTGCATGCCAAATGGGCAAACAGCATGCTTTATTTGCACATCTACCATGCACATTTTAGGTATTTGCTTTGCAAATGGCAAAATGTTGCATGATTTTCCATGTATTCATTCACAGAGTCATTGCAATGCAAAACTATGCAAAGCAGCTCATTAACTACGAGCATAGGCATGAAAAAAGCTTCACAAACATGATTTTGCAAATGCTTTATACCTCAGCGAGCTGTAATTAACATTTTAGATTTTAAAAAAAATTTGTTGGCAAGCTGCACATGCTATTTTGCCTCTTAGGGTCCCGTTTATCAAAATACTCTTCTGTGCCTGCTTCTAAATCACAGATACTGGGGATGTGGCAGTATATGTCTTGAATTGATTCTAAGCTCTACCCAGCAGGGACTGTCTCCTATGTGTTTGCATATAGTGTTGCATAGCTACAGAGGTGTTACGCAGCAGTAGCAGTAAAATGGTAAAATAGACGGCTTTGCTGTACTTAAAAACTCAATCAAATGTGCAGATAAAGAGATCTCTTTAAGCACAATTCTTGGAATTTTTATTTTAGAAGTGCCATAAGACTTACGTGCTCATAAGTTTGTTTTGTAACAATCACAGTTCCTTCATCATTTAAGACAGGAGAAGCACCTGCGTGATGAGTTTATAACAGGCCATAAGGGCCATAAGACACCTTATAGCGTTTTAGTGTTTCCTTATTACCAAACTGTAAGGGAAGTGCATTTTGCTATTGCTTGACACAACTAAAAATGGTGGTTTAAAGCAGGGCTGGCGCGTCCATTAGGCGAACTTCGGCGGTCACCTAGGGCGCCGAAGAGCAGCCACGTGGTGCTGGCCCTGAGAAGCACACAGTTGGCGCCGAAACAGGTAGGGGGGCGCGACCGGGGGGGGAGGGGGCAGCGCAAAGGTTGCCTAGAGCGCCCAATACCCTTGCATTGGCCCTGACTCCAAGACCAAGATGGAAGTTCCATGTGGATTCTTGTACTGATGACGATATATAGCCCATATAATCCATTATTCTGCCACTTAATACTGAATCAGTGCCCTTCTGGTCCATAATTACTTTTATAAAGTGAAAGTAAGCTTATGTTGACTTTTAACCTTATGGCAGACAGAAAGAAAAATGGCTACCAGGAGCCTACCTGAAACCTAAAGATATATATCCGCATAATGGCCAGGTACTCCTAATTTAGCTAATGCCAACTGTGGTCCACAGCCACATATTTAGTTTTCAATCACGCTCCATTGTTCATGTAGCCGTTGTATACTTTACACATGTGAAGCACACTGACTGGGCCATGAACAGAAAGGGTTACTCACAAAAATGTGTTTACAGTCACACAGATTAGTTTAAGTGTCAAAATATCAAGTGATGATTAACAAAATAATGAAAAGACATAATGTAAGACTGCTGTAAACAGGCTATATTACAACTATAAGGTCTTGAGGTCAAACGCCAGTAAACTTTTACCAGAGATTTAGATTATTAACTTCATGTAACTCAGCAAACAGCATCAAATAGCTGGTCAGCACACGGGCTTAGACTGAAACTCTGCCTATATATTAAATGTATAAAATCTTTTAAAACTTGGCCAGCGCTATGGCTCATCCTGTATTGCTGCACACTATGGTGCAGGGGATCTATGTCCATCAAGGCTGGTCAAGCCTGGGAGCATTGCGAAGGTCACACGGGTGATGCGCTCAGGCCTGGGAAAGAAAGAAAGATGGCGGACACTGCTGTGCCCAAAGGTGTGCCTTGGTAGAGATGCCCCTCCAGCATGGAATGTTTGATTCATGTCATTCGAGTGAAAAAAAAAAAAAAGAATCAAAAACATTTAAAAAAAAAAAGGAATGACCCAAAAAATAAAATGGTGCCTTCTAAGGCCTCCCATCCCGTCCCTATCCTATTTATCCAATCCAGTGGGAATCCGGTGGCAAGGTTTATGCCAGGGCAGGGCCTTACGTAGACCGAGGCTGCAGTAGGTCCACCATGACCTCAGCCTCAGCTTATGCAAAGCCGCCTAGGCCGGAGAGCAGACCCAGGCCTGATGCAGGAGGCTGGGTCTCAACGTGGAGGGCTTGGCCTGGGCCCATTCCCGATACCATGGCCCACGCCAGATCCCGATGCCAGGGCTTTGACCCGGACCAAGGCCCAAGGCCAGGTCCCAATGCCTGGGTCTCAAGCCTATGGCCTGGCCCAGGCCTCAAAGCACTGTCAACACTGTTCTCTTATCTCTTCTTTAAACTGACGCTGTGCACCAGACTCACCCTGGAGTTAACTCCAGCACATTCACCCCAGGGGATCGCACAGCAATGCTGTACAATGTCATGAGGCCGTGGTGACAGATCTGGCTCCAGGCTCCAGTCTAGGCCAAGGCCAAGGCCAGGCCCCGGTGTTGGACCTGGGCCCTGGCTGAGCTCCAGGTGTCGGGACCCAGTCTGGCCCTTGGATACCCAATGGATTAGGTAAGTGACTGATCGGGGGGGGTTTGGGTCTCAGTTGAGGCATCGGTGTTGGCTCGGGCCCAGTTCGAGACTCCGTCATCACATTCAGGCCTAGGCTGTGGCCCCTGCTTTGGATCTTAGCCTATGCCCTAGGTGAAGCCCCAGCTTCTGGGCCTAGGCCTATGCCGAAGCGCCTGTGTTGCACTCGGGCATGAGCTGCAGCTCCTGCTTTGGGCTTTGGCAAAGCCCAAAGCGAGGCCCGATGCATGGAGGAGGTTGTTTTGCCCCGGGGAGAAAGATGTGCTTTTAATGAAGCCGAAGCTTATATGCAAGCTCAGATCAGATGGAGCCATGTGAAGAGTTTTTGAAGGCGATGTGAAGAGTTCCATGAAGGCTGGTGAAATTATTTCATCTATTTTTTTTTTTATCTTTACTGAGTGCAGCAAAAATGTTGGGGGTGGTTGACAAGTCAGGTATCCATGGATGGACTCTGGTTCTGAAGGTAGCGAAGCAAAGATGATCAGTGTGTGCTCCATGAACGGGCAACCTTGCAGCAGCGGCGCAATGCAAGCTTCTAACCCCGAGCGGAAGAAACAATTATTTACTTTGAATAGCACCTTAACAGTTTCCTGATTCACTGCCCACACTAGATGACTTGCTTCTGCAGCTACCCTGCTTTCCACTAGGGTTGAGAAATGTTCTCAAAATCACAGGCTGTTTTACTGCAAGCTCACATTACCTTCATCAGGCTACCAAAGCCAGAGCCTTGATGAGCACACCCTCATAAAGAAGAAAAGATAATTTAAAAAAAAGATTTTATTAAACCATGTTTACTTTACCATTTCAGATTTTTTATTCTCTTCATAGTTCCTTTCATAATTTTCTTTTTCAACTGTAGCTCTTCTTTAATTCTCTCTTCCAGTATTCGGCCATCTACTTATTTTTGCCTGATTAGAGTTGGGCCTTACTACTGTCCATTGTAGAAAAAAAACCAACACTTGTGGTTAGAATTAGGCTTGCTTTTTAACAAATAAAGACCTAGATTCATCATTTTGTGATAAATATAGCAAGAATAGTGCCCATAATTTAAAAAAAAAAAAGGGGGGGGGGCATGGTTAGGGTAATTTTCCTGGTACCGCTTCGCATAGCTATTTTACCACAACGCGCGTTAAATTTATTGCACCTGCGATATTTTCACATCGCACGCTGGGCTGCTGCTGGCAAGAGAGCAAGAGAAAGAGAGACTCTGTAGAGGATCATCGAAAAGTTAACTATTTATACCACTGTAAGAGGGGGCACTAGTAACTCAGGGTGAGGTTTTTGGGGTGAGGTGGGTTTTGGGAGGCAGTTTAACATGCACAGTCATATGTATGAACAGCACAATTACCATCAGTGAAGAGTTCATAATGCCCCATCTTACAGTAGTATAAAGAGTTAAAATAATCAGTGGGCCTCCACAGAGGCTCTCTCTCTTCCCCCCTCCCAAAACAGGACTTGCGATAAATCCTGTTTCAGCTGTAACACATAGCTATCATAGGCATAACGCTCAAGAAAAAGGTGTAGTTATTTGTGGCATTAAATCCCGCAATAGTGGGTGTTACGTTATCGCACACAACTTTAAACAGCCTTCATCTCCATTTTCTCCTACCACTTAAATACGTTTTTCAAATTTGCATACGCATTTTGCAATATGATATTTATCCTATGCGTTATGGCATTATCACGGGCAAGAGGGCCTAATAAACCAATTAATAAACCAAACTAAACTATGAAAATGAGTAAAGTAATCAAAATCAACCATGAAGAGGCTAATTTCCATAAACTCTTGGAGCCAGTAAGTGGATTTTAGGAGGCTGTTGAATTATTTAGCTGGACATTGTTTATTTGCAAATGTCATCATTCAGGGACATCATCAAACAGAAATTTAAATAACAGGGAAAGGTACATAATCTGTCTCGTTCACATTTGGCTGCGTTTGCAAATGACCTCACATCCTTACTTCCAACGAGGCCAACTTTCAAACCTATCCGTGCATCTGCATGTGAAAGTGGAGGTACGAAAATTAATGCTAGCGTTTTACAAACTGTGCGCGGCAGGAGCATCACGGTTTATAAAATACAGAATATTTCTGATCCAAATATACGTTCGCTTGTTTCAGAACGTGCATTTATTTCCAATGCAATACAGCACATACTTTCTTTATCCATTTTATAAACATATACATGTATATTTTACGCACAAAATAATTGTGACGTTGCTTGAATAA
This sequence comes from Rhinatrema bivittatum, assembly GCF_901001135.1. Lineage (NCBI taxonomy): Eukaryota > Metazoa > Chordata > Amphibia > Gymnophiona > Rhinatrematidae > Rhinatrema > Rhinatrema bivittatum. The sequence continues at coordinate 12,914,381 of NC_042631.1, forward strand.
ACACCCAAAATTAAACTTGGAGGCAGGTATACTGTTTTGAGAACAATTGCAGAAATACTTGGAATTACCAGTTTAATGACATCTCCGCCAGTTCACCTACTCCTCTAGAATTTCACCTTCAACCCCCCACCAGTTCACCCAAAAAATGCAGACAACAGACAAGCCTAATGTCACTTGCACAAGTCAATTAGCAGGTATAAAAGTGTAGGGATTTTCAGTATTGTGTACACAAAATCACTTCCAAAATAGCAATTACTGCATGTATTTTGAACCCCATCATGGAATGTCCCTAGATTGCTTCTTATTTTCCCCAGAAAAATATATGCATGAAGCTGAAAATACACAGATACTCTTGAGGGTTATAAAATAGTATATGTGCATGTACATGCTACTTATGCATGTATATGCTATTTTTCCCCTTTGAACATTCATCCAATAAATTCATAAGTACACATATGGGAAACATTTGACTCAAAGCCTCATTTAAACCTTCAGATAAACCTTATACAAAATGATTGGCATTTCATTTCACTTTCTGAAGATGTAAAGAAAATGTATTACCTCAATGCACATATTCAAGGCATGTCACTTGAAATAATGAAGGGTCAGAAGGATCCTTATCATAAACTCTTGCATAGCAATTTTTTTTTCATTTTTAATGCTCATAAATTCAGCATTTAAGACTCTTAGCAGTTTTCTCCAACATGCTTCAAATTACAAGAACACTCGAAACAATAAACATTCCATCTATCTCAATCAAGAATTTTATACTCTGCCATCTGATCCATAATAAAATCACTTACATAGTTACAATATGAACACTGACTACATTTGAAAAAGCCCAATGTCTCACTGACTTTCAGGATTTGTCTGAATCTCACTTGAACATAAGGAGACTTCTAAGAATAGAATTACCTTTTCTTTTTGGTCTCTTGTAGACCAGGTTGTGTTGAACAGGTTAAAATTTGGCTCAGATAATTATTTCACAGTAAGGTAGATCAATAGAAAGATGAGTCTCCTCAATGAGTGAAAACTGCTTCAAATATGTAACAATTCAACATAAGAACATAAGACCTTGCCATACTGGGTCAGACCGAGGGTCCTTCAAGCCCAACATCCTGTCTCCAACAGTGGGCAATCCAGGTTAGAAGTACCTGGCAAGATCCGCTGCATTGGTATATTTATTCATCTTGTAAATCGTACCGAAGACCTTTCCTGGCAATCAATACCAATCTCTCTTCCTTGCCTTGGTAGAAGCCTTCAAGAAATCAGCACTGTAGAGAACCTTCTCACAACCAATCGTTGTTCTCAATCATGATACTGAATAGCAAAATAGTCATACGAGAACTAGTCCTCCTCAGGCAATAATGACTGCAAACGTTTGTCAAATGAGGAGTTTAGGAGACAATTTTCAAACTTTCCAGATTGGGACAAAGCTTTGCACCAATTCTCAAAGTAGGTGCATACTTTAGCTTTGTAATTTGCCATGGGTACAAAGTACATGCAGCCACTTGTACCTGCTTTATATGCAGATAGATTTATGCTGGAAAAGTATGCATGAAGATCTGAGAGTGCCGCCTACATGTGTACGTTTCCTCCCCTGACTTAAACATTGCCCTCAGGGAACGCTTCCTCTCAAAGCAGCTAGGACCCAAGTTGCCCTACAATGTGCAGAGTTTTGGCTGTATTGAGGGTGAGCAATTTTTGGAGAGCCGATGAATAAGGGTAAAATGCTTTTTACCTCTGTAAATCACTTTGAAATTTGTTCTCCTTGTGTCTTCTTTCCATCAAAACTACTAGTGAATATTAATTTGATTCTTCTTTAACATACTTAAAAAGAATACAAAGTTACAGAGATGTGCATTTCTTTTAAAATGCGATGAAATGCCCCATTTCATTATGTGTCATTTCAAAACAAAAGAAAAAGAAAACCACAACAATATTTGTTGGGTTTTCCTTTTGCTTCGGAATGCAGAACCAGCCTGGTCTCTTGCTGCTGCCAAGCTGTCACCCTCCCCAGGACTGCCAAAGTGAAGAGAACAACTGCCCCCTACAACAAAATGGCAGCTGACATCAAGGCCGGCTGCCGCCATTTTGAAAATGAGACCTGGCAGGGTAGGAGCAACTGGGGATTGCTCCTGCTTCATTTCGACTTTTTGTGACTCATGGATGTTATAAGATGGGTCTGGTGAGGGGATAGGGGAAGGTCCAGGGAAGTAATTTTTGTAATTTGGTGGCACTGAGGGAGATGCAGTATAGCGGAGATGGGAAAGGGAACCCAGCTCTTTTGTTTCCTTTTGGTTTTTCTTCTCTTTGTTTTTTTTCTTTCATTTTGGTGTTGTTTCAACAACAACAAATAAATATCCAATACCACAAAAAACAAATATAAAAGGCAAACAAAATGAAATAATGAAACAAAATGAAAATGTTGCACCTCCTTACAAAATTAAGCTGCAGAATTTATTGCCAGAGAATGTGGTCAAGGCTAATAGCATAGCTGCATTTAAAAATGGTTTGCACAAGTAGGACATGTCCATTAACAATTTTTTGCCAGGTTAGACTTGGGGTTCGCAACATGGAATGGATCTATCCAATGGGATCTGCCAGGGACTGACCACTCTCAGAGACAAGATGCTGGATTCAACTGACCTTTGATCTGACTCGGGCATGGCACTTCTTACATTAAATGAATATATTTATGCTCTAGGATATGTATAAAATTGACATTTTTTAGTGCTGTAATTTTTAAACATGATAGATAAAGATACAATAATAAAATCTGAAATGCAAAATATATTCAAAACTGAGCTTTAATTTAAAAAGGTCTTTACTCCTCTGTGAATATGGCAAAACTCTTTTGAAGACAGAGCCCACTATATATCATACAAGTTAACAATTTCTCCTGAGTAAACAGATTGAACTTTGATTTCTCAGATGCATAATCATTCATTAATGATTACTCCGTGGTAGAAAAGGGAAACATGACAATAGGGTTTAATCTGAATATTGCAGTGCTAGAACAGAGATCTAATCAAATTATAAAAGCAGAGAATGGCACAAACAAGCCAAGGATTCTCCTGAGTGCAATCGAGTCCTGCGTGTCGCCTACCACATGTACACATGGTCTTGAGAAAATCATTTTCTGGGTAATTTTCAGACGGTCATCTGTCTGTAAAGTCCACAGGTCCTTTTTATCTGTGGACTTTGCATTGATTTTCAAAGTGAATGTACGCGCATCCTTTCACTTTAAAACTTGCCTGAGGAAAATTACCCGCAACTATTTATACCTGCAGGTGATTTTTCAGAGTAAAAATATGTGCCTAACTTAAGTATTCACGTAGTTCCAATACCCACCTCCAAGAATGCTTCCTCCTATTGCTTTGAAAAATGCACACAAAGCAGCCCTACGCATGCACTTTTACCTGCAATTGTCAAAAAGCCCATTTCTAGTACAACACAATATGTGCCTCCAATGACTGTCATAGAAACCGAAAGCCAAAGTGTTAAACAGAACCCAGCACTAGTGGCATTGAGTAATGTATGTTATCATGTACACTGTTATCTTCTGTATTATGAAGAGATGTTTCAACTTATACATAAGTTTTGGTATTAATAAAAATACAAATTACAAAAAAAAAAAAAAAAAGCCCATTTCTGTGCCTAAAATGCTCTGTTGTCTGCAGAAATGGCTTTGAGAATTATCCTCTTCATCCCTCTGTGTCGCAGGTTGCTCACCCTCGGACTGAGTAGCAATGACACCTTCATCCTCTCACTTTAGCAGCTGTCATGCAGATCAGATGTCAGAATTTGAGGCCAGTCTTTTCTACTACGCAGGAGGCTGCACGTATGTTTCTGAAGGACTTTAGAATTGCTTAACAAGAGCCCATGAAATCAGTGGCAGTGCAGGCTACACAACCAGGACTTCAACAAAAGTAAAGGCAAGTTTGCCTCAGCCCTTGGAAGAAGGTGAGCGCAAAGAGATGTCTTCAGAGTCTGCGCATCAAACACTCATGGAAAAATGACCCCAGTACTTTCTTTTACACGTCCCGAAAGTCAGGTATTTATCGTTCTATGATTTCTTCCACCATCATGTGAAGAAATGTCATCAATGCTCCAATGTCAGATGAATTCACCATAGTCTACTTTTAGCCCTTTGAACATCATGAATGGGAAATTTCTTCCTGATCACCTCATCAGGCTTGCATCATTAGATTTTAAAAAGCAAGTTGTGGTTCCTATTTGAATGCTCTGAAAAAAGATATAGTTGCGATGGAAAAGTTACAGAGAAGGGCAACCAAAATGATAAAGGGGATGGAACAGCTTCCCTATGAGGAAAGGCTAAAGAGGTTAGGGCTGTTCAGCTTGGAGAAGAGACGGCTGAGGGGGGATATGATAGAGGTCTTTAAGATCATGAGAGGTCTTGAATGAGTAGATGTGAATCGGTTATTTACACTTTCGAAAAGCAAGTAGCACATTTAAGACTAATCAGAGAAAATGCACAATAAAGCTCTGGAATTTGTTGCCAGAGGATGTGGTTAGTGCAGTTAGTGCATCTGGGTTCAAAAAAGGTTTGGATAAGTTCTTGGAGGAGAAGTCCATTAATGGCTATTAATCAAGTTGACTTAGGGGATAGCCACTGCTATTAATTGCATCAGTAGCATGGGATCTTCTTGGTGTTTGGGTAATTGCCAGGTTCTTGTGGCCTGGTTTGGCCTCTGTTAGAAACAGGATGGCAATTTCTTATGTTCTTATGAGGATTGTTCCATCAATTTTTTTGAATGAGAGATCATTAAGGCTCAGAGCCTTCCTAGAATTAATGTTCAATGCCTCCTTGTGCTTAAACATCATCCACGCCCTCTCTCATTAGATCCAACTTGTACAAAACTTTCACAGTTAAAATACATTTGAATGAAAATCAGAAAAAGTGAGTCAAAATCAGATGAGTTTACATTTGACTGGGTTGAACTGAACATTAATGATAGCAAACTAAAGACACAAAATCTAGAACACACAGCCTTGCATGTTGTTTTTTTGATGAGGTTGTGTCTTATTCTATGTACCAGATCTTTAGACAGTTCAGACCATCTACCTTAAATTTCAAACAACATAATATGATTTGGAAATAAAGCATGACCATAAGAAATCTTGTGTAACTTATTTTTAATTTAACAAATAGTACATACATTTGTAAAAGGGACCTGCCAAATCTCAAAAGCACATTGACTACAGCCTCATTTCTGTTGGTCCTTTAGAACGTAATAAGAAGTGTTTGAAATGTAATTATCTCCACCATAAAGTTGGGGTCCTTCAGATCTCAATAAATGCTGACCCTAAGGGAAATGACCAGCTAAAGGCCCGTCTCAGTGGGCCAAACCTTATTCCTATATAATGCCTTCCAGTCCACTGAATCAGAAAGGGTGTCAGCAGGCAAGGATGATTTGGTGCACACAGTCTGCTCGTAATTAGCTGCCAGTGCCTACTGTGCTGTTCAGGATCCTGCACGATCCTTGGTCTTCTCATTCCCTTCCGTTGCCTTCCTGTCCATCCCACGCACGTTTGAATCCTGCCACGGTTCTGGCTCCTACTTCCTCCTCCTCCTCTAGAGGTCTGTTGCAGGTGTGCACCACCTTCGTGTCTCAGCTTAAGAGCGCTGGGACCAAACTTTCATGGGATTGCTTGGCACAGACGGAAGACATTCTTCTAACGCGAAACATCTGGGCAGCTGGAGCACCAGAATAAACAACCTAACACAATCATTTTTCGGCTATGTCCCCATGGATGGCAGCCACAAGATGGCAACCTCCTCAAACGGAACCTGCCAGTGAAATGATGAGGAGGAATCTTAGTTTGTAAGATTACATTAAAACAAGGAAACATTTGGTTGTTTTAAAAAATGCCAGGGTCATTGTGCATCCTTTCCCTTTTGGAGAGGGGAGAGATGGAGGCTAAAAATGCAAGTGAAGAAGCCAGAAGCAGCAGAACGTTTTTAGGCGGCAGCCGAAACAAAACAATACCATCAAGATCAATGTTTTATATTCACATTTTTATTTCATTCCTGAGGACATATTCACAATTGTGTTTTTTTTTAATTTCTTTCTACTTATTCTCTCCCACCATTATGAATCTCACTAAATTGGAGGCACTGACGTGCTGGCCCTCACTAGTTCCCCTTGCAGTCATCCAATTGATATGTATAAAGCATAAGTTCAGCACCGACGGTTGAAGAAGCAGATTTCCATCAGAGCCCCATGTAGGTGTCACACTGATATAAATTCAGTATGAAAACGGCACAGATAACTGAAGAGGCATTATACTAATACAGGTAGAGACAGACAGCTGAAGAACAAATCAGATGCCAATGCAGGTGATGTTAATTCCAAATACAGCACAAACAGTCAGAGAGGCAATTCAGGGAAAGGGTTTTTTTTGTTTTTTTTTTCAAATATAGGGCAAAACCTAGGAACCGGATCTAAAAAGAAAGCAAGAGAGCCAAGGGATAGACAGGTGAAAATGATAAAGCAGTGCCCTTTTTAACAGGCATGGAGTCGAGGAATATGTGGTGGAGCCTTGGAGTTAGAGAGGCATAGATTTCTTTTAACAATCTGAGGATTTTGCCATCCATTTTCAATACGCTCACCCTTATTCAGCCAACTGGAATTTTGTTTTGACGTAGAATGTGAATTATTTTTATTTTCCAGATTTGCCAAGCGTCAAATGCTGTAAAATGGTGTCCCGAGTTACAGTTTTTAAGGAACTGAGCCCAATGTGAATTTTGTAAGAGCCAGGCCCCTGAATCAGTGGCTTTGATATTCGTTTCCATTCCTTTGCTTACATTCACCCACACTGCAGGTCTGTAGCAAACTGGTTGCATGTTTCAAAAGCCAATAGTTGCAATAAACTTTAACGTGCAAGTCCTTAAAGGTGAATTGTAAAAGTCCGACGCATGTGTCAATTAGGGGGATGCGCGCCGAGAGGAGTTTAAAAGCTGCCGGGATACACGCACACACGCTGTCTTCTTTGCACGGAGTTTAAATCAGATGACATGTAGCAGCATTTAACAGCATCATGACATGGAAAGGTTTCTGATGGAGCTCAAATCACAATTTGGAGTTAAACTGATGGAGTACCAGGACTTGGTTAGGCCTAGTCTATCAATATGCAGGTCAAGGATTAATGAAAAATGATAGCACACATATTTCTGACCAGGTAGGCATTAACAGGCCCAATTTGTAATTGGGGAAAAATCCGAGGAGATAGAAAGAACAGGGTGTATTAACTAAAAGGTAGGCGTGCAGCGATTTAATCTTTTTCTGGGTGAGAGGGCAATATTTCCTTCTACCCCCAGCAATGGCCATGGCTATTCAAAATCACATCAAAAGTCTGGCACATAATTAACAATGGAAAATGTCAACAATAAAGTGATACTGAAGACCGCCTGTCTAGCACACAAGGGAAACAAATATATCACCTAAAACAGCCAAGGGAATAGAAACAAAGTACTCACTTTTAACACAGAAACATAGCAGATGATGGCAGAAAAAGATCAAGTTGCCCAGCAAGTTTATTTTATTTGTATGTATTTACTTAATTAATTTATTTATTTATCAGAGTAGTAACTGCCACTCCATGCGGGTTACCCCATTTAACACAGGTTACCCCTTTTCTTCATGCCATCCTTTAACCACTGTGTTTATTCCATGCCATTTTGACTTCCATGACCATTCTTGTCTTCACTACTCTTCCGGGAAGGCATTCCATGCGTCCACCATCATTCCTGTGAATAAGAATTTCCAGATATTGCTCCGGAGTCTACATGAACACCATGTGCACCAAGGGACGCACAAAAGGGCATGTCCTTTGGAGTGCCCATAGGGCAGGCCCGCCAGTTGGGGGTCTACCTGCAGGTAGACCCTTAAATAAGGGTAGCATTGGCAGGGTTATGTTACTTGCAGAGCAGTTGGGCCTTCAGCCAGCATCTCATAAGAAACCCCCCTGAAGCAAAAGTTCAAACTCTGTGGAGGGAGATAAGCAGCTGGAAACAGCAATGAAGAGGATCCAGTAACAATATTAAAATGTAATGTGCAGAAAAAAATGGCCAATAAAAGCTCTGTGCAAAATAGATGGCCAATAAAATAATACAGCCTCATGTACGGCCAGAAGTTATGAGATCCAATGCAAGATTGTAAACACAGGACTCCAGTGTGTCATTAGGTGATCTAAGAGTTGGCACAGTGAACAAGAAATGAAACAGTTATGAGAAGATTATATTGGACTGCTAATGAAGAAGTGGGAGGCTGAGAATCTGACCAGAGCAAAGGGTAGGATTTCAGTCGACTGCCTAGAGGAGTGCAGCAGGGATTAATCATGCTGCAAACTCCAGACACTGCATTACTCAATTTTGGACACAATTTTGCTTTTTTTTTTTTTTTTTTTTACAGAAGTAATAGTTCAGGGATAACTTTGGTGCACTTAAGGATGTTTCAGAGAGTACAGGAAACCCGGATAATTTTGGCTCAGGCCGCACATTTTGTTGGCTTTCCATTGCCTCATGCGGCCATACACAAAGATTTACATGGTACACCTACTTCAGTGGAGAAATCGCAATATTTCTCCCTTGACGCTTAAGGTCTCCTAGTTATGGGAAGTTTACATTACTTTGAAAAGTACTGTAATGTAATAAAGCATTAAGAAAAATGCAGGCACTGGAGATTGTTCCAAGATTATATAGGACACTGCTGGCGTTCTATCAAAATAAGTTGGATTCTATCTTGAAAACTCCAGTACTGCTGGAGATGGGAAACAAGCAGTGAGAGCTGGAAGGGCTACTGAACCGATACTTCTGAAGAGCGTTAACCGGTGACAGACTGAAACCTTGGAGGTTCTGCAGACAAGGGGGACCGAATGTGATTTCTTGACGGTTTTGTGTCACTTTGCGAAAGGAGTAAAGCGGGGACCCTTCCCCCTATGGATGCGCATCCACAGTCCCAGAACCACCGTTCCAATAAGCCCCCTCCCTGGCATATTCTCACTGGGAGGAGCCGCCTAGAAACATAAAAACGTAATTCTCAGCGGAGACGTCAACAGTGGCACGTGCATGGTGACGACGACGACGACGATGCCCCGTGCTGAAGAAGCTGGGAACCCAGTGGCAGGGCAAGTGGCTGGGAACTGTGGCATTGAACTTTTTTTTTTTTTTTTCTGAAGTCCCAAAGCTGCCGTGGACTTTCCCTTTGAAAATTGCAGCTGGTGACTACAACACGGCTGGCGAAGTACAAAGTTACCCACCCAAGAGTACGCATGGGGATTCTGAAATGAAAACCCCCACTTCCCAGCGCCACTAAAGTACCATGCGCTGTCACCTAGCCCTCAGACTTCTTATCCACGTTCACGCAATGCTATTTTCAAGCCGTTTTTTACGCAGGTCAATGCACATTTATCAGCATAAAAGCTTTTCATGATTGCCCATAACATTTTTAGAGGGGGGGGGGGGGGGGACGACTGATCTCAGTCACCGATGGAGACCACAGACCAACTTTTTGAAAAACCGCACGCATGAGTACATGTCGGGATCTTTTTCCAAACTCGGCCCGTGTGTTCCTACGTTTCCATCTGCCAAGCAACAAATTATTCTAGCATTCTTTCATCGGGGATCAGAAATCTGGCAGAGAATCAAATTGTGCAAGCAGTTTTGATCCAAACCCTTTCTAATATTCTGGATGGATCTGCAAGGAAATTTCAAAGCATTCGAAAACCCTGCCGGCTGCCAAGAGTATGTGCAGTATTATCAGCTTTTAGGATTCAAACTTTCTGCATTAACAAAAAACGTCAAAAACATTCACTTCCAAGTCATCTCCGGCAAACTTGCGCGAGGTAACACTCCTACGCCATCAGAGGTGCCTTCCTCAAATCTATTAACTTATCTATGGATATAAAAATCCTCGTGAACTTTTAGACCACGTATGAAGCTAAAACTTGACATAATGTGTCATGTATTTAAAACAAAAGGAAAAGTCTGAGCAAGAAAATCATTTTAATTGTAGCTACAATAATGTGTTCTTTTCTCTGGGTTTTTTTTTTCATCTCTTGATGAAAGATTGTGATGAAAGACTGTCTTGAAATCCTGATTTACAATCTACATCAAAGAGCTTTCAAAAAAAAGAAGAGAAAAAAAAAAAGCTTGTTCAGTCAGGGAAGCACAATTCCAGCTGTGACCAGATATATTTGCCAAAACTGCGTGAAATGGATCAGGGTGTGCTTGCATGCCCTTGAGGTTGGACGAGCTCCTCAGTCGGGCACCAGCACCTTATTTACTGCTGGTCCACATTTCCAGCAGCCAGATTTGGGTCCCTCCTCCTCTCCCCCCCCCCCCCCCCTCCATATCTCTCTCGCTTGCAGCCTTATCTATCTTGATGCATTTAAGGTAGAAATGAGCTAATTCCTCTCTCCGCTGATCATAGCATGAAAGCCAATATAAGGCAGGAAAGCTGGGAACGCCTGCCTTCCTCTCTCCCTCCCTCCCCCCCCCCCCCCCCCCCTCCCAGGACCAAACTGAAGAGCCCAGCCCTGCCCTGGCCAGGTGAGTGAAAGATGCGGGGCTCGCAGTGATCTGCAACTCCCAGAACTGAATGTGGAGATGCCGGGACGTGCCAGGGAGACAGGAGCCCCCCGCAGACCCGGCCAAGCGGCTGGGCGTCTGCTGCTCGGACATCCCAGTACTGACCCCAGTGTAATCTGACTGTCCGGGTTGGGCTACGGTAGTTATTACACAGCACCAGTCCTCTGGGAAATTCATCGGTGCAGGAGACCAACGCTGATGAAAGAAGATGCTGAACCAGAGCCCTGTTCATGAAAACTTCTCAGAATCCAGGACTATATCGGTTTTTGCTTTGTTTGTTTTTACCTTTTAAAGCTGCTCAGAAAGAAATAAATCGACAGCATGAGGCATTTTACACCCACTGAGCAAGGCCCAAATAAAGCAAGAGAGAGAGAGAGAGGAAAATAAAATAGCGCTTGAGGAGGCCCCCCCCTGGCTCTGGCTGCCGTGCTGGAGATCCAGGTTTGCTGTCTTGGCCTGAGTGCATCTCAAAGGTGTCACCTCCTTGAGCCCCAGGGGGAGCGAGGGGACGATGACTCCGGCTGCTGCAGCATGGCCTGCTGGCTTAGGATTGGCCCGGAGGGAGGCAGGACTCTAACCCCGAGAGCCGTCAGGGCACCCCGAGAGCCGTCAGGGCATGCCACCTGGGGTGAGGGGTACTAAGATGGAGGTGGGGAGGAAGGGGAGGGGAGTAAGAACAAAAGAAGAAAAGGCCATTAGGGACCAGCGTCCATATGCTGGAGTCAGCTGGCGCTCAGTTTTGGAGAGTTAGAACAGGTCAGGTTGACAAAATGAAGTTCTGGCAGTATCCAAAGTGAGGGACACATGGAAAGCAAGGTGTGAAACACCATCAGTGCTCTCCTCTGTAGTGAGGGAAAAAACAATTCAACACATTTTATATAGTTAATAGCTAAAAAAACATATAAAATGGATTATTGTGTCTCCTTTCCTGAGATGCTATGTAGTCCTCAGGGTAGCCAAAATATTCAAAGCAATCGGTTTCTTATCCCTAATATATATGCACATTTGTTTCTTGAATATTCATTGTGTATATCCTAAAAATCTGCTTGCAATCCATAGGGAAAAGAGCCGCAAAGCTTGGGGTAACATGAAACACTACGGTCTCAGGCTTAAGGGTCAGTATATCAAAGTGCATTAAACACTATCACAAGCATTAACAGCTCTGCTGCACAGGCAAGCCATGTTATGCTAATGAGGTAGTGAGATGCAAAAAGTATTTAAAATAGCTCATTCCCTATTAGTGCAGTAAAAAAGTGCATGCACTAATTGCTTTGCAGGGGCGTCAACACAAAAAAGTTTAACTGCAGGGAGTTAAATGTTTGCAATGTCATCAGCTCGTTCATGGATACTCTAGCACCTGCCTCATTTCTATCTTATTAACACCAGCTGCTAATTTGCACGATAAACACCGAATTAATGTGTGTTACTGCACTTAGCACATTGGCCCCTTGGGGTTAGGCTTAAGGGCTTTTGGGAATGAGACAAGGCCCCAATGGATCCATCTTCCACAGCCCTTCCAAATGATATTTTAAGCCGTGTTGAATACCTTTTGTCATTTTCTCTTTACCTTGCCTAGCCATAAAATGTACCTAGCTCTAAGGGGTGATGAGATACAGATGTGGGATTGACCAGAGATGAAGTAGAATCTATGGTGTCGCAGAGATTTGCACAAAGTGGAAGATTCTCAACTGGGCAGACCGGATGATAATTTGTAATTATCTACTCTGTTACTATGTTACCACAACGCTAGTCAGACAGGGTGGGTTAAGGGGTCAAACAACTGCCAAGTTACTAAGTTTTATCACAGCCCTGTTATGCTTATTTAGCTATTAGCAAAAACAAATTTTTTTTATTCCCCCCCTTTTTATTTTTTTCCCAAGGAGACCGTTAGGCTTGGAGGAACTTTGCTCAGGAGGTAGAATGTGTGAGCCAAAAGTAAACAGCATAACAGCAAGCCGAAATGGAAAAAGTGTACCGCGTTCACACATCTCTATACCTCTTTTACTTCTGTGGTTTTCCCAACTCTCCCGAAACAGAACTGTTTTTATAACAAGCCCCAGTTGTGCTGACAGTTGGGAAACATCATTTTTCTTGGCGAAACCCGAGAAAAAATATAAATAAAAGCTTTTCAGGAAAATTCCTTGCTGAATAGAGCCCTACAAAAAGGGCTGCTGATTGATGCAGCAGAGGTGTACAGCGGTCAGATGTGCCGAAGCAGCGCCAGTAGGATGGGGCTCGCTTCCAATCAGCGTTGCCAACCTCGCTTATTTACCACGGGTTTGGCCTTGTTTTATTTTCTTTGGAACTCGCAGGTAGCTTATTTTGGGGCTTTTTTTGGGGAGGAGGGGGGCGGGGGTTTGATGGAAGGGACTCGTGCCCTGTTGTTCCTCTCACCTCCAGTGTTCGAGCGACCTGCTCTGCGATTCTTTTCCTACTTGTGCTCTTTAGTCCCTCCTCCTATTTTAAGCCCGTTGAGGGAAATTGTTTACAAGCGTTTCCATGAGCAAAAACATCGCTTTATGCATGGAAATGGTCTTTTCTGAAAATTCAACGGGCACCATCTATGCCATCATTTCCCAGGTCGGAAGTTTTATGTTGGCAAGACGATGCGAATGCTTAAGACCCAGATCATAGAACATCGTTCTTGCGTTCGGATCTCATGGGAAGAGGCTCCTTTAGTTACGCACTGGTTGACAGCCGGCCAATTCTATCTATCTCTCATCCCCAAGTTTTTGCTATTGATGTTTTAAACCCCCTCTCCCGGGATGGGGATTTTTCTAAGACGCTACTTCAGAGGGAGCAGAAATGGATTTTTACCCTTCAGACTCTATCTCCATACGGCCTTAATTCAGAAATAGAATGGGTACTTTTTTTAATGAATGTGCCCCCTTCTTAGTGAATGGCATTATCTCCATTATCTTCCCGACAAGTGATGTAGGCATTACTTTCTGGTTCTTTGTTTATACAATCGCTGTGCAGAGATGTTTTTACTCTAAGACAAGACGACAGTTCTTGCTCCTACAATGCCTCGAGGAGCTATCTATAAACCGCTTATAGTATTCGCCTATTAACGTGTTATGCCCAATGTGTTTACATTTGTTTTTAACATTTATATATTTTTGAAACTGTAACTCTGAGCTGTGAGAGGGGGTTACCTGTTTTGTTTTATACATTGAAAATTACTGCGAGATATGACGTCAGACTCCTGCTTTGATTGGCATTCTTCATTCACAAGGGATTGGTCACTTCCCATATCCTTGAATCACAAGGGATTGGTTAATTTTTTTGGCACCGTTTTGCGGCATCATTAAATAGCTTAGGATGAATCGAGTGCTTGTAAAAGACTTCTATGTAAAACAGAATGGACTCTTGAGAGATATGTTTATTGTCATATTTTGTGCTGTAGGTACCGTACCCTTTTTTGTCCTTACATTGGAAATATTTGTTTCTTTTCTAGCATATGAACTTGACTTTCTTGTCCCTCCCAACACAGCCTGTGGGGCAAAATGCAGTACCCGTGTTGGGGGGACTATCAAGTGAATTATATTACCTTATCCATTTTAAACCCAGGGGTCTTGTCAAAGATATATGAAATTAAAGAAACTTTAAGGACCGACTCAGTTGTGCTACACTCCACATATTTTGTTTTTTTTAAAGTGTTTTCAGTGTATAAATACTTTCTAATAAAAGTAGTTTAAATCTTGCATGTTTTGGGCTTCTTTTTCCGGCAAAGGGCGCGTCTCCTTTCATAACTACCTGACCACGCTGCATCCCAGTATTCCTGCCTGGTGCAACTATCCAAGCACGTGAGGGAGCACAATCTGTCGGGTTCTCATTCTGTTGCACGGAGCTGCCGCTTAAGGGAGGTGCAGATGTAACTCCACCAAAAAAAACAAAAGGGGGGGCTGTCTCTGAGCCCATGAACCTCAGTTTGAACAGAGCACTGATGAGGCAGTAGCAGCTGGGGGATCACTCCTGCTCTGGGAAGATGCTCGCTATTGGGTGGGTAAGCCGAGGGGACGGGAAAAAGGTCCAGCAGGATTGGTTTTTGTGGTGGGGAGGGAAGGCCAGGGCTGGCTGCTGCATATTTTTTTTTTTTTTAATGAAATGCTCTTTCTTAAAAAAAAAAAAAAAAAAACGAAAAAACACAGAACGGAACAGAAATTTTAAAAAAGAAAGCAACAGAATGAAAACTGCCAGAAATAAGAAAATGACGCTATAATGAAATAGAACTTTGCACCTCCCCCCCCCCCCAGCATTTGGGTGACTCAGTGTTTGTGGGCAGGTCCGGGGGTTACTCCTCCAGCGTGCTCTGAATATTTTTAAGTCCTTGATGATTTTTTTTTCCTTGGCGGAATATATGTTGCATTGACATTTGCTCTCTGGGATGATTTTCTACTCTTCTCTTTAGAGGACAAAAATATTTGGGGAGAATCAAGTCCCGAGTCCAAATCAGAAATCCTGCAATGCTTTAGAAGAGCTCCGGAGTCATGGGAGCAATCTGTAACTACTGCAACCAAACTACACCTCGGTATTTACTTACAGAAAGCACTTGGAGAAAAGTCACCAGACTCACAGCAACCAAGGAGGTGATCTAACCATCAGGAAATTCCGAGCATAGGATAATAGACAAAACAGTTTTCTAAATGGAAAAAAAATATACATGTATGTATGTATGTATATATATATATATATATATATATATATATATATACACAAACACACAGTATGTTTATATTACTTAATGATGTGAAGCACATGGTCCATTTATCTTATGCACTAGAATGGGTATTTTAAGGTTCTAGTAATTTTAAACAAATCAAAGAGTTGGAATTAGTAAATGTGATAAAACATCTGGGACCCTTAAATGATGTAATTCTCTTTCAAAGTGCTGGAATTTAGTAAATAAATTATTAACTGCCTGGTTGCACATGGTATACTTTGAAGATACTTTTTGTATACGTTTGATCATTCTCATCCTATCCAGAGATTTTTCTGGGTTATCCCTTCTTCGATGTTCTTTTCTGACAGAACTCATTTCCAAGTATCTGTGGTCCACCATGAGCTTTTGGCTGATGAGCCGGTTCAATTAACCAGCACCATTATCATTCATGTTCCATATGTTGTGAGCAGAAGAGGGTCCCATGTTTTAATACCAACAAAACAGTTGTTCAAAGAATAAACTAGCTTACTCCAACCATTAGTGCACTCTGACAATGTGATCTTTCCTTAGTGTATGTGTCCATTTGAATTTTAAAATTACAAAAATCAGTGTGCTAACAACTGAGAGAACTCCTCATTTTGGCCAACGACTCATGCATTTGATGTGCTTTTTATATATATAAACAAAACCAGCATATTCGCTTGCTGTGACCTTTGCAAATTCCAAAGAATATTTTAACTGCAGGCTTTTACAAGTTGATCCTTCATAATGATTGATTATTGAATGATTCTAGAAGAATCCGTTGCCAAATTATCCTCCAGCCTGTGGGTGGCGCTGTGAGCTGCTTTGGGACTATCCAGTCTTCCCAGCCCTGTGTCCCTTACTTTACCCCACAGTGATATCAATTCACCATGAAAAAAACCAGTGCTGCTTGCATTTAGTTTCTTTACAGCTGCTTCGGAGTCCATGCTAGAAAACATGCTCCTTGAGTTAGTTAACTTTCTTTGTTCTACTCACAATTCATTTTAGCAAAGTCAAAAGGGTGCCCGCTTCAAGTTTTTTTGTCTCTCCTGAGCACCAGCTCTGCTCTGCAGTTTACTTCAGGCTTATATCAGTAATCAACCTGGGCTTGCAGCTTTCAGTGTCTACCTGGATCAGCACAGCTTGATTCAGAACCTATTCTCTCTGTTTCCACAGCCTTCTCTGGGCCCATAACCTGTTCTCAGAGTGGCACCAGTCTACCCAATCTTGCTGTTCAGGTTCAGAACAAGGTACGCGGAGCAGGGATCTCACACACACATACTCTTGATGCTGAACACTTTCTGTGAAGTAGAAGTAACTCAGCATTCTTCTGTGTCAAAGATACTTTACTTGGGAAACTGGGATAGAGAAATAATAAATATTATATCCATTGTTACATGGTTCTCTTCATGCGGGGTTGTGCTGGAATGACCAGATACAATAACATGAAGGATGAGGAGTAGCACACTCAGGCAAAGTCAAACTGACTAGTTCAGGTTACAAATCTATGTAGGAAACTCTTACAGTTCCACCCCTGTCCAGCAGGGTCAGGTGATACAGTCATAGAATGTTAACCCCTTGCTGGCTGGTCTGGAGGATGACCATTTGCAACTACCCAGACGGGTTCCCTTACTTTATATCCACTTACTCTAGTCCAGTCATTAAGCAACAATGCTCAGCCAGGGACTATGCAACAGTGCTCCTCTGGAACCTTATAACTGTGTACACTATATTTAAGGGTCAGTGTTGCACATTAACTATCTCTCTCCCTCTCCCCAGGGGGGAGAGAAAGAGAAAATGGTGGACAAAGAGAACGCGAGAGAGACTGGTGGTGATGGGCTGGGAGGTAGAGAGAGAGAGAGAGAGAGGGAGTGAGAGAAAGATGGGGAAGAGAATGAAAGAACCTGTATTAGTCCAATAACAATACTCATTTCACCACAAATCTATTACAGATTTCAGCTAGTGAAAAAACAAAACTCATTCCAGCTACCTAGAAACTCATTTTTGTGTATTTTTGTTTCATAATTTATTGGATTTTTTTAACTTACATAAAAGTAACATTTTCTGTTTTGTTTTTCTTATAATAAAAGAGGAAAACCAAACTTTCCATGGAGCCTAATAGCATTTCCCAAATAGTTTCAGCTCATACTTTTATTTGTTATGTTACTAAGGAATTAATAATACGAATACTGTCAAGAGAACTGCAGTGTGCAGGCTGCAACTAATATTGATCTTGACATTTGCAGTACCAAGTTTCAGACGCATCCTATGTTAACAAAAAATGAGTTTTCTGAGGATAGGTAGAACAGCAAATGGCAATGTGTAGTCAGCATTGTTAGCTAAACTTAGAATGTCGTACGTACATAGATACATCACTGATGATTATTCTGTACTGTTCGGAAGGGCTTCCATTCCAAAGGCCTAACTAACTCACAGATGAATACAGACTAGTGTTAAAACTCGAGCAAAGTGCCCAGGTACTGTATTTTGCAGATGTTAATGAGGCACCACTAGCATTTTAAAAGAAAAATGGACCAAGAATGAAAACAGATTATCTATCACGCAACATTACAAAACATGGAAACATGGAAACATGATATCTGATAGCAGATAATGATTATAAGGCCACACTAGCCTGCCCAGTATCATTCCTGCTTTATTAACACAGATGAAACAACAAAAATTAAAAACAAAAACAAAAAACAAATTATTCACTTATTTCATATAAAAAATGACAACCAATATGCGTATAAGGACAATCATTATGGAGGCGATAACAATCAGGACCACTTCTCATCCCTTCTGAAAATCATGTGCCAATTATAATCATAGTCCATATATTGTGCATGAAATGGAGGCAATATTCAAAAGATTTTACATGCATAAATGGGTTTCTGAAAACTGCTATTTTCAAAAGGTTTTAGAGCATAAATGGACTTTACATGCATAAATGGGCTTTTGAAACTTGCTACAAGATGTGCTACTTTTTTGCGCGTAACACCTTCGAAAATTCACTCAAACTGTATTAAGTCCACTCAAAAATAAAAAATGCGCACTGGTAACTGGGAGCCAATGATACTAAATTAAGATGAAATCAAATGTATATATAAATCATAACTGGAGGGTTCAAATTTACTCAGCCGATGCCAAATTAGGCTGGCTCCTTTCATAATAACACTCTTCCAAAAATCAGATTGCAGCTCTTTTACTCTGCCACAGCGAATGGACACGACAGGAGACACCTTGCAGTCCTGTCTAGAGAATAGAGCTCCAAACAGCGCAGAGACAGCCAAGAAAAAAAAATCTACAAGTCTGGCGTTCAACACATAAAATACATGTACTGAATCTAGCGATTTGAAAAAAAGGAATGCGACATAAAAGTTATTAGCGTCCCAGGGACAACGAATGCACTGCCAACAAATTATATTAGTTTTATGTATATATTTTTCCATGTAAATCAGTACAATCTGTGCATATTGTAAAACTGAGGCATCACATGTCATGAATGGCACTTCAGAGGTACAGACGTGCTTTATAAGAAACACAAAACCAGATATATCTTAGGACCTCTGCCAATGGACAGAAACAGAAAACAGGGCACATGTCCCCTATTCTTTCAACTTTGTTTTTGTCTTCTTTTTATATAAAACATTACTTTGGTTTTGCTGCATTATAATATTCACAGGTGATCTTTTGTAAAGGACCTTTCTAATACATTGGGTTTTATGTATATTCTGCAGTTATCAGGTTCTGCATCTAAAAACATCAGTTTATTTATTGCCTACAGCTGAGGAAGAACCTAACACGGGCAACCAGGATCCCCGCCTCTTCCCGTCACCCTCCTTAGAAAACATCCAAATAAATAAGATGAAGACAGATAGGTTGGGATCAAAAAGGCCACAACTTTATCAACACCATAATAACACAAAACCTGAGCTCACAGTCTACAGCCCTGGTGGGTCATCCACCACACCCCAGCAAGATGCATCCACCCGCAGGCCAACCTGCTGCCTCAATACAGCGCCCCGCCACAGCCAAGCAAGGACCCACCTTCCCAAGTGACTGCACCCAATCGCTCTAACAAACTCAATTTCCCATCACTCACCCACCAACTATCCTGGCTGGCTGGGCAATGTGACCCAGTAAATTAACTAATCTCGGGTATCCCACCACCTCCACATCACTGGACAATCTGTGAAAATTAGAGGGTGGGAGGGAGGGTTGCTGCTTGCCCCCACAGCAAAACGTTTAGCGGTAATGACTGCTAGAAACCAGGGTACCCAAATTTGTTACCATGTCCCCATGATCCCCTGCAGGTCTGAACCAATCAGCAACAGCCACCTCACTATCACTTGGTTCAAAAGCTGCAGGACACCAACGGACAACACCTCCCCTGCAGAACCAGCTACTCCTATATTCACCTCCCCCCCCCCCCCCCCCACGACACGCATAACCTGACCCCTGCCCACCAAGCAGTGCAGGCAAGCACCATGAGGCGAGACCTGGTACCCGTGTCATATGTGTCAGCCAGGGACTGCGCCCTGTCCGCACCACCCAGAATGAATTGCTGAGCATATTGAGAGCAACTTTCAAAAAAACTCTATGCAGCCCCATATATTACATATATGGCTGCACACAGATCTATACAGTATTATAATCCACGCATATCAGGTACATGCAAATTATAAAATATGTGTATGCCTAACCCCCAACTTACGCATTGAAAGCACGTACCTTTCCTACCTATTTTCTAAACATACTTGTGTATATTTTCCATGCGAAAAACAAATATTACTTGCTTATGTAAAACCCTGATTTCTGTGTGTAAGTCTGTGTATTTTAAAACATGCGCATGTAATTGAAATCACCAATTTTCCCAATATCTCCACAAGTTCACCCAGTTCTTCTCCAGATCATAGAGACCCCCTAATTCTTCCGCCTCAACTCCCTCCAGTTCACTCAGACCTCCCACCCAATCAATAGCTGATAACAATTGTGCTAGAAAATTAGGTGAAAAATTGCGCAAATAAGTTGCCTAATGTAGTCTATAATAGCAACTTATTCATGTTCCTCTAGGCCCTGCCCTGGAATGCCCCTCCCCTTTTTTGAACAGGTAAGTGTGCATGTGAAGCCAAACATATTCACATATCTTTGATGATAAAATAGCATGCACACAAGGACAAGCTAATTGTGCACACAGAATTCCTTTGAGAATTCGCTCCATTGTATGGGGAAGAAAGTTTAATGCATCAGTCTTCTCTTCTTAGGCCCTTTCAATCTTGAAAGATAACTGATATTTGTCCTCTCTTGTATTTTCAGTCTTCTGGTAGGGAGCATCTTCTGTGCCTGAAAAAATTAAAAACCTATGTGCAAATGGTGGTTTCTGTGGCACTGATGGCAGCAAAAACTGAATATATTTACTTTATGTCAGAATTGTGGTTTTTCTTCCTGGTAGCTCTCTTGTCTGTGTTATCCTGTTCTCATATTTTTTTAAGGCTTTGCTGGAGCCCACGTTTCGAGCGTCTGCAGTCCTGAGTAGATGATTCCCAGGTGTTAATAGGTGAAGGTCAGAAGCCTTAAGGACTTGCTTCCTGTAATCCTTGAACTGTGGGTGCAGATTGATGATT
The DNA here is from genome assembly GCF_901001135.1 of Rhinatrema bivittatum. Classification (NCBI taxonomy): domain Eukaryota; kingdom Metazoa; phylum Chordata; class Amphibia; order Gymnophiona; family Rhinatrematidae; genus Rhinatrema; species Rhinatrema bivittatum. Next base: position 12,935,307 of record NC_042631.1, read on the forward strand.
GGCCTTTCGCCAGAGGCTAGCTCCCCGCATAGGCTTTCTTTGGGAACCCTGCCATTGTCCATGCAATGGATGTGTCCAAGCATCTCCGAGCAATGTGAAGAGAGTGGAAATTCGAGCTACATCCAGGACTTTGGAGCTGTAGGATTTTTAGCCTTCCAATCAATGCTAGATATGTGCCACAGGCAAGCACATCATTAATTCTTACGATCAAAAAAATAAAAGACTGCAAAAATACTGCATCTCCTTGATATGCTAGAAATCTATTGCATTTTGCTATCATGCTAGATAATTATATTAGACCCAGAAAGAACTGTTTTAATCAGAGAACCTTCAAGTTCACTCGGTTCTAAGAATTTTTTTCCTCAGGAATAAGCTTAGGGGAGCTTCACATATGTTGGCACTTGGGACTGTAAGAGAGAAACAATAAGTAGACTCAAAGCAGATGTTCTCCAACATCCAACCAAGCACAAGACAAATTGGATTTTCTTTACTGCTATTTGAAATTGGCTGTTTTCCATGGAGGAGATTTATCTGTGTTCTAAAAGGACAGTTTCCCCGAGATCTGCAATATTTTCTGACTTTTAAGAAACTTGGGTAATCACACTGAATATGTGGTGGTAGCTATATAGGCCAGAGTGGCTGGTGCTTGCACTTCTGTTACTTAATATTCTTACCAGGTAGACTAAAGAGAGATTTGTTGCAGTTTTTTTTTTTTCAGAGATGAAACCAAATTATGTCCATTTGTGATTATACTGCAGGCATTTGATTTTATGGACGAATATAAAAACCTAAGCAAGTGGGCACAGCAGCTGCAGAGGAACATTGATGGGGACACTGGCAGAGTAATGCACTTGGCCGACAAGAACAGGCAGGTCCACAGTATGTGGAATGCAGGCAGTGGTTGATAGGAAAAGGTCCTGGCAACTTTGAAGTGAAATGGATCTCCCCATTAGGCGATGCTGAGTACTTCCAAGTGGTCTGGACTGGCCACTGTGGGAGACAGAATGCTGGGCTTGATGGACTATTGGTCTGATCCAGCATGGCACTATTTATATTCTTGTGTTTTACTACGCAAAGTCCGGTAGCAATAACCAAAGATTGAGCAAATCTTGCCATGTGTTGACGAGCATTTAAAGAGCCAGAACTAATTTTCTTGCAGACATGAATGAGCACACAGTCATATCGATATAAAACCATCTTTTATGCAATGCCCATGGTATAGTGAGATTTTACGGTACACAAACAGCTCACGTGGAATCATTTATAAACAGCCCCTTAATGCGCTCTAAATGGAGCATTTCTTACTCTTAGATCTAAGAGGATAGAGTGCCTTGGACAGCTCATCAATAACCATAAGAAAAATGAAACTGATTCATATGCAAGTTAGAAATCCTCCCACGCATTCTCTGCCAGCGAGCCAGGTGCCGAGCACCATCATGTTTTCTAGTTCAGTATTTCCATACGGATACTGCTCTCCAAAATAAACGATATAAGTGAAAGCAGGTGTCTAAGGGAAACATTACCTCCACCACAATCATTCTTTGATTTGTTGTTAAAACCATATACCATGATATGTGATGGTTACTAGGTCTTATAAACAAGTATGACAAATTTCTAACACAATGACTTTTGCAATATAATTCCCTTTTGGGGAGAAAAGATTACTCATGTACGCTTATTTTTATGTCTAATTTTTAGCTGGCAGTACTGTATGGTGTGTTAATGATAGCACTGTTGATCTATTCCATTAAAATAGTCGAGCAGAAAATGAGGTCACTAAAAATATGCAAACCGATTAGTCAGGAAATTAGCCAAGCAGCGCTCTCATCTAACCAGCCTCTAAATTCAAAATGGCATGTAGACAGATAAAATTGCACACATGGCAAAAGTTATAGCCCTTATAAGTGATGAAAAGGAGTAGATTTGTGCAATGCAGCTAGCACTGCAGTGTAAAATCAACTCCTCTTGTTAGACTTTTCATCACTTATAAGGACTATAAGATTATAAGGACTATAATTCTTCACTGATGCCAATGTTAAAACCATATACCATGATATGTGATGGTAATCTTGGCGTCCTAGTTGACACACACCTAAATCTGAAAAACCATATTACATCGGTCTTAAAAGGGGGATTTTACAAACTTATGTTCATAAAAAAACTCAAGCCCCTTCTCCACACACATGATCTCAAAACTTCATTCAAGCTACCTTATCTTCAAAACTTGATTACTGCAACTCCCTTTACCTTGGCCTCCCCCTATCCACTATCAGACCGTTACAGATACTCCAAAACGCGACAGCAAGGATAATTAGCAATGCTCGTAAATCTGACCACATAACCCCTATCCTGAAGGAATTACACTGGCTCCCCCCATTTCATACCGTATTCTTTTTAAAACCCATACCATCTTACACAAAGCCATTTACAATCAAAAATCCTCATGGCTAAGTGAACCACTTAAACTTACCCAGTCCTCCAGACCTTCTAGAACGAACCGGAAATGCACTTTGCAAATCCCCCCACTTAAGAAAGCCCATCTTACAGCCACAAGAGATCGTGCCTTTTCGATTGCTGGCCCCACCCACTGGGATACCCTACCCCCCTCCCCATCTCCGCCTTGAGCCATGTCCCCTAAAATTCCGAAAAATGCTAATACTACACTGTTACACTCGCCTCTCCCTTACTCACTCTTTCTATTTATGGGTTGTCCTGTTTCCCCTTCCCCTGTTCATTGTAACTTTCCATTTCCATTACTTTCATTGTTATAATGTAAACCGATATGATGTGCATTTTAATGTCAGTATAGAAAAACTGTTAAATACATAAATAAATAAATAAATACTATGAATACCTCTGAATGTGTCTGCAATACCACCCTCCCCTAACCCACCCCAATTCAAAGTGCTCCACTAGAGTGGTACCTATATATGAGAGAGTCAGTCTCTCTCTCTCTCTCTCCTCTACCCCCGAGTGCGCAAGATTACATGCGTGCGGGCTGTAGAAGTACGCGCGGCAACAGTGTTTTAAATGCTATGTGTGCACTTTATAAAATGAGGCGTATTTTTGCTCACGCTGCAATACACATGTTTATGGGCACACGCGCACGTTCCTTTTAAAATGTACCCGTATGTGCACAAAGTCAGCTTATTGCTCAAGCATTTATTTTATGTCGTTTTGTTTATTTTAAACAGGCCTTTGTAATACATAGCGTTGTATAAATACATACTCTTTGTTAAATAACCGCGTATCAAGGCAGGAATAACCACATGCAGAATGGGAAGAAAAAGAGAATCACTCTGTGGAATCTGTTGCCAGAGGATGTGATAAAGGAGTCAGCATGGCGGGGTTTAAAAGAAGTTTGGACAAGTTCCTGGAGGAAATGTCATGAAACATTATTAGCTGTTGCTGTCCCTGGAAGTGAATAACAAACGATAAATGGATCTATTTGGTGTTTGGGTAATTGCCAGGTTCTTATGGCCTGGTTTGGCCTCTGTTGGAAATAGGATGCTGGGCTTGATGGACCCTTGGTCTGACCCAGTATGGCATGTTCTTATGTTCTTATGGGTCAGACCAAGGATCCATCAAGCCCAGCATCCTGTTTTCAACAGTGGCCAATCCAGGCCACAAGAACCTGGCAAGTACCCAAAAACTACCCAGCATGGCAATTTCTTATGTTCTTACGTACTTTTTGGGATCTGCCGGGTACTGTGGGAGATAGGATGCTGGGCTCGACGGTCCTTGGTCGGAACCAGCATGGCGTTGGTGATGTCCTTTTGACCAAGATGTACCATACCTGCCTTCCAAATAGCTTTTTAATTCCTGAAACTGCCATTACCAGCCATCGTCATTACTCGTCAGTAATGTCCTACTGCAATTTGAGAGCAGCAGAGTAGTAAAATCGTGTTCTGTTGAAATGTTTGTCCATTTTTACTGCAGGCGGGAGGTAAAGGGATCAGTTGTTATGTAAAAGGCCATGTTGGATTTTTTTGTTTGTTTGTTTGTTTTTTTAAGTTTTTACCAGAGGTACAGGATAGGCGTTGTCTTTTAAAATTAAGACAAAAGTATCTTCCCACTAAAATCTGAATTGGATTAGAGGAATGACAAATTTACTGCTAGGCTATAAAACCAGTTTAGGAAGGCTTCATGCTTGAGGGGTATGACATGTAAAGCAGCTGCACTAGAACGTAAGTAATATCAACTTCTCTGTTGCTAAGTTCGTTTGTTCATTCTTTTTGTCTCAAGCCTAGGACTCTTTTCTTTGCAATCCTAGTATATGTTTATTCTTATGTTTTCATAATTCTTATGCAAAAAAAGACATTCCTAGCCTGAATGCTCTCTTCAGAGAAATTCTAATAAGGATCACCCAGCGGCATCCAGTCGACTTAGAATCGTTGTAGCAACCCGACGAGGGTTGCTTTCCAAAACATTAAAACACAAATATGTCCTCCTGAGTGAAAAGTAAATCAGATCCTAACTGCATCCTTGGTTTCAGCAAACCAACTAAATTATCTGCTGCTGCTGCTTCTCATTGCACTCGATTCTCCGAAATAATAAGTAAATAAAAGGAAGAAACATCTGGGAGGACAAGACAGCCCAAGACAGGAAAGCAGCAGTGGCAAGAGGAAAGCTAGCCACCTAGATAACTGCTAACAATATGGCCTTTGTGGTCTGCCAGCAAGGCACATGCTGAAAAAAATATCCAGATAAATGCTGGGGTATTTAAAAAGACAAAGTGTGACGTATCAGAGGGTATAAATTCCACATTATTTCCGTACAAGCTAATATTTCACGGACAGGAAAAGCTGGACTTCAATGGCGCCGACTCAAACAGAGTATGTCTAAGGCGCCCTCCTGCAAGTGAAGAACACTATTTTATGCTGCTGTAAACCTTAGGAGGCAGAAATATAGTTCTCAAAGCAATTATTTACCTCCTGTTTTTTTGTGTGGTCTGGAAGGGGCAGTATTTGAGCCTCCCTGCTGGGCCAATCAGCGAGACTAACAGCTTTGCTTGCAAGCAAGGCAAACCTTTCAGTGAAGAAAGCTCCACGAAGCCAGTTTACAACTTAACTTCTCCCACAGGACATGAAAACCAAAACTTCACTGACAAACTTATAGGAACCACCAGGAAAAATAACCATGGGTCCAATTAGCAGGCCCAGGGGCTTGCTAATCCTGTTATTTCACAGACTACTTAATAGCTTTTAAGTTTGGTTGTATTTTCTTTGTCTATGTCACAGAGACACTACCTTCTTTGTCTGTCCCCCAATACACATGAGTTACACTGCTTTCCATAATTATTTGGCCGTCTGAGCTATTGTTTTATTCCATTACAAGCACTACTACTGCAATTTCTATTTTTGGATGCAACTGTTTCTCCTCTTAAAAGTTCTCATAAACTGCAGTGCCAAGCTCTGCAAATTTCACTGGCAAATATAATCCCCCACATATTGTAATATAACCGCAAAGTCGCAGAAAAAGCCCAGTGCATATTTACTGGCCTCTTCAGGCACCATCTACATGAAGCCAAGAGTAAACAACCAAGACCTCCTGTTTCAGATTAATTGTATTACACATAAAGTGATTAATATATATCTAAAAAAAAATAAATAAGTATCAAAGACTAGACATACCGCCTCTTACTGAGCAAATCACATTTTCTAACACATGCTTTTATGGTTTTAACTGCTATCAGACACGGAACTTATAATTAAAAACCTATTGACTGTCATTCTGATGTAAGTCTACTGAGGTCAACTGGAAATGACTCAGAACTGAATCCTCCAATACGAGCTTTATGTGGCTGGAAAACTATGGGATCCTGCTTATAACTCATCATAAAGTTATTGCCAAATACTATTAGAAACAAGATTTATTTCAAAAGGAAAAAAAAAAAAGATAAATAAGAATATAGTTGCCAGCCAACTTATATCTAATAATCAGTCCCAGACCGAAGTGTGTGATGTAGGAGTCTTGGCTATCAGGAAGATACACACATAGGAAAAAAATTTGGTTTGATGTAGCATCTTTCAGGCACGGAGGACCAAAAAGTGGTTGACACATCTACCAATTTATTGTGCAACAATATGCCACATCGCATTTGGAAAAGAAGAAATGGGAAAAGAATGAAGGAAGATAGAAAAGTGGGGTAAATGTTATGGAAGGGATCCAAGCATGAACTAATGCAACTTTGTGCACTCACCACTGGATCGCATACCAGTCCTGCAGGGCCGATGTAATAAGACCCGTGGTGAAATCAGTGCTAGTTGTCTGCATTTTATTTCTTTTAGCGCAAGCGGCAAAAGCAGGCACCTCCTGGGGAATGAAATAAAGGACGGGGAATGCAAATGAGATGCAGGCAGAAAATCCGCGCCAAAGCAAAACACGTGCGAGAATGCGTGCACACACGCGCGCACTCAAGGCCCTATGCAGTAAGCCGAGCAGACACCCGTGCCGAAACCCGCATTATAACGTGGTGACCCACAAGTGACTCACAGGGCGAAGGCCTTTCCCTTTCATAAAACAGGGAAGAGGTCAGTAGTCCAGGACTGGGACTGGAGGTGAACAGAGCAAACCTCTAGGCCCTTCGTGTTCCACGTCTGATCGCGTGGCAGCTGTACCGGCGGATGCAGGTAAGGGCGGGAAATGCAGCAGATATTTCTTCAGCAAGCCCGCAAAATGTACCATAACATCCGTTAAAAAGTGAGGGGTGATCCATGATTACCCCAGAGCTGCACGGACACACAACCACACTAATGCCAGCAATAGAGTAAACCGACCTCCAAACATGTCATTTAACTTAATCCCAGGCACTAAAAATCCATGTACATAAATCCGCACTAACCAATGCACTGCTCCCTGTATAGGCAGTGAATAGTTAATTGCCTCCTTTGCATGCCATTTGCATGTACTCGCGCAAACCAGCCGCGGGATTTTAAATGGGTTTGTGTGTGCATTTTTCCCGCGCTGATCACGGTATTTCATACACATATAAGACTAGCGCGGGAAAAATGCACACAAAAACTCATGCAAGTATGCGCAAAAGTCCATAGCAAGAATAAAAAAGGTAATCTCATCTAACATAGAAGTGACGGCAGAAGACCAAATGGCCCATCCAGTCTACCCAGCAAGCTTTCGTGCTTATTTTTCTCATACGTATCTGTTACTCTGACCGCTGAAGTCAGGGCCCTTATTGGTAACTTTTTGGTTCTAATTTCCTTCCACCCCCGCCATTGATGTAGAGAGCAGTGCTGGAGCTGCATCAATGTGAAGTATCAAGCCTAAATGGTTAGGGGTAGTAACCACCGCAATAAGCAAGCTACTCCCACGCCTATTTGTTTACCCAGCCTGGGCAATTTAGTCCTTGTTGGTTGTTGTCTGAATATAAATCCTCTTTTCTTCATTCCCTCATTATACAATCAGGACATCCGCAACTTCACCAAGCCCCAATGTGGCAATAAAACACTCAGCTCATGAAATATATACATCAGTCACATATGAAATGCAAATTAAAGGTCACAGCTTTATTTATGTAAACCCTAGCAAGGGAATCTAAGAATGTGCTCAACATTTTGCCCATAAGGATCAGGATATCCATTGGACCCTCACTACCCCTCACAAGGCCTGTCCCAGTCAAGCTTGTGCATTGCATCTTCCTGCACCTGATATGGGCATCTGGATAGTCTGCCCTGTGCAAGCAAGGCTGTCAGGCCCTCCTTGCCTATGACATAGCAGGTGAGATCTTCTGGTCTGCCAGTACACCAGAGCCTCTCGCCCGATGGCAGTCGCTGCCAACTATTCCATGGGCGCCTCTTACAGTTAATGCCTCTTGTTGAATGACCCTTTCATCTACCACTCTCTCAACCAGACTTAGGTATCCTACCACAGGGCCCAGGCAACCCACCTCAGGTTTGCCCAGACCACCCTACAAAGCTGTGTTGTGCATGAAAATGTACAGAACTTCTGCTTACATGGATGCATGCAGCCCATTGAACAGAATCCCCTCTAGATATTTCTTTATATTATTTAAAAACAAGCATTGATTCATGTTCAAGAGATGAACACCATCAGTCCAGAAAAAATCTGCACAATCCACTGAAGCCCAATCGTGCCTCAAGTGCCACCCGTCATGCTGGATGACAAAATTCCCAACTTCCCTATTCATCTTTGCAACCCAACAACTACCGATTAAAGATTATCTCAGAGCAGAGCGAGCAGGTGCTGGGTAGCTAAGACAGAGCTGCCAAGATACCCTGTTCCAAGAGGGAGATTTTAGATCAGTCCTGGATATTTTGGCAATGCTTTCTGATGCATTATGGGACCTGCATAACAGAGTTCAATAGGAAAAATCCAACACTTTGCATACTACACTGCTATGGGGGTGTAAGTCCAAAACCAGGACTGGCTAAACTTTTCTCTCTTGGAATTGGGTAACTTGGCAGCTCTGCTAAGAGGTGAGGAGGGCAACATCATTCCTTAGCACGTTTAGTAAATGCCGACCAGATAAATTGCTTAAATCATTACTCCCAGAATGGAGAACTGCCACATCTGGGTGAGCTGATCCTGTCGGCCGAAGGCACGACAGAAGAACGATGTCATCCCAGCACATACCTCTGTGGCCGTGCCATTGCACCAGTGTCTCAAGCTGCCAGATCAAGGTGGAAGACTTCACACGTTTCTCTGCCCAGTGTACTTTCCATACCATCCTTCAGCACCAGCTGCAATCTGCAAAGGAAACAAAAATGAGAGAAAGGGGTTACAACTAATAGAGCCGAAGGGAACAGGCCGTGCATCTAATGTAAGCACACATGCTCCAGAGCACCACCTACCAAGCTATCGGAGAGTTCTCATGGAGCATCCTGAAGCTGCTGCACTGGAAGCTACCCTTCCTAAAAGGAAAGGGTGCCAGATAAGCTAGGCGGAAACCCTGCCATCAGTAAAGTGCGCGTCAATACAACTGTGAGTTGGACACCATTGGCATGCACAAGGAACTGGCTCCCATATTACACAATACTCCCTGAGATTCTTTACTGAGCAAGTGGACAAACTTGGGACTTCCATCAGTGTAAAGACCTCTCTTCCACCCAAATGAAACATCTAAGAATGGCACAAGGTAATTAGCAAATTACTGCAGTAATGTCCTATGATATAGCCATGGAGTAATTATAGAGATGTACTATATTACATATACCATTGTGGAATCAATTAATGATATTATTATTGTGAAATATAGTGATAACATAGTGATATTATCATTGCACAGCACGAAAACCATTTATATTTAATCTCCCTATAAAGAGAATTTTTTTTCCGGGAACAAGAAAACCACAATATTGGAAATTTCTATTCTCAGAGGTGCCTTATATGTTATGTTCTTTTCTGTGTAATTTCCTTTGTGGAAAATGCATTATCTGGTAAATCTGTGCTGGTTCCCTACTGTTCTAATAAAGGAAGCCAGTGCTCGAATCATGATCTCAGTGATCAAACACTGAATGGAAAAAGGTTTTGGCAAGGCTGCAGTATGAACTTGGCTTAGATACAGCGAAAACACACTACAGAAGTATAAATTATACAGGTACTGATGCACATTCTGTGCGCTGGAGTCATGGGGGAAGGGGGGGAGTCTAGACACCAAGGATTAACTTAATGATTTGGAAATAGAGAAATTTAGAAACTGCTTAGGACAGCATCAGATGGAGTAACATATAACTTCAATCAAATAACCCTAACTAGCAGCATTAGAGGAGGGCAACTACTACTGCTATGATTAAATAGCGCAACTAGATGTGCGCAGCTCTGTACAGACACATGTAAGAGACGGTTCAGACACAGACAAGACACATAAGAGAATCTTAAGTTAAAATCTCCAAGGATAAAAAAAAAAGGAATTTTTGAGTGAAGAAGGAAAGGGTAATGTAAATACGGATAATTATAAACAAACAATTAGAGATATATAGCGAGGGGTATGTGAGATGGCGAAAAAATAATTTATCTCAAAGAAAATTCATGCAGTGAAGTCAGATAGTAAATTTCTTTTTTCAACAGTGAAATCTCTTACTACTTTACCGATGGGGAGGGGAAGTGAAAATGATTTCATAATTTTGAAATGGTCAGGTGATATGTTTGCTGAGATTTTTATGCAGAAAACTAACAAAAGAAGTCGATATTTTACCAGTTATTGAATCGGTTGTTTGCTCCCTTTGGGATAATTCTGAATTGGTTTCGATGTTGGAGGTTCAACAAATTGCCTCAAAGATGACCCCATCATACTGCCAGCTTAACCCAATTCGAGTGACTAGTTTAAAGAAATGTGGATGGAACTTTCTCCATTTATTCTAAAACTAGTTATTTTGTCTCTAAAGGAAGGGATAGTACCTGAAAGTTAAAGAAGACAATGGTGAAACCATGAGGATTTGCTGTTTTGAATACCTGGATTGGGTGTAGTTGGGGTAGTGATGAAATGGTTTTCATCTTTGCTTTTGCAGAGGCGTTTTCAAGTAATTTTTGCGAATATATCACCTAGATGGATAGAGAGCCCAAGAGGTGTGCCACAGGGCTCGGCCCTGTCAGCCACTCTCTTTAATATCTATATTGCTCCATTGTGCAAGGTTTTGTAAAAATTAGGAGTCAAGTTCAAGTTACTTGCGGATGATATTCAATTTTGTTCTGATAAAGGGATCATTGGAGGATTCTTTGGCTAAATTAAAATCCTATATTCAGGTAATTAAAGCTTCGCTGAATCAGAATAGACTAGCCTTAAATTTGAGTAAGACCGAAATACTGATTCTAAATAAAAATGAATTGAGGATGGGGGAATTCAACTTTTTAATTTGATAAGGATGATGTTAAGATATCTAAGGGGGTGCAGGTTTTGGGAGTCCGGATTGACTCTGGATTACTGATGAAGGAATAGGTTTTGAATTTAATAAGAATGGGGTATTTTAGATTACAGCTATTGCGCCGTTTGAAACCCTATCTGATTTATTTATTTATTTTTGGTTTTTATATACCGGAAGTTCCTGTATACAATACATATCACTCCGGTTCACATTTAACAGAGATAACTATCGCCGGGAAGGCGGTTTACAAGGAACATAAACATAAACATAAGGAACATAATTTCAGATTAGTGGTACGAACAATGATTTTAGATAAAGTGGATTATTGTAACTTGTTGGGTCTGCCAAAGAATGTAATTAAGGCATTGCAATTACTCCGAAACTCGGCTGCCAGGGTGTAATGTGGAGTTGGAAGATATGATTATATCAAGCCGGTCCTCTGCCCATCTTCACTGGTTACCGACAGATGCTAGGATTAAGTTTAAAATCCTATGCCTAGTGCATAGATGTGTTTATGGGGGTGTAGAGATTAAGCAGGGGCTGAATTTCAATGGTACAGACCACAAAGAGAGTTACGCACAGCCGTTGTTAAATGTCCCTTCAGTTAACGATGCCCATTTAAATGTCACTTGCAATAGAGCTATATCCATGCTGGTCTGGTGATTTGGAATACATTGCTGGAAAAAAATGTGTCTCTTGGGTGACTATGAAGCATTCAAAAAAGCACTGAAAATGTAGTTTTTTAGTTAAACTTTAAAAAAAATATTTGAGAGGGTGAATGTTAACTTTTAATAAATAATGCTCTATTTGCTGAAGGAAGAATCCAGTGATAGATTAGAATTGGAGGTCTATTTTATTTTGTGCTATGTGATATTTGTATAACATTAGGATTGTTATTGTCTTGTTGTGATTGAGATTATGAATGTTTTACATTTGTACACCATTTAGATTTCTTGATAAGCGGAATATAAACATAATAAAAGAAAAGTAGATAACAACCTGGAGAGGTAGTGGAATGACAGCTGGATGGAATAGAAAAGAGGTAGGACTGAGGAGGAAGAAAGGGCTGAAACTAGCATGAGGGGGAGGGAAGTAGCCCACCAGCACGGCCTACTGAACAAAGTGCATAGGGCAAAGATAACCTCTGTGACAGGAGCAAAACTGAAGCATGGTAAATGAAAAGGGATTTCATCTGGTTCTTCAAAGAACACTTGGTGGTATCTTACACAGTGATCATCCTACTGGTTTGAAAAATAACATGATGCAACATACAGTATTCTATGGCGTGTGGAGGGGCCATTTTGAAAAGATTTTATCACAGAGACAGAAAGGCAAGAATCCTTATGGAAGGGGATTTCATCATTCTGGTTCATTCTCACTAGGACTTAGGTTCATGTTAGGACATAAGGTTGTGCTGAAATCCTAGAACAACTGGTTCACTGCTATCCAGAGCAATACCTAGAGACTCTGTGGAGATGTATATATACCCACATGCTCTGAGAACACGTGACCATCTTGTGAAGGCCGGACAAAGAATAACTATCGTCATTTCTGTTGAAATATTAAGAAGTTTTATTACTAATCTTGTTTTTGCGTAATGCTATCATGTAATACTCTACATCTACATATCTTCAGGGAAAATACCCAATGTAAGCCGCAGTGAATAACATATCAAATCAGTTTGCTATGCTTCAAACTCTAAAAATGAAATTTTTACAACTGCGCACACGTTATAAAAATAGAAAAGTGGTAATGATAATCACAGTCACATCAGTAATAGTCATATAGAATCTGTAATGCATGAAACATTCATGTAATAACAGATAGAGCATTTAAGTGAAAAAAGGGAGTTCACCTTTCTCATTATTCCTCTCTTAAAGGTGAATTTTAAAAGCCTGCTGCGCGCCGAAATTAGGGGATGTGCGAATCTGTCGGGCTTGCGTGTGCCGAGCGGATTTTAAAAGCAGAGATAGGTGCGTGTCCTCCAGAGTACACACATCTCTAAAGTTTTCAAAAACGGGCGGGGCACAGGTGTAGAATGGGTGGGCGGGGCATTGGCCTTTCAGGACTTTAACCAGAAATTTGTGCGTAAAAATACTTAGGTGGTCCGGCGCGCGCCGAGGCCCCCCTGCTGCGTATCTTTACTTCTGCCATGGATGGCGTGTAAGCCAAAAAAAAACCAAACAAACAATAACGAGCCATTTCGTAAGGGTTTAAAGGGTCTGGGGTAACTGGAGGGTGTACAGGCCGTCAAACCAGGGAGGGTTGGTTGACCTGTTAACTGGGCAAACTAGGAATGAACTGGTAAAGCCGGCAAATGCGTCGACGCGCGCACCCCTTTTAAAATCCTCCCACCTACGCGACAGAAGTGGGATTTGCCTGCACAGGTGTGCGCCCACTTTAAATCCAGCACACGTGTGCACGCCACAAGGCTATTTTGTAACATGCGTGCATACACGTGCGTATGTCATAAGAGAGTCGCATCCCTGGGCGCGGGCTGACGAATGCGCTCAGAAGTGCGCCTGCACACCGGTTTGAGAGTTACCATCCTAAGCCTGGCAGGAAATGCTTGCGTCAGTGCAAGGGAGCCTGGCTCGTTTGTTTCCCTGTTGCTTTCCTCGTTATTACTTCTCCAGGTACACTGCTTCCCCAAGGCTCTGGAGAAGGTCAATTCCTTCCGACAGCCGTGGTTTGAAAGAGACTCAGATGCAAACATGACGTACAGACATCTGGAAACGTTCAGACTGGCCTTAGGAAAAAAAAAAAACCAACTTTCACCGCCAAGTCTTGAGTACCAATAGCCAGGAGATTTTACCTGCAGGGTCTGTGACTGCTCTCCATGCGAGGAGAAGAAATATACTGGGCCCTATTTTCAAAGAAGAGAAAACTTCTGAGAAAGAGAGTCCATCATTGACCCTACTGTAAAGTACTTTCACACAGCCCTGAGATTTGTTACAAGTACTGCCAGAAACCACCCCATGGACACAGAATGGGGGGAAAAAAATGGTAGTAAATCAGATCCCATGGTCACTCAGTTTTACTTCTAGAGTTCATAAAACTTATATATTTTTTAAAATTTGGTAATATCTTTTTCCATTTTTGGTTGACTCGATAGATATACATATGTAGACACAGATGGATATAAATCATTTGCATCTACAATAACAAATGGTTAGCAACTAAGTGCTTGGCATTGTTTGAAAAAATGTACAACCTAGCAAATCAAATTATGTGTTTCAGTTCAATCCATTTTCAGTTCCAAGATATTTCTGGATCTACATTCTTAGTAGGGCCAAAATATAATTTGTTATCTTGGCCTTATTTAATCTTTAAAAAAAATATGAATACATTTCAAAATGGCCTCTGTCTCAAAGGCTTCTTTCAAATTCCTGCCTATGAAAAAGTCAATGTAAGGTATTTTATTGTGGTGCAAAATAATTCTTTTACAATTTTCTTTTTCGATCAACACTCTTCCCACCACTCCCTTGTGCCTTCTTTTCCTTTGTTATTTCAGTTCAAGAAAAGTTGAGAGGTTTTCTGTCGTTATTTCTAAGAATAAGTTTTGGGTTTTTTTCCAGATGTCGTCTTGTGAAGGCTCAGATTATGCTGGCCCTATGAGTTTTTCCATTTTCAGATAAAAGGGCAGGTGTGCGCAATCAAATATTTTTTGTGGGGGGGGGGGGGGGGTTATTATTTGCTTTGAGGGTTTTCATCCATGTTATTGTTTTCATTTTATTTTTGTTTTGATTTAGTGCACACTATTTTGATTTAGTGAGCGCTGATATTTTTAGCGTGCACTAAAAAAAGTATTTGCACGCATTGAACAAATGAAACAGAACCAAGTAAACAGCTTTGCAAACTTCACTCTCCCTATCCATGGGGATGATGAGCCTTACACATGATTTCTTTGCATTTCCATAATGCCCGAGAGCCAATGTTGGAATTCTTCATGACTTGCTTGGAAAACAGAGCCCTGAACAGTCATCGGCACAGAAGATCTGGCTATTACATTAACTACCTTTCAGCATGTAAGGACTTGCTGTCAACATGCTCCCCTCCTAACTGTATCTTCTGAAATGTTTTTCAGCTTCTGTAAGTTAAATAATAATGGTTCAAACTTTTGTTGGTATTAGCAACCAAAGAAATAATGAGCTAAGTTCAAAAATATTCAGTAAAACAATGTTGTTATGGTGAGGGGCACTCCCTCCATGATATCTGGCAGAGGTAACTGCAATACAGTCGTTGACTTTTCACATACTGGATGAATATTCATTATTGGCAATCTGTAAACAAGAAAAGTGTTTTGATTATGGTTTCCCTCGGAATTCGTTCAGTTATTATGAAGTTCAGTCAAGTCCCAAGTCAAAATACAGAAGTTTAACATTAAAAGCATATTTTGGCAATCCTTAGAATTTAATTGCACTTATTGAGTTAACTATGCATTATTCAGGGCGGCATGCATTGCTGAATATGGTCAAAATTTGTATTCAAAGTCTGCATTCATGTTATTGTCCTAACGTTTCTTCCTTAATTTTATTTCAGATATTTTTATTGATTTTCAGAATGGAGATAAATAAATGAACATATTCCATTCATTTAACAAATTGTACCAACGGTGGTATACGGTACGCTGTTTAACATTATATATATATATATATATATATATGTCCTCCCAGAACATTGCCCCTCTTCCCCCCACCACCCTCTGTTAAAAAAAACACAGGTTCAATGTTCTCATTAAGTCTATTATTCTGATGGCTGGAACATTCTATGTCATGTCCTAGCAATGTCATGTCCTAGAATTACAACACAGTTTGTTGCTTCAGCCTTCCTGTAGAAACTTAGCACCAAATAAAGGCTTTTAGCAAAATTAGGAGACATCATGTGTCTATTCATCGAAACAGGTTTGACAAAAAAAAAAAACAAAAAAAACTTACCTCCACCTCTCCTTAATTTTATTTAAAATGTACATTATATGAGCTTGGCAAATTGGTGAAATCAAAGCCTGTAACCATCTGAATTTCATAAGTCTTTCCATGTCTTTCTGCAACAGCAGGAAAGCTCTGCCTGAAAATGATAACTAGAATTAATGAATAGAAAGCAGATGGCAATAGATCTGACCTGCTTCTACTCTATGTGCAGCAAGTATAACCTTTGAGGGTCTGAGGTCGCCAGTCCCAAAAGGCCATGGGTGGTGTTATCCATGAATTACCCTCCGCAAAGATTTTCTCTCTACATCTTCTGTAACTTTCCTTTATGAATGGGGCCATTAATTCTGAGTGATGTTGTACAGATGTGCTTAGTTTTGTTTGACTAAACAAAGGGTGAGCATTTAATTTTTAAACCTTAGTTTACAGAGTTGTATAACTTTATGAAGAGAATTTGTACCAGGTTAAGTATTTGTACACCTGACCTCAGTCTAGGATCCTGTTTTTAATGTTTGCAAAAACCGAGTAGGGTTTTTTGAATGAAACAAATCCAATATAAATGGAATTATTTGTTATGCTGAAATACAGACAATGAAGTTGCTCCCGTTTTCAAAAGCGTTGTCATACAGTAATAATTTGTTTTCAAAGTTTTGCAAACCTTGTTGTCCATGAGTTACTTCTTGTTGTTGACTTCTATGTCTTTATGTATCATGCTGTTCAATGTTTTATTTTTGTGATCTGTCTAGGACAACTTGTCCTAGGCAGAATATAAACAAAAAAAAAGTTAAATAAAATAAAAAAAAATCTTCAAAATAAAACCTATTGCAGATAATGTGACTTCAAATACAGTCTTGAATGTGCACAAGATAAAAGAAAGGTTTATCAGTGTGCACGAGCTATAAATCTGCATGGTGAAATCTGTAAGCAGTTTTATATATAAAACTGTATGACGAGGTACGCTCAAGTGTAAATGTATTAAAATGTAAAGGCACACACTAAAATGTATTATATGGTAAGCAAATCAACACCATAATCTTTATTCAGGAAATACTGGAGATCTGACAAGTAGGACTTTGTATGGCGAGGAAGGCATGATAAAGGGAATAAACAATTCAAAAGTGGTAAAAAAAACCCAAACAAACCCCTAAAAACTGCACAACAAGAAGTCGAAATATGGAGCCAGAGGAGCACTAGAAAGGAGCATTTCTTTACAGAGAGGGTAATAGGTGCTTCAAAGCCTGGTCCTCGCAGGAATCTAATACTTATTACAAATGTGTGTTCAGTGGTTTTGCATTCCCTTTGATTGGTAATTTACATAGACAATAAATAAATGAACCAAGATGCCCACTTGGTTGCACTGCTCAATGCTCTGCCACTGCATTTAAAAGTAATTTGCTACCAAAGTTCTCATTGCTTTGATGAATCCATCAGTTCAGCCGCCACCACTGTCCAGGAAATGTCTGTTTCCAATAGAGAAGGCGACGAGAACCGGCCCTGTCTTAAGCGGATTCGAGACTGCCTACGTACTCGGCGTCCGTTGCTATGCGTAATAGGATCAAAATTGTTTGCGGGGACCCAGTAGTATCCAGCACACTGACACATAACATTGACAATGTCATTTATCAGGGTCGTAAAAAGGCTCAGTAAGAAGGCAGCAAGGAGAATTTCTCCCATAATGCAGCATCTGTCTGCCATATGCTCTCTTTTGTCCAAGGGCCAGGAGTTCAAACTGTCTCATGCTCCTACTACAAAGGAGGGGTTTTTTTTTCCCCTCGTCAGATATTATCTCCCCTCCCCCGCCCATGCTCAGGCTCCACCTCCAAAAAGAGGGAAGATAAATGATTATAAAATGCTTGTCCCTATGTTAAGTTCCAGGTTGCAGCGCATTGCGGAGATGGTGAACAGCAGCGGTG
This sequence comes from Rhinatrema bivittatum, assembly GCF_901001135.1. NCBI lineage: Eukaryota > Metazoa > Chordata > Amphibia > Gymnophiona > Rhinatrematidae > Rhinatrema > Rhinatrema bivittatum. The sequence continues at coordinate 12,952,986 of NC_042631.1, forward strand.
AAGCCAAGAAGGACTGTGCATCAACCTGCAAAAGGGAAATTTCTCAAATATTCACTCGGGTAAAAACGCCTGCCTGCGTTCATCGTGCGTCTTGACAATTTCCCGCCCTTCGTTTGGCTAAAGGCCTGTGCCTTGTTCTCTAGTGAAACGGAGCATTCCAAGCGTAGACTGCATTTTCATCTTTACGCACGCTATTTTTCTCGAAAAGCAGGTGCAAAGGACCGGGAGCACCTTGCACCCTCGGCCGGTTTTCAAAGTGAACGCGCATGCTTGCATTTAAAGCGCCCCGGAGGTCAGCCCAGCGGCTCAGGTGGCAAGCGCCGCGCGCCGCCCCGCGGAAGCTTCCCCCGTTTTCCGCTCCCTGGGTCAGCCGGGGCTGGGGATGCAGCGGAGGCATCTCCCCCAGCCCATCCGAAGTTTGAAACGAGCAGAAGCATCCTAAGGGATGGAATAAACTATAACGAACCGAGGTAATAATCGGCCATCACGCGTTTTATGACACCTGGCACACGTGAATTCCGTTTCATTAACAGGGTGTCCAGCCGGACCTTTCACTCTTTCACGTTAGCCCAACGGGGGGAGAGACTGGAGGGGGCCATCATTTAGTATGTGACCATGTTAACAGAAACAGAGGCCCGGGATTTCGGCCGCCATTGAATATTCAGCACCCCGGCAGGCCTCTGTGAGCCACTAGCTGCCTTCCAGTGGGTGCTCAGTCTGGTAAGGCCCTATGTATTTCATCCCTTTCAAGGACCGGCTTCTCAAGGTCACATCTTCCACTGCACGGCACCCTTAGGGGCACCACAGTGCCACCGACAGATGACTTGCAGAGAACTGGCCCACAGCGTTTACAAAATGAGCTATTATAAAAGCAAGCCATGCAAAACAACTTGAGCTGATGCTTTCTACTCAGAGGGCAAAGGCACTTGCAAAGCATGATCTTGTGAACAGCCAAGATCCCAAAGACGTCCAAGGCCTTTCTCTGCATCAGTCCGAGTAGCACATATGTTTACGAGTTACTGGAATGAAAAGATTAGTGTCAAAGGATGTCTGAACATTTACTTTACCCCAGATGTTTTAAGAAGATAAAAGGGTTGAGCTCAGCCAAAATAAAAACCACGGTTTACAGGCAGGGAAATCTAAGCAATGTGCATATTGGTTGATGTCGTCACTACGGCAGGAAAGTCTTTTGTCCCTTGACACTAAACCAAAAGGGACATCCTTACCCATGGCAAATTGATGCTCATTGCTAATAACCTTGAGGTGTAAGGTGACAATTGATATAAGGAAGTCATTACAGCCTCCAGTTGAACGCTAGTGACAGAGTTTCCCAACCTAACCAGTCAGGTCTTCAGGATTGCCACAATGAATATGCATGAGATAAATGCGCTAACATTGAGACCCACAATATGCAAATCTCTCTCATGCATATTCATTATGGATATCCTGAATACCGGACAGGTTAAGTGTGTCTCAAGGAGAGGGTTGGGGAAACACCGCTGCAGTGACAGTGTACATAAAATCCGAAACGAAAAAAAAAAAGATTCTGTGGCACCAAAAAAAAATTACTCCATGAACAGAAATAATTAACACATAATATCTACCTGCTGTTTGAATTTAACAGTAGCAAGCAGCTAAAATACCCAGATCCCAATTTTCAGTCTCAAGCTCTGGTAAAAAAAAAAAAAAAAATGCTCAGGGTGAATTACCAGTAAATGCCCAGGGGGGAGCCAGTTAAAAGAGAGAAACATTTACTTCACCCATGCACGCCTACTGCAGAGAATCCAGTTCTAAGGTGGACACGCAGTCGCCCCCAAGCTTCCTTTATATGGGCTGCAAGAACTGAAGACACTTTGTACAATGCATTCTACTTGTCATACGGGGCTGAAACATTAGCAAGACACAAGCGCACGAGTCATGAATGCATTTCTGGGGTAGGACTGTACATTCTTTGTGCACGTTGCTTCTGACCTGCCCGAGGTCTATGCCCCAACGTTTCAGAATGATTATCCAGCTGGAGCATCCACGTGTGCCTTGGGATCCTGTAATACTTCTGCATCGGGGATTTAATGAATGCTTCTTTTCACTGCAACACTTGTAGTACAACATGTGCTCCTGACTTGCAAATGTAATACAGTTATGAGTGCAAATTACTGAAAAGCAAATGAACTTTAACTAGAATTACCCAGAGAAGCCTGTGAAAACAGCATCCCATGAAAAGAAATACAACTACAGGAGTCCAGGAAATACCACATTTTACTATGAGAAAACCCGAGTCTTCAAACTCGTTGCCATTTTCTACAAAGCAGCAGAGAAACATCAATTTTGTGTCTGTTACAGACGTCACAGCAATAAAGATGCAATTTGATTTTGTTGCTAATGGAGAAAACTGTATATTATATATCATTTCTGCCACAAACTAACAGAAGCAAGAGAGTTAAGGAGGTAATTTTCTAACTGCCTGCACTGGAGAAAAATTTGCTAGTATCTTGCACTAATTTTCAAAGTGAAATTACTTGGGACAGATGAATGGGCAAAAGGTTCTGGCTGCCGAGGTTAACACCGGCACTCGGTTTGGCTTCCACCTCAGTAGCATACCTGGGAGCTTTCGATTTAGAGTCACCCTGAAATTTCCATCGATTGGGGAGGAGGCTTGAGGCAGCAGCTCGGGAGGTGTGCGCACCAGTTTTCTCCTCTTTCATACACATACACACACACTCTACACACACACTCTAACATGCTCACTCTCATACACACACACTCTAACATGCTCACTCTCATACACACACACTCTAACATGCTCACTCTCATACACACACACTCTAACATGCTCACTCACATGCTCTCTCTCATACACACACACTCACATTCCTCTCATTCACCCACACATGCTCCCTCACATCCACTCTCTCCCCCTACACACATGCCCCCTCCCATACACTCCCTCCCCCCACCAGTGACAGAAACCTCCTCTCCTTAGGGTCCCCGCAGTCAATGTGAGTCCTCCTTCTTCCAGCCATGTCTTGGCCATCTCCTAATCCTGCTGAAGGTTGATGGGATTCCTCCTTCTTTCTGCCCCTGTGGGCCAATTGGAGGCCTCCTTACTTCTTCCTGCTGATGCAGGCCAATCAACAGAGCAGGAGGAAAGGAGGAGGCCTCCAACTGATCTGTGCAGGCCAATCGGATGTCTTCCAGTCTGTGTGGTTGCACAGGCTGCTTCATTAGCAGCAGCAGCAGGGTACCCAAAGTTTTTAGTTACTGGCTCCGAGACCTTTAGAATTCTGAACTCTCCAGGTGCAATCTGGAGAGGTCCCACGTATAGTCACTAGGCCTAAGAGTGTCAAGGATTGGGGCTATGGAGAAGGTTTGCACATGGTCCAGGTGTCATGTTATGATGCCCTGTTATTTGAGCACAAACAGCTGCCCTGATTGGGTGCTGCTGGATGGTGGAACAACAGATCATTGCATAAGGGGATGTGTCTTCCCCATGGCATGAAGGGAGTGGGTGGGGTACCCCTCCCTTTCAGAGTGTAGGGAAAAGGGGTGGATCTGGAGCCAGGGTCAGGGCGGGCTGGCTGAGGCTGAAGCACACGTCTGGATTTCATTTTGAAATCCCAGCACGTTTTTTTTTTTAATCCAGAATACTTGCACTTGCAAAATATGAGGAAAAGGAGATCCCGATGGCACTAGCCATCAGCAGATTTTTAAGGGGCAGCTCTGCGGGGAGTTTTTCTTTAAAAACTGACTTTCAGGTCCGTGGGTATAAAGCACCTGTGGATCTGCAACCTTCACACACTCTAAACATTTCCATCACAGGGTCCGATCATAACTCAGGTCCTCCACTGAGAAACAAAATTGGAAAGCTCCGCATGCATCAAGGCAGGAACAATAATTCCCTTGCATTCTCTTCAGTTAAAGCACCAATAGGGCAAGTATCAAAGTCATTTACCCCTGTAAAAAACCTGACTGAAAAATAAAACTCGCCCTCTTCCTTCTGGCTCTAGGGCCCCATGTCATGCAGACTTTTAGCATTCCTTGGTGGGGGGGAGGAATACGTCAGGGAAGGGAAGCCACACAGGTACGATCCATTTTCATAAGCATCCATGCAACTGTGCCCTGCTTGGGAGCGTTCGCAAGCAGCAGGTGGAAAGCGCATGGGTGTTTCCAGTCATCGTTCTCTACTCTCCCTGATTTTCCAAAGAAAAGCTTCCTGAGGCCACATTTAAGTCTGGGGAGGTGGGATGAAACCACCCACGTGGATGTGATAAAAGTGCCCATGATGGAAGCGACAGTGTCCATATGATGGGCACGTGCCCATGCACTTTGCAAGCATGCAGCTGCTGAAAATTACTGCCCACAGTTCTGACTTTAAGAATAAATCCACATTTTTTTTCTTAATTTGTTCGACAGAATGATTAAGAGAGCTTTAACTACTATGTTGCAAGTGGTAAGCCTGCTCTAATCTAGAAAAAACAAATATAAGAAAAGCAAAGAGAATATCATTATTCTTATTTATTAAGACAATATACCACCTGTAAAATACTTTATCCATTTCTATTCAATCCTATAATGAGCCTGCTACAGGGAGTTATAGTGGAAAAACCCAATGAGACAAGGTGAAAGCAAAAGGATATGTCAGAGCTGTTAATATAATCAAGATTTACAAAAACTGTGCTGGTCCTAAGCATGACACATCCAATTAGCATCAGTTCCTTCAAGTGAACACCAGGGACAGCACACTCACTGAAGGGAACTTTTCATTACATTGGCAGAAGCACAATTGTCTGCTTTATTCTTGGACCTACAGACTGTGCCAGTACAGAAAATGCTGGCTTATGTTAGGACGTTGACATTCATCTAATTTTCTCAGGCTGAAAAGAATGTCCAGATCACCCTGACTAGGCACCAGGTTTCGGCACTCTTATTAACAGTGGTTTTTTATGTTTCTCCAAAAGAAGGCAAAAAATGAGAGATTCTTCTATAATCAGACTTTGTTTTTTATTTTTGTATCTGTTTAATCGCATTTTAAACAAGCAATCACGGTAATGCAAAATAAATAGTGTAGTCCAAATATAAAATATAGCATTACTATAATCAAAATCAAAACATAAAAATAATAAATTTACAAAACAAAAAACAGGATAGTCACTGCAATAAAACATACTACCAGGTACAGAGCAGCAGGAAATTATCTAAAACAATAAAAACCTTTGTAAAGAGCCACATTTTAATCACTCTACAGAAAGTCAGCAAAATTATTGAAAAAATCATCCACTCCCAACTCAGTGACCACTTGGAAAGGAACATCCTACTTACCACACAATTTGGCTTCAGGAAACAACTAAACGCTGAATCACTACTCCTGTCACTTAATGACACCGTGCTCAAAGGATTTGACAACGGCCACAGCTACCTTCTAGTCCTACTAGACCTATCAGCAGCCTTCGACACGGTAAACCATTCAATACTGATTGACCATCTCTCCGAAATCAGTGTAAATGAAAACCCCTACAATGGTTCTCATCCTATCTATCACAAAGGATCTACCAGGTATCAATCAATGACACCCTCTCAAAGAAAATAAACCTTGACACTGGAGTTCCCCAAGGCTCCGCACTATCGGCGACACTCTTCAACATTTATCTTCTCCCGATATGCCACTTCCTCTCAAACCTTACACTGACTCACTTCTTATATGCTGATGACATCCAAATACTTATCCCAATACAAAACTCTCTGGAAGACACCTACAAAAAAAACAGCCAACTACCTCACCAAAATAAAGCATCTACTAACCAACATGAGACTTATCCTAAACATCGATAAGACAGAAATAATCATGCTGGATAGAAAGAACAACCCTATGCACATTCCACCAATCAACACAATGAATCAAAATACAGCAATCCCCCCTGTCACCCTTGCCCGCAACCTAGGAGTCATAATTGACAAGGAACTATCCTTCAAGAACCACATCTCTGCAAAAATCAAAGACGAATATCACAAACTCCTAATCCTGCGATACCTAAAACCTTTCCTTTCCCCCAACAACTTCAGAACAGTCCTCCAACAACTCATCTTCTCCAACCTGGATTACTGCAACTCCATGCTATTCAACTTACCTCTCACCACCATCCGACCTCTCCAAATCCTTCAAAATAAAGCTGCCAGAATACACACAGGAACGAAAACATATGATCACATTACTCCAACTCTCATTTCACTACACTGGCTCCCAATAAAATACAGGATAGACTACAAAATACTGTCCATAATACACAAAATAATATATGAAAAACAAACAAATTGGCTAAGTGCATCCATAAAACTCCACTCACCAAACCGAAATCTCCGTTCAGCTAACAAAGGTCTATTAAAAATTCCACCTGCTTGTCAGAAACTTACCTCAACTCGGAAGAGAGCCATATCCCTAGGAAGCCCCGAACTATGGAATTCCCTCCCAACCGAACTGAGAACACAACTAAATTTAAAAACCTTAAAAAAAGAACTAAAAACTTTGATGTTCACCAAAGCCTACCAAAACACCCTATGACTCTATGCTACAACCTCCCTCACTACTAGCCCATATAAACATGCAGAATCAATCCAAAGCACGTAAGTTAACCTGAACAATTTAACAACCAAACTATGTTTTAATGACTAAGATAACTATGTTAACAAGCATATGAATTTTTGTACACTCTGTTAAACATCGAAACTTTGTAAACCGTTGTAATGGCGAAACCGAACGATGGTATATAAAACTCGATAAATAAATAAATAAACAAACTGCCTTCTGTTGGAGATTCTTTCCATGATGAATGGTAGGTGCTGTAAAAGAAAATGCCTGAGATCATATTCCACCAACTTAAAATCTTGCTTATTACTACACTCTGCAGGTTGCGCCCTTTAGTTTAATCCAAATGCTTCAATATCCCATATTCATTTTTTATCCCCATGACCTAGAAGAGATTATAAATCTGAAATCCATAGTCTGAGAATATAATTGCCTCTTGAAAGTCACTGCCTCTTCCTGCGTGACAACTCTTTTGCACACAGTGTAGTACATAGTGCTGGAGATAGAATCATGAAATGAACTGCATTGCCCTAGAGTGCTACATTCGGTTTGAGCACTAGAGAGTGGCCAGTAGAGGAATGGTGATGGTACTCAGGCACAGATGGTAGAAATGCTTATGTATATATGGCAGAAAATGGAGCCTATTAATACAGCGCAGACACCTTAAGATATAACAGTTACGTTATGTGCCCAAGGCATTTACATCAGCGGGCAATAACATACTCCAAGTCGTACTGCATACAATGATAAAAATCCCCCTTCTCATTTGACACTTTCTAAGAAAAATGGTTTTACAGAAGCACTGTAAGTCATGTAACCTAAGGAGGAGATGGTGAGCAACAGGAAAAATTGCTTGTTCTGCATTTTAATAGAAATCTGCTCGTTTTACTAAAGTCTTTTACAAAATCTTGGAACCTTCTCCAGCTCCGCAAACGCATCTACCACTCCCCCTTCTAAATCACCAGGAGGCTCGTTAATTGGATAAGATTCAACTTGTTTAATGATATCATGTCTGGGAGACTCCTTTTTAGGTACCCATTATCTGATTCTTGGGTGGTAAACACAAAGTCTGGGGGGTTTGTTCTCACCAAAGATGCAAAACATCTTTTTTCTTTCTATGAAAGAATTTTCACAGGTTTACTTCAGGTCAATTCCTCATTGGTGCAAAGTCTACTTGTTCTTTTAATCACATGTGCGCTCTCACTTTGAAATCTGCTGTGGGTACAAAGCTTGCCCGGTACTGGGACCTGCTTTCCCTGCGGGCAGAATTTTGCTGGAAAAGTGCGCACATAGAGTTGAAAATGCCGTCTGCACTTTTCCTCCCTTGATTTCAATACACCTACGTGGATGCCGCCTTTCAAGGAGGATAAAAGTGTGCACATTACAGACAGGTGCAATATCAGCACGGGGAAAACGGGCGCTCATAGAAACATAGAAATGACGGCAGAAGATGACCAAACGGCCCATCCAGTCTGCCCAGCAAGCTTTCACACTTATTTTTGTTCATACTTATCTGTTACTCTTGGCCCTTATTAGTAACTTTTTGGTTCTATTTCCCTTCCATCCCCACCATTGATGTAGACAGCAGTGCTGGAGCTGCCTCTAAATGAAGTATCTAGCTAATTGGTTAGGGGTAGTAACCGCTGTAATAAGCAAGCTACTCCCACACTTGTTTACCCTGCCTGTGCAATTCAGTCCTTGTTGGTTGTCTGAATATAAATCCTCTTTACTTCATTCCCCCCTGCCATTGAAGCAGTGAGCTGCGCTGGATATGTATTCCAGTGAAGTATCAGGCTTAATTGATTTGGGGTAGTACCTGCCATAACAAGCAAGCTACTCCCATGCTTATTTGTTTACCCAGACTATGTAATTCAGTCCTTGTTGGTTGTTGTCAGAATATAAATCATCTTTTCTTCATTCTCTCTGCTGTTGAAGCAGAGAGCTATGCTGGATATGCATTGAAAGTGAAGTATCAGACTTATTTGGTTTGGAATAGTAACAGCTGTAACAAGCAAGCTACTCCCCTGCTTTTTTGTGGATGCAAATCCTTTTTTTCCACATTTCCTCTTGCCGTTGAAGCATAAATGATTGAGCACCCGCTCTCCCAACGCGCGCCGATCCACCTCTCCGGGGTGCCAGATTTCATATTTAGATCGGCTGCAGTGGTAAAAAGGAGGCGCTAGGGGAAATTGTGTGCACCTAGTGCTTCCTCAACAGCAGGCGCCCAGGAGAGGTCAGCTATCAGCTGGTTAGGAAAACAGATACTCAATTTTACAGGTTAGGAAAATGGGCACTCATTAATTGAGCATCCCTTTTCTTAACCTGACTGCCGGGACATTTTTTTTTTTTTTTTTTTTTTAAATGTTCTCCTGCTCTGGACAGGCGTTAATTTCTGAGGGTAAAAATGTGTGCATTGGGCGCACATTTTTTTTTTTTTATTCATGGAAGAATAGCTAATAGCCTCATCAACATGCATTTGCATGTGACTGCTATTAGCTTCGTGGGGGGGAGGGGGGTTGGGCATGCGTTTTGGATGTGCTAATCCCCTTAGAGCATAAGGGGTTGTGGGCACACGTCCGACCACGGGTAAACAGTGCGCTCACTTGAGTGCACTGTATTGCATCGGACTGATTGTGGCAGAACGTCCAAGACTCTTGACTGCACTGAGAGGGCAATTTTCAGAGATCCGATTAACACAGGTAAAATGCTTCTTACCCCATAAACCCCATAAACCCCATAAGGCCTTTTAAATTCCCTTCCCCCCGGCGGGCCTGACCGTCGATCCCGCGGCTCAGCGGCAGCCCCACGATACTAAGACCCGCCCACCAACGCGAACAGCCAATCAAGCTGCAGAGGGACTTTTAAAATTCTTCACCCTCCGGCGGCGTCTCTATTTCCTGCTGCCCCTACTTACCTAAAGCTGCAGCGATCACGAAGGGAGGCCTGCGCGGTCGGCGCCCAGACCCGTCGGGGTAAGGCCTTTTAAATTCCCTTCCCCCCGGCGGGCCTGACCGTCGATCCCGCGGCTCAGCGGCAGCCCCACGATACTAAGACCCGCCCACCAACGCGAACAGCCAATCAAGCTGCAGAGGGACTTTTAAAATTCTTCACACTCCGGCGTCGCGCGCCGAAGGGGCGCGACAAAGGGGCCTGCCCCTTTGTCGCGCCCCTTCGGCGCGGCCCCAAGGAAGCCCTGAGTCTACATCCTGGTCTTTGGTTTGAGTTTATAATTCCATTCTATCTCTGTCCGCCCTCCTACCAGCTCATTCAACATATCAGCACCAACAAACAAAGCACAAACATCACTAAAGAACGGCTTTAACTGTCCAGCCCCATCTATCTACAAAAGAACTGGTAAACCAAACCACATACAGGTAGATAGTGGCACCAGAGACTCCAAGCCACCGATCTACATAACCCAAACAAACTTCACAAAGAAAGCTCGCAGAACTTCCAGATCTACCAGCAGACCCCTCAGAAGATTTGTAATATCTCATTATACGACCACCCAATACCACCAGGTCTTCCTTAAGCTTCCACTTAACATTCACCCATCTTTCTCCGGACTGCACTCACCCAACATACCCCATCATACATACAGCACTCTTCTAACATTATCCACCCAGCACTCTTCAAACCACATTCGTCCAGCTCTCTTCAGACAGCATTCGCCTAGCACTCCTGTTAACCGTAACAATTCCCACAGTCTTCCACTTCAGCCACTTACATCCCAACATGCACCCCCTCACAATTCCCATTATCCACAATCCCAAATGGAGAACACCAAAGCCCCCTTCCCTCCCCCATCACAATCGTCAACAGAGGCTCAGGCCCATCTTACTGACACCACTCACTCAATTCCTTGGACTAACTCTCTTCTCACTCACATTGATTAATGCGCAATCGATCGCTAAGAAAAGTCATATATTCAACGACTACCTATCCGATACAAAACCTGACATCTGTGCTATCACAGAAACCTGGCTAAAACCCACCGACACTGCACTAATAAATCAGTTACCCATACAGGATTATGATGTTCTCTCTATTCCCAGACCTAAAAAAAGAGGAGGTGGACTTCTCCTCGCAGCCAAAAAAACGCTGGGTCTGACTTTGCAGACTTCCAATAACATATCAAAGATTGAATTTGCCCTATTCAACTCAAAACATCTGACTATCGGCCTAATCTATGCTCCCCCCCGGAATACTGGAAGCTGACCCATCTTCCATCATAGAACTTACAGCAAAACACCTAAATTCCACGAAACCTACCATCCTCATGGGAGATTTTAATCTACATGTAGATATCCAACCTCATTCTACCAACTGTAAAACTTTTCTCTCCTCTCTCAACAATATGGGTTTCAGACAAATAGTGACTGAACCAACCCACAAAGCAGGACATACGCTGGACCTTATCTTTATAAATGAAGGTATCACAACCCACACCACTCCAACTTGCACTCCAATACCTTGGTCAGACCATCGAATTATATCATCGGTTTTAAAAATAAAAGAACTTCCACCACAATCCACACAACCTATAACTATATCGCTTAGGAAACAGTGCTCAGGAGACCAACTCGGTGAACACCTAGCCAAGGAACTTGAGCACCTAGACCTATCCGACGTAAACTCAGCAACTTCATCATGGACCAACATCACTAAAAAGGTTGCAGATCAAATTTGCCCCATGACAACTAAATCTATCATTCCAAACAAAGACAACAGGAGACCCTGGTTCACACCAGAGCTAAAAAATCATAAACACGAGTTGAGATGCAAGGAACAAAATTGGCGAAAAAACCCATCTACAACCACCCTCCTCATCTACAAATCATGCCTTAACTCATACAGAAACAACATCAACACAACAAAAAGAATATTCTTCTCCAAAAAAATCCACCACCTCATCTTTGATTCAAGAGCTCTTTTCTCCTATGTATCAACCCTCACAAAACCCCCGGCACCGACCATTCCAGATGATCAAGCACTCACTAAAGTGAACGAACTAGCAGACTTTTTCGACAACAAAATCACTTCACTTCTAGCTCCCCTCAAGGGACCATCTACACATCCAAAACACGTAATCAACCTCACCCCCCAATCTTCGCAATCACCCGCTCAACAAACACCTCATTCAACCGCTCAACCACCACTCCCAACAGATCAACAACCATCGCACCCAAATGTTAAACAACCTAACACTAACACTTCACTAACACTATTCAACACTTTTGAGCTCACATCCACTCTAGAAATAGAGAATATTCTCAAGAAGATAAAACCATCCTCTCATCCATCAGACCACATTCCATACAACAAACTGTGTCTGATCTCCAACACCATAGCCAAACCTTTAGCAGACATTATTAACTGCTCCTTCTCTCAAGGACATGTCCCGAACCAACTCAAGTTAGCCATGCTCAAGCCGCTCCTCAAAAAACCTAACTTACCCACCTCAGACCCAGCAAACTTTAGACCCATAGCAAACCTCCCGTTGATTGCCAGAGTTATGGAGAAAGTTGTAAACAAACAACTTACAGAATATCTTGACGAAAACAACATCCTCACCTCAAACCAATTTGGCTTTCGCAAGTCTATGAATACCGAATCATTATTAACATCATTATCAGACACTATCATTTTCAACCTAGAAAAGGGCCAACCTTGCCTCCTCGCTCTCCTTGATCTTTCATCAGCGTTTGATACCGTTAACCACTCATGCCTCCTGCAATGCCTAATAGACATTGGCATTACAGGATTAGTTTTTAACTGGTTCAAATCATTTTTGGAAAACAGAACATACAAGGTCAAGATAAATAACAAAGAGTCCCACACCATCGAATCCAAAAGGGGGGTACCACAAGGATCATCCCTCTCCCCGACTCTTTTCAATATTTATCTACTCCCACTTTGTCAAATTCTCACTAACCTTAAGCTAAGACATTACCTATACGCGGATGATATTCAAATCCTCATCCCTATAGAAGATTCCATATACAAAGCCATATCATTCTGGAATAAATGTCTGTCAGCTATCAACAATCTACTCACCAGCCTCAACTTGGTTCTAAATAAAAACAAAACTGAAATCCTCATTATAACTCCGGAAAACTATACCCCTTCCTCACATTCTAACACTAATCAACATCCGGTCACCACAGGGCTCTCCACCACACAACAAGTTAGAGATCTGGGAGTCATCATAGACAACAGACTCAGTCTCAACAAATTCGTCAACAACACAACAAAAGAATGTTTCTTTAAACTTCAAACATTAAAGAAACTCAAACCTCTCCTCCTATACAGAGACTTCCGCATGGTTTTACAAGCCATCATACTCCCAAAGCTGGATTATTGTAACTCTCTCCTCCTAGGCCTTCCAGCATGTACCATCAAACCACTTCAGATGGTCCTGAACGCCTCTGCAAGAATTCTATCAAATGCCAAAAAGAGAGATCATATCACCCCAATTCTCCACCATCTCCACTGGCTTCCAATTAAATACAGGATCCAGTTCAAGTCTTTAATGATGATACATAAGGCCTTACACAACATCGCACCTCTCTCAACCTAACATTCCAAATTCAATTACACACATCTGTGAAACCAACCAGAAGCGCCTATCAGAACAGACTAATCACACAACCTATGAAATCCGTTCTGAGGAAACGTGCATTATCCACAGCAGGCCCTTCACTTTGGAACTCGCTCCCTCCAGACCTTCGTTTAGAACCATGCCACTCTACATTTAAAGGGAAACTTAAGACTTGGCTTTTCAAACAAGCTTTCCCCTAGAGCCAAGAACACGAAGAAAAGTCTTTTCAAGCCCACAACGAGTTATTCAGATCTATTTTTTTCTTCCTTTGTTAATCAGAAATTTACACATGCTGACTTCAATGTAAAACTTATTACTTTGTTTTTGTTCAATGTAAAACTTCTTTTATTCTGTTCTATGTAAACCGCTATTTGTAGCGATAGTTACTGTTCTTTGTGAACCGGGGTGATATGTATATTATACAGGAACCTCCGGTATATAAATTAATTTAAATAAATAAATAAATAAACTGCTTTGAAAGTTGCCCTCTTAATCCACGATTATATTTATTCCAAATACAAAAATACTGTGTATAGTAATTACATTGAAAGGAAGATGACGGATTGAACAAGCCCTCCAGAAATCTTCTTGGCCAAACAAAATTAACTTTGATTCGCTTTGTAGCATGCTTAGTTATGTGTCAGAACTCGCCGACGGAAAATAATTGCTAATTCTTATCCTATCTCGCCTTAAGGCTTTGGAATGCCCCACCATCAACTACAATCACAGAGGATTAAAAGACAGATGAGTGATGAGTGTTTTACTGTCTAAAACAACATGAGTAACATTTCTGCACGGTAAATGAAAAACTGCAGTTCAACTACCTATTCAATGCAATAAATAGCTGAAATAAATATCTGACCTACAGCAAGGTCTATTCCCTGACTGACATCCCAACTGTCTTTCTCTGGACTGCTTTTAAAAAATGGTTGATTACACCACAGTTAAAACTGAGTCCATCAAAAATTCATGACCTGAGAACTGAGCACCATCGAACTCATTTTACTATTTGCAGTCTGGTCCTGTGATTGCCATTTAAATTAAGGCTGGAGAATTGCACTGGATAAATATAAACATTTTGCCAATATTTCTGCATTTATCAGCCCTTAAGCACGAAAGCTTGTTTAACTTAACAGATCGATGAACAAGGAGGAAATGATAAAACTGGGACACCCCGCTCTTTGGAGAACCAAAAATCAATAGACTGTATTGTGGCTTGCTCAAGAAAACCGGCAGTGCAATTTCTCCAGTCCTTGGTTTCCCACCGTTGGCCTCCTCTATTCACTGAACCTGGTTTATCAAGGATTAAATGGTTAGGGCATCCCAACAGAGAGGTTCCATTAAAAGCAAACATAGTCCATATTGCCTATATGTAAAAAATCACCAAAGCTAATGATTTCCGAATTATCCCAAACAACTGAAAAGCAGGTTGCTAATACAAACAAAAACCACACTTTGAAATGTCTCTATGCCAATGCCAGAAGTCTAAGAAGTAAGATGGGGAGAGTTAGAGTGTATAGCAGCAAATGATGAGATTGACATAATTGGCATCACAGAGACTTGGTGGAAGAAGGATAACCAATGGGACAGTGCTATATCAGGGTACAAATTATATCGCAATGATAGGGAGGATCAACTTGGTGGGGGTGTGGCACTTTATGTCCAGGAGAGTATAGAGTCCAACAGGATAAAGATCATACAAGAGAGTAAATGCTCAGTAGAATCTATATGGGTAGAAATCCCATGTGTATTGGGTAAGAGTTTAGTGATAGGAGTATACTACAGTCCACCTGGATAAAATGGTCAGACAGATGATGAAATGCTAAGAGAAATCAGGGAAGCTAACCAATTTGGCAGTGCAATAATAATGGGAGATTTCAATTACCCCAATATTGACTGGGTAAATGTGACATCAGGACTAGGTAGAGACGTAAAGTTCCTGGGTGTAATAAATGACTGCTTCATGGAGCAATTGGTTCAGGAACCAACAAGAGAGGGAGCTATTTTAGATTTAATTCTTAGTGGAATGCAGGATTTGGAGAGAGAGGTAACGGTGGTGGGCCACTTGGCAATAGCGATCATAACATGATCAGATTTGAACTAATAACTGGAAGGGGGACAATAAGTAAATCTGCAGCTCTAACACTAAACTTTCAAAAGAGAAACTTTGATAAAATGAGGAAAATAGTTAGAAAAAACTGAAAGGTGCAGCTCCAAAGGTTAAAAGTGTTCAACAAGATTGGACATTGTTTAAAAATACAATCCTGGAGGAGGGAGAGGAGAAAAGACCTACTTGGGGTGAGGTTTCCGGCCCCGTTGCCCTGCTCCACCTTCTTGACGTCATCCACTGCGACTACTCTTTGCCTACAAAAACGCCGCTGCCGCGGTAGTTACTGAGGAGGGAGAGGAGAAAAGACCTACTTGGGGTGAGGTTTCCGGCCCCGTTGCCCTGCTCCACCTTCTTGACGTCATCCACTGCGACTACTCTTTGCCTACAAAAACGCCGCTGCCGCGGTAGTTACTGAGGAGGGAGAGGAGAAAAGACCTACTTGGGGTGAGGTTTCCGGCCCCGTTGCCCTGCTCCACCTTCTTGACGTCATCCACTGCGACTACTCTTTGCCTACAAAAACGCCGCTGCCGCGGTAGTTACTGAGGAGGGAGAGGAGAAAAGACCTACTTGGGGTGAGGTTTCCGGCCCCGTTGCCCTGCTCCACCTTCTTGACGTCATCCACTGCGACTACTCTTTGCCTACAAAAACGCCCCTACCGCGGCGCGGAGCGTCCGCCGGCGCGACGTCGAAGCCGCGCGCCGTCAAAGGGGCGCGCGACTTATTTTGCGACTTGCTTTCGACGGCTGTAGACGAAGGAGAATATATTGATATCTGTGAACAGGTCTGGATCTCTCCTATACCTCCCGGAGGACCAAGAGATTCCTAGAAGGAAGTTTGTGTGGTAAGAACCCTCTCTCTTAAATTGACTATTTAGTATGCCACATACTAAGCGAAAGGGGCGATTGCGGGTTGATCCCTCTGTATCTGCGCAATCTCACCCCTCTCAGCAAGTGATTGAGGGTTTTTTCTCACCTATAGCAGTATCAACACCGGGAGCTGGGTCCGTTGAAGGATTAGGGTTGGAGCAAAACCTTACCCTTCTGGACATGCAGACGTCTCTAAGCCCCGGAGCACCTCAAAAGCCTTCACACCCAACCCAGAGTCACTTCCAAGGTTTAACTCATGAGAAGCAGAGAGAATCATGCAGTCTCATGAGTGCAGAGGAGAAGCCTGGGAGTGTTACTAGTGGGGGAAATATAATATCGGATAGGTGTGAGGGGAACCTGACAACAGAAATCCCACAGATTTCACAAGTTTGTCAGGAAGGAGTGGTGACATCAAATCTCATTTTGGAAAAACTAATACAACCAGAAGTAATCACACTGGACTCCATATGGAAGGCCCTAATGACAATGGAAAATTCTATTACATTATTAACTAAATCTATAAATGTTTCTAATAACAAAGTTAATGATTTAAATGTTGTAATTAACACTCATGAGATAAAAATGAATGAGATGTCTGTTCAATTATCAGCTATGAAAGATATACAAGTTAACTTGATAAAATCTGATGAGGTAATGAAGAGAAATTATGAAAGGATTGAGAATAGGATGAGATATTTAAACTTAAGAATTGTGAATTTTCCAAGTATGAAATTAATCTCATCAAAAGAATTACTTAAAAAATACATGGTTAATGTCCTTTTGATTCCATCAGATAAAATACCAACTTTCTCAAGAATATATTTTATACCAAACGTAGGAGAAAGAAAAGAAGTCAAAACACCTGATGTTAATATAGAAACAGAGTTAACAGCCTATTTGGAGGCACCCTCGGAAGAACAAATAGATTTTAGGGGGACATTACTTGTATCCTTCATAAATGAAATGGATAGAGACATGATCTTGAAAGTATTTCTTCAGAATCGTGAGAAAAAGTTTTATGATCAAAAGATATGGATCTACCCAGATCTTATGAGGGATACCCAAATGAGGAGGAAAAGATTTGTAGAAATGTCACAAGAGGCAAAAACATTGGGGATTCAAATATTGATTAAATATCCGTGTAAATGTATGTTTACATACAAGAATAACAAATACATTTATTATGAGCCGGTACATCTGAGAGAATTTATAAATAAATGTAAGAATGAGATTAATGACACCCAAGTTAAATGAGATGCATATATAATTAGGATATCTGCTTACAACTTCCTATAAATTGAAATAATAATGTCTTATTTTTATGCTCATGTTAAATTTTTTGGGTCCTTGTTTGCCTTTAAATTTATACAGAAGAATGGCTTGTATAGAAAGCTAAGAAATTCTTTTGAAAAAAAAAAAAAATACAATCCTAGAGGCACAGTCCATATGTATTCCACGCTTTAAGAAAGATGGAAGGAAGGCAAAACAATTACCGTCATGGTTAGGTGAGGTGAAAGAGGCTATTTTAGCCAAAAAAAATCCTTCAAAAATTGGAAGAAGATTCCATCTGAAGAAAATAGGATAAAACATAAGCATTGTCAAGTGTAAAACATCGATAAGACAGGCAGAGAGAATTTGAAACATTGATTCAAATTGATACATTACAGGAGGACCTTGCAAGACTGGAAGATTGGGCATCCAAATGGCAGATGAAATTTAATGTGGACAAGTGCAAGGTGTTGCATATAGGGAAAAATAACCTATGCTATAATTACACAATGTTAGGTCCCATATTAGGAGCTACCACCCAGGAAAAAGATCTAGGCATCATAGTGGATAATACTTTAAAATCGTCGGCTCAGTGTGCTGCGGCAGTCAAAATAGCAAACAGAATGTTAGGAATTATTAGGAAGGGAATGGTGAATAAAACGGAAAATGTCATAATGCCTCTGTATCGCTCCATGGTGAGACCACACCTTGAATACTGTGTACAATTCTGGTCGCCGCATCTCAAAAAAGATATAGTTGTGATGGAGAAGGTACAGAGAAAGGCAACCAAAATGATAAAGGGGATGGAACAGCTCCCCTATGAGGAAAGACTAAAGAGGTTAGGACTGTTCAGCTTGGAGAAGAGACGGCTGAGGGGGGATATATAGAGGTCTTTAAGATCATGAGAGGTCTTGAACGAGTAGATGTGAATCGGTTATTTACACTTTCGACTAATAGAAGGACTAGGGGGCATTCCATGAAGTTAGCAAGTAGCACATTTAAGACTAATTGGAGAAAATTATTTTTCACTCAACGCACAAAAAAGCTCTGGAATTTGTTGCCAGAGGATGTGGTTAGTGCAGTTAGTGTAGCTGGGTTAAAAAAAGGTTTGGATAAGTTCTTGGAGGAGAAGTCCATTAATGGCTATTAATCAAAGTTTACTTAGGGAATAGCCACTGCTATTAATTGCATCAGTAGCATGGGATCTTCTTAGTGTTTGGGTAATTGTCAGGTTCTTGGGGCCTGGTTTGGCCTCTGTTGGAAACAGGATGCTGGACTTGATGGACCCCTTGGTCTGACTCAGCATGGCAATTTCTTATGTTCTATTTCAAACACAGGAACGCTAAGTAACTTGTTCCTCTTCAAGATCATATCGTGATTGGTAGCAAAGGGAGAAGAACAATCAAAAGACAACGTTTTATCCATAATCTCTAGATACAGGGAATGGGAATTAGTAATTTTGGTCTACTCTATTATTTAAGAATGCTTTATGGGGGTAATTTTGAAACATGGTTATAAGAACGTAAATGTGCTTTTTGAAAATTACCCTGGAGTTTGTACGTGTAAAATCTGCAGTGAAACGAGTTTGCAGAGAGGTATTCCCAAAAGCAGAACTGGGGCAGGGAAATCATTTACGAGTGTACCTTTGATTTTCAAACATTCAAACTCAAAATGTTCTCCTATACATTTATATCTGATCTCTAGCTGATGAAAATGTGAGCACCTATGCCATGCTAAAGCATGTGGATTCCTTCTACCCTTCAAAGTGAATTTATTTACACTAGAGCTGTAATAAAATTGTCCTTCCTGGTTTTAAACAATATTAAGGCAAAACATTACGTTTTCTAGGAAATCATTTGCTAGCATTAAAATAGTCTTAGCACGAAAGGTATAAAAATACCTGAATCTCTAGTAATGTATTAACTTCATAACTTTTACTGTTCAATACTATTTATGCTAAACAAACAACTTATAAAATTCATTCTGTGGAATTTCAAACAGAGAGAGAGAAAAAAAAATCTCCTTTTCATCAGGAAAGATGAACAGAATTGATGCATTCCATTCACAGGAAATGGACATAAATAACCCCCCTCCCCCCTCTACACACACACGCTCACAGTTTTGTTACTTTGCTCCATGCTCAAGAATATTCTTGAAGATGAGAAATGTTGGGTACTGTAGCACTGCCAGCCTTCATTCTATCCACAACTGTCTATGATCCAATGAAAGCAGAACCTCCAATAGAAACCCTGCAGTCCTCATACGCTCAGCACCGCAGTAATGAGATGCAAGCGCATACTTACACTCCCCACAGAGACCACATTTCCATGCAATCCAAAACTTAAGAGCTCATGCCTTTTGCTGGAATGCGATATAGATTATTTTCAATTTTTCAATTTTAGTATTTTCAAAACCCACAGTATCTCGTTTCTTCTGTATTTTCTTTATGGTTGGGCTCGCCTTTCTGGAAAACTGTACATCTGGTGAAGGGTCCGAAACAGAATTCCCAACAACTGAGTTATCAGTCACTGAGTTATATAGAATTGTATGGGGTTTTCCTAAGCAATTGGGTTCCAAGATGTTACCACAATGCACATGCACATTCAGTAAAAGGTAATACACAAACCATAAATATGGGAGTTTGACAGGGTTCCACAAAGAAGGCCTTAACCCTTAAATTTTAGGACTGGTGTGATTTTTGGATCAAAGAGAGTCGTAGATGAATGGAAATGTACGTGAATGTGTGCCTTTTGGAATCAACTTGAGTATGACCCCCCATGATGTCACTCTGACCTCTGTTTCTGACAAATCTTCAAAATCAGAACTTCAATTCAAACTCAGTGCGCTAAAAGGTGAAATTCCAACACGCCCTTACCTATGCCATTGTGGCATTTTGACTTAGGAACCCCTACACACGCAGCAGCCATTCACTCTCTTTCTGCCTGCAGAAAACTTGGCATGCAGTTACTGAAGTGCAGCTTTCATCCCTAAAATGTGCTGTTTTCGGTTTCTACAGGCTGTCAGGACTTTTGAAGCTAAAGAAAAAGGCTGCAGCTTTAATAAGAGACCCAGTAAAAAAAAAAAAAAAAAGATTCTTTCCAAGAGTGTGTTTTAGGCTTTTAAGTGACGAGGCCATGCTGTAATTTGAGAGCAGACAGATCCAGAGGATATCCTTAGCCTGGAGAAAGGGGCTTTAGATTTCCAGCCCAGATGTGGAAGCAGGGCAGCAGCTCGCAGTACCAGAGGCAGGCAGGCAAGGCTATCTGATTGCAGAGCTCCTCTTCCTCCGCTGCACTCTCTGCAGGACTGGGAAGGAGAACAGAGCGGCGCGCGCTGCTTCCTCGTGTCTGTGCGCGAGAGGGCGAGGACCCTGGGCTCTCGGCGGCGCTGAGCTTCTCAATTAAGACTTTTGCAGCGGGATCGCCCCTTTGCTGACTCGGCTTGGGGTCTTGGGGACGCGGGATTGTTCGTTAGGCGGCCCCTTGCAAGATCTCAAATGAAGCAGATTTGGAATCTGAAGATCGGATGAAGGCGCCACCGCGGAGTTGCTGCCTGCGCACCACGGGGGTCGTCGCTTAAGGTCTTCCCGGGGCTCCTGAACGTCTCCGAAGACCGGAAGCTTTCCGCCTAGCTCGCCGCCGCGACCTTTCTTCGGACAAGCCACCCGCGATGCAGCCACTTCAGCTACTGTGGCTTGCAGCCTTGTGCAGTTTGTGCCGAGCTTTCTACGAAGGTCCCCTGCAACCGGAGATATCGAACGGCACCTTCCACCACTACTTTGTGCCGGATGGCGATTTCGAGGAAAACGACGAGCCCGAGAAATGCCAGATGCTGTTCAAGGTGACCAATAACAAGCAGTGCCCCCTGGGAGAAAGTCAGACCCTCTCCCTGAGGGACGAATTCGTCAGCATCAAACGCCAGATCGAGGACGCGGACCGCGTGCTGGAGAGCATCGTGAAGAGCATTTCCTACGACCTGGACGGGGAGGAGAGCTACGGCAAGTACCTGCGGCGGGAGTCCGGTCAGATCGGGGAGGCCTTCACCGGCTCGGACAAGTCCCTGGCGGAGCTGGAGGTGAAGTTCAAGCAGAGCCAGGACGGCGAGCAGCAGCACGAGGAGGAGAAGACCCTGGGCCACGACTTCCTGGACATGATGCTGCACACGCGCGCGGTGCTGAGGGAAACGCTGGACCTCTCCTTCGGCCTGCGGGACAAGCACGAGCTGCTGGCGCTGACCATCCGCAGCCACGGCACCCGGCTGAGCCGGCTCAAGAACGAGTACCTGAAGGCATAACTAGCCGCTGCTGCACAGCCGATCGCAGGAGGGGGGGGGGGGGGGGGGGGGGGGGGGAGACATTGATTGTACGCGAGGCTCTCCGGGCTCCCCCTGGGGCTCCTGGAGAGGAAAGCAAAAAACTTCACCATGCACCTGGGACCTGAACTTAAAAGTGATCAAACTAAAACTAAATATCTCCATGGCACTTCGCGGCAAGTCCTGCCTGCTTGAAGGCAGAGAGAGCACCCTTTCAGTCAGGCCCCGTGCAGAGAAGTTTCTTTTCAGTATTTAAATCTCCATGCAACAGATCAACATTTTGGTTTGATTCTCGGATCCTTGCAAACCTGTCACCTTGCTGAATATATTGCTGTCACCAATAGCGATTTGCACCCATCTATAGCTGATGACGCGCTTTCCCTTTCCATATCTTCTCCAGGGCTATATTTATTGGGCAGGAGCTTGCATGCCTTCTAAAGGCTGCTGTTTGTAAATTGTACATATATATATGTTGCATTTGTTCGTATACACAATCTAACATCGTAGAGATGTTGCACATTAAAGGAGACCCATATTTAAAAAGCTGTAGAAGTTCTATCTCGAATCTTTGCTCCCAATCCTATTGCTAGGGGCAGAGGATTCTCCAAACTTTAGGTCTCCTGTTTGCCTGTCTCCACAAGAAAGAGTTATATTAGACTTAAGTTATCTTTTATTATTTTAGTTTCACATTTTTTCTCTCACTTATTCACATGTATGGATCTCTTGTAAAAGCTTAATTTCTCATTTTTCCTGCAACATGATTATACATTTTGCTTAATTAATTTACATTAAGAGCGGTGATTTTTATATCTGCTTGACAGACGAATTATATATTAGCAAACAGCAGTATTCCTTTTTCCATGGGTTTCTGGGGTGGGGGGGTGGATTTAAGTGCCCACCCACATCAGCTCTCAGATCCACAAGGGCCTCGACCTGATGAAGGGAATGACCTGTGCCAGGACACTCGATTTCTGCTGCTGCTGCTGTACCCTTGCTAGCATGAGTGATGTTTCTAATGCTTCAGCCACAGGCAATGGCGGAAAGTGCAGGGAGGTCTCTGCCAGATGATTTATGCTAACTGTACCTTGTCTGACGGGCGGCCTGTATTCCAGTGCCTTTCCTACAGGTCCTGAGGGCAGAATCAATCATTTTATGGGTAAGGAGACATGGCCCCTGTGCACACATGTCATATGTAAGGTACAGTTCTAGTTATCTGAGAGTCCTCTTATTTTTTAAATAATAAATATCTGAAGTCAAAAGCAGTTTTTTTTTCAATTCCATTTGGCTTTTTTTTTCTGTTTTGTTTAAATCTTGAATTATTTTTCTTTTCAGACTTTTCTTCTTCTTTTTCCACCAGTGCTAGTGGTTAGAGCCTTAATAAAATGAGCGCATCAGTTCAGTCAACTCAAGAAAATACAGATAAAAGAGAGAAAGGTCCCCTTTGTGGCTAAATTTCTCTCTCTGAATATGGACCGTTGACTAAAATTGTCTAAGTCTGCATAGATCTCTGCACAACTGCTGGCCAGTGGCACATTCTCTGAGAACTGCTGGTTTGCATGCACGGTTCAGCTTTTGAAACCCATGCTACAAGCTCATCACAAAAATACTGACCTAGACACAAACATTTTTCCATATAAAACTAATGGGTAGCTAGTCACCATGTCAGCACTGCACTGATATTTACAAAAGGAATCTTCAACATCTCTTACTGATAAAAAAAAAAAAAAATTCAGTTTTTACGTAATGTACAAGATTAATGGGCCTCGATTCCAGGAAATTCAGAAGAAGGACGCAAAAAATAAATCCTTCAAAGGAGAAAAACCTTCGTAGGACAGAGACAAACATTCCTAAAGCAGATCCAGATATTTTTCTGAAAGCACAAGAAAAATACAGCAGGACAAATATGCCCAGAATTTCAGGCATTTTCCCAGCTCAGGAATCCTGTACAGATGAGGCCGATGTGATGCCAGGTGATGGTCAGGCATTAGGATTACCAATTTTTCCACAGACCCTGACCGGACACTTGAGGACTGGGATGATGGCCCATCACTTTCTGATATTAGCATAAATTTGCATAGATTTGGCCCCCTGCTCCTGTCTCCTCTCTTTTCCCTCCAGCTGCCCCTCATCTCTCTCCCTCCTATTTCCTGTGCTCTCCCTTCTTCTCTTTTCCTGCCTCCTCCTAGCCTGTACCTCTTCTCTCTCCTCATTTTCAGTGCCCATCTGTCTCTTTCCATCCTCAGCCTGTGCCCCTACTTTCTCTTCCTCCAACATCATCTGTGCCCTATTAACTCTCTCCCTCCTCCATCCCCCAGTGTCATCGTCTGTGTTTCTGCCCCTCTAGCCTCTGTGTCCTCCTCTCTCCCTCCTTCATTCCATGTTCCCTCTCTCACCCCTTCCTTCCGTGTGTCTCCTCTAGTGTTTTCATCCAGCTTGTGCAGCTCCCTCTCTATCTCCCCCTCCTGTCTTTTTTGCCTCCTCTGTGCCTCTTTCTCTCCTCTGATGCACTTTTGAGATAAGCAGGAAGTGCTACTAGAGCAGCCCAGAGGAGGAAGAGATTGAGCTGTGTTCCCACCCCCTCTCCCCTCGGCAGCCAATCACAGAAGAGAGAGGAGGTGGGGAAAGAGCTGCTGAGCACCTGTTAAGGAGAGTGAGCTCAGGCGAGGTCCCACCCCCACTCCCCACAGCAGCCAATCACAGAAGAGAGAGGAGGTGGGGGAAGAGCCGCTGAGCACCTGCTAAGGAGAGTGAGCTCAGGCGAGGTCCCACCCCCACAGCAGCCAATCATAGAGAGGAGGTGGGGGAAGAGCTGCTGAGCACCTGCTAAGGAGAGTGAGCTCAGGCGAGGTCCCACCCCCACTCCCCACAGCAGCCAATCATAGAGAGAGGAGGTGGGGGAAGAGCCGCCGAGCACCTGCTAAGGAGAGTGAGCTCAGGCTAGGTCCCACCCCCACTCCCCACAGCAGCCAATCACAACACAGGGAGAGGAGATACACAGCAGGGCTGCCACTCCACTCTCGAGCTGCTCATTCTGCCTTAGCTCCCTCCCCGTCTGTAAACGGGGCCGTAGGGGAAAGGAGCTGTTTACCGCAGTAGCGAGATTTTTAGTATCTGGTCAGTACTTCTGACCGGACACTGAATATGTCAACAGAAAAATCGGACTGTCCGGTTCAAAACCGGGCAGCTGGCAACCCCATCAGGCATTAGTTGGAGCATCTTCTTGGAGAAGAAATGACTGAGAAGAGGATATGATGGGGGTGGAACAGATAAATAGTGAACATTGCTATTACTGCTGCTTAACATTTCTAAAGCATTACTTGATGTACGTTTCAATGTATAAACAACAAATAGAAGACGGTCCCTTCTCAACAGAGCTTACAGTCCCATCAAGACAAACATACAGATATTTACCTTATCAAACAGTACTAGTACCAGGGGACAGTGCATGAAACTAACTGGTAGCAGATTCCAAAAGACTAGAGGAAGTATGTATCTAACCAACACACAATAAAGCTGTAGAAATTGTTGCTGGAGGACGTAGTCAAGGCATCTAGCACAGTTGGCTTTGAATAAGATTTGGATATTAAGTTCCTGGAAGAAAAGTCCACAAATGATTATTAGCCAGTGGGAAAACTGCTGTTTAGCCCTGGGAGTGTGGATCTGCCTGGTAATCCCCAGTAATCTGGACTGGCCTCTGTTGCAGACAGGATGCTGGGCTCCATGGACCCTTAAGAACATAAGAACATGCCATACTGGGTCAGACCAAGGGTCCATCGAGCCCAGCATCCCGTTTCCAACAGTGGCCAAACCAGGCCACAAGAACCTGGCAAGGACCCAAAAACTAAGCCTCACCCAGCATGACCCACGTTTCCTATTCTTATGCTCAGTTCCTTAGTCACATGTTGCACTCTGTTAAAAGTAATGAAGTCCCTACAGTGCGTTCACATCACACAAAGCCCAACTAACTTTTCAGAAAGGCAATCCCTGTGGATCATAGGACGAGACATCTCACGGCTCTTACTGACTGCTTCCCATCGGAAGTCACCTGGCAATGGCACACTGTTCCTTTAGAACACGCATAGCTCCATCTGCTCTCCCTCCTAGCTTATGATTTAAGGGCTGGGTTTCCCAGGACCTGAAGTAAGGCAGAAGGTGGTGAAAGGAAGAGCCTATCCCCAAAACAACCCTCATTCTCTCGCTCTTTTTCATACCCTGAACTCTTTCAGCAGGAGGAAAGCAGAAAGGCAGAAGAGGAGGAGGTGAGGCAATTACAGGGATAACGAGACCCGGGGTGGGAAGGAGGAAGGAGGTGAGAGAATGAGAGGGGGAGGGGTGGAAGTGTTAAAGGTAGGGAAACGGGTAAGAAGGCAATGGAAGAAGGAAGGTATGGGGAAGCAGAGAGGAAGAATGTACCAGGGAAAGACAGTGAGAAAGGCGGAGGAGATGGAAGCAGTGAGGGGGGAAATGAAGATGAAAGCTATGGGATGGAAAAGAGGGAGGCAGCTGAGTAAATGGGAATTTAATAAAAGAGAGAAACGGAAAAAATACAGAACAGTGACATGAAAAAGAAAGATGGATAAAGCAATGGAAGAGGAGGTCGAAGTGGGATGTGGAAACGATTGCCTTGAAATGTATAAAACCCAGAGAGGGCGGTTCTGCACCGTGGCTGCTTCTTTCGCTCACCTGCCTCCTGCTGAAACGTAAGGAATTCTCGTAACCTCCTCACGCAGACTCTTCCAGTGCGTTCTGTGGTCGGGGGGCTGTGGTTGCTGAGTACTGAGGGCAGAGGCCCTGGAAGGACCGTCCTATGTGTTGGGGAAATATCGGCACGACCTATAACTACATATGGGCAGATTTTTAAATCTGCCCCCTTTTCTCAAGCCATTGATGCCACAGACAGCTAACACAGCTCATAACCCAGGACCCGGGAGCCTCTGCACTAAACTTAGCTTGCCAGTTTAGCATTTTGTCCACTATCAGCCTGATATTCGAAAGGTCTAAGAACATAAAACTTTAAGGCTTTTTAAATTTTAATCTAAGATGTGACTTTTCTCTTTTTTTTTCTGGGCTGAGGATCTAAATGTAGGCACAAGACATGTACACAAGACACCTACATTTAAATGCCTCAAAAGTGGACGAGGCTAAGGGCAGGCACAGGTCTGGGGGAGACAGCTAAGCAGCCAGGACTGATTTTTAGCACCAAACGTGGGCTGCCAAATCATTCCTCAATCTAGCCAGTCATCATCCCCCTCCCACCTGCCATGCAAAAAATTAAATTGTGGGGACCACAACCCCAAGGATCCCCTTTGTAGCCTGGCCAAATTTTAAATAACTAGGACGCCCAAGGGTGCCCCTCCATTCCCACCCACAGACTCCTGCCTGGCTACCCCCCAAAGCTAAGCTGGGGAGGCGCACTCTCACAGTCCTCCTGGCTTGTCTCCCCGGTGCTCTGATAGCACCAACTGTAGATGCTAAGCCATCTTTCAGCGAAAGGCCTGGATCTTGCAGGACCTTTCACAGATGCCCCTTTTGATATTCTGGATCTCTGATACGTTTGGCAGTCCTGTAAGTGATTTCAAGGCTGGTTGCATCTGCCACAATTCATTCTCAACTATGCTTCCTGACCGTCAGGGCCTCTTCGAGTGGGGGGGGGGGGGGGGGGGGTTTCGTCATGAGAGAGCACCTTTGAGTTTTTAATATTAAATTCCAGAATCTTGCTTAAGGGTTACAAGAAGCACAATAAGGTCAGGCAGTGTGTGGTCGTGCAGCAGCCTCCGCGGCACCTTCTGTAGACTCCAGTGCCTTTTCCAGCTCCTCAGTTCTTCACTCGTTGCCCCTTTCCCCTCCAGCCGCTCACAAGACATCAGACGCGCCATGGTTAACTTTCTTTCTCTCCTGGGGACCCAGCAGCTCTCCTGCTTCCTTCTGCACTGGCCAGCAGTGGCCCTAGCCAGGCTTACCTTTGTACACTTTTGAAGGAAGGAGGTGGAGCCAAGAGGAAAAGAGCACTGAGCATGCTCAGTTTAGCTCGTTCACACTGCTTCCCGTTCTCACACTACTTAGCACTGAGCCAGTACAGGTTTTGTATCACCATGCATGCTAGTACCGTGCACACAACATGGAGGAACTGTTAATGTGCGACCTGTTAAGGGGCATTTTAGCGTGCATATTATTTTAGTGACATTCAAGTTAAAATCCGTTTAGCATGAGCACTGGTGCATAGGCCCCATGGTCTCAAACCATTGCACTATTGCTGAATGAGCAAAATAATGCTTTAAATCTGAGAAACAGAAGCATGTGGATTTTACATTTGCAAAGACATACTACGAAACCCCTGTGGGTATGTTCAGGTAGTTTGTTTTCATTTTGCGTTTTGGGCTTCACTCAATAATGATTTTTCCATCAGAGTGGGAAAAATCCTTTTTTTGAATAAAGCCCATTGTGCATTTCTTCAACACAGTCACCCTGACTGCTCAGGGACTGATTCATCCGTTTAGAAACAGGAAAGGAGGTGATGGTAGGCAGCTGCTGAGGACAGGCAGGCAAATATATTGTAAGGGGGCCAGCCCGGTGACAAATGCTGTGCACGTCTATCTGGGTCACTCCTTATGTTCAATGTATCACCAACGCATGCCCATGCTCAGGGTCCCTGGTTCCATTGCTGGGCCAGGACTCTGCCTCCCGAGTCAGCAGGCGCTGTGGAGGCCTACCGGCGACTGGATGAAGTGCTCAGGAGCCCTGATGCGTGGCCCCCAGCTGAGGACTGACGGCTGCAAAGACTGAGCTCAGTACAGTGGAACGGAGGGAGAGGTATAAAACAAGGGAAAAGGTAGCCAGCATGCAAAGGCTCAGGACATCAGCCACCTGACCTGATGCTTAATAAAGAATTAAGAATCCGTGGTGTTTACCGGTTCTTTTTTCTTGGTTGCTTCTGCAATATTGGACCGGTTTCCAGTGTGTTTTCTTGGACTTTTCATGACATCAGCATGCCAGAATGCTCTGACTGTGCTGGAAGCCCAAAAGAGGAGGAGAAAACTGTCGAAGTACAAAAGAAAAAAAAAAATCTTGTAAGGTCTCCTGAGTCTGGAAAAAAGGCTTTTCAGGAGCATGAACAGAGTGATAACGTGCGTTTAAAGAGAGATTTTATGCAAACCCCCTGCCAAGACAGGAAATGCATAATCTACTTCATTACAATATGCATAAGGTTTATTATCTCTTTCTGGACATTCACATTCATATTTCTGGTAGCATCAGCACCCTATGGAAATGGGCTGAGGAGAGGACTCACATTGAGCCTGCTCGAGAAGCAGTGTCAGCGCAATCCAAGGACAAGAAGCCAAAAATGCTTGCCCACGCTTCAATCACTACTCTGCCTCACATGTACACGCTGGAAATTATTTATGCAGCCAAGCTCCAAAAAGCATAATGGGGAAAAAAAAACCTGGCAGACGAGACACCTATAGAAAATGCCTGGTTAGAGTCCAAAAGGTCCACCGCAATGAGTAAGCAAGGTCCAAAGCACGATGAACGACAGTCTTGAACTGAAAACACGCTTCCAACCCCTTCTGATCAAACTTTTCCTACGTCTGCAGCTTGGATTCCTCAAATGGCAAACCCTGGCCGCCATCTTCTTTCTCCAATGAAGCTGCATCTCAGTTTTCCAGTAATAAGATGGCCCAACAACCCAGAAGGGCTTAAACCGTCACGGAAGAAAAATATACACAACAGCCCAGGGCTCAAACAGTCTCATGACACCACTTGCACACCATGCACCTTCAGGACCAGATCCTTTCCCCTTTATCAGCTCCCTCCCTCCTCAACTCTATTTCCCCAACCAGGCACATTGAAATCCATATTCGGTTGCTGCGCAGCTCAGCTAGTTAGCTTGATAAAAACTTATCCGGCTATGTAGCCTATATAATTCAGCAGCGCGGATACATTTTTCTGGCTAACTAACGGGCCGATGCAGTAAAACCCGCGGGAGAGCCGGCCCGTAAGACAGGTGTGTAGGCTGACCAGAGTTAGCTGGATAACTTACTTCGGCTAACTCAGCTCTTCCCGGTTACACCCCTGGAGCGCTCCTGACTTATCTGCCCAAACTGCAGCTGAATAAGTGCCCAAATATTAATTTATCCAGATAACTTCTGAATTATCCTACTAAAATGTTTCTGAACATTGACCTCAGAGGTTGTGTAGTGAGCAAAGACCTCGCTGACCTTGGCAGGACAAAAGGGGGAGGAAAGCCTCCGGTGCACTCCAGCGAGTGAAATCAGTTTTGCAGCAGACCACAAGGGCCGCGCTAGAAAAACGAACGCGATCATTGCTACTTTTCTGAAGCAGAGGAGGGATGAAGGAAGGGACTTAGCGTCCGGGCCAACAAGGGGCAACTATTATCAGCGACATAGAAAGAAGGTGGGACCCCATGAAATTCTAGAAACCGTAGAGACATCGCTAACGGACAGAAGTGTTCTGCTTTCACAGCAGAATGATCTCCCTATTGCATCACATTTTACATTTTTATACTGCCTTACGTCATAAACATGAACCAAAACAGTTCTGGTTTGGCGTGCTGCACTTCTGCGCTCCTTGCCCCATTCTCTTTTTTTTATGGCTTGAGCCTTCCACTCCTGGGGCCTGATATTCAAGCGCGTTCAGCGCTCGATACCTGGATAAGTAGGACTTATCCGGTGATCTAGTGGGCCGCTGAAATATCTGGCTCACTAGATATGGCCAAGTCCAAAAGCAAAGCGCGTCAAGCAGCATTGTCTGAATTTTCAAGATGGCTCCTCACCCAATAAAAATGTTGCTTTGTTAATATATAAGGCTTGGGGGTAACCTGCATGGAGCGGCAGTTACTACCCTTAACAGAAACATGGGGGTAACCTGCACGGAGCGGCGGTTACTACCCTTAACAGAAACATGAGGGTAACCTGCACAGAGCGGCAGTTACTACCATAGGAAACTTGCTGGGCAGATTAGATAGACCATGTTGTCTTTTTCTTAGCTGGATATAACTTATCCGACGAAATAGTGTTTATACGCAGATATTTATGTTGCACGTGTGCTTTAACTGTTTGTATGTATCTGTGATTTGTGTGTTTGTGTATGCTGGGAGCCAGGGAATCGAGAAAATTGCAGGAAGCACGTGGTCCTAGCCAGTGTTAAGTTAGCAATCCTACCCATCCCACGAGGATCTCATCGATCAATCACTAACGGGTCAATGAGACTTTATGACATCACAAACCCTTGTGTAGCAAGCCCAAACAGGTGGGGCACTAGCTAGCCATGCAAAATGCTCTACCATTTTATAGAGAGAGAGATGTTTAATATACAGATGGTAAAATGTTGCAATACTATAAAACAGATTTTGTATTTAATGTTTACACTTATTTACTTTTCCATTTAATCTTATAAAGATCAGATTTGGTTTGGGCTATTTCCATCCTCGTGAATAGGCAGCAGAGGCTGCTGGTCTACATTACAGATCCTGTATTGTCATACTACCAAATTCTGTCCATCTGGCAAAATCCCAGTTTTCAGAAAAATATGCCAAATATATGACAGGCTTACAAGCAATTCAATTAATTTATTAGTTGGCCAAGGCAGATTTTGGCAGTGTTACTAAGCAGGAAAGCAGGAAATGAACTGGGAAATTTATCAACAGAAACAAAACTTGCAAACAACCAAAACTCTTTGATCTGTGAACAAAGGCTTGCAGTGCCTCTACCAGAGGTGGAAGAGGGAGTGGGTGCAGAACATGCATAATAAGGACATTAAGGGGATATTCACGCAGCATTAGGGAAGCTTCCCAGTTGCATCTCGAACCAAACATCTGGTTGGGGGTTTTTATTTCGTGTGGTTGGTTGATCTGTTTCTGTTTCACAAGGACATGGTTCAGCCCAGGCAAAACTCCAAACTATCATTATTATTATATGTGGCTGCACAGGCGTCTCTGCACCTTCCCTTCCAGAAAGCAGCAAAACTAATGTTAATCCACCTGTTCAGTCTTATTCCTTGTTCTCTTCCTCTGTTGTGGATTTTAGGCCTGGGTTAATTTGTGCAGGTTCGAGTGTTCTTTAACTTTCCAGCAGGCCGGTGCTGAAAGCAGCAGGCTGCTAAAGCACAGGAACCAGGGTCCAAATGCTGCCTGAGGCTCCCTGTGCCATCTTGGGCACCCTCCATGACCTCAGGCATAAGCTACACTTTTTTCCCCATAGACACACAATGGGGAAAAAAAGCCTTAGTAAATCAGGATCTTGGATTATAAACCCTTTGGGGACAGGGAAATCCCCCCTGGTACCTGAGTGTAATCCGCTTTGAACTGGCTGATCAGTCACAAAAGGCGAAATATAAATTTATGATAATAATAATAAAGGATGTCTTAATTTTAACCTGTGTGTAAATTAGTCTTTAGTCTGTACTTTCAATATGCAGGTGTTCTGCAGCACCACGGGCAGGGAAATGAGTGCCAGAGTGTCGGGAGGGGGAATGAGTGTGAGGGGGCCAGACATGTGCTGGGGGGGGGGGGGGGAATGAGTGTCTGGGGGCCACACATGTGCTGGGGGGGGGGATGAGTGTGAGGCAGTGGGGAGGGGGAACCAGTGTGTGTGGGCCAGCAGTGTGCGTGGGAAGGGAGAACGAGTGTGAGGAGGCCAGACATGTGTGGGGATAAGACATGGGGGGAATGAGTGTGAGGGGACCAGTTGTGTGTGGGAAGGGGGAATGAGTGTGAGGGGGGCCAGATGTGTGTGGGGATAAGACATGGGGGGGTCAGACGTGCTTGGAGGGGGGCTGAATATGAGGAGCTGTTTTGGGGTTTTTTTTATTGTTCACTTTGAAGGAGTTGAGACTGGAGAGGTGGTGCACCAGTCAGCCATATAACTGACCTGCATGGGAAGGGGGGCTGGATAGAAGCCATTACTGGATAATGAATTGGGAGTCTGAAAATGTCCTTCTAGCGCATAGAACAACCTGTGCATGACCTGTAAGTCACATTTTAGGGGACTAAATACTATTGCAAGCCCCTGTCTTTCCTGCATTACCCTCAGAAAGGGGCTTTGTGTGTGGAAATACCTGTACTAGAAGCAGCTTCCGGTGGCGGCACCAGGCCGCGTCGCCGACCTTCCCCCACTTCCGGCTCGGCCCCCAGCGAGGCTCCCTCCGGCCTGGGAGATGGAGTCCCTGCCGCCGGGGCCTGCCCGCTCCGGCAGGGAGAGGAGGGGCAGGGCGCTGACCTTTCCCCCACATCCCGCCCCCGCTATTAATAACAGCGCCGGATGCCGGGAGGCACCCGCTCCGCTCGCCAGCAGCCGCCGCCGCGCCGCTCGCCTGTCCCAGGTAACGCGCAGCCACCGAGCCGGGGCCGCTCCTCCTGCCCGCCCGGGGGGTGGGGGATGGGGTCCGCTCAGCAGCTGCAGAAAGCTCCCGCCTGTCACCTGCCCGCGCTCCCTCCCCTCCTGCCCGCCCGGGGGGTCCGCTCAGCAGCTGCAGAAAGCTCCCGCCTGTCACCTGCCCGCGCTCCCTCCCCTCCTGCTTCCTGAGCTCGATCCGGCAGCGCGCTTTCGGGTTCTGCAGAAAACGCTATTTTCCATTTAAAAGCTATCATTTAAAAAACAAAAAAAAAAGTTTCTTTAAAATGTCTTTCTCTCCAACTTGTTGCTGGCTTTTCTCACTCTTTCTTCTTAATTTTCCCACCTCCCTGCCTTTCTCGCTTCTTCCTCTCCCCATCTCATGGTGGCTCTCTTCCTCTCCATCCTTCTGATCTTTCAGTATCTTTCTTCCCATGGCAGCATGGCCTCTTTCAACCTTCATTCTTCTCACCCATCCCACCTTCCCCAGATTCACTCACCCCTCCGTCCCACCCACTACCACCCCCTCCATCTCTCCTCTTGCCATTCTATCTTCCTCTGGCCACCCTCTTCCCCCATTCCCTCCCCACTACTCCATTTCTCTCCCCCCTCCTCCTCACTACTCCATTTCTCTTACTATTTTTCTTGTGCTCTCTCTCCTCCTTTCCTCCTCGTTCCCTATTCCCAGGTGCTGCCTGCCACACACTGTGCTTTCCCCACAGCGCTTTGTTTATTCTGAGCTCATCAGGGCTGATAGGAGTTGGTGGCAGCTGCAGCAGTGCAGGACACAAGGAAGTGAAACAAAAAAGTGGCCCAGCTTGGGGAGGGTGGGGACAGGCAGAGAGACAACCTGTCTTTCCTTCTAAGTGGTGGCTTGGCCTCTGGGGGGGGGGGGGGGGGGGATTGAGATTAAGTGGCAGTCCAGTTGGGGGAGGGAGGGCTGGTGCAGAGAGAGAGAGAGAGACAGACAAACCAGGGGACTTGCTCCTTTTCTCTGTGTAACTCAGAGCCACAGCTCTGCATGGCACAAAAGGGTTTTGCAGCCATGCTATGCTGATCATCCTTTATTGCAAAACAAAGTGGATGAACAATAAATAAAAGCAAGTTATCACAGATCATCAGTCTCTACAGCTACCAAGTGCTTTCCCTACCAGCAACAGCTTTCACCTTTACCACTTCATAAAAACAT
Organism: Rhinatrema bivittatum; assembly: GCF_901001135.1. Classification (NCBI taxonomy): domain Eukaryota; kingdom Metazoa; phylum Chordata; class Amphibia; order Gymnophiona; family Rhinatrematidae; genus Rhinatrema; species Rhinatrema bivittatum. The sequence continues at coordinate 12,987,257 of NC_042631.1, forward strand.
TGACTATGATGGCAGATAGGCCACATAAGGCAATATTTCCAAACTGGTGTGCCTCAGACCGGATCAGATGTGCCATGGGAAATTCACCACTGCCTGATGCTCAGATCCAGGCCAGGATTTGGATTCTGTTCTCAGCCCCTCCTAGCAACCTGATTCCTTTCTGAGCTCTGTGTGCAATTAATCATGCATGCCTCTTTTTTTTTTTTCTCCCCACTTACAGCATAAGCCCTAGAGTGTTGTAATTAATGGGCAGCTTGCAGGACATGGATAACTGGGGTCTAGTTGTGTGGCACATGCGGTGCACACACAGCACCTCTCATCTTCCGGTGTCTGTCTTATCCCTAGGCTAAGTGAGGCAGGGAGAGCACGCATTGGGCACTGGATGTGACTCAGTGTTGGGAGCAGCCGCAGTGAAGGAGCTCTGGTAGCCATGTGTGGCAGCCTAGGTAACTAACTGAGCCAGCTGCCCACACCATATTGACTTAGCCTGTGCTTGTATCTAGAGGGAACTGGTCAATGTTTGTATCCTGCATTTGCAGTGGGTTCCTGTGTGTCCCTATCTCCCTGGTGGGGCTTTCAGTGCTTCCCTAGCTCTGATTTTGGCCATACAAGTTCTTGCCATGTCCACATTGCAAGCTTTCATGCAGGTTGGTGTGAGCCACACAATTGTTTTGATAATGTAGGTCTGCTTTGGATTGGGAAGCACTGCTATAAGGAAATTTAGTTGTACATTGTTTATTCAGTCTGCTTTATGGGTGTTGATTTTGCTGTTATGTATTTTAAATTGTTATGCTGTGTTTATTTTACAAGAATTTCTTTGCTGTTATGAATGTATCTGCATTTGCTGTGATTCAGAAAAAAAACACGGAAAATCCTCCCCACACACATACAAAATCCAATGCGATGAAATACTCACACTTCCAGATAAATCTGGTAGGGGGTGAAAGTATATTAGGAGGTACAAGGACTTAAGGGAATCCTCTCTTTCTGATTCGTCCCCATTGACGTGATCTCAGATGTTTGCGATACTGGAAACGTCATAGCTATTGACGTCTTATAGATCCATGGCCTTTCAGCCCTGTGCTAGGGAAGTGGGGCGCACAAGTGGAAAACACGTGGCTAACCGCTCACAAATTGCATGGCATGACGGCACGGCGAAAGGTGCTGTGGGTCATTGGGCATGGCATGCAAGAAAGTCCTTGTGGCAGCAAGAGATGTGGAGGAACACTGGAGACACAAAAATGGAGAAATATGACAGCAGAAAAAGTCACAAATTAATGTAGCGTTATAATTCTCATGACTTCCTTAGAGATCCCATGCCTTCTTGAACTCGGATACTGTTTTTGTCTCCACCACCTACAGTGGGAGTTTATTCTACCCTCTCTGTAAAGAAATATTTCCTAAGATTACTCCTGAGTCTACCTCCTTTCAACCTCATTTCATGACCTCTCATTCTAGAGCCTCCTTTTCATTGAAAAAGGCTCCCCTCCTGTGCATGGAAATCTTTCAGATAATTGAATGTCTCCATATCTCGCCTTTCCTCTAGAGTGTGCATACTTAGATCTTTAAGTCTGGACCCCATATGCTTTAGAGTGAAGACCACTGGCCATGTTAGTAGCCCCCTCTGTGCTGACTCCATCCTGCTTATATCCTTTTGAAGGTGCGGTCTCCAGAATTGTGCACAGTATTCCAAGTGAGGTCTCACCAGGGACCTATACAGGGGCAATGTCACCTCCTTTTTCTGCTGACCATTCCTCTCCCTATGCAGCCAAGCAGCTTTCTGGCTTTTACCATCGTTTTATCCATGTTTGGCCACCTTAAGATCATCAGATACGATCGCCCCCAGATCCCACTCTTCCTGTGCTTAGAATTTCACCCCCAGTACTGTATTGTACCTCTCCCTTGGGTTTTTGCAACCTCTGCATTTTATTTTAGCATTAAATCTTAGCTGCCAGAACTTAGACCATTCCTTGAGCTTCACTTCCATCCCTCCTCCTGTTTTCTACTCCTTCCTGGCTGTCCACCCCCTGTTACAGATTTTTTTTTTTTGTATCATTGGCAAAAAGACAAAACTTTCCCAACAATCCTTCCATTATGTCGCTCACAAAAATATTGAAAAGAACAGGTCCAAGGACCAATCCCTGAGACACACAGCTAGTAACAGCCCCCTCCTCAGAGAACTCAATTTACCACTGCCCTTTGTTGCTTCCCACTCAAGCCAGTTTCTAACCCAGTCAAAGTCTTCTGGTCGGAACTGTGTCAAGGGCCTTGCTGAAATCCAAGTACACTACATCTAGTGCTCTCCCTCGATCCAACGCTCTGGTCACTTAATCAAAGAAATCGATCAGATTCGTCTGACGAGACCCACCTCTCAAACTGCAATGCACGATCATCTGTTTTAGAAGTGATTCCATTAAATGCTCACCGCGGAGGTCAGACTAGCAGGCCTGTAGTTCCCAGCCTCCTCCTTACTTCTCCTTTTGTGGAGAGGAGCCGCGTGCGCCTGCCTCCAGCCCTCCAGATCTGGGGAACGGGATTCTTCTCCTTCCTCCCCCACCCTTCTACAGAGGTTATAGGCGGCCACTTCAGGTTGGGAAGCACTTGGGTGCTGCCATCGTCTGACACCCCAGGTGATCCTGAAAGATCTGCAGGGGGGGGGGGGGGTCCCTTGCTGTGTGTAGGGAGGGGGGGGGGGGTCAACCTTTTGGCAGGGACCGGGGCAATAGAAAGAGAGCATTGGCCTCGCTGGTCCATGGCAGGCAACGTGAAGAATACAGATGGTTTTACAGGTTGCTTGGCAGGGCAGTCATACTTCTGGCAAAGTGTGATTAGTGGGGGCGGAAGGAGCCTCTGAAGTCATACAAATTCAGCATGGCTCCCAGTAAAATGTTGCAAGTTGCAAATATTGAATGAAGCTGCGACTGTTTCTTCATTTCATGAGCTAGTGCCACCCAGTGTATTTTGTTTGGGCTGCTTTGGACTCATGATATTTCGGGAGGACTTGGTAGAGTGGATCGAGGATGCTCCTGGCTGCCTGCATTATGCTGTGCACTCGGAAATAATTTTCTGGTTGGATGAAACATTCTTGTCGCTAAGTGTGTCCTATTTCTTTAAAAGCAGCAGGTCATTGGGGCTTTCAGCTTTTCCTGCTCCACAGGGGGAGGAAAAAAGCCATCTTTCACTGTTAAAAAAAAAAAAAAAAAAAAAAAAATTACTGAACTGACAGGCAGTAGCTGGGAGATTTGAAATGCAAAATAATATTCAAGGCTGCTGTGACCCAGCTCCTTTCAGCTGCCAGGAATATGATTATTAAAGGTCCTGCTACTCCCTTTGCATCCCTCTAATCTGGCATTCCATTAAAAGCAGACAATGAACGTTCAGCGCCGAGGCGTGCTGCTAGCCCAGCAGTACTGGTGGAAAAACAGAGAGAAGAATCCCGGACATCGGACATCAGCAGAGTTCTGTATGAGGGCGGCCTTTAATGTGACCATGCATGTAGCCTAACATTTCCAGGCAGAGTTTGATGCCTAGTGCCTGTGTGTGACAGGTGGAGGAGAAGCTAGCCACACGCTGTATTTATTAGGAGTAACTTTGGATGTTTTCAGGCACGTCCATGACTAACCTTGCTTGTCAAAGAACCGACCAGGCACGTTCCATAAACCATTGCAGTTGACAGATGCATGGAAGCAAAAGAGCATCTCTGTTCATTATTATTCTTCCTACGCACTAATCCTGCTCTGAAATGAGCAGAGCGTTCCCAGGCACAGCACAGCAGAAATAATTCACCGAATGAGGCCCAAGATGATCGCTTTCTGGTGCCCGTTTTAATATGCCGACTGAAGTTACCTTCTGTTTTGCTAATATAAAATTGTGCTAATAGGCCAGCCCTTGTGGCTCGTCGCGGCGAAGAGCTGGCTCTCTGATTCCGAGACACAGTTTCCACTCCCCCGGATCAGCCAGGTCTGAGGATTGTGGAGGCAAGTCTCTCTCAGTCCCTGGTTTAGTTTTAGTTTTTAATTAAAAACTTGTACGCCACATACATCATGTACATTTCAAAGCAGTTTACAAGCATAGAAAATGTACGTAATCCATCATCCATACAGCAAGAACGCAGCATAATGCAAACATACAGCACAGCGAAGAAACCATTAAAGTTTCCATCACTTCTCTTGGAAAGCTCTCTTTTTAAACAAGTGGGCTTTGAGTGCCTTTTTGAAGGATGTTACGCAGGACTTGGTTCTCAGCGCATCAGGAAGAGTGGTGCAGAATTTTGGACCGGCTGCAGAAAATGCCCAGCCCCTAGTGATGTGTAAATGGGCCAATTTTATGGTTGGGACTTCTAAGAGATTCTTTTGCACTGATCTTAAAGACCTGTGGTGGTGATGGTGGGGGTTGTCTGTAGATCTTCAGAATGGAGCTTATCCAGCCGCGATGGTCCCAAGTTTAACATCTAGCTTGTAGAATATCCTCCATTTAATGGGAAGCCAGTCTAAGTCTGCAAGAAAGGATGTTATTATATGGTCTTGCATCTTTGAACCAGACGAAACACGAGCTGCAGCATTTTGAACTAATTGTAGTAGGCGAATTGAATTTATAGGGAGCAGGGATTCTCGCTCGTCACCCAATAGTGACACCTGCTGGCTGAAATTAGGGTACAATCGAATTGGATTCTGGAGGGAACTGCTGGCCAAGGACCATCGCTACAGCGGCTGAGCTAGGGAAGATTACAAAAAAGAAAGGGGGGGGGGGAAAGCCCTCAGTAACCCAATGCAGGCCAGATCCAGTTGAGCTGGAAGGCCCCAGAGTAAAAAAAACCAAAAAACTAAACTGCTGATGAAGAGAGCATAATGCTTAAAGGGATCCAGTCTGGCTTCAACTTGGTATCTTTAATTCATGGGTACCACTATCTGCTTCAGTGACAGTGACTTGAGCCAAAAACCTGGACAGGTAAGAAGAAAGAGACCATTGAAACTCTGATTCTAAAGAGGAGGATCATCCTAAAAACAACAGGTCTTTGCCAGTTCACTGAATTCCTCAGTCATTCAACACCAGTAGCTCTTGTTCAGATTTCCTGCCATCACATAATTCATTCAGGGAAGGCTAAACCCCCAAGGACTCTCTAGTGCTTTGCAATGAGTTTTTCCTCTTTCTGGGTCTCTGGAAATATTTTTGAAATACTGGCAAGCTCTTTAATTTTTAGGACTCAGAAAGAACAGTTAATACTGCTTTCAGTCTATCTCGTTGACAATTACTAGAGTTGTCTGCCAAGCCCCTTCAGAAAATCCTGCTACCAAGTGGTGTTCCACAAACTTTGCCTCCCACTCTGTCCATTTTTTTTTCTTACCCTTTTATATTCTGCATCCTGTATCCAGATTTTTATTTTCACCTCTCACAAAACGTGGCAGAAAGATTCCCCATGGGGCCTGATTCAAAAGAGTTTCCAAGCGCGCCCTGATACGTTGCACCCCGCAAACTCCAGAAGGAGGCGCTCTTTGGCACAATGCACATATTTAAGAAGAGCGCTAGCAGTAAATTTGAGAGACTTGAGCGCCCGACGCAGTATTCAAATCAAACTGAATTGAAAAGGGGGGGCCAAAAAAAGCGCGCGGCGTTGAGAAAAGAACGTCCGTAGCACCGCGCAGTTTATTGCATCGCGCGCCCATAATGTGCCATGCGATATGGACGCACATCCGTTCTGTCAGTGGAATGTGTGAATGTATATAAAAAATTATCTTGTAATTCAATGGTGCCTCCCACCAACGTGACATCATTATGTGAGGTCATAAGCCAGCAGGGTATATAAATAGCTGCATGGGGTCCAACGGTCCTTTTTCTGCTCAGTCCATGCTGGTGCTGGCTGGGTGCCTGGCATTCCTGTTCTACAGTCTTGCAGCTCTGCATTGCTGGATTTTCCACAAGTAAGCTAACTGCTTATCGAAACTTTGTTCTCCTTTTCCCAATCTGCACTGCTTTCATTTTTATATTTGTTGTTTGTTCGGTTTGTATAATGTTATGTTTCCACTTCTTGCAATTGTTTTTTATTTCACAGTTTTATTTGATGTTTGCTGGTGTTTGTTTGTTTTTTGTTCTAGATTTTGTTTTGTGTTACTCTAATTTTTCTTTGTTGGCTTAGTAATTGCCTTTTACTATCCAAGCAGTATTTGGTTTGGGGTGTTAATTTTTGTTCTAGGTTGTTTTTTTTTTTTGTTTTTTTTTCTTGTTTCTCCCCTGTCCTTCCAGTATAACTGCTTGTATTCCTATGTGTTCATGCTGCCGTGTGGCTTTTTCCAGCCGCATGGTGTCCTATGCTTTCTTTTTTTTTTTTTTTTCCCCTGTCCTTCCAGTAAATGCTCGTATCCAGCGTACCCTGGCTTATGAGTGAGGTCCATTCCTGTCCTGCTATGCACAAAGCAATCGCATTGCACCAAAAGAGCATTAGCTTGAGGGATCACAATGTAAAAATGCTTGCATGTATTTCTCAGGAGATTTGTGTGGAATAATTGTATTGGTTTTTCATTTTCTCTGTTTTGATTTATTGAATTTGAGGTTTTTGTACGAGTTGATTTTGTTAGGCTAAATTATTTTTGGGTTATTTTAGTCAACTACATTATTTTGTAAATTATATTAAAGTTTAGTATTTTAGTGTAAGGTTACCATGCTTTATGAATCGTATATGAGCTACACATATATAACTTGAAGTGATGCCTCCAAGGCACGTTAACCAAGAAGTTTCTCATCCCAGAAAATGTGTAGACAGGTCAGCAGATATAGTGTGGGTAGTGCCTTTTTTATAACTCTCAACACAATGTACATATTCTTACCTGTGCCGATGTTGGGGTACAATTCGGAACGAGCCAACAATGCTCTCGGTTGTCCTGTTTTTCACGTATGTGTAAAACAAATACATATCCCTTCTGGAGAGTAAATATTCCCTGGCCTTTCCCTGACATTTTATCTTTTGTGGCTCCCCTGCAGGATCCAACCCTCTAAGGCCACCAGTTCAAGCCTCATCGATCCAGACCTATATTAATTGATTTTTATGGTAATAATATTGAAAAGGTACAGATTCCAAGCCACCCTATGACTCTACCATCAAAACCTAATATCCAGTCTTTCTGTTTTCTCTTATTTCAGGTTTCGGATGCACTCGTGCTAGGAAACAGGCTCCTTTTTTACCTCTGATCAGTCTGTAAGGAGAGTCCTCGCCATGTGGTGGTCCATCCTGCCTAAGGTGATCCTGAAGTGCAAAGTCCAGCGCAGCTTCGTGTCCGCGTCGTTCAGGGGTCAGAAGAGCAGAAGTCCGGCGATGAGACTGCCTTTCTGCTGGAGGCGCTGGCAGCACACGGCTGGGGCAGTCCGGGCTCCCCCGGCGGGCGGTCCGAGGGCCGGGATCCGGAAGGTGGACCTCATGGGCACGGAGCGCTTCCTCCGCATCAGCTGGGAAGATGGCAGCCAGAGCCTATACCCGTTCGTGTGGCTACGAGATAATTGTCAGTGCCCCAGATGTTTCTTGCACTCTGCCAAGGCTCGCAAGCTTCCTATGGAAAATCTTGACATAAATACAGGGGTGAAGAAAGTTATTTTGTCGAACACGAGACAGGTACTTCAGTAGTCCTCTTGGAAGTGGTAATGTTTCTACTGTCAAATATTTCCTCTTTTACCTGTGTGTATGTGTTACAGACGTGAATTTGTTTTTTCTCATTAGAAAACAGAAAAACCGAAGTACATTCCCCCCCCCCCCCCCCCCCCCCTCTCCACACACACAACACACAACTTCCTTTCATTTCAGAAATGGGGGCAAAAAACTGCCACCAAAATTTAAAAATGAACTTTGCCACCCCCAGCCTCCCCCCCCCTATAACCTGATCTTACCCCAGTTAGCGGAGTCCAAAGCATGAGAAGTAATAGAAATGGGGCCCGACGAATCCCCAGTGGCTCCGACCCCCGCCGTTCCTCTTTCTCGAAACGGTACCGGCGAGCTCCGAGGTCGGCGCCGTACAACAACAACAACATGGCACCAGCCTCGGGGTCCAAGCAGGGCCAGAAGGGACTGGGGGTCGCTGCTGCCTCATCTCGACGGCTCCTTGGGGAGGCTGCGAGGGTTAATATTTTATTTAGGTGGCACTTCAGGTTCTTGGTGGTGGGGAGTTCCCAGCCCTGCCTGCCTATCTCTTTGGTTTTTTTTTTCTTTCCATATTCTTTATGCTTTGCTGAAATATCAAAGAAAATGGGGGGGGAAAAAACCCTTCATTTTGGGTGCACATCTTCTTAAGTCAAACATTAGGGGTCAGGGAACTAAACTATGTTAATATCTGTTATGTAATGCAAGCACTTAACAGATGTAGTCAATGCTATTTACATGTGTTAATGTGAAACTAATGCAACGAGATCAAGAGAATGCTAAATAACTCATTCCCTATAAGTACAGTGAAAAACAATGCATGTTAAAATGTACAAATTGTAATGCAGGTGCATTAACACAAAACTGCACCGCAAAAGGGATGCAGTTGAATTTCTGCATTACTGGCCACAGTAATGCACATATTTTAAGTCATGTACTTTATCTTCTATGCTAATGTATGCCTCATTTATAATCCATTGTCTTTGGTTGTTAGTACAGACATTAAATACTGCCTAAATGCAGGCTGGGACTTACACATTAGCCTATGCTTAGTGGCAAAATTTGGGGGATAGCAAATTTCCTGCCCCTGATGCCCCCGCCAATGCTGCTTCAACCCTTCAAGAGCCACTTACTGCATCCACCCACCCAACTCCTCCTCCATTCCAGCAAGGCAATCCTGTGACGTCGTGTGGGGGATTTAAACCTGTGCCCCAAGCCCTGCCCACTCTGAGCTACCAGGCAGGAGGCAGGGCCTCTGAGCACAAGCTTAGCATCGGAAGACCACCTCACCGAAGCAGAGGCCTGGGAGCACGCCAGGACTCGGAGGCTCTCTGGGGGGAGCACAGCAGCGCTCCGAGGTTGGCTGGGTGGGAGGCACAGCAGGGCTCAGAGGCTCACTGGATGGAGGGGAGGAAGGGCTCAGAGGGTCTCTGGGGGGAGCACAGCAGGGCTCAGAGGTTTGTCAGGAGCTAGCGGGGAGCACAGCAGGGCTCAGAGGGTCTCTGGGGGGAGCACAGCAGGGCTCAGAGGCTCACTGGATGGAGGGGAGGAAGGGCTCAGAGGGTCTCTGGGGGGAGCACAGCAGGTCTCAGAGGTTCTCTGGGGGGAGCACAGCAGGGCTCAGAGGCTCACTGGATGGAGGGGAGGAAGGGCTCAGAGGGTCTCTGGGGGGAGCACAGCAGGTCTCAGAGGTTCTCTGGGGGGAGCACAGCAGGGCTCAGAGGCTCACTGGATGGAGGGGAGGAAGGGCTCAGAGGTTCTCTGGGGAGAGCATGGCAGGCGGTTTGCCCGAAGGGGGTGCAGGCGTGTGGCATCAGCACTAACCATGTTTAGGGACAGCATCTGCCCAAATCTATTGCTGCCTCATTAACAGCCAATAGAGTATTAATTTATTTTCTCATATTGGGCATATTTATCAAAAGATGTAAGTTATAATTAATAGCTGTTATATCTTCTGTAGAAGAAAAAATGGCTTCCAGGGTTTACCTTGGGTATTTTATACCAGCACAAATCCTAAATGAGGTACACATTTTTGTATGAGAAAATCCCCTTTAGACTGGATGCATATACATACTGCACGCCATGTAAACAGGTGGTAATAATAAACCACAACCGGCATGAAGTATGCTTGAAGCATCTTCTTCTTTCAGGGCAAATTAACTTTCTGCCTGCGATTGTTTATATATAACAATATTTTATTTATTTATTTATTTGTTGAGTTTTTTATACTGTCATTCGGTAGAGCCATCATAACGGTTTACAGCTTATGTATAACTTAGTAGTTAAACAGTAAAAACCAAGTGAACAGTACATATTAACTTATGTAACTTAACTCATTGTTTTGGCTTTCTCTTTCCCGGTCCCTTCCCCTACCCTGACCCCTCCCCTGATTTTTGTTCTCCACATGATGTATGTAAGGGCTCCTCCCTATAGTTACCTGTATATCTACTGTTTTATGTAAGGGCTCTGCCTAAAAGTTATTGTTCATTGTGAACCGATGCGATGTGTGAACGGACATCGGTATAGAAGAAACTTTAAATAAATATTTTTCTTTGCAGTTGTGAAACAGTAAACTAATGTTAACAGTAGTAGATATGAAAATGTTTCAAGTTCAGGAAGCATTACAAGGTTGGAAAGGAGGGAGATGAGGTTCGGGGAGCAGGGAAGGAGGTTTATATATGCGAGTTCAGTTGAGAGTTGGGATGATCAGAGGCCTGAGAGTCAGTGAGGAATTTTTTTTCTAGAAGTGCTTATGGTTTTTTGTTTGGCTGCTCCTAGGTATCTGTCATGTGGCCCGATGAACACCTCAGTGAATTTGAAGCTGATTGGTTAAAGAAAAGATGTTTCTCTAAACAGTCCAGAGCAGAAATGCAAGACGACTTGTGTCTATCAGGTACCGCTTAGAAATTCTTAATGTCCTGAGTTTGCAGGAGTTCTCTAAAGACCTGGTTTATTCTCCGTATTTCTTGAGCTGTTGAGAGAAGCTGGCAATAAAAACCTTGCTGAGTGATCACAGCTAGAGAATGAATGATTGGATCTAATTTCTCCAGTTTAAGAAAGTTTATACCATATTCCAGTTGAAAGCGCTATAAAAATATGAAAATAATTGTTTGGAGCACTGCACTGATGCTAAATTTCATTTCCACTTCATACAAGCAGATCTTATCGATTTTTGCTCTGTCTTTTGAAAGACAATAGTTTTAACTTCTCCAATCTATCTTGGGTTTGCCAATCTTTTTCACTTATCTTTGCTTGTTTTGGTGCCACCTGGTGTTCTGGCATCAAATCTGCAGTGAGAACCACAATATCTTGTCCCTACTTTGCAGGCCGATACAGTAAAGTGCGGCCGCGGTTACCCTGCTTCTAACCCGCTTGCTACTCACAATTTGGCCGCGTTAGTCCAACCCGCGATTCACTATCCCTTTTAACCCATCCTTACCGCTTCTTTAAATCAACAGGAAGCCCTTTCCGCCCGCGGCATGTATATGAGATGTAAACGATCGGATTAGCTATTCCCTCCCATACAGTAACGTGCGCCCCGATTATCGCTTTTTTAACCTGCAGTTTTGCCGTATATTCAACCTGCTAATTTACCGCCTACCCTTACCCCTGCGTTAGTGTGGAGCGTCAGGTCAGAGAGACAAAATTTCACAGGCAAACGACCCCCCCCGGGACAAGAGCCAGGATTGGGCAAACTTTCCCCCAGCCCTTGCTCACCTGCCCTGGTCGCGTCCATGGGTGCTGGTCTCCCGTGCGGGCGCACTGACAGCACCGGAGCAGGAAGGAAGGACCTGTTGTTTCCAAGCCTAACCTAAACTCTTGCCTGCCCAACCTAAAATCCAACGCGCCGGGAAAGCCAATCTTTAGATCGCGGCTAATCCCAGCCCCCGCTCACCTGCCCTGGTCGTGTCCATGGGTGCCGGTCTCCGGGGCAGCCCCAGTCCTCTCTCCCATCCTCCCGGGGGCAGCCGGCGGCGAGAGCGAGAGCAGCCCCCGCCGGCGAGGGTGAATGGGCGCACGCCGTGACCTAAGCGGCCGGCTGGACGTCCGAGGTCACGGCGTGCGCTCATGGCAGCGAAGGTGCATGAACGCACGCACGCCGTGACCTGAGCGCCCGGCTGGACGTCAGAGGTCACGGCGTGCGCCCATTCACCATCGCCGGCGAGGGCTGCTGGAAGCCGCCTCGCGATCCGCCCCGGGCTGCTCTCGCTCTCGCCGCCGGCTGCCCCCGGGAGGTTGGGAGAGAGGACTGGGGCTGCCCCGGAGACCGGCACCCATGGACACGGCCAGGGCAGGTGAGCGGGGGCTGGGGGATGGGATTAGTCGCGATCTAAAGAGTGGCTTTCCCGGTGCGTTGGATTTTAGGTTTTTAGGTTTTCTTTTGCTTAAAGTTAGGAGCCACTTCCTGGTACCTGTCATTTAAAATGACAGGTACCAGCGCACCCAGGATACTGTATAGCGCTTCATGGACGTGCGTTGGACGCGGCTTGCATTTGCATGCCATTTTAAATGCGGGATGCGATCCAGACTGTGCATGCAGCAAACGCGGGTGCGCTCGGCACTAACGCACCTCTTTCTACCGCCCCTTACTGTATCGGCCTGTTGGTTAATGACCGTTCAGATTACTAATCCTGGGAACTGGCTGGGAAAGATTTTTAAAATCTGCAATGGAGAAAAAGAGTTAGAAGGATACTAAATCCAGGCTTTCTTTCTGTGGATGTGCCCTAAACATGTAGCAGACAGTGGGACATCTATCTTCATTTCCTGTGTAGCGTTGGCCTGACTTATGTTCCATGTGTTTTATGTCAGGACGACCTAAACTGTTTGTTTGTTCAATAAAGAAATACAGAATTTCAGGTGGGTTATCATCTGCTTGGTACACTCGTTCCATGTTTGCTTTTAAATATGGACAAACCAGGTTGTGTCCTCTCTGCTGTCTTCACTAGCACAGGTTGAGGGGCAGATACAGGACCAGGAGTCTAAATTGTCCAGGAATTAGGCCAGATGTCTGCTCAAATTAATCAGCTTTCAGCGTGCAATATAGGCTGGTCGAAGACAAATTGGTTACTTCAAAAAAAAAAACCCAAACAAAAAAAAAAACTAGAGAATTTTGAAAGTTGAGGTTTATGACTTTTGCTAAAGTATCTACAGTACTGCCATATTTAATTTAAAAGTCTCAAAATCCAGCCAATGCCATTCCACCTGTAAGCAAGGTACATGACCTGCCTGGAAGGGAAAGGGTTCCCGGGATGAAAGGAGACCAGTCGGTTTTTTGATTTATGTATTCTGAAACAATTAATATGGGAAAAAAAAAATCCCTGCCGACTTAATCATATAAGAGAGGTTTTGGAGTTTTGCTTTAATTCAGCAACGTTTAGGAGAAACGCAGACCAGATCATCGCTGCATAAGAGTCATTAGCAGCTATTTGGCTTCACGGAGAAGCCTGCCTGAGCATCGTGCTCACTCGCGCATACGAAGGTTAGCTTTAATCATTTCTCTGTGTCATAACTTTGCCTCCTTTTGTCATCAAATGGTGATGATATAAACTGCCCTGTCCCTCCATTTCCTAAGGATCTTCTACCCAAATCTTATTTAACACCTTGACGGTAGTTGGAATTTGCTGCCATGCAACTCATTTTCCAGGCGTAAGGTGCAGCTCGACTGCTGCTGCTTGGGAGTTAACTTCAGCAAAAATGTTGCTGCCAGTACTAAACGGTACCAGCTGCTCCGTCCTAGCCGAGTGTTGGGGGCAATCCCAAGAATACGCAAGGTCTTGTATTCTGTGGAGGACTCTTTTGGCTTCTGTAACGTTGCCGCAAAGCATAAGTCTGGCACAAGGGTCATTCGTGCATCAGAAAAGAACGGAATTGTGTTCACACTTTGCCACAAGAAACAAAACATGCTAATTTCAAAAAGTATGGGGGGAAAAAATGACATGGCTACCTGATTTTCAAGGGAATTGCATGTGTGCCTGCTATACTACAATGGAGAGAACGTTGCCTAGAACTGTGGGTTTTGTGAACACCAAACCTGGCTGCTGCCTAACTCGGCTATGTGTGTTCGAGTCCTCCAAATACCAATTGTATCTTTATTACTTACTCCTAGCTCTCCTCATTTCGATCACTCTCATATTTTGTTGTACAAGAACATTCTTTGGAAAATTAAATAGGACGTCTGGCGATGACATCTCTCTGAGCGGAGTTCAGGGCTCCTTGGAGATCCGCAAGAATCTTATCTTATATTCATACTCGCCCGATTATATTTTTGCCTGTGCAGATAGCCCGCCATGCCGGAGGTAGTGGGCATGATGGCGAGCAGAGCAAAGAAAACCTTAGCGGACAAACCGGCCGCAGCGGAAACAAGATGGCGGCAGAAATGTGGGGTTTTTTTTTGGAGGAAGGCATTTCAGACGTTTTGCTCAAAGAAATAACAAAGGCGGGGTCTGCAGCTGTGAATGATCAGCACCAAAAATTGCAGACTTTGTTGGATGAACTGCATATCTGAGTGGATATGTTTGGGTGTGTGAATGTAGTATGAATGAGGGGAAGGGGCTTGTGGGTGATCTTCTTAGTGTTTGGGTAATTGCCAGGTTCTTGTGGCCTGGTTTGGCCTCTGTTGGAAGCAGGATGCTGGGCTTGATGGACCCTTGGTCTGACCCAGTATGGCAATTTCTTATGTTCGTATGGGTGACACACACACAATCTTAGAGAAGAAGATATTGTTCGTTTTGGGGTTTTTTTATTCATCACAGAGTATGCCTTTGTACTTTTTTTCTTCCTGTTTCTATGCAAGCCGGTAGTTTAATATTTGTTATACTCTGTGTCACTGTATCGGTCTGAGGTATTTATTGTAGCGTTGTTTCTCTATGATTTTGAATAAAACAGATTTGCAAAAAAAAATTCTTTGGGTGTAGCTTTAATCTGGCGTACAGACACAGCCATATTCACCAAGTAGCAGTATGGAGAAGAATTCAAGACTCCTCTACCTCAATATTATTGTAAGAGGACCCCCAAAATCTGTCCTGGACTATCAGTATTTGCCTCTTAATGGCATGGCAGTTGTGGCCTCAACAGCTCATCCTGCTAGCAGTGTGAGCTGGAGGTCGTCATCCAGACCCTGTGGGGATCTGCGTATTCCCCATTGGAATGGGTCTGAGATCTAACAAACCTGCTGTGTCCACGTGATACGGGGGAGTCTCGAATCAACCTTAGCACAGGACTCTCCTCTTATGGAGAGGGATAGGACTGAAATTCCATAGCCCGGGAGGGGGTAAAGTCCTGGGTGTGCAGAGAATGCAGAAGACGCTGCATCTGATCTGATCAGCCCCCCCAGAAAGAAGGGGTCTCTTCAGAGAGAATAGATTGTGTCTTGAGAGGTTCCAGAGAAGTAACCAGGGATGGACTGACCGTTCTCACGATAGGACGCACAGTGCTCTCCCCCAGCCTTGGAGGGGTGGTTAGAGGCCAATGACCCTTATTGCCTGGGGGCCCAGATCCCTGCCTCTGGAAGCAACCTGCCCCGGGTGAGTCCCCAGCAGTGCTAACAGAGGAAAATGTCAGCACCCAAAAGGAACTGGGGAGGGCCCAGAGTGATATGGGGTACCTGTCCCAAAGTGTTTACTGTTCTGGGAAGGAGTATGAGGAAGAGACTGAGATTTTAGGGTCTGTATGTTTTGGACTCTGTACGGCGTGGTGCACCACCCAGTAGTGTACTGTTGCACTCTGATTTGTTTCCTGCCACCAGTTTCAGTAAAGACTATTTTGAACAATAGTTTTTAGAAAGAGTTTTTTTTTTTTTTTTTCGTTTTGTTTGAGTGTGACTGATTGGTGTGCCGATGAGCCCCATAGAGAAGAGATAAAACCCTAAGGGTGTTGAAAAGACGGTCTCCCCTCCCCCATACCCCAGGTGGTCATGGGGGGGGGGGCTTGCATGGTCCATGGCACGGGGGCCACATTCTCTATTTACTTTAGATCCCATGCTCTCGTCATGGCTTGCATGTGTCCATGTGATGGCTCCATGGAGTTCTGTTGAAGATCCGCCGTTCCATTGTTCTGCTCTGCCTCTGTCCGTGTGATGCCTGCTTGGGGTTCTGAGGACGATCACCGTGGAGGTTCCAGCTTGATGGCATTTTCTGCCAACAGCTGCGGTGTCATTCCTGCCATTTTTGGCAGGTTGCAGGACTGCTCCTTGTGCACTGGCTGGGGTGGTTTGCAGTTGACGGTGGGGCCTTGTGTGAAGGTTCACACTCCCTTATGTAACAATGTTAAAATATCCTTTGTAAATCAGGACCAATAGTTTTTTAGATTGATTTTCATGGAATTTTATCAGCCATTTTGTTGGGTCTCCCTATGTAGAAATACAGTAACCTATTGTTCGTTGGAGCATTTTATTAAAGACACGAGATTGGCTATTTTATGTAAATGTAGGACATCAGGCTTGTGCTATGGAAAATTGTGCTCAGTTTCCTGGCACAGCTGAGACCACGGGAAGACCACAGAGGAAATGACTTCCAAGCTTCTTCTCTGTAGTTATACCTTGAGTAAGCAAGACACTCTAGATGAGCCAAAAATGCATTTCCAGTGGCAGATAATGTAGAGAGTATCACATTGCCCAGCTATAGGGACTGACTAGTTAAAGAACAGTGAAATTCTCCTTAAACTGAGGCTAAGTGAAAAAATCTATTACAATTTATTGGGGAAAGTTTCCTTAATTGTATAAATTATCTAAATAATCTAGATGTGCTTTTTTTTTTTTCCTAGCATTATATTTTTCTGTCTGGGAATCGTATGTCTTGCATATAATAGTCTGTCTTTATTCTTAAATGGAAAGTAAGCCTTAGTTGTTGATAGTACTCAAGATTACAGTTCTGGTTGTCAGCCCCATGCCTTTATTAGGTGTCTAGATCAATCGACTGGAGCACTCGCTGATCAAAGCCAGACTGTAGGCATAGGGAGAGTGGTGATGAAAGCCATAAACGTGCTATCATAAAATTAAATACTCCACTTTTAGCTTTTACACAGATCTGTGCACATACAAATTAGCTAACTCATGTCATTTTCATGAAATTTCCATGAGTTAACTTTACAGTAAGCTCATCTTATACCATGCATGGTCTCAGATTTATTGAAAGTTCGCACCAGCGCAAAGACTACACTGCGTACAAAAGTCCAGCATGCTTCTACTGGCAACAACTGCTTGCATTGATCAAACAAGAGCATCCGTCAGGAGTTTAGTGCATATATCTCTCTGCTTCTTGAGAATGATTGATTTGGATTGGGGATGTGGGTGACCAACAAACTAGAAGGAAACCTGGATGGGGATCCCAGCAGTCAAGCAGGTGAGCTAAGATTGGCCCAGAGTCTGGGTAAGAGTCTAGGCAGGTGAGCGAGGTTCCAGCCACGTAGGGTGAGCTTTCATTTTGAAAAGACTTTGAAAACGCAACGAAACATTCCATTTTATTTTTCATGTCGTTTCAAAACGAAATGAAGAAAAGGGAAATCCAATGAAATTTATTGTGTTTTCTCATTCATTTCAGAGTTCACCTTGCGCCACCAAAGTGATTCCTCCTTCCCTGTCTTTGCACTCTTCCTGGATGCATAATCTTACCTCCATTATGGGGCCAAAATGATCCTCTGTTGCTCCTGCCCCCTTGAGTTCCTTTGTCAAAATGGGACCAATTGGCACCGTTCTGTTATACAGCCACACGGAATTAAAACTTAAACTTGAAAGCCCACCCCAGGAACACTTCTAACCCAATCTCTCTCTCTCTCTTTATTTGCCTGATCTGAGCAGCTTGCGATTTTTAGCCACACAAATTTAGCCAGTTAAAGGGGCAATGTGGGGTTTGGTTTTTTAAATGGGTAGATATACCTGGCTAAGACCTGATTTTAGCCAGGTGAACGTTTTGAATATTGACCCCCATGGCAGATGAAGACCTTACCATCAACCTAACCTGCCCAATTTCCTTCTCATTGCAATGCCATAGACCCCAGTTGACCTGCAACTTTTCCTTCACTTCTTTACAAGTAAAGCTCCTCTGCGCTTATCCCAAGCTTTCTTGAGCTGCGTTCCTGTCTTCACCCCCGCCACCATGTTTTAGCAGAAATTAAACCGTGCTCTCAAACCATCTGTTTTGACAAAAAATGTATTTCTACAGCGCACTGCACTGCCACACCAATAATCAAAATCAGACCACTGGAGGAGATCTAGCAGTCCTTCGTTCTCCACCTGGATAAGGTTTGCAGCTGGGAGAGAGTCTTCCTCAGTTTCCTGAAATCTGAAGAAGCCACCCTACCGCTGAGCGTAGAACAAAATATCATGCAAAGGATATTGCTCCGGGGCTTGAAAACCTTCTAAACTGTAACATCTGACTGCACTCCCTGTCGGTGTTTGCTGATGGTGGTCTGCCCATGCTTCTGTGAACTTCCTGCTATTCATCAAAAATCAGCCTGGCCACAGAGAGCTTGAGCTTTAGCTGGAAACACCACCCTCCTCTTTCACAGGCCACTGCAAGCAAACCTACATGTTTCTTAAAAGGGGTGCGATTTTTCTTAGAGGTGAAGTTTAAGAGCCCGGAGCACCCCAAAGCCGGGAGATGCATACGGAAGTTGAGCCGGTGCCTGCTGCGCAGGTTTTAAATGGCGCCCACGTACGAGAGTGTCTCGCGGTACGAGCACACAATTTTTTTTTTTTTTTTTCTGGAAAAGGGTCCTGGGCGTTCCAGGATTTATGAAACAAACCAGTGCGTAAGTTCTTACGCACACAAGCGTGCATTGGGATCCCCCCCTACCGCGTAACGTTTTTTACTTCTGCTATGGATGGCGTGCAAGTCCTAAAACAAAAATGCTGGCTAGTCAGCGGGGTTTTAAGGGTAAGGGCTAACAGGGTATATGGGGTGGTTAGGAAGCCCTATCCTCGAACTGGGAATGAACTGTGGAAACTGGTAATTGCGTCAGCGCACACGTCTACTAAAATCTCCCCACTTACACGGTAGAGGTAGCAACTGCACGCACGTGAGTGCATCCATATAAAATTGTGCGCACGTGTATGCGCGTACAGCCTGTTTTATACCCTGCGTGCACATACGCGCATGTGTTACGTCCGTGTCCTTTGGTGCGAGCATGCACGCGTACATGTGCGTCCGCACGGCTGTTTCAGAGTTACCATCCCTGTAAATATAGACTACAAACTGCAAAGTTAATTTTAGTCCTCGCTTGCAGATCTAACCTACTTTAGAAGAGCTGTCTCTTCAGTCCTTTACCATTCATTTTTTTAGTTATTCTTCCACTTTATTTTCTGTTTTAACCCCATAAAACAAAATAACTTCCCGTAGAGACCAGGGATGTGGTTCATTTGAAATGAGGACAAATGAGCCCATTTTTTGTTTCGTTTCAAATGAACCAAAAAAAAAAAAAGTTTGTATTTTTTTTTGTTTTTAGCGAATAGTGCATACTATTAGCAAATAAAGCACAGTACCCCGCCCCAAAAAAAAGAAAAATTTAAAGACCCAGAAAATGAAAAACAAATTTTAAAAAAACCAAATTAACAAATTGAATACAACTTCTTTTTTTTTTCTGCACAGCCTGCATAGAGAGAGTATGCTAAGTCAAGTTGACAGTCGTGGAATATTCTGAACATATATAAAGCTCTGGTAATTACTGTGGGGGCCGCTTTTTCTCTTATTTTTCTGTCTCCTATTTCAAACCCATGTTGTGCTGGCAGGCTCTCTCGTGAAGGTGAAATCTGCGCTGAGATGACGCTAGCACTGGCAGCTTGTGGCCGACCTATGGCAATGGCATTCCAGGCAAGAGAGGTTTCGCATGCTTGCACCGAGATTGCGCGTTGCCCGTTGGGTAGATGCTTGTCAGTTTTTGGGTTTTTTTCCCCCACTTGGGGGTTATTCTATGGGTAAATCCCAAGTAAAGCAGCCGTTGACCCTTTGGAGCTACTGCATGTGCATGAACCACCGAACGGCCATCCACAGCCCCGTTTTAATCTGTGGCTCGTTGCAGGTTTTCCTCTCACCTTTAATCTGCTTTCCGCTGGTTGTGCAAAGTGGTTTTTCTTCTGTAGTAAAAATATAAGCTTTTGTTTCTCTGCTCATCAGAGTTTCCAGACTCTGTGGATTGACTCCCATCTTGTCCCTGCTACTTTCTGGTCACGAATCCTCTCCCTACAGAGTCTTTTGGCAGCATCCGTAACCAAAAAAAAAACATTGAATAAGGCCAAGAAGGCAATGGGGATTTTCATGTACCGTGAAAGGAAGTATTGATTTGCGTTTATATTGTGCATTGCCTTTAGCCTGCAGGATAGGCGACTCACCCAGTGTTGTTTTAAGCTCGTGCCCATGGAATATGCTCCCTCCACGATTACCATAATCCACACAGTCCTATCTTTTCTGGAAAGAAGCAGCTGATGGTAGCCACAAAAACTTTGGGTAAAGCCCCAGAAAGCTTGCTGTACTGCAGATGCTTTTAGATGTAATTGCATTAACGGTCTGCCATGTGTGGCTGAAGTTACGCAGCCAGCTGTTACATTTCATTAACGTGAGCACTGAGCAGTCCCAGCCTCCTCCCTGCACTCCCTCACTTCCATCTTCACAGTTTTTGGTTTGGTTTTTTTTTTCTTTCTTTAAGCATTTCATTTCCTGAAACTACCTACAGTGCATAGATAAGAATATTTAAAGAAGTTTAACCTCTACTGTGACATTAAAGACCAAAAGGAAGCTTTAAATTCTCTACAGCCGACTTCCTTCTCATGGCACGGAAACCTCAAGAGCTATCAAACCGTCAACGCTAGACATCTTAAAACAGTCTAAAGCATATTTTCAGCTCTTTTTCATAATAGTCTACTGTTTACATAAGCTAATGCAAGCGATGGCTGCCAGAGCAAACGAATGGAAAATCAACATTTAGAGTAGCTCGATTATATAACTCATGCCCGTGCTTTCTCGTCTGACTGAATTTGTAAAAACAAAAAAGTCTCAACAGAATAGGAGGGGGTGGGAGAGGTTTAGGTAACTTCCCTCAGGCCGATTTCGGTAACCATCGCGGGAGAATGGGCGCTCTGAGCGCCCCGCTCTCCCGCCACGCGCCCGACCATCTCTCCTGGGCGTGCGATCCTATATTTAAATGAGGGGTCATGCTAAAAGGAGGCACTAGGGACGATTACGCGCCTCCTTGCCCAGGAGAGGTGGCTCCGTCAGCGGGTTCAGGAAACCGATGCTCAATTTTATAAGCATCGGTGAAATTGAGCATCCCTTCTAATCGGACTGGCTGGCACCTTCTTCTTTTTAATTTTTTACGTTTTTGGTTCCTCAGACTTAATATCAGTAGGATATTCAGTAGGAGGGGGTATATAAAAGCAGTATCTTCTGAATTTCGGGCTGCCCATAATTTAATCCCTGCCCTTGGCATTAATTTATGAGTGTAAAATGTGCAGATTGGCCGCACATTTAACTTTCAGAATCCTGGGTGACCGACTTACAGCCTCATCAATGTGCATTTGCGCGTGATGAGCGCTATTAGTTTTTTCGGAGGGTTGGGGTTTGGCTGTGTGTTTTTGAGGCGCTGAACCCCTTACAGCATAAGGGGTAATAGATGCCCGTCAAAAACAGACGGCCAAACCCGTACTAAACTGTGTGCGCACTTTACAGAATCGGCCCGCCTGCAAGGGGCACTGCTCTCTTCACCACCTGGGAGTGACCTCCATATCCGGGCCGTGCAACAATAGCTTTTAAATTCAGGAAAGCTGCAAAGCTCTCTGTTAGAAGGGAAGCTCTATAAATTGGGGTGTGTGCGCACCATAATTGTTGCAGATATTTTGAGCTGCCGTGAATAACTAACTAATCCCACCAGAGTAGAATGTGTGTTTATTTTTATTTTTCTTTGACACTTTTCCTGTTTAACTCTTTCTCATTTGTTCGTTGCAAGTATGAGGATTATGTTCCATTTTGCTTTCAAAAGTGCTAAAATGCTGCTTTCCTTTTACCCCCACTGAGTATAAGAAGATGTTTTTTCAAAATATATCAAAACATACTTGCACCCACTTGACTATAACATCTCATTATTCTCCAAACTGGACCATAGACCATTCAGGTGAGCTGTGTATTTTGATGTCTCTCTTTTGAACAGTGCATGCAGATTATACTCAAGGATTGTTCAGAATTGACTCAAGATATGGTTGGAGAGAGAATGGAGCATGGAAGCGGTCAAGTGACTTTGTGTGCATGGGCATGGAAGGCAGACGAGAGGTGACTTCTAGGGATGTGTCTGGCAAGAAGGAGACTGGTGCTACTGTTAGGAGAAGAATCAAGGCTATGGAAAGGAGGTCTACAACAGCTCAGAGAGAGAGATGGAGAGGGAGATGCAGGGTGTAACTAGAGCAGTCAGGTCAAAAGGGAGCAGAAGAGACTGCAAATAGCCCAGATCAGACCCACTACACACTAAGTGGAGGCACAGCATTAGGGAAGGTAAGACACCTGTGGGCAAGTAATGTTTTAACTTGGGTGGTCTTTGCTTGCTTTCTTTTTTTTCAGGAAGCTTTAAGATATTGCAGTGGTGTCTTTTGATTAAATATTGCAGCAAAAGATAATGACACATTTTTCTCTTAAACAGAATGCTTTCTCCCAATATGAATTTTGTAAAACAACTCAGGAAAAATACATGTGCATGTATTGGACGTATGGTAACAGACAAAACAAAAGGGGTGAGCCAACACAAGTCTGAAACATGTGAGCAATAGCGAAGCCTTGATGACTGTGGTTACTGCTCGCACGTTTCTAACTTATGTTAATTCAACCCCTTTTTAGGAATTCTTTAGTAACAAAAGAACATCTTTTATCTATAGGTCGTGGCCATCCATCTGGCATCTGCCCGGCAACTAGCCAAGGGCAATGGACAAAACTTGAGAAACTCTGAGCTTGCATTAGGAAGTTATAGTTGTGCTGTCACCGAGTATTTGGTGGGATGCCAGAAGAGGAGGCAATGCAGTTGGTCTGCGCACGTGCCGGCGTTCGGATGTGTTGCGTTGCCGTGTGGCTATTTATGACCTAATGGGCTCTGCCTCCAAGGGAGTGGGATTGGTTTTGGCAGCCAGAGGTGAAGTCGGGTCCCAGCTCAATCTTCTGAGTGCTCCAGGATGAAAGGGGGGAGGGAAACGGAGAAGCCCGGGGTGTGATGGAACCCATGTGTTGGGGGAGGGGGGGAGCGGCAGGAGCCAACCCCAACATCTGCTGCCTGTACCACTGGAAGAGGGCCTTTACTGTCGTCTTCTACCTTTCCAACATTTTTTTTTGTCTGGGGGGGAAGAAAAACACACAACAATTTTCAAAGCTGAGGCCTCCACAGTCGGATAAAAATAACTGAATGAGTAATGGGCTTAATGTGGTTCAGTGTGACGTTGTTTTCAGTCTGTTACTCCCTCCGTCTTTTACTCCCCAAGTGGCGTTGTCATCCAGAAGATTAATGGGCTTCCGTAGTAAGAGGGAAAGAAAATAACTCTGTTCCCAGTGATGGACGATACAGTAAATTAAACACAAGAGGTTCGGATTTCTCAAGAAATTCTTCAGTTCTGCGCTTCTGGCAAAGCTGTTGTGAAAATGGAGACCTAAGAGGTTTTCCAGGCCCCTGAAATCTCGACGGCAGTCCAAAGAACATCAGGCCCTGCGTCGACCCGCATCTGGGAGCTGGAATAGGAGCAGGCAGTGGGATTTTCTGAGGGAAAACGAGCGTGCATGGAAGTAGACGAGAATACAGAGCCTTGGAACATGGGAATGTGCTTCCTGGAAGCATTGTGCGCAAACGCTCACCGGGGAGCATCGCTTCATGAGCAACAGACGTGCGAGAGAGTCCTGCCCAGGACTAAGGTCCATTTACAGAGCCCACCACTTTCTTTCTGTTTTCCGTCTTCACCTTTGTGCTTCTCTTATTGTCACTAAAAAAAAATTAAAAAATGATGTATTCTGGACCAAGCCCTGAGCACTGTTAAATCTGTGCAATTAACGTCTGCAGGACGGATGGAATATTTTCCTTTTTCAGAGCTTAGGAAATTTGAGCTTTACCTGTCCATGGATAGACCAGCTCTGCCCTCAGGCTGCTAGGCGGCCCGATACCTTTTTGAAACATTATGATTGTGGGCCAGATGTGCTAAGCATTTTTCCCATAGGCACAAAATGAGAAAAAAAAACAAACCCTTGAGTACATCTGATCCTGTGTGTCCATAAGTTGCAAAGTTGAAGATCCTATAGCACTTATCGATAGAGGGGGGGAGCATTATGACCAGTCTCCACTCGACGGCAAAGTGCAGTGCATGACCTTTATTAATCTGTTAGCTTTGACAAACTGGCTCCGATGAACTGTAACAGGAGAGGCAGAAATCTTCATGACCCAGAGTATGCAAGGAAGATACTTTAGATTTGAACTTCCTTGTGGAGTCAGGCGTTCCCTTCTGGATTTCCATCTCGTTGATGAGATGTCTCCTAAAATATTAAAGAGCAGACAGCTGGCCCTTCCAAGGGAAGTGCAAAGCTTGCAGGCATCACATAATGGCTGCTGCCACCAGTAGTTGCAACATCCGGACATAACAGATGACCGCAGATAGTGACCAATTCACCCACCAAATCTTCACGGTTGCTCCTTGTCCACACTGCTCTTTCTAAACATATATCCCAGCTGTCAGTCAAACAAGTTTGACCTCCTGCAGGATATCGTTATAGGTACATAATGCTGGATTCCATATTAGGAGAAAGCATGTAGGAAAAGGATTTTGGAATCATTGTCAACAATTGGTTGAAATGGTCAGCTCCTTGTGCGGCGGTGATCAAAAAAGCAAATGCAATGTTAGAAATTTATTCAGAAAGGAATAGAGAAAAAAAATATCATAGAGCTCTGGGGCAACCATACTTTTGAGTATTGTGAGCACCTCATCTTAAGAAAGATATATAGCAGGAGCTAAAAAAAAGTACAAAGAGGCAACAAAAATGATAAAAGATTTGGAACGGGTCCCTGATGATGAAAGGATAAACAAGTTAAGGCTCTTCAGCTTGGAGAAGAGACAACTTAGAGGTTTATAAAATCATGAGTGGGATGGAATGGGTAAATAAGAGGATGGTTAATTACTCTTACACTAGAACTAGGACTGGGAGATGCTCCATGAAAGTATCAGGAAGAACATTTAAAACAAAATGGAGAGAGTATTTTTTCACTCAGCACACAATCTAGCTGAAGTTTGTTACCAGAAGATGTGGTCAAGGCACCTAGCATAGCTGGGCTGCAAAGGGATTTGGACCAAGCTCCTGAAGGAAAAGTCCATAAACAGTTATTAGTCAGGTGGATTTACAGAAAGTTACCGCTTATTCCTAGGAGCGAGCAATAATGAATTGGATCTGCTGGGGTCCTTCCTAGTGACCCAGATTGACCACTGTTGGAGACAGGATGTTTGGACTTGATGGATGTTTTGGTCCGAGCCAGCTTGGCACTTATATTCATGACCACCTGTCATGAATGCCGGTATAATAAAAAAAACACTAAATAAATAAATATGCTCCACATACAAGTCCCAGTATTTAATTCAACGCCCTGCTCCAACCCCTCCCCGACTAAGATATGCCACACTAGGTCAGACCAAAGGTCCATCAAGCCCAGTATCCTGTCTCCAAGAGTGGCCAATCCAAGTCACAAGTACCTGGCAAGTACCCAAACATTAAATAAATCACAAGCTACTATTGCTTATTAATTAATAGGAGATTATGGTTTTTTTCCTCTAGGAACTTAACCAAACCTTTTTTAAACCCATTTACACTAACTGCTGTAACCACCTCTTCTGGCAATGAATTCCAGAGCTTAACTATGTGCTGAGTGAAAGAATTTTCTTCAATTTGTTTTAAATGAACTACTTGCTAACTTCATGGAGTGCCCCCTAGTCCTTCTATTATCTGAGAGAGTAAATAACTGATTTACACTAACTTGTTCATGTCCTTTCATTATTTTATAGACCTCTATCATATCCCCTCTCAGTCATCTCTTCTCCAAGCTGAACAGCCCTAACCTCTTTAGCCTTTCCTCACAGGGCAGCCGTTCCATGCCCCTTATCATTTTGGTTGCCCTTCTCTGCACTTTCTCCAATGTCGCTATATTGCCCTAATTCTAATGCTTCATTAGTATCCTTTGAAGATACCTCCCTCTGCCCCATGCGCTGCTCAGAAACTGTCTGCTTTCCCCTGAGAGCATCTTTTAAACTAGAACAATGTCCTCTTTTAAAGGTTAATGCCAGCAGCCTGGTTCCACCCTGAATAAGTTTATCCAGCTAAGTTTAGACCTTCCCAATTGCAGGTTTAACTTATCCATCTCACTTAACCAGATAAGTCTACATATTGCTACTTATCCAGCTAAGGGGGACATTTACTAAGCATTTTTCCCATAGACACAGAATGGGGGGAAAAAAGCTTTAGTAAATCTGGCCCTAGGTTAGCTAGATAAGTAACTCCTCCCTATTATGACCCTCTCCCTCCCACCATTTAGGTAGCTACTAAGTAGGTATCTGGCTAAGTAGCGGCCGCTGAACGTAGCTGGATATTCAGATGCTGCCACTTACCCCGGATAAGTGCTGAATTATATGGCTAAGTGGCACTGAATATCAGGCCTCAATGCTTTTATTCTAGGCCTCTGCAAATTATTTACCAATAGCCATTATTATGCAGCTTCAATACATAGCACAATTGAGAACCTTATCTTCTTCAAGCTTGTCCCCAGTTGTGCCTTCTGTCCTGGTCTGAATTGCAGTAGTTGCTCTGTTCCAGAAAGAGAGAATTTCATCCAAGAATCATTTTAGCACACTGCCACGCAACGTGTGGTTTGGAAGTCACGTGTCGCCCTTCCCTGGGGCTTGTTCACTCTGCAGAAGGTTTTCAGACGGCACAGAGCAAAATTAGATCTCTTCCCTTATATTTAAAAACTTAAAAGAAAATGAACATTTGTTTTTTCTGTCTTTAAGCTCATTAGTCAAGAGTATGTCATGCAAGAAATATGGAGTATCTGTGATTAAATACTGTTTTTTTGGTAGGGAAGAGTTTTCAAGATGCTCTACCTTTTTAAATAAAAAACAAACTAGTTTCAAGACAGACCAGAGCCTTGTACTGAAGGTGCTTGCATAGGCTTTGTCCTCTACATAACAGAGAAATTAGTTGACCTTCTCTTAGGCTTAGCCCGTTAGGGCCTGCTTAGAGCCACATCCTCACCACCGCACTGTGTCTGGAGTCCCCAACACTTCACTGGCTCTGCTTTATTCAACCCGGTGCTACCAGCAAAGTCTCACAGGCCAAGCCCTATGATCTTAATGTTTGCAAGCATGCCGTACTACCTGAATGGATTATCTGTGATATGTGAATTTATATTAAATATACTATAGAGCTTTTTTTTTATCATTCCCTCTCGTGTTTCTGTTTTACCCCATGATGCTCATCACAGCATGTTCTGGGTGCAGTTTTCAACCGTGCACCCAGCAGCAAGATACACAGGAGGTTTCCTACCCCATAAGTTTCCCCAAAGATAAATCGCCCCCACTGCCAGTATCTCTCCAGGCCACTGGCATTTTCTTCATCCGCGCCTGCCTTTGTGAAGTTGCTTTTCTGAATATACCCCCGTGGTGTGATAACATGCGTAGAGCTTCAGTATAGAATTATAGACATTTCAAAAGGAGTAAATAACAGTATGGTAAAAAAAAAATAAATTGTATTTTCACCATTGTGCCGAGGCTAAGATCTGCCAGGCAAAAATGTTTCCCTCTCAGGTTACAGATGTAGATCTCTGCCAACCTCCTCAAAGTCGGGCCCTCTATTTAGTTAGTGTATTTTGTTTTTTCCTTTATGCACAGCCCTTGAATTGTGTCCTGGGAGTTTATTTTATGGTCCTCTGTCAGAGGACAGCGATAGTGGGACCAAAAGGAGGTGGCTTTCGGCCCCCTTGACTTTTGACTGACTAGGGCCGGAAGATTGCTCCGAGTAGCAGCAGAATGACGCATCTTGCTCGCACTCTTCTGAGCTGCTGCTGCTTCTGTCCACTCCTGATCCTTTGAAGAAAACATGCTTTCCTGCTTCATGGAGCACTAGCCCAACATCTGCCACAGCTGTTCTGGATTATGCTCCCACTGTAACTGTAAGCCAATGTTTTTATTCTTTGTCATTCACTCTATTCATAAAACTGCAGTTTCTGGAGCTTTGGTTCCCTTATCTATTCTAACAAATGGTCTGACAGACCTTAAAGTATTAGGAAAATATGTAGTGCAGAACCTGAGCTATGAAATAAATGTGCTCATGTTTACACTAAAGAGGTCGATCAGTTTTCAAAAGTAAGTGTCTTGACTACTTATTCCTACAATTGAATGGAAGGAATTAACTTTGTATAAAATTAAAACAAAAATGATGCAGGGCCCCTCTGAAGAATGTAGGCTGATGATAGTCTGTCCAGTTGTATGAGATGCAACAGGGAAATCCAGGTCTGCAAACACAGGTAACACCTTTTTTCACTGCTCCAATCTAATACTTCTGCGCTGAGCCTTGCAGAGTTAGGCTGCATCAGGTATGGGAATTCATCTGATGATGACGGGAGAACAACTCTGGAAAGCACGTCAGGTCCAGTCCCCAGGCACCAGCTTGATTCTGGCTGCTAGATCTGTACTCCTGAGGGCAGGGACTGTTACTTTTTGTTCTGCTAGAACAGCACCGTGTTTCATTTCTTGTATCAGAAAGGCGTCCTTCATGTTACGGTTGCACGAATCATTTCTTTGTTCTCTGGCTTGTTGTTGTTCCTCTGGACCCTGTCTGTCTGGCCATGACTGCAGGGTGCTAGCTCAGCTGACCTTAAGACTGGTAACTCACACTGTAGCCAGCGGTGGTCACAGCTTAATGCTGGATCTGTTTGCAGGGCTCCCCAAACTATGACCTACAAGCTGGACTCAGCCGCTGGAGCTCCCACCCCCCAATCTTCCATGCTTTTTCTTCGAGTGATTGGATCCAGCCTGTAGGGGGGTGGAGGGCAGGGGTTAGGGTTTATGTACAGCGGCTGCGGAAAGGAGGGCAGAGTTTCAAGAGAAGAGCCAACTATAACCATTGCCAGTGAAGAGAGACACTGGCGGGAAGGCCGTGTCCTGCCAGCGTAACGGGAGGAGGAGAGAATGTGCTACACGTGCACATAAATCTAGTAGCGAGCCATGGGAAAGGACCATTCCTGAGGCTACCTGTTCCAGTCCTCCTTCGCCCACCTATAGGGGAGCAGTGGCGAGAATATCTTTCTTCCTGCGCCCTTTCCTTTGGAAATATCAGAAACCAAAATAGTCCCTACTTTTGGCTCTGAGGTGGCCCTGTCTCTCATTCTAACTGGGAAAACCTACAGCTCAAAGCTGCTATGAAAACACGCGTTAACCTTATGACAATATCACGGTTTGGATGCTATGGCAGCGTTTCCTAACCCTCTCTCCTGGAGGCGCATTTAACCAGTCGGGTTTTCAGGAATATGCACGAGAGGGAGACCAAAGGTCTGCAAATTCGTCTCGTGCGAATTCATTATGCAAATCCTGAAAACCCGACTGGGTTGGGAAACGCTGGGTCGCACTGTGGCTGTTACGGGCCAGGACTATAACGAAAGACATCAGCAAATAAATACCATGAATGTGGAAAAAAAAAAAACCCCACAGCAGACGTGATAGCACCTTATAACCTGAATTATTTGATTAACCTAAAGGCTCACGTTACAAGATGAGGCTGTGCTCTGGGGCCTGTGAGCTTTGAACTATGAGTTGGCGCTGCATTGGCTGTGGGGAACCTTGGACGGGTTATCTCCTTATACTGCGGTTAACCCTGTTTGTATAACACCACCACCATTCCTCTGTTTGTCTATCTCTCTCCTTTTGAAGCTTTGCGACATTCATCCGCCAGGGATGTGCTCCCAGGCCATGCACCCGTTTTTAAAGCAGCACAAATGCCGCAATAGGCTGCGGTCTTTCTATGCTGTTTCACGTCCCTTTTAATGTAGTCTAAATAAAGTATTTTGGGACGTTCCACTTTTTCTCCAGCCTGCAATTACTTCTCTTGCTCATTGTTAAACTCTGCCAGCGAAAGTGTTTATATAGTGGTGTCCGAGTATGCTAGCAATTACCAAAACGCTGGTATTTCCTACCACGTTAATTGAGGGTTGTTATCAGAATGCTGACAGTTTCTCTGTGATTTGTATTTTGCAGATAAGCTGTATTACGAGCATTTTTTAACACACTAACATACGACTTTAAACCGCTAGACAGGCGCTGTATCATTCCACTGAGTCCCGGGCATCCGCTTTCCCAGTCAAGCGAGAGGGGAGAATGGCGCGATTGCATCCTAAAGACCCAATCAGCCTCGTCATGTGCTTCGGCAGAGCTGGCGTTTTTTTTTTTGGGAATCTGTCCGAACGATTGGGCTGACTTTAATCCCCAGATTGTCTTGCTCTTCTTCTCGAGGACCATAAAGAAGGCGGAAGTCCTAATCCTGTAACTTCACTACGCCGTTCATCCCCTGCGCTGCCGCAAGGACCCCAGCGTCTAACTACAGAAGAGCTGTTTCACACTTATTTTTCTCACACGAAAACTGCCTCTGCTCCTGAAATACTGGCCCGGGTCGTCTCTATCAGTTTCTTATTTGAAGGGCAGATACTGAATGTTCTTGTTGGGGGAAGGGGGTGTGGTTTTGTTTTCTAATGGCCATGTTTGGTCCTGGGAAAATATTCAGTCCTTGGAAGGTTGTGATACCTTTTTTTTTTTTTTTTTTTTTTTTATAGACCGTAATAAAAACAATGCAGAGACGACGTATGTGTAACCTTTGCAAGTCCACGCAGCTTGCATTGACGCACATCCCGGCTCCTCACGACCTCATCGGCCGCTTCCCCCTTCGCTCCTTACTTAACCACCTCTTCCCAAAGCCCTGCCCTCTCTGACCCCTCGGGTACAGCAGCCCCTGCAGTGTCCCAGGGCCTTCCCGCACTCGGCTTCTTAGCCTGGGTGGAACGACCCTCCAGAGTCTCTCACCAGCTCAGCGATCCTTCCCTCAGCACAGGCAACATCTCCACAGATACTCCGGCCAGTTCCCCCCAGCTTTATTGCAGGTTAGTAAATTAGGCCCCTTAATGAGGCAAAAGCGGAGCGGCACAGGTTGGGCCCAACTCAGATTCTCCTCTGAGAGAATCCTCTGTCGGCTCCTAATAGATCCAAGCTCACATTTTCCCCACTCCTGCCTATACAATCATTAAAAAGATAATTTAAATACTTTGTAGGTTCTGACGGCCTTTAAAGGATAATTTTTTAAACCTCTCTGCTAGCTCTGTACCGTCAAGCCTACAAGAACATTTTCAAAGAGAAACTCCTCACAGGGTTTCCCTTTTGAAATGTGAGGCCGGCTGGTACATGGGATACTTCAGCACCTGCGGATTTTTGTAGCTGCCTTAGAACCAGGTGCAGAGTCTGTTTCAAATAAACCATGCACGGAGATTTCCAAATGAAAAACCCCTGTGCCTTTGTCTTCCGGCTCGGCTCTCCCCTGACCCTTGCCCCTAGTTCTGCCGCCTACCCTTATCCCTTCCTCTTTGCGATGTGGGTACTTTTACCCATAGCCTGGGTAGGGCAATGTTCGGCTCCTGATTTCAGCCAGGTAAACCCTCCTAAGGGCCCCACCTGAAGAGGTAATAGTTCGTGACCTCTGCAAACCACAATGGTTCCGTTTTCAGATAACACAGAGACTCTTGTCCTTCTATCAGAATCTCTGGCCTGCTGCCTTGAGCCACTGCCAGAGAACTGGAAGACCAGGCAGACCTACACAAAGGCCTTCCTGAATGTGCTTTAAAAAAGGGGATGCCACAGGAGCATAGGAAGTTCTGTGAACTGTTGCATAAAAGTAAAATTATTTTATTACAGATAGTTTGAATGGGGAGCAGATAAATCCTTCTGAATTGTGGTTTCCTGTTCATTATAAATGAATCTCGAGTAGCCAGTGCTGGTCAAGCTGGGGGCTGGGGCAGCGTGGGGGGGGGCCGGCAGATTTGGGAGGGGGTTGAAACCCAGTATTCTTCAAGTGACTTAAGAGGGCATGGGCACAAGATGCCGCAGGCTGCCTTCTGTGACCGTGTGAGAGCTCTCTCCAAGACGTCTGTCTAACCCCGTCTACCACATCCCGCTGGGGGCTTGCAGTTGTGGCAGCAATGCTCCGATATTAGGCTTTGATGTAACTTCCTCGTCGCAGTGGCGCGGGGCCAGAAGCCAGGCACTTTTCCATTAGCAATGGTCATTTGCTGAACAGCTTTCCAAGAATCTTGGCAAGGCAGGAAAATCTGGGATGTGAGATTCTGAATGGTACCTAGAAAGAGGGTGGGTGGGGTTTTATTGTTCTGACATAGATTTTAATACTAAAACATTAAAGCAGTCTTTTGCTTCTGCTTAACATTTCCATAGCATTGCACAGATAACGCATAAGAGACAGTAACTGTTACACACAAGCAGCTTACAAGCAGACGAGAAATACATTTCTAGTAACCACCTCACTATTACAGCAAACATGCTTAAACGGAGAAGGCTAAGAGATTTATAAAAAAAAAAAGTCAGAGCAATCTTTAAGAAGGCAGGGGGCTTAGGCGGAATTTGAATACAGCCAGAGATGGAGCAAGGTGCACCAACTCAGGAAGGCTATTCCAGGCAAGACAGGAAACGCACAGTCTAGAATTAGCAATGGGGAGGAAAAGGACACAGGGTGAAAGCAGTTTGCCTGACGAATAGGGGGCGATATGAGAAGAGAGGTAGCATGCACCTGCAGAGTAAATGCACTGGTAGGTAAGAAGTGTGAACTGAGGGCTAACGCCCTCCATTATTGTACATAAATGCAGTGTTTTATCATGCATATTAATGATATGGAACTGAGACAGATGGTAAAGCATGCACCTGCAGGGTATATGCACTGGTAGGTAAGAAGTGTGAACTGAGGGCTAACGCCCTCCATTATTGTACGTAAATGCAGTGTTTTATCATGTATATTGATATGGAACGGAGACAGATGGTAAAGCAGGCATGTACTTTATCCATGAACATTAACACAAAAACATAACTACACCTCTGTTAAGTTTTTGCGTTTAATGCATTGGTGAAGCAATTAGCGTGCTTATTTTTTCACTGTGTTAATGGGTAATGAGCTGTTTTACATAGTTTGGCATCTCATTATGTCATTAGCATAGTTTTTGCATTAAAACTCTTGCAAGCTAATTTATGCACGTTAAAAGTACTGTTGGAGCATGTAAACTAGATTTGTGCATATTGACAGAGCTTTTAACGCACTTTAAGGCTTCCCAAGCGTAGGCACGCTTTAGTGCATTGGCTCCTGAGTGTAGAAGCAAATTAGGAAGCAACGCAGAGATGTGCAAAGAAGGGTAACATGGTCGTAATGGTGCTGGAGGAAGATTAAGTCGTGCAGCGAATGCTGAACAGACTCTACATTCTCTGTCTCTAATCTCCTTGGATTTCAGAATGTGAGAACTGGGGCTCGGATCTTCAGATCCCTGTACTGTCCTATGAAGATGTCCTTAACTGTGATGAAAGTGCCTACAAGTGGATAAGTACCTTGAAGAAAGTTGGAATTGTGCTCTTAGATGGCGCTCCTGTTACAGAAGGAGAATTGATTATGCTTGGCAAAAGGATCGGTTTTATGCGTCTCACGTTTTATGGGTGAGTTCAACCTTTCGGTCTATTCCATTTGTGAACCAGTAGTTACTAGGGCATTCAGGAACTTCTCAATGAGCATTTTATCAAAAGCCGATAGCTAACTGTGTTGCATTGCTTTATGTAAACCTCCTAATAATTTATCATAAGAGAGTGTTATTTTTGTGTGACATTAGGTCATTCCCTTTATCTCACGAAGACCACCACTATCTGCAGCACAACCAGCCAGGTTGTGTCCTCCTTTTCTCCATGGTACACTGTAATACAGACAAAGTACTGAAACCAACAGCTAGACTTTTTATATCCTGTAGGTGATTGCATGGAAAGTTCTGGATGAAATGAGATATATAAATGGACTTTACAATAATGTAGTTAACAGCGCAAATACTCGGTAGGGGTGGGCTAGGTGTAATTCCTTGCCCTGCAGGCTAAAACTCTACCTTTCCTTAAAGGGCCATTATGTTGGGCTGATAAAATGGGAGTCTGGCCATACAGCTTTAGTGCAGCAGGAAGCGTCCTCAACAAGAAGTAGCAGGATTGGTCCAGCCAGTGAGGCAAGTTTTTAATTCATTGCCAAGTCTTTTGCCTCGGTTTGCAATGCGGCACTGCTGCACCACGTTTGTAAGGTAACATCAAACACCGCACTGCGGCATACCCTTCTTTTAAAACTTCACTTTTATATAGGTAACAATCTAATAAAAATCCATTCGAGACTAAACAAAATGACAAATTTAAAAAAAATTAATTAACTTGCAGACTTTCAAATTTCCATTTTACCATTCCTTGTATTGCGCTCTCTTCATTATTTTTGCTTGGCTATTGCTTAGGGCACTTAGTGCACTTCTAACACAGAGTACAAGGTCTGGCCGGTGTTACGGAAAGGATTGTGCTCTTAAGTCTTTTCTGCTACCACTGTACTTAATTGCATTCCAATTTATGTTACAAACTGAACCAACTGAGGATGAACGTAGTAATAGGATCACCCCACCTCCTGCTTGTTTCTCTAGTCTTAGGCCTTTGCCTTCTTCTGATGCTGAAGTCCCTACTTCATCCCCCTCTGCTGCAGTTCAGGGAAGTGGAGAGCTAAAGTGCTAAATGATATATCTCGATGCTTTTAATTAATGCCGAAATGTATAACCTTAACCTAGAAGTGTTTTTCATAACTGTAGTAACCAGGGGTGGATCTATCATTTAGGCAAGGTGCGACTCCGTGAGTGGTCTCGGGCTGCCCGGAGAACAGATTCAGACTGGACTCTCGTAAACTTCTTTACTAATAACAAGAAGTCTGAAGAGAAGCGTCGCTGCTTACCTTCATCGTTCACAAAATAAGACGGCAATATAACTCGCAATTCAGCAGCATTAGCCTTCCCTACGCTTCCTTCTCTTTTCTGGGGTCCCCCTGTTCTTCCTGGGCCTGCCTTCTCATCCCCTCCTAAGGAGAACACACCTAGAGCGGAATTCCCTTACTGACTGTGCCTTAAGTTGCCTGAGCCCGGGTTTTTAAAGAGGGTCTGACAAACACTCCTTCATGCAAGGTGATAACATTTTGGGGCAGCAGTAAGTGCCCCCCCCCCCCCCCCTGCGGTGGCCGCCTCGCCTTGCCTTCAAGTCTGTGATGCCGGCGCGGTGGGTTGACAGCGTTACCCGCAGGGTTCTTACACCCCGCGGGCAGAGAGAAGAGCTCAGTGGTGGCGCCGCCGCTCAGTGATGATCTCCTGCGGAGCTACCGGGCCCTGCGGGCAGGAAGAGGACTTCAGCAGCAGTGCCACCCCTCAAAGAAGACATATCTCACGATGGCGCAGGCCCTGCAGGCTGGAAGAGGATCTCGCAGCCAACGCAGCAAGACAAACTGCCCGCGGAGATCCCGTGCTCTGCAAGCCAAACTAAAAAGACCCAGGGGAGAGGGAGGATGTGAATCTGTGCCGGGGGGGAAGGCAAGGGAGGAGAAGAGAAGGGGAGAGTGACTGGGAGGGAAGGGGTGAGAGAAGAGAATGAGGTAAGTCAGAAGAGAAAGGGACTCAAGGTGAATGAGTGGGAAGAGAAGGAGAGTAAGTGTTAATGGGGACGGAAGTGCAGGTAGGTGAGTGAGAGAGAAGGAAAGGGGAAGTTGGTGTTAGTAAGTAAGGTGGGAAGTAGAAAGGGAGCAACACTGTATAGAGGAGTTGAGTGGGAGAGAGTGCAGGGCCAGTGGAAGGACGAGGTGGCTGCCTAGAGTGCACGGTAGTGCCAGGACTGCAACAATTGCAACTCCTTTATTCTTTCCTCTGGTGTGGGCCCTGGAAGAGAATGTCGTATCGCATGGGCCTGCGCAGCTGGGAGAAAGGAGCCGCACCAGCCTGCATGGCTAGAAGACAGGAGCAGGGGCAGCTGCGGAGGAGCCCCCGCGGGCTGAAGGGGTGAGGCTGCTCGTACATGTGTGTGTGAGCGAACATCTCATCCCTCGCCTCAGGCAGTAGGATTGCCTTGAGCCGTGCTTGATAGTCACACTGAGACTCTATCATTACAGGTGAAGGTTGTCTCCGTTTTGAATGCTCTACTGTAGGTGTATAACAAAAACAGAGACCTAAAACCCTTCAGAGGAAGTAATAACTTTTTAATAAATAATGTCATTTTTCTCCTTAATTGAGAGAGAATGCTACATTGAAGTTTCTCCAGCTTTCTTTCAGTAAAATAATTCTAACAGCTGCACCAAGTTTTCATGCCGGGGATAAAGCTGACAAAGATTTATCTGCAGAGAGCTACTAACTGTCTTTGCTCAAGATGAGACCCATGCACAGATGAATGCATTCCTTAATGTCGGAGTAATGGAATAAGAGCTACGGGAGAATGGAGGGATCATGTGTAAAAGCAAATAACAGAGCTGTTCAAAAGAAAAGGCAGGTAGCACGGAAACATTCATTGTCTTCCTGATTTATTTACCCCCATTAACTGAGACCAGATGTGGCTCAGAAAATGCAGATGATGGCCAAGATGTGATCATAATGGAAAGGAGCTGATACATTTCACGGTGAATTTTTATTTTTTGTTTTGACTTGGGTAAATTTCGTCCTGCTCCTTTTGGCCTCCAGCTCAGTCGAAACTGGCTTCTGTTGGGCCATGGCACTGTGAGCCTTCATTTGCAACTCCTCCTCCACGCAATCCAGCCTTCCTGGTAACTGTCCCTGGCCCCAGGGGCCACAAACCTCAGTTCTTCTGGAATCCCGCCAAGGCGGAACCCGATTCTGACCATGGTGAAGTGATGGCTGAGACTACTACCTCCCAAGAAGGGCAGGGGTAGGCAAACATTTTGGCTTCAGAGCCACAGTAGTGGCCCCTGCTTAAAGGGTTGGGGAGGGGCTCCCTGTAGCTTTCAAAGTCTGCCATACAGCATAATAGCGCCGGCTTCAAGTTGACTGTCGGCCATTTTCAAAATCTGGAACTGCAGGGCAGGAGCAACTGGAGATTGCCTCTTTTCCTAGAAGACCTGCCGATTGGGGTAAGAACTGAGTTGGCGGGCTGGGGGGAGGCTGAAGGAGTGTGTGTGTGTGTGTGGGGGGGGGGGGGGGGGCAGAGACGGGTAATTGATTTGAGCAGGTTGGTGGGCAGGGGGAGAATAGACGTCCCTTTAGGTTTGTTTTTCAGTTGCGGGAGGGTTTTGGGGGGTTTTTTGTTTGTTTTTTTTTTTTCATTTCATTTTGAATAAATGAAATAAAAAAAATAAGAAAATGAGTGAAAAAAAGAAAAATGACATAAAAATTAAAAGAAGAAAAAAATGCTTCACATGCACCCCCCCTCAAAAGAGAGAATGCCTGCCCAGGTGGCAGAGAGCTGGTGAAAGGCTTTCAGAAGAGAACGGCAGCACCTCCCTGATCCTGTAAGAATCAGCCAGCACCGTGTAGCCCCCTTGGCTTCTGCAGTGCATTTGCTGCATGGCTACTGCAATTTTGGGTGGGGTCATTTTGTAACATCATGCATAGGGGATGAACGTGCATAACTCTGCTCTGTAAATTATCCCAACAACTTAACCTGCACGTGCTTAGCCCCTACTAAGAGATACACAGAATATTTTCCTGAAAATCTACACACATACTTTTGGCAATCTTGTAAGTCCAAACCCCTCCCTAGCCCACCCGTGTGGACGTTTACCTCATATTGGGCAAGCAGTTTTGTTAAAGGCCATTTACTCGCGTTAAAGACTGCTTTACTCACGGACGTTGCTTTGAAAATTGCCCTCCATAACACCATCAGGATCTCAGTTGCAGGAATGTTCTTGGAGTGTGGGGGTAGGGCTTATCAGGAGAGTTAAATTGAACAATCAAAATCTCAGGGGTACCCCCTAGGGGCCTGAGCTCCAGGTCTTTCAAGTATATAGCAATGCCTCTGGTGCCCACCCCAAAAAATATATATTAGCTCTGTCTCTTGCAGAACTCATTGGGATGGCCTTCCATACCTAAAGAGCTCTGTAGAGGCTGGAGAAAGAGATCCTACAGCCATATTGAGCAAGCCTGAGAAGCCATGACCACCTCATTACAGGCATCGCCGTTACCAGGCTGCACAGACCCCGAGGGCAGGAAGAGTCACCAGAGAGAGGCATATTTCATAGACTTCGGAGGTGAAGAAACTTTTACAGGCCACTAGTGTTATACACGCAAGCAATTCACTCCCTAGTTAAGGTCCAGTACCTCTGCTCTGATCTGCAGTCATGTCCTGCTCATACTGGGAACACCAAAATGCCATTTCTACTGACTGCTAATGCAGTCCTATATACATGCTCACTTCCTACAGTACGGCAAAACAGCTGGCTTCCAGAGGGACTGCTGAAAAGATGGCAGTTTCCTTTTTTTAATAGCTCCCTGGGCAAAACACGGACTTAAATCCTATATGAACATTATTTTATGTCCATGACACACAGAGAATGCAGATACCTTTTTGTAAACATCTGAATTGTGCAAACAGGTGTTTCTGAAGGCAGCTGAAGACAGCTTAAACGCTTCATTAATGTATTTATAAGTGGGGAAAAGTGGAGCTGGAGTTGCATTCTGACCTCCTCGCTCTGGAGTATGCGTCTAGGTGGTAGGGCAAAAAGTCAAATGTAAAAATGAGAGAAGTCCAGGGTAATAGGCAGCTGTTCCATAAGACGGTTGTAAAGCCAGATGTTTTCAACATGTGTTGTACATACCTAATTGAAGTCCTAAAACCCTCTGGAGTGGATTCTACAGCAGTTTCTGAAATGCTATGGCAACTGAAGCTAAGTGATACCCGAATTAACTTGCGTCATCGATACTGTGCACTTCAAAATTACAGATATGTTTCTATTGCTAGCATTCAGAGAGCCTCTCGTTCAGATAAGTGTTCTCATTGCCTTGCTTTCGGGGTGGATACGTTTTTTCCATAAGTCCATTAGCACGTCTTCCATAGTAGAATTGGCAAATAGTGGGCCCCTGATTGTATGTACCTCCAGGATCCTTATCTGAGACCTCCTGTATGCACATGAGAAGAACTCCTGTAGTAGAACAGAAGACTCTCATCCACAAGGCATTGAACTGAATTTGTAATTCAGTTAGTCAGAACAGATCCTTCGAACATAGAGCTAAATAGGCGACCATCTACTCTGTACAGACTATTTAAGATTATTTGCTGACCAATAGATTGTGGCAGGTCACACTCCGTAAAGACATATAAAAGCTTTAATGGAGTATTTGGCCTTTTTCTGCCATCATTACTTTGTTAAATTGACATTACAACCAATAACCTTACTCAATCCCTTTTGGGAATGACGAGAGCAATAAGCTTATCCTAAATTTAACATGCCTCAGTATTAAAGCAATTCTTTTTTTTTTTTTTGTTCAGCTGCTAGCCCCAAAGGCTTGTTGGAAAAGCCAAGTCTTAAGAGCCTTTTCTTAAACATGCTTAAATTTTGGAAAAGCCCTGGGCTGCTCGGGCATTGAGTTGCACATGCTTAAATAAAACTTGCAGATGCCCCTGGAAGACTGAGGGCAGCTTCCTTGAAAGGTCCTGAGGCTCCCAGGAATCCTCAGCTTCATGGTGGACTGCACCGATAGGCAGTTCAGATTTGCTGTTATTTGGAGTGATATATTTTGCATTTGCAATTTTACCAATTGCTTACAAAAAATGCTGTTTGCTACAGTCTCCTTGTGCAATCTGTATCTGATCCTCATTAGAGTATTTCATTTAATGTCGTGCTTAGCTGACAATGGTGCTCTCCAAAATGTTTCCCAAAGAGATTCCACAGGAGTCGGAGACTAAAACTGATATTAGTGCTGCATTCTTAACTGAAGCTTTCATCACCAGAGGCAATTATAATAGAAACCATTGCAGCGTCTTTCTCAGTCTGAAAGTGGAAGCCAATTTTATAAATCATATTTTGTCCTACATCTTTACTCATTTAGGTGACTACCGTGCAATAATTAACCAAATTTATGTTTTATTAGTACAAAGAGTTTGGCCACTGATACAGACTAGAAACATCATTTCATAGAAATATAGAAACATGACAGTGGAAAAAGACCATATGGCCCATCTAGTCAGCCCATCTGTCCAATTTATCTAGCCCTTACAATTCTCCATGCTGCCTTAGAGATCCCTTGTATTTATCCCATGCTTTCTTAAATTCAGATACTGTTTTTTTGTCTCAACCACTTCCACTGGGAGTCTGTTCCACACATCCACCACCTTCTCTGTAAAGAAATATTTCCTAAGATTACTCCTGAGTCTAACCCTTTCAACCTCATCTCATGAGCCCTCGTTCTAGAGCCTGCTTACCTTTTGAAAAACTCACCTCCTGTGCATGGAAACCTTGGAGGTATTTGAATGTCTCTATCACATCTCCCGTATCTCGCCTTTCCTCTAGGGTGTACATGTTTAGATCCTTAAGTCTGACCCCATATGTCTTAGAATGAAGACCACTGACCATTTTAGTAGCCTCCCTCTGGACAGACTCCATCCTGTTTATATCTTTATGAAGGTGCATCCTCCAGAATTGTACTCGGTATTCCAAGTGAGGTCTCACCAGGGACCTATATAGAGACATCACCGCCTCGCCCTATGCAATCGAGCATTTTTCTGGCTCTTGCCATCACTTTTGCAAGCCCAAATGCATTACTCTGCATTTTTTTTAACATTAAATCTTAGCTGCCAAATCTTAGACCATTTCTTGAGCTTTGCTAGATCCTTTTTCATGCTTTCCACTCCTTTCTGGTTGTCCACCCTGTTACAGATTTTGGTATCGTCGACAAAAAGACAAACCTTTTCCCAACAATCCTTCCGCTATGTCATTCACAAAAATATCGAAAAGAACCCAGTCCCAGGACTAATCCCTGAAGCACACGGCTAGTAATGCCCTCCCCTTCAGAGTAAACTCTGGCCAGCCTGTACACCGCTCCTCCTAAATTTAGCTGGATAAACTTATCAAGCTAACTTTAAGATAGCCAGATATATTCCGTGGTGCAGCCACACCGCTGGATATATAGGCTAAGTTAGCCGCCCAGCCCCTGAATATGGTCCTCAAAGGATGGAACTGAAGAACCTGGGTAACCTTTGGCCACTTTGGTGTAGCAGCAGTTACGACCCTAAACCGAAGGCATGAGGGTAACCTGCATGGAATGGTGGCTACACCCCTAGAGTCCTTGCTTGGGCATACTTGGATGGGATCATTTTGGTCTTTTATGTGCCTTCGTTTACCATTCTACTAGTTTTTGAATGTTAGCACCAGCATCCAGCTTCCACCCAGGTTAAGATGGAATCCATCCTGTTAGAATAGGCTTACGTTCCCCAGTTCCTAAGGCCCCCTCTTCCTGTCCACGCAGCGAGACTCTCAAGCTCAGCCTGCCTCTAGGGTCCTGCGCATGGGAGCGTTTCTGAGAACGTAAACACTGTCTACCATTGTTCTTTATGATTCCTTTGGCCTCTGTTTTTAAAAGTGGTAGTCATGGTGACCGATTTTTTAATTTGTATATTTCATCTCTTCACATGGAGAAAAGATGACTTGAGAGTCCATTAATGCAAGGAGGTTACTTGCTCTCAGACATCTAAACAAATACGTAATCTGCTGTGAAAGATTATAAACAAAACCCAAACCTGACTGTTATTTTAAATAGTGAGCACATGAGTTGTACAGCATTAATATTTGGAGAGAGAGAGATTCGAAGTCGCCAGAGTGTTTTTGAAGAGCCAGATCTGCCCCTGTCCTATTGATGTGCATGTGAACGGTGCATAGAAGCAATAGAGGCTCGTTCACTCTCATGCCCATTGCTAACAAGAGTGCTTCTTAAATTTAGGGATCCATTAGGAATCTGCAGGCAAGAGAAAATGTTTTGTTGCTGGGGGCGGGGCAGCTGTATTTCCTGTCGTCTTGTTTCATTTTAGCATGCACTAAACTTAGTTTCTGCTTATTTGCTTTGTTCTCCTGTTAGAAATTGTTTAACCTATCCTTTCCTCTAACTACCAAGTTCCACATTCCCTGTTATAATGTAATTTCCTGCTTCTATTGTTAACTGGTTTTTTCCCCCTAGTTCATTGTAAACCGGTACGATAAGACCTGGTCTTGAGCATCGGTATATTAAAAGAATTTAAATAAATAAATAAATAAACTTATTTAGTGTGAGCCATTTAGCGAATGCTAAAACAATTTATTGCTCAGTAAAATGATTTAAGGATGCACTGAAAATATTTAGCGCAATTGCATTAGCCCGTACTAAATGTTTTTTTATTGTATACAAAAGAAAACACGACAAATGATAGCATATCCCTTGAATATAAACACTATATTGAGAATGCGCCGCCTCCTTTCCAGTGCCATCTTTAGGC
The DNA here is from genome assembly GCF_901001135.1 of Rhinatrema bivittatum. NCBI lineage: Eukaryota > Metazoa > Chordata > Amphibia > Gymnophiona > Rhinatrematidae > Rhinatrema > Rhinatrema bivittatum. The sequence goes on from NC_042631.1 coordinate 13,029,403, forward strand.
AGTTAAAGTTATAAAATAATGCAATGATGCAGAAAAGTTGTCCAGAACGATAAGGTTTTAACAAAGACAATGACCACAGCCTCCCAGGGACATAATATATGCCTTGCTTAAAAATGTCCATCCAGCCTAGCATCCTAATCTGGGTCTCAAGGTACCTGGCAGATTCCATTTCTTGCTGCTCGCTCCTAGGAATAAGCTGTGGCTTTCCCACATCTACCTGGCGTATAACGGTTTGTTTGTTTGGGTTTTTTTATAAGTTTAATTTGATGCTGCATCTTCTTGATATTGGAAAATATCACAGCTCGTCACGGATTAGGCCTTCAGAATGAGCACTCTGTCCACAAGCTCAGCGGCACAAATGTTGTGATGGTGGTGGTGACAAAGAATTCACCAGCACAGCGCATACCGTGAGAGGCTGAAACCCAGCAAGATTTAGTTCCAAAAGTAAAGACAGAAAGCTTGAGATAACCTTGAGCTCGCAAGCTCACGGTGACTTACTAAACATGGCTTAATTGTATTAAACTGCTACCTGCTACGTGATAAAGACTTTTTATACATAATGAGGTCCATGTTTAAAAGCATTTACCAAAATAACGCAGAAGTTATCCAGCTAAATGAAAGCTTTGGGCACTGATCTGGCTAAGGGGGTCTTTTATCAAAATGCACTAAGGCGTTTTTGCATGCGTTAAGGTCTTATTGCATGCAACAACGCCTTTTCACGCATGCGATAGCAGCACCATATGGTATGATGCGATGCAAATCCAAAAAAGAGGAGAAGTGGGCTGGGTTTGCCAGTCTGCTATGTGCTATCGCACAGACTTAATGGCAATTTTAACGACACCTTTTTCAGTAGCGTTAAGCTGTGCGATAGCTTGCGTTACAGGGCGGCAAGGTGTTAGCGCATTTCGTGATATCTCCTGAAAGGCCTGTTTTAGTAGGTTTGAAGCTCCCGGAGCATGAGAGAGATACTGACTGAGACTAGCCATAATGTCCTCTCCCTAGATAGGTATGGGAGGCCAACCTAGTAACTCGAGGTGAGGTTTAGGTATTAGTGTAGGGGGTTAGGGGCCACTTTGACATTCAAAGTGAGACGTACAAACAGAACAGTGGTCTCTTGTGAAGATTTGATGACCTTCGGAGAGAGGAAACTCACCCAAAGATGAGATTTGTACAATGTTCTCTCCACCTAGCTTGATGTTACCCAGGTAGAGTGTCCATCAAGCTAGGTTGAGAGAACCTTGCACAAATATCATCTTGGAGTGAGTTGCCTCACTCCGAAGGTCATCAAATCTTCACAAGAGAGCACTGTTCTATTCATACGTTGAATGTCAAAGTGGCCCCTAACCCCCTACACTAATACCTAAACCTCACCTCGAGTTACTCCCTCCCCCCCCCCCCCCCCCCCCCCCAGTGGTTGTATGCAGGAAATGCAACAGATCTGGCACTTATCGCAAAGTCTGTAAATGTTATAGCAATTTGCGCTAACTTAGCTTTTTGCATAGATAATTAGCACAAATTGTGAAACTGTCTATTAGCATAAACCACCCCCCCTTTTGCTATCTCATGCGATACTTATCGCATTTTGATAAATCCAGGCCTGAGTTCTAGCTGGTTAATAAGTTATCCTGTTAGAATGTAGCTGGATAGGTTAAGGGTGTTCCAGGTGTGTAACTGGGAGGAACTGAGTTAGCCAACCACCACAGGGCCAGATTCATGAAAGCTTTTCTCCCATTTTGTGTCTGTGGGGAAAAACCCTTAGTGAATCAGGTACTTAGCGGGCTAACTCCAATATTCAGAGTTAGCCGGATAACTAAGCTAGCCAGCTAGATTCAGTAGTGCAGCTGCACTATTGATTATACCTCCAACGTTGACCAGATAAGTTTATTCGGCTGACTTTGCTATCCGGACAGTGACTGAATGTGGACCTCGATATAAATCTTTTTATTTAGCATCATCTTAATGTATTGATGAGTGTTGGATTTAGGCACAAGCTACATAAACTTCAGTTTAGGGGCTCAGATTATGACATTTCAAGTTGTACGTTTCTCTGGTGATGCTCCGGGGGCCTCGTAAACATGACACAATGTAGGGCTGTCGCGTGTCTTAAGACACAGAACGAAGAAGAAAGTGCTACAACAAAGTTATGCAGAGACACCTAGAAACAGGACACACAAGAAGATGAGAAACAATGCAGCGCAGGTCAACATGAAAATGCAAAAGTAAATGCTTATAACATTAACTGAAGGTGCAGGTTAGGATTATTAGCATTGAGACTTGAGAGGATGATCTACACTGCATTCAAAAGAGGAGCCTAGATTTCCATTCGTATCGGGGATCTTGAGTTTGTTGCGATGTTACCATTAGCTCAGCACGCTCACATTCGCTGGCTGCTTGCTTCTACATCAGATTTGTGGGAGGCTTAGAAAATGTCCAATCTTGGATGAGTTTTTAGGCAGCATAAAATAAAAAACATTGTACTTATCTTAGGAATTTTTAGCAGTGACGTTCCTTCTGCAGATAAAAGAACGAGAGATTCCATTAGAATTACAACATGCACTAAAGATTCCACAAAAACAATAAAGGCTGAAGGTTGAAACATGGTGAGAGAACGTGCACGGTACTTATTGTCACTTTACAAGGCCATCAGTACTTAGCACGCATTCATCTGGAAGCACCGAACATGTGCCACACAGAACCTCCAGTGTATCTTGGTATTTCATGCAGAGTGAGCTTTTCCCAGACAGCGAACCCGTGGTCTATTCATTTTTACATCACGGTCTCTAAGTACATTTTTATGGGGGTGCATTCAGAGACGACAATTTTACTAATGTCTGAGAATTTTAGATGGCCTTCAGTAGAGGATTCTGCATAATTTTCTAGAGAATTATCTGTTTAATAAACCCTTGCAATAAATAAACGCATTATCTGTCGTGCTCCTACCAAGAGTACTCAAAGTGAGGTACAGGGTTATCAAGTATTTACTGCAAAATCTGTCACACGTACTAGGCTGAAGTTGTGCTATAACGCCCTGGCCAGGGGCTTTCCGGTTATAGCTTCACTGTTTTAATTGTAGTACTACTCATCAATATCTAAGGTGACATAAACTTGGCATGCGAGACTCTGTGATGGCTAAGGATGTTTGATCTAGATTGCCAATGGAAAGCCATAGGATGAGCGGCTGGTTTAGCTCCAGCCCCGTATCTGAGACTAATCCCAGTTCCGAGAACGTACGGCTCATTTGACACGAGTCAGATGTTCATGATATGTGATGGCGCCATAAAATAACCCTCAGCATGTTCTCCAATAACGCATATTTGTCCTGAGGAAAGATGAACTGTTTCTTACAGCCAGAGCTTTAGAAAGTCGATGGAGATTCACTGCTCACAAGGAAAGATAAAAACTTTTTACTAGTTCTAATTCATCTTACTTTTATAACCATTCAGCGTGCAGAATGGATGCCGTAAATCTAATTTATGCAACGTCAACTGAATGGCTTTTTGTCTCTCACCTTTTAATCTCACAAAAAATGACCCAGGAGGAAAAAAAAACCTAAAGATACTATCTAGAAATATTTTAAAAAGTTATGCATTCAGTAATTAGAATATTTAAGGCTATAAACATAGATTAGGCAGAAGTTGGTTGCACTGTCTTTGAATTTAGTGCCTGTGATGAAAAGCTGACTTTCATCTGTGCCTGGTCAAAACACTTGGAACCAGAAGAGCTGGAGGAAGAAAGTGCAGAAGTCCATTTTTCTTATACATTTCCAGCAATGTTAGGGAAAATGCTCCATAGAAAACTCTGTGCAGAAAGAGCTGTGGGACCTTTACCCAGATTTGCCAAATGTAATTATTTCAGCAGATGTCCCACAGTGCTTTTGACTTGGGTCCATGGATTTGCAATTTTTTTTTCAACTTACACTGGGATTGTCCCTCCCCCTCCCTCCCCCCGATAGTTGGAAATGTGTTAAATCCACAAATGAAAGCAATTCTGAATTTAAAAATTGAATTTGTGTGTTTCGGGAAATGAGCAATCCAGCTGTAAGGCCCGGTGGTTAGTGCTTCAGAGTAAACCCTCTTCCTACCTCGCCTTCTCCCTATTTGGCTGGCATTTCTGCCTTGGCTTGCATCCAAGCTGTGGCCTCCTTTCCCCTGCCCCCACCTCCAGAATCAGCCGTGGGACAGGCTTGGTGGTGGTGGTGGTTTCCTCTCCATTCAGAGGCAGCACTTGCATCTGGGGGAAATGTGATTCTGAACTACATCTCCCACAATGCACAGCAAGCAGCGCACACCTACGCAACATCCATTGTTAAATCCTAGCAGCTAACCGAATGCCTTATTGCGGTAGGTGCTACAACAAAATCATAGTGTTCAGTGATAACGTTTGCTATTTCTGTCAACATATTTTTCTTTTACCAAGTATAAGTTGCATTTGCACCTCATGTTTGGCCAGAAAAACCAAGGCAGGCAGAGAATCCTGTTTCCCATAAGAAAAATTTGAGCTAGCATCCATTTTTATCCACAGTGTGTCTGTTGAAAGGTTGCCCACATTGATAATAACAACCTTCTCCCTTTTTTCCCCGAAAAAGATTTCAAATAAATACAGGAAAATGCCTTTGGCTGGAAAAAGAGCATTCTTTCCAGATGACAGCATGGAAGCCGAGCTTGCCTTCACTGTAATAATGTCTAGTGCAAGGCCACATGTGACTCGTTCCAACGTATACGGCGCTGGATAGATTGATAAGCCCAGTGTGATCATAATCAGAAAAGTATGCTTATTTCAAACACCATACTTGCGGGTTGGGAGCAGGAAAAGTAAGCCTTTGTTTCGCATTTGACAGTGAAAAAGTGCAGAACTGCTATGAAAGTCAGATGTGCAAACGTGTGGGTAAAACATCAAGCGCACACTGACTTCTCTGGGGCCAGAGCTTCCTTGTTCTGTGTACACTCGATGCTGTACTTAGCAGCGGCTGCCGTCGGGGCTCTGCAGACGTGAGCTGTCTGCAGCAGGGCAGTCCGGCGCGAGGCGGAGCCCTTCTCCCACGCGTGGCTGTCACTTTCTCGTCGTGACTGCACGCTTGCCTGAGCTTTGGAGGGCTCCGCATCAGAGGCACTTGCGTGAAAGACGGAAGGCTTTAGCCTTTTCCCGTTGAGAGAATTCCCAAGCACCATTTTCGAAAACCCGCCGGCGGATAAGAGAGCCAGTAAGGATCACCGCTGAAACTTTGCAGAAACCTAGCCAGACAGAAGTTGCCTGGCTGGATTTCGGTTGGCTCTTTGTGTGGCTGGCGTTGTGTGAAGATACCACGCTAACCAGTTATATCTGATGCCTATCCCAGTAACAGTTCTGGCCTTGCACCTTTTTTTTTTTTTTTTTTTTGCATGGGTGCACCTTCTGCATTTAAGTCACAGGGTTTGCCAGTCATAGTAGCTAAACTGCAGCTAGAAAAATGGCATTTGCCGTCCCCGAGGGCAGCATGGCCATCTGTGTGTTGGATGGCCATGAACCAAGACGGCGTTGCCCCCCGGGGCCTTTTCTGCCCAGGGGCCAGCAGAGCCAGGAGTGACTGGAGATCGCTCCTGCCCCTTTCTCCATCAAAGGCCCCTCCCCCCACGAAAGTAGTAAGTGTGACCCACGGGGAAGGAAGGGGGCGTAAACCTTGCTTCTCGGTTTTATTTCCATCTGTGTTCTCAAACAAAAGTCAACTAAAAAAAAAAAAAAAAAAGAACTTTGGGGCCGGAGGTTGTTTTGCTTCATTTTTAAAGAAAATGTGACATTCGCGCCACGTCTTTTCATTTTGTTTATAAACTAATGCACGTCCCTAATTTTCCATGGCAGACCTATTTGGGCAAGTGCCACTGAATATCCAGGTACAGTTATCTCTGGTAGCTTTTCCCACTCACCGGCCCACTGCATATTTATTTCTGTCTTTGTGGCCTGTGCAAACCCCGTTTCTGTTCCAGTTTCCCATAAAGTGCCGTGAGCCGGCCCAGTGGCACTTCATGCATCAGGTTACAGAGGATGCCTCGTATTTCCTGGCCCGTGGCCCAATAACTGCGCTCACGTGCTGGCTGTTGCCAGCACTCTCTCTCTTTCAATTGCACGGCAAACAAAAATCTCGTAGAGAAGCCGTCCAACCTTATGCTATTATCTAAAGAAAACGGTTTTGGATAGCAGGTACAGCACAGGAGTGGGGCCAACCTGAGACATCCGAGGAGGAAGGTTAGGCAGCTAAGGAGTTGGATGTAGTCCGTGTCCAAGTAAAGTGAAAAGTGGTTCACACAGCCAGGGAAGCCCACGACTGTTAACCAGTGAAGTCTGTTGTCATAACACACAAAAACAGAGTGAGATCTATCCAGGCTGCAAAAAAAAAAAAAAGCAAGAAATTCAAAACACATTTCTCAGAGGCTTCCTCGCAGGGAATGGGCTTGTTATGCATTACTCCTGTAATAGGCACACATGAAAATCATCCCCAGATCCAGTTACAGAAGCGCAGGACCATCCTGAAAGGGAGCGAAATAAGCTTAAGCTGATAAAAAGCAGCTGCTAATGCAAGGTCTGCGTCATCTCAGGGCCAGCAGGCTTGCACGGGTTGCTGAAGCCTTTCCTAGACTGAAATCCCCAAATAAGCTCGCTCTTCTTCTTTTATTTATGATGTTAACCTGTTTATTTTGCCTCCTCCCCGTCCCCCAGCTCTAGCTGCTGTTTGCACTTGTCAGATCAAAAAATTTCCTGCTGAATTTCATTTCATTTTAAACGTTGAAGTGCCTGAAAGGCAGGAATATAAATCAAATAGGTGTAAGTAAGTGAAGTGCCCACCGTGCCAGCTAAAAAGACTTCTGGTGGTTTACAACCACAAGATCCACAAACCCAACCTAAAAAATAATGGTCGGTGAAATCTAAACCTGGTCGCCTCGGAGGTGGAACCCCTTTCCGGCCGCTGGGATCAGAGTGCGCAGTGTCTCTCCAGAAAGTTCCACCCGCTGGCCCCAAAATACCACAAACTGACTGGTGCTGCCATATAGTAGGGCCAACCCAAATAACACAGGTTTCTATCTGAAGCTTCTGCTTAACGGTGAGAGACTGGTGCTTTCACAAGGTCTCGTAGCCGGTGACGTCGTCTGTGAGTACTGTAGCTAGTCGTGAATGATAATAATAATAAGGTGGTCGTTAACCAGAGAGCAGCTCTAAACCTTCCAGCCTGCTGCTCCTCAAAAGAGGAGGATTTTGTCAGTTTTGAAGATTGGAAAGGTTACATTTTTAAGAGCTGAAGTGGAAACTGGCTGTTTGAGAGATTGATGACAGTAAAAATCAATTAGGAGGAGGGGGATGTCTTCCTTAAGATAAATAGCTTCGTTTTTTTTCATTTTAGGGGCTGAGGGCTGTATCATTTAAAATTTAAAAAAAAAAAATGCCATTATAAATGAGATGTGAGGTTCGGGCCCGATGCTGAGCACTGATGGCCGATAAGCTGTTTGCTTCCAGTGTCCCCCTGATGCAGCACATTGACGACACAGCGGCTGGAGTCGGGATTGGATTTGCGTTGCTTTGATAGTCAGGGGGCCTCTTTGTTTATAGTAGACGTATTATGCTTAAGAGACGCGCTGAGGTGTTCACTTTTATTTTTATTTATTTTTTATTTATATTCCACTTTTCGTGCTTTTTTCAGCACTTCAAAGTGGATTATATTCAAGTACTTTTTTTTTTTTTTTTTAAGGTATTTTCCTATCCCCAGAGGGCTTACTTCAAAGTTATTTTTTTAGTCTTGATGCATAAAAAAACCCTAAAAGATTTGGACCTTCGGGGGTTCATAATTGAGAGGAGCGGCACTAAGGCCCATTGTGAGCCGAACGTTGTACCGGCTCGCTGAAACTCCTCTGTTCAAAAAAATGTTATTTGACACTCTTGGTTATAAAAAGTTTTGATTGTTAATCTTTTCTCTTTATTGATGATCATTTAAAAAAACCCCACGATCTTACCACACTGGGAGCGTCAGTGGTCATAAAAGTATGACAGAATAAGTGTAAGCTGGGCTAAATTTGGACTAGAATCTTTCTTGGCATTAACACAATGTACTTGTCTAAAAGAAAAATTTGGTGGCCTGATGTGGCCAACAGATACTTTGGTGCTGGTCCAATTCATATAACTTTGTGGCTCTTGGCCACTGTTAATTTCAGCCTCTGTGCTTATCCTTTTAATATGTTTCCAAAATAATGATCAAGTCAGTAATTTAGTATATAATTAATTATGAAAAAGGCAGTAATTATTGTAATTGCCAAAATAAAATAAATACATATTGTCATAAAGTCAATGGAATCCGATTTGTGGAACTCTGAAAAACTTTGGTAAATATTGGCAATAAGCTTGCAGAATGAAAAACCCTCATAGTATGAAGCCCGAGGTATGAGTAAGATCAGCTGCTAGGAATATCCGAGGTCCTGGAGTAATTCCCATTCGTATTCTGCAGCCCCGCAGGCAAATCTGTCAGCCTCAGGGAGAGAGAGAGACTGTGGATTGCTTCACTCTTGTGCACCCCCTGGTGGCCTCCTAAAGGCTGTGCTGCTGCTGTGCCAGCAGATCTGCAGGGGTGTCCTGGTATGTAGCCTCATGGGAGGGCTACCTGTCGGCAGGCTTGAGTTTTTCTCATGGTGGGGGTAATTTTCAAAAAGCATAAAGTCAGCGGGTAGTTTTTTCCCCGCAGACTTTGCACTCATTTTCAAAGCCAAAGTTTGTGCACGCTTTTGTTATGAAAATTATTCCAGGAGAGCTGTCCGTACGCAGTTAGGCCTGGTAATGCGTGCAGAGTGCTTTCCCAGCAAAATGTATGCTCCTGCTTTTTTAAATCAAAACGTATGTGCGTAAACTGGAAGTCTTCCCTGTCTGTGCGCTCTGGTATGCAGCTATACCCTGTAGGCATGCCGGTGGGACAGTTCTGTAAAAGCCCCTTTCCCATTGTTTTGTGTCTGTGGGAAAAGTGCGAGCTACACAGACCCTGCAGTGCGCAGAGTTCAGAAAGGCCAAGAGTCGAAGGAATATACAAGAACGTCAGTTTTTTCATTTAGCGGTTTTCCCATTATATCAAAAGATTCTAGTCCTGTGGAACATCCCTTAACACTGGCCAAGACGTATCTCCTCCCTGGTTTCTCTTATAGCATCAAATTTCCCTGTGATTACCACCTGTGAACGCGCTTGGCCCTAACGTATCCCTGTGCATCAAGGGGAGAACTTCCCTGCAGGCTCTTCCATGTTTATTGCTGAGGTGGCCTTGGTTAATTTTACATCCTCTCTGTCAGCGCTCCAGCTTTACTGCTAATGCTTTTTTTTTAAACAGAGAGATAAAAATCAATTTACACTAAAACCGAGCTTTTCCCTTCACGCATTGTACTTCTCCCTCTTCCCGCTCCTTAAAATGCGGATCCTGCAGGGAGGCACCATGTACCTTCTCTCTTTACAGGACTGGCTCACTACCAAGGACTCTTTCTTCTCGGTAACTGTTGGCATTGGCACCAAGAACTGTAGGTGGTGAGGCCTGCCGTCTTCGTCCGCATACACTGATCCATAGAAATAAAGGTTGGCAAACAAGCTGAGGGCGAGAGCTTTGTATTGGATTAATTTAATACGTTTGTGAGTTGCTTACAGGACGTAGAAGCCCTTCATCGGGTCAAAAGAAAAAAAAAGAACCGGTTACCATTCAGAAAAGATCAAAACTTTTTTTTTCCTCGGCTTACGGTATCTGTATCACGTGCATACACACAAACGCACGGGGCCGTGTTCAAAAAGATTTCCCATTCTCTGACTGGACAAAAGATCTTTATTGAAGAAGACCCATTGCTTGATATGTTGACTACTCCCGCTAGGTGCGCACACTATTACAATTGCACACACAGCCAGAAAGAAGCGTGACCCAGGGAAGCGTGCAACTTGACCAGTTGTATGAACGGTTGCTTTGTTTTTTTAGGACAGCCCAGTAGGTCCCACACAAACTTGCTTTCGGTGTGGTGCTGGTTGGACTTCGTTTTAACTTGCCCATACCTCTTCCCCATTGCTACCACTACTGAAGCTCCCGAGGGGCCCCTAAAACCGAAGGCCGTGCAAGCCGGTTAGCATTTCAACCTGAAAGTTTGACTTCACTAACCCGCGCAAGCTCTCAGAACAAATAAATCGTTTTCTTTATGGAAAGCAGCATTTCCCAGAATGCTCCACCCTGGAGCGAGTTAACAGCCAGAAGATGTAGACTAAGGCCAGTAAAACATTACTAGTTGCTCATTCTGCACAAAAGATGGGTTTGGATTACTACACCGAGCCACTTACAGCTGTACCAAGCACTTTGGTTAAAAATGTTATCCAGCTGAATTAAACTAAAATAAACCACCATCCTATAGGCTCTCACTGTGTTTAAATGGTGACGATATAATAGGTTTCCTTTAACACCTGAATTAAATTGTGCTTTAGCACTAAGTCCCTTTTTGTGTCCATGTGTACAGGGATAAGTGTTTCCTGTACACATACAAACAGAGAGGCAAGAGATGCCTGCTCCTGAATTCCCCATCCTAGCAACTGTAACAGCAGAGGAAATACCCTGAATTTTACACTTAAATATAAAAACTCACCCCCAGACTGTGGTCAAACCCTGCATTTTTTTTGCAGTAGCTGTTTTAGTGGATGGGGGGTTAGCGATTGTGGCCTGGTTCAAACATGGCAGATTTGCAGCCTACAGAGGACATAGCAGCTGGAATAGACCAAGTCAGCAAATCTCACTCTTCAGTTGGCTTTTTTGAGCATGCAACATCCCTCTCTTTAAGCTTCCGAGGTTTGACTCATCCCTAGATATATTATAGTAAAGGTACAATAAATTGCATCTTGAAACACACTCGCAGGTTATTTTACATGCCTTACCGGATGTATATTGTGACTTGCAGTAACACACTTTGAGCTCTCTTGATGAAAAAGCATGGAGTAAATAAATACCAGCGATGATGATTATAAACTACCCTGAAATTAAGAGACAATTTAACATCCATGTCGTATTCTATTCCTTAACTGGACCAGAATGTCATTTAATTCATTTGTTGAATTTTTTTTTTTAAACGTTTTTCATAGTGTCTCATTTTTAAAAACTTTTTTTTATTTATTAATTTATTAACACAATCTAATAAAAAAAAAATGTAAAATTACATCATAGATTTAAAGCATTATATACAGTGACAGCTATGTAGATTTTTCTCTGAAGCAAGAAATGTACAGTGGCTTAAGGACTACATTTCTCATGAGAACCCAAATTATCTCTCTCTCTCATGAAATGGAGTTACCAAGTGAAAGCTATAATTTTGAGCAATGACTGGGATGACCTTCTTGTACCATCTTTAAATATAGTCACACCGAAATTGTGGTTTAGAATTGTTGTGCTTGAAAGTACAAGGTCATGTGGCATAGTGAATAAACAATATACCTTATCTATATCCAAGCGATATTCAATATAATTATGTAAATATATGGGAGAAGAACTTTAATTATGCTTAAAGTTTGAAAAATATAATGACACCAATTGACAAAAAGTTTTATTCCTATTTTAAAATATTAATTAATTCACTTATTTCCTTGACCATTTTTTTGCTTGCCCTTGCTCTGGTTAATATTACACATTTCATATGTGGACTTTGTTGCTAGATTTTGCATGGATATTTGGTAGAGCTTGCTTCACTAGGGCTTTTCTCCCTTTTCTGTGTTCATGATAAAAGACCTTGGTGAATCAGGAAAGTCTCTTAAAAGAGCTCTTAAAATGAGATACTCCTAGAACCAGAGTCGTGTTTGGAATAATTTTACCGTCAGTAGATAGCAACCAAACTAGGAGATACAACCCAGCATTTAGCATTGACCCAAAAGAAGGAAGTCAGTTCAGAAAGAAGACAAGAACAACAAAAAATCTGACTACCTGACATTGCACAGTGAGATATAGCGCCATTTACAGGCGGGAGAAGCTATTTAAGCTTCTAGCTTAGGGGTGGGCAATTCTGCTCCTCGATGGCCACCAATCAGTCAGATTTTCAGGATGACCCTAATGAATACGCATGAGAGAGATTTGCATGTGCCCTGCCTCGATTGTATGCAAATCTATCTCATGTGTATTTATTAGGGTCATCCTGAAAATCCCCCCCCCCCCCCCCCCCCTCGAGGACCAGAATTGCTCACCCCTGTTCTAGCTGGTGTGTATTAACTGAGTTCCATTTCAATGTGTTCACTTCTCCTTCCTTACCTCTCCTCTCCTTCCTAGCCTCTCCTCTTTTACCTTATCCCTGCCAATGATCCCCCTCCTCTCCTTCCTAGCTTCTACTCCTTTTTTTTTCTCTTCTATACATGAACGCTTTGAGTTTTTCTTTTTATCACTGATAAGGCAGTGTCAAGTTGGGACTTATCCAACTAAGTAGTAGTGGCTGAAACCCCGTCCCTGCTGAACGGCTGCATCTTAGCCAGGTAACTAGTCATGCGGTTAAATAGCTGACTAAGTGGCGGGTAGGGCAAGGGCGTTCCAGGGAGGAGCAGACTCACCCGGATAACGTAATCCGTCCCATCTAAGACTGGTCTGTTGATAGGGCTGTCCTAAGGTTTGTTGGGTATAGCTATCCGGCTAAGTTTAGGATAGCCGTGTATATCCGCACCACTGAACATACAGGCCATCTAGCCAAGCCACTCAGCAGCTCAGAATCTACCTCGGTAATTTTAGGAGTGTTTGGAAGACTAATCCAAATAATTTGTAATCTGTGCTGCTTTCTTCTTTTATGAGTAGAGTCAGTGTACATCTGCTGCATGTCAGCTATTAACTGTTTTTTTCCCTGAATTTGCTTATTACTTACTGATTCTTTTTTCTCTTTGGTACTTTTGCTTATAGTGCAATATAGAAATAACGGATTCTTTTTTTTTTTTATTGGAGCAATACTTCTTTGGATGATTTTCCTTCTCTTTCCGTGCGGTGCTGTATTTATTTTCCTGTTAGATACTATTTGATTGGTAATGAATGGAGTAAGTAGGCTTATCGTGTAAGTTGAAAGCTTGTTCATTCAGCAATTGGCCTCTTAATCTTTTTTTTTTTTCTCTTTTAAAGCTACACGTGGCAAGTGCAAGATAAAAAAGATGCCAATAATGTTGCATACACGTCTGGGAAGCTAGGTTTGCACACGGACTATCCCGCTCTTCAAGGCCCACCTGGGGTAAGTCATTCTTCCCACCCAGCCTGATTCACATCCACATCCTTCAGCTTAGCGTTGTTCTTGGTTCATGGGTCTGCAGAAAGAGTTTCTCAGAGCTCACACTGCAGTAGCACACTGTTTGAGGGCATTGTGTAAGAACTGAGCATAGACGTGCATGAACAAACCCCAAAATTATGAGGAAAAAAAAACCCCAATGAAAATTTGTCGTATTCCCGCCCCAAGCTTTGGTTTATCCGAATCTAATTGGATGATATTTTTTTTCTCTCTAATCCCCTTTGCAAACTTCCATGCAATCTGTTTGCCACCAATTTGGTGACAGGCCAGACACCCCAGAGATGACAGCATTTTAGATTTATTTATTTATTTATTTTTAATTTTTATAGACCGAAGTTCTTGTAGGAACTACAAATCAATCCGGTTTACATACAACTTTTAAATGCCCAAAAAGAGTAGTGGGCTTTACATAGAACAGTTGAACAATAAAACAGGTAACAATAGAACTAACAATAAATTATGGAACAAATAGAATAGATAACCAATTAAACATAGTAATGTAGTAATAAATATTATATAGAAAAAAAATATAAAAGAGATAGAGTAAATGGAGTGTGAGTAAAGTATAAATACAAAGATGAAAGAGCTCAAAAATTAAGGTACAGTTGAAAAAAATTGTAATAGGAAAAAACAGTGAGATAACCCATGATTTGGGTTAAAAGACTTGATTAGGTAGCATTAGATATCTGGGAAGGCTTGACGGAAAAGCCATGTTTTTAGCTTTTTTTTTAACTCCTGATGACTTGGTTCTAGTCTTAGATCTGGGGGGAGCGCATTCCATTGGTGGGGGCCTCCTGAAGATAGTGCTCTTTTGCTCAGTGATGATTTTACCTGAGGGGCTTGCAATGTGCCTTTGTATGCGCTTCTAATTGGTCTGGATGAAGTATGAGGTTGGAGTTGGGTGCTTAATATGATCGGAGCAAGATTGTATGTTGCTTTGTGAATAATTGTGAGCACTTTATAGAGGATCCTGTGGTTAATAGGAAGCCAATGTAGGTTACGAAGGATTGGAGTGATGTGATCTCTTTTATTAGAGTTTGTAAGTATTCTGGCAGCGGCGTTTTGAACCATTTGTAAGGGTTTGATGGTATTTGAGGGTAGACCGAGAAGGAGGGAGTTGCAATAATCGAGCTTAGATAGTATGATGGATTGAAGTACTAGCCGGAAGTCAGAGAAGTGAAGGAGGGGTTTTAGCTTTCTGAGGACTTGCAGTTTGTAAAAGCAGTCCTTTGCGGTATTGTTTACAAACATTTTTAGGTTTAGATTGTTGTCTAGCCAGGCTCCAAGATCCCTGACGTCTGGTGAGAACTTGCTAATTGAGTTTGGGTGAGAGGAGCTTGAAGAGATGGTGAGGGGATCTTGGGAGATAATGAGCATTTCAGTTTTGTTGGCATTCAATACTAAATTGAGGCTTGAGAGTAAGTCTTTAATTGGCTGTAGACAGTCATTCCAGTAGCTGATCGTTTTTTGAAGGGATTCTGAAATAGGGATAAGGATTTGGATGTCATCTGCGTAGAGGTAATGGATAAGCTTGAGGTTTGAGAGCAGGTGGCAAAGAGGGAGGAGATAGATATTGAAGAGGGTGGATGAGAGTGAAGATCCTTGAGGGACTCCTTGATCTGAAAGAACTGGAAGCGATTCCTTGTTGTTTATCCTGACTTTATAGAATCTGTTGCTTAGGAAGGACTGAAACCAGCTGAGAGCTGAGCCTTTGATACCTATGTTGGCTAGTTGGTCTATAAGTATGGTGTGTTTTACCGTATCAAAGGCAGCGGATAGATCTAGAAGAATAAGGAGATAGGATTGTTTTTTCTCTAGGTTGACTAGGATTGTGTCCGTAAGTGATAGTAAGAGAGATTCGGTGTTTAAGAGTTTTCGGAATCCGTATTGTGCCGGAGACAGAATGTTATGATTTTCCAGATATTCTGACAGTTGTTTGTTAACAGTTTTCTCCATTAATTTGGCTATGAGAGGTAGGTTTGCGATTGGTCGAAAGTTCGCTGGGTCTGATGGAGAGGCGTTTGGTTTTTTTAGTAGTGGTTTGAGAATGGCCAATTTTAACTGGTTGGGGACTTGGCCTTGAGAGAGTGATGTGTTAATTATATCAGAAATTGGTTTTGAGATTGTGTTTGGTATGGAGATGAGCAGGTTTGTTGGTAATGGATCTGATGGGTGGGATGATGGTTTGATTTTCTTGAGGGTAATTTCTATCTCCAGTGAAGAGGTAGGTTCAAAAGAAACAAGACTAACGTTTTGTTGAGGTGGGGATATGAGATGGTAGGTTGGGGGAATATTGTTGGTTGTGAGAGAGTAGGTGAGGTTGGTGATTTTTGTCTTGAAATAATTGGCGAGTTCGTTGGCTTTACTGAGTGCTTGGTGGTCTGGGATGGAGGGAGGAGATGGTTTAGTTAATGAGGAGACGTATGAGAAAAGTGCCTTTGAGTCAAAAATGAAGTTGTGAATTTTTTTTGCATAAAAGTCTTTCTTTGTCCTGAGTATAGCGTTCCTGTAAGTGTTGAGGAGGGATTTGTATATTGCGTGTGTCGTAGTGGTGGGGTTTTTTCTCCAGCATTGTTCTTTGTTCCTTAGTGTTTGCTTGAGAGATTTAAGTTCCGGGGTAAACCAGGGTTTTCTGTTGTCTGATGTGGGATGTATGGTTTTGGTTGACGTTGGGCAGATTTGATCTGCAATTTTATTATTGAGATTGATCCATGAGGTAGTTGCTGTGGTTGCGTCTGTGAAATCTAGTTGATTTAGTGATTCTGATATCTTTTCATTAAGGAGATCTAGCGAACATGGTTTCCTGAAATGGATGGTGGATTTGGTAGAGTCTTTAGGTGGTGGGTTGTTGATCTTAAGTGTTGTGTAGATGACCCTATGGTCTGACCAGGGAACTGGTGAGCACGTGGGGTTAGAGTGGATGGTAAAGCTGTTGTTAATGAAGATGAGGTCCAGTGTATGGCCTGCCTTGTGGGTGGGACTATTGACGATTTGAGTAAAACCCAAGTGACTGAGTGATGAGAGGACTGTTATGCAGTTGATTGATTGTGGGGAGGCGTCCACATGCAAATTAAAGTCTCCCAGTATTATAGCGGGTTTGTCAGCGTTAATGTGTTTGGCTACAAGCTCGATAAAGAGAGAGGGATTCGATTCCAAGTTCCCTGGTGGGGCGTAGACGAGAGCTACTTGGATTTGTTCAGATTTGAAGAGGGAGAATTCCAGTTTAGAGGATGTGTTTGTATATTGTAAAGATATGTTTAGACCTTTTTTTACTGCCAGAAGGAGCCCTCCACCCCTTTTTCTGGGTCTGGGGACTGAGAAGAGGTCATAAGATTGTATG
The DNA here is from genome assembly GCF_901001135.1 of Rhinatrema bivittatum. NCBI lineage: Eukaryota > Metazoa > Chordata > Amphibia > Gymnophiona > Rhinatrematidae > Rhinatrema > Rhinatrema bivittatum. Next base: position 13,045,999 of record NC_042631.1, read on the forward strand.
GGAAGCTGATTTGTTAGTACGGTATCTGTCTGTTTTAGCCATGTCTCTGTGATGGCACAGATATCTGGGTTGACTTCTATAAGATAATCATTGAGGATGTGCGTTTTCTTGGAGAGAGACTGAGCGTTGAATAGGGTTAGAGTAAATAGTGAGAATCCTAGGATTTGTGTAATTGGTGATATCATTATTGGGATAAGCCTTTGTTGTCGTACAATGTGCTGATATGTAGGTTTTGTGTGTGATCTGAGTTTGTTCCAGATTGTGGGTATAGAGTAGCTAAGCATCTTTGTGGTGTAATTGACTGGGGTTGCAGCGAGAGAAGTTGCTCTAGTGCTGTAATAGCTGGAGAGACTGATTGCTGGATTGGCTGAATGCTGGAGTGTCTGGATGAAAGTAGAAGAGGCTAGAGGCTGGAGAGTCTGGGTAGTTGTTGGAGAGGCTGGAGGAATGCTGGTGCGGCTGGATGCTGGGTGGTGAGTCTATGTGCTGGAGAGGCTGGATGAAGGAGGCTAGATGAGTGTTGGATGCTGTAGAGACTGAAAGAATGCTGGAGAGACTCGATGAGTGTTGGAGAGGCAGGGATTACCCCAATGTGCTTGGTGTCTGCTGCGATGTTCACCTTCTGCTCCCTAAGCGGGTAATCCTTTAAGTGTGAGGCCGCGTGACAGGTTGGTAGTTTAGTCGGAGGTGAGAAGGTATTACGTTGTTCCACATCTAAATCTTAAAATCTAAATTGGTAGGGCCCTGGCCCTGGGGCTCTCCAAGGGGCGCGCTAAGGGGCAGGCCCCTTAGGTCGCGCTCCTTCGGGCGCGCGACGCCTGGCGTGCGACGCCGCCGGTGATTTCCTGGGATTTAAAGGCCTGTTGCCGCCCTCTAATTGGCCCCTTGATTGGCCGTGACGAGCCGCGTGGCCGGAGCTGGAGCCCCGGGTGAGTGCTGTGAATTTAGGTCGGCCTTGCCCCGACGGGCTTCAGCGCCGGCTGCGCAGGCCTGCAGCTGGGGTCCGGGTCGAGTGGCGCGGTGGCAGCGATCGCGGCGAGAGAGGTGGACGGAGGAGCGGCAGGGAGGAGCGGCAGGGATTTAAATCCCCCGCTATTTTGCAGGAAAATGTAAAAAGCCACGGTCCTTTTGCAGTAAACAATGAAGAGTGAAAACTCGACCTAATTTAGGATCGCCCAATGGATCCTTACACCTAGCACTAGTAATCTAATCCTGTCTTTGTATTTTCAAACCCCAGCCTCGTTGCATTCTTGGGGGTGAGAACAGTAGGAGGGCTCAGCAGCCGCTATCAGAAACATGCTAGGCTAGTTCAGGATTTGCTTGTTTTGCAGGGGGGGGGGGGGGGCTGTGTTTCAGGAAGGGATTAAAATCTTATGCCACTATACGAAGAAATGAGATTATTATTATTAAGAAGCTCAAAACTACAAAATTCCAAAATGCCCTGGCTGAAAGTTAAAATAACAGGCACCCAAAGTCGCGGCCAGGCCATTTGGCACCTATGGCCAAATGAAGAAAAAGTGCACCCTCACCCTGAACACAACACCACGAGCTGGGAGACGCCGCTAAATGTAGGGGACTTTGATTTTAATTTTTATTGTGACCCAGAAGTTTCCACCTGCTCCTTTGGGGCTTCCAGCACAGAAATCCTGGCGCCAGGAGCCTTCAATCACAATTACTGGGGATCTTTTCCCCCCTCACAACTTTCTTATCATCGAGGTATCAGCCCTGGGCTTGGGGGCCTTCCAGCAAGGCTCCCGTCAGAACCCTGCATTCATGAGCTCCCAATCCAACCACGAGGGGTCACACCCTCCTCACACACAATTAAAGATTATGCATTTCCGATACTAGATTTTACATGAAAAGGACATTCTCAGGTAAAAAAAAACAACAACAAATCCCTTGTAACATGTATATTATATTTACATGCATTGCTGTGGTGCTAACCAGAAAATCCTGCAAAACAGACACTTGGAACCCATACGGTATTAGGCCTATCAGTGTTAGATGTATTTACTTATTTAAAAAATATTTGTTACCTGTACAAATAAATAAAATATACATAATAAAAAGTGGTAGGTTTGGCCCTCAGAAAACCATGAGTACACTGAATTACATTTGCAATATACTAAATCTCCCATACCAAAACACTAACTGCCAGCACTCAAAAAGTAAGAAGCCAGCTATGGAAAGGGAATCCCATAAATATTTCACCAGGCCCTAAAACACCAATACACCTCCCATTAGGAAAAGAGAACAAACCAGGCTGTTATAGGTCCCCCACACTGGCACTACTTACCTTATTCACACACGCTGAACACACACACACACACACACACACACACACACACACACACACACCCTCATCAAATACTGAATAGAGATACCATAAAGCGTAGATAGAAACATGCAGACAAAAACTGAACTGGAACCCACAAGCCAGGTTCTGTGTGCAGTGAAACTATGGAAAAACAGAAACATCATCATTCCTCATAAATTATCAAACAATAAAATCAAGAAATATAAATCATAATAGTAAAACCATACTAATAAAAATTATAAATATTAAAAAAAAAAACTGACAAATAGAACATCCAGGAATTAAAAACTCATATATCTATCCATTTCCAAATGTCAAAATATTTTAAAACAATTGATAAATCAAGTAACACCCAATAATTAAAACTAATAAGGATTAAAAAAAAACAAACCCCAGCTGTCCATATCTGGGAAATTTTGATTTCCAGATGACCTGAGATTGTCAGATTAGCAGGGAGAGGGGTGGGGTTATTGTATACAAGCTTTTCCTCACTTGCTCAGCCATATACACATACTCTCCCACATGCTCAGTCATAATATACACACACACATGCTGGTTTGCTGTCTCTCGCACTCAGTCATATTAACTCACACATACTCATTTAGTCTCTCTCATGTGCTCAGTCGTACACACAGCTGCTCATACATTTCACATGCTCAATCATTCACACACACTCTCTCTAACACAATGTCAATCGTATATACGCTTGTTCGCTTTCTCATGCTTAACTATATATACACACACGCTCTCATGCTCAACCATACATAAACACGCTCATATGCTTATCAATTCACGCATGTCATATGCTCTCACACGCTCATATATTCTCACATGTTCATGTGCTGTCTCTCATATACTCACATTTATACCTCTCTCACATGCCCAATCTTACCCACGCACACTCATACCTCTCTCTCTCATCTAGCCTCCAGGGGGTGCTGCAGCATGGGGAAGAAGGCCAATGCTTCTTGGCATCGGGTGGGCCTCGCTGCCCTTCATTTGCTGCTGCGCAGGCCTGGGAGCAGGAAGGAGGCCAATGCTGCTCTGCCCTATATAGGGGTGGCAGGGAGGGAGGAGGAGGAGGCTGATATCTTTCACGGCCTCGCAGACCACGCTGCTCTTCATTGCCGTGGTGAGGAGGGATCGGGTGTGTGGGCCGCACTGTTCTTCATTGCTGGGGCAGCATAAGAAAAGAGATTAATAGTTTTCATGGCCCGTGCTACTCTTTATTGTCAGGGTGAGGGGAGGGAGGAGGAGGCCGATTTTAGTTTTCCCACGACAACGCCCCTGGTGAATGGCGCCTATAGCCAAGGACATATCGGCCATAGGCTAGCGCTGACTCTGGAAGCGCCTGTTCCTGACAACGTGAATGAATCTGGTAACTGATCTCAGCCCATTGGCTGAGTTTGAATTCCTCCATGGATAAATACTATTCCGCCATAGTGTGATTTGAAAACATTCAGCTAACTGATGCTGGAATGGAATTGCTTATCCTAAGTCTGACTACTCTGGCTAAGGATTTATTCAGAAGCTAGGCCTTTAGTGGACTCAGGGTTCTCACACTGACATATATCACATGACTGTACAATTATTGTGAGAATGTAAGAAGTAAACACCAGATGTGCAGGATCTGTGGTGAGGGAGGTTATATTGCAAGAAAAAGCCAGTATGTATTGGGAAATCGCACGAGTTTCTAAAAATATAGTTTCAGATGCATAAATAAAAAGGGTATAACTAACAAAGGCAAGGGATGGAGACGGCCGAGGGACAGACACTAAAAGAGAATCCTCACCAACAGAAGCAACTCAGTAGTCCTAATCGTAAGAAAAGTGTTAGCACTACATTGCTCTGCTTCAATGGCAAGAGGAAATGTGGAAAAAAGGATTTGCTATTCACAAATAAGCATGGGTGTGGCTTGCTTGTTACGGTGGTTACTACCCCGAATCAATTAAGCCTGATACTTCACTTGGAATACATATCCAGCGCGTATCACTGCTTCAACAGCAGGGGGTGAAGAAAAGAGGATTTATAATCAGGCAACAACCAACAAGGACTGAATTGCACAGGCTGGGTAAACAAGCGTGGGAGTAGCTTGCTTATTGCGGCAATTACTACTCCTAACAAATTAAGCTAGATGCTTCACTAAGATGCAGCTCCAGCATTGCTCTCTACATCAATGGTGGGGGTGGAAGGTAACTAGAACCAAAAAGTTACTAATAAGGGCCAAGAGTAACAGATAAGTATGAACAAAAATAAGTGTGAAAGCTTGCTGGGCAGACTGGATGGGCCGTTTGGTCTTCTTCTGCCGTCATTTCTGTTTCATTTCTATGTTTCTATATTATCATTGCAACTATTGTCTTTGCTATATTTGTGTATTCTGCCTTGCTTTCTGGAACATAACTTAGCATTAATAAGAAACACTGCATATCCCGATGTATTTTGTGTGCTGACTCAGAGTGTGAGTGAGGCTTTGTGTCTTCTTAAGTAGCAGATCTGTCGGGCAAGGTGGAGGGGGCCTGCAGGTACCGCTTTGTGTCTTGAAGTGACGGATCTTGTGGTGGAGTATCCCGGGGGGGGGACGACGGACACCGGCTTTATGTCTTGAAGTGGTGGATCTCGCTAGGGGAGTTACTTGGAGAATACAAGCCCTTTGTTTCTTTATGTTTAACCACACATGCACAGAGTGAACCTGCAATAGATGCATCATGCAGGTCGTCTTGGGCTGATCTTTTTGCAAGGTCGCACCAGATCGCCAACGTGGAACTTTTCCCCTTTTTTTTTTTTTAAGAACATCACCCCTGCCAAAACCTTACCACAGCCTCACAGTCTCCTCTTTGCTGGACCTCTTTTAGAAATGAAGCAGCAGCGCAGTAAGCATAATCTTCTTGTTACGGCACTTCCCACGTACCTTGTCCCCAGGAACCATTCCAGTGGAATTGTCCCCTTTTCAGTTACCTCCACTACAAACACCAAAAAGGAGAGCGGGAATGAGGAATTAAAATAGAACAAATAAACCCTGGGGTTCATCATTCCGGAATGATGAGTAGTGGAAAAAAAGGGGCGGGAGGGCGATACTGAGCCGGCGGCCGCTATCGCCCCCATAGCGCCACAGCAAAAGGTGGTGGTATTTCCGGCGCTGCTGCAGGCGATTAACGTGTAAAACATTATCGCCCGCAGCTGTACCGGCATCAAAATTTTATTAACCCCCCCCCCTCGCTTTCCCTCATTTAAGTCTTAACGTCGCAATAACGGCTCATCGCGTCTTCATGAATGACCCTGAAAGTCTGCAAATGTTCTTTATATTTTGTTTCCTGCTAAAAAAAAAAAAGTATGTTAGCAAAAAAAGCTGTTTTTCTAGTGTCCACCTCATGTCTTAGATTAATGAGTTACCTGTTAAATTAATGTAGTTATTAACAGTTAATGTGTAGTGGGGAAAAGGGAGCTATTTTATTAATATGAAACAGATGTTGTTTAGCTCAGGATCTGCTGTGCCAAATATTGCTTGGGTCGGTAATAGAGACACGCGTGAGTTCTCAGTCTTTTTTGTACAAAGCAGATAATGTTTCTATGTACAAATATTGTGCTGCAGCGCACATTCCTCCTCTTTCGGATTAGCAGCACAAAGCTGTCTATTGCATTCAGCCTCTTTGACCTGCTGTGTTTAAAGTATAGAAACATAGTAATGACGGCAGAAAAGGACCAAATGGTCCATCCAGTCTGCCCAGCAAGCTTCTTAAGGTAGTAACTGCTGCTCTGCGCAGTTATCCCCAAGCTTTATGATATCCATTTTATTTTTCAGCTACCGACTTTTTTTTTTTTACTGGATGGTGAGCTTTCTTGAAAATTCAGACAGACGGTATTGCTTGACGTGGCTTTGCTTAGGGTCTTGGCTGTAGAAGCAGTCCTCTGCTGTTTCCCTTATGTCTGCACATCAGTACCCCAGACTGTAGAAGTCGGGGCCCTCGGTTGTCGTCTGAATCCAATTCCCCTCTTCCCCTGCCGTTGAAGCAGAGGGGTATGTTGGAGGTGCATCAAAAGAATCAAGGCTTGTTGGTGCGGCAGTTACTATCCTTAACCAATAAGTTACCCCCATGCACACTTTCTTCCTTTTCCTTTGGGATTTGGCTGTAGAAGCAGTCCTGTGCTTTTTCCTTTATGTCTGGCATCAGTAGACATCAGGGCCCTTGGTTGTTGTCTGATTTCCAATTCCTCTTCCTCGCCCCCCCTCCCCCATCATGTAAGTGGGGAGCATCTGTGAAGGATAGTAACTGCTGCACCAGCAAGTTTACCACCCCTGCTCGATATTCTTCATTTCCATCCTCTAGATGTCTACAGGCGGGGGGCAATGTTGCAGTTACGTTATAAGCATCAAGGCTTATTAGTTGAGGGTAGTAATCTCCATAACTTCTGTTAGGGGTAGCAGCCACCGCATCAGCAGGTTACCCCCATGCACGCTTTTCTCATTCCCATCCTCTAGTCTTCAGGAACCCACAGTGTTTATCCCATTCCCTTTTGAATTCTTTCTGTGAAGAAATATTTCCTGATGTTGATTCTGAGTCGTTCTCCCTTTCAGTTTCATTTCATGACCCCTAATTCTATTGTTTTCTTTCCAATGGAAAAGGTTCAATCATCATTAAAACCTTTTAGGTATCTGAAGGGCTGTATCATGTCTCCCCTGCACCTCCTTTCCTCCAGGGTGTACATATTCAGATCCTTCAGCCTTTCCTCATAAGTCATGTGATGGAGACCCCCACACCATTTTGGTCACACTCCTCTGGCCCGCCTCCATCCTATCTCTATCCCATTTGAGATAACGTCTCTAAAACTGAGCACTGTACTCAAGAAGAGGGCCTCACCAAGGACCTGTACAAGGGCATATCACCTTCAATCCTATTATCACAGAAAAGGAGACAAAATACAAAAATACTTTTCTGGCCAAATACGTTTGATAGTTTTATGAATTTTCCAGTTGTAAAAATAATGTTTGTCTTTATTTGAAATTTTATTTATTTTATTTATTTATTTAGAGTTTTTATATACCGACCTTCTCGATATACATAATCGAATCAGGTCGGTTTGAAATGTTTCTATTCTGCCTATAGCGATAAGTTGTGTTAGGCGGGTCACAATTAAAATAATTGTAATAATACATACATTAAATTTAAAAAAATAAAACACAAAATCAATAATATTATACAATCAAAATGTAAAAAAATCAAAATTCCTGCATAAACACCAAAGAGCAATGTTTATCCTTACAGTTCAAGGGCCTGCATAAACAAGTTTGCTTTCAGCTGCTTTCTCAATACACTGATGTCATTGACAGCACGCAGGGCAATCGAGCTGTCTTGACTGTTAGGGACTGATGATAAATTTAATTCACCAGATCTCAGCATGCGACAGCTTCAATACATTTGTCAAATAACTGGGGCCCTCTAGTTGAAGAGCCTTATAAACCAGAACTTAATACTTTTAAATTCAATCCGATATCCTACAGGAAGTGAATGTTTGCTCCCAACTCTGATGGCCCGATACCAGGCAGGCTGCAGAATTTTGCAATACTTGAACTGCTTTCAAGGAGGTAAAAGGTCGCCTCACAAACAGGGAATTTCAGTAATCGACAGTACACAACACGAATGCTTGGACCACAGTCCAAAAATCATTCCACTACAATATATAGAATATTTTAAATGACTCAATAGCCTAAATTTAAAATATCCATAACTCAAGGGCCACTTTGGTCTGGTTTACTGCCCTTCAAGTACAAAGGAGTATTAAAATTTGGGAGGGTTGTTTTTTTTGTGGTGGTTTTTTTTTTTTTTTTTTTTTGCAAGATAAAAATGTCATGAGGCTACTGACTACTTTGCCATGCAAAGAAGGATTCACGACTGAAGAACACACCAGCCCGATAATGAAATATAAACATAGGCCACATTGCTATGGCAAAAACCTAATTTCTAGCATTCTCCTGCAATTGCAGCAAAAGCTAGTAACCTCCCTCCCATTCCACCTGAATCCTCAACCCCACCCCACACACACATTGGAGTGAATTTTCAGAGGTGTAACGTGTGAAAATAGCATAAATGCGCGTAAGTAGCACATACATGCATATTGCATGTATGTGCATATGCATAGCACAAAATGCTATTTTATAAATGATTGCATGTATTTTTGGTTTTGCACGTACATTCTATCAGGAAAATAAGGGGAGTTATCTCTATAACTGGGTGGGGTTATGAAGTATGCGCCATAGTTGCTATTTTGTAACAGATATACACGTATATATTACCAAATTTATTCGGAGACATTGAAGTTTAGTTGACATCTGATCAGTTTTTTTCTGAGAGCAGTCAACAGTCAGAATGACATTTTATTGATGTTTTGTATAGTTTGTTTTTTATTTGTGTCTTGAGTGTTTATGTATGTTTTCTTTTAGATGCTTGTTTGCAAATTTGAGCTATTGATAGCTAAATATACCTGGCATATAAATTATTTAAATAGGAAAATACACTTTAACACTGACTTGTGCAAGTGAAATTAGACTTGTCATCTGCAGTTTTTGAATGAGAGGTCTGAGTAATCTGGTGGGGGGGTATAGGATGAAGTGCTTGGGGGTTTGGGTGAACTGGTGATTCCAAGTATGTGCGCAAGTAAGTATTTTCAAAAGGTTTAAAGGCATACTTTATAAAATACCTGCCTCGGCATTTAATTCTGGGTGGTTTTTTATTTGAGCAGTGTCATGGTTATTCTGAACATAAAAATATACTCGCGTATGTTTATAAAACGAGTAGAGAAAGTATCCATTTTCTTGCATTTGGAAATATACCTGCGGTCTTTCGGAGCAGAAATACATGGTCCTGCTTGCACAGCTTATAAAATCCTAGAACTAATCTGCGCACATCCATGCACACATGCAAATGCTGTACCATGGATAGTTTTGAAAGCCGAGCTCATTAAGTGCAATGGAACATTGTTAATGTGCCAGAGCTTTTCACAGATCAGCACTGGGGTAAAAGTGCTGAGAGCTGGCCGGCCTGGTGCCTCAGTGGCAACTGCTGGGCACTGCCGGTCAAAATGTCCGTCATTCAATCCCCGGCTTAGGTCTTCTGCTTCCAGGTTCAGCCGGGGCTGAAGATGTTGGGGAGGCAGCGTTCACAGCTCCTGGTGGAGGGGGAGGAAGGGGGGGGAAAGACCCCGAGGGGAGGGGGTGTCATAATCATTGCCTAAGGGTGACACCTAGTGGCTGGATTCAGGTTCCACAACTGCAAGGGATTGGAAGGAGCCCTGGTAAATGGTCTCCCCTGGCCTAGGACCGTCTTTGCAATGACTAAACATGGGAGGGGATATAAAATAGGGCAAATAATCCCCCAGCAGTTGCAAATGAAGGCTCATGGCACCAAGATCCCAGCTCTGGTTGCGATTTTTAAGCTGCACGTACAAAGGAGTGGGAGGACACTGTGTAAATTATAATAATAATGAGAGGGCATGAAAGTCAGTTGATAGGTCATGATTGGCTTAAACACCCCCTAATGAACCATAATCCCAAAGTAATGAACAGTAGGCCACACGGGAAGAGAAACTTGACCTTAGCATGTGCAGTATGGTAGAAGTGTCTAGAGACATGGCCTGTGGGGTCTTTTTTTTTTTTATATATATAATAGTCTGATGTAACTTTGGCAACTCACCAGTAGAGCTGGTTCAGATTTATCAAAACACAATTTGTGATTTCTCGGAGGAATAAAGCACGTATAGGCATCTAGGAAAAGCTGTTTATACTGGAACAAATAGTTCTTTAATTCTAAGAATTTTGGTTTGTATTAAGAGACTCTGGTCTGGTAAGACTGAGAGGAAAGGATTCGTGCTTGGGACCAGTCTGAGAGAAGGATATCAGGGTGGGATTGATCTCAGAAAGGATCTCTCTATGGGATCAGTGTGGGGAATGATCCCTGCATGGGATCGATCTGAAAAGGATCCCAGAATAGACTCAGTCTCTGCATGGTATCAGTCTAGAAATTCACGTCTGCGTCCGATTGGTCTCAGAAAGGAAACCTTTAAGGGAAAATATCTCTATTTGTGATCAGGCTGTCTCATTCTAGAGATCCTTTCCCAATCTTGAAAAGGAGATGAGTATGGGAAAGGATTAAGCATGGGGGCTGAGCTCAGAAAAGATATTTATATGGGATTAGTCTGGGAAAGCATCCCTATTTCTGTGGATAACACAGTCTTCCTCACAGCCCATAACCTAGGAGGCATTGACTCCTCCCTCTCCTTCTCGACACCCATGCAGAGCTCTGCTAAAATATGCTGTATCTTTCTATAGAACATCACCAAATCCATCCCTTCCTTTCTTAACACGTTCCCAGAAGCCTTATCCACCCTTTCCTCTCCTTCCACTTAGACTGTTACAACCTGCTCCTCATGGGCAAAACATCTCTGTCCTAAATTCAGCTGCACGACTTACCTTTCACCAAAATCGCTACACCCGTATTTCCCCCCCTCTTCTGAAGTCACTGCATTGGCTCCCTATCCGCTCCCACATACAGTTCAAGCTCCTCTTACTCGCTTACAAGAGCCTTCGCTCTGCAGCTGCTCACTACCTCTCCTCTCTTACCTCTCTCTACACAGAGTGCACAAGGAGGGGTGTGGAGCAGTGCACACTCGTCAGGTGCCCTTCTCCCCTACCACCAGTTCCGGACCCCCTGCTTCCCATCTGTGCTTGGAATAGACTTCCTGAGCTGGTGCGTCCTGCTCCCTCTCTTGCCTCATTTAAATCCCATGTAAAAACCCACCTTTATGAGGCTGCTTTTAAATCTTAAGATGGATTATCTCCCTTCAGCCTCATTAATTCATTTTAAACATTGTCTTACTTTATGAAACTCCTGATTCTCTTGACCTAAATATATTTGTCTTGATTAGATTGTAAGCTCTATTCAGAAGGGACTCTCTCTTGTTTGTTTATCCAGTGCTGCGTATGTCTAGTAGTGCCGTAGAAGTGTTAAGTAGTAGTAATCAAATTAGTCTGGGAAACTATCCCTGCATGGGGCTGATCTCAGGCTCTCTACACAGGACCAGTCTGGGAAAATGATTCCAGCATGACACTAATCTCTCAAAAGATTTTTATTTGGGATCAGTCTGAGAAATCTCCATTGGATGGTTCTTGGAAAGGCTCTCCATGTCTGATCAGGCTGCAATTTCATTCTTGCCCATTTCTTGCAGGTTCAGTTTCTTCACTGTTTAAAGCAAGCCAAGGTTGGAGGAGAAAGTGAAGTTGTCGATGGATTCCATGTGTGTAACCAGCTAAAAGAGCAGGATCCAGAAGCTTTCCACATCCTTTCTTCCACGCTGGTTGATTTCACAGACACTGGGGTGGATTATTGTGATTTTGCTCTCCAGTCCAAGCATAGAATTATTGAGTAAGTACTGCAAGCTTCTGGTGATACCCAGGAAGCAGCTACCACCAATTTCTGTGCACGAGTGGGGTCCTACACACTGAGAGCAGGTGTGCCATGCTGACAGATGGGATGTGCATGCAAAAGAAAATCTTGTTTTGTTTTTGGTGGGTTTTTTTGTTTGTTTTTTTTTGCGGGGGAGGATTTATTTGGGTTTAAGTTCATTTTATGTTTGTTTCCATGTGTTCTTTTTGTGAACCAAAATAAACATTTAAGTTAAAACAAAAAGAAACAGTCTCCCATCCACACCTCCTGGACCACTCTTACCCCTTCTGCTGGGTTATCCGATGCAGAAAGGAACAGGAGAGATTGGAGGGAGTTCCTACTGCCCTTTCTGCATCAGAGACCCAGGTGGAAGGGATAAGCATAGTCTAGCGATAGCAATGCTTTGGCAAATGCAGCAGTGAGGAGGGCGATAAATTTCACTCTTCTAATTTTTTTTTTTTCGTATTGACTTTCTCAAATGAAAGACATTGAAAAAACAAATTTCAAGGAGGAGTTTGTTTCATGTTTAAATCAAATGAAACGTAAATGCTTTGTCACATTTTTCATTTCATTGAAAAATGAATGCACACCTCTATTGAGAGGAGCTGAGGGAGATCTAATCCTGTCTCTGCTGCTGGCACTGTGTGTGTGTGTGACCCTGGCTTGATGTCTAATCACAAATAACATTGCCCATGAGAAATACAACTGTAGGAATTAAGAAAAATTCGCAAAAATATTTAAAGATAAATTTCAACACACTTAATCCATTATGAAATATAAATATGTGCCAATCGCATAAACATTATACAAAAATATCAAATGACATAAACCCTCCGCTGGAAAAATCCCAATTCCCTATATTCTAAAAACCACAATATTACCAACATGCACACCAATCCATTCATACCATAGCTACCCAATTATAAAATGGTAAAATAGTACAGAAAATACAGAAGAGATGGACGTGAATAATAATTTCTTAGTGACTTTAATCACTAATTCTTCATAAGATTACAAAAAGATCTTTTCGAGGAGTGATGTCACCTCAACTATAAATCGCCAGTCTTCAATACTTCTTCCTTTCTTCTACTCATACTATATATTCCATCTTCTGTAACGTTCCCGACAATTCTTCCTTTCACCCTCAAATATCGGGGATTCCTCAGGGGAAACTTAAGACATACCCAAACCTTCTTAGAAGATGATAATGTCTCAACGTAAACTCTGATACACCGCCTTAGTGCCGTAAGACCGTTGACGTGTTCCCTGATGGAATCGGCGTTTCTGCTATCTGTAAGAGTGAAATTCTTCGCTGGAAAGTGAAGCGGTGCTTTAGCAACGATGGAGTGAGTCATAATGTCGTTTGGAATAAAGACAGTGTACCAGAATTAGTGATTGAAGTCGCTATTATTCACGTCCATCTTTCCAATTTTATATCTGGGAGGTATGATATGAGTGGATTTGTGTGCATTTGGTAATAGTGTGGTTTTTAGAATATAGGGACTGGGGAAGGGATTTTTCCAGCAGAGGGTTTGTCATTTGATATTTTTGTATAATGTTTATGTGATTGGCACATGTTTATATTTCATGATGGATTATCTTTAAATTTTTAGCAGAGTTTTCTTAATTCCTATAGTTGTATTTCTCATTCTCTCTCATTTCTAAAGGGTAATGTTGTTTGTGTTTATATGAGGGAAGATATATTTTCCTTCAGTTGTTTTGTATACCATATCATGGTTGATTAGACCATGATATGGTCTAATCAACCATGATATGGTAATAGCTAATATGAACACCACTCCTCCAGAAACCATCATGTATTCCAAATGCGCAAACAGTCTGCCATGTCATCCACTCTAGAAGTGGCCGCAGGTATGCTATAACTGTTTGCACAAAGGATATTATATTAATTCGCAACCATTTCTCTTAGAATAATGGAGAGCACACCAGCAGTAGGCCTGTAATTCCATTGTATTTCAGTTCTAAAATTGGCAATGGAAACAAAGCATTGCAGATTTCTGTGGCATTATTGGAGCCCAACTGTGGAAACTGCAGCTCTGCTGATAAAAAAAAATATTCCTTCTGCTATTGTCTGTTGGTTTTGAAAAATGATGCTTCTCACACACAGGGTTTCTTTTTTCAGTTTTTCATAAATAATTTAGTTTTTTCTGTTATTTTAAGTGGAAAATAAATTAAAAGTGATTTTTTCCCCCCAAGATCCTAGCAACTTGTTGAAAGAGATTGCCTCTCTGTTGCTCAGACGTCAGCTGCATTCTTATGACTAACTTTAACCTTAGAACAAACTGTGAGTGAAGAAGAGCCCTGTAGGAAATGGTGCACAGCTGAAAACAAATGCCTTTTTTTTTTTTTTTTTTTTCCTTCCCAAGAATCTCAGTAATGGAACATTTAACAGGTCTGTGCTGCCACCTTGTGGAGAGACCAGAACATTCCTTCCTCTCTCGCTTTTTTTTTTTAGTTCATGAAGCCATTCCATGTCATAAGAGAAGGTTAATCCAGTCCTAGTTTTACCCCCACTCTATCCATGAACTTGTCGCTCTGATTTCCCTAAGGAAAGCAGTGCTACATCTCCCAGCATGCAATGGGGTCAAGCCAAGGCCGGCTCAGTCTATCTTTTACGCCATAGAATTGCCAACAACCTTATGTCATATTTATACCAATGTCACGTCGTGGAGCAGAAATGTTATAATCCCAAAACATTTCCCAAACCCAGAGTGCTTCCTTACAGTAGATAATTGGATCCATTCAAATCATCAGATTGGATTACTGAGATCAAGAATCGCAATCCAATAAACCCAACAGTTCTCTAATTTTAATAATATTTTCTTGTAATCTTTATCATTAGCTACTTTCTGTAATGTGGTATTTTTGCTTAAATGTGATATAATCTGAGTTGTGCGTGGCTCTCAAGCCATAGTCTGAGCATCACTGATATATCCGATGCATATCCTCTTTCCATGACATCTGAACTTCTGAAAAAAAAGAAATGTGCACATGAGTAAATCTCCATTAGATGGAAACAAATATTCCCTGAGCCAGGCTGAATATATTTTATTTTTGGTATTAGCAAAAATGTCTAAATATTTTGCCACTCGTGGAGCTCGGGGAATTTTATAGAATGATGCTGGAGGGATGTGATCTCTTTCCTCATTTGCATTGGAAGTTTTCGAACAGTCTGGGCACTTTGTCATTAGAACCTGCCTGCAAGAGGTGGTTAGATATATCTTAAGAAATCGAAAAACTTGCTGGTATCCTATTTAGATTAAAAAGCATTATATAATTAGTGGAGACAGACAGCAAAAACAGTTTTGTTGCAGCATGAACAGAATTAACTGGGTAGACTAGACGGACAGGTTAGTCTTTTCTGCCGTCATCTACTGTTACTATGCATGGAGAACTGATGTAAAGAGCAGTGACCAGATAACCAGGGAACCATGTACGATCCATATTTAATCCAACATGATCTTTGTTCCATCCAAGGAAACGAGACGACATTCACATCCAAAAAACGTTATATTTTCCAAGGTGTATGCTACTGTGAGAACAGAAAAAAGTAACTTTGTCACCTTCTTTCTTACAGATTAGATCACAAGGGTCAGATTCTCCGTATCAATTTTAACAATGCAACCAGAGACTCTGTGTTTGACGTACCCATTGAGCAAGTGCAGCCGTTTTATGCTGCGTTGAAGCAGTTCGTCACCCTCCTGAACAAACCCCAAAATGTTTTTTGCTATAAGATGAAGCCAGGTAAGTAGGTTCACTTTACTTGAGTTTATTTGATTTGATAAATCTTCTTTCTCTTTGACAAATCAAATTGATGTACAATTTAAAATCTTAGGTGGATTTTAAGACCTGCGGGTGTACTTCTGTGCGCGCGTGCTACCCGGCGCGCACAGAAGTACACCCGATTTTATAACTTGGTGCACACTAGTGCACCCTGTGCACGCCGACTCCCGCGGGCTTCCCCCGTTCCCTCCCCCCAAAAATTTGTTATCGAACCTTTTGCGCACGCCAGCAAGCGATCCTCCGACACAGTGGCAAATGGCCGCTGTGTCGGAGGCCTCTGGCCCCACCCCTTTTTTGCAAGCCCAGGGACTTAGACACATCCCGGGACTTTACATGCGTCGCCGGGCCTTTATAAAATAAATAAATCCACTGGATTTACACGCGTAGAGCTTTTAAAATCTGGTCCAAAATGAGTAACAAGAAATAAATAAATTGTAAAACAGAGTATGTTTAAAATAGCAAGTAAAATAAATGAAACATAAACTGTATACAGTAAGCGAAATAAAACATAACACACAAACCAACACAAATCAACTTAAAAACATAAAATGAAATAAGATTAAATATAATTAATAAAATTCAGTCATAAAAAACTGTATTCAAAAGAGATAATAAGAGGAAACAGTCTGAAAAACTTAGGAGATAAAATCTTAAGATGTTTTTGATAGTTTCTCTCACTCAGCTCCTTATTTATGAAATTCTAAGTTCTGTCCTCTCTAAGCGAATGCCTTTATGAGTAAGGTGACCTTAAAAGTTCTTGCCGTGAGGATCGGAGAATTCTAGCAGGCGTGTGTGAGATTAGATAATTCGAGAGAGAGAGAGGAAGTGCTTGGAAAGTAAGGCGACGAGTTACGGGAAGCCAGCGGAGTTCTTGAAGACGAAGAGTGAGGTGGCCATACTCTTCCCAAAAATTATTTTAGCTGCTGTGTTCTAAACGATTTGAAGCTTATGAACCAAACTGGATGAAAGGGAATTACGATAGCCAAGGTGGCTTAATTATTTTTTACGTTCCGCTTTTCAGCACTCGAAAGCGGATTGCGTTCAGGTACTGCAGTTATTTCCCCGTCCCTAGAGGGCTCACAGTCTTAAGTTTGTACCTGAGGCAACGGATGGTAAAGTGACTTGCCCAAGGTCACAAGGAGCAGCAATGGGATTTGAATCCTGGTTCATAGCCCGCTGCTTTAACCACTAGGTTACTCCTCCACTCGGACCACCAGATCACTCCTCCATGAATAGGTGAGAGAAAGTTAAGATCTTTGCTTCCTAAGAACGTTGCAGCCTTAGAATCATTCACTGAAAGTGGTACATTTTCTGCACCAGACTAGAGAGATGAGAAGTCCACTGCCTGGTCATTCGGCCAAAAGTTACATGATTTAAGGAGAGTGCATGAAACATTAAAAGGAATATTGGCCATAGGCAAATGTCGCAGGAGATAAAATTCTTACCATACTAGTCGAAGAACTTGTTCATATTCTTTTCAATTGCCTGCAAATGGATGCAATGAGGAGGAGGAGAAGGTTTTTATTTATTTGTCATTAAATAAGTTTTTCAAAAAACTGCAGCCTAAGCGATTTAGGACTGTTGACGAAGCGCAGGGCTGAATAGACTCATCCGGCTTAAACGGCGCACGGGGAGCATCTTGCAGTTGCGCAGTGTGGTCAGGGGCCCCTAGGATGCGCACATTAGGTACCCTACATAGAAGCGTCCCCTTTCTGATGGTTATAACGAAACACTGCTCGTGCTACAGAGCTCCTCCATTACTGCAGATGCGCCACAGAATGCATCCACTCGTAAGCCGGCCCTGTTGTTCATCCTCTTTTTTTTTTTTTTTTTAGGTAAGCCTAGTATTTCTCTCAGCTTTTGGGTGGGTCTTATTTAAAATCTCTTTAGTGAAACTGAGAGGGTTTTGGTGCCACGGTGTCGAGTACTCAGAAGGTGGATAGTTGTTTACAGTTGCCAGGGCCGCATCAGAGAGTCAGCAGCCACCCAAAGGGCCACTCCTCGCGCTTCAGTTTGCATCTCTGCTGCTGCGACCTGAGGGTGGTAAATGCCAGCTGCTTCCAGATTCTCCCTATGTCACCCTTCTTCTTTGCACACTTTTTAAATGTATAGCAAATATCCTTTGGGCAAGCTGAGGGTGATGGCACCAAGAAATTACAATAAATTACTTTTCTTAGGATACGAGTAGCCAGGAACAGTAAAATCTTATCTTATCCTCCTCTGAAGCTCCAGCAGCTCCTTGCGCTTTATTTGCCCAGTGGTTTCTGGAATGCTTTTTCTTTTCTCGGTAGCTGCGTTTGCCCTCAGCCCCTGCAGCCTTTATGTGAATAAAGGAGAATTTGGTGCTGTGACCCTACACTGGGTTATCTTCTGATCCGCAGGAAGGAAACCTCTGTGGGGTGTCGTTGTCCGTGTAGCCCTGCCAGGCCCATGCACTGTACTTCGAAAAGTGAGAAAAGCAAATACACACGAGCTCCGCTGAGCACTTCCCTTCTTTACCTGATAAGTGCACAGTCCCTAAATGGGAACAGACGCGTGCAATAGTGCAACTGTGCACTTGGCCAAATAAAGGAGTGTGAAAGGCAGAGAACCATGCAGAGCTCAGCCCACTCCTGAAAACCGGTCCCTATTTGTACTTAGCAAAAAATGACATTTTAAAGTCTGAGGCAACAAAGTGCATTTTTCACCATTATAAAATGGCTTAGAGCTATCCAACAATTTGACTTCTTTTAGTGCGTCCCAGCACATCTTCTAGCTGGCCTTCACTGGAAATGTTAAACCTCCATTAGAAGTTATTGTTATTCAGCTACTGAAAAGGCTCTTGCTTAGAATTAACAAGCTGGAAGGAGAGGACAGGTCCACCCTGTCCTCCTCCGATAAATATGTTAAATGCAACCTCATAAAAGAGATTTTACATCTGCAACTTCAGCAGCAGCTCTCTGCGTTCAGAAACACTGTGGCATAGCTTTTGTTTTGGGAATCTTTCTAATGCATGCGTCGCACACCTCTCTCGACAGGCCACATCGTGACGTTTGACAACTGGCGAATCCTTCACAGCCGCCGCGGCTACCAGTCTGACGAGGACGTATCCCCGCCATCTGGAAGGCTCCTATTTAGACTGGGATGTGGTTCTGTCCAGAATGCGGAGCCTTAAGCGGTCGCTGCAGGCTCGGGATTGATCCGGGCCCTGAGGATGGACAGCCCCGAGCCGAAAACTCTTCCTCCTACAGAAGGAATTTTCAGCCTCCAACTGGGAATTCTTCCGCTGCTTTGGCTCGGTGTACGATTTTTTATCAGGAGTGGATTTTGTCTTTCCTGATGATGTTATATTTGCACTTTGTCATATTTTGGTTACTGTTTGTTAGCTTTATTATTTCTTGGCATGGCTGACACGTTTTTAGTATGAGCGTCAAATAAGAGAACTGTAAATTGGGAGAAGAAACAATTCTAATAAAAGGTGGTGTGATTTCCTGCCGCAGAACCGTTTAAAATTTTTGATGATGAAACAGAAATTCTAAAATCTAAAGACCTAAAGTGCTACATTAACATGCAAGCCGGAGATGCAGCAAGGGTTGGTTTGTTTTAGTTATTCCACGGGGAAATTGAAGTTATAAAGAAGTAGAATATATTTTTCCCGCTACCTCATACTCTGAGAATCCTGGGGGGGGGCATAGTTTCTATTTTTTTCTGTCCCATCATAATTAGCCTTATGTGAAAAGGATGTACATGAAATGCCATAGAAGTTTTCCTTCATAAAAAAAAAAAAGAAAATAAATAGTAATTTGATACAAAAATACATTTTTCTATGCCTCTTATTCATCGGAAAAAGAGCACTGACATAATCTAGCCTCTGGCACAGTTGCAGAATCCCAGTGGTTTATTAAGTGGTGAGAGGGAATTGAAAGGTGGTTTTTCTTTTTTTTTTTTTTAAAATCACTCTTGGAATACTAAACAGCTAATGCAGCACATGCAATGCCAGTCCAGCTGGGGCGGAAACACCAGCAGGAGTAGAACCAAAGTTTTTTTGGGGTTTTTTTTTCCCCCCGGTTCCCCGCATCTCTTTCCTGTTGATAAGCTCACGTCAACAAGCCCATCCTGACAGCGATTGCCCAGGAAGTATCAAGGGCCAAGGTAATCCCTGCTATTACATTCTCCACGCGCCTGCTTTTAATTAGATTTGGCGCTGCTGCCGTAGCTATTAATACCCAGCACAGCAGCCACTAGGGAATGCTCCTTGAAGGGACCGTTGACCTTTTCCTATATTTTGTCTTTCTGAGGTGATTGCCATGTTGGAATATCAGTGTTATTAATTCTCTCTCTCTTCTCTATCATTTCTCTCCTCCCCCATCCTATTTTTTTTCTTATAATCCTCAGTGCTTTATGGCAGTCCTAGCACCCGAGGTCATTAACTTAGAGGCTTCTTAGTATCATGGCGTGATGTTTTCTTATAAAATCAATCTCATGAACTATAATAATAACCATTGTAATTATGAATAATGTACAACTCCTTTTTTGCATCACAGACACTCTCTTGGCTTTCAGTAGCATATGACGCCAACAAGCTGTGTTGATGGGAATTGTAAAAGCTACATAAATTGGATGGATGGGCAGACTAGATGGGCAATATGGTCATCTTCGGCCATCCATGTTTTCTATGTTTCTACTATTTGATTTATAGAACTTAAGACCTTTTTAGCTTTATGCTATTTGTTCCCCATTTTTAAATGAAGAAAATAGTCCTACCACATGCTCTAAACTGGCCTCTTACAACTCTGTTTACCACTAGACACTTAATGAAAGGAAATGTAGTTTGCTTTTGGAGCTATTTGTATCTCTCATTTTCAGATGAATTTTCAGAGATGTTACCCATGTAAATATAACATACAATCATAACCATTTTCAAAAGCCATTTACTTGTATTAAGTGCACGTAACATGAGTAAAACCTATTGACATCTCGATGGCATGTACTGTAGTAATTTTCAAAAGTCCACTTGCATGGGTAAAATGCATTTACATGTGTTAAACCCAATTTTTTAAGCATGTAAATGCTTTTGAAAATCAGACCTAAAGTGTCTTGTTGGCCTGTCTGTATTCACATGTAATGTTAGGGGTAATTTGCATAAAATTGCACGCTGATATGCTCCCAAGTTACACCAATTTTCAAAACAAACTTTTATGTGTGTTGGTCTGCTTTGAAAATGACTCTGGGAAAACTACATGCACAGAATTACACCTGCTGTATGAGGCACGTAGTTTTGTCAAGAGAATTTGCAGACATACATTTTAAAATAAGTGTGGATAAGTAACAACCCTGCTCAGACTCCACCCACTGGAACATCATTCCCCAATCCATGAAAATGTATGTGCATATAATGTGTAGGAGTGCAATTGATACTCAAATTAAATTACACGATTTTTCTAAAGCACAGTTTCCATAGGTAAAGCAATACTTTACACACGGCAATACCTTCGAAGATTCCTTCAAAATGCTTATGACCAATGGCATTCGTGATCGCATATTCTATTGTTTTGAATCAGACAAAGTTTGAAAGGAAAGCAAAAAAACAAAATATCCATGCCACAAGTTCTATGAAGTGCCAGAGATTTCCAAACTGGAGACACTGATGTTGCAAACCTATGGCCCCCAGTGTTGTGAACATGATGTTGATAGTGTTTCACTAGAGATCATTGCAAATGTTCTGTGCTTCTGATCCTCTGTAAAGCATTGACAAATCCCGACACCATAAAGCCTCACTGGTGTTCCCACTTTCGTTCCTTATGAAATGCGAGTTGATTTTCGGCTCTTCCCTTCACGTCTTCCCGCTCAAAATCCTGCATGCTTATCCCAGGCCTTCTTGGATTCAGTTGCTGCTTCTACCTCCATCAGCTCCGTTGGGAGGCTGCTGTCGAGTTTGCAGATTGCAACAAATAAGAGCCCAAGAATAAGTTTCACAAGCAGAAATGTGCTGCAGCCTGTCCTGTGTTCTGCTTCAGCCTTCCTGGGCCCTCCTTTGAGTTCCAGCTGCTGTTCTAAGAGGGTTTGGAGAAGGCTTCACTAGATCTGTACCTTAGAGGCAGTTTTCAGACTCTCCATATTGGGACAAAGTCTGCTCGTACGTTTCACCCATGGGCTTTGCACCACTTCTCAGAGTGAAAGTGCTGGTGATGTGCAGGGAAATTTCATTCTGCTTCATTTTTTTTTTGTTTTTGTTTTAAATTTAAAATTTGGGTTCCATCTTGTTTATTGCCTGTTTTGGTTTGGTTTATTTGAGGAACTGAAACATACATTTTATTTATTTTATTTATTTTATTTTTTTTAAATCAAACACAAAGAAATAGGCCCTGTCCTTGCAGAACACACGAACCCCTTCCACGGGGTTCTCCATTGAAGAAAAGGGCAGGAGTGATCCCCACTGGCTCCTTTCTGAAAATGGTGAGCGGTGCTGTGCTATTTTACCGCCTCACAGCATAAGAACCGCACAACAAAATGGCGCCAGCTTCGGGCCCAGCCAGCACCATTTGTTTTTTTTTGACCAGGCGGGGCAGGAGCACCTTGGTGATCACTTCTGACCCTTTCTACTTCCAGACCCCGGGAAAAGGATAAGAGACCTCGTGGGAGGGGGGCTTATGGGGGAAGAAAAATAAGAAAGTCAATGAAAGAAAAAAATAATTTTGGAGGGTTTTTTTATGTTTCATTTTCAGGAAAACCAGCCTATATCACTGCTATCTCCAATCAAAGCCCTCCCCAGCATCAGAAGTTCAATATATTCTGGGGTTTGCATTTATTATCTTCCTACTTTTCTGTTTTTATGAACCCAGACTTAGGTGCCCTGATGAAAAAAAATTGTATTCTTTTGCCATGCAAGTTATAGAAGGAGCTGTCAACATGGCCCACTGTCCTCTTCCTTAAACAGTGGCCAGATTTGCACCAACATGCAGATGACTAAAGGGTCTCCTCCACATTTTAAATGTTTGATTTTTATCTAATTGTAAAATTAAGTAGAAAATTGACGATACGGTAGCATCAGTGGCTTTAATTCTTGCTTGTGGAGTACGTTTTAGGGAACAGTGTAGTGTGAAAATGTTTAAAAGATGCTCGGTGTAAAGAGCTGAATAGCTCCAAGCATGGGACAAGGTTACAGGGAAAGAACAGGTACAGTATTGTACAATCATGGAAACTGCCCGATAGCAGCGTGGGATCTGTTTACTGTTTGGAATCTTGCCCAATTACTTGTGATCTGGATTGGCTACTGTTAGAA
Source organism: Rhinatrema bivittatum (assembly GCF_901001135.1). Taxonomy (NCBI): domain Eukaryota; kingdom Metazoa; phylum Chordata; class Amphibia; order Gymnophiona; family Rhinatrematidae; genus Rhinatrema; species Rhinatrema bivittatum. Next base: position 13,068,815 of record NC_042631.1, read on the forward strand.
ACAGGATACTGGGGTGGACGGACCCCAGGTCCAACCCAGTCTAGCAATTCTCATGTTCGTAAGACTGGGGCACAATTTTCTGTGTAGGACAGGAGTTAAAATGGAATCAACTCAAAAGAGTTGCCAATACTAGAACGGGTTTGGTGCCTGAGGTTCCCGCCTCTTAATCCTTAATTATAAAAGGCATTTCTGTTCTCTCCTCGAGCAAACAGTGCCATCACAACAATGTTTGTTCTAAATAAAAGTAAAATGAGATCACAGCTCCTAGTCCATGGGAAAACCTACCTAAAATAAGAGCTAGGACGGGGGAAAAAAATAAAGCCACACAAATACTTTCCCTGGTACACAATGTACAGTGTGGGCCTAGTATAAAGTACATGAATTTGCATAAGAAAGAAGCAGCTTAAGTTTAAGAGCCTTTGACCATCATCCCTTCTGTCAATATACCTGTCTATCGTGGAATACGATATGTGTGTTCAAAAGAGCTACAATAAAGGGGCAGCATATTCAAATTCCTATGGGAATAAAATTTCCTTACAGGTTGAGATCACAAAGGAAATGGGAGAAGTCTTTGAAAAATCTAACATTTAGCCATGTTTGTTCATGAGAGCGAATCATTCCTAGTACTTACCTCTGAGAGAGAAAGCTTGAGTATAACGTGAGGAGCCTGTGTCTAGGTGAATGCCCCTTTGTATTTCTGTAGAAAATAAACAGATAACATCTCAGAGACCAGGGCTTCCAAACTTCTCCTGGTGACCCGTCAGCCAGTTGGATGTTCAGGATATCTGCAATGAATAGGCATATATTGGAGACCCACTGGAAAAAATACCGTCACATTCCATTATTTCTAAAGGCCAATATTTTCTTCTGAGGGCTCTTTTACAGACAGATGAGGGTTATTTCATAATTGTAATTAGGTACCATCAAGTCTAATGAAAGACAATTGCTAGTTCTGAACATTTCTCCTTTAACACGCAAAGGCTTAGCAATATATATACATTTCAAACTGTAAATGTTAAGGAAGTTGAATTCACGGTGTGTGCATGTATGTCTAAGGTCTAGTGAATATGTATGAGATAAATCTGCATCTATTGAAGACCCAATTTGTCAAAAGATGGCCATGGTGTAGGTTTGTTAGTAATTCATTTTATTTTTTGTGCTTTTTATTTTATTAATTTTACATTTTTACATTAAATTTACTTTTGAATTAAGTAATGGTATAGTATTCTGCAAATTTTTATATTATTATTCTATCCCACCCTTCAGCAGGGTCACCTTTGGTGGCTGCAAGGGTAGTAAAAACCTTTCCACAGCCCCGGAACACCCGGATGCAGCCCAGCGGGGAATTGCAAAGCTGTGAGGCCCAATGGGAGCCAGGAAGAAAAAGGTTCACACCAAAGTGTTGTTCCAAAAAAGAGAATTTATTCCAGAAGCCCCAAATCACAGAATACAGATGGAAAAAAGAATTTAGTAGTCAAAGTCCAGAATTTCACTTCAAAAATACAACTTTTCTTTTTAATCATCAAGAACTACTCCCAGTTCTCTTCACCTCAAAGCTGACTACTTTTTCAGGGGGCGTTGCCACTCCAGCCGAACAAGGCTTTTTAATCCTATAGGACCCCCAAGGTAGCATTGGAAACTCCTCTCCTCCCACGAGATCTATGTCCCAAGCTGTGGGCTTCCCAAGGTAGACCAAATATATTGTTGTTGACTGACAGAGGGATTCAATATCTCCTTGTTAAACCTTCCTGGACATCTTCACCACTTCCAGCCCTCAGGATCTTCTCAATCTCAGAACCACTCTAGGCAGCCACCAAGGCTGCAACCCTTGGCCTCAGTCTGCAGACTTCTTGACTCGTGAGAATCTCAGTCCACCACTCCTTTCACTGCTTAACTCTTCCTGTGGGCTTGTGGATGCCACTTAAATACTTTCTCCCAAACCCAGCCTCTTTGGAGGAATGAAATCCCTTTCACTCCATACTCAAAGCTTGCCTCCCAGAACTCCCATTACTGGAAACCTCTCCATTATAATCATAGCCCGTATCTAGTGGCCAGTAGAGGGCCACATTAGTATTATCAATATATATTATACTTATTTATTTAAAAACTTTTCTATACCGTCAAGTTAAATAACCATCACAACGGTTTACAGAAGGGCACGATAAAGAGAAATATGGGTGGTATAGATTACAAATTAATCATGTGCCATCATAGTACGGTAACAATTTAAAATAATAAACTAAGTGTGTAAGTTAATCCTGATTGTTAGGAACAAATTAAGCGGTTTGATTTTAACATTAATATGCTTTTGTAGGTTACTAATAATAACTTCTACCTTGGTGCATCCTTATCTATCAACTATTTTTCTCCTCTTTATCTTTATAAAATGCTAGTTTAAAAAGCCAGGTTTTCAGATTAGTTTTGAATAATTTCAAATTTCTCTGTAGTACAGGACCAGCCAGTGACAGTGCTCTTTCCCTTACTTGCGTGAGATGTGCTGATTTGACAGAGGGGACAGTTAGTAGAGCTTTATTTGCAGATCTCAGGTTTCTTTGTGGTACATGCACGTGCAGTGCCGTGTTAAGTGAGTCGGCTTTTTCATCGTGGATTAGTTTATGGATTATACAAAGTGCCTTATATTGTATTCTTTGTTCAATTGGAAGCCAGTGGAGTTCAGCAAGTGTTCCTGTAATGTGGTCACTCTTTTTTTTTTTTTTTTTGCCAGTCAAAATTCTGGCAGCAGAATTTTGCAATATTTGCAGAGGCCGAATTGTAGATTGAGGTAATCCTAAAAGCAGGGAGTTATAATAATCTGTGCTTGCGAATATCATTGCTTGTAGAACTGTGCGAAAATTGTTAATCGTTAGTAGAGGTTTTAGTTTTCTCAGGATCATTAGTTTTGCGTAACCTTTTATTTTCTGTGAGATGTGTTGTTTTATGTTTAGCTCAGGGTTAATTATTACTCCTAGATTCCTAACTTTTATTGCTAACTCAGCGGTTTGAATATTTTTGATTGTGAATGTTGGTTTACGTTCAAGGTGTAAGAATTCAGTTTTTTCAATATTTATTACCAGTTCCATTTGGTTTAGGAGCTGTTTGATTATTTCTAGATACATATTGGCTAGTTTCATTGTTTCTTCGATGGTGTTTGGAATGGGTAACAGTAATTGTATATCATCTGCGTAAATGTAGTGTATGATTCCCAGTCCTGCTAGTAAATGTTAGAGTGTTGCAGATAGGGCTGATCCCTGTGGGACACCGGTTAGCAGTGTGACTGTCTGAAAGTGTATTTTTGATTTGTACCTGGAAACATCTATTGTTTAAGTATGACTCGAACCATTTTATTGTTTTATTAGTGAGTCCTATTTCTTTCAGTCTATTGATTAGTATTCTGTGATCTGCAGAAAGATCTAATAGAACCAGAATGTAGTGTGTTCCTGTATCGAATCCTCTTAAGATATTGTCTGATAGAGCTAATAGCAACGTTTCTGTACTATAGTGTTTGCGGAATCCATGTTGTGCTGGGTATAATATGTTGTTGTTTTCGAGGTGGTTTGATTAGTTTGGCTATTAGGGGTAAGTTGGAGACTGGTCTGTAGTTGCTAAAATTTAAGGGGTCAAGGTTCTTTTTCTTAATAATTGGTTTGATTACGGCTCCTTTCAAGGTATCCAGCATTACGCCTTCATCTAGTGAGAGGTTGATGATTTTAGTTAAGGTTGGGGTTAATTCATGTATTCCTTTTTTTTTACCATCTTCATGCTTCTCAATTCATCACATTTTGATAAGCACCACGCCATTTATTTTATGACACTTATGGCCAGGGAGACGACAACACTTAGATTTTGGTAGAAAGCATCATTTTTTTATTGAACAATATAAGTATTCTTGGGAGATGCTGATGCCATGTCTCTGACAGACAGACAGACCACCAGCATCTCATTGTATACAGAAAGTGATCCTTCTTTTATAGATAACATACAACATTGTGGAAGATTCTAGAGTGCGTGACTGTCTTAGAGAATAATTTACATTGGTTGTCATACCCCTGAGTATTTCTCCTAGGTCGGGCCCATTTACCATCACTCTTTAGGTAGTCCTTTGTTCTGTTAAAATCTTGCTGGTCAGGGTAATTAACATATCTGTGGCTGTGTTTATAGAAACCCCTGAGAAAGATTGCCTATGTAGTGTCCGTATAGCCTGCAGTTCCTGCCGTTTGGTTTCTGCTTTCTGTGACCCTATGATTAGTCATCACCATATGGTTATCTGCCTGTCCAGATATCCTGGGAATTCTGCAAGTCCTTCTCAATAAGTCACTTAGAGTTCATAAGGCCAAGGCAGGCTAAGCAGAGGATTCTGGGGCATTTGCCTTTCTGCATGTTGGTTTTCCGTTCAGCCACACTCATCAATTTTTTAATAAGTGCCTTTTGCCTCTGCTCGCACATTTGTTTTTGCTTCTTTGTGGTTAACTTCTCTTTTTTTTGTTTGTTCTCTAAGAAAACTTTCTCCCTGCAATAAAGTAATCACTTAAGATGCCTTTCTAATCATATTGGATGTATGACTTTTTCAAAAGTGCTTAGGACAACTGACACTTAACAGAAAATGACAAGTGATTGTGTGCAAGATAGACTTTCCCGTTACTGGCCTGATCAACGCCTCTCTCGTTTCTGTAACGCCTTCGCCAAAGACGTTTGCCAAGTTCTCGCTGTTGCCTGGTGGTGAGTGCCTCCCCTAAGGTGAAACTGAAGTCCAGAATGCATCCTGTGGTGGAACAAAATGTTTTGGGTTTTTTTTTTTGTTCAAAACTGTAGCATTAATGTGAGTTCCAGTTTCTGTGCAAAGGCTATTCCTCCATGCCATTTCCTGGCTTCCGAAATTCTTTCCTCGATGTTGACATTGGCTTGGCTGATTGGCTGTCAGGTTAAATTTATTTAAAAAAAAATCAAGAAGGCAGTGTGCTCATTGCAAATGTATTTTAGTCACTGACTGCATTCATCAACCAAGAAGCAGGAAATAACTGCCACGTCTACCTCCTTCCAACCTCCTAATTAACTCATAGTTGGTCTATTGCCCTCACAATCTACCTTATCTTTGAGATGAGTGCAAATCCATTTAAGATGTTTCAGGCAAGTTACACGTAGCATTACTCACTATCTGTTGCTTGCTCACACTATCTCAGAGTGCTCAACTTAGTGGCAATGATCTCTTACATGTATTTTGGGAATTCAGGGGTCCTGCTTTGCAAATAGAGAGAGAAATTACCATTTTTTATTTATTTATTTATTTATTTTACTTTTACGTGAGTTCTTATTTCTTGCAGAGCTTTTCCAAGACAATATCCTTCTGCCAGAAAGGAAGTTTTTTTTTTACTGGAAATGGGAATAAGTGCAGTAGACAGTGAGTATTTGTGTTGACTGTGGACGGTCATCTCGCAGCAGTAAGAAAAATCAGCAAAGCGTGTGCATGGCCAGAGCCTAGGTCTTCCATCGTGTATGTAGGGATCTTTAAGTTAAGAAGCAGTTGATAAAGAAAGTTTGAACATTCTCATGGGAGACAGTGCCATGGCATTCACTACAACCTTCACGTGACATTCAGCGTATGGTTTTATTCTTTCTTACAAAGCCAAAAAAAAAAAAGCACTACAGCTTGCAAAGCAGCTTGCTTGGACAATTTTGAAATAGTGAGCCAGGTTCTGTTCCCAAATGCAGCTTCTGCTTCTTGGTCTGGCTGGAAAGGGAGTACTAGCCACCATGTAAGAGCGACACTTGCAGGCTAACTCAGAAACGCAATTGAGGAAAACGAGTCCTGAGCAAGAGAGAGGTCACCGCAATGGCTGGGTTACACCGGAGGGGGACTTAAATTGGGGGGAAATCCCCAGGTCATTGCGAATGAAGGCTCGTAGTGCCAGATTCAGCCCTGGTTCCAGCTGAGCTGGAAAACCAAAGAGAAGGAGGAACCTGCTGATCCTGCAAAATACATCTTGACATAACTGAATCTTTCGCCCAATGATTTTATTTCCTTCATCTTCTGGAAGGGATAAAATTCCACAGAAGAAAAATCATGGAAGCAAAATAAAAAAGTGCCTTGGGACTTTTGTCTGATTCTTTTAGACAAAAGTCCAGCAGTGCCTTCTGCAAAACTTGTTTGTGCAGTTTTTCTGTGGATTTTTTTTCTCCCCTTCCTGAGGCTGATGGAAATTAAGTTCTCACGCAAAAGATATGGTGTTATGTAGGATTTTTCAACCTTTTTTTTTTTTTTTTTTTTTTTTTTACCAAAACTGAAATCTTGTCCTAGAAATCACAAAATCTTTGGTCCACGTCACAATAACTCATTCTCAACTCTTAAGACACGATCAAGCACCTTGCGACTTTCCGACTTCTTCATTCTGCCTTGACAAAAACAAAAAAAGGAAAATAAATATTAGGAGTCCCTGAAATATTCTAACATGCCTGCATTTTGATCTGACGCAGCAGGAATACAGTTTCTACGATTTGGAAAGAAACTGCTTTGGTTGCCACTTCTGAATTTGTGTCTGTGAGATCTCTGATCTTTTTCTTTTTTGTGCTGGTAATGGGATTCTGATGTCCCTGTCCGTGCATCACTCCCAGTGGCACTGACTATATAGGAGATATTTACCAGACATGGAAATACACCTTTCATCTCTGGCATGGCAGAGAAGTCAGGAGAAAACCAATGATTTGGGTGGTTTTCTGAGACTGCTGTATCTTTTTTTTTTTTTCCTTGTATTACTGGATCGATTTTTCTAAATTCCGCAGAACATGCCAGCTTCAAGCATAAAGCCCTTTCCAAAAAAACAATTAAAAAAAAAAAAGTCTTCCATTCCATTTTTCATTTGAACATCTTATTTATTTATTTAGACATTTTATATGCCGTCATTCTATGTAAAGATCACAAAGGTTTACAAAGTAACATTCATAGCTGGTTACAGGGTTGGTATTTATAGGCAGGCATTAATATCTATCAAGTTAAATTTTCTAGTAAATATTAAAATTGATCTAGTAATGTGGCAGAGTATGGATAATTAAGACGAAATAGTTTTTACATCTTTTCTGTGGGTTGTCTTGAGAATCTTGCATACTCTCGTTTGATTTATTCATCATGATTTGATTATCTTTAGTCCTTCTTGTCTTTGTGGTTTTTGTATAGTCTGATATTTTTAATTTGAATTACATGTGTTTTTGAATAGCCATGTTTTTAATTCACATGTAAATCTTTTTCTGTCTGGTAAAATACATAACGTCTCAGGCAGAGAATTCCAGTGCTTTGGACCTGCTATGGAAACCACTTGATCTCTTATTTGTATCAGATGTGTGCTCCGTATTGTGGGAATAGTCGGTAGTCCTTTTATTTTGGGATTTTAGTGTTCGCTGTGGATTGTATGATTGTAGTGTCACTCCTAACAAGCCAGTGTTGTTGGAATGAATAATGTTGAATATTAATGTTAATACTTTATAGTAGATTCCGGATTGTACTGGTAATCAATACAGTGACATCAGTGAGGGGGTAATGTGATCGAAAAGAAATCTGCAATATATCTTTAAAACTCCAGAAAAATGATGCATTCCTGCCTTCCCAGTAAGCAAAGGGAAACTCTCTCTTCTGTAATGTATACACAGTAATTTTCATAAATATGAGAATATAATTTTACAAGGCTTGAATTTGGCCCAGAAGAATTTATATTTATTTTATAATTTCAGTGGAATCTGTCGCCTTCTCAATAATGAGCTTAACAACATTGAAAACAAAGAAAATGTAAGAATAAATGCAAAGGAAATTTAAATAGGAATACAATTCACAGTGAAACTCCAAATAATAAAAACAAACAACGCATCAGATAATAATCTAACACATTTTAAAAGTTTAATAAAACTAGATTCCCTTTAATGAAGGTAAACACACCTTTTATATGCCAATAGCAAAGGGCCTGGTTTTGTGTGGATGTAGTATTGGCTGAGCTGAGTGCAGGAGTAGCCTAGCGGTTAAAACAAGCAGGCTAGGATCCAGTTAAGCCAAGGTTCATATCCTGTTTCACCTGCTGATGCTCCTTGTGACCTTGGGCAAGTCATTTCACCCTCTGCTTCCTCAGGCACAAACGTAGAGCCTTGTTCTGTGTCTTGAGGAAAATGCTTAATAAATTTAGGCCCATGGGGTGGGGGAAGATACCCTACTGTATCTGAACTTGAGCTCATACTTGGAAAGTTTGATAGTTAATCTACATCCACTTTTAATCTATTCCAGTTAATACTGCTCTACTCCCTCTGGGTATTAATTTGTAGAATTATGGAAATTAGAAATGCATTTGCAGTCCAAATAGAATAACTATCTCAACCTAATTCAAATGTCAAACTGACCACGTGTGAATAAAATACATTGTCAAAGGCCTGACACAAGTAGGGCCTTCTAGATGTGAATCCTTTTAAAATCCATGATGGGTAGATATCTTCAGCTAAGTGCTGAAAGGTTAAAAAAAAAAGAATGGGGTGCTCTTAGCCATTTTCCCAGAAACCAGGTAATCTTTGATGTCTCGTTTGGAACATGTAATGATTTTGAAGTTACAAATAAAATATTTTCCTTTGTTCAGCCTCCTTACTTTAGCTTCCACTAGAGTGTGCACTTTGAGCACAAATGGCTCAAAGCCTTGCCGCCCGATTATCCCTAACCCAAATGTTAACATTCTATCTCAGCAGAGGAAACCTCAACTCATCCGTCAAACAGAAGCATGCAATTTATTTTATTGGCAGTCTGACAGATCTTCAATTAAAATTTACATCATTAACGTGCTTCAGACAGATACAGAATGCAGTGATAGGGATGAGAGGTTGGGTAAAAGACGTGGCAGTGTGGAGGAGGGGAGGATCTGTTTTAGTTTTAAGTATGGTAAGGACATTTATCTGCTCATCTACTCAAAATGATAGGGGAACTGGAAAGAAAAATGTATCTGGCAGATCTGATAGGTGCATTGGTCCTTCTCTGACATTCTTTTCTTTTATGTTATGAAAATTCTGTTCTCCTAATCAATGAGTATTTCAATCAGGAGAGAGGATTAAAGTTTGTTGAAAACCAAATGATCAGGAAAGTCTTTGATGGGCCAGATGGTGGCACTAGTTTTAGACTGATCTTATTTTGCAATACATGTGAGTTGTGAAGCTGACGGATACTTACCTTTTATGTAGGGGGGGGATGAAGGTCAACAAGCATGGGATATAAAGGGAAAGGAAGCCTTCCTATGCTGTGCCGAGTCTGGTTGCTCATGAAGAAAGCAGCATCATTCCACCCAGGGTTTCAACACTGCTCTCACACTTCAGCAGTTTGGTCCTAGGCATGACCGCAAGTCCTAGCTGGGGCTCCCAGAGAGAGAGAGAGGTTCCTGGGTTCTGCAGTACAGATCTCTCCTTCTCATTCTCCTGCTTCTTCCTCTGTGGTGCCCGAGCAGAGAGGGTCTAGTGGAGTCCAAGGGATATAGCCGGCTGGAGTGACTACTCTTCCAGCTTCCGTTGTGGTAAGTACAGACCGGGAGTTTGCTGTTGTGGCTCAGGCAGAAGTGACACTCAAAGAAGGGGAGTCCAAAATGGTGCAAAGAAAGTGTTTGAAGTGTCAGAAATAAGCTGTGGAGAAGCCCTGATGGAGCAGACTGGAAGAGGGATGTCTCTATCTTTCCAACGTGGCAGCACCAATGCAAGTAAACTTTTATTTTTAGACCTGTTACCTAATGAACCACCGTGTAGAGGAAGAGCATCCAGTTGGAAGAGGCTCCCTCCAATAGAAACAACATTAGAGACTTGCGGTATGCAATTACTCATATTGAGGATGTGGTTATGGCAGGGATGAAGTCTTCAAATCAAGACATTCAATTACTTAGAAACAATTTTTCTACCCAAGAGACTGTGACCAGTATTGGAAATAAGGTTTCTAATATACAAGATCTTTGTGTTTCCTTGATGACAGCCCCTGTAATTCCCCTAACCCCCCACCCGATCACCCCCAAAAGCTACCAATACTGAGCCAGTGGGAAGACACAGGCTTACCTCCTACTGCCCAGGCATCATCACTGCTCTGGTGCTAGGTGTTGCCAGAGCAACCCTGGGCACTGGACCCAGTAGGTTGTAAGTTTGTGTCCTGCCAGCTTGTCATTTGGAGTTTTGGGGGGAGTTATCAGAGACATTTGGCACATAGGATGGGACATTGATTTAGAGATCGGGTGGCTTAAATGTCAAGGGGATGTCTTTTAAAGGGAAAAGATTTAGCTGGCCAAGTATGTGAGCTCAAGAGCATCCTAAATCTAGCCAGTTTAAGCTGGGTAGAGTTATCCTAATTTACAGCCGAAAACCTGGGTAGTCAGATTCAGCTGAAAATGTGCAAAACTTAACCCAGCAAAATTTGACCAGCTAAGATATACACCTGGCCCGTTTTCAGAACTGTTCCCAAAGACATTATTGTAAGAATCTGAAGAGCAGGATCAAAAATAAACACCATGAACATATATGAAATGTGCAGTAGATACAGTTTTACAAATAAATTAGTAAATATAAAAATCTGAAATTAAGTTCTCTAGCCTACAGACAACTAGTGCTTAAAAGTTATTCTGCAAGTATTTGGTCAACGTGTTGAAAATGTCACAAGTTTCCATTCCTTTCCTATTGCTCGGGTCTTTCATATTGTGGAGCATCAAGGGAAGGAAACTTTAGAGAAATAAAAGTAGGGAGGTGTGAGCTGTTTATTTAGGCATGTACCGGAAATTGTGTCGGGTATTTTGAATGCCTCTTGGTCTTTCCGAAAGCTTTCTCTCCCTGCCTCTTCCCTCTAAAACGACATTTGTGGTCGAACTAGCCTTCCAAAAAGATGAACATGTAATCCTTAAAACAAAGCATATTTTCAGCAGAAAGAAAATTAATTTGCTGTCCTTATAAATTTAAAAGTACCCAGGTATACAGCTAGACCTATTCAGATGCCAAGACAAAAATTCTTAAGTTTTGACTGTGGGTGTTGCCTTTCCATTATGTTCCCCCTTAAACTCGGAGAGGATGGAAAGGGTCTCATTCTGTTTGCAGTGTTTTGTGTTCTTGTTAGTTGGAAGTTGTCGAATTTGATTAGGAGTTTTGAGGCTGATATTCTTAAAAAAAAGCTGAACTAAATTTAGTCTCCTAAAATAGGTTCCCAAATTAGGGCCTATATTCATTTGACACCTAAATATAGAACCTTAAAACTTAGAAACCTAATTTTAAGCCTTCTACTCATTTGCCTAGATTTAGGTTTCCTTAAGTCAAAATAATTAATACCTCTTTGCAATCTGGATATGTGCCAAAGGCTTTAAAGGAAGGCATAATTAAACCTCTGCTCAAAAAAAAAAAAATCACTTGATACATCAGAGCTGGTAAATTTAAGACCGGTTTCCAAAATGTATTTCCTGGCAAAAATATGTGAAAAAGCAGTTTCTACAACAGAGTCCATTTTGGATGATTTTGATGTTCTGGATAAAAGGCAGTCAGGCTTTCTGAAACTCCATTGATGGCCCTTCTGGATCATCTGCTCTCTCTTACCTGGATAAAGGGTGGGACATTGCCGTAGTTCTGGTTAATCTTCACTGCAGCTTTTGATACAGTGGATCATTTGATTTTGCTTAGTAGACCAGTCTATCAGGATCTTAGGAACTTGTATGGATTGGTTTAGATCTTTCCTTGCAAATAGGAAGCAAGTTTTGGGTGGTTCCAACTTACCTGGCTGCATACCAAACTTCATTTGTGGTTCCTCAAGGGGAGTCCCTTTTGTCCATACTCCTTTTCAACATTTATCTACTGCCTTTGGCAAAAAATGATAAGAGTTCTTGATTAGGAAGCATTTGTCTATGCTGATGATATTCGAGTATATGTGCCCTTGGGATGCCAGTGAGAGGCGGCAAATGGAAAGTTGAATCAGGGTCTGGAGGTTCTCTCTACTTGTTTGCAGGTGAACAAACTTAAGATTAGTCTTGCTAAATCCGAACTATCATGGAATAGAAAGCTTTCCTTTTTTTTGCAATCTGCTCTAGTAGTTATGTGGGATCGCCTTGCCAGTTTCTGAAGATATACATCTGTTGGATGTTCATATAGACCTCACATTTGAGTTTGGAAATGCGCTTAGGGTCCTGCATGAGGTAATTATTTTGTCCTACATTAAAAGATTTTTGGCAGTTGAGGACTTTAGAACTATTGTTCAATCTTTAGTATTTCCAAAGTAGACTATAATAACACCCTATTTATAGGGCTTCCTAAGAAATTGATGCAGCGACTTCAGATGGTATAGAACTGCGGGGCATGCTTAATTTTGGGGATCAAATGGAGCAAGTACATAACGCCAACTTCAATGACCCTTCATTGGTTTTCTATCTCAGCCCATGCACAGGTTTGATTCTGATCTTCAAGACCTGGCAGGGTTTAACTCCAGGTGTTTTGAGGGAAATATTCTAACCTTATGCCTCGCTGAAAACTATTCATTACAGTCAGCCCAGTTAGAGATTCCAGCAGAGTATTCAAAATCAATCCTTTTTATATGGTGGTTTTATGGAGGTTAGGTTGATGGTTGATTTGATGGCATTTCACAAAGTGGTTAAGTCGGTCTTGTTTAAGGCTACGTTAAGAGGACAGGGCATTGAGTCTATCAGAGAAGGTTAGGGGATCAAGCTAATTGGAGGGGGATGCTCGAAGCTTAAAGGCTGCTGGTGGGAGAATATTCATATTTTATTGATTTATCGTTACGAACATTCACATTCTGCCTTTTCCCCAGAGTTGGCCTCAAGGTGGATTACAATCAATTTACATGAGCTTGCGATCGAATCAGAATTTGCAGTTAATGTAATGCTGAGATCCAGCATAGGAAAACCCGTTTGTGAATAATTTCAAGAACCAGTTTGCTCTCTGATGTGCATAACACAGTCCTTCATAGAGGGTTCAGGAAGTTGGGTGGAAGATGTGGGTCTTGGAGGAAGGCCTGGCTGAAAATCCATGTCTTAAGGTAGCTTGGGCTCCAGGCCTTGTTTGCGTTTGTTTGTATTGTTTTTATCTGACTGTTGATGCTATTGTGACCCGATCTGAGCATCTGCTGCAAAGGAAATAGAATCCAAATGTCAATAAATAAATGTTAGGTGTCTAATGCTGAAAATCCGGGCTAAGCACCTCACTATTTGCCCCACCCTAACTCTGCCTCTGAAGCACTTTTTAGGGTGCTAAATTTAGGAAGCTAGTGAAACTGTGATACTAAATTTAGGCTCTCGGCCCTTGTGAATTTTCAAAAGGCCTAATTTAGGGACGAACTCCTAAAGTTAGCTTCTTAGACCCTTGGACAGTTGATCTCTCTGATGTTAATTTCCAGGAACTTGTTCACATTATAAGATTGTTTTGTTTTTATTATGTTTTGCTTTAGCGTGCACAGTGTCTACTAAGTCAGAAAGTGCCCCTCCTCTTTTTATTCGCTCTATTTGCCCCATCTCTCCTCATTTTCTTGTTCATTGTACTGGGGCCTAAACTGCGTTGATACAGGTTGTGAATTTGGTACTGATGATGCATAATATTTTTACTTTCTGTTGATTGTTTCCAGAGATAACAATATTCTTATCTTTTCTGTAGATACAATTTTAAAGAGAATATTCATTTAAAAAAACAAAAAAAAACCTGGTAAAGTGGGAAAACTGTAGGGCTTCTGAAAGGGAAGCCGGAATCCGCGAAGGCAAAAGTCAGTCTGACAGCTTGTTTAGGGTTTGGAGACAGCTGTTTAATTCATATTATTAGCATTGCCTGCGCACCAGCTGCAAGTTGTGTGAACTCCCGCACAGTCTGAGATCTTGATTTACGGCACGCTGCTTCCCCGTTTCTGCCGCTCATCCTAGCACTCAAAGACTCGAAAGGGATATCCGAGGAAAGAAAGAGGATGAGGTCTTAAGTCTTTTTTGTAAAGAACCTGGTGGGTTTTCTTTCTGTTCCTCCTTCTTTATATATTTTTTGGTCTGGTTTTGAGGATGTATAGTTTAATTAAACAGCCATTGAAAGGTTTCACCTTTTAAGAAAATGCTTGTTTGTTAACCTGGACTTTTAGGTTTTGAGGGGTTAACCTGGCTGATATACTGTGACAGGGCAGAGTAATAAAGGGAGGGATATGAGCAATGGCTGAAGCGGGCAGCGCTCGCCTACTGGCTCAGCTGGGAGCGTTGCTGCTTTAGCTTAGCAGTAGCATCTTTGGTTGGTTGCTAGAAGATCATAGCAGAGATATGAAAGGGCCACACTACCAGTGTATTCTGCAGTGCTGCAGTCTTTTTCCAACTGGGGATCGTGATTTGAACCTAACATCTGATTTCACAATGGGGTCCAATTGTATTTTTAATTCCATCAGAATTGTATCTCTTATAATGTTTTTTTTTGTTCTTTGATTTGATTTATTAATTATATATTGCCCTGGGATAAATAAGTGGCATCCTATACATTCCCCTGTTTTTGCTCCTCAATTTGTAACAGCCGATTTAACAGTTTCCGATTTAGTTTTACCCAAAATATGGCCTAGCCTATGAAAATGCACTGGCCAAAGTGCAGCACTAATATCACTCCAGTGCTGGGCACATACAATGTAGACATGCAGGGCCACTGATAAAGTCAGTCCTAGAAACAGATTCATAGGCTAAGAAAACCCTAGCACAGAGGATGTGCCACCAGGGACTTATTACTTGTAGGCTGCTGCCTTAAAGTACCAGCAGCACGCCTGGGGTATCAAAAGATCTTGTTTGCGCTGGAGCTAATACAAGTCCAGCTCAAAAGAGGACAATTACTCTTAGAAAAACCAGTTGGCATGCACAGCCCCATATCATGAATGATGGAAAGTAAAGAAAAATTCCATCAGAATAAACATTTAAACAGTTATAGCACCTTAACAAGGTAATAATTACCAGCACTATGATGGAGAGGGCAAATGGTAGAGAGGGATCCCCGCCCCTGAAAAATTAGAGAGTGAGAGGCAACGTCATGAAGTGTACAGTGCACACTGACTAAGGCCCTGTGTTCCCGGAGTGAGGACCTGAACCAAGCACAGCGCGCTATGGAGATAACAGGGATGGTTGACTTTTTGAAAGTGTTTCTTTTCCAATTACTTTGAGATGCACAAAGTAAAATGTTCCCTGGTCTTGTGGAATCAAATCAAATGATAGTAATTTATGACTCCATTTCATTTTCTCTGAGCAGGGTAAAGCTGGTACTTGCCAAGCCAGCTAGCCCAAAAAAGTTAAAAAAAAACAAAAAACAAAAAAACCCACTGTAGTATTTAAGTCTTACTCCTGCAGATTTATACACGAAAGCTTCACTCGGATGCAAACAGCCCCTCTGACCCGCAGCACCAAATGGGGTGGGTTGAGCCCACCAGCAGAGACCCTGCAGGTTTATTTACAAAATCTTTTTCTACCCACACAGCTGTCTTTCCAGCTCTATAAAAGGGGTTTGGGTACAAGTGGCGCCTGTAGGACCTCCTCCGCCACCCCCCCCCCCCCCCCCCCCCCCGAAAAAAAAAAAAAATTCAAACAATGATGGGAATACTACCTGAGAGGCTGTTTCCAGAAGTCTAGCTTTGCGGCTTTCATTTCTTCCCACTGTATGAAAACATGCTGTAACTCCGAGTCAGAAGATTGTTCCACCAATATCGCTTGAGTTTTACATTCTCACACTTTTTTCTCATTTATTACTATAGAAATCTGGAGCCTTTCCAAGTTCCTTGCTAAATATTTCAATATGTTTCTCTGCTTGAGGCTAAGAAGCATTCTCAGAATAATTTCTGTTTTTCATTTTGGGTTTTTTTCGCCTTTTATTTTGTGTTCCCATCTTGATTTTGATGGCGCCCAGCGATTGTGCGTGCCGCTGCCAATCCGTTATCGAGTGGAACGCGGGTAGCTCTGCCCCTATGGGTCAGATGGTCTTTGTTTTCATGAAATCATTTCAGACCGAGCTCCATCTCCTGAGACCCCCCCCTGGGAGCTCCCTCCAACACATTCCTGTTGGCATCGTACATGTCCCCATCCACCCAGCGCTAGGAGGCAACTTTCCCTTCTGCCGGCTCACACCCCTGGCTGCTTTTCTCTCACGGGGTCAGTTTGCTGGCTTCATCTCCGGTGTTTCTTTTCTTTTCGTACTATTAATACTTCCTGCTGAAAACTCCTTTACTTGGTTACTTTTACTTGTATGAGGCCAATGATTAAAATGTGGAGCAGATGTCTTTTTGTATGGAGTGCGTTATAAGCCATTGTGTGCTAGATTACAATTCTCTTTAACAAGATTTGAACTTTATGAAGGTCTCTTAATTTAGTGTGTGTGGGGTTTTTTTGTTGTTTTTTTTTTGCTGGTCTAGGTACTCCAAATTGTTGGGGGAGGGGGAGACTTAATACTGTGTAACATCTTTCATCCATATTTACAAGAAAAAAGATGTTTCTTCCATAGTTCCTACTACTCCTATATTCATCCGGCACAGCTTCTATAGTAGAACATTACACAGTAGAGACATATATAGAAGAAACAAAATGTGTTTTGTTTCCTTCATTCATTTCATGGGGACCCCAATTCATTTCTTTAGTTTCAAAAAATATATTATTTCTTTATTTGTTTGATTTGTATTTTTGTTTGCCATTAAAGTCAATGAGGGAAGCATTGCAGCCTATTTTGGGCTCCAAAATTGAGGTTTTTCTCATCCATTCTCATGGAATTTTAGGGAATAAATCATTAGAAGAGAAAAAGAGCTCCAAGATACCTAGACTGTGGCAAAGTGGTACCAAAAGTGGCATGAATAGCCTAAAGCTCAGTAAAGGGGCAAAGGGGTACCAGCATTGGCTGGAGTTCTCCATGGTATCTGTGGGAAGAACATCCTAAGGCTAAAAAATAGGGCACCAGCAACAGTGGCATGAACCCTTGATGGCAGTACAAGAGACAAACTGGCACCCAAAGAGCATCAGCAACCTAAGGAACCAAGAAGCATAAAAAGTAGTAGGAAAAACCACCAAAGTACCAATAAAGGGACAAAGCAGTGCAGAGTGGCATCCAGACACCAAAGCAACATGTGAAGGTGTAAAGCAGCCCCCCCCCAAAAACAAAAAGTAGCAGGAACATTTCAAGGTATAAGGTCTGGAGTTTGGCAGCAAGATACAGTGGCAGAAAGAACTCCAAAGTTGTAAAGTCTGGGCATGACAGCAACGATGAGTGTCACAAAGACCAGCAAGGTGAAGCATATGAGGGATATAGCAGCAAGGCAGAGTGACATTGGAAATGCCAGTCATTTAGTTGAAGTACATTTGCCACTTCAATTGTCATTCAGTACAAGAAAATGAACTGTGATAAGTATCATTTTCTTGAAATAAGCTTTTATTACATTCCCTGCTTGAACTTGCTCTAGCTACTGCGTGGAAGTTTGATTTTCTTGTAAAATGGGCTTGCTGAAGGAAACTGTTATCACATTCAGAACATGTGAATGGTTTCTCTAATCAGTGTGATTTATTTTCCTCAGAAGTGGTGAAAGTTGCTTTATTTAGAAAACTTTTCCCATATTCTGTAGCTGAACTCTGGCTGTTCCATTTCCTGGTTTTGCATGAGTTCATGACTACTGTAAATGTTATCACAGGAAATCCAAATGGTTTTTCTTGTGCCAGTATTTCTTCATTCTGACTGAGGGCTTCTGTAGACAACTCAACCCGGTGTAATCAACCATCAAACAGGGTGAAAGGGCCTGGCTAAGATTATGGAGGGGGAGAAGAAAAAGAATTATAGAACAGGTGCTGTGGTAGGAGAAATGTATATGCATGTGGCAGCAAATCCCCTATGGTGGAATCAGGGGTCTGGCAGGTAGGCATGTGGTAGCAAGTCCTCTTTGGTGGTAAGTATTTTTATTTATTTATGTGAAAGAGACTTTTACACCACTACTCCATAGATCGTAGTGGTTTACAAATATAACATACATAAGCTTTTTTTTTTTATTATTATTATGTATTTACAGAGGTCAAATAAAACATAACACAACAAAAAGTGAACAATAGTAAACTGCTGGTATTATCTCTACACTGTAATTTATTATACTCCTGCGATATCTGTTGCAAATTCCTGTTTATACGGCCAAGTTTTCAAAGCTTTCTTCAATGCCTTTGTCTGCTTGCATTCTCGGTTGTTCCGGCAGAGTGTTCCACAGTTCAGGGCCAGCTATAGAAAAGGCCCAATCCCTTACTTCTCCAATATGAGCGTGTCAAATTGCGGGAATCTCCAAAAGAACTTTTATTTTGTGATTGCAAAGTTCTTGCAAAGTAGCACCCGCCCATGGTTCATTGGTGGTATTAATTAGTTTATGAATGAGCATCTACTGAATTCTTACTTGGATTGGGAGCCAGTGTAGAGCATAAGAGCTGCAGTGATGTGATCATACCTTTTCTGGCTAGAGAGAAGACGAGCTGCAGTATTTTGTAAGAGCTGGGGGAATCTCATGGTAGGTGCAGGTGCCCCTAACAAAAAAAGAATTGCAACAAAAGCAATTGCGATACTGTTCTAAAATCCTGTGTGGTTAACAAGAGGTTTCAGGTGTTTAAGCATGATTAGTTTCATATGGGCCGAGTGGATCAAATTCTTGATGTGAGCCTTCATAGAGAGATTGGGGTAAAGAATGACTGACGCCCACATCGTGGACAGTCGCAGAAATGGGTATACATTAGGCAGCAATTGCCCTATGGTGGAATAAGGGGCTTGGCGGGTAAAACGTACTGAAAAAGGAGGCATTTTCTTATCATACAAAATGTAGCTAATACCGAAAGCCACCCATTACAAAGCCTCCTACACCAAACCGCTGCTTCTCTTGCTAGTTTATTGTTCAGTGGAGTTCCAAAGTCAAGCCAACTAAATTGTGCATTTTAGAAAGGTTCTACTGTGCTTAAGTAGAGATCATTCATTGAATTTTTTTAATAAATTGCATACATTTAGAGGTGCAATGTTCCCAGTGTATCCAACTATGTTTTTATAAGCATAACTCATCCATACAATTTAATATTTCTATGAATGTTCATCTTTTTTTTTAATGTACCTTCATGTCCTGTAGATTATAACTATTGTACAGCTCATGGCTGGGAGGAGGGGGATGTGAATGAAAGACACACAGAGATCTGAACAGGGAGAACCTGTTCCTGCTCATGTTTTTTTAAATTGTATATATTTATTTAAATTTGATACCCTGCTATTCATAATTGAGTATTATGGCAGGGTACAGTCATTACAATTATTTTATTTCAGTAGCATTGCTTTAGTAGTGGGGGAAAAAACAATTTGAGAATTACAGACTCCAGTACACTACAAATCTATGACATCAAGAAATTATCAGCGGCACCAGTGCAGTCTCGTGCTCATGAGTACGGAAGGTGTCCATGCTGTCGTTACTGATGTTGACACATCCCGTTTTCTACTCCCAGCATTATAAGAAAAACCATTGTCACAGGAAATCACCCAATTTACTAAGCAATAGCAGGATTGTAGTCTCTCTTCAGTATCTTCAGGGTTTCCCATATCCTTTAAAGTACTTTTATCAGAAGGTGCTTATTGTGTTGTAAGATAAGACGGATCTCTTTATCTGTATTCCTGTTTGACCACACACAATAAATAATGAACTGCAACTGAATGCTCATTTTTATAAGAACTGCTGCCAGTAAGGGGAAGGATAAGGAGGACTTTGATATGGCCATAATCTTGTTTGCTTAGAAAAAGAAAATTCTTTTCAGTGTAGTTCGTGTGGGAAAAAACAACATGACGGCACTTCTTAATCTGAAACCTCCCACTCATCCATAGAATTAGGCACAGCAGCGGCGGGAACGGTGTTTCTCCATGTCCCGCTGAAGTGTATCTCACCCCATTATATTATAAGAGGGGCATGCAGAGAAAACAACCTTGTTTCAGTTTTATGTTTATTATATTGCTTTATTTTCCCATCATGTTTGCTTCATTCTAGCACACATTATTTATTTTATTTATTTAGATTTATATTCTGCTTTTCACACTTTTTTCAGTGCTTTAAAGCAGATTACATTCAGGTACTGTAGGTATTTCCCTATCCCCAGAGAGCTTACAATCTAAGGGCTGATTCACTAATGCCGCAAAGCATAGTGAATCCCGCGGTAATAGGGGGTGGAGGAGGGGGGGTGGTCCTGCAGCGTGATCGCTGCCGGTGTTGTGCCAAGTAACTACCCCATAAAAGATGTAGTTATTCAGCGCGAAAATGACAGCGAAAGGCATGCGGACCTTTCGCTGTCTGGGAAATCTAGGCAGTCGGCCCCGACTCCTCCTCTTCCGGGGCCGACTCCGCCCCGAGCTAGCTATCGCACGCGTGCGATAGCTTTAGAAAAAGACCCCCCTAAGTTCATACCTGCATTATAGTTTTACAGGGCACATACATGTTTTACCATACATTTACATTCTTACTTGATTTTGCATAAAGCACTGGCTGAAACAACATAAATGATAAAAACGAAATTTTGTTAATTTTTGGAAGAGAAATTAGACAAAATGAGATAGCAATAACTATCATTGATGTTTTCTTATCATTTTTAAATTTCAGCACCTCCCTATCCTATAATTGCTGCATTCAGTGTGTCATAGTGACATAGTGAATGACGGCAGATAAAGACCACAATGGCCCATCCAGTCTGCTCAGTAAAGTGTTTAAGGGTCTATAGGAGGTATGTAAAATCTATTGCATTATGTGCACAATCAATAGCTGCAGCGAGGACATGATATTATTTATTACTATACTTATTTATTTATTTGTTTTTATACCAATATTCAAACATAAGTATCACATCGGTTTACATAATAACTTAAGTGATAATGTGACAACAGGTCATATTTTTACATTGTAACATAGTAAAAAACTGCATCTACGTATTGCTCTAAATTATAATATTACATTGAATAACAAACACGTCTTAATTTTTAACATTATAACGGCTAACGTTATTGTGAAAAGGATGGGCCTTTGGTTGGAGATGAATCAGTTGGTTGGAGTAAATCATTGCACGCATCAAAACTTGAACTACTGATAGAGGACACCTGCTTACTAGATGGACTCCATAAACTTATTTCTTATTGTTCGTTCTTTAATTCTCTCATCCACGATCTAAATTAATACTATCATCACCTTATTGTGCTGCCAGACGATATACATGTTTTACTTATTGTGTGGGTTATATCTTAGGTAACAAGGCCTTTAGGTGGACAAGCCGTGTCAGGCACTTTTATTGGCTACAACGTGTCCTACAAGAATGAGACTGTGTACAATGGAAACATTGTCAGAGGGGGCCATTGCTACCAGTACCCCTACAAGACCCATCCTTGTGTGATGCTTTTAATGTTATTAGTAGACAGTTATAAGATGTAAGGTCCAGTGTAACCACTTTCAACATAGGAAGAGCACACATGGGATCAATAAACCTTGTACCCATCGCAGGTGTAGTACAATAACAGCATATAGGCCCCTCCTATGCAAACTGCAGATGCATCCAATTTCCACTCTCTGCACCCTGCCTCTTCATTAATAGAGATTTTAATTTTTCTAAGCAGTATTATATTAGGACATAAGTCCATTTTCAAGAACAGCATCAACCATGCAAGGATTCCAGATACTGCTTTTAAGCTAATTCATCAACATCAAAGCTTTTATTCTTTTTTATTTGTGTGTGAATATTTGATATTTCACCTTTACCTTCACAAGGTCTTAAGGCAGATTGCAATCAATGTTATATGGAGCAAAAGGAAGGGCATGGAAACAGGTAAAATTAGGGATAGAAGGTAGATTGTGCATGTGCCGTCGAGTTGAAGCAGAACTGCTTTCTTCAACATTGCAATTTAAACTTAATGGAAGCGTTTGTGACGAGAGAGAGGCATGAAGCTGGATCCCATCCAGTAAAACTTACAAATTGAGGCAAGGTTTACAGAAAACACCACGACTGCAGCGCATCAAGCTTCCTGGAGCCTCCGTAACTTTTAGTCTGTGGGAAGGCTAGAGATGTCATCATCATGGACCCAAAGTTCCTAGAACAGCTGCATCCTTTTATTGCGCAGGATGGCTGGGAAGCACGGCTTCTGAATATAAACCCAAGCTGGTGAGGTTGGAAAAGAACAAATAAACAGGTCGGTGAGAAACTTCTCCCACTTGGAAGCCCACTGTGAAAGAGAGAGAGGAAGCTTCCTTTCAGGGAATGAATCTGCAAGCCTAAAAAGCAGTGTTGGAAAGCAGGAAACATAAGCAGACAGTGACCGTGGCAGACACTGTACAAAGTGGCAGAAGAGTTCACTTTTCTTATTTATTTAAAGTTTTCCTGTCAGCGCTAGGTCTGATAATTGGTATATAACATTCAGATTTAAGGACTGCATCAACATAGGGCAAAAACAGCAAAAAAAAAACCTGACAGGTGAGAGAACACGTACTGATTCATTTGTATATTTAGGGAACATCATCCTTAGGTCACTGCACGGACCTGATGCAGGGGAAGAGCTGGCCAGAGCGAGTCACAAGTGAATTAATTTACGCCACCAAAAATGCATCGCTTACAGGTCGGTTGTTGACCTTGATTTCCTGCACAATTGTGAAAGAGAACATCCTATATTTTAAATTCCCTGCAACTTCTGGAAGGGGAACAATTGCATGGGGAAAAAATTGCATTAGCAAACCCCTCTTGCAAGGAATACTGAGGTCTTTGCTGCATTTTCGAATGTAACCCTTGGTAGCAAAACAACATACATAATCCTTTTTTATTTTCTAGGGCATGAATGTGATCCTCGAGAAGAATTTTTTTTTTTTTTTTGGTAGAATTTAATTACTAGTGAACTGGTAATGGAACTGGCCCATCCGGTTATTTCTGTCCACACTGCCAAGTGTAGAGTGGGACTGCTTGTAGGTAACACCCCTTATCCAGGACAGGGGCGGTGGTGGAGACAAAACAGTGACTGGATTGAAAAAGGGCATGGGATAAACAGGGGTGATCTCTGAGGGAGTGCTGGGAATTGAAAGGTTTACCTAAATTGGTTGCATGGGCAGACTGGATGGCCATATATGTCTTTTCCTCTCTGCTTCTACAGTTTTTTTTGTCATCTGTGGTTTGTACTTCATGATTTTGGATAGATGAGCATGCAGGATCCCCTACAGTATTTACTTCACAACCAGTGATTTCTTTAAAATGCCAATTCTGTCTTTCATAAAAGGTCTATAAATCACACTACTCACTACTAGGAGCTGTCATAGAAAAAGAGTTGCTGGTGAGGCAGCGGGGGCAGTCTTGCTTCTCTGGTGGTACTGAGGCAGTGCTCCATCATGGTGTAAGGGATCCTATGCTGTAGGAGGGTAATTTTCTCCACCTTTAATTTTTCACTTTTTCATTCAGTCCACAATCAAGAATAAGGCAATGCACTAAATCCAGTTCAGGTTTGCATGCCATCAGAGAATAAATAGTCTGACAACCTGCAGATTAAAAAGCCGAACTGCCCCATCGTTCTACTTCTGCCTCGGTCCTGACCAAAATAAAATTTATGCTCTAAATATTGCACTTCTGTTCAGAGCTTGCAAGACCGGATACACAGGAGGCTAAATACTTTGCTTTTCAGGAGGTGCCTTGCAAAACAGGCCAGGCCACATTTACACAGGGACCTGTTTTTCCATACTTACTGTAGGAGTAGTAGCAGGACACAGCACCATTTCTGTCACTACCATGTATAGAAAAGGGCTAGTTTTTGGGATGGCAAGTCATGCACTCACAGGGCCCTGTAATCGGAGAGGTAGCCCTCCAGCACCCTTCCCTAAAATGTGTTCCTGCAGGCGGTGCCAATACATAGGCACACAAGTGCATACTGTAATTTCCACCTGACGCAGAACATAGGAGAGGCCTGTAGGAGGCTGTGCTTTGCCCGCACAAGAGCCACTGAGCTGCCACCACCAAAGCAGAGGGAGTCTGTAGCGGCTGTGTCACGGCCACGCTAAGAGGGTGGAGGCTTTTGTGGGCGTAGGATTAACCTGCTTGGAAGAGAGGGGAGGAGATGCCGCTGAGCAGGGAAAGGGGACAGAGCAAGAGCTGAGAATGCTGGGTAGCTGCGGGCAGGAGCATCACCATGGAAAATGGTGCCCAGGGTGATCTGTGTGTCTCCTCCTCCAGTGCCATGGCCAAACAAAGGAGGGGTCCCCCTTCTAGTGACATGATTCATTTCCTAGGCGATGGGATCTTACCTACACCGCTGGTAAAAAGCATGGTGGCCCAGGGCAGGCAGCTCTCTTGCCCACCCTTTCCAGTACCCTGACCTGGGAGGAGGCACAGAGAGAGAGAGCATGAATACTGGGCACTGTGGACTGGCGAGAGAGAGAGAGAGAAGTGGGTCGGATGTTCCTGGGAGGAGGGGAGAGAGTGGGGGATGCTGCTAGGAGGGCAGATGAGAGAGAGAGAGCGGGATGTTGCAGTTGCTGCCACTGAAGTGGGGAGGGGGCACGAATTTCACTTTTCACACAGATCGCCGGTCAGCCTCGAGCCGTAACCCTGCTTACATAATATGAGCCTTTCACTTCTTTTCACTGTTGGTGCACACTCATTAGCTAATGCTGTGGCGGGGTCAGATAAGAGCGCCGGCGGGGCCTCAGGCACTATCACTCTCACGCCTCGGGGTCTTTGTTTAGTGCATCAGGGCTTAAGTTGTTTGCATCAGCAGAATTTCTAGCATTTCTTATATAAAAACGCATGGAGACTGAGCTGACAGTCCTCAGTAGTGTCTGGGAACAGGAACAGGAAGTCGAAGGCTACTGCAGAACTCCTGGCAATATAAATAAGTGAGGGGATGAGAAGATGTGTCAGGGGATCTGTTAAAGGGGAAGTGTCAGGTAAGGACAGGCACACAGAAATAGACGTGCAGCAAGGAATGCAATTTTGTTTTATAAAATACTTAACATAAGAAGTGCCCTGCTGAGTCAGACCAAGGTCCAATAAGCCCAACATCCTGTCTCTGACAGTGGCCAGTCTGGATCACAAGTACCCAGCAGGTCCCCAATTGTTGATCTGTCTCACTCCCAGGGATGAGCGCCGGCTTTCCCAAGTCTCCCTGGCTATAGACTTTTCCTTCAGGAAGGTGTCCAGCCTCTTTTGAACCCGTCTGTGTTAGCTGCCTTGACCACGTCCTCCAGCAACAGATTCCATAGCCTTCTAGAGTGCTAAGTGAAAAATACTTCCTACGATTTGCTTTAAATCTGCCGATTGCTAGTTTCATGGAGTATCCCCTAGTCCTAATGTTGTTTTGAAAGGGTAAATAACCATTCTCTACTTACCCGTTCCACCCCACTCATGATTTTATAAATTTCAATCCATATCTTCTCTCAATCATCTCTTTTGCAAGCTAAAGAGTCTTAATCTGTTTAGCCTTTTTCCATAAGTGGGCTTTTCAATCCCCTTTATCATTTTTGCTACCATTTTCTGTACCTTTTCTACAGCCTCCATCTTTGCTCTCGTTAGAGACAGGTGAACCTCCTCCATCCTGGTTCAAATCCTCAGACATTGCAAGGATAAGGAGGCTGGATACAGGAAATGACATCTGGTCACTCTCAGGTACAATTAAAAACAAAAATCTTTCATAAAAAGGTCACAGAGAGCTAGCTCTGTCCAAGCTTAGGGCTGAAATTAGGACAGTATGATGAATGGACGAACATTAGCAGAAAAGTGCAAGAAAACCATTGCCTGCTAGGAACATGGGAGTTAGAGGCAATTTGCCGTTCCCTAATTATTCTTCCCTTTTACATTTATCACCTTGCTATGTTTTTAAGTCTCTCCTGCTTTCTTGGGAACCCTGAGTTTCAAATTTTGAAACTGGAAATCTTAATTTGAGAAACTGCCTGCTCCAGGTAAAACCTCTCCTTTGGCGACAGTCAAGCAGGTCAGGGGTGCCGGGTGGCCCAATTTCTGCCTGCTAGCTTGTACAGCTCCCCTGTGAAAAAAGGATAGAAAGAGTAGGGGGTCTTCAGCTTGGAGAAGAGACAACAGAGGGGGAATATGATTGAGGTCTACAAAATCATGAGTAGAGTAGGTCAGGAAAGTAGGGAACAGCTGTTTTACTCTTTCAAACAACACCTTGCACGAGGGGGACTCTCCTTTAAGCTAACAGGTATTTTTTTTACCCAATGCACAATCAAACTGTGGAATTTGTTGCTAAAATTTGTGGTTCAAGGCCACACGCATAGCTGGGTTTAAAAAGGTTTTGGACAAGTTCAGGGAAGAAAAATCCTTCATTAGTTATCAACCAGGTGACTCAGAGAGACTCGTTATTTGTCAAAGGCAATGAGCAACAAGAAACTGGATTAGCCGCTGTCTGAGACAGGATGCTGTGCTCTGATGTTCCTATGGCTGTGTTTCTAAAGCACGATTCTCCAGCATGCGGGTAGAGGAGACTACTCAAGGCGTCTTTCTTCAAAAGATCGTTCATGCGAACGTGTACAACTGAACAAAAATGATGCGTCCAAAGCTGGACCAGAAATCCTTTTTCTGATTGAGTAGCAGCATGACACTAAACCTCTGAGGGGTTTGGCTCATCCTTGACAAGATGCTGCCAATCCATATTCTCTAGATTATTTTCAATGTAAGGGCATGGAGTTAAGTTCTGGTGCTCAGGTGTTACTAGTACAGATTACAGGAAGGTTTGCTCATTACAATTTTCACCTATGGTAAAACAATTCAAATTCCAATGAAGGAGCAATCTGTCCTTAAAGGAGTGAATTGTGCTCTTTTCGCCTGTCCAGGTTGAGAGTGTGATAAGCTTTCTTTGAATTTTGTTTGTTTGCTGCCCCTTGTCTGGAGACAGAAGTAAAAGATAACAGCCTAGTTGAGACAGACTTGAACTTTGAAACTGATAAAACCTTGGGGTTATGCGGTAAAAACCTTTTGAGGTCCTGAAACATTTTGTGCAGAATATGTTTAGATAACCTGTACTAGGTGAACTGTTTCCCGGTTTTTTGGATTTTCAAGCATGCCTATACCATTAAAGATGAGTAATTTCAAGAAAACGATAGTTTTGTATTTAATTAAAGATCTGTAAAATCAAATAACTCATTACCACTGTCTCCTGTTACAGTACAGCAAGGGTAGCAAAGACAGGAAAAGGGTTAAGGAGAGCCAGGGTTAGAAATTTTCCTCTCTGTGCCTTTGGCGAAACTCTCTCTTGAGAACAAGAGCCTTAAGATTTTGTCTTCCCCGCAAAGCTCTGCAGGATTCAGGCTAAGACCAGAAACTGCAGACACTTAAGACCCGTCCTTCGTGCAGAGCGGTGGGGTTGCAGACATTATCATTTTAATTTATACTAGGACCGAATGAGTCATTACCGAAGCATAATGTGGATTAAGTATTCAAGCAAACACATGTTGTAGTAAAGTGGTGTTGGGCGAGGTTTAACGTGGTTCCTACCCGAGCGCGGGGAATACTACGCTTTTCTGTAAGCCATCTCCCGTGCGCACTCAGGTTAAAAGCTTTTTAAGGGCTGGAACCCTGTTGGAGCGCCTCCATGTACCCATGCAAGAGTCTCGCTGTAAAGATTAAAGGCTTACACAAATGCTGATACAATGATGACATGTTTGGCAGACCTCCTTCAAAGTGTAATTCCTCAGGACTTGAGAAAGCAATGGACAGAAAGGGGGAGAAGCTTTAAGAGACTTACCCACACCCTCTGAAAGAAATGAGTAAAGGAATAACCATTTCAGGAAGGGATTAAGGACAGGCAGACAGGCCATGGCAATGCTTTCCAAAGCACAAGCAGTGTAAACCTGTCTACATGACAAATGCTTCCAGGGGAAGAGTTTTTTCCACTTCTGCTGGTAGCTGGCGGGAGTTGCAGCAGGCATGGAAGTCCCACAGAACATTAGCTTGTGGCCCAGAGAAGGCCCAGCACACACATCAGCTTCTGGCAAGATGGTATAAAATGCACTTTCCCAGGGGCCGACACAGTGCAATCATCCACATTTCTGAGAGAGAATTCCCATTTTCTCCAGAGTTTACTTCCCATATATATATATTTATATTATTCTCCTTATCTGTATATAAAAAAACAAAAAAGAAAAAAACTAGTGTTGACAGCATGAAATATTTCAGACAAGATGTTGTAATTTATGACCAATGAAACGAGTCAAGGAAAGGATAAGCTGACAAAAGACCTTGCCAGAAGCAAGGCCTGGGATAACATCTCTGGGAAATAGACTAAAATCTTTAGAAGCTGTACTAATGTCACAAGTTGTGTGCTTTCAAGATAATTACTGGAGTTTTTATATGCACATTACATTTTCTAAATAGGTTTTAATTATTGTCAGGACTCTCAGGTGTCTGCTTTAAGCATTAGAAGAGAAACGGGAGTCAAAATGGCAGACAGGGAGGGAAGCAAGGCGGACCAAAAAAAAAAAACCAAAACAACAAACGGGTCATGAAATGAAGTGTAGGGATCCATCTAAAAGTGCGGTTTCTGAGCTGGGTGGACCGGTAAGGCAATCGCACGTGTTTTCGCTACAACTGCTAATGCACTTTTGCTATTCAAGTCATCAATCAAGAGGGCAAGGTAAACAATTCAGAACCTCGCTGCCTGCGTGGCCACTGAAAGTGAAGCCTCTGCCAATCCCCCCGCTACCCTGACAGGCTGGCGTCAAGGGAGGAAAATGATCTGCTGTGAAAATAAACTCTGCAGGTGCCACACAAGAGGACTTCAACTTAAACACAGCCGTGTTTTTACTCCTCAGTCTCAAGAGAATCGATGAGGGTTTCATTTTTTTTTTTTTTCTATTTACCTTCCCCCGCCGCGCACCTCCCCACTCATTTAAATAAAGAATATTCTCTAAAAAATGCCTACAGACTTATCCAGGAGGGGTAGCCTAGTGGTCAGAGTAATGGGCTGTGAAACCAGGGTTCAAATCGCATTGCTGTTCCTTGTGACCTCGGGCAGGTCACTTAACCCTGCATTGCCTGAGGTACGAACTCAAATAGGCCGCAGCGCCGGCTCGGCACGCAACTGGACGAGCATTTTGGATGCGCATCCAAAACCCCTGATGCAAAATGGGGGTTAGCGTGTCCAAAACGCTTGCAACCGAGCGCGTAGCTAATGGCGCTCATCACATGTAAATTCATGTCGATGTGGCTATTAGCTATTTCCTCCCCATGCAAAAAAAAAAAAGTGCGCCCAACGCGCACATTTTTACCCTCAAAAATTAACGCCTGCCCCAGAGCAGGCATTAATTCTGGAGGAGCCCAAAAAGATTACAGAAAAGCAGAAAATACCGCTCTTCTGTAGTTCCTCTGACTTAATACTGTGCAAAATTAAGTTGGAGGAACCAAAAAAGGAAAAAAACCTTAAAAAAAAAAAAAAAAAAAAAAAAAAAGTGTGCCTGCAGTCGGGTTAGGAAAAGGGAGGCTGAATTAACGAGCGTCCATTTTCCTAAACCCGCGGTTGTGCACGGGTTAGGAGAACTGATGCTCGTAAAATTGCGCGTCCGTTTTCCTAACCCGCGCTGACGGCCATCTCTCCTGGGCGCCCGCTGCCCAGGAAGCGCTAGGGCCGCGCAATTTCCCCTTGCGCCTCCTTTCTACATCGGGCGCCCCGGAGAGGTGCATCGGCGCGCGTTAGGAGACCGGGCGCTCGATGATGGGCGCCCGTCTTCCGCGCGCCGATATTGCATCGGCCTGAAAATAAGAGGTTCTGGAGGGCTGCCACTAATCCTTACTTAGCTGCATTACGCAAACTAAGAGGCCATTTTATGATGGGCGGAAACATGCAGTTAGCAATAATACTCGTGAAATCTTTTACAATAATTAGGAAATTATTTGGCAAAGATGTTACCACCAGAGGTTTATTGTCTTGAAATACCAGAAGGCCACCGTTTTCAAGCTAAAATATTAGATTTATAGATTAGCTTGGGAAGGACAGACTCTATCACCCAGGTGGGAGGGGAATTTGTTTATCTGACTGTGAATATATCAAAGCTGGAATAACAAATGCTGGGGGGTTTTTTTTTGACCGGATTTCCCTGCCTGAGCTTAAAATCCGTTGAGCTAAGATGAGACGGCGTTCGATTCTCGTCCTTGTGAGTGTGGATCTGTAAGCAGGACTGCTACGTGCGCGGTGCATGCTTTAGCATGTCCGACGGCTGGGCAGATATTTGGAAATGCTGCTTCAAACCTGAAAGCTGCAATGTTTTGTCATTTTTAACTTTCTTTATACTTCTTCCCTGTGTGCACAGATCCTTTCGGGGGGGGATTTGCCTTCGTCCTTCCTTCTGGGAATTAAAAAACAAAACAAAACACTGCTTTCTCCTTGAGAGCCTCTATCAAGTTTGCCTCTGGAATGGCCACATTCAGCCCCAGCATTCTCTTTCCTTATTGATCCCGTGTATGTGTTTAGTTTTTTTTTTTATGTTTTTTTAAATCGGGTTTCTCCTCTGAAAGCTCGCTTGGACCCAGCAGACCCAGCCAGCTCCGGAAGGAGGAGGAAGCAGGTGCGGGGTCCAAGGAGGCCACAGGCACGGGAAAAGGAATGAGGCTTCCTGCATCCGTAGCGGCCGCCCGACGGGAGAGCACCGTCGCCGATTCCTTCTGGGACAGGCAAACAGCCCAAAGGTGAAAGGGTCCAGGACAGGAATGAGCCCAGGCGTGGCTAGCAAGGGAGGGGAATGCCTGGCAGGCTGCCTGGTTAATCCAAAAAGCAAGTTATTCATCTCGGATGAGCAAAGTTGGATGTCACAGACCCGCTGGCAGACTTGGGTACCGCTGACATTTTATGCAGACCCCGATGTCTGGAGGGAAAATAAAGTTAAGGATTAATCAGATGTGACAACTCTGTTTTCTCAGCAGCATTGCTTAAATCAATGTAGGAAAAGCAGAGGAGTGAAGGGAGGAGATGCAAAAATTCAAAGTCCCAAAGGCTGAGAATGAAAACAAGGCAGTTCCTTTGTTATTATGTCATTTGTCAGGCCCCTTATCGCTCTCACTTGTTGAATTTTGCCACCCCATCACTCAGAAGATGCATCGGTCACCATTTTCTTCTGACTGTGACACTGCCGGTGTTGGATATGCCATCCCAATTGTCCACTTTTGCATGTAAGGAAAACTAGTCATTTAGGGTAGTAACTGCCGCTCCATGCAGGTTACCCCCTCTCACCTTCAGTTTAGGGTTGTAACTGCCGCTTCTTGCCACTTTGGGCCTTCCGTTTAGGATTGCAACTGCCGCTCCATGCAGGTTACCCCCTCTCACCTTCAGTTTAGGGTTGTAACTGCCGCTTCTTGCCACTTTGGGCCTTCCGTTTAGGATTGCAACTGCCGCTCCATGCAGGTTACCCCCTCTCACCTTCAGTTTAGGGTTGTAACTGCCGCTTCTTGCCACTTTGGGCCTTCCGTTTAGGATTGCAACTGCCGCTCCATGCAGGTTACCCCCTCTCACCTTCAGTTTAGGGTTGTAACTGCCGCTTCTTGCCACTTTGGGCCTTCCGTTTAGGATTGCAACTGCCGCGCCATGCAGGTTACCCCCTCTCACCTTCAGTTTAGGGTTGTAACTGCTGCTTCTTGCCCCTTTGGGCCTTCCGTTTAGGATTGTAACTGCCGCTCTGTGCAGGTTACCCCCTCTCACCTTCAGTTTAGGGTTGTAACTGCCATTTCTTGCCAATTTAGGCCTTCCATTTAGGATTCTAACTGTTGCTCTCTCAGGTTATCCCCTCTCATCTTCCATTTAGGGTTGTAATTGCCACTCCGAGAAGGTTTCCACAGTGCATTATCACTATTTTTGTCTCCATCACTTCCAGCTGTACAGGCTTTCACTTTGAAAATTACCTAAGGAAAAAAGTACCCTCACACATTTGCACCTGCTAACTTGTGCGAGTACGTTACCCAGCTAAAGCTGCACGCATACTCTTGAATCTTCAGCAGTAAGTGCATAGTTCCAAACCCTGCCCCGGGAGCACAGGTATAAATGTGTACAGTGGACCTCCGTGCACACTTCCACCTGCGTACCGGGCAGGCACTTTTCTAAAAGCCCGTTTCCACGGCTGAAGCATTGCGTTACGCGGCAGCCTCTTCAATCTTTACTGGTTCCAGGGGCAGGAAAGATTACAGCTAATTCTGATTTGGGGTGTTCAGCCCAGCTGCCCTTGGGTGAGTCTCCTATGGATGTTATGCTTGCTTGTTTATGGGAGCTTATGGCTCGGTTTAGCCAAGCTTTGACTGCTCCTACTAATAAAATGGACTCCTTTGTTTCTAAATTGGATCCAAAAGTTTCTCAACATGACGAAAATAAGATCATTGCCTTTAAACAGGAGTTGGGAAAAAATCACTACAGTCCAGACCACTTTAATTCAAGAACAGGGAGTGCTTTCTAGAAGGGTTGAATATTTAGAAAATGCCTCAAGACTTCTTAATTTCAGTTTTCTGAATTTCCCTAAGATTATGGGAGAACTTCAGATGATGAGCCTTAGAAGATACTTTATGGACGTTTTACAAATGACCACAGAGATAATACCTTCTATTAATAAGGCAATTTTCCTATCATTTTCCCTGCTCTAATGTTCAAGCGAATCAGATTAATTCACCCTCTTCATTTGGTGTGTCTCAGTTTTTTGAAACGTCTGGATATGAAACTGTTGAATGTGCTATGTTACTTGTTTCGTTTCTAACCAGTAATAGATTTAAGCAACGTTATGCCCTCCAATTTTCGGAATTTAAATGCTAACTTTCCTGGCCAGGCTGTGAGAATATATCCAGATTTGTCTAGGATCACTCGAGAGAAGAGAAGGTTTTTTTATTCTTAGCAGGAGGTTTTGGCTCTAGGAACCTCTATCTTACCTAATCCCTGCAAATGCTTTATTAAATATCATTCTGATAGTTATATCTTCCTCTCCCCTGAGCAACTTAGCTCCTTTCTTGATGCCAGAAAAGCTTTAACGTCTTGGCCAGTTCACATTTTGGATCAGAAAGCTGGATTATATTATATTTACAGGACCTGTTAGATTCTCATTAAGGCCTTACTATTTTATTACATTTCCTGGTGTTCTCTTTTTTTTTTTCCATCGCTCTTTCTTTTTGGTTCCTTCTAAATTTTAGAATGGGATAAACATTATTTGATATTTGGAAGGTATATTATTTTTGTGTACATTTGTTTCCCATTCACATCGGTGTGCAAAGTTATTTTTATGTGCTTTGTTAAATATAAACGCTTAATGAAAATAAAGTTAAAAAAGAAAAGGAAGTACAGGCCTGGGGAAGACATCTCCACACGGGCTAGGAAAGAAATCATAAATAAATATTCCTAGGATTAGCAGTGATTATAACTTATGGACGTGGTCAAATAATAGGCAATGGACACTCTGCCATGTGAACGTCAACAGCATCTTGATACAGGAAGGTCACCGGAATTTTTCATTTGAAGTCTTCCATTCACTTTAGTTTTTCAACAGCGCATATTGAAGAAGTATTAGAGACTCCACCTTTATTTTCCGACCCATCATCAGCCAGCGAATGTTTGGACAAATGCAGCCAGGTTGAATAAGAGACGGATTTGCACAGATCTGCATGCCAGCACTTTAATAGAGTATATAAGAGCCTAACAGATCCCGCATGGGCTATGGGTTTTCAAAGAGTCAAGACATTTTATGGATGATACTGATTTTTTACAGAAATGGAATAACATTCTTACTGTATCTGCTCTAGATCTGATGCTCTTAATTATTGAGCAGGCGAGATCAGTGGCCTCTTCTACTAAAAAAAGAAGCAGATGACATTTTACATTAATTACGTTCTAATTCAACTATGGATACTTATGAGGCAGCCCTGAAAGAATTTCAGTCCACTATGGCTACATTCACAGAAAAATTGAAAGCCCAGAAACATAAGATATTTTAGAGAGATGAAGTGGATTACAAATGGGGAATGCTTTATCCATGGATGGATGGGAAATGGAAATGTCCCGAAAAGTGGCCTTTGCTTTCACAAGGGGGACACAATACACGGGATATGATTGTACAGAGAGTGTTCAGTGATACAGAGGTTTCACCAGCTGTTACTGCAAGTGTTAGCGGTCACCACCCATGCGGTGTGTGTTCGGTGTGCCCTCAATCTTTTGATGAGAGTGCAAAACTAGCTAAACATATATTGTCAGCTTCTCAAGGTGTTGTATATATCTTATGTTGTACTTGTCACCTAATATTCATTGGCAAACTGAAGAGATGGTTGAGGGCAAGAATGGTAGAGCATCAGAGCTCCATCACGAGCCAGAGAATAGAAGCACTTTTGGTTACAGATTGTATAGCTATGAAACACTTTTGCAGATTTTACTTTTTCTATCCTGGAAAAGATCATTCTTTTTTTTTCATCTCCAGTGGCTCAGAGCTTGAACCTGAACAATGTGACTACTGATTAGTTTTAGGCAAGTGGCTATCTTGTACGGTGCTTTTTAGCTTTTTCCTTAGTTTGTTTGGGATCCTAAATCCTGGGAGGGGTAGGTGCAGTATGGCGTACCTTCTTGTATATTTAGTGAGCTCTTTGATGTAAAATCTCCCATTAGTATGCAAAACCAGTTCTGGTGGGCATTTGTCAATGTACCTGGAAACAGTGTAGCATATGCTGAATATATATTTGGTAATCTTGTTTTTGGATATGTGTATATTTGGACACTCTGTTCTGATGGGTAAATTGAAAAATTCCTACTCTGTTCCTTTGTCTTGTTAATACTTTATTGTTCAATAAAAATGATTTAAACAAAAAAAAAAAAAGTCATTTCAGTGCAATTGAAAAAAGAAAAAAACAAAACAAAGAGATAAGTTCTTTTTATTTTTCCATCAGTATTGTTTGAAGATGTAGGTTGAAGCAGTTCATTGGACCTGCAAATGAATGATCTGATAAGTTTTTTGACTGACTCTGACTGCAGCCCATTGCATGGCAAGAGACGGGTTATTGAAATCCTGAGCACTGTTTGTCTGATGCTGTCTTTCTGAGACTTGTTAAACGTTAACGCGAGTGGTCCGATCTGGGTGCCTCTTCTGAGTGTTCGTTTGATAGTAATTGAAGAAGGTCATCCTTTTTTTTTATATAATAAAAGGTACAACATCTTAGAAGTCTGTAAATATTTGATCTTATTACCTTGCATAATTTCTTCAAGTCATGGAGACTAAACCAGCCAAAAGGAAGCAGGATTAGACCTCAGGGGCATTTGAGAATATGATCTCTGGCTTGTGGCAGTAAACACTATGGGCCAGATTTTAAAAGCCCTACGCGCGCCAGGCCTATTTTATAAAGGCCCGGTGATGCGAGTAAAGCCCCGGGATGCGTCTAAGTGCCGGGGCTTTACAAAAGGGGCAGTCCGGTGGCGGGGCAAGAGGTCTCCGGCACAGCGGCCATTTGCTGCTGTGTCAGCGGATCGCCTGCACCTACCTCCAGGCAAGGACAAAAGGTATAATTTGGGGGGGGGGTAGAGTAGGGGCTGGGGGGGGGAACAGGGGAAGCCCGCGGGCATCGGCACGTGCAAGGTGCACTAGTGCGCACCCCCTTGCGCGTGCTGACCCCCGATTTTATAACCCGTGTGTGCTCACACTCCTTTACTTTTGCAAGTTCATAATATTAAAATGCTGAAAGCAATGTGCTCAGAAACATCTTTTTATCTGGTCAAGCGGTGGCAATATGAGGTATGATTGGATCCAACATAGGTGACGTGTAATTAATTTTGAGAAACCATTGAATGGGGGGGGAAAGCTAGGTTTGGGAATTGTCAGCTTATGGTCTGCTCCTTTGCTTTATTTTAAGTTCCACGTCAAATCAAATCCATCAAGCCATCCAAGCCATAAAATACTGCCCCCTACACAATACGGTTTCCGCAAGGCATTAAGTACTGAATCTCTCCTCATTTCATTATCAGACCATATCATCATGGGCCTGGATAAAGGACAATCCTTTTTACTAATCCTCCTAGACTTGTCTGCGGCGTTTGACACCGTCAATCACTCTATCCTCCTTAACCGACTGGCGGACATCGGAATAACAGGAATAGCTCTCTCCTGGTTCAAAACCTTCCTTTCAAATAGAGGATACAAAGTCAAAATAAATAATAAAGAATCCACTCGATGCAATTCTTCACTAGGAGTTCCTCAAGGCTCCTCCCTCTCCCCTACCCTTTTCAACATTTACTTACTTCCTCTTTGCCAACTGCTAACTAACCTTCAACTAAATCACTTTCTTTATGCAGATGACGTGCAAATATTGATCCCCATTAAAGAATCAATTACAAAAACCCTCAAATACTGGGAATCCTGTCGACAAGAAATCAACCTCCTCCTCTCCAGTTTAAACCTGATTTTAAACTCTGCAAAAACCGAACTCCTCATCATTTCCCCGGAAAATAGCATCACCACACTAAACACACCACCAAACATCTTTGTCTCCCAAGTTAGGGACCTAGGAGTCTTAATTGATAACCATTTAAATTTAAAAACATTCATCAACCGTACCACCAAGGACGGCTTCTACAAACTACAAGTATTGAAAAGAATAAAACCACTTCTTCACTTTCAAGATTTCAGAACAGTCCTACAAGCCATAATTTTCTCCAAGATAGACTACTGTAACTCTATCTTGCTTGGTCTCCCTTCCTCTTCCTTAAAACCACTCCAGATGCTGCAAAACGCTACTGCCAGGATTTTAACAAACGCCAAAAGAAGAGATCACATCTCCCCCATTCTCAAAAAATTACACTGGCTCCCAATTCACTTTAGAATCTTCCACAAGACCATCACCATCATCCACAAAATTATCTACTCACAAGCCACACTCAATCTTCAAATCCCGCTCAGACTACACTCCTCGTCAAGACCAATCAGAGAAGCATACAAAGGATCCCTACACGTTCCACAAACAAAAGTTACACACCATCAAACATTCAGAGAACGGGCCTTTTCCACCGCTGGACCATCATTATGGAATACCATACCCCCTGACCTCAGACAGGAACCTTGCTTACCAACATTCAGAAAAAGACTAAAGACATGGTTGTTTAGGCAGGCCTTTCCTGATCACATCTGACGATCACAACGGACTCTTATAACTCTCTCCAGACATACCACAACCACTTGTAAATTTCCCATCAACACTATGTAATTAATTGTAACACTTTGTAAATAAGTTAATTTATTCTGTTCATTCTTATTGCCTAAATTATTCCAGCTACTCTTCTTCTCACCCAAGTTCAATTTTCCCTTGTTTTATTGTAACTTTTTATATCTACCTATAAACACCAGTTTTTCGTTCAATGTTATCACTCCCCTGTTTCCTGTAAACCAGCATGATGTGATTTTATCATGAATGCCGGTATAAAAAAAGCTTTAAATAAATAAATAAGACAGTCTGGTAAAACTCTGTTACCTACTACAAA
Source organism: Rhinatrema bivittatum (assembly GCF_901001135.1). Lineage (NCBI taxonomy): Eukaryota > Metazoa > Chordata > Amphibia > Gymnophiona > Rhinatrematidae > Rhinatrema > Rhinatrema bivittatum. The sequence goes on from NC_042631.1 coordinate 13,106,240, forward strand.
CCATATAATTATTGTAATAGAAAGAAGCAGAGAGGGTGAAAATACATTTTGGCAAAAAAAAAATATAGCTAAATCTTTCTGCTCATGGCAACAGATGGTACTGGTCACTACATCATGATGTCATAGGTCCTCTGGTTATGTAATCTACCTAGCATATAATCATTCACTGTAGTTGCCTAGTGGCAGTTCATTTATCAAGGTCTGTATAACTTATCAGACCTTCTTTGTCTCCTCATTTATTCTGTGTGAACAATACACCTGCTTTGGCAGTCCCAATTACCTCAGCAGATGACATCAACCACCCTTAGAAATGATATCAAAACCTTGCGTATTGTAGAGATGTAGAATTTATGCTCAAAGAAGCAACTCTGCGTTGTCGACTGAGAAGAATCACTAGGCCAAAATGTTAGACAGGTAGCCAGCACTGTACTCTCAGTTAGGGGGAATCTCTATTTCAGTTATTAGCTATTTTCTCCAAAATTTCTGGAACTTCATTCCAGTTAACATTCCAGTTAACATCCATCCGGCTGCTTCCTGCCTGGGCTGAAAAGAATGACGAAGCTCCCTGATAGGAAGGAAAAAAATGTCTCTTGGTGCTTGCTTGCTAAGCCTCCCACCTCAGGAAAAAAAAAAAATCACCCTCCTGCTTAAAAGTGTCATGTCATCCAGGGCCAGTGGTTCTCACGACCTTAGGGGACCCACGTGGCCAGTCATATGCAGAATGAATAGGTACGAGATGTATCTGCATAGAATGGAGGCAGTGCATGTACCTACATCTTCATCTATATTCATTGTGGATATCCTGGAAATCCAACTGACCAGGTGGACTCGGTTGTTCTTTTTTCTTTTAATCTTCCGCGCTTTGGCCCTTCAGAGCCGATTACATTCAGGTACTGTGGGCTATTTCCTTATCCCCAAAGGGATTTACCATCCAAGTTTGTACCCCACACAACGGAGGGTAAAGTGACTTTCCCCGAGGTCACAAGGCTTGAGAACCACCGAGGAAAGCTGTGAGAACTCGCCAGCACAGAGAAAGCCGTAGAGAAAGAAAACACCATTGAATAGAAAAAAAAACCCAAAAAAAACCAACCCAGCAAATGCCACCTCATCCCCTCACCACCGCCCTTACCTGTCCCACACACATGAACGCACACCACAAAGGAATCCAAAGTAAGAAACTGAGATCTACATCACCACATTCCTGGGCCGGTAATTACCGACCTGGCATGGAACCAAAATCTTCCATTGTTCCACCTTAAATCCGGGAGGAGATGCATTCTCTAATTGAGGTTATTCTTTCTAACTCTCTACTGTTTGCTGCAGAGCCAGATTAAGAGATCTTATCTGGAAGCTGCCAGCAGAGAAGAGAACTCCTCTTTCAGCACTTGCTATGAAGGGGAAAACATGAGCTAAATGTTGATTGAGTTAAACAACAACAGATTTACACTCTGCTGATTTACTGGCAAGGGAAGTGTGCAAATAAAGGTGAAATGCAGTAAAGTTGTTGTTGAGGAGCACATGCACAGATTATGTCAGTCCTGCATAAATCTATCCCCAAACCCTAAATTCCTTTAATGACAGGTTTACCTATGATGCATGTTTTGCAGGTTGCACAACTGTTTTGTTCTCCAGAGCAATAATTCTGGTCTGCGGGGACCTTCAAAATCCTAGGCCAAGTCATTCCTTGTGACCTGTAATTTTTTTTTTCAACTTATTAAGGGGGTCATTTTCAAAGGAGTTATGCATGTAAATGTGACATACTATCGTAGCAATTTTCAAAAGCTATTTACTCGAGTAAAGTGCACTTACTTGAGTAAATCCTATGGACAATTCAATGGCATATATTGTAGCAATTTTGAAAAGCCCACTTACTTGAGTAAAGTGTATTTACTCGAGCAAAAACCAGTTTTGCTCGAGTAAATGCTTTTTAAAATCTACCCCTAACTGAATAATTTTTTTTTTTATTTGACATGCGTAACATTTTTAAATTGGTGGCAAACTGTTTTTGTAATGCTGGTCCTGGAACAAGCAAGCACAAATATCTCATATTGTTCATGACCTCATGCCTGAAAAATATCATAGCGTCTAAACCAACTAAACCAACTCTCCACTCACACGTTCATAAACAAGTTGAGAGGTAAAGTTAAGTCTAATTATTCCAGACTGTTATTATACATATACTATGCTTCATTTGATTTGATTTCGGCTTTGAAAGTAGGTCACCCTTACCCTATGGGCATAGAAGCTAAACCCTCATTAAAATTAAACCCATCCCATGCTCCCAAGTTCAGCGTCATTTCATGGTTTGTTTGGGGGGGTTTTTTGGGGTTTTTTTAGGTTTGTTAATGTCGTTCCGAAGCCTCATGAGATTCTACCCCGGTGCTGGTTTACTAATTTTGGTAGCAATGCTCTCTAGTTGTTTGTTAGTTCTCGTCTTCCACAGAAAAATGGGATTAGAAAGTACAAATTCTACTGCTGTCAAAAAAAAAACAAAACAAAGGCCAGGCTGGCTTCATAGGTGCTATTGAAGGTAGCACTGGCAACACTTCTTTTAAAAACTGAAATAATAATGTAGCAAGCTATTAGAACATAAGAAAATAAGAAAATGCCATACTGGGTCAGACCAAGGGTCCATCAAGCCCAGCATCCTGTTTCCAACAGTGGCCAATCCAGGCCATAAGAACCTGACAAGTACCCAAAAGCTAAGTCTATTCCATGTAACCATTGCTAATGGCAGTGGCTATTCTCTAAGCGAACTTAATAGCAGGTAATGGACTTCTCCTCCAAGAACTTATCCAATCCTTTTTTAAACACAGCTATACTAACTGCACGAACCACATTCTCTGGCAACAAATTCCAGAGTTTAATTGTGCGTTGAGTAAAAAAGAACTTTCTCCGATTAGTTTTAAATGTGCCCCATGCTAACTTCATGGAGTGCCCCCTAGTCTTTCTACTATCCGAAAGAGTAAATAACCGATTCACATCTACCCATTCTAGACCTCTCATGATTTTAAACACCTCTATCATATCCCAGAACACCTCTATCATATCCCAGAAGCATTTGGTGACCCTATTGCTTTTAGTCTTTTTTTTACTGAATGCCAGCAGCAAGAACATTTGAAAAACTGCCCAGAGTCTTATGGAAAAGGGTGAGATACAACCCTTTCCTTATTCTATGCCCCCTGTCCTCTCCTGGCGGTTTTTAAACCAACAACTGAATGTTTTCATGCTTCCCGCTACTCTGCTCATTATTTTCAAAGCGTTTCCCCAGCACAGCGGGTAATCTGTGTGCCAAGTATTTCCTGACGTGCCTGGGCTACTTTCCTTGACTTTATCTTCTTTCCTACACATACATCCAGGTTTTGGAACGATAAAAAGGGTCCAAAATGGCCACTTGCCAATTACTTAAAGCCATCATTAAACGTTTTGTTTCATTTCATGGACTTTACACTTCTGAGTCGGCCGGCATGAGCCCGAATGCTGAACTGCAATTGGTAATAGATGGATAGCAGACAGAGCAAAAGGTCATAAAGGAGGCTAATTTGAGCAATTTCGAATCTGGTGTTATTGGCCTACCATCCAAGTCACGGGAAATAAAGTGAGCAGTAACTGGCCTTTCATTTGACAAACACTCCTTGAGGTGAGAGAGATTTCTCTAGGCAAGCCCACGGGAGTAATGCTCAGCCTTAAAGACAAGGTTTTTATAACACCCTTACTTTTTTTATATGCATTTGATTGTAATTGACTCTTTATAGCATTTTTATTCTTTTACTTTTCTGCTGGTCTCCATGTTAGTTGACGAGCACTGGCAGAATCACAATAACAGGACCTTTCATCGCTGTCACTGACAGTGGCGCTGGGAATTTTTTTGCAGTTTTACAGTATTTCTCAGTAAACAGCTACAGTCACTTTCAACGTTTTAGCTTTTTCTACAGCCGTTAATGCGCCGTATAATTAGAGTCCCCAACGGGGACGTGAGAGTTGGTAATATTATTTGCTAGTTTCTAACAGGTTTTTATTTAATCAACAAGGTGTAAGGTTTGAGTCTACAGGGCAGAGTGCTTAGATTTGCCATGGGTGAATCTGAAGAGGCCACCTTCTTTTGAAACAATAGCATAATATAAACATAGAATTGAGAAAAAGGGATTGCTTGACTGGATCTGGGAATCACAAATTACTCTAGCAGTTCTCAAACTGTTCCTCATTCTAAGAGAGAATGAAATAAAACAAAGAGGCTTTTCTGTCGCCACAAAAGGATCATCCGTGTTTTGTGTCATTAAACCCCAGGCATGTAGATAATAGGTTGCTGGACAACCCCAGATCCAGCTGATAAATAAGTGCACACTCACTCTTAACTTGAAAGAGCTGAGAAAAGGTTACCATCTCTGATAGCATCACCATAGCTTCTACTCTCTTGGTTGCAATAAAATCCACTTTACTGCTCTCCCTAAGGCCCAGATGTACTAAAGGGTTTTTCCCCTTTTTGTGTTTTTAGGTGAAAATGCTTAGTACATCTGGCCATAAATGACTTTTATCTTTGCCTTGACATTAGGAAAGCTCTTATTTATTTATCTCAAAACTGACATGACCTAGGTGATTATAAATCAGATATACAGATCTATAGAAATCCAAGCACTTGTGTCTCTGCTTTTCCCATAAATATAAAATGTAGGAAATGGCCCAGGATATTTTTTGATGTAACAGCAAAAACAGATCAGTTGTCGGGTACCTTACAGTGAAGAGGAGATGGATGAAAGAGATAAGAAGAATCTTTACTGCTGTACCACCTCACCTTTGCCTATAGTTGGGCCATTAAAGCAAAAGTTAAGCTTTTCTTATCACTAGCTGATGTTGCACAATTTTGCCCCCCAAAGGATTAGTGCAAGCCCTTGAACTCCCCATTGGCGGGGGTTGCCTTGTTCAGACTTGTGTCTCATCTGCCTTCCTCCGAGATACAAGCCTGTATCCCCCTCTCCATCTGTGAATGAATGAATCAGACTGTGTGAATGTTGGAGCTTGCTTGCACTAGGCCTATATGCCCTATAATGTTAGAACATAAGAACATAAGAAATTGCCATGCTGGGTCAGACCAAGGGTCCATCAAGCCCAGCATCCTGTTTCCAACAGAGGCCAAACCAGGCCACAAGAACCTGGCAATTACCCAAACACTAAGAAGATCCCATGCTACTGATGCAATTAATAGCAGTGACTATTCCCTAAGTAAACTTGATTAATAGCCGTTAATGGACTTCTCCTCCAAGAACTTATCCAAACCTTTTTTGAACCCAGCTACACTAACTGCACTAACCACATCCTCTGGCAGCAAATTCCAGAGCTTTATTGTTCGTTGAGTGAAAAAGAATTTTCTCCGATTAGTCTTAAATGTGCTACTTGCTAACCGATTCACATCTACTCGTTCAAGACTTCTCATGATCTTAAAGAACTCTATCATATCCCCCCTCAGCCGTCTCTTCTCCAAGCTGAACAGCCCTAACCTCTTCAGCCTTTCCTCATAGGGGAGCTGTTCCATCCCTTTTATCATTTTGGTTGCCCTTCTCTGTACCTTCTCCATCGCAACTATATCTTTTTTTGAGATGCGGCGACCAGAATTGTACACAGTATTCAAGGTGTGGTCTCACCATGGAGCGATTATAGAGGCATTATGACAATTTCCGTTTTATTCACCATTCCTTTCCTAATAATTCCTTACATTCTGTTTGCTTTTTTGACTTCTGCAGCACACTGAGCAGATGATTTTAAAGTATTATCCATTATGATGCCTAGATCTTTTTCCTGGGAGGTATCTCCTAATATGGAACCTAACATCGTGTAACTACAGCAAGGGTTATTTTTCCCTATATGCAAGACCTTGCACTTGTCCACATTAAATTTCATCTGCCATTTGGATGCCCAATCTTCCAGTCTTGCAAGGTCCTCCTGTAATGTATCACAATCTGCTTGTGATTTAACTACTTTGAATAATTTTGTATCATCCGCAAATTTGATAACCTCACTCATCATATTCCTTTCCAGATCATTTATATATATATATATATATATATATATTGAAAAGCACCGATCCAAGTACAGATCCCTGAGGCACTCCACTGGTTACCCTTTTCCACTGAGAAAATTGACCATTTAATCCTACTCTCTGTTTCCTATCATTTAACCAGTTTGTAATCCACGAAAGGACATCGCCTTCTATCCCATGACTTTTTAGTTTTCTTAGAAGCCTCTCATGAGGGACTTTGTCAAACGCCTTCTGAAAATCCAAATACACTACATCTACCGGTTCATCTTTATCCACTTGTTTATTAACCCCTTCAAAAAGTTATTATGGGAGATAGTAGGGACATGTGATATATCTTACCCATCAAGAAGATTATAGCCCAATGTACCACTGTACAGTGCAGCACCAGCCTGTCCTGCTTTCGTTATCCCACCAACATGCCAAGGACGGGGCTGCACTGGCAGTACTATGAAGATATTCATGAAGAAGGGCAAACTTCACAATGGAGACTTTCTAAAGGCAAAAGGCCTTAATGTTACTGTTCCCGAGTTACTTTATATGCAGTGCACCATTGTCTTAAGCCTTTCCTCGGACACTAAGGAGTCTACTTTTCAAAACTTTAATATAAAAATAAATATCTCAGTGATACCTAAGTTGCACTGATATTTACTGCTTCTGGAGACCATACATTATTTTTAATTTTTCAGGCTGGCAGCTTCCTCCTGGTCCTTTAGGCTTTCATCTCGGGCTCTGCTGGGGTTACAGTGCAATTCATTCTTCATTCACAACCACATGGACCTTCTTCACCGTTTACCAGCTTCCCCTGTCCCCATTGAGCCGAGCCATCTCGGCATCGGTCTTCAGCCAGGGGACAGAGACCACAGCTCCCCTTTGGGACCCAGTACAGGTGCATAGTCAAAGGGTTCGTTCGGCTAACTTTTGGAATGAGGTGGATAAGCCCTGACATAATGCACCCTCCCCGCTGCCCCACTCACTGGCTAAACATTTGCTTGGACAAAACTTGCCTGCATAAAAATGGGCAGTGCTGGGAATGTTCCCGGAGCGTGTCCAGGCAGCACTGATACTCATTGGCTCCAGGTGCATGGGCGCGCTGCAGTCTCGCGGGCGGGGCTGCTCAGGAGCCCTTGCTGAAGTGGGAGGTAGCCTGTGCCAGCACAAACAAGCCTCAAGTCAAAGTTCACTACCTCTCTTTGACCTCTGGTCCTCTCTCCATAATTCTGAGCCTAAGCCAGTCTGTTATAAAAAGCTTTCCTAGTGCTAACAGTTGTCTCCACCCAGCCTGCAGTTTCCCTCTGTCCCTTCAGTGAAACAGGTGGGCCTGGCCTAGGCCTGCCATTAACACTGCCCTCGGTGTCTGGGATACCGGCCTGTAAGTCTGGGACTTTTACCTTTCACAGTCTGGATTCACCTTGGGTTTCTTCTATTTACAAACCAACACGAAAAGGGAAGCACCCCCAAACCACTCGCCTTCTGTTTCTCTTAAGTTTTTTTGTAGTTTCCTCATAATCACCAGTGCAGCTCAGATGCAATTCATAGCTATTTTTATTCTTCATAATCAAACATCTGAACACCAACTCAGTTCCCTCACACCTCTTCTCTATCAAGCACACAAATGCTTTCCGTGTTTTGACTTGGAAGGTAGAACCAAGTAACTGCTCTCAAGTTTCCTTAATATATGTTTAGTTACTCATCAGACGGGATCATTGTCTTTTAACCAAGAGGCAGAGTACTTTAGAAAAAAAAAACACAGAAGGCAAAAAGGCTGGCAATTCCAGCTTCCCCTTTCCAGTAAGACAGCAGTGACAACACATCTCCTCGAATCAGGTAGCCAGCTCTGCCTTAACACAATAGCTTTCTGAGTTACAATCACGTTGAACTCTGGCAGCAGAACTTCAGAAAAAAAAAATACAAACTGAAGCAATGCTTCAGCCCCAGACAATTTTCCCTCTTCCTGCCTACAGATGTTTCACAGGGACCTATGCCTACAGAAACCCTTCTCTGGCCCATGCTTAATTTTCTGAGCTCCCCAATAACTAATGGGTTCTAATCCCTAACTGCTTTTCAAAAGGAAAAGGACTTAACTGTAGTGCTAAAGCTGCTGCCTCTCCCTTCTTCCATGGCTTTGCTAGGGGAGACTCAGGCGTTCTGCTGCTTCTGTCCCTCCAGCTCCCTCCACCTCCTCTGAGCCACTCCTCTTTCTAAGCATCTGATAGCCAGTTGCTATAATTCTGATGAGTCACTGTGGCTAGCTGTTCTTTGCTCTGCCTCTTTCAACCCTAACTGCAAGGCAGTATGGGCATTGTAGTTCCCTTAGCAGCCATCTTAGATTTTATTAGATCTAGTTTACCCCCAAAATGTCCTGTCCTATTGTTCTGTACTCCTTTGTCTAGTGCAGGGACTAACAAAGATTGTACTGCATCATCACAATTGGACAGGTAAAGTTACCTGGGTAACCCTGTCCCAATAAATAGCTATCCCAAAGTTACCCAGACAACATTGTCTGAGTAACTTTAGATTTAATATTTGGCTGGCACAGATTGGGCTGAACATCTGGATAAAGTTAACCAAATAAAATTGTCCAGTTAACTTTATTTGGCAACTGCTGACAGAGTATGGGCCTCAAGATATCACACTTATGCAACGGCTGAAACTCCCTTCCCTCCAGAAGCTGTTAAAACTACCAGTCTCAGCTGGTCTGAGGAACAAACTCTAGGCCCAGGCATAAAACCCAGATCGCTCACATAGCAGTGTAAACCCAGGACTGATGCTTCCATTAGTCAAACTAGGCAGTTGCTTGGAACATCAAATCTTGAGGCGTGGCAAAATTGCCAATATGAGCCTATGGCTGCAGGAGGCTGAAAAAGAGAGCCAGCATGGTTGCTGGTAGAGCTCATTCTTCCAGCAGCTGAAGAGAGGGAGAGGACTGGTGGGACGTTAGCTGAGCCCATCCAGCTGGCGGCTCAAGATGAGAGGGAGAGATCTGGCAGGAGCAGCAGACCCCATCCTGCCAACAGTCAAAGAAGGGAAGAAAATGCTTGGTACTGCAAGCAGCTGAAGACAAGAGGGTAGGACAAGAGGCAGAGGCCTGGCAGGGCCTCTCATGGAAGACATCCCGCTGCCGGATGAAGACGAGAAGGAGAGACTCTGTGGCAAAGACGAGGGGTTAGGGCCCAGTAGGGCTGCTGGTAGAGCCCATCCCACCAGTGGCTGAAAAAGAAAGAGGATGAGGTGGCCAAAGAAGTTAAGGAGAGGCCCAGTGTAGGTGAGAATATGTATAAGTGAGAGAGAGGGAGGGAGCGTGTGGTTGTGTGAGAGAGAGAGAGAAATTGAGCATTTGTGTGTGAATGAGGATATGTGAGTGAGAGAGGGAGAGTGTGTGCATGAGTGAGTGTGTGAGAGAGATAGTGTGTGAGGAAGACAGTGTATGAGTGAGTGAGCATTTCTGTGTGAGTGAGTGTGTTTATGTATTTGAGAAAGACAGTGTATGTGAGAAATGGAATAAATAGGAGTGAGAAAAAAGGAGCATGTGTGTGAGAATGAGTATGAATGTGTGCGAGAAAGAGGGAGTATGTGGGATGGAGAGAGGGAGTATACAAGAAAGCATCTGTGGGAGAGAATAAATAAGTGTGTGCCCCCCCACCTCCCCACCCACACACACTACTCCATGGCATTCTCAGAGTGACTGGAAATCAAACATTCCCAGATAAGGAGAGCAAGGGATTTTTTAAAATGCTTATTAGTTTTAATTAGTTGTACTTGATACATCTGCTATTTTGAAATATTTTATTGGTGTTTGTGAAATTTCTTAACATTTTTATGAGTTCTTAATTATTAGATATTCTATTTCTCAGCTGTTTTGAATTATTTATTCTTTTTGTTGGTATGGTTTTACTATTATGATTAATGCTTTATGTTTCTTGATTTTATTGTTTCATGTTTTATAAGGAAGGTAATATTTCTTTTTTTCCATTGTTGCACTACATACAAAGTCTGGCTTCTTGCGGTTTCCAGTTCAATTTTTTTTTTTTGCATGTTTATATTAATACATTATGGTCTTTTTATTCTGTTTCTGGTGAGGGTCTGTCTATATTTTGTGTGACCAAGATGAGGTTTTCTTCTAGCCTATAGTTTCTTGTAGGGATCTATAGCAGCTTAGCTTGTTCTGTTTTCTTAATAGGAAGTGTATTTGAGTTTTAGGAAGTGGTGCAACATTTGCAGTGTTGCCTTCTCAGTGTTGTTACGGTCTGAGTGCCAGCAGTTAGTGCTGTTTTGATATAGGAGAGCTACTATTTTGTAATTCAGTTTATTCATCGCTCGCTGAGGACCAAGCCCATACCCAACACACATACAACAGGTTCACTACCTTATGGATTCCAAGTATCTTTTTTGCATTTTTGCAGGGTTTTCTGATTCACACTACAGCCGTGGATATAAATATAATATATATATGGTGATCAGCTAGCTACAGGAACAATGCCACTGAATTTTTATCTTTATTTTAGTTACACTTTTTTATTCATATGTTTGGAGATCGGTAGTCTTATTCTCTGAACTAAAAAAAAATCTTAACGACGTAATATTTGGAATGAGAATTGAAGCAGCAAGCATGGATAAAAATGTCTCAGTTCTCAGACAGTTGTCTTGGTAATGCTATTTTTATGTTAGGGGGAAAATTGATGGGTTTGTTTAAACTATGCTGAAGAAAAAAATGCATCATTTAGTTAAATCAATCCTACAAAGTTCTCACACTGTTGCATTCTCATAATTAAAGAAAACAAAACAAAACAAAAATATAACAGTGAGTCTTCGGTAAGGAATTCCTCCAAAGGGTTAATTATGGTCACTGCAGAGGATGACAAACTAAAACAGAACCATGTGGAAGGCATCAAACTCCTGATTTTCAACATAAGCAGCACTAATAGGCCTTTTCTATTGCCAGGCACAACCCCTGTAATTCTACAAATTACTCGGAGCCCCTGGGAACTGTCAGCCAGCAGCTGCAGCACAGATGTCAGGATGAAAAATGAGGAAGCTCCATCCAAGTAAAACTGGATGGTTTTGCAGTTAATAAAATTATCACTAATTTAGTGTTAACTGGCGAGTGCTCTGTGTTAAGGCAGGATGTGTCTTCACAGCAAAAGGATCAGATCTTGGAGGTGATTCAGTTAGTCTGGTTCCATCTAAAGACTTGTGCTAGTTAGAATCTTCAAAATGTCAAGCTGTTCCTTCATTTTCTTGCTTTCTTTTTTTGGGCCTGTTCAGGAATAAAGACTTCGTTTGTTATTTGATCAATTATGAAAAACATCCTAGAAAAAAAAAAGCCTGAGGCTGGATTACTAAAAGTATAGGATCATCGTGAAACTTGGGATCTTGCGATGGAGAAGGGGGGACCAAAATGATAAGGGAAATGGAACAACTTCCCTATGAGGAAAGGCTGAAGAGGTTAGGGCTGTTCAGCTTGGAGAAGATCATGAGAGGTCTTGAACGAGTAGATGTGACTCGGTTATTTACACTTTCGAATAATAGAAGGACGAGGGGGCATTCCATGAAGTTAGCAAGTAACACATTTAAGACTAATCGGAGAAAATTCTTTTTCACTCAGCGCACAATTAAGCTCTGGAATTCATTGCCAGAGGATGTGGTTAATGCAGTTAGTGTAGCTGGGTTTAAAAAAGGTTTGGATAAGTTCTTGGAGGAAAAGTCAATTAACTGCTATTAATCAAGTTTACTTAGGGAATAGCTTCTTAGTGTTTGGTACTTGCCAGGTTCTTGTGGCCTGGTTTGGCCTCTGTTGGAAACAGGATGCTGGGCTTGATGGACCCTTGGTCTGACCCAGCATGGCAATTTCTTATGTTCTTATGTGACAAGAGCTGGTTATTCCAAACATGCAAGAAATATTTTTGGGTAAATACTTACTGAGAAAGGAATAACCTCCTTTCCTTTGTTGCCAATAGATTTATGTTTTAGACCTTGTTGGAATAATAGTGTATGCAGCCTGGAGCAGAGGGATGGACATGATGACCTCCTGAAGTCTCCTCTTGTCTTATCTTTAATTCTATAATAAAAAAAAGTCCCTTTTCGCATGCACTAGCGTTAGTAAATAACCCCCTTAGTTGGCCCAGACTCCTCAAATAGGGGCCATGCACCAGGATGCCTTCAAAACTCTGCAATCATGGGGCCTGGAATCCAGCCACTAGGTGACGCCATTGCACGATGCCCATGATTCCCTTCCTCCCCCAGGGACTGTGAGTGCTGCCTCCGCAGTATCCCCACCCCCAACCAACCCAGGGAGCAGGAGAACCCGAGCCATGAATCGAACTTAGGTAAAAACAGCACACTGTGCACTGCCCCTGAGCCATGACTCTATTTTATGTTCTTAGTTCGCAAGGACACTGCATATAGCAACAAACAATATGTCAAATAAATCAAACAAGCAGTGATCAAACTGGTGTGGATTTACCACAAAATGACAAGCCCTTCACCGCAAAGAAATTGCAGAGCAAACCATTATGATCACTGAATTACTATGGCTGATTTCTGCTTGGATACTAAATAAATAAAATAAACCTGCTCTATATTCAAGTAAAAGTGTTCAAGCAGTGTCTCTCAGAAGTCTATGAAGGAATGAATGGCTAATTGGTAACTACAGACCAAAGCAGAGAGGAAGCACTGGCTGGAAACCATCCTGAGAATGGCAAAGGTTTATAGAAAAATAGACCATGCAGTCACTAAACTAAAGAGCCGCTTCCCAACCTGGGAAATGCAAATAGAATAAGTGAGTCACAGGTAAAGAGGCAAGCAGAGCTGGCTTGGATTAAATCTCTAACACAGAATTCTCAATTGAAAAGCAGAATATTATGATTTTAAAGAGCTGGCATGCAGGGCACATTATTTTCTGTTTTGCTCAGAGAAAATTAATCTGCATTTTCCATGAAACAGTGACTTTGTAGGAGGGTTTAGCTGCTCCCGAAAGAAACGGAAAGGGATCCGGTATCAGGGGAGATCCTCCAGTGTGCTCGCTCCTGTCCATTATTCAGACTTTTCAACCCTGGCAAACCAAAAGCTTTGAGGCCAGAGTCTTTCATCGGATTTCTTAAAGAGACTGAAGACATGCCGGCCTTACATTCAGTAGAGTTCTCTCCCGGTCTGCGCCTCTGACTAAACCCTTTCAAGGCAAGGCTCTGGGTCGGCAAGGCTCTGGGTCTGCCCAGCTTTCCTACCCTGGCCAATCCCAAGCCGCTCCCTTTACATTGTTTCTGAGGAAAATAAATAAAAGAAATAGAGGCAATATTCATAAGGTTTTATGTGGTTTATTCCTTATTTAGCAATGTAAAGATGCATTTTTTATAATGTTCCCCCCAGCCGCCATATGCGAGTTAATGATCCACGCGTTATTTCCAGCATGGGGAAAAAAAAAAGGAGGAATTAGCTTGGGGGAGTGAAAGTACACAGAGAGATTTTGTTGTCAGGTCTTCATGCTTACTTTCCAGTGCATGGTCTGTACCTGCTCCCGTGCAGTTCTGAAGTGCGTGGGTACCAACGTGCGCCCTGGGTGAATTTCTCCAAGGGAAACTCTTGGGAGGGGGCCCTTTGACAGTTTACTTGCAGGTCTGTTGGGACATTGTACCCATGAGGTTTCAACAATTGCCCTCCCCGTTACTGTCCGATTCAGAGAGAGTACAGTCAACCAGGAAAACAAAATGAGAAGAAAATAGAGACGTGAGAGATTTGATTTGCAAATTTAAATCCTGGACTTCAGAAACAGACAAATCGATAAACAGGAAGAGGGCTCTACATATGAAAATAAAAGGTCTCTTAAAATACAAATCAGGCTACTAATTTAGAGTCCTACATTAAGAAAATGTTTTCCCTATGGTGTAACTAGGGGAAACATCTCTATAAGGCCTTTAGTACATATACTGTAGGGCACGATTGCACTTTGTACGGTGCATGGTCATTCCTGTAAGATACTACCCAAGGGCAGGAAAAGTGCTCTGCAATAGAAGGATGCTATCACCAACAAGACACATGTAGTCCACTTGTAGATACATGAAAACCCTAGCTGATACATGTAGTCCAGCTGTAGATAATTGAAGTCTCTAGCTTCTTGTCTCTAGGTATAGTTCTTCCAAGTGGAATTTAGCTTGTTAGGTTAAGGATCTTCAGCTTGAGAGAAAATAAAAACAACTGAGAGGGGATATGACAAAGGTTGATAAAATCATGAGTAGGGTGGAACAGGTAAATAGGGAACAGTTGCTTATCCTTTCAAATAGTTCTTGAAGTAGGGGGTGCTCCATTTAACTTAACTGGCAGCAAATTTAAAACAAAATTTTAAAAGTGTTTTGTCAGCCAAAACATTGGACTTTGTTGCCTTGAGGATGTGGTCAAGATTAATATTATAGCTGGGGTTTAAAAAAGGTTCGGATAAGTCTGGAAGACAAGTCCATTAACAACTATTAGTTGACTAGATTCTCACTTCTGGGTATGAAAGTTAGCAGATCTACCCATTAGGATCTATTTAAGTATTGAGTACTACTTCCATGCGACTTGGATTTTCTGGGCTCGACAGATCATTGGTCTGACCAGGCAGGCACTTCTTACATTCTTCTGTCCTTGGTGGTGTTAGGAGTCAGCTGAGCAGGTTGCAGTGATGATGATGATGATGATGATTGTTTCTTTACAATACCTTTTCCACCAAGAGAGTTCAAAGCAAGTCACAGTCAAGATAAGCAATAGTCAGAAACAATGAATCCACAAAGCTTGAATCACTACAGTATGTTTACCACATCACTTTACTAGGGAAGGTGAAGGCCTAAAGCTCTATTTTTAGCCACACTTCTGTTCGGACTTAGTAATGCTGCTGGAAATAAAAGATTGCTTGGTTCTTTCCACTGCTTGCAGGCTAAGACTGCTCCCAGCCCTCTGAACTCTTGAACCTGAGGGAGGCTTCTTGCAATGTGTCCTTTTTCTCTTAAAAAGCCAAATCCATGGAAAATAACTGAAACCAAATGCCATGTGAATGGGGCCAACCATAACACAAGGGAACCCTAAATAACAGGAGAGATACTGTGGTGATGCCTGACCTTCTGAACTCTACAGATGGCTGGAGCAGAAGCCTTTCTCTTTGTTTCTGTCACAGGGCAAATAAACTCTTCATGCAGGCGCTACAGAAAAGTGCCGTTTTAAAGCTGCAGAGCCTGTTTTAGCTCCGGATATGACATCATCATTTTCTGGAGTCACCTTAAAACAGGATCACAGTGGGACATTAACTTGTACGACAGAGGCAAAAAATACTCTTCAGCAAAATGCCAGGATAAAAACGTTTCACTGTTTGTCCTGTCTGCCATATACTTAAACAGTGCAGTCACCCTGACCTGTTTATTTCTGATCTTGTTTGTCTGGCCTGCCTCCAGCATGCCTAGACTTCCAGTGAAGGATTTTTGACAGCAACAAATACAAAAACTTGTGTGCATAATTTGCAAATAAAGTCCAAACTTGTTCAGTATAATCAATAGACTTTATAGCTTACAGAAATCAAGAGAAGGGAGAGAAGTGATATTTGCAAGTTTCACAAATGTATTTTTGTACCTCTAAGATTAGCACCTTTCTCACTAATGAGGAGGTCTCTGGACATTGAAGGGTGAATGCCTAATGACTGGCTCACCACACCCTTCACATGCATTGTGCATCCATTATTATCTCTAGGGGCTTCATGGTAAGTGTGAATAAGAGTTAATCTTATACGCTTACAAGCAACAAAAAATGTATTTCTCACACTTGACGTTCATGGACTTTGCTTTCGTCCATTTTACCAACGACAGACTTCTCAACTCTCCCTTGTTAGAATGAAGACCTCTTCTTATTTTGTTTAAAAAAAAAATCCCCATTTTTCAGGCTCCCTAAAAAGTTTCTAGTCTCCAGTTCATTTTGGAGGCTGATTTATATACCTTCTCTCAAGCGGGGATCCCATTCTCTTTCTGCCGTGTCTTGGACCTGCTTTCAGTGGAATATTGTAAGAGGCAAAGGAAGAAAAATCCTTTTTAGAACTGGGTCCCCTAATATAATACTCCTCTTTAGTTGTTTACAACTAAAAATAATTTGGATCCTTAGCAGCATATTTACATCTTGTTTTGGACAACTTATGGAAAATGTCATTCTGGGCTTGATTTATAAAGTGGTTTTGGCCAATTTGGTACCCATAGGAAAAGCCTCTTATAAGCACAGTCCTATGAATCTTATCTGGCAAGGAAAGGAGAAAAAAATATTCCCACAATCATCAGATAGCCAACTGGCCCACTGGACACATTTATGGCTTAGCATCCAAACAAAGGCATGGTTATTTTTCTGTCTGACAGAAAATGAGCCCTTGCATGTGGATATCCCATAAATATGCTAATAACTCCATTCCATGGCTGTCATTACAGAAATGGCTATTTAGGAAGAATACAAGGCTTGACAGGTCATAAATCATACTGGACTGGTTCTTTCATGATTTTACGGAATGCCTACAAAATTATAACTGCAACACATCTTAATTGTTTACTCTGTTTTGCAATTATAACCTTGTAGGCATTCCATAAAATAGTGAAAGAATCTCTCTTAGATGTTAATCATCTAATTTCCTGTAGAGTCAATAGTCATTTCAATTATGCAACAGAAAGATTAGGAAATAAAAGAAAAAAGACAGTCCTTAAAAGGTACTCCTGAGGGACAGACAGATTACACCAAACATAGAAAGATGCCCAACAATGCAAATTACTGAAGAGTGGACAGATTTGTTTTTAAAGGTTTTACAAATCTGTTGACTCTGGTAGACAAGAAAGATGTTATTTTTGCAGCTTTTATATTATATAGTACTTGCATTAACTTTTTAGTAATGTGAGAAGGTGATAGCTAAAGCTAGAAGAATGTTGAGCTGCATAGACAGAGGAATAACCAGTAAGAAAAAGGAGGAGTTTTCTGATGTTGACCCCACACCAAAATGGTGTGGGGTCAGCATCAGAAAACTTATGAGAAGAGGCTGAAGGATCTGAATATGTGTACCCTGGAAGAGAGGAGGTGTAGGGGAGATAAGATACAGACCTTCAGAATTCACAATTGCAAAATCTTTTCCACTGGAAAGAAATCAGTAGAACTAGGGGTCATGTAATGAAACTCCAGGGAGGACGACTCAGAACCAACGCCAGGAAGTATTTTTTCACGGAGAGGGTGGTGAATGCCTGGAAAGCCCTTTGGAGGAGGTGATGAAGATGAAAATAGTCAAAGAATTCAAAGTGACATGGGATAAACATTGTGGATCCCTAAAGGTTAGAGGATGGGAATGAAGAAAAGAGCGCATGGGGGTAACTTGCTGGTGTGGCGGTTACTACCCTTAACCAATTAATTATTTATTTATTTATTTATTTATTTATAAGTTTTTCTATACCATCATTAAGTTATTTACCATCATAACGGTTTACAATAAGGCACATATAGAGGAGATTAGCTCATACTTTACAAAGGGGGTGCCAATAGTATCCGGTAACAAATAAACATTAAAGGTTATTTGGTTTATGACATGGATTTTCCATTGATGTATGTCTCCTAGGAGATAACATGTGGTTCATTCGTGGTATTACAGGTTACTAACTACGATTATCTGTGTGATAAATTAAAAAATAATAATAATAATTTCCAGGTATGCACTTGCAGATTATGTTTTAGGTGCTATATGCCCGCTCTTCCTTACTTATTTGCGCTGTTCTCTTTGTAAAAGGCTTGTTTGAAAAGCCAGGTTTTGAGGTTTGTTTTAAATAGTTTATAATTTCTCTGGAGTCTTAGATCGAGGGGCATAGTGTTCCATAATATGAGACCAGCCAGTGATGGTGCGCGTTCCCTGTCCTGAGTAAGTCTTGCTGTTTTTACTGATGGAATGGTTGCTGATCTTAAATTTCTGTGAGGGACGTGTAATCGAAGTGCTGTGTTCAGCCATTCAGCTTTTTCGTCATGGATCAATTTGTGTATTGTGCAAAGTGCTTTGAAATGAACTCTTTGTTCGATGGGTAGCCAGTGTAGTTCGGCTAGTGTATCTGTGATGTGATCTTTTTTTGCTTTTGCCAGTGAGAATTCGAGCTGGCAAAAGCCTTGATACTTTTGATGCAACTCCATCTTTGCAGTCTGCTTCCTTGGCAGGGGGAAAAGAGGAATTGTATTCAAACAGCGACTAATTGACTTTTGCAGTCTGGGAAAATGGTAAGCATGGGGGTAACCTGCATGGCAGATACTACAATGTGCTTGCTGGGCAGACTGGATGGATCAATTGATCCTTTTTTGCCATCATTTCTATGTTAAGGAGGTATGCCTTTTGCCATGCAAACTCAGTTTTTTTTAAAAGGTGAATTTTTGGAAGCCTGGCGCGTATCAAAATCAGGAGATGCGAGCACAAATTGGGCTCAGGCGCGCCCACCGAATTTTAAAAGCCACCCAGATGCGGATGCATCTCCCACAGCGCACACATCTCCCTTTGATTCAGAAAGAGGCGCGTCTGTGGGTGTGGGCTGGGTGGGGCATGGGCATTTTGGGGCGTGGCCAAGAGATATGTGCATAAATACTTATGCGGCTGGGCGCGCACACAGATCCACTGTTGCATAACTTTTCTTCTGCTATGGAGGAGGTGTAACTTAAAAAATAAAAGAAATTAGCCATTTCTTCTGGGTATAAAGGTGTCTGAGGTAACTGGGGGGAGTGTACGCTATCAAACCAGGGGAATTTGGAGGACCTAGGTCTTAACTGGACAAACTGGTGAAAATGGTAATGGCATCGATGTGCGCCCAATAAAAAAATGCCCTGACTTATGCGGTGGAAGTGGGATTTATGAGGCTAGGTGCGTGCCCACTTGGGCACACGTCGTGCATGCACTTAGAGTGTTTTATAACATGTGTGCATGCAAGGTGTAAAATCGCCTCCTATCCGGACATGTGCAAATAAATGCACACGTGCCAAAGTGTGCCTGCATGCCGTCTAAGTGTTAGAACAAATGGCTAAATTATTTTTTTTCGGACAGAATTGCTCAGAGTGAAATACGGCACATTGCTTAATGCTGTTATTACATTACACATTCATTAGAAGACATTAGTACCCCAGTACCAGCATAAACCAAAGATGGCAAGGTCATAGGAACATGAGAATGGAGCTACTGGATCAGAATGAAGTGAGGCACAGTGGACTGACAGTCAAGTGAAACTTCACGTTGTTGACCTTGCTATAACTGTTCTGAGGATAATGGGATATCTTCAATCTCCAGGCCTCTCCACCCAGCATCTTTAGGAACCTTTGTTTTCAGTTTATTTTATTTCCCTCAAGATTTTATCAGTGTTTATTATAATGAACAAAAATGGTAGAAAATCAGTGTAAAAAAAACAAATCATTCTTTATCCAGTGGTTTCCTCCTCTTTTCTGTCCATTAAACACTGATAAATTACCAAAAGTCTCTAAGCATCTTTTATGATCACTATGTTTTCTAGTTTCAAACTAAAGACCAGAAGTTCCACCCAGAACAAAAGAGCCTGCTTTCTAGGACAAGAACTTGCGCACATCCGTGGATCCCCCAAAATTTCCAGCCCTGTCAGAGTCCTCGTGTCCTCCCAGCAAGGTCCTGAAAATGTGGTATGGGATAGGACACCAAACACAAAAACTGTTTAGGGACCGCCACGCATTCATCTCATAAGCCTTCTTTCCTTTTGGGAAAGTAGCCTTTAAAAATAGGAGCGCAAGTTTTGAAGGAACATTTGAAACAATTCCTGTATTTAGAATTATCCAGGTAATCGCTCTTCCAATTTAAATAGCTCACAAAAATGGAAAACAGAATGAGTTAATGGAAGCAGCGCTTGGGAGTGGTAATAGATTCTGCTCTCTCGTCTGAGAGTCAGATTTATTCGGCTGTTGTGCTCTGCTGGATTCTTCTGATGTCAGAGCTGTTATGCAATCTGTAGTACTTAGCTGGATTATTGCAAAACTCTATATATCGGTTTATCACTTGGGTTGCTTACTAAGACGCTGCAAAATTCTAAAAAGGAAGAGTTGGATTTTTGTAGCTCTCTTAAGCTGCTTACAAGGACAGGAACTTTAAAACGGGCATGCAGGCGCACATATACATGTGTATATGGGCGCGTGGCCAGATAGGCAGCAATTTTATTTCCTGTGGGCACATGCTATAAAATAGCCCTGGAGCGTGTATGCGCACTCCTAATTTTAAGTTTAACATAAGAGAACATAAGAATTGCCATACTGGGTCAGACGAAGGGTCCAGCAAGCCCAGCATCCTGTTTCCAACAGTGGCAAATCCAAGTCATAAGTACCTGGCAAGTACCCAAACATTAGATAAATCACAAGCTACTATTGCTTATTAATTAATAGCAGTTTATGGATTTTTCCTCTAAGAACTTATTCAAAGCTTTTTTAAACCCAGTTACACTAACTGCTGTAACCATATCCTCTGGCAATGAATCCCAGAGCTTAACTATGCACTGAGTGAAAAAGAATTTTCTTCAATTTGGTTAAAATGTGCTACTTGCTAACTTCATGGAGTGCCCCCCAGTCCTATTATCTGAGAGAGTAAATAACTGATTTACATTAACTTGTTCAAGCCCTTTCATGATTTTGTAGACCTCTATCATATCCCCCCTCAGTCGTCTCTTCTCCAAACTGAACAGCCCTAATTTCTTTAGCCTTTCCTCATAGGGCAGCCGTTCCATGCTCCTTATTTTGGTCGCCCTTCTCTGCACTTTCTCCAGTGCAACCATATCTTTTTTTGAGATGCGGCGACCAGAATTGCACCCGGTATTCAAGAAACTGGTCTCACCATGGAACAATACAGAGGCATTATGACATCCATCGTTTTATTTGCCATTCTCTTCTTAATAATTCCCAACATTGCTGTTTTGATCCCCACATCACACTGAGCCAACGATTTCAATATATTATCCACTATGACACCTGGATCTCTTTCCTGGGTGGTAACTCCTAAGACAGAAACTAACTTTGTGTAACTACAGCAAGGGTTATTTTTCCCTATATGCATCACTTGTATGCACACAGCAGCGTAAGTTGGCTTTGGGACGTGCAAGTGAGGGAATTTTATAACAGAGAATGTCCGGGCCATGACCAGTTTCACCGGTTCATCCACCAGTTTACCCAATCTACAGCTAGGTCCCCCAGATCTCCCTGGTTCTTTAGCCTGTGCTTCCCCTAGTTAACTCACACCCCTCAAACACTTCATAAGTGCCTGGAAATAGTTTTATGAAAACTTATGCCTCATCCATAGAAGAAATCACTTTGCGCTGAAATATACCCTGGGTGCGCGTGCAGGTGCATGGCTTCTTGTACGCACATCTCTTGGCCCTGCCACGGAACGCTCATGCCCCACCCACATTCTGTCCGATGCCAGATATTCGTGCATCGGTATTTGTGCGCGCATGTGGGCAGGTTATAAAATCGGGTGGACATGCACTTGTGCTAGATCTCCCGATTTTGGTGTGCATCCAGCTTTTAAAATTCACCTTTAAGTCAGAGATGGTGCAAAATTCAGCAGCGAGAATGTTGACAAGGAAGAGATGTGGCTACACCCCTATTAGTTGCCTGGCACTGGCTCCCAATTAGATTGCACATTCATTTTAAATTGATGGTTCTGACTTTTAAGGCTTTGAGATGAATAGACCCCCCTCTTATTTGACCTCTGAAGTGAGATAGTATTTCCCAACTCAGCCATTGTGCTCTATGAAAGAGAGGCAATTGATAATTCCTTCTTACCATGCTATTTGGAGCTTAAGGCTTGGACGGTAACTTTCAAACTGATGCGTGGGCACATGTCCAGACACACGGTGATTTTATAATTTGCACGCGTATATACAGTCAAGTTATAAAACAGCCTGACTGCACACCCATGTGCGCCTACTTTTAAATGGGCATGCGCCTACATGCATAAATCCTGCTTCTACCATGTAAGTCGCATGTCTACGCCATTGCTAGCTTCACCATTCGGCCATGCTACCGGACAACCTTTGGCACAGTCATCCGCAACCTGGTCCTAAAGGAGCCCCCAGCCACTCTAATTTTAGGGATTTCCGCACTGGATATGCATGAGAGAAATTTATATACAGTGGACGCAGTGAATGCAGATCCATCTCATGTATGTTCATTGTGGATATCCTGAAAGCCTGACTGACTGGGGGAAGGCTCCTCACCACTGCTTTATGGTGTTATTGACTAATTTTTGCATGGCTTGGATGATACTTTCACACCAATTTCATTCAACCTAAAGAGTTAGCAAGGTTGTCATTATAAAAGAGCTAAAATGAAGATCAAGCAAGATTTTAAACCTGACCATGCATTTACTGGACACAACTAACATACTCATGAGATTATTATTAACCCATCAAATTGCTCCATCGCTGCTCCATGCTCTAAAGACATTTAATAGCACTAAAATGAATATGGCATGAAGTTTAAAAAGAGAATTCAAGAAAAAAGATTTTAATTTTAAATGTGGCTTAGTGATCCTAAAGGGTACAAGAAAAAAAATGAATTACAAGAAACAAAATACATTAGGAAAAAAATGAAAAGAGACTTAGGAAGGAGTCCAAAAGAATATTCAACAGTTAAAAAGCAGATAAGATAGTACGCTGAATGATGCAGCCAGCACTATGGCTTTAAGGAATAATCACACACATGCACAGCCAGGGTCAAGCTCATTGAGTTTTTAGCAAATGCCTGACCTGCGGCTAGAAGCCAAAAAAGGAGATGGCCCACAGAGTTCTTTGTCTGTTACAATTCTGAACATTTGTGCTTGGCTGAGCTATTGCACAAAACAGTTAATGTGCACTTTCTAAAAAAGGCACCACAAATTAAAAGCAGATGATGCAAGCCCTTTGGAGGTTGGCAAGAATAGCTTCTGTGCTTTCCAACATACATTCTCCCGGATTTGGTTTCTTTTCTCTGCCACTCCGGACATCTGCAAGTTTATTTTTCTGCACAAGCTGTACTCCATTTTATTGACTCTTAGAAGGTGAAATGGCATTTCAAGACTGGTGCTCAGTACCTCGCTGCTGGCCTGATTGGGGAAACTCAGTGACCAATGGCAGTTAGGCATAAAATGGCACACTGCCCCCCCCCCCCCCCAAAAAAAATTCAGTGCGTTTCATAATTAAACAAGGCATGGCAAGTTATGCATGCATAATGACCAACGCAACCTATTAAAACAGAAAGTTAAGTCAAGTGGCGAGGTCAGGGTTTTCCAATTTGGCAGCAGCCAGCAAATGTAGTTTTAAATGATATTGCAATATAACTAGTTACTTTTCAGAGTAGTTATGTGTATGGAGGTCCAGATTCAGAAGCATTTACCCATCTAACTCAGAAGCTAGCCAGCTAAATGAATTTTTGGGCACTTATCCAGCTAAATTCTAGCTGGTTAATAAGTTAGCCAGCTAAGTTAGAGGCATTCCGGGCGTGTAATTGGGAGGAGTTGAGTTAGTTGTTAACTGGCTAACTCCGATATTCAGCATTAGCCAGCCGCCTTAGGTCATTTTCCAAAGCAATCGCACGCGAAAAGGGATTTTTTGCGTGCGATCACTAAATGGGGGCGGAGTCGGGGGCGGCGTGAAGCCCGGAACAGGAGGAGCCGGGGCGGCACTGGGACGAACGCCGCGAAGACATCGCGGACAGCGAAAAGGCAAGAACCCTTTTCGCTGCCAATTTCGCGCCCAATAGCACCACCTTTTATGATGTCGCTATTGGGTGCGAAAGTTGGCAGCGATCGCACCGCAGAGGTGCGATCGCTGCCGGCTTTTTCGGGCCCGCCCTCCGCTCCCCTGTACCGCACGATTCAAAGAGCCCGGCGGTATTAGAGAATCCAGGCCTTAGCTGGTTAAGTCTGGTCAAGCCTAAAGTTAAGCGGCTATAGTTAGACGGCTAACTTTAAGATAGCCAGCTATAATCAATACTGCGGCAGCATTATTGAATGTACCTCCAAAGTTAGCCGTCAATGTGATTAATTACTTTTTGACTTAGGAAATTAAGAGAGAGCATTCATTTTCTAACCACTTCGCTCTAGACTCTCAGCTAGGCTACCTGCTATTAGATCAACCATAAAAATCACACAGCGAGGGCCTGGTGCCACTGTAGCAAAGGCAACATTAGTTTGGGTTTCCTGTCCAACAGAGCTAGAGGAGGATGCAGTCTTAAAGGAGACCTGACCTTTGGACAGTAATAGAGCTTGAAGTCTCCTGGCTAGCTGGGTTGAAAGGGCTGAACAAAATCATCAGTTGAGTTGCTGAAATACAGCAATATAATATCCAGCAGGCAGCGTGGCAACGCAGCTTACCTATTCCTTTACATGTCAATGTTCTAGACTGCTTCTACCGCTGGCAACAGAGTAGAGCCCCAACTCAGTTTAGTGAAAGACCTTCTTGTTAATAATTGGTATTTAGCTAGGAAACTGAGGCCAACTGTTATAAGGGCATGAGAAAGAGATCAAGTCAAATGTTTCTGGGTCAAATATCCCCCCTGGGTGCAGGCATTCAGCAGCCAAACTAGTTACCTAACCACGTCGGACTTTTCTGGCAGGGAAGCTCCCTAAACATTCCCCTACATGTGTACATTTTGCTTGTCATAAAAAAAAAAAGAGAAATGCAGGTCAGCAAAAAAAGCTGCAGGTGAAGCCAGTGCGTTTGTGGTTCTCACTCAGTAGTGTTTGATTAGTCCAATAAAAAGGTAATAGCTGCCGTGAGTTTGTTGACATTTATTCAAAGGTTTCTAAGTGAATTACTATAGTAACCACACAGATGTGAGAGGAACTTTGGAAAGCAGGGCTCTGTTGATCTGAAGAAGAAAATTATCTCTAACCTAGGGATGTGTACATAATTCAGATATCTGAAGCCAAAAGTTCATTTTACAATTTTAGCTGCTTCAATTATTTTTCCATTTCTCTTTCTCTGTCCGCCTGTGTTGCTCTGTGACAAAGTGCTGGAAGGATAAGGGGTGGGAGGGGGCTTTTGGAAG
Organism: Rhinatrema bivittatum; assembly: GCF_901001135.1. Taxonomy (NCBI): domain Eukaryota; kingdom Metazoa; phylum Chordata; class Amphibia; order Gymnophiona; family Rhinatrematidae; genus Rhinatrema; species Rhinatrema bivittatum. The sequence goes on from NC_042631.1 coordinate 13,131,306, forward strand.
GGAGTCCTGCACTGTTTAACATGCTGCAGCCTCTGATTGTTTCTCACAGAAAGCAATGGGGACTATTTTTGGAGACTCTGTTCTACAAGAATACTGATCTGATATTTCTGGTTTCCAAAGTCTTCTGAGATATTCACTTTTTCTTCCTGCATGCCAGATTTGGTTAATTTTTGTCTCTTTTTTTGGAACATTATTGACAGACATTGATCCCATTTACATAAATTCTTTCCAACATTGCATAAAAAGATAGTTCAATGTCATTTTGGGAAATTCTATTATATCCATATAAACAAAAACAGCTGAACTGCAATTCAAATACTATTTTAAGGAAAGACAACCTGCTTTCTCTTTAATTTAAACTGGATAGTGCTTTTAGCATCATTAAAAGAGGTTCGAAATCAAAAGAAAATCTTTGGCATTCAATTAAAAATATCAAAGCCTAAGGAACATATAAAAGGAAAAATACTAAAAAAAAAAAAATAAACCCTTCCAAAAATAATTGTGGAGTGAAGATGTCAGATCAAATGTGAACATATAAGTATTATAATAACAAATTATCATAAATAGTGACCTTCATAATGGACATCATCAGATGTGTTCTTCATGCACCAATTTCTTCTACCCTACATCTAATCAAAGATGTGTAAATAAGGGTGGTAGCACATACAGATCTATATCCTGGCTCCTTGTACCCTGAGGACAGAGTTGAGAACCTCGGATGTATGAGGCTGAAGAGGGATCAATTTGAGGGCAGTAGGACTGCAAGAAAGCATTTCCTTGAAGAAAAGGGTGGTAAATGAGTGGAACCATCTCCCAGTGGAGACTGTGGGGGCAAATGCAGGATCAGAATTCAGAAAGAGCATGAGATTGGTACAGAGGATCCTTACTTACCCATGGTAAATCTGGAGGTCAGGCAGAGAAAAGGAGGCCTGACACAAGCTCTCACATGCAGGCTCCCACTCCCATACATAAGTACATACACACACAGGCTCTCAGTATCACATGCAGGCTCCCACTCCCATACATAAGTACATACACACACAGGCTCTCAGTATCACATGTAGGCTCCCACTTCTTCACACCCACACACAGGCTCTCACTCCCACTTGCTCTCTTTTTCTCTCACATACACCCATATGTGTTCTCTCTCTCTCTCTCTCTCTCTCTCTCACACACACACACACACGCTCCCATTCACATCCCACCCAAGCAGGCCCCCCCATTCACAAACACTCATTCCCAGGCAGGCTGCCATTCACACACACACACACACACACTCACTCTCTCTCTCTCTCTCTTAGGTAGGTTACCATTCACACTACACACACACTCACATCCAGGTAGGCTACCATTCATACACACACACTCTCTCTCTCTCTCTCTTAGGTAGGTTTCCATTCACACTACACACACACTCACACCCAGATAGCTTACCATTCTCTCTCACACACACACACACCCACACATTCAAACCCAGGCAGGTTCCCTTTTACTCACATACACAAAGACAAAACATAGGCAGGCTCCCCATTGGATCCAGAAGGCTGTCAGTGGCCAAGAAGAAGAGCAGGCCTGAGAGGCTTGCGATGCATGAGATCAGCATAGGGTATATTCTGGCCACAAGTGGTTTGAAGGCTGGCACATAGTGAAGCGGGAGAATGGGCTTCTTCCTCTTAACTGCCGCTGACAGCCTCCTGAACCTGCTACTCTTCTCAGCCACCGGTGGCCTCCCCCAGACCTCTTATTTCTTTGGCTGCTTGCGAAATAGATCTGCCAGCTACCTCCTGGGCTTCTTCCTGTTCTTAGCCACCGGTGAGATGGTTCCGCTGGTGGCCTCCTAGGCCTCTTCCTCTTCATGGCTGCCGCTCTCCTGGATGCAAGGCACATCCCATCTCAAAGTTGTGGTGCCTGGGCACCACTGTGCACTATGGATGCTACGCCCATGTCAGCAGATTACCTGACCATATTTCAATTATTCACTGTTGGAATGGCCTACTGTATCGTATTCTCCTGTCTCTGTACCTTCTTGCTGGAAATTATTCTATCCTGTCATAACCTACAAATCCCACCTAAATATTCTCTACTCTAACAAAGCATTTTACTAATAGGCAACCTTGTCTCCTGCCCATGTGTCCTTTATGGCAAACTGTCTACCCACCATCTTTACTTTCTTCCCATCAATATGTGTTTTGTGAGTGATTATTGCCTTGATGAAGATTGTAAGCCCTTGGACAGAAGGAACCCACAGTCTTGTTTACTGTGTATAATTTACACCTTGTTTCAAGTTTCCCCTCCAATTATACTGCACTGTTTACACTGATGATGTTTTATAACTAATAACTGTGGTCAGCAATGCGGTCTTGGATTTTGGAAAAGTAAAATATGACCATAATTGCATGTTTACACTGTATCATTGCAAGTGTTCAGTTTCTGTACAGACTACACATGAAGCATGCTGTGATTTAATACATACTGTGTCTAGGAAAACAAGCGTCAATTACATGGAAGCCATTGTGAACCTATAATAATCACATACACAATACATAGCATACCAAAAAAATACCATAAAAAAAAAATTCACTTTATTTCATATATATATTTGGCATTGCTTATATTTATATTTATTGCTACGTTAAATAGTTATACTTCTTATATAAAATATATTTCTTTATTTATTACCAGTTAAAATATTATCACTTTATTTAGCACTATGTTAAATTGTCAACCAGTTATACTGTTCCATATGTTATTCGGTTCCATGTAAAGCTCCGCTCTCTGTTGAGCAGTTCTACGTTTTATGTAAACCGGAGTGATTTGTAGTCCCTACAAGAACTTCGGTATATAAAAATTAAAAATAAATAAATAAAATAAATACCAATATTTTAATAAATTCCTTTTCCAGAATCAGAACCTAAATGCACAATTAAGCTGATTATTGCACTGGCAACACGGAAATAAAAGCCATTTTTATCAAGTGTTTCTGTGCTGATTCATTTCATATGATCAATTAAAATAATTTAACTATTTTAAAAACAGACATGCCCAGGAATGTAAGAGCAAAGTGTAAAACCATCTTTCGTGTGTTCATGGGCCACAGAAACGCTGTTCTTTTGATCCGTTTAATCATTTCAGTCCTACCCAAAAAAAAAAAAAGTATCTTTTTGAAGAGGTCCAATAGGATCCATACCGATTAATGTAAAAATAAACAGCGCTCCCCCCAAGCACCTGAAACAACAGAAAGGGAGAAGTTTGCAAAATGATTTGTTTACGCTGGAATGCCTTGAAAGAGGGCCCTGAATCTAATTCAGGAACACATTCTGTACAGCACTGCCAATCTGAAATCAGACCAACTTGACCATCTCAGGAAAAAATATATCTTTTTGAGGTCTGACTTTAAGGATGAATTACTGTGGCCCACCAAATACTTGTAAAGATTGCATTCATAAAGCTGTCCTGTTTTTCAGTTTAACCAGCCTTCCCTGTTATTTGATCGAGCAAGGGTGGTTCTCTCTTTTTTTTTTTTTTTTCCTGAGGGGTTCCTTTCCTTTATGAATTTTGGTTTTAGTTTTATCCAATCAGGAGTTTTCTTTTTTTTTTGTCTAGAAAAGCTTTAGACCCCTACGAAACAAACCAACCACTAAGCACAATCTAAAGATGGGACGTGACCAGTTCTAGCTTGGTTATCAGTTGAAAACTGTGCAAGCCACTGCACAGTACACTTTGAAGAGAATGATTCTATGGAAATCCATTGAATCATTTTTTATTTACTGCTTCTAAAGACTGATAGGGCAATAATGATTGGTATCTTGACCGATTCTAGTCTTGCTATGTGACGTGTGATCTTTCAGAGGGGCTTCGTGCATAAAACCAGGATATATGAACATAAGTAGCATGTGCAAGTTTTATACGCTCTTTTATAAACATCAAGAGTACCCGTCTATTTTCGGTTTTGCGCATTCATTTTACCAGGGGTGGAGTTCTGCAGTATGCATGGTAATTGGTATTTTCATAAGCGGAATATGCGTACACATTACCAAACTTATTCATTCACTTTTATGTCTGCTAATTGACTCGTGTAAGTGAAATTGAACTTGTCTGTTGTCTGCAGTTTTTGGGTTGAAGGTCTGAATGAACTGGTTGGGGGGGGGGGGGGGCAAGGTGAAGTGCTAGACGGTGTGGGCAAACTGGAGAAGGACTGGGTTAGCTGGCAGAGGTAGCCGCACATTAGTGATTCCAAGTATGCATGCAAGTATTTTCAAAAACGACCACTTTATAAAATACCTGCCTGTGCAGTAATTCTGGGTGTTTATCCATGCAGTGTCATAATTATTGTAAGGTGAAATTTTAAAAGCCCGGCGTGCTCATAAATTAGGGGGATGTGCGAATAAGTCCAGCTTGCACGCACATCTCCAAGGATTTTGAAGAGGGGCAGGGCAGGAACATGGTCTGGGCAGGGGCCTGGGCATTTCAGGGAGTGAACCAGAGATGTGCGTGTAAATATTTACACAATCCGGCGTGCACGGAGGTGCCCTGCCATGAAACTTTACTTCTGCTGTGGAGGATATGTAAGTTAAAAAATAAAGAAAGCTAGGCAGATCTGCAGGGTTTTAAAGGTCGGGCAAAGGGGGGGGGGGAGAATGAGGGCTATTAAACAAGGGAAGGTTTGGAGGATCTCTCAACAGGATGAACTGGTAAAACTGTCAATGGCATCAGAGCCCCTTTTAATATCCCCCGATTTATGTGGCAGAATTGAGATTTGTGCTCACAGGGGTGCGCCCACTTAAAATTTGGCGCACGTGCGTGCAGCTGGGCTATTTTATAACATGCACGTGTATGTTATAAAATGGCCATGTCTCGGGGTGCGGGCTGCCGTATGCGCACCAATGAGCGCCTGCACGCTAGTTTAAAAGTTACTATCTGTGTGCATAAAATAGACGTGCATATGTTTATATAATGAGTTAAAAAATATGCACACATTCTGAAACATGCAAGCATATTTTCATACAGAAATATACTGTATTATATAAACTGTCCAGCTCCTGCCGCATGGTTTATAAAATACTAGCATTAATCTCCAAGAATCCACTTATACATGCAAATTCTGTACAGTGGATAGGTTTGAAAGTTGGGCTCTATATGCGCCATAGCAAGGAAACCTGAACACTGAAAGTCAAAAGTTGACCAATTTGGCCTTTCCAGTCACACAAACCACTTCTGAGCAGGAGATTTGGAACTCATGCCAAGATTTATCCTAGAGGATAAATCCATAAACTGCCATGACGGTAATTAATAACCAATAGTAGCTTGTGATCTATCTAATGTTTGGGTACTTGCCAGGTCCTTGTGACTTGGATTGGTCACTGCTGGAAACAGGATACTGGGCTTGATGGTCTGACCCAGTATGTCATAACTTATGTTCTTAAGTCACCAGCAGGTCTAAGAATGGAAGGCCTCAGCGATCCCCTATCATCTGAAATGCCTTGTCTGACAACACCCATTCTCCTGGGTCCAGACTCTCCCTGCTGAGAAAGTCTGCTCTTACATTGTCTTTTCCTGCAATGTGAGAGGCTGAGATCATCTAGAGATGTCCTTCTGCCCATTCCATAAGTCTGTCTATTTCCTGCGACACTTGCTGGCTCTTGGATCCTCTCTGTCGATTGATGTAGGCTACCATCGTTGTGTTGTCCGACATCACTCGGACTGCTTGACCCTGCAGTCTATGGTTGAATTGCATGCATGATGGACTTCCAGGCAACTGATGTTCCAGAGGGATTCTTCAGCATTTTAACACTCTTTGGCATTCTAACTCCCTTATCAGCTCCTGACAGTGAGCTCCCCAACCCTGGAGACTTGCATCTGTCGTGAGTATCAAGCAGCTCAGGGAGGTCAAAGAAACCGCTTTCTCAGATGAGCCTCCTGCAACCACCACTCAAGGCATGAGCAGATTTCCATAGGCAAGAGGAGCTGAACCGAATAGTCCTGAGACTGTGGTTCCAACGAGACAGCAGTGAGCACTGAAGAGGTTGCTGCCATCAAGCTGAGCACCTGTAGATAGGACCTCACTGTCAGGCGTAGAGCACCCACCAACTGATGCACCTGTTACATCAATTTCTGAATCTGAATTTCTGGCAGGAAAACCTTGTCCTGCCTCGTGTCAAACTGAACACCCAGATATTCCAACGACTGAGATAGCTGAAGACTGCTCTTGGCCAGGTTCACCAGCCAACCAAGCTCCTGCAACAAGGAGATCACCGTGAGGGTCACCAAGCGGCTCTCTTCCTGAGACTTGGCTTGAATCAGTCAGTCATCCAAATATCAGGATCTCATCTCTTCTCAACACTGCAGTTACTACTACCATGACCTTGGAAAACGTTCTGGGAGCAGTAGCTAGACCAAAAGGCAGCACCCGAAACTGATAATGGTGCTGCAGCACCGCAAAATGCATAAAACATTGGTGCTCCAAACGGATGGGAATATGAAGATAGGCCTCAGACAGATCCAGGGAGGTCAGAAATTCCCCTGACTGCACAGCCATTATCACTGAGCATAAGGTTTCCATGCAAAAATGAGTCATCCTCAAATTACGACTGACACTTTTGAGATCTAAGATGAGATGAAAGGAGCCCTCCTTCTTGGGCACAACAAAATAAATGGAATATCGCCCCATACTTTCTTGAGACGTAGGCACTGGAACCACAATCTTCAGCTGGAGGAGCCTTAGAAGTGGGGCCCACTGAACTGCCATCCCCTGCAGAGGAACCAGTCAAGGAAGTTCCAAGATCCAGCATACCTCCAGACAGATCCTTAACTAGACCATCATAGGCTGGGAGGATCCAGGCTTAGCGAAATCAGAGGAAGACAACTCTCCCTGAGCCTCTAAACAGCACTGACACAGGTTGTTAGAGGGCATGTCTGGTTGAGTTGCCCGAATATGACAGCAATACAGAGAGACAGACGCTTAGGTTTCTTGCTCACCAGTGCTATTGGTGTTCAGGCGAAGAATGTGCGTCCAGCCGGCTCGCACTGAAAAAATTCCAAGAGCACAAAATTTATGCACACAAAAACTAGGCGCTCCAAAAGTAAGCCCTGCAAAAAAAACACACGCACAAACTGTACGTCAAGGCCTGGGCACACTATCAGCACTTAGAAATTTGTGTGCACAAAAGACGTGCCTAAAAGAGCACACAATGCGTGCGCAGAGCTGACCACTGCACACACCAATGTCCTGAAAGGGCAGTAAAGCATGCATTTAAGTGTACAAAAAACGCCAAGGCCTACCACACGGTGTGCAGGCAAAAAGCCTAACTGCAGGGCCTAGCCCAGCAGGGCCACTCAACCCATCAGGCTGCCTAGTTCCCCTAACCCCCACAGGAGCAGGAACGAATGTTGGAACGGCGCACCGAGCACAGAGACCGGAGGAAGTCCTGCAAACCCTTTTACAATGTCTCTGCCTTCACTAAATTCTCTATTTTTTTTATTTTTTTTAAAACTTACCCGAGCTCAGCCCTTACCGGCTGAGTACAGAGACGGTCTCCGGCTGTGGGGGGAGAGGTCACTGCCACACTCGGCCTCCTGCATTTAAGCTGTTCAATCAGCTAAGTTCGTGCTGGGAAACCCAGCTACAAGACCAAGGGACACAGCTGAGGGACCACAGAAATCACCTCAGGAATTCTGATCTGGGGAGATCATCTGGTATCACCGCAGGAGAGTGGGGCTTTTCTTTTTCTATTTTAAATTCTCCTTCCAAAATCTGAAGCGATCCCCTTAGGGAGATGCACATCCACCATCTGCTGGAGATGGAGAATACTGGCAGGCTGGGCTCACTGGAGTATATATACTGTGACGTCAGCTTGCTCCGTCTCCATCTGCTGGCAGGGGAGTATAACCCACTGGCCTGGTGTCCATCTGTCTACATGCTAGGAAACCAACATTTTTCTGAATTCACAGTTGTATCAATACCCATTATTTAATAACCAATTTGCTGATCTTGCACAAATACAATGTCTAGTGATGCCCGTTCTGCAGTATGAACATTAAGTAGAGCAGTCAAATGATTGAATTGACTGAACTTCTTTTCCTGTTTTTGGAGGTTCTGGTACAATTGGGCATTGCAGACTATTTGACATTTTTATTGTTGGGAGTGTTTTAAATAGTTCTTTAGATCTTGTTGATCATGTAATTTTTTTTTAAACTAATTAAACTAGTGAACAAAAAATATATTTTTCCCCAAATATCCTGTGCTCATTTGATTCTTCATCAGATGTTCTTTTGGCAAGATTAAAAAATTTTCAACTTAGTATCTGAACTATTCACATAGCAGTGGTAATCCCACGTCCTTTGGATTAATAACCCAAGGAACAGTACAATCCGGTAGCAAGATCCCTGTTTCCCACTTGAGCGACCATCATTGTGGGCCTTAAAAAGTCAACAAAACATTACAAATGTTGATATGTTTTATTATCTCCGTATTAACTATCTATTCAATACCATTCTAATTTGTTTTAATCCATTTTACTACTGGGTTATAACAATTACAGGTTTATTTTGTTTTGTTGCCATTAGTGAAATGAAACAAGACTGAAACAAGTCCTACAATTGTTCGGAGTTGAGTCTTGCTGGATTACTTATTAATACAGCCAGTTGTTTATTTTAGGCCCAGGACACAAAGGCCTGCCTTGTTGGAGGGTATTATCTGGGAGTCTAAGGCAGCACCTTTCACCAGATGTACACAATAATAGCTCCTGCCGCTTTTCACTTGCAAATAACCACTAATCATTTTGTGATAGTAATTATGCTGCAGACGTTCTTCCAGCTGTGTTTTCAGTCACTGAGAAAGGAATTAAAGACTGGGGCCCATGTAATTATATCCCTTCCATTAACATAATTGTATCTTCCATTGAATTTACATTATAGTTCAATAAATTCTGCCATTATTCAAGCACCCTTCATACCCCACCCTATCATGAGTCACCCATCTTGTTGTTAATTTGTTTGACATCCTAATGTGAGGATTAATCTCCAAATATTTGCAAGTGCAAGCCTGATAGTTGGCTTAATTATAGCACCTTAAAATTCACATCCGGTTTTCTTTTTCCATAGCAACGGTAAGTACACGCCATGCTTTCCAAGCTCACAAACAGCATTATAACATTTTGAAAAGATATACGTTGAGGGCTTCCTCATCGTCCATGCCTGCAGCCACACGTTTGCGTCTTTCTTCAGTGCCATCTTTGGCAGCTGTAGTGCATCAATATTCTCTGTACTCAGCTTTTCTTCTTACTTGGCTCATGGTTCCAGATCTTGACTGTGTTTGCACCTATATCCTAATGATTCTTCCTCTTCTATAGGTCTCATGGTATTAATCATGGTGCCACAATACTTATCCAAGAAAGAAAAATACAAGGTCAGAGAAACTAAGAATATCTTATTAATGATCTAGCCTCAAAAAATGGGAACCACTATATTCTGTATACACCAAAAATGTTTGAAGACCTTCAAGCTCATTTTAATCATTTGGTGGTAAATATTCAATATTATTCACTTGTATTGTCACCTCTCTCTACTACCACCCAACCAAGATCTATGCTCTCTAATCATTCACCTTAATTCGTGAAAAGAATGTTCAAATTGTAAATATTTTTAAATTAGAGGTGTTGCACTTGTTTGTGGTCATATAAAATACAAATAATGCACGATTAAACATAAGCACTATTATGTAGCATTACAGGGCAGAAATAACTTAAGTAAAGCTAATACTTGCCAATGTTTATGAATAAGTGATGCTATCAAAGATGATCTGTTGGTATGTTGAAGCATACAGATGTTTCTAGAGATAATGTTAGAAGCCTTATCCTGAAGAAAATCTGATCAATGTTCTGTGATATGCTGTTTTTACTGCCATCTATAAATCTTAACCGTAAGACATTTAGCTTGCTGTTTGGGCATCTGGGTATCTGAGCAGTCTTCTAATTTGAAAAAAAGTGGCTCACTGTTAATCCTAATTTTAGCCTCTGATGATGACAGCTCTGAAATCTCAAACATGTATTATAATCTACTGGCTTTCTATAATAGTGGACTGGGTCTTGGTGATCCAGATGTCCAAAAATACCAGATGATCACAATGGTAATCTAATGAAAATCTCAAATTATTGAGCCATTGATGGAATCTCTTCAATTGTGACTCAGATGACCGCCAGATGAAAAAAACATCATCTTCATATCTCTTCCAAACTATTATATTGTAAAACCACTCTATTTCCTCAAATTAGGCCACATATAAGTTAGCTACATTTGGCGCTGATGATGAACCCATGGGCCATCTCATGAACCTAAAGAAAAAATCCTTTTTGAAACAAAAAATAATTTTTAGTTAATCCAACTTTGCATAAGGTATTTTAGGAACCTCTCCTAGTAGTTTATGTGTGGAGACAAAGTGGTCAATATTATTGGAAGATGGAAAAGACATACAAGCTTGGGTGGGTCAGGAAAAATGTGGTCAGTGTGATTCATGTTTTCAATCTATTACTGGATCTAGTTACCACCCAGGAAAAAGATCTGGGCGTCATTGTGGACAATACATTGAAGTTGTCGGCTCAGTATGCTGCAGAGGTCAAAAAAGCAAATGTAATGTTAGGAATTATTAGGAAGGGAATGGTGAATAAAATAAAGAATGTCAGAATACCTCTGCATTGCTCCATGGTGAGACCACAACTTCAGTACTATGTGCAGTTCTGGTTGCCACATTTCAAAAAAGATATAGGTGAACTGTAAAAGATATAGAGAAGGGCGGCCAAAATGATTAAGGGGATGGAACGGCTCCCCTATGAAGAAAGGCTATAGAGGATAGGGCTGTTCAGCTTGGAAAACAAGGTCTGAGGGGGGATATGACAGAGGTCTACAAAATCATGAGAGGACTAGAATGGATAAATGTGAATCGGTAATTTATTCTTTCAGATAATATAAAGACTAGGGGTGCACTCCATGAAGTTAGCAAGTATCACTTTAAAACAAATTGGAGAAAATTCTTTTTCACTCAACGCACAGTTAAGCTCTAGAATTCATTGCCAGAGGATGTGGTTAAGGCAGTTAGCATAGCTGAGTTCAAAAAAGGTTTGGATAAGTTCTTGGAGGAGAAGTCCATAAACTACTATTAATCAAATTGACTTAGGGAATAGCCACTGCTTATTACTGGCATTAGTAGCATGGGATTTATTTACTGTTTGGGTATTTGCCAGGTACTTGTATCATGGATTGGCCACTGTTGGAAACAGAATGCTGAGCTTTCTGTTTCTCTTCCCTTCCCAGAAAAGCCTTGCAACCAACATGCACATTCACGGCCTAACTTGCCATTGCTTTGCAAATAATAAATCAGATTTTATAGATTACAGTGGAGTGGTTGACAGCGGAGTGTAGCAGCATGCAGAGCTAGGAGTTGATAAAAATGTTGGTTTAAATCTCAGTTTATTGCTAGGGCTGAGCATTTGTCAAGACCAAACATGGTCAGAGCAAAGTGGTGTCACTCCCAGTTATAAAAATTATTTTGCACCAGACAAGCTGTCTTTTTTTTTTTTTATGTAACATATCCCACTGCCAGGAGTTATGGGATTTACCATGCCCAGTCCTATCTAACATGTACTATGTGACTAGGAGAATGCCATTTGCCCTCCGTCTACTGAAAAATAAATTATAAGCACCTTGGTAAAGGGCCTTAATAAACAGTTTTATTTTCTTAATATCGATCCACCACATCACACACTAACAATAATCTTTAACAGGGAGCCTGCACCCCCCCCCTCCCCCATGTCTTTACCAGCAAGAGAGGTTCATGCTGGAGGTCTACTAAAACCTGACAACTTATTGCAGACCTGGGATTCATTCTGCACAGAAGGGAAGAAAGGTTTCAGGGCCCTTAAGGTCGGACTTTCACTCACTCTCAAAGAATGGAGGAATAGCCGAGTGGTTAGAGCAGCAGCCTGAACACAAGAGAAGCCAGGATTCAGACACTACTGATGCTCCTTGTGACTTTGGGCAAGTCACTTCATCCTCAGGCACAAACATAGGGGGTCATTTACTAAAGGCTTTCTCCCATTTTGTGGCTGTGGGAAATATGCTTACTAACTTAAGGCCTTTAGATTGTAAATCCTCTGAGGCAGGGAAATACCTACAGTCCCTGATTGTAACTCACCAGTCAGGTACTGTAGGTATTTGAGCTACAAATGAAAAGCTGTGAGCCAAATCTAAACTAAAAACACAAACAAATTTAGACAGGATGTGGTGTTCCAATGAAAAACCCTACTTGATGATCAACTTCTTCAATGAAGACAATTTGACAAACTATACTTCTTAGTAATGACATTTCTATTAGCAATGCTGTTTTTGTAATTTTTCTCCTTTACTATTATGTCTGGTTTTCTAGCATCAAGCATTTAATTGGTCTGGGAATGAATAATTACACTATGATTTATGTGAGGAATGTATGTAAGATAGAGTGACATTAACCATAAATGTAAAGTAATAAGCTGGCAGTGGGGAGCTTGGTTGGTATCTCTGACTGCCTCTCACTATGACTCTAATCTCACTTAGATCGACTGCTTCACACATACTGCTTCTGGAAAACTCTAGGGGTTGCCTACATTCATGGAATGATCCATTGTAGAACCTCCCATCAAGGTTGCTCTGGCAAATGCTTCAGACCAACTACCTACATTCACCATCAATAGCAGTGGGTCATGAAAAAGTTTGACTTCCTATAGTATTTTGCACCACAAGTAAAATCTTAAGTTTGGACGAGTTCTTTTCAACATTCTTGTGAGCGACATAACGGAAGGGTTGTCTGGAAAGGTTTGTCTTTTTGCCATAGATACCAAAATCTGTAACGGTGGTCTGCCGGGAAGGAGTGGAAAACATGAGGAGGGATCTAGCGAAGCTCGAGGAATGGTCTAAGGTCTGGCAGCTAAGATTTAATGCTAAAAAATATACAGTAATGCATTTAGGATGTAAAAACCCAAAGGAAAGATATAGTATTGGAGGTGAAATTCTGGGGGTAATTGTATCTGATGATCTTAAGGTGGCCAAACACGTGACTAAAGTGACGGTAAAAGCCAGAAAGAAGCTTGGCTGAATAGGGAGAGGAATGGTCAGCAGAAAAAGGGAGGTGATATTGCTCCTGCATAGGTTTCCTGGTGAGACCTCATTTGGAATACCATGTATAATTCTGGGGACTTCACCTTCAAAAGGATATAAACAGAATGGAGTCGGTCCAGAGAGTGGCTTCTAAAATTGTCAGTTGTCTTCATTCTAAAGCATATGGGGACAGACTTAAAGATCTAAACGTGTATACCCTAGAGAAAAGGTGGGACGGGAAAGATATGATAAAGGTATTTATTATACCTCCAAGTATCAATGTCCAATGTAGGTCTCTTTCAACAGAAAAGAGGCTCTGGAATGGTGTCATGGAATGAGAATGAAAGGGGTAGCCTCTGGAGTAATCTAAGGAAATATTTCTTTAAAGAGGGTAGTGGGTGCATGAACAGCTTCCCAATGGAGACAAGGGCAGTATTCAAGAAAGCGTGTAATAAACACAGGGGATCTCTGAGGGAGTGGTAGAGATTGTAAAGCTCAGCAGTTGGAGTGGACAGGCACACTAGATAGGCTGTATGACCTTTTTTTGCTGTCACATTTCTCAGTTTCAAATTTAGCCAGTCCAGGAGGGAGAAGGGAATTTTTAACCCAGTAGATTGATCCAGCTAACTCCCAAGGTTAGCTGGTAAACCTTTCGAAAATCTCATCCATAGTATTTATGGCTGACCCTAATTGTAAATGAGCATTGTAACGTGCCTTCTATTTACATTTTCTCATGTTAAAAAGAACTAAGCTGATTGGTTCATGTGTGTTGAACCAGTTATTGAACCTTTAATGGCCTGAACCAGAAACAAGCTGGAACAACTTCAGTTACAGCTGAACTGCACCAAAAGGTTTAATAAAAGCAATTGTGAACAATGCTTTCTATAAATAAAACTGGTTCAGTGTGTTAAACTTTTTTCCTGTTGCTGATTTTTGCACTGTAGTGCAGTTTCTAGTTCTTTCTTGTCCAGACTATTGTACTTCTCTTTAAGTGTGCTTTCTTTCCAGCCATTAGCTCCCAAAGGGAGTCTAAAGTCACAATTGCAGGTTTTTCAATCCGATAAGCGATCTGGCTCACCCCCTCGGCTCTAGAAGTCGAATCCATCCTCTCGGCTGCCACCATCTTACTTCCTCCTTCTCCGGCAGCTCCATTCAGCCTTATAGGGGTTGATGTCGTTGCTACCCCGGAGCCAGCTCCCTCTGTCTGGTCCACTCCAAGCGAATGGCTGGAATGGATATAAAGCTGCAGGAGCAATCTCACAAGTTACTTGGGGTTTTGGCCAAATTGGATGTTGTAGCCCATGATCACCAGCATATATTACAGGAACAAGGAATTGTTATCCAGAGAATTGAATCGGAGGTAAAAGATTTAAAAGAAGTCTCAGCTGCTTTCTCTAGAGAAAGGCTAGCTACATTGCGTAAAATGGATTTTCTTAAAAACTCTATAAGACATTTGAACCTTCGTATTCTAAATTTTCCGACGATTAAAGATGAACAGTGCCTGGGAACGATAAAGAAATATCTGGGAGAATTTTTGGAAATTCCCCAGGAAAACATTCCTGTGATAAAGAAGATATTACACCTGTCTCAGAGGCAAAGTACACCTAGAATTAGTGTTTTGGATAATATGGATAACTTGACGCTGTACTTAGAAGCATCAGAAGTAGAGGTTACTGGAAGAGAGACTCTTTTAGTAACTTTGTTGGCAGAAGAAGATATAACTTTAATAATGCATAAATACTACAAGAAGTTAAGGGTACCTTTCTGTGGAGACTTGGTTAGGATATTCCCTGACCTGACCTGGCCAAGGCTACCCAAGTGAGGCGGAAAGCTTTTCTTCAGATGAAGCCCGAAGTTTTAGCTATGGGCGCTAGTTTTATTGTGAAATACCCATGTAAGTGTGTTATTGGTTGGCGTGGGTCTACTTATATTTTCTTCGATATACCACAGTTGAGAGAATTCTTGAGCTCTAAATATCCAACAACAGTTGTAACATCTAATGAGGGTTAACAATTATGAATATACTCTCGGTTGACCATTGTTTAAGTTTAAATTGTTTATAGATTTGACTCCTCTGTATTTCCTTACGCCCCCACAATATTTCTTCTATAATGTGAAAGTGCATACAATGGAGCAAGAATGAGAAATTTGTCTGAATTGAAAATGTCTATACATTTATTTCCTTTTTCTTTATGTCTTTAATAGCTCATTGAAAATGCACTTAAATTTCTTCATGACAAAGAATTTTTTTTTTTTATTGTAAATTTGGAAATTCAATAAAGATTGAATTTAAAAAAAAAAGTGTGCTTTCTTTCCTCACTTTTGCAAGTTTTATAGTTGGTTCAGCTTGATTGATAACCGGAGTGTCATATTATTATCACATAATCCCAAATTTGCAGGTTTATTATTGGCTTCCTGTTTCTTGATTTATTTTAAGATTATTACTTTGATCTTTAAAGCTCTCTGTTGTCATGTTCCAGGTCATTTACATTTGGTACTATTTGCACTCCTTCACATACTTTGAGGTCTATGGGAACATTTGTTGTAACTGTTCCTTCTTTTAAGATCTTGTGATTAGCAAAGAAGAGAATTAGATCTTTTGCTGTAGCTGCACTGGATTTGCGAATTTACAGATGTTATTTGTGCTTTTGTAAAAAAATAAAATTTTTGTTTTATAAATAGGCAATTTCTGATTGTTAGCCAAGATTTGTTGGTTTTTCCAGTAGGGTTTATTTTTTATGATGTATCTTTATTGACCGTATTGTATTCTTAATGATTTGATTTTATTATGAATTATGTTGTACTCTGCCAAGAACTTGCCCATGGATTGGTGGAATATAAATATTTTTATATAAACGATTAAAAGTTTGACTCCCTGCTTTGCACAATTTTAAAATGGGGCGTTATCCAAACTATAATAATTGTTCTTATGTTACTTTCCTCGCAAGTAGTTTGCAAAGCCCCAATAATTACTAGAGGCATGTTATTACTCATTTTTAGTGAAGCTACTTAACATCTAGCACACCTACAAATGTAGGTAGCCAGTCCCATTGCTTCGTTTTTTCATTCCTAACCAAACTAATTGTACAGCAGCTGAAATAAATGACAAGTAGTATGAAATCCTCACAATGACAAATCATTGTCATAAGCACTCAAAATGTAGAAATTAATGAAATACAGTTTGCTCTTCTGAAACATTCTCTTCTCTGATAGTTATTCTCTCCCCATAATTTCTAACCCACACCAGTAGAGTACATTAGTATGTCCTGAAGGTATAGACAGTTTGGCCCTGTTCCTTGTAATTCTTCAGGATTAATAGACGTGCCCAGTGTGGCTCTACGTTGGCTAACAACGGAAACAAATTCAGTAGGGACCCACACTGGCCAAAAAAGTAAAGAGATGTAAATAAATAGCAACCTGAAAGGAGTGGAGCCCAATAATTACATTTTTAGAGGACCTTAATGCTAAGTAGGATTGGTATTACAGGGTATTTTGAAACCTATGTAGACATTTATGTTGAGACAAAATCTTAGTCAAAAAAGTTTAAATATGTGATTGGTCCATGTATGCTATGACATAGTAGAGCTATTTACTGTTATGAACTGTTTTTCCTTTTATGGCTCCAAGTTAAGTAATTGGGCCAAAGTATTAATCAAGTTGATGGATGTAAGTTGAAGTGTAAGCTCAATAAAAAGTAAGTTTAAAAAAAAAAAGAAGAAAACAGGGCAGACTGGTGTGGTACAGATAAATAGTTTATAGAGACATGAGGAGCAAGAGAAGAATGAATGAAGGAGTGGATTCAGAGGAAGTTGGGCAAGATGATGAAAAAGATGGAGGGTAACTTGGGAAGAGACTGACAGGGAGCTAAGCACTGAGATAGAAGGGAGCAGGACACACACATGGTGATGGTGAGTGGCTGAGCACAGGATGAGCAATGAAGAGGTAGCTGGAGTCCTGGAAAGTGCCAGAGACAGAGCGAGTTAAAAAAGTGGATGCAGGTGCCCGGTGATAGTGTATCATTCAGCTAGGGAGTTGAAAAGTGATAGCAATAGCTGCTGCAGAAGCAGTGCATTCCATTAATTTTTACTAGTGTTTATATAATGTAAAATAATGTAAGGAACATTGTGAGTTTGATTTCAAGTACTGTAATCAGAGTCTCTAATCCCTTATGAGTGCTTGACTCCTCAAATTTAAATATACGGAGTATGTCCACATTTTGTTTATTTTCTAAACACATAGATATTCAAAGCTGGCTGTGCAAGTAACTTAGCTGGATTAGAACTAATCCAGCTAAGTTACGATGTATATTCAGCGGCATGGCAAAGCCATTGAATATACGCATACTGTATTATGTGAGCACGTTGCCAGTTAAGTCTACCTGGCTAAGTTTAGACCCGCTCTATGGGGCATCTAAACTTACACACACAACTCGCTTCGCTCCGTACATGCCTTCATTTTGTGCATGTAAGTTTTAGCCATATAAAGGACTTATATGGGTAAGCGGCGGCCGCTGAAGGTAGGTGCATATTCAGCGGCCACTACTTAGCCACGTATCCGGCTAAATAGTGCTGAACATGCTTTGAATATCAGGCCTGTAATGACCAACCCTACAAATCAAATGTGTATTGGCTTATAATAAGAACAGTTCTCACTGCACAGGGTGTTTTCAGTTAGCTAGCACCATCTTTGGGTTCAGCTCTTCTAGACAGGGCATTGACTGCCCGTAAATGCACCATCTCTCAGGGATTATTACTGTAACAAGCACCAATGTGCATCACAGAATGTTGACAATTCTCATCGATCAACCAAAAGCAAGATTGCATTAATAAAAACTTCAGAGACAAGGTATGTATTGCCAAAACAAGACGCATCTGGGCTGGCAGACCAGCACCTGCTCACGCTTCAGGTTTCCTCTCTGAAGTAAAGCCTTCTGCTATTAGCCGCTGATGTCATCAGCACCAAATGGTAACTAATCATCATAACATTGCAACAAGAAATGAAATCTGAAAACACACTTAAGAAGTCCCGTTTCATTAAGAACCTTTGCCATAGAGAGACACTGGAGGATCTGTTGCAGAACAGCTTTTGTACCCTTCTCCCTAATAGGCTGGGAATACCAAATGCACTACTGAATCAGTGCAGATGAATTCACAAGCTCCAAAGATCTACTGTAAGGGCACGGACGAAACAGAAAAGGCTTTGCCTTATATTAGTATGCCAAACTTATTACTTCACACTGTTAATAGATTTTCCTTACAGCAGAATGATAATTTCGGTTCATCACTGGTTTTATTGGCAACGTGGAGAAGTTGTAGCACAATTGGTTATAAATACACGCCATTATAAAAGAGATATAAAAAAGCTGACATTTAAGCATTTATTCAATGCAAGACATTTAAGTAACAAAATGTTAACTGGAAAATTTTACAAAAATAGGAATTTTTACTATTACAAAAATCTAATATTTTCCCCTCTTGTACTGAAAAATATAGCAATACACAAAATCATTATTCACTCCCTTTGTCAATATTTACAGGCAAAAAAATATTACTTTTTACATTTAAATTACAAACAGAAGAAAATATGTAAGTCTCTAGAAATCTGTGATTTTGTTTCATGCTCTCTTTATTTTGGGCACACTGCTTTCTTTGGTTTTATGGGGCAGTCCAAACAGGGAACCATGCACTTGTTTATTTTTCCTCATTAGAAAAGCAATGTCCCTGGATGGTGGTGGCGCCTGAATAGGTTTCCATGGAACTGGGTTAAAGAAGCTTGGAGAAGGATAGCTGTTCCCATCATAATACCCTGAAAATAAAGGAGACAACGCAATAATACATTAATTCCATTTAAAAATGAAAGACAGAAACAGAGAAACTGACAGAAAGGAACCATTTGGTCCATCCATGTGTGACCCTAGTCTTACTTCATCAGCTATCAGCCTTATCTCATGCTTGCTTGAATTCAGTCTCTGGCTTGGCTCCAGTCACCTTCATTGGAGTCTGTTCCAGGAGTCCATCACCATCTCAGTGAAAAAAAAGAGTTTTCTCGCATTCCTCCTTTTACCTTCACATTCATTCTATGGAAAATGCTACCTTCTGGATATTTGGTTATACCATATCTCCCCTTTCCTCAGCCTCTCCATGTATGGCTTACAATGCAGGCCATGTGCCATTTTGGCGGCCCTTTTCTGAACTACCTCAATGGAGATGTACAGATGGAACATCATTTGGTGAATAAAATCAAACTTCCCATCAATGGAGAACACTCCAGAGCCCTATATGATGAGCTACAGCACAGCTTCCTTTCTTTGTATGAATAAGATGATTTACAATAATCGTAACAATTAGTTGGAGAGATTTACTAGGAGTGGAGTAGCCGCCTAGCAGTTTAGAGCAGCGGGCTGAGAACCAGGGAAAACAAGGATTACTCCTTGGGAAGCTCACTTCACCCACCATTACTTCAGTTACAAACTTACTGCCTGATTTACTAAGCTTTTTCTCCCATTCTGTGTCTATAGGAAAATACCTTGATGAATCAGGCCTTAAGCTGCGTTAGGGTTTTACCACACTGTAAATGTCTTAATACAGAAATAATGCATGGCATTTAAAATACTGTGCATTATCTTCCCCCAATAATAAAATGAACTGATTTGCATGGAAATGAAATGTAAAGCAAATCAAATGTGGCTTGTGTAAAAATTTGCAAGATGTGTTATTTGATTGAAAGTTAGCTATATCTCAAAGGAGGGAGTGCTGTGCTACAAACACCAATTTCAATTTTTTAGGGTACTGGTTATCCTAGAACCGGCCCTGGTTCTTACTCTACTGGTATATTAAGGAATTAATATTTAATTTAATAATATTAAGGAATATAATTTAATAATATTAATATTAATTAATTTAATAATATTAAGGAAAATAATATTTAATATTAAGGAATTAATAATTACTCTACTGGTATATTAAGGAATTAATTAATTATACTGTTAACTTATGCTTGTTATTGTTACGTTAATCTTTCCTTCCACGCTGCTCCTTGTTATCCCCTTCCCAGTTCACTCTTCCTGTTATCATGTAATTTCAATCCCTCTGTTCAAATGTAAACCGGTATGATGTCCCCTCTAATACCGGTATATAAAAGGTTCTAAATAAAATAAAAAAAATAAAATAAAGTAGCATGGTTGCTGTGTTTTAGTCCATTTGAATGCCCAGAAATAAAAATTAACAGAAACAAAAAATAAGGTGATACATTTACATTGGACTAACCCAAGGGAAGGCAACTCCTGTTCTTGAGCGCTACAAACAAGTCTGGTTTTCAGGGTATCCACAATGAATATGCATGAGATAGACTAGAGTTGTCTACCACCGGACTAACCTAATACATTTCTTGATTCACTTTCTGCAGCTACTACTCTGTTCTGACCACAGGATGGGAGTAGTAGCTCCAGAAAGCTAGCAAAAAATAAGAGAGTTAGTCCAATGTAAAGATATCACCTTACTTTTCTACAAATTGATAAAGGAAGTCAAGTGAGTACCCATTGTATGGAATATGTAATTCATGTCCTGAAAGCGTGCGTACAGCATACATTACAGCAATAAAAGTGACAATAATTGAATTAAAAAAAAAACAAACAACTAGTTATTTGGCTCCAATCGCATTTCCTATAAAGAGAGAGACCACTGTAGCGTGTGTACAAAGAGACAGACTGGCACTGGGATTCTACTTTAGTTATTGTATTTAAGATAAGTTATGTACTGCATGCTTTCAGTTAATACACTTTTTCACATGCTCATTGTGTAATTACTCCATTCCAATGCTAGATAACATCTAAAAATGCATTACAATGAAAAGCTGAATGAGGTGCAATTAAATGGCGATCCTTTTCGGGTAGGACACACCCTAGTCTTGTCGGTGTCTGCTCTTTTACACAGTGATCCATGCAGCTCCACTTATACCCCAGGAACATTTTCAGGGCTAGAAAGGTTTCTGAATGTAGACAGTCTGGCCCATAAATACACGGTATGTCACCTGGCATTAACGATTAAGCTTGCGTGTCCTGCTTGCAGTTTATATTTGTCTTCAGTCAGTTACGATCTGACAAAAACTTCAATAGAATTCACTAGCAGCAGCTAATTATTAATAACTACTCACAGCACGCAGTTAGTGAGCGTATTACCACCCAGACAGTTGTCTAACACTATCCCCATTTTTTTTAGCCATGCCTTTCTTACAAATACTGCCCTTTTTTTAATTTTTTTAAGTGCAAGTCTTTCTGTGGTTTCTCACAGACCTCTCTAATAGCTAGCAGAAGGCATGTGTTAGCCTTATAATGACAATCAGTTTGGACTATGCTGACATTATAACAAACACCTCACATGACTGGTCAAAACAACGTCTGGAATATATTAGACTGTGCACAGAACAGAGGAAGCACATTTTTCCAGATAAATAACTCAGACAAGTAATGGCAACTGTCAGCGAGTTCGGCGCTTCTCAATGCAAAGCATGGGAAGTATTCTACGCCTCGCCCCTTCTAACTGGGCCAAAACGTAACTGGTTTTAGGTCTGGATGGAAGCTGTCCAGCATTTGGATTCGAAGGAATAACACTGATAGAGGAATACTATACTCCCATCCAAACTGGTTAAAAACAAAATATAGGCCAGAGCCACTTTTGCTCCTGAAGCTACAACATATTGCTGAAAAGACATCTCACATCACTCCCCATCTTACCAGAATGAGAGTTAATTGTTAACACGCCCCTCCAAGGCCAGACCACTCTGGGCATAAGTGAAGGATATGCAGACTGCTATACAATTAGACAGAGCAATCACAGGCTTATTGAGCCAAAAATAAACAAAAGGCTGGGTGGACTTTCTAAGGTCTTTAGTCTGCTACAGAGAGAAGGCAACTGCTCTTTGCAATGTACAGTGTGCAAAGCTTTTTCACCTTTATTGGAATGTGACCTTTGGAAAAATGTTGGAAGGGCAATTGACCGATTAAGGTGGAAATCCATCACAAACCAAAAGAAATTTAGGATACATACATGGTATTACCATGTATGAGTTACTGGAGCCTAGAGCTCACTGACTCTACAAGTTCCTGGCTTTCTCTACAAGAGTATCAGCTTAGTGCTTAAAGCAGCAGGCTGAGAACCAGGGAAGCTTGGGTTCAAATCCCGCTGATGCTACTTGTCACCACCTTGGGCAAGTCACTACGTCCACCATTGCCTCAGATACAAACATAGAAGATAATTTTCAAGACTTTATGCACGTAAATGGGCTTTTGAAAATTGCTCCTCTGACCCTAACTCCTTTGAAAATTCACTCCTTAGATTGTAAGCCCTCTGGGGACAGGGAAAAAAAACCTGCAGTACCTGACTGTAATTTGCCTTCAGCTAGCAATGAAAAAGGTGTCAGCTAAATCAAAAATTAAAGAAAAGAAAATAAACAGCTAATGCCTCAAAAAGATCATGTTCTTTACCCTGCAAGAGGCCAGAGGCTACCAAGACATCATGGGTAACTTTATGGGAGGCTTCAAATGAAGCGAACTCTGCATAAATCTTATTACTAAGATTGTTCAGATATAATCCTTACTTCTACCTGGTGCTGAAGGAAAGGTTAGTGTAACTATCAACAGTCAGGAGGACTGCTGGACCCGAGGCAGCATGGATTCACCAGGGGAAGGTCCTGGCAGACAAATCTGACTGACTTTTTTTTGATTGGGTGACTAAAGAATTAGATCGAGGAAGAGCACTTGATGTGATCTACTTGGATTTTAGCAAGGATGTTGATACGGTCCCACATAGGAGGCTTGTGAATAAAATGAGAAGCTTAGGAGTAAGCGCCAAGGTGGTGGCATGGATTACAAGCTGGTTGACAGACAGAAGACAGCGTGTAATGGTAAATGGAACCTTCTCTGAAGAAAGAACTGTATTAAGTGGAGTGCCGCAAGGATCAGTGTTGGTGCCAGTCCTGTTCAATGTCTTTGTGAGCGACATTGCGGAAGGGATAGAAGGTAAGGTTTGTCTTTTTTGTGGATGATACTAACATCTGCAACAAAGTGGACACACCGGAAGGAGTAGAGAGAATGAGACGTGATTTAAGGAAGCTTGAACGATGGTTGAAGATATGGCAGCTGGGATTCAATGCCAAGAAGTGCAGAGTTATGCATTTGGTGTGGTAACCCGAAAGAGCTGTATGTGATGGGGGGTGAAGGGCTGCTGTGCATGAAGCAAGACAGGAAACTTAGGTTGATAGTGTCTAGCGATTTGAAGACAGCGAAGCAATGAGACATGGCGATAGCTAAAGCCAGAAGAATGCTGGGCTGCATAGAGGAATATCCAATAAGAATAAAATGATAGTCCCCCTTGGTGAAGCCTCACCTGGAGTATTGTGTTCAGTTCTGGAGACCGTATCTCAAAAGGGACAGAGAGGTTGGAGGCCATCCAGAGAAGGGTGACAAAAATGGTGGTAGTAGTGGTGGGGGGCTCCATAAAATGATTTATGAGGAGAGGCTGAACGACCTAAATATGAATACCGTGGAGGAGAGGAGGTGCAGGGGAGATACGATACAGACCTTCAGATACCTGAAAGGTTTTAATGATGCCCAATTGACAAACCTTTTCCGATGGAAAGAAATCAGTAGAACTAGGGGTCACATAATGAAACTCCAGGGAGGAAGACTCAGAACCAACGTCAGGAAATATTTCTTCACGGAGAGGGTGGTGGATGCCTGGAATGCCCTTCCAGAGGAGGTGAAGACAAAAACGGTGAAAGAATTCAAAGGGGCATGGGATAAACACTGTGGATCCTTAAAGGCTAGAAGATGGAAACGAGGAAAAGAGCGCATGGGGGTAACTTCTTGGTGTGTCGGTTACTACTCTTAACCATCAAGCCTTCATACTGTTGATACAACTCATTATTGCTTTCTGCTTTAACGGCAGTTTAAAGAGGAAAAGGAGAATTAATTTCACACAGCAACCAACAATGACATGAATTTTACAGTTTGGGAAAATGAATAAGCATGGGGGTAACTTGCTCATGCGGCCATTTCTATACTTAACCATTAAGCCTTATACTTGGTGTTGTATCAAAAGCATCACAGGATGAGTGGACCAGATGCATGTTACATTCCAACCTTCATCCAACAGTGATCAAAATTCACTTTGGTCCTCTGAAGACAGAAACACAGTGAATTTATGTTCCATTTCCAAGATGACGTGGAAATATTTGATCATAAAGATCCAATAGGATGCTATTCAGATCTGAAGCATAGCATTCTGATGATCCAAGGTCTGCCATTCACTCTTTGGGGGTACTGAGGCAAGTGTCAGACTTCCTGGCCTTTTTGGCAGATTCAACCACCACAGACTAGTGTGGCAACTGGACTTGGTTGAACTGCTCAGCTGCCTGGATACAGCATTTCTTGTCCGCCATCTTTCCAACTGGGAGTACAAAGTGTGGGGTTTACACAACTTCCTGCATACTCCTGATAAGAGTGGGTGGGTAGCATTATCACCAGTTCCTCAGGGGCATCCAGAAATGTAAGCCCACCAAACAAGGGTATTATAGACTCTCCTTCGACCTTCAACTCAATACCTTAGTTATTACTTGCACATCATATGAAAAAGAAAGGTGAAGACCTATTCAGTAACTTTGGAGGAAAAGGTCCCAAGAGGAAGAGTATTCCTTTTCAGAATCAAACATTTCCATCCTGTAAGGAAAACCTTGACTGCTCAGATTAACTCTCAAAAACAGAAGGTGACAATGGAGCTAGTGCCAACCCATGAAATGATGGCTTTTTGGCACAGAAGGTCATGGAGCTGGTCAGCACAGAAGCTTTCCACTCCAAATCTGCTTTTGGCTTGCCTTGGTGTGCTCAATGCAGAACCAGACTCTTGGTATTGACATCCCAGTGTCAGTGCTGAGATATTTGGTGCCAATAGTTAAGCAAAATTAGGAAGGTCACTCAGTGCTCTGCATGGGATGAGCTATCAATGCTTGCTGCTCAGCAGCTTACCTCCTCAACAAGTGCTCTCAAAGAGGAGATGGGCCTCAACAGATAGACTTTTTCGGAATCTTGAGGAACACCGAAAGCTTGAAGTTGAACATCTGGAGACTGATGTGGCATGTATCCTGAACATGATGTAGAGATAGTCTCCAGGTGCAGCCACTTTGGGGGTTGACTAGCAGCTCCAAAATGCCACTGCTGTTAGAGCCATACAAAGGGGATTGGTGCCGATACTCCAGCTCCTTTGATTAATCTTCATTGCTGTGGTCCCTTGGTTCTGTGCTTGGGCACTTACAACATAATGTTCTGCATGAGCTGGGGGAGTGAGAGCTCTCATATTTCTGGGACCTGTTTTGTTAATGCCGCCTTTTGCACTTCCTTGCCACCAGCAGACATACAATTCCATATTCATTTTGCTTCATCTTCAGTATCAATTCAGTGGACCAGTTCTTCATTTCTTTAAAATAAAATAGTCTCATCTTGCAAATCTTGATTGCCTATGGTGACATCCTTGAGCAGCTGTTATCAAAGGGTCAAATCATGACCATCCCCAAACTTTTATGACATGTCTGGTGATGGTCCATGATGGACAATTTCAACCTGTACTTGGGAGAAAATCTGAAGCCGCTGACCTTCTCAGACATATTTCAGAAAATATGAAGCAAAACTCAAAAACAATCAGATAAAAAAAACAAAAAAAAACCCCATGACCATAAGACCTGACAGGAGTCATGCCTAAAATGGACTTGCTAATAGACCGAGAAAAAAAACCCAAACTTAGGAAATAATGAAAAATTATCTGACGCATACCTGAAATAAAAATTTGAAAAATAAATAAGAGATACAGTTAGCAGGGAAACACTGCCCTTTTGGGAAAAGAAAACATCTGTACCACCATGCAGAAAAAAAAGAGAAAGCCTGAGGCATGCTGCAGACATATGGGAATTATTGTGCATGCCCAGAGGCATTTCTAACAATTTTTTGAGAAGTTCTGGAAAAAGATCCAATTGGCACTGAGCGATGATGATGTCACCCCTCTGTGTGACTGGTGATTCACATTATCTTCAGAAAAAAAACTGGAACATCATGAAGGCTACCTATGATCAATACAGTACTGTACACCTGCCTTAATAAGTTCTACTATGTGCATAGTCCATCACTATTTAGGACATCCTTTTATGATTAAAGATGGAGTTTTTTCAATGTGATGTTTCTAAAGTTCATACAAAATAAGTATACATTTTCCCCCTAAAGGAAAGCAGTTTTTGTCTACAGCTGTTCTGCATACTATGAGCTGATTGTTTGGGACACCATTCACAACTATATATGATCCAAACGCTAACACACTTGAATGCCAATACTCTGGTGTCACTGGTTGAAATGGTAACCAACACACTTCTAATTTTTTTCCCTAGTTCAACTGTGTGTGCAGTTTTTGTATGGACTTGCATTTCTTCCAGGTTACGTATGTCACCTTCTATCCAAAATACTGTGTTTGCAACATTGAGAACTTATTTTAAAAGTTCTTTAGCTTTGTTTTAGGTCACGTTTATTATTTTTAATCATTTCTCTTCAAAGTTAGCCTTGTTGTATACAGTATGTTTAGCTGATTTGTTTTTTTCTTTCTGCTTTTCAATATTTGTTTATGGTTCCAATTTAGGTCTCTGTTTTTTCTCTCTTTTATCACATACTTTCTAGCCTCCTGCAGTTTGCTGGACCTTCTTCAGCATTCCTTCCCTCTCACTCATGCATCTCTGCTCCTCTCTTCACCCAAGCTTCCCACTCAGCCCTCTACCCCAGGGCCACAACACTGCAAATGTAATAGCAGTGAAATGTTCAGGTGCAACATCACTGTTGTAGCTGGGGGCCTGGAGAGACACAAAGCTTATGGGGAATACACCTGGATGGTCACCCAAACAGGCAGAATAAAGCACTAGAGAGAAATCCCCTCATGGATAATACAGGGAATTTGAGAGTGAGATTGTACCGTTGGCTAAGGAGTGAAGCTCATTCCTTCCACACTATATGCAAAGCAAACCCATTGACAGACATTCAATTTTAAGGGTAAAGGAACAGTTATTTTCTCTCAAACACAAACTTCAACTATCTCAGTAACAGTTCAGGATAAACATGAGCTATCTTGAATTGTAAGTAGCTCAGAGGATGAGAGCTGTTACTGTTAATGCTAACACAATGGCTTAAAGTAAAACTCTGACCCTCAGGAGTGTGATAGCATCTGGAGACCATAGACTATAAAGATAAAATGCACAACCTGTTAACTTCCCATTAGTATAGGAAAAGCTGTTTAGAATAGGACGGGGTTTGGTTCTGGAACTTTGTAACCACTCTTCAAATATTTTCTTGGATTTCTCTTTTTTCTCTTGTAGTTCTGCTAATTGTTTCTCCTCTTCTTCCTAAACATTTAAAAGGAATATAGTCTCAGATGTAGGGGAAAGAATTCAGCATTAAACACTATTAAGACATCAACATATCCAATTTTTTTTTATTTTGGGAGGGAATAGGAGGTAGAGGTGGGGACTGGAAATGTTCAAACACTCCACTCTGACATCTACTCTCTCTCTAAAAAAAAAAAAAAAAAAGAGTCCATATTCATTACGAACTTGATTTACCTAAAATCTCTTTTGTCTCTTTAGGGTGTATAATGGGAAAAACTCAAATAGTGACTGATGTAACAGCAAATACTCGAGAGATTTTTCATGGCCTGAAAGATAGAGTACACAGGACAAGGATTCATCCCAGATCCTCTCTTAACACCATCCATGGAGCTTCCTACAAATAATGATCAACAATTGCATGTTGTACATTTTACATGCATGGAAACCCTTTTTCAGATCTGCTCAAACACAGGGCATACATCCACATAACATTGCATCCCCAGGACTTTAGCTTATCACAGGTCACATACAGTATTGTCACAATGCAAAGTAATATTTGAAAGTGTGACATCCACAGTAACACTAATAGCACTAAAACAATCTTTTTTTCTGCATATACCACTTGCACCTTTATCATACTGTACACAACACCTACCATACTACAGTATCTATGTATTATGCTAGAAGTCCTTGTATATGTGCAGTCACGAATGTGCTGAGACAGATGTGGAAGTGAATTAAATTATTTTTGTAATGTTGCAAGGGAAGTGTTTCTGGATCTATTTGCTGGCTTTGAAGATCACTCCCACTGGTCTATCAGGGCAGTTCTGATTACGTGAAACCCACTTTTATTTTGTGGACCACACTGAAGGCGTTCTGCTACTGACTTTGATAATGTGGTTATGGTGTTTTGCACGTTCTACAACATTTGACCAATGTTGTCTGCCTTGTTCAGAGGACAAGGTGGTGAAGGCAAAGGAGTGTGATCCTAAAAAGGCATAAAGACATAGTTTACATACTAACCAATGATACAAAGTACCAGCAGACAGGCATAGTGTTGGGTAGAATGGATTTGTTGATCTTAGCTAGCTGATTTGAGAGCGAGATGGAACATTTGTTGTAGATATGCAGTTTCTGGTCTTTGACCGTTTGTTGTGGAGGATTGCCTGTCTTATGTGAGACAAATTGCCATCCTCCCCATGCATCCTAGGCGGGGTGGTATGAAGAATAAGGCTTTAGAGCAGTGGTTCCCAACCCTGTCCTGGGGACCTTCCCAGCCAGTCGGGTTTTCAGGATATCCACAATGACTATGCATGAGAGAAAATTTGCATGCACTGCCTCCATAACATGCAAATTTCAGCTCATGCATAGTCATTGTGGATATCCTGAAAACCTGACTGGCTGGGGGGGTCCCCGGGACAGGGTTGGGAACCACTGCTGTAGAGTTGCTTAAGAAAGGTTTCTTCTCCCTTGGTTTGCATTATGGCTGCTAAGGCAGTAAAGGCAAAGGAAACGAGACATTTTTATTTTTTTACATTTCTGCATAAATATAAACCTTTTGTAACTCTCATACAGCACACTAACTTCCATCTACTTATTCCTTTAATCCACCAGGTATAAGAATTCATTTTTTTCCTTTTTTTCCATTGATAACTGCAGTGTGGGCAGGTGATTGTGATTTTTTTTCCTTTGAGCCATCGGCTGATACTCGTAGGCGTCCGATGCCAAATAATACAGGAGAATGACTCCACATATCAAATCATGAATGAATGTCAAGTACACTGTAATGATGATGATAATGTAATGCAGGAGTCAGAGCAAGGGCTGGTCTAGAACCCTGAATATTGAGGGGGGGGTTATTTGTCAAAAGCAATAAAAACATTTCTAGCAGAAAGGGATCTAATTTGAGAGAATGAGCCATACTTGCTTCTGACTGATCACTGCAGTGCTATTTATACAACGAAGCAGAAATATGCTAACATGATGCTTGTCCATCAGAGTGATTTTCAAACAGAAGAATGCCTGGTTTTCATCAATGCACAACGATTCATAACAAGAAAAATGATCTGCCAGCATTTCTTGTGAAAGATACTGATGTCACAAAATCAGATGTATCATTTGATGTGTTACAGATGCAGCTAAAAATGTAAACAATTAAAACTATTTTAAAAAGGTGCAAATTACAGAAATGTCCTCCTGTCTCAAGAGTTGGCAGCTAGCCAGCATTTTACCAGAGTACTGCTAACTTCAAACTATCCAGGCTTTGGTTTCATAAACACACTGTATACACAATTCATATATAATTCCATGGTTGTGAGAATGGATGATAAATTTAAGCCACTTTGAAATGAAGATTTTCTGTTGGGAGTGGCTGTCCAATAGAGGGAGAGCAATTTTGAAACACCTATGGAGTTTCCCTTTGAAAATCCACTTTGAATATTGCCCCCACAACCTGAACATTGGATAACAGGATTTTGAGTAAAGTGCACAAACAACTTTTTGAGTTGAAAATAACTGCACTTTCTAAGATTTCATGTGAGTTTGACTTAAATTTAATTGTAATGCATTTTAAGGTCATTTTTGAAAAATGGTGGAAAGCAGAGTTGCTTACCTTTAACAGGTGTTCTCTGAGGGCAGCAGGATATTAGTCCTCACACATGGGTGACATCATCAGATGAAGCCCCGACACGGAAAACTTATGTCAAAGTTTCTAGAACTTTGACTTGGCATACTGAGCATGCCCAGCATGCCCTATACCACACATCCACGTGGGGTCCCTCTCCAGTCCTATAACACAGAATTAGACATATAAGAAAAATAATAGAAACCCAACTCCGCAAGGTGGCAGGTGGGTTTCGTGAGGACTAACATCCTGTTCTCCTCTGAGAACACCTGTTACAAGTAAGCAGCTCTGCTTTCTCTGAGGACAAGCAGGATTTTAGCCCTCATACATGGGTGAATCCCTAGCTATAGGCTGCTCCCTAACATAAAACGGGGCCAACAGACACCCAAACTAGGTGCCAATGGGCATAACAATGGTGGTGTTGGTAACAGAAGGGGAGACAGCCTGAACCCAACAACGAGCCCTAGGCGGGTTCTACATCTCAAACAGATTCAGAAGAACAGACTGGCCAAACTTATTGTCACGTCGGCCATCCCTATCCAAGCAATGAGATGTGAACGTGTGGCGAGAACTCCATGTTGCAGCCTTGCAGATCTCCTCCACAGGGACTGCTCGCAAGTGGCCCACCAAAGCTACCATGGCTCTGACAGAATGAGCCTTGACATGACCTCCAAGATGCAGTCCCGCTGGGCATAACAGAAGGAGATGCAATCAGCTGACCAATTGGATAGTATCTGTTTGGCAATGCCCAACCTATTCCTATGAAAAAGAAACAAAAACTTGGGTGGACTGTCTATGGGCTTCTATCCACTCTAGTTAGAAGGCTAAGGTTCGCTTGTAGTCCAAACTGTGCAGTGCTCGTTTGCTTTGGGGCAAATGGGGCCTGGGAAAGAATGTTGGCAGGATGATTGACTGGTTAAAATGGAACTTAGGATGCGTGTGCAAGACCACCCTGTCAAGATAGTGTAAGGTGGATAAGTCAGTAAGGCCTGGAGCTCGCTGTCCGTGCGCGCTGAGGTGACCACCACCAAAAATATGACCTTCCAGGTCAGGTACTTCAGGTCCCAGGAGTGCAGCAGCTCAAAAGAAGCTTTCATCAGCTGAACTAATACCACACTGAGGTCCCAAGACACAGTAGGAGGCCTTAGAGGCGGCTTGAATTGAAGCAGGCCATGCCTGAATCGTACAACTATAGGCTGTACAAAAATGGGCATACCATC
Source organism: Rhinatrema bivittatum (assembly GCF_901001135.1). Classification (NCBI taxonomy): domain Eukaryota; kingdom Metazoa; phylum Chordata; class Amphibia; order Gymnophiona; family Rhinatrematidae; genus Rhinatrema; species Rhinatrema bivittatum. The sequence goes on from NC_042631.1 coordinate 13,162,677, forward strand.
TTCACTGTGGTGGTATGCACCAATTGCACTGAGATGAACTCTAATAGAGTTGTTTTTTAAGCCAGCTTCCGATAGGTATAGAAGGTAATCAAGCAGATTTTGTGTGGGTCAGGAGAACAGATCTAGGGCCTTCTGCTTACACCACACGGAAAACAACCTCCACTTCAGTTCATAGGAATTTCTAGTGGAAGGCTTTCTAGAAGCCACCAGGACAAATCCTCTGAGAGACTGAATGGTTGCAGAATTAAGCTCTCAACATCCAGGTTGTGAGTGACAGGGCCTGGAGATTGGGGTGTCGCAATCTGCCTCGATCTTGCATGATGAGATCTGGGGAAGTCTCCAGACTGATCAGTCTCCGAATGGACAATTCCCGCAGGAGTGGAAACCAGACCTGTCTCAGCCAACTAGGGGCTATGAGGATCATAGTCCCTTTGCCCTTGCAAAGCTTCAAGAGAATCTTCACCACTAAGGGAATCAGAGGATACGTGTACAGAAGACCCTTGCCCCAATGATGGGCAAGAGCGTCAGAGGCTGGTTTGCCATCTGACCTGTACAAAGAGCAGAACCGAGGCACCTTCCTGTTGCAAGGGGACGTGAATAGATCTATGTCTGGGCTCCCCTAGAGGCAGTATATCCAATTTGCAATCCCCTGGTCTAGGAACCACTTTGTAGGGTCTGAAGGCACAATTCAGACCCTAGAAAGCTACCACGTTCTCTGTCCTGGCCAGGTACACAGCCCTAAGCACCATCCCGTGGGACAGGGCCCATGACCAGATCTGGACTGCTTCCTGACACAGGAGGGATGATCCTTTACCTCCCTGCTAACTGACATACCACATTGCTACCTGGTTGTCTATTTGGATCAGGACAACTTTGTTGGATAGTCAATCTCTGAAAGCTCATAGTGCATACCTGATTGCCCAAAGCTTCAGGAAGTTGATTTGACAACAGCTTTTCTGAGCAGATATTGAGCCAATCTACATGAGCCACCCAGCCCAGGGTGGACACATCTGTGGTTAGGACAATTTGGGTAGGACGACTTCGAAAAGAGATCCCCTGTTCCAGATTTGAAAGTACCAACTACCAGGACAACAAGTCCCAGAGAGGTGAGGTGACTCTGATGCAATCCTGGAGGTTCTGCGTGGCCTGGCACTACTACTACCTCAGGGTCCATTGGGCTCTGTGCATATGTAATCTTACCGAGGGAGTGACATGGACTGATGTGGCCATATGGCCCAACAATCTCAACATGTGCCAGGCTGACACCTGCTGGCTCTGCTGAATCTCTGCCACGATGGTCGTCAAAGTGATGGCCCTTTGATGAGGCAGGAAGGCCTGGGCCTGAGCCATGTCTAGCAGGGCTCCTAGGAAGTCCAATTGAGGTGATGGGCCAAAATGGGACATCGGGTAGGTGATGACGAACCCTAGCGACTTCAACAGATGGATGGTCCAATGCATGGACCTGATGGCCCCTGCCTGAGATGTGCTCTTGACCAGTCAATCGTTCAGATAAGGGAAAACATACATCCCCAGCCTGCGGAGATGCACTGCCACCATGACCAAGCATTTTGTAAAGACTTGTGGGGCTGATGCTAGCCCAAATGGCAACACCCGGTACTGGAAGTGCTGTTTTCCCACCACAAATCAGAGCTACGTCTGGTGACTGGGGAAGATCTTGCTGTGAGTGTATATGTCCTTTAGATCAAGGGAGCATAGCCAGCCCCCTTTTTACAAATGTGTTCAAGGCCCTTAGGTCTAGGAGGAGTCCTGTTTTCTTTGGAATCAGAAGTACCTGGAGTAAAATCCCCACCCTCTTTGCCTTGGTGGAACAGGCTCTACTGCTCTGGCCATTAAGAGGGAGGAGAGCTCCATTAGAAGTACCTACTGGCCCCCAAAACAGACTTGGAGGGCAATTTGGCAGGAAACCCAATAGGTTAACTTGGTACCCTTGGAAGAAATGGAAAGAACTCACTGGTCCGAGGTTATACTTGGTCACTGGTTCGCAAAGAACCGCAGTCTGCCCCTGACCAGAAGGTCCAACATTCCAGGTACCGGCAACTGGCCTATGCTTCCTACGACACAGTCAAAACCCTGTCCCTGGAGCTGACCGAGGCACCGGCTGGGGCTTGGGGGCTCTCTGCTGCCTGGGATGGCCGCAGAAGCCCTGATGCTGTTGACAGGAGCAAGGGGGCGGAGGACAGTACTTCCCTCTGGTTTAAGAAAGACTTCCTATATTTAGTTTATATATCGCTTAAACAAAAATGCCAGCCTGCTGAAGGATGCCCTAGCCAACACCACCCCAGGAAGTACCGTGGTGCTAAAGTGCAGCTAATGTCTCTCAACCCTACCAAGGTAGTACCCCACAGACCATTCCCATATAAAAGAGCAATAGAAACCATACAGATGGGAAAAGTATTTGCATGTTTTTTTTAATTTCACATCTGTACAGGATTAATGAGGGCTGGGGGTAGACTGGAGCAGCAGGACAATTCTTTTGGCATTTCAAGGCCACAACCCAAATCTCCTTGCGAGGCTTACTGCATATTTTGTCTCTGAATGTATTTTTTTTTCCATACCAGATTAATTGTGGACAAATACCAGCAGTTAATACCCATTCATGGCACTTGCATTTTGAGTATTCTGACTTACAAGATTACTTGCAGATCCCAGAATGTTTTACAGTGACATCATAAACATACCAAATTAGAAAGCCTATCTTGAGTGTAACTATAATCACAGTGTTATAGCTTTACTAGTGCTAAGCACAGTACCTGAATCAATGGCCCAGGGCAGAGTAGCACTGTACACCTCACTCACATTTGGCCAATATTGAGTACCTAACCTTTCAGCTCAAATACCTTGAAATTTGACTTATTTTGATGAAACTCAAGATCATGAATGGCTCTTGGGCAAGGGCGTCTGTACCTTCTGCTTTACTTTTCGCTCTCGTTCTTCTGCTTGCTTTTTCTTCAACCATTCTTTGTATTTTTCTTTCCCTTTCTCTTCCAGCTCAGCTTTCTGTAGCTCCTTTGACTTTTTTTTCTTTAATTCTTTATTAAGCCTTACTTTTTGCTTTTTGTCCTAAAATTAAATTACAAAACAAAGGAAAATAAATAATGATTTCTAGGTATCTAAAAGGCTCACTGAAATCTGTTGATGTCTCTCTGCTACATTTTCTGGGACTAACAAATATGGCTTCTGCAGCTCAGATACACAAAGCACAAGCAGCACCTCAAAGGCATGGATGTAAAAGTAAGAAACATACTACACATGATGCATAATACATGACGACGATGGCCTTGCCAAATAATGTATTGCTGCTCCATTACCCTACAGGCAGTGGGGTTGATGATGTTTACTCATGTTAATGTTGCTGCTACTTGAATTTGAATGTATTAAAACGTATTATCCACACTTGTTAAAAGGGGAATACAAATCAAAAACATATATAAAAATCAATAGATAATACCAGAATACAAAAATACATAATACGAAAAAAAACCCCAAAACCGTCTTCTTCAAGTTCATATACATTAACCCATTCCCTAGGCATATATGGCACAATTAAATGCAAGCCTAAATAAATGTTTTCTCAGAGCTTTTTGAAAGGAATTACTGCAATCATTTGCATGAATCTTCTCAGGTAACGGTCCTACACCTGAAAAAGCTCTCTCTTTCGTAATGCCCAAATGTGCCAGTTTTATAGATGGAACTGCAAGTAAATGTTTCCCTGCTGATCTTAAGAGCGAGCTAGTTTATAAACTTGCAAAACTGTATTAAGTCAGCAGTTATTTTATCTATCAGGCTTGCTAACAAATTGAAGTCTTTCTTGTACAGGTAACCAGTGTAATGGTGTTAACACTGGAGTTATATGCTCACACCTCGGCGTTCTGCACTAAATTGCAACAGACGCAGTATATTAGCTGGAAGCCCAGTATATAACCCATTACAATAGTCTAATCCTGCCAAAATCAAAGCCTGAAGGACAGTATGAAAATCTTGTGGCACAAGTTGAGGCCGCAGTTTCCTAATCATGTGCAGCTTGAAAACTGAGGACTTGACAACAGCCTTAATGTATGGTACCAGCAACAAATTGGGATCAATAATTAGTCCCAAATGTCATACTTGCTGGGTAACCGGAATGCTGTGATTATCAAATTGAAAAGAAGTTGGAAAATTATGCGGAGGAAATTTACTGAGAATGATTATTTCAGTTTTTGCAATGTTTAAACATTAATTTGTTATTGAATAGCCAAGAATTAACATAATGAAGACATAAAGAAACCAACTTGAAGGTCTTGGCACAAGAATGAGAACATGAAAAAAAACAAAAAACTGTATAATCATCAGCGTAAACTCTACAGTTTACACCAAAGCAGGCAAAGATCTTACAAACAGGGCAAGGTAAATGTTGAAGGAGGGTCACCAACAGGACGCAGCCCAACGGGACTCCGGTCATCACAGCATTCCAGCTTGAGCCAGCAATTCCCAAGCCTGACCTGATGAGTTCTGTTACACAAAAAAAAAAAAAAAGAAAGCCAACTGTAACCAGTACCAAAAATCCCTAATAATTTCAGACAAGCTAAAAGGATTTCATAATCAAAGGTAGTGAAGGTGGCCGAGATATCTAAAAGAACACACACATACTCAGTGTCGCTATCGAAACCCCTGATAATGCTGCCAAAACTTGATAAGAGGAAAATTTCAGTACTATACAGTTTTCTAAAACCAAACTGAAAACAATCAATTATTGCATGTTTTTCAACAAAATCTAACTGATGCAACACAGAGGTTTAATCACCTTTGCTAACCATGGATGTGAGGTTAGTAGTCTATAATTATCAAAGACATGGGGGTCTACATTTGTTTTTGTTTTAAGAAGAGGGTAGACAATAGCTTGCTTAAGTACATTTCCAAGAATGCCAGATGACAAAGATAATTTACTATGTCGGCAATAGATTCACCGACATCTTCTCTCAAAAGTTTTAGCAACGCAGTAGGACAAGGGTTCAAGGAACAAGAGAATGAATTCATCTTGGCTAATATGCAATTTCCTCTTTGGATGTCATTTGAAATAAGTTCCAAATGGACTCAGATTGAATATCAGCTACTGAAGAGCACAAAAGTTTAAGGGCATTTTCAAGAGAGATGGTAAAAATTCATTTCTGGATGCTCGTCTGTCAAGATGAAACTGATCAAGAAAATTTCTCTGCATGGCGAAACAGATTCATGTAGTTGTTCCCAAAACACAAGATTTGATTTTTTTTTTGTAGGCAGCAATACTTTTACAAGTTTTCCATAAATGCTGATCTACACAAGTTCTTGACCAAACAGAACCCTTTTTAGGAAGCAAGATAATGAAATTTCTCACCAAACAGAAACATAGGACATAGAAATGAAGGCAGAAAGGGACCAAACGGTCTATCTAGTCTGCTCAGCAAGCTTATGGTAGAATCAGCGGCGCCATACATGTCTCCCCCATAATGGTAGCATTAGGGGGTGGCATCTGTCACGCCATACGTTATTACCCCCATACATGGTTTCCCAATCCATCAAAGTTAGGGCCCTTGTTGGTTGCTGTTTGAGTCCAATTCCCTGTTATCTCTTGCTGTTGAAGCAGAGAGAAATGTTGGAGTTGTATCACAAGTATAAGGCTTATTGGTTAAGGGTAGTAACAGCCACATCAGCAAGTTACCCCCATGCTTGTTTTCCCAGACCGTAAAATTCAATGTCCTTGTTAGTTGCTGTCTGAAACTAATTCCCCCTTTTCCTCCTGCTGTTAAAGCAGAGAGCACTAATGGAGCTACATCAACAGTATGAAGGCTTATTGGTTAAGGGTACTATCCGCCACACCAGCAAGTTACCTTCATGCGTTCTTTTCCTCATTTCCATCCTCTAGCCTTTAGGGATCCACAGTGTTTATCCCATACCTCTTTGAAATCTGTCATCGTTTTTGTCTTCACCACCTCCTCTGGAAGGGCATTCCTGGCATCCACTACCCTCTCCGTGCAGAAATATTTCCTGACATTGGTTCTGAATCGTCCTCCCTGGAATTTCATTTCGTGCCTTGACTATCATTGAAACCTTTCAGGTATCTGAAGGTCTGTATCATATCTCCCCTGCACCTCCTCTGCTCCAGGGTGTACATATTTAGGTCCTTCAACCTCTCCTTATAAGTCATTTGATGGAGACCCCCCCCCCCCCCCCACCATTTTTGTCGTCCTTCTCTGGACCGCCTCCATCCTGTCTCTGTCCCTTTTGAGACATATGGTCTCCAGAACTGAAATCAATTCCCCAGGTAAGGCTTCACCAAGGACCTGTACAAGGGAATTATCACCTTCTTTTACTTACTGTTATTCCTTTCTCTTTGCAGCCTACCATTCTTCTGGATTTAGCTGTCACCTTGTCACATTGCTTCGCCGTCTTCAGATTGCTAGACACCACATCTCTTGCTCCATGCACAACAGCCCTTCACCCCCATCACATACAGCTCTTTTGGATTACCACATCCTAGATGCATGACTCTGAACTTCTTGGCATTGAATCCCAGATGCCATATCTTCGACCACTGTTCAAGCTTCCTTAAATCACATCTCATTCTCTCTACTCTGTCCGGCGGGTCCATTCTGTTGCAGATGTTAGTAAAATCCACAAAAAGAAACTCTACTTTCTATCCCTTCCCTAATGTCGCTCACAAAGATATTGAACAGGACTGGACCCAACACTGATCCTTGTGGCAATCCGCTTAACACTGTTCTCTCTTCAGAATAGGTTCCATTTACTATCACATACTGTCTTCTATCCATCAACCTGTTTGTAATCCATCTTGGTGCTCACTCCCAAGCTGCTCATTTTATTCACATGCCTCTTATGCGGGACTGTATCAAAAGCTTTGCTAATCGATCACATCGAGCACTCTTCCTCGATCCAATTCTTTAGTCACCCAATCAAAAAAATCAATCAGATTAGTCTGACAGGACTTTCCCATAGTGAATCCATGCTGCCTCGGATCCAGCAATCCTCCGGACTGTAGAGAGCTCACTATTCTTTCCTTCAGAGTCTCCATTACTTTTCCCACCACCAAGGTGAGGCTTCCCGGCCTGTAGTTTCCAGCCTCCTCTTTGTTCCCACTCTTGTGAAGTGGGACCACCACTGCTCTTTTTCAATCACTTGGCACCATTCCCATATCCAGGGATCTATTGAACAGGTCATGCAGTGGATCTGCCAGCACATCTCTGAGCTCCCTCAGTATCCTTGGATCAACCTCATCAGGCCCCATGTCCAAGCTTTTCCCTTACATTCTCTTCTGTAAATGGAATTTCATCTACTCCACCTCCATTCATTGTCTTGTTAACTAGAGACGATCTTTACATAAGAACTGCCATACTAGGTCAGATCAAGGGTCCATCAAGCCCAGTATCCTATTTCCAACAGTGGCCAATCCAAGTCACAAATATCTGGCAAATAGCCAAACATTAAATAAATCTCAAGCTACTATTGCTTAATAATTAATAGCAGTTCATGGATTTTTTCCTCTAAAGAACTTATCCAAACCTTTTTTAAACCCAGCTACACTAACTGCTGTAAGCACATCCTCTGGCAATGAATTCCAGAGCTTAACTATGCACTGAGTGAAAAAGAATTTTCTTCGATTTGTTTTAAATGAGCTACTTGCTAACTACATGGAGTGCTCCCTCGTCCTTCTATTATCTGAGAGAGTAAATAACCGATTTACATTAACTTGTTCAAGTCCTTTCATAATTTTGTAGACCTCTATCATATCCCCCCTCAGTCATCTCTTCTCCAAACTGAACAGCCCTAACCTTCCTTAGCCTTACCTCATAGGGTAGCCATTCCATGCCACTTATTTTGGTCACCCTTCTCTGCACTTTCTCCAGTGCAACTATATCTTTTTTAGATGCAATCTCACCATGGAGCGATACAGAGGCATTATGACATCCATTGTCCTTCTCCAGGGTCTTCTTTAGTGAACACCAAACTGAAGTATTTGTTTAATATTTCCACCATTTATTCGTCTCTCTCCACACATTGATCCTTTTTACCTTTCAATTTCAGTATACCACTTCAGACTTCTCTCTTTTCTCTGATTCTGAAAAATGTTTTGTCACCTCATTTTACCTTTTTGGCAATCCTTTCTTCCGCCTGACTTTTTGTTTTGATTACTTTCTTTGTCTCCCTTGGTTTCATCAGATATTCTTCCTTGTGTTCCTCTTTTTATGATACTTTATATTTCCTGAATGCTGTTCTTTTTGCTTTTATTTTATCAGTCACCTCCTTTGAGAACCAGATAGGCTTCTTATTTCTCTTGCTTTTGTTTACTTTTCTAACATATAGATTTGTTGCCTTTGTAATTGCTCCTTTTAATTTGGTCCACTGTTGTTCCACCGCTCTCATTTTCTACCTCTAGGTACCTCCACATTTCAACAAAGTCTGTATTTCTGAATTCAAAACTTGGGTTTTCGTGTGACTTCTCCATATCCTATTTGCGATATCAAACCATACTGTTTGATGATCTCTGGTGCTGAGGTGGGCACTCACCTGGACATTAGAGACATTATCCCCGTTAGTAAGCACCAAGTCGAGCATAACTCTGTCCCTTGTGGGTGCCCTTGCAGGGCACCCATTCTCTCTCTATTTCCGTTAGATTCTGCAGAAGGGATTCTCCAGTCTATGTCTGGCAGATTAAAATCTCCAACAATCAACACTTCTTCCTTCTTTCCCACCTTTTGGATGTCTTCAACCAGATCACTGTCTAATTCTTCTGTTTGAGTTGGAGGTCTGTAAACCACTTCAGTAAAAATGGAGCACCATCCTTTTTTTTTTTTTTTTTTTTTTTTTTTTTTTAAGATGCCCCATAATGCTTCTTCTCTACCTCACATTCCTTGCAGTTCAGTTGCTTGGATATTATTTTTTGACATAAAGAGCTACTCATCCCCCTTTTCTGTCCTTCCCTTAACAAGTCATAGCCCGGTACAGCCATATCTCAATCATGAGAATCTGTGAACCATGTCTCCGTAACAGCAACAATGTCCAAGTCCGCCATCACCATTAGGGAAATGAAAATATACATAACACAAGACAATTAAAGTATACCTTTATGAGCAGCAACTCAGATGAAGACAGAGGGACTCAAAAGGCAGCGACCATGTGCAGGAACTCCCTCACATGCTCATTAAAGTCTTTAATGAATTTAGAGTTGGATCTGTGTTGATGCCATCGGATGATGTGTCCGCATTATGGCTAATTCATGTCTGTTTGTCAATGGAGAATAACAATTGAAACTGTTGAGATGTAGAATCAAGAGTATGGATAGTACAGAAAGGTCAGATCTGACTATAGGTGACTTGAAATCCTGCTCTCCTTTAAAAAGAAAAATAATGCACATTTAAATGTTTAACTGACTTGGGTATGAAAGAAAATTAAAACTTATCTCTCAAAATTAAAAGGCGGCCTAAGCCTATTATTTATCTTGATGAATCATATTTCTTACAAATGTAAATGATGTACAAGAAAAGGAACTATAAGAACTAAAATACAAATTTAATGGTGCAAATAAAAACATTCAATAAAATTATAAAACTAACCCAAAACAAAAGATTTCTGAAATACAAATAGCAACAGTTAAAAGTATGTTTGAACAATAAAAAGCCATAACTGCATACCAAAGAATAATAGTGTAAATAAGAGAATCAAATGATAATACACATACTCTTAACTAAAACAAGAAAATACCTTGAATGTAAAAACCAACAAGAAATACAAAGTATAGTGCTTAAGATAACAGGAAGCTATCATAAATAAGATGGTCAAAAGACATAATTACAGCTTCATAAATTAGAACACTAGTCTGCATAAGCTTGAGAAAAGAAGTTATTAAGGCTTTTCTATACTTAGCATAGTCTTTCTGAAGACACAGGGCCAGGGGTAGTGAATTCCAAAAGCTTGGAGCAAGGTACAAAAAACTGATCCCAGGAGTTCGCTCCAATCTGAATTATTGGAGAGGTTAAGGTGCAAAATAGGCGCGCCGGCGCACGAGTGCCCTGCGCGCATAAATCCAGCAGGGCTTTTAAAATCCGGCCCTGTATGTGCTATTTTTGACATAATGGTAAACAATGTACCAATGTATGGCACTGTCAAGAGAATCAATTGTAACATTTGTCATGCCTTCTCTTGAAGTCAGATATTTTCTTGAAACCAATGAAGTTAAAAGTGCGGCTCTTTGCCAGGGCTGGGGATGCTGCGGGAAGTTGTGATCGTTGAAAAAGGAGGCCACCTGCTGTTTGGGATTACACAAGGTGGCTCATGAGTATAGGATTGGGGAAGGAGCCCTGGTGTGTGGCTCCCGGCCTCAGGAGTGTCACTGCAATGACCAAACTACGAGCAGAAGGTTCAATAAAAAAAACTGGAGAAAAAATCCACAGGTAGTTGATAACGAAGGCTTAAGTTGCCAGAATCCTTAGTTTTGACAGAGCAAGAAGTAGAACGAGAAAGGAAGAACTGCAGAATCCAAAAGAATAAAAAACATGTTTGGCCAAAGTGCCAGGTTTTGTTTCTCTTGCTTGGGGTTTGGTGTAGTCTACTAAATTATACAGAAAAATGTTTCAACAGCTTTTTTTTTTTTAATATAAAATGGAAAAATCAACATAAAAGATATTGCATCTAAGACTTCTCATAGCAGAATTTCCACGGAAAAAGCAGAAGTCATACTTTTTTTTTTAAGTGCTTTGCACTTTGAGAAAAATGTCTCGCATAGTATTTGTTTCATACCTTTCTATTTGATTTGAACAATGCCAAACGTAAAATACTTTGTACATTAATATAAATTCTAGGATATTATTTTATATTGAACATACGTTTACTTAAAGCACATGATTTATTGTCTTAATATATTAAACTTCAGAGTGAAAAAAAATAGGTCATCAGCAATAAACAAAATCTCTGAGCTGAATTATTGGCGGCAACATAAATCTACCCTGGCATGAAGAAAAATCCAATTTGTACACCTGGACAAGTTGAAAAGAGTAAAAGTATTTCCAAAGCAACCAGTAGGAGATGAGACACAAGCCAATATTTTGTGCTCATTCTCGCAAATGTCAGAAGCACATTTTATTTGCTTTACATGTGGAAACACAGAAAGCACTAGAAGCAAAAATGAATACAACCCCCTGGCTTTGTAAAGTATGGAAGCCAAAATTCAGATCAGTCGTTTGTTAGACAGGTGCATTCTTACAAACTCTGACAACTCCTGCACTACAGTGTGATCATTTCAATTAGGCTTCCCGAGAGCTGTCAGCACACATCAGAATCAAAGCGCTGGAAGTTTACTAAAAAGAGTACTGGGAGAAGCTTAGGGCAATCTGCCACAGTAATGTTAACGAATGCAGTGGAACGCAAGGCAGATGTAAAACAGGGCACAGTACAAACTGAAGGAAGGCATTTTGCCAACAAACCAATTTAAAATTGGAGATGTTAATTTGTCTTCTCTTGCCATACATTTCAAGCTATGTGGGACGTCATCTAGTAAAACTCTGAAGAAGAAAAAATCCCCAATATTTGTTGTTACATAAAGGCAAGTTACTGTCACTACAAAAACCAAAGCATGACTAACTCTTTAACTATGTAACCTTAACTTGCAGACCGAGCAGGACTAATTCAGAATGTCACCTTCTTTTCTGTCTGCTGCTGCTTGTTTTCCCTAGATTCAGAAAGGTTTTACCAGAATAACTAAGTTGCTATGACATATTAATTATACCTTTTGAAAAACACCCCACCAGTTTCTTGGAGCCACATTAAGTATCAGTTTCGGCAAGAAGCTGGCACTGTGCCACCAGAGATAATTGCATTTTCTTTTCATTGCTACACCTCCATTCTTATCTCCTCTTTAAACATAAAGACAGCTTTGGTTTTCAGTAAAGAAAAACCATGAGAACACACAGTAGTTAGCCCTTGCTCACAGAAACAGACGCAAACTTCACATCCAAATGCAATTAAACTGAGAAATGGTTTCTGTGCATTTACAGACAGTGTAAAAGGAATCCATGCTATAGCTGGAAATCACATAAAGGAATCCAAGGCACGAGGCAGTGCTTTCAAGCACTTTTTTTCCCCCCCAACCACTCTGCTTTTCTGGATATCCACCATGAATGTGCACGAGATAAGAGCTGCGTGCAGTGGAGACCCAGTCTGGCAAATCTCTCTCATTCACATTCGTGCTATTTTCTTTGTACCATAAAGGAGCATCATAATAATAATAATAAAGCGACATATTTCAGTTTCAATAAATTTCTACTAAAGTGAGACATCGTGTGTCGCTAGTGACAACGTAACAAGCCATGCCAGTGTCACTGAAATGAAAACCAACTTTCATAGGCCATTAAAATATGTTTACAGTGGAAACACTAAAGCAAAAATGACCAACTGTTACTGTATCTTAAAAAATGAGCAAGACTGGCACGGTGTACTCCCCCTTTGGCAATACTGTGTGCAGACAAATGTGATGGACCCTGGATTGTGGTGTGAGTCACTCTCTCCACGCCTAAGTCAGTCAGCATAATGGATTTACCCATGCAGTCCCTTATAGACATTTCTTTTTGCGTACTGCACAAGGAAAGCACAAAAAAAAAAAAGGAGCGTGCAAGAGCTGTTCCTCTTGTCAAAGGCACCAATATAGTAACTGGAAGTGGAGAAAGGTGGTCCTAGTATTAAGTACCAAGCATAAAATTCCTGTTCTCACAAAATGTAAACTTTCTATCCATTAAGCTTCCCAATGAAACACTTCCTGAATATGTGCATTTGGCTTAACTTGTGCATAAAGATCACATTTTGGGAACTTTCTGACTTCAGCCTCTCAGAACTGAAATTGTGATGCACTAACAAATGAAAAACAAAACACAGCACTCCACCTCAAACTGTAAAAAGCCCTCTGCTAAGGGGTTAAGGAGAAAGCAGCCCTCTTGCAGGCCGGGGCTCCCTATCATGCAATGACAGCAGTCGGTTCACAGATGTTCCGTGGGAAAGTGTGAAGTGAACCTAAGCAATGTTATCTAAAGGATGGAGGTGAGACCACTGCTGACAGCACACAAAAGCCCGGAGGAGTTAAAACCAGCAATTACTCTCCTCAAGTGGGGAAATAGTTGTCCTGATGACGAACAATAAAAGTTTCAACATAGGACTCTAGGATGCAAGATGAGGGTGGCATCCGACTGGATAATTAACATTTCACTGCAATCTATAATTCTTCAAGTGGGGATTCCTGCACAGTGTCTAGGAGATAAGATAGGAAGCTTCTGGTGAAAAGAAAGGGCAAACCACTTTGGCTAATAGCAGCCTCTGCAAACTGGACTGCATCCGATTGCATAAATAGTATAAAGCAACCTGAAAATAACTTGTATGTTTCTGGGCTCGTCTTCTTCCTCTCTGGATGTTATGTCTAGGTCTACCTTACTTTTTATTCCAATTTCTGAACAGTATTTCTTACATATATGTCTGTACCTTTTATTCTGAAGCCACTTTCCATTTTCCAGGTGTTCTGACCTCCCCCCGCACATTCAAAGGGACTATGAAGGACACGTTTTTTCAAAGCACTAAATCTCTCCCCCCAAACTGAATAAATATCCAAATGGCTAAGGAGAATCTTCCTTTTTCTTTCATTCTACCAAACGAGCCATCTGAGGTTCTGTTAGGAATACTGAAACCATGGACCTATGTAAAGACACAATCAGTTAAAGTCTGGTCCCAATTTGCATAGCATTAAAATTACCACACAGACAAAACACACTCTAAACCATTGGCTTAGATGCAGAAGGTGTGTTATGGCCACAGTTTATACAAGCATACTGTGTCCTTAGGTACAAATGGCACAACGGGCGGGCCGTGCTTACATGTGGCTACTGCAACGTGTCTCGGGTTTTAACTGCCTGCTAGAAACGTCTAGTAAATCTGATGTTTCATTTATTTTTTAAGTGCTAGCTGTTATAAAAAAAAAAAAACAGCTTAACTTTAATGGTTGTAATTATTGTATTTTCCACCAGGTCTTGCTTGGTTAGATTTTACAATTTGGTTTTAAAGTTTAATTTTAGAAAGCTGCCACAGGCAGACTAAATTTTGGTCAGGGTTAATCAGCTCTGCAACTCGCCAGCACATCCTCCTCCAGCTTTCCTTGGTGCTCAGACGCTCTGTACTAGAAACACCAGGAAGAGCATACAATGGCACAGATTCACAGCAGGCCCTTCAGCTGGCATGAGACAGCAAGTCTACAACTAAACGTTTTGCAACTTGGTTTCTGAATGCTAAAACAAACCATCCAACAATTTTCAGAAGTCTGTGTTCTTGAGAAGCTAGCTAAACTAAAAGTAGCTAATGTGATGGGGCTGGACAGGGTACATCCACAGGTATTAAAGGAACTTAAAAAAAAGATCTGTCATCTCTGCTGGCCGACCATGTCAGTGGTTCCTTAGCAAAGTTCCAAAGGGCTGAGGACAGGCAGATGTGGTTCCTCTTCACAAAAGTGGGAACTACAGGCCTGTTAGTCTCACCTCGGAATCACTGTTAAAATAGAGGCTAGTAAAGTTTCTGGCTTCCAAAGAATTACAGAATTTGACGCAGCATGGTTTTTACCAAAGATAGGTCTTATCAGATGAATCTGACCAGGTGACCAGAGAGTAGGATCAGGGGAGAGCACTAGATATAGTCTACTTGGATTTTAGTAAGGCCTTTTGATACAGTTCTCCGTAGGCAACTTATAAACAAATTAGACACTCCTGGTATGGGCCTTTAGGTAACAGGGCTAGAAACCGGTTGAGTGGGAAGCGACAAAGGGTAGTGGTAAATGAAATTCACTCCAAGGAGAGGGGTGTTATTAGTGGTGATGCCACAAGTAATTGGACCAGTTTAACTTTTTCATAAGCAATACTGCAGAAGGACTATCGAGACGATACCAAAATCTGCAAAAGGGTAGACACTCATGAAAACATGAGTATGGAACTAGTGAAGCTTGGTTTAGAGTTTGTCAGCTAAGATTTCATTCTCAAAAGATGCAGGGTAATACATTTGGGCTGCAAAAACACAAGGGACTGGTACAGTATAGGGCTGAAATTCTTCTGTGTACAAAACAAGAGCAGAATCTGAGGTTGATCGCATACAATAATTTTAAGTTTGTCAAAGACAGATAAGGTGACGGCTAAAGCCAAAAAGATGTTTGGGCACATATAGAAAGAAATAGTCAACGGGGGAGGGGGGGGGGAGGCAATATTGCCCCTGTATAGGTCCCTGGTGAGGTCTCATTTAGAATACTGGGTACAATTCTGGAGATCACACCTACAAAAAGATAGAAACCAGATGGAGTTGGACCAGAGGGTGCCTACTAAAATGGCTAATTGTCTTTGTATAAAGCATATAGGGACAAACTTAAAGATCTACGGGATAATGGAGAAATGATAGACATTTAAATACCTCCAAAGTATCAATGCCCAGGAGATGGGCCTCTTACAATGGAAACTCACAAGTAATTTAAGGAAATATTTCTTTAACTTCTGAGCCTATGACCCCTAGGTCCAGACTCTCCTTTCTGTTGCAAGAAGCCCACCACCGCCTTGGCACTGATACCCATGAGATATTTTAATGTCTCTATCATTTCTCCCACTATCCTATCCCAGAAAGGGTGGTAGATGCATGGAACAGCCTCCTGATGGAGATGGTGGAGACGAGGACGAAATCTGAATTCACAAAAGCATGGGGGTCTCTGAGGAAGAGAAAGGGATTGAACAGCTGAGCAGCTGAGATAGAAATATGATAGCAGAAAAAGACCATAAGGCCCATGGCTTCTATGCAATGAAAATACTTAGAATATATGGAGAAAAGGTAAAAAAAAATTCTTGCCATGCAGTATCTTTAATATTAAACTGCCAGAGTTACAAAAATGGATTTCTTTTGAATTTACACACTTGAATAATGTACAATAAATCTTTTTTTTTTTTTTAATTTCTTCCATTCGGTTCATCATCTCCTAAATTAAGCTCAACTTTACTCATCTAATTAATGGACCCTATTCTACCTGGGTTTGATGCTGAAGAATATTACTTTCTTGTGCTAACTGATTTAACAGCCGCCTTCAACATTGTGGACCATAGCCTGTTATGCCATCAGCTGAGCAATTTTGGGATTGACAGTAGCGTTCTCAGATGGTTCTCTTCCTTCTTATCTACTAGGACATTCCAAGTTAAATTGGGCAATCACATATCCGACACCTTCCCTATTGATACAGGTGTCCCCCAAGGTTCAGCACTATCGGCAACACTATTCAATATTTATATGCTCCCCCTGGGTACATTACTAGCTGATTTAGGAACTACCTTCTTCATTTATGCCAATGACATACATTTTTACATCCCATTCTCCAAATCATTTGAAAATACAGCGGCAACACTCTCAGCCTATATGAAAGCAATACAGTAAGAACTCTCTCATTTTACACTATTAAACACTAAAAAATCTAAAATCATTTGCTTAAGTAGAAATCCTTCTATAGTTAAAACATCTGCCGCTAGATCTGGGTAAATTTTCACATTCCTCCCCCAGATCAAGTATGGGACTTAGGTATCCAGATAGATAAAAACCTTACTATGAAAAAGCACATAAAGAAATTATTCAATGCAGACTATGCCAAGCTGTGCATATTACATTGGTTGAAATCTTTACTAACTTCCAAGGACTTCCATACTGTTTTACAAACTTTAATTTTCTCAGACTACCGTAACGCCCTACTTCTCGGCCTTTATGCATGTCGCCTGAAACCTTTACAGTTATTACAAACTGCCTCCGCAAGAGTTTTATTAGGAGCAAAGAGATTTGATCACACATTGCTGATAACACTGCACTGGCTGCCAGTACAATCCCAAATCTACTATAAAGTATTAACGTTAATATTCAAACTCATCCACTCCAGTAACATCGGCGTGAAAGGCCATACGCACCCCCATCAAACACTAAGATCTCAAAACAAAGGACTATTCACTGTGTCTACAATATGAAGTACACATCTGACGCTAGTAAGAGATCGGATGTTTTCTATAGCAGGCCCAAAGCTTTGGAACTCCCTACCCGAAACATTACATTTGATACCAGAAATAAAGAGATTTAAACATGAGCTGAAAACACGGCTATTCAAAACTGAATATAACCTAACCGAAAACATTAGAATGCAGAGAACCACAACAACAAGAATGACAAAAGATAATAATTGATAAATAATAAACTGATGAGAGGATGTAAGTAGCGTAAGACAACGTATTGACTTCTATGGGAAAACTGTTAAATTATAGTTCCTGAACTAATAGAAGTATGGCTTAGAACTTTAGTTAAAATGTATCAGGACATCCCAGTAGATTTCTATCAATCCCTGTTCTGTTGATGTCTAGTTATGAATGTTACTTTTGTAAACCGTTGTGATCTTTATTTGGAAAGACAGTTTATAAAATGTCTAAATAAATAAATAAATATTTTGCTATCTACATAAGAGAATAGCATCTTCCAGGAGAGACTCACTACGTAGCATCTGTCATGCTCCTAGAATCTGAGATCAACCACAAGAAACCTGAAATGGTGAAAGGAATAAAAGAAAAACCAAGGAAAAAATTAAAATCCCCAGACACAGAAGCAAGATTAAAAAATACTCAATTTCTATAATACAAAGAGAGAGTATAATATTTTACATATGCACGTTTTATGCAAATTTAACATAGAATTGCTGCAGAATTTCAAAACCCTTTTCAGAGAATTTGTCCCAGGGTTGCTGCAGGAAACAAAGGGCTCTGCTTATATAGATTGACTTTCCTTTTCCTGACGTGCTTCCTGCTGAGGTCCAGAGGAAGAACTGTGAATGAAATAACTAGAACCCGCAGAAAACAGAGAAGCTAAAATACATTTTATTCAGTACAGAAGGGAATACTGAACAGCAGCACTGTGCAACCATTATAGTTTACAAATCCGTCACGCAGAGGATGCAGCAGTTGGTCACCACTGATGGCTTCAGGATTGCAGACCCTTAATGTTTTTGGCAGGTAGGAAGGAGGAAAATGCAGCAGTAAGTCCTTATGAGTTCTGCAAACGTCTGCAGTATACGGCTGCCAAAAACGGGAAAATCCGCACAAAGAATAGAAATGGAATTTAGTAATGGGTTTTTTATTCTCATTGGCTCTATCCCTAAACATTTCCCTTATCAATATTGTTTCTTCTGACGTGTATAATTTGGGCAATGACTTATGAGATGAACCCCCGTTCAACCATCTACAAAAACTAGTATGAATGAAAACTTGCACAGAAAAACCGATTGGCTCAATCAGGAAACGCTATGGAATAGGAATCTTTAAGAGCACTAGTCCACAGGAGATTGCTTATACGATTAATGGGGGTCAAAGACAACAAAAATTAACAGACAGAGACTCTACTCTGGCCAGTTCTTGGTATCTCAGTGGACCAGTAAGTAATAATGCATAGCAACATAGAATACAGAAGCAGATAAGGATGCAAAGGCCCACCTAGTCTGCCCACTTTCATGCCTGGTGCAATGCCATAGATCCTAGCTGATCTCTGACTTTCCCTTCACTTCTTTCCATCTTGGGACCCTCTGTTCTTTTTCCAAGCTTTCTTCAACACACTTTCTGTTGGTCTCCAACACCTCCCTTGGGAAGCCAATCCATGTCCTCCTCACCCTTTTCCGTGAAGAAATATTTTTTGATGTTGCTCCTGAGTCTACCTCCTTGGAGCCTCATAACGTGCATGTGAAGCTTGTTTCATTGCCATACACTTGGTACAAATCACTTAAAATATAAACCAAATGGAAATTCAATTACCTGCTCATTCTTTCTCGCAATCCATTCCTTGTGCTTTTCTTCAGCTATCTTTTTTTTCACTTCTTGTTGCTGTTTTTCTTTTATTTGTTCTTCCTGTTTCTTTGTATCCTATGAAAGCAATGCACAGATGAATTAACTGCTCCACACTGTTACGACAGAATAAAAGAATGTGTGAATAACAGGAGCCGGGAATAGTAAAGAAGCTCCTTCCTTGAAGAGAGAGAATCCTTTCTGGGTTGTCCATCCAGTCATATTTCTTTCCATGGATGAGGACATTTCAGCGCTTGAAAACAGGCCTCAAGAGGGCTGCACACTCTTCAAGAGCCACCCCCAAGCAAAAGATATATGATTTTTCTCTTATCACAACTGCAGGCTCAAATGCTGCTTAAAAGAAATGTACGGCACCTTTTCAACAAGCAGATTAAGAAATAATGTAGAGACAATAGCCCTGAAGAAAATTAGACAGCAAGATATCAAAAGTATAGTTAAGTCAATATTTCTCTGATTTAACTAAAATATAGTCCCATTCTTCAAAGACAATATGGGCTAATATAGGAAAATTATACATAACCTTATCAAACGGAAAATCTGACAATTTGTTTTAACCATAAGACTAATTAATAAGAGAAAACTAGTGAACTGCAAAACACACAACACTGATAGGAAAAGCATGCTCAGATTGTTCCCTTTCCTCTCCCATCCTTATGCTTCAATATGCATTTACTTAATTTTACCGTTTTTTGCCTTTGATTTCCAGTTCACTTGAAACCTGCCCTACCAAGAGCTATGGACACCATAGTCACTCAAAGAATGGCAAAAATATGCTCTTAGGTCATCCAAAAGCTGATATTCCTTCCTTTCTGTTCTCTCAACTTTCCCCGTGTGTCCCTGTTGGTCCAAGGGTCAGGAAATAAGCTCAGATGAAACCTAGACCTCCCGGCAAAGCAGTGAACAGCTCTGCAGCTGAGCCACTGGCGCAAGCCCTATGAATGTCTGCTCCTCAGCTCTGTCCCCTTCCACAGCTGTTTTCTGCCCCACTCCATACACTGTATCCTGTGGCCTTCTTGTCTGTGCCTCTGCAATACTCCATGTCTAAAGTTTTAGAGCCAAGTTTTTGTCTTTTTTACTTTGTCTTTTTCAGAACTATTCCAAGGTGCCTCTACCTGTGTACAGCAGCTATTTCTTGTACTATGTACACAGAGGCTGGGCTTCTTGCTTAAATCAATCACACGTCCTCTCAGGAAACACAACCCCATTTCTAAGGCTTTAGAGACCCGTGCAGCTGCTCATTCTCTGACCAAGGTACCATCTCAAGCAATGGTGTAAATTATACTCGAGCGGTGACGCTCAAGGAAGAAGGCAGTTCACTTGCAGCTGCTGATCTGGAAGATCGGCTATTCACTGCAGGTCTGCCTTCCAGGATCAGCGTCTAAAACGATCGCCTAGGGGCCTTTCATTTGAACTCGCGCCTCTGGACTCGGGCAAAAATGTAACATTTGTTTATTTAAAATGTCTTTTATTCTGCCTACAATAGTGCAACCGTGCTAAGCAGTTTACAAGCAACATGCACATTATTGTAAAACATGCAAAACATAAAACAAATTCATATAAAAATTATTGGCAAAGTTTAAGACAATACAGTTATAAACAGTAAAGCAGCCGGTAATATTTTAACATGTTAAAATGAGTATAAAATCTGGAATAAGCCAATTGAAAATAATGGGTTTTCAACTTTTTTCTAAACAGTTTGTAACCTGACAATAAATTAAGTTCTATGGGTTATTCATTCCAGAGAGCAGGCCCTACTACTGAAAATACGACAGCGAACAGAATGATGAATCAATTTATATGACGGCACGACCAAGAAAGATCTGTCTGTAGATCATAAATTGCCAAATGGAACATACAGTGGCTTGTAAAAGTATTCGACCCCCTAAAAAGTCAGATTTGTGTGAATTTCAAATGACACTCAGATTATTCCAGACAGTATGTTTATTGCGAACCAGAATGTTCTTAAAGTAAATTTTCAGTCACAATTATTTCTCTGCATTTTTTTGTAAGATAAAATTAAAAACTGAAAAATGCTGTTTGCTTTTTGGAAGCTCCACATTTACACAGATGAAAGATATTGCCCTAACAATTGGCCTCTACCTGTGGATCATTAAAAAAGGTCAGTTGGTCTGGATAATTCCAGTACCATTGATCAGACCTTGAATCTGATGGAAAGCTGTGAAAATGAAGAACAAAGAGCATTCTAAGGAAATTAAAGAGGTAGGCATGCATAAGATAAGGCTACAAAATAATATCCAAGTGAGCACTGTTGGATCAATTATGAGGAAATGGAAGCTGCATCATATCACCCAGACACTGCCTAGACAAGGCCATCCCTCAAAACTCAGCATTAGACCAAGGAGACTTATGAGGAAAGTCACTGAGAGGCCAACAATCACTTTGAAGGAGCTACAGAATTCAGTGGCTGAGACTGGAGTGGAGGTGCCCCAGTCAACCATATCAAGGGCTCTGCATGATGAGACAAAAAGGGAGCTTTTTGGCCAAAATTCAAGATGCTATATAAGGTGAAAATCTACTGTCCATTCCTCAGCAAACACCATCCCCAACAGTGAAGTATGGGGCTGGCAGTGTCATGCTGTGGGGATGCTTTTTCTCAGTGGAGACTGGGCATCTTGCTAAAATTGAAGGACGGATGGATAGTGTAACATACAGGGAGATACTGCAAGACAACCTGCTTCAGTCTGCTAAACAACTCAAACTTGGGAGGAAGTTCACCTTTCAGCAGGCAAATGATCCCAAGCACAAGGCCAAAGCAACACAGGAGTGGTTGAACAACAAAAAGGTGAATGTTCTACAATGGCCAAGTCAAAGTCCAGATCTCAGTTCCATCGAGAATCTGTGGCACTATTTGAAAACTGCAATCCTTAAGCATCATCTAACCAACCTAAACAACCTGGAGCAAATCTGCCAGGAAGAAGGTAAAGAATCACTCTCAAACAGTGGGCAAAGCTCGTAGAAATGTATCCCAAAAGACTTAAAGCTCTTATTGCAGCAAAAGATGGTTCTACCAAGTACAAGCCTGAAGGGTCTGAATACTTATGTAAGCAGCATTTTTCAGTTTTTAATTTTATTTTACAAAAAATGCACAGAAACAATAAATTGCGACTTTGAAATTTTCCTTTAAGAGCATTCTGGTTTGCAATAAACATACTATCTGGAACAATCTGTGTTAAGTGTCATTTGTAATCCACACAAATCTGCTGAGTTTTTGGGGGGTTGAAAAGTTTTGCAAGCCACTGTACTTGGGTAAACACTTAAAGAGTCAGGAAGATCGATCTTTATGAAGGGCTTTAAAGATCATTGCCACCATCTTAACGTGAACCCGCTGGGCCATGGGCAGCCAGTGCAGCCTTTTTAGCACAGGCCTGATATAATTTTGAATTGGACATGCTGAAAACTTTGCCATTAGAGGCTGTCCTAACAAAAACAAAGAGAAAAAAAAAAAAAAAGAAGATGGTGCTTCAATTTACATGGGTGTGGTCTACCGGCCTCCGACAGACAGAAGAGCTGGCCAGAGGTTTAGTCAAAGACATCCAAACAGTGGGAAAGAAGGGAGACGTGTTGCTCATTGAAGATTTTAATCTGCTGGATGTTGATTGGCATATCCCGTCTGCAAAGTCTACAAGAAGTAGAGTGAGAGTGGATGCTCTTCAAGGGGCTCTGCTCAAACAAATGGTAATAGAACCCACGAGAGAGGGTGAGATACTCGACTTAGTGCTCACAAATGGGGATAATGTCTTTAATGTCCACGCAGGTGCCCACCTGAGCAAATAAGAGACAGAGAAGTCACACGAAGACCCGAGTTTTGAATTTCAAAATGGGGATGTTCTTAGAGGATAGCTAGAAGACTGGGAGAAAAAGGGTGAGGTAGAACATTGGGACAAATTAAAAAAAAAAAAAGCTATTACAAAGGCAACAAATCTATATGTTAGAAAAGTAAACAAAAGTAAGAGTAAAAAGAAATCGATCTGGTTCTCAAAGGAGGTGGCTGAAATAAAGAAGAAGTATAAAGAATCCCTGGTGAAACTGAGGGAGACGAAGAAATCAGGAAAGCAAAAGGTCAAGCGGAGGAAAGGATTGCCAAAGAGGTAAAGCGAAGCGACAAAACATTTTTCAGATACATCAGAGAAAGAACGGAGGCCCGAAGTGGACAGTGACATTGAAAGATGACGAGGAGCAATGTGTGAAGAGATGAAAAAATGGCAGAAATATTAAACAAATACTTCAGTTCAGTATTCACAAAAGAAAACCCTGGAGAAGGACCGTTGCTGGTTGAGAATACCGAAGATGGGGGTGGGGTAGATTGTATATAGAAGAGAATGTATGGGAAGAGCTAGGAAAACAAAGTGGACAAGGCCATGGGGCCAGATGAGGTACGTCCCAGGATACTGAGGGAGCTCAGAGACGATCAGATTAGATTACAATAGATGCAAGATATATCCTTGGGCTCTGTATTTATTTACAGTGCTTCAAAGTTACAGAAATCAAAATACTAGCTCACCTTGTGACAGGCACAAAAATTGGGTAGGCACAATGTGTAGGGAGGTCCCGTGAGGTCCTATCAGCACCCTGGGGCCTCCCCAAAATTTCTAGACATGGGTTCTTATGGTAAGGTAAAGGGAACCTCCCTTCACCCAGAATCCCTGAGCCGGGCTTCTTAACGTACAATGAGGGAGTTGTCAGTACACCTTGTCACACCCAACATATAAAGAATTGCAATAATCGCTGGTAGATGATAAACACTTGAACTACTGAACTACCAGGCCAAATATCTCAACTATTTATGTGGCCCAATCTGGAATATACAAGATTCAGGTTACTGTACATAAAAAAACAAACAAACCCCCAATTACTACTGATAAAAACTATAGTAATGGAAAAATATCAGCTTTAAACATAAGCATTAATTAATTACGTCATTCCTCCTTTTTTGCGCTACCAATGGAGCAAAAAGTAAAGAAAAAAAATCACCTCCAAGAATTTGCTTTGTAGTCGAATACGCTCTTTTCGTTCTTTGTTGAGTAGCCATTCTTCCCAGGGACTGAGCTCCGTACCTTGCCAGTAAGCTCTCTCTTTATCCTTATTGGGAATCCCTTCAAATCTGCAAAATTTGAAAATATATTCTACATTTTAGTTTAATCTTCTTCTAGTAAGGTGCTGCTGATTTCCCAGTAGAGAAAGCAGCAGGGAAACAAATCTAGAGATCCTCACCCTCATTTGACCCTTGATGGAACAACTACCTCTGAGCTCCCATGTCTAGAACCTGGGTGTTATTTGGACTCCCAACTAACCATCAAACACCAGTGACCAAAACAGCCTTTTTCTACCTCTGCCACCTCCACCCTTTCCTGAATGACACTGCCTTTGCAACTGCGATTTCCTGCAACTCCATCTATGCTGGAATCCACAACACTCTTAACCACCACCTCCAACTCATACAAAATGCCGCAGCCCGTCTGATAAATAAAACTTTTGATCACCGAATACCAATTCTAAACACACTACTACAACAAAAGTATAAGCTCTGAGCCTTGGCCTACAAAATTCTCAAAGACTTAGCATTTACCCACCTCAATGGATCTCTAACACTATACATACCCACTCGCTCCCTCTCAACTCTGGAATTCTCTCCTACTCCACTTTAAACTTGCCCAGGACCTACTCTTCTACAGAAGACTGGTGAAAACCTGGCTCTTTGAGGGACTGTCTGTTGTAATCCTTGCTATAATGATGTAATTAACTCCTTTACTCCACTATACAACACTAACCCATTGAAAACTATCTACTGTCTTGGCCAGAAGGAATCTCATATTCAACCTTTTATTTAACTGAATGAAACCTTCCTTACTAACTCGCTATTTAACTAGGGCACTGTGGTATGATGACATCTATTTAGTATTTATATTGAAATGAAGGTGCACCACTCCTACTGCTAGCACTGAAGCAAAACAGAATGAAAAAAATCACCCCAAGAATGTTTTACACTCAAATGCCACACAATATTTAACAGCTCTATATATGTAACCCATATCTATATAAGAAGCAATACTTAAAAAGCCCTAGAATGACTGATTTATCTGGCTACAGTTAGCTGGATATTCAGTGGGGTAAACATCCCACCCAGCTAAACCTAATCGGCAGTATTCAAAAGATGGCCAATTAGGTAAAACGTTATCTGGCCTCGTGTGATTGGATTATTTTAGCCTTAATTACTTTATTCAAAAGAATATGGATGGTTAAGTGGCAAAGCCATTTAAAACAAAAAAACAATTGTGTGTGGGCCTTCCGACCGGATCCCCAGCCCCTCCCCCCAATTTTATATTAAAAAAAAAAAAAGTCCCTCGCTGGCCGAGCAGATCCCCTCTAACTGGTATTTTATTTTAGACATATTGGTTTCACTTTCGGCGCCAGCCTTCCCCCCACTCCAGTAAATCTGATGCCTAAAAACACCTCCCTCCCCCCTAATCCTCCCAGGATCTTCATCAACCTCAGGGTCCTCATTTCTAGCACCGGGATCATGGTAGGCTAGGATCCAGGGTGCTTCCAGCACTGCTCTGAAGAATCTCTGACAGCAACGCTGAAAGCACCTAGTGCTAGAAATGGAGGCCCTGGGCTTGCGGGTCAGAGGGGATCTTCTTTAAGCATCAGATTTATCAGGGAGGGAGGTGGGGAAGACCAGGGACAAAACTGAAAACTAGCATTTTTTAAATAATTGTAGGGATTTGGGGGAGAAGAGTTTACCAGTAAGAAACTTTTATATATATATATATATATATATATATATATATTTTGAGTAAGAGGGCTGGGAATCAGGCCAGAGGCTCGTACACATTTTTATTTTTAATGCCCATTACCATCCGGCTATATTCTTTTGAATATAGCCAGTTAAAGCTCAAGTTATGCAGTAACATGAGGCCAGATTAACGTTAGGACTGTTCTGAGGCAGTCCTAAAGTTAGTGATATTGGCGAAGTTAGCTGCATAACTTTATCCTGCCTGCAACATCCCCAGAATGCCTCTTTTTCATAATGGATAACGACTTATCCAGTTAACCAAAAACCATAAGAAGCAGGGCTCTGTGTTGGGAGACTCAGTCATCAGGGGCACTAATTTGGGAACTCTTCTTGAGGGAAACACTATAGTTAAATCAGCTGACAGAAATGCTAATCAGATAGTCAGTGCAATCAATGAAGAAAGTAAGGACTCTGAAGTTGAACTTATCATACATTTTGGAACCAATGAACTTGATGGAAACAACATCCAAGCCGCACAGAGAGATTGCCAGACTCTAGGCAAGCAGATCAGGCACATGGTGAAGACTACTGCCTTTTCAGAAGTGTTTCCTGTTCATAGGAAGGGGAAGGAAGGAGAGGCTTAAGCCATATAAATAATTTCAATGTATGGCTCAAAACCTGGTGTAAGGAAGAAAATTTGTATATATCAGGGGCTTATATCTGACTGTCACAGGAAAAAATATCCTAAGTGAAAAATTCAAATCCTATACATAAGGCATTTAAACTAGAGGACAGGAGTGGCAAAAAGAAACTGAAATGTCACCCCCAACATCTCCAAGAAGTGAGTGAAGAAATTAACAATAATCAGCTGAACAGGGCAGAAAAGATGTCCAAGGAGAGAAGCTGGAAAGCTATGAGCACAGATGCCCATAGTCTGGGCAATAAAATGCCAGACCTGCAGGCTCTAATGGTAGAAGCAGATTTGGATATCGTTACCTTTACAGAGTCACACTTCACAGAGTCTCATTAGTGGGATACGGACATCTCTGGCTATAACTTGTTTAGGAAGGATAGAAAGCATAGAAAATGTGGAGTAGCAGCTCTTTATGTCAGAAACAATATCCAAGCAACTGAAATGCAAGGGACATCAGGTAGGGAAGAAGCATTATGGGCTTTAAAAAAAAAATGGTGCATCCATTTATATTGGTGTGGCCTACAGGCCTCCAACTCAAACAGAAGAACTGGACAAGAGAACTGGTCGAAGAAGGGAGAAGTGTTGCTGGTTGGAGATTTTAATCTGCCAGGTGTGGAATGGAGCATCCTATCTGAAGAAGATAGTGGATGCTTTTCAAGGGGTTCTATTCAAACAAATGGTAATGGAACCCATGGGGATAATGTCTCAAATATTCGAGTAGGTGCTCACCTGAGCACCAGTGACCATCAGACGGTATGGTTTGATATCACAAACAGGATACAGAGAAGACACACAAAGAGCAGATCTTGAATTTCACAAATACAGACTTTGTCAAAATGTGAATGTTACTAGAAGAACTGGAAGCCTGGGAGAAAATGGGTGAGGTGGAACAACAGTGGGCCAAACTGAAAGGAACGATTGCAAAGGCAACAAATCTATATGGTAGAAAAGTAAACAAGAGCAAGAGGAAAAAGAAACCGATCTGGTTCTCAAAGGACGTGGCTGAAAAAACAAAGGCAAAGAGAACAGCATTAAAGAAGTATAAAGGATCCCAAAAAGAGGAACACAGGGAAGAATACCTGATAAAACTGAGGGAAAAGAAGAGAGAAATCAGGAAAGCAAAAGGTCAAGCAGAAGAAACGCTTGCCAAAGAGGTAACGTGAGGTGACAAAACATTTTTGAGATACATCAGAAAAAGAAGGAAGGTCCGTAGTGGTAAGGTGAAATTAAAAGGTGACAAGAAACAATGTGTGGAGAGAGACGAAGAAATGGCAGAAATATTAAATAAATACTTAACTAAAGAAGATTCTGGAGAAGAATCGTTGATAGTAGACGAGATCGTAGATGGGGACTGGGTAGACGAAACTCTGTTTAAGGAAGAGAACATATGGGCAGAGCTAGGCAAACTGAAAGTGGAAAAGGCCATGGGGCCAGATGAGGTACATCCTCAGGATACTGAGGGAGCTCAGAGATGTGCTGGCGGGTACATTGAAGGACCTTTTCAATAGATCCCTGGAAACAGAAGTGGTGCCGAGTGGCTGGAGAAGAGTTGTGGTGGACCCGCTTCACAAGAGCGGTAGCAGAGAGGAGGCTGTAAACTATAGGCCAGTTAGCTTCACATAGGTGGTGGGAAAATTAATGGAGACGCTGCTGAAGGAAAGGATAATGAACTATCTACAATCTGGTGGGCTGCTGAACCCAAGGCAGCATGGATTCACCAGGGGAAGATCCTGTCAGACAAATCTGATTGATTTTTTTTGATTGGGTGAATAAGAATTGGATGAGGAAGAGCGCTCGATGTGATCTACTTTGTTTTCGGAAACGTTTCTGATATGGTCCCGCATAGAAGTTTTGTAAATAAAATGAGAAGCTTGGGAGTAAGTGCCAAGGTGGTGGCCTGGATTACAAACTGATTGACCGATAGGAAACAGTGTGTAATGGTAAATGGAATCTATTCTGAAGAGAAAGCTGTGTTAAGCAGAGTGCCACACGGATTGGTGTTGGGACCAGTTCTGTTCAACATTGCGGAAGGGACAGAAGGTAAAGTATGTCTATTTGAGAATGATACAAAGAACTGCAACAAAGTGGACACACCTGAAGGAGTATAGAGAATGAAAAGTGATTTGAGACAGCTGGAAGAGTGGTCAAAAATTTGGCAGCTGGGACTCAGTGCCAAGAAGTGCAGAGTCATGCATCTGAGATATGGTAATCCAAAAGAGCTGTATGTGATGGCAGGTGAAACACTGAATTGCACAGAACAAGAGAGGGATCTTGGAGTGATAGTGTCTGGGGATCTGAAGATGGCAAAGCAATGTGACATGGTGATAGCTAAAGCCAGAAGAATGCTGGGCTGCATAGAGAGGAATAATCAGTAAGAAAAACAAGGTGATGATGCCCTTGTACAGGTTCTCAGTGAGGCCTCACCTGGAGTATTGTGTTCAGTTCTGGAGCCCGTATCTCAAAAAGAATAGAGACAGGAACAGAGATGGGCGACGAAAATGGTGTGTGGGGGGGCCTGTATCAGAAGACCTATGAGGAGAGGGTGAAGGATCTGAATATGTGTACCCTGGAAGAGAGGAGGTGCAGGGGAGATATGATACAGACCTTCAGATACCTGAAAGGTTTCAATGATGTATGGACTTCCAACCTTTTCCATTGGAAAGAAAATAGTACTAGGGGTCACGAAATTAAACACCAGAGGGGATGACTCGAAACCAATGTCAGGAAATATTTCTTCACGGAGAGGGTGGTGGAGGCCTGGAATGCTCTTTCACAGGAGGAGATAAAGAAGGAAACAGTCAAAGAATTCAAAGGGGCATGGGATAAACACTGTGGATCTCTAAAGGCTAGAAAATGGAAATAAGATAAGCGTGCAGAGGGGGTAACTTGCTGATACGGCGGTTACTACTCTTAGTAGAAGGCATGGAGACTACTACGCTTAATGAATATGCTTTGATGCTTTTAATGCAACTGCAATATTGCTCCCCGCTTAGATGGCGGGGGATAAAAGGAACTGGATTCAGACGACAAACGAGGGCCCCGACTTCCATGGTCTGGGATACTGTTATGCTGACGTAAGGAAGAAAGCACAGGACTGCTTCTATGGCCAAGTCCTAAAGGAAATTAAGAAAATGTGTATGAGGGTAACTTGCTGGTGCAGCGGTTACTACCTTTAACCAATAAGCTTGGATACTTTTGATGCAACTGCAACATTGCTCTCTGCGTCAACGGCAGGGGAAAAGAGGAGTTGGATTTAGACAGCAACCAACGAGAGCCCCGACTTTTATGATCTGCAGAACTGATGAGCATGGAGATAACCAGCAGTTACTCCCCTTACCAGAAGGCATGGGATTACTACCCTCAACCAATAAGCCTTGATGCTTTTGATACAAGTGCAAAGGAGGTGGGTGGGGGCTGAAAGAAAAGAGAAACTGGATTCAGAGACAACCAACACAAGCCATGACGTTTTTACAGTCTGGGGTCCTGATGCGCAGGCATTAAGGAAAAAACACAGGACTGCTTCTATGGCCATGTCCATAAGCAAAGCACATCAAACAACACTGACTGAGACACGGGGATAACCTGTATGGGGCACAGATACTACCATGGGAAGCTTGCTGGGTAGACTGATGGACCATTGGTCCTTTTCTGCCGTCATTTCTATGATTTAGCCAGATAAGTGTCCCAGTATTCAAAGTCGGCAATTAGCCAGATAAAAGTTATCCAGCAAAAGTCTTCGAGTATGGACCCTATACTGTTCCCAGTAGATAAACTACTACATTGCACCATAATAGAAAGGATCTATCTGCAACTTGCTTTGAACTCTCCAGCTGGAAAAGAATTTCATAAATAAACATAGGTGCATAGTGCTATCTACACTACCTCCACTTATGTAACAAACATTGCTATGAATGTATTATCTATCACAGGTCACAAAAAGGCAGCATCACTCCAAAAGGTTTATTTTAATGCATCACTCAAGTTGCATTCTGAGTCTCTCTGTAAATCAGCACTCAAATGTACACAATACAAGAAAACCATGATATATCTGCTGTTTCTCAGTCAGTTCTCCATAATAAACAAAGAATAGCAGATTGCCCAGGCAAGAAGATAAAATCCACTGTTTCAACAAACAACTAGAGCTAAAAAGGCAGGCTGATGACCCCATTCTAGCTGGGAGAATAATACATCCAAAATAGCATTTTCTTTTCAGGTAAGGTAGCCTCAGCATATAAATTAAAATAAGAGAAAAATCCAACCTCTTATAATCCCATAGTTCTAAACATTCAGCAGAGATCACATCATCACATTTCCAATATCATTTTGAGATAAACTGGAAACAAAATCAATGTTATTTAAACACCATTATCACTAACTAGAGGGAGTGAATCATATTCCAATTAGGTCAGAAATCGATTTGCATTTCTCTGGCAATAATTTTCACAATTGTTCTCTATTACGTGATGTGTTTTGAGTTGTATTTTACCATCTTCCAAGTGCATTATGCTCTTTTTTGTTGCATGATTCTCAATTAGAATTTTGTACTGCTTTGGACTTGTGCCAGTGGATCAGCATTTAATCTTTGCTTATGAAACTATTGATATTGACCTGGATAACCTTATTCATATTATTTTAGGTCAGCACATCACAGTATCCAAAAATCTTTATGAAATGAAAGTGATAACATAAGAAATATAAGCAGGGATTGAAAAAGACACTTGCCTGCTCGCCTCAGGCACCTTGACTGTCAGCAATAAATGCCAGTTTGTGTACTGACTACAAAGAACATTTTCTTAAATTTGTTTTAAATTTGATACTAGTTAGGGTAATGGAGTGTCTTCTAGTCCTAGTACTATTTTGAAGGGTAAATAATAGTTCCCTATTAAACTGTTCCAAATACTCATGATTTTATAAACCTCTATTATATCCCCTCTCAGTTGCCTCTTCTCCAAGCTGTTTTCTTCATATGGGAATGGCTCCCTCCCCTTTAGCATTTTTTGTTGCCTCTCGTTTTACCTTTTCTAGTTTTACTATATCCTTTTTGAAATGTGGCAACCAGAATTGCACACAATATTCAAGATGTGGTCATACCATAGATCTATACAGGAGGCATTATGATATTCTCATTTTAATTCTCTATTCCTTTACAAATAATGTCTAATATTTTATTCACTTTTTTTGCCATTACTGCATCCTAAACTGAGAATTTCAATGTGCTGTCCACAATGTCTCCATGGTCCTTTTCCTGGGAGGCAATACCTAATGTCAAAACCCAGCATTGTGTAATTAGTTAAGATTTTTTTTCCTCATGTGAATTACTTTCCACTTGTGCACATTAAATTTAATTTACCATTCAGATGTCCAGTTCCCCAGTCTTGCAAAATACTCCTATAATTTCTCACAGTATGCTTGTGTTTTAACTACTTTGAATAATTTTATGTCACCTGAAAATATGATCATCTCATAAATTACTCTTTTTCCAGATTGTTAATGAATAAGTTAAACACCGAGTACAAATCCCTGAGGCACTCCATTATTCACCTCTCTCCAATTGGAAAACTGACCATTATTCTTTGTTTCCTATCGTTTAACCAATCACCAGTCCAAAACAGACCATCACCTCCTGAGTGAGGTGTGGGTGGAACACCTCAAAATGGTCCTGAGGGAGGAATAAGTGAGCATCAGGGGATGCTTAGGTGGATGTTTGGAAGGAGAGGGATCCCATGAAAGGGTTCATAAAGAGTGCCATTTGTCTGTAAACTATTAAACAATGAAGAAAAAAAGAAAATACAGAACCACTCAAAATATCTGTAGGATTTGTGGCATGAGAAAGTAAAAAAAAAAAAAAAAAAATTGAAAGGGAAGGGAGGGCGAGCCAATGTTTCAGTCCCTTGAAATAATGACTTGTACATATGATAAGCATGTAGACTGAATAACATGTTTGTGAAACTGAAAAAAGCAAATTGCATCTGTACTTCTGATTTTTTCTCATCCAAAAGAAAATTAATGTATCCCAACCTCAAAACCATTTCCTTTGTTATTTCATTCCCAATTTTTGAAAGAAATATCACCAGTGTTACTCACTATACTGTTTTTGACACCAAATGGAATTAGTCAGATGGCATCTTCTTTTATGGACAGTTATTTTTAAGGTGGCCATTTGTCACTGGAAATATGCAGGGCTCGATTCCTAGATTTTGGGAAGTTTTACACTATACTACTATTAATCATAGTAATGCCATGTAGTTCTCAACAATACAAAAAAAAACATTACTTGATTAATCCACTTCCACAAGGACAGTAATCTACTTATCTTAATGTGAAGGTTAAATCAATAAATTTACCCAATTCCCTTATTTGCTTTATGACTGGACTCTTTTATTGAAGCTTCTTTCCCTTCTCCAATATCATTTTCAAAGCTGTCATGGTAGATGGGAGAAACCAGGGAACTAGTCGAATCTCCAGAGGAGCTCACATGATAGATCTTAGACCATAGGCCTTTTTCTTTCTCAGCAATTTGTTTTCGTGGGGTTGAATGAGATCTACTGATTCCTGAAGAACGATCTTTGCTTTGAGCATCAGGCATTCCACCTCCAACTGAAAACTTAAAAAGGATAGATATATTTGAAGTTTAGTAGAACAGCAGTAAAATATAAGTCAAATGTGTTGCTCAATCATTCCCCCCACCTCATGTCCATCTGATTCCAAAATCCTTAGTTCAGAATTTGAAAGCTACATTTTTAAAATAGTTCTTGCTTCTTCTACCACAGAAAGCTTATGCCAGCCCTCAAGTTCCTTGGAAAAACCTCTGTACTCATTCCCGCTCTTATTTGCTGATTTGTACCTATTGTAAACCATTGTGATCTTTACTTGAAGGACGGTATACAAAATGTCTAAATAAATAAATACATACCACTATTTTGAGTTTTCCTCAATAGCTACACACCTAACGTTGTATGGGTTGGTTTTTACCCATTTAATTCTACATGGCTGTATTGCTATATTGGTGTCTGCTACTCCAAATTACTTTACAATGATTCACAGAAAGGTTCTCCTTCTCTCGAATAGAAAATTTATTTACATTACAATTGTTTGACAAGGCCAACCTGTAACTATGAGTGTAATCATTAAAAGACTTGTACCAACAATCACTTTCAGTCCCAAAAAAGCAAAACAAGCTTTCCCATACTGATGACAGCGAGCATGCAGGATCATATACAAGCCAAGGCAGGAAAACAAACGTCATCAAGTTATACAATAGTTTAGTCCACAGGCCAATACAATAGTTTTGCGTTAATGACTTTATGAAAATTTAATTTGCTCTTCATCATTTCAACAATCACATTAGTATCATCAGAATGTAAGGAAACCTCGCTCAGAAACGTGCTCCAGATAAAACACACCGCACTAACAGAATCGTGCATAAAACCTAAATCAAAGGGAAACAAAAACACGCGTCCCTGCTTAAATCCTTGAACGCTCTCCTGTTACCCGAAGCATTGAGCCTATTCAAGAGGCTTCCCCACCACATGAAAAAAAAAAAAAATAAAAATAAAAAATGGCCGCACAAAGAAAGCTCCCATCGGCCACCGCGCCCTCCGCCAATCACCGCGCGCGTTTTTCGACGCAGCATAATAATGAAGGGCGGGGATAACAATAACAACAACAACCAAGAAAAAGTCGTTGCGAGCCGTCGCCATGGCGACGCGACGCTCGAGAGCTCGCCGCTGCACGGCCCGGCAAGGCGGGAAGGCTGAGGGGCGGCTGGGTGCCGGATTCTCCTCAGTATAAGCCCCCGGCCGGAGCTTAGCGCTGAAGTTGCTGTATCAGCAGGCCCGGCCCGTGGGCGCCTAGTGGCTTTTCACGAAGAAGCGATTTTCGTCTTTGGGCCGTTTTGCTGCCTTTACCATGAGTGCGGGCAGTGAGGGGCTTGATACGGAGGCCTGGGTTTCCTGGTGATCTAGGCTTGGCTGGATGCCATCCGCCTGCTGCTCCGTGGGCTGAGGCGGCGGCGTGGGCGCCGGAGAGTGGCAGTCCGCATCCCTCGCGCCCTCCTCGCCCTCTTGGCTCCAGGGTCTCATGCCGAACTGGTGCTGCTGTTGCCCTGAGCAGGGCCGGCCTTGGACACACTGGGCCTCGGCGCTCTGCCAGGGGCCCTGATGCGGTGCCTCAGTGACATCACTCAGCTTTGGCGCAGCGGCGGCCCTAAGCGATGGCCTCACTTGTCCCCCCCTTCCTCTACCCCCTAAAAGCAGCCATGGCTCATAATATCTGAGGAAAGAGGGAGCAGAGCTCTGGCCACGTTCAGCGGGAAGAAGAAGGCGTGCGAAGCTAGACAGAAAGAAATGGAGGCAGAAAGAGGGAGACAGACAGACGGAGAGATTAGCAAACAGCCACCTCAGCCCCTCTCCCCCAGACAATGCTACGAGGAATGGAGGTCTCTACGCTGCAAGCTCCCACAGTCTGCACGCCTGGGCTTTGTTAAATACACTCCATGGTTATTCTGCTTGCAAACCATAGCATATACGATCCTTGGCCGCTCCTCCATGGAGCAGCTGCTTTACTAAGCCATAAAAAAACAAAACAAGAAATGTAGAATTGGACCAGTAGAGGAGTTGGGGGGAGCAAGGTGGGGGTGGTGGTAAAACTGATACTCACGAAGATAAGACCATAGCAGAAAAACTAAATTCTTTTGTTGAATCTTTACTGTGGAAGATGGTGGGAGGCCCACCCACACTTGAACACTAAAACAAAGCAGTGCACTGGCTCT
The DNA here is from genome assembly GCF_901001135.1 of Rhinatrema bivittatum. Taxonomy (NCBI): domain Eukaryota; kingdom Metazoa; phylum Chordata; class Amphibia; order Gymnophiona; family Rhinatrematidae; genus Rhinatrema; species Rhinatrema bivittatum. The sequence continues at coordinate 13,197,815 of NC_042631.1, forward strand.
TGCAGGAGGGCTAGAACAGTGCCCACCCCCCACAAAAGAGGGGCAGGACAGGACACAGTTCATCCTATCCTACCAGCAGCTAAAAAAGAAGAGGCCCAGCGCCACCCGTGCACTCAAGCCCAGCTGCTCAGCCCCCTTCCCCCCCACAGATTCCAGGACACTGAGAGCATGTATCTGAGAAAGAAGAGACCCAACAGTGCATGGGTGCCCTCCATCCTGCTGGCCCACAAAGAAGCACAACAGCCCACCTCCGCACCCCATCCCATTAGGAGCGTGAGTAAGGAGGATATCATCTTATGACTCCACCCCCTGTAGATTCCAGGAAAAGAGTGAGAGCCTGGGTGTACAAGAAAGAGCATTGGTGGACATGTGAAAGCATGTGTGTTATGAGAGAAAGCAGGAGGGAGCATATCTATGAGCAAGAGCATGAATATGAGAAAGGGCGTGTGAGTGTGTGAAAGCATGTATAAGAGGGATGTGTGTATGTGAGAACATGTATTTGAGAGTAAGGGGGGGGGAGAGAGCCTGTATGGGTAAATGAGAACACCTTTGGGAGTGAAAGCCTGTATGTGAGAGAGATATGAGAGCATCTGCATAAGAGAGGGAGATTGAATGAGTGTGAATGTGAACGTGTGTGTGTGTGTGTGTGTGTGTGTGTTATAGAATGTGTGTATAAGAGAGATGATGACTGGAAATCAAAAGCAGAGGATTTTTCATTATTAGTTTGAATTATTGTTTGTGGGTGCTGTTTATAAATATTTTGTTAGCACCTGCTAAATTTTAAAAACATTGAGATGTTTTAATCATCAGCTGCTTTGAAATAAAAAGAATAAGTATTTGCATGTTTTTACAGTGGTTTTATATTTGATGGAAGTTGATGTCTGAGGAAAGGGATGTTTCTATTATTCCCTTGTTGCATTCCATACAGACTGGCTTCTTGAGATTTCCAGTTCACTTTTTGTCTGCAAGGTTGTATTTATGGTCTCTATTCTGGATTTGGGCAGGCTCTCTCTATGGTCAGCATCTAACTTAGGTGATGGAGTCTGCTACCATGTAGTGTCTATAAAGGGATCTTGTTCTGGTTTCTGAATCAGAGGTGGATTAGTGTTTTAGGGCCTGTTGCAAGGTTGGCAGTAGTGTCTTTTCAGAGTTAGGGTTGTTACTGTCTCAAACATCCCTCCATCCCCTTCCTGAATCAGTCTCATTTTCTCTCTGGCTCTGCTCCACAGTCTGTCCCCTCTCTCCTTCCACTGGTCCAGCTTATTCACTCTGCACCAGGCCAGGGGGGTGAGTCAGGTCTACCCATCACTCATCTCTCTCCCCTCCAGCATTGTCAGTTTCTTTTCTTGTACCAGTTCAAACCCAAGCAGTCTCTTCCTCCCTCCACTACTCCATCCTCACCCATCTCTCTGCCCCTCGCTCCACTTCCTCCAGAGCCAGCTAGATAGCTGCCTATAGTAACACTATATAAGTTAATGAAGCTTAGTACCTTCTTGCACATATACTGCTTTGGTTTACCCTTATAAGTATTCAGCTTATTTCAGTCAGCATTTAATATGTTTTATTATGAATAAGTATGATGTACATAATATAATTATATCTTTATATTAACTTAACTTTTCTATATAAGGCATATAACTACAAGTACAAATTAAAGATAAGTAGGGAGGGGGGGGGGGGGGGGGCAACATTTTGAAGGTTGAAAAGGGGCTCCTGCTCCTAAAAAGGATGAAGCACGGGGCTAAAGGAAACAAACTAAATAATAGCAAACTGCCAGGAGCTGATAGCATTCAAGGCTAGGGTTCTACAGGACCTAAAGTATGAAATTTCAGACTTACTGCTGCTAATCTTTACCTTATCTTTCACCTATGGCTTTTTAGTGAGGATTGGAAGATAGCCATTTTTGAAAATGAGCTGTAACAGTAACAAGTACAGTGCCACAAGTCTGAAAGCTGTGCCAGTAAAATGGAAATTGTTCAGAACAAAAATTACTACACCCATGGATAAAAATGGTTAATAGGAAACAACTAGTATGGATGCATTGAAGGTGCAAATAAAGATACTGAACTAGTCATTATAGTGTATTTGAATTTTCAAAAGGCACTTACTAAAATGCCTCATGAAAGACTCCTCAAGAAATTAAGTAGCATAGGCTAGAAAGTGAACTTAGTGGGGAATGACAACTACTTTACCTCTTTTCATTAGGGTAATTAACCAGTTAGTGCTACTGTAGTTAAATAACACAGTGGTTGAAGGACCAATGTTAGTTAATAAGTTAACTATCTAGAAAAGGAAGCAGTGAGTGAACAGATCAAATCTGCACCCAACACTATTCATAATACTTAAAACACAAGTAGATTGTGAGGTACTGCAGAAGAACCCTGCCAGATTATAGAGCTGGACAGCTAAATGACAGGTGAAGTTTAATATGGGCAGGTGCAAGAGGATGCATGTAGGGAAAACCAAACAAACTTAGAGGTACACAAGGCCAGGTTCTGTAGTAGGAGTCAGCACTCAGGTGTTAGAGAGAAAAAAAAGCCATTCAAGCTGCCTTTTATTTTCTTTGGACTGTTTATTTTTGTATGGAAGTCATTATTCATTTCATACACTTTTCAGCAGTTTTTCCCCCTTTGGCTTTTATATATTTCAGATCTTTTTCTACATTGTAACATCTGTTCTTTGAGTGCCCATTTTTTTTGTGGATCTATTAATGCATTTATTTTTTGGATATTTTTTATATTGAGTATGGGTGAAGACAATGTGGATATATGGGGCCTTTATTATTTTGATTTTTTTTATGAATTATAGGATGGGTAGACTGATCATAAAAATCAGAAAATGATTTTTCTATAATTACAATTTTGTAGAGATTTAAACATTTACATTTATCTTTTTTCCTCTGGTATTATTTTGGAGTAAGATACATTTATAGATCCTTTTTTTTTTGTTTATGTTAATGTGTTTCATTTGAAGATGCAGCTTTAGGAGCATGTTGCTTCAATACATCCTCTTAACCCTGAGCTTTTGTGGGGAGGGGGGGCAGTGCGGGATGTCATGCTTCCATTTTTTGTGAGAGGGGTGTGCGTGTGTGAGGAGGCTATAGAAGTGATATGTTGACATCCTCAGCCTCATGGACAATAGCTATGAAAAAGTAAATAGAATGGTAGGAATTATCTGGAAAGGAGATTAAAACAAAGTATCTAAATACTTCATCGATCTATGGTGCAACCACACCTCTAATCTTTGGTGCAGTACTGCTTGCTTAAGCTTGAGAAACTAGGAAAGAAAGAAAAAGGCTACAAAAATTAAGGGAATGGAACAGCTTCCATGGGAAGAAAGGTTAGGGCTTTTCCTCTTGGTGAACAAACAAGAGGACATGATAGAAAAATCAAACAGTTAAAACAGACAAACAGAATAGTTATTTACCCTTTTAGATAGTATGAGGACTAGAGGCCACACGCTAAACTAGCAAGTAGCAGATTTTAAATCAAATTGGAGAACGTTATCGTTTAACACACAAGCTATGGAATTTGAGGATATAGTCAAGGCTTCAACAAACCTAGCTAGATTTAAAAAATTTGGATAAGTTCCTGGAGGAAAAGTCCATAAACAATTATTAGCCTGCTAGACTTGAGGAAAACCATTTATCCCAAAGTGAGCAAGAAGAAATGGATCTGCCTGCTACTCTGATTGGCTACTAGCAGAGAGAGGATGCTGTGGTTGGACCTTTGCTCTGACCCAGCATGTTCTCTTATGCACATTGACCTAACCTTTCATTTCTTCCTCAGCTGGCACCTGCTTTCTGATTGACAAGGTGTATTCTCTTCCTGTAGCTGCAGGTGGACTGGTACTTTGGCATGGGGGGGGGGGGGGGGGGAGGGCAGGAGAACAATTACACCAGGACCAGTAGAGGCCCTCCAGGGCCTGCTTGCGACAGGAAGAGCATCATTATCAAGCTCCCATCCCTGCTGCTTCCTTTTTGTCTGGTGCAGGCAGCAGATGGGATGCATTGAGAAAGATCTGCTCAGTTGCTGCTGCCCCACTTCTGCAGCTGACAGAGGTCTGTGAGCAGAATGAGTTAATCAGATGCTGTAAGTGGGAGGAGCCTCTTTGGCAAGGCTTCTCCCCCATTTACAGATGGAGAAGAGGAGGAGCTGTGGTGAGTCAGCAGAAGAGCAGGGTAAAAGTACATGGGTGGAAGATGAAAGCAGTGGGTGTTTGGGGGTGGCATTGAGAGCAGTAGGTAGGTAGATAGAGGAGGGAGGATTCCAGCAGCAGAAAAGTGCAGCCAGAGTTGGGGCTAGAGTGGAGAGAAATGAGAACATTAGGCAGGGATGGGGAGGGTAGCAAAGACTTGAGAGTAATGGGAAGGGGAATGTAGGTGTGTTGGGGTCCCATTCAGCTGCATCATCTTACTTTAATTAAGGCCTGTGCCTTTTTCTTCCAATTTAGGATCTAGAGCTTTGTACATCCCTCATTAAAATTCAGAATTTTGAGATGTTTTCTTGATCTATTCAATTGGAAAGTTTCTTACAGAATAGAGTTAGTCCAATGGGTATAGGAAATACTGGTTCAGAAGCTGGTGGAAGTCCTAACAATTTGTGGTTACATTCTTACCATGATGTAGTTTTAAGTTTGATTCATTGTTTTTCTGTGTGTTTCTTTTGTAATTACTCATGCATATATCATGGTTCTTGCATCAATATTCTCTTGCTTTGTACAATTCTAGAAAATAAAAAAATATTTAAAAAAAAACACTGATGGATCCTGTTGAACAGAATTCTATGACCTATGTTGGTAGGGGAGGAAACACCTAGTAGTCAGCAATATTAAATAAGCAGAATAATTAAAAAAAAAAAGTGTCAACCTTCAAGACTACATAGTTCTTTTCTTTTAACTTGAACTTCTGTTCTAGCCTATGCTAGAGCTCAAATTAGGTTGCTTTTGTCTTATTCAAAGCACAATTCCCTATTGTATACCTAGGTAAGGACAATCTTTACTAATAAAGACCTTTAACACACTATAAATTAGGTCTTCTTGTTTGGTTCTAATGGAAAAACTGAAACTGCCACTTCACTGCAAAAAGTTATTTAGTGGATAAACACTGGGAAAACAGACGCTTTAGCTGCCTCAGATCTTATACTGTGTGCTTCTTCCATGCCAATGATACCTCAGTTGCACAAGTTTTTAGCAGCAGATTGACTTATTCACTTCCTCCCACCAGCTGCACTAGCCTGACCATTTATTGCCAACAGCAAGCATCAGAGCAGGTAATAAGAGGACAGAAGGAGCAAGGGTGGGGAGTTTGGAGTGTGATAAGAGCAAGGATGGTGAGATAGTGTAACGCAGGCCTGCCAATCTCATACTAAAGGGAGATAGGTGCTGCAAGCACAACAAGTAGACTTGTTATGGAAATATGATTTAGGATTGCTCTTATATCCCAGCTCAACTGAAAAGGCTGATCCAATCCTGCTTTTGGCCCACTGCATGCATGGACTTGTAGTTCTGTCTAAGAGGTAGTAGTAGGCCAATGAGAACTCCAATTCCATACATGCAACAAGGCAAAACTAGGATGATTATCCACCTTGATCAAAGGACCCCACTTGGCTCCATTTTGAGCAGAATTTTCCTAGAAATTCACTGTAAGTGTCCCTTCCACTTGCTCTCCCTACTCATCTGGCCCCAACTCCTCCACCTGCCAGTATCTCCCCCCTCCACCTCTAGGCTCAACTGCTTCCACTCTCACCAGTTCCAGAGTTTGACCCAGTTCTCAGTACTGCCCCTCACTCACACCCCCTCATACAGACTCCCTCACACTCACAAACATCCCCTCATATAGGGTCCCTCTCTTGCATACACACCCATACAAGCTCCCTCCCTCATGCATACAACCTCACATACACACAATCCCTTTTTCATATATACCAGCTCCCAAATATCTCACACAAACTCCTTCAATCTCCTCAATATAGACTCCCTCTCTGGCACCCACAGACAAGCATCCCCCCCTCTCCCACTTACCCTCCCTGGTCTCACAGCCCCTGCTCTCTTCCCCTCCCTCACACACATACCTTTACACATTCACTCTTACTGAGGGCCTTCATCTTCACTGCAAGTAGAGCACATCCTGTGGCATGTGGAGGCCTTCATCTTCACCACGAACAGCACGCACTTTGCAGCATGCCGGAGTCTCCTCTGGCAATTCTGCATTCCACAGTAGCGCAAAATTCCCCCAGGACTAACATACAAGTAACAAGTCTACCAAAACTGACCCACCTTTGTACAGCTTTAATGATGTTATTGCATATTAGTCCAAACATTTCTCACTGGGTGATATCCATTCTGTAAAAGCTTAGAAAAAAGGAAAGACCTAATGGAGGTTGCTAACTAACCAAGTGGGAGATTAAAAAACCCTTTATTACATTGGTGCCTAAATTATGCAACAAGCGTGTGCATAATTTTCAAAGCAGATTATGCATGTCCACAAATATACCTGCACACATTTATACCTGGTATTTAATGTATGAATTCTGTAGGAAAATTTAAGCGCAAAGCTTTTGTGGAGATTTAAAGAAATTCCCTTTAATTTGCTCCACAATGAAAATAGACAAATCTGTTGCAGTACAAATGTTTTACCACTTTTTAATGTAATATATTCCATGAGGAATATCACACTTCAGGCAAACTCAGCAGATGTTCCTAAAATCCAATACATACAAGGCTTATATACTATTTCTACAAAATAATGGTTCAGCAAAAATATTTTAGATTGACTTCTACACTTTGCTTCAACAGCATATCTTTAGATCATGACCAGTTAACAGGTCAGCATGACCCTGGTCCTGACTGCTATTACCTACAAACAGCACATTTTTGTTACCATAAAGGATCACATCTATTTTCTACCAAATGCAATTAATTCTTCAACTTTGGCATATTGGTACTCTGCTTATCTAAAGATTTTTTATCTAGTGCAGGGAGCAAGTTTTGCAACTATTACATATCTTATTAAAATCTAAAATAGTGTTCATAGCAAGAATCAGTAAAGAATAAGTTGAATTGAACTATATTGAACAGAGATACAAAACATTTGACAGTCCTTTGAATTTTCCAAATGTATACACATGCCCACACCCCTCCCCAACTCCACCCCCAAGAATGCTTCTGCTCTGTCCAGGGCAACTTGCACTTTTGCCATGTATGCACAAAAGTCTACCCACATAATGGATGGGCACTTTTGTAAGACTATTTCTATGCATAGCACTTGTCCTGCAGCATAGTTAGTGTATTTACTGTAAACCACCAAGTACAGTAATTCTGCTGTGGGCAGAATAGAAGTATTTTAAATAAAATATACCTTGTGGTAGCTTTATATAATGCAGAACACCTGACAACCTGAAATTACCATCAGGTGGGCAGTCATGACACGATTTAGAGAAAAACCAAACTAGAACACTGGCTTTGGCTGAATCTAATATAAATCTTTTAAAATAAATATTCAGATATCTACCATCAAGAGTCAAATTGTATGTGCACAAACTAAACTAGTCCTCAAGGTTTAAAACGATAAGTCTCATAAGAGCTGAACTATTCAATACATTATATAGTGGCTAGTAGCAAAATTGTGTTAACTTTATAAATACATTAAGGAAAGGTTTCATACAATACAAAAATTCCATTCTTAAGTATACAGTATTTTGTTTTATTTTACTTGTGAATGTTTATAAAATTACAATATAAAGTACATTCCTCCAATATTTTGTACACTACTTGATTTTCATAGACAGATTTTGTTTTATTACAATGACAATGTACAACCATGTCTATTTACAATGAAAAAAGTATATAAACCACAATTTAACATGTTGCTACTGGCAGCCACTAGAGTTTAGGAGGTAGCTTTAATTGGGCAAAGTGAAGCCACATATCCCATCATGTACTGTCAAATAATTTACAATACAAAGATAAAAATTCATTATATGTACAGTATGTACAAAAGTTCTAGAACTGCACTCTAGCTTAATCTTTAAATAGGAATGTTTGCAGAATAACTGATATGGCAGTGGAATTGCTATTGCTTTAGCCCTAGTGTTCAGAACATGTATGTGTTAAGCTTTAGTCACCTCAAAGTACAACTTAGCATTACGACTGGGGAGGGGTTTTTTTTTTTGTAATTTACCACTTTACAATTTCCATGTCAAAAATCAGCTATCATAACCACAGCATATATTTTCATATCAATATAAATATATGCTAGACCCAATGCATATCACCCCATTACCTATGGTTACCACTACTAAAAATGCCATCATGGACACAGATCTTTTGATGTACTAATACAGAGAATGGAAGCTCCACAGAAAATGGAAGCGCCACAGAAATGCCTTGGCTGTATTATCTGGCATTTCATTTTGCATTGACCTGGTGAAGGAAGTATAGCTCTCAAAAACTAGCAAAGATGGACCAAGTACAGTAAAGGGATAGTCTACATCTTGTTTGCTGACTTGTTTATATAGAGGCAACTTTCTCTAAATGGATTTTAAAATGTCACCTTATACTCACTTCAGTGATATCTAGCACTTTAATTTCTTTTTTTCAGTGCAACCCAGTTATATAATACTGAAAAATACTGTTCTGGGCTCACCAAAGTAGCATGCCACCACAAAACTAGTTTGTTCTGCTGCTTCCCACACTTAGTATAGTCATCTGATCCATTCTGCAGAGTTTAGGGTTGGTAACTATCTGTATTTAAGCAAAGTTGTCTATCCTAAGAAAAGCAAAGCTTAGTTATTAAAAAACCCTCATAAATATACTATGTTTATATTGTTCTCACAGTTTATTATTTGGGATAAATATTCCCTCTCTTGACCCTGCATTAAAAGATGTCCTGAGATTCTCTCTAAAATCTACAAGAAAAGCTCACAAGAGGATTGTTAGGGACACTGAAAATTTAAAATCTGAAAATACGTGTCTTTGTGCTTAGAAGGGAAAACAGCATTAATCATGCACCTCACAAGAGGTGAAACATCCAATATACCATGAGCACAACAAAGGTCATGAACTGTAGAAAATGAATCACATTTTGTTTCCAAAGGAATAAATATCAAATTACAAATTCTGGTATAAAAATGTACAGTCTGGGCAACTATTCTTTAACAGTAGGGCTCAAGGAATCTACCGCCCACTTCCCTTCTCATAAGCAAGGAGGTTAGGATTATCCAAAAGTGCGTCTGAGGTGAAAGCTCTGAACAGGTCTGCACTACCAGCTTTTGCTGTACTGTTTCTAGAACACAGAGCAAATTTCAGTCTTTCATTCTTGGTATATTGTAAGCATAACGAACCAAAGGAAATCCTTTGCTTTGATAGAAACAGGCACGACCACAGGCTTGCACTTGGTCTGAGCTGTCCGATACAAAAGAGTCTCCCTCGTCCGCGTAATCAGAATGAGCAGATTGAGTGCCGCAGTCTGACCAGTAGCCATCTGAGCGGTGGCAAGCCACCACCCCAAGTGTCGGACAACTGTGAGACTTTATTAAGTGTTTACATGGTACAGGCTTTGTTAAAAGGAAAGACTCACAGCAGTCACACACAGTAACATTACCCTGCAAATGTGTATACATGCCACAGTCATAGTAGAAATCCTGGGTCTCTTGTCCACCTGGAGCATTGATAGCCACAATCACTGATCCCGTCTTTCTGGTAATGTGCCGCTTTAGTAATTTCCAGTCTTCCTTGAACTTTGGGTTGAAGAAAATGTACAGTACTGGGTTTAGGCACGCAGGCAGAGGAAAAAAGATCAGAGTAACTGACTTCATGATTTCAGGGCTAATAGAGATTGCCGTGATCAGCGGAGCAAATGAGAAAAATGCAACAGGGCAGAAAAAAATACAATTGGTGAAGATCAGCCAAGCAACATGCTTGATCATGCCAGACTGCACGTTTTCAGAAACGTCTTCTTTTTCCAAGTTGCAATACAATTTGGTGTAGATGATAACCATTAGCAGAAAAGCTAATGAGTTCAGGAGGACCAAGGTTACCGTAAAACCTAACGAAGGCGTTTCTCCAGTGGGGAAAGGCAAGCAAAGTGGGGAGGCTGAAAACTCCCCTACATGGAAAAGTGGCAAGCACCCTGCAGATACAGCACATAGAAGAGCAAACACTGCAGCAATCTGCAGTCGTCTCAGATGGCTTTTCTCCTTCTTAATGATATGCTTTGCAGACAAGCTTCGTTCAACAGCTGCCAAAGTCAGGAAGAAAATGGCACTTTCTGATGAGAAAATAGCAAGAAACCCAGCAACTTTGCAACCACTGCCGGTTTCCCACCATATGCCAAATTCAGCAAAGCGTCCCCAAGAAACTGCATCCAGGAAAGTTAATATGCCAGTGTACACTCCCATAAATAAGTTACAGACAGAAATCAGACCAATAAAGAGCTTTGAAGATGACCGTGGAGAACAAGGTGCAAATATGGTTAAAATGACAAGCATGTTTAAGAACAGTGCTACCAAGAAAATAAACCAGACAGTAAGTCGAATCATCCAGCTTCCCAGTAAATATTCACATGGTTTAAAAGCCCCTAGAAGACAAAGACAATGAATTAGAAACTTACATTACAACAGAGGAAGTTTTGTGGGTATGCAGACATCATATAAATTGATTACAGCAGGAGTATACAAAATTCTATACAAACCAATGCTCAGGGAGTACATGCAGTACAGATATTGTAAGCTGAGGTGTTAGCTGAAATCTCTCTCCTTTCCCCCAAAGCTAACATGGTGAAAGGATCATCAACAATTCAGTGTGACCCTTTGAAATGCAGCTCACTCCTACATGCCGAGAGATGTGTTAGGTATCACTGACATGTCACTGTGCTAATACAAATGTATCTAACTTCAGTGAGGTTTTTAACTAAAGATTTTGGGAAAGATCTTGCTGTGCATTCCACATCTGTTCTCTTATCAACGGGAGTGAAAGAATTAAGCACACTTAGTACCCTTATGTGCTGCTGCTGGTTGGATTTCCCTCTATTTTGGGAATCAATTCCAGGTAACTTGCTGGGCTCCAACCCCTGACACAAGGGAGTTTCTTATGAAGTGAGGGGATCCAGATACAACCCAGCAGAAAGCTAAATGAAGGACTCCAAATTACTGCCATGGACTAGTTGTAGAAACTGCAGAAGATTAACTTTCCTGAAAAAAGTGTCTTTGTACAATCAACTAAACTGAGATACTTGTTTTAAATACAAGAAAATCACTGAACATTTCCTGAATGGATCATTCAGAAAGCTTCATTTACATATTAACAGTATTTCCAGCTCCAATATGTGGGGGGGAAAAGCATATGGTTTAGTTACCTGTTGAAGGGCTACAATGAACCACTGAAGGAATGTGTTCCTTATTTTCATCACTACTTAGATCATCTGTATCGGCTGGAAATCAGAAAAAAATCATTGCAAGCTCTTTTCCAAAATACAGCTTTTGAACAAAAAAAAGCAAAATCTAACTGGATGGTTTCGTACTGTTTTGTTATAACTTCCTATATTTTCACATCTAGCTTTATTTTCAATTAAAGTGTAACCTCGCTTCTGAGAGTTTTTTTGCATACTTTCTGCTTTAGACAGAAGCAAGTCAACCTGTTACAGTACAGAATTAATCTGAGAAACATATCCAGAAAGACTTCAATCCCTGGCTCTTGATCAATTCACAAAAAATTCTATATCCAAAATGTATTAGAAAACTCCCATTATCTGATCTGGAAAAATCTATTATCCAGAACAGCCCCAGTCCCAACCAACCATCCTGGATAAACAGTGCTTTACTGTACAACCACTGTAAAAGCAATCACCTTGTTTTCTATCCTCTGATATTGTAGTATTGGCATCTTCACAGATATGATCCCTCAATGCTGGCACTTATTTACTATTGGCCCTGCCCCCAAAAGTATTAAAAAAAAAAATTCTACAGCCTGGTATGGTTATCCTGCTACAGATGAAAGATTAGAAGAGTATAGACCAGTAGTACTCTGATCTGTGATATAGGAAAGGCTGAACAGCTCAAATTTGTTTTTATTTTTTTAAATGCCCAAGACAAAAGTATGTGGTGTGTCAAACAATCATATAAAAGACAGGCCAAGTAGGTTCCCCAACACGGTCCATATTTCATAATGGCTACATCAGGAGGGATAGAACAATGTAAATAAACCAAAATGTCAATAGAACAGGTCAGATCAAAACATGCACACAATTGTCTAGCATATCATACAAATGATTCTAGAATGGGCAATGTCAAACACTGCTTGGGCAGTAGGAGATGCTGAACCAGGTACAAGTCAAAATCAGAGCGTGTACCAAAACTAACCAATAAGGTGAAAAGATTCAGGCACTAGCCAAAGAACTTGGCACTAGGGATCATGTGACAGAATGCAGCCAATTAATTTAATGGATAGGAAATGTCAATCAGAAAAATGAAAATCATGTAAATAAAAAAACCCACAACCATTCACTCTTGATTGAGGCCCATGGGTGTCAAGTGCCCAATTCAAAAAATCCATCTCTGTTCATGTTGTACAAGTCACTGGGAGAAGTCACTTCCATGGAGCATAGAGCAACCATACTGATCACAAAAAAAAAAAAATCTCTATTCTGCAAGTGGGGGGGGGGGGGGGGGGGGTTCCAGCCAATGAGCAACAAGGGGGGGCATCGTTCCTTGATAGGAGTATATGCAAACAATGTTCAAAAAGTTTAGTCCAGTAATGGGGTCTCCACTGCCTCAGGTACCAATTTAGATTGTGAGAAAATACCCACTATACTTGGATGTAACTCGCCGTGAGCTACAATGAAAAGGCGTGAGCTACATTAAATACATAAAAGAATCTGATATGGGGCAGGCTTGACAGCACTCACATGGGTAATGGCCTGGAGGATTACTGGGTCAGTGGTTTTCCTGGATAACTCAAATGATTGATACCTGAAAGGTAGGAAAGAAGGGGGAAGTATTGCTTGTTGGAGATGTTAATATCCCAGTTATAGACTGGAGAATTGCTTCTGCGGACTCTACAAGATGTAGAGAGATAGTGAGTGCCTTTCAAGAGGCTCTGCTCAAACAGATTGTAATGGAACCCTTAAGGGTGATACTTGACAGTGCTCACTAATGGGGATGTCTCTGATGGGCCAAATTAAAAAGAGCTATTACAAATGCAACAAATACCTCTATTAGAAAAAGTAAACAAAAGTAAGAGGAGTAAGAAAATCTGATTCTTAAAAAGAGGTGGCTTAAAAAAAAAGCAAACAGCACTCAGTTCGGTGTTCATTAAAGACTATCCTGAAGGAGGTCTGTTGGTTGACAAGAACATAGATGGGGGTAGAGTAGATGAAACTCCATTTACAGAAGAGAATGAATGGAAGGAGCTAGGAAAACAAAGTGGACAAGGCCATGGAGCTCAGAGATGTGCTGGTGGGTCCGCTAAAAAGACCTGTTCAATAGATCCCTGAAAACGGGAGTGGTGCCATGGGATTAGAATAGAGCGGTTGTGGTCCCGTTTCACAAGAGTGCGAGCAGAGAGGCTGGAAACTACAAGCTGGTTAGCCTCACCTTTGTGTTGGGAAAATTAATGGAGACACTACTGAAGGAAAGGATAGTGAACTATCTACAAACTGATCGATTGCTGGACCAGAGGTAGCAAGGATTCACCAGGGGAAGGTCCTGTCAGACAAATCTGATTTTTTGATTGAGTGTCTAGGGAACTGGATTGAGAAAGTGCTAGATGTGATTTAATTTGATTTCAGCAAAAACATTTGATATGGGCCCTTATAGGAGACTAGCGAACAAAATGAGAAGCTTGGGAGCGGACACCAAGGTAGTGGTGTGGATTGCAAACTGACAGGAGACAGCGTGTAATGGTAAATGGAATCTACTCTGAAGAAAGAACAGTGTAAAGTGGAGTGCCACAGGAATCTGTTTTAGGACCAGTTCTATTCATTATCTTTGTAACACTGCAGAAGCGATAGAAGGTAAAGTTTGAGTATTTGGATGATACTAAAATCTGCAAAGTGTACACATCTGAAGGAGTAAAGAGAATGAAAAGTGATTTAAGAAAGCTTGAAGATTGGTCAAGGATTTGGCAGCTGGGATTCAATGCCAAGAAGTACAGAGTCATGCATCTGGGGTGCAGTAATCCAAAAGAGCTGTATATGATGGGTTGGGTGAAACTAGTGTGCACAAACAAAGAGGCACACCTTGGTGTGAATTTGTAATCTGAAGTGGCAAAGCAATGTTATAAGATGATGGCTAAAGCCAGAAGAATGCTGGGCTGCATAGAGAGGAATAACCAGCAAGAAAAAGGTGGCAGCGATGCTCTTGTACTGGTCCTTGGTGAGGCCTCACCCAAAGTACTGAGCTCATATCTCAAAAAGGATAGACAGCATGGAGGCAGTGCAAAGAGGCTGGAAGAGAAGAGCTGCAGACCTTCAGATACCTGAAAGGTTTTAACTTTGAACTTTTTCCACTGGAAAGGAAACAATAGAACTAGGCAGTCACAAAATGAAACTCCAAAGGGGAAGGCTCAGAACCCATCGAAAATATATATTTTTTTTTTCAGAGGATCCAAGATGGCGTCTTGAGGAGAGGACGCGCTGAAAGGAGCTCCTCTGCTTGGATTGCTTTTTCTCTTACCTCATGAAATAGAATGCCTCATACAAAGCAAAAGGGGCGGGTGAGGCAGGAATCCGCAGCCGCCGCTTCGCCAGATCCCCTTCAGCCGAAAATCGAGGGCTTTCTCAACGCGCCTATAACGTCTACCCCAGAAAGGAGGTCTGCGGCGCCGGGTGAGGAGCACGCCCAGGCGCCATTGGACCCCGTCAACATCTTTGAGTCCTGGGGCGCTCGATACTCCCTCTCCCCCAGTCCACGACGGGAACCTGGAACAGGCCTGGACTCTGCGACCGGAGGGGTCAGCAGGAGCTCAGGCGGCAGCGGCTGATTCCGGGTCAAGACCTGTCGGAGGGAGGGCGTGTTCTGACGCTCGAGAGGAGCGGGGAGACCAGCAGAGATCCACCGTGCAGAATTCGGTGGACGAGAACATGCCTAGGAGTGTTATCGGAGGGGGAGAGGAACCGGCAGACGAAATGCAGAAAATCTCGGAGGTCTGCCGGGTTAAAGAGGTAAGCCCAGATCTCAGTTTTAAATTAACAAAACCTCAAGAAATAACTTTGGACGTGGTTTGGAACGCATTAGTAGCCTTGGAGAAGGCTATCTCCACTTTGACTGTGGCAGTGACTAATATTCAACAAAAGGATAAGGAATTTAAACCTGTGATGGAAGTTCAAGAAAAGAAAATTAAAGAGATTGAATTGGATGTGACTAAAATTAAAGAAACTCAAGTGAAAATGATACAAAATGAAGTAAATATTTCTAACAAGTTGTAACTCTTGGAAAACTCTCAAAAATATTTAAAATTTGAGGACACTAAATTTTCCTTCAGTAAAATTAATATCATTACGTGATCAATTCAAGAAATATATCTTGGAAGTTTTACAAGTTCCAAATGAAGCAGTACCACCTATTTCTAAGATATATTTTGTATCAAGAGTAACAAAGTATTCAAGCAGAACAAAATGCTCCTATAGATTTAGGGGCAGATTTGACTGCTTTTCTTGAAACATCTACATCAGTACAAATAGAATATCGGGGAACAGTACTGTGTACTTTTGTCTTTCCATCAGACCGAGACTCAGTGTTGAAATGTTTCCTACGTAACAGAGAAAAGCTTTTCTATGGTGAAAAGTAAGAATATATCCTGATCTTTCAAGAAGTACTCAATTGCGCAGAAAACAGATGTTGGAGATGTGCCAAGAAGCAAGGCAGCTGGGCGCAAAAATCACAATTAGATATCCTTGTAAATGTTTAATGTTTATAAATAATAAGTATATATACTATGATCCAACACATTTACGTTCCTTTTTGGATAATTACCAAGCTGAGACAGTGGCAACTTAGTAGTTTGGGCAAGTTAAAATAATTCTCTCCTTAAAAAATTTCTTAAAAATTTTGTAATTATATGATTTATGCTCCTATAACATCTTGGATCCCATTATATTCCTGAGTTATATTATACTTATAATTGTAAGAGTCCAGGTTAGGATGTATTTATTTTGTAATAGACATAGTGTCGGGATATTGCCTATGTATGAATAGAGGATTGGATATATTATGTAATGTGAAATATTGTGACTCATTCTCAATTTGAAAATGCATAAATAAATTAAAAAAAAAAAAAGAAAATATTTTTTTCAGAGAGGTTGGTGGATGCCTGCAATGCCCTTCCTGAAGAGGTGGTGAGGAGAAACAGTAAACAATTTCACGATAAGCACTGTGAATCCCTAAAGGCTGTGGATGAGAATGAACAAAAGGGTACATGGGGGTAACCTGCACAGAGCAGCAGTTAGTACCTTTAAAGAAGGCATGTGGAATTACTACCCTTAACCAATTAGCCTCGATTCTTTTGATGCAACTGCAACATTGCTCTCCACTTGGACAGTGGGAAGGGAGGGGTATTCTATTTTGACGACAGGCAACACTGGGCTCCAACATTTAAGGTCTGGGGTACAGATACACTTTCATTAGGGATAAAGCACCAAACTGGCCAAGTCCATGGCATAGTCTGAATTATCAGGAAGGCTGCTCACCATGTTTAAAAAAAAAAAAAAAAAAAAAGTGTTGGTAGCAGTAATTATTGGTTTGACATTTGCTTGTATTACTATCCTTAACATAAGGCATGGGGGTAACCCGCACAAAGTGGCAGTTACTACCATAAGAAACTTGCTGGACAGACTGGATGGACCATTTGGTCTTTTTCTGCCAATACTATGTTGCTACTAGATATCAAGAAATCCCTAATGTTTTTACCTTGTCTAATGGCAAAGCATAGTGGAAATACTCCCCTAAGAAGGTCAGTCTGTAAATCAACTGGGGTAGTGTATGTAATCAGATGTCCCTGGCCCATTTGTATGTGGGGGAAATTTGTAAAGTTAAGGCTAGCATTTTTGAATATCTATCAAGGAACGCTACCCCCATATTACTCATTGGCTTGAAGAGAGCCACTCTATTGCAGAACTGCCATGTGTGATAGAGATGGTTGCTACGCACCCCATAGAGGCAATTTCTCCCAGTGGCTTGTACAGCGTGAAGAGCAGTGGATCTGAATTAGGCCCTTTGACACCCATGGGCCTTAAGAGATTGAATGGGAATCTCTTCCAATTTGCACGATTTTCATTTTTACGATTGACATTCCCTATCCACTAATTTCATTAGTTGCATTCTGTCACATGATCCTTGGTACCATGCCATTCCTTGATTGGTTAATGCTTGAATCTTTCCACCTTACTGGTTTGTCAGTTTTGGCATGCTCTCTGATTTTAAGAAGCTTGAACCTGGTTCAGCATCTACTACTGTTTTTGATGTTTGCCCACTCTAGAACATTTGAACAGTATGTTCTTAGTCTATTCTGTGTGTATTTATTATTCATCTGACCTATTGTTCTGTTGGCATTTAGTTATTTTACATTTTGGTTCATTTACAGTGTTCTGTCCCTCCTGGTGCAACCATTGTAAAACACGGACCGTGTCAGAAGACCTACTTGGGTCTGTCTGTATTTATAAAATTTACAAATTACTTTCCAAATTTTACAATAAAATCTTCCAAAGTGATGTACCACAAAATTAAAAAAAAAACCAGTACAAAACAAAAAAATACAGGAAAGTAAAGAGTACCATTATAGAAAAATACTCCCAAGACAAAGCATACAGTCCTGCTACTGGTTCCAAATCAAGACAGTCATAGCTTAACACTGAAATCCAGGTCTTCAGCTTACGGTGAAACCGCATGAGATTATTCTCTTCCAAGATGGACAAAGCAAGATCATTCCATAATTAGGCAGGGTCATAGAGTGATTTGCTTTGCAACTTAACCTGCCGAAAACCCCTCATTGGTGGAAGTTGAAACTTTTATTATGCACGCATACCTCTGGTTGATGATTTTCAACAGCCTACAAGACATATGTGGGGGAGAACAGCGCTCCTATTTTGAGTGGCACCTAATAGTTTAAACATACATTGTAACCAATACAGTTTTATTATTTATTATTTTATTTATTTATTTTATTTAACAACTTTTCTATACCGACATTAAAATACACATCATATCGGTTTACATTGTAACAAAAGGTAGAAAATACAAATAACAGGGGGTGGGGTGGGGGGAAAAACTAAGAACGTGGGGTCAGAGGGGAGACCCCAAACTAAGATAGGGAAGGGGAGAAGGCGATAGGAACAGTAACATGTTAATTAAATGCAAAGGAGCAAAAGATATACTATAAATAATATACATAATATACAAATGGAGCCAGGAATCGAAAGGGTGGAGGCAGTTATACGATTAAATGAGAATACACATATGCAATTATACAAAGGGGGTGGGGAGGGGGTTACCGGGGGTCTGTGGGGGTGAGAATGTTAATCTGGGAAGGCTTGATGAAAGAGCCATGTTTTTAACTGTTTTCTAAATTTGAAGGGGCAGGATTCCATACGGAGGTTGGGCGGTAGGTCATTCCAGAGCTTAGGGCCGGCAATGGAGAAGGCGCGATTCCTGGTGGTCGAGAGGCGGGCTTTCTTGAGAGAGGGAACTAGGAGAGTACATTTATGAATTGTTCTGGTCGGGCGTGAGGGTTGTGTGGGTTGGAGGGGTTCATTAAGCCAGGAGGAGTTGTGGTTGTAAATGGCTTTGTGTGTAATGGTGATGGCTTTGAACAAGATGCGGTAGGGGATAGGGAGCCAGTGAAGGTTTTTGAGGATAGGGGTAATATGATCTGATTTGCGTGAATTGCTGATGATCCTTGCAGTGGCATTTTGCAGTACCTGGAGGGGTCTGATAGAGGAGGAGGGAAGGCCCAGATACAGGGAGTTGCAGTAGTCTAACTTAGCTGTTAAGGTGGCTTGTATGACAGTTTTGAGGTCATGGGTGTGGAGAAGGGGCTTGAGTTTTTTTAGGATCATGAGTTTGTAGAAACCTCCCTTGATAACCGATGTGATGTGGTTTTTGAGGTTCAGATAGGGGTCGAGTAGGACACCTAAATTCCTTACGGGGGGTTGTGAGAGGAGAGAAGTAGTCAGGGGGTCAGTGGGGGTGTTAAGCATAAAGGTTTGATGGTTATGTATGAGGAGTAGCTCGGTTTTGGCAGAGTTAAGGGCGAGTTGCATGGATGTGAGAAGGTTGTTGATGGAGGAGAGGCATTTCTCCCAGAAGCTTAGTGTGGTAGCTATTGTGTTGTGGATGGGGATGATGATTTGGACGTCATCGGCGTATATGTAGAATTTGAGTCCTAGGTCAGTAAGGTGATGACAGAGTGGGAGGAGGTATATGTTAAATAGCGTGGAGGAGAGGGAGGAGCCTTGTGGTACACCTTGGGAGAGGGGGAAACGGGAGGATTCTGATTGGCCAAATTTGACAGAGAAACATCTGTTATTGAGATAGGATTTGAACCATAGGAGTGCAGTGCCAGAGATACCGATGTCGGTAAGGCGGGCAATGAGGAGGTCGTGGCTTATCGTGTCGAAGGCAGCAGATATGTCGAGGAAGGCGATGAGGAAGTTTTGGCCTTGGTCAAGGCCAATGAGGAGAGAGTCTGTAAGGGATATGAGTAGGGTTTCAGTGCTTAAGTTTTTACGAAAGCCAAACTGTGCTGTGTGGAGTATGTTGAAGTCCTCAAGGTATGCCATGAGCTGTGTATTAACTACCTTCTCCATGATCTTAGAGATGAAAGGGAGATTGGAGATGGGGCGGTAGTTAGTTGGGTCTTTGGGGTCCAAAGAGGGCTTCTTGAGGAGGGGTTTGACTATGGCATGCTTAAGGGGGTCAGGGATGGAGCCTGAGGAGAGGGAGCAGTTGATTAGGTCGGCTAAGGGTGCAGCAATGGTATTGGGGATGGAGATGAGGTTTTTGGTGGGTATAGTATCGGAAGGATGGGATGCGGGTTTAGATTTTTTAAGGATAGTCTCAATTTCCTTGGGAGTGGTGAGTTCTATGGTGTCAAGAGAGGCGGAGTTATGGTGGGTGATGGGAGGGTGGGGAATTTGGGAGGCTGTTGGGGGGAAACGGAGGAGTATGTTGGATATTTTGTTGTGAAAGAAGTGGGCAAGATCTTCGCATTTTGTGTTTGCTTCTTCTTCAGCTGTGTTGGGGGGGAGGGGGTTGGTGAGTGCTGCAACATAAGAGAAGAGGGCTTTAGGGTTGAAAGTGTATTGGTGGATTTTGGCAGAGTAGTAGTCGCGTTTGGTATTTTGTATGGCTAGGCGGTATGCGTGTAATTGGGTTTTGTAGGAGGTGGAGCGCTGAGGGGTGGGGTCTTTACGCCATGCTCTTTCTTTGAGTCTAAGGTCGTGTTTCAAGTTGTGTAGTTTGGAGGTGTACCAAGGTTTGTTGTTAGTTGGAAAGGCGCGTTGTTGGCGGGTGATGAGGGGGCAGAGTTTGTTGGCTATGTCTTGGGTGGTGCTGACCCAGGAGGTGAGAGCAGTGTCAGGAGAGGAAAGGTCAAGGTTGATCAGGGATTCGGAGAGGGTTGTGGAAAGCTCCTCGGTGGTACATGTTTTGCGGTAAGAGAAGGAGGTGTTGTTATGTTGGTAGCTACAGGGATTAGATGTGCCTATGGTGAGGTGGGTCTCGATGAGGGTGTGGTCAGACCATGGAACCGGGGTGCAGGATGGTGGAGAGGGGGACTGGATGCATGAGTTGGTGAAGATGAGGTCTAAAGTGTGTCCCATTTTGTGTGTGGGGGTGGAGATAGTTTGGGTGAAACCTAGTGCTTGGAGGGCAGTGAGGATGGTTTTGCAGGAAGGTGAAAGAGGGTTAGCGTCTACGTGGAGATTAAAGTCTCCTAGTAGAATGGCAGGCTTGTCACAGTTTATGTTACTGGAGATAAGTTCAATGAGAGGGGAGGGGTTTTGTTCAAGGAGGCCAGGGGGGGCGTAGATGAGGCAGATTTGGAGATCCGAGGATTTGAAAATCCCAGCTTCCAATTTGGAGGGAGGGTTGATACTCAGGGGCTTAAGTTTGAGGGTTTTTTTGGATATGAGGAGGATACCTCCCCCTTTCTTTTTGGGTCTGGGGATGGAGAAAATATCATGGGAGGAGGTAGGGAGTTGGTTAAGGATGACAGTGTCTGTGCACTTAAGCCAGGTCTCAGTGACTGCACAGATGTCTGGTTTGTGGTCATGAATGAGGTCCTCAAGGATATGAGTTTTTTTGATGAGGGAGTGAGCATTGAATAACATGAGGGATAGAGTAGCGAGGCCGAGTAGTTGAGTTAGGGGGGAGGCTAATATGGGGATGAGGGATTTGTGCTGGGTTGGGGGGTTGTACGGAAAGGAGGGTGGTTGTCTGCGTGAGAGATGGTGAATACAGGGGATGGCAAATGTGGTAGGAGCGGGCTGAGCGTGGGGGGGCATGGTGGGGGGTGTTGACTGGAAGAAGGCCTGAGGGGGTCGAAATAAAATGTGGGCAGAGTTGTAGTGGACTTGGAGTGGGAGGTATGTGGAGGAAGGTAGGTGAGAGGTCGGAGGCTGGGTACACAGGTAGGAAAAAAAAAATGTTACAAGAAGACGGTAGGTAGAACAAATCAGAGCCAAAATACAGTGCAATACCATGTAACGGTGCAGTCAAATAATGCAGTACAGTGTAGCATAACAAGCAGTGCAAATCAGAGCGGGGTGGTACAGTGCATGTGGTGGAAATGGTACATAGTGGGGACAGAGGGTGATAAGTGAAACGATATTGAACAGAGGGTTATTGGCTGAGTACAGAGAGTACAAGGGCTTGACCTTCCTTGAGTGGGGACTCAACAGCTGGAAGAGTTTACGGGTCGCACGAAGGGGCGCAATAAGGGGCAAGCCCCTTAGGTCGCGCTCCTTCGTGCGTGCGACGCCCGGCGCGCGGCGCCGTGGATGTGAGCCCCGAATTTAAAGGGGCTGAGGCAGGCAGGTTTCCCAGGCGCTGCAGAAACAGCGCGGCTCTTACCCTGTGATTGGGTCAGAGAGCTCAGGGAGGGCACGTCCGGGTCACGTGGTCTCGGTGGAGCAGAGAGGTCGCAGGGAATGCTGGGCTCTTGCCCCGAGTAGGCGGCGCCGATCGCGCGAGCCGGGCTGCAGGTAGGCAGGCAGAAGGGCCGGCCGGGAAAGAGATCGCCGCGGAGGTGAGCCCCGAATTTAAAGGGGCTGAGGCAGGCAGGTTTCCCAGGCGCTGCAGAAACAGCGCGGCTCTTACCCTGTGATTGGGTCAGAGAGCTCAGGGAGGGCACGTCCAGGCACGTCCGGGTCACGTGGTCTCGGTGGAGCAGAGAGGTCGCAGGGAATGCTGGGCTCTTGCCCCGAGTAGGCGGCGCCGATCGCGCGAGGCGGGCTGCAGGTAGGCAGGCAGAAGGGCCGGCCGGGAAAGAGATCGCCGCGGAGGTGATAAGCAGGCGATTCCTGTCTAGAGTGGCCCATAACAAGTCTCGATGCCATGCTGTGAACTACCCGGAAGGCCCCACTATTGTGGTGTTACAATTATCTAGGACTGCAATGGCTGATTGATTCTTTGACACACCTTGTACTTTTGCCTTGGACATTAAAAAACTGACTTATAAAAAGAATGAGCTGTTGAGCCTTTCCCATATCACACAGTACTACACCCTCATTTGTTCGTGTGTCCAACATTCTCTACCAGAATTCTTGGCTATTAAAGATTAGCCATGTCCAGTACTTGCAGAACTGAGATAAACACAGAATAACCTGTGCTTGACCCTTCCCCCGTTAGATCATGCCCTAGCATTTCTGGTGGAAAATTAGTTTGGCATGAAAAAGCTTCCAGATTTAGACATTGCTGTTATTGCTTCAGAAAACACAAATTCTAATTTACAATCACTGTACACACTTTACATGCTTGAAGGCTTATATACTGCAAGTAAATACAGATTCAATTAAAAGGTAGGAAACAGAACTGATGTAGCCAAAAATCTTGGACATTTTTCCCCACAGCTAATATGCTTGGTCAGCTAAGATATTAGAGTTGTAAACAGCATTGTCAACAGTTGCTCTAATACATAAAACTATTTTCCCCAATACATTAAACTACCAACCTTGATCATGATTTAATACACTCTGATCCTTCTGACTGGTATCTTGTGTGCTGGAGCTCAGATAAGAGTCACAACCCGAAAAGGCACAACACTGGTAAGCATAAGGCAATGACACAGACCTAAAATGAAGGACGAAGCAGTTTAATGATAACTGGAGAGAGACACAAACATAACAGCAAAAAAAAGAAAAAAGCCAGAGTGCCTCAACACACACATATCTTTAAGATGCAAGTGGTGATAACAAATAATTTATATATAAACTGAAACAGGAGTGGCACAGATTTGGTGGAAATTCTCATTAAAAAAGCAGAACAGTTAAATTAACTGAAGAGCCTCTCACAGCAGTACTTTAATATGGCTCTGAGGTTCTGCCGAATGGTTACCGGAGTTTGGGAAGGTCCCTGGCCATCAGAGGTGTGCTCAGCTCCGTGTTGCCTGCGAGTTTAAGGTGGTTGAGGCCCCTTAGTCCTTCAGCGGGAAATGAAGTCAGCACATTGAAACTCAGGTCTCTAGAAAGAATATCAAATTGTTAACAAAAGTAATACATATTAAAAATATAGACTAATTTAATCTAACTGCAGTCAGGGTGACCCAAACATTCTGGTTTGTTAATGTTTGTTCTGTGGCAATTTTATGAATGGTGGTTGTATTACTTTTAACACAATATTTTAGAGCTTGCCTATACAAGGTCAAAAGCACTCCCATAGTACATTAAATCTCCAATTAATTTCATGAGCGTGGAACGTGATTGTTTTATGTAATTTTTTTTTATATATTATAGGCTGCTTTGATTATCTAATATTGATTAGCAGTCAAATCGAACATGATTGACCATGAAAACTCACTTTAACACAGTAAGTGATTTTGGTCAATTTAGTATTTTATTTACTGTTGGAAATTTACAAAGTACTTCGTGAACCCTTCATCACATTTGGTTCGCTGTGAATGGTGTGGATCAAATTTCTGCTGACATCACTGCAATTATTGGGGAGAATAGGTGTATGGAAAAAACCCACATCCCTCAGATTAACATTTTGTTCCAATACCTTGGGGCCTGGTTTCTTGTCTGAGTTATACTGTGATTTCCACCATTTTCTTTAACATTAATACTAGATACAGCATTCTCTTTAAACCAATTTAAATTCTTATTGGCATACATCAGCTTCCTGGTCATTAAAAATACATAGTCCAAGTATACTAACAAGCGCTGATATCACATTATAATAGTTCTACAATTCAGAACAGCTTTTGGGTGAAAGCAGTCTATTACAATAATGCTCATATCTGAAGCACATCTGGCAAAATTTGCCAAGTGTTTGTTTTTTTTTAATAATTTCAGCATATACCAGAACTTTCCAATGTTTTATCAAAGAGCTCACTTACAGTGTGCGCAGAGCAGTCAAGCCCTCAAATGCATCTTTCCCAATGTCTTGGATTTGATTGTGTTGTAGGTAACTGGATAAATTTGCAGACAAAAATTAACACAAAAACACAACTTTGTCATGATGTACACAGTATTCAAATGGCTTCTTCCTTTGCAAGATCACATTTGTGTGTCTCATTTACAGATTGCTTTTATCCAAATTGGTTATGGGGTTTAAAAAAAAAAAAGGCAGGATAAACTGTATTTTGGGCAGATTCTACAGATGCTCAATTGCTAAGATCAATATGTTAATGAAGTCCTAAGAGACTCCTATATCCTGGTAAGCATCATCCTACATGCCTTTTGAAGTCTAAACCATTCCATTTTAAAGTTGTGAAAAGAATAAGTAAAAAATTACATTAAGAAAAAGCATTAGCAAACAAATGCCTTCATCACTTCCTGCACCAGCAAATGTTAAATTCTTTATTCTAGCAATGCTGTGTTTTATGCACCCAAAAACAATGATATGTTCTTGACTTTGTGAAAATCCTCTTAGTATAATATTCATTTCAATTTCCTTTCAATTTAGAACTGCTAAGCTGTCTAGTTATATCAAGAAATGCATGCAAGACTATTCTCATTCTAGAAACTCCGTACATACTCAGGATTCATAGAACTTTATTAGCTCTTTCTGGACATATGGTTTGTATCAGCCACACCATATGAACACTAACTACAGTATTAAAGCTTAATATCCTTGTACATTCTGGTTGCTATTGGTGTCCAATTAGAGACTTGTCAATAGTTATCAATTTATAAGCGATCTTGAAAAGATCATACAGCAGTCTTACTTCCAGTGGGACCCATTTCCTTCCTGACATCTACACCTATCTTCATCCTGAATATGCTTAAGGTCCCCCAATTACTGCCACTAATCTGGCACCAACTTCTCATCAGCTCTTATCCTTGCTAAGATGCATCAATGTTGTGCTTTCTTAGCAAGCACCAGAGAAAAACAGTAAAGTTTTAAAAGAGAATTCAGACAGCCCAACAATTAACACTTGCTTTGGAAGACAAAAAACAACTTTCAAAGAATGCAAGAATCTCTAGAGAATACAGTTATTTGGCATTTAATAACAGAATTTGTAATTTCTGTCATTATGCTGAACAATGATTTTAAGCATTAAATGATGTAAAATTTTTCCTAATTAGGAAAAAGAATGACAAGAG
Source organism: Rhinatrema bivittatum (assembly GCF_901001135.1). Lineage (NCBI taxonomy): Eukaryota > Metazoa > Chordata > Amphibia > Gymnophiona > Rhinatrematidae > Rhinatrema > Rhinatrema bivittatum. Next base: position 13,223,568 of record NC_042631.1, read on the forward strand.
AGACAGGCATGGCAATGAGCTGTGAAATTGTTCTATGGAAATCAGAAGAAACATGCTGTAGAAAGAAAATAAATGCTTGTTTTTGCTGTATTTTGCTTAACAGATCAGCTTGCAAATGAAATTCCAGATCAAGAAGCCATGACCATGTATTGTAATCATTTCTCGGACATGTGCATGTCTCATTTAAAAAGTTTCAAAACGGTTTCCTGAAAACCCAGGCTAAGAATCTTGTACCCTTAATGCTCATATTACGGAATCACTCACTAAAAGACAAAATTGGTAAATGTGGTAGGCTGAGGTGGTTTTCCCCCCCCATTTATACTTCAACCATGCAAGATTACTGAGAAACTGCCTCACATCTAAAGATAACACATGCTGTCAGTGGCGTTACACTACAAAATAAGCATTCAGCTCAGCGAAGGATCGATTTCCGACTGTCCATGGAGAGTTATTCCAGTGCATGCAAACAAATTTGATATAATCAAAGTCATCTTGTATAAAGTTTTTCACATGCTGTTGTAATGGTACAGGACTTTGGTTCTGTAGGACGGATGTCCAAGGTTCTGTTGAAAACTCACTCTGCATACACTGTTCCAGACCATAACTTGTTACTATAGTTTTGGTCTTTTGTTAGTCTACCTCAAATGAATCTGAAATCTCTTCACCATGGGCTTATTCACCATTAACCTTATACCAACATGAAGATAAACAAAACGTCTACTTACATTTCTTCCAAGCTATTGCAGCCCTTAAAACCTGAAAGCTCTTTTATATTATTGTAGGACAAATCCCTTGAAAACAAAATCCAAAAACAAAGGGAGAGGTTTGTCGTCTATTTCATTTTTCAGACTTTAAAGTACCAAATAAGGCACTGTATTATACTGCAGATTAGATGAATTTATTCCAGTGTAGGTTTCAAACAAACATTTATGCTAGCAAAGATAATGGTCAGGCATTTCCTTTCGACTTTGCCTGAAGTGCTGTTATTTTACCATAATTACAATAGCAAAGTGCAAATACAGGAAGGAGACTTACAAAGTTCGAAGCATCATTTGATGCTGACACAAACTCATGGGTACACTGGTGATCTGAGTGCCTGTCAGGGTGCTGTGTGACAGAAGAGAATAAGTACACTTACTCCCGTGTTCAACAGATGAAATGTACTAAAGTACATCTACATAGTAAAAGAAATGCAGCATCAAATGCATATTAAATCCTAAATGACACCAATTTATTTTCTTTCAAAAAATTCCCATACAGCACAGGACTGATATTTTTATTTATTTTATTTATTTCTTTTGTATACCGACATTCGATCGAGATATCACATCGGTTTCCAGAAAACAGGTTGAATAGAGCCGGAACTGCCCTATTTTACATTGTAACAAGATAACAGTTGATTAAACAATAAATATAAGGAACATTGTAACATATGAATAAAATTAAAATTAAATATTAGATGTGGGTATATAGAAATGGCATATAGCCTATATACAATATGTACAATTGACTTGGTTATGAGTAGGGTGGGGGACAGGGAAAAGGGAGGATAGAGAGGGGGAGTAGGGTGGGGGACAGGGAAAAGGGAGGATAGAGAAGGGGAGGAGGGGTTATGCGTTCCTAGTCCACAGGTCTCCCATTGCTCTGCCCTACCTGAATCCCCAAGGCACATGGGTCACATATGCAGCCTTTTCCTAAAAGGCTAAAATTCAGGGTTTTTTATTTTTTTTTTGGGGGGGGGGGGGGGGGTGAGATTGTAAGGAGAAGAAAAATAAGATTGGTATCCAGCCCCTCCCGAGTTAGGGAGGGTTACTTCCATGGCTCTCCCAGCTCCAGCAGGCCCAAGGTCTTGTTAGTGATATAAAAGTAGATCCCTGCTTATACAGACAAGCAGCAAGACTCGTGCAGACATGTAATTTAAGAGCAAGTACATGAACAGCCACCACAAGAATGTCTGAGCCAATTGAAATGGCCAATGTCCAAAAAAAAGTTACATAAAGAGAAATAAGCAGCTTTTCTTCAGTAATATGAAGGCATTGTACTTACAGACTCTCCAGATTATTGGTTCCTGTCAAATTTGGAAACCATTGTACTCTGCTGGCTCCCCGAATGACTCTACATAAAAAAATAACACCCATATTATAACAAGGAAACCTATTCTTCTTATGGAACTGATTTTTTTTTTGTCTTGCAAAATTTAAAAATCTAGAGCCATAGATCATGTCATCTGCAGCACTCCATGTATCCTTCAAACTCTTAAAGCAGTGATGTTCAACCCAGTCCTGATTCTTAGGAAAAATATACCTTCTGCATAATTATGGTAGATATCCTGACAGACAACTAGACTGCTTGAAAGATCAGAGGACTGCCTAGAGAATCAAGTCTTCGAGAGACACTTAGCCTCAACTAGGAATAGTTGCCTAGTTTGCACATAGGTCTACACTAGACCTGATGTTCTGTGCAGGGAGGTCTGAATTTCATTTGACACATGGATCTAATTACCGACATAAGTTGCAGCATAGCTATATCTGCTAGAAGTGAAAATACACCAGTTCCACACAGGATGTTCTCTCTCCTGTCCCAGCCCAGGGACCCTCTTGAGAATAGCTTCTTAAATCACCAATATTTAAAGAAATGATCAGAGAATGAGGTCATTTACACACACAACACTCTTTGATCTAGGCATGTAAGATGAGAGCGAGTATGTTTAGCATAAGATGTCACTCCTAGTTTTTCTAGAAATTCAGAGTATTTATTTAAAACTTTTCTATGCCGACATTCATAACATCGGTATAAAAAGGACAAGATTCATGACATCTACACAAAGCACAGAGTGCTCTCTACTATACTCAGCTCTGCTAACAGAACAGTACTTACAGTGAGTGCAACTCAGACAGATTCTGAAAAGCTGAATTCCCCACAAAGGACAGAGGATTGTCGTAAAAGTGTCTGTAAAACAAAAAGGCGTTACAGCTTCCCCTCTTGTCTGCAACCTAATTACCAGGTCCACCTGATGGCTCCTGAAGTAGCAATGCCCAAAGCTGGCTTTTACACAACAGCGGCACCTACACTCGAGATTCAGGGTGCCTGGGTACCATGAGCCAAAGGGAGCAGAGTTGGGCCCTGGTTTCAGAGGAGAGAAGATTAGCTTTTAGGGATGTGCATGTCACTTCTGTTTCAGTGGGTACTTGCGTACCTCGCCGACTTTCTAGTACATACAAAACAGGTATCTTTTTTTTTTTTTTTTTAAATAAATGAGTTATATGCGTATCGTCCATTTTTTGGCATGTACCAGTAAGTCTGAGAGGTATGTGCATACCCGCAAAACAGAATACACAAATGCACATCCCTATTAGCTTTATTTTGATACCCTTGTCATAATGGCAATGAGCAAGGTGGGGGCAGGTTCCGACTGGATCAAAAGCTCAAGTGTTGAGAAAGGCAATAAAAATAAAAAGCCACAAAATTACCAACAGAACAATTTCTATTAATTCATGATTAGTTGGAAAGATTTTGACCCTTACACCCAGCCAGACGTCAGCGATCAAGACAGGTCTAATCTGAAAGTCAGGCACACTTATTAGCAGATAATGAAACCTCTTCTTGCAAAAAACTGTTGAATAGTATTATAGTAGATGAAAATTTTCACAAGTTTTTCTTTACATTTTTATACTTACATGGTTTTTAAAAGTGGATTTCCACTGAACGAGCCATCAGGAATTACTGAAATGTAATTACTGTGAAATCCCCTGTAGGATAAGCAAAAAAAGAAATCTCACTTTGAATTTGATTTAGAAGACTGGAATTACTCTTTCAACTGAAATGTCTCCTCTTGTCACCTCAGCACTTTTTTTTAATCAACCTTTTGAAAAGGTAAAGCCATGCAAGCAGTTTTTATGCTTAAGTTCAATGGATTATTTTTCCAAGAGATTCCCAAGTATTTTCAATGCCATCTGACTCAGATTGCCCAGTTCTCGGAACGGGTGGTGCCCACAATGCTTTCTAGTGACTTAAGCAGCTGCTCCAGTCTCTCAGTGATAAGACATTATTTATATTCGGCTTTGTCTCTGCCTCGACAGGATAGAAATATCTCTGTAGCAGACTATCATCTTTTACACAGCATTAGAAAAGTTGGCATGGGCAGAGAATCTCCAGATAAATCAGTGAAAAAATTAAGATCAGAGCAAACATTACTGTGCTGTCCTTGTCCTGAACTGGGTCAAAACTGCAAAGACATGATCTGAAAGACTGCTGAGCAAGTTTTGATTAGTTAAAAGATAGTACTGCGGCTGGGTAGAAATGCTTGCTTTTAAGGCCAAAAATGCTGAAATATGCAAGATTTTGGGCCTACATTTCCCTTGCTCAGACAATTTCTAAGATGTGAGCTAATATGGTGCTCCCTTCCTGCAAGTCTGAATTTATTTCCAGTGACAAGTGGTCGAGGTATCTGTAGTATGGATTGCTTGGGATTGAACCAACATTCCTTCCAAATCGCTTCAATCTCAGGTGTGGGGGAAGAGCTCAAACGGGCATTCTGGTGACCCCATCTCAAAAAGGGAATGGCAGAACTCAAATACAGAGAAAGGCAACCAAAATTATAATGGGGTTGAACAGCTCCCCTATGAGAAAATGCTAACAGTTTAGGGCTCTAAAATCAATAAGAGAGCTATAATAGTACTTGAAAACCGGAGGGTTGCCAATGTATTGCCAATTTTTAAAAAGGGATCTGGGGTGATCCAGGAATCTGTAGATCAGTGAGTCTGACATCCTTGTCAGGCAAAATGGTAGAAACTATCATAAACAAAATTGCTGAACATATAAGAAGGCATAGTTTTTAATTGGACAAAGCCAACCTGGATTTAGCCAAGGAAAGTCTTGCCTCACCAAGTTGCTACATTATTTTGAGGGTGTAAATAAACATATTCTTGTCTCATTTAATCTCCTGTTACATGTATTGACTACCAATCTTTACTAACTCTGTTACTTAAGGATTTTAAGTCATTACGAATTCATTGTTTTTATCCCAGTTCTTATCTCCTGTTCTTTGTAAGACTCTCATCAGTCATTTCATCTGTTGTCTGTAAACCGAAGTGCTTAGTGATTTTATCTCTAGAACCTCGGTATATAAAAATGTTAAATAAATAATAGAGGTCTCAAACCATTAGTGTTGTGGAAAGGATAAATAGGGAATGGTTATTTACTAGGACTAGAAGACAGTCCATGAAACTAATGGTAGAACTTTTAAAATCAATTGAAGTAGGCTTTCATTCGGCATATATTTAAATTGTGCAATTTGTTGCCAGAGGATGCGGTGAAACCAGTTAGCACAGATGGGTTTAAAAAGGGTTTGGACAAGTTTCTGGAGGAAGGGAAAAGTAGTCTATAAATCATTAGCAGCCACGAAGACTGAGAAGCCACTGCTTATCCCTGGTTATGGAGGAAGATAGGATCCCAAAGAACAGAGCCAATCGAGTACTTGTGACTTGATTGGCCACTGTCAGAAGCAGGATGCTGGGCTTGGACCTTTGACCTGTCCCAGTATGGCATCTCTTATGCGATGCTCACCCCTCTTAATGCATCTTTTACGTCAAACAGAGGCGAGAGCCAAGAAACAGGAAAGCTTGTGTTTTGGCAACCCCTGCCAGTTCTACTGCACATGCAGGCAAGATATGCCATGAGACATTTTCTGTACTTGAGAAGGTTAATCATGGTGAAAGGGGGTTGGACAATTTAAATATATATATAGTGCTGGAACGTTAATTGGAAAACTGGGGCAGTAACTTACAGTTCTTTCAGATTGGCCAAGGATTTAATGGCTTCTGGAAATTCCACCAGGTTATTATAGTTGAGATCCCTGCAAGGAAGAGCAGAAACCTCAGAGAGCACTTATAAAATGTATCACAAATTTCCCCAGTTACTGGAAAGTGTTCAAATTTAAGCAGATATTTTACAAAAATTAATCATTTGGTCAGTTCTATGGAGGAACTTCCTCAGACAGAAAAATGGGAGCAACAGGCTGACCGTATATTAGATAAATGACAGTGCTTAGGAAGAGCTAACCAGCTTCAGTGCTTGGGTGCATCAGTAGTCCTAGCCTAGAAATAAAAAACCTAACAGTGTCAGGTTGAAAACCAGTTCTGAAAAGGCAAAGGAAAACAAAGATAAACTTGCCTCTGGAACTCTTTTACCACTTTTCATTGGGTTGTGTTAAAATGTTACTCTAACACATCTGCTGCTCTTGCTGTATTTTGATCCCCAATTAAATCTTCCATTATATTCTTAGCTCAGTATTCAACTTAACTTTCAATAAACCACTGCAGGAGAAGCAGCATGCCAGCTAACATTCCAGTTTACAAGGGACACCAAAAATTTATTTTATTCAAAACAAGGCTAGGATAATAGGAACGTGTAACATCAAAACTACAGCATTTATTTTCAGCTTTAAATGATCAAAAATCAGTTTTTGCACTAGGGCAGCCTTTTTATTTTTAGATAAGAAAGGAAGCCCTCAGGAGTGGCTTTAGAAGGATTTAAAAAAAAAAAAAAAAAGTGTTTGAAAAGATTACACAACCCAAAACTGAAACGACCTCCAATGGGGGCCAGCCTTCCAAAGGAAACGATGGCAAACACTCCCCCCTATAGCAGGCTGGCAAATCACAGCCCAGATGTCCTATTTCTCTGTCAACAACCAATGCTTCAGCCTTTCAGATGGCCACCTCCGAATTAGTGAAAGACTGGTGTATGCAAGTCTTCCTACAGCCGTAAAGTCTCCAGCACAAAGCCACCGGTGGAACGGTACTAATGAGTTTGCTTATTTATAATAGTTCTAGTCCCCTTCCCCCCCCCAACTGTCTTGTGATAACATTGCCAAATCAATTTCTACATCAAGTTCGCAAACTAAGGGGGGTCATTTTCCAACGATATCCAACGCAAAAAGGGACTTTTCCCACGTGAAGAGTCCCTTTTCGCCTGCTATATCTAAATTGGGGTGGAGTCCACACCGGAAAGGGGAGGAGTTGGGGCGGCCTCGGGGCAGACTTCGCCGATGGCGAAAGGTAAGACCTCCTTATCGCCGCTAGTATGGCGCTATTGGGTGCGAAAGCCAGTAATCGCACAGTGGAGGTACGATCGCTGCCGGCTTTCGCAGGCCCGCCCCCCCCCGCCGGATTTTCTAAGTTCTGCGAACTTAGAAAATCCAGGCCTAAATGCACAGCTGTGACTTAGTTGATCAAGAGGAATTTTATATAACACACTTAGACTTAAAGAACCCTACCCTCTTTGAAAGGATGCAAGCTGGAATATTTATAGCAGAAAATGACTAAGCATGTATTACTGCGTTACACAGGCACTCAAAATAAGCTGTACTCATACATTTGCCAATACCAGATCTGCCTCCCATATCACATCTTCAGCCTGTCAACTGCCACAGGTGCTGAAAACTGAAGAGGATTGAGAGAGGCAGAACGGGAACTGTGGGGTACTCAAGCACGCGCTGCACCCTTGGAGCTGCTGCCTATATGGTGGTCGCAGGTCCTCTGTCTTCATTCTCTTGCTGGCAAACCTGCCCTTTCAGAAGCATATCAAAGACAGAAATTATTCTGTTCTTCTGTGTCAGAACGGACAGATACAATAAAGGATTCAGGCTTTCCTCGAAGATATCAATCTGGGAACACCAAGAGCAGCAGTATTCCTCCCGGGTGCATGCAAACTCCCTCAGGAATCTGCAACATCTTCCTATACTGTCTGCTCTGTATGGAAACAGCGTCAGAAGCAGGGAAGACTTGACATGATTTAAGTATGGAGCCACCAGGGCAACTGCCATCTCCTCCAAGCATAACCATGACTACAAGTTACCTAAATTACTTTACTACAGAAAGACAAATGTCTTTAATCAATATCTTTACAAACACTAACAGGCAGATACTAGAAGTAACAAAAAAATTGTTTGTACAACAGTCTTGGATAACTTTCATGACTGTGGCAAACAAGGCAATCCGTGCACTGCATTGCACACACCAAGCCAATACAAATATTAGAGGTTGGAATGAGTGCTGTTAGGCTGCTATGCAGTCAAAATAACTGTACCCTCTTTAGCACACGTCCACAGTCTAGAAGTGGAACTGTACACAGGCCAAGAACCTAACTCATTCACTCTTTAGAGTCTAACTGTACACCGTATTGTCTGAAGGAAGTGCATCCCCTGCTGTCTGCAGGTCTTCCCTACCAACTTCACATTAGGCTTATAGTTAACAAAAGAGTTAAAATGCACATTGGTAATGAAAAATGGTACCAAGTTTTGTCCTTTAATTCATTGCTTATGTCAACTAGATATCTACAATACATCACAATTTAATAGAACTGGTCAATGATTGGTTTGTAATTATTAAAAGGGCTAGAGATTAGAAATGAAGAAATAGGTGCATGGGGGTAACCTGCATAGAGAGGCAGATTATATCCTTAATTAGCCTTGATGCTTTCGATGCAACTGCAATATTGTTCTCTGCTTCAATGGAGGGGGAAAAAGGCAATAAAAGGAAGAGGATTCAGCCAGCCAACGCTGGGCCTAGACTATTACGCTCCGGGGTACAGATATGCAGACATTAGGGAAAAAGCACAGGACTTCTTTTACCGGCAAGTCCAAAAGCAACACATATTCAAACAGCGTTGTCTGAATTATCAAGAAGGCTGGTCACCCCGTAGAAGTTTTGCTAGCAGTAATTTTGTTATGGGTTTGACAGTTGCTTGGTTTTGATTGTAAATATTACTACCCTTAACAGAAACATGGGGGTAACCTGCATGGAGTGGCAGTTACTACTGTATCGCTTGCTGGGCATACTGGATGGACCATTTGTCTTTCTGCCATCATTGCTATGTTAATAAAGGTGTTTAGGGTTAACTTGACGTGGAGGGACCTGGGTTCAATTCACAGCTCAGGTTTCCTGCTTCTCGGGTTGGCCGATGCAGCAGGAGATGTCCACAGCTCCTGGGACAGGGCGTGGATGTGGGGGCAGGTAGAGTGTCATCATGCAACAGAAACACCTTAGTGGCTGGGTGTAAGGCAGAGTTCTGGAGAATGTGGCCCAGTGCATGGCTCCTGGTCAGACAGACAATCACTGCAACCACTGGGCTAGCTAAGAGGAGGAGGAGGGAAAAAAAAAAATCTCCAGATAGATGTGAACGAAGCCTAATATCACATCCCAGCCCAAAACAGCAGGAGGATCTTCTTTATACCATTTTCTGTTAACATCCCCATTTACTTGGCATCAATTATGTTTGTCAAGAGGCAGAGTTATTTTTAAAACATGGGCCTGGGATCATCAAATCAGGCTGGTACTTACAAGATTTCCAGATTGTCCAAGCCATCAAAGCAATGCCGCCCTACAGTCCTTATCTTATTGTTGTGCAGATGCCTAAGGTGGTGTGAAAAAAAAAGTCTCAATCAATTGATTTGTTTTGATTGCATTTAAAAAGTTTTTTACAAATCAGACTTGTTACCATTAATAGAAGAATGCAGAGACAGACAAGGCCCAGCCTATTTGTGTTCAATTTATATTCCACTTTTCAGCATTTTTTCAGGTTAACTTGTCTCATGGTCATGACATTGCTGGGATTAATCCTTCACAATATTCTTTTATAACAAATCATTTATTGATACACACACACACTCCTCCTTAGCACAATGTCAGCACTGCAGTAATTCATATAAGATTGTCCAATTACACATGGCTCGCATGGCTAAAATAAAATCACTTACATAGGTGTGCATCTGTCACAGCGTCACTAAGATTGAGAGAGATGTAGCATTTTGCAAATATTAAGGCTTAAATTTAATTCCCGGGGGGGGGGGGGGGAGCAAGAGTAGGGTCTTATGATTGGAGGTTTCATTAGTAATTATTTTTCCCCACAATTAGGAGTTCCAAAATTTGCAAAAAAAACAAACCAGGAAGCAAACTCGGGGCTTTGCAGGTCAACTGCTTTTGGAACAAAATTATTTCTGAAGGAAGAGTCCAAAACCAGTTATTAGGAAGGTACACTTGGAAAAGTCCTTGCTTATTCTTTGGCAGGGAAGGAGAGGGTTAGATCCCAATACATTTCTGCTTACTTTACAATTTGAAAACTTGCGGACTTGGAAAATTCTTGACAGTCCTTGTTTTATTGAGAATTCCTAAGCTGGGTTGGGTCCTTCACTGTTTGGATGTGTTGCATACTTACAGAACAACAAGACTTGAGAGGTTTGTAAAGGCAAAGTCAGGCAGGTGTGTGATTTTGTTGAGTGCCAACGTTAAGGCCTGTAGGGATGGCAGGTTGCTGAGAGAGTAAATGGGAACCTCCGTCAAACTGTTGTCATCAAGCCACAAATGCCGTAGCTGAACAAGACCCTGAAAACTATCTTCAGGGATCCTAACAATATGGTTAGCATCCAAGCGCCTGTAGAAGGGAAAAAAAATAGTTTAGATGACTTTTGTAAAAGAACACAGGATGCCGCATCACAAAAAACTGCAGAGACCAGAAAAAAAAAAAGTCTTGACATGGGAAAGATCTGACAACATTTAACCTGTTGTACACGAGTAATTTTATCATTAAATCAGAGGGAGGGAGGGATGATAATCAATAAGCTACAGTGAAAGCTTGTGTCAGGAACAGGACAGAGTTCATGGCACCACAGCTGGTTGGGTTATGCTGGGTCAAACCATTAACTTATGGTTCTGGCAGTATGCCTGCATTGAAGACTTTTATACTCCGTTGTCAACGAAAGTATGCAGAGACAAAAGCCCTGTTGACAGTTAATTCATGGGGGAATTTACATGTACAGCAGGAAACAAAAATATGAATGTACCCAAGTCATTGATTTATTATGATTTAAAGATGTTTGTACCCAAATACACTGCACGTAGCCAGGACTTGTCAGGACAAGTTTGCTGCAGGAAATTATCTGTACTCCCATTAGCACTGTGAAACTTTTAACAAAAAAGTTATACCTTATACTGCAAATGAAATGCAAACATCTCCTGCTCAGGGAACCCTGGTTTCATTTCAAGACTTATGTATGCAGGAGACATTCCTTTGGTAAAAATCTTTAAGCAGGTTAAAAAGGATGTTTATTTTCATCTTACATTTTCTACTGCTCTCAGAATAGCGTACAAATATATTTGCAATAATCATGACCATCATGACCATCAAAAAATTACAAAAAATTATATTAACCCATAAACTGTTACCATAAAAAAGGAATTCTGACCAATGCTATGTTAATCTTAAGAAAATATTTCTACAATGAATTGGAAGCCAGTGAAGGCTTAACATTGGAGAGAGAGATGATCCCTGCGTTTCAGCTCTAGCAACAATCTGTCTGCCTTTTTTTCACCCATACTGCAGTTCTGCAGCCAAACTATATATATTTGCAAATAGTGAGTTGCAGTAATCTAGGCAAATAGTTATCAGTGCATGGATTACAGCAGCCAAGTTCTTTTCCTAAGACAGTTTATAGTCCTTAAGAAAGGAAAGAGGAAAAGGGGGAATTAGATTCAGACAGCAACCAACAAGGACATTGAATTTTACAGTCTGGGAAAATAAATAAGCATGAGGGTAACTTGCTGATGCGGCTGTTACTACCCTTAACCAATAAGCCTGATGTTTTTGATGCAACTCCAACATTGCTCTCTGCTTCAACGGCAGAACGTGATAGGGAGTTGGACTCAGGCAGCAACCAACAAGGGCCCTGAATTTGACAGTCTGGGGAAACCGATAAGTATGGGGGTTACCTGTACAGCATGGAACATACTACCATAAGCTTGCTGGGCAGACTGGATGGTCCTATTCTGCAGTCATTTCTAAGTTTCTATAAAGGTGTTTGCACACCCATAAACAAACAAGGTTCTCCATAAACAGCAGGATGAGTTAGTCAAAGCGTGGGTAACGTCATACAATGGCACCACCACAGATCCAGCTCTGATGCATGGGGAACTCACCCTGCCTTGTGACCCAGCAAAAGCGGTTGACTCTGCAGGGATGTGGGCAGGAATTTAAGTATGGCTAATTCATCCTATCTACTGAGAACCAGGTAAGCAAACTAGCTTTCTCCATTGACAAGCAGGCACAAGTTAGCCATAAACGCTTGGGGAAGTCCAAGCTGAGGGCTGAATAGTGGAGTACGTAGTGGGAAGGCATGAGCAATCCAAGTCACAGCTCTGCACATGTTTACGATGGAAGTGGCCCCGAGGTGAGCCACTGAAGCCATCTTGGCTCTTACCTGAGCAGTCCTGACAGTAATCTGTAAGCCAATACGTAGCACTGCACTATACAGTCTGCTAGCCAGGTGGACAGTTTTCATTTGGCAACTGCTCTTCCCCAAAATATTGGGATCATAAGGACAGTTGAAAAGCTTGATGGTGAGGCTGTGCCCTCTTACAGTCCAAGGAGTGAAGAGCCCATTCTCACCTTTTGGTTTATGTAGTCCTGGAATGAGTGTAGGGAGCATAAAAAGCTCAATTAAATTGTGAAAATGCAGACATCACTTTCAGAAGGAAAAAAAAAAAAACTGGGGCAAGTTTGTAGAACCAGTCTATTATGAATAAACTGGAAAGTGTTATGGCCTTACTGGTACATCTTTGCTTGGTTACATCTCAGGGCACTGGGCATTCTCCAAATTCTCTGCAGCACAATCAATCAATTTAATCTTCCTGATCACAGCCCCCCCAGATTTATACCATCGCTAAACTTTACAAGTAATTACATTACCAATTAGAATTCACACCAACATTGCCAATACTTTGATAATACAATGAGCACTGGAAAATAAAGTGATCAAATTAGAATATGCACAACTAGTTAACACATTCACCGTCACATTCAGAGCTAAAATTCTACAAAAAAAAAAAAAAATTGCTTTCCTCCTACTCATTTCCTCTCCCCACCTCGTCCTGAACGACTCCCTTGGATAGAACACCATAAGCCTTCATTTATAGCTTCCCGGCTTCTCCCTCCCCCAGTCTTCGGGCCACAGACCATGCCCTCCCCCCTCCAGAACCTGGTGCACGTGCACGCCAAGTCTGGCCAGGGTCACCACTGAGCAGCAGAGCCTCCTCCCCCACCAGGGACTAAGCATCGCTTCCACTGCGAGAACCTAAGCCACCCACACAGCAGTGCACAGCACTACCACCCCCTCACTCCCCCCTCCCATTAAATATTTTGTGTGTGTAAACTGTAGACACTCATCTATACAAATCTAGAGACTTTGGCACCATAAGCAGCTTCAGCTAACAGTCTAACATTACTCCTTATGAATGCTTAACAGTTTTAAATCATCCCTGTTAATTAACATGATCACAAGGTGCGTCCTGCACTAAACTCAATGGGGGTTGTACAAACTAATCTCTACTAAAAACTTCCTTTAAGTGCTGCTTCAAAACCGCAAAGAAATCACTCAAATACTCTTAAGTGAGAAATCAGATTAAAAAAAAAAAAAAAAGTGTCAAATACTGATAAGCCCATTGTACAAGGTAGGATGTGAGTTATCTGCTTTTCATAGTTACTCCCACTTTATCAAGAGGAGCAGTAATTATTTCTTTCAGACACACAGCAAACAGGACATCCGATGGATGTAAAGAAAACCTGGAAAAAAGTGAACCAGTTAACCTGGGGTTACATGCAAAGTTATAGGGGCTAGTAAGGCAGACCAGAAAATTTGAATTTAACAAAAAAAAACCACAAGAATTGCCATACTGGGTCAGACCAAAGGTCCATGTAACCCCAATATCCTGTTTCCAACAGAGGCCAGACCAGGTTACAAGGACATGGCAGAATCCCAAAAGGTCGATAAGATTCCATGCTGCTTATCCCAGGGATAAGCAATGAATTTCCCCAAATCCACTTTAATAATGGTTTATGGACTTTCCAATGCTTTTTTAAACCCAGCTACACTAACATCTTTCACCACATCCTCTGGCAACAATTTCCAGAGTTTAATTATGCATGGAGTTAAAAAAAAAAAAAAGATATATGTTCTATTTGTCTTAAATGTAATTACCCAGTAACTTCATTGAATCTCCTCTAGTCTTTGTACTTTTTGAAAGAGGAAACCACCACTTATGTTCCATTAGTGTTTACCATAGAGACCAACACTAATGGCACCCTTTTCATTTGTAGCAAGAAGCCTGTGAAGGAGTGGGCTGTACTACTACATGACCAAGGGGCACTCAGAAAGGACAAAGCCATAGCAGAAAAAGACTGAATCACATAATTTAGTTTATTCAGGAGCAAAGTGGGGAGATACCCAACCCAGACATTCTTTAATGGTGAAAATGATTCAGAGGAACTGAGGGAAATCACTGGGAAAAACAAATATCACTCCAAACGGACAAGCCTTGGAATTTGTTGCCAGAAAATGTGGTCAAGGCATTTAGAATAGTTGGGTTTAAGAAGGGCTTTGACAAGTTTTGGGAGGAAACCCCATAAACAATTATTGGCCAGGCACACTTTGAAAAGCCACTGCTCAGAGCTAGGTGTAAATCAATAAATGAATGGATCTCTTCTTTCAGACTTGCCAGGATTGGCCTCTGTCAGACAGGATGCTGGGCTCCATGGATATCTGATCCAGCAAGGCACATCTTAGGTTACCTGATTAGGGCAATTAGCTGCCATAATGGTCAGACCAAGGGTCCATCAAGGCCAGTATTCAGTTTCCAAACAGTGGCCATTCCAGGTCATGAGGACCTGGCAGGACCCCAAAAAATAGATTTCATGCTGATTACGTCCAGAGATAAGCAGTGGCTTTCCTTAAGTTTACCTGATTAAGGAGTTTATGGACTTTTCCACCAGCAACTTGGCCAAGTCTTTTGTAAATCCAACTACACCTGTCTACCACATCCCCTGGTAACAAGTTCAACAGCTTAATTGTATGCTGAGCAAAAAATAATTCTATTTGTTTTAACATGTGCTATTTAGTAACTCCCTGGATTGTTCCCTAGTCTATTTTTTTTTTGAAGAGTAAACAGTCTATTTGCATTTACCCATTCCAGTCCATTCATGGTTTTATAGACTTCTCTCAGTATCTCCTCAGTTGTTTCTTCTCCAGCCTTTCCTCATAGGGGAGCCATTTCATCACCTTTATCATTGTTTGCGCTTACCTTTTCTAGTTTTGCTTATCTGACATGCTGTGACCAGAACTGCACACAATATCTCTCTTGATATAGATATAGTCACACCATAGAGTAATAGAGGTATTGTGATATATTCCATGTATTTTGAAAATTTGTATTCTGCTAATCTACAGATCTCAGCCGATAAACATGCATTTTATTCTCCATTCCTTTCTCAATATTTCCTAGCATTCTAGTTGCTTTTTTGTCTACCACCACACACCGAGCCAAGGATTTGTTTAATTTGATTTACATTCCAAAATGCATTACATTCAGGTACTGTAGGTATTTCCTTATCCCCAGAAGGCTCACAATCTAAGGGACACATTCAATAAGGCTTTTCTCCCATTTTGTGCCTTAGTGAATCAAGTACCCACGGCAGCATATTGTCCATGATAACCCCTAGATCCTTTGCCTGGGCAGTGACTACTAATACAGAATCTAACATGTTAACTACAGTTTGTATTATTTTTCCCTTAGGTGCACTTCTCCACATTAAATTTTATCTGCAGTTTGAATGCCCCGTCTCCCAAGGTCTTCTGCGATGTCACAACTGAATAATTTTATGTTGTCTGCAAATGTTATCACCTATTCTCACTCCCTTTGTGCAGATCATTTATAAAAATTTTAAAAAAACATCAGTCTGGTGCATATCCCTGGAGCACGCCACTACTGACTCATCCATTGAGAAAATCTGCCCCATTCCAAATTCACCGTGATTTGTTTCAGATCATCCAAATCACCACCATTAAATATTGTTTATAGCACATATCTCCCAAACATCCTCAGTTACCACTGAAGCAAAGAATTTGTTTAGTCTTTATGCAATGGCCTTCTCGTCCCTAAGTGGTCTTGTAGCCCCTCTATTATCCAACAGATTCTCCCAGGCTTCCTGCTTTGGATATATTTGAAAGGTTTTCATCATGAGTTTTTCCCTCTGCAACAACCTTTTTTTCAAATTCTCTTTTTGCCTCCGACTTGACAGTGCTTAAGCTTTTTTCCTATTTTCTTCATTTACAGCCTCATCTTTTAATCATTCTGGCAGGAGTTTTCCTTTCACCTTTTATGTTGATACCATGTTCCACCCTGGTTAAGATGGAGCCCATCCTTTCAGAATAGGCTTCCCTTCCCCAAAATGTTGGCCCAATTCCTAACAAACCTAAAGCACTATTCTCTGCACCATCATCTTATCCACATATTGAGAGACTACAGCTCTGCCTTCTCTGGGGTCCTGCGCATGGAACAGGGAGCATTTCAAAGACTACTACCCTGGAGGTTCTGGATTTCAGCTTTCTAGTTAGAAGCCTAAATTTGGCTTCCAGAATTCCCCTCTCGCAAATTCATATGTTATTAATACCCAAAATAGGAGGTGCTCATCCCTAGTACTGTCTCTAAAACCTTATCTAGATGAGCAAGGTTTGCACCTTCACAAGATGACCAAGCAATCCTCACGTCCAGTCACCCAGCTATCTAAAATTCCTAATGATAGAATCACGAAACGATGGCCATTCTAACCATAAACCCTTGGAGGCCTATTCTGTGTGAGAGGATACTGCATCATCTGGAGGAGGTCCTAGATAAAGAATCACTTCCCTCCTACACCAACGGATGCTCTCCTAGGTGACCTTTCTCCAAGGCAGCACAGGGGCTGCCAGATTGGCATTGGACTTTACTATGTCCCTGTAGGTCTTACATAAGAAATTGCCATGCTGGGTCAGACCAAGGGTCCATCAAGCCCAGCATCCTGTTTCCAATAGAGGCCAAACCAGGCCACAAGAACCTGGCAAGTACCCAAACACTAAGAAGATCCCATGACTCTGGATGCCAGTAATAGAGGACATTCCCACATGATTAAATAGGTTAGACTTCTCCAAGAACTTATCCAAACTTTTTTTTTTAAACCAGCTACACTAACTACATCCTCTGGCAACAAACTCCAGAGCTTAATTGTGCATTGCATGAAAAATAATTTTCTCCGATTAGTCTTAAAATGTGCTACTTGCTAACTTCATGGAGTGCACCCCTAGTCTTCTCTATGAACCTCTCCTGCCTTGGCTCCTCCAGGTCTGCCACTAACTTCCAAAGATCAGACTCATTCTCTGAAAGCAGAAAGCTCTTTGCACAGAGTGCACACATACAACCTCTCACCAACTAGCAGGTAAATCCTATACGTGGCACACACTGTGCAAAAAAGACTGGACTGCTGCCTGCATTCTAATATCGTTGCGTTGTTAAGATAAAGTTGCTAAGGGAGTAGAGATGTCAGATTTAAATTCCTTCAAATTTAATTTGTGTATTTTATGTTCATTAGTTAATGATTTGCAGAGGGACTGCAGTTAATCTATTAAGTCATGGTTACTCCCTTCAATCTCTAAATCCCTAATTGACACTGCTGAAAAATTTCCCTCTTATTCTCTAAATCAAAAGAACATGGCAGGGTGTATGGGAGTCTGCGAGGGAACAAAAGGCAAACCAAAAAAAGTCTCCTTTTATTTTACTTTAAAATGTACAAACAGGTTAACTTGGGCTTGTCTGGCTAGTAAGTGCCAATATGTAGGTGTATGTTGCCCATATAAATAGCTTGAATTAGAACATTTTCCAAGAACTCAAATGGAACATGGTACATCATCTTTCCTCATCCGATTACAAATTATTTTTTTTAAACCCTAAAGCAAGTTTACAGTTATTTTGGTGAAATCATTTCATGTGTTCAGGAAACTACTCGTATAAAGCAAGCCAAAAAGGTTTAATCTAGTAATGTTCTATGAATTTATTTTTATTTAAATACTTTTGATATACCGACTCAAGACTAGTGTCTTATCGTACCGGTTTACATTGAAACGAGGGGTAACCAATAAACTATGAAGATAGAGTTACAATGAACAGGGAGTTTACAGAGTAGGAGAGTAGAGAGCAAAAGCATACGATTAACAAAATAAGATATAAATAACTAAGTTTTAACATAACGAAGTTTCACATAGGAATGAATGTAACAAGCTTAAACAATAAATAAGTCTATAGGTCTCTAACACTAACATGAATATATGATGGGCCACCTAGGACCTGCA
Source organism: Rhinatrema bivittatum (assembly GCF_901001135.1). NCBI lineage: Eukaryota > Metazoa > Chordata > Amphibia > Gymnophiona > Rhinatrematidae > Rhinatrema > Rhinatrema bivittatum. Next base: position 13,241,773 of record NC_042631.1, read on the forward strand.
AGATTCAAGTTAGCTGAAGATTTCCTGTCCAACAGAAACCATAGATGTACGAAACCTCTAGCCACAAAACTCCCATCAGCAGATACGGTCATTTGTCAAGGCTCTGTGTGCCATTTCTGCCCTGTAATAGCACCCTTTGAGGGGTAACTTCTGGTGCTAGGACAAAAAAAAGAGACTCAGCCATGGCAACATCCTCTCGTGTCACAAGCAAAGAGAACAGGGAGCTGAACACCCCCCCCCCCCCCCCCCGTTCCACTTTTACTAAATGTACAGAGCAGAGATGTTTAAAGCAAGTAGCTCAGATTTTTTTTCCCTATGAAATTGGTAAGTGCCGATTAATAAAAGCACTGGGAGACACCCTCTTAAGATCAAAACTGCTGCCATTTACCAGCTTCTTGAAATTAAGCTTTGGTTTTAAAAACGTCAGTTTAGTTCGTTTGCATTTCATATATTCTTTTGCCCTTTGTAGCAGACTGCTACAAGAGAGGTAACTGGCAATACGGCAAGCAATCTGGATAGCTGGAAGCACCAAGGACATTTACCAAATAGCAAGAAACAGGAACTACAGCCACAGTCTGTGGGGCAGCCCAAAGAATAACTGGACTTCACGCCTGGCTCCCTCCACAGAACACCAGACGTAAGGCCAACACCATGCCGCTCTCTATCAATGCCCAGGGCATCAGAGACAGACTGCCCTCCTCCTGCTCCATTTTAAATTAACAAGGAACTTGCTTTGCAGGAAAGCTAAGTCTGAGAATGGCATGACCATGACATTGAAACGCAGTTTCTAATAGAGAAACAGAGGAATGAAAGCTCTCTCAATGACAGCCAGTCAGCATAAGCCTACAAAGGATGTCTCAGATTTGACCGGAATGGCAGATTCGGTAGTATTGTTGTAAGCAGTAACCCGAGTACGGCACCTAGAAATCACAGGCTAGACATGCCGTGGCAAGACCAAGCTCTCACTTTGACAGAGTGCCTTTTACCAGTCTAAAGAAAACACAGCGTGCATGGCAGAGCAGTCTATATATACATACACACACACACTTTAACAAAGCTAAATCCCTGCTGAAATCAATTCTATTTGCAACATCTTTCTTACAATGTAGAAGGTTCTGAAGTCTGTTTTACAAACCACTTCGTCAAAACAAGGCTATAACAAGTGACTCTGGTAAGTGCTCCTAATTCAGTGTAAGCAAATATTTGTCGATTTGTTGTGAAATAAGATTAGGAGGGTACAATACTTCATTTTTCCCAGGCAGCAGTGCATACACAAATGGTATGTAATTACTTTGTGACCGGCCGCTTATTTTTCTGATTAACGAGTCACTCAATTCATTAGCTTCTGTGGGTGGTCTGACCCAATGTAGTCCATATTTCAATTACCAAACCCTAATGTCAAAGCCACACACCGATTAGAAATTTGTAATAAAGATTTCTAGAGTTTAAAAAAAAAATGTTCCCTCTTTATATTGTGGTATGTGCAAATTGTCAGGTGTCAATTTCTCATCAATATCTGAACTGGCAAGAATTTGAAAAGCTAACTACAGTAGCACTTTAAACAGTCTCATGAAAAAAAAATCACACAAAATAGCTGCATTTGACACCAAGAACACTGGCTCATAAGAACACAAAATTGCCACACTGGGTAGACCAAGGGTCCATCAAGCCCAGCATCCTGTTTCCAACAGTGGCCAATCCAGGCCATAAGAACCTGGCAAGTACCCAAAAACTAAGTCTATTCCATGTTACCATTGCTAATGGCAGTGGCTATTCTCTAAGTGAACTTAATAGCAGGTAATGGACTTCTCCAAGAACTTATCCAATCCTTTTTTAAACACAGCTATACTAACTGCACTAACCACATCCTCTGGCAACAAATTCCAGAGTTTAATTGTGCGTTGAGTAAAAAAGAACTTTCTCCGATTAGTTTTAAATGTGCCCCATGCTAACTTCTTGGAGTGCCCCCTAGTCTTTCTATTATCTGAAAGTATAAATAACCGAGTCACATCTACCCGTTCTAGACCTCTCATGATTTTAAAGACCTCTATCATATCCCCCCCTCAGTCGTCTCTTCTCCAAGCTGAAAAGTCCTAACCTGGGTCTTACTTCTCTCAAATGATTTCTATGCCCACAACAAAAATGGTTGCACAATTGAGCCCTTGATAACCTTAACCCCCCCTCTTCACGGAGCCCAAACAAGCTGCAGCGATTCATTGAATAAATTCCATGGTGCAATCCTTCAAATATAGGATTCTTAACATTTCTTACCTTAGATGATTCCCAAATATTTAAGATTTTACAAAAAAACATTTCTAGGGAAAGAAAATGGGATATTTCCTGTCTACTAATCAAAGAAAAGTTACAAAAAAAAAAAAGCTTTAGTCTAGAACACCGGGTGCCTGCGCACAGGGATGCCACTCACCATCACCAGCGGGCTCCCTGAAATAACTAACAGTGATGAGAAAGACAGAAAGAAAGAAAAAAAGGTGAAAGAATCCATCTGGAACTGAGAGGGGAGGGGCGGTGTGTGATCCTTGATTGGGAGACCCGCCCCCTCTGATGTCACTGAGGACTGTGACGGACATTAAACGGCGCCAGAACACCAGGCGTCGCGCACTGAAGGGGCACTCCCCTTCGTGCATCCCGTAGTGTTAGCCATTCCCCATGTTCTTTTATATCCCTTAACAATCCCCATATTTAAATGTTTAATGTATTTGACAAAGGTAACGCATAAGTTCCTGCAAATTTTGTTTAAATGTAAACAGATGTGATATGTAAAATCGAACACCGGTATATAAAAGTAAATAAAAATAAAAATAGATTTTTCATAGCAGACACGTCAAGGTAAGCTTGGCAATACTGGACATCTTTGAAAGCAGGCCAACAGGATCAAGAAACTTAACATTAAAAAAAAAATGCTCCAGTTTAAGCAAGTTTCATCCTTCTAAGGAAGGAAAGCCGGCACATCAGTGGCATGCTAGATGTCCTCTAATCAATGGATGCAAGTACAGTCCTGCACTTATCTTGCCTCTACGTCCTGTGATCAGAATGAGATGTCCCACTGGCGAAGGACTAGGAGGAAAGCTTCTTCCCAGAACACCCTAGGTCTCCCGTCACATTAAAGTCCTAGGTACTCGCCAGAGCTACCCAACAGCTTTCCCCCAAAATCCTTCATGTTGGAAGGACACACACACACACACTTTTTTTTTTTTTTTAAATAGCTGTCCCATTAGAGTTTTTTTTTCCCCTGGGGAAAATGTCAGCGTTTATTATGACAAGAAAAAAAAAAACCAGGAGGAAAAAGTGAAAGGACTCATTTTTCTGGGTAAATAGAATGGACCGAAGCCAGGACTGTAAAACATACAGATTCTCCCACCCACCCATGAGCAGCATCACCACCATCTCTACTCCCCATCCCACCGTAACAGCCAGGGCTGATTTAAGATTTGAGTGCCTATAGGGTAGAGATCCCACCTCAAGAGCTCAGTGAGGGACTGGAAAGCAGGGGAGGGAATTCTGGACCACAGTGCTGGATGCCTCTGATGTGGCATTGCTGAATGCTCTAAAGTGGGGGAGAAGGCTCTGTTTGGTCCCTTAGGTGATTCCCTATGCCAAAGCCCAGGCCTCATGACTGTGCTCTTCCTTCCCAGCGGTGATCTGGCCTTCTCTCCTTCAGCAGCAAGCTCACCGAGGCTCCCACACATTGCAGTGCTGCATTACTGCGGGGCCAGGGAGCCTTCTGGGTGGCACCAGACAGCAGGCACTTTGGCTGCTTTGGGGGGGGGGGGGGGGGGGGCGCGGTGGGGGAGAGCAAGGAGGTGGGACTTGAAACAGCAGCAGCACTGGAGGGAGAGTGCTTTTGTTGGGAGTGACTGGAAACAGCCATGTGCTTTGGCCTGCACTGGATTTCCAGCAGTGGCTGGAGGCTTTGACGCACTGCAGTGGCAGCTCTGGAGCTTCTCTTTAATTAGCCTAAAATTAGGGAGAAAAATCAGTTTAAACAGACTGTCACCTTTGGGAAAGTTCTGGGAGTTTATGGGTAAAAAAAAAAAAATAAATCAGTTTAAACTGAAAATGAGGGACTCTGCCCAAGATTAATAGTTTAGATTTGGGTAATCTTCTAAACCTGACCCCATCATGCTTTATTCCTCAAAAGCTCGGAAATGTGTTAACGCTGCTCTAAGCCCAGTTGATGGGGCTTGGGCTCTAAGCTGAAAGGAGCAGGTTGCACCTGCAGAAAGCTGGAGACCGGTTCTTCAGATCTTCATGGGATAATCTGAGGGTTCCTCAAGGGGTTCCACCACAGCACACACAGTCTTAATCACCTCCTTCAAGACAAAACATTAAGTTACGCTCACATCCCTTTTATTTCTCCTCGTTTTCCTTCCCTGTGTGGTGCCTTGCTATTTCAAGAGGAAAGACAAATAGCTACTTTACAGTGAAATTAAAAAAAAAAAAAAACAAAAAAAGTCTGCTTTCAGCAGTGCACTGGAAGCTGTCCAGTCCCTTCAACCAGTCACGTCCGTCACCAGAAACCTTTCCTGCACTCAAGCCCGTCCCCTCTCACAGTGCGTCCTGCTGAGTGCCGAGCTGGTTCGGCACATCCCAAATGCTGACAGCGCAGTTGCCACTACGTGACCTTAAAAAAAAAATTGAGAGTAATTCACTTCTTTACCAAGCTGGGGAAGGGGAGGGAGCTAAGTCTCTAAAGCCAGGCTCTGACAAAACTGGAGAACTACCAAACAATCAGATTAGTGATGTCGAAACTTGTGTTTCTTGGATTCACCGGATTACAGCAGGAGAAAGCAGGCGGCACTAATGCGTCTGTATTTGTAATACAAAGATCTATTTTTGGATGCCAATCACACCCCACAGGAGGTTGGGTTTTTTTGGGGGTTTTTTTTTAATGCCTTAAAAATCAGGGCTTCCCAAGCCTGTCCTGGGGACCCCACAGTCAATCAGGTTTTCAGGATATCCACGCTGAATATGCATGGAATAAGTCTGCATTTCATGGAGACTCAGTATATGCAAGCTCTCTTGTGCATATTCAGCGTGGATATCCTAAAAACCTGACTGGCTGTGGGGGTCCCCAGGACAGGCTTGGGAGGCTCTGCATTAAATGATACCCAAAACCCTATACCCTTGTCCCACCTAGTGCCAATATATTCAAGTATGAGTAACAGCATGGTTTGGGAATTTTTTGGGAATGTTACAACACTTGTGCTTTACTCATTGATTTTTAAGGTGTGCAGCCAGTCCCTTTGCATCCCCTGTTTGCACTGAACCAGTTATTCCTGGAATATGTGCCTTGCGTACATGGAGAGTGATGAAAATAAGTTTATTCAAATTTTATATCCTGCAATTTGCTACATCAAAGCGGGCTCCCAACACTTACAATGGGTAGTAGTCTCTCCAAGCACCCCTCCCCCTTTGATAGACTGGGTGAAGGCATGGACTCTTGTAATCAAAACAGCAACATGGTATGAATTGGATTGCAAAACCTCTCACTAATAATATCTTAAACACTTGGCAACGGCTCGGGTGATAATCTGGGTAACATGGAGATATCTTGTTTATTAGTGACAAGGGCAATACAAGTAGGTGGCAACTCTTAAGCTTCTCCGCACACACCCAACAATGGGTCAGCAAATGCAATCCCTCCTAAAATAAGAGACCAAATCTGAAAGCTCAAGTTAAGTGCACTATTGGCAAGCCAGTTTAGTTTTTACTAGCCACTGAGAAAAGGTGTTCACTGTAGAGCATCCCATGGCCATGCAAGGACCCCGTTCCCATTCCTGCCCCAGCTGTGGCTGGGAATGTTGAGTAGGGCGTGCAGCAGCGATACCTTTAGAGTCCACAACTGCAGGTTTCCGGAAGGAACTCTGATGTATGCACCCCCCCCCCGACACACACACACACTGCTGCCATCACTAGGCTAGGTGAGTTGTGAGGGGGGGTTAGAGGAAGCAGAATCCCTGCTTAGTTGTGAATGAAGGCTCGATGGCAGCAAATTCCAACCCTGGATCCAATTTAAATGTTAAATTCAAAATGTGAGTTTGCACTTCTTGATTGACTATAAATGACACAAAAAAAGTCTTTTAATGACTGATGCATTTGAACTTACTGGGTCCTGTTAACTGTTTTCCCTTATGTAGCCAATACATGCATGTACACATTTCTGTATGACTGCAAGGCAATTCTGTACATATAAACATTAATATGCCACCTCGTTTAGAACATGCGAGGCCACCACGGAGTTGTAAGAACTGCTAAAAATGCAACAGAAAATCTAAAGCCAGAAACAGTTAAGCAAGCCTTAGAAATATATTTAAGAAGATGGAGAACTATTTAATTATGATGGTGTTTAATTCTTTAGAGAGTCACTTCACCTCCAGCCTCTTCCCACCCAGAGTGCAGCAACTTGTCTCCTTCTCCAGCTCCTCCTCTCCCACAAACCCAACTGGCAGAGATATCCTATTGCATGTCTCACCTTCTCCTTTACAACCCAGACTGGTGTCCACGTTACCCAGGAGCTCTTTCACTGCCTCAGCTCCTGCACCCATGAACTGGATAAGAGGACTGGGAGGTCTGACAGGGGCAACAGACTGGACAGTGCAAGGAGTCAAAGCCTTGATAATGCCATTACTGTTTACAAGTCTCAAGCTGCTGCCAATTCGGCCACTTTTTCTCCCACTCCTTATGGCAAAACTAATTGACAGTAAAGACCCAGTATGCTGTTTCATCTTATGTTCCTCAGATGGTAGACTGTTGGTTAAAATTCACATTAGATACAGAATTTTATGACTGTCAGTCTAGTAATAACCAAATCACCTTAGCAAAGCTGCTTTGTTTGATCTCCTGCCATTAATTTTATTAGAGGTTTCCTAATTCAGCACTTTTGCTATAAAAAGGAGGTTATTTACCAGTGAGAATCTAATGTTATAGCTGTAGAAGAGCCCTTTTATGAAATAAAATGTATTTTGATCCTGACTGAACACGTCTAATACAATTCAGAGGGGGAGAAATGTCATTTGTGACAGACGATTGCTCTAGATCACATCAGCTGAAGACTTCACAAACGTGCCGCAAGCAGCAATGAAGATCTGGAAGCAAATGAGAGGAAGAGAGCTCAGAAGCTCGGGGCACTTTGACTAACAGCATTAATTAAGCTGTAGCAAACTTGAAAAGAGGAGAGCTTTCAGCCAGTCTCTGGCTTTCTTCATTTCGTTTCCTGCCCTGACTAGGCCTCCATCCCCCCAACACTGCACGAGGAAGCTTTGAATGGCAGGAAGGCAATTCCCTAACCCATGGATTTCCTCTTTCCCTTGCACTGTCTCGTAACATTATGAGGCCTTAAAAAAACAAAACAAAAAAAAACACAACTTTCCTACGGTGCAGCCTCCAGGCTTAGGCTGAAAACCCAATTTCAATCACATTCACCAAGTCTTCCTGTCAGAGCGATGGGAGGAGCTCTTTCATGCTCTCAATTCTGCATGAGCCTTTAATCCTAGCCCTACAGTCTATCACTTAAAAAAATGGTTGTGTTTTCCCTTTTTGATATTAAATGCAGTCTTTCCTTTTAAAGCAACAATCCTTAGGTTAAAGCTGAACGTGTCATGTTAAATATCTGCAAAAAAGAGAAGCCATGAAACTTAAGATAGCTACACCTGCAACTCCTGAAGATGGACAGTACGCCAACTAACTGGTGACAATGCAGATTCCAGCAGGATCTCGGGGCATAAGAGTACTACAGATTCCAGCAAGATACTGGAGAACATGATATAGGAGTTAACCTCTTGCATTAAGTAGATGAGTCACTTCCTTACAAGTCCTGAATTACCGTGGCAAAGTCACATGGTGTGCAGGGGACCTGCCAGCCACTTCTGTGTAAGGTGAAAGTCGAAATGAATTCAGAATGTACATGGACCACATAAAAATGTGTTTGGTGGGGCAGATCAGGGTCACTATAGGTAACCTTCTATAGTCTTTGGTCACCCTTTAGAGAATTGTCTTTCATATACGGTATTATACAATGCTTTCTAATGTATGTTTCAGTGACTCTGTAGAGTCTTGTAAAGATGTTATTTGATGATTGTGTTCATTTTAATAGTATCTCCACTGCAAACTTTGGAGGGTATGGGAAATAAAGTATCAGCAGATGTGGACAAAAGACTGATTCATCCAGTCTGCCCAGTTATTCAGTCAGACTGGTCACAGCCTCCCACTACCATTGCACACCTCAACTCCCAACACAGTAACAAATGATGCACAAGCACACCAAAATGGATGAACAAATGTTTGAAACTTATGTACAAACGGGCCATCCATCAAGGTTTCAGCCTTAGTTTCACACTTATACCAATTAAGCCCTCTTTGTTTGTGCATTACCCTGCGTTCCAATACAGGCCCAAAGTTTATGCGGAGGAACACAAAAAACAAACATATGACAGCAAACTGTCAGACTTTGTTAGCCTGATGGGCCACATCAAGCCTGGAGATGGTCCCAGTGACCAATTCCATTTTGCTATCAACTAAAAAATAGGAATAGACGGCGTAGCCCACAAATGGTTCTCTTCATTCTTAAGGAACAGGGTATTTCCAAGTAAAAATGGGAAACCACTTATCTGACACCTTCACCATCGATTCAGGTGTCCCCCAGGGTTCAGCATTCTCTGCAACCCTGTTCAACATCTGTATGCTACCTCTATGTAAATTACTGACAGAACTAGGCATCACCTTCTTCCTATATGCAGATGACATGCAGTTCTACATCCCCTTGGCTTCATTAATTGAAAATACAACATCAATACTTGCAAGATACACGATGGCAATTCAGCAAGAACTCATCTTAAACAAAACCAAAACAAAAGAAAAAACACAACACAAAGCCATCTGGTTAAGGAGAAACCCTTCAATAACTAAACCTCCATCCCTAAATCTAGGTGATTTTCAAATTGCACCTTCTGATAGTGTATGAGACTTAGGAATCCAGATATGAAAACATTACAACAGAAAGGCATGTAAACAAACTAATCACTACAGGATATGCAAAACTGCGCATTCTACACAGACTGTAACCACTACTAACTTTCGAAGACTTCCACACTGTCCTACAATCTCTAATTTCTCAGACTGCTATAACTCCCTTCTACTCAGACTCCCATCCTGCCTATTAAAAAAATTACTGCTATTACAAAATGCTGCTGCAAGACTCCTAATAGGAACCAGGAAATTTGATCATACCACACCCTCGCTAATTGCACTGCACTGGCTTCAGATACAATATCGAATCCAATTCAAAAGTATTAACTAATATTTAAAATCATCCACACTGATCACCCTGGACTGATAGGCATTACGCTACAACCATACACTCCACAGCAAACTAAGATACCACCAGTCTGGAATACCCACCTGGAACACATAAGATCATATGCTTTCCATAGCAAGTCTTAGATTATGGATGTCACTACCAGAGTCAAAACGAATGATCCCAGAAAGAAAGATTCCAATGAGAACTAAAGACTTGGCTATTTAAAAGCCCCTATTACTCAACTTAAGCCTATCAGAATGCAGAGTAACATTAACAAGTACAAAGACAATATTAAATAACGAGAGAATGAAAATCTCATGACTGTAACCACATCTCTACCTATAGCATTTAAGTACATCACTGTGTATATACACAAGTACATATTATACCAAAATTTGTTGACCTAAGTATGTCTTCCCATAGTATGTGTTGACCAAAGATATGAATGTTATTCTTGTAGACCGTTGTGGTCTTCATTTGCAATGACAGTACATAAAAATAACTAAGTACAGCAGACTTATTTTAATAAAAAATATAGACTTTGTATCAGCTCCCTGTTGCACTCATGCAATTTTTTATTCCTGGATATTATCTGCTAGTTGGGGGATTGATCTTTTGCCACAACATAGCAACTAAAACTCAGTTTTCTTTCCCGTAAAATCACCAGGATTTAAAGTTAATGCGTACGTAAATATAATTCTAAATTTCTGTGAAACACAACCTGTTTTTTTAATGCATGCTTCAAGCATAACAAATTTCTAAAGCCCTTTAATATTACAGTAAAGTAGGGATCATAAACTAGTGTGCCATACGAGTGTGAGACGTGCTACTTATTACCCCTTATCACTTCTGTAGCACTATTACATGCAGTGCCATGCACAAAAAAACAAACAGTCCCTACTGTATAGAACTTACAATCAAGACAGAACAAAAACACTTTGCTCCTTTCAATCAAATCACCATTATTTTCAGCTGAATGCTTTCTCCGAGTGCCCACAATTTAATTCAAGTGTCACTCCAAGTACAGAGGATCATCAGTGGAAAAAAGTCTATGCTTCAAACTAAACTTTCATATTTAACCAACATAGATTTAACATGCTGAAACAACTTACAGAGACTGCAGAGTACTTAGTCCTTTCAGGGCTTCACTAGGAACAGTTTTCAGCTGATTGTTCTGTAAAGTTCTGGAAAAATAATATGTATGTGTTAGTGTCAGATTTGGCATGTCTTGTTTAAAATAAATTACACAGTTGTGCTTTATTATGTTGCAAAGCTTCAGTTCTTCAAACCTATTGGCGACATTTACATTGAAAATGGACAGTACACAAATAAGCCAAAAAGTCATTCTGCAACAGTTTCTCTTTAGATCCTGGGGCTCATGGGTCCCCCATCTCAGAGTTACAACCTAGCCCTAGGTATAGCACCAATTCCTGCGATAAGCAGATTCTGCTTATATAAAGTTGCTTGCTGCACAAAATTAGCAAGTCTCTCCCTCGTTATCCAGTCTTTGGAGTAAGGTGGAAGCAGCATGTCACTGGCTCAAAATTAGAGGGAAAGAGGCCAAAAATGCTCGTCCATATTCAAAATCACTAACCTGCCTCAATTAAAAAGAAAAATAAATAAAAGTTATCCATGCTTTCCAGCCCTATGGCAGTGGCAGTGCCCTGGATTTGATTTATGCTTCTGGTCCTTGGGCTGGAAATTCTGCAGAAGCCACACTCAGCCACTGGGGAAGTGAGCCTCAACCATACAACAGCGACATCCAATGCCAAACGCCGGTGTATGCGTAAGGAGCTGTCGTCTGGTTGACCACTATTACAGTGGCTGGGGATGAGATGGGGGGGGGGGGGGGGGGGGGCAGCAGGAATGGGGACGGCTCCAGGTGGTTGCAAACTAAGTCATTCGGTGTCACAGCCCAATAAATGCCACCTCTGAATGAATCAGAAGCCCAACAGTAGGAAGAAAAACTAAGGATAAAATACAAAAATGTTTAAAGCTAACTTATAAACCCAGAAAAAAAATGTAATTTGAAGAAAAAAAAAAAGTCTAGCAGGAATTAGACCAGGTTTTGTTGCACCCATGTAAGCACCTTGAATGTTCTCTGGATCACACTAGGAGGGCATGTGTCATCATCGACAGCTTACTGACCTCGAATCCAATTCCCGCACCCTTACGGCAATTCTCTTGAAAAGATCACGCACTTCCACAATAGAGCAAAGCCCCTGGGCTGAATGGTAGTATCCCCCCCTCAGGACTGAATGGGTAGTGACTGGTACCTACTGTGGCATACTGGAACTCTTATTTACAGCAGCGTAAAGTTACATTCATAATAAAAATCTAAAAACATGAACAGAACATCTGCATCAGGCTGCTGTCTAGAAGCAATCTTAGTTTACCAGGTCAAATCTTTAATCTGCTTGTTCAATATTGCAGATTTCTTGTCCCAGGAACCATTTCTATGGTACCCAGAAGCACCACTCCACGGAAGCCAGCAGAAAACAGCCGAAAGGACTATACAGAAGGAAACAAGGCAGGAAGTGCTATGATGCAACTTCCTGTCGGAAGCTGTTTTGCAATTCCAGCCCAAACGGCAGTGCTCATGGATGACAACTGTTTAAGGAAACGCTCTTACATTTCTCATCTGCTGTTTTACAGATTCACATTTAACTGATGTTTAGTCAGGGTCCTGCTTTTACTTTGTTTTTCTATATTTTGTTATCCACATTCCCAAGATAAGTCCACAAGGATTCTATGAAACAGGAAGATGAGGATTTTGTGTTTTGATTCTTTTACAAAGAAAGGCCAATACAATTTGACCAGATATGCCGCCAGAACAGAATAGAGCGCATTCCGTGAGCTGTCCGGTTTCGTTACTTACAGAACTTTCAGCTCTTTCAGACCAGAGAGGGCCTTCGGGTGGATGAAAGACAAATCATTACCAGCCAGCCGCCTGGAAAGAAATTGAAAGACTTTTAAAAAAGAAAAAAGTTTCTACTTAGTCTAAATCAGATGAGGGATCATGAGCAGATCAGAGACTATAGCTGTTACTGCAGTATTTTGTATTAAGTTATACAAAACCCTCCTAACATCACATTTCTGAACAATCTTTCAGAACGAGAATTACAAAATAGAGGGACAGCACTGCAATAAAAGAAAGCATATCCTTGCATACACATTATGTTATGCGTACAACAGTTATCAGCAAGCGCCTGACCCTTTAGAGGGCCAGAAGGCAGCAGCAGTGAGTGTTGTACAGGCCCAAATCCCATCCAGGCCCCTGCCTCCTCGCACCACGCCCAGGATCCCCACAAGCAGCAGGAGCAAGTTCATTCAAGCTCTTCCCCACTCAACCCACACGACTCTTTAAAAAAAAAAAAAAAAAAAAAAAAAAGGCCAGGCCCTCCCACCTATCATTCCTTTACTATAGCCTCTAACTTCTTACTCGGTGGCAGAGGTTATTTGGGAACAAGCTCTGAATACAGGCAAGCAACTTTGGTTTTGCTCACCTTTGCAGACTTCAAGCTCTTATTTAATATAGTCGCCCTGCACATTCCTTAACGTTAACAACAATGTAGATGGAAAGCAGGCCATTTTAAATATTTCAAGAGGCAGTAGTTACGGAAGACCAGATCTACAGAGGTAATGACATTGCCCGTTTGTCTTGTCGGGCTTATTTTCCTTTTTTTTTTATCTTCTTGTTTCCTCATCACCAATCTGTGTGGTCCAACCTTTGTTGCATGGGACTTCAACACCACAAGATCTTTATTAAAGAAGCATTAGAGGTGATAAAAGGGGACACACCCAGTAATCCTCAACTGCCAGACAGGCAGCCCTCACAATAGGGCTGAGCAAGCAGAAGGATTCCCTCCCTCCTCAGTCATGCTTCTCAGGAACACTACCATAATGGGCTAGAAAATATTGTGCGAGAAATATAGGAAAGACATTTGCAACACCACCACCTAATCATTTTTGTAAAAAAAAAAAAAAAAAAAATCCCCCTGTAATCTGCACCTCCTCACCGCCTTCCAAGTCAGTCATCGGACTGGCCCCAATTATGATTTTAACCAACAGGAATGCAGTCTACAAATTACACTGTTAGTGTGTCTGCTGAGAGCTAGATAGTTTTATCAGAACGTGGAGGTTAGAAACTTTGCTTGTGGTTTTTTACCAGCACTACAAGGTCAACTTTTATTCAGAGTTCAGAACACTGGACCGGGCAGATCCTGACAGCTGCTGAAAGACCGGTTTACTAAACTCCCCTTCCGTCACCTCCCACTCAGTTTCTGACCCAGTCACTCCCTCCAAGGGCCCATACCAAGAGCATTCTGTAAGTTAAACATGTGGAATAGCGTCAAAGGCCTCTGATACTGTTCTGCACAGGCGACCTATAGAGTGCACTTGGTATCAAGCCCTGGAATGACTGACTGGGTCAGAAACTGGTTTAGTGGGAGGCAACAAAGAAAGGTGGTGAATACATTTCACTCGGAGGAGGGGGTTGCAAGTGGTGTGTCTTAGGGATTGGTCCTTGGACTGATTCTTTTCAATGTTTTTGTGACAGACATTGCAGAAGGATTGTTGGGAAAAGGTTTGTCTTTTTTCCAATACCAAAATCTGCAATGGGGGAGGAATCTAATGAAGTGTCAGGATTGGTCTGGAATCTGGCAGCTAAGATTTAATGCTTTTAAAAAAAAAAAAGTTAGAGTAATTCATTTATGATACAAAAACCCATGGGAGAGGCACAGTATTGGAGGTAAAACTCTAAGCATGAAAGAGCAGCGGGATCTCAGGGTGATTGTATCTGATGATCTTAAGGTGGCCAAATAGGTGGATAAACTGATGGCAAAAGCCAGAAAGATGCTTGGCTGCATAGGGAGAGGAAGAGTCAGCAGAAAAAGGGAGACAATATCTTGTGTAGGTCCCTGATGAAACCTCACTTGGACTTGTGTACAATTCTGAAAACTCTACATTCAAAAGGATGTAAACCTGTTGGTCCAAAGGGAGGCTACTAAAATGGTCAAGGGTCTTCATTCTAAAGCAATGGTTCCCAACCCTGTCCTGGGGACCCCCTAGCCAGTTGGGTTTTCAGGATATCCACAATGAATATGCATGAGAGAAAATTTGCATGCACATTCATTGTGGATATCCTGAAAACCCGACTGGCTGGGGGGTCCCCAGGACAAACATGTACAGCCTAGAGGAAAGGCGAGATGGAGGTAATTTAAATGTCTCTCACATCTCCCCCTAAGGTTTCCATACACAGAAAGCAGGTCTCTCAACGGAAAGGTAGCTTTAGAACGAGGGGGTCATGGGATCAGGGGGAAAGGAGTGATCTAAAGAAAAGTTTCTTTAGATAGAGAGCGTGGTGGATGTGTGGGACAGCCTCCCATTGGAGGTGACAGAGGCAAGGCAGTATCTGAATTCAAGAAAGCCTGTGATAAGCACAGGGGATCTGAGAGTGATGGGAATTGTAAAGCTAAATTAGTTGGGCAGATGAGCAGATGGCCATATGGGTTTTTTTCCTGTCATGTTTCTATTTTTCTGTGATCCCCAGATTTTCAATCAAAACCTGCCCGTGTCAGGAGCACAGGATATGTATTTCATTCTTTTTAAACTTGTTTGACTGAATATTAGTTTACTTCAAGGAAAAAATAGTTTTGGCTCGGGTTTGGTCAACAACTCGCAGATTATTATGTCCTGACAGATCTCATAAGTACATTTTTCAATTACTTGACTGTTAAGTTAATAAAGTTAACATATGCTCTTAGATATTCATTTAATTACAATTGCTTAAAACTAACCATATGAGTGGAAGGCATAGCCTAGTGGTTAGTGGCTACAAACCAGAGAAACCAGAGTCCCAATCCTTGTGACCTTGCTTAAAGTCACTTTACCCTCACTTGCCTCAGACACAAACTTAAAATTGTGAGCCGACAGGGAAATAGCTACGGTACCTGAATGTAAATCTCCTTGGAAAATCAGAATATAAAAATCAAATTAAAAAAAAAACAAAACACAGTATGCAAAGATCTACCCACCTTGCTTGGATCGAATGCTTAAACAGCTCCTACTGAACAGCATCTCAGTACAGTCTCAAACTCCTAACTTCTACAAAAAACAGTGGCAGGAGCCACAGTAATGAACATGAGGCCCACTCAACACAAACTGCACCGGCTACCAGCAGAAAAATTAAACAAAAAACAAAAGAAAAAAAACAAAAAACTTAGCCTTTAAATGTGTGAACAGACAGGTGCCAAAGGATCTTCTCCCTTCCTCTTGCATCTTACACCCCCCACCAGAAAATTCAGATCCTCCCAAAAGGATCTTCTCTCCTCCCCCTCCCACGAAACTGAACTGCAGAAGACTGCGGGGTTTCAGCTGCTATGCACCCAAAATCTGGAGCGAGATAGCACCACCTCTGTCTTAAGACCATGCTACCTCACCTTCTGGGGAAAAAACAAGAGCAGAAGCTTGATGGCTCAACCAGGCCTTTCCCCAGGCTGTTCCCTAGTAAAGAATAATCTGGGAATTTCTGCAACACTGAATGCACTCACTCTCACAACTAACATTACTGCTCAGGTACCATTTATTCCAATATAGTTTGATTGTGGTCTGCTTTGAGGCCAGTCTTTGAAAAAGAGGAATATCAAGTGTCTAGATTATTTTTAGGATTTAAAAAAAAATAATAAATTAAAGTGCTCAAACACAAATCTTGGTTCGATAGATAAGCTGTAAGCTTTTGTAAATCTAGGAACACTTTCTGAACGTCCATTCAGTGCAGAGAACTCCCTTAAGAATGATGGTGTCTTAGCTCTACTTTGTGAAGTACTCGAGGAGGATAATTGTGAAAGTTGTTTCTGCAGGGAAAGCAAGAGGGTTTGTGTTTTTTTAAAACAGACCCCCCTGTACGTGGTGAGCCCATGTGCTTAATGCCACTATGCAACTTTACCTGCCATGAGAGGAGGTGCTCCTGGGGGCAGGGGGGGCTTGCACTCGTGTGCACACTTGAATTTTTAAGAGGAATGCACATATTTTGTCCCAGGAAAGCCACCCGAACAAAAACAGCATGTGTGGATGTATTCAGATAATTTTCAAAGAACTACACAGGTATGTTTACTTACAAAAAAAAAAAAAAACAAACACTGGAGCAAAATCTGCAGATGAAAATGCACCCATGGACTTGGCAGCAGAGGGTGCAGTAAGATAGCTTACCCCCCCCACCCCCAAAGCACACACAAACATGTTCCTTGGAAACATACAAATGTACTTTTCAAATACCAGGAGCTGAAAGGAGCCAAAGATTTTCCTATTCTGTACTGGCTGCAGAAACATACAGAAGTAATCCTCCCAGGTAGCCAGATCATCATGAAACCAATTCATGTGTCCCCTCTACAAGCTGTAAGAAACCATGAGAACTGAATTTTGGCGGGATCTGAAATGTCATACAAGCGACTCGTTGGTGGACCTATGCTACAAGGAAGCAGGCTTGTTTGCTGAAAGAATGGCCTGACCTAGTTTATGTATGCCTTTTTGGACTGTTTCTTGGTTCTAATGCAGAGGTTTCCAAACCTGTCCTGGAGGACCGGCCCAGCCAGTCAGGTTTTCAGGATATCCAATGAATATGCGTGGGATAAAATTTGCATGCTCTGGAGGCAGTGCATGCAGATTTATCCCAAGCCTGTTCTGAAAGTCAAAAGAAAACCCTCTAAAAATAGTTGGAAGTCATTCTCTTGCCTATTTTTGGACAATACACTTCTGCTTATCTCAGAGTTGCTGGTCCATGTCTGGATGGATATACATTTTTCAACTTCCAAAAGTTAAATTTGAGCATCCCCAAGTCCTTGTTCTACATAGTCCAGAATATTTTACAACCTTCCAATCCTAACCACACCAATTCTTCATTACTCACATTATCAGCATGGCCCAAGGCTCTTCAGACAGTTTTACAGACAAAGCAAACACTAATTTCCATGGTATACAGTAATAGATTACTTCTGGTTTTGTAGTTAAAAGTCAAGGGATCCTAACAATGCCTCAGACAATTTAGGAAGAACATTTTATTTGATTTGAGATTTTTTTTATTTTTTTTTAAGCAGGTCCTTTACTTAAAACAGCATTTAAATTGCAGTGATCACTACCACTCACCCTAATGAAAGCTGCTAGACAGATTTGTGCTTCTGCCCCCACCCCTGCGTTTGAATAGCACTCTGCGAGTACAGGCAGACTTGTATGCTAGCGGGAAAGTAAGGGTTAGCGGTTTGCCTTTCATGAAGACAAAATGGAATCTAGGTTAACATCCTCTCACGGAAGTGGGGCGAGGGCTATCATTCTCTTCCGATGGCAGTACATTTTATTTAATATCATAAATTGAAGGAAAAAAAGACCCATTTACAAAATTTAGGATGCAATATAATATTGTACAAATGCCCTGGAGGAGCAGCGTGGAAACACCATTTCAAGTGGGTTAAAAAACGTGACCGACAGGACGACTGAAGCCAAGGCACCAAAATATCCTCCTCCCTTCAGTGGTTATTTTTTTTATGCTAAGAGGTAGAAATTTCCCCTTCACCTGAAATAAATGATACTTAAAGATAAAAAATAAAAAAAAGTTACCTGTCAAACCCAACATCTACTCTTACACTTTTCAAGATTATACATAAAATCCAAGGTTATTTAGCCACACGAATATTTTTAAACACCTCAAAATGTGTTTGTGGTATAACACACAAGGCCCACTATGGATTGGGCATCTATAGGTACAACTGCATGCACAGATACAAGCGCGTCAGATTTCAAACACTGCCCAAACATAGGTACATCTAGGATTTTAGATACCTACAAATTTCTAACAATTCTGTTGCACAGTTATTTAAAGAAATAAAAGGCAATATGAATATTAACTCATGTGATCCCCATCACATCTGTTTCATTTTGCCACAGAAGGAGCTGCTCTCTCAGAACTGAAATCTCCAAACATAAGGGTAAGAAAGATCTTGTAGGATGCTTTTGATTAGGTTGGTAAAGATTTGTCCCAAGAACCAAACAGATATTGCCCCCCGCCCCCCCCAAGGCTCTTATCTGTCCTCTTCCTGTGGAAGTCACTTCCATGCAACCCATTAAATTTGTGGGCTCAGTCATTAGACGGCTCCCATACGACAACCTGTGAGAAGCTGGATTTCATTCTCTGCAAAAATGTAATTCTGCAGGAGTTTAAAGTGGCACTAGTTTAACTAAAGCACTGGGAGGCAGAGGACAAGAGGGGAGTGGAAATAACCAAGGAAGAAAAAATCCACAGAATATTCAACAAGGTCACCACCACAAATTGTATATTTGATACAAGTCCTAACCAAGCGAAAAAAAAAAAAAAAAAGAAAACCTTGCGTGACTTAAAATGGGAATATTTCACTACCTCAAGGCAACGCTGGTCTCTTGTACAGTTGCAACCAACTGACGACTGCAATGCTTCATTTCCCATTTCTACGGAGCCTGGCACGCTTCCAAGTCACAGGATGCAATCAGCCAAGCGCGCAAAGGTTGTGTCAATTATGCAGTTATCAGTCATGTACTAGCCTTGGGGAGCAGGGAGTTTCATTGGGGATGTAAACTGAGGTTTTTCAATATAGATTAACCTATTAAACCACCAATTACACATAAAAACGTTATACACAAAAGCAAAACCTTGTGTAAACATTCTCAGCTTGTAGCATCCAACATGCGGAATGGTGGAAAGAATGTAAAAAAAAAAAAAAAAAAAAAAAAAAAAAGTCAATATCTGTCCATCCAGGAGCCAAAAAACCTCTGAAAAGGGAGCGTGTCAAATTCAGAATGCTGGAAGAAAGTGGCAATATCAAAACAAGTTTGAAAACCAGAAACAGAGGCAACATAGCTGGAGGAAGTGCCCTTCCCCCTCACAGACTGATCACCATTCACTTCTCTTCCCACTGCAATCCCCTCTCTTGACTTTACAAATAGAGAGAAAAAGCTACTTTGGTTGGCTCCAAGGAAGCCCCTTTTCCCATGCTTGCTTGCTAAAGCTTGAACTTACATTAGAATGGTTTGTGGAAGCGGAGCAAGTTTGGACACAGTTTCAATTTTCTTCCCATCTCAGTCGGGGGAGGGGGCAGTGTTTGGTACAGAGCTCTCACCAACATTACACTGCCTTTAACTCCTGCAAGTTACCACAATCCTTAATAAAGCCTCAGTGTTTTATTCTGAAGCCGCCCTGTCTCCCCCCTTTCCCCCTGGAGATCTTTCCCTTTGAGAGAAATCTGAACATATTGCAACAAGAGGGGAAAACCACAGAGCGCCATACATGTGCTCAATGTGTAATAATGCAAGATGCCCGCCCCCACACACACTACAAATCGGAAGCCACCCCTTCGCATGCTTCCCCCTACTTATATGAAATTTGAGCCCGGACGCTACACTTTGGGAGAGAAAAGGGTTAAAATCCTGCCTCTAAGTGGCTGCAAGGAAAAGGTGAAGCCAGCTAACTTTTTAAAGCAGCGAGAGTGCAGTCCGATCTGATTAGGTCTGCACAGGCAGACTTGGCACCCAAGCTAAAGAAAAAACCTGCAGAAAGAGTGGTCAACAGGCTCCAGAGGGCAGAAGGTTGAAAGTTTCCATACAACTCTGGGGCCCGATGCAATACAGTGCGTGCAGCCGAGCACACTGTTTAACCTGTGGCTGGATGCGCATTTTACATACATATCCACAACCCTTTATGCTACAGGGGGTTTAGCATGTCCAACCCGTGAAACAGCGCTCCTCATGTGCAAATGCATGTTGATGAAGCTATTAGCTGCTCTCCCCAGAAAAAAAAAAAAAAAAAGTTGTGCCCGACCCGCACAGAAAAAGCTTCTGTATATCCTCAGACAACGTTGTCATGATATTAAGTCTGAGGAACCAAAAGGTTTTAAAAGAATAAAAAAAAAGTATGCCTGCAGTCAGCTTCGGAAAAACGGGCGCTCATAAAATCGGGTACCCACTTTCGTAACCGCCGACAGCCACCCCTCCTGGGCATCCATTTGTCCCTAGCACCTCCTTGGCAGCACAACTCATTTCAATATTCAATCTCGGGCCCAGGAGATGTGCTGGGCATGCATTAAAGCGAGCACTCAGTAAGTGCCTGCTTTCTGTGTTGATATGTGCTAAAGGTAGAAAGGGAAAGTCCCTCAGTCTTGGAATTAACTACTGCAGAAATAGCACATCATGTTAGAGAATAATGAATGTGGATTCTCTCTTCCTTTGAATCAAAAGTCTTCAATCTCGAGGTCAGGTATTTCTCATTTGATAATGCAAGAGAAGTGACATTCATAAAAAGAAAAAAATTTAAACAAAAAACTCCCATCTTGATTTAGGAGTTTCAGATCACAATCTGATATCGTGCCTGTGGCATATCTTATATGGATTGTGTAGCAGAGTGGTCAGAGCAGTGGGCTGAGAACTAGGAAAACCAAGGTTCAAATTCCACTACTGCTCCTTGTGAACTTGTGCAAGTCACTTTACTTCAGGTACCCCCTTTTGTTTTAAGCTCTTTGAGCACAGAGAAATATCAATGAAAATATATTTTAAATACATTTTTTTTAAACCCCAGTCACGCAGAGGAGCAGATAATGGGTCCAGGTTATGCTAGGGCTGTTGATGCTGTGCAGCCAGCATTTGCAGCCCCTGGGTGGGAGAGCGAGTGTCGACCATCATGAAACGTCAACACCATGTGACAGAAACTTGAGTCCACCCCAGTGGGGCTCTGGAAGGAAATGCCTGGGACCCTGGATAATTGCAAATGAAGTCTTATAGTGCCATAGCTAAAGAAAGATTTAGTTGAATGCCTAAAAAAATGTAGGAAATGACTGCTGGAAAAGAAAAAATAGCACATACAGAAGTACAAGGAGAGACCTACTACTGGTCTAATATAAGAAATGCCTGGGTCAGATTCAGGTCCATCAAGACCAGCATCCTGCCTGCAACATTGGCCACTCCAGGTCCCAAAGAGTAGATCATTTTCTGTTAGTCACCCCAAGGGGTAGCAATAGCTTTTTTCAGGTCTAGCTGGCTGTAATGTTTTATAGACTTTTCTGCCAGGAACTTGTCTAAATCTCTTAAACCCCACTATGCTGGTCACCTTGACCACATCCTCTGGTGTGCTCACAAGAAAAAAATATATATATGTTTTAAACCTGCTTAGTATGTCCCTAAAAGGCTAATAGCTACCCTTTATTTACATATGCCACCCAATGTTATGAACTTCTGTCATGTTCCCTCTTTTCCAAGCTAGGGCCTTAGCCTGTGCAGCCTCTCAACATAAGAGTTGTCCCATCCCCTTTATTTCACTTTACCCTCCGCCACACCTTTTCTAGTTCTGTGTGAGATAAGGACACCCCCCCTCCAGGTGTGGTTGCATCTTTTTTAGATCATTCCTAATAAGCAGTCTCAGAGCACAATAGATTAAATCAACTTTAGAAACCAAAATGAGCTAGTTTATTTTCATAACATTTTCCTAATTGTTTGACAAAATTAAAATATCCTATTAAGATGTTGTGTTAATTCTAATTTAGAACTTTTGTATACCAACATTCCTTTGCATATCACATCGGTTTACAATGAACGGGGAAAAACAACATTGGAAAGGAAAATAAAAAAGTTACATATAATAGGGAGATGAAGGAACAAGGGGGGAAATAGGATAGAAAATAAATGGGGTCAAGCGGACCAAGGCAAGGTGTTTATAAATGAACTTGAGGCACAAATAAGTAAACTTGTAGGGAGAAGGGGGGGCAGGGGAGGTTCTGTAAATGCCAGTTTGAATAGCCAAGTTTTTAATTTTTTCTTGAAAGCTGTTGTACAATGTTCTTGGCGTAGATCAGGGGGCATAGCATTCCATATTGATGGTCCAGCTATGGAAAGAGCTTTTTCTTTGATGGAGATGTGTTGGGTGAGTTTGGGCGAGGGAGTGAGGAGGCATCCTTTGTGATTTCTTGTAAATTGAACCCAAAAGAAAAAAACTTAAGGCTGAACTTTTTTTTTTTTCACACACACTTTTGGTCTACATTCTAGCATTTCAGCATGTTCTGTCATGTCAGCAACCTTAGTTTTTACAACTCTGGTCAGTGTGATTTTCAAAGTGCAGTGATGACACCAATGTACTACTCACAAAAACTCCAAGGTCTTTTTCCCCCCCAATAGAGAGCCCAGTATTGTTTACTTGTAATTGAGATTTCTTTTCCCTCTGCATTTTTCCACATTAAATTTCATTTGTCATTTAGTTGCCTAGTCTATCTAGTCTCACAAGGTCCCTTTGCAGTACCTCACAGTCTGCTTCTGTTTTAACAAATTTTGAAAACTTGTGTCATCTGTAAAACTTATCACCTCACTT
The DNA here is from genome assembly GCF_901001135.1 of Rhinatrema bivittatum. Lineage (NCBI taxonomy): Eukaryota > Metazoa > Chordata > Amphibia > Gymnophiona > Rhinatrematidae > Rhinatrema > Rhinatrema bivittatum. Next base: position 13,264,461 of record NC_042631.1, read on the forward strand.
GTCACCCCCTTTCCTGATCATTTATTAAGATGTTAAACAGCACAGGTCTCAGTGGTATTCAGGCAATGACTTCTCCATTTGGAAAACTAATTCCACCTGTGTACATGGGAGCATAATAGCAGAAAATGACCATACGGCTTATCTACTTTGCCTATCCACACAACTGCTCAGCTCTGCAGACTTCCTACCAATTCACAAGAGGACACTGCCTCCTATCCCATGACTAATTCACTGAGGAATCTAATGTGGAACTATTCTATCTAAAGCCTTCTGAAAATTCAGATACGCTATAAATCAACCAGCTTACATATATTTATACCTTAAAAAAAAAAAATCTAAGATTGGGAAGGTAAGAGTTCCCTTTGCTAAAACCATGTTGACTCTTCCCCATTAAGCCATGTGTCTATGGGAGAAGCTATTTTGCCATACACAGATGTTGAGCCCAGTGGTCTATATTTCCCCGGATCACCGTGGAGTTCTTAAAAAAAATATATATATAAAAAAGAATTGTTATATTGACCAACCTCTAGTCTTCAGGTATTGTGGCCATTTAAAATGGTAGGTTATAGATTACTACCAAGAGATTTTCAAGTTCATGTTTTGAGTTATTTCAGGACTCTGAGATGGATGCCATTTGATCTTGGCGATTTGTTACTTTTTGGTTTGTCAATTTGATCTATTTCATCCATCAGAAATTTGTTTTAGTTTCTCAGAATCAAAGAATGTTTACAGAGTGGATTTTGTCCCCAACCAACATCCTCATTAAGAAGAAAGCTGAATTCTTTGTCCTCCCTGAGCACCATTTACCTCAGTAATCTAGTAGTCCATCCTACTCCCTCAGCTTTTTGACTGCTGACTACACTGAAACAAGGATTTCAAATTAATGTCCACCATGATGTCCAGGGTCCTTTCCTGGGTGGTAACTTCTAACATAGAACCTAATATGGCATACTACAGCAGTAGACGTTTTGCTTAAAGGGTATGCTTTAAGGGTTACATTTCACATATTTTATGCACGAGTCATCTTGTGAAAATTATCCAGGGGGTTGTGCAGGAAAAAAAAAAAAAAAAAAAAGATGTGCGCGTATAGCTTGATTCTATGTATACTTTAGTTTTCTCTTGCACTCGAACGGGGTCTGATAGAGAAATCATTTACACGTGCTCTCCTCCCCCCCCCCCCAAACACGTGCATGTGTACTGTCTGCACAGAGTTACACCTGCTCCCAAGCAGGTATAACTTCCTACACCTATGCCCCCCCACACATGGGGAGAACTCGCAGATTTTCAAAGCAAAGTCATGCGTAAGAGTCTGCTTCGAAGGCTTAGCTACCACAGACTTCAGTTCTATATGGGCTGCTGAGAATTCCCCTTTGCTAATAAGTTCAACCTACTCATTTTGAACTGGCCTCCTTCCACTGGGGTTGCAGTATCCTGAGCCTGTCTGATGGTGGGGTGGCTTCCTCTTTAATTTCTCCTTCCCTTCCCCAGTTCAGCCATGGCAGCGACTGGGCCTCCCCTCTGGAACCCAGTACATGAACTTCACTGGTCTGACCACTAGGTGGCACTGCTGGTGGCCAAGATTTCCCCACCGAACATGCAGAAATCAGGTCCACAAAAGCTTTTTGCTTGCCCGCATACAGCACTTTCCACCGAGCCGTTAATACACTTGCAATGTTAATGAGGTTCAGCATGCAGAGCTTCTCCTCTTCATGCCAAACCTATGCTTCAATGCCTTGGAGAGGACTCTACAGCTTGAAGTAATCCAATCACTGTAAAAAGTTTTCAATGACAAGTTTTACATTCCATCTAAATATCTGAGGAACGTGATTTAAAGTGTCAAGCATGTTGCAAGAATTAATCTTATGCTGCTGCTTGAAGCAAAAGGATGGGCCCATCTTGCTAAGCCAGTCCTGGATGCTCTTTCACGGGACATGTCTTGTGCAGAATAAAGCACTGCTTGTCTAGGGAAGCTGTTGGAGGCATTATCTGCAGCTACTTGTGAAGACGCCAGGTGCACTTCTACTTTGTTTTGTCCTTGGAGCTTTTCCCTGAATTTGTTTACCTAGTGAAAGCTGCTGCTCGTTTTGCTAATAAAACTTGTGTAATCTGGGATGCTTACAGAGCCTACTTGCTGGCATTGCAAAATTGATATTTATCATCTTGTCTTGATGCTACACTTGTAGAGTTGGTTTTTATTTTTTAGTTGGGAAAAGTCACTAATCTCTGGGACTGAGCTTCCATGCTCACATGGTACTGGCACTCTGGCTGTGGCTACAAAACTGATGTTAACAGCTATTTCCATTGAGAGGCTTTTCCACTGGTAAATCAAATTAAAAAGTGCAGAATACCGGATGATTTGGAGGGGATGTGACGAACCAATAGAAACCTAACCAATACATATCCAGCATAGCACTCTGCTTCAACGGCAGGGGAGAAAGTCTAACACTTCTTTCAACGCATAGCTCTCTGATACAATGGCAGGGGAATGTAGAAAAGAGGATCTGTATATGGACAACAACCAACAAGGTCCGAATTGCATAGTCTGGGTGGACAGAGGCATGGGTGTAGCGGCGGTTACTACCCCTAATTAAGCTAGATATTCACTTGGATGCAGTTCCAGCAATGCTCTCTGCATTAATGGTGGGGTGGAAGGGAAATAGAACTAAAAGGTACTAAAAGCCAAGAGTAACAAGTAAGAAGGAAAAAAAAAGTACATAGCTTGCTGGGCAGACTGGATGGGCTGTTTGGTCTTCTTCTGCCGTCATTTCTATGTTTCTATGTAACTGCTAATGCTATCCTAAAAGGGATACATTTAGGCTAGGGTGGTGGATTGTTGCTGCATTAATTGGGCTAAGTTGGAAGGGGATAAAATGTAAGGGGGAAACTCCATAGGTGGTTCCCAATGACGTCCATGCAGTCTTATCCCAACAGCAGGTTTTGATTGAGCTAGAGGTCCAAACGAGCAGGATGCCAAAATGTTCTTACTGTGAATCGATGAAGAGGTAGATGTATCGTTAGGAATTTGCGTGAGGTGTGGACATAGTTTAAAAAAGTTTGTCTTGGAAGCCCAGATAAAATATATTCTACATATTTAAAAAGGGTGAAGTAAGGCCAAATGTCTACCAGCATGGTTAATGGTGAAGTGAGGCAGTTAAAGCCAGAAGGGCATCTTTTTGAAAAATAAAATGAAAAGCACATCCAAGTGATGAAAATAGGAAAGAGCATCAATGCTTGCAGTTAGATGTGAATCCGTAAGACAAGATAAATTTGAGAAGCTTGCCATCTAGGCAAACACTAACTTTTTTCAAGTACATTAGATGCAAAAAGCCTGCAAGGGAGTAGGAAAGGGAGAGAATATAAAACGGCAAATGTTATAATGCTTCTGCATAGCTCCATGGTGAGACTGTGCGCAGTTCATTGGAAAAAAGGTACAGATAAGGGCATCCAAAGCGATGAAGGGGAGAGAATGGCTCCCCCCTACGAGGAAAGGCTAAAGAGAGGTTGGGGCTGTTCAGCTTGGAGGAGAGATGGCTGAAGGGGGATATCAGAGATCAATGAAACCACAAGTGGAATAGAATGGGTTATTTATGCTTTCAAAAAAATTATAAAGACTAGAGGGTACTCTATGAAAAGTTAGTAAGTAGCACATTCAAAACAAATCCAAGAAAATTCTCATTCAACACAAAATCTCTGGAATTTGTTTAGAGAATATGGTTAAAGCAGTTAGCTTAGCTGGGTTTAAAAAAGGTTTGGACAAGTTCCTTGAGAAGTCAAACTTATTAACACAGTAGACTTAAGAAATAGCCACTATTTACTACTGCATATGAGCAGCATGGGATCTATTTCTTGTTTGGGATCTAGCCAGGTACTTATGACCTGAATGGCCACCGGTGGAAACAGGATACTGGGATTGATGGACCTTTGGTCTGACCCAGTATGGCAAGTTCTTATCCCCTGTACTTTTACATTCAAAGTTATGGTTCATAGTAATACAACATTTGTAGTATGGGAAGGAACCACCACTATCAGATCATCCCAGACCACTTTAAGATAGCAGATAGTAAGATTAGGTAGGTACAAAGCCACATAACCCCTGACAGACAACACTATTGGAGGAAGCTGTCAGTGGGCTCACTTAACTCTGGGCAGAAGACAGCTGTAACACCAGAGGAAATATTGTGCTAAGTCCTTTAAAAATAGATTGTCTGCAGTGCTAAGCTACAAGGCCAGAACACAGACTGTCTCACAGATTTGCTGATCTTAAAAAGGAGGGGCACATTCTTCTTTCTGGGACCTCCTGCAGACAATTGCGCTAGTTCTCTGGGCTCAGGAGGTCCCCCCCTTCAGCTTGCAGTGACCTCCTGGGATGGCCATGCTGAACCTTCACACCCCCTTTTGTAATGCCCCGGCTCCAAAAAAACTGGTTTAAAGCACCAGAGCCAGCTAATCTTTTTTCCACAGCTAACTTGGTGGCTGACACCTGAAGAGCTTGCACCCAGCACCATCTTTAGATAATTCTTGGGTCAGTCCAATAAAATGGATCCACAGCCTACAGAGCCCAAGTGGGGTAAAAAAAACCAAAAAACTGCAAATAATCTTTAGGCTCCCCTTTCGCTGGATTCATTTATATTTCACTCCTGAGGCAATTTGATAAAGACTTCTAAAATAGTCTTACACAGCCACTTTCACAGTTAGTCTTAGAGTAAAGTGGGGGACTTAACAGTTCCCCTATTCAGGCCTTTTCAAGTATGAGCACACAGCAAGAGTCGCAGACCTTGAAAGCAGGTGGAGTTATAAAAAAGAAAAAAAAGCTGCACGCTTCTCGCCAACCTCTGTGAAAGTATTAGAAATTCTCCACTTCTACAGACAGGTCTGACTCAGAGTGCCCAAGTTGTGCAAATTAACCTGTTCCTTAGATGAAATCTGATGAATATTCATGGTGTCTGTCCTAAAAACCAGACCACCTGAAGTAAAAATTAGGCAAAAAAAAAAAAAAAGGAACAGCACCCAAGAATAAGACCGCAAGTAGTAAGATGGACACCACAGGCTCTACTCTGGAATCTTTCGATAAATGCATTATCACCATTCCCACAATACCATCTTATCATACTATAAATATGCAAAGGCGCGCCCAGTCACCTAATGTGCTAAGCAGACCATGTTCTCAAACTGCCTTCAGAGTCCATCAGGGCTCTCCTGCAATCTCCCTCCATGTTTAGTCTGAAATGTCTTAAGCCTTGAAAGCAACACTTGATACCCCTAATCTTTTCTGTAAGCAAAAGCCCAAATCACTGCCTACAAACCATTCATTGCTTAACCAGATATCCCATTACCACCTGACAGCCATTGAATAAAACCGGAGAGGCTATGGGGCTACGGGACAGTCACAGAAAAGGCAGGACTTCCTGCTTCTCATGCAGCTTCTTTGCTGGCTATGATTTCACTTAATTATTCAGCGCAAGAAGTAAAGCCATGAGGAGTACACACAGAATGGTAAAAGCTTGAACCTAAAAAAATAAATAAATAAATAAATTACATAGAGGCCTACGTCGAGTCATGGGAGCTTTAGATTAGTTTGCAAGAAACTACCGGCATGCTTTGACTCTGAAATTCAAGCAGGGCAAAGCGCGGGCACTGAAAGCATCCCTGCATTTTGCACCTCAGTGCAAGGGGTTGGTGGCGCAGGGAGGAGCAAAGCAGCAAGGAAATCAAAGCCATGCACACTGGTCTCCTCCCCCATCTAAACACAAAGCCTCATCCCTTCCCGTCATGGAATCCACGTTCACCTTTTAGCCACATTTGGGGGCCATTTTATCCAGGTCACTACCTTTGCACATTGCTCTGTCAGGACTGCAGCAGGGGGACAGATCTCTCCCTACCCAACCTTCGCTGGCTTGTGTTCTCTATCCCTGGTTGAATTTACTCCTGGCTCTGAAACCTTTGCTAAGACTGAAATCCCTCATGGAATGCTGAAGGTTTACCATCAGTAAAGGCAGAGACTTCACTTGGAAACCTTTCAAGGCAACAGGACCCTGTGCTTGGGGAGGGGGTGGGGTGGGGAAGAGAAGAAACTGAGCTCTTGGGAGCAGGGTTTGGGAGCTGCAAGCAACAACTCATTGGCTGCTAACCGCAGCAAAGCATTTAGAGCTTCACCGACAGCGCCAACGTGCTTGTTCTACAACCAGAAACTCTTCCACTCTGCAAACCTCAACACACGTCCACGTGCATCCTTTTGAGCTCGAGAGAGCAATCTGCGTACATAGACTAGGCATCTGAAATGGGCCCTCCCTCAGAGTGGGTAAAAGTGGGCCATGTTCCACAGCCCGCACACATTTTATGGGGTGTTCTTGGGGTGAGTGGGGGGGGAGCAGGTGCCAATGTATACGAGTACTTTGTAGTTGCAACGAGTGCCAAACCAGACGTGCCCCAAGCTTCAAAGCCAAAAGCAAATGGGCAAAGTCCACAGATTGCTGGTACCCAGAAAGCAGTCTAAAAAGGACTCCTATAAAAGGGAATGTAGTGTGCTATCAATTAGCAGGTGAATCTTTATTTCTTAAAAACATGTCCCCATGTCCCTAAAACTGCAAGTTTCTGTACTGAACTCAAATAGCTGCAATGCATTTTTCTGTTTTTACAGCAGCTTAGAAAGAGCCACAGACTCCTATAATATTTTTTATTTATTTATTTAATGGCTTTTATATACCGACGAACGTTGGGAACATCTCATCGGTTTACAGAGAACACAAAATTTAGCAACAGGCTTTACAATTAACGCATGATTATATGAGGAACAGTTAAACCAATAGTGATTACATATAATAATAATATAATCTCTGGTCAGTTTTTATAATAAAATGTTTCTGCTTGCTCCAGCACACACATCTGGAAGTAATCCGGACCTGGCACCACAGAGCAGCCCGAGTTCCAGTGGTGCAACAAGGTGCACAGCTGGCAGGACGTTAACACGCACGGTGAGCTAAGGTCCTGAGCTCGCTATGGATATGAATGCTGAATTTAGTTCCCTTAGAACGATCATGGAGAAGGAGGGGAACCCAGAAACAAGCTAGAACAGTTTCAGGGAGTAGAGTCCTCCATTCCCTCATCACACCCCTTGGTTTCCCATCTCATAACCACCATCCAGCTAGCAGTCAGAGGCCCGGCAAGAAGCCATGGTAAAGGGAGTCCCGGTGGCCCTTCAGCAGCTACATTTTACACCCGAAATCTAGCTCCTTGCTACCCTCATCTACAGATTTTCATCTTGCTTTGAACAGAAAACAATGCCTCTAAAAGAATTATATCTGAAAAATTTCAGAGATATACAATCACAGGAACATATCTGCATGAAACAAGGAAATAAACTCATCTGTCACCCTCTACTAAGCTCCCAAGCAAAGGGGATGCCTACAGAAGACAGCCCATGTTTAAGAAAAACCTGTATCACAGGGGTGTTTAAAAGAAAACCCCCAAATCTGCCTCTCCATAGAGCTTTGGCATTATGCCAATTATATTGTAAAAATAAAATGAAAAAAAAAAAGCTAAAAAGGTTTTCAAGATTGACCACCCCGTTTAAGTTTAATCAGTTTGCAAATCCGTTGCCTTGATTACCTATAATGAAAGGAGTTTCATTAAAAGAAAAACTAAACTAAACATTTGCAGTCTCAGTAAAAACCTCATTTGACAAAAAGTTGTGTTATAAGAGTCAGGACTTCAGTGCTTTGGATATCCTGTCATACTGGTACTCTATGCACAGGTTTTGCAGACAAACATCTTAAAGAGAAAATTCAAAATAGCCAGTGTTATATAAGGGTAGCAAGTCTGACTGGAGAGTGGCACATGCCAGGGGTGGCTGCAGATCTCAGCCCCGACCGTTTGCTTCCACCACACCCCTAGCTTATGGCGATTGCACAACCAAGCACTAAAGCATGACTGGGCGTATAATTGCCTTTTCTGGAATGGAGCCTGCCCAGTAAACGTTTCCAAATTCAAGGCAAATAAGACACTTAATTGCCACTTAATGTGAAATAGCTTACAAGAGCAGCCCAGGACAACACACACAAGTATCAGAAAAGATACATGCAAGTCTAAAAACGGTAATAAATAGTTTGTGTCATCGTAACACGACTGCCGTGAAAACAGTCACTGGCATTTCCTGAGGTGGCCTGCTACTTCCCCGTCATCCTGTCTCAACTCAGAAGAAGAGTGGCTCTCTTTATGCTACAAACTAACGCGTGCCAAAACCACAGCTGGACATGCAGGGCCATCCTGTCAGGATCTTCCCAAAGGCATCGGCACCGATGTCTTGGGGGATCCTTCCTTCTGTCCATACTGCATGCGTGCTTTATGCAGATCAATGAGATGCAGCATAGCATCTACTGAAAGCCCTACTGACAAGAAAGGAGGAGTCTGGTGAAAAAGTTTCCTCAGGCATAAACTATAAATCAAACCAATAACCATCTTAAATGATGGTTTTAATTGTTAAAATAAGTCTCCATCAAAAAAAAATAAAAAAAAAAAAAATATATATATATATATATATATATATATATAGATCTGCCAGCACTCCTATTTTGAAGTGTGCTGCACAACAAACAGTATAAGATTAATATGAGCAGGTAGCCCTACGCCAGCCAAAACACGAGATAGCCGCAGCTCTTGTGCCCAGAATGCCACAGCAGTATTAACCACACTTCATGTGGAGGACCCCTCTCTGCCCCTCTACATGTACCATTCTATTTAGTTAACATTTCGTTTTTCACTCCGAATATTCCAATAGGACAGAGAACTACAAAGCCTTGCATTTAAGTACATTTTGGCAGTGTCTGGTTGTTTCCCCATTAATGTCAAAACATTCAGAGGATTTTTACCAGGACAGGAAACTGAGTGGAAAGAACAGACAATGGATGCCCCGGTCAAAAACATCCCCCATTTTTGTATAGTACTCTTGTTTCCTCAAACCCTCGCGTGGAAGAATTTACTAAAATTTAGCAGAAAATACCAAACAGGAAAAGCCACCCAAATTTGTAATCATGCCAACAGCAAAAAGTTGCCTCTAAAAAATATTCAGAAAAAAAAAGATAAAAAATTTATGGACTAGGTTCATGGATTACAAAATTTGTGCATTTCACTGTATGGGATTTTCTGCCCTTATCTGCTACCTTTCAGTAACTTCTCACACACGAGCATTTAAGGACATTGACGCATATACAAAACATTTTTTTTTGCCTTTGGCAACAGTGGGGAATAAGCTTTCTCCTTGTTAGCAATAAATGCTAACTCCAGCTACATTCAGAAATCATACATCTACCTCTATGACGTACAAACTGGAGCTCCTGGCATGATAGCACTTGAATAGCATTTGGGACTTCCCCTCGCATTAGCAATTCTGATTTTTGTACATCTATACTTGATTCCTTTCCACCAGTGATCCCCCAAGAGCAGGTCTGTGGTTCTCAGGATATCCACAACGAATATTCATGAGATATTTCCATGTGCTTGGTCTGTGATCAGGATTAATGGGGTAGTATTTTGGTTCTCCAGAAAGCCAGGCTGGTTTGTAAGCTGGGCATCCTTGCTCCAGAGCCTGTATCAGGTCTCTAGGGAGCTCAGGATAAAAAAAAAAGTGTCTCCAGGCAGGAAAGCGTGAAGGGGTCAGACTGTACAGGGCTACTCAGTGGGAATTTCCAACATGCTGACAAGTGCAACAGAATCTGCCTTCTTCCAGCAGCCTGTGGCTGCTTTCAGCTTTGTCTTTCTACACATTTTCCCATGCTATCCATCAGCACAGTAAGAAGAGCCATGTGTAGCCCCCACCCCAGATACTTACAGCTCTTCCAGATAAGGGAAGGTCCTGAATGCCGCCTCTGATAACCGGGTGATGTTGTTCATGCTGATATCCCTGGAAAGCAAGAAACATGCAGCATGCTTTTAGTAGTGATCTGACAAATCTGTAACAAACTTCAGAACTCAGCTTGCATTGTCCTAGATGTGCAGACAAAAAATAGAACCAGACACGTCCTTTTCAGTCTATGATAAGGAAAACAAAGTACGTCCTGAAGACAGCAAGATATTTTGCATAATTAAAAAAAAAAAGCTTTCCTTATTGTAGAGAAGACTTAGGAACCTAAGTCTATATCCAAAAGACAGATGGCCTGGGAGGTGGCATTATAAACTATAAAAATGGAGCACATTAAAAATTATATTTGTGTATGATCACTTTCAGTATAACCCCTAAGCTGCATGCAGTTTTTTAAATCTTCAGCTCACAGCTTTTCTGCACAGCACACACAGACTGGCAAACCTGGGAAAATTACATGTGTTTAAAACTTATGAACATTAGGGATGTAACCCAGGCCCAGAGGTCAGGTGCTGCCATCAGGACCTCAGTCTGGGCCTCCAGATGTCTTCCATTGATAGTTCTGTTCAAAAACAGCATGCTCGTCTTAGGACGACACACGAACACGACGCCTCCCTCCTGAGCAGAGGGTGCCCTTAATTTTAACTTTCAGAGTGGCAGTTGCAACCCTAAACAGCAGCGGTTTCTGGCTACATCAAGCTCCGAAGAAAGCTGGGATAACCTGAACAGAACAGCCACAGTTAAAACCCAAACAGTCCTGAGAAGCTCAAATGTTTTGGTTAAGAGCCTCAATTTAGGTGGCTGCATGGATTACTACAAGACTTGTTAGTAAGATCTGGAAGGGGGCCTGGGTTTTGGATTAGACAGCCATGTAAGAATCTAGCGGCAGTGTGGGTGAAGCCAGCACTAACAGAATGTGCTTGGAATAGATACAAAGGCCACAACATGTACTAGAGGAGAGAACAAGAAAGAATGAACTTGTGTTGGTTGCTTATCTATCCAAAGCAGTAGAAGGACTAGGGGGCATTCCATGAAGTTAGCAAGTAGCACATTTAAGACTAATCAGAGAAATTTCTTTCACTCACACAATAAAGCTATGGAAATTGTTGCCAGAGGATGTGGTTAGTGCAGTTAGTTTAGCTGGGTTTAAAAAAGGTTTGGATAAGTTCTTGGAGAAGTCCATTAACAGGTATTAATGAAGTTTACTTAGGGAATAGCCACTGCTATTAATTGCATCAGTAGCATGGGATCTTCTTAGTGTTTGGGTACTTGCCAGGTCCTTGTGGCCTGGTTTGGCCTCTGTTGGAAACAGGATGCTGGGCTTGATGGACCCTTGGTCTGACCCAGCATGGTAATTTATGTTCCTTATAACCAGAGCAAGATAACTAGGAAGACCAGGTGGGCCAACTGGTATTTTTCTACCATTATTTACTATAGAGTAAATATAAAAAAAATATAAAGTTTAAAAGATTGGGCTCAGTACTTCACTTAAGTTCAGGTGAATTTTTCATTGAACTTAAGCGCTTAAGTTTTCAGATAAAAGTTTAAGATTTAGGCCTGCAAATTGACTATATTTAGACACCCAAGTCCCTAGGACTAAAAACCACTGGGTGCCTATATTCCACCCCCCCCCCCCCCCCCCCCAGCTGTCCAGCCTTAATCAGTTTTCAAAAAGGGGCTAATTTAGACACCTAAACCCTTTGAAAATTGGCATAAATCTATGGAGAGAACATCTATAGGGATGGGATGTGCTCTCCCAGGAGGGATACAGGCTGCAGCCTGGCCCTAATTGGACAGGGGACGTCCCTTTTGCCTCTGCTGCGGTTAAATTTAAAAAACTGGACATTCAGTCACACTTAACCGCTTAAACACAAACTAATATCCACAAAGTTCAGTTAGAGGAAAAAACTGCTCATGTCACCTGCTAAATACAGAGCTCTTAAGCCCCTGAAGGTGAGAGTGACTTCCAGCTCTCCACACCTAGCTTAGTGGCCTTTTTACTACAGTGTGATACAGCAGTTTTAATATGAGAGTTGCCATGTTGTCCTAATACAGAGCTGTCCAACACCATATTCTATAAACACAAGGGATATCAAAAAGTCTCACCACCACATATACAGCACAGCCATGAACACATGTTCACCCCAAACAGGACCCATGGACAGATACCACCCCCCCTAAACTGCATATAAGTCAAACTCAACGCAACCTTGAGCAACACCTTTTAAACCTATAACTCTTCCTTCACTCTGAGCTGTTCTTTGGTTCTGCATGTGCTTGGGCGTTTTGTGGTGTGGATGGTTTATATGTATAATGCTTTCCTCTTTTATACCTGTCAGTCTGTTTAAAAGAGGAGTGGATCGCTATCTATGCCCTAGTGACAGGACAGCATAGAGCGACCTATCTTACCTGCTCCCTTCACAGATTGACAGGTCGATACTGTAACGTGCGGTTGAAGATTTCCCGTCTGTAACGTGCTGGGAGCGCACAATTCGGACGCGTAAGACGATCCAGCGATACAGTCTCCAGTTTCACGCATCCTTAGTGCTTCTTAAAACAGACGCATAACCCTTTCCGCACGCAGCATGTATATGATATGTAAATGAACGAATTAGCTCTTTAATGAAGGAATTAGCTATTCCCCTCCGATACTGTGACGCGCGCTCAGATTATCTCCTTTGTAACCCGCTATTTTGCTGCGGCCTTAACGTGTTAGTTTACCGCCTACCCTCTACTTGGTGTTAGTGTGGTGTTCGAAAATTAAAACTGGAATAAAGTGTAAAAAATGGGGGTAAAACCGTAAAGTGTAAAAAACATTGCAGCATAAGTTTATATATGTATGTATAAATACCTGTCACTTTCCGAATCCCCCAGGTGTGCGGTCAGAGGCGGCGGTGGGAGCCGGCGGGCAGGTGGGCGCGCATTCATCCAGGCAGAGGGAGCCAGCGGCGAAAGCAGCCTCCGGCTCCCTCTGCCTGGATGAATGCACGGCCCCCGCCGGCAGTGAATGAATGCCCGTGCGATTTCGGCGCTCAAGGCAGTCACATGCCGTGACGTCACGCCTTGAGCGCCGAAATCGCACGGGCATTCATTCACTGCCGGCGGGGGCCGTGCATTCATCCAGGCAGAGGGAGCCAGAGGCCGCTTTCGCCGCCGGCTCCCTCTGCCTGGATGAATGCACGCCCACCCGGCCGCCTTGAGCACCGAAATCGGGAGGAGAGGAGAAGGGAGAAGGGACTACCGTAGCAGGCCCGAGCCTTGCTACTTTTTGGGGGTTTTTTTTGCTTCGGGAGGAGGGGACAGGACTGGGGCTGCACCGGAGACCGGACGGGGCCAGGGCAGGTGAGCGGGGGCTGGGGGAAAGTTTGCCGAGCATCGGGGAACATAATTGTCTACTACCTGGTACCTGTCATTTCAAATGTCATTTGAAATGACATTTGACATGACAGATACCAGCGCGGCCGTGAAGCGTTAGGCCCGCGAACCCAGGATACTGTATAGGCGCTCTGTACAGTAAAATGGGTTGCGCGGGCCTAACGCCTGCCTAAGGCTTCGCAGCCGCGGCATGCATTTGCATGCAATTAGAAGAGAGTATCGAGCGCTAGGTGAAGAGAACTGTGCGTGCGGGGAACGAGGGTGTGCCTAACACTGCCGCACTGTTTCTACCGCGGCCTTAGAGTATCGATCTGTGACACATTCCATTTATAATTAGAAGGAAAAGATTTTAGGAGACTGCCTTGTTCAATATACTCAGCTTTGGAAAAAAAAAAAAAAAGGTTAAGTGTATGACCACTGGGATAATAATTGCCCTCCTCGTTGTTCCACTGACCCCCTAAACACAGCTTCCCAGAGAACAAGCAAGAGTGACATTGCTGTGTACCTTCCTGGTGAGCTGCTGTACTGCAGCTCTTCCATCCCCGAGCACCATAAAACCTTTAGACATGAAAAAAACCAAACCAAACAAAAACCAGAAGTAACAAACTTAGAGCAAGTCAATATTGAATGCAAAAGCCAACTGAATTCTCTGCCATAAGACCTTAAGAAAAGAAACTTGGTCACATCCTTTATAAAGCTTGGCTCTTCACGACTGCCTCCAATTAGCTGATTGTTTTGGAATAAAAATCTTTCAAAAAAAAAGAAAAAAAAGATAAATAAAAGCCACTCTGTCCCCATTACAACAGATTGGCTACAAAATACCTTAATGTTCATAGAAACCCTTCTCAATATATGCTTATGGATAAGAGGGAACGAGTCGCTCATTTTATGGCAATTTGCTGAATTTATATTGCTGTACCTAGATCTAAATACTCCAGATGTCCATTTACCCTCTGCTCTTAATGCACAAGCAAAATGTTAAAGTCACTTAAATCCCACAATCATCTTAATCTCTACTTCTTCTCCCCCCCCCCTCTTAAAAGCACATTCAGCTATATGCAAAACCCATCCACAAGCTCCCTATAGGGACACGTAAGAAAAGCCTTTGTAATTTGATTTAATTTTGTTTTGTTTTTTTGTTATTAAACTTTATCATTTGTCTTTTCCTGTTCAGTCCTGCTGGCACTTACAGCTGCCACATCTGCAGTTTTCCTCAAACACATCCTGTAGCACAGAAAAGGCAGAGAGGCTAAAGAACCAGACAAGTCCACAAAGAGAAATAAGTGGCCATATTTGCAACAGATCCTCAATTTAAAGTTTTGCAAAGTAAAATTTCCTGCTACTGCTCGGTACCCTGGCAGAGGGAAAAAATGGCTAGAAACTTAATCCCGGAGGCAGAGAATCACTGTGCTTCATGCAAATTCTGCCCAAATTCAACATGAACGGAACTGTTGCTTTAAGATCCCCCCAACACCAATAAACGTTTCCCAAGCCTTGTGATCGCACCACTCCACTGCCAAACTCATTATGTTGGCTTCCAGTTGAGCAAAGGGAGCAGTTTCAGATCACAACATTAATGCATAAGGACCTAAGCAATGACACTCCTGGCCTTATCAGCTTTAGACTGAAAATGTATCGTCCTTCGAGGAACTTCAGATCAGAAAGTCCATGCCTGCCTGATGTTCCCCGTCACTGGATTATCTGACTCTCTGAATTAAGAGATGGGCTTTTTTTTTTGTTACGGGTCCAATGTTATGGTACTGTCCCCCCAGCTGCATTGAAGGAAGGTCAGTATAAAATATTTAGGAAGCAGCCGAAGGCCCCACTTGTTTAGAGAGGTTTATTATGCAGTTTGATGGCAATTCTGTAGGCAGCTTTTGTATTTTTCCACTACTGTACTATTGTGATGTCACCTACTTAGCTGTATTTGTTCAGCTATCATCTGTTTTTATATTAAGTTGGTTTCATTTTATTCATGTATGCTTTATTGTAAGCCATGTAGGACACTGAATATACTTGTGTATACATTTTTTACATAAATCAACCAACACATCACTGCACCCTCAAAGCACCCAGCTGCTTGGAGAAAGTGTGTCAAATCACAAGAGGGCGAGTGGAAAGGAAGGAGCGTCATCTCAAAGCTCACATCGCACCCAGCATTAAGGATCCAAAAGCAGCATCCCAGGAAACAGACACACCCCCACGGACTAGGCCAGACTACCACCAAATCTCCAGTCTTTCAAAGTCACCCCCTGCTTAACTTGTCACATTCTACTAGTGGGCAAAGGGAACAGAAGGCCATGAGCAACGGACGACTAGCAGAGAACGTTCAAAAAAAGAGTAAGCAAGAAGAGATGAATTCTGAATGACCATAAGTAAAGCTGTGGTCGTTAAACGTTAGGGAGCAAGAAATCAGACCGTATTCTAATGTTTCTTTAACATAGGCCTGCCTTACAGCATAAATATATTACACAGGGAAGTTTGATGCATTTTACTAGATATGGCTGCTAACCAGTCTGCTTAATTTCACCAACACTGCAACTGTTGAAGCAATAAATAAGAGGCTTGATGAAATAAAGAGCTGGAGGCAAGCAAGACTTCTGGAGCTGCTGACGAGCGTCAGGGAGGGGCATGCCTTCCGCTCTACCGCAGTCAGATCCTCTGCAAAACCTATAAAAGTCCTGGAGCGGAGAGCTTTAAGGGGGGGGGGGGGGATTTCATTTTTAGTCTGCAAACAGATGCAGACAAGTAGCAAGTACTTACACGATAAGTATGCAGGCCAACTTCTCTTTAAAACCAACAGCAAGAGCAGCAAACATAGGTCAACAATTGTGCTGAAGGAGGCGCTTAATTACATTTGTTCCTACTTTTAAACCATTTCTCCTGGGGCAGCGCTCCCATTTCCTGAACCTCAACAGTTGTGGTGAAAGCCTTCTCAGAGTCTGAATCAGCAGACTCTTAATTGGAAGGGCAACAGTAGATTCTTGGCAATGATAAGACCAGGTTAAAATGGGTAGGAACGCCAAGGGGACTATTTACTAAGCTGTGCATGGTTTTACCACAAGCAAGTCCCACGAGATTTACTGAACTGTGGTACGTGAGTGTGTTGCAGCGGCTGTGAAGTTACACGTGCTCCTGGCCTATAGCAATGGATGCTCAGGGCCCCCGATCTTTAAAAAAGGGCAGGTGGCCTCAATGTCATGTCCGCCCCATCTCACTCTCCCCCCTGCCCCCTTCTACTCCAAATACCCCATTCATTTTAATGGCTTCCCCTGGGAACCCAAGCTGGCCTAATCCCAACAGCTGATGAGGCCAGATAGAGCGGGCCTGGCGATGTGCAAGCTGTGCCCACACACAAGGAGCCGCCTGCTCAGAGGGACACCCCCACCCCAGGGTGACACCTGACCTAGCACTGGCTAGGTGAATTATGCAACTGGTAGAAACCGTATTCCATCTTCTCTATCATTTAAGCAGCTTTTACAAAATGTTTTAGATTTTATCTGGTTCTACCGTAAAGTACTGCAGCCAGAGATAGAAAGGGCTCTCATGTCTGCATTCAGAGTTCCAGCTGCTCGCCATTGCACTCTTGCAGCTGGCAATCCACCTACAAAATCTGTATTTTTAACTTTATAAAAAGCATGAAACTGACCCACTGCACGTAACTAAGAGCTTGATATTCCAACGACCTACGCACCTGGGCTGGAATTTCAAAATATTCCTAGGCTCGCTACCTAAAATGTAGACACCTTAAAGGGGGCTTGATCAGGGGCAGGGTAGAAATGTAGGGGGGCTGTGACAATTTCTAGCACCGGACACCTACATTTAGGAGCCTTAAGTTCACATTTCATGGTGTTCATTTAGGTGCCCTATATTCACCTTAAATGCCTGAATACAGGGGCCAAGCCCTTGCTGAATACTTGTGCTATAAAAATCTCGGGGCTTCAGTTCCTAGCGCAAGTTTGATAAAAAGTCAGGATCTCAAGCAAGGGGGTCCAGCAAGCACAGCCTGGTGGCCAGGCTTGCCAGAACTCCTAGCTGAGAGCACTTAAAATGAAAATAAAGTAATGCCAGACGTGACCATCGCACCTTGTGGCACTGACCTTTAGCACCTGACTAATAAAAAGCCCTTATCCACCAGGAGCACAAATTGCTAGGAAGACTCCACACGCCCTTCCTGCTGTGAGAGAATGTCAGGCGTACAGACAGCTTTACAAGGCAATTTTATGGAAGAAATAACGCAATGGGGCTGCTGCTTCTGTTGTACTCTAAAAGCACCACCCCCACCCCTTCTCTGGAGGTTTGCTGCTGGTGCCACCTCTGGAACAGCTGTGCCAGCCAAGAGCGCCAGACTGCAGGATACTTTGCACTTTCGTTATCATCCCCAATAGCCAGCATTTCAAGGAGCAGCGGGCTGTGAACCGGGAAATCCAGGGCTCAGATCTCTCAGGTGCTCCCTGGGCAAGTCACTACCCCCCTCTCACTGCCTCAGGTACAAGTACTTAGGGCGTTATTTACTGAGGGGCTGCCCCTGCTGTGTGCGCATGGGAAAATAACTGCTAAATAGGGCCCTCAGATCGTGAACCCCAAGGAAAGGCCTATCCTGCCTGAATGTAACCTCCCATGAAATAGCTGAAAGATGGAATAGAAATGATTGCGTCAAAAAATGGCAATGTAAATGTGAAAATAAGTTGCTTAGGAGGCCAATATTCAAAAGGAAACTAGAAGGGATCAAAGGTATTTAGCCAGATAAAGTTAAAATTTGCCGCTAGGACGATAGACAAACTTCTACAATGAAAAGCCCACAGTACTACACTGTCCCAACAACCTGTTTTAGCCCAAAAGCTCACAGTATGCTCCTCCCTCTATTCCCCCCCCCCAAAAAAAACACTGATAAAACATGACAGCACGAAGGGGATCTTGGGAGTGCTGGCTGCTGGTAAATCTGCAAATTCTTTCACACTTCTGAATGCCTTGTGAAGTCTCGTTTCTTGTACTAAGTAAGCCTGCTGTACAGCACTAGCAGTGCCTGCCAAATAGCTCGACACGCAGGGCATCCTGAAAAACCAGGTCCAGTGCTTTCCTACTTGAGCAGGATCCACCGCACCACCTGTACCTGACACCAGCCTTGCAGTGGTACCTCCTGTACCTGGCCAAGGAATTAAGAAATAGGAAAACATGCAGCGGCTTGCTGTTACAAATGAGCTTTGGACCACAGCCACAAAAGCAGCTACGGACTGGATTACAGGAGGGGGAAAAAAAAAAAAGCAAAGGGGGCTACGGTTTTGTCCATCCAGACTCCTGATCTCATCAGCAGACAGCCCCTTCTCCCTGAAGTCGCGTTTTGCTTTTTTTATTGCAAAGTTTCACAGAAAACATTTCTGCAAAGCACAGAGAATCATCAAGTTTCAACAGAGTGCCTTTTAAAATCCTGTACAGCCCTCTCTGCTCTCTAAGCAAGCTCAACCTGTTTGCTGACAAGAGGATAATGCTCGTTTGGTGCTTGTACTACTGGGCCTCTGCCATCAAATTTTATTTTATCTGCCAGGAAAAAAGAAGGATTAAACTAACTAGCTAAAATATGAATAAAGTTCTCCTCACATTACATGCAATTTGTATGAATGCCACTACTTTTCTGTCTGCTAGCAGGGTGTCCCAGGCTGTACAATTTGCACCCACACCACAAAATCAAGTGCAATATAATTTATTTTTTTACATGAATACATGCATTTTAAACACCTTGCACATCCATTTGTTTAAAAGAAAACGCTTCCTGCAAATATAGAAACTACCAGATACCTTTTGGACAAAATGGATAGTGGGGTGCTCTATGGATAGTGAGGGCCAGAACAACGCAGCCACACCACCACTTCACCTACTGCAGGCAAATAGGGACGATTAAGAGGCATCCTTTAGAGAAAAAAAAAATATTCACCTCCTGCAAGTTATTGTGCAAATGGTTCAGTGTTACGGCAAATCTTAAATAATTTAGTTTTGGGGCGTTCAAGGAAGAAGAATTTTAAAAATAAAGTGTTGCCTATATCAATGTCTTTAAAAAAAGAAAGTCAACATTTCTTCTCTCAGGACAAAAAAGGAAAGGAAATCAAGACTAAGACCAAACAGCACTATGAACAAGCTCGCTGTAGCTTTTAAAACATGAGGAAAAAACAAACAAAAAACTTCAAACCTACATTTCAATATAATTTAGCAAAAAGCAACAGGACTGAGTTTTAAATCAGCAACAATAGCCATCGATCTAAAACTGGCCCCAAATTGGCAGCTGTCAAGAAAGGACCCCCCCCCCCCCAAAAAAAAAAGAGCCACAGAAGGACCTTCCATCTCCCTGGTTCCCATTTTTGGTGTAAACCCTATACACAGACAGGGATATTTCTAACCAGCAAAAAGATATGGAAAGTGGATTTTAAAAATAAGGGAAGGGTCTTCAAGAATATCCTCTCGTTATGGGGTCTACTTACACGATACGGGACTGAAGGAGGTCAGGCGTTTCCACCCGCCGTATAAACTGCCGAGGAGGGAACCTGTGCACCAGGGTGGATGTTTAGCAAGTACGTGATTTATTGTCCTCTTGGCCTTAAAATAAAAATGGGGTTTGAATATCATCCAAAAAAAAAAAAAAGCACACTAGTTGCAACTCATGGGCAAGCAGATCTACATAGAAATTATACAACATCTAAAGCCAAATGGCCTGTGGGGCTGAATGGTTTCCAGGAGGAATAACCCACCATTAGCAGCAAATGATTAGAAATTGCTTACCAAAAGTAAAAATTTGTCAAGCAGTACTGGTAAAGCCAAATTAAAGGGTTGTTTTGTTTTTTTTTTAAAGCAATCTGAGCTATTCAAAAAATCTTCCTGCTACTTTAGAAAATGTTTCTCATGCCAGTTATTCCACAACCTCACCCCGAAGGGTCGGCGCCCACACCCTTGAAAGTCAGCTCCGCGAGGGAGAGCGCGCCTGCGGGCAGACGTGAAGTAAAGCCAAAACGCTCACCCGCCTGCAAGGTTCCGGCTATCCCCGCCTCTACTGGAGCTCGGCTAAGCGTGGCCTTCGAGGTCATTCTTTCAAAACCCCTCTTTACTTTTAAAAGTCCAGTCACAATCGTGTTTATCAAGGGAGGGAGCAAATGGTTAGAAGAAAAAAAAATTCAAACCAGCCTGCCTGACTTTCTGCTTGCATGGTAGCAATGTTTGCAGAACGCTACATTTAAGGTTTAGGGGAGAATGGCTCCCTAGAACGTTTTCATAAAAACACAGTCCTCTTCGGAGAGAAATCCTTTACCACAATTAGAGATCCTGCTGGCTGCCTTATAAAAGTGAGTACATGTTCACTTTAAGATGTATGCTTTTCCTGGAGTCTGTTACCAAATATATCTTGGATTCCAGCCTCCAACTGCTTAAACAAACAGCCATAATGATATAGAAGTGCCTGAAATAACAGAGGGCACCGAGGCCAGATGGAAGAGGCAGGGAGACTGCATGGACTCTCATCTCTTCCCATTCCACTCGCATGCACGTGCGTAGCCCACTCCATAACCTTCAGCTAGTGGGGATTCGGATGCGGCTCCAAAAGCACCTTTACGGCCAGCTGCTCGAGCCACGACTATCCAAGTGTCCCAACAGGGGAACATCTGAGCCTGTTGTATGGAACAATATTCCCCCGCCTTCACTGACATGTGAACATAGGAATACTTCCCATCCCAGTCATGGTAGTGGGGCCCTAAATAAAGCCCACAACTGCTCTATTGCTACTGCAGGATAACTGCTGGATCCTCCATCAAGGGCAGCTGGGGGGGGGGGGGGGGGAGCTGCTACAGGTAAGTGAGCAGCACTGCTCTGGGTCCTCCGGCTGGGAGAGGACCGCAGAGACAAGAGGTGAATGGAAGTTACTGCAGGCCAGAGGTGCACAGTTTTTTGTTTTTGCTTTTTAAGCAGCCAGAAGTTGCCGACATGGGGCAGGTGACCTCATTAGCCCCGCTCTGAGGACAGGCCCTGTTCAAGGCAGTTACTGTGATTTGTCCTTGATGTGCCACTATCCCCTGCATCAAGCTAGATCAAGCGCAGGAAACTAAGTGTGGGTCGAGCTGGGACTTGCTTCAGAGCATTTACTCACAGGTTAGCTAAGGAAGAAAGAAAAAAAAAAATGAACTGCTACAGAGCCACCTGAATTAGGTTTAAAAATAAAAAGTCTTTATCACCCCAATTTTTTGCCAGGAACTTCCCACTTGACCTAAAGTGTCAATGCTTACGAGACTCATGAATATATAAGCAGGGGTGGTTACCTGTTTATGGATTGCCCCTTTGTCTCAGTGGTTAAGGACACTGAAAGCAGCGTGCTTATCCCCTCCATCCCAGCCACTACTGGGCGAACAGGGACCACCACGGTAATAGCAGTCATTTTCCCTCCCGGACAACATTTCAGCCGACCATCGCATGGTGGACTGAGCCCCAGGGGACCAGTCAAAATTCTTTATATTCCGTGGCACCACAGGAAAGCAAGGCTCCATCTTTCATCCACCATCAGATCTAAACAGATCTAGGATTAACAGAGTGACAAGATGCAGTAGCAAAGCCTAAAACTGCTCTGGTTACAGGCATAATATCCATAACAGCTGCACTGTGACACTCACTGTGTGGTTAAACCAGTTGTGCACAAACCCAATGTACATTCTCGGAAGAACTATTTCAGGCAGCTCTGGACGACTCCATTATCCTGCGGTCAAATACCGCACTGTCTGCATTTACCTACTCCAGAAAGCAGTTTGAAATGCATTCCACGCAAGCTGCACATGCACTTGAAACCCAAATTGAAGCAAGTTAGGTATTGAAAAAAAAGGTATAGTGGACAGCCAAGTGTCCATCTGTATGCGCCACTCAGTTTGTGACAACAAATATCAGTTTTCTGTCACCTGCAAGAGCTCGTGCTATCATCCACTCACAGAATAAAATTTATTCAGAGTAAAAGCAAAAAAACCTTTTATTCTCCTCCATGTCCTCCAGAAGCTGGCAATTCACAGAAATCCAGACCCAAGCTATGATTAAATCGTTACCACCAGCTAAATGTTCTCCTCTGGTTTTAAAAAAGGGCCCATTTCAGGATTTATAAGAGGCCTGCTGGAATCACTTGGAACGTGTGGAACGATACGGACATTTCCCTTCGCAAGAGGGTAGATGGAAGTCTGCTGCCAGATCTTTGCCTGGCACGCTGCACGTTACCGGGTTTCCATTTCAAAACCGACATGGACCTGTTTTATTAATTAAATGATGGTGGAATCATTCCCTTTCCTGGCCTCTCACACCTCAGAAACAGCACCAGAACCAGCACAAGACGACGGGCGGTGAACTAAGCAGAAGTGTGCAGACACAGCAGATCTCGTGGTATCTGAAAGAGTGCACGTAAAATCCCAACAGTCAGGCTGATGCAATCCCATGCACCGCAGCTAGCCCAGGGCTTAACCTGCGATCGGATGGGTGCCCATAACCCCTCCCCCCCCTGATGAGATACAGGGATTAGCACAATCCAAATCACGGCACAGCTAACGATCATCACAATTAAGTTCCATTTAGATGAGGCTATCAGCTAATACCCACGATTTAATAAAAAAAAAAAAAAAATTTCCCCCACGTGGCCAATGCACCCATTGCAATGTGGCAAATGTTATGCCCACATGAGGCTGGCGTGACGGTATGCTGCGCTGAAGGGCTCATTGATAAACAAAACATCCTGCTCTGTGATTGCACCTATTGCAATCACCACAATACTAAGTAAGAGGAACCACACAGATTCAGGTTAAAAAAAAACAACCAAGCACGTCTTGGGAAAAAAAAAAAAATTCTGGGGGCCCAATATACATGCAAAAGCTAAGCAGCCCAGGCCGTATATTTTGTGCCGGCAGCATGAGAAAACGGACGCTTGGATTGAATGTCCGTTTTCCCAACCTGCACCAGCTGCCACCTCTCCTGGGTGCCTGATGCAGAGGCGCTAGGGATGCACAATTTTCCTTAGTGCCTCCCTTTTTAACGCAACCCCTCATTTAAATATGGTATCGTGGGCCCAGGAGAAGTAGCTGGGTGTGCGCATTAGGAGAGTGGGTGCTCAACACTGTGCATAGAAAACTGGTGCTCAAATATCACACTGGTCTTACTGTTTGGATGCTCTAGCAGGTAACATCGCCCACAAAATCTGACAGTTGGGAAGCTCTGCACAAAGAATTTCTGTAACCTCACTTTGCTAAATCTCCTCCCTTTCAGGTCAGGATGCTCAATAAAAATACAATTTTGAAATACAGCATCTACATGTGATAAGCGCTATTAGCTTAGCACTGGTTTGGACATGCTAATCCCATTACTGCATGGGAACTTGTTCTAGTGCATCCAAAACTAGCATCAAGCTGTGCACTAAGCTGAGCGCACTATATTGCGCTGGCCCCCTGAGAGTGCCAAGTGACACTGGAACATGTTAACTGTAGAAAAATAACACGGGTATTTTAAATTGTTCCACTCTTCTCTCCATCTCTAAAACAAACCTTGCCGAAGGAATGAGCAGAACATGGAGGTTCTGTGATGCTCCTCCTGCCCGAGCCAACCACAGTGATTGAGGGGATAAGGGAAGCACAAGAGCGCATGCTCCTATACTTAAGACTAGCCTGCAGTACCCAATTTTGCAGGAGACTCCTTTTTCCTTTGGCTTCCTGGTCACGGGGACATTGCCCAGAGCTGAGCTATGTCCCCACCCGCTTGCCTCCTTTCCTGTATTATGATTGGATGAGATGGGGAGAGGAGGCGGGGCACAGCCCTGAGTGGTTCCACAGAACTCAGCAGCAATGGCCTTCTGGGTCCTTCCCCCTCCCTCACTAAGTGCTGGGCCAAGACCCAAGACAGGGGGGAGCTGCAGCGACCCAGCAGGAGAAAGACAGCCAAATCACAG
Source organism: Rhinatrema bivittatum (assembly GCF_901001135.1). Lineage (NCBI taxonomy): Eukaryota > Metazoa > Chordata > Amphibia > Gymnophiona > Rhinatrematidae > Rhinatrema > Rhinatrema bivittatum. Next base: position 13,288,628 of record NC_042631.1, read on the forward strand.
GGTGAGGAAAGGGGAGAGAGAGAGAAAAGGACAGGGAACGATGAGACATGGAGAGCAAGGGAGGAAAGGTCACAGGGAAGGAGTGACACAGGAGGAAAGGAGATAAGGAAAGAGGAAGGCAAAAAACCAAGAGCATAGGAGAGGGAGGGCAGCACAAGAGGCATGCAGAGAGGAGGGGGAGAGCATAGTGAGACAGGTGGCACAAAGGAGAGCAAATGCTGTAACAGAGCAAGCTGTGTTTTTATGGGGGAAGTATGGAGATGGTGTATATATGAAAAGCTTTAGTTGTGATAGAGGGCAAAACTGCATGAGAGAGGCTGTGGCTGATGTGTTTGAGGATAGTTGAAACATTTTATAAAACAAAGTATATTGAGGGAGGAGGTGCTTGAAAGCCAAGTAATGAATGGATCGACAACTGACCATAATCTGCAATCTCCCCTGTCCCCACTCCCAAAGCATGAAGTTTAGTAGGGTGTCCAGTTATAGTCCATGGAAGAGTTGGCCACCATACGCACCCCCATAGTATAATTTGTGTGGTTCTGCCCTACAAAAATTTAGAGACCTCCACTTCAGCCCTCAAGATCTTGCCGGCATGGATGGAAGAGAGGTTTATCCACGATGGCCAACAGAAGATAGCTACCTTTTTGTGTCAAAACAGAATAAAGTTTGGTGTTTGGCCTCCTGATAATTTCTGCAAATTTTTTTTTAATAAGGTGGGCTGCAAGCTAAAAGGGATCCAAAGATAGAGTTGGACTGTAGTAGGGGGGGGGGGGGGAAGATCTTCAGAGTTACTTTGGATAAGATGTTACACAATTTGTGTTGGCCCAGTGTTTCAGCAGCAATGTGGCAGATCCATGGTTTGAATCCAGAGTTGGGTCTTCCACTGCGGCATTTGCACCCAGGCTAATCATGACCTTGTTTTAAAAGTTAATTAGCAGCCAGATTCGGGGACCACGATTCCAGAGTTCCGGAAGATGCTCTGGAGCATGGCCCCCAGGTCAAGGGCCACTGTTGCACGCGACAGAATGTGTATGGTAGGGGGTGGGAGATAGAACAGGAGAAAGTCCCTGGATACGTGTGAATGAATGGATCTGATGCCATGACCAAAGCCCTGCTTCTGACTGAGAGGCAACTACAGAAGAGCAGGAGGAAACACTGCCAAGTCAAAAAAAAAAAAAAAGCGCTATACAGTTTTAAACAATGTCAGATTCCAAGCTGCTAAATTTAGAAACTGGAAAAATTCTTGCAATCAAATCCTCTTTAGTTTGTTACAGTCCTTCTGTTGACCCCCACCCGGTATGTAGCGATCTTACAAAAAAAACAGAGGGTCATGTCTTAGTTTGCGAGAGGTAAACAAAACACACACACAAACATACAAACTTAAGCAACAGCAGACTAAATGCAGTAAACCAAGAACATAACATGTAAATCAAGTCCAACTTTCACTTGCCCCATCAGGTATTGTAAAAGCATTTGGACCTCTAGTGTCAGAACACAATCCAGTTACACTGTTGCATTATTTATTTTTTGCTTTATTGAATTTCAATTGTATCCAAAGCAGAAGCATTGCATAAAGAAAAACAGATACTTAAAAGATTTACATTAAATAGAAAGGTAATCCAACAGATTCTAATGCTTCTCCATAAGCAATCAGTGCTTATGGAGAAGCATTAGAATCTGTTGGATTACCTTTCTATTTAATGTAAATCTTTTAAGTATCTGTTTTTCTTTATGCAATGCTTCTGCTTTGGATACAAGAGGGGAACCACATTTAATGGGAGAATACAAAGGAAAAAAAGAAAGCAAAGTTAACAGACTGTTACATAGCACACAAAACAGATCTACACAAATAGCCTCCTACCAAAGTGTTACAATTCTGGATTCTATGAAGGACTTTAAATGCTCAGGAAGAAATAAAAATAAAAGGAATCCCCTCTATCCTTAATACCACCTCTGCAAGGATAAGGAAATAACCCAGGGAGGTAGCTTTAGAGCATAAGGAGATAAGTCTCTTCCACCATCCTTGGGTAGAACGAGCAGAGTCAGGGAATACATGAATTGTCTGGCCTAAAAAAAAAAAAAAAGGGGAAGAGAAATGCTCGAAGAACCTTCTCATTACCTCATTAACATTCTGCTCATAAATGAAGGAAACCAAGAGAGTAGAGCGCTCAATCTCAGTCCTAGAACTTTCAAGACATTCAGACAACGTTTCAATAATATTGAAGGAAGCTTGCTGAGGATTCTGCACGCTCCCTCACAAGGAGGGGAAGAACACCAGCTTTACTTATGGAGGGAGGGAGTTTTTGCTCCAGGCAGGTGTTAATTGCCGAGCACTAAATGTCTGCTAGGGCTCCCGGGTTTATAAATTTTGGGTAGTGTTGCATTATTTTTTACTATGCAAAAGATGCCAAACAGAAAGATGGGCTGCTATCAGGTTTAAATTTCACCCCAAAACAGTAATTCGAGACAACTACATAGCATTTAAGACCCAGGGTGGAAATGCAGGTTTCCAAACAGAAGAGAAAAAGAGTTTTCTACAACTTTTCTCCATTAATAAAAAAGAAAAAGCTGTCAAAGCACCTATAAACCAAGTAAAACATGCAAACCAGCAGTCAAAAATGAGGCTGCATAGGAATCATGGGCACAGCTTTCAAACAAGTAATTACTTTTACTTGTTTCATGTTCAAGAATTCATATGTTAACCCATGTTAAATGTATAACGCTCCGGCGTATGTTCCTGTTCTCTGTACACCGACGTGATATCTCTGATGAGCGGCGGTATATAAAAAACTTTAAACAGCACATATGACCGGAAACCGACCAAGGGTCCCAGACAGGGGTTCACTAAACCGAAAAGTCTTTGCAACAAGCAAGTCCAATCTCGACTGAAAAGCTGGGCTTTTGTAATCGTAATCCAGTGTGTTGGGAGGTAGAGGCGTTTTCTATTTTGTGGAAAGCTGAGAGAATTTATCCAGTGTAAAAAAAAAAAAAAAAAGAAACTAGCTGGATTCACATGAAAAAAAAAAAAGACCTGTAAAAAACAAAAAAAAACCACAAAGTGGAGAGCAAGTTGACAGAACGCTTCACACAGGACTTGAAAGAGACAGATAGGACCGACGCCTAGTGGCGCTGGGGGCATTCGCACATCTTATTTAAGGCTTTTATATACCGATGTTCCTGTACTAGTACATATCACGTCGGTGATATCTTCCTGCGGAACTTCCAGGTCTTCACCAGTGGCGACAGAAATGGGATTTCTTGTCATGCCCTTTCACAAAAAGGTAACTGTCATCACAACATCCTTGTGGAAGGGGGGGGGGGGGGGTTCATATTTGCCTGCAGTTCAATCCATTTGCAGCTGCCCTGTGGAAATACCAATAATTGGCTTCTTTCCCCTCTGTTAACCATGAACAAAAGAGCCTTTCAGTTTGGAAAACCCGACCAGACGCACCAATGGAGGGGCAGCTCCCAGCCAGTGGAGCGCCTCAACAATAACCCTGCAGCGCTTTCTCCCTCCCCCCACCCTTTTGTTTAGTCTTTCAAAGCCGTTAATTAAGACCTGCACAAAGCACCCCTACAGGCTCTTTCTGGGAGAATTACACCCCTGTTTTCCTTGCATTTAAAAGGGAAAAAAAAAAAAATGCAACAGCGATTTCTGAAACACATTAAGCAGGACTTGCAACTTCCATTTATTCACAACCATGAAATACTGTTACTTAGAGATTTGGTGAAGCTTTCTTCGTCAGCATCTCATCATTATACCATTTGTTACTATTAATTTATACAGCTCTTGGGATAGTTACCCCCTCTTCCCCCAAGCAACAGACATCAAAGCCAGGGCTCACAAATGAAAAGCCCTAGGAACGAATGTTGACCAAATATCTCAAGACATCTTGAAACAGTCTGCTGCAAAACTGCTCCCCAGTTGCCCCAATATCCCACTCCATCTGCCTAGAGCAGCCCCTGCTCCAGACCTAAAACGTATGTCACATAATATTGTCTTTGGCAATGTTTCTAGATAATATGCTGCTGCCACCGCCTCTAGCTAAACTGGGTCCAAATGGTTACAAACCCACAACTTCCTGCAGAACAGAAAAAGCACACAAACAGAAGATGGGCCATTGGACAGAGGTTTGCATGTCTCTCTTCCCTAGTGCTCCAAATTTCACACACAGCCCTCCGGTCTTACGGAGCTTGAAAATCATGTGCTTAGGATTTTGCATCTGGAGTTGTCCCCCTAATCATTCCGGAACCCCTGCAATCGCAGAGGTCTGATCCCCTGTTTTGGCACTGTAGCCTCAGCTGTTTTGAAGAAATAAGAGTGGGGGAGAGGAGAACAGTACTATGTATTTATTTATAAAATGCTACGATCTTATACGCCTCTGTCAATAGGACAGAAGCTAAAGCCAAAAGTCGAAACATCTGTCTCTTGCAGACCATGCTGCTATTGGTCTCTAGAACCACCATAATTAGGAAGTTAGCTCTCAGTGGTTGGAGTAAGCATCCCAGTTCCAGATAACTGGAAACCAAGAGGCAGCAAGGACACTACCCTCCTCAGGACCTCGTTTTCCTTCAGGTCCAGCAAGGGTCTAGGCAACAGCTGCTAAAAATCATGGGTCCCAAAACACTTTCAGCTGGGTCATGTCACAAAGCAACAATGGGGACACTCAACCAGACAACTGTAAAGAGGAGTGGTGGCATAAAACCAACAGGGTGACTGCGGCAGAGCTGCACACTGCCACACCGAGGGCCCTGGCTTCCACTACCTCCTCGGCCAGTGCTTACAGGGCCTGGGGGGGGGGGGGGGGGGGGGTACTAGCCAGTTATTGTGCAATGCTCGTCCATAAATCTGTCCACTAGGCGTCAATAATCGTAGGGTTCCAGAAAGAACCCAGGTAATATGGCGCCCAGTGCAATGACAGACTACGGGCTATAAAATGGGGAAAAGGTCTCAAGACCTTTACATCTGGAGTCTCTTCATGGATTTTGTGCTGTTCTACCAGGGCTGGAAGTTTTCCCACATGTCTGGTTGCCCAGGCATTCACTAAAAAAAAAAAAAAAAAAAAAGGTTGGTGCCCTCATTCTGAAGCAGGAGATCTGCTACTTTACTGGCATTTTGCTCCACTTCAGGCCACTAAGGCAGGAGGAGGAGGAGAAGCAGTGTGTGGCTGGCCACCCTCTCTTGCAAGCTGCCAAAGCAGCCTTACCACTGCAACAGGATCCTTTAATTTCTTTTTACAGGCAGAAACAGCTTCTACAATTGCTAAGGACTCCCAAATAAAAAGTTTGACAAATGCTCAGGCTGGACCTTCAGCCATCCTCAACCTCTCTGTATCCCCCATCCAAAGTGTTTGTACCCTGTTACAGAACTACACCATATGAGAACCCCCTCTGCCTGAAGCAAAACCAAACCCTTATCACCTTCCTGGGCACCAAGTTTGGAAGAGGGAGAACGTTAAAAGCAATGCAACGAAGCAGGACACCATTACAAACTTAATGATTCTCAAGAATGGGAAACTCACAACTTGAAATGGTAAATACATGTCATGCCACACAGAATTCGTTTTAGGCAGGATATATGAACAAATAAGCATTTTTACTGTGGAATTCCTTGTGTCCTGCCACAGAACCTACCACAGTATTTGTCATCTGTTTTAAAAAAAAAAAAAAAAAAAGTTTAAAAATCCATAAAATATAACCAAAAATGGATAACCGCAGCAAGACAGACCTTTTGCCCGTTACTCCCTGGCATTGGACGAGCAGGCGGGGCGGTTTCACTCACCAAGATATACAAACATAAGTTAAGAACAGCCAGGGGGTACAGAGTCCAGAGAAAGGCAGTAATGAATTCATATCATGGGCTTTAACATGACTGAGGAGCGGGCTCAGTTTCCCCTGCCTTCTAAAAACAAAAAGCTTTAACTGGAGGGACTGAAGGGGCAAAATGTGCAATTGACACTGGTGTTTGTCCACCCTAAAATTAAACCAGTTTTCAAGAATGCATTGAGACAACTGCAGTGGGTGAAGCAGGAGGCGACAACTATGTTGGAGGGAGGAGAGCAAATCCTGAAATCAAAGTGCACAAGTGGCGACGGCTGCACTTGCAACCCCGAACCACCATGTTCACCAACCCCCCCCAGCATGGCAGACATCACAGCAGGCCCATGATGCAACAGGACAGGAGCTGTGCGCTCATAGGCTGTCACCATAAATCTTGCGCCTTGTTTGGCAAGCAGGTTTACTATTGTTACAAACCTTGTAAGCAAGAACGCTCTTTTCTCCTGCAGATACTTGTCCAGTGTTTAATCCGCCTGTGTACATTTAGTGTGTAAACCAGCAGGAACACAACTTGAACAGCTAGCGGTTTATATAGACTGCTTCCTTCACATAAAAGGTGCAGTGTGTAAAACAAGCCCCATACTTACTCCAGGGCAGCCTCTCTCCTCGCAGCCCAGACAGGAGGAGCAGTGGGCAAGAAAGCTGCCCACCCAGGGGCATAAATCAGCTACTGACAGGGGGACAGAGGCCAAGGGCTGGCCCTCATTTTCACACTGCTCTGATATTTATATGATGGCTGTTAAATAATTAACACCTACTTAAAACCGTTTGGATGCAGAGATGGACAGCTGAAGAACTTATTAGTCTAGCAGCTATAAGGTTAAATTAGAGGGTCCACTGAAGAAGGAAAAAAAAAAATTGTTGAACCAGCCAGTGCCTGGGAAAAACAACAACTTTATTCATTAAAGGTCTAATCCAATTCTAACATTTCACCCTCCACTCCTTGGCCCCTAATGCAGACACACCCAAAGCTTTCCTATCTGCAAACCCTCAGCAACCCTACAGCTTGGCAGAATCAGAGCTCCTGTGCAAGAGAACTGTATGTTCCTGGCCCAGCTAGAATTACACCACATTTAGAGCACACTTCCAGCCCATTAATTAATTCTTACTAGGTTTATGCAAATTCTTGCAGTCAGGCACATCTTACAAAAAAAAGTTTACACCTGCATTACAAAGCAATCAGGTAAAGTGGCATTAAGATTGAACAGATAATAATGGTGATGGCCAATGTGCACAGAGGAAGCCCTATGAGCTTTTGTATTTCTGCAAGCAGAAAAGGCTGTCACAACTGTAGCCAGCATAGTTCATGTTCTCTTGTTCTGCTATGCCAGGAATTGTCAATTACTACTTCTGCCTAAAACAGGGCTTCCCAAACCTGTCCTGGGGATCCCAGAGCCAGTCGGTTTCAGGATGAGAAGTTTGTATATACTGGTCTCCATAACATGCAGTGTCATCTCATGCATATCCTTAAAACACTTCTAAACATGTCCTGAAGTCAGGTTAAGTCAGGGCTTCTCATAGCACTACTTGATGTATGCAACACTGTACAAAAAAAAACATGAGACCATGCCTGCTCAGTAGAGCTTACAGTCTGTTCAAGAAAAACAGAGCAAAAGACCTTAGGAATTTCATTTATGAATGAGGCTGTATGTGGGACAATCAGGGTTAAGATTTAAAAGCAGCCTCAAAATGGTGGTGTTTTGGAGAGGATTTAAATAAGGCAAGATGGGGAGCATGACATTCCAGCTCAGGACGTCCAAGCACATGGTGCAGCCAGGTGGAAAGCACAGAGTCAGGAACTGGCAGGAGAGATAGATAGGAGTGACTGGCCTGACTGAGCAGAGTGCACGAGGAAGGATGTAGAAAAAGACATGAGAGGAGAGGTAGGCAGAGAGGAGCTGCAGAGTGAAGGCACTTGAGATGAGTAAGAGGAGCTTGCACTATATGAGAGAACAGATAAGAAGCCAATGTAGTCACCTGAGAAGAGGGGTTTATATAGGTGTAGCGACGTCAAACTGCTGAAAAAGTGGTGAAGAGTGCTCACTGGGAGACCTATGAGGAGCAGGTTGCAATGGAAATGTGGCTACAGGTTCTGGTAATGTGTTCAAAAAGAATTTATTTATTTAGTGATTTTTTTTATATACCGCGGCATGTTAATATCACCTCGGTTTATAAAGAACAATAAATCAGCAACATGCTTCACAATCAAATGAAATTAAGAGGAAACATATATATCAAATAAAACAAACCAATTAAACAAATGACAATCATATTCTATAGTTAAGGCATGCCTAATAAGGAAAGGGAGATCAGAGACAGATAAAATAAAACTTAGCAACAAGGGATTTACTAAAATGGTGAGTGGCAATATATAACAAAAGAATGTTATATAGAACAAAATGGCACATTTTTGCAGAGTTTTAAATACAGAAGGAGAGAGAAGAGTCGAAGATGATGCCAAGGTTACAGGCTGAAGGGATCGAGTGTATTAGTGTGTTATCCATAGAAATGAAAGAGTGGGTTGGGGGGGGGGGGAAGGAGGGAGATAGAGCGCTCTGTCTTGGTCATGCTGAATTTAAGATGACAGTGGGATATCCAGACAGCAGTATCAGACAAGACTGAGATCTGGGACTTGACTACTGATGAAGTTTCTAGTGTAGAGGTATAAATCTTTGAATCATCAGAATAAAGAAGGTATTGAAAGCCATGAAAGAAATTCAGAGCACCAAGGAAATGAATACATGGAAGAGAAAGCGGCCCAAAGACAGAACCCCCAGGCACACCCAATTGGTAGTGGGATGGCAGTAGAAGAGGAACCCCCCAGAGGAAGTGGTACAAGTGTGACGGCAGAGGTGAGAAGAGAGCCAAGACAGGACAGAGTATCAAGAAGTAGGTGGTAATCAGTGTCAAAAGCAATAGACAGTGTCAAGTAGGATAAGGACAGAATAAAGGCTTTTGGTTTTAGCCAGTCACTTTGACAAAGGCTGCTGCTGTGGAACGTAAAGGACAAAAACCAGACTGGACCGGAATAAGAATGGCTTGAGATGAAAAAAGTCAAGACAGCCACAGCAAAAGAGGAGGGAGATAGTTGGTAGGACAGGTAGGGTGAATTGATTTTGAGGAATGGTGTGATCATAGCATGTTTGACAGCAGAACAGTAGCAATGGAAAGTGATAAGACTGAGAATGTGACAGATAGAAGGAATAAATACAGTGAAGCTAGAGCTAAGGAACTGGATGGGAATGGAATCAGAGGAACAAGTAGTGAGTTTGGAGGATGAGAGAAGATGGGTGGTTTCCTCCACTGTGGACTTCAGAAAAGCAAGAGAGTGATGGAGGCCAGAGGAAAGAAGTGGTGACCTGATTGAGAACTCAACCAACTTCATGAATCTTGTTATGGCAGTAGTTAGCCATAGTCTGGGAAGAGTGAAGGAAGTTTGAGGAGGGAATGGAATGTGGCAAAGAGACTGAAGCTTGAATGCAAGAGTTGATCAGATGGGATGTGGTAGCCTTGCTTGGCAAGTACAATAGAAAATTGGAATGTGGTCAATCTAAAGTGAGTGAAATCTAAATGTGATTTTAACCACAGATATTCTGCAAGGTGTGCATAAGAATGTAGGAAGCGAATTAGAGGTGAGCCTTACAAGATGAGTAAGGGGAGGGGCAAGGGAGTCTACAACAGAAGAGACTAATGTTAGAAAGAACTGCTTTGTCAACTGATTCAATGTAGTGGAGGAAAGGAGTGATAAAATTGTAGCAAACAGCATACAAGGGTCAAGAGTTTGGAGATTTCCTGAAGGTGTTCGTGGCGATTCGACAGACTGGGGGGGGGGGGGGGGGGGGGGGGGGGGGGGGGAGGGTAGTTTAGTGTAAAAAGTCAACAGATCACAGTCAGAGAGGGAGAAGTCTAAATGGATTAGGTCAAGGCAGTGGCCATGCTTGCAAGTAGGAGCAGTACAGCAGAGTTGGAGATCAAATAAGGAGGTTAAGGAAAAGAGTTTTGAGGCATATGAATCAAGCCTTTCCAGACCCCAACTGATTCTCGGCATCATCTATAGAAAGACACTTCTGAATACTGTAAATCATTATAGCTCTGTATGTTAAGTTACTATAGCTTTGTTTCTTCTTCTCCCAGTTGAATAGCCTTGTTTTATTGTAACTGCATTGATTCTCTTTACTTGTTCAAGGTTCAAAGTTATTACACCCCCTGTTATTTGTAAACCAGCATGATGTGATTGTATCATGAATGCCGGTATAGAAAAACTCTAAATAAAAATATGGAGGTTAAAAGTCACCAAGAAGAAGGGAAGGGGGAAGATGGGTCAAGGAAGAGGGAAAACCAGGCTGCTTTTCGCGCCCTGCTCCGGGAGGAGGGAAGAAGGGACTGGCAGTGTAAAGCGACCTCTCCTGCCTCCAGCTGCTCGCGAAGATGGACGCCTGCACGGCCGCTGAAGACGTGGCGTCACATGCCGTGATGCCACATCTTCAGCAGCCGTGCAGGCGTCCATCTTCGCGAGCAGCTGGAGGCAGGAGAGGTCGTCCGATGTCCGGAGGGGGGTGCAAAAAGTAAGTCGCTTCGCCGCTTCATACTGCCAATCCCTTCTTCCCTCCTCCCGGAGCAAGGCTGCTTTTCACGCCCTGCTTCGGGAGGAGGGGAGAGGAGACTGGCACGGGGGAAGCCACGATGTCCGGAGGGGAGCTGGCAATCCCGACTTCCTGGTATCTGTCAATTCAAATGACATTTGAAATGACAGATACCAGCGTGGCCGTGAAGCGCTAGGCCCACACCCAGGATACTGTATAGGCGCTCTATACAGTAAAATGGGTTGCGCGGGCCTAATGCTTCACGGTCGCTTCTTAGACACAGCTTGCATTTGCAAGCTATTTACATACAGGATCAAGCGGTAGGTGAGCTGCACTGTGCGTGCGGCAACCGTGGGTGCGCCGGGCACTAACGCAGCTCTTCCTACCGCTCGTTACTGGATAGACCTGTGTGTGAGATGTATGGGGAAAAGAACGAGACAGCAGCAACTGAAGCAGAGCCTCAGTCAAGGCAAGGCAGTGAGAGTGGTCATAATATAGGCATTCCACAGGGAGCATGAGAAAGGAAGAGGGGTAATAGTGCCAAGACTGCAGGTGTAACAGTTTGATATGCACCAACGGAGTGCAGTGTTTCATCGATTATTCAGGGATGACAAATTTGCTCACGTCTGGACCATCATGCGCATCACTTCATTAATTTTAGTCTTCATCCTAAGGATGTATTATTTTGCCGAGTGAAAAAGACCCTCCCCAGCAACTGTCGGCATTGCAGTGTATAGACCAGGTTTACAAGGGAGGGGCCGATTGGAGACTGGGATATCCTTGGATGCTATCATCTAAGACCCTCCAAGAGTTTAACACAGCAAATCAAGTCAATCTGCTGATGTTTAAAACTGAGTGCAGGACGTTCTTTACAGCCCCAGGAATATTTAGATGCCAGCAAAAGCAATACCTGCTATTAAGTTCACTTAGAGAATAGCCACTGCCATTAGCAATGGTTACATGGAATAGACTTAGTTTGTGGGTACTTGCCAGGTTCTTATGGCCTGGATTGGCCACTGTTGGAAACAGGATGCTGGGCTTGATGGACCCTTGGTCTGACCCAGTATGGCATTTTCTTATGTTCTTATGTTTTATGAAAGTCAAACAATTAAAGACATTTTTATTCTATTACCCTCTTCAGTTTTATATCCTGTTTCTCTCACACAACTCAAAACTGGGTACATCCAAATCATAGAAAGGTACATTAAAAAGTAAATTTAATATTAAGCACTACAATAGTTCCCAAAAGAACACCCAACTTTTCCCACCCTCCTCAAAGGCTGGAACAAAAACCTAGAGGCATTCAAACCCTCCCCTTCAAAAGAGAACAAAAAGCAATCACTACCATATGCATCAAGAGAGCTAAAACAGCAGCAGCAGATGAGTTGCCCAAAACTAGCCTCCACAAGCAAAAGCTGCCAATCAGACATGTTCTGGCCACTTAAGGACTACCAAAGGAGCAAGCCCACGCCCAGAACTGGGGCTGCACTTCACCACCCCAACCACACCAGCAGAGGGCAGTCATGACCAAAGTCACAGTGTGTGCATTCTGTAGCCTCACACACACATGCACTAGGGATCATTTGACAACCACTGTCTTACTGTAATATATTTGTTCCAGGGACCCTGGGGGTGTGCAGGAGTGTCACTGGACATACCGGCACCATGGACCACCACAGTGGGTGGGAGGAAGGAATCCACAGGCCCCCTCCCCCCATGATACAGCTGTGCAGAACATAGCTGCACTGCTGGTTTGATGCTGGCAGCAGCTGTCTGGCACCTGTCTTACCTGCCACTCGACATGACCCTGCCCAGGGGAGGGATCACGGAGGCTGGTGCTACCTGCCACGGGATAGGCACACCCTGTGCTTGGCCCTTCAACGCGGTCATCATGGCACTAACCCGGCACGGATGTTATGAAGGACCTTTCGTTATAAGCAACATTTGCTACTTACACCAGTTAAAAGTGTTAAGATTTTTGAATGCTTGTTTGTGGGGTAGCAGACAGCTCTGACAGGCCAAGCTCCGATGGCTGCTCTCCTGGCCAGCCGGGCTTTGGTTCTGGTTCCACCCCAGAACTGGGGCCCCTCCCATCTCCTGCCCCAGACTTAATGGTTAAACAGTTAAATCACTGAAATTCAGTGGTTTAAAAAGGGCTACATCCCTCTCACACACACACAATGAAAGGCAGCTCACTTTCCTGTTTAACATGAAAACACTGAACAATGGAAATATCTTCACACAGCAACTGTGGCAAACGTTTGCAGCACTGCCTCTATTAACTTTAATAATCTACAAAGGACATGCAGTTCCGGAGGTTAAGCTAAAGACGTTAACACAAAAAGGAAGGGCATCTCCATAATGGAGGAAGCGAGCGTGGCCTAGTCAAGAAGGCACTAGGAGTAGCGCATGGCTCAGGCCTCTACCCAACTACTCGATTGCATCTTTCTGCAGTGCACAGCACAGGGGTGTCCCAATGTGTCCATTCTGCAGCAGGCCTGGCCTTATTTGCAGTTGCTTACTGGGCACAAGGTTTTTCCAAACAAACGAACCATGCAGGAGGTGAAAGGGCAGCAAAGGCAATTACTGGAAGGCAATCTCTCACTAGGCTAGAGAGGAATAATTAAAAGTTCACACCAAAGCCTATTAGAGAGGTTACACATGAAAGGCGACGGTAAACCTCATCTATTCCACATAGGTTTGGCATTTAGGGAGTTCTCAGACCTGAAGGTTAGATAAATTTGGATTCTTAGCTCAAGGCACCAGACAGCATTAGTAATTCAGGTACTACTATAAGTCCCTGCCCCACAGAGCTTACAAGCTACACAAGTACCTGATGCTATGGGAGATAACGTGGTGGGTCCAAAGTCACAAGGAATGTCAGTGAGAGAAGAGGATTTGAACCCTGGTTTTCCGGCCACACCAGGGCTTCTAATTTCAGACAGCCAAAAGTGGCTTATAACACAGAAGACTCCCAGGCCAGCAAGTGTCCATCCCCAGGCAGGCCCAGGATCTGTCACTACTGCAGGGCCGCTCAACTCTGCATATCCTGGTGCAAAGCCCAGGCTGCCAACACACACCTGACCAAACGTTACCAGCTTGGCTCCCTGTCCCAAATTGGGTCCTTCAGGCTTTCCAAAATAAACACACACAAGATATATTTATATGCATGTTCGCTGTAGAAATCCTGAAATGCAGCTAGGTTGCAGCCCTCGAGGACCATACTGGGGACCCCCTGACTTAACCAACGTGTCACTTGCAATGTTTCTAGCAAAGACTGCAACAGTACAGCTCACATGGGAAGAGAATACATCCAGTAATGCCTCAAAAGGTAGAGCAATTAAAAAACAACAACAAAAAACAGAGGTAGGGCTCGTTGGCAGTGTGCAGGTGACCCAGGTCATGCTCAAGAAAGAATGAGCAGCCACCACACAAGCTCACCTTGGGCTGGGTTCCAGAGAACAAGATTGAATCTCCCACTTACGGGTCAATACAGTACAGTGCGCGCCAACGGAGCGCACTGATAACCCGCCATTGGACGCGCGTTTTCAATGCGCTAGCATTACCCCTTATTCAGTAAGAGGCCAAAAACGCACATCCAATACCCCGAACCTAATAGCACCCTCAACATGCAAATGCATGTTGACGGCCCTATTAGGTATTCCCGCGCGATTCAGAAAAGAAAATGTGCAGCCAAGCCACACATTTTGCTTTCAGAAATTAGCGCCTACCCAAAGGTAGGCGCTAATTTCTCTGGGCACCGTGAAAGTGCACAGAAAAGCAGTAAAAACTGCTTTTCTGTACACCCTCCGACTTAATATCATGGCGATATTAAGTCGGAGGTCCTGAAGGGTAAAAAAAAGTAAAAAAAATTTGAAGTCGACCCACAGCTGTCGGGTCGAAAACCGGACGCTCAATTTTGCCGATGTCCGGTTTCCAAGCCCGTGGCTGTCAGCGGGCTCGAGAACCGATGCCGGCAAAATTGAGCGTCGGCTGTCAAACTCGCTGACAGTCGCCACTCCAGGCCAAAAGGAGGTGCTAGGGACGCGTTAGTGTCCCTAGCGCCTCCTTTTGCCTGTTTTTACCGCCGGGCCTCATTTAAATACAGAATCACGTGCACCGGGAGAGCGGGTGTTCGCCCGCTCTCCCGCGGACTTTACTGTATCGGCCTGATAACGCAGTAGCTTGGCAGGGAAGACAGGGAAACCCAAAAGGCCAGAGGCCCATTACCAGCCCAAAAACAGAACCACCCACTACAAATGTAGCACAGACTCTATGTAGTCTACACTGCATTGCACTTTGCAAGGCGCACGCCTGAAGAGCCAGCGACCTAGTGGCACAGTCCGTCCCAGACCGGAAGGGAGGAACGAGCAGCTGTGGTGTGCTACAGAAATTCTTTACAGCAAAAATAACCTTTGGGGGTTTTAAAAGCTATTTTTTCTCCCCCTTCAGTGGACAGTGCTGCACAGTCTCCAGCAGAAAAGCTTGGTGGCTACCTTGTGGGCAGACCACACCAACGCAGCCCAAGGTGCCAGAACGAAAGGCTGCCGGAGATCGGTTTGGCTTAAGGCGTGAAGAAGTAAATGATTGATAAAGCTGGAGCCCCAGCAGAAAGCTGGCAGCTGTGGTAAACAGCCACACACACTGTCACGCCAGCAGGAGTCTGCCCTTGGAACAGACTTTACAAAGCACCCACAAAGGCTGGAGCAGGGTAAAAGATTAACAAGTTCGACTCCACAAGCACATCTCTCACAGAAGAGCGTTACAAGAATTATCTAAATAGAGTGCCCCTAATAAACATAGTCTGCCATTCTTGTGTAGGCCCAAGCATAAACCACCTATTAGCAGTGAAGGTCTGGATCATTCAAGGATCTCCCAGCAAAGCAGACACCAAGCGGTCAGCTAGAAACTTGGATTTTGCTCCCATGTATCTGAAAGGCATGAAGCAATAAAACACAGCAGCCCAGGTCACCCGTTTTCCCTTTCAGACAACAGGGGGGGGGGGGGGGGGGGGGAAGAACTTGCAGGAGCAGCTGCAATGGTTAAAAGTTTGCACGAGGCATGGACATGGTTTAAAGATACCATTTTAGAATCCAGATAAAACCAATGCCATGCATTAAAAAAAAAAAAGTAGAAGGAAGACCAAGCGACTGCCAGCGTGATTTAATGGAGAGGTAAAGGAGGCAGATAAAGCTAAAAAGGGCATGGTTCATAAGATGAAAATCAGAGCCCAATGAGGAAAACCGGCAGGAGCAAGAGCACTGGCAACACGACAAAAGGACACTGGACAATCAATCTTAGATAACTGATTGGCCAACGCTACAGTAAAGGAAATTTAGAAAACATTTTTAAGGGAGAAACCGCACCAGCAAGCCTGAGAACGGCAATGCATGCAGCAGAGCTGTCCGGTCTAATCCTCATGTGTGGTGATTTTATCGAAGCCCAAAACAATGCTTTGAGAGTAAAATTAGAAATGACCTATTTGAAGTATAGTCCGTCTGTGCCTGTCTCAGATATCGTTAAACAAGACCCGACAGCGGCCAGTGTTTCGCAACCAGGCAGTTGCTTCTTCAGGAGTCTCAATCAAAAAATTCAGTACGCTAAAAACCGAGGGAAAAAGGGCAGACTTAATAACTTGTCAAAAAAAATAAAAGCAATACTTAGCTTTAATGATAGCGGCGAAGCAAACCTTTTTCTTAATGACACCAGGTCTCAACAAATACAATGTGTATGGGACAGAGACCTGGTGTCCTTAAGAAAAGCAGCAAGGCCACTGGAGTAACCCTGCTGAGAGATTGAGGCAAACCATTCCTGCCTAACCATGCACACGTCAAAATGCCAATGAGAAGAAAGTGTGTGTTCTGATAAAACCGGTTTTGATGGAGAACTGCGTAAACCAAGCACAACATGCCCAACCTCTTGTGTGCTATTGCACTATTTCAGATTTCAACCCACTGAGCAGCTAGACCCAAACCAGGAATTGAAAACATTTTGCCCAACTAATAAGCAAATGTGAGCTTACAGATCAAGTACAAAAGAATGTTTTTCAGGGGAGGCAGTGGGAGAAGCAGCTCTCTGGATTCATCTAGAAAGGACTTGAACAGGTTAATGTAAATAGGCTGTTTACTCTCAAGTAATAGGACTATAGGGCATGCCATGAAGTTAGCAAGTAGCTCATTTAAAACAAATCAAAGAACATTCTCTTTCACTCATCGCATAGTTAATCTCTGGAATTTATTGCCAGAGGACGTGGTTATGGCAGTTAGTGTAACTGGGTTTAAAAAGAGATTTGGATAAGTTCCTAGATGAAAATTCCATAAACTACTATCAATCAATAAGTAATAGTAGCTTGAGATCAGTTTAATGTTTGGGTACTTGCGCCTTGGATTGGCCACTATTGGAAACAGGATACTGGGCTTGATGGACCCTTGGTCTAACCCAATATGGCACTTTTTTGTTCTTTTGTAAACTTGGTTTGATGAAATCATGGTCTCTCTCCTTACAAGTCACCATGCCTGACTGAAGAACAAGTTTGTGGCTGGACAACTACGGTACCAGAGCAGCATCCACAACACAAGGTGCCGGCCTCGTCTGCTAAGCTTTATAACTCAAGATACTTATGAATTGTTGCGTTTGGCTTGCTCTCCCCGTACAGGATACCAGACCATCAGCTGATAGTAGCCAATAAGCTTATGACCAGAGAAAATACAATTGGAGGATCATAATCCTTCATGGAGCTCATAAAATTATGTAGTTGGATTTGCATCTCAGAAAAATAGTAACACTATGTCAGCGGTCTCATTTTAAACAGTAACATGTAACCGGAGAGTAACAAAACTGGTGGGCTCAGTCCAGCTCCCAGACTGGTGTACATCTCTTTACAACTGCTACAATTAGTACTTCTCAGTCTTAGATCAAGGAGTATTAGATGTCACCACCCAGAAAGACACTGCAGTCACTGCAAACAATATATTGAAGTCCTCAGGTCAGTGTGCAATAGTCAAAAAAGCAAGCAGAACGCTAGAAATAGTTTGGAAAGCAAAGAACGCCGACTACCATAATGTCAATCTATGGCATAACTGTACCATGAGTATTGTGCCCTGCTCTGGCTGTCCCATCTCAAACATGTACAGAAATGGTCAGCAGACAGATTAGGGCTCTTCAGCTTGGAAAAAAAAAAGTGAGAATATGAAGGTTAACGAAATCACAATGCAGGTGGCAGAGGTAAAAAGGGAATGGTTATTTATCCTTTCAAATAATACTAGGCCCAGGAGACACTTCATGAAGATAGCAAGTTAAAAAAAAAAAGAGAAAATATTTTTCATCCGATGCACATTCTAGTGGTGGAATTTGCTGCCCAAGATGCAGTCATGGCATTAAGTCTAGCAGGGTTTAAAAGAGGTTTGGAGAAGTTCCTGGAAGACGAGTCCATACACAATTAGCCAGGTAAACTCGAAAAAAAGAAAAGCTAGCGCCGAGCTCTGGGAGTGAGTACCAAGGAATTGGATCTACCAGGTAGCTGTGACCCAGACTGAC
The DNA here is from genome assembly GCF_901001135.1 of Rhinatrema bivittatum. NCBI lineage: Eukaryota > Metazoa > Chordata > Amphibia > Gymnophiona > Rhinatrematidae > Rhinatrema > Rhinatrema bivittatum. The sequence goes on from NC_042631.1 coordinate 13,306,585, forward strand.
CATTGTCAGCAGCAGGATGCTGGCAAATCGATGAACCCATGATGGCAGCCGCAAGGCATAAACCTCCAGCCAAGGTCAGTGGCTGTAACGGCCGAGCTGGAAGGGAGCCAGATCCCCCAAAAGTTGCAGAGGAAGGCTCAAGGTGCTGGCCGGTTCAGAGTGTGCCAGAAGCTCCCCTATGAAAAAAACACCCCTATTTCTCAGGGTGCCTCATTTAACCAAGTCCTCAATAGCATTCTAGACTTAAAACGAACTATACAAGCAGAACTTGGGGCTCAGTGTTTACCACTTTTGTTACAAGCCATTCTGATGCCTCTAAAAACAAAACAAATTCTTTGCAAAACTCAAGAGAGAAGATGGCATGTAACACTATTTCAAAACAATAATTTGGAAAGAATCGGAATGACCAACTTTATTTGGCTGTGCATAAAAACCGCTGGCAGCCAACTTCTATAAATATTGGGCAGGAAATATTACTTGTGACCACAGTGAAAAAAAACAAAACCCACACACAAGAATGTAAATAGAATTGTGTCAGGAAATTGCAAGTTGCTCCTGCACATTTTTTTTTCCATTTTTAACTTTAGGATTGCCTTGCGCAGTCCACGTCAACACTTAAAACTAAGGTTCTGCAAACAAGTTGTAGGCGAGACCCTTTCCACTTGCCCAGCAAGGCTCCCCTTCATCACTAGGTGCATGCACTCCCTGGAGCCCAGCACTTGAAAAAAGCAAAATCACAAGTGTACTGAGCTGCTTCAATAGAAAAGGTCTCAGTCATAACTTATTTGTTCACCCTAATTTCTAAGGGGGGGGGGGGGAGAAATCCAAAAGGCTCAATATTGCTTATTCTGATTTATCACATTCCTTTAGTGTCTTAGTCTAACCTGCATTTCAGAAAGAGGGGGGGGGGGGGGAAGAAACTATGCAGGAGAATGAGGAAATGGAAGGTGGCAGCCAGGCAAAATGCAAACTCAGGGCGACATACGGTGTGCTCGGCTCCACCAGGTTCTGTGCATACGGCTTTACTCCCAGCCAACCAAAGCGTAAGCATAAACCGAGGCGTTAACTTAGGCACGTCCCCGCATCGAGGAGCAACTCGTGTTTTCTTAAGGCCAGGAGAGAAGTTTCAGGGGCTTTGGGGCGTATAGGATAAGGGGGTCCTGGGACCTGAGATTTCTACACAGTTCATAGCCTTTTAGAAACTCCCGCACAGGGCATGGGTTGGTCCAGGGCAGTTTCACTCTCCCATCGTACAGATCTTATGCACCGTAGCTAGAACTTTCATGACAATATTGGTTTGTTTTTTTTAAAGATACAATTAAACCAATGTTAATATGCCAGAAGATTGTGCTCCATGCAACAGAGTGTTATGGGGCAATTGGGCATAACCGCAAAGATTAAGAGAGTTCGACATGGCAGCTCTTTGGCAGATTGAATATTTTACAGCCTAGCTCAAAATAGCATAAATCCGTCAATTACAGGGAAATACAATACAGCATCTGCTCCACAACTCATGTTGGTATAAATACCAGCACCATGTAGGGCCTCTAGCCTGTGGCTTTACAAACCGGGCCAGTGGTTGGGATGGTACAGCTGGCAATTTAAAGGGAAAAACATGATAAAAATACAGACATAATTGAATATTTACAGGTGGCAGGCTTTATTATTTGCCAAAATACTGTCCTGGATTGCCAAGGGAAGCGCCCGATGAACAGCCTCTACATGTAAACGTCTCCAACGTGTAATTAGTGAAGGCTTTTAGGGCTTAAAGGACTGTAATTATGGTAAATTTTCCAGACTCAAGGTCACTACCAGCTAGCAGCAGTCTTCAGCCCTCTCCCCCTCGTCCCAGCAGGAGGCTGAGCGCTACCCCCATCATCAGGAATATCCTGCAGCCTCCCAGCAGGAAAACCGGAGCTCCTGAACAGGAGGCGGGGGGGAGACCCTTGTCCACAGCGCGAGCCGGGGCGCTGGCAGCGCATTTCCCGCAAGGCGTCCCCCCACCCCGAGTAGCCTCCCCGGTACTTACAGCGCGTGGGTGAAGGCGCTCAGCCCCTCTGGCACGGCGGTCAGCCCTCGGCCGGAACAGTCCGCTCCTCCGTCCCCATCGCAGCGGCAGGGCGACGGGCAGGAGGAAGGCGCCGATCCGCCCGAAGCGGCCAAGCTGAAGACGAGGAGGAAGGCGAGCCGGCCCAGGCAGTGCGGCATGTCTGGCGGGGAGGAGGGGGTGGGGCACCCGGTCCGTCCGATCTCCGGGGAGGGAGGGGGGGTGGGTAGCTCGCCCCTTCCCCGCTGCAGAAGCGCTGGGCTGCACCTCGCGCCCGGCTCAGCCCTCAGCGGTACAAAGCGGCTCGCGCTGCCATTCGGCTCCCAGGCCAGCGTTCCACGCAGCCAGCGCCATGCTAATGAGCAGCCGCGCCGCCTTCGTCCTATGCAAAGGAGCTGGGCGGGGGGCCCCCGCTGATTGGCGGAGAGGTGGAGCGGTGGGCGGGGCCTCGCGCGCCGCGGGCGGACTCTCCGGGGTCAGGAGGCAGCCGGCCGGTCCCAGCGCTGGGCGCAGCCTTACCCCAAAATACGTGCGCGCCACATCTCTGCGCGCATTTCTCGGCGTCAGACATTCCTGCCATAGCTTCCACTTTGCACTGCTAATGGCGGGTTTTGTCTTCTTACTTTAGGAAGTTTTTGCTAAAGCTAGAGCCCAGGGAGCTCAGCATGCCTCACAGGCATCGCCTCTTACCTATCAGCCTTTCTGATTGCTCACTTCTCTATGGTATTACCAAGTGTACAGGTCGTCTAGCCACACATAGAACTACCCACTTGTAATAAATGCTACAAAACAAGCAGTGAGCGTGTCTAAAGCATTCGATTTGTCTCACCCTGATTTCATTTTTGTCTCTTTATCTTTCCCTGCACTTCCAAGCTTATTTCTCTTCGCTGTCTTTGACGCAGTGTTCTCACCCCTGTATTTGTTCTTGTGTGTTCCTTCTTCCAGTCAAACATACCACCGGATGTGATTTTTCTCTTAAAGTGTCTGCCTTGTTCTAGTGCCTGGTCCATGTCACTTGATCGTGCCTCTATATCCTCAAGGCAAATGCTCTCCGCTGAGGCGGAAAGACAGGTCTTAGTATAAAACCTTTTACATTTCCGACTCCATCACGCCACAGTCCTTGGTGTTTGCAAGCCCAAATTCATCTTACACATCTGTAAACCTGTCACCTCCATTTGCAATTCCATATCAAGCCCCACATCTGTCACACCCATAGTATTTCCAGGAAAACACTTGTGTCCTCATCCTATTATTTATTATTTCTAAAACAGTACTAGACTTATGCAACACATATAAGAGACTCCTGCTCCACAGAGCTTTCAATCTAGTGAAGAAGATAGCAGACAAGATAATATTTATTTCTCAATTCCAGGTTAAAAATCTATCAACGATTTTCACTAGGCCAAATGCAATGTTCACTGGTGATTTAATGCAAAATCCTTGACATGATCATTCCTGAACAGTTTATTGGATCATCTCCACTACTCAACCCCTTGTTTGAATTATCAACATTCCTCCTCAATTGTATCATTATTAATGCAAAATCTGGATTTACCTAACAACCTTGTCTGAAATTCTCACTGATTCTACAAAATATCTGCATCTCATTCATGTCACCTGATCTTCCATCCCTGTCCACCATCCATGTGTCACTCATCCCTGGCTTCTCCTGATCTTTCATCTCTGTCTACCATCTCCATATCCCTCATCCTTCACATCTCCTGATGGTCCATCCTGTTCACCATCCTCATGTCACTCATCCTTCATTTCTCCTGATATTCTATCCCTGTCCATTCATCCCTCACAGCTGCTGATCTCCCATCTCTGTCCACTATCCTCATGTCACATTATGGTATTGCCTCACCATCTTTATTGATTCAAATATGCCTTTCTCTGAACAGAGCTGTAATATTACACCTATCTCTATTATTATTGTGACTGGAAAATGTTCTGGCATATGTGTAAGAATGTTAATTCATACAACAGCAGTAATACTATGACAGTGCAGATAATGGTCAACCTCAGAATGAAGGAAGACATACCTTCAGCACTTTATATTTCATGGACATGTCTCAGAGCTTCAGTTCATGTTTACATCATGTTTACATCACTTTCAAAATATTTTCTCTGTTCTGATCACAGATCACTTGTCTGTGGTTCAGGTGAAATGTTCCTGGAGCAGTCATTAGGAAGTAGAGAACTCACCATAGAGGTGCACTGGGTGGCACACTTAGTATTGTAAATTGTCAGGGCAGTATACAATACCAAATAATTAAGTGTGCAGTTTGGCATTTCAGCAAATGAACAACTTTTTTTTTTCACAGACTGAATAGCAACATACAGTTGTGAGCTTGTTTGAACATTGCTGTGACACAATAGTTACATTTCTTTAGGCCATTAACATTTCAAGTTGTGCAGCTTGGAATACACAATCAACCAAGACCTTAATGAGTTCAGGGAAGTGCATATCCACTCACATCACAAATTCACTTACTCAAATAATATTTGCTCTAGAGGCTTTAAATAAACAGATAGTTTCAAGACTTCCCATTGAGTATTATAACTAAAATCTCTGCTTTTCTTGGGCTCCACCTAAACAATTAATGCAGTAATGAGATTACTTGAATGGATTCTCCAGATTCAATGCCTACTTGATTCATTTTGCTTTCTGTGATTCTTCAGCCCCTTTGTGCACAAGGAGAGGTCTTGCAAGTTTTAGTACTTTTATTCTTCTACCAATTTTGAGGGGGTTTTTTGTTGTTTTTTTTTTGCTGTAATACATTTTATTTAGAATTCCTGTTGATCATTCAACAGGAAAAGCAGAAGCACAAAACAAAAGGAGGAAACCAGCAGCCTATAAATTCACATTATTAAAAATGTGAACCCTCCCCCTGAGATTTGATTTGGCTTTTGAAGTTAACTTATTTCATGGTAGGCTTGAAAGTGAAAAGTTTGGGAACTATTTGTTCTGACTCTCTCCTGGGTCCATTAGGCAGCTTCTGATGGAACAGGATCTTGTTTCTAGAACAAAGCAGGAGTTCGAGCTGTCAGAGAGGGAGCATTGTATTTTTGAGGTAAAGAAGAAAAAACCTTTTTTGATCTAGGAGTTATTTTGTTCTTCTGAAAGGCTATAGCCCAATATATTCATGCGTGGACATTCTAATAGGGAAACAGGAAAGAGGTTAGGGCTGTTCAGCTTGGAGAAGAGGCTGCTGAGGGGGGATATGATAGAGGTCTATAAAATAACAGGACGTGAATGGGTAAATGTGAATTGGTTATTTATTCTTTCAGATAATACAAGAACTATGAAGTTGGCAAATAAATCAGAGAACATTCTTTTTCACTCAATGCACAATAAAGCTCTGGAATTCATTGCCAGAGGATGTGGTTAATGCAGTTAGTGTAGCTGGGTTTAAAAAAGGTTTGGATAAGTTCCTGGAGAAGAAATCCATAAACTGGTATTAAATAAGTTGACTTAGGGAATAGTCACTGCTATTACCAGCATTAGTAACAAGGGATCTATTTAATATTTGGGGACTTGCCAGGTACTTGTAACTTGGATTGGCCACTGTTGGAAACAGCATGTTGAGCTTATCCAAGAACTTATCCAAACCTCTTTTAAACCCAGCTACACTAACTGCATTAACCAAATTCCAGAACTTAATTGTGCATTGAGTGAAAAAATAATTTTCTCCGATCCTGAAAAAAGAATTATCAGTCCCTGTCAGGGTCTAGTACAAAGTCCACAATTAAAAGTAGTAGGCAACACAAGACTTATGCAAGGCTCTGATTCAATCCAAAGAATCAAAAAAGGTTTGGAGAATGGTAGATAAGAAGGTATGGATATAGCTGGATAGGAGTGTTCTTAGTATATCTATTGGTGAAACCATAGCCATTTTGGCCCACTGCTACATTCATTTGAATGTGATTAAAATAATGATGTTTCTTAGTGATTAATATTGCATTCCTCCATCAAATTTGTGGACTGATATGCACTGATGTATTGTTTCCTTCTTTTTTGCCTTATTTCTTAAGCATATCTCTTATTTCATTGCTGGTTTCCCAAGAAGATACATTTCTTGGAATTTTCTTTGAATATTTGTAAATAATTCTTTATTTATAAAGAACTTAAAAAAACCTAGGGATTCTTTGTGCTTTTCCAGGCCTTCTTGAATTCTTCTACTATTTTTGCCTGCAGCACCTCCCTGAGAAGCTGTTTCATGTATTCTCTTCACTACCCTCTCTGTGAAGAAAACTGTTATTTACCAGGTAGACTCGGGGAAGGCCATTGTTTATCTCTGGGATAAGCGGCATGGAATCTATCTACCCCTTTGGGATCCTACCAGGTATTTGTGATCCGGCTTGGCCACTGTTGGAAACAGGAAACTGGGCTTGATGGTCCTTTGGTCTGACCATGAATGGCAACACTTAAGTTCTTATGCACCAAAAGCCCTCTGAGTTGATTTAAAGCTCTAAATATGTATGCTCAATAGAAAAGGAGCATTGGTATAAATAATGCATAAGAAGCCTTAGCAAATCAGGCCCAAAGTTTGTACCTGAGTGAATGGACGGTGAGGTGACTTGCCCAAGGTCATGAGGGGCATCAGTGGGATTTGAATCCTGGTTTCCCTGGTTCACAGGGAAGACATTGATTCCTAATAGCCCACAAAATCCCAGCTTAGAACAGTCATTTTAGTTTAAAACTTACACAGATTGGTAGGTGATCTTTATGTGGCTAAAGACCTGCATTGATCCATGTGCGAATGCAGCTTGAGAGTGCAGTTCTGGTGGCCCCATCTCAATTAAGGCACAGCAGGATTAGAAAAAGTGCAGAGGAGGGCAACAAAAATGATAAAGGGGGTAGGACAGCTCCCCTATGATGAGGCTATGCAGCTTGGAAAAGAGATGGCTGAGAGGGGACATGACAGTTTGTAAAATCAGGAGTGGGGTGGACCAGGTCAATAAGGACCTTTATCTTACCCTTTTAAATACTACTAAAACAAGGGGAGACTCCATGAAGTTAATGAGCAGAACATTTAAAACACACCAGAAAAAGTACTTTTTTCATCCAAAGCACAATCACGCTGTGGAATCTTTTGCCAAAGAACATGGCATGGGGACGAGGTTTGACCCAGGTTTAAATGAGGTTTGAACAAGCTCCTAGTGGAAGAGTCCAGAAAGCATTATTAGTCAGGCAGACCAGAGAAAACCATTGCTAGCCCTGGGAGTAACAAGAAACATATCCACCTTTTGAGATCTGCCGGGTATTTGTGACCTGGACTTTCCATTGTCAGAGGGAGGATGCTGGGCTCCGTTGACCTTGGTCTGACTCAGCACGGCCTTTCTTAACATTCTCTAGGCTGAGTCCAGAAGTGTTACATACTAACTACATCCAAGATTCAGGGTCAGGCCCAAAGGGACTGCAAGCTTTGGAAAATTAAATCCTGGGAAAACTGAATCAGACATCAAACTTTCAGCTTTCTTTCAGATGTTGTCTTTATTAGCAAAACTTGCATAACAGAACACCACCTCTTGCTCATATACACACAAAGCAGTCTTTTGGAAGACAGAAGCAATTCAGAATTCAATCTGTGTAGGAGATTTTACAAGCACCTGCAGCCCACCATACTTTTTAGAGAGGCACCCAAACAGAATGAAGTCAGCCTAGGGTTACCGAACTTTGCCCCTCTTCCTGAAGATTTAAGTGCATGACGTTATTGCTTTAAGGACCGAGTCTTATTGAAAGTTGCCTTGGTTTGCCGCCAGCAGAAATAAGCACATCTGTGTGTGTATGTCAGATTTGTCGACGTTTGGCAGTGGGTAAAGTCTGCAGTTATGAATGGGTAGAGAGGAAGAATCCTCACTGTGAGTGGATTCCTCTTTTTTCCAGGCTATCCTTCTGAGACACGGAAGGATTTCTGCAAATCACTTTCACTTATCTATGATATTTTTTTAATGGGCCGCTGAGGGAGATAAATACGCCTGCTCTGCAGCCGATATGATCCCACGGATTTGGGAGCCATTTAGCATTATAATTCATGAACATACTTGCTGAGCCCTGTGTTAGCACTACACCATTCTCCCCCCAGGATGTCTGTTATCTGATTGCAGTTACATATCCCAGGATGTTTTGACTTGTATGTCCCACTTTTGTGTGTTACTAAAGGCATTCAACCTTGCAAACCACTTTTTTCTACTGAGGATCCTTGCACCACTTAGCATGGTACATATAATTATGTTTCCCTTTTACAGTGCTTTCAGATGCACTAGATTTTGAAGACCCACATGTAAAATTAACTTATTGAGTGTACACTTTTTATAGAATTACATTTGTTTATTTTTTATTTAAAAGTGTTTATATACCGCACAAAGTGACATTTACATGTCCGTCTAGGCAGTTTACATGCACACATACATAATTTAAAAGACAAAATACAATAAAAATACATCATGTTGCAATTAGTAGTAGGTCACAGCACCGCTACAGCACCTGATAAGAAGGCAATATTGTGTAACAAGGATTGGGGAAGGAGGGTGCCCAAAGCAACCTTTGCCCAGGGCACCGTTTTGTATACCAACTGCCCTGTACGTGTGACATTTCAAACCTTGACAGGCAAGCAAGCTTTGGTAGAAAAGTGTTTTAGATGGACCAAGAGATCATGAAGAAGCTGGAGAAGATATGCACAAAAGGAGCTTAAGAAAACATTTTTTTCAAGGAACAGCCCGACAGCAGGCATGGACGTCGGGGCTCAGGAATGAGAAAGGCAGAGAATGCATCACAGTCCAAGATTACGCATCAGGTATAGGCTATGACACAGTCCTGCAGCTAGGGGAACTGAGAAAGTAGATGGGTCTGGGGGTTGGGGGCTAGGCTAGATTCCTAAACCAGGGGTAGGCTACTGCAATCCTGGTGTGCCACAAACAGGTCTGGTTTGCAGGTTATTCACAATGAATATACATGAGGTTTATTTGCATGCACTGCCTCCACTGTATGCAAATATACCACATCCATATTCATTATGGATATCCTGAAAACCTGACCTGATTGTGGTACTCCAGGACCAGAGATAAGAACATACAATTTGCCATACTGGGTCAGACCAAAGGTCCATCAAGCCCAGCATCCTGTTTCCAACAGTGGCCAATCCAGGCTACAAGTACCTGGCAAGTACCCAAACACTAAGTAGATCCCATGCTACTGCTGCCAGTAATAGCAGTGGCTATTTTCTAAGTCAACGTAATTATTAGCAAGTAAAGGCCTTCTCCTCCAAGAACTTATCCAAACCTTTTTTAAGCCCAGCTACACTAACTGCACTAACCACATCCTCTGGCAACAAATTCCAGAGTTTAATTGTGCATTGAGTGAAAAAGAACTTTCTCCGATTAGTTTTAAATGTGCCCCATGCTAACTTCATGGAGTGCCCCCTAGTCTTTCTAGTATCTGAAAGAGTAAATAACTGATTCACATTTAGCCGTTCTAGACCTCTCATGATGTTAAACACCTCTATCATATCCTCCTTACCCAGTCCTAAACTATCCCAAATGCTCAGTGCATTGGCAACAATTCACTCCATTAGGCTTAAATAAAATCCTTTTCAATGACTTAAGGCAGTGTTTCCCAAACCTCTCCTGAAGGTACACACCTAGCCAGGTGAGTTTTCAAGATTGTCATAATGAATATGCATACACTGGGGCTTCAAATCTCTCTCATGCATATTCATTATGGAGATCTTGAAACTCCAATTGGTTAGGTATGAATCCAGGAGAGGGTTCGGAGCCCCTGGTCTAAACATCAGCTTCCACCTCACAATGCTGTCCAGGGTTCGTTGCTGGAAAAAAGTTACTTATCAGTTGCACATTTGGCCAGGCACCAATCGACAGTAAGACATCTTTCGAAATGCTGGATAACTTCGTAACTGGTCTGATTGTGTTTAGGCTAGACAGAATGTGCAAAAGCTTACAACTAAGGTTCCAGTGTTTTCTTTAAATAAAAAAAAAAAGCCCAACCTTGTTTTTCAATCCTAGTTTGCTATTTCTTTGTTTGGTACAAAAAAGTCACTAGATAAGTCACTCCAGGGTGTTGGTTTTTCTGTAATAACCTCACTTTCCTCATGGTTGAACCGCAAACAACTTGCTTGGGTCGTGGTTATTATAGCATAACCACACCCTGTCATGTCATTATTTTTAAAATACTTCCTTGCATGAAGCTCTAGCTGAGGCATGGTTATCCACAAGATTCAGGACAAATACTGCATCCCGCCCCTCAAACCTATTTTAAAAATCTAATAGCGATCCTCTAGTGCAGGACTTCCTAAACCTGTCCTGGGGACCCCACAGCCAGTCAGGGTTTCAGGATACCCCCAATGAATATGCATGAGATACATTTGCATATTCTGAGTCTCCATGGTATGCAAATGCATCTCATGCATATTCATTGGGGATATCCTGAAAACCAGACTGACTATGGGGTCCCCCCAGGACAGGTTTGGGAAGCTCCTGCTTTAATGCCACCAAATAATAAAAAACAAAGCTTTTTTTGATTACAATGGAAAAAAAATGGTTGGGTTTATCCTATATAAGGTGAAGATTCTAACAGAACGCTGGATGGAAACCCAAAGAGCACGTAAGCTTTCTACTGAATAGCACCTCTAAGCCAGGTCATCTTTATTCTTAAAATTGTTACCTTGTGTACATTTTTGGGGAACAAGACACCAAAGTGAAGCTGTGCAACTGTCACAATTCACTATTAGGAGTACTTCATAAGGAGATGGTACAAACTGGCCTAACCTCCACCTCTTTGCATTATGCATAGGGCAATGGGTTGAGAACCAGTTACTCTTCTCAGCCTTCTAGCTAAGATCCAGGGCTAGGGTCTGTCTTACAAGCTGATAATCCCCTCATCTTCTAGCAGAGCTTAGGAATCCATACCATAGTGGGTGCGGAGAGGGGTTAACAGTCCCAACACCTGCCCCCCCCCCAATGATGTCAGGACCATTGACACACGATTAAATCACATATTTAATACATAGGTATTTTGTGTAAGAAATCAATTCATAACAAGCTTCACGATGCTTTTAGAAATGTTCACACTGGGATTGAATAGGCTTTAGGCTGCTCGGAGTACAGAACAAGTCATTGTGTAAGCGTGCGGTCGGGCAGAGGGTCGGCACTTGCTGTGCGCACACCCTTCCTACATGCGTGCTGTCGGGCAGAGGGTCGGCACTTGCTGCGCGCACACCCTTCCTACATGCGTGCTGTCGGGCAGAGGGTCGGCACTTGCTGCGCGCACACCCTTCCTACATGCGTGCTGTCGGGCAGAGGGTCGGCACTTGCTGCGCGCACACACTTCCTACATGCGTGCTGTCGGGCAGAGGGTCGGCACTAGCTGCGCGCACACCCTTCCTACATGCGTGCTGTCGGGCAGAGGGTCGGCACTTGCTGCGCGCACACACTTCCTACATGCGTGCTGTCGGGCAGAGGGTCGGCACTTGCTGCGCGCACACACTTCCTACATGCGTGCTGTCGGGCAGAGGGTCGGCACTTGCTGCGCGCACACACTTCCTACATGCGTGCTGTCGGGCAGAGGGTCGGCACTTGCTGCGCGCACACACTTCCTACATGCGTGCTGTCGGGCAGAGGGTCAGCACTAGCTGTGCGCACACACTTCCTACATGCGTGCTGTCGGGCAGAGGGTCAGCACTTGCTGTGCGCACACACTTCCTACATGCATGTCGGGCAGAGGGTCAGCACTTGCTGTGCACACCCTTCCTACATGCGTGCTGTCGGGCAGAGGGTCAGCACTAGCTGTGCGCACACACTTCCTACATGCATGCCGCCACCCAAGGCTTTTGGCTGCTACTACTAACCTTAAGGCTGTTTGCCAGCGGCACATGAGTGTATGACCCTAGGAATGAACTCTTCTTGACTTGCTGAATCACCAAATGGCCACAGCTCCTGCATTAAGTTCTACTATTAACAAAGGAGACGAGCTGAGGACTTTCTGGTGATTAAGGAATGTTCAGTTGTGCTCCTACAGATTTTAGCGCGAGCTTGGTAATAAAAGCAGAATATGTCTGACTCACAGGAGCGCTTCATTTTGCTCCTAGCAGTAGTCTTTAGTCTCTCATTATACACAATAAGACAACCTTCAAGGACAAAATGTTGTTCTAGGGTGGTCTTCGTTTAACATCTTATAAACTTCTGTTTATTTGCACTGAGCAACCAACACAGCAGCTCTGACAGGATAAAGAATCCACATCAACCTAAAGACAGTAACACTAGCCAAGAAAACATTTCAATAACTTAGCAATTAAATAGATATTACAATTTCACTAATTGGTTAAGTGTTATTTAAGCTGAGGCAAAGTATATGTTTAAAGTTTGGGAAAGTTTCAACTTATTGCTACTCTTCTTAATGTAAGAAAATCGATGTGTGCAACCTCTACGAGCCTGCCAGGCATGGGACTCCCCTGAAATAAGTCAGATCCTCCAACATTTCATGCAAATTTGTTCAGACAATCCAAGTCAGATTTAAGACAGGCAGAACTGGTTGCAAAAATTCCACATTTACTGACGTTTGGCAAATACAGGTAGAATGGGCCTTTTGCAAGGGAAGCAACAGCCACAATGATGGACTCGCCCGTCTGAATAGGAGTCCTGTCTTACAATGCATTAATTGCACAGTAAGTCTTGGACTGATCATAGAGCGAAGCTTTATTTACACATGGAAGCCAACTTCTGGAGACTGGACTGCACTAGCGCTAGCAGCTGCTGCCCACAACTCCAATAACGAAACATCATCCTTTGAACTTTATTTCCAGGCATTTATACAGCGCACGCGGAAAATGATCAGAGTGGCTCACAGCACCGTCATAAAACAATATAAAAACCAGCACATGGAACTATTTATTAAAGAACATCACAAAAAAAGCCTTGCCATTTAAGCGTCTTCCTATTGTTTCTATAACATTTATGGCATTTGCCAATTCTGAAAGGTGGCCTGTTATCTTATCAGAGGCTGGAATGGTTCAGATAGATGCAGGAGTCATTTTGTGGGGACAAATTACTTGGGTTAAAAAAAATCCAAACACATTTAAGAGTAAACCACCATAGAGTGAAAGCGTTAAAGGTTTTAGTCTCCCTCGTGTCTCTACTCGGGAACTAAAGGCCCTGGCCCAGATTGTTTCACTCCATGTTAAGTGCATCAGTGTCCCACCGTCAGTAAAAGATACTGTACAAAGAATTCATCTGCTCAAGGGCCCGAGAAATTTCACATATGAATGCCACTGGGAGCGTAACTTCTCTGCATCTGACAAGCTACAATAGATCTTTGGTGGGGTAAGAGAGGAATCCTTGGGTTGCACTGCTACGCCCATTAATGCAAGAAGCAAGGGTTACAAGACTTATTATAAAGTTATTGACACCTTTTTATATTACAGCCCTAACACAAATAATCCTAACATTTTACAGTTAAATAAAAAAAAAACTGCAGTAACTAAACTGTTTATTTTGGTCTCCATATTTAAACATTTAACTCTCAATAAATCTACAGTTCAAAACACATGATGTAACCCAATACAGGAAATCTTTCATAAGTTCAACATCTCTACTCACTCATGCGGGTCAGAGCTCCATTACATCCTACCACTATCAAGATTTAGTGATGCAGACTCTTCACCACCAAAAGCATTCAAAATATGCCTGGGAAAATGCAGAAAGGATATCCAATCTAATCTGCATGTAGCCACCCTGGGAATGATATTTATTAATGAAGCAAGTTAGTATTTATACACAGCTTCACTCTGTAGGTTCGGTGAGCATTCCAGTCTGTGAATCTTTGCCGCTTCCTCTACATCTAAGAGGTGACAACAAAAAGTTTATAAGTAGCACCAGGTTTTCCTAGCTAGGACTAGAGCTGAAAACAAACACAGCATGCTGCCTTAGCATGTTTATAGGACCATGGCAAGTCCTAGCTCCAGTTACATGTTACTGTTGTAGATTAACAGTGACCACCAGTGGCTCAGCAGGGGAACTGCAAGCATCCATTACACTTACCCCATAAATCTACCACTACAAAGTAGAATAAATTAACAGTACAAATATTTTAGAATTTTCACAGGTGCACACTACTTGTAAAAATATTTTGGCATCTTTAGCCAATAGCAAGCATTAGAAAAATATACGATGTAAAAAAATATGCAATCGAATCATTAACGGTTTAGTGACTAATTAAATATATTTTTCCCTATGGTATATACTAGTGTGCAGTTGATTAGTGATCTGCTATAGTTCACCTTTGTACAAGATCTCATTAGCACAGACTCAAACTCATATAAAATGTTTTAAACCAGACTAATATTGAGAGAGTAATACATGTGGAATGCTGCGGGATTTTGCTCCATATTGCTGGGAAAAACGGGTTTAATGAATATATACTGTACTGAGCTCCATTTGCAACTGTACGATTAGTCTGACGTGAACCTACTGCATGGTCAGTTGGGCAGTGGGTTCACGTCAGCCTAATCGTACAGTTGCAAATGGAGCTCAGTACAGTATATATTCATTAAACCCGTTTTCCCCAGCAATATGGAGCAAAACCCCAAAGCATTCCCACAGTATCTGTTTTAGTCTGGTTGAAAACATGCCTGTGTCCTTTAAGCCGTGTTTTCAATTTAGTCTCAGCTTTTCAGAACTCCTGCAAACTATAGAATATACCTAAGTTTGAAAATGAGAATTCATCTTTTCATTTTTAACAAAAAAAAAAAAAAGGAAAAATAGAATTTCTTAGAAAATGATTGCTACAAAAGTTTCAGCACATCACAATTTCAAAAAGGAGTTTTTAAAATGTTTCTATACATTAAGATCCAAATCTGAGATTTTATTTGAAAATAGGTGTGGAGGAATGACTTGGCTTCAGAATGGCTCGACAGCTACAGCTCAACCACTGGTGATGCTACGAGCAAATCTTTAAAAGCTACAGAAAGCCGCAGACAGAATCCTTCCCAAAAGAAGTCTTTTAGAGTCTTGCACTGATGGATCACGCACGTCTGTTTCATAGAACCGGAATGTTTCCAGCACCTTACAAGCACACGCTAGGCTAGTTCTGCTGTCTGCGCTTCGACGATCTCATTTTTTCAAACCGAGATTCCATTTCTTCGAGCACCTTTGGCGTGTAACGCACAACCAGCTTAACCTTTCCTTGGGCAGCCTTTAGTAGCTCAACTGCTTTCTCATGCTGCTCTCCTTCAACACTCTGTAAATCAAATGACACAGAATATAAGAACTAAAACATAAAAGTAGAATCTCAGCTTTAGCCTTGAACTCATGTCATTTAGCATTTCTATTCCATCTTTCAGGACTGGCCAAGGCTGATTACACAATGTCTGGTTAGGTCAGTTTAAAATGTTAAGTTACAGGCAAGTAATGTTTCCAGACCAAGGGTCATTTTTGGACAACAAACTTCTATTCAATTAAAATTTTTAGGGATCAAACTATTCAATTCCATCAGTGATTATTTACATCCAGAGAGTTTGTCAAAATAGTTGAAAGATGTATTGAGCATGAACTTATATGTTAAGCTAAGAGATAGTTAGGATATAATAAACACCTTGATTTACACAGAATATGAAGTCTTTTTGTTTCCTAAGTCTTTGATAGTCCAACTTCACTTTTATGGTTAGCTAATGTGAGTAAAGTTCCAAACATAGAAAAGAAGATCACGATACGTGAAAAGCAAAGTCTTCAAACATGGAGACTTCAGGTTCAATGTTAAGCCTCCCCCTGTATGGAGCGGAGACTATCAGGGTGCACTGATTACTGGGTGTTGTAGTTTCTGTGTGCCCACTAGCACCCTTATTACATCTGGCTCAACCGAACTTGGTGGGGGACCTCAGAATGCTTTACTTTTCAAAGGTGGGCATGCTTTCAAGGAGCATGGAAGGGGGGCAAAAAAATGGGATATCTGCCATAAGAAATGAACTGTGACTAGAAGCAATGCTAGAGAGAATGTCACTCTTTCTACATATTAACTAGTTAAATCCAAGTACAAGTTATGACCAGGGCTGCTGTAAATAGCTGATTTACTTTTGCATTAATACCGCAGGGACATAATACAGAAAAGAGAGAGATGGCAGCAACATGTGCCAGCCAGATTAGAGTCAACCATGTCAATCATAGGGTTAATCATTATGTTCACACAAAAACTTTAAAAAATGCAATTTTCTATCTTGCTATATAAACACTGCAGTCTAGTCAGTCATCAGGAATATTATTTTACCAATCCTGCTACAGACTTATTTGTATCATAAGCAGGCATAGCAGTTGATTCCCTATAAAAGAACTCCCAGCGGAATAAGGTGTCACATAATTGCTGAACCAATACAAATAGACAATATGAACCTAATTGACACAATTATCAAAAATTTCTAACTGAAACCACAGAGGCCTTCAATTCTGCAGGGTTCCTAAGCCATATAAATGGCCAAGTACTTGGAGATACTGGATTCATAGCAATTTTTCTGTCCTCAGATTATTCCTGCAAGGCTCTAAATTTCACAAAACAGGTCCTTAGTGGGCTTCTAAACATGAATATTGCAAAATATTTTCAACCATCACATCTGGTGCAGAAAACGTCTGATGAAATGAGGTTTTAATATCTTTTTTGTCACCCAGTCTCAATTTGGTTTCCTGGCTTTTGTGATCACAGGCTGCTGTGTTGCTTTCAGCTTAATCAGCCAGAAAGCCTGATGTTTTATTATCTGGATGAGGCAGATACATCTCTACAGTTAGAAACAAAATCAAAACAGAATCCTACCACTCCGTTGACAGAAAGAAGCTGGTCCCCACGTTTCAGACCCCCGTGCCTGTCGGCTATCCCACCAGGAATAATTCGTGAAATATAGATTGGAGAGTTTTGCTCTTTTCCGCCCATAATGTTGAATCCAAGACCCTCCTCTGTTTTTGGCAGTTCAACCACCCTGGGATGCGAATGACCTTCACTGGCAGCAAATGCGGCTACTGTGGCCTGTAAGAAACAAGATTCTGAGTCAGGCTCATAGCTTTTGGAATCATCACCCTATTGAGGGAACTAGAGATGTAACTTTACTACTCACAGTAAAATCATTTAAAAACAAAGGGGGAATGGAAGTTTTTTCAAATGAGGCAATACACTGCCCGACACTAGGTGAAGTGAGCTCTAATATAGTATGTTTGAGTTGCACAAGACTGTTTTTTTTTACTTTGGGGACATTTTGTATTTTTTAGGATACTTGCTTTGTATACCATGTGCAAAAATGTCAGGAGGCGCTGAAGAATAATTTGTGGCCTAATGCGCCTGTAAACTGGTGATGTGTATGCTGTGTTCCCGGATTTATGATATGCCATATCCTGAGCACATATAGCGATAAGGCATGTTATAAAATTGGAAATATCTTCATAGATCAAAAATACACCACTTCTCTTCTGAATGGTACCTAGCAGCAATTCAGAAGCTGTCATGCTTTTGTGAGACCTAAGACCATGTAGTGATCTTTGCTCGTACAAAACAAATTGAACAACCAAGACAGTGGAAGGGAAAGAGGGAGAGGGAAATGTACTCCTTACCACTAGTGGAAGACAATTAAAAAGTTCTTAAAAAAAAAAAAAAAAGGCAAAGTTCACTTCCTTTACCACAGTCTATCATCAATAGTTATAATGCACTTAGGTTCACTGGATGGTGTGTTTTGTGGAGTGTGCATGAATCCCAGTGCGCATGTGCATGCATCTCATTGCCGACCGGCCCCCCCTAACTTTATACCAAATATGCTGGACTGGCCGGAGGCTTGTAGTGAGCTGGAGGGAGCTTAAGAGAGGGGGAGGGCAGGCGGACTGATTTTGGAATCAAGCTAGGGGGCAGGGGGAGCACCAGAGTGTGCAGGGCAGGAGAGTCCCTCCACGAAATTTCATCGAGTATCAGCTAATCTGAACTATAAATCCTCTAAGTCATTATAATTGCTTTTAAAACTTGTCTTGTTTTTTTCCATCGAGTGTTTCTTTTTACCTTGGCAGTAGCATTAGCTCTTACTTCAGGACTGCTGCTGATGTCCACTGTCTCATACACATGTTCATATACCTTTAAAAAGCCCAACAATTACTACGTTATTTTGTGGTTACCTATGCTGTTTCAAAAAGTAGTTTTCTTAAATTCATGATTTAAACCCAGAAATGTGACTTAGTATACATTTTATGAAAGGGGGGGGGGGAAAAAAAAGTCACAAACAAAATAGTCATCAAAATTTTTTATATTTGTTTTAAAACACATCAGGTTCTTGCATAACAATTTTAAACTAGCAGTATTCATACCCAATACTGTACATTGCATTAGAGTAAATATTTAGAAGTTGGTCAGAATTATTTAGGATGCAGCCCACATTCTACCAACCTCCCTCACGGCATTACAGAAATCACTCTGCAGGACCCTCTGAAGAGCTTGCAGCTTCTGGGGTGGCACTTCTCCGCTTCTTTGTAATTTTTCCAGCAATTCAATTGCTCTAGAAATGTCTAGAGTTAAAGAAAACAATTATATTAAAGCAGAGCACGTAAATCTGACAAATGTTTACAGCACATCTAACTAAACAATAAGTAAAAGCCAATTCTAGGTCTTTGTGATTTAATTCAATTATTTAAAAACCACCTTTTCAAATAAATCAATTAGATCAAACCAGTGTATAGATTAAAAAGTACACTAGTCAATAAAAATCACAACTAGCAACAGCCACAAGCTAAAAATATCATGAACAGGACAATACAATCACAAATAACCCGACAAAATGAAATAGACATGAATTTAGTAATAACAGGACATGCACACAGACATTTATATCTGAATATAAAACTGCACAATAAATATCACGGATCACTTCCCTTGTCTGAAGACATTGTATATTGTAGCTTCAAGGGTACTGAAAATTACTATAGTAACCGTATGCAACTTGGACAAGCTGAACACTGTACAAGCTTTCCAGCAAATGAAAAGGATAGCTCTGCTACATCGAGTATGCCTTAGTAGCTAGGAACTAGTGAAAGTCTGGGGTTTATAATACCAAATCCCAGCATGGTCATCTCTATCTTTCATTAATAATTAGTATTAATTTTCCTCATTTATTAAAATTTTGTATATATCACTTTTAATAAAAAAAAAAACCCCTGCTAAGCGGTTTACATATAAACAAACTAGTCATTCAAACAATGCAAAAAAAACATAATTCACTATATAAAAAGTTAAAACATCACAGCAATATATTTCTATTTGTTAATGATATGGTAACATTGTAACTGGATGGGTCAGGATCCTCTTTCCTTTTGTACAATTATACAAAGTTTCAGTTTACAAAACATTTAATGATTTTTATGTGGTATTTTGTTATTTCTATAAAAGGAATATAAACGAGCAGTTGAGCCTCAATTTAATCAAATCTGCATGAAGTATATATCCACTGGCTAAGTAATCTAATCCCTTCTTTTACTACATTTCATAGAACAGTTAGGAAAATAGTTTTTAAATTTCATGTTTTTTTCTTCCCTGTGCAATAATGTGGTTTGTTACTACTGATGATCTACATTAAGAAATGTAGGGCTAGGAACAATGCTCTTTCGCAGTTATCAATCTTAATAAACTATTGCTCCATTTAAAACTTGAAATCCGCTCCCCCCACATAAGCACAGCCACAATATTTAAGAAACAAACTGGGTCAGACCATAGGTCCATAAAGCTCGGCACCCTGTCTCCGAGCGAGTGGTAAATCCAGGTCTCAAAGAATTTACTCTTTCGGATAGTAGAAAGCCTAGGGGGCACTCCATGAAGTTAGCATGGGGCACATTTAAAACTAATCGGAGAAAGTTCTTTTTTACTCAACGCACAATTAAACTCTGGAATTTGTTGCCGGTGGATGTGGTTAGTGCAGTTAGTATAGCTGTGTTTAAAAAAGGATTGGATAAGTTCTTGGAGAAGTCCATTACCTGCTATTAAGTTGACTTAGAAAATAGCCACTGCTATTACTAGCAACGGTAGCATGGGATCTTCTTAGTGTTTGGGTACTTGCCAGGTTCTTGTGGCCTGGATTGGCCACTGTTGGAAACAGGATGCTGGGCTTGATGGACCCTTGGTCTGACCCAGTATGGCATGTGCTTATGTTCTTATGATCCAATCCTTCCAGCTCATAACCAGGGGTGCGATCACCCTTCATGGAGGGAGGTAAAGGCACCTCCCAGGACGGTAGCTTGTGGTGCACATTCCTGGGACCTTTTGCTGCAGGAAGCTAAGCAATAAAGGCAAAGAGCTTCCGGCGGCTGCCGTGGCCCATTCACGGGTAGAAGCAGATGGAGACTCGCGCTCTAGGGGGGAGAAGGGGGAAGCCCCGGGCCCTGAAGAGGGGAGAGACCTAAGGGATGCGGCAGTGGAAAGGAGGGGACTGGGCGTCCCAGGCTCGAGGAAGGAAGGAAGGCGAACCGGGCTCTAAGCGAGGCTCGGGGGAGCGCCGGACCCGTCACTTACCTCGCTCCAGTCTCACCGCGTCGCACACCGCCGCCGCCATCTTGCCTTGCAGCCCTGGGCCAGCCCAGCGCGTCCGGAAGTGACGCAACGACGGGAGGCAGAAAGCTCGCGAGACGAGACTTCAGCCGGACGGACCCGTCAGCTCGCCCCGCCCCTGCTGCTCTCTCCTGCCAGGACCGAGGCGGGCAGAGCTTGGGTTTTCTCCGCCTGTTACCCAGCAGCGTTCCCGGGATCAGCACTGCCCCCAGGCCCGGCGGCAGAGGCTAGGCCAATCCCCCAACCCAGTTGCATCCTCCTGCCCCACCTGGACTCCCTCAAACACCCCAAGGTCATTAAGCTTAGCTGGTACTGGATAATTTAACGACTTATCCGGATAACTTAGCCCTGCCCCATATAAATATTATCCGGCTAATGATTTACCAGGGTAAAATGTATCTGGTTGGAGTGGTGGGAAATGTAAACCTCAGGGTTTATCTGAGTAAGTGAAGAGTTACCTGGACCATAGCTTTACATATGGACCACCATACACTCTAGCTGCCTACCCTGTGTTTTCATATAATAACGCTCTTTAGAAAATCAGGGGGCTTTCTTAGTCGAAATTAGTAAAGGACCTTTTAAAGGAGCTATAATATTCTAAACACCAACCACCTGCCAGATTTTCAACTCCACTAGAGCATCAGGATAGAATTTATGTTTAGCTCTACATTTCCTGAAAGAACTTGTCTGTTCTTGAGAAAGCCATGAACAGTCTGTTTGAAAATAAATCAGAAAATGATCTGACCATGAGATTGGCAAGATATCTAAAACTGTACACTGTACAAGCTTCCACTGAACAAAAATCAAATCAAGTGACTGACCTAATAAGTGGATAGGGCCAGATCTCATCTGAGAAAAGCCAAGGCCTCTCCCTACATTAATAAAATCAAATGCCATGAGTGACGAGACTCATCTATATGAACATTAAAGTCCTCTAGGATTATTGCCAAAACTAGAGGAAAATTCTAATATTTAATCAGACAAGGCTAACAACGAGTCAATGTGCTCAGATGGGGCTCTTTATACTAATAAAAGATGGAATTAGTTTTTTAACCATAAAGACATAAGCAAATATTCCCTATCCAACACGATTAATTTGAACTTGCTCTGCTGCAATTGAGTGACAAATCATACCTATTCCTCCTCCTCCTCTATTGGCTGCCCTCGATTGTACAAAATAGTACTAACCTGAAGGGTGTAATTGAATCATAGCAGCTAAATCACATCTAGAAAGTCACATCTCTGTGATTTAAACAATATAGGTGCCATCTCTTTGGATGTGGTGGGCATTTGAGCACCCCTAATATAGAGCAAACTATATGTAGGGAGGGGAAATCTGTGTTGAGTTTATCATACCCCCAATTGTTTTGAAAAGTTGACTATTAACTGCCTCATCCTTTAACAAATCATAAATTTGAGCTGGTTTGATTGACCATGGATTAGAAAGCCTCCCATGTAAGGTAGGATGGAATGGTCGTTGAAGCATCTAAGTTCTTGTTCACCAAAATCTTTTAAAAGAACGTCAGTAACCATGCAAGTATTCCTTCTAGGACTTATACATCATCATATGTAATACTTATACTGTATCTATGCTTACCCATAATCACTGGAATATATAACAAGCTTTCCCTTCCAGTGACCCCATGATTAAGAAGAAAAAGCATTTTGCAATCAAACACATTTTGATTGGATATGAACCATGCAAGAATATGCAGCTGGAGAAAGGAGAAGCATCTTTCCATGAGCTGCACTTTAGCTGTTGCTTTGTTGTAAGAACATGCCATACTGGGTCAGACCAAGGGTCCATCAAGCCCAGCATCCTGTTTCCAGTGGCCAATCCAGGCCATAAGAACCTGGCAAGTACCCAAAAACTAAGTCTATTCCATGTTACTGTTGTTAGTAATAGCAGTGGCTATTTTCTAAGTAAACTTAATTAATAGCAGGTAATGGACTTCTCCTCCAAGAACTTATCCAATCCTTTTTTAAACCCAGCTATACTAACTGCACTAACCACATCCTCTAGCAACAAATTCCAGAGTTTAATGGTGAGGTGAGTGAAAAGAACTTTCTCCGATTAGTCTTAAATGTGCCACATGCTAACTTCATGGAGTGCCCCCTAGTCTATTATCCGAAACAGTAAATAACCGATTCACATCTACCCGTTCTAGACCTCTCATGATTTTAAACACCTCTATCATATCCCCCCTCAGCCATCTCTTCTCCAAGCTGAAAAGTCCTATCCTCTTCAGCCTTTCCTCATAGGAAAGCTATTCCATTCCCCTTATCATTTTGGTAGCCCTTCTCTGTACCTTCTCCATCGCAATTATATCTTTTTTGAGATGCGGCGACCAGAATTGTACACAGTATTCAAGGTGCGGTCTCACCATGGAGCAATACAGAGGCATTATGACATTTTCCGTTTTATTCACCATTCCCTTTCTAATAATTCCGAACATTCTGTTTGCTTTTTTGACTGCCGCAGCACACTGAACCGACGATTTCAATGTGTCATCACTGATCATTTAGAGTTTGAATATCATTGAAAAATGTTAGAAAGAATTGCATTTTTCATGCTATGTTTGGCCAGAATCCACATAGTTTTGTGTCTCCAGCGGGGTTGGGTGTCAAAGTATTAACCCCCATCCCCTCTGCCCCCTTACTGTATAGTTTCTCAGTCTCAGCCAAAAGGTGAAGAAGGCAGCATCTTCCACTCATAGGTCACACTTAACCTTTGAACGTAGCCAAAACGGCAAAATACAGGTCTGCAATTAGCAGTAATGTTCTTAGAATTTCTCCCCTGTTCATTGTAAACCGTTCATTTGATTTCTCCCCTGTTCATTGTAAACCGTTTCGATAAGACTTGTCTTGAGCATCGGTATATTAAAAGAACTTAAATAAATAAATAAAATAAATAGAAAGATCTGCTCATTGTACAAAGGTTTCGATTCAGACTGACATTCTTAAAGATGTCCAAGGTGTAGACCTTTTGAAGACAAATCCCATAAAAACAAACTACTTTGGGAACAAACGGGTTAAAATAATTTTATAAATAAATAAGTAAAATAAAAACGGAAGCTTGTGTAAATCAAGATCCAGGTGTACTAAAGGGTTGTGCCCATTTTATGTCTATGGGAAAATGCTTCATACATCTGGCCCTATTCTAACGATTTTATATGACATTATCGCCATCTAGTGGAATTGTGGAAGCACTGCTGGTGAGTGGGTAATGGAAGGGATGAACGGGAATGGAATGTATTATTCATTGAGCAGCTTTGTTCCATTCCTTCATGGTGCATTTTTTTGTTTCATTTTGATCTGGAGCAGGCGAGGAGTGATGCCTCATTTGTCAGCAGTAGATGAACCCATTGCTTTGGAATTTTAAATAGTTTTTTACAATGGAAACTGGGAGAGGAAAAGAAGTGTGGGAGAGTGGCATCATGTGAGAATGGAGCAGTGTGGTCATCTCTTAATTTTGCCTGTTCCACAAGCACTGGCAGCATACAGAACCAACTGCATTTACACATCAATGCTGAAGTCAAAACAATAAATAAAAAAATAACTTTACCCTGCTTTTGGAAATAGCAGCTTTTTTTTTTTTTCAGAGCAGAGAATCTGGTTTAATTATTTGTGCACTCATTCTCTTCTTCAAAAACTTGTTGACCGATGTAATTGTCATTCGTGCTTCTTTGGGACATGATGAGGCAGAGCCGTGCAAAGGCTTTTGTTTTGAACAAGCTGAAGTAAATTATGTTCAAGTCCGCAGGCTGCTGGAAGTGAATAAAACACACATTTGTATTTGGATGAATAGTTGTCTTGGGGCGTGTCTGGGGCAGAGTTGAAGACAGTAATGGAGTGTCTTGATGGCTTCTCTTTGAATAGTGACAAATGTATCCCCTTCCTATATATTCCCTAACATCTAGTTTGACAGGTTACAAGTACCTGAACATTAAATACATCCCATGCTACTAATGGCTGGTAATAACCAGTGGCTATTCCCTTAGTCAACATGATTAATAGCAGTTTATGGACTTCTCCCCCAGGAACGTATCCAAACCCTTTTAAACCCAACTACACTGACTTTCTTAACCACATCCTCTGGTAATGAATTCCAGAGCTTAATTGTGCAATGAGTGAAAAAAAATGTTCTCCAATTTGTTTTAAATGTGCTACTTGCTAACTTCATGGAGTGCCCCCTAGTCCTTGTATTATCTGAAAGAGTAAATAACCAATTCACATTTACCTGCTCAAGTCTTTTCATGATTTTATAGATCTCTATCATATTCCCTCTCAGTCATCTCTTCTCCAAGCTGGACAGCTCTAACTTCTTTAGCCTTTCTTCCTAGGGAAGCTGTTCCATCCCTTTTATCATTTTGGTTGCCCTTCTCTGTACATTCTCCAGTGCAACTATATATTTTTTGAGATGTGGAAAAGAGAATTGCTCACAGTATTCAAGGTGCAGTCTCACCATGGAGAGATACAGAAGCATTATGACATTCTCTGCTTTATGCACCATTCCCTTTCCAATAATTCCTAACATTCTGTTTGCATATTTGAATGCTGCAGCACACTGAGCAGATGATTTCAATGTAATATTAACTATACCACCCAGATCATTTTTCCTGAGTGGTAACTCCTAATATGGAACCTAACATCATGTAACTACAGCAAGGGTTATTTTTCCCTTTATGCAGCACCTTACACTTGTCCACATTAAATTTCATCTGCCATTTGGAGACCCAATCTTCCAGTCTCACAAGGTTCTCCTGCAGTTTATCACAATCTGCTTGTGTTTAACTACTCTGAATAATTTTGCATCATCATTTATAAATATATTGAAAAGCACCGGTCCAAGTACAGATCCCTGAGGCACTTGGAGAAGAGACGGCTGAGGGGGGATATGATAGAGGTGTTTAAAATCATGAGAGGTCTAGAATGGGTAGATGTGAATTGGTTATTTACTCTTTTGGATAATAGAAAGACTAGGGGGCACTCCATGAAGTTAGCATAGGGCACATTTAAAACTGATCGGAGAAAGTTCTTTTTTACTCAACGCACAATTAAACTCTGGAATTTGTTGCCAGAGGATGTGGTTAGTGCAGTTAGTATAGCTGTGTTTAAAAAAGGATTGGATAAGTTCTTGGAGGAGAAGTCCATTACCTGCTATTAAGTTCACCTAGAAAATAGCCACTGCCATTAGCAACGGTTACATGGAATAGACTTAGTTGTTGGGTACTTGCCAGGTTCTTGTGGCCTGGATTGGCCACTGATGGAAACAGGATGCTGGGTTTGATGGACCCTTGGTCTGACCCAGTATGGCATGTCCTTATGTTTACCTTTGTCCACTGAGACAACTGACCATTAATCCTACTCTCTGTTTCCTGTCTTTTAACCAGTTTGCAATCCATAGAAGGACATTGCCTCCTATTTCATTACTTTTTAGGTTTCTTAGAAGTCTGTCATGATGGATTTTATCAAATGCCTTCTGAAAATCCAAATACACTACATCTACTGATTCACCTTTATCCACATGTTTATTCACTCCTTCAAAAAAATGTAGCAGATTTGTGAGGTAAGATTTCCCTTGGGTAAATCCATGTTGGCTGTGTCCCACTAAACTATGTCTTTCTATGTGTTCTGTGATTTTGATCTTTAGAATAGTTTCCATGATTTTTCTCAACAGTGAAATCAGGCTTACCAGTCTATAGTTTCCCAGATCACTCCTGGAGCCGTTTTTAAATATTTGGGTTACATTAGCTACCCTTCAGTCCTCAGGTACAATGGATGATTTTAATGATAGGTTACAAATTACTAACAATAGGTCTGATATTTCAGAAGCCTGGGATGTATACCATCTGGTCCAGGTGATTTGTTGCTACTCTTCAGTTTGTCAGTCTGAGCTACTACATCTTCCAGGTTCACCATGATTTGTGTCAGTTCATCCAAATCATCACCCCTGAAAACTGTCTTCATCCTCATCAGTAAACACTGAAGCAAAGAATTAATTTAGTCTTTCCGTGATGACCTTATCTTCCTTAAGTGCCCCTTTAACCTCTTGATAATCTAACGGTCCAACCAACTCCCTCACCGGCTTCCTCCTTCAGATATATTTTTAAAGGTTTGTTTTATGAGTTTTTGCCTCTACAGCCAACTTCTTTTCAAATTCTTCTTAGCCTGTCTTATCAATGTTTATTTTACATTTAACTTGCCAAGAATTATGTTTTTTCTTATTTCCTTCAGATGGAATTTATAATTTTTGTTTAATTATTTGTTTGTCCACCTTTCATCAAATAAAGTGGTTTACAATAAAAACAAATTACACAATCATAACTATAAAAAAAATTGGTAACTGAGGAGCTACAGACATTTTCCTCACTCCAGTTAAAGACCATTGTACTCAATGGCCAAATATAAAATTTCATGAGACGTGAGATGAGGTATTGAAGCAGTCTCCCTTGCATGTCGCATGGGGAAATGTCCAAATCTGCCCTCTTGCCCCAAGCCCTTCACAGCCTCCACCCCCATCAATCACGTGCAACATTGGAAAAGCATAAACATCAGATGTCCACCAGAAAACTAGCTGTACACAACATCTGGTCCAGCAAAATCAAATTGTTTTGAAAATATAAAAGGGATGAAATATCATTGCATTGCCACATAAAACAGTAACCAAGGACCAACCAAACTTTCATTCCATTCCATCCAACTAAAGCTCCTGATGTCCTTGTTTCAAATACTAAGTTTCATTAGAACTAACCCAGTGGTTCCTGAGATTATGCTGAGATGAATTCCCCCTCCCACCCCATTTCTTAGAGGGAAACTGCCACCTTCGTCCCACTCCTGCATGCACCCCACAAGGCCCTACCTCCACCCAATGTATGGTCCACCTCAGTCTAGAAATTAAAAAGGGGGAGGCCCATCGACACGTTCAGCCATCTGCCTGCATTGCTTTCCTCTTGTCTCTTCCTTCACCAGCATTTGCCCCCCACTGCCTTTCCCCCCAGCATTTGCTTCCCAGCTTTTCCCACCATATACCTTTCGCCTTCCTGCCCTTCCCCAGTATCCTGCTCCTCAGCGTCTGCTTCCCCTCTTTTCCGTCCCATGTCCCATGTCTAGTCCCGCCCTCACCGGTATCTACCTCCTTTCCCACTCGCCTGCTCCCGCTGCTGACTGCTCTGCACTGCCTCTGCTCCCGCTGCTGACGGCTCTGCACTGCCTCTGCTCCCGCTGCTGACTGCTCTGCACTGCCTCTGCTCCCGCTGCTGACGGCTCTGCACTGTCTCTGCTCCCGCTGCTGACTGCTCTGCACTGTCTCTGCTCCCGCTGCTGACTGCTCTGCACTGCCTCTGCTCCCGCTGCTGACGGCTCTGCACTGCCTCTGCTCCCGCATGCGTTTCCATCCATGGGGCTGAAAATCCGTTTTATACAGGCGCACGTGGGGGGGGGGGGGTCTTTGGCTCCCCAGATATCTGATAAATGGAGTCACAGTGCTGCAGTGGAACTTGGTTGTAGGAGGATTATTATACAGAGGGTGAATCCGTTTTTCCCAGTGCGCCTTGGCTCTTTTTGGTTTAGAAAAGCTGAGTTGGCGAATCACTTTGGCCCTCTGTGAATAAAGCTGAGCTGCCCGGTTGCACATCAGCTGTGCAAATAATTTGAACTGGCAGCTGACGCAGGCAGGCACTGTGTGTCTCATTGACATTACAAGAAGATAACATATTTGGGCTATTTGTTCATGCCATGGCTGTGTGTTTTGTGAGCATTCTGCAATCTCTGAGCTAGCTGAAACATGATGTGAGAAGGGGTTTGTTCCTGGTTATTTTTGACACCTGTGCTGGTCTGCAGGGACTACATTGAAATGATTTCAGTTCAATCCTGGAGGGTTCCAACCTCAGTGAAGTGAGTTTCCTGTCCTGCACAATAACAATGGGCTGCCAGCGTGCACCACTGCAGGACTAAGGGCTACATTCCTGCCCTGTAATGCAAAGCTTGGGGAGTGAGAGTAAGCACCTGAGCCTTATAAGGCCAACCACACTCCTTTCACCTTATTCATAAGCCTTATTGACAGGGCCTCATTCAGGGCTTAGTGGAATCTTATTTGCAATTTGGGGATGGCTAATCACACTCCTTGGGTTTGACTCATATATAAGTGTATTTGATAATCTCATATTTTTGCAATATATAAAAACAATTACCACACCAAACCCAAGCCCATCCCATCCAATTTTATCCTCAAGTTGTTGCAATGACAGACTAAGTTCATCAGCATTTTTGATTCATGTTTATGTAATGGTAGCGGGGATTAGAACCCGCACAAATATTTTCCCCATGGTTCAATGTGGGATTTTTAATGTGGGCTTTTTGCATATCCCCCACCCCCCCAGCTTTTGGGCTGTCCTCTTTTTGGGATGGGTCTGAGGAGTATAAAACTGCCACTGAGCATGTGCGGAGAGTTAGAGGGTTGGGGGGGCAGAGGACTAGTAAAGTGGGCTAGTAGTGATGTGAAGAGATCGCTCTGGGATCTCCCAGTGCAGAGGAGCTTATTGAAGGGGAGAGGGTTTTTGAGTGGCTCCTCAAGGTCTTATCATTTGAGGAGGTTCTCGTGAGTAAGAGTTTTTGAGAAGATTGGAGAAGTGATTTTTCTGCTGTTCCGGACCCGTTCCTGACTGAGAGGGAGGATTCCCTGGATCTCTGTTTCTGCATCTTGAGAGTTTCGGGAAGAGTTTGGGAGAATCCCTCTATTTTTCGAAGCTGGGGGATTTTTGCCATCACCCTTGGTGTTCGTTGGAATTGGAGGAGCACCTTCCTATCCTTATTGGGGAGGACATTTTGAACCAAGACACAGTTAAAAGAAGGAGGGTGATAAAAAAAACAAACAAACACTGTGGACAAAGAAACCTATTTCTTTTTGATTTGTATTTGGAATCATAACCTGGATTTTTCTTTTCCAGCTGAATACCAACCTTGGACTCTGAGCCTTCATTCGAGTGTGCCCTTTTGGATCGACCAATCCCCTACTGTGAGTATTGAGCAAAGCGTGAGAGTGGCTGTAGACCTAGGCCCCCTCCAAGCTGGAGAGCCCCCATCCCCAGGACTGAAGTTTGGTGCATGAGCGTGTCAGAGGGCTGGGAGAGAGTCAAGACAACCCTGGCACTTTGCTGCAGCCCCTGCATCAGAGACCCTCCACCAGAGATGGGGGGGGGGGGGGTTTACATAATTACTTTCGACTTTTGTTTCGAAAGCAGACACTTATGAGACCTGGGTGACTCCCTGCTTATGGGGCAAATGACCTCTGAGACACCTTTTGTAATGGGACAGCTTTTGTACTCCTGCTCCCTTCTTCCTAAATGACAACACAGCTTTAGTTTGCCTACGTGTCCCGCCGTGTTGCGGAAGGCGAGCGAAACGTTTTCCGTTATTTGGTGCCACTTGTCTCAGTCCTCCGGGCACCGAGCCCTGCAGCTGACTGGAGAGATGAATGGCAGAGCACCCCACAGAGGGAAGGGCACTTCTCGATGTCCTAGGGCCAGAAGTGCCCTGGCTGGCCTTGCTTGGCTCAGGACTGGTGTGCTGAGGCCCAGAAGGACTCCCATTGATAGCCTGGTGCATGGCCCTCACCCCCTGAGGATCTGGATTGGTCCTCGGGGGGATTCAAATTCTGGGATTCCAGGAAGCTGTTCCTGGCATTTGGAAGGCTCAGAGGCCAAGAGATGGGGTGGGATCATGGTGGAAGACCCATGGGTTCTTAAACCATTGCATACAGATATTGTATGATGTGAAGATACTGAGGTCTTGTTTAACCTTGTAAAGAGAAGTCTCTTACATGTATGCTGTGGTAGTCCAAGAAGAAGGATTACCATGTACATCCTTCTTCTTGGACAACCATTGATGAGTGGCCTGGATTTAAGCTTTGCCCACATGTGTTTGTAGCTTGATCCAAGTTACCTGTTCTGTTATGCCTGCAATACCTGTAAATTAGGAAATACCTGTGATAATGCTCTCACTGCAAATAAACACTGAGAGGTCAGTATCAGAGTGACTCGTTCCTGCTGGAGCTTCTAACTTGATGCATGGCTGTTGCAAGGGATGCACATGGACATTTATTTTTAATTCGTTTCAGTTAATTTAATGTTTGTTTTGTTTTGTTGGTGAGCTGAAATAAACATTGAATTTAAAGAAAAAAAAAGAAAAGGTCACTCTCTCCCAGGCCATGTTTCCTCCTTCTGCAGGGGTCTCCAGTGTAGAAAGAGGCTGGAGTGGTCCCCAGTCACTCTCCAGGTTCGGAAATGATGCTGGCCGGCCCTGAGGCTGGTGTCGTTTTGTCTTAACAACTGTACAGCATGTGGCCACAATACAAGACGACACCGCTCTCAGGGCAGGCCAGTACCATTTCCAAACCTGAGTTGGCAAGGCAGGTGCGACTGAGGATCACTCTTGCTCCTTTCTGCATCGGAGAAGGGGGCGCGTGTGATACAGGGAGGGGGGCAGGGGAGGTAAGTTTTGCTTCTCTTAGTTTGCTTTTTCTGTTGACTTTCTCAAACAAAACTCAATGGGAAAAAACCAACACATTTTTGGGGGGGGGGATGGCTTTATTTTGTTTTTAAATGAGATTTGAATGTTTGCGGCATTCTTCATTTTGTTTAAACATGAATTCACACTTGTAGCTTTTGCACTGGCTGCTAGGAAATTAGGTTTCTGGTGTTGCAGTCAGACAGCATAGAGGAGTGGATATCCCGGTCTGTGCGGAGCGGTGCCCTGCCCCACATTCACTCCTCAAGGAGGAGAGCGCCAGTCTTCACTGACCTCTCTGGTCCTCTGCCATGGGGAGGAGATCATTGGGCCTTCAGTAACTTTTTAGTTTCCTCTGTCTCTCCCTGACTTCTTTCTCTGCTGACGGTCCCTGCAGAGGAGATCACTGACTCTGCTTTGCCTTCGGGCTGCATGATGTTGTTTGTTTCCACGTGAGCGGGAATCTATGAGAATGCACAACCTAAGAGCAGAGCAGGCCCAGGGATATTAATGCTGGGTTCTCTAATTTGCACAATGTCTATATTTTTTTTTGGGTTGCAAAAAACAGGTGGGATGTGAATAGCAACAATTCATTTCATTCCTTTTTGATTCAGGCTGTGATATGAGCAGAGCACATCACAGAGATATGTGCTGTTCTGTACCTCCAAAAGCCCTTGTGATGGAATCCATGGAATTTAATAGTTTACATTTCAAGTTTGAGAAGCACTGGGCGATCGTCCATAAAACACTGATGTAACGGAACAGATTCTCCAATGATTTGCCAATAAGTAAAGCCTTCTTGGCCGAAACCTGAATGGGCACAGATGTTATTTCTAAGGTTTTTCAAATGTTCCTTACAGTCAGGTGTTTAGGAGCTCTGTAGAGTAGCAAGGACAGGTCAGCAAGGCATTAGGAGGATCCGTTTCCCGGTTACCTGCTCCCTTCGGCTAGCCTTTTCCTCTGCATGGCTCGTGATGATGTCAGCAAGAGGAGCAGGACCAGGGGTTGAGCGTGAGGTAAGATCTTAAGAAGAAGAGCCATGAGGGAAAAAAAAGGCCGAACATGCTCAGTTTAGCGCCCCTGTACTTTTCGGGTGCTGGTGGTGGAGGGGGATGACTTTCTCCCACCGATCCATGAGCTCTCACTAATAGCAATAATTGAATTGTGGCCCAGGACCAGGGGTTATGAATGTAGCTCAGCTGCTGTAAAAAAAAAAAAAAAAAGGGGTCAGTTAGCAGCTTACATCGTGGACTGGAAGGAGGAGGAGCAAGTGGGCAGAGAGGAGAAGGTGGCACGATAAGAGGTAGCACCTGTAATATATCTTTCTGGTTTTCTTGTTGACCTTTATTTCTGGGCATTCAAATGGACCAACACGGCAACCACACTACTTTATCCAGGAGAGGAGAAGGACAGAAGGAGAAGAGCAGGAAGTGAAGGAAGGGAAAGTAGAGGTGGCTGGGGCAGAGGAGGAGAACAGAGAGAGGCAGCATCATGAGCCATCCAGTAGGGGGCAGGCCACTTCCGAAGGGGGCGAACCAAAGGGCGTTGCTCCTCTAGGAGTGACTGAGAGGGACTGGGATTTGAATTATGATTTTCCTGGATTGGATAAGGAATTCCTGTTACTATTAATTGGGAGGGTTTTGGGGAGGGAGTGCATTGATTGATATTGCCTGTTTGTTGTTTGCGCTGCAGCACAGATTCACTTCCTTATGCAAATAGAGGTGGGTCAGTTTCCGTTAGGGATTATTAATTGCTTTCTAATTTATTTTATTTTAAACTGTGTTGTATTTTTAATTGGTTTTGGGATGCATTTTTAGAAAAAAAAGGCGGTATAGAGGTATGTAATGTAATCTGTACCACGGCGAATGATTTCAAATCTGTCTTATTTAAAATTGTGTTTGTATAGCTGACCAATTTGCACCAGCTCTCATACAATATATACTTGACTTTCTTTATCTTTGTATCTTATTCTTCCCTCTCCTAACCATTATTTTTTAAAAATTTCCTTAAATAGTTTTATAGTGCCTCTCTTGTTAAGGGCCTGAAGTACCAAAGGGTTATTTTTCTCCTATTTCGTGTCTATGGGAGAAAAGCTTGGCACATCTGGCTGTTAGTGAGTCCTCCGTAAGGATTAATACGCTTTCTCACAGCTAATCATGCAATTTTTCTGCACCTCACGACCACCCTAAAAGAATTAGTCTCCTCTCTGCACTCGCCCAATGCCTTTTCAGCTAAGCTGTTAATGTTTCTTTTTCTCTCTCTGCCTGGATTGATCATGAATGATGTTTATAACCAAGTGAGGGGCAACCAGGAAACCTTCTGCTGAACGAAACCCTGCTGCCCTTTTCAAATCCGGGAAATAATCAGGAAAGGACACGTTCATAACTAGGTTTCCAGCTTCAATGAAAACAATGGTTCTCATCTCCGGGATTCAAAAGTGGTGCCTGAGACAGATACAAATGGCACCTGCACAATTAACAAACCAATATGGGGAAGACTGTGACAAAATACAACAACAACACAGAAAAAAGTATGCACTATCATCCATGGAAACAGGGAGGATGACGTTCAAAACGGCTCTCGTGCGCCCATTTACACATGCATATGGGTGCATGCAAAGTTGCTTCTGAATTTTAGGGATGTGCAGAGGGACGCCATACGTTGCATTTGGGATTCGTATTCATCAGGGGGCAGATACGTTGCATTCGGCAAGGGGCTCCCCCCCCCCGATACATTTATACGTTAATTGTTATTCGTTTCCCCGCTAAAATTAAATTAACTACAACCCCCCACCCTCCTGACCCCCCCAAGACTTACCAAAACTCCCTGGTGGTCCAGCGGGGGGTCCGGGAGCCATCTCCTGCACTCACTCCTCGGCTGCCAGTATTCAAAATGGCGCCGATAGCCTTTGACCTACTATGTCACATGGTAGGAGCAATGGATGGCCGGTGCCATCTTGTGCTCCTACCATGTGACAGGGGCTGACCAATGGCACCGGTAGTAAGGGCCATAGACATAGTAAGGGCAAAGGCTATCGGCGCCATTTTGATTACTGGCAGCCGACAGGCCGAGTACAGGAGATCGCTCCTGGACCCCCTCTGGACCACCAGGGACTTTTGGCAAGTCTTGGGGGACCCTCCTGACCCCCACAAGACTTGCCAAAAGTCCAGCGGGGGTCTGGGAGTGACCTCCTGCACTCCGGCCGTCGGCTGCCAGTATTCAAAATGGCACCGATAGCCTTTGCCTTCACTAAGTCACAGGGGCTACCGGTGCCATTGGTCAGCCCCTGTCACATGGTAGGAGCACAAGATGGCGCCAATGGCTATGTGACAGGGGCTGACCAATGGCACCAATAGCTCCTGTGACATAGTAGGTCAAAGGCTATTGGTGCCATTTTGAATACCAGCAGCCAAGGGTATGAGTGCAGGAAATGGCTCCCGGACCCCCCGCTGGACCATCAGGGAGTTTTGGTAAGTCTTGGGGGGGGGGGGGGGGGGTCAGGAGGGTGGGGGGGGGGGTTTGTTTAAATTGGCTCCTTTAAGCGACTGAATAATTCGGCGAAGATTTGTTGTATTCGTGGGGAATCGCGATACGTTTCGCTTCCCCATGAATACAACGAATATGGCCCTATACGTTGCGGATTCCCAATTCATAGGGAACGAATGCACACCTCTACTGAATTTTATAACTTGCGTGGATATGATATGCGCAGGTTATAAAATACGAGTGCATATGTGCACACAAATGCTCGTGCATGTAAAGACTAACACTTATCGGGCCAAAGGCTGATTTATCTGGCTAAGAATCGGCACTTAGTCAGATAAGTCCGTCTAAGCAGCACTTTTTGGATTTATCTGACTAAGACTTATCTGGCTGAGTAGTGCCTACTAGTTAGGCAGATAAAGAACATAGCTGGAAAAGTGCCACTACTTATCCGGATCAGTTCAAATTTGTCTGTTTAGGTAGCAGCAAAGGTGCAATTTAGCCGGATAGGTTTGAATTGAGCTGGAGAAGTGTGCGCAAATGATATTCCTGTGTATTCAAATTTTAAAGGGAGACACGAATAGACTCTGCTCACATTATTTAGATGTGTTTACTCCCTGTAAGTCGGCTTTTACACGCATGAGTCAGGGGATTTGATAACATTGCACATGGCAAAGAAATAACCAGTTTTATCAAATAGTCTGCCAGCTCGCCCAGTCCATCTGTAACTCATGAAGACCCTCAGCCTGAAGTTCCCCCATTTCACTTAGACCCTGCCCACCACCTAGCATGTTTTAATTTTAAGATGTTTACGATCACTTACACCAGATATTGAGCAGGAGAAAATATTTATTTATATTTAAAAACTTTTCTATACCGTTGCTAAGTTAAATACCGTCGCAACAGTTTACATGTAGGCCCATATTTAATGTAGGTAAAAGTGTACTATAGTACATTCTAACAGGTGCCGTCAAAGGTTCGGTTACAATATATCATTAGACATAGTCGTTTAGCGAAGTAGTTCATGACCAATTGTACCAAGGTACTTACACCGGTAGTTTTATTACACATAGTATTATAGTTATGGTTTATTGTGGTGTGGAGTTCAATATAACAAATAAAGAATTAACACATCTCACTTTGGCAGATTATAAAACATCAACTTACTCGTGCCACTGACTATAGTCAGCTCTCTTAAAGTTAGCAGCCCTATGGGCTGACCTGAGTTAGTGGGGCTACTTATCTGACTAACTCAGCTCCTCCCAGTTACACCCCTGGAACGCCCCTAACTTATCCATCTAAATTCTAGCCACTTAACCTAAATTCTAGCTGGAAAAAAATAGCTAAGTGGCTGCATGTGCCAAATAGATGGATAACTTTTGAGACATCTGTCTAAATCAGTGGTCCCCCCCAACTCTGTCCTGGGGGCCCACCAGCCAGTCGGGTTTTCAGGATAGCCACAATGAATATGCATGAGAGAAAATTTGCATGTTATGGAGGAGCATATTCATTGTGGCTATCCTGAAAACCCGACTGGCTGGTGGGCCCCCAGGACAGGGTTGGATGCCACTGGTCTAAATGACTTTTGAATATGGACGTCATGGAAACCACCCAATAGAATAGAAATGTAAAAGGTAAACTTCTGGGAGGAGTTAGGTCTAGCTGGAAACATTTCTAAGAGATGTGGACTATTACATTATTTTATATTTTATGACTATTACATTTTATATAGCTTATATTTTATGCTTTTTTGTTATATTATGAAGTGTTGATCTTTCTTATTGAGGATTTGTAATATGCTTTGAGTATGGTTAGGGGCCTTCGTTTTCAGTTTTTATTTTAATTTTTGTAGGGATTTCAATGACCTAGAAAAAACAAATCAGTGTAAAAATGACACTTCCACTGATTGTTTTTCCTGAGTGTTATAACAAAGTCATTTTTGCACCAATTTCTTTTGTTATGACATTGAAATTCCCAGGCAAAATAAAATAGAAACTGAAAACGAAAGGCCCTGAATATGATCTAGTAGAAAGGCATGGAATAAACCCAAAGACAAGATAAATGCCTTTATTACTTCCATCATGGTATTTCATAGCAACATGCACAATTGCACAGTTATTTGTATTTCTAGAGTGCACTACCTTAGCCTTCTGTGTTCTCTGCTACAAGCGTTACGTCTTTGATCACAGCTAGATGACCTCTAGCAGGCATTTACAAATTGTAGACTTCACATGGACTTTCTGTGATTAACCAGAGAAGCCTCTCAGAACTCGTAAGGTTTCTGTAAGCCCCTCTCCACTTCATTTGGAGGATCACAGAAGTCATTATCTGGGAACTGCTTAAAACCGGACTCTCTTTCTCCGATCGCAGGTCATGGGAAAGACATCTGTTTGCATTTCTGGTGTATAATTTCATAGATAGCCGTTATATAGATGAGGTGATGAAGCCGACGGTAAAGGGACGGTGTACTTACTTCATCGGCAGAGAATGTATAGGGCAGATTACATGAAAATATTTGCAGGATTTGGGTTTGGGGGTTTTTTGTTTTGTTTTTTTTAATGGAAATGTTATGAAGTGAGAGAAACAGGAGAGTTTCAGTTTGTGTGGAAACAATGAAATCTGTTGGGAACGAGGAAGATTAGCCTTGTAGGCCTCATTAGCCGCAGAGTGGCAGAGTGACAGGGTCTCTCCCCCCTTCACACAGTATCCTTAAGCCTGAATGGGGAGAAAAGGAACGACAGGTGGGGTGGAAACCAGCAAGGCCCGTGCATAAAACAATCACTTCCACTTATTTTGTACCTGCGACACGGTTTCGTTCCTTATTCTGCTTTTAGGGATTTACAGGCTCTTTAGTCTAGTTTTGGTTTTTTTTCCCCCACAGGGAAACTGTCCTCCTAAAGTCCTCAGGTCTGTGTGTCCGACCCCACTGTAAGGGTGTCCTCCCTCATCGCTGTCGAACCTTCTTCTAATTTCTGCTACAGACTGCAGTGCACCCCCATGACCCCCCCTGGTTCAATTCACTTGGAACCTCAGGGAATCAGAGCAAATTGTGAGGCCATCGAGGATTTGGAAAGCTGTCATAATCATAGGCAAAGTTATGTTCCAAAGTCGTCATGAAATGTTGGAAGAAGGCCTTTTTTAAAATCTTATTTGGAGGTCCTGGGACCTGAAAGAGGTTTTTTTTTTGTTTTTTTTTTTAGTAAAATCCTTAAACTGCAGACTCGTTACAAATCCAGAAATGCTTGTATTTCCAGTATCACCACCTCTTTTAGGAGCACGTAATGTGTGTTTTTCAGAACTTCAGTGGACGTGGTCTGCATTTTGCTTCTTGTCCCTATGTTTACTCTTTTGTCCTTTTCAGTGAATCAGTGTTGCCTGTCTGAACGAGTGATGTACGTTTCGGTAATCTCGCGGAGAGCATGATTTTTGGGCAATTCCTAACGTGTCACAACCTGCCAAGGCTCAAGCTCGGCGAGGGCAGTCCTCGGTGCCTGGGTGCTGTATGCAGGGCTGGGTTTCAGCATTGCAAGTTAGCATGGTTCGTGGATCAAATGCACTACCCACATTGAATATTCATTCTGGAAACCCAGAACTGTTTCTGGCTCTCCAGGACCAGAGTTCATTTCTGACCTAGAGAGTAAACGTAACCTGTGTGTTTTTTTCAATTTTAAATCTTAGATACTTGCAGCCTATTCGATGGTGGATGACAATTTTGTAATAGTAAACACACACATGGATGTGCAATCCTTCCCTTTCACTGTCACAGCTGCAGCCCTCTTGTTATTTCTCATTAGAATAAGATGAATCTGAGTTCATAATAGAAGAAATAGCCTAGTGGTTAGAACAGTGGGCAGGAACCCAGGATTCAGATCCCATCGCCACTCCTTATAGCCTTAGGCAGGGAAATACCCACCGTACCTGATTCTAATCCGCTTTAAAGGGCTGAAAAAGTGGAATAACACAAAAATAAATATATTTGCAGCCCGGAGCTAGTAAGCAGAACTAGCAGTCCTATCTGTTCACGCGTATGACGTAAGTGAGCTGTAGGCGCAATATTAGGGGCGGTTTCAGGAAAGAGTTTCACTGGAAACCTTGAGTCCAATGTATTATAGGGTAGTGCAGGGTTTTCATTTTTCCTTGGGGGTTATTGTTTCATTTGATTTTTTTTAAACCTAGTCACCAGCTTCATCCCACCGGCCAACAAAACACACTCAAATCCCCCCAGACTTCCCCAGCTTCCCTGCTAGGGCAGGAGGAATCCCCAGCCACTGGGTACAGCCGTATATTTAAAATGACAACAGCTGACCACAGGCCGGCTCCATGAGGACATACTTGGTTCAGCCGATGCCATTTTGGAATCTGCGCCAGTGGGTGGGAGGGACTGGGCATTACTCCTGGTTCTAGCAGTTAAAGCTGGGGGAGAGGTCTTAGGGGGTCGAAGCAAGATCAGGAGGAGGATGATGTTTGGGTTTTTTTTTTTTTTGTTGTTTTCTTATTTTGCTCAGCAGGTTAAGTTGATGGGGAAGGGAAGAAAGTTTGAAATCTAAAAGGCGGTAACTATCAAAACAGGCAGGCAGCCAGATAGCGGGACAATTTTACATCCAGGGCGCATGTTCTAAGCCAGCCCTGTTGCGTGTACGCAATGCGTGCGCCCAATTTTAAGCTGCTGCACGTGCAGCCTCGTCAGCCGCGAGTGAGGGAATTTTATAACGGACGCCATCCAGCTCATGACCAGTTTCCCCCAGTTTGTCCCGTCTAGAGCTAGGTCCCCCTGCTTCCTTAGGCTGCAGTTAACCCAGACTCTCAAACACCGTCAGAGATGCCTGGGAATAGTTTTATAAAGACTTACACCTCCTCCATGGCAGGACTCAGCTATACCTGGGTGCGCGCATGCGGATCTCTTGGCGCTGCCCCGGAATGCCCAAACCCCATCCACACTGCGCCCCTTTTATGCCCGATGCAAGATATTTGCACATCAGTACTTGTGCGCACATACGGGTGGTTTATAAAATTGGATGGATACGCGCGTGTGCTAGATCTGCTCCCACCTCTTGATTTTGGCCTGCACCCAGCTTTTAAAATTCACCTTAAAATGAATGAAATTTCATTTCTTCTTTAATTTCCTTTCCAAAATGAACTGAAATGAGATGGGGAATTTTACTGATATTTCTTATTTAGTTTCTATCCTTAATGTGATGCTTTCAGATGTGTTAACTCATGATAAAAGCTCGGTTGTGCACAAGCTAGGCTGATGCTCCTTAACCATTTTTAATGTGCACACATTTTGGTGAGTTCTAATCCATGAACCATAAACAGTGACTTTTAAAGAGGCGCACGGGTGCATGTGTGCGCATTTGTCAGCCCGTGCCTAAGGAGAGGGGAGAAAGTTTGACATTTCACACATATCCATAAGAACATAAGAAGATGCCATACTGGGTCAGACCAAGGGTCCATCAAGCCCAGCATCCTGTTTCCAACAGTGGCCAATCCAGGCCATAAGAACCTGGCAAGTACCCAAAAACTAAGTCTATTCCATGTTACCGTTGCTAATGGCAGTGG
Source organism: Rhinatrema bivittatum (assembly GCF_901001135.1). Taxonomy (NCBI): domain Eukaryota; kingdom Metazoa; phylum Chordata; class Amphibia; order Gymnophiona; family Rhinatrematidae; genus Rhinatrema; species Rhinatrema bivittatum. The sequence goes on from NC_042631.1 coordinate 13,346,745, forward strand.
CTATTCTCTAAGTGAACTTAATAGCAGGTAATGGACTTCTCCTCCAAGAACTTATCCAATCCTTTTTTAAACACAGCTATACTAACTGCACGAACCACATTCTGTGGCAACAAATTCCAGAGTTTAATTGTGCGTTGAGTAAAAAAGAACTTTCTCCAATTAGTTTTAAATGTGCCACATGCTAACTTCATGGAGTGCCCCCTAGTCTTTCTACTATCCAGCATAGCCCTCTGCTTCAACGGCAGGGGGGAATGAAGAAAGGTGGATCTATATTCAGGCAACAACCAACAAGGACTGAATTACATAGTCTGGATAAACAGATAAGCATGGGTGTAGCTTGTTTATTGTGGTAGTTAATACCCCTAACTAATTAAGCTATTTCACTTAGATGTAGTTCCTACACTGCTCTCTACATTAATGGCGGGGGTGGAAGGGAAATAGAATAAAAAAGGTTACTAAGAGCCAAGAGAAACAGATAAGTATGTGAGAGAAAAAAAAAAGTGTGAAAGCTTGCTGGGCAGACTGGAAGGGCCATTTGGTCTTCTTCTGCCGTCATTTCTATGTAAGGATGTGGCCATTTTATAACATACACGCGTATATACACACACGTTATAAATAGCCTAGACCACACATGTGTGTGCAAATGCTGCTTCTACCGCATAAGCGGGGGGGGGGGGGGGAGATTTTAAATGACACGTGTGCCGACACTATTACCAGTTTGACCAGGTAAGAAATAGGACTTCCAAACCCCCCTACTTTAATAGCCTCCCTTCTCCCCTGTTAACCTCGACCCTTAAAGCTCTGCCAATCTGTCTATTTATCTTTATTTTATAACTTGCACATCATCCATAGCAGAAGTAAAGTTACATGACAGGGGGACCCGGCACTCGCATGTGCACGTAAGTATGCGCAAATTTTAGGTTACAATCCCAGAAGGCCTAGGCCCCGCTCATACCCCACCCTTTTTTGGAACTTGTGTGAGTAGCGGCAAGTATGTGTGTACTCGGGTGGCTTTTAAAATCTGTTCAGTGTGCGCCGGCTCCACTTGTGTGTGCATCTCCCGGTTTTGGCATGTGCTGGGCTTTTAAAATTCACGTTATGCTGAGATGATCAGATGCAAAACTATGCATAAGAGCTCATTACCTGTTAGTACTGCAATAAAAAAACCTGCACAAAGTGCTTTGCAGATGCAAGATCGTAAAATACTTAACGGTCTCTCAGGGAGGTCTAGCTTCCATAATTAAAGTGCACACAGACTTCACTATTTTGCCTCATTTGCATGTTATTAACATCGCTCATTAATACATTGATGTTGGTCTCCTTTTCTGGTTATGGATTATGCTGTGAACATCACCTGAAAAACTCCTCCCTGACAATCTGGTATTTTATAAGATGTTAAGCAGTAACAGGAGTTCTTTGAGAGGAGAGAGAAAGGATCCCACAACTTGAATGTCACTGATACTGGGTTAGAAAGAGGGGCATATTGTGTGCTAATTACGGCAAGGACTGGAAGGCAAATTTGGCAAAAAAAAAAACCCAACACCAGCTTAGGCAAGAACCTACTGATGCCTTCCCTGCTGAACCAGTTTATAGAGGAGGGGGCCTCAGGGAAGAGGTCGGGAACTCTGTCTCCATCTGCTGGTAGGGGGACCAAACCCACTGTGAAGACTGGTCTGACAGGACTCGAGGAAAGAAAATTAGCAAGGTAAGCCCTAATTGTACTTTACTTTGACTGAGGATTCTCTCTGACCTGTCCTGTGTCATCTTGAGCTAAACCATATTTGCTAATATTTTTATGGTATGGGATCCGATTGATTTTACGCGAAGCACAGGGCTGTTGATTGTCTTTTTATGTCTAGAGCAGGAGAAATCTTTCTACAGGGCGCATCATCATGACGTGATGGAAACTCTGGGGGTATTTGCACTCCAGACTCTGTTTGTTTTATCTTTTCCAATTCTTCCTTGCTACTTACATGACATATTTGGGTTTCTCTGCACAGCAGTGTGACCCTTATTTAGCTTTCCAACAATGCATTTGAAACCGGTTTCCATGACGGTGAAAGACAAACCTTTTTTTCGCTCTGAAAAACCAGTTTCCAGCTGGTTTCCAAACTCATAGGATACGTGGAGAATATTAGATGGAGCCTGCAGATATTATGTATACCAGCGCCCCCACAGTTATAAAATACAAATAAAACCAGGCGTGCATGGCTTTCTGTCTGCGTGTGCAGGCTTACGCTCACACTTCAAAATTACCTTCATATGATGACCCTGTGAGCAAATTCTCTTAAAGAATGGGGGAATGCAAGCAATGAAGGTGTGCATTATTCATAAGCCTGCACCTGGATTTTCAGACTCTAATCATCCTAATTTAGCCACGCAGCGTGGCTACGTCTATGTTTTCAGATATAAATGCCACGTTTCTTATCAGCTGATTTCAGAATTACCGGAGAGGGGCTGCAATAAAGGAAGTGGCTTTCTAAGGCCACCCCCCTGGGTAAATTGGTCTGTCTGCTAATGGTCCTCTGGGCTGGCTAATGGTAGCCCGGGCTTCCACAGCATGTGCACTTTACGTTTAGCTGAGTTACAAGGAGGCTTTCCCGGGTGGGGAGAGGAAGAAAATCGCCTGCCTTTTTAACAGCCCAAACTTACCAGGTCAGCATACGTGGACGTGTATCAGAAAGAATTAACATGTTAACCGGACTTCCACAGGGTCCAGCTCTCTCTGCAACCCGTTATGTAGATTATTATCAGGAATGAGGGGTAATTACTACATTTACACAGATGACGTACAGTTCTGAGCTCCAATAGACATCTCCACTGAACATTCATTAAAAACATTGGATGTTTATTTATCAGCAATTAACCACTTACTAAAACACATGAAATTAGTTTTAAATATACAAAAAAACCCCCATAAAAATTTCAACTACAGCAACGAGCTCCATACCAGTTGACCAGAGTAAAATTGAGGTAACTGATCAAGCCTGTGATCTCGGAGTAATAATTGATAGCCATTTACTGATGAAAAAATATATCTCTCAAAATATAAGAAATGGGTACTATAAGATGAACATTTTAAAACAGTTAAAACCACTTCTCACACATGACTATTTCAGAACAGTTTTACAAACACTTATTTTTTTTACTGAATTTGATTATTGCATTGCTCTATTTCTAGGCTTACAAGCAAGCACAATTAGACCTTTCCCATTATTGCAGAATACAACAGCTAGATTATTATCAGGCAATAGAAGATATGATCATATAACAGCTATACTAAAATCACTCCACTGGTTGCCAGTAAAGTATAGACTAGAGTACAATTTAAAGTTCTATCTATATTTCAAAATATGATTAATAACATGAAATGGTTAAACGCCTCATTACAGCTATATGTGCCAGTCAGAAACCTAAGATCTGCCAATAAGGGCCTACTCCAAATTCCATCTATACATTCAGCACACCTAAGCAAAGTGCACTTTCAGTTGCTGGTCCAAAACTTTGGAACACCCTGCCGGGAAAACTCCAGAAAGGCAATGGGCTCTTCGGAAAGGTTTTAAAAACATGGCTGTGTAATATGGCATATTCTGAGCTGGAGAAACAATGAAAAAAAGAGTCAATGAGAGAATAGATTTTGTGTTATTTTGTTTTATTTGATAATTTTATGGTACACATTTTTATTGTGTTATTGTATTGTTTTCTTCTATTCTTTACTGTCAACCGCCATGATTGTATGTTCCAGAATGACGGTATGCAAATAAATAAATATGAAATTTGCATACATTTTTTTTTTTTTAATGTCGAAGTTGCGTGCGTGATACACTTCCCTTCCAGCTGCCGGAATCCATAAGAGCCCGCGGTGAGACTGCGCGCAGAATTTGCAGGGGTGCGGACCGCTGGAGATTGGGCTCTATAATCATTTGCTGCTTGAGGTGGTGGCTGCACTTTTTATCATAGCTGTAGTGAAGGTGCTGACGAGAGCTTTGGATTGTGTGTATGGCGCTGCTTGCTGTCAGAAAGTGGAGAGAGTAATGAGATCCATGAAGAATCGGTGTCAAGTGGTCAAGGTGCTGACAGAAGAGAGCAGAAATGAGTTGTCAGGAATGCATGAATGATTCTTCACATGGGACTCCCGGGCTGTGCTGCAGCATGCAGTGCCCTGAACAGAAATTTGCAGGGCGTGCGAATGGTGGGGAGAGAGGAGGAATAGGTGTAATTGTCATTCTTATTAGTATGATCAGAGATCTTAAGAAGAAAAAAAAAAAAGGAGTCTTTAACCAATCGCAGACCTCGAAGACTAATTTTCTCACATTCATGATACTTCAAGGGAACTTTAGGAGTAAACAAGAACAGAAAATACTTAGAAACGAGCACAAAAGATCTCGGTAAAGAGACTGGCTTTTTCAGCCATTATCAGATTCAGGGCCTTTCCACTGTCAAAGCACCACCCCTCCCCCAATTCCCTTTTCTTTGAGCTGAAATGGCATATACAGGCAATTTAAGACCTTGACTGGAGTTACTTTTGTATTTTTAGCAAGTAATTACTTTTACAAATAGAGTTACAAAGGTTCATTGGCTGAATCTGCATGATTGAACCATAGAAACAAGAGGGCAGAAAAAGACCATATGGCATATCTCATCTGCCCATCCACACCCCCTGCTCAGCTTTACAAGCTCTACTACTCCTTTAGCAATCCCCTGTGTTTATCTCAGGCTTTCTTGAATTCAGATGTTGTGTCCACCACCTCCACTGGGAGGCTGTTCCATGCATCCACCACCCTCTCTGTAAAGAAATATTTCCTAAGATTACTCCTGAATCTACCCCTTTTCACCCTCATCCAATGATCCCTCATTCCAGAGCCTCCTGTGCATTAATACCTTCGTTATATGTAATATTTGGCCGCTGGTGTGACAGCCCAGTGACCGGCCTCACTCGGCCCGGGTGCCAGATGTTTTCCATGCAGCTGAGATACTGCCATCATGCCTTGCTGGATTCTGCCATCACCATGCCTTCCCATAGGCATGCGCACGCATTGGGCCTGAATTTAGAGGCTCCGCAGCGGGAACTCAAGAGTTTCATAATGCAATGACGTTGGCGCCAGCCAGGGATTTAAGCCCAACTGGTGCTCCCAGCTGCTGCCTCAGCAGCAGGTCCTCCTATCATCCTGTTGCCTGTAGTGTGTGCTGCTCCAGTACCTGCCTCTCCATCTTGCCTTTTTCCAGTACTTGCTCCTTCCTGCCCCACCCCAGCCTGGTCCTTTTTCCTCCTGTCTTACGTGCCCTGACGTCTGCTTGGATATTGACGTTGCCTGATCTCTTTCTGTTCTGACCTCTGCTTTGGATATTGATGCTGCTGGATCTGTGCCTGTCCTGAATCTGACTCTGCCCACTCTTCATGGGACATTTCCCTAAGTCCTGCCAGGATCAGAACACCAAGGGCTCAACCTGAGGGGTAAGCGGTTGGTACAGATGAAGCCTTGACCTTGTCCCAGTCTGATCGATTCTGCCTATTGTCAGACCTAGCCCAGCAGTGCCAGTCCCATCACAGCTGATGCTCACACTCTGTGACAAGGCATTTAAATGCCTTAACAGCCTTTCCTCTTGATAATAGGTTATAGGAAAAAAAACATCTAGGGGCAGATTTTAAAAGCCCTATGCGTGTAAATCCAGCTGGATTTACGAGCGCCGAGCCTATTTTGCATAGGTAGGGCAGGGGGGCGGGGGGCGGAAGGAACGTTCCCTCCGAGGCCACTCCAATTTCGGAGTGGCCTCAGAGGGAACAGGGAAAGCCATCGGGGCTCCCCTAGGTCTCGGCCCACGCAAGGTGCACAAGTGTGCACCCCCTTGCTTGTGCCAGCCCCGGATTTTATAACATGCACGTGGCTGCATGCGTATGTAAAACCAGGCACGCCGGGTTGTGCGCACAAATCTATGCCTGCATGTAGGTACTAAAATCTGGCCCCTAATGTACTGCTGATTCTATAAAAATCAGTTCAAGCAGAGATGATCATGGTTGCCATCATAACTGGTAAAAACTGTATTTATCTTCCGTGGTCTTCATGTGTGATCATAGGCAGCAATCAGTGTCCCGATGGCTCACATTAAGTCTTTCAGAGTTGTCAGCACTGCAAAGGTTAAAAGTGTTCGACAGGCTTGGACATTGTTTAAAAATACAATCCTAGAGGCGCAGTCCATATGTCTTCCACACATTAAGAAAGGTGGAAAGAAGGCAAAACAATTACCGTCATGGTAAAAGGTGAGGTGAAAGAGGCTATTTTAGCCAAAACAAATCCTTCAAAAATTGGAAGAAGGATCCATCTGAAGAAAATAGGATAAAACATAAGCATTGTCAAGTTAAATGTAAAACATTGATAAGACAAGCAAAGAGAGAATTTGAAATGAAGTTGGCAATAGAGGCAAAAACTCATGATAAAAGCTTTTTAAAATATATCCAAAGCAGGAAATCTGTGAGGGAGTCGGTTGGACCGTTAGATGACCGAGGGGTTAAGGGGGCTCTTAGGGAAGATAAGGCCATTGCAGAAAGACTAAATTAATTCTTTGCTTCAGTGTTTACTAATGAGGATGTTGGGAAGATTCCAGTTCTGGAGATGGTTTTCAGGGGGTGATGAGTCAGACGAACTGAATGAAATCACTGTGAACCTGGAAGATGTAGTAGGCCAGATTGATAAACTAAAGAGTAGCAAATCACCTGACCGGATGGTATTCATCTTAGGGTACCCATCCTGGGGTACTAAAAAATGAAATTTCTGATCTATTAGTTAAAATTTGTAACCTATCATTAAAATCATCCATTGTACCTGAAGACTGGAGGGTGGCCAATGTAACCCCAATATATAAAAAAGGCTCCAGGGGTGATCCGAGTAACTATAGACCAGTGAGCCTGACATCAGTGCCGGGAAAAATAGTGGAAACTATTCTCAAGATCAAAATCGTAGAGCATATAGAAAGACATGATTCAATGGAACACAGCCAACATGGATTTACCCAAGGGAAGTCTTGCCTAACAAATCTGCTTCATTTTTTTGAAGAGGTTAATAAACATGTGTTGTGGATAAAGATGAACCGGTAGATGTAGTGTATTTGGATTTTCAGAAGGCGTTTGACAAAGTCCCTCATGAGAGGCTTCTATGAAAATTGAGAAGTCATGGGATAGGAGGCGATGTCCTTTCATGGATTACAGGCTGGTTGAAGGACAGGAAACAGAGAGTAGGATTAAATGGTCAATTTTCTCAGTGGAAAAGGGTAAAAACAGTGGAGTGCCTCAGGGATCTGTACTTGGACTGGTGCTTTTCAATATATATGTATATAAATGATCTGGAAAGGAATACGACAAGTGAGGTTATCAAATTTGTGGATGATACAAAATTATTCAGAGTAGTTAAATCACGAGCGGACTGTGTTACATTACAGGAGGACCTTGCAAGACTGGAAGATTGGGCATCCAAATGGCAGATGAAATTTAATGTGGACAAGTGCAAGGTGTTGGATATAGAGAAAAATTACTCTTGCTGTAGTTACATGTTAGGTTCCATATTAGTAGCTACCTCCCAGGAAAAAGATCTAGGCATCATAGTGGCTAATACTTTAAAATCATCGGCTCAGTGTGTTGCAGCAGTCAAAAAAGCAAACAGAATGTTAGGAATTATTAGGAAGGGAATGGTTAATAAAACAGAAAATGTCATAATGCCTCTATATCGCTCCATGGTGAGCCGCACCTTGAATACTGTGTACAATTCTGGTTGCCGCATCTCAAAAAAGATATAGTTGCGATGGAGAAGGTACAGAGAAGGGCAACCAAAATGATAAAGGGGATGGAACAGCTCCCCTAGGAGGAAAGGCTGAAGAGGTTAGGGCTGTTCAGCTTGGAGAAGAGATGGCTGAGGGGGGGGATATGATAGAGGTCTTTAAGATCATGAGAGGTCTTGAACAAGTAGATGTGACTCTGTTATTTACACTTTCGAATAATAGAAGGACTAGGGGGCATTCCATGAAGTTAGCAAGTAGCACATTTAAGACTAATTGGAGAAAATTCTTTTTCATTCAACGCACAATAAAGCTCTGGAATTTGTTGCCAGAGGACATGGTTAGTGCAGCTGGGTTCAAAAAAGGTTTGGATAAGTTCTTGGATGAGAAGTCCATTAACTGCTATTAATCAAGTTTACTTAGGGAATAGCCACTGCTATTAATTGCATCAGTAGCATGGGATCTTCTTAGTGTTTGGGTAATTGCCAGGTTCTTGTGGCCTGGTTTGGCCTCTGTTGGAAACAGGATGCTGGGCTTGATGGACCCTTGGTCTGACCCAGCATGGCAATTTCTTATGTTCTTATGCCAGAAGTGTGATAAATTGAAGCAGAGATCTTCTGGAAACATGGCCCGTTGTTGGATGTGGTTAATGGATGAGATGTGATAAGTGTTTTTATAGATTATAAGCACTATTGGTTTTTATAGCACAAAAAAGTCTTTAAAAAAAAAAAAAGGTGGGACATTGATCAGTGCTGAGGATTACACATGAGAACCATGGAGGAAAAATAGAGTTTACCAGTTTTCTCTCTCTTCTGTTATGACGACAACTGTGATCATCCCTGTTTGAACTGAATTTTATAGCATCAGCAGTACATTATATGGTTTTTCCTATAGCCTATTTATCGAGGGGAACAGCTGTTATTGTTTGTGACTTGTATGGTTCAGCCCTTCCTATTCTTGGAGTTTTTTGGTTGGTATTTAAATGACTTTATCAACTCCCCTATCCTGCCCTTCCTCTAGGGTATACATGTTGCGACAGATCAACCTGCCTGTCAGTAGATCTGCAGCAGTCTGGCACCCAGGGGAGCTTGAGAGAACAGATAAGAATCTAGAAAAGAAGGAAGTGCACAGGAATTCTGGGGACTGGAGTCCTTGAGGGTTGTGTCCAAACAGGAAGTGTTGACATAGGGATGAAAAGCCCTCTGGGACATGTAGTTCAGGGACAGTTCCACACTCTCCAGTCAGGGTTAATTGAATACCTGGAACCAATTGAGAGTGGTTGGCTGAGGGTGAAAGCCCAAATTGCTAGTCTGTAGCTAGTAGAGAGGAGACAGCCAGGAGAAGAGAAGGAAGGAGAGCAGGAGTCAGCAGGCCCTGTACAGCAGAGCATGAGAAGGCATGGAGAGAGCTAAGAGCTACACAAAAGTCTGCATTGATAGGATGATTGTTCTTCTGGAGATACAGGGGTGGCAACTTGGAGTCTAGCTGCATGGCTGTGATGTAAGAGGCCAAACTAGCCTGGAATTGGAAGGTTTGGGATCTGCCTTAAGAGGCTGGAGTCGGAGGAAGTCTGTAACCAGCAAACTAAGACCTGGACTGGAATGTGTAGAAGAACGTCTGTTGATAATTCTAAAGTGGCGAATGGAAGACGAGGAGAGAGAGAGAGAGAGACAAGGTTGCTAATGTGTGATGCTATTCCCCAACTCTGAGTGTGTTATGGGCAGAGTGTTAGGGCAAACGCAGTTTTATTTATTTGCAATTTTTATATACCGACATTTGTTTAGTAATCTCACATCGGTTTACAGATAACAGAAACATTGCAGCTGTGCGAACTAAAACAAACATATGCAACAGTGCTTTATAATAAACATTTACAATAATCAATAAACAGTTCTCATTCCACAGAAAAGTTAGCACTGCAGTAGCTGGGGGCAGGCTGTGACAATGTTGTTTAAAGCTGTCCCCATATGCTTTAGAGCAGTGGTTCCCAAACCTGTCCTGGAGGACCCCCAGCCAGTTGAGTTTTCAGGATATTCACAATGAATATGTATGAGCTAGATTAACATGCCCTGCCTCCAGAGCATGCATATTTTCTCTCCATTGTGGATATCCTGAAAAAGAACAGGTTTGGGAACCTATGCTTTAGAATGAAGACCACGGAGCATTTTAGCGTCCACCTCTGGACTGACTCCGCCCATTTGTGAAGGTGCGGTCTCCAGAACTGTACAAAGTTTTCCAAGTGAGGTCTTGTCAGGGACTTAAGCAGGGGCAATGTCACCTCCGTTTTTCTGCTGACCATTCCTCTCCTTTTGCACCCAAGCATCTTCCTGGCTTTTGTCCTTGCCTTATCCATCTGTTTGGATTTTGAGCAGTCTAGAACTGCCTATGCATATACTTCTAGCTTCTTAAAGAGAGGAGTTCCTAGGAGTATTTTGGGGGCATGGCTGAAAACTACAGGCATACATTTAAGTTTCAAAATGTAGATGCATAGTTTATATACACACCAAAAAAAAAGGAATCCACAAAAATGTATCAAACTTTACCACTGTAAGTTATTTTTGTGGGGATCGGACTGGCTCTTTTTGTTTTGCATGGATAGTTTATGCCATCTTGTGGAACCACTTCAAGGATACACAAAGTAGTGAATTTTCAATGGCGTTCCGACTATAAAAGTAACACATATTGTAGCAATTTTGAAAAGTCCTTTTACATGGGTAAATTCTTTTGAAAATTACCTCCACGCTTTTTGTTCCCCATATGCAAGCTCTTTGTTTTTGAATTTCAGGTTTCTTTTGAGAGCTGTAAAGTCTGTGTGCACTTTTTATTGTCAGGAGGGTCTCTGTGCATCTACAGCAGAAAACTCTGGAATCAGACTCGATGTTTGCGCTGATTGGAGACTGCTTGGGGCTATCCCAGCTGCATGAGCCTGTTGTCAGCCATGCTTCTGGGATCCAAGCTAGGGACAGCTAAACTGGTGTGGATTGGAGCCAAATCCCATCCAATCTGTTCAGGAATCATATGAATCTGCGATCTATTTATTTTATTTATCTGATTTTTATATTCCGCTTTTCGGCACTTCAAAGCGGATTACAGTCAGGTGCTCTGGGCATTTCCCTATCCGTAGAGGACTTACAGTCTTGGAGGGTCATTTTTCAAATTGCGATGGGCCCTTATCACATGCGTTAGGGCATTATCGCACACGATAAGTACTGCACCACGAGTCAAAAATGTAAATCAGGGAAAGGGGAGAGGTTTGGGCAGGGTTTAGGAAAATTAAGGGCCTGTAGCCCTGCAGGCGCTAATGTATCGCACAGTTTCGCCTGCAATAACTGCAGGTATTTCATTGGTGCTACAGCTGCAGAAATGCATTGCTGCAATACACCCACTCGCTATTGTCCCATCCTTTTTTCCTCATGGTTCATCATTGCGCTATATTTAGAGTGGAACGATAAATCCAGGGGTAAGGCTGTACCGGAGGCAGCAGAGGCCAAAACAGGCAGCAGTGGGATTTGAACACTGGTCTCCCTGGTTCGCAGCCCACTCCTCCACCTTATATTTTCCTAACTCCAAAAACAATCTAAGTAAATCCAATTTGAAAGAAAAACAGGTCATAACTGAAGCAGAATGAAGCTGACTGATTATTTGAGCATCTGAGTCAAATATTTGCAGTTCCAAACCCGATATGATTCAAGTTAAAGGAGGGTCACCCATTGCTACTTGAAACATATCACATGTGTGAGTCACTTAGAGGTCCTGGCAAATAGGAGACTCATATTAAGACAAACCAGCAAGCCCTTTCCAACAACCTCGTCATTTAGGGGTGCACATGGAAAACAAATTCTGTTTTCTTTTGGCTTTATGATCTTCCTGTGCATATGATGCATTTGTTTTAGTGCATGCGATACTTTTAACACAAGTACCTTTTTTTTTTTTTTTTGCCAATTTAAAAAAAAACAAAAAAAAAAACAACTTACAGTGAATGTACTTTCTTTGATTTTGATTTAGAGGGTAACTTTCAAACAACCAAATCTACCCCCATTACACTTACATCTGCTATTATTTGCACAGAAAATTTTTGTAGGATAATTATGCACAAATCCAAAAGTATGCATGTAAGTGCAAGTCCCTCCCCAGGCTCACAGCTGCTCAGTCTGGGTAAAAGTAACTGTGAACAGAACATGCTCACAGAAGTTTCCTGGCTTATCAGGTGGGCAATTTTGTAAAAAGTCACACCTGCATGTAAAACACTGCTTTACCCACATAAGTCTCTATAAAATTACATAGAAACATAGAAATGACAGCAGATGACCAAATGGCCCATCCAGTCTGCTCAGTAAGCTTTCGTACTTATTTTTCTCATACTTATCTGTTACTCTGACCGCTGAGGTCAGGGCCCTTATTGGTAACTTTTTGGTTCTAATTTCCTTCCACCCCCGCCATTGATGTAGAGAGCAGTGCTGGATATGCATCAAAGTGAAGTATCAGGCTTGATTGGTTCAGGGTAGTAACCGCTGCAACAAGCAAGCTACTCCCACGCTTATTTGTTTACCCAGCCTGTGCAATTCGGTCCTTGTTGGCTGTTGTCTGAAAATTACGTTATAATTTTTATGCTCAATAAGACCTGTCAACTTAATTGTTTAAGTCTTTTTTTTTTTTTTTCTCCTTTATCTTTTGGTCATCAATGTTACAACGTTATTGTTAAATTTTGAACTTATGTACACTGTTCCAAGTTTCATAACCTTGTTCTATGTAATGCCTTTTGGCAATTTTCATGTTCTGTTTCAATGTAAACCGATGTGATCTTTATTTCATATAGGAACACCGGTATATAAAAATCTAAAAATAAATAAATAAATAAAATATAAATCCTCTTTTCTTCGTTCTCCCCTGCCATTGAAGCAGAGAGCTGCTTGGATATGCAATGAAAGTGAAGCATCAGGCTAATTTGGTTTGGGGTAGTAACCGCCGCAACAAGCAAGCTACTCCCACGCTTATTTGTGAATGCAGATCTTTTTTCCCACATTTCCTCTTACCCACCTGATAAGCATAGAGCAATGTTGAGTCGCATTAACCTTGTGTATGTTTATTGAATAAGGGTAGTAGCCATCATTCCTGCAAGCCACCCCCATGCCTCTTCTCTTCATTCCATTCACATCCTCAAGACTTTATGGATCCACAGCATTTATCCCATGCCATTTTGAAATCCTTCACAAATTTGGTCCTCACCACTTCCTCCGGAAGGGTGTTCCAGGCATCCACAACGATCTCCGTGAAGAAATACTTCCTGACATTGGTTCTGAGTCTTCCTCCCTGGAGTTTTAAGTCATGACCCCTGGTTCTGCTGACTTTGGATCATTAAAACCTTTCAAGTATCTGAAAGTCTGTATCATATCACCCCTGTTCCTCCCTTCCTCCAGGGTGTACATATTTAGATTCTTCAATCTCTCCTCATAAGTCATTCGATGAAGACCCTCCACCTTTTTGGTCGCCCTTCTCTGTACCGCCTCCACCCTGTCTCTGTCCCTTCTGACATACGGTCTCCAGAACTGAACACAGTACTCCAGGTGAGGCCTCACCAAGGACCTGTACAAGAGGATAATCACTTCCCTTTTCTTACTCGTTATTCCTCTCTCTATGCAGCCCAGCATTCTTCTGGCTTTAGCTATCGCCTTGTCGCATTGTTTCACCGACTTCAGATCGATAGACACTATCACCCCAAGGTCTCTCCTGCTCCGTGCACATCAGCCCTTCACCCCCCCATCGAATACATTTCTTTCAGATTTCCACTCCCCATATGCATGTCTCTGCACTTCTTGGCATTGAATCTCAGCTGCCATATCTTCGACCATTCTTCCAGCTTCCTTAAATCCCGTCTCATTCTCTCCTCTCCTTCTGGCGTGTCCACTCTGTTGCAGATCTTAGTATCATCTGCAAATAGACCTCATTACTTTCTATGAGTGTGATTTTCAACAAATTTCCACAGGTAAAACAGTGTTTTACTTCTAGAAATGACCTTTTATAGAATTGCCTACCTGGTGTAAGGGTAATTCACCTGTTATAGTCCCATGTCAGTTTCACTGGACTATGGCAGCATTCCTGCAGGTGCAGCTGGGGAGGGGTCTTGATATGTGCATACCTTTTGAATTAAAAAAAAATCTCAGGTGAATTTTCAAAAAGTGATGAATGTAAATGTAACATACTATCGTAGCAATTTTCAAAAACCATTTACCTGCACTAAATGGACTTAATGTAAGTAAATCCTATGGACAATTCGATGGCATACATTATAGCAATTTTCATAAGCCCACTTACACATGTAAAGTGCACGTACATATGTAAAACCCAGTTTTAAGCATTTAAAAGCTTTTGAAAACCAGGCCCTATGTACATAAATTTCATGAACATTTTCTGCACACAGAGCAACAGGTGTAATTGTAAGTGCGCAAATTTGTTAGGCTGATTTTCAAAGTGGACTTATGTGAGCAACTCTGCTTTAAAAATTGGTGTAACTTGTGTGTTTGTTTGCTAATTTAGATAAGCTGTTGGGGGGTTAATTTTAAAAGTGAGCATGGCCAGCTGCTAAGGAGGACCATGTTTCAAAGCTGTGATTTTCTACTCCAGTAAGGAAGACCAACTCTAAAGAAAATACATAGTAACAAACTAAGGACAGCAGAAAAATACTAGATGGCCCATCCAGTCTGCCCAGCAAGCTTGCTGCTCTGTGCAGGTTTATCCCCATGTTGCTCTCAAGGGTGGTAACTGCCGCTCCATGCAGTTACCCCCAAGCCTTATTTTAAGGGTAGTAATATTTTCAATCAAAAACCAAGCAACAGTCAAACCCATGAGTGAGTGCTGTAGACTTCATCATGCAGCGTGCAATACATGAGACTATTCAGAATTACTTCATGAGGAGAACAAATGCTAAGACGGTGGATCAAAATTGCATGGACTTATATTAATTGGTGCAGAAGAAATAATCATGTGTGACTGGGGTTGGCCATGGGTTTCTGTAAGTATTTGTTTAAAAAATAGAGGGAGGCTGGACCTCATTCTAGAGCACGATGCTCTGTTGAAGTACATTGCACACACACCGAGGCTTAGCAAGAGACCGCAGAAAGATAACAGCCAAGGTTTCCAAAAACAAATTGTTGTAACCGGAGACCAGGAAAGCACTGCAGCTGCTAGTGAGATGGAAACTCACGGCAAAAAAATAGGGCAACCAATACCACATTATCTTGTTAAAAAAAATAAACACTATTTCTTCTTAATAAGGAGGAGTATTTGCTTGAAATGGATGGGAAATTCGAAATGAAACAGGTCATTTTCATGTCGTTTAAAACAAAACAAATAGACAGTGCCCCTGAAAATAACAAATTTTCATTTACACTCAGTTTTGGATCTCATTCGTCTATGTGACAAGCAGAACTGCACGGTTTTTTTTTTCTATTCAAAGCAAGTCAGACAGAATGGAGCTGGGGTGAGAAAGGACAAGGAAGCATCAGATCTAATCAAGGTCACCGGCTTGCACCTATGTAGACTGACAATAAGTTTCTCATATTTTTACCTTAAAACTGAAAGCAAATTTTAACTTTGAGCAGTCGCCATTTTCTTCCCTTATTTCTCTGCTGCATTCTGAAGCTCTTTTTCAGTGCCAAAGAAAAGTTTTGTGGCTCACGGGATGCCCCGCGAGCCGCTGGTCTCACCCCCCCCCCCCCCCATGCAGATGCAGCTGGCTGGGAGCTCACAGCAGGGTGCCACCGGGCTCTCCTCATGTGACACAGGACACCACCACCTCAGCCGTTCCCCCGATCCTCTCTAGGTGTGTGCGTGCCGGACCGCACACTAGTTAAAGGGCCCGTGGTGGGAAAGTGCCCGCGGCAGCCATTGATGATGTCAGCCCTATTTAAGGACCTCTCAGATTTCCTTTCCTTGCCTCAGCAACGGGTCTCCTGCATTCCTGTGCAGTGCGTGTTGCTTCTTCTGTGTTACTGGTTCCTGCTTTGTCTCTCCAGCCTTGCAGCTCAGCCTCGGTCAGCCATATCTTCCAGCCCAGTCTGTCCAGCTTCTCTTCCTTGTTGTCCTCTTCTGTGTGTTCTCGTCCACCCTCTGCCTGCCGCTCCGGATCTTGACCTCTTGCTTGGACCTGGCCACAATTGCCTGCCACCTGGACCTGGTTATTCTTGCTCACTGCCTGCTCTGACCTCGGTCCTCCTCTGACTTCCGTAAACCTGCTGCCTCCTTCTCTGGATTCTAACTACCACCTCTGCCCTCGGGACCCACCTAAGCCCTGCCGGCCACCAGAATCCAAGGGCTCAACCTGTGGGGGAGGCGGCTGGCAATGGCGAAGCTCCAGACTGTCCCGCTACAGGGCACGTTTGCCAGCTGCCAGCATGGGCCTCAGGGGCTCACCCTCGAAGCCGCGTCAACTACGCCACAGCACTAAGGGCTCACAAACCCCCCTATCCCTTACAAAGTTTAAAGAAGATGTGAATAGGAAAGAGAAACGTAACCATGATGGGCTGGGCTGTTGCCTTTTGCCACTGTAAGAAGAGACATTGCAATTTAATCTGTCCACTGTTACAGAGTTACGATATCATTGAACCGGCAGGACTAGAGCAGAGAGGGATCTCTTTTTATTTTTACAGCTGCAGATAGAGCACCAGCCTTTATTTTCTTTGTTCCCTCTGACTTATTGTGGTTGGGAAAAAGAATCCAAATACACTGATGCAAAGTATGTGTATGTTTGTGACTATTTTCCACAAGCTGTCATTTACTAGTGGCAATGTATATGGTCACAGCCAGCATGCAGTTAGTGTGTGGCATGCTTTGAAACAGTTATGTGTTTTGCTATCTGTGATGTAGATATTGAGCCGCTGTGCAGCTCAGCTAGTTAGGCAGATAAACATATCCGGCTAAGACTGGCCGGCCCTTAGAGCAGTCCTAAGGTTAGCTGGAGAAACCTAGCTGGCTAACTTAGTCCATATATTCAGTGGCACAGCTAAGTACCACTGAATATCTCCCTTCCTGTGTCCTCACACACTAGTACCAGTGCACTACATTGTAACATTAAAAGCTCCTAGCCACTGCTAGCCAATGAATCTTTCAAAAGCCCCTGGCATCAAAAGGCAGATGTGGCAACTATGACCGAGGACGAAGGAAGGTGTTTCCTCCCATGGGACCTAGGGCAAGCACACGTAGCATGCTTCCAGATTCCTCTCGGGCTTAAGAAAAAGAAAAGAAAATTAAACTCTGGCCAAGAGAGAGACTGGGAAGAGCCTGGCTCAAAGTAGCACAGCTCCAGATGAAATCCCTGCTTTCCCACATGGAGCCAGTGCAGCCAGAGCTAGGCTGGTGCAAGGGTATTGGGCAACCTAGGCAAACCTTACAGTCTTGCACCCCCCAGCCCTAGCCTCTCCACACAGTTAGAAGTTATGCATTTATATTAAGGGTTTACATGAAAATGTACCAAAATATCACAACTTGTATATTATATTTATATGCACTACTTTGGCACCAACCAGAAAACCCTGCAAAAAAAGTACACAAAAGAATTGGAATTCATATGATTTTAGGCCTATTATAATACACGTTGGGTGTAGGTTTGGCCCTCAGAAAGCCATGAGTTAACTAAATTACAAAATAGTAAACCACCCATACCAAAACATCACTAACTGACAGCACTCAAACAGTAACAGCCCTACCTATGAAAAGGAAACTCTGCAAAACACCAATACACTT
This sequence comes from Rhinatrema bivittatum, assembly GCF_901001135.1. Classification (NCBI taxonomy): domain Eukaryota; kingdom Metazoa; phylum Chordata; class Amphibia; order Gymnophiona; family Rhinatrematidae; genus Rhinatrema; species Rhinatrema bivittatum. The sequence continues at coordinate 13,364,250 of NC_042631.1, forward strand.
TTTATTAAGAAAATAGAGCAAGCCAGGCTTCTAAAGATCCCTTCAAAGAAACTACATGCTAACAAAATAGTTTACCTCAATCACACATGCATACTCAAATGCAGAATAAAGAGACCATAAGGAATAAAAAGAAATGTGCAGAGAAAAACTAAACTGGAAAATGCAACAAGCTGGATTCTGTATGCAGTGCAACAATTAAAAAACAAACATTACTACTGTTAATAAACTATCGAACAAATACAACTATGAATTATAAAACATAATAGTAAAAGTAAATCAATAAATACTAATAAAAAGAATCTGAAAACATACATTTTTTAAAAAAAATTTCCCAAACACCAATAAAATATTTCAAAAGACCAGATAAAAAAATGATTGGGTGTTATTTGATGTATCAGAAAAAAAAAACGTCTTCTTTCCATACCTGGGAACTTTTAATTTCCAGTCATTCTGAGGTTGTCATGGATTAGCAAGGGAAGAATGGTGCAAACACACATGCACACACACAAGCTGCCTCACACACACACAAGCAAGTTGCCTCTCTCACGTGGGGGTCTCTTCTTATTCTTCGACTCAGCAAGCCTGGACTCCGGCCGCACTCTGCAGTTTCTCTGCACTTTTCAGCTGCCACCTGCCTGGCCTCCAGCGGTGGCCCGCAGCATCTCTGCACTCTCCGGCAGATGGCGGCCTGCACTGTCTCTCCACTCTTCACCTGCCTGGGCTCCGCTGGAAGTGGCTCGCAGAATCTCTCCACTCTTCAGCCACTGCCAGCCTGGCGACGGCTGGCAGGATCTTCGTCTTCAGTTGCTGACCATGGGGACCTTGCATAGCAGAGGAAATGCTGGTGCCAAATATCATGTGACCAACTTCATTGGCCCACCGGGGGATGCCCAATCCCCCGATAGGCCAATCCACCCCTGAGTACAGCACTCCTCCCTGATTCCTCCTCAGCAGTGTCTGCAGCAGATATTTTGAGAATCATGTCAGGTATTCTCAGACTTGGAAGATATTGAACTTCTTGTAGTCAAGAGCATTTGTGGAGTCTAGTTACTAGCATGCAATTCTGAGGAGCTGCAGGAGGGAGAAAGTGATACTATCAGGGCAAAAAGCAACCCCCAGGAAAAGCAGATACCCATGAACTTTTATTCTCCCAATCCACACTCAAACCCAGCTCCAGCAGAATACCCAAAGCCTCAGAGAGGGAAAGGAGATCCCACAAGACATCAGAGGAGGCACTTTAGGGTTCGGGATAATCAATGTTTTGCACCAATAGAGGCAAAATATTGGACCATCTTACAAACAATGGCATGCGGCATCATTTGAGAAAGAAAATGTGTTTGTGTAGGTTTCAGGGGCAGCTGCCAGAAGTAGCCTGGCAACTTCATCTACCACTCAAAGCAGCAGCAAGAAAGCCAGAGGAAAGGGGGGGGGGAGGGGTATCCCAAATAATCCCTCCCCCAGCCCCTTCCTCTAATGAGGTGACACACAAGCAACCCCAAACCCCACATCCGTGGCGAGCCACCATGGAGCAGGTGGGTGTTTTACCATATCACTACAATCTTGATCACCTCACTCTTTCCCCTTTTCAGATCATTCGTAAATATGTTAAACAGCACAGGTGCCTTGTGGTGTTCCTGCCACTGTGGGTTCTGCTTTCCCCCCGTCATGGTGCCTTGTGGTGTTTATGCTACTGTCGGTGCTGCTTTGCTTCGCTTACAGTTCTTGTTTGGACTGCTTTCATGATGCTTTGGGCTGTTCCTATCACTCCTAGTGCCACTTTGCCCCACTCTTGGTGTCTTGGAGTGCTCTTTCTTCTTCTGCTGATGTTTGCTTGCAAGTTTCAAAAAACACTTGGATAGAAAACCCCAATTTTAGAACCAAAATAGGATGCATTGCTTCCCCCATTGATTTTAAGGGAAATGAATGACCAAATGACATAAAATGATGAATAATTATTTTGACCGTGAGCCAAATAAAATGAATCATAGAGTCAACTATAGTGAACTAAACATTTTTTCCACACACATCCCTACTTCTGTGTTGCAGTGCTGATTGGTTATTGTGCTTGATCAATGAGCCATTGAGCTCACAGTCTATTCCCATGGGCCTCTTCTATTATTAACTCTGATGTGCCCAATAAAAAAATATTTCTCATATATGTGTGCTACGGAAGAAATGCCAGTGTTAACTTCCAATCCTATTGTGCTGACTTGAATGGGTTAGTAGTAGGTTAAAGAATAAAGAAGTGGGACAAGCACTAGACAATGCCTTTGTGGAAATACATTTTCCTACATATGAAAACCAAAAGCAATCAATTTATTGCAAATGAGTGTGTACACTTTAGATGTAGGCTTCTGGGAATAAGTTAACGATTTGATCTGCCAAGTGTCAATCAACCATTAACTCAAGGGCAGCAATATCACCACTGACATTATGACATTGAGAAAATGGACAGCTCCCGGCTATAAAAGAAATGAACTTGCTTCTTGTGCATATACCATTCTCTGCATGTGGATTCTTTGTTTAAATGTTATGTTTAAATGGCAACAAAGTAAGCATTTACAAATTCCTTTTTATAAATGAATTTGAAAGTAATTTATTTAATATACAAAATATTGTCTCCTGTGTTTTAAAATGCCTTGCTGCATGGCTAATAGGTGCTCTCATGTTTAATTGGATGCGTTTAGTTCTATTTGAGCTCCCAAATCTGCTCCGTGTTTGACTAGCTAAAAAGTCATCTAGGTAGGGTGTGAAAAAGTGGTATTCATTAACCTTCTTTTCTCTCCATGCGCTCGGAGAAGACATACTTTTCTAGAAAAAAAACCAAACCCCACATTTAACTAGGGCATGTATTTTTGGATGACTCAGTCCCTTTGACTTTCAATTAATTTATGCTAAAAGACTGGATCCATCTGCACTGCAGAGCACGAGCCTTTGGTTATTTGATGCTAAGCATTGTGGTTATCGTGCTTCTGCTACTGTGGGTCAGCAAAACAAGTTGCAGACGATGCCTTCGTATTGGATTAAGTCAATGCATCTATGCCTGGCTTTCAAGAACTATTCTCCCGTCATCATGACCTGATGTCAGGCACATATGTATTGAGTTAGTCCAATAAAAAGGTATCATCTACTACTTGTTGTTTGACCCTTGTTACTTGGTTATATGATCTGATGAAGGAGCAGCTCACAGGCCGAGTTAATCCAATAAAAAAGGTGTCACTTAACAACTCGTTTGCTGGCAGGGCATTCAGGTTACAGACTATTATGGAGTTTCTTTTGGGAAATCGAAATATCAACAGGGTGAACAGTTTTGTAGGTAGATGCGTTTGTCCATGGAGAGGATGGAGGGATCTGGGAGAGAAGTAACTTAAAACCAAAAAGAAACGAAAGCTAGGATGCTGTCCTGCTGCCCTCGGGATTGAGGATAAAATCACAAAATCGGACAGTGGCCACGGCTGTCACCACCTGTCCAATACAGTTTTCAACGTTATGACAAGTTTGGATGTCTTTATGGAATAAATGAATGTCATGTAACATTAAGACTTGAGATGCTCTGTCTGCAAAAGGGAATTCTCCCATTCAGTGTCTACAAAAAAACAATTACTCCAAAAATAGCATCGCGTGGCAGTTATACTTTTTTTTTTCCAATCATAAATTCTGTTTGTTGCTCAGTATTAACTGAACTTGCAGAGTTGCATGTCTGTTTATAGGACGGTAGCCCATGTTTATTTAGCTCATTACTGGCTGGCTGCAGACCTCTGACAGAAGGAGAAATCTCACTCAAAGCTTCCTTTCAAAGTGCCCGTGGCAGGACAGTGGGCATCAGCCTAGCTGAGTGACTTTTATAGCTCCACCAAGAGCAGAGATGCTTATGTGCAGAAAGATCTGGCTGGCAGCAAAGGGAGATTGCCCTGGGCATGCAGCAGCCTACTGGTAGTCAAGAAAAATCTACAGCACAGAGAAAAACAATTGAATTCAAAGTGTCCCTTAATTTAAAAAGTGCACTTTCACCGTAAATAAACTGACAAACTAAAGTATACAGATGAATGCATAGTTTGTAATTTGCTGTAGAAATTGAGAAGGAATTTCCCCATTATTCTTGGGGGTAATGCTTTTTTTTTCTCATATCAATCCTGGCAATTGTAATTGCTTTCTGTGTATACATTGTCACAGTTCCTCCAGTCCATGCACTCCCAACTGCACCGTTTCCAAGGTCCAGCCCCTGAGAGAACTTTCCTGGTCCCTTGAAAACTCAAATAGAAGTTCTTTGTAATTTATCTTCACAAGTCTCCAGGCAGGATTTAAACCCTCCCAGTCTGGCTGGAAGGCCGATGCCCTCTCCAGTGAGCCAGCGACTCACCCTGCAAAAGCTGGCTTCAAAGGTTCACCATAAGTCTCTAACCTTTGTTTTCTTTCCTCTAGGTCATTCATGAGTAACCAAACATCAAGTCCAAAGTTCAAAAGTCTGGCCCAATGGGCCTAACTGCCACCTCCCACAGTATCTCTCAGGATATTTTCCTTGTCCCTTCAGATACAACCACCCGCTGGCAGTCTCTCAAACAATATCCTTAAGTAGGCATATCCGGATAGTAAAACAGTCTTTAGCTCCCAGCTCACCTTCCTGGAAGTCACGCCAGCCAGCCATCCATCTTCCATCTAAGCAGGAGCACCAAAGTTCCAGTCTTGCAGCACACTGGGTAGCCTGGTCCTTCTCCTTCAGTCCCCAGCAGGAGACTGAAACTGCTGGGTTAGGGAGTCTCTCTTATACTCCGTAAACTCCTCCTCCTCTGCCAACTGATTGGCTCAGGGGGAGTCCCACCCTTAACCTCCCACACCTGTGGTTCTTCTGTCTTTTTAACATCCGGGGGAAGGAACGAGGGGACATCCCTAGCTTGGTGTTGCTGTGTTTTCCTTCCCCCCTCTCCTGGATCTTTGGTTCCGGGGATTTTAACTGACCTCTCGGGTTTGGGACATAGCCTAGCTTGATGTTGAGTCCAGAGAACATTGCCCCTAACCCCCTACCTAATACCTAAACCTCACCTCGAGTTACTAGGTGGGCCTCCCATACAGATATAAATACCTATCTAGTGTTGGGGCATTATGGCTAGTCTCTCTCTCTCTCTCTCTCTCAGCTCTTTACAAGGTATTATTGCAATAAACTGCCTTTTACCATAAAACACACCCCTTTTTCTATCACAGGTGATATTTAGTGCATTTTGATAAATCCAGGCCTAAGTTTGCTAAACATGATGATAAACTGTGGTGATCTAAACTGATAAATCTAAAAGGATCAACAGGGTGGAAATGCCAGGGTCTGATTTAAACAGTCATCTATACAGATGCTAAAGTCATTTCTGTACAAAAACCTGGTCTAAAGCCTGATTGTACCACATCATATCAATGAAATACATGATCTTGTAGAGGTTTAAACAGTTTTATTGTTTTTTTTCCTTGGTATTTTGATTTTATATTGAATAGATTTTTGTAGTTTGTAATAGCTGTTTGTATTGTGTTTGATTCATTTTTTATTATATATTCTGTTTTGCTTCTTTTTGTACATCATTTAGTAGGTTAGGAGACAAATTATGTTGCAGTCACATCTCTTTCTTATTTAGCTTATTTCAGTATTAAATATCATACCATAGTTTTCTACTAAAGTAAATACAGTTTGCAAGTATAATGTTTTCAATGCTATCCAAAATAGGGAACCAGGAATGCCTCCCTAACATTTGGATAGAAGTATGCACCTTATGAAATAACACATGCACTTGTAGCCATGTTAAGAGAAGGTAATTTTCAGTTGGCCGACAGATGCATGTCAATAGCCTTTGAAAATTCTCCTCTCATTGGACACCTGAAAATCCCATCCACACCTGTTTTTCAGCCCCACCCTACATGTGCGCCCCCTCCAAAACACTGCATGTACTTTTATCCAGATTGAGACATTCCCATCTCAATCTAGGTAAATGGTATTGACGATCATCCCCTAAATCCAAAGATATTGATGTCACGTGGTTTTCTGAGAAATCACATTACTCTATTTCTCTTGGCATTTCAGAATTTACAATCATGTCAGGTACTTTGAAATGGAAGATGAATGACTGTCTTCCTTTGAACAGGCCTTTGTGTTTGGCTGCAATTAGTTGCATTTATTTATTTATTTTTATTTAAAAGAACTTGTTCCCCGTGTCCTTCAATGTTCGGAGAGGGTTACAGTAAAACATTCACAATAAAAATATAAACATATTCATAAAAGGAAAAAGGCAAATAAGAGACATCAAAGCAAGCTAAACACTGCAAGCTGCACAATATAAAAATAAATCAGTTACACTGGACTGGGCAAAACCTAGGCTAAAGAGATGTTATAGATGCTGATATCTTGATATGCCTGTCTGAATAAGTAGCTTTTCAGAGCTTTCTTAAAATCCTTGGCGCCGGGTATTATTATTTATTTTATTTATTTATTTTAGTTTTTTCTATACCGGCATTCGTGAGGGAATCACATCATGCCGGTTTACAATAAACAGTGGAGTGAGAAAAGGAACAATGAACAAAATAAATAATAGGTGCTAAACATAAAATAGTTACAGTTACAATAAACAGGGATGAGTACAACTGGGAGCAAGAGGAAAAATGAAAGGAACTTTAACATAGTATCTTAACTGAAGTATGGCAGGGTACATTACAAGAATTATGTGATTTACAATGGTTTGTTCATTTGAAATAAATACAGTTTTTTATATAAAGGTAGTGGTCATAAGTGAAGGTTTTCTGCATACTGGTAGTGCTTGGAGGTTGGTTGTAGGTGTTGGAAGTTGGTTGTAGGTGAGGTGAGTAATGAGTTTAATCCGAGTCTGGGAAGGCTTTTTTGAATAGCCACGTTTTGAGTCTTTTCCTGAATGTTGGGAGGCAAGGTTCCTGCCTTAGCTCCATAGGGATGGAGTTCCACAGAGGAGGTCCTGCAGTGGAGAATGCCCTGTCTCTGAGAGTTATGTGAAGGGAGGTTTTGGAATGAGGTACCTGAAGGGAATCTTTATAGTGCTCTCTTATGGGTCTGGAGGATGTATGTTTTTTGAAAGGGATTTGTAGGTTGAGCGGAGCGATTTGTTGGATAGATTTGTATATTGTGGTGATGGACTTGTATAGTATTCTGTAATGAATCGGCAGCCAGTGTAAGTCTTTGAGTATGGGGGAGATGTGATCTCTTCTCCGTGAATTTGTCAGAATTCTGGCTGCCGTATTTTGAACCATCTGAAGAGGTTTAGTATGCGATGAAGGGATACCTAATAATAGGTATTATTAGTCTGATGGATGGAGGTTTCGAATTCCAGATAGTTGGACCTACAATCAAGAAGGCTCTTTCTCGTGCAACTGCCAATCTGGTGAGTTTTGGAGATGGGATTTCAAGCAAGCATTGCCTTGATGACCTGAAATTTCAAGAAGATACATGACAGTGTAAGGCTGAAAGCAACCAAGGACTGGTTATATTATGTATCGGATTGAATATAATAGATAATATGTTATATGTTATCCGCCATTGAACTGGTAACCAGTTCAATCAGTGCAATAGTGGAGTGATATGGTCCTGGGGTTTAGTGTTAGTGAGCAAGTAGAAGTGCTTTTCCCTTGTCCTGGAAGCACATATCTATAGTATATGAACTGTATAAGTTTAATATCTATGCAGTTATAACATATCCAGAATGTGTAATTAATATAGTAAAATCCTGCACAGAATAGCCTGTTCCAAGCCAAAACTGCTGTAAACAGAATTCAGAGGTCGAAAGCCAATTCCTTACTAAATGAAAGAGACTTTGGTGTATAGTGGATAATTTTCTCATACTTTTCCTTCAATGTTTTTAGATATCACCAACATTAATTATATTGGTTTACAAGGTACTTTGTGTTGTGAGAACACAAAGGTCCTGCTTACTGAGCATGGTATTGCATTTTCTTAGCATCCTTAATACAATTATTAATTAGGAAAGAACTAATTTTCCATAACTCTGAATAAAACAGCACATCGGGTAACAATCACAAATGAACGTACTAATCTGTGACATTGCTGATGAAATGCTGTTTCTAAAAAAAAGGACATCCCATCTGATTTAAACTAGTAAAATGTACAAGTGACTTGATCTTTGAGTTATTTAAAACTGAGTAATTACTCTGGTTGATAGCCTCTCTGTGGTGCTTCACTAGGATTATGCCTTTTTATAGATCTGTGGTTTGACCACACCTTGAGTATCGCATACCATTTTGGTCACCTATCTCAAAAAAGAGATAGCAGAACTAGAAAAAGAACAGAGAAGGACAACAAAAGTAATAAAGAGGATGGATTGGATCGCTTATGAAGAAAGACTAAAGAGGTTAGGGCTCTTCAGCTTGGAGAAGAGGCGACTGAGAGTGGATAGGTTATTTACACTTTCAGATAGTAAAAGCACTAGGGACACTCTATGAAACTAACAAGTAGCAAATATAAAACAGATTGGAGAAAGAATTTTTCACTCAGTGCACAATTAAGCTGTGAAATCTGTTGCTGGAGGATGTGGTCAAGGCATCTAGTGAAGATGTTAAAAAGGGCTTGGATTTGGGGAAAGGCATTTGGGCAACAAGAAATGGATTTCCTTTTTGGGGATCTGCATTGGCCAAATTGGAGACATTTCTTATGTTCATTATGTCTCAGTCAGAGCCTAACTTATACCATGGGAATAGCCAACCAAATGTGAGTCCAGAAATAGCTCAAGAACTCGCTGCAGTTAAACTTTACGATTATTTCATCACAAAATGTAATTCTTAGCTTGAATTTTCCATTTATTCAACAATAGTCAATCTCAAGAGCATTCCTTGCTCCTTCTAATTCTCCATTTCCCATGAAGGATTTCCCATGAGATGTTTAGTAGAATTTCATACAGACTCAAACTAAAAGAAAGAGGAATTGCTTTCTGAGATTGGACCAGAGGATATGGTATTTATTTATTTATTTAAAGTTTTTACTATACCGACATTCGTAGATACATCATATCGGTTTACATTAAAACATAACAATAGCAGAATTTGCTTTACAGAAAACACTGGAATTATAAACATAAGTTGTGGCTACAGGGGGGAGGAAGTTGGGGTAAACTATATACATGACACATAGATATAGTGTTGGTATAGTCCAACACTTGAACCAGATAATGAAGTGCTACACCTATAGGGTCCAATCGGCAGGAGCTTTGAAGATTGGTTCCAAGAAACAAAATTACTTGTTGAGTCACAGGTCGATGTTTGGATATTCAACACATCTTTATGCTCACTATTAAAAGTAATTTCTTTCTATGTTCCAATCAATTTCTTGGATGCAAAAATTCAGCCAATTAATGACCTAATCAAGTTAGCTATATGCTAGCACTGCAATTATATCTTTAACAATCTTTTAATTATAATTACGTTTTTGACCTGAAGATAGTTTTACAACAAAACCTATAATTTCTTTTCATTTTTAGTATGAACTAAGGGGATAATTTTCAAAAGGATTTACACACATATAGCTGGAATTTACATGTGTAAGTAGGTTTTTGAAAATTGCTATGGTACAATATATGCCATTGAATTGTCCATAGATTTTATCTGTGATAAGTGTACTTAATGGGGATAAATGCTTTTGAAAATTGCTGTGATAGTATATTATATTTACATGCGTAACTCCTTTGAAAATTCACCTGAATAAGTGTACTTACACAGACAATTCAATAGCATATATTGTAGCAATTTTCAAAAGCCCACTTATTCACATAATCAGATGAATTTTTAAAGGTGTTACACATGTAAATGTAATATACTGTTATAGCAATTTTCAAAAGCCACTTACATGCATTAAATGCATGCAATGTAGGTAAAACTTACAATTCAATGCCTATATTGTAGCAATTTTCAAAAGTCTATTTACATGGGTAAAGTGCATTTACATGCAAAGAAAAAATAGTTTTAAGCATGTAAATGCTTTTGAAAATTGCCCGCTAATTGTTTTAATGCTCACTAAAATGAAATATTGTGCAGTAAATGGTTTCATTTTTTATTTAGTGCACACTATATAGAAATGAAAATAATAACACAATGAATGGAAGCCCCCAAAACCAACCAAAAAGAAGCAAAAAATCACAAACATTTTCCAGCTGCAGATCTAATCTATGGGGTAGATTTTTAAAGTTATGCGCGGGGCGTAGATTTGTTCACGCAACCTGGCGCGAACAAATCTACGCACAATTTTATAACATGACTCTGTTCCCTCCGAGGCCGCTCCAAAATCGGAGTGACCTCAGAGGGAACTTTTTTCTGGCCCACCCCACCTTCCCCTCCCTTCCCCTCCCTTCCCCTACCTAACCCACCCCCCAGCCCTAACTAAATCCCCCCCACCTTTGTTACGAAAGTTATGCCTGCCTGAGGCAGGCGTAACTTGTGTGCGCTGGCGGGCTGCCGGGGCGCCATTCCCCGGCCCGGGGGCTGGTTCATAGGCCTTGGCCACACCCCCGGAACGCCCCCGAATGCTGCGCCGCCCCTGTCACGCCCCCAAGCAAAGCCCCGGGACTTACGCGCTTCCCGGGGCTTTGCGCGTGCCGGCGGCCTATGCAACATAGGCGCGCCGGCGCGCAAGTCCCCTGTGAGCGTAAATCCGACTGAATTTACGTGCGCAGGGCTTTTAAAATCTGCCCCTATATTTCTTTGAAAACTTTCATACTATGAATAGCTTGAAACTATAAAACCAGAAGCCTCAAAACCACAAGTATCTGATGGCATTTTAAAAAAGTAAAATAATTGATCTTGTTTTTCTCTGACTGCTGAGCATTGAACATTGCTACTTGTGTTCCTGGACTGCTGGCTTTATACAGTTGCACGGATGTAGTGTGATGTACAGCAGAGACAAATATTATGCTTTTAAATGCATTTTGGCAGCTTTGGATCTCTATTTTACACTGCTAAAACATCTGCAGCCAACCTATGTTCAAGAATGTGACCAAAGTTTATCAAATTTGTATAATGGTTAAACAGAAAAAGAATTCTAAATATAATCCTAGAACCGTGGTATTAGGCGGGAGTAGTATAACTTGTGCATGTTTTACATTAAATACTGAAATATGGTACATTTTCTTCCTGAAGCAGAGAACTGGTTTTGGTTAAAGCAAGGAAATAGTACCAAAGTTTTCTGTTTGGATTTCACAACAAGTTGGATGCCTACAACAACCCCACTGGTCACTTAATGTGTAGGTCTTGTAGGTCATTTGGATGCATAAAAGAAAAGGACAATTCTTGAAATGCTTAAAAGCTTATTTTCTTCAAAGGTTATTATTATTATTATTTTAACTTTTGCCATGGCTCCACTCATGGCTTTTGTGCGCAGCTCCCATGCCTGCAGGATGACACGCAGGCAAGGAATGCCAAGGTGCAATATGAAGTAGTTTGCCCTGTAAGGAGTCAGAAGTCGCCTCCTAGTGTACCGGGCTGGTCCCGGCCATGATCATCATCCAGTTGTGAGCTGCAGCAGAGAGAGGTCTCTAAAAAGAAAGGTCTCAAATGCATTTCTAGATTCCTCTTTCCTATTCTTTAGAAAGGGCCCGAGATGTTGGCTCAAAAATGTTTGGTTCAGTTCTGTCATTTGTTTCATCCTTTTATTTGGCAGGTATTTTGTTTGGTTCATCCCCTCTTTTTTGTTTTTTTTGTTTTAATAAATGCCATTTTATGCACATAAAATTGGATTTTATGCATGAAAAAATGTGTTTGCATAAACTCCAAAAATGAATACAAATGAATTCACATCCCTAGAAAGGGCAAAGGGTCCCTCCACATTCTGCTGAGGAGGGCAAATTTCAAAGATGTTTACCTAGATTAAAGTGGCACGTCTGAAACAGTCCCCTCCTCAAATGCAGCTGAACGTGGGTGTGGGTTCTGCAGTCTGCATATGTTTATTGCCATGGCAAAACTTCATATGCTAGTGCAAAGTAGTATGTGTTTAGAGATGATAGGCTTTGAATTAATTTTGTGTGCAGGTTTAGGTTAGTATTTGTTTCCAAGTATAAAGAACTGTGCGTGTATTTAAGGAAAATAGGCTTTGGATTAATTTTCTGAATTAGTAAAGATTAAAATTTATTTGTGAGCATTAGAACTGTGAGTTTACAAAGGTGATCTGAAAAGGTGAGAGCAGTGATTCCTGGAGAACTAGACACTATTTTATTATCCATGCAGCCTAATCATTTTTTTGTCTAATTTTAATGTGGTTGCTGGTTATTCACAAACTAACATAAGTCATCTAGTTATCAATTTATAAACCTTAGATTAATAAAACAGTTTAAAAACCCTAGTCAAACTCAAAAACCCTTAAATTGAGAGACATACTTACCCCTTTTAAAAGTTTAGGAACACAATAAAATTAAGATGCAGACAGAAGACCAGCAGAGAGTGGGGAGCTACCCTATCTTTGGCACCGAATGCCACATGTATTATTATCTACCTGTTGGTGAGAGGTTGTATGTGTGCACCTGGTGCAAAGAGCTCCTGGATCTCAGAGAATGTCCAATTTCTGAAGATCAGAGTGGCAGACCTGGAGGAGCTGAGACAGACAGAAGTATGTAGAGGATACTGTCAGGAACAAAGAGGAATGATCCCAACTCCAGTCAAGCAGCCCTTCTGCTGCTTTGGAGGAGCAAGGCCATCTGGCAAAATACCATCACCTTGGTGTGGTAGGAAGTGATACTGTAGTTAAGACCTAACCTCCAGATGATACTTTATCTTCTTCCAGGAGGGAAGGGTTAGGATGGTCTTTGTAGTGGATAATTTAATCATTAGGAATGTAGATAGCTGGGTGTCTGATGGGTATGAGCATCACTTGGTAACTTGCCTGCCTGGTGCAAAGATAGCAGGCCTCATGCACCACCTAGATGAGATTTTAGAGCATGCTGGGGAGGATCCAGCTGTTGTTGTATATGGGGGCACTAATATCAGAAATGCTCCCTGTTCCACGTGCAGGACTCCAGAGGCAGACTGAGCTTCAGAGTCTCAATGCATGGATGAGACGATGGTTCAGAGAAGAGGGTTTTACTTTTGTTAGGAACTGGGGAAGAGGGAGCTTATTCTGATGGGTTGGGCTCCACCTTAACCAGAGTGGAACCAGGCCATTGATGCTAACATTTAATAAGGAGATAAAGCAGTTTTTAAACTAGTCCACGGGAGAAGCCAGCAGTTGCTCAGAAGCTCATGGTTTGGAGAAATGTATCTTCAAAAGATATTTTGAAGACAAGGAAGTTAGTAGGGTTGTGTTTAAGGTTGAAGTAGCCCAGACAAATGTAGACAAAGAGCACTCAGATGTGAATGACTCTAAACTACTGTACCATTTGCTAACAAGCAGATTGTGAATATAAAGAGAAATAAAAGTACAAATAAAAAACATACTTTAAAATGTCTGCATGTGAATGCCAGAAGTCTGAACATTAAGGCCTGGATTTTCTAAGGTCGCAGAGAGAGAATCCGTCGGTAATGGGGGTGGGGGGGGTGGGTGGGATGGGGGGGGCCTGTGAAATCCGGCAGCGATCGCACCTCCGCAGTGCTATCACTGCCGGCTTTCGCACCCAATAGCGCCATCATAAAAGATATTGGGCGCACTACTGGCAGCGAAAAGGGTTCTTACCTTTTCGCCGCCAGCAAAGTTTCTGCCGCGTCTGCCCCAATGATGCCCCAACTCCTCCTCATCTGGGGCCGACTCCGCCCCGGCTCCACCCCGAACTAGCTTTTCGTGTGCAATACACTACGAAAATGACCCCCTAAGACTGGTGCATTTGAATGTATGGCATTTTATGAGGATATAGACATTATAGGCATTTCAGAGACATGGTGGAAGGAGAATAACCAATGGGATACTGCGATACCAGGGTATAAATTATATTGATGTGATAGGGCAGATAAAATTGGTGGAGAAGTGGCATTATATGTAAAAGATGGCATAGATTCAAGCATGATAAAAATCCTGCAAGAAATGAAATGCACTGTGGAAACCTTATGGATAGAAATTCCATTTATGACAGGTAAGATTATACCAATAGATGCATACTACCGACCTGACAAAAATGAAGAAATAAACTGTGAAAGGCTAATAAGTTTGGCAACACAATAATAATGGGAGATTTCAATTATCCCAGTATTGATGTGTCATTGAAACATGCTAGAGAGGTTAAGTTTCTAGATGCCATAAATGACTCGTTGATGGAGCAGCTAGTCCTAGAACCGATGAGAGAGCAGCTACTTTAAATCTATTCCACAACCTGGTATGAGTGGTAACTGTGATGGAGCCACTAAGCAATAGGGATGTGAATCATTTTTCTAATGAATTGAAATATTGTATGATATTTCTAAATTCATTAATATATCGGGTAAAAAAAGAAACGATCACTTTTTCCCCGAATTTTTGTAAAAATTGTTTTTTGGGTTAGTGTGCGCTTACAAAAAAAGTTTATTTTTGTTATTTTTTGTTACTTTTTGCTATTTTTGTTAGCGTGTGCTAACATGAGTTAGCGCGCACTAACCCGAAAAATGATTTTTCACTAAAAAAAAACGGGGATCCACGGGAAAACGAGATTTCCCGTGGCTAGATGAACCCAAAAGCGGGAAAGATCGGGCACCTGATTCACATCCCTACTAAGCAATAGCAATCATAATGCAATCAAATTTGACATCACTGGAGGGAGGACATTACAATAGCATATAACTTTAAAACGGAAGACTATGATAGAATGAAGACAATAGTTAGAAGAAAAATAAAAGGAGTGGTTTCATGGGTAAAAATTTTCATGAGGAATGGACTTTGTTTAAAAGTATAATTTCAGAAGCCCAGATAAAATGTATTCCATGCATTAAAAAAGGTTGAAGGAAGATCAAACAATTGCCAGGATGGTTTAATGCTTAGGTAAAAAAGGCAATTAAAGCTGAAAGTGCATCATTCAAAAAATGAAAAGCAAACCCAAAAGATGAAAATAGGCATGAGCATAAGCACTGGCAAGTTATTTATTATTT
The DNA here is from genome assembly GCF_901001135.1 of Rhinatrema bivittatum. NCBI lineage: Eukaryota > Metazoa > Chordata > Amphibia > Gymnophiona > Rhinatrematidae > Rhinatrema > Rhinatrema bivittatum. The sequence continues at coordinate 13,379,289 of NC_042631.1, forward strand.
ATTATAGTAGTTTATATTCCGTCTAATTTCCGATATACCTGTTCTAATCGTATTACAAACTAAAAATAAGTTCGATGTAAAACTTTAGTTAGGCCAAGTGAAACTTTGAGGAAAAGCTTGCCAGAGAGGCAAAAACAAATAATAAAAACTTTTCAAGTACATTTGAAGCAAAAAGCCTGTGAGGGAGTCAGTTGGGTCACTAGATGACCGCGAGGCATAAGGAGTATTCAGGGAGGGCAAAGAAATAGCAGAAAAACTGAATGAATTCTTTGCCTCAGTGTTTATGGAGGAGGATATTGAGAATATTCCCACACCTGAAACATTCATTAATGGCAGAGATTCTGAGCAACTAAAACAAATATCTGACAACAGAGGATTTAATAGATAAGATTGACAAACTAAAGAGTTACAAATTACCGGGACAGAATAGCATCCACTTGAGAGTTCTAAAAGAATTAAAGCAAGAAATTGCTAAAATGTAATTAGTAATCTGTAACCTTTCATTTAAAACAGCTATGGTTCCTGAAGAGTAGAAGGTGGCCGATGTGATACTGATTTTTAAAAAGGGCTCTGGGGTAATCCAAGAAACTTTAGACCAGTGAGCTTGACATTGGTGCTGGGCAAAATGGTAAAAGCTATTAGTAAAAACAAAATTACTGGTCATATAGATAAACATGACTTAATGGAAAGAGTCAACTTGGTTTTAGCAAGGGGAAGTCTAACTTTGCCAATCTTTTAGAATTTTTTGAAGGGTAAATAAACATGTAGATAAAGGTGAGCTGGTTGACATAATGTATTTGAATTTTCAGAAAGCGTTTGACAAAGTCAATCAGGAAATTACAAAGTCATGGGATAGGAGGCAGTGTCCTATTGTGGACTGGTTACTGGTTAACAGGCTGGAAACAGAGAGTAGGGCTAAATGATCAGTTTTCCAAATAGAGAAAGGTCATTAGTGGGGGTACCACAGGGATTGGTACTGGGACCTGTAACATATAAATGATGTAGAAAAGAAAATGATGAGTAAGATAATCAGATTTGCGGATGAAACAAAATTATTCAAATTTGTCAAAATGGAATCGGATTGTGAGGAACCGCAGAAGGACCTTGCGAGACTTGGAGACTGGGCAACTGAATGTCAGATGAAATTTAATGTGGAAAAGTGAAAGTGATGTACATAGGGAAAAATAATCCCAATTACAGGTATACAATGCTGTGATTTTTTTTTGGGAATCAGGTACCCAGGAAAAGGACCTTGGAATCCTTGTGGACAATAAAAGGAGTGGTTTCAAGGGTGAAAAGTTTAGATGAGGCAAAGGACTTTGTTTAAAAATATCATTTTGGAAGCCTAGATAAAATGTATTTCCATGCATTAATTTATGGGACAAACGAGTCTCTTCAGAATTCCAAAAAAAGGTGTCTGATACTATTCCCATACCCTTTGGCCATTCCCCATGCAGTCACTACAAAGCCTGATCACTTTCATTAACCATCACCTCATTTACATATCGTACTCTTTGCAAACCTTTTTAGCTGAGGTTTACTTCTGATTATTCTACCAAAGGGGTCATTTACGTCTTCCAATGTCCATGTACTCTTTTATATGTAGGGAAAACTGCCCGCTGTGTGCATACTCGTATCTACGAACATTGCTCTTGTCTATGTCTTAATCAGTAAAATGCGCCCTTGGTTAAACATTGGCAGGAAGCCCAACATGTGTTTGAAGATCTCAGGTTCTTTATAATTGAAGTGGGCCATTTTCCCTCTCATGGTGATCAATTTTTTAACACAGCATGAACAAAGGTGGATTCGCACTTTGAACACTGGGTCACTGCACGGGCTAAACCTTAGCATTGACTGGCTGTATTTTTTCATTCTATGCATTACTGTACATCTCTGCTTCTTTTGACGGCATTTATTTGACAGGACCATATTACATCATTATAATACATGCGTCCCGAATTGACAAGCAGCTGATATTATGTGATCGCATTGTGGCACCGTTTGTTTCTCAATGTTAGTCTACTTAAACTTGTTCATTTGCAGTTTTCCTTTGATGTATCATTCATTTAAAAGCAGCTATGTGCATTTGGTGTTTTGAATTTGTACCTCGTTGTTGTTTCTCATCTCTGATTTGTTCTGATAAGAGAATATATTTTCATTTTTAGAATTTAAAGAAATTTAGAAACATTTATACTTCCTCACAAACCTTTGGTAAGTCATCACTAAATGTTGTCCTCATATACGCTTTGCTGCTTTGATGTTGCCCTTTTTTAAAAATCTAATATGCTATTTGATTTGATTTAGATGTGTAGTCCCGCCCGACGCAGTTTCCTGTGAAGCACAGTTCATGTCGGGGGACCGTCTAACCTTCATTAAGTTTTGAATATCTGATGATACATCTGAGCGGTCATACAAACGTTGATGACTAATAAAGACAAAAAAAACTGAACAACAAGAAAGTTTTTGGTTTCTACTTTTGCTGTTTCTCACAATTATTGTTAAGTCGGGCTTTCACCTTCTTTATTGTTGTCCTCGTGGACAATGCATTGAAATCCTCAGCTCAGCGCACACAGCGGTGGTCAAAAAAGCAAAGAGAATGTTAGGAATGATCTGAAAAGGGAAACTATCATACTGCCTCTGTACTGAGCCATGAGAGCACTGCACCGTGAGAACTGTGTGCAATTCAGTCTCCCCTTCTCAAGAAAGACATAGCAGAACTAGAAAAGGTGCAGAGGAGGGTGACAAAATTGACAAAGGGGATGGAACATCCCTCCTCTAGTGAGAGGCTACGCAGGCTAGGGGTCTTCAGCTTGGAACAGAGACGGCTGAGAGGGGACACGATGGGAGTTTATAAATTCATGAGCGGGGTAGAATGGATAAATAAAGGAAGGGTATTTACCCTTTCAAATAATCCTAAAACAAGGGGACACTCCACGAAACTAGCAACCAACAGATTAAAAGCAAATCGTAGCAAGCACTTGTTCACGCAGCGCTCTATGGAGTGTGGAATCTGTTGCCAGAGGACGTGACGAAGGCAACTAGCTTAGCAAGGCTTGAAAGAGGTTTGCATTAGTTCCTGGAGGAAAAGTCCATTCCATATCATTAGCCAGGTAGAATAAAGAAAGCTATTGCTATCCCTGGGAGTGAGGAACAGGAACTGGATGTGCCAGGTACTTGAGACCCAGATGGATGTTGGGCAGACCCAGCCTGGCATTTCTTATGTTCCTGTGGGTGTGTTTGGGTCGGGGGGTGGGTATTGAAAATAGTGCATGTACATTCAGGGCCAGATTTTTGAACCTATGCGCGGGCGTAGATTTGTGCTCGCAACCCGGCGCGCACAAATCTATACCTGATTTTATAACATGCGCGCGCATATTATAAAAATCATATATTACGTGCGTAACCCTTTTAAAATCCGCCCCTCAATTTTTAAATGTATGCATGCTATGGCGCCCGTTCTCCAGCACCTACACAAATAGCAGGCACAAATTACATGGAGATTTTTAATGCACAAGCATTGCACTTGCTCATTTATAAAGACAAATAACGTGGGGTAGTTGCCTTTGAAACGTATCCTAAAGTTCAGTCCACTGAGGCCATGGGCAATCATTTCACTGAACCAGGCCCAAACTCCTCCCCTTTCCCTCATATACATTTTAAAATTGCAATGTGGTAGTTATCACTTGCATTAGGGAGTTACCTTGTGCAATAACGCCCAACACCCGCTATAATGGCCCATTGCAATTTGAAAAATGACCCTCAGAGTTTGCAGTTATACAGGCTATTTGAATATTGACTCCTTAGTCTATTAACGTATTGCAACACATTCTTAGATTTTATGAACATTACGGGCTTATTACAATTACTAAAAAAACTGAATAGGAAGCAAACATGGTTATAGCTGAGTTCCTACTCTATATGTAACTTTACTTAAATTTGCAATAGTTCTTGTGACGATCAGCTGCTTTGTGATGCCACCAGACATCATTGTTGTTTACCTCTTGTGTGTCCAGTGGCAGCAGTGGGTATTATATGCTTTGAGCAGAGAATTGTAAGACACTTGTACTTACCACATCTCCAATAACTGCATTAGAACCCACTGATTTAAATGTTCCTGAATGATCCAGACTGAGCCATCAGACTGACCCTGAAGATGTCCCAGCTTACAACTGCTCCTCCTTTTGCAGGTGCATGGACACATCATCATTCAATTGTTTGCTTTACCAGCACTTCCACTGTCTCCCTAAAGTATAATTCATACAGCTCTTCTTCTCCCCCGTGTGTAATTCAGTTCTGTCCTGGACTTTTCATTTGGGCAATGCACCGCCAGCTGAATCTCAGCTGCACCAATTAGCAGCCTTTTGCAGGGAATGGCCGAATCAACCAATCGACACGGACTACTTGCTGTTTGCAGCAAATGTCAGCAAGATGTGTGACTGTGAAAATAATCTCAATTGTTTTTCCTTTTGTCTTCTCCTGGATTTTTGCCATTGGCTCGAAATGGGAGAATCCTGTACTGAATGTGACCATAAAAGTCCATTAGGTACTAGATGCAAAAAAAACCCCCAAAACAAAACAAAACAGAGAACTGAAATTCTCGATGGTTTTCATGTGGGTCAAGCTTTGGGGAATGTTTAAGGAGCAGTATTTGACTCTGACCTTGAGCTGAGGCTTCATTCCCTTCTCATATGGTTTCGATAAACGAAACTAACCATTATCACTGTGCAAGACTTTCAATTTAGAGGTTAATTTCCGTGCAGTCCTGCCATTCCTAGCAATCCTCCCCATCTCCCAAGTACCTCGTTTTTTTCCCCCTTTATATTTTTAGGTAAATGATATAAACATGTATGCAAATTAAGCAACACTGGCTAGTCAAAAGTCAAAGTAATTAAAGCACGCAACATCATAAGCCGAGCAGAATCTTTTGAGTTTTTTTCCCCCCAAAAAACAAAGATGTAAACAATGAAAAAAAAGTGTTTACAGGGAGTAGATTTCCACAGAAAAGGTTAATAGCTGTGTCCTTTAAAAGCGAGGGCTAAGTATTTCAGCAGAATTATTTACACCAAATGATTCAAGGCTTGCCAGGATAAAAGAAGGTGCTTAGAGCACTGTGAGCGAGTAAATTGCAGCTAAAAACATTCTGAAAGGCCTCAGACCTAAATTATGACCATCTAGAGACTGATCAAATCTGTACACCAGCAGTTCCAGTGAATTTTCTAAGGTTTCTGCAATTGAACAAATATGACTTTTCAGCACGATGGGGGGAAAAAAACCTTATTCAGTTGAGCCTGTGCCTCTGAGGGAAGTGCCTGTCTTAGGTTGGGGGAGATGGACTCATGAATCAAAGAAACTTTAATGCAAAAACCTGAAGGTCTAAGAAAGCAAAATCTAAACAAGATGAAGCTTAATTGAGATTGCAGTAGTAGCCATTGATCCATGGAGGCATTCTTTTAGCGGTTGTCCTTGAGACAGGCTCATATCAAAGCCAACCCTCATCCATGCTCTGTCCCATAGCTTTTACCCTGCCACTCCTTTTGCCACAACTGTTATGTAGGCTGAGGGAGGAGAGGGAGAGAGAGAAGGAAATGGGAGGTCTGTGGGAAGATGGAAAACTAGGAAGGGAGGGAGATTTGAAAAGAGGGAGCTAGAGGATGAAAGAGGGAGAGAGGTGAAATCTAGCTACGAGTGGATAGAAAGCCAGAAAAGAGAGAAATGGAGAAGAGAGATGAAAGGGAAATATCAATGTGACAGTCATGTAAGAGAGGACGTGAAGAGGACAGGAATAGAGAAAAATAGGAAGGGAGATCCTGGAAAAGGAGTTAGGAGAAGACTGTACAAGAGGAAACCAGAAATTGGCACTGGTGATGAGTTCCGAGGTCGCTGCCATTTTGTTTTACAGAAGAATCTCTGTTGGGCGGTACGGCTACACCTCCAGAGGTCAAACTGGCACTGGCATCGAGGCTGTGCCACCAACTTGAACACATTGGTGCCAGTGAAGATATGATTGCAAATAAGCTGGGAGGGGGGTCTGGGACCAGTAAGAGAGATGGTGAAAACGTCTGGTGGGACTTTATTTTATTTTTGAGAATCATAGTTTTTGTTGCAGAAGAAGGAGACCCCGAGACTTAGCTGATATTGCCTTTTTTTTTTTTTTTTTTACATTAACCAACATTATTACTTTTTAAAAAAGGAATGAATCCCCAGCAATTAAATTAAATGACCCCCCCCCCCTACACACACACGTACACCTTGCACACCTCTACTTTCAATGTGCCTGGAAGTGGAGGATGTTGATACTGAAATAAAACCGGGATTTGAATATTTCTTTTGCATGGCGAGTTTAAGAGACGGTGCCGGTGCAAGGGTGTGCAGCTGTCCCAGGCGGTCATGATGTCACATCATCACGCAATCTCCCTCTCTCTCTCTTCCTCCTCTCACACCAAAACGAGCTCCGCAAATTGCACACCACCACTGTCCTCATCTGTGTTCCTCAGCCGCGTCTCGTCCGTCCATTGTGCCATTCATAAATGCCGCCCTTATCTCAGACTTCGCCGCCCCACATACTTCCGGTGCCCTAGGCAACCGCCTGCTCGGGTTAATGCTCTTGTACCTTTCATCAATTCAAACAGCAGAAAATCTTCAGTGATGTCAACTGTGTATGTAAAACCACTCTCCCCAAAACCCCACACTGAGTTAAAAGTGCCCCCTCTTTACAGTGATATAAATAGTAACATGACATAATGGTCTCTTTCTCTCTCTTCCTCCCTCCCTCTCTCTCAAACTGTTTGCCTGAGAATGCACAGCTAATGCAGCCACAGTGCACAGAAAAAAAGATGTAGTTATTTTTGCAAATGTCACATTTGCATACTAGCGCGCATTATGGCGTTGGAGCCTAAGCCCTAACGCGAAATGAGAAATAACCCTGTTAGCTGAATAACTATCCTAAAATGCCCCTGGACCATACCTGACATCACCAGATAATTTTTAGCCTGCTAACGACTTATCTGGCTATGTCAGGGACGTTCAAACTGGATTTCCAAATCCCTGCATTAGTCTGGCTAAATGGCCAACTAAGGACTTGATTTACTAAAGGGTCTTTCCTCCCCTTCTGTATCTGTGGGGAAAATGCTTAAATGAGGCCCATGGCCAGGCAAATGCTCTGAATACGGACCTCTTGCATATTACAAAAGAGGAAGATCTGTAGAATGTAGATTATCAAGGTATATAATTTGGACACGTTTGCAGCCATTATCTTTAGGATAATCCTCTGTGTTGTGTCTACATTTCTGGTTGTATTACATGGTTAATGGTTCATTTCTTATGCTTATTCAGTTTTGTTATACATATATCTTTCAGATGAAAGATATATGTTCAGATAGGGTTTTAGTGAAAGTTATGCATGAACATGAGGAGGTAAAATAAATAATGTACACATTGTATAAATATTTTACAGAATGGCATCTTAAAAGAGCAAACACCAAAAAAAGGTCAATTTTTCAAAACAATATTGTAAATACTGAATAGCTTTTCTAATAAAAGAGGAATAAAAATGTCCAGCTAATACCGTTGTTGTCCTTTGTAAATATGATCAAGCTGTTCCTCGAATGATGAACGGGTTTCCTGGACTTTTTTTTGACTATCAATGTGTTATTAGCTGGTGCTGCTACTACCTACTGTTTAGGGAGGTGCACAGACATTTCTTTTTTATTTGTTTTTCATTTCGTGTTATGTTTCTTTTGGTTCATTTCCTTTACTTGAAATGAAATAAACACCAAAGCGGAAATAAAAAACATAACAAAAAAAACCAAAAACCCAAAACAAAAGAAGAAACAAAAGGAAATAATTAACCTCCCTGACCTTCTTCTATCCCTCTCCTCTTGCTGCTAACCCTCTTCAGCACCACTGGAAAAAATAAAATTAAACTCCTCCCCCCAGATCTTTCCCTATCTTCCCACACTCCCCAGATCCATCTTAACCCATCCTTGGATCAAAAGAAGTCAAAATTGGGCAGGTGTGATCCCCAGTTGCTCTTGCCCTGACGAGTCCCGTTTTCAAAATGATGCTGGCCTGTCTTGAGGTTGCTACCATTTTGCGCTATGGACATATAAGAGGGCCAGCTGGTGCTATGTTTAAAATAGGCCCCAGTGGGACAGGAACAACTTAGGATCATTTTGGCCCCATTTTCAGTTCTTGTGATGCAAGGATGATGTAAGATGGCTCTGGCGAGGGGGAGGGGGGGGGGGGATAGAAGAAGGCCTGGGAGGTTAATTATTTTTAATCTGGCAGCTCTGTGGAAGAGGGATTGATATTGCTGGTGGTGGTGAGAAGACCAGGCTGGGGTTGCTTCTGAAATTTAAAAAAAAAAAAAAATCCAATGGATTTCATTTGGTTTTTCGTTTTGTTTCATTTTGAAATGACACATAAGAAAACAGTGTTTTGTTGCATTTTTCATGTCGTATGAAAATGAATTCACAACTCTACTATTGTTAAATATATAAATCGTGCTACAAGATGTACGCAGTGTTGTGCAGATTAACGTAGGGACAACCTTCAATGGTTACTCTCTCCATCTGATCTCTTTCCTAGTTATAGACGGAAAGAGCACTTGAATCATTGGTTCACTTCTGTTTGGCTCTCCACAGCTATTGATTCTGCTTACATGACATGATATATCACCAGATCCAGTTATTAATAATTATATACCGCCTAGGCACATGGCCCTAAGTGGTAAACACAAGAACATACATAGAGTTAGACGGTAACTTTGAAACAGTCATGCGGGCGCACGTGTACGTGCGTTTGCCGGTTTGCACCAAAGATTGCAGTCATATTATAACATATGTGCATATAAAATAGGTATAAAATAGGCTGCAAACACATACATGTGCGCACAATTTTATCTGGACATGCACATGTACGTGCAAATGCCGCCTCTAACGTGTAAGGGGGGGAGGATTTTAGTAGATACGTGCGCCGATGCAATTACCAGCTTCCCCAATTCCCAGTTCGTCTAGGTAAGGGATAGGTCTTCCTAACCTCCCTAGTTAAATAGCCTCCCTTTACCCTGTTAACACCAACCCTTAAAACCCCACTGATAGCATAGAATTTTTTATTTTATTACTTACTCACCATCCATAGCAGTAGTAAAGTTATACAGCAGGGGCTGGCGCATGCTTGTGTGCCTAAATACTTACACGCACATTTCATATTAACGTCCTGGAACGCCCAGACCGTGCCCTGCCCTTTTTTGCAACTTCTTATTTGTGTGTGTACTGGAAGATACGCATGCACTCGAGTGCCTTTTGAAATCCGCGCAGTGCGAGCTGGCCAGACATATTTGCATATCTCCTGGTTTTGGCACTCACCGGGGTTTTAAAATTCACCCCTTAGTTGTTTGGCTTACACACATGAATCCAGTTAAAACTTAAATATATGCAGTGATAGTGCCTGCAAGGTCTTAAGTTCACAGAAGATCATATCCTTTGCACCTTTCCAAGTTATGCAATGAAAACATGCCAGATCCCATTTTCAGCAGCAAGTAAAGCAAATACTCATGCAGTTGGTCAACTTGTGTTAAATATCTCACTCATTTGTCCACTGTCCTTTTGCTGCATGCACAATTTACTAGCGTGAGTTCTGAAATTGCACATTTTACAATTAGTCATGCTGAGATGAGTGTACAACTCGGTCAATTGCTGGTTAATTTGTTTTGCTCAATTTTGAAAAAAAAACCCAAAAGATACCATTGTCTAGATTGCATATTGATTTATTTAAAGAAATTATACCCAGGAATCAAATCATACCTCATGACTCACTCCAAGCCTCAAAGTTATCACTTCAAGAAGAAATAAATAGTAGGCATTAATTGATGTTGTATGACAAAGGTCTTTAGTAGGTATGTGCTGTCATTTTAAAACATTTATTTATTTCATGGATTTATTACTTAATCTCCTACCGGCATATTTGGAGAAAGATACAGGATTACAGATTGGATTACATCCATAAGGTAAAAAAGATACAGCGGATATTGTGATATATATAGGGGATAAACGGAGGGCAGTATGGTTAATAAGCAAAAGGAACATTACAAAAAATAAAATAGATGAGAGATTTACATCTGCAGGACAGATGTTTGATTGTAATCTACTGTGAAGATTCTGGGAATAGCGGACTATCGAATGTTAGTAGGCAAATAAAGGACAGAGTAAATAATATACAGTAGCTAGCATAATACAGAGGGGATGATAGAGGGAGGAGTGCATAATAAGTATAGAACCTTGGCAAAAATCATATTCTGCCTGAGAGGTTTGCAAACTGAAGAACAGAGAAGACAAAATAATCTCATTAGAGGAGATGGAAAAGCAGGTATTTGAAGATGTATTTCTATTTTATAATTGTATACTATATTAATTGTAAATGTATGTTTTAATATTATTTTATTTTTCTGTTATTTTTTAATTGTGTATGTTTTATGTGATCTGCACTGAACATTGTGGAATATAATAAATAAATACATACATACAAAAGAGAGCCAAGAAGGCGTGACTTATAAATTCGATAGCATGCCAGGCAAAATGTATATATATATGCAGTGTGCTAGGAGGCCAGCGATGGTGAGAGTGGAGGTGTAAGGGAAGGTCTGCAGATCCCTTGAGTCTGAGGCCAGCTAGGGAGGGTGGCTAGTTTGGCCTTTGCAGAGATAGAGAGCTGCAGAGCTCGGGAATAAATTGGGAGAAGGCATGCTTACGGATGTGAGTCAAACCTGGAGTCTTTAGGACCGTTATTTTTTAGATATTTTTTTGTGGTGTTTCCCATCTGAAATGACACACACACACAAAAAAAAAAAAGTAACAAAATGCCATTTGTCATTTTAGCACATGCTAAGGCATTTTACCTTGGGGTATACATAAAGTAACAAAACAGAACAAACGTGCACCCTAGGTTTTAGTGCACGCTAAAGCATTTCAGCATATACTGCTCATGAAATTTTTTTTTTTGTGAAATATATTTATTAATTTTCCAAACATCTTTGACAGGCAAATAGCAAAGTACATCCATGACAACTTGGAACCTCATGTGCCAAACAATGAACATTACAGTGTCAACATAAAAGGATACAGAAAAAATTTTACAATCCGTAAATAAAGAACTGAAATCCTCTGAATACCAGCAGTTTCAGATTCTGTCTTCATGCTCTGAGCAAATCACACGGCTTAATAGCCAATCATCAGTCACACTGCTATAGATACCAAGTATGTGTGTAAGGAAGTAAGGAAATTGCCAGCCCCCCCTTCCCTCCCTCCTACCCCCCCCCCTCCTTCCCCATGTGTCTACTTTATCAGTTGCCTATAAAGCCCTAGCATAATGCTGTCAAGAAGGACTCTCAACTTGAGGAATCTATATATTGAAGGCTCTCTGACCAGTAGATGGGCGCAAATAAGTATTTAAGGGTTGCCATATTTTTTCGACCTCTAACCTACGTTTAGCTGAGGTAAATTTGGCACTGCTATACTCTAAAGTATATAATTTCATAAGCAAGGTGAACCAATGTTCATGCTTTGGGGCTTCCTCAGTTACCCACCCCGTGAGAATCACCTTCTTTCCTATCAATCCCGCTTTACAAATAAATTTAGACTTGTCTAACGACATCCCTGAACCGAGCCTTGGAATTACCCCAAAAAGCCACCACATAGGATCTAGCAGAATGGCCTTCTAAAGTAGTTGGCTACACATATTCACTACTTGCAACCAACATGCCAATATCAATGAGCAAGACCAAAAGCAATGAGAGTATGTACCCTCCTCCAATTTGCATTTCAGGCATAAGGGTGACTCTGTGATTTTAGCTTTAAAGGCCCTGCTAGGGGTCATAAAATATTGCCGCAAAAATTTATATTGTAGCTCTCTATATAGTATGCTTTCTGACCATGTAGATAGCTCTCGAAAGCAATTCAGAAAAGCCTTGCTGGATAGTGTGAATACGGGCCAGTTGGCCCAGTGGTTATATATAAGAGATACACAGTCCATATCTGGTACCTCTTGTAATGCCTGTCTGTATGCCGCTATAGTCGGTTTCCGTTGGGATTGGGTTAAAACCAACTTGTGCAAGGTCCAAAATGACGACATAGGTTCAAAAAAACTCTGCTTAGTACTTACGAAATGTCGTAATTGTGAGTATGCAAATTGGACAGTATTGGAGAGGTGATACTCTTCTTGCAGCTCTGAGAAGGTAAGCATAAGCCCCGTAGCCTTAGAGAAACATTGGTATACCCATTTCAAACCCTTGCTCCTCCATTTGTGAAAAATGGACGAAGTAAGAGCTGGTGGGAATAGCGGGTGATCGCAAATATCCAAGAAAGCGGTCACCATAGAGGATAGATGCAACTTTTTGCATAAAAAAGCCCATGCACTTCTACAAGCACGTATCCATGGTTGGACAGCTACTACAGATGATAGGTAAGTGGCAGGCAGTTGAACTATAGTTTTAAAGGACCGGACCTCCATCCAGTCTTGGAGGTCTGTCAAGGGCGTGTAGTGGGAAGTACCTCCCAGCATGTCCCGCAAGTGCCACATAACTGCTGCTAGGTTGTAAGTATGCACACTGGGACAGTTTAAACCCCCCTTATGTATTGGGTTCATTAATGTTCGCAAGGTGATGCGGGCTTTTTTCCCATTCCAGATAAATCTGCTCAATATGGCATTAAGTTCTTTACAATGACCCTGTGTCAGCTATATTGGCAACATTTGCAGAACATATATCCATTTTGGCAAAATCATCATTTTGAACAATTGTATTCTGCCTGATATCGAAAGGGGTAAAGATTGCCATTGGCCAAGAGCCCGCTTCGTAATGTAGAGTAAGGGGTCAACATTTACTTTATACAAATCAGTTAGAACTTCTGGAATTCAGATACCCAGATATTTCATTGAACCTGTAACCCACTTAAGCGGAAAGCTTCCCCTCCATGATTCTCGTACCTTACCACCTACATCTAATACCTCTGACTTGTCTTGATTCACACGGAGCCCTGCAAATCTGCCATAATCCGATTGTATAGATAATAGGAGCTTCAAAGATTGCCAAGGGTTGGTGAAAAATATCAAGATATTGTCCGCAAAAACGGCCACTTTAAATTCGTGCCCCTCTCCCCCAATCCCTTGGATGTCTGCAGTCTGGACTATTTTCCGAAGCAGCGGGTCTATGGCCAAAATGTACAATAAGGGTGACAAGGGGCACCCTTGCCGTACCCCCCTCCCAATATGTACAGCTTCAGACTTGTAACCATTTGCTACTATGTGGGATTCAGGATTATTATATAAGAGTGAGAGAAAAGTAAAAAAAGTGCCAGAAAATCCATATCTCCCAAGACAAGAGAACATGTATGGCCAGGATACCCTGTCAAAAGCCTTTTCGGAGTCAAACCCGATGGCCAATGCTGGAACTTTATTATGTATGGACATCGCCATGGCGGAGATGAGACGTATAATGTGAGAACATGCGGGCCTGTTCTTGACAAAACCCACCTGATGTTTAGAGATAAGGTGAGGTAGGAGATGTCCCAACCTGTCCGTTAGTATTTTTGAAATGAGCTTGAGATCACAATTAAGTAATGAGATTGGACGGTATGAGGCAGGTTGTTGAGTGTCCTTACCCGGTTTAGGGAGAACTGTGATATATGCCGTATTAAAATGGGCTGGAAGAGAATTCGTTTGAGTGGCATCATTGAAAAAGGAAGTGAGAGGAGAGACTATCTGTGATCTTAACAATTTGTAAAAATCAAATGAGAATCCATCGGGTCCCGGGGCCTTGCCTTTTTTACTTGTGGAAATGGCGATCTCAACTTCAAGCGGGATAATTGGTCTGTTCAGGAATGCCAATTGGGAAGCTGAGATAGTTGGAATAGGGAGCCCTTGAAAAAATTCTGCCTCCTCATGCTCCCCTCCAACTACATCAACAGTGTACAATGATTCATAAAAGACGCAAAAGGTTTCACAAATATCTTTGTGAGAAGTAACTACCTTCCCATCCCTCATTTTCATAGCCAGGATAAATGTTTTCCCCCTATGTGCTCGAACCAGCGAGGCCAAGAGCTTACCTGCCTTATTACCATATTGAAAAAAATTTCTCTCCGCCGTTTGGAACGCCTGTTGAGCCCTTTGATGTAGCAAACAATTAACATCTCGCAATATGTGAAAGTACGCCTTTTGGTGCTCCTGCGAGGGATTGTTAGACAATTGCCGTTTGTGCAGTTGCAATTGGGACTCTAACCCTAATATTGTTTGGTTCATCCGCTTTGTCCAAGAAGCCATATAGGAAATGATCTCTCCTCTTAGGACGGCCTTAGCCGTTTCCCAAAATAATTGTGGCTGCGTTTTATGGGAGTGATTATGGAGATCATACTCCTTCCATTTAGAATGGAGAAAATCTTTAAATTCCTGATCATCCCTAAGGAAACTGGGAAATCTCCAAAAACGCTCATTAGGCTCTCTGTGTTGAAAGCGCAATTCAATCCATATCAGAGCATGGTCTGAAACCGTAGAGGGGCTGATTACAGCCTTAGTGAGCACCTGGAACCCGTCTTGTAGGGTTAGTATGTAATCTATTCTAGACAAAGCAATATGAGCTCTCGAGACATGTGTGTAATCCCTCTCGGAGGGGTGCAGCGTTCGCCATGAGTCTATCAAAGAGAGTTCCTGACATAAGAACGCGACTCCTTTCCCTGCACCACCCCGAGAGGAGGGACCTGAGGGCGACCTATCCATCTGAGGATCATGTGTAAAATTAAAGTCGCCCGCTACCACTACATATCCTTGAGCGTGAGTCACTAGCTGTGTTAGAACATAGGTGTAAAAAACGTGAGAGTAAACGTTTGGAGCATAAATATTGCAAACTGTTACCAACTGCCCATTGAGTGTGCCAGTGACCATCACCAACAGACCCTCAGGGTCTTGAATGGTTTGGGAGACAGTAAAGGAAGCATTTTTATGTACTAAAATCGCCACCCCTCCTTTCTTCCCTTTAGCGGATTGCTCATGAAATTTAATAAAGCATTGTAAAACATAGGATGGCTTTTCTTATTGATAAAAAAAAACAGGGCTACAGGCAGGTAAAATGTAAAACCAGCTTGTGCCTGAGCCCGGGGGGCTGCTGCCACACATCTACAATCTGTCCAATTAGGAGCATTGCTTCATGGCCTAATGTGTTGCGTGCAATATGGTGCTTTACAACCCTGACCTTCCAAGGTTTTCTGTGGTGATTGACTTGTTCTTCTGTTTCCTGCTGGTTAAGAGAGCTGTAAAAAAAAGAAAAGAACAGATATAAAAAGTAGATTGCCAGGTAAAGCAGAGAACATGAAAAGATCAAAACAGTGAAGTACACGACATTTCAGCTTTCCTTTGTTCTTCCTGCAGTCTTTGGCTGTAATGTTGAAATCCTTCTGAGAGCTCAGGGATCATCCAGTGACCTTTAGCGTAGCACTCATGAGTGGTGTTATGTGCTGTCTGAACCCAACCTTACTGTTCCTTCTCATGCTTGATGAATTAATCTATGTAGGGGAGCTCAAAAGACACTTTGGACAGCAAATAGCTAAGTTAACTAGTTAAACTCTGTGTTCTCTCTCTAGTAGGCCTGACCTCTATCTCGTTCTCAAAGCAGCACCCCTACCGAAACGAACATCAACCTAGCATAACTCAGGCTCAATTTCTGTGGGAGACTAGAGGAAGACACAGTTCAGTTTACTCCAGTGGCTTCGCCTGTGCCACGGCCCACGGCTAGAACTATTTTCACTCAAAATGTACTTGTAAAGACTTTTGCTATCCCTGGGACACCGATGGCACCACTGAGACTTCAGATAAAAAAAAACAAAAAACGTTTTTGTTAAAGTCCTTTGTGTGAGCGAGTTCTGTCGGACGGATTTTGTTACAGACACCATTCACTGACATTTTTCTCTTTTCCTAATCCCCACTGAGTTTGGAAATAAATGTGAAGGAAAAAAAAAAATCACACAGGCTACCAGAAAATCAGCAGTTTAAATATATACAAGTGCCCTGAGAAAGGTATTCCATTACACTGAGAGACAAAGCTTAACTACAGCCTACACATTGTTGAATTGTCCAGGTCTTATCAAAACATTGCCAACGAGACCCTTCATCCAGTGCACCAGTTATCTTTGTTTCTGGCGGTCTCACTGTGCTTGTTAACCCTCCTCCACCTGATTCCCAAGGCACTTTGCCTCTCCATTGAACTTTGGCAGTCTGCAAGATAATGTCAAAAGCAATCGCTGAAGAAACAAGCTCTGCTCTGCAAATGTAATATTGTAGCTTTGCATAAAAGATCATCTTTGTTGAACATTCTCTACTGCTACTATTTAATATTTCTATAGAGCTACACGGCACAATGCAGCACTGTACAAACATACAAAAAGACAATCCCTGCTCAATAGACCTTACTCTGTGTGGGATCTGTGAATACAGCAGAGGGAGAGAGAGAAATATTGAATACAGAACATGTCAGAATGGGAAGGCCCAGTAACAAAGCACATGATGGCTGATAAGGACCCAGTGTCCCCCTTTGGATAGATGAACATACACATCCCAAAACTTAAACTGACACTAGCTGTGGCTGGGCTTGTACATACATAATATGGTGAGAAAATTGGGTGGGTTTGATTTTCTAGTGATTGGATATTAATATGATGTTAGTTTTGGATTTGTGGCTTTACCCATCCCTTTTGAGAGTGGGGTAGGGCTGTGTTAGGCTTCCAATATTCTTCTATGTATTGTATTTATTTGATGTGGTTTTTTTTATTGTTTAATTGCTGCTGTTTTATTTTATTGTAATGATTATTTATTGTATTTAATTGTAAACTGCTTTGGATTCTTCTGTGACCCAGGAAAGATGGTCTATAAGTGCAAAACATCATAACAGCTCTTCCTCAATGCACTTTCTATTACTGCCCTCTATATCCATTCCCAGCGTGTTTAAATTCTGCTACAGTGTCGGCCTATATCTCTGCTTGTAGACTACTGCAGGCCCAGGCCTTTTGTTTGCCTCTTTGGTTCGAACGAGGCCTCGATCAATACTTAATCCAACACTCAGGTTCCTTCCCATAACCTACCATCAAATAATATTAATTTATTTGCTCCTTATTGGTCCTTCCATTGTCAGATGCTGGTGAAAGGACCATTTCAGAAGGTTGTCCTTTCAGAATTCTGAAAGGGGATTGGTCCATTCACTGACATGGGGCAGGAGAGGGACCAATCAGCTGCTAGTGAAGGAACAGCCCTGCCAGAGGAGATAAGGTCTTCCCTAGCTAGGGTACCCAGGTAGAGTGGTGTGTGTGTGTGTGTTGGGAGGGGGGGAGGGCGGTGTGGGATTTGGAGGGCTCCAGCACTTTAAATGGGTAGGAGAGGAGTCAGGAGGGTGGGGAGACTCCTGCTCCAGGCTTGGCTAATTTTTTTTTAATGTGGGAGGGAGGGAGGGAGGACCCGTTTGGATGGTCTGGCCTGGCCACATTGGCTGGGTTTTCCTTTGGGCGGGTGGGTTTCAGCCTGCTTAAGAGGGGAGGACCAGCTGACCTGACCTGTCCAATGTGATTGAGTATGGTTTGGGTGCTCTCCTCTTTTTCACGGGGTTTAGCTCCTGCCTCTGACCAGTCAGTTAAATTTCCCTTGGTAAAAGGAGATTCCCTAGGCTGCCTCCTTGCATTGCAGGGTAATAGCTAATAAGGCTCATTACCCTGCAGTTTGCATCAGATGTGCTAAGCTTGCTGTGAATTTTTTAGTGCAGGTTTTCTAAGTGCTAAAGCCCTTATGACATATCTGGGCAAGGTTATCACCAGAAAACCCATGCTAGAACACGCATAAAACCCCATGGTATAACATCGGCCCCTAAAATATGAGGCACAGCATTCCCAAAGAATTGTGCTGAATCATACTTCATATGATACCATAAGCTTTATTGAATTTTTTTTAACTACTCAACACATTTGGAATTGAAATAAGTTTGGGTTTGGTAATTGTTTTGCAGTTTTTATCTGATTTCTGAGATTTTTCCCCACATCTATCTGTTATTCGCATATTTTTGATGCAAGTTGGAGACAATTCTTTTTTTTTTTTTTTTTTTTGCATTTATCCGCATAGCATTTAGATTTCCAATTTAAAAAAAAAACATTTTTTTAAGTCCATGGTATCTAGGGGCAGACTGCTGTTGCCTTAAGGCATCTTCCTGAATTCTTAGGAAGAGGAATTTGTGTCCTGAAAAGCCCCAGCTCTAGGACAGTAAAAATGCCCTTATCTTATCCATCTCTGACAAACCACAAGTGCTTTGTAACAACTATTATAAACTGTATGTTAATAGATCTTAGGAGTGCTCTGTCTTTCTGACCAAAGGGGATTAATAAAATCTATATTTGTCCATTTTTAACCCACTTCCCACACCATTCAAATAATGTTTATATTCTGTGTCGAATCCATACCAAAATTTTCAACACATCATAGGTTCTAAGGAACTCTGATGGGGTTTTTCTTTTCTTGGATCCACGCATTCATCTAGGTAATGTGCATGCTGAAAAGTAAACTCCATTGGCCCTGCTGCTACTCGAAAGCGTTTCTAGATAAAATCTTTGGCTCAATTCATTTATGGGATAAAGTTTGTTATACAGTTCAATCAGACTGCTGTGTTCAAGCCTGAGATTCCTTCTATTGAATCTATTATAAAATCCTGGACTAGGCTACCAACTTTCCCCTAGATTCATCAAAATGCTATAATATTGCCTGTGGTAAGAAAAAGGGGTGGGGAGAGAGAGAGAGAGAGAGAGAGAGAGAGAGAGAGAGAGAGAGAGAGAACTATTTATAAAGTCTGCCTAGTAGTCAACTATTTATATCTCTATAGGAAGGCCAGCTAATAGCTCAGGGTGAGGTGTTGGTGGTGGTTTAGGGTTTAAGGATCAGTTGCAGAGTGAGACTTATGAACTGCACCGTACACCTCAATAAAGATGTGACATCATTTGGAGTGAGGAAAGTCTCACAAAGATGATATTTCTACAATGTTCTCTCGCCCTAGCTTGATGGTCTCTATAACAGGGTACCATCAGTACTTTTACACCTGCATTTGCACAGACAAAGTCGATCTTTAAAGCTCAACAAGATGTGAATGTGAACACCCCTTGTAGGCATAGGAACAAATACAATTGCATGGATTTGGAATTAAAGAGTTTGGGAATAGTGTATGACAAGTGATCAATGAAGACTTGCTTTATGCCATGTGACGTGCTCCCTAACCTGAGATGGCATTTATTTTTAACATTGATTGATTGTCTTGCCTTGTTTGTCTCCTTAAATCAAAATAATCATCAATTTGAGGCAAAATTGCTTATTAATTAAATAATGAAAGAATAAGAGCTATTTAGACAAAGGACTTTGGCATTAAAGTGAAAGATCTCACCATAGGAAGAACTGCAAAAACTTATAAAACATAAAAGGGTCTTATGGTCAAAATTAATAATGTATTACATTCGTTACATTTACCAAACCAATTTATTATAAACAAGTGAATGAATAAAGATTTTAAGACAAAAAGATATTTTAATAAGTGGACAAGGTATGTTCATAATAGCTATTCTATGATTTTGCTTTACTCAAGGAGTCATATGGAATTATAGATGGTAATCATCACATTCCTAAAAATGCTATAATGTCCCACAAAATCATTTAAAGGCAAATCACTCCCTGAAATATTTAAACAGAAAAAAAATATTTAGAAAAATCTTAAAGCAAGTTTACTTTAAAGCTCAGTTTTTGGATACGTTGAAAACCAAAATTGTTCCAAGATTAAAGAACAAGATGGCTGTGTCTCAACTAAGCCAATCAGAAACTTGAGCATCTGAATTCAGCAATTTTATCTTGTAATCCTCCAGAATGGTCTACCTCTCGCCAAAAGGCTTGTTCAAGGAGATCTATCCAAAGAATGCAGAAACTTGTCTCAGCACAAGGCAGCGATTATCTTCAAACAAGTTGTATCAAATCTCAACAAAATGCAGCATTTAACATCTGTAGCCACGGGTCCAAGCTGAACCCAAGTGATTCATGGGTAAGGAAGGAGTTCCAGGCAGAACCGATGGAGCCTACTTTCCACCATCTGCATCTTCACAAATACATGGATCCAAAAAAAAAAACAAAACCCTGTCAGAATCACCTGATATGCTGAAAGTTTGGACACTAAACACAACGTGGCTTGGATCCACAGCAGATGTTAAGTGCTGCATGTTAAAATTTGATACAACTTGTTTGAAGATAATCCCCGCTCTTGTAGTGAGACGGGTTTCTGCATTCTTTGGATAGACCTCCTTGACAAAGCCTTTTGGCGAGATGGGGGATCATTCTGGAGGATTACGAGACATCTGGAATTCTACTTCATGGAAGTAGTTTTCCATCTTGGTCTTGAATCCTGGAGCAATTTAGGTTTTCAACTTGTCCAAAAATTGAGCTAAGTGAACTTGCTTTAAATTTTTTCTAAATATTTTTTTCTGTTTAAATATATTTGTGAATGATCTGCCTTTAAACCTTTTGGTGAGACATTATAAAGCATAGATGATTATTGATGGTAATTTTCGCATTATTTTGGAATGAGTCCACATGTCTCTTTGTGTGAAGCAAAGGATATAGTGACTATTATGAAAATACCTTTTCCACTTATTAAAATATATTTTTGTCTTAGTCTTGATTCATTGACTTGTTTATGTAGCAAGGTACCATAATACAAACCATATACTATGAGGAGGATTGCATATATGGTTTGAGCAGTGCAAGGACTTCTCAATGACACTGAGCTGTTTTGCTGCCTCTAAGGACTGCCAGCAGATGTGAGTATCTCATTATATGTCCTCTACTTCAACAAATAGGAACAAAACTAAAGGGAACTGGCAAGAACTGTCCGAGTTTTATGGACCTGTTTCACTGCTCTCTGAAGCCTCCTCCCTCCTCTCCTGATGAAAACCAAGCTGAGCTGATGCAGGAAGCGCACCGGACCAATGAGGAGCGGCAGGACTGCTGGGTGGGGGGAAAACAGGAGGCTTTTGACTAATTAGAGAGGAGGAAGCTGGAAATGCAGGCTTCTGGCTGAGCAGGGGACTGAGTTCCAATGTTGCTGAGAGGGCTGAGAGGGCTGAGAAGAACCTGAGTAGGGTTGTATCCTGCTGGCCTTGGAAAGAGAAAGATAGGCAGAAGAAGAAAAACAGCGTTTGTTTGAATAGCAGCTGTGGCGAGAGCCACTTCCAGGCTTCTGGGAAGACAACCCCCCCCCCCCCCCCCCCCGTCACCTATCTGTGCAAGCTGAACATTTATAGGACTGGAATTTTCCATCAAGGAGTTAAAAAAATTGCCAAACAGCAGAGGTGCTCTTGATGCTGTAGTTACTCAGCAGTCTGCACCAAAATACACAGGCCCCCAACTTTCATATCTATCTATCTATGTATATAGATAGATAGATATATAGATATAATATAGTTTTCCTCTTTTCTCTTTCTGTGTATGCACATTTACTGGACTGAGGACTGTGGCGGGAAAGTTATAATACCTATCTTTTTGGGGTGCAGAGGTGTGAAGTTACCCTAAGGGCTTTGGGGTATAATTTGGTATCCTTCATAAGATAGAAACATAGAAACATAGAAATGACGGCAGAAGAAGACCAAACGGTCCATCCAGTCTGCCCAGCAAGCTTTCACTTTTTTTTACCCCCACATACTTATCTGTTACTCTTTGTAGCCTAAGCAGGCATTTTTGGAGTTTTTCTTTCTGATCTGCATTGTTTATTGCTTAGTTACTGCACCATTACCAGATTATTGTACCTAATTGCATTTTACTGTTTTTTTCTTCCCTGTTAGTATAAATTTGCCTATCCTCCTGCCTTTTCAGTACCTTATTTGTTGTTGTATTCCCAAGTTGAACGTAAAAGCATTTGAGTGCTTACAGTGGAGTAGCGATTTTCTTTGCTGTATCCTGTTCCCAGGAGTGGGGTGCAAATCACAGGAATGCAAAGAAAAGAGTATCGGGGCATTTGGGTTATCCATCCCAGAATCGCTAACGTAACCTGCAAACCCCCCGGTCTGTCCCCTCATTCCTACAGGTGCATGTGGGGGTTTTCCTTCTTGTGCTGCCCTCTCTCCCTTGGCAGGAAGAGCCTGTACTCTGAGAGGGCTGTTACATTTATCCTACATCGCTTTCGTAAACAATCAGAGGATGCGTGAATAAGTCAGGGTGATGCGTGCCGACCCTCTTTTAAAAAGCGCCCAGATATTCAAAAAGGCATAGGATAAACACTGTGGATCCCTAAAGGTTAGAGGTTGGGCATGCAGAAGAGGTGCCTGGGGATAACCAGCATGGAGCAGCAGTTACTAGACTTAACAGAAATCACGGGGATTACTACCCTTAACTGATTAGCCTCGATGCTTTTGATGCAACAGCAACATTGCTCTTCACTTCGACAGTGTGTGTGTGTGTGTGTGGGGTGGGGGGGGGGGGGGGGATTCAGATGACAACCAACCCTGGGCTCCAACTTTTATGATCCAAGGTACTGCTACATAGACCTCAGGGAAAAAGCACACAACTGCTTTTACAGCCAAAAGCTGAGCATATACAAGCAGCATTCTCTGATTGTAAACTATTACTACCCTTAACATAAGACTTGCGGGTAATCTGCATGGAGCAGCAATTACTAGCCTTAAGAGAAACACTGGACTAACCTGCATGGAGTGGCTGTTACTACTGTAAAACTTGCTGGGCAGACTGAATGGACCATTTGGTCTTTTTCTGCCGGTCGTTACTATGTTACATTTATAAATATTTATTGATGCACTGGATATTGAGGAGGTTATTATTAAATTTAACTTGTCAAGCATAGTAAAATACACAGGGTAATTTTTTAAAAAGAAAAATGTAAATGTAACAATTCAGCAATTTTCAAAATCCCATTTAAGTAGTTTTTCAAATGCGAAAAATCCAGAATAAATCACGACAAAAATGAGCCCATGTGTGAGGAAAGCTTGTGCCTGTGACTTAGGGCAACACTCAGGGCTTAATTTGGGGGGGGGGGAGGGGGGGAACGGGGGGGAACGCAGGCCCAGCACTTCTGTTCAGGCTTAAGAGGCAGAGCAGCAGGGGTGTTCTACTCCGGCCCCTCCCCTCCAGGCAGCCTGCAGGGAAGGGGAGGAGGTGAGCCTGGAGCACCCAAAGAAGGAAACAGCCACTCTGCTCCCTAATCCAGTCCTTCCTTTCTTGTTCCCCCCCCCCACCCACTTCTTCGGTAATGCAGGGGGAGAGAAGAGGAAGGGGTGACTCTGAAGCAGACACTGAAGAGCAAGGAACAGACTGAGGGCTTAACTTCTGGTAGATCAACCCAGAACAGCATTCTTCCATTTTTTTTTTTACCTGGGACCCAAGAAAGCAGAGCAGAGCATGGATATTTATGCTCTCCCATCCCTGCTCTTGTAGGAAACAGAGAAGATCGTTGGAATTCCTCACGCTGAGACGAGGGAAGACACGTGGTTTTGAATCGGGTATGTGTGTATGTGTGAGAGAATTCGTCCTGGTCCTGGTCCCGTCCTTTTGCTCAGGTCACACTTGACTTTGGCCCTCCACCCATCTCATTCCTCACTCCCCTCCACAGTTCCACTTCCTTTTTGTCTACAAACTAGGCCCTGGCAACACAGACACACAGATTAGTTCCCTCTGGACTTAGAACTCCATCCAGACTCTGCACCATGCACTTCCATCCCAAACTGAAAGGGAATGCAGTCCAAGAAATGCTCCCGCGCACACGTCCTGTCGAAAACATGACAAGAACTTTACATGGGCCAAGATTGTAAGCGCCTGTGATTTTACTAATGACATACTGGGTCTTTGCACTGTTCCCCATAGCCATGGCTGCTCCAGGGAGAGGTCACATTTCCTAATGCCATTACTTCAGGCTGGGGTTTTTTTTTGTTTGCAGTCTTTGTTAAAACTTTCCACTCAGTAATGTTTGCCTTATTCTGTGCTCATGGGGAAAAAAATGGTTAGAGCACAATCCAGATAGAAACCTTCGACTACAACGCAATGATTTATGTGTGGCTAAAACACCAAATCAGACATTTTGAGGCCTCTCTGTGCGTTTCTTCAGAATTCCTTCAATACTGGATTTTCAAGAAGGGCACAGCTTGACCATGACTTTTAGAGACTCTGAGTCTGTTCCTATGGGGAATCCTAGGTGTGCCTGGCTGGCTGCCTTCAAGCATTAAGAAGATGTGTTGATATCTATTGAAAGGGAAAGGAAGCAAATAAAGGGAAATGGGGTTTGTTTTTAACTGTTTATTGTGATTATTTTAGTTGGGGATGAGTATATTTTTCATGTTTTTTTTTGTTTTGTAAAAACAACGTGTCCATAAAAGCAGTTTCTAAATGAAATTATGGCGTCCTTTCTGAAAGATTACAAGTAAGTCGAGGAAATTTGGCAGCCAAAGAGATCTGCTCTATCGTCCCTCTCCACCCCCCATTCTGTGAAACTTGTGGGGTAGCCAGGAGTCTTATATTTTGAACTATCTGTGATATTTCTGGCCCAGATCATGGTGCTCCAACTCTAGTCTTACTCAGATTGCTACCATTGATTGATTTTCACCATCAGCATTTTGGAAACACTTAGGAGCCATTTCTAATGGAATTTGATGTCTAAACTGTATTGAAAATTATTGACCTTAGAACCACTCTCATGTGAGCTCTTGTTCACATCAGCTAAGGCAGGGGTGCTTACAAGTTTTCTTTGGTTCATCTGGCTGTGCATTTTGAATCCATTGTAAACTATGGTGCTGGTACGTGCACTAAACCTGTCACCATAACCATACAAAAAGTATTTATTTTATTTTATTTATTTGTTTATACAATTTATATTCCGCTGATCCAAAAATCTCAGTAGATCACAATTGTACATGAGGGGGAAGGTAGCTTCATATAAAAAAACATCTGAAAACATGGCTCTTTCAAAAAAGCCTTTCCTCCGGACACCTAACTAGTCCCATCCATCCCCCACCTTCACGAACAATATCTTTCCATCCCCAGAGCCCCCAAGAATGCCTTACTCTGACACCCGTCCAGATCTGCAAACCTCCAAGTTCTTGGGTTATCTACTTAAACTGTTCAGTTACACTCCTCATGTTAATATTGCTACTATTCTACTATGTAATCTTTTAAGTTATTCTGTAAGTCCCTCAGTTACCCTGTTAATTTATAGTTACATCATGGCATTAACTCTGTCTCTAAGCTACTTTGTAAGAAATAAGTTCTCACTATCATTCATAAAGCGATACACAACATCTCGCCCATCACGTTAAGGATACAACTTCGACTGTATACATCTGCTAGACCCATCAGAAGTGCATACAAAGGTACACTGTATGCCCCTCCTGCAAAAACATCTCTAAGGAAGAGAGCACTATCTACTGCAGGACCTCACCAATGGAACGCTCTCCCCCCAGACCTTCGACTTGAACCCAGCCTACCAGAGTTTAAAAAAAAGCTAAAAACCTGGCTCTTCAGACAAGCTTTCCCAGATACGTAAAGCTACTAGGATGACATGATTCCGATACCTTAATTTAAATGCCATCTCGTTAAGCTCACTATGCAGATTCTCTTTATAAGCAATACCGGTTCTCCCCCTTGCAGTCCTATTACTCTCCCCCTCTTTCTCTTCCCCTAAGATCCTTCCTTCAGCTGACAACATTGTTCTCCTCCCTCCCAAGTCTGTTCTCCTCTAGAATCCAACCGGATCTCCCCCCCTCTTTCGGTTCCTCTCATATATCCCTCCCTCTCAAAATTGAACTTCCTTTCTGGTAATCATTCCCTTAATGCATCCATCTATTACTCTCTTTTTGCTCCCTCTCCACAACCTTGATCAATTGTTTTCAATGTAAATCAGTGGCGAGTTATTATTTAATTTATGTAAAGCCTCAGTCTTGCACTTATTGCCCCGGGCAATTTCCTGTTCAATTGTTAAATTGTTATACTAATACTAACTGTTTTAATTGTTATATGTAAAGTTTTTTTGGAGACTCACTAACTGTTTTTTGTAAAGCCTTGGGTGGTTTGTAAACCCCAGGCGATTTGCCGTTCTTTGTAAACTGGATTGATTTGTATCTCATACAGGAATTTCGGTATATAAAAATACATAAATAAATAAATAAGAAATCTAAGTCTTATTTGTTCGAACAGTTTATTATAAACCGATGTGATATCTCGATCGAATGTTGGTATAGAAAAACAAACAAACAAACAAATAAATAAATATAATCAGAAAAGGCACTCGTTTAAAGACATTTGTTTTATGTGTACAACAAAATTACATTTTTAAATTTTGGAGGCCTTTTCATGGGGATATGAAGTCACTTGAATCTCATTTATGTGACTTTTTGCCCAAATAAGAAAATGTTTTGGTAAGAGAGAAATTGTAAGAATGTGCATGGCCAGAAATTGAATTGGTTTGTTTTTCATTTGTCATTTTTTTTTATGTTTTCTGTTGTTGGATGTTTACAATTTTTCATTCTCATTCGTTTTCAGCAAAGTATTGTAAAAAGTGCCCACTGTTTGCTGAAAATAATGAGAATGAACATTTTTGAGTCAAATTCGTTTTATCTTTATCTTTATGTGCATTTATAAATCTCCTAAAATAGTACTCAATGTGATGTACAGATAAAACAAGCATAAAATATAAAGTACAAACAATCACAAAAAAAAGCAAATAGATATAATATCAGAAAGGTCACAAAAGAATCATAGCAGTCTGGAGTGTCAATAGAGATAATACTTAATTTAGAGTCTCATGTTAGTAGTATGCCTGTTTAAATAATCAGCTTTTCAACAAAATTTTAAAAATTTTGGGGGTCATTTTCTAAAGGGATCGCATGCGAAAAGTCCCTTTTCGCGTGCGATACTTAGATCAGGACGGGTTCTGGGCAGCGTCCACACCGGAAGGGAAGGAGTCGGGGTGGCACCGGGGCGGACACTGCAAAAACATCGCTGACGGCGAAAAGGTAAGGAGCCTTATCGCCGTCAGTAACGCGCTCAATAGCGCCACCATTCACGGTGGCGCTATTGGTTTGCGAAAGCCGGCAGCGATTGCACCACGGTGGTGCGATCGCTGCCGGCTTTCGCCCCCCGTTATCGCGGGATTCACAAATCCCTGCGGTGTTAGAAAATCCAGCCCTTTGATTTAAACAAAAAAAAAAGAAAATCCAGCCCTTTGTTTGATATGAAATGAAAATGTGCTCATATGTCTGGTTTTTCATGTTTGTTTCAGATGCATGCACATCCCTAAAAACTGTGAGCCTTTGTGACTCCAGTGCTCTCTGAGGGAGAATATGGCAGATGCAGCATGTTTTGCTCAAGAGCAGGGAAAAGCATACATTGCTTTGTGTGCCTCTACAGTGGAGGAGCAGCGAAGCCAGGGCTGAAATCCTGCTGCTGCTCTTTGTGACCATGGGCAAGTCATTTCAACCTTCCATTGCCTCAGGCGCAAACATAGGGGGTTGTTTATTAAGTGCTTTAGGCATTTATTGTTCAGTGAATACCGGCGTAGTGTGTTACTTTCTTCCTAATAATGGGGCCGATGCAATTAAAATGCGCTGAAAGCGGGTGCTGAGTGTTCAGCACTTGCTTTCCTAACGCGTCCCAGGCACCTCTCCTGGGGGGAGGGGGCACCATGCTGTATTCTAATTAGAGGTCGCGCTGTCAAGGAGGTGCTAGGGTCGATTGCGCACCCCTAGTGCCTCCTAGTGCGCCCGGGTGAGGCAGGCTGGCTGTCTGTGGCCGTCCGCCGGTTAAGAAAATGCTGAATTTATCAGTGTCGCAATGATATTAAGTCGGAGGATGTACAGAAAAGCAGTATTTTCTGTTTTTCTGTACAACTTTTGGGAGTGGATGCACACTTTTTTTTTTTTAAATTTCAGGTGAATAACTAATAGCCTCATGAACACGCATTTGCATGCGATGAGCGCTATTAGTTTCACCGCGCATTGGACATGCGTTGTGGAGGCGCTACTCACCCTATTGCATAAGGGGATGTGGACGTGCCTACACATCCCGTGTCCGACTGCGGGTTAAACAGTACGCTCGGCTGAGCGCACTGTATTGCATTGGCCCCAAAGTATGATAATGAACTGCTTTACATGCAAAGCAGCTTATGACTAGGCAATCTCATGTAAATAAAATAAAATAACATGGCTTGTCTGAAAACTCTCAAGCCGTGTTATGCTCAGGAAAGTTAGCTAATCCCTTCCTTAGGAGCACTGGGATGCAAACTCATGTCCTGTGCTACTGAACCCATCCTTAAAGGGCCCAAGTGGCCGCAATATGTGCTCCTTCAAGTAGTTAAAAAGAACCCAGGCTTCAGAAAATTATTCTAACCATGCCTGACAAAGTGCAATATAAATAAAAGAAGTAGGTACATTTCATTTACAAGGTATTTACTCTTCAGAGGTTCTGTAGTTTCTTGAAAACATCATAGCGTTGCATTGCTTGTGTGATGGCTCCTGAAAAAGTGCTCTGAACATTTCCCATTAGTCTCAGCAGGTTACTCTTGTTCAGCCCTTATTAGGAGAGGAGGCAGAGACTCCGAAAAATTATCTACTGGCTTTAGCACAAGAAAGCTGGGGATCTTTCTGAAAAGAAAAAAAAAAAAGGAAAAACCCAAACAAACAAACCACAGCTCTCATTTCACCAAGACATAGCAGAGTATGTGCTAGCCACAGGGGGAATGGCCTGTTCCTTATTAATTTGCTGGCAGTGGCCAACCAGTTTCATTTACAAATCTGTTGCAAATACAATGTGACCCAGTTAGGATGTTCTCCAGTTTAAATGTACTGGAGCTTTAGCAAGGCTTGCAGAATAACCTTGAGGTTGCTCAGCTGGCCATGTGTGCTTGGAGGCTTAGTCTGTCGAGAGGGAAATACTTTCTGATGTCAGCCAGATGTGAACAGATTACTGTGCTGCCTTCTAATGGGTTCCTGTGAGATTTATCCCACACTAACTGCGATACTAAATTCTGAAAATCCTCTACACCTTGCTATTATAGCAGCAAAGGGAAAGCTGCAGGGGATTCCAAGAGGCCAGTCCAGGACCGGAAATGGCGATTTGTGCATATTATCTGCAGTTTGTACTCAAGTGAATTAGAAGGGTTTCTTCTGTGGCTATTCAAAGTGGGGAGAGCATTAAAGGTTTCCATATTTTGTAAATGAGTTATTAACACAGCTTCACCATGTGCCTTTAAATTCCTCCTTTCAGACAGATATATCCTTCTGGAAACCAACTGGCCTCGTTGGGGCTTCTAAATTGTCAGCCTTTTACCACCCAGTGTCTGCTTTTATACATCACCAGGATTGTTGCACTACACACAGATTCTGCCTCTTTGCAACTGGTTAACAAGAAGTCCTAGTTAAATTTTCTGCAAATACCGAGCCAGATAACTTAAAACCCAACTAGCTATGTTTGAATATAACCGGTTAGATTTTTAAGTTATCCAGTTTTGTGCAGCCAGATCACTTGCTACTTAATCGGATGTCTGGTTAAGTAGCACTGTTAAGTAAAAAAACAAACAAAAAAAAAGGCACAGTCCTGTGGCCAAATTCCCTCCCTCTCCCCTCCAATTTCATATAGGGGTCTGCCAGGCCCTATATTCCCCCCTCCCCCCAACCTCTCCTAAATGTGCAAATAATGTTCCGGGGTCCGCAGGTCGGGCTTCCAAACCCCTTCCCCAGACTTTGTCCCCTTAAAATGCCTTGCTGGGTGTGAAGTAGGCACTTACCTGCTTCCAGCACTGCTCTGGCAGAAGCAGAGCTGGAGTCATAAGCTTCCTGAAGTTCAGGCGTCTAGCCCCAAGCACTGCTGAAAGCGGAACGCACGGTTCCCATGCTTCTCGCTCGGAAGCAGTGCTGGGAGTGCCGGGAGCGGGTTAAGTGTTTACCCCGCTCCCAGCTGGGAGATTTTAAGACTCGGAGGGATGAGGGTGTAGACCATAGGGACTGTGGGGTCAGCAGCCCAATTTTTATATTTAAAGAGAACTGGGGCAAGGGTGGGCTCGAATTATGGACCCCAGGGTTTGGGCAGGAGGGTAAACGACCCGGAAATTTGATGGGGAGGAGGGAATTGGGCCATAGGCCCCTTTACAGCTCTTTAATTTTTTTTTTACTTAACAATGGCCAGGATTCATCATTCTTCACAGAATGATGAATCCTGCGAAAGCTCGCGGCCTTCGCACCACGGCGGTGTGCCGGCTGCCGCACTGAATAGCGCCACCGTGAAAGGTAGTGCTATTCGGCACGCTACTGCCAATGATAATGTTAGTAATATTATCTCTGGCAGAGAAGACACCACCAACTCCTCCCCTCCCCCTAATTTGCATGCTCTCGCATGCGAAAAGGGCCTTTTTGTGTGCGATAAGCCTAGAGAAAATAACCCCGAATGCTCCTTAACCAGACAAAGCCACATGTCTAAAGTTATCCATCTGATTTAGCGGGATAAAACTGAAATTTGGGTACGTTCGATATCTTAGACTGAGGTGGCCAACTCTGACCTCGAGAGCCACAAACAAGCCTGGTTTTCAGGTTATCCACATGAATACGCATGAGAGAGATTTACGTGCACTGCCTCCATTGTATGCAAATCCATATCCTGCATATTCATTGTGGATATCCTGGCCTGTTCAAGGCTCTTGAGAACTGGAATTGGCCGCCCCTGCTCCGGAGCACCTTGTATTTTATCCGGCTCGATTTTAGCTGGATAATGACTTTTCCAGCTAAAATACAGCTGGCTCAGTATTCAAACACTTGCCATTTTAGATGGATAACTTGTGAGTTTCTGTCTAAATGGCTTTGAATATTGACCTCCTGGATTATAGACTGGTAATTGTGTCTATTTGTTTTTTTTTTTAGCCATTTAGGTAAACACGTGAAGCGATGCTATCAAGCCTGGCCATTGTGCTGTAAATTGGCTTGTAGTCATTACTTTCAGGGTCTTGTTAGCGTTAGAGGTTAGCCAACCTGTGCGATAAAATCAGACAGCAGGACTGCATCTCCGTATCCTTGCTGCATACAGGGCTCTGCTTCCTAGCCTGCGGTGCACGGTAACAGGTGTGGTAACCTACCCCAGCTCCCACTGTGGGCAATGGGGCTCTTCTCCCACGATGCATGAAAATGCAAGTCATAAGACTGCAGATCAACCCCACCGAGAACTAGCAACATCCTTTCATCGCAATATCTACAAAGCATCCAAAAGCTGTAGCTAATGCAAGAAGTTTGTTTTTAGTTATGATAAACATACCTTTTCTACTCTACTAATATTTCCTTTTAATGCATTATATAGTGAAACCTCTAAGTTACCTTTTCAACAGTCCTCTGCTTTGATCATGTGAAAAGACTTTACTTCTTTTTGGTGCTACTGAATCCTTTTAAAATGTGTGATAAACTCAGTTACTGAGGCCATTACGCAATGTCTGGGGTATCTGTATCCCACCAGCTCTTAAAACTTCTGACTACTCATTGACGATCACAGCAATTATAATTAATTTCTTACTCTCTATTCTCCTGTGTACAGTAAAATTTCCCTTCTTCCCAGATAAAGGGTCATAGCCTTGCTTCCTAGACAAGAAGCCCCTAGCTGAAAAGCAGGTCCAGTGTGTGAAAGTGTCCGAGAGTGGTGCTCAGTACTGCACCTAAACAGACTAGAATTAGATGTCCCTAAAAATGCTTGTTGGGGTTTCTACAGCTACAATGATAGGCAAATACCATAAAGGCTGAATTTCCTGAATGCCCCTCACCCGAGAAATTCCCTAAGTAAGGAAGGCTAGGCTTGGCAGTTCTAGCATTAGTCAGCTCACTTTAGAAATCCTGCCATGTGTTAAATCACGGGTACGCTGGGTGTTAAAACATGGGAATGGCTATCTCAGCAATGATAGAGAAGCAGATATAAATTGTATGAATGGTGCCAAGGTACTACAGTGTGTAATGCTATCAAATTTGCGTCTGGCTTCTTCAGTTCCTCTCCAGTTCAGTACTAATTTCATTTTCATATGTAAAATGACTATATTTACATTAACATTTATTGTAAGTGGATACTAACACTCAATGTCAGCTTGGTGGGCCTGTGGCTATCTTCTCTTGCAAGTGCACTGGCCTGAATCAGGACAATGCATCGTGTCTTGACGTGGATTTTCAAACACCAGGTGAAAGGGCAATGCCCGCCTCTCTCCTCCCTCCCCATCCACTTGCTGGGTCTGGAACAGATGTCCATCCATCTAGCAAGCAGGGACGAGCACTGGGCTCCTATCAGTCCACGGCAAGGAGCAGCTTCAGAGTAAATCTCACATTTGTTTTGCAGGCAGAGAAAAGTCACAGGATCCAAAACCAAAGTTTTATATATTTTGAAAATATATTTAAAAACATTAAAAATTTTTATATTTAAACATATATTATATGTTAATTAGTACACTTAAATATAGCTTAATTGTATTTACAATAGAATTCAGATGCTTTGAAGCTTAAATGCCAAATTTCAAGGTTTTCAATAACATAATTATATAAATATCTAAAAATACAATAAATATTTGTTACACATGGTGAATAGATATCTTTTTTTTTTTCCCCATAGAGAGAACAAGGTCACAGATTTGCTTACATTGTCAAAGAGTCTCACTTTAACAAAGCATTAAGCCTCTTACCATGCTTTAAATACCTTTGTCACAAACAGACCACGGCAAGACTTAAAAAAATATGAGTAACACAGAGCGAGACTTGTGTTATATATCTTGTTCCAGCTAAAACTGCCAAGCCTAGGATGGTAAGCACATTAGCTCTGGCACGTTCTAGCTACACACTGTCAGCTTTCAGTTGCACGTGATGGGAAATGGTCCACACCAGGACCTTCCCAAATACTTTGGGATAGAATATCTTTTCGGAATATAGCGCTCTCTTCCTACTTTTAACCCCTACAAAGGTTTAACTTGTTTTCTTTCTTTCTTAATGTAGAACAGAGATTTGTATTTCAAGTGTTGCATCATGTCAAAAAACATTTACAGCTGTGCATTTAACAAAAATCCAAATGAAAATCACTACAAGACATAGCTCCACATGCAAACTGCTTTGCTGGAAGATCGCCCATCTTTTGTCTCTTTGGCGCAAGCCCAGCAGGTCCATCATTCCTGCCTCCTCCCCCCCCCCCCCCCAGGTTAACAATTTGTTTAAACAAATATATTTCACTCACTTTCATTGCCTTATTTTAATAAGATGTCACTCTTGGCTTTCAGACCTTCATTCTGCCAAGATGGATCAGCAGCTGATGGTCCTCTTCACCCTCATCCTACCTGCACCCATTCCCCTCAACACGGTGGCTGCCCAGAGTCCACTTGACCAAAGCAGTGGACAGATGATAAGCCGAGGGCGATGTGTCCAGGACTAACTCTCACTGGGCTCGGCTGCACCATAAATGGACAGATAGATAAAATGCTTATAGATTGTTTTTCTATATAAAGTGGGAGGGGATAATCAGAACACACACAAAACCAAAAAAAAAATTAATACAACTGCATATTCACATTATATAAATTACAACTGTAACAGGATTTTGTATGAATTAGTTCTAGATGCAGATGCTGGTCCTAGTTTCAGCTTTCTAGATGTCATTCTTTTTACCCTTCAGCCTAAAATCTCTTGATGTGGTTTAAGGTGCCAAATAGAGCCACCGGGTTGGTGGACTCAGTTTTTTTTTCCAGTGAATGCCATGGTCTGAAGGCATCTCCTGGGTTGGAAGGCAGGCACTTGAATCTTGAGGCACAACTTTCTGCCTACATCCTTTCAAAAGTCTTTTAGACACAATTTCTCTCTTCATTTTAGCAATGTCACCTACCCCCTGCCCCTGGGTTATTCCCCCTGCCACCAAGGGGAAGTCAGAGTTTATGTGACTATGTAAATCCTCTGGGGCCCTGTAAATGGATTGCAATCTGTGACTCAGCTGCGGGATCTCTGAACATCGATGCCCTTTGGAGCTGGATTGCAATGTTTCTGGGCACAGACTTGCAGACATTTTCATGCTTAGCACTGAGGAGGGAATAAAATATACAAAAGGTAACTTTGCTGTAATTTTTAAAGCTGTGTGCACTGGGCGGTGTTCCTTTGCTCTCCACCAGCAATCTAGATTCTTGCTAGGCCCCATCAGGAGTGAGCGAGATGGCAGATGCAGCCAAAAGGAGAAACCCTGAAACAAATGCTTTTTTAAACTTGCCTTCTCCTGTACAGGGCGCATGATGTTACCTTTCAGTGTTCTACAAATGGGCATTAAAACAGTCCAACGTTTGGTCGGCAGATAGTTTGAACTCATCTCACTAGTGCTAAGTATTTCATTGGCAGGGATCACAGGATCAATTTCCAAAAGCCACCACAGAATCATTATTTGAAAACTTCTGGTCCAAAACTAGCCAGACATCACCACCTGCTAACCTGTTGCTCTTCAGCTGCTTTGCTTTAGGCTTTTGTACAGAATGGTTTTCTTTTCTGAAAAATGCTGCTGCCCGTTTGTCGTCTTGCTGGAATACTCTGCAGGTCATCTGAGACGGGGAGGACACATTTCAAAGCTTCTTATGCATTTTAAAAAATGCTTCCCTGTGCACGTGGCAAAAAGTGTGCATGCTCTAACCCTAACATAAAGAGGAGTGGAGAAGATAAAATATGCACAGGGATTTTATTTTGAAATCCTCATATGTACTTTGCACCTCCTTCACGCTTCATGGGGAGTTTTCCTTTGAAAAGGAGCTTGCCGGTGCAGAGTAGCCACGAACCTGCAATCATCGAAGTGACTATGAAAATGTCTCCCATACTGCTTGGTCCAGAAAGAAACCCCGAAAGTGGTGTGAGCCAGTCTAGGCCCTTCACTGCAGCCATTCCACGTGAGACCCCATTTCAAAAAGTAGAGCAGACATCTTTACCTAACCCATTGCAAAGAACATTCCCCTTTGCTCAGATGATTTCTGAAGCAGCAGTCGTAGCAAATAATGTCTTTGTAGGTCATTCGTTTGCTAGCTAAAGCACAGTTGTTGAGCGTTCCTGTTGCATTTGCAAGAGAATTCAGTCACTGATAGTTTTGAAACCTTCTCCATGGTTATGAATCAAAGGCCCCGAGGCTTCTCTGCCATTCCATGACCAGTAAACCAGGTCCTCAGTCAGGATAATTCATGCCCACTCCTGGAGGATTTTCAAGACATCCAAGACAAATATCCAGAAGATAAATTTGCATGCATTTTGAGGAAGGATCCAGTTAATTTGCATATGTTGCTTACTCTGAAAACCAAATCTGGTTTCAGCCCTTAGACATCAATACTGAATTCCCCAAGGGCATTGCCCTGAACCTTATCAGAACTCTGTGCAGTCATCAGACAGATGTACAGAACTTGGAAGCATACCATAGGTGGGTTTCATTTATTCTAAACCAATTGTACAAACATACAAATTAAATTCTGTTGGGATAGAAAAGAAAGGAACCTAAGACCCAAAGAAGATGCAATAGGGTGAATCTCTATTTTGAATCTTTGAATCCAGCAAGCGGGGCTCCTTTTTTATTTTGGGTGCAGCAGGAGCCCAGTTGGATGTGGGGCAGATTTATCTGGGCGACTCATGCTTATAGGATGCCAGTCTCCATGACAATGCAAGGGAAGGGAGTATGCTCCCAATTAGCTGAGGGTGGCAGATGAACTAAAGATGCCTAATACTGGCCATATGTGCAGTGGATCAGTTTGGGTTTGGGTTTGGGTGTGTGTGTGTGTGTGTGTGTGTGTGTGTAACATGTGTGCTGCTGGAAAGCAGTAGCTAGACTAGAAGAACATGAAGAGAAGGAAACAGTGAGTCCCTCTCCAAATGCACACAATTCAAGTCACTCTGTGGAACGGTGCGGAAAGGTCATACACAGAAAGGCAGGCACGTGCTGCTGTCTTTGCGACTGTGGTCTGAGGGCCACAAATGTTGACTTTAGCATTCTGTTTTCAGTTGCCTTACATATATTCTTTTTTTTAATTGATTTAATTTTTTTTTCAGTAGTACTTAAGATTTGATTTTGCAGACACCTTCACAACATTCAAAACTAATTATTTCTCATTCCAGGACAGACAGGTCAATGAAGAGGCTCCTATCCTCCTCCTCCCTCTCTTGTCTTAAGCTTGAGGAAGTAAAAAAAATAAAAATAAAAAGAGTAAAGCTCTGACATCAGCACCTTGACATTGCTTTAATTCCAACGCAATCAGAAGTATAAAGCAGTGAACAGATATAATACCGACAGGACTAAAGATACTTACTGTTGAGAATGGAAATGGAATGTTTTGGTTCAAATTCTGCCTGAATGAGGAGAGTTTAATTTCAAATTCACAATTGAAGCAGCATGCAATTTACTTATTTTTTTTTTAACTCTTTACGCTTTCGATTCTTGGCAACAAACCACAATGTTATCAAGGAATGTAATGCGGACTTAATTGTTAAGTTGTGCGCAAATGACTTTCCTTTCTCTTAAGGTCATGGATGTGTTTAATAAATAGATTGCAGGAACCACTGTACTGTATAAACTTCATTTATACATGCAGTCCATAAAATTATTTCTCTTGCTGAATAATTTACCCTGTTATGTATATATACAAATAGATAATTTGTCTCAATATAATCTGTACAACGCAACTTCACTATCTTCCCCTTTTAATGGTCAATGTACATACACAGGAAGTGTCTATTCTGATAAACCTCCAGCCAACTTTCTTTTTGCTATCCATGGTGAGAGCTCGCACGTACGACTGGTTAGTTCGGCACTGGGAGTTCCAATACCTTTTGTCTATGCCTCTGCAGCCCTCCTTCATGTAACCCATGGGGTTGCACTTGGTCTCGTAGAAGTATTGTTTGAGCTGGCCTTTGGGCACTGGAACTTTTTCTAGGACGGTCACCGTCTGCCCTGACATGTCCACTGCAGTTTTTTTGTCAGCCGCTGTCACCCACTCGCTAATACTGTCGCACACACTCAGCTCCCCCCGGCGAGCAGGGTCTGAGTGGCGCCGGACCCTCATGGACATGTTTGCTGCATCCAAGTAGTTTTTGTACTCCTCGAGCAGAAAGAGCAGTGGGGGCTCCAAAGGCACTTGACTGCTTAGCATGACTCTGGATGAGTACAGGTCCGCGTCCTTGCTATCCTCGCTGGGCCTTGTGTTCTGCTCCTCCTCCATCAGTTCCTCAATAACGTGTTCAAAGGTGTCTGCCAGTGATGACAGTCCTCCTCTTGAACTGGCCTTAGGCCCGCCTATGCTCTCGAGAGTCCCATGGGTCCGAAGACCTGGGTATGACAAGCTGCCTTGTCCTCTGATGCTGGCTTCTTTCATGGGAGCAGCTTTCATGCAACTGAAGTATGAAATAACCATAGTAAGGAAAAGGATGGTCATCACTCTTCTCACCTGGTGGAACTGTCAGGGAAAGAAGAAAGAAAGAAAGAAAGAAACCGTATTTATTATATATCGCATTAAGCAACCAGAAGAGATCAAACCATTGCACCAAATCATGGATCTTGAGGGGGATCTGGTTTCAGAGTAACCAAAACAAAGGACTCAACTTACTTTTAAGGACCAATGATAAAATCAATCTATATCTCATAGAGATCCATCATGGTTATCCTGACAACCAGAGCCTTTTGTGGGGTGCAAGGTCTGGAATGGAGAACCACTGCCCAATTGTACATGTAACCTGCGGATCATCTCATGGTCTAATTTACATATATATGAGAAAGAAGAGCAGTACCCATAGCAATATTTCAATTTGACCTATCAGAAAATGATGTACCCCTGCAGGTTTACAGAATGAAAATATAGTGCCATGTGTCAGTTAATCAGTTTGTGATACCCTATTCTTTCCCCAGTGATGTTCCAGACCAGGCTTCTGGTATATTCAACAAGGTCTAGTTTTCAGAATATCCATAATGAATGTTCATAAATTACATTCACCTGCATTGGGTCCAGTAATGAGGCTAATTTACACTTTTTTTTGCTTATTCTGAATATCAGATCTGGTGGAGGGTGCCATGAACTGAGTTTGGGAAGCCAGCAAGAAGCACATGCTCCCTGGCAGTGCCCAACGAGAAGTTCAGAAATGTACAGAGCCAAAGAAGCCATACAATTAGAGGAAAAGACATTTGTTAAAATGCAATTATTTTCTCTGACAAGAATTCCAATGTTTCATATCCGCGGCAGAACATGTCAACCAAATTCACTTTTTGGGTTACCTGGACTGAAATTCTGCTAAATTAAAAAAAAAAAAGTACAAATATTGTTAACTATATTGAGGTCAACATTTAGTGGGGCAGCAAGCAGGAAATTAGTTAGTTGAAGTCAGAATATTTGGCAGGATATAACAGGGTTAAGTCTCCCACTGAATGTACTTAACTAAAATTACCTGGATAAAGTTTGGTGCTTACTGGGCATTTGAATATTGGAAAAAAAACAACCCCCCTCCTAGCATATCAAATATGTTCTGATCCCTCCCATCCCCTTCTTTTAAAAAAAAGTGGGGATGGGAGGGCTGCCAGCGGTCAATGAAGGGACAATTATTTGTCTTTTTCCCCAGAGTGCACTGAATAAATTAATAGCAATGTGTCAGGAGCTGTCCGCTCTATCACACTTAGCATTCAGCCTAGCAGACGACTTCTGGGGTTTGGGAGGTGAGGATTTGGTCATCACCACTTTTTAAGATAAGGGATTGTGGGAGGGGGGGGGGGGGGGATGAGACTCAGCATGCAATTTTTATTTTATTTTATTTTTTTGTTAGCTGGCTAACAGTTTTCGAATCAGAGTTAGCCGATAACTTTACCTGGCTCGGGCTGATGTTCAGGTTTAGCTGGTAAATTTAAGCTACGCCCCTGCTCCCAGAACACTCCCACCTTGCCTGTTTCTTTTATGCAGCTATGTTTTACCCAGGTAATGACTTACCCAAATAAAATATAGCTATTTGGGGGGGGGGGGGGGGTCAAGATATTTAAAGCTTCAGATTGGTCCAGCTTAAGTCTCAAACGGAGACAAACAAACCCCTTTGAATATGCAGCTTATTGTTAATATTTGTATTCTTTGTGGAGTTTAGCACATTTTGGCTACATAATTATGCACAGCCGCTAACAGAGGTTTTTCATGATGGAAGAGAATCAATTTCTGTTCTTTGGACCATCAGAAGCCAACGGACCTTACATTCTCTCACCCACGGGCCGATGCAATAAGACGCGCGCTCACAACGGGTGCTCGTGCTGAGCGCCAGTTTTCACCAACGCATGCGCAGCCACATCCCCCTGTGCACCCCGATGCAGTATTGAAACGAGAGAGAAATGAGGGAGGCGTAAAAAAAAGGGCGCGCCAAGGGAGAATATGTGCATGGCTGGTGCTGAAAGGATTTATTGCATCGGGTGCTCAGTACGAGCCTCCGTTCCGATTCTGCTTCTTTTTGGCTATTTTGCTGAGGTGCCTATTTCAATACTGAAGTTTATTATATCCGGTGCCCATTGCTATGGGTGTCTAAATTGTGCGGTGATAAGAAATGTGCACCTCTTTTTGATCAAATGAATGTACGTGTATTTTTCTCCGCTGCAAGCAGTAAATTCAAGAGTCAGGATGACACTCAGGAGGACGACACATTTATTGCAACACAGGGGACCATTTTTTAAAATGTTTCTCATGAGCCCTTGACTGCAAGTTAAATTCCCTGCATTAAAAAGTGTGCATTGGGTGCCCAGCTTTTGGGCACGCTTTCCTGCATCGGGCAGTAATGGCTTCATCTACATACAATTGGAATGCAATGGGCGCTATCCGGGACGCTTTTGTTGGGGGCGTGCATTTCATATGCGCTAAGCTCCTTGCTGCATCAGATGCTATCGTTGCACACCCAAAACGCGCACAACCAACCACGAGTAAACCCGTACGCTAGGCTGGGCGCACCTTATTGCATTGGCCTGACAGAGAGGCTGTGCAGACCCCTCTCGAAACAATTTCAAAAGAGCGAAGCAAATGCACCGGGCTGACTACACTGACTTTTCTGGCAAGGGAGTCTAGAAAAATGTCTGTGAAACACTCAGAATCTGCCGCAAGCACTGTAAACCATGTGAGGCAGAGAAGGCATTTTTTTTTTTTCAATCTTAAGTCATTTTTCACACTTATTTTCTCTTTCCAAAAGAAATGTTTCATACTACAGTCATCTACCCTATGGTTATCTTTCCTTTCTTGGATATTACAGCTGCATATAATCTCTAGCACCAAGTGTTCGTGATACCGTAGATGCTTCATGCTTAATTCATGGCAGACGGAGACATCGATACCTGTCACTGAATTTAGAGCAACAGGTAAAGAAGAACAAAACCGGGATCTGATAAGTGTGCCAGGAAGTGAGAGCCTGTTGAGTCCAGAGGCCTGCGTTCTCCCCAGAGTAAATGTCATGGTTGAATGTTCTAGCAGGGGGTTTAATTTTTAATCATCTCCCCTTTCTGCCACTGCTGTAATGGAAGAGGAGACACAGATGTCACTAAGCAACCACAGTCCCTCTGTAATGACAATCTGAGCATTTTTACTGGAGGAATCTGCTCATTTTTACACTACTGTAGGTAGAGGAGTAGGTGCAACAATACTGTTTGGTTTATTGATATATTAATTAATCTTAATGCTAGAAATTACAGAAGCACCAAGGCTTTCAGTTTCCACTATGTTTCAGTTCTGTAGCTGGAAATGCCAAAAACCTAAAATGCACCTTTTCAGTAATGCAAAAGTAATTTAAAAAGAGGTAAGATTTGTTATTTGTATTAAAATGGTTCAGTAGCAGCACTAGTGGCATCAGAGCCGGGCACTCCTTGCTAATGCCCCCGGTGGGTTCAAAGTCCTATGTGGTGGGGTTACCGTCAGCCGATATTTCCCCAAGCCCAGCATTATGACGTGAAGAGTCTCAGGGGACAGCCCACGCAGAACTATGTCAGGGGGGGGGGGGGGGGCGCATTACTTTCTCAGCATGTTATTCCAGGGTTGTCCAGCAGGGGACACAAATCTCTTGTTGGACACCATATATGCCACAAGGAAGAAAAAGCTGGTTGGGAGAGGGTGCTCAACAATTCCGCCAAACAGAATAGAATGGTTTATTGAGTAAAGTCACGTTTAAAGGGTCCCTCACAATTATCCAGGGAACAAACAATTGAAGGTGGGAGGTGGCTTTTGAAATCCATGGGCAGGAACACAGTGTGCTTTTGATTTTGCTTTTAATTTGGAACACTATAACATTGGAGGATAAGCGTCCCTGACTCTCTCGCCTTGTTGCATTGCCTTGAAAACCAGAGCGCCTGATGAAGTAAGGTAGCTCCCTTTTTGTGCCAGTAGAAATCCAGGGTCTAGTCCTGCATGGTATTCATGCTATCGTTTTCTTACTCATTCCATAGGAGGTGTGGAGAATTAAAAACAAACATACTTTGAAATCAGACTTAGAGCCACCAAGACACTGTGGCTTGGAAGAGTAATCATAGTGGTCAGAGCAGAGGATTGAGAGCCAAGATTCAAATTCCGCTGATGCTCCTTGTGACCTTGGGCAAGTCACTTCACCCTCCATTGCCTCAGGTAATAAAAGTAGGGGGGTCGTTTACTAAGCCATGTAAGAAGGACAAAAGTCTGTATGTGGCCAGCCGGCGCTATTGTGGACAAGGCGGCATCGGATCCAGTGCTGTAGGGGATGCTCTGTGTCCCATCTGTTCACCTCGGATTTGCAGGTACTTAAGAGGGGGAGTTGG
Organism: Rhinatrema bivittatum; assembly: GCF_901001135.1. Taxonomy (NCBI): domain Eukaryota; kingdom Metazoa; phylum Chordata; class Amphibia; order Gymnophiona; family Rhinatrematidae; genus Rhinatrema; species Rhinatrema bivittatum. Next base: position 13,421,112 of record NC_042631.1, read on the forward strand.
GTGGGGGCATTTTTTGTCATTTGAAGGAGGGATGGGGCCTAAGCATGGGGACTTTAACCTGACAAAAATGTATTTTTCATCCTCAGAGAGGTAGGGGGTAGAACAGAGGCCTGATAAGGCTCTTTAAAACATGGCGTCTCTAGGAGCATCAAGCATACCTTCGCATCCCAATGCTTCTCAGGGGAAGTTAAGCTACAGCTCGGTCGCTGTAGTTAATTTTGAATCAAATAATGCTGCTTATGATTTTTGATGCAAGCTGCATTATTTGATTTACATATTTTAGGCTAGTAATGAACTTATTAGCATGCAAATGCATGCTAATAAGCTCATTGGCAGAGTCATAGTGTGGAGGAGGGAATAAAGCAGGATATTTTAAACACTGTGCATCATCACTGCACTAGGCCACTTACTGAACAGTAAACAACCAGTGCAGCTAATTAGTGACCCTGGTAGCTTGTTAGCCCCCTGGGGAGGGGACCCACCTACTGTAGCTGAATATAAAACTTATCTTGAGTTTAGATTTGGAAGGTTGAGTAGTTTAAATCTAAAATCCGAATTCCAGGCAGTCTGAAAATATGAAGTGACCTAAGCAACATTTCTTGAAAGAGCTATTTTGAATGCAGCTTACATGATCTGCTCGGCTCCTCTGTCCTGCACCTCAGTCGGGTTAGCGAAGCTCCTTGCAACCACCAAAGCTCCACGTCTGTACCGTTCTGAGGAAAGGGTTACTTTCTTCCCTCTGCAATAATCCTTCTGCATTTGCTGAAACCTTCCAGCTAAAACCACTGAAGGCTACATCGCAAGAAGCTGATTATGTCGTTTATATCATTATCATGGGGGAGGGGTCCACCTTGCTGGATAGGCCTTGGATTCTTTTTCCTTGCGCACTTTTGCACCCAGTTTGAAAGGGAAGGTTTACTCACATTTTCCCACTGAAACAAAGTACCCACGGACCTATGCCTCAGATATTCGTGCTTGTAACATTTCTATGCAAAATAAAGCACAATCAAGTTTAGTTAGGGAATAGCCACTGCTATTAATTGCATCAGTAGCATGGGATCTTCTTAGTGTTTGGGTAATTGCCAGGTTCTTGTGGCCTGGTTTTTGGTCTCTGTTGGAAACAGGATGCTGGGCTTGATGGACCCTTGGTCTGACCCAGCATGGCAATTTCTTATATTCTTATGAAAGTGCGATCCTCGAGGGTTATCTTCCGATCCCACCACATCCCTGGGAATACCTCTCCCAGCTGCTTAAAGTATGCGCTCTGAGGAACCAAACTGAGGGGAGAGCAAGTTTTCCGAAGCCTGATTAACCCAGGTAAATCATTATTCTCGTGGTTCGGAAGACTGCCTTTTCACCATTAGAAGGTGGCCTTCTAGGACGGTTTCATCAGCCAGCTTACGGGCCTAAATAAGGTTTTTAAAACACAAAACTGAAATACTCACTCTTCTCCTTCCAAACCTTTCCACGTCTAGCTAGAAAGCAACAAATGGAATGTTTCACCTTTATCCGTAAGCCGGTGCTCGTCCCTGTGTCACTATTTGAAGGGGGTTAAGCTCCTGGGGCATGGCAGGTTCTGGGAAATCTGAGGATCCACAGCTAAACATGACAGGGACGGGGCTACCAGAAAGAGGAATCAAATATGGAAAAAAAAACCCCAAAACAATCAAATCCTTCACTGTAACCAAAGCTATTAATAGTGTCTTCCCTTTTTCTTTCAAAGTAGCAGTGAACAATTGAAGTGGCGCGCTGCAGCTGAAAACACAGAATCCACATACAAACGTGAAAACCCTTGCACACACACACAAAAAAGCAACCGCTGAGCTTATGATGGTACCGCAGAGGTAATCACACAAAGGGACTTCTGAGGGTAAAATTGTGCTTTACCCGACGAAATGACCCATTAGTTAATTGCATCACCAGTGCACACATTAAATTGCATTCACAGTGTATGCATGGCTTTCTGCACACACAGGGGAAGGGTGTTCCAGGGGTGGAATCTGGGAAAGGCCTCTGGACTTACTCTCTTCTTTCTAAAATCAAAAAGTATGCATGTAACTTTCAAACAACTCTGCCCGGCCCCGTATGCACTCGCATATCTGCTACAGTAATTTATAGCCTGCGCGTAGGAGGCACACGCAGGTTATAAAATACACGTATGTATGGTTACGCATGAATACCTGTAATGCATTGACAGTGTGTACTTTTCCTACCAATTTTAAAAATATGTGCATAGATTTTACGTGCAGAAAAAAAATTGTGATTTGCTCGCATAAAACACCGTCTGCATGCAGAACTCGCGTAGAGAAAAACTTGTGTGCGCAATTTTAATCACCAGTTTGCCGAACCCGCCACCTAGTTCTTCACGCTGGACTCCTCCCAGTTCACCCAGACCTCCTGCCCAGCCAATAGATGAAAATCTGATATCAATTGCACAAGATAATTACAAGGTGTACCTCTTGATCCCACCCTAGAAAGCCCATAGACCGCTCCTTTTTTTTGTACGCAAGACTGAAAATGTGTGTGCTTTAGATTTTTAAAAAATTAGCATGTATGTGAATATAAGCTCCTTCCACATGTGTGTGCTAATTTTATGTGCATAAACATTTTGAAAATTCACCCCAAACTGCATACATTCTCTCAGCTAAACTATGCGCGCCAAGGACCAGGAGTAATTGTGTGCATGCAGTTTTGTCGGGATAATTTCAAAGCGAATTTGCATGCATTAAGTTCAGTTTGGCAGTTGTTGTAACCTAGCTGTGTAACAGCACGCTGTTGTGGATGTGGACCCTTAAGCCAAGGAGGAGGAGTTGGCACAACCTGCAGGAGGTCCCCACCATTGGCAGGTGGAGCTGGTGGTAGCCCACGTTCCCCTTTTTGAGTCCTCGGGTGCCGGGGCCGGCTGATCTTAGGTGCGGGCCCTCTGAGGAGGTGATGATCTGTCGCAATGAAGTCATTGCAGGCCAGCACAGAGAAAGAAGCTGTGTCAGGACAAGCAGTGGTCAGGACAGGCAGCAGTCAACTGGGTTAGGTTCGGGCTGTGGTCAGAGGCAAGTGGAATAGAGCCAGAAGCAGAAGCAGGCAGTAGTCAAGAGCAGGCGGAGGTCAAGCAGCGTCGAGGTCCAATCCAAGTCCAATCCAAGTCGGTGCAAGAAGACCGGTCCAACGTCAAAGCCAAAGGTGTAATCCAAAGAGACGAGGAAAGAGGAGGACGAGTGACCATAGGAGCAATGACCACGAAGACAAGAACTCAGGAGACAAACCAGACTGCCAAGGAACCAGGAACAGGAGCACAGGAATAACACACAGTGGAAAGCAGAGGCAAAGTATTACTCCAGGAGGAGTCGGCCTATTGCCGAGGCACTGAAGAGGCGTTCCGGTGGATTTAAATACTGGTGTCTCTGTGATGTCATCAGAGGGTGCCGTGGGGGAATTCCCACCATTATCCCACAAATCGGGAGCACGCATGCCTAAGTGGCGGTGTTGGCCTGGCAGCATGGGCCTAGCCACGCTGTGGTGGGCTGGAGAGGCAGAGCCGGGGAGGGCAATCATGTCAGAGGGACATCCCTGGAGGCCCGGGCTGGAGGTAGGAGTGATGGCCCATGGGACAGGCCGGTGGGCCGCCAATTGCAACACACACACAAATATATATGATCCGTTGTATAATTACCCCCAGTGCCATATCCTATGATGTTCAGGCATTGTGGAGTAGGGATTTCATTCCCAGTATCAAAACCTTTCAACTGCTTTCAAAACGTGACGCCATTCTGCTTCTGACCAGGAGGTTTACCCTAGCTGCTATTGACCAATGAACGAAATATTCATATTCCATTTAATCGATTGTAAACAAAACCCGCCCCCCAAATCCCCAAACTATATGCAAGCAGTGTGTCAAATTTTCTCGGAGATTAGTTATTACAATTGTATCTGAAAATGTCTGTGTGCATGTTAAGATTTTTATTCTTGTTTATCTCAACTCTCTAGCTGTTGCTGCTTTGCCAACAGAAGATTAACTGAGATTTTGGTCCATTCACTGCAATCAGGGTCACTCAGATTTTAATACTAACTCCCGCCACTGAGGCACTTCCAGCTCCTTTGCTGAAATGTGCCTGAAACTTACTCTGAGGGAAAGTTAATTTAGGGCTGCAGTAGTGCATGTACCTCTGGGAACCACAGAATGCATGGGGGAGCCAGGGTGGGGCAGTAGTTACTACCCTGACCAGCAGGTAAGGTGGCAACCTGCATGAAGCGGCAGCCACAACCCTTCTGAGCAGACCAGAGGGGCACATTTGGTCTTTTGTCTGCCATCGTTTCCTATATTGCTCTGAGAGAGTGGTAGGGATCGTAAGGCTGAAGTCGTCGGTGTGGATAGGCAGATGAGACAGGCCGCATGGGTCTGTTTCTGCCGTGATATTTCTAGGTTGTGTTGTCCCGGTGATTGGGCAGGTAAACTCATACAGGTACGCCGTCCCTTTCAGATTACCGTCAGGCTATTTTGGGGCAACTTTCAGACTGTGCGCAGAAGTTTTAAGGCTGGGGGTCCTTTTTACCCACAGACTTTATGGCAATTTTCAGAGGAAAAACTTTTCCCTACTGAGAACCGGGTCAGAAAATCTGTGCACAGACCAGGTCCTCCTTTTTATCCAGCGAATTTACACAGGTACACATACAGATATGCACATAACTGTGCACACAGGCATCTAGAGGTCCATATTCAGTAAGCCAGCGAGTAACCTGTCCCAGATATTCAGAGGGCTAAATGTCTTGCTGAATATCCCTGATTAAAGTTATTGGGCTAACTTTATTAGATACCTTTAAACCTAATATCTGGCCTTGTCTGGCAGGATTACCTACCACTTAACTGGATATCTTCAAAACATATCTGGTTAAGTTGAACTCTTATGCTTTAAAAAAAAAAAAAAAAAAAAGCTTGATGGTGGGTCTCCCTGCCCAAATCCCACTCCCCCCATAAATTTTAAAGGCTCCTGTTAGCCAAGCCTTCCCTGCACCCTCCACCCCCTTGGATGAAGAAAAAAAAATCCAAATTTAAGGGAGACTCTCAGCATTGCCCCGATAAATTGAATTTTAAAAAAGGTGACCCTCCTTTCCGCCTCCGCAATATCTGTCAGAACGCATGGGGCCCCTGTTTGCCGTGGCAGTAGTGCAGCAAGCCGCAATCCCAGGCGCATCCAAAGCTGTTTTGGCAGTAAGCGCTGGAAGCGTAAGATATCAGCCCAGCGGAAAAGTGGCTCAGTATTCAAATACTTTGCCATTTCGTTGGATAACTTTGTGAGTCAGCCGGCTAAATGGCTTTGAATATGGACCTCAAAAGTGCTAAGCCCTCCCCGAATCTGCCCCAGGGATCACCTCTTCTCTCTGTGCATAAAGGTACGCAGGTACCGGCACTCCGCATGCACTCTCACGTTTTCAAAGAGCCCGATTCTGTCTATAAAATACTGTTCTACCCTCAGAGATGCCTGGTAACGTTGCCCTCTGTCAGGCTCCAAAACTGGTGCTTTTATAAAGACACTGGGCTGAGTCACTACATTTAGGACTGGTTTCACCAGGCAGGTAAACTTAGGGGCTTATAAACGGGTGGCTACAGAGGCTGAGTTAGAAGCCTAGTACGGCTTCCCAGCACTGGGCACCTACGTTAACTCCCGAAATCTAGGTAGGGCCCTATGTGTGAGGTTCCTACATTCAGATGAATTTTCAGGTGAAAGCTTAAAGCCCTTCGTGCACATCATTTAGGGGATGTGCGAATATGTCAGGCTGGCGCGCACCGAGCGGATTTTAAAAGCCGCCGGGATACGAGCGTATTTACCACTGCGCGCACCTCTTGGGGTGGGGAGTGGGCGTTCCGGGATTTTAACCTGAAACTTGCATGTAAATGCTTACGTGACCTGGTGTGTGCCGGGTCCTCTGCGGCATAACTTTACTTCTGCTATGGATGTCTTGTAAGTCATAAAATTAAAAAAAATCTAGGCAGACCAGCGGGGTTTTAGGGTCAGGGCTAACAGTGGGCTAGAAAACCAAGGGGGTTTGGAAGACCTGTTCCTTGACTGGGCGAACCAGGAACCAAGTGGGAAAACTAGCAATGACGTCAGCACGCACCCCTTTTAAAATTTCCCCACTTAGGGGGTAGAAATGGCATTTCCTCGCACAGGCACGCGCTCACTTAAACATGAGTGCACATGTGCTTATGACCAGGCTATTTTATAACATGTGCGCATATGCTCGCATAGGTCATGTAAAGGCTGCATCTCTGGGCAGGGCCGGAATTGTCCCCGACGCCTAATTTCAGCTGAAATTAGGTACCTAACTTAGGCCTGGATTTTCTAATATCACACTGGTTCGTGAATCCTGCGGTGACGGGGGGCGAAGCCGGCAGCGATCGCACCACCACGGTGTTATCGCTGCCGGCTTTCGCACCCAATAGCTCCACCGTGAAAGGTGGCGCTATTGGGCGCACTACTGGCGGCCATAAACAGGTCTTACCCTATCGCCGCCAGCGAAGTTTCCGCCATGTCCGCCCCAACTCCTCCTCTTCCGGTCCCGACGCCGCTCCAACTCCGCCCCTATCTAGCTATCGCACACGAAAAGGATAGGGATAGAAAATGACCCCCTCAGGTCCCTAAATTTGGAAACTTAGCTTTTTTTTTTTTATAAATATTGACCAAATTTAATGTGTACCAAAGCTGCAGCATGCCTGCTAAACCAGGGTCAGAAAACGTTAGCAAATACCGGATGTGCTAAAATAGCATGCTCTGAAACCCATTGCTATATTACTTACTATGAGCACTTTAACATTGAAGCTTGCTTCTCTATATTTTTTTAAACCGTTTTGGGAACGATTTTGTTTTATTGATATTTTGTGGACTATACTTATCATTTTATTCATATGCCACATTGCAAGAAGAGATGTGTGCTTAGAATAGTACCTGATGCTAAGCAGGCTACAGAATTTTGCAATTTTATGCAATTTGTAGTTGGGATGGCCAGCATACAATGAGTTGCAGTAGTCCAGACAAGTTATTTAAAAAGCCTGGGCAAGGGCAACCAAATCTTCTTATGCCAGATCCGGACACAGTTGACAAATGTGTTGAAGCTGAAAATAACAGCCCATACACTTAAAGTGTGATCAGTGATCACTGTGACCTAAAGGGCAGAATGTTATTGTCCAAATGCACAGGTGGTGAGGGAGCCTGAGATGAAGCTAAATCCACAATGCTTCAGTCTTCAGGACTGAGTTTATGGCAGTTTAGCGGAAACTATATCTGAACTATCTTTAGACAACTGTTCAGCTTTTGCACAAACTGGATCCCTACCCAAATAGGTATGCAGTCAGTCATCATTAAGATATATAAAACATATATAAAATTGAGCCCACATCAATAAGGTGAATTTTCAAGACGTTACGCGTGTAAAAATTAGCATATATGTGTGCAAGCAGCCTCTACTCCCGATTTACAGGTCGATACTCTAAGGCCGCGGTAGAAAGAGTGCGGCATTGCCAGGCGCACCCTCGTTCCCCGCACGCACAGTTCTCTTCACCTAGCGCTCGATACTCTCTTCTAATTGCATGCAAATGCATGCCGCGGCTGCGAAGCCTTAGGCAAGCGTTAGGCCTGCGCAACCCATTTTACTGTATAGAGCGCCTATACAGTATCCTGGGTTCACGGGCCTAACGCTTCACGGCCGCGCTGGTATCTGTCATTTCAAATGACATTTGAAATGACAGGTACCAGGAAGTGGACAGTTATGTTCCCCGATGCTCGGCAAACTTTCCCCCCAGCCCCTGCTCACCTGCCCTGGCCCCGTCCGGTCTCCGGTGCAGCCCCAGTCTGTCTCCTCCTCCCGAGGCAAAAAAAACCAAAAACCGAAAAAGTAGCAAGGCTCGGGCCTGCTACGATAGTCCCTTCTCCCTTCTCCTCTCCTCCCGATTTCGGCGCTCAAGGCGGCCGGGTGGGCGTGCATTCATCCAGGCAGAGGGAGCCGGCGGCGAAAGCGGCCTCCGGCTCCCTCTGCCTGGATGAATGCACGGCCCCCGCCGGCAGTGAATGAATGCCCGTGCGATTTCGGCGCTCAAGGCAGTCACATGACGTGACGTCACGCCTTGAGCGCCGAAATCGCACGGGCATTCATTCATGCATCAAATTCCTTATAGGAAAACCTCTTTCTAACAAATAAGTTGATCTCCAGCCTTTTTTTTTTTTTAAATCGGAAAAAGACCACTGAACCCTAGTCATAATGAAAATAACTTTGGCTCCTGAATGGGCAACCGATTAGACTGGGATAAACAGAAACAATGCCCGTGCGATTTCGGCGCTCATGGCATGAGCGCCGAAATCACACGGGCATTCATTCACTGCTGGCAGGGGCTGTGCATTCATCCAGGCAGAGGGATCCGGAGGCCGCTTTCGCCGCCGGCTCCCTCTGCCTGGATGAATGCACGCCCACCTGGCCGCCTTGAGCACCGAAATCGGGAGGAGGGGAGAAGGGACTACCGTAGCAGGCCCGAGCCTTGCTACTTTTTCGGGTTTTTTTTTTTTTTGCTTCGGGAGGAGGGGACAGGACTGGGGCTGCACCGGAGACCGGACGGGGCCTTGAGCGCCGAAATCGCCCCCATTTTTTACACTTTATTCCCGTTTTAATTTTCTAACACCACACTAACACCAAGTAGAGGGTGGCGGTAAACTAACAGGTTAAGGACACGGCAAAATAGCGGGTTACAAAGGAGATAATCTGAGCGCGCATCACAGTATTGGAGGGGAATAGCTAATTCCTTCATTATACAGCTAATTCGTTCATTTACATATCATATACATGCTGCGTGCGGAAAGGGTTATGCATCTGTTTTAAGAAGCGCTAAGGATGCGTGAAACTGGAGACTGGATCGCTGGATCGCCTTACGCGTCCGAATTGTGCACTCCCACCTCGTTACAGACGGGAAATCCTCAACTGCACGTTATAGTATCGACCTGTCAGTTAGTGTGGCCACAGTAGGAGTTCTGAGCCTTCAGGCTAAGCAGCAGGCTGGGCCTCAAACATTTTGTTGAGTTTACCAAATGTTTTGGTTTGAGTGCGTCAAGGAATCCCTGGGCTAAGACAAGGGCAGCCCAAATAGAAAGGGATTCCTGAGGCTCACCACTGGCAGACGCTTGCCACAAACATACAAAGCAGACAAAGAGTTGAACAAGGTTAGTTTAGTTTTCACTATACCTTTATGGTAACTAGCATCAGGACAAAACAAGGTTAGCAAGATCAAGTATCTCACAATCCAAGAAGAAGCAAAAGGTCCGAGAAAGAAGGCATAGGATTACATGGCAAACAAGGTCTGGTATAGGGCTCTAGGCACTCAGGAGACAGGCAGTGCAACAGAACAATCAATGAACCAGGGGAAAAACAGCCCAAGATGAGGTAGAAATACCTGCCCAATAAGGGTTGGGCTCTACTGGGCCAATCAGAATACAAGAAAACATGACAACTATACAGACAACAACCAAGCTCCACAACAATTCTCAGGAAGGCCAATAGCTTCCCCTGGAAAAACGGTGCCTCAAAACCCACAGAGTACTGGTTCAAGACTGACAGAGTGCAGAGCTCTTTTCTTTCAGCTTTGAGGTCCTTTCAGAATGTGTCATCCAGTTATTGCTGGATCTACCCTAATTTACATTTTCTCTTTTGCTTTTCAGGCACTTTCAAAGCACATAACATTCAGGTACTGTAGTATTCCCCTATTCCCAGAGGTCTTACAATCTGTTTGTACCTGAGGCAATGGAGAGTGAAGTGACTTGCTCAAGGTCACAAGGAGTAGCAGTGGGATTTGAACGCTGGTCTCCCTTGCTCATAACCCACTGCTCTAACCCTAGGCTACTCCTCCATGCCTGTATGGCACTCAGAGTTTGGGGGGGTGGGCACGGAATGATATGATGCATGCTCTTCTGAGTCAGGACAGCTAGATTCCGCCCTTGGTTGCACCCTCCATGCTTCCTTCTCTCATCAATCACATTCTATCACTTCAGTCTTTCAAGAGCATTACTGACACAGAAGACAGATGGACATAGACATGCATTTACATGAGGTCTGTGCACTCCTGGAACACTGTTATAAAACTATGGTTAAGTGGAGTTTTACTGTGCATGTACCATTTTTATTGAGACCAAATAACATCTGACTAGGAAGTGTAAAGTATTATATTTTTCCTGGTTAGCTTTGTTTGTTTGCTCATTATACTGGGATGTATTAAGAGAAAGATTACTTGTTAGACATGTGGAGTGATTTTCCCACTCTGCTCAACACTGGGAAAGCCTTTGTTGGAGTACTTGGTTCAATTTTGAGCGCCACGCTTCAAAAAGGATGTGGAAAAATAAGTGGAAGTCCAAAAGAAGAGCAACAATGATAAGTCACCTGGATAACATGACCTGTGAGGATGGGTTGAAAGAGCTGGATTCATTTACATTGGAAGATAGAATACTGAAGGATGGCTTTGTTGCAGTCTTCAAATACATAGCAGAGGGTCTGCCATCAGAATAATTTATGGCAGAACCTGCCGGACAACCTATGAAAAGAGCTAACACAAGAACAGCAGCCTGTATTAATGACCATAACTTAATCTCCGCAGAACCAGAACCATACCTAGGACTCTCAGTGCTAGAGTGGGTATTACATTTTCTCTAAATGCTGCTAAACCTTTACATGAATGCAAGTAGTGCAAAACTGGGGCCTTAAGGACACAAGAATTTAGAGATCTAAAAGCAAGACCAATGGTATTTGCAGCCTTGTAACCCAAGAGCCTTAACAATCAGTTTCAAACTTTAAGCTCTATTTTCCCTAAAATAGAACTTGAGAAGGTATTAATATAGCAATTAGATCATGCTTCTACAAGGCCATTGCTTTGAGCCATGGTCTATGCTATGCATTTTTATCTTGGTGTGTCAGCATGACTGATCTATAAGGATGAAGATAGGAGCCTTAGGAAGAGGATCACAGATTTTGGAGTATAAATAGTAATTGTTGCACTTCCCGGCCGCATACGCTCCGTGGCCGGGCCTGCTCACCTCACTACACCTTCCACCAGCTCCGAGCATGTCCCCTCCTCAGCCACTTCCAGCTTGTGGCGTCTCCGGTCCCCCTGTGTTCCCACCCCAGACCAGGCCTCATGGCGGGGCTCGGCGTTCCCCGAGGCATCGGCCCCACCCCTAGGCAGGCACGCACGCGCGGACTGCCCGGTCTCTTAAAGGGCCAGGGGCGGATCCCAGCTCTGCGGGGTGCCCTAATTGATCACTGCTCATAAGGAAGTGGTCCGACACCACTTCCTCGCCTTGGCAATCAGGTCGATCACTCTGTGATAGCTAGTTTGCCTTCCTGATCCAGTGTCTTGTTCCAGTCTCCTGTTCCAGCATCCTCCTATTCCTATTTCTACCCAGGTAGTACCATTCGGACTGTCTTCTTAGTACTGACCTCTGTCTGTTACTTGACTACATTGATCGCTGCCTGGATTTGACCTTTGCCTGTTTCCTTGACCACGTCTAAACACTCCCAGAACTGACCTCTGCTTTGTCCATTGACTATGTCTGCACGCTGCCTGGAACTGACCTTTGCCTATCCACTGACCACATCTGCATGCTGCCTGGAACTGTCCTCTGCCTGGTTACTGACCATATCTGACTGCCGCCTGGAACCTGACCTTTGCCTGACTGACCATCCTCGGACTGACCACACTATCCTTGACTCTGGCCTTGATCCTCGCTCTTTATTCAGAGACTCTGTTCTGGCCTTCTCTGGCTCCTGGACTATCTGACCTGAACATTGACCGCACACCCTTGTTCGTGGTGGGCACACCTCAGAACTTTCTCTCTCTGAGATCATGCGAGGCCCACCTAAGACCAGGCAGCCCAGGTAACCAAGGGCTCAACCTGAGGGAACCCCAGGTTGCTATTGGTGAAGCTCCACCTAGCCTTTGTCTCCTCCTGTGCTCCGCCTCCTGGTGGCAGGCGCTCTCTGGGTCCGACCAGGAAGCCTACCAATCCTGCACCAGGCCAAGGGTCCACCTCCCGGCGCAACAGTAATATCTAAACCAGTTTTCTAAGTTACTCACAATGTTGGATGTTCTACCTATGTGACTGAACGCATCATTGAACATAAAAAAAAAACTTCAAAGTGGATGCCACATACCATAGATGTGACACCATACTGTTTTAATGGATATCAGGTCTGCTAGAAATTTCAACTGGGCAGACTGGATTGTCCAATTTAGTCTTTTTCTGCCATGGTTTATTATGCTACTATGAAAAAGCAAGCTTTAAAATCATCCAGGCAGGGACATCTTTCTATGACTAATTAGCTGCACAATGTATGAAATCCAATAAGCATTTGCATATGTCCTTTCGATGAGTCTCAGTTTGAGTAGCTTACTGCTGCCTCTTACAGTTGTTTTCTGCTTCTTTACAGCTATTTCTGTGCTTCTTCAGTTGTCTGTGTGCTCCCCAGGACTTTTCTCCAGCCCATGTTGCTGCAGGTGTAGCCCCACCTACTATGACATCACTAAGCCCAGCCTCACTACGAGCCAACAGGCCTCAGGTAGGATTCTTTTGCTAGGTGGGTTCATTACTGAAGGGAACAAAGCCCCTTAGTGGGCTGCTTAGCATGGACCTTTGGGTGCCCCTATTGATGGCTAAGAAGATGAGTGTTTGTGTATTTTATATTTTTTAGAATGTGGGCTACATTTTTAATCCATTGATGTTGGATTGATCGGATTATTAATAGTAGTTTGTCTACTAAGGAGGGTTGGGAGATTAGCAGAATATTGGTTCTCTCTGTAATTCCTTTTCTTGGATGCTGATAATTGATTGTATTTGTGTGTTAAAAGTGCTATTAATACTTTATTGATTGATTTTATTTTGTTGTTGCTGAAGAGTTTGGGGGTTAATTCTCTGCTGGTTAACTCTATTCAGACTACTATAGCTATGGGAAATACGCTTCTGTCTATAAACTACCCTATGCTTAAGTGAAAGCCTGTTTTGGTCCCACTTTCTTTAGGATTAGCTTCTGCTTTAGGTCAGAGGGAGTGACATTTTTAAAGTTTGGATTGAGTGCTTTATGACTTAACACTTCCAAACTGCATGACCTTGTTGTGGATGCACCTTTAATATTGGATGTTTACCTGAGACTTGGCTTTCACTATTGCATAATCTGCTTTTAGGTCAGTCTTGCCCTTTCGAATATTTGCATTTTTCATGGAGTAGAAATATTGGCAGAGGGGAAGGAGCGACTTTTATTTTATGGGAGAGTTTTAAAGCATCTAAGGTGTAATGTCTGAGTGTCTCTTATTAAAAATGGAGGCTCTTTTGAAGTTGGCTATTTTATTGATTTAGAGAGCATTGCTAAGAACTATAGGGGGTATTGAACCATTGGTCCTGGAGGTAGGGGGTCTGAAGCACTAACAGAGAGCTATCCTATTGGCAGGAAGTAAGAGAGTAGCTGGTATGGTTGGTCTTTAGTTATTCGTGGGTTGAGTTATGACAAAGCAGATAGTCATTGGTTAGCAGATAGACCCACCCTGCATGCACAGCTGCTTTTAAGTGCTAGCCAGGAGGGAGTTCCCTGCTGGTACAAAGCCATTTGTTTGTAGAGACAGGGTCTGAGCTGGGTCTTGCTGAAAATGTACGGTTGTACTGGATCTTCCCCTTTGTCTATCTGGTAAGAGAATCCACATTGTTGGACTACCTTGTCTGTAGGCCAGAAAACCCAAGTTATGTTTTGTACCTTTGTTGCTTCCATTAAACTGTGTGACTGTAGTATGGTATTTGAACCAGACTCTGACAAAAGCCTGGGATAATTCTGAGTCCTCTGCAATCCTGGGTCAATTTCTTATTAACAGCAGCCTTGAGTTTAACAATCTTATTGTTTGGGGTGATATTAATGCTCACTGTGACCATCTAGCTGCAAGAGCTATTTCTGATGTTTATGTCTGGATGTCTTCCCAAAGTTGCTGTGTGTGGGTTTTGTTTTTTTTTTTTTTTACAGTTTGTATATTTTCCTACTCATAACATGGACGATATTTTAGAAGTGATCTTTCTATCCAATCCTTTGCAGTCCTGTCTCTGTACAAATAGTGTAGAAGTCATCCCTATGGTATGGATTGACCACCAACGGGTATCTTTTTCTATTAAGTGATCATCGGTCCTAGGGGTGGAAAGTAGGGATGTGCTCAGACAGACATGTTTTTCATTGCATTTAATTTTTTTCTTTTGTTTCTATTCATTTATTTAAAAAACAAAACAAACCCCAAAACAACAAAAAGAGAAAACAAATAAAAAATACAAAGCAAAAATCAAAACAGTAAAGAACATTGGCCTTGTTGGAGAAGGTAAACAAACATGCTCCCCGAGCTCTCCTTCCCCTCAGTCTTCCCCATCCTTTTTTACCCCTATTGAAGAATCTTCATGGGACATGAGTGATCCTCACTCACTCCTTCCCTGCCTGTGCTGCAATTAAAAATGGTGTCAGCAGACAGAGGCGGGCGCCATTGCTAATGTGTTCCATATAAAATGGCACGGACCTGGGACGGGACCTGGCTGGCACCATTTTGTATACAACAAATTAACAGTGGCACAAGCCTCACTCTGCTGGTATCGTTTGTAATTGCAGCACAGGCAACACAGGAGTGACCGGGGATCGTTTCTGCCCTGTGAAGACTCAACAGGGTAGGAGGAACTGGTGGTGGGGAAGGAAGGCAGGGCAAAATGCCCAGAGTGTGTTTTTCTTCTCCGACTGGGCTATTTTATTTCAAATGAAAGAAAATGAAAATTTTTATTCATTTTCCTTTCATTTCATTTAAAAAAAAAAAAAAAATGAAATGGGAAATTTTGTTAAAGGTTCCCATTTTGTTTCAAATGAATGCATATTCCTAGTGGAAAGACTCAATACATATTTAGGAACAAGGATGATATGACTACTTTTACATTAATGTCTATCCTTGGTGACTATAAACATTTTTCAGAAGGCACTCCTTCACCCTCTTAAAGCA
Organism: Rhinatrema bivittatum; assembly: GCF_901001135.1. NCBI lineage: Eukaryota > Metazoa > Chordata > Amphibia > Gymnophiona > Rhinatrematidae > Rhinatrema > Rhinatrema bivittatum. The sequence goes on from NC_042631.1 coordinate 13,436,143, forward strand.
AAGGAATAATGGGTTATTTCAGATATTAAACTGTGTGTAGCCCCTTTGAGGAAGCGATATTGTTATATTAAGAAATATTGTTATACCAGTGATCTATGCCAGATGGAAACCCTGGCTAGGCAGACTGAAAAAACCTGAAGTGTCTGTGTGCAGCCTCAAATAGGGATTAATTACCGTAAAATTCGAAAACCTATAATTTTAGGATTAAGGTGACTAAGAGAGATTTATTATATAAACAAATCGATCCAACAAAATGTTGTCCAAGGGCATTATTCAACTTAAAAACTCTTGAAAATCTCCCAATTCAATCTGATGTTTTAAACACTTTACCCTCTACTAGTTGTGAGGCACTTGTACTCCCTTTACACAGATAATCTGACATATATACATATAGATTTGGATATGATAGCCCCCGCTCTTTCCGAAGTTCTTACTAAATCACCATTCCCTAATTTTTTCAACTGATTCATTTGATCTGCTGTCTACTAAAGAGCTATATAAGTTTCTGTTTGTCTGAAGCAGGTTACCGAGAACTTGACCCTGTCTTTCTCCACATTGATTAAAGGAGCGATTGTTATAGCTCTGTTTCAATGTATTGTTAATTCCTTCCTCCAGACAGTTGATTGAAAAATAAAGCGATTTGGCCACTGTTGAAAACCTCAGATTCAGGCTCTCAGTTATCTAATTTCATTCTTGAGTAAATTGGTGCATCAGGACCTCTTACCTGCCCACCATTCTGGATAAGCAAAAGCTTGTTTTTTTGGGTTTTTTTTAAAGATGTAGCCCAAATCAAGATCGGGAAGCATTGTAATACTAAAACCTCTTTGTTGGCTTTAATGGATGGCCTAATAGTAGTTTGCATGGAATTATAGACTTAGGGCCTCATTTTCCAAGCACTTTACCGCGTGCGATAAATTCGCAAATCGCGTTAACAGCTGTTAACGCGATTTGCGAATGCAAATTAGTCATTTGGTATTCAGGGGGCGGAGTTGGGGCGGAGCATATGTAAAGCAGGAACCTGTGTATCGTGTGCGGCGAAACGGCCGCAGTGTTAGCGCGGCTGCTATCGCGGCTAATAACTACAACTCCAACCTCGCGTTACGGGCCTGAAAAGGATTACCGCCATCCACGATAGTCCCAGACAGCCTGTTTGTGAGCGAGAGAGAGAGAGAGAGAGCGCCTTACTATAGTGCCTATGCCCTACATAGGTATTTTAACCGCTATGGGAGGGCCACCTACTAACTCGGGGTGGGGATTAGGTATGAGCGTCGGGGGTTGGGGGCCACTTTCGCATTCCACATGAGACCTACGGACAGAACAGTGGTCTCTAGTGCAGATTTGCTGGCCGTCGGAGTGAGGACGCTCACTCCAAGAAGTGGTTTGGGCAACGTTCTCTCTACCTAGCTTGATGGACACTCTACCTGGGCAACAACATGCTAGGTGGAGAGAATGTTGGCCAAATCTCCGCTTGGAGTGAGCGTCCTCACTCCGACGGCCAGCAAATCTGCACTAGAGACCACTGTTCTGTCCGTAGGTCTCATGTGGAATGCGAAAGTGGCCCCCAACCCCCGACGCTCATACCTAATCCCCACCCCGAGTTAGTAGGTGGCCCTCCCATAGGGGTTAAAATACCTATGTAGGGCATAGGCACTATAGTAAGGCTCGCTCTCTCTCTCTCTCTCTCTCTCTCTCTCTCTCTCTCTCTCTCTCTCTCTCTCTCTCTCTCTCTCTCTCTCATAAGGGAAACCGGCAAATATCGTGCACTGCGATAACATTCTGAAAGAATCATCGGGCACTGGGAAAACATCGCGTGCGGCGCTACTGTTTTCGTGAATGGCGAAAACATCGCCGCACGCGATTTTTCCCCACTGCACGAAAGAAGCCTCATTTGCATTGGTAACGCCCCCTAATGCGTTACCAATGCGATATTGGAAAATAAGGCCCTTAGTGGTTCTTGAGCTCTGCTGCCTTTGATACCATGGACCAGATTATCTTGTTGAGTTATCTGGAGGTCCCCTACATCAAAGGTTCTATGCTCTCATGGTTTCCCTCTTATCTAATTGTATCCTGTGGATGAAGGTGAGGGATTCTTTGTCCTCTCCTCGGGAGTTAAAGTTTGGTGTCCTGCAGGGGATCGGTACTATTCAGCCAAGGCCTAGCCAGAACTGAACTTCTTGGGGAGGTCCAAGGTTTGACTCGGTGAGCATTGTGGGCCAGCCGCCCACCCTGTCCCATGCCTTCAAGGCTGTGGCTTCAAAACCCTTCTAATTTCTGGCAACTTCAGTCTCTTCATCCTATTTCTGTTACTCCCTTTCCCTCTTGAATTAAAGCAGCTGCTTTACACAATGGTAAATATCTCAGGATGCTAAACAGCAATTAGGTAAATAGGCTTCCAGCTTTCCAGGAACATTCAAGGAGGGGGGGGTTAATTACTTGCCAAAAGTAAACAAAGATCTTTGGTACCCCAAGGACAGTAGTGCTTTCCCTTCAAAGGTTCATGTTCTGGCAGTGATTCCTAATTGTGGCACCTTCAAGGGCCTGAACCAAGAGTGAGGGGCACAGCTCCCAAGGCCCTCCCCATGGCTACGCCCATGTGGGAACAGATTAGGAGCTTTGGTTTGAAATTTCTCTCAGATGACCTGCAACTTTTCTGTGAACTAGAGTTATGTTCACAGGCAACTAATAACAGAAACCTGGTCTTCAGTTTACCACTGAATGGTCAAATTGAAGGTCAGGCTTCAGGAAACTGATGTATGATGGGTCAGAAGGGGTTAAATTATCTTTAAAAATGGAGGTTCAAAGTTTGGACTCTGATCTCACTCTTCCATTACATATTTCGAGTATTGTGAACTCCTGTTTCCCCTCAGCTCTGTGTTCCTTGTAATTTGGGTCCATACATGTCAGATGAGGATCTAGTCTCTGTGATACATCATTTAATTGCGAATCACCTGGACTATTGTAATTCTATGTGTAGAGGCATTAAATCTTCTGCTCTGCAGAGACTGCGATTGCCTGGATACTTTGCAACTCAAGACTTTGGGCCAGATTTTCAAGAGAATTTATGTGCATAAATGGGCTGTTTAAATCATTTCCCTGGACGTGGTGCATGTATAAGTTCACAAGGAACAATTTTGCACACACTTTCACATTTACTGGACAGAGGCATTCCTGGGAGCAGAATTGGGATAGGGAAACCATTAATGGCCCCATTTGAGACAAATTGGATTGGTATAGGCCTGGATGGCCATTGAGATCTCCACAGAGCCAACTGTTAGCAGTGGCCACATCTTAAGTTGTAGCCATTCATGTGTGGGATAGTTTGCCAGTATTGGTCGGAGCAGAGCGGAACTACCTGGAATTTCACAAGCAGATTAAGGCATGCTTATTTCCTATGATAGTGTGATCTTTTGGCAGTGTTGGTAGCTGGCTTAGTTTATGTGCTTCTGTTGTAGTTATTTTTATTTTATGTTTCTTTGAATTTGTGTTTATTGTGCTTTGCTGATTATGGATGTTTATTTGTAAACTGCTTTTATTGATTATGTGGTTTATAAGGTTTTTTTGTTTTGTTTTAAAATAAAAATAAATGTATGTGCGCACACTATTTTTGACAATGTGCATGTACACATCTACCCCTGTTCCCAAGCATGCATTGTGTGCATATATACCGTGAATGATTTTGCATACACCTGTTAATTTTCAAAGAGGGCTAATGTATGTAAATCCACTGAAAATGTGGGTGTAGTCTGTAGACTTCAGCCCTAAATGGGTTGTGTTAAAATTATCCCCTATATGATAACAATTCTCGAACATTGCATAATCTCCATTGGTTGCCTGTTCCTTTTTAGAATACAGTTAAATGCTCTCTCTTATTTTTAAATCTTTACATAATCCATGTCCTCAATAACTGTCTGATTGATTCACTTTGTTCCAAAAAGGAAATTTATGCTCTTAACAGGAGGTATTGCTAGAGCCTCCTGCAGTTAGAGGTTAGGCTGATTGAAACAAAGAAAAAAGCTTTTGAACATGTTACCTAGTGATCTGCTCCCTACTGTTGATTACTTGATGTTTCATAAAGCATTGTTTGTTTATTGCAGCCTTTGAATGTGTGTTTGCTTATATTACTGGTATTGTTTTCATATATGTTATGAGGTTTTTATGATATGTCTGTTATAGGGTTATATATTTTAGTTGTTTATTATTTCATTTTGATGTTGCATGTTTTATATGTTTAAAATGCTTGATTCTGTTATGTTTTTGTATTCACCCACAGTTCTTGTTGGAGGGTCTGTTTTCTAAATGTAAGACCTAAACAAAAGTATTCTTTTTAATTACAAAATTATTTAATTGGATTGACATGAAAAGATTAACAGTCCTTGTTTTTAGAGTGTGCCATTAAATGGCTAAATTACCCCAAACTGTGAATATTTAACAACATACACCATGATATTTGTAGAGTTAGATATACTGATGGCGCATTAAAAGCACATGGATGAATGGAAACACAGCCACAGTTTTCAGTACCATTATTATGAAAAGACCTGCTGGGATATACTATTAACAGTATTTCTATGGAAAAGCCCAAGGATTGTTGGATAAAACATTCATCTGTTTGAAAGATTGCAAATGCAAAGCAGAGCACATGCTGACATGCATAGACTGTTCCAATCACCACATTTACTGCAAACTAACAGCAATTACACTCCAGCATCAACTCAATTAGCTGTTCAAGATACTCATTGGTTACCAACAGACTGCAGGCTGTACACTGTAAAATTATGGATTTCATTGCTCAAGAAAACAAGTGCTTCTGGATAAGTGTGTTCAACCCTCTTCTGGAGGCCCATTTAGTCGGTTTTTCAACATTGCCACAATGAATCTCTCATATGCACACTCAAACAGAGACTAGTTATGTCTGCCTCCAGGGAACCACTGCTCTAGATGATACCCTGTCTGAAGATAAAGATACACATTGTAAGGATGACTTCTGCTCTCTGGTCACCCAGATAATAATTATTAGCAAACTCGTGGAAGTGCCCATTAAAAGATGAAGAAGGAAGTGGCTTCTAAGTGCATAGCCTCACTTCCCTGCCAGCAGATATGGACAGCGCAGATCCTCTTGCTCCCGCTCACCATCACATACAGAATGCAGAGGTACACAGCACATACACTTTCACCCTGTTCATTTGCCAGTTCCAGAATTCATGGGTGCACAGTACATGAACCTTTACTCCATTTCATCATCACAGTGCATGAATTCTTACCCTATTTGTGCAGAACGGTTTGCATACATTTACATGGAGTAGCTACTCCATGTTGCTATCGCAGATTTTTCACTGTCACCCCATTTGTCTATAACGGCATATCTACTTTCACCCTGCAGCAAATGCATCGGAATGACAAAATCTGTTTTAAGTGGATTTCTTCCTTAATTTACATTTCTGAGACACAATTTAGGGTGGGTTGCCAAGAAAAAAAAGTGGAAGCAACCGAAATGTCACCATAGGTCCCAAAAATGGATGCCTAAACAGGCTTTTTCAAGCATGAGATGCACAGTGATATGCATCTAGCAATTAAATAGCTAGAGATCTCCAGCCAGAAACCAGCTACAGTCCTAGGAAATGAGAGAATCAGGTGACACAGACTCGGTGCTGGGAGACAGAACTATTTTAGGATCTCCTTTGAAGAAAAGTGGAAGAATATATTAACACTGGGTCGCCAACCACAACTGTAAAAATTTACAACCAAGAAAATGTGTTATGTTACTATACAACCTTGGAATATGCTACACATTTGAGATCAGACATCATTTCTGCTCCATTAAGCATCACAGCTTTTCTGTGCTGGAATGCAATGTAGTACATTTCCTTACAATTTACGCCCTATATTAGTTCAGAGCTCACTTTTTATTGCTTCACAGGAGCTTATTTTAGAGGGTCTAAAGCAACTGGTCCATTATTATAATAGACATTTTCTATAGAGAGCAGCAATTGTTATTCAACAGAGGGCAAAAAAAAAAACAAAAAACCACAACCCCGTGTCTCACCAAACTCGGGACATACTTGTGTATGATTGAAATGATTCTGAATTAGATGGACACGAGCTATCAAGCTATATTTCCATGAGATAACAATGATGCTGGTAAAGTAAGAGGGCCACAAAATTCCATTTGTACAGATTTTAAGGACTACCAAATGTATAAAGTATTGAACTCAGGTCAGTTTGGACCACTACTAGCACTCAGTCATAGGACGGAATGTAGCAGTCATAGGACTGAATGTAGCAGCTTGGAGCTCGATAACTGGGAAGCCCCGCTAAATTTTCTGCCAGTTTACTCTCTCTTTTTGGTTTTTTTTTTTTTTGTTTTTTTGCATGCAAAAGCTTTTCTGAATATTTCTACAAATTCTGGCTGGCTGACAGCATCTATCCTGAAGACTTCAAATTTGGCAATATCATGTTTTATACCATCTCCATAGGTGATGTTTGCAATTAAAATCTTCAGGGTTTGGCACGCACTTGCAGCGAGTATTGTTTATCCTGGCATTGCCATTGGAAACCCTCCCCCACATAGAGGGACTGAAGGTCAACATTACAAAAAGTGTACCCAGATGTTACGCTGTCAAATTCCTGGTTAGAAAGATTTAAAATAAAGACTAAAACGGAAGGAAATTCTCACGTTTGTGACTTAGAAGAAACAAACAATCATGTTTCTGCCAATTAGAGGAAATATCATTGTGCAACTAGGTTGCTATCTTAGGTACAAATTTTTGTTTAAACTGAGATCCTAAATTTAATGGAACTAATACACTGTTATCCCCCATATAACTGATGCTTTTAACACCAAACTTTCCACTATCCGTGAATGCAATTAAGAATGTAATATCATCTTAACGTGATTGCTAGCCAATAGCTGCCAACTTTAAATGGCAAACTAATTACAATTAGAACTGCAAATCTTGCTTTTCTAAAATATATAGAATCAATTAGCAAAAATATCACTTGCATACTTAAGCTTTCTATAGAAACCTTAGGGAGCCTGATCCAGAAAGAGGTGACAGAGAAGCCTTTGCTGGTGCTGTTTTCAAGCTGACTCCAGTTTCTGTTAGTCTTACTGTAGGTTGAATATTAGGCTGAATTCTGAACACTCAAAAAAAAAAAAAAAAAAAGGGACAGACCTTGTTCCTACCAATTCACCTTCCAAATTTCACAATAGCAGTACAGATCAGAACACTAAGCACATGCTCTGCAAAATACTCTGCAGCACTTAAACAGCAAACATTTCTAGAGTCAATCTGCACCTTTAAACTATTAAAGTAAGGACCAAGTTAAAATAAAGAAGAATATGTGTGTGTACACAGTATCTGTTCACACAATTCACACTGAAAAAGTCCTATGCAATCACTTCAAATAATTGCTCCTAGGAAAAGTAGATGGAGAGAAAATGTGTATTCTTGTTTCTCAAGTATATCCTGATTAGGAAATAAAGCAATAAAGCATGTTCCTTGAGTATCACAGGATTACTCCGAAGCAAAGAGACTCTTTACTGTGGGCCCTATAAACCCAGCAAAACGCTCTCTTATTTATGGGTCTTAGGATTTGAATTCAACCATCTTTCAGTATAACTAAAATTCAGATCAGAAGTTTCATTCTGTTGACATTCTTGTTTTAAGTTCTTTTTTTTCTTCTTCTCCTTACTTCACTGGTAAAGCGGAGGCAAAAGTGACTGTGAATCCTTAATCTGTTTATTATCTGGGCAAGTAATGCATAGTTTGCTTTTGATAGAACTCTTCTATTAGGTATCTATTTTCCAAATACAAAGGATGGGTATATACGTTTTTGAATTTTGGACTGCCCAGTTCCATCCTTGTCTAATTTTTGCAACTAGTATTTGCTAATCTTGAAATGAGCCCATAATATCTTTTTTTTTGTCTCGCACACTGTTTTCCATAATGTAACTTTGGAAGAGGCGACATATTTTAGCTCGATCCACCAGACCAGTAGAGGCATGACATCATTTTTCTCCCACAATCATCAATGAACGGCTTGAGCTAGTGACAATGACAGCAGAGGAGGTTCTCCCAGCCTTTGTAGGGAGATTCCCACAATCTTCTTTAAGTGCAAACCCATTTTTCTAACAGCCTCCTCCCATACACTAACTAGTACTACTCCTCTCTAAGGAGGCCAAAGGATGCAACTCCCAGGCTTGCTTCTTCTGACCAACAATCAGAACGAAATCAGTGCTAAGCACCTCATTTTTTTTTTTTTCAAACCCTACACCGTCCCTGTAGCTATGCCCACTTTCTAGGGATCTAAATTTACATACTCTCGCCAGCTTTCAAGGGACCAATTTGTGTGCCTGGCTCTGAGAAAGAGGTATCTAATCAATACTTTGAAAACGGACCTAAGACATTCCAGTTTCTGATTTATGATGATTTTGTTACTAATGATATTAAATTATATATTACGCAAAGTAAGCAGTAAAATATGCCGGAAGCATTGGCATTATCAGTTTCCTTCTTTCAGTACTTAAGGACCAACAACTCAAAACTGACTTTCTGCCTGCGACTTTGGACTCTGTTTAGAAATAACTCAGAATACAAAAAGCTGTAAATGACAAAAGAAGTTCTGCCAGTAATGTGCATCTGTGTTGTACAATACAGCTCCTTATTCAGGAAATCCATCCTTTTTTCTTTTAGAGGTGGCTCATCCCTTTTTATTGGTAGCTCAAATTATTCAGGTACAGTAGGTATCGCCCAATTCCCAGAGGGGTTAATATCTAAGGCCCAGATTTACTGAGGCTTTTCTTCCATTCGGTGGCTATGGGGAAAAATGCTTGGTAAATGAGGCACTAAGTTGGTACTATGGATGTGCATTAATTTGAAACGAAACGAGAAATGTTAACAAAACTTCCCATTTCAATTCGTTTTTGAAATGAAAGGAAACCAAATGCAATTTTATATATTTTCATATGTTTTCTTTAAAAACAAAAAAATTAACTGTCGCCACTGCCAAAAAAATTAAATCGCTCCCCCCCCCCCCCCCCCACGTCAGTTCATGGAGGAACAAATCCCCAGTCACTCCTGCCTTGCCACCTCTACTATTGGAATGGCGTTGGCAGACCAAGGCCTGCCCCATTGTTAGTTCTTTGCTGTACAAAATGATGCTAGCCTGAAACTAAAATCTAATTTGTTTCCAATCCCACAAGATTTTCTGCCTTATTAAAGCTTTGATCTTACCTTCCAGCTCTATTTTTCTGTGCCGTTCTTAAGACCATTAAAGCTAATTTTATAAAAGATTTTTCCCCCCCTCCTAGGTTAGCATCACTTCAGGCCCCGATCATACAATGAACAGCTGCAAGATGGCAATGCTTTAAATTGCAAATATTTTGCTGGGGAAAGCAGAAGGCAGGACAGTAAACATGCAGAGTCCCACTGGGGCATGCCAGGTTTAACCCTGTATGCCTCATAACTTCCCAATTACAGACAATCATTGGGTGCCTCAGCAAGAAATGTACAGTGTATGATCCTTTAAGAAAGAACCCCTTCTACTTCATCTGGCAGTTAAGGTTGAGCAACCGAACCGCACTGCTATGTCCACTTCGAATCATCTGCACCATCAAACAGTGAGTTTGGGCAGACTTTCTGTAAGGGGCATTGACAGCTTGTGTTCTGATGAGCTATGAACGGGATGTTCTTTTACGTTAGCTTTCATCTGAATCCTAGAATATTTGAATTGCTGTAGTTTAGCACAATATTTTGGCTTGTAGGGTACTCTTGAGTGCAACTCTCTCTCTCTGAGCGCAAACCCCTGGGGGACGGTGGCGCATGAATGTCTGGGAATACTCCGCACAACCGACAGGGACAGCTTTACCCCAGCTGTTGCCCGGGCGCAGAAATTCACTTAGCGAAGGCTTCTCTCACGTTCCTGGCTGTCAAACTGAGCTCCTCTCTAGACAGCTGTATCAATTAGCGATGCTTCGATTACATTTTAATGTGATGTGCTAGAAGGAGCTCCAGTCACATCTAATTACTGTCACTCAAGCAGCCCCTCTCCTCCTTTCTCCACCACTTCCCTAGACTTCCCGTGCTCTGAAAGAAACGTCCTCATCTTTCCCCCCCATCTCCTGCGACCAGGCAGGCCTGAGTAGGCTTTAGATTGGCTCCTGCTCCCTTCAAACTGTCTGTGCACCAAAATGCTCCTCCTTTATAGGGAGGCCACCGAATAAGAGCTCTGTTTCTCAGAGCCTGCATGCATTTGACATATCTGTAATACCCTGTACGCACAACTTCACATTAGAGAGAAAAGTGTTTTGGAGAAGGACGGAGCTGGCAATTATAATGTATGCACTGCTGGTTTGAAGCCTGCGGTATCCTGATCTTCCGGCCCTCAGCAGGGCACCCTCCATCTCTGACATCTCCCAAACTCAACAGCCTCCTGGCTCAATATCTCGCAGCATCTTAAGGTTGTAATAAACTTGCGTGGGAGAAACAGCCTTTGTAAATCATTTCCTTCTGTTTAATATGCAGATTAGGTCAGCACAAAACAGAATTACTGAACACATTGTCGAGGTGGTGCCCTGGCAATTAACACCCTTCCACCCCCCACCCACGCCACCCTTTCAGAGATGGATTTAATCTACTTTTTCCATCCTGCCAGTTGCAGGGAGGATACAGTTTGCTGAAATGAAAACCACTCGTACTACAATGTGTGAGCATAAAAAACCCCCAAAACTGTGTTAATTTGAGTGAATCTTCTATTTCAAGGTCCTCTTGGACTGATAAATGAGCTCGCTAGCAAACGATTTGCTGCGCCCCAGAATTGAGATTTTCCTTGCCATTAAAGTAGCAGTTTTGCAATTACTAGGAGTTTAGTCCTGAGCCTGTTGAAAGGGTACAGCCACCTTTACTGGAATCTCTGCCAGTGCACGGGGGTCCCCGAGGCTGGACGGGAGCCCTGCAAATAGAGCAGCAGCAAGGAAGGGTTTCAGTCCCACAGCCCCCATTCAGTATTTGCAAACCACAGCGAAAATCTGAGAGCTCCTTCACCTGCAGATCGAAGGTCCTAGAATGGGGCCCCCAAACTGTTCATATTGCTGAGAGGACGGGAAAGAGAAGCCCCCCCACCTCTGATTTTTGGGTGCCACATCCTGCCTGGGCTCTTCATTGATTTGAAATACTGGGGGGGTGGGGTTCCCATAAGCATCATTGGTAATATTTCTAGATTTCTCAGACGTTGACAACTGCGCCTCACGCCTGGGAACGCTCTACATCTGTCCCCTGAGGGGGTGTGTGTGGTGTGTAGGAGCACAGTCCGTCTCAAATCCCATCCCCCTCTCCACTCCCTATTTCATCTCTCTTCATTCATGCTCTCTCCCATCTCCTTTCCCCTCTCACCTCCCTCATTCACTTAACTCCCATCCCCTCCCTTTCGCTCATCTCTCACTTAACTTGCTGACTCTTGATTTTTCACTGGTTGGGCCTTGCCTCTACGCCAGCAGATCTCGGCTCTTCTATCACTAGTGGGGCCTGGGAAACCCCGCAAGCCTTTCTGCTGCTGCTGCCACCACCTGAAGGGAAACAGCCCCCTCCCATCTCCCCGTCCCCTAAAAAAAAATAAAAAAAGCTCCACAGGCCAGATCCAGCCTTCGGCCATAGTTCGGGGTCCTCTTTCCTAGAGGCTCTTGTTACAGTAGTATGTCAGCAGGAGACGCCTGATTTGGGGTTTGGAGCCTTGCGTTAATCTTTTCCCACAGTTTTCTGATTCACACTGAGCAGTCAGTTATTTTGCATTTATAAGGTGCGTCTGGGGGGGGGGGTTGGAAAATGCATTCAGGCAATCTAAGCGCCAGATCAGCTGATGTGCTCCTCAGCTATGGACTGTTCCACTACAAACCAGTGGGGGGGGGGGTGTACTTAAAATAGAACATCCGTGAGTTTAAGACTTATTGATTCTTTCTAATAAGCTAATAAATGTGGGGGAACATTTTTAAGAATGCCATTATGTAGCAGTACCTGAATAAGTGTAAAGAAACAAACAAACCCTGGGCTATTATCTTAATACGTGTATAAAGATAGATAAAATATAATCCTCAGGTGTGTTTAGCTCACCTTCAATTGAAACTTAAGAACGAAAGCTAACAGGATGTGCTGAGCGGAGTGGCACTGCTGTGCGCTCAATTTACCGCTCACTCATGTCCTGATCTCTTACCAAACAAGTGCCCTAGACATCCCATATTAACAGACAAAAGAAGGCTATTTCCAGTGCTCTTCGTACAAGTGCAGATGTGCAAGACATCAAGTCCGAATAAGATGAGTAAGTGCTTCATCACTGAAGCAGGAAACTTCTGCATGTGTTTTCTTCGCGTCCATAACTTAGCTCTAATGTAAGCTGGTTCCGGTATGACATGGGGGAGAAAGGCGACAAGTGTGCTGGGCTAATTATGAGGAAACATATTAATGGTTTCCATCTTCTGTGCATCTCCTTTTCACCAGAAAAGGCATATCTTGTTTTCTCTTTTTTTAATGAATATGGCTTGACTTCCTCTAAAAGGCCATATTAATATCAATCAACACAGCATCAAAGTTTTTTACTTCTTCCGAGCTGCATTGCGAAAGAATTTTAGGACATTAATCTTATCATTAATATCTCTGAATCAACGGGAAGACTTTATCAGAGTGTACAGTTTGCAAAATGTGAGTCAGCGGAACAGCCAGTCAGATTAGACCTGGCAGCACATGCAACCTTGCCCCAAAGATTATTTAACTAGCATTCCATCTGATACTTCCTGCAAGAACTGGTGTAGAAGAATGAAAGCCGCAGTGACTTTTTTTTTTTCCCTGCATTCCAAACATCTGATTCTCTAGCACAAACTTCCAAAGTTATGTTACACTTCTTGGCCACCGGGCACCCTTGTTTGTCATTTCCTTTTGAGAAAGGAAATCACTCTATTTACACAATGCCTCTCTCAAAACTTGAGCTAAGAGCCTGCTGAGAGAAGTGGGCCGTCAAGATAGATTCCCTGCACACATTAAAACTCAGTTACTAGAAGCATAAATAAGTAATGACTATCGATCTCAAAATGGTAATAACCTGAAAACTACAGCCCCTATTAAACCAAGGAAAAATGTCCCGTTTCATTTCATACTTTGACTGGTCAAGCCGAGGCACATGACTAATGGTATCATTGGAAAAACAGCTTCAGTAATAAGCATCCATTTCCCTCTCTTACACTTGCCACAGTGAATAGGCTCCTGCAGAAACCTTTCCATACATTTAATTGAACTTCCAACAGCCCAGGAAAATGCGAATGTTTGCTGTTTGTATGCTGGTGACAGAGAGAAATATAATTGGCTGGCTGGCTTAAATTGCATCTTATTTCTTAGCCTATACCAGTGCTTCCCAATCCTGTCCTGGGACACCCTCCCCCCCCCCCCCCCCAGTCGGGTTTTCAGGATATCCACAATGAATATGCATGAGAGAACATTTGCATGCTATGGAGGCAGTGCATGCAAATTTTCTGTCATGCATATTTCATTGTGGACATCCTGAAATCCCAACTGGCTGGGGGGTTTCCCCAGGACAGGGTTGGGAACCTGACCTGAACCATCATCCTGTCCTGGGAAGTCCACCCATAGAAGCTTTTCAATCTTTCATCCAATTTAATCCAAACTTCTGCCACAGATCGTAGAGCACTTTTCATGGGCCTTGACACCCCCAAGAGAATCACTGTTTTTTTGTTTTTTTTTTACCTTAGCTTCCTATAGAAAAAGAAGCCAATTCAGTTGTAATCTCGGGGAGGTCAGAGCACACTGAGCATTTTAAGCTGAATTGTCATCAGTTAGTACTTCAAGTCTCCTGATCACATGTTTTGGCTTACACCAACATGCTACACAAGTCTCACCTCCCCCTAAAGAAGAGCGAGATGTATGAAGATTTCACAAAACCTACTTTCCTCCTTTGACCACCAGCACTAACTTTCAAGATCCTTGATCCCATCACAATGTGCGCCAATTTCCCAGAGATGTGAACTGAACTATAGGAAATAAAAAGAAACCAGGACTCTAAGTGTGGGGGTGTCCAGGTGTGAAGCGGGTAACACTGGGCGCTGTCCTGTCTGTGGCAGAAATTTGAATGAAACTGGACAAATGGTTGAAGAGTTAAGGGAGATGAACGGAAGGATACACAGACGATGACCTTACAAAGTCAATTTCCCTGTAGCAACGCAGGCTAGAAACAGAAGTTGGAATCTAAGGGAGCTCACACTGACTGTGATGCCATTGAGGATTTTTTGGCTTGATTTTCTGTATGTATATCATGGAATGCCATATGTGCCTGACCATAGTGTGTGCTTTCCCCTGTGCGTGTGCAGAAACGTATGCACTAACTTTCCAGTTAGACACATGGGTCTTTGGTGCACATAAACTGAAAATGAGACTCACAACTTTGAAAGTTGGGAAGTGAGGTGAAAAAGACACATCATACCTTGACAATTAGCATCCAATGTAAAGAACACCTTTGAAAACTGCATGGAGTGCACCTTTCCAATTTTCTTAAAACTGTCCTGCCAATGGTTGATAGAAAGCATTTTAAAAGCTGCACTGCCATTGGTTAATAGTCATAAGATAGGCAAATTTATTTTCCAAAGAAGGAAATAAGGCAGCATGACATATTCACACCTATTCTTGTTTGTTTTTCTTCTTTCACTGGTATTTGAAGATGATGATTTAATTGGTTGACCAGAAAAGCCAGATTAGGACAACTACTATGTTTTAACCATGTCTCAAAGGCAAAAGGGAGAGAAGGGGACTTGCTGAATAGTAGACAGTCAGTGGCAGAGAAAGTCTTGAATTAATGGCCCAGGGCTTCTGAATCCTAGTCCAATACCCTGAACACTAAAATTCCCCTCCTTCACGGCTTGAAGCATTTGCACACATTATTTCGACATATGACGTTATGTTAGAACTGGTTGTCTTCCTTCCCGAGCACACAAAGATGTACTATCACACTCCTAATTATTTACATATTTTCTCTTTAATGTAATACAAAGCAGAGGAAAATAATGACTTTGTAATACTGGAATTCCAATAATGGTAACTGGCATGTTTTACATTCCAGCAAAGGTTACGGTTTAACAAGTATCTTTCCATCCACTTGGTATCTGTTCACTAGAATAAGTGTGCCAATGCTGAATACCCACTGCAATGTCCACTGTCTTAATGTTATAATTTATAACTTCAGAAACTATGGATTCTGAAGATTGGTCTATGTAAATATGCACTATCCATTTATGTAGGCCTACATAATATAAGGGATCTAGGTAATGGTATGTGTATTGCTAAACTGAGGTAGAATGTCGCAGGCTGTCTTTATAGCACCAGAACTGTTCAGACAGATGCAGAGGCAGATTCACGATGTCTGACCGGCCCGGGTATTTGCCGCCCAGGACACATCATGTGGTCTGCCGAGCGCGGCTCTGTCACGGCCACGCACAGCAGACCACGTGACTGGAGCGATCGGCCCACCGGGGGGATGCCCGATCCCCCGATAGGCCAATCCGCCCCCGGACAGATGGATTGCCCAACATACACCCTGCAGGCTTATCACATATAAAACTGAAAGATGGACTATTCCACTACAGCATGGCCAGAGAGGGACAAGAAAAGGGTGGAAGACATGTAAGGCATCTCCACGCTCTATGCAAGTTACCCCCCACGCATCCTTTTCTACATTTCCTGCAGTATTTATCACCCCATGCCTTTCTGAATTCATTTACTGTTTTTTCTCACTCGCCATCTCTTCCAGAAGGGCATTTCGGGCATTCACCACCCTCTCCGTGAAGAAATACTTCCTGATGTTGGTTCTGAGCCTGGAGTTTCATTTCGAACCAACATCAGGAAATATTTCTTCACGGAGAGGGTGGTGGATGCCTGGAATGCCTTTCCTGACGAGGACGAAAATAGTAAATGAATTTTAAAAAAAGGTATGAGAGAAACACTACAGATCCCCAAAGGTAAAGGTTGGAAAAGATGCACGGAGGTAACCTACATGGAACGGCAATTACTCCGTTAACAGAAGGTACGGAGATTTTAACCCTTAACCAATCAGCCTCGATACTTTAGACGCAACTGCAACATAGTTCTCTGCTTTGATGGGGGGGGGGAGGGGGGCGGCGAAGGGGAATTTGGATTTAGACGATAGCCAACGCTGGGCCCTGACGTTTACTGATATGCAGACATCAGAAAAAAAAACAAAACAAAACACAGGACGGCTTCTACAGCCAAGTCGCAAAGCACGTTCAAGCAGCCTTGTCTGAATTATCAAGAAGGCTGCTCACTCCCCAAAAATGTTGCCAGCAGTAATTTTGTTATGAGTTTGACATTTGCTTGGTTTTCATTGTAAATATTATTACCTTTTAACATAAGGCTTAGGTAATTGGCATGAAGCGGCAGTTACTGCTCTTAACAGAAACATGGCTATAACTCACATGCAGTAGCAATTACTACCATAAGAAACTTTCTGTGCAGACGGGATGGACCATTTGGTCTTTTTTTGCTTTCATTACTAGGTCCGTAAAACAAAATAAAAGGAGTTCTAAAACACCCATAAACTAACTTTGCAGATAGTTTTATAATAATTTAAGGCACCCCACGGTTGGTAAGATTGGTACCAGTCACATATTTGGCTTGACAGAACCTCTACTTAAACATGCCCAGAGGGATAAAGCAAGAGCTACTGGTTACTGTTCAGTTTATAAATATCTATAACATTTTTATTGAAAGTTTTTTTTTTTTTACATTTTCACGTGCAAAGCTATTCATCAAATATTGTGCAAGGACCAGATTGTTCTGGTATTCCAACATCTTGCTTAAGTTAATACAGTTTATCACATGTTTAATATAGGAAAACTTATCTCAAATCATGTATTTTTGTTTAATATCTATGGTGCAATGCACCCCTTTTCCAGTCCTAAGTGCAGTCATAAGCATTTTTTTCTATAGTCAAAACAAGAGCTAGTGCAACTAGAAAAGGTACACAGGAGAGCAAAAATTTTTATAAAGGGGATGGAACAGCTCTGCTGTGACCTGAAGCTGTACAGGTTTGGGCTGCAAAGCTTGGAGAAGAGAGAGGGGCATGATACAAGCTTATAAAATCAGGAGCGAATGGGAGGAGTAACTAAAGGATGGTGACTTACCCTTTCACATAATACTAAAACAAGGGGACACTCCATGAAACTAACAGCCAGCAGATTTAAAACAAATCCTAGCCAGTACTTTCATTGTAGCAAACAAAATAACTTATTCCAGCACAATGAGTGTTCTTTTAATAAATATATCAATTAGTGTATGGATATGATGGAACAAAGACAACTGCACTCTCCATTTTAGTCTTCATCACTTCCCCTGGGAGGCTGCTCCATGCATCCACCACCCGTTTGGTGAAGAAAGAGGCCACTAGGTTATGCCTAGGTCTAGCTCCCATGGTGACCTGAGTCAATACCAGGGATAGGGCAAAGGTCTTCAATCTTGCCACCTCCCCCTTGCTCACCTGCCTATCAGTAGCAGCTCTGGGACAGCAATCCCCTTCCCCTCCCCTGTCACTCTACTTAGTGAGAGGTGAATACTATCTGCCAAATCCTATTTGTCTTAAATTCTGGTACTGTCATTACCTCCCTCACTGCCCCGGAGGGCATCCATCTCCCTTTCTGGGAAGAAACATGCCATTAGGACTCCCAGCTCTATCACCTTCCATGACGTCTCTTTTTCTATAATTTCCTCTTCTTTCAAAAAGATTGGACTGGTGCATGATTTGACTATCCACTTTTCTAAACAGCCCCCAACATGGTTACAATGAAACTTAAATCATTTTAAACAAACACTAAATCTGGAAAAAAATAAAAAAAAATACACAAATAATCCAAAAGCCTCCCTCTCTACTGCAAAGCATCATTTCAGCCCTCTGAGGTAGTGCAGTGGCTCTGTCATCCTCTCCTCTGGCCTCGGGCTTTAGGGCACAGCCTTGCTGTAGCCCTCCCTCTGGATGGGCAGCAGCGGACATGACACTCCAGCTGAGGTCTCGCCAATGAGTTGTGCCCCTCCCTGTACACCTTACCCTTCCCTCCGCTTTGTTCTCCAGCCATGGTCACCCCCCAAGACCCCTCTTCTGGTTGGCACACGTCCCCATCTCACCCCCAGCAGGCAGTCCTTGCATCTAGTTACCCCCCAGGATATAGAAATGCCCTTGGAGAGACTTAGCACAGTGTCTCAAACTCTCCCTAAAAATGAGACTTCTAACCTGCGTCCACGGAATGACGGAAGAAAGGAGCAAATGGTCCAGGCAGTTCTTTTAGGCCATTGCCAAGCACCCTTCTAACTCTTGGCAAAGAGCCTTCGCTGGTCACCCTGCACCCAAGTCAGGGCTGTTCGTGGCTCCGGTTCCCAGTCCAGCCAAGGTCCGCTCTCCCCAAGCCCACTTGTCCGTGAAGCTTGGGCTCGCACTGCCTTGATCCTCCACACCACAACTTACTTGTCAACATGCGGGAGCTGCCAGCGCTCGGCCATCAATCGCCGACCCCCTTGACTCTATTAGAAGCGCAGTTACTGCCCTCGGCGGGGGCTGCGCGGCCAGAGCGGGCGCAGCTGCAGTTCCCGCGACTCGCCGGCAGGGGGCGCCCGCTGCCTTCTTTCGCCCGCCCGCCCCCCGGTGGCGGCGCTTCAGGTGAGCCCCGGGCTCTGCGGGACGTCCGGCTCCCGGGTCGCACGTGCCCTTGCCCCCGGCCCCGCCCGTAGTCGCCGCTGCCCTGGTGCTGTTTAGTGGAGCGGAAAGGGAAGGAAGGGAAGCGAGAAATGTCCCCGAAGTTTGTGCCAAGAGTTTGCGGACATGCACGGGTGCCAGGCTGCAGCCAGAGAGGGGCAGGGGCTGGCCCAGGACCGACCCGACCCCCCCATCCTACCGCTCTCAGGAGTCCCCTCCGGGCGCCGAGCCCCTCTCCTCGCCCTCTGCATCCAGCCCTAGCCATGGCGGGGCTTTAGCCACCTCCTCTGGCTCGGGAGTGAGTCCGATCCCCGTTTGGCTTCCCACTGGCCAAACTGGCTCCAGCGCCCCCCAGGATCCTCCAGCGCTGGCCCCTTCAAAAGGGGCTAGCGAGGCACGGCCGGAGCTGGCCGGCCAGCCCCTGCCCAACTTTCACTCCATTCGGGCGCCCGCTACCCCCACGTGTCCGGAGGGCAGATCTGCCAGGGGATCCCGGGCACCGGGAAGCCACTTCGGGAAAGTTTCTGCGCTCGGGATGCCCGGAGAGGAGTCGGAGCCAGCGCTCTGCAAAACTTGGCGAACACACACACGAGGAGCAGGCGAGCAGCCCGATCCGGAGCAAAAAGGGGGCTCCCTCCCCGATCCCCGGGAGCTGGGGCAGCGCCGGGACACCCACCTTCTCGGTCACTGGGGGGCAGCGGGCCACATCAAGCCCGTGGCATCCGGGAGGCTCGGGCGGCAGGAGGACGAGGACGAGGACGGCGCAGAGCTCGCATGCTCGCTGCCCGGGGTGGCTGCAGCCCTGCCGGAGCTGGGGGAGGGGCGGGGACGGGGGGGCGGGGCCGGCCGCCCGACGTCACGGCCACGTGATCCGCCGGCGGCCAGTGCCCGGCCTGGAAGCGGCTTTCCCCGGGGAGGGGCTGGAGGGCCTTCACCTGGGTCCCAGCGGGAGATCGGAGGGGAGGGGGTGAGGGGGGGGGGGGGCACTGCCTGCTGGCCCGGGAGGGCTGGCAGGAGCAGTTAACGACAGGAAGACGAGGAGCAGGGAAAGGATCGGGTGTGGGGGGGTTGGTTCCCGGGCTTTGCAAGTCCTTGGGCAGATCCCTGCAGGGCTGACCGGACCTCCCGTTTCAGGAGGTGCAGAGTCCTCCCTGCAGGTACCTGAGCTGCAACCCCTCCCCTCCCCTGTCTGATTCACGCCCTCTCCCTCCCCCCCCCACTGTTGGTGCCCCGTTTCTCTTCATCATCCGGCACGATCTCCATCTGCTTCCCTAAGAGACAGCGGGTCAAACAGCAAGATTAGAATTTCCCATGTATGGCTGCCGTCAGGAAATTTAGACTAATCCTCGTTATACAAATGAGAGGGATGACGTGGGTGCACCTAATTCTGGCAGCAGAGTATTTTCTTCTATTAATAATTTTAATTGGCTGAAGTCCGTTCCAACTTCGTGTGTGTGTTTTTTTTAATGTTTTAACTGGGTTGATTCATGTCTCCTCCTGTCTCCTTCAAATTTCAAGCGCTCTCGTCTGAAAATGATATTTAAAAACGTAAAAAAAAAAGCGCCCTTCATCGCAGCAAAAGAATGGAGAAAGCTGCCACGAACGGGGGCAGCAATTAGCAAAGAGCCGAGCGCCTTGGTACATGGGCCCCTGTCCCCGGGAGTGGATTTGGACTTCTTTCCGGTTCTGTCCGGGCGCTGCTCTTGCGAGGATTCGGCAGCGCCCTGACAGGTGGGCTTTAAAGATCATTTGCCCCGGATCCTCCTGCAACTTTCAGAATCGCGTCCCCATTGCAGAAGGCACGGATACTCTTCAGCATGCCCGGGCGTCTAAGTTTGTTTTTGAAAATTAGCAATGGGAAGGTGCGCAGACTTCTTGTGTCTGTCTAGGGGGAGGGGAGTGGGTTAAATAGCTCATGTATTTTTGAAAATGTCAAGTACAGGTGCTTTTTTTTTTTTTTTCCCCTCCTCTGACCCTGCCCTGGCTGAAAGTAGGCACACTGGGTAAGCTGGCACACACCTTTAGTGGGTCAGTCCCATTTTACCCAAGTGAATGACTTTGAAATTTGCCCTCAAAAAACAATTTCAAACTTCAAAAATAGTGTGAGCATGGAATCGTTGACAAGGTAGCACAAACCTGTAAAATGAATAAGGTAAAAAACCCCCAAAAATCGGTAAATGTACACTCTGGGTCCTTTTTTTTTTTTTTTTTAAATTAAAGGTCTGTGCCGATTTTGTTTTGCCTAAAAAACCGAGCCAGTATTTTCCCTATTGAAACTTCTTTACTGGTTTTATCCGGTGCACTAGAGAAAAACTGACCCAGACGTGCAGTAAATCCTGGTCATGCCTTGCGCGTTATTTCAGCCTGCGGCCAGCTCCAGGCCACTGAGCCTTCACCTCAAACGAAATCGTCTAAGCAGCGGTTGCTGGTGGGTCCAAGCGCTATTGCTCCTCATTTGCCTTCTCGGTCACCTTGGTGTGATTGCACCCCGGCACCTACACACAAGCTGCCGCTATTAGCAAGATTTCTTTTCCTCCGGCTCCTTCAATGTTTCTCTACCCTAGGACAACTGTTTTTGGCGATTGAAGAGCCTCTTTCATGGCTAAGGATTGGACGGGAAGCCTCTTCTGAGTCTCATCCTATCAGCAGAGGTTGCCCTTTTTTCCCCATCACCCCTGGAGTGCACCTCCTCCACAATGTCCCAGTGAGCAGGAGACCAACACAAAGGTCTCCTGCCAGAGGGCAAAACAGTGTGCTCTGCCAGATTTAAATCCCAAAGTGGAATTGTGATGGGTCCCTATTGGTAATGAAGATACATCAGATCCATGATTCTGTCTTATACCATCAGCTTCTCCCTCCGAAGATTTACATTTTTAATTCTCCATTACACAAGAACAAAGTCATGTGGCTATTCATGTTCAACTCGACTGTTTTAATAGGGTTTCCTAAAACTGACCTGCCAATTTTCATTAAGACCAATGGTTAATGACATTACTGTACTTCTGATTATTGACTATGTCTAATGTAGTAATTTATAATACTTTTTGTAGCACACATATCTTCTTCACAAACCCCCATTTTCCATACCACTACCTACTTCGGTATCTAATCTCTTGCTGCAGGACACTTGAGACTTTCTCACTTATACGTTATAATTTTTATGCTCAATAAGACCTGTCAACTTAATTGTTTAAGTCTTTTTTTTTTTTTTTCTCCTTTATCTTTTGGTCATCAATGTTACAACGTTATTGTTAAATTTTGAACTTATGTACACTGTTCCAAGTTTCATAACCTTGTTCTATGTAATGCCTTTTGGCAATTTTTATGTTCTGTTTCAATGTAAACCGATCTGATCTTTATTTCATATAGGAACACCGGTATATAAAAATCTAAAAATAAATAAATAAATAAATAACTATAATATTTATTTATCACTATGTTAAATTGTCATCTAGTTATATTGTTCCATATGTTCTACAGTTCTATGTAAAGCTCCGCTCTCTGTTGGGCAGTTCATTGTTTTATGTAAACCGGAGTGATTTGTAGTCCCTACAAGAACTTCGGTATATAAAAATTAAAAATAAATAAAATAAATAAATAGATTGGCTCTATTAATTAAGTAAAAAAATATGATTAGTTGAAAGAAGGTTACATGCAAATCTCTAAACCAAAAGATCTGGAAAAAATTAATTAAAATACTATCGTAGAAAAACCATGATAAAATGAATACAACTATATTGAAAGTTTGTAACGTCTTGTATTTCAAAGAGAGATATGTTTCCCTTAAAGAAAGAGAAAAACAATTTGCCACTTTCATGTTCTCCGTTGCAAGATCTGGAGCATGGTGGAAGTGGGTGATTTGCTTAGGGATATTGGGCCTCATCTTCTCCATTTCCTTGCCTATGGGGACACAGTTTCGATAACACAGGTCTTTGGTTTTACCCCTGGGGACCCTGCTTTCATCAGGCTGCATTTCTGAGTCACATGTTACATGTATTTTGCATGCAGTTGTTTCTGGTCTCTTCAGTGTCACTCATGCACAAGGATTTGTGTCACTACAACCAACCATATGGCTCCTCCCACTGTGGCAGACCTGCAGTTTATATAGTCGGCAATGATACTGATTATCACAATTCTAATAATTACAGCTGGAAGCTGCCATCTGACCTCCTGACACCCGGAGCATGCAAAGCTTACTTAATGTTGGAGGACGGGTCCAACTGAATCTAAAACTGTCTCCTATCACCCTTGTAGGTTTGCTTCTGTTTGATAACATTTCAGGAGTTAACAAAGCCAAATGCTGCTCTCCTGCCCTAATGATCTCATGGAAGTGTGTGAACATCTAGGGATAAGCCATGAGAGAAAAGGCGAAGGACACATCCTTTCAAGTCTACTTTGCCATATTTCTGATTCTCCTCACCTTTCAGGTTAACCTTCAGGGAGAAAAAGACTAAAGCCCCACCACAAGAAGATTTAGTGGATACAAAGAAACTATCCATCAATACCACTACAACTTGATTTATCTAAATCTTTACTAAATCAAATTTAATAAGCAGAAAAATAGTCATGGATGTGTCAAAATAAGCTTATAAAACATTTCTGAAAGCTTTTTTTTTTCTCTCACTGAATTGTGCTTATTGTAGGCCTATTGAATCTTATTGATTCCTTGTTTGACACTTTGTTGTAAGGGATTTATAAATTAGATAAAAGCTAGGTAGAGAGCATGAAGGTCTCCTATTCCAGCCTCCTTCACCTAGGATGGAAGGGATAGGATTTATTCAAATCTGAACAGACATACTTAACTTTAATATTAATCAAATATAGCGCCTCAACAATGGCCACAGGATAGAAAGGAAGTTACACATGATCCCTTCTACAAAGAAGTTATAAGTTATGATAATAATTACCAAATTACAGTTGGGTACATGGAAGCAGTAAAGTGACTTGCCCAAGGTGACTTAGGTCAGTGACAGAACTAAGTTAAAAATCAAGTAGCTGAAGCACCCCTGGTTCCAGATCCTCTGATCTACCCTCTAGACCACACCTCTTCTCTTGTTGATGGATTAGATGGCAGAAAAATGGAAGTTTCCAGAGGTAGCTTAAGTTCATCAATGAGATAATGTCAGCAAACCATATGCATGAATTATAACACGTGGGAATATGTAGAGGCTAATGTGAAAGCACGGCTGCTTAACAATTATTTCTGTTCAGCATTCACTGAAGAAGAGCTTGGATTAGGATCACATAAAAGGTCACACACAGGAATGGAAGTGAGGTAGAGCACAAACTTTTCAGAAGAATGCTCATGATGAGCTAGGAAAACTGAACATTAATAAAGCACTGGGGCTGGATAGGATAGAGTTGAAAGTATAAAGGGGACTTAGGGAAGTTCAAGCAGATTCACTGTCTGACCTTTTCAATGCTTCTTTAGAGTCAGGAGTGGTTCTAAAGATCTGGAGACTGGCAGATGCGATTCCTCTTCATAAAAGTGGTAACTACTAGTTTGACTTATTTATGAGTAAATGAAAGGGATTGCTGATAAAAACAGAAGATACTGCCGTTTCTGGTATCCAATGGATACAGGATCCGAGGCAGCGTAGTTTTATCAGAGATAGATCTTGTAAGACGAATCTAATCTTTGAGAGTTGGATTGGAGGAGAGCACTAGATGGAGTTTACTTGTAGTTTAGCAAGGATTTTGGTGACATAAATAAACTGAGTACCTTAGCCTTGGGCTCTAAAGTGACTGGGATAGAAAATGGTTGAGTAAGAGATGACAAAGGTCAGCAGAGTTCACTCCAAGGAAAGAGGGGTACCAGTGGTGTGCCACAGAGATCAGATTTTGGTCCACTTCTGAACATTCTTGTTAGTGATATTGCAGATGGACTATCAGGAAAGGTTTGCCTTTTTGCAAATGATACCAGAATCTGCAACAGGGTAGATGCCCTGGAAAGTGTGGAAAATATGAAGCTTGGGGAATGATCTAGAGTCTGGCAGCTAAGATTTAATGTTAAAAAATGCATTGCATTGCAAAACCCCAAGGGAGCAGTACAATATAGGGGGTGAAGTTCTGTATGCAAAACAAAAGTGGGATCTAGAGGAGACCATCATATCAGATGATCTTAAGGTGGCCAGAGAAGGAGATAAAGACAACATGTATACCCAGGATGAAAGGAGGGAAAGGGAGATATGAAAGAGGCATGTGAATACCTCAGAGGAATAAATGCACAAGAGGCAGGGCTTTTTCAATGGAAAGGAGAATGAGATGCAATGGGATGAGGGTGAAAGGGGGTACATAGGAGTATTCTAAGGAAATATTTTTTTTAACAGAAAGGGTGGCAGATGCATGAAACAGCTTCCCCGTGGAAGTGCTGGAGACAAGGAGAGTATCCAAATTCAGTGAAACATGAGACAAGCACAGATAATCTCTGAGGGAGAGGAAGGGACTATCCAGCTGATCTGAAGAAGTAGATGGGCCATGTGGTCTTTATCTGCTACCATATTCTATGTTTCTTAATCTTCATCAAGGCACATTTATCAAGAAATGATGTGGAGTACTTTACGTAGTAATGCAATCAGGGATCCGAATCTGAAAAATGCAATAAATTAGTCCATTTTCAGTTTGGTCCATTGTAACCAAACTGAAGAATTGACTCATCCAAAAATGTCTGAAAATATTCAGATCTTTTATCTTGGCAATTAGCATGCACTGTTTGCTGAAATGAATGCTCCAAAAAATGTGAAAAAAATATAACCGCACCCCACCCCTCCCCTGAAATGAATTTCATTTGAAAATGGGCCAAAAGTGAAACAGCTCCAAGTGAATTAAATGTTTTTTCCCTGCACAAACCTAATCTAATATAACATAGCAAATGCCAACATATAGCCTTTACAGAAGTAGCACTATGAGCATGGGGAAACATGTAATAATAGCAGCTATATCATTTTATCTTGCTTTCTTGCATGAATAGTATACTTGCAATCATTTAGAGCTAAACTAATTATTTGTTCTGACACCCACTGCAATAATGGGATTCCGAACAGAAAGTCATTGTCCAAGAAGTTTTACGAACTGTGTAAATGGTTTTTGCCTTATGAAAGCATGAGCATGCCCAATGTGGGTGTTCAGGCCACTTGGATTTGAACTACTTAAACCACCAAACCAATTCTTGTGAGAAGTTTGCAGTTTTCTACACCCACGTTGTTTCTTAATTATCTCTACAAAGATGAGGTAGTTAAGGTCTGATCTATAGCATTTCCTAGGTGTCAGAATGCCCACACACCTTCTGTAATCCTAGGGCTACCAATCCCTTTTCATGCGCCTCCTAGTTGGTCCTTCTAATTATCTATCACCTCCACTGCTGAATACATTACTCACAAAGCACCATGAATTTTGAGGTGGAATGCCTTCTGTTTTGAAAAGAACCAGCTTCTATCATCAGACCCTCCTATGAAAAGCAAATGCATGCTAGACTTCATCTCTTCTTCACCCTGTGCAAGCACACGTGCAGACCGGTTCGCCCTTCCACAGATATTCCCCCTTCACCGCATACTCTTATTCCACAAGCACACCCACACACATGCATATACTCCTGTCCACATGCACTTTGACCTCCTCTCTCCTCCACCCCATACTCTAGAAATATGCAGTAAAGTTTTTAGATCCTGGGTGCACATATCTTAAATGTTCATTGATTACATCCTTGTCAATAAACAGACAGTAAACAATAGATTCTCTATGAAGTGTAAGTATACAGTCAGTTTTGAAAGAGATTATTGTATAATGGGGCTTAAATGCCATGCTTAGTCAATAGGAATTTGTAACAAATAAGTGAAAACATAGCAAACTGATATACTTGTGGCCAACTAATATTTATTTTATTCTAGAAACCCTGAGGGATTAGTTAGTTCAAGGTTGACACAGTTAGTTGCTTAAAATGCATTTGTGTATGAAGTGAGGTGAAGAAAAAATCAATTTTCATTCACTTATGACCAGTACATATTCTATCATTCCCATACAGAGAAATCCTGAACATTCTAGACTATTTCTTGCATCTTTAATAAAAATGCCTTTAAGTATTTAAAATAAATCTAGAACAAAGACCAGGCAGTTCAGTACACTATTATTGCAAAGTTAAATCCAAACAGCACTTGTACTATTTCATTGTTGAATATGGTGAAATATTTTGCATGCAATTTATAGAACTGTACAAATAATTGCTATCTAAAGACTATGTCATACATTTATAGGGATGGTTTTAATGGTACTTTAAGTATGATCTTTATGTTTCTACTTGTCTGAGATGTTTTTACTACAGAGGAATAGGTCTGATTGCAGAGAAAAAGAGTGATGAGAATGATTCTCCATGCTTTGTGTGCTTGTACACCCTGTTAGTGTTGGGGGCTGCAATTGTTTGACAAGTCATGCCATTTTATATTGTCTTAGGCTACATTAGGCGAGTTGGTGTGGATGTAAAAAAAAACCAAAAAACAATCTTATACTTGATAGATTTTCTTCCAATATAGAGCACATGGTCATATAAAAATAAATAAATAAATAAATAAAGAGGCCATTGAAGGTCTCACCAGTGGAGGTTTATAGAAAGGACATGGTCCTGGCTGTTAACCATCTCAAGATGTGTACCTAGTCCAGCAGCAGAGCAAATTGTTAGCTCATTCATACAACTGTGCAATGAGTGGACATGATGGACGCCTGTCTTTATGTGCTCAGAGGACTATGCTGCTTTATAACTCCCATCAGGAATCACCAGCCTAATTATTTTTATTACTTTATCTCTGCTTGCCTAATCTACAAATTGCTGCAAACATCGGGACAATCATGTGGAAAAACTCTGAAACTTTGTAACAGAGAACACCACTCACTTTAATCATAGTCCCATTATTTTGTATAGATGTTTTCAATATTACTATATTGCTATATAATGACAAGGCTCCATTTGTTCAGAACCTGCCTTGTGCAGTAATTCAGAGTATGAGTAATATGCTTTAGCGCTTCATTCTGCTATGAATGAATACTAGAAGAGGGCAATCTGCAGTGGGATCTGGCCAGGTAACTAAGAAATTAGCAGAATAGAGCCATGGGGTTGAAACCGGCACTCCTTGGAGCAGGTAGATCATTTATGCCCGCCTCCTCCAAATATATTGTTATACCTACTCATGGAAAATATGGGCCATTCCAAGGATGGAAATGGGTTGATGGTGGGGAAGATGCATGTATGTTTGAGTTTGAAATACACAAAAACATTTTCACCACATGGACTGGACCCACAGAAATAGCTGTGACGTGCCCTGGTCTTAAGATTTGGAAAGATGAATAATGAAATTTGAATCCAAGCCACACTCCTGGATAACATTTATCTTGGATTACTGAATAATAAATCTGGAATTTCTTCTTGATAAGCCATGAAATCATTTGATGACGCTTTAGGTGCAGTGGAACCCGGCTAGACGCAGGGGGCATCAACTTACATGACTACTTCAGGTCCTTTTGAACCCTATTGGCAATCATTTTATGAGTCCATGATAATTAAAATCTCTAATTTCTCATGCAGATTGATGCTGTGCTTCACAGTGATTTATGCAAATAATCTAAAAGTGATGGACGTGAGCCAGGCCAGTGGACTTATCTTTCTTTTGTTCGATCTTCCTACTACTGGAGCTGCTTCCATAATACATTCCAAAATGTCTGAAATTTGGGAAATATTGCCAAGGCATCTTTCTCAGCTTCTCAGTGCCGTTTTGGTGACGAGGTACAGGAAATACAGTCTTCTCTCTGAATGTTGTTGCTCTCATGTGAACCCTTCTGTGTGCTAGCTATCTTGGGATTGTAATTCTTCAGTTGCGCTTGCGAATCCTCATTCTACACAGAAGACCCAAATGTCATAAAATGTGACAGTAAGCTAAGGGTTTGCTAGTGCACCGGGAGTTGCACATAAAACACGTTTGTAAAAAAAAAACAAACCCAAAAACATTTTTGCATGCAGTGTCTTCTGCACATGACCCAAGATTTAAACGCATAAAACAATGTCCAAAAAAAGGCATATTCTCTAAGCATAAAACATGCGTTATGTGCAGGAGACTTGATTTGTGCGCACATTTTTTTTATGCACACAAATTCCATGCACGGGATCCTTGCACCATGGCTTTTGGGATCCGCCTCCTAGATTAACATCAGTCCGCGGGATCTTTGCTCCAGCGTGGATCAGAAGAACCCAGGAGTTAAACCTGGTGGGGGGCTCTGTGCATTGCTCGTGCCTTCATTAGTGGGATTTAAATGGAGGAACGCCAGTGTGCACATATAGCCCCACGCGCGTTATTACGTGGGGGGGGGGGGGGGGCAGAGGGTCTGCTAGATAAGGCAGTGGCTTCCAAATTTGGGCAACAGGCTGGTGAACGTCTTCAATCGTCCCTGGCAGACCTGAGAGAAAAAAAACTTTTGAAACCCCGCTTTCCAGCCTTCCACTGCTAGTACTTGATTTGAGGCGGACGGGTGTCCCTGAAGGAGACCTGGAGTGGCTGATGACGCTTCACGTTGGAGATCGTTATCTGTATCGCATGGTAAAGCTCATGTCGCAGTAGCTCAGCGTAATGGCATTTTATTTTTTTACAAAATAAAGAAAACAAATGGAAATATGAAAGCTGTCCGCCTCAAGTCGAGTATTGCCTGTTTGGCTTGAAGCCAACTCCTTTTTTTTTTTTTTTTTTTCCCCCAGGCACAGGACTGCAGGGGTGAGCCCAGGTTTGGCCTCTCTCCACCCCTTCAGCCAGGCTCAGATCCCAGCAGGGAAGCCGGGGTAGAATAAAACAAGGTGTGGTGCAAATGGCTTTTTTGTTTTTCCAATAAGAAATCGATGAGATCTATCACTGGGCAGCGTCCACTCTTCCATCTTCCTCCCCCTCCCCCCTCCCCTCCACACTTCTTCTGTCTCGGAGTCGGTTTGGGTAAAAGTGAAATCAGAGTTGGTGCTGTCTACGGAGTGGTTTCCCTTTAGAGCGAACTTGCCTGCGATTCCTCTAACTCACAAGTAGAAGAAATGTTCGGGAAGGAGTTGCATGGCACCTTGGTGGCTTTGCTGTCAAATAGCCCGAGGCTCCAGCTGTTCGAGGAGCCAAGAACCTTTCCCTCTTCCCCCCTCCCTCCCTCCCCGCCTTCCTGCCATCCAGGGCACCGCAGACCTACAATTTTGCTTCCCTCAGCTGTCAAATAAATTGGCGTGCACACTAAAAGGATAATACCTCCTTAATGATGCATTCACTCCGAGCCCTAGCAACTGTATTAGGATTTACCAGCAAGGCAGCGCACCGAGGAGGAAAGTGAACTCTGCAATTTATACCGCCGGCGGATTCCTCCCCCATCCATCCATCAAGCCGGCGCAAAGTGTACTAATATTTACTGCTAATAAAAGCCGAGCTCCGAGGGAGTGCGAATCTAGGAAGGGCTGGGGGGAGGGGAGGAGCGCGCGCGCGCTGGAGCCAGGGCGCCTTTAATTGCTCTGCTTCAAGGGCTCAGCCCTTGATCCGTATTTAAAGCGGCGCCATCTGGGAAGGTGGGTGGGCAGGAGGGAGGGAGGGAGGGGAGCCTGGTGGTGGTGACTCGGAGTTCCTTGGCATCCTGCTTGCAATTTCATCAGATTGATTCCGAAATCCACCCCTCCCCCTCCCCCCCCCCCCCTTAACGCCAGCGGCTGAGATGAAAAGGGGCGATCTCAGAACCACTGGAGCTTCCTTCCTTGCTGGCCGGCTTGGCTCTGGCTACTTTTTTTTTTTTTTGGTATTGCATCTTATTTCTTGACATTGAGCATGGCTGGGATCCTTGTGACATGTCTCAGTCAAGCTCGGCGCATAAAGCATCTTTTTCTCCCCCCCTCCCGTCTCTGGGGTAAGGCGGAGACCTGAGCGGAGTGGAAGCGATGCAGAGAGAGATAACAGGAAACGGGAAAGAGATTTATCACATTACGTAGTGAATGGAAAGCAGGCACGCAGGAAGCTTAGGAGGTTAAGAGATGGAGGGGAAGCAACCTCGATCTTATCTGCTCAAGGCGGCCATGCAATCGCTAAAGATCGGAGGGGCCAGAGAGAGAGAGGGGCAAAGGACCCCAGATAGATGCCTGCTAATGTCAGGGATCACAGAGAGGGACGGACGGACGCTGCCCGTGGTGAATGCAGAGCTGCATGGAGCCAGATCTCCCAAACGCTGCCACTGCCTGGTTAAAGAGGGCCCCCCCCCCCCCCCGGAAAACACAAGTTCAGGAGGGACTCTCCTTAACCAGGCGCAACTTGTGTTCCCCCTGGCAAGGGGGGGCAGAGATTCCCGAGGAGATCCAAGCCCTCAGACCCTGCCAGGCAGAGAGACCTAGGAGAGGAGAGCCACCCGCCTCCGGGGCTTGCTTGCACCACGGGCGAGAGAAATCCCCCCCTTTCCCCGGGAGGTTTCCACCTCCGGACATGAAAGCCAGTAGACGCCTACTTGGTTTGCAGATCTCCCCCCCCACGGATCCCTGGGAGGCAGAGCCGCTGCTGGCTCAGCGCCTTTCTTCCCTCTCCCAAATATTCCCCGTTAAACCCGGCGCTCCTCGACCTCTGGCAGCGACTCCCTAGGCAGGCTCTCTACCTGCTCGGCGCCGCACCTGGAGCGGCTGCCGAGACCGAGAAATCTCTGCAGGGATGGACCCCCCCCCCCTCCCCCCTCTCCACCCTCTTCCAGAGGAGAGAGCCGGAGAGATGGCGCGAGAGGCTCCAGTGAGCGCCTCCGCCGTCCCTTTAAAGAGCCTGGGGCACAGCAGCCTACCTGTGATTTGCTAAAACCTGCTGACTTGGGAGATCTTATTTTTAGCTCGGAGACTACATATTATTAGCTACAGCTCTACGTAGGAAGAATGGAACTGGAAAAAAAAAAACCCCCAAAACAACAAAACAGCAGAAACCTGATCTGAATTGTCGCATCTTTCTTATTTTTTATTTTAGGTTGCGTGTTGTCATTATGCGAAATCTTATTTTTTTTCTCTTTCTTTTCATTAGTCTCCTCAAATCCGACAATGAAAACACCAGTATAAAAAACAAAACAAAACAGTGAAGCCATCGGATTATTTACTGTATCTACCCACACTCATACATCTCTGTCACACGAACAGAAAAGTTAAATAAACTCTTAAGAATCAATCGTTTAATATTGTTTGATGCAGGGATGAGCATTCGCTAGAACTTAGATGAAAAGATGAACTAAAGAAAAAAAAAAGCGAGAGAGAAATATTTAGGGGATTTGCAAGAAATCGATGAAAAGCACGATATTTTTGAAGGGGTGGGGGAGAAGGAAGCTACGTTTCTTGTGCCTGTACTTACCGTCTTCCCAGCTAAAACCACAATCACTGCCTAGATCTTGGAGGTAAACGCTTGCATTTCCCAAAGTTAACACTGTAGTGTACAGCAAGCCGAGCTCGCAAGCTCCTCTCCCTATTCCAGACGGCACCGCTAGGAATTATTCAACTTCAGCTCAGATGCAAGAGGCGACAAAACTCGAGCTGCTAAGCAGCCAGCCCCACAGAAAATGTGCGACTCTCCAGCTCAACAGCCCCAACAGGAGGGTTAATATTATTATTTTTTTTTTGCTATTTATTTATTTATTTATTTTTACAGCTACATTTGTGAGAAATCAAGGTCCAGGGCGCTGAGGGAGTTTATACTGGGCACTTCCCACGTTGCCCAAACCATTGCCTCTGTCCGAGGTGCTGAAACGATTCCCCCCAACGCAAGCAACGCCAGAGAGCTCCAGCACTGCGAGGCTAAAATCTATACTTTAATTAAGTGACACTTGATATCGCTTTACACTGTTCCTTTACCCACGCTTCGTCACGTGAATATTGCCTTGCCAAACCCGTCCTGTTCACAGTTGATCACATGTTGGCTGGACCCGTTGCTGAAGGAGAGGATTACCCAGTTCATTTCCGTCTATATTCACCTATGGACTTTCTCAGGATGCATAGATCCATCCTTACTGAGATGGGAAGCCAGCTCCCGTTTCCGCTATTTCAAGTAGTCCTCGTACAGCACAGATCTATTATATATATACATATATATATATATTCCACCTACAAGGTGCCATGCATTCATCCTAAATCTACATTTCAGCTCTGACTGAAATTAGAAACTCATGAAATCCCCAAACTGAAATACGCATTCTTAAATCAGAGTGTTTCTATTAAAGTTAAATTAAAAAAAAAAACCCTAACAAAACACACACACACACACAATTCATCTGTACCCAGTAGATTATTTCACCTTGCACACTAAGAAAAGCTGAGGATGATATAAAATGCTGTTGTTTAGCAACATGTCAAGCTTTTCTAATTCTGAAGGATACGTTTCTTAGTACTCACCATTGTTTCTTTGCTGTCCTGGAGACAGAAGTGTCTTAAAATCCAGTCTCTCCAGCAGATGCTAGAAGGTAATGTGTCTTGTTTGAAGTCATCATGTGAGAACTTCTGCTTTGCTCAGTGGATCGCCCACCACTTGGTGTGACTTATGAATGTAATAACCCTTTGCAATATCCGCGAGCTTAAACTCTCCACCACCTTGGTGACTACAGAAGACAGAAAGCAACTGGCAGGGATTTTTAAAAACCTATAGATGTGCGCAACACTTTAGCTCAGAGACACGTTTCTTTCGTTCTTACGTGCTCCTAATGAATGAGAGAGGTTGCCAACGGTTATCAAACGATCTGCTGTGTAAACGTGGCTCCTTGCATGGTTCAACCATGTAGAATAAATAGCAGCCGGGATGGGGGAAAGTTCCTGGAAGAGTCGTTCCAGGACGCTACTTAAAAATAAACTCGCAGTGAATGGAGACCACTTTTTAGGCAACCTGCCCCTGGGGCTTGGCAAGCTGAGCTCGCCCGGGAGATTTGCATGTTGGCAGGTAAGGAAACAGTTGCGATTTTTTTTTTTTTGGTGTTTGTTTTTTTTGAAATATCACGTTCACGTTAGCTACACCAGAAAGCACACTCCGAGGACTTGTTGAAT
Source organism: Rhinatrema bivittatum (assembly GCF_901001135.1). Lineage (NCBI taxonomy): Eukaryota > Metazoa > Chordata > Amphibia > Gymnophiona > Rhinatrematidae > Rhinatrema > Rhinatrema bivittatum. The sequence goes on from NC_042631.1 coordinate 13,469,924, forward strand.
ATTAAGCTTCTCTGGACTTGTACTCATTTCCCAAGACATTTTAATAAAGGAAAGGAAATCAATTTAGTAATGTTACCCTTAGCAAAAAAAAAAATTGCTAACATAAACTTCGCAGAAGACAGATTTGTGTATGCAAAGGACACTTACCTATTAGCTAGACTGAGTTTGAGTTCTGTTATTTCTTCCTACTGCAACTGATGAAAACTTTACTTTCCGATTTAGAGTGCCAGATGCTTCTTGAAAACTCCGCTGTCGTTACTGTAAGGAATTTGTAGAAGGCAGTCCCTCTCTCCAGTAAGTTAAATGAAGTTATTGTTGGCTGAGCTAAGGGCTCCTGCCTCTAAAACACGGGAGCAGCTATGTAGCAGTGAACTTGACGTACTAGGTGGTGAGAGAGCCGTCCGGCACTCATACCTCATCAGTTGTCTTCCTAACTCAACGGAAAATAACTAGAGGGGCATTTTTACCGTAAGCTCTTTGTCTCCTGCAACCACTAAATTCAGTTATCTACAGTGCTTGGATGACTGAACGTGTTTAGACATCCTCTACACTTGACTGCTGATGGTTAGTCAGTACGAGTAAACTCTTGTAGCCAAAACTGGACTAGACGAGAAGGTGAGGAAACAGGACATAAGAGCTAGAGTAGATGGTTATAAAATCAAGGAAATCCGAATTCATTCTTTCCCTCTCCTCTCACAAGAAGCTAGAAAGGATGAATGCCTGAGCATAGCCCTAGGTAACCACCTGTGGAATAGCAGAGCTGAAGCCCAGAGGATGAGCTGGTAAACAGATTTTGTGCACATTCCAGCAAAGGCAACGCTTTTGCTTTATAAGTTACTTTTCTAGTCCATCAACAGAAAGTTATTATATCAACTGCTGAGCAATGCAAATTCTGTAAAAGATGTTGTGAGTGAATTTCATGGCAAAAATGTAAAAACTTCTGCATCTCTAATGTGAATGGTCTCCAGTATCTAACAAGAGACTATGAAATCATGTTGAATTCATTATCAAAAATGCTATTTTGCTTTCAAGTTATTAGCTTTCATCATGAAATGAACTAGAACTGTATTGTCATTGGTCAGTCATGTACTGTAAAATTAACTCAGCTGCAGAACATGTGCAAAATTGCTTGCTGTGACTAAAAATACCAGTGAATTCAGACTTTTCCATTACCTATATCATGGTTTGTTTGTTTGTTTTACATTGGTCCTGATTTATGTCATGCTGTATTAGGAAACATCTGGTATGTCTAATAGAATTGTTGACTTTGGAATGGAAACCTTTTCACTTTTGAAACAGTAATAGTTTGATCTTATCTATACATTTTGTGAACGGGAAGAGGCCCTACATCTTCTTCATGATTCATTTCTTGCTTGAGTATGTTAATTCTAACCCTATAACAATGTTTAGAAGCTTTATTGGGATTTAAGTCTCACTGAGCTTTCCTAACATCTTTAGAAGGACATGCAATGTACTTCAGCTTATTCTCCTTTTTTTGACCTATCCGTATTCTGTATAGTTATTGATACAATAGCTACCTCTAGGTGGGAGGGCAAGATAAATGGAGCTGCCTCTAGTGTCAATCCAAGGATGAACCAGCAGAGGCTGCCCTAAGACTGAAGCAGCTGCCATATTTCCTTTTCTCTTGTCCCAGTGCATAAGACGTGGCTTGCAACCCAAGTGTCCTGCCAAAGTTTACGAGCTACTTAGTCCTTTTACCAACTGATGCTTTTCATGCATGCTTTAATATTAGGAGAGAGAATGAATGAGATGACATATAAATGTACTCATCAACTGGCATGTGAATGAATCTCTTTATCTTTTGTGGCAAGTAGTGCCAAGTTCTAGGAGCTGCGTTGGTCCTGGAGAAAGCTGGGTATCTGTGTAGGCTGTGATTCCTTTAATTGGGCCAACTTAAGAATTATACAAATATTTTATTGTACATGAGCTTTTGAGACCACAATGATCCCATCTTAGAAATGCCAAAGATGTCTGCAGCTGTTGGACGACCCATCCTGCCCATTTGTATCTGCCTATTCTGTTGTTATGGATGTTACTCTATCTGTGGTGGTCTTCTTCCTTCCCCATCCATAAGATACTTTTTGTGTCTTTACCAAGAATGCTTGAATTCTGATACTGTTTTGGCTTCTATGCCTCAGGTGTTCATTATCCTCTCAATGAAAAAAGTGTTTTCTCACATACAAGTACCTGAATGTAATATGCTTTGAAGTGTTTGAAAGGCAGAATATAAATAAATTGGATTGATTGATTGATTGATCCATTTTGAGCTTTTTTTCCCTTCAAAATCATATGATGACTCATTGTCCATGAGTTTTTCATTCACTGGAAAATGCTACTTCCTGGTACTTTTACTGAAGGTTGCTAGACATTTGAATGCTTGCATTATATCATCCCTTTCTCTACTTTCTTCCAGAGAATGTATCTTTATTTCAAGTCTGTACATATGGCTTATAGTACAGGCCATGAAACATTTTCATAGCTCTCCATTGAACTACTTCTACTATGTCAATGTTCTTTTAATTAATTAATTAATTAATTAATTTCATCAATTTCTATTCCATCATTTCCAATTTGTTCAAGATGGATTACAAACAAAACATACATAATAACAAATAGATGTAGATGTGGTCTCCAGAATGGAACACAATTCTCAAGACAGGGGCTCACCATAGACCTGTACAGACGTAATATTATGGCTCGCTCTCTCTCTCCCTCACCCAGGTATACTATTAGCTTCCATATCTAGTTCATCATACTGACTGGCCACTTAGAGGTTATTGGAGATGTCAACAGATGACTTTCATGACAAGAATACATTTTGCATCTTCTGAAGAATATTAGAAAAATTTCATGTTTAAACAACTCAGTAAAAGGCAATAATTAGTCTCCAATGGAAAACTGATGGACCATTCTGATATTTTATATTGTCTCTAGTCTAGACAAAAAAAGAAAAGAAAAAAAGGAACAAGTAGGCTCCACAGTCCATAATTCTTACTCTTTCATGTCATTTCTATGTTTTAGCACATGCTAAAACCAGAATGTGCAATAAACCCCCAAAACAACACAAACCAAACAATTTTTGTTTTATTTATTTGAGAAGGACCTGAAATGACACAACTGTGGAATTCACTACCTGAGATGCTTCACTTGATATCAGAAAGAGATTCAAATGCAAGCTGAAAACCTGGTTATTCAAGAATGCATATCACCTAACCTAAAAAACAATTACATGCAGAGACTACAATAACAGGGACAAGGATAATAATAAGTAACGAGAGATTACAAGTATCTTAAGACAACGTATGTGAAAATTGTTGAAACAGAACCTCTGTACTACCATCCTAATGCCCCAGACCTTAGTCAATGTGTGCCAGAACATCAATGTAGATGTAGATATATACTTATTGTGTTGATCTATAATAAGAATGTAACTTTTGTAAACTGTTGTGATCTTCATTTGGAACGATGGTATCTAAAATGTCAAAATAAATTTAATTAAATAAACGTCACTGGTGGTTTCATCTTTGCTTTCCGACCTTTAGGAATTAAGAGTGCGCAATTTTCAAAGACAATTCTAAGCGTAAAACTGTTTTATGCACAGAAATGGGGGTCATTGAAACTTGCCTACCCAATCTGCATGTAAAAGAACATAGACAATGCCAGTACATGTGTGCTTTTACACTAAGAGGGCAGAAGCATTCCTGGGGCTGGAAACTGGACTTATGCGCTATGCAAGCACTTACATGTATACACCTATAAGCTGACAGGAAAAGCATGCACACAATTGGCAGTGACAGAGGTCTGTGTGCGTACTTTTTCTGACTTAATTTTCAAAGGGAAGTTTTCTTTTTTGAATATTGACATTATGGACTGCGGGTAAAACATATCCACAGACTTTACTCTTCTCACAGTTTGAGTTTCTCTCTTGAAAGCAACATGAAAACACCATTGACATACTCTCTTGTGTCATTTTTCAAATTAATAAAGCAAAAATCTTCATTTCGAGTGGTTTTTGGGTTTGAGTGTGCACCAAATAGTTTTGGCAAGTGCTAAAACTCCATAATGACATGAAACAATAATAAAATGAAAAACCCCCCAAACCGAACTGAAAACCTGACATGAAACAAAGGTTTTCTCCATCAGTGCCAGCGGAAGCATTAGGCGGGTAAGCGGGTGGTCAAGGGCGCTGGAAGTGGGCAGGGCGGTAGATGAGCCAGTAAGGGTGGCAGTTTTGAAAGGACGGATGAGATGAGAAGTGGTGTGGGTGAGGCATGGAGCTGGAGGGCATTTTCCATTTTTTGGGTATGTGTTTCTTGAGGAGTTGGGGGTCGTTTGTGGTTCGTGATTTGAGAGAGAGAGATCATGTGATGACATCACCTCCTAGGGTGGCTGGACACCTTTCCATTGACACTGTTCTCCATGCACACCCCGAATGGAAATAATTGGATTGTGTCCCGCTTCGCAGTGATTTTTCTGTACTCATTGGGCAGATTTGTTTTCTTTCATAAGTTTTTGTCCAGTCTCTCATTTTAGACTTTCTGCTTCAAAATCCAATAAGGTCTCATGTTGCTTTTACCATTTTAAAATCTGCAAGTAATTTCTTCTTTTCCCAAATGTGAAGGTCCTCATTTTATTCAAGGTGATTTTTCACTTTGGGCGGGGGGGGGGGGGGGGGGAATTGTATTGCTAGGGACAACTGTATTTGTAGTTCAGAACAGTGACGATATCATGGTGACTATTGCTAGGAACATCAAAGGAATCGTTTTATGCAGGAATCACTTTACTTCCTTGCCTTTTTATATTGTAGTTAGAAGGTGATACTGGCCACCATTAAGTTTATATTTATCTTTTCATCATATCGCTGAGCTACAAAGTTTAGGGATTTTTCTATAACAGCTTCCATTGCATTTAGGCTAGGATTATTTTACAGTCATGCAGATAGTCCTTTTCTTAGAATTTGCTCCCAAACTGATCCCTGTACCTGCCCTGAATCACTATGAAACACGCTCTTCTTTCCTTTACAGCATCACCATCTACCCCTTCTTTTCACTCTATAATTTCCCACCAATTTTCAATAGTGTATTCTGAAAATTCAAACATATATGGTTCCATTTACCAAACAACCTGGCACTAAAAAAATATAATACCAGGCTTCAATATAATTGTATCCTAAAATAAACTCCATTCAGAAGAACCGGCATATCTCGAGACCCTGAACTAATTTCACTTTATACAGAGTTCTAAGCTGACCTCCATCACATAGGACATAATCAGTTACATTACCACATGCAGTACCCTCATTAACCCTGTTCCACTCTGTGATATCGGTCTCCTGATGCCACCAACAAGGGGATGCATACTGTGCATGGGCCAGATGAAAAGGTTAATATGACATGTTAGAAGTTCTAGCACTAACACAGGCAGCATCTGTGTGGCAGGGATTTCTGACAGTCTGCCATGGTGGAAAGGACTAGCAGCTGGGTCAGTCTGGCAGGCTATCAGGGAACCTAAGAGTCCTGATGTTTGGGCAATGGCAATGCTAGTAGTGCTGGTTATTTAGGTTACTGTTTTCTCAACCCTCTCCTCAGGGCAGGTGGAAGAGTATTTGGCATCTCAGGCAAACCTTTGGTCATGCACCCCCTTTCCCCAACTTGCCTGTTGACAGCAGCTCCAGCACAGCTCTCCCGTCTACTGGCAGCAGTGGCTCCGGGACAGTACTCCTTTCTTTGGCGGTATCGGCTCTGTCACAGCACCCCTCTGGGCCTTGTGCTGGCAGGATTTTACCACCCTCAAAATTTTGCTGTTTTAGGCAACTGCCTAGTTTGCCTGATGGAAGCCCCAGCCCTGCCTCTCCTGAAGGCACAACTAACCAGCTGAGTTTTCAGGATATCTCCAATGAATATACACGAGACGGATTTGCATACAATGGAGATCTAGTGTGTGCAAATGTCTCTCATGCATATTCATTGAGGCAATCCTGAAAATCTGACTGGATAGGCATGCCTCAAGGAGAGGGTTGGGAAACTCTGTTACAGAACCTTGTTTTTAGTCACGGGAAAGGTGGGGGGCTGGAAGGAACTACATAGGGAGTTTGTTAGCTCTTCCAACCCAGATGGTGAGGTCCAGAAAAGGAAGACTAAAATACTATCCTGGATAAGGAGAAATGCTGCAGGGGATCACACACTGTGCCTGGCAGCTAGGATGTGTCTGAGCAGTGTAGACAGAATCACTCCTCCCTGTAGGTTGCATCAACTCCATCTTGGCCTAAGGGTCTACATTTCCAATATGTAAACAATGCTTTACCAGTGGAAATGGACATTTAGAAAATTGCCCTACCCGAATGCATGTAAAAATTGATGCATAGTGGCAGAGAGAGGATTAACTTTCAAGAGCTGCATGAGCGAAAATCAACGCCTGTATTTTATAACTTGTAAGATGAATTATTTTAAAAGCCTGGAGCATGCCAAAACCAGGAGATATGCGCAGAAATCGGGGCAGCATGCCGAGCGGATTTTAAAAGCCGCCCGGATACGTGTGTTCTTGCCACTACGCACGCAAATGGAAACTTCAGAAAAGGGGCAGGATGTGGGCAGGGCACGGGTGTTCTTGGTTTTTAACTTGAAATTAGCACGTAAATAAGTATGCGCACAGGTGTAACTTCTATGGCTGCCATGCAAGCTACAAAATAAAGACAAATAGGCGGGGTTTTAAAAGTCAGGGCTAACAGGGCAGAAGAAAGACTATTAAACTATTGGGAGTTTGGAAGCCCTATCCCTTACCTGGGCAAACTGAGAATGAACTTGGAAAATTGGTAATGGCTTCATCGCGTATATCTTTTAAAATCCCCCCACTTACGCGGTAGAAGTGGTATTTGCGCGCCTAGGCACGTCCACTTAAAATTGCGCATGGTCAGGCTATTTTATTACATGTGCACTTATACGTGCATATATTATATAATGGCTGCGTTCCTGGGTGCGGGCTGATGAACGCATGTGCATGTTAGCCTGCATGCCGTCCCTGTGTATATGAAATGCACACTGCAAAATGTGCATGCATGTAAAAAAAATTGCACAAATGCATATTGCATTTATTCGGATAAATTCCAGCTTATCCTGCTAAGTCAGATATCCAGATAAATAGCATTTTAGAAACTTATCCAGCGAAGTAATGGCTTTTCTGCTACTTTACTGGATAAATTGGAACTTGTCTGGATAAGTCCCATACTTAGCTGGATAAATCAATATGTGTCCGGATGAGTGCGGCTTTCAAGACTTAGCTGGATAAATCAGAATTTATCTGGATTAGTAGCACAGAACTGCCATACTCACACATTTTTACATCTAACTTTACAAATATGTGCATGGAGATTTGACCCCCGTAAGTTGGGTTTTACATGTGTAAATCAGGAGATTTTCTAAGATGCATGCGGCAATGAAAATACCAATCTTATCAATTTGTCTACGAGTTTGCCCAGTCTATCTGCAGGTCATTGAGACCCTCCTGGCTCTTTAGCTTCAACTCCCCCCAACAATTTCACTAAAACACCCCACCAAACAGCATTTCACTTTTAAGACATTTACGATCATTTACTCCAGATAAAGAGCAGGCGTAAATATACGCGAGTAAGCTGCCGAATCTACGCACATAAATTACTTATAAAATAGCAACTTTCTCGCATAAATGTTGGCCTCACTCTGCCCCTTTTTTACATGCCAAATTTACTAGTGCACCTTACTTGTGCATGTATTTTGAGGTTTATAAAATAGCATGTAAGTGAGTGTATGCCATTCATACATGTATATGCTGACTCTTACCCTACAACTTTTGAAAATTCACCTTTAAGTGCATACTTTCATCCACAGGAGGGTGAAAGCGCTAATTGGGTGAAACATGGACCTTTACCCAAATCAATAGTGTGTGCATATTTTTAGTCACAAAAAATTATCTGTAAAAAAAACAGTAAATGTGTGTGGTGAGTTTTTCTTAGACAATTTTCAAAGTGCAAATGCATAGGTACCTTCATTGCGAAAATCTGTGCAAATTGCATGGGCTAAAACTACCCATGGATGACGCAGATATGAGGCTAGTCTGAAAATTACCTCCTTTATATTTAGAGAGAAGTTAAAAAAAAAAAAAAAAAAAGATTGTTGCACAGGCTGAAATACATGCTTAAGTCTGAAGAAACCCAAGTTGGATGAAGCCGATGTGGTCATCTACCATGCTACAATGTTAGTGTGCTGACAGCGGGCCTCAGACATACGGTGCACATAGCACTGTCTTCTAACTGGCACAGCACACATCAACGCCAAGGTTTCATTCTACATTCCACTTCCTGAATCACTTTTCACTCGCAACTGTACACGTCACAGTTCAGAGTTCAATTTTCAAAGGAGAGAAAGCTTAGGGGACTTGGGAAAGAGCAGGCATTTAGATAGGAGAGCACATCTGTCATCGGCCTTTCATCCAATTTAGTGATCTATCTCATGGCAGCCCGATGACATTTCGTCTGTAGCATTGCATGCTGCAGCCCTATAGGAGGTTATATACTGGGATGCTGGTTAAGCATGCCTTCAAGAAAGGAGATGACACATCCTCACAGGCAGGGCAAAGTATTGCCACTTGTTCCTCATGTCACAGAGTAGTAAACCGCTATTTCCAAGTGAGATATTACTTATGTGCCATGGCAACAAAGAGGCCTGAACTGGAAAATGAATGTGAACCAATAGGATCATTTGATCACGTGCACCCATGTACACATAACACAATTCCATCTTTGATGTGCCAAGCAAGCAGGCAGTCAGGTCACATCTCCCGCACTCTTTGCCTTGGCAGCAGTGTATTGAAATCCTTTTTATTGCATCATAGCAGTCAGATGCCCTTGTGGTCAGCTGCATGCCCCCTCACATTATTCACTTCATTGACTACCAATGCAGTTGGGAGACTTGCCTGGGTCATCATCTGGGGGCCTAGACTGCCCCGCTACTTTAAACTGCTGTACTGCGGTCACTACAGGAACCAAGATAAGGTTCTGCCCTCCCTCCCCACCCCCCGTAAGTATAACTCTATTTAGTTAGCGTGCAAGTCTATCGGTGAAAGCAGTATAAGAGAAGGGCTATAATCTGTAGTCGATGTATCCTATCTCTTCATACTTATATTCGCAGTATACGCTTTATGGTAACTTCTCTATTACATGCAGGCTAATGTTGAAAGTAATTATTTATTTACTGATACGGCTTTCTTACTTTTGTTTCTCAGCATGTTAAGAAGAGAGGAAAACACTTTTCCACGTGAGGAGCACAACCAGGGCTTCCTGCTGCAGGATATGGTCTTCCAAACAGTATGGCCGACAGTGCAGAGGGGGGGCCCGGGCATCTGGCTTGTCACAGGGGCTAGCTCCGGCACATCTTGTACATCTGAGTGGTGAGTAAATAATTTTCTGTCACTGCGCTGCTCGTGATGCATACATGTTGTGGTTGGTGTTAGCTGCTTATTGTATGAGAGCTGACTGTGTCATTTGATGTTTCAGTCATTTGATGCTATGCTTCCTGTCATGTTCCTCAGCTTGTTACTAGCTTTCCTTTGACAATTTGTAATACAGTTGGATAACAGCACTTACACTATAGGCAAAATCTATGAGGTCTGCTTTCTCCTACCTTTCTGTGAATCTGTGTTAAGTTGCAGTTGTTTTATGGTGCTCTCTTCATCTGCCTGCATTCTCTCCTTATCTGTAGAGGTGGTGCTAAGATGGTAGTTGTAAGCGGTTAGGCAAGGTTTAAGCCCTTGCTCTCTTGGCTGTGTTGATTTTCTTAGTTTTTTCTGCAGGCAGTGACCTGATAGTCCTGTGACAACAAGAACAGCAGCCAGGGCTGGCCCTAAAGGGTGGTGGAACCTGAAGCAAATCAGACTAAGCCTCCTCCCTCTCCAATCCTCTCTTACTCCACCCCCTGCCCACTGCCTACCTCCCCCTAACCTCCATACTGGTATGATCCTGTCTACCCTTCCACCAGCAGGAAGAAAGGGGCTTTTCTTACTTGCAGCTCTATCTTCCTCTGCCAGCTTCAATCTGACATAGGAACTCTGTAGGAACTCCTTTTAGCCCTTGAAGAACAGGCTGAGGATATAGATCTAGTTTGTGGTTTTTTTTCTGGCAATAAATGTTTGCATGTCTATTATGTGGTGTCAGTACATATAGAACCTATTTAGTATTTTGCCACGAACAGTTGTCATGTTTGGTTGAGAGCATTAGGTGACTAACAGGAAATAACAAGCATGAAGAGATTTGCATCTGATGAGTAAAGGATAGAGAGAGAGAGAGGATCTCAAGATAGGAGGTGGAGCTCGGGTAAATCAGACTATCAAAACCCGAGGTTTAGCTGGAGGACAGTTAAGCCAGGGAAAAATGACTTGGCAGTGGAACCAGGAACATAGGACCAGAAGCCTCTCTGGAGTGTCCCGGTCCAAGCAGGAAAGTGGCAAGCCAGAGGCACAACCCCCCCCCCCCCCCCCAAAAAAAAACAAAACCCAAACAAACCAGGATGAAAGTCCATCTGGGGTTTCTCATCTGACTGGGGAAATGGTGAGGCAGTGAAACTAGGAACAGAAGATCAAGGGCCAGGTAGGCCATGCACACAGGAAAAGGAGCGTCAGGAAGAGTATCTTTATGCCAACAATGAACCATTGGAACCCTGGGTTTTATATGTGGGCCGGTCGCGGTATTTCTCTTTCTGGTTCTTGTCTCCAGGAACTGAATGCCTGAGATTCCAACACTTACTGGTGAAAATCCATTTATGCCCATACTTTCGAAAAATCCATTTATGCCCATACTTTCGAAACATTGAAAGTCTTCCCTATCTTTAACAAGATTTTAATTTTTAGATCTTGACCTACAAGAAAGAAAAAGCTTTTATTGAAAGTCAGCCTTCTAAGTTCATGACTTTTATGGTAGCTGATATCTCTTCCAAAATAAGCATGGGGCTGAATTGGGTGGGAATTGAACAGTGATGAGCGACAGATTAGGACAGTCAAGTGCGGATCCCAGGGAATGCCAAAAGGAAAGACTTTTCTTAGATTTTAAAACAGAATAACACTTTGGGTTTCACAAAGGCAGTGGATGTGATGTGGTCACACGTTTTGTATGGACAGGATTTGTGTTTCTTTTGTATATGAAACCAGAGCAGAGTCCTCTTAGCTCAATGATAGTGAATTTTGAACTGAAATATTGGCATCGGTAGCTATGTTTTTCAATTAAAAACCTAAAAAAATGTAACTTTTGCTGTGTGACTGTTTTAATTCATGTTTGATAAGAGGGTTGATGGCTTTCCACCTTTACAGTATTCCACCATAATATTTTAAATCAGCGTTAACTAATTCTGCTATTATTTGATTGAAATTGATCTAAAACATGGTCATGGGACTTAGGAAATAATAAAATAAATCAAGATTTGGGGCTTTTTATATTTGGCAATCCTATTTCCAATAAAAATATCTAATTACTGGCAGCCATCAAAATCTCTTTATATCAATAATCAAACAATAATTTCTCAGTTTATAGTAATAATCCAGACAGAGTTCATCATGGTAGCAGAATGTAATGTGATTGGATTGCATATTTATTTGAATTATAATCTGCTTTGATTTTGTGGAAAGGCAGCATATTTAATGTACAGTAAACTAAATAAAGCTTAATGAAATTCTTGTAGGGACCGATATCAAACGATGTCTGTAAGATTCTGTGTTTCTAAATATATTTTATCAAGCAGTAACTGAATGTATAAAGAAGAATATAATTTTGTTAAAAGAATGCCAAGAAATTGGTTTTGGTGGAGATGTTACATTTATTAGACTAACAAATGCATAACAGTGCCAATCCTTGGGACAACCACTATTACAGTTTCCGGGAGTGGAGGGGTATGACGGCATCTTCTGCCAGAGGTGGGACTCCAAAAGTGAGGCATGAGACGAGGCTGGCAGGTTGTAACTGATACAGAAACAGGATGTCTTTGGCCAATATTCCCTCAGGGTGAACCCTCATGCGCTGGTGACTGGCAGGACTTGGCCAACGGAAACACAAGGCACACAAATAGGAAAAGACAAACCTGGAGGCATGAAGGTGCCCATATAAGCAGGGGAGGACTGCTGCAGGAACCAGGAGACAAGAAGGCACCCATAGAAGAAGTGTAGGACCCTCCCTCTCTGGTTTTGGATGCTAGCTTTAAAAAAAACCAAAAAAACCCAACCCCAAAAAAACTTTAGTCCAGGTCTACCCAATCTGTGTCTGGGCTCCTCTCGCCCACCATATAAAAAAAAGTTGTGTTAGAATTGAGGGCCACCATCTTGATAACCTCCCTCCCACCTGCCTTTTACAAACTTTTTTTTTGTCTGGGTTCTCTCTCCTCCCAATCATTCCCCCTCCCCGACCCAATGTGTATAACAAACAGTGGCCCTGGGCATCTGGGCCTTCATTTTAGAGGCCCCCAATATCCTCCAAACTCTCCACAGTAAGCCAGCAGAAGGTTTGCCCTTTATCTCCTTCTGCCTCGACTCCAGCATTGGTCTGACAATGCCATGCTAGTTGCACTAGTTAAACTAAAGATAGTGTAGTGTATCTAACAAAGCATTGTGTTATTCTTGGAGCAATGCTATGGTAATATTCCTAGTAGAGTAGCATGGCTTTGTCAGCAGTGCTATGTTACACTACACTATCATTAGTTTAATCAGTCTAACTAGCAGACCAATGCTAGAGCTGAACGGCAGCAGATAAGGGGGAATACTTCTGCTGGCTCAGTGTGGGAAGTTTTGGGGGTTATGGGTAGAGGTTAGAGGGGAGATCAGAGTTAGGGGAGTTCTAACTAGAGGCCCGGCATCACACTGTCCCTAAAAATTCTAATACACCTATATAAGAGTGTAATTTTTTATGTTAGATGCACAACTCTAGCCTTTGTGAATGATGGTTTATTAAATTTAAGTACAAATAAATAACATAAAAAATACCATGATGCATGAAGTTAAAGATGGAATGCCTTCAACTAAACAAACAAGGGATGTGCATTCGTTAGTTTTTGGATGTCCATTCGTTTCATTTGTTTTGTGCATAAGCAAATATATAACGAACTGACCAATGTATGCACAAAACAAATGGTATAATGATATACAGATTCAATGGGTGGGGGGACCTGGGTAGAAATCCTTTTTTAAAAATTGGCCTGGAGGTGAGATAATGAGAGAGGTTCCCAGACTCAACACTATTTTTTTACATAAAGAAATGAAATGACATGCATAAAACTAAAAGAGAGCTAAAACAGTACAAAGAAAATGTCAAAACCACATAAACCTAAGAACTAAAAAAAAACAAAAACAACCCATCTTTGCCATGCACATCCATAATTTTGGGGGGTCTCTACCTACACACACAAATACTTTCAGAGGAATATCAGAAAAATTATCAAAAGTCACATTCTGCTGAAATCTTGGATAAAGCTTTGAAAAATACTCATAACATAGTCAACACATTTACTTAGCTTGGCCTGGCTTCTCTGGACTACCCAGCCATGAAAACATATTCCTTTACCGAACACATCTTTGAAGATAATCTACTGATTGCCAATAAACCTAGAAGCTGTCTTCTGATATTTGAAACAGTGATGCTTCCTCTGGGGAGTGAGGTCGCAAACTGCACTGCATGATCTGGTCTTGTTGTTTAATATTACTTATGCATGTGTTCATCTGGCTTTGAAAAAAAAAAAAAAAAGTAGCAAAAAATCTAAAATGTCCCGATAAGTTTGGGGGGGGTGGGTGGGGGGAAATAAACGAGTACTGATTGTTGTTTATCTGTGAAGAATAATTTGATAATGCACATGTAGGGTTATTTTGCTTAGTATTCCAGTTTATCATGTTCTAACAGATAATTATTCTGTTTCCATAGAAGCAGAAGTAAATATGATCAGGATCTAGGGGCAGTTACCAGGCTCTCCTGCTGTTCAGAGCCTGGCTTATTAAAGCTTCCCCCCCACCCACCATAAATGCAGAATAGGAGGAACACTCTATGCAAATCAGGCTGTTAGTGGTTTTTTGAAGAGTGATTTATAGTTACTGTCAAATGCCTAGACATATAACATTTGTGTGCACCTGGAATCACTGACTCATTGCATTACCTTCATAGACCATTGTACCCATCAGGTCACTAACAGCGACCCCCAGGGCATCACCTTTCAGTCATTTGTATACAATACCTCTGTGGACACAGAAATCTTGTAATTAAAAAAAAAAAATCCAAGCGTTTGTGATACTCAGTAATTTAATTTTGGCAATTAGCATGCTGATAGAAGCAGACAATGATATTTCTTGCTATTCATCTATTACAAATAAAACATGGCATTGTGGGATAGACAGCAGTTGCGTTAAAATTACAGTTTTGGAAAGCCCACAATATCCATGCAGACATATTTTCACCTCTTTTGGAAAAAAAGTGGAACAGAAGGGAGAGCTTAGAAGTCCTCTGGTTCATCCTTCTGCCCCCAGTCAGAATCTGCTGTCTCCTAGACAAATGTTTATCTCACCTGTTATTAAAAACCTCCAATGACCGATTCTGTTTCCCTTGCACCTTGTGGTTATTGTCCCTCTATTTTCTCCCAGCTCGCTTGGAACCATCGCTGGGGATCCTGGCACCATGAGCCTGGGGCTTTCCCCTCTAGTTTTAATAGATCCTCACACTGTTCCTGCTCTGGCCATTGTAACAACGTGCCTAAAGGCAGGGACAATTCACCAGACTTCCTTCCAGAACCCCATTATCATAGGCTCTAAATCTGGACACCAGGTGATGTCCCCCACCAAGGGCTGTGAGCACTACCTCTGCAGCATTTCCAACTGACATGGAGAGTGGAAGACCCAACTACAGGGCTCAAACCATGATGGTACATGGCACCGCCAACTCAGGCGCCAGGCCATCCCTACTCTTCGAATTTTAAAGGTCATTACTGTTGCTTTCGAAATAAAAGAAATGCCAAACCAGTCTTGAAAGTTCAGCTGCTAGATACAACATAAAGTGCAAATCAGCTCAGATTCCTGGACTATCCAGGTGTAATTGGGAGCTGTACTGGCTCACTGGCAGGCAGGCAGGACTTTAGTAATGAGTATGAGTGACTCAGAACATCATACGCAATGTTAGTTCCCATTTGCAAGATCCAGTGTTGGATGTTTTTTGGTGCGCGAAGTCATTTTTTAAATTCTATTGTCATAAAAAATGGACTTTCCTGAAACTACTGGAAAGGGAGTGAGTGAAAAAGAAGAGGGCAGGAGCTGCTGGCAACAGATTTAACACTTTCACTGCTATGGTGTTTGCAACCTCCATGTCTAAGGGAAGTGTATTCTTCAGGGCAATAAAGAGGTCACTGTTCCAAACATTTATGCGGTTAAAATGGACTTTTAAGAACATAAATGTTGCTTTTTTAATATCTCCCCTTCTGTCCAGGTACTTTTTTTTTTCATATAAAATAGCTGTGCAGACAGAATTTATGCAGAGATAAGTGGATTGGTTTGGAGGCGTGCAAGGGGTGGGCTTACAGATTAACCTCATCAGTCATAGAAATACTTTATGGCATTAATGCACGCGATAACGTGTTAACGCCATAACACATGTGAAAAGTATGACTACGCATAGTGTAAATGCAAATTTTTGGGGCGAGCGGGATTGGGGAGGAGTTTGGGTGAGATTTATTTAAATTAGGGGCAATATCGCATCATGCGATCGCATAACACATGCTATCACACGTTTTAATGCCGGAAATGACTACACCTTTTTTTTCCTGGCGATATGTGATATGCCCAAAATGGCCATAACACAATTTGCGATACATTTTTGGAATTGCATTTTGGCCATTTCTGGGCTTGGGGAGGGAGAGGGGAGAGAAGGAGAGGAGTGGATAGAGGGAGAGAGAGAGCCTCTTGGGGGCCTCACTGTGGTACCCTGTTATAGAGTCCATCAAGCTAGGGTGAGAGAACATAGTAGAAATTTCATCTTTGTGAGACTTTCCTCATTCCAAATAACACCAAATCTTCACCAAGATGTACTGTGCTGTTCGTACATCTCACTCTACATGCAAAACTAGCCCCTAAATCCTAACCACCACCAACACCTCACCTCGACCTATTTGATAGCCCTCCTAAAGAGAGATAAATACTTCCCTACTAGAAGAGCTTCATAGGTAGTCTGAGGCAGCAATTTGTGTAGTGGCACTCAGGAAGGCAAGTTAGCATTAAATTTGAAAACAAGAAGGACTCGGATGATCCAGCCCTTTTTTTTTTCCTGGCTACATCTTTTCACTGGGCAAGAGTGGAAGGGAGGGGAGGGAAAGGACTTTTAACTGGTTACATTTATGCAGTTAAAAGCTGATTTCAACTGCATACACTTTTTTCAATATAAATTCCCATATGCAACCCAACACCTGCTCCCCCACCTCCATTGTATCTTTTACCTGACCTCTTAACCCTTTACTGCCTTGCGAATCAGAGAAACCCCACCCCGACACCCTCGTGCACACAATGGGTGGGTACCCTTTATTTTCCGTATATTTTCCATCTGGGGATCTGCAGTGTCACCAACAGCTAAACTTCTACTTTGGCAGTACTGCATAAAAAAGATTTTTTTTCTAAAACACAGCCTCCTACGAGCCCCAATCTCTCCTACCCCACCAGTGTCTACCCCAAAATGGCACCAGCCAACTGGGTCACAGAGGACCAGGGGGCCCAATGTATTTTTACAGGTTGGGCAGATGGAGGACAAAGGCCCGGGCTGGACACAGATTTGTTCTGATTTTTCTCTTTCATTTTTTAAATTTAATTATTTTGTATTAAAAAAAAAAATCAAACAGAAAAACAACAACAACAACAAAAAACAAAATGAAAATTTTTTTTTGCAGTGCACCCCTCTAAATTATTCATAAATAATGTTGTTAACCATAAAGGTGAGTTCTAATTTAGCCAACCCCATTAAGTTCTTTTAAAGCTGAATTGCAGAGTTTCTATGAGATTGCTTTCCATCAGATAAAATCCCTGTCTCAATAAGCTCTGTTTATAGGAAAGTTATTTCTTCCCACTGATCTCTAATTTTCTCTTTTCTTTTTTAGTTCAAAACAATTTTATTGAAATTTCAAAAACACAAGAATTAACAGAGAACACAAAACAATAAGCAAAGCATACATGGGATGAGTGTGACATTTACATAAACAACATAAACAATACATAAACAGGTTTACAAAAATAAAAACCCCTCAAGTATAATTAACATCATTATACTGCAGTAAAAGCTTCCAAATGGAACGAAAAGCTTGTACACAATTATGCTTCTCAGCAATATAAGCTTCACATTTACAAGTAACACAAACCATGCTCAACCAATAATGAATATATATGGACACATTTTTTTTTCTAAGTCTCAATTAAAACCTTAAGTGCCAAGGATAACAGAATGTCTAGTAATCTCCTGATTTGTGAAGAATTGACAAGATCAAGAAGGTCAATCGACGAATAACTATTGAAAAGGTACGTTCAGTTAAGCAGCAAAACGTACTATTCGTCGATACCAAACTGATTTTCAGAAAGAGAATATAACTGAACAAGAATATGCCAAATGTTCTAAACAACCTACAGTACTGTTACAGCGGCAAAACAAATTAGTCTACAGATTTTTGCCATTTTACTTGGAGTCCAATCACTCCTATGTATTAGAAAATATAGAGCTCTAGGTATGCACTTAGGTAGCGAGAACTCTTCTTTTACCTTTTATCACTCCACATGAAATCTTCACTGATGGTAACTCTGCTGTTCGTACGTATGACTGCGCATGTAAAACTGCCCCCAAAACCCACCTCACCCCGAGTTCATAATGCCCCCTCTTACAGTGGTATAAAAATTTCAGATATAAGTGAGCCTTCACAGATTCACTCATTCTCTCTCTCTCCCCCCCCCCCCCCCCCCCCCCCCCTTCCCACTCTCCATCCCCCGAAATGGGATTTGCAATAAATCCCTTTTCGGTCATATCACACAGCTATCACAGGCATAACGCTCAGGAAAAAGGTTTAATTAAATCCCGCAATAGTGTGCGCTACACAATGTTAACCAGCTCTAATTTCCATTTACTCTGCCCAAACTCCTCCCACTTGAATGAAAATTTCAAATTTGCATAAGCATTTCAAGATGCGGTATTTATCGCATATATTATGGCGATGTCACAGGTGTTAGGGCCCTAACGTGATTTGATAAATGACCCTGTTAGTTCGATAATTTATCTAGCTAACTCCTTCTACTTACACCCCGGAAAGCCCCCTGACTTATGCGGCCAAAATTTAGCTGGATAAAAAGTTATCCAGCTAGAATTTAGCTGAATAAATCCCCAAATATTCATGTAGCCAGGGAACGTCTGAGTTCTCTGGTAAATGCTTCTGAATATAGACCTCCAAGTGATTGTAATACTGATGATGAGGCGAGTAGGCGCATGCTTTTACAGCAGCACAATTCCCTTTGGTCAATAGATATAGCAAGATTTGATATCTTTCTCCCAAACCTTCATTACACCGACACAGGAAGTACTCAAATTATCACACAACATTGCATAAAATGCAGAAGCAGGACTTCTCTGATTTCTGTAAGGCATTTTTGCTCATCTCCTTTTAAAGTTTATGTGCCAGATGTGGCATCCCCAAAATTTTATACAAATTGACTTATCTCCGATATGTCTCTGCCTATGTCATATCTTACACGAGGAGTTTTTTTTCCGTGTAATTCTGCACTTCACTCCAGGCTATATTAGCTCTTCTCATGACATTCTTATGTTCAATGGGCGAACACATTTTCCATTTAATGGCCAATGCAATAAAACTAGTGGGCTTGCTATACATTTTAACAGGCAGATTAAAAAGCCACTTAAGCATGATCACTCTATTAGAATGCATGAAAATGGAAAAACCCAACCCATAAAGTTGCATAATCATGTTAAATAACGTAAGCGTGATCTTTAGTGAGAGCTCCATAAGTACTAAGGATGTGCAGGCCTCAACATTTTATTTCGGTTCATTTTTGTTTTTTTGAGGGGATGGAGGATTTTGGGTTTCATTACCAAATATAAATAAACAGAAACCCTCCTAAAAAAAAAAAAAAGAGCTGGACCCTCCCATCCCTCCCAAAAAATCTGCTGGGGCAAGGAAGCTCCCCATTTACCCCTTCCACAGGTGTCCTGGATAAAGAAAGGGGCAGGAATGATGCCCACTCACTCTTGTCTCTCTGGTGCCTTTTGAAAAGTGGTGCCAGCCAGCCCTGTCACTGGTGCCAATCATGACATCAGAATAGAACCAGCATTGGGGATGAATGGTGCCATTTTGTTGTTCTGCTGTATAACAGACCAAAAGTATCCTTTTTTTCGGTTTGGAAGTGCAATTCGTTTTAAAGGGAATGCACATACCTAGTAGTTACCATGCCCTCATGCTTGTGCTAAACAGAGCATGCTCAGTATGCTTTCGATGTTGGCTCTGCCTTCAGCCTTCAAAAAAGTTTAAATTGGTACCCAACTAGATGCTGTGAATTGTTTAGGTTCATTGCAGAAACAGGACAATTATTATTAAAGAAAAAAGGCATGAAAAATAAGAATGAGTTGCACACTCACACACATATATATTGTGTGTGTGTATATATATATATATATATATATAAATGCACCTAAATTGTCCAAAGAGAACTACTGACATTATATATTGCAACAATGTATTATAATCAAACCACCATTTGCTCAAATCAGCATGAACATATTGTTGATTATTTTTTAATCTTATAATCATTTACTGTTAGTCATAGCTGGTATACGTTGGAAAATGTCCAGTATGATGATTCCCAAGTCTCTATTTTTTATTCATTTTTTTGCAAATAAAAATCCTGAATCCACTTAACCTGGACTATAAATTACTTACAGGCTGTAGAATGCAGCATTTTAATCAAAATATGCTTATCATTCTGGAGAATGCAACCCAATCAATTAAACAGGTTTATGCAAGCGGTAGTGGTAATATCCTGTTGTCATCAAAAGCCACCAACTTGTGTAGATGGTACCATAGGGTGGTCCCAAAACTATCCAGAATCTGACATAACATAAGAAATGCCATACTGGGTCAGAGCAAGGGTCCATCAAAGCCCAGTATCCTGTTTCCAACAGTGGCCAATCCAAGTCAAAAGTGCCTGGCAAGTACCCAAACATTAGATAGATCAAAAGCTACTATTGCTTATTAATTACCGCAATAGCACTGGTGATAATAAATCCTTCAGGGATAATGTGCAGCTATATAATAATAAAGAGACAAATACAGTAAATTAGCTACATTCCCAGTCTTAGTAATGTCCATGGTTGTTGTGTTGCTAGAAAAAGGTAAAGCATTACATTGGTGGACAACTCTTCTCCTTTTTTATGAGTGGCTATGGCTGCTTGCATCTGTATAAAGATGTCCTGATTTGGAGCCAAACTACCACGTTGGCTGTTTGATGGTTTGTTTTTTGTTTGTTTGGTTTTTTTTAATCATATAGTTCAGCCAACCAGAGCATGGAAAAGAAGCAATTATTAATGCTGTTTAAATCAAATCAGAGTTTGATTAAATTTTCAAACTTCTGCATGTAAGCTTCCCCAGAAAAAGTACCCCACAAAATTTGGTGCAAAGTCCGCACCTTTGCTTAAAAAATGCCAGGGGACAATATGAGAATTGCCCACCTAAGAGAACAACCAATCGGGCTTTTTGGATAACTCTCTCCCTCTCTATCAGAATCTGTTCCGCAGGGCTTTCTCGAATTTGTCTCCAACTCTACTAAATTCAATTGTAATTCACTTCACTATCGCAAATTGATGATATTCCCAAGAAAAAGCCTACAGAGAGCGCCCTTGCCTACTCTGCGTAAGATGCACTATAAAAAGCAGAGTTCTGACCAGAAATAAAATCACACAAAAATTACATGTGATATCAGTTTATGTAACTCCTCTGCTTCTGTCATTCGTTATGTACAAGTGATGCTGTTTCGCTATACTTAGAAAAAATGTTATCACAAATTACGGATCTAAGTTTACAAGAATCCCACATGGACCTGCTGTTACTCTACTTTTTTACTACTGTAGGTTGCTGACAAGAAAAAAAAAAACTACATAATCATTTATCTGACAGAAAACAATGTTTTTATTGACGTAGGTACATTTGAATAAATGTTCAAATTTTCAAGGGCATCCTAATGTAGTGAAAGAAGCAGAATATGAAATTAGCATACAGCGTGCTTGCCACAAAAGCAAGGAAAACAATGTAGTGCCAGAGCACATTTAAGGCCCTGACTAACAAAGGCTCTTCTCCCATTCTGTGTCTCAGTGCATAAAGCTTAGTGAATCAGACCATAAATTAATGATCATTTGCCACGTACATCTTCTTTGCAATGGCCAGCATTCTACTTCTAAGTTGTTGGTTTGCATCTGGCCCAGCGACAGAATGTTCATGTTGTTGCTACTGTCTGACAGCCGTTAGGTAGCCCATGGAACAAGCATTGGTGCCCTGAGATCAGTTCCTAGTGAGCATGCTTTCTAAACAAAAAAAAAAAAAAAAAGGAAAATGAATGTGGTTTGCATTGAAAACGAATTTACTGTTAGAATATCGGGTCATGGAGGAACACGCACCATCTCTTGAGATTGTGAAATAATTCAATAAGCATCAATGTAACTTCCTCTTCCTGTCATATTTTGTGTTGGTTATATTCAGGTTTGTGCTTTTGGTTGTGAAAATGTTGAATTTATTGAGCTTTGTACTGACAATGTTGAATACACAGTATTGTTATTTTATGATGTATTGTCCTTTACCGATGGTCCAAATTGTACTCAACATGGAAACTTAAACACAAGTATATTTAAATAAATGTCTTCACTGTGTGTTAACATATGATTGTTTTATACATTACTAAGTGGGACTAACTGCAATAGCTCTATTGGTTAACATGTCTAGTTTCTGTTTGCTCTAGTAGTCTCAGTATATGCAAATGATACTTGTATTATGGGACAGGAAAGGAGAAACGTTACCAGCTGACCTAGTGGTAGGATTGATATTGACTTCTATCAGTTTAATCACAAAAGAAATGCTGAGCATTCAGATTATTTTTTTGATTCAGCTCTCCTTTCCTTTTTAATGCATTATACTTACATTATGTAGTCTTTCTATTTTGGCTGCCATTATGTTCACCAATGAGGCTAGCATAGCATTCTCAGGGCAATGCTAATGCTGAGCCGGAAGGAGACCAAGTGTCCATCCTGTTTCCAATAGTGGCCAATTGAGGTCACAAATACCTGGCAGGATCCCAAATAGTGGGCAGATCCCATGCTGCTCATCTCTTTTTCAATACTGGTAGTATTTTCTCTCACTTTGGTCACCACCTTATCAGGCTGTTTTTGCAATCTTTAGATCCTTGGATTTAACTATCGTTATTGGTTGCTTAGAGGGGAAACAATATGATAAAATTAAATAAGATGAGATTATTACATATGGGTGGGATATTGATGATTGACAGAGAAAAGCACAGAGGATCCTTAGTCATGAAAAAGTGAATTGAAAGCCAGACACCAAGTGGGGTAAATGAATCAGGAATGAGATGGACAAGATGGACGTGATAGTCCTTACCTGCTGTCAGATTTTATCTTTTTATGAAACATTATCTTATATCAAGACTTGCAGGACATCATCATGACATTTTTAAAAACTGAGACTTAATGTAACTTGAAAATTCATGCCAGATAATGTCTCTTAACCTTCAGTTTGGCTAAAAATAATCACAGGAGTATCTGGATCCCCATGGTTTCTGTAGGCAAGCCAGCTTTCTCCCATCCTCCATTCTCCACCCTCCTTAGCGTGACGTGTGTGCGCTTATCCGAGTTGAATTCACATGTGTCACATTGCACCCGTCCTCCTCCGTGGATGGCAATCAGAGATCCACATATCGGGCTCTGTCACATATTGCAGCTCTTCCAGTGCTACCATCTGCCTCTTTTGTGCGCTTGTCAGGTAGTGTGGGAAGCCTCTTGGAGTCGTTTCTGGGTCCTGCCTCATGGTTCAGCTGCTGATGAGGTGTCTGAGACGTCTCGAACTCTTACATCGCATTTTCCTGTGATTTATCTTTTGCTACTGATGCACTTTGCTCAGCCTCTGATAACATTTTGTGCCAAATCCTCATGAGATTATCAGATAGATACGGAGGTGTGAATTTATGGCTAAAGATGGAATATTTCCCCTATATATATATATAGATTACTGCTTTTCTATAAAAGCTGCACACGCACACCTAGCAAAACTATTTTGATTTATTCAGTTTGCTGTTAAATCATTAGGATCCCTTCTCTTGTGCTGCTTGTATTTAATTTCTGAAGCAGGATTAGCATTTAATGTTTTTGGAGGTTCCTTCTATTCCTATTGCAAACAAATCGGGATCCTACTGTAGCGATCCTGTGCAGAAGGCCATGCGTCCAGCACTGGTGGCCGGAGTCAGGGCCCGTGATTTCATGGAGCCCAGCCCAGGACCGTCACTGAGTTTGGAGGGGATGTAAAACAGGAAAAAGGATCCCCCGGGGAGTGTTGGGAGGGCGCGCTTCTGGTGCTGGATCCCCAGTCCTGGTTGTGATTGAGCCGCAAGTACACGGGAGCAAGCGGGAACTGCTGGAGCACCCACCACACACACACACACAAAAATACATGAATAGAGCCCAAACGAAGAAAGACCGGCAATTCGGAACCAGGACTGGAAGCTGGCACCAGGACCCTTCATTCACGACTACCCAGGGATTTATTCCCCCTTTTTATATCTTCATACCTGGGAACCTTTGAGTCGTGCTCACCCTGAGACTGCTAGCGAGGGAGGGAGGGAAGAAAGGAAAAGAAAACAGCCTTTTCTCTTCCAGTCCCCCCCCTCCTTCTTTCCTCTGCCTAATTCAAATTCTCTCTCCCACCAGCACATTTCTCCCTCCCAGGGAGAACCGCAGCATACTTACCTTTCCTCCATTTTTCACCCCAACATTTTCTCTTTCTCCCCACAATAAGTCACGTCTCCCTGAATTGAGCACCCTCCCTCTACCCTCGGCTACCCTGTGCTAGGAGCACATCTGCAGACTGAGCTGGGCCTGTTGCAGCGCCTTATCCTCCAGTTTCTCTCCAAAGGCCGCCTGCAAAGTGTGCTCCAAGCTCATCCCACGCTTTCTGTTCCCGGCCGGCTTCCTGAAGGGGAGTGGCTGAGCAGTCAACAGAGAAGCCCGGAGCTTTCTAGTGTTTCCCCGAAGACTTGGCAACTGATAAAATTCCAGGAGTATTCCCAGGCATGGTGGCGATGCTCCTGCTCCAAAGGCAGGCACCAGGGCTCCTTCCAGAACCCTGCAATCATAGTCCTGAAATCTGGCCACTAGATGACACTCTTGAGCAATGACCATGACTCCTTTGTATATGAGGTTGTGACTAGTGCCTCCACAGTGTTCCCAGCCCCAGCAAATGAGGAGAACAGAAGGTTCCTCAGGTATTGAACCAGGAACCTTCCACATAGCAGTGTGCAGGAAGTGTACTTTTATTCCTTATCATTAGATGGGATTATAATAACGTGTGCAGGAAGTGTACTTTTATTCCTTATCATTAGACAGGATTATGATAAAGTGTGCAGGAGGTGTACTTTTATTCCTTATCATTAGACAGGATTATGATAAAGTGTGCAGGAGGTGTACTTTTATTCCTTATCATTAGATGGGATTATAATAACGTGTGCAGGAGGTGTACTTTTATTCCTTATCATTAGACAGGGTTATAATAAAGTTGCAGGAGGTATACTTCTATTCCTTATCATTAGACAGGATTGTAATAATGTGTGCAGGAAGTGTACTTTTATTCCTTATTAGACAGGTTTATAATAAGGTGTGCAGGAAGTGTACTTTTACTCCTTATCTATAGACAGGATTATGATAAAGTGTGCAGGAGGTGTACTTCTATTCCTTATCATTTGATGGGATTATAATAACGTGTGCAGGAGGTGTACTTTTATTCCTTATCATTAGATGGGATTATAATAAAGTGTGCAGGAGGTGTACTTCTATTCCTTATCATTAGATGGGATTATAATAACATGTGCAGGAGGTATACTTCTATTCCTTAGACAGGATTATAATAATGTGTGCAGGAGGTGTACTTCTATTCCTTATCATTAGACGGGATTATAATAACATGTGCAGGAGGTGTACTTCTATTCCTTAGACAGGATTATAATAACGTGTGCAGGAGGTGTACTTCTATTTCTTATCATTTGATGGGATTATAATAACGTGTGCAGGAGGTGTACTTCAATTCCTTATCATTAGACAGGAGTGCAGGAGGTGTACTTCTATTCCTTATCATTTGATGGGATTATAATGTGAACCAGCATGATGGGACTGCGTTCTCGAATGCCGGTATATAAAAACCCTAAATAAATAAATAAATAAAATAATAACGTGTGCAGGAGGTGTACTTCTATTCCTTATCATTAGACAGGAGTGCGGGAGGTGTACTTCTATTCCTTATCATTAGACGGGATTATAATAACGTGTGCAGGAGGTGTACTTCTATTCCTTAGTCAGGATTATAATAACGTGTGCAGGAGGTGTACTTCTATTCCTTATCATTAGACAGGAGTGCGGGAGGTGTACTTCTATTCCTTATCATTAGACGGGATTATAATAACGTGTGCAGGAGGTGTACTTCTATTCCTTAGTCAGGATTATAATAACGTGTGCAGGAGGTGTACTTCTATTCCTTATCATTAGACAGGAGTGCGGGAGGTGTACTTCTATTCCTTATCATTGGTGTACTTCTATTCCTTATCATTAGACAGGAGTGCAGGAGGTGTACTTCTATTCCTTATCATTAGACGGGATTATAATAACGTGTGCAGGAGGTGTACTTCTATTCCTTATCATTAGACAGGAGTGCGGGAGGTGTACTTCTATTCCTTATCATTAGACGGGATTATAATAACGTGTGCAGGAGGTGTACTTCTATTCCTTAGTCAGGATTATAATAACGTGTGCAGGAGGTGTACTTCTATTCCTTATCATTAGACAGGAGTGCGGGAGGTGTACTTCTATTCCTTATCATTAGACGGGATTATAATAACGTGTGCAGGAGGTGTACTTCTATTCCTTAGTCAGGATTATAATAACGTGTGCAGGAGGTGTACTTCTATTCCTTATCATTAGACAGGAGTGCGGGAGGTGTACTTCTATTCCTTATCATTGGTGTACTTCTATTCCTTATCATTAGACAGGAGTGCAGGAGGTGTACTTCTATTCCTTATCATTAGACGGGATTATAATAACGTGTGCAGGAGGTGTACTTCTATTCCTTATCATTAGACGGTAATATAATAACGTGTGCAGGAGATATACTTCTATTTCTTATTATTAGACAATGGACAGGGTTTCATTCGGAAGAAGCAGTACATAAAACAAATGAAAAGTCCTGTGTGAGGCTGGGATTCATTACCTCACATACTTTTAATGAAATCCCTATGTGTATGTTACCAGGGCTGCTTTAACCCTGCCCTTGGTACCACCTCTTTCTTTCCTCCACGGTGGAAAGTGCAGTTACTTTTCCCTGCACAGAAGGGGGGGGGGGGGTGAGTGAGAGGGAGAATTTTCAAAGGGTTATTTTCTGCAGGTAAGCCACTTATTTATCAGAAGAAACCTCCTTGAAAATTGCCCTTAAAATGTATTTGGGGGGTGGTGGTGGAAGGAACACCCGGAATTAAGTTGAGAAATGGAAGTGAGAGAGAGGCCAGCCGGCATTGCTCTTTTAATTAATTCCACTCTCTAATTGCCGTCTGGTGAATCACAGGTGACTTATGATGAGTTACTTGTCTTAGGATGGCATGAGCATGTCTAGACGTACACGGCTGTCACTTCCTAGTTCCTAATGAAGACCTGCTGTGCTTGGCTGTGTATGCTGGGAACGGTTTTCAGAATGTGCGCTTTGAGACAAAGTCTAAGGGTAGGTTTTACCCCCAGACTTTGCACCAATATTCAATATGAAAATAAACACATCCTTTTACTTTGAAACTTCCCGTGAGTATAAAGCACCCAGAAATATTTGCTTTTTCTTTGTGAGGCCATATTTTCCCCTGGAAAATCTGCGTCCCTTTGAATGTGTGATCCATACGTGCTCTTTTCCTCCCTTGGCCTAAGCCTGGCCCTGGGAATGCTTCCTCCAAATGCAGCTAAGTGTGCACGCGTTGTAGAACGCCATTGGCCACAGACGGCCAATGAATCGCTATTCACATGCGCCAACGGCTTTGAAAATTGCCCTTGTTGTGCAGTAAACACAGAAAGCTGTGCAGAAATGTGGCAAGTTAAAAACAACAACGTGAAAGCATTCTGGTAAATATCGAAGGAAGAATCTCCTTTGGACATGGGCCACTACTTAAATAAGTGTTCCCATTAAGAAAAGCAAAGCAAGGGCTTCTAATCAGATGGGGTCCGGCTGACTAAATGTACTTGGTCCCAAGGGACTTATAACTATTATAAGAGGATATGTATTTATTTTACTGCTACCTCAAAGTGGATTACGTACAGGTACTGTAGGTGTTTCCCTATCCCCAGAGGGCTTACAAATCCCTGAGGCAATGGAGAGTAAAGTGACTTGCCCAAGGTTACAAGGAGCAGTAGTGGGATTTGAATCTTGACTTTCCTAACTCATGGCCCACTAGGCTACTCCACCCCTAGTGCGCTTTGCCCTGATCTTCTTTGTTGCATTTTGAAACTAGAAGCAGAAAGCACTAACATTCAACAGTTACACACACACCCTGTTCAGGGAACACTGCTCGAGGGGTAATGCAGGACGGCAGAACGGGACACAGGGTGGCCTTCTCCTCAGCTAGCTCCCTTCCCAAAAGGTTGGATCTTTGCATGCCAGGGGCCAGTAGGAGTCCAGTGTGGTGGCAGTACATAGGAAGTCTGAGAACAGATTGGATCAGACAAGGCAATGAACAGTCTGGGTTAGGCGAAGCTGTATAAGGGCTGAACCAGGCAAGGCAGCGGACAAGCTTGGTCCAGCAAAACTGTAGACAAGGTGGACCAGGAAAAGCTGTGGACAGGCTAGATGTGCTGAAGCTGTAGATGGACCGGATCAGGTAAGGCTGTGGACAGACTGGATACAGCAAAGCTGTAGACGGGCTGGACCAGTGTTAGGAGCTGCTATCTGTTGGGAGTAGCCATCAGATAGGAGTTAGCAATCTATAGTTATTTAGGAGAGTTGTGGGTGGATCCTTGGACCAGTGGCAGATGACCACGCCCCCGGGAGAAGATCCCGAGAGGGACCACCGGTCAGGCTCAGAGTTAGGAGACAGACACACTCTAGTTCTTTTATTAGACAGTATATTGAACCATCAGAGGTGGCAGTAGTGAGCTGGAATGCCCATCTGGGCTGTAGTCCCTCAGATACTGGAACAGCAATTCCTGGAGGCTGAGCTGTAGAGAAACTGAAATATAGTGAGTAGGCAGGGTATGCAGAGTTCATGTACTGAACCTGATGGTAATGCTCACACAATGTCTCATAGAAGCCCAGGAGCTGGAATGTATAGGCCCTCGAGGAGCTAGTACCTGATTCCAGGGAAAGCTCTGAGAGAGCGATGGTAACTCACTGATGTAGTTGGCAGTGATGACTTCCAGGCAGAAGAGAGTACCGAGTAAGTCTGGGGCCCTCGAGGAGCGAGTACCGGTTCCAGACTGTCACCTGAAAAACAAAGTAAGTCCGAGGAGGCAGAGTAGCTTAGAGTAACCTTTGCTAACTCAATCTGTTAGCAAATTCTAAGACCTTATTTATCTGTCGTGGGTGACGTCATCTCAGGGGAACGCCCCTGAGGTTCGCGCCATCGCCGGTACTTCAGTCAGGGCCGCGCCGCGCGTGCGCCCCAGGCCTCCAGAAAACATGGCAGGTTGCAGCGTCTAGCTGGTCCGGGGACGCCGGAGGACTTCGGCAGAAGGACGCCGCAGCAGCCAATCTTCCTGCGGGCGAAGAGGGAGGTGCCAAAGAGGTAAGGAGGGCGGATAGAGGGCGTCAGGAACCGACGGTCACAGCAACCAGGTAAGGCTGGATATCCAAAGCTGGACCAGGTAAGGCTGTGGACAAGCTGGATCTGATAAGACTCTGGACAAGTTGGGCCAGGCAAATATATGGATAGACTGGGTAGGTCTGGAACAAGACTGGGTCTAGAACAAGCACAGGACAAATACTGGGGCAGGACGGGACTGGAACAACAAGGGCTGAGCAAGGCAACACAGAACACAGAATGAAATTTGCCTGAAGGCAGCTAGGCATATGGCTTGTAGGCCACTGGATAACAGAATGAGGCCAGATAGGCCACAAGATATACAATGCATGGAGTGAGAAGGCCATGGCTGTGGGACAAGACAAAGCAAGAAGTGAGAAGGTTGGATGGCCACAATGCAAGTCAAGGCTAAGAGCAGAAGGCCCGAATGCCACAAGGCAAGGCAAGGCTAGGAGCAGAAGCCACAAGGCAAGACTAGAGGAAAAGTAGCAAGGAAGACAGAGGCCAGGACAAGGAGGTAAAGGTAATTCCATGAACCAACAAGGTGGCTAGAGCAGAGTTGGATTATATAGGGAAGAGACCAGGTCATGGCAAGAACAGAGAGGAGAAGCTTGGCCAGCCTGGAAATATGCTCATTGAGGTCCCCTGGTGGAGGGGAGGCTGCAAGACAGGCAAAGTCATGAGACCAGGGAAGAGATGGTGAGGACAGTTCTGAGCGGGGCTCACTGGAGGCCTCTGCTGGTAGAGAGGCGACATAGTCAGGGTAGGGTGAGGCTGCATAGCAGCTGAAATCATAACAGAAACAGGGCAGTTCTAGAAATGTATTTATTTATTAAAATATTTATTGTCTGCCTAATACATTGCAGTGTTAAGCGGAATACAAAATCATAATCAATCCAACATGTTAAAGCAGACAGAAAATGTAACTATAATAAAAACACAGACATTAACAAAGTAAAACATTTTTAAAATAATACAAATATACAATGAATTAAAATTCTGTGCTCCCACCAATTGGATTACTTGTAATAATTATGAAACTGAACATTTTATCTGACTTAGAATCTATAGCAGAATAGCTATAAATATTGAAACATTTCTATAAGCTGAAATGTCAAATTATAGTATGAATTATTTACAGTTTTGCAGGAAGTCTGTTTGTGATTTTTGCATCTTCTTACCTCAAACCAGTGTCTCTAGTAACAAATTCATAGATCTACAAATGCAAACAGTTTCTAAAATAAAAATTCAACATCTCCAATAAACGGGAAACGAGGGGCCGTCTTTGGCTTTTTTTCACGATACCCACAGGCCAAAGTGAAGTCAGTTTGGAATCAGCTGAAAATAGTCCATCGTGCGGGGTTTTACTGGCACTAGAAATACTATGATGACAGATGACGACCGTAAGGCCCAGCAAGCTCCCCCATTTTAATTCCTGGCACAATGCCAGAGGCCCCCAGCTGAGCTCCATCTTTGCAATTAAGGATCCTTTCCAGGCTTTTGTGAACTCTGTTGCTGTTTTTTACCTCCATCGCCTCCAACTAGTTAAAGAGTTTTTAGACTGAGGATATTTGCCTATCACGTTGCTGCGTCGCAAATACTTCATGCTGGCTTAAAAGTGGAAACTCGTCTGTGGCCCGCCTTACAGTAAAGAGGACTGTTGGACTGTTGGATCACGCTCCTCTCTTTCAGGGGAGCGTGATCCAACCCAGGTCTTATCCCATTGCATGCCAGTTCTGATTTCTGCGCCCATGCATGGCAATAAGCTGAAACCAGAATGGGAGCGGCTGGCCCTAACGCAATGAATGGATCTCCAGGTGGCGACCCTAGAATCATCCTGCTTGCTCCGTTTTGTGTCGGAAGCAGCAGTTGAGCCCTTGGCCGATTACTTGTGCGCGTCGTCCCTTTCCCACTTTCTATACCGGGGCAGACTTGGAGATGTCGCCACTCTGCTGCCACAACACAAGATGGACCTGTCCACCAGGTAAGTTCTTGCAAAATCTCATTGTCCAGTCAAACAGGTATTTCCACCTGAATAAACCCATTTTGTTTCAAGCAGGAGAGTCCCTTTGTAAATATCCAGTAAAGTAACAGGAATTAATTGCAAAGCCACTCACATTTGCCATTTTCAAATGAAATAGCAAAGATAATGTGACTAGAATATGTCCACGTTCCCGTAATTACCAGATATCTTACATCTATTCGGTTCATCCGACCCTTTGAATGGTAAGTCCCAGCTAGCATTAAGGAATGAGCTTGTTCTGGCTTCATTATTCTCTTTTTATCGATAGGAACACAAGAACTGATTCAAGCTTTGCTTGCTGACACAGAAGGCCGCGCGGAGAGGTCATCCAGGCACCGGGCAGGACCGATGCGGCCTTTCCTGGTGGACGAGGGTCTCCCTCCCTACAGGGAAGAGGCATCGATTCTCTCTTACAGTGGCTTTTTATTGAAACGGGTAAAAGAATGAAGAAGTTTAAAGTCTGGGCAGTTTCAGTTGGAGCGCTACCATGAGTTTCTTTTGGCCTCTCGGGGGTCCTACATTTTCTCGATGGAGCGACTGCTCTCTGCTCGCTGCACCGCGCCTGTTGGTGCTGCGCGGTGCTTACATTCTCTCTTTTCTTTTCTCTGCTTCATTTTGTATTGTTTTGCTTTTTTTTTTTTTTTTTTAAATATACATTCATTTTGCAAGGTGACCTGGGTAAGGATCCATTTGAGAGCGTAAATAATAAAATAAAATAAATCCTGACCCGCAGTAGATTGGGACACAGCACCTCGTGCTGCTCAGCGCACACAGTATAATTACCAGCAACTTAGAAAATATTTCTTGAGGCTTCTGTTCCTTACTCAGTGACAAATTCAAAACAGTCGAGCATCCTGTACCATGTTAAGCCAATTAAAAGCTGTTGATTGAAGGTCTCAATGAATTTTTCCTTCAATTCTTCCCCATTTAATAATGGCAATAAGATCCTTTGTAATATGTTGTCTGATTACATGTCAGTGTGTTTAATCAGCAGCTAAGCCTCCAGTCTTCTGCTTCCCAATATCATTACACTACACATGCATACATTGCTGTGTATTATTGATTAATTAACCTTAATTTCTATATGCTAATGTCTGCATTCTGACTGGCTGCACTCTACTTATATAATGTGTAACTTTAATTATATTTTGCAGGTTTCAGTTTACTTGCTAATTGTGATTCAGTCTTGTCTTGGAAAATATCAATGCAGATTTAAGACTATCTTCAGTCTGAATGTTAAGCAGGCAGTGCTTACGCACATGGAACCCCACAGAAGAGGTTTCTATTCTCTGTCAGGTTTATAATATATTCATCAGAAAGTCAGCCAAGCTGCCGGCTCATTCTGTGGGGGCCTGCTGCAAAGAGACAAGCGGGGCGGAGTGGGAGCGTTCATTGCCGTGCCTCTCTCGCCGCTCTCCCCGGTCCATCGCTGCGTCTGCTTTATGGGGGGGGGGGGGAAAGGCCCCAGGACTCGACCCCGGTGTTAGGCCGCACACGGCTTTTCGCAGTTCAGCAGGGCTGAAGCCACCGTGTGCCGGTGCAGGGTGAAAATGGGAGTGGGATGCCTGCTCTCCACAGTCCCACGGGTGAACCTGACGAGGGAGAAGCACTGCTCTTCCTGTGCTGCAATCTCGCAGACACCACTTGACCTCTGGCCTCAGCTTCTCTCCTTCGCACTAAGGATCCTCTGAGCTTCTCTCGTGCTTTCTTGAATTTTGTGACTGTCTGTGCTTCCCTCACATGTCCTGGGAGGCTGCTCGACATGTCCGCCACTTTCTGCAAAACTTCCTCTTTACTGTACAAATCTCTCCATTTTGTGCTTTCTTTAAACTCTTTCGGACCCTCCGGTATCTTCCTGGCCCTTTCGGTTTCCAGTCCGGTTGAAACTGGGGCTGGATTCCTATGCTTTGAGCCTTTATGGACAACTGTCCTGGGATTCCCAGTTCATGTCCCTTTCCCTGCTTACTTTGCGTGGTCCATTGTAGCCACAGTCCTCAGCTGGGAGCCGTGCACCAGGGCCACCTTCCAGAACCCTGTGATCATGGGCCCTAAATCCGTCCACTGGGGGTCGCCATTGCAAGGCGCTTGGTTCTCTCTCTCTCTCCTTGCAGGGGCCGTGAACTCTGCCTCTGTGCCCCGGCTGACCCAGGGAGCCGAAGACCTGAACCAAGAATGAAACCCTCTGAGTCTGGCTTCTGATTAAACTTTTGAGATATTTCAATCCCTCTGTCAGGTTTCCCCCCTCCCCCTCCCTTTTTCTTAAGGCTGTAAGTCTCATTACAAAGGGCCTTATTTTTGGTAGCCTTTCTCTCAGCTGTGCCCACACTTTACCTCCTTTCAGAGGTACATTCTCCAGAATGAGTCACAATACTCTAGGGAGGTAGCGTTAAAAGCAGTTGCACGTGCAAATGTCACAGACTATCGTAGCAATCTTAAGAAGCCATTTAAACACAGAAAGCATAAAGCCCACACTCATGGGTAAAGTGCATTTACACGTGTAAAACCAAGTTTTAAGCATGCAAACGCTTTTCAAAATCCGGCCTTTCGTGAGGTCTCACTAGTAATTTTGTACAGAAGTATTTTCACTTCCTTTTTTCTTTCGGTTGTGCACCTCCCGATGCACCTAAGTACCGCTCTGGCCACTGCCACTTTTCACCTTTCTGCAGCCTTGAACGCTTTAGAAATGACCATAAGAGCACATTGGGTGATAGCAGACAATGATTAATTGTGGCCCATGCAGTCTCCTCAGTCATCCCTGTCCACACTGCTCAGGATATATCCTAGCTCCCAGCCAGGGAAGTTTGACCAATTGCAGGAAATCCCTCCTCCTCCTGTCAATTCTTTTTGTTTTCTTCCTGCTTGGCTCTCTACCCTCCTGGGAAAATGAGCAAATAAGATCATATAACATAGTAACATGAGGTCCATATTGAAAAGCATTTAGAAGTTAGCTCAGAAGTTAGCCGGCTAAGTGAATATTTGGGCACTTATCTGGCTGGATTCTAAATGGCTAGAATTTAGCCGGCTAAGTCCAGAGCATTCCAGGGGCGAAACTGGGAGGAGTTGACTTAGCCGGTTAAGTTAGCCAGCTAACTCCGATATTCAAAGTTAGCTGGCTAAGTCGGGTCGATCCAAAGAGCTGTCCTAAAGTTAGGCAGCTATATTCAGTAGTGCACTTTCACTATTGAATTTACCTCCAAAGTTTATCCGGCTTATTTTGCTAGCCAGACTATGTCTGAATATGGACCTCATAGTAACATAGTAATGATGGCCGAAAAAAAACAAATAGTCCATCTATTCTGTCTAGCAATTTGCTTCTGGCAGTAACTACCACTCCTTCCAAATTACCCCCATGTGTTCTGTTAAGGATAGTAACTGCCGTTATGTGCAGGTTACCCTCATGCTTCTGTTAAGGGCAGTAACTGCCGTTACGTGCAGGTTACCCTCATGCTTCTGTTAAGGGTAGTAACCGCCGCTCCGTGCAGGTTACCCTCATGCAGAAATGTTATATTATCCCTTTCTTTAAGTCTTTAGGGATCCACAGAGCTTGTTCCATGCTCTTTTGGATTCAGTAACTGTTCTCATCTTCACCACCTCTTGTGGGAGGACATTCCTGGCATCCACCACCCTCTCTGTGAAGAAATATTTCCTGAAGTTGGTTCTTAGTCGCCCCCCTTGGAGTTTCATATCATGACCCCTAGTTCTACTCTTTCCTTTCCAGTGGAAAAGGTTTGAAGTTTGTACATCGTTGATACCTGTCAGGTATCTGAAGGTCTGTATCAAATCTCCCCTGCAACTTCTCTCCTCCAGGGTGTACATATTCAGATCCTTCAGCCTCTCCTCAAAGGTTTTCTTAAACAGACCCCATACCATTTTGGTCACCTTCCTCTGGACAGTTTCCATCCTGTCTCTATCCTTTTTGAGATACGTTCTCCAGAACTAAACCCAATTCTCCTGGTGAGGCCTCACCAAGGATCTGTACAAGGGCATTATCACTTACCTTTTCCTGCTGGTTAAACCTCTTTCTATGCAGCCCAACATCTTTCTGGCTTTAGCTAATGCCTTGCCACATGGCTTTGCAACCTTCAGATTGCCAAACACAATCACCCCAAGGTCCCTCTCCTGGTCCATGCACGATAGTCTTTCACTCCCCCCATCACAGACAGCTCTTTTGGATTTCCAAACCCCAGCTGCACAACTCTGCACTTCTTGGCACTGAATCGCAGCTGCCAAATTTTTGACCATGGGGAAGTTAAAATGGTCTTTTACCTGTGATGGAAGAGAAGTAGAGGTCAATAAAGAGATTGCCAGCTATTGCTTATGTGGATGCCTTCTGGCTACTACAATGTTGCCGGTATGTGACAATCACATACCGGCAATATATCTTGAATCACGCTTACCCCTTTGCCAGTTTGGTTATAAGAGAATGAGTTAACATATCACATATTTGTTAAGATTTAAATTTGATCCCAAGTGCTTTCTACCTAAAAGGCATTCTTTTCTTTTCTTTTTTTTTGGTGAGGGGAATATATTGGGGTAGGGTTAGGACCTTCTTCCTGCTCATTTGAGCTTCCAATTCAGTCAGAACCCACTCCCCACCCCCTCCAGCTGGGATATAGTGCTGTATAGCTTCCATTCACTGCTACCTGTAGGTTCTCCCCCTCCCTTTAGTTAAATTCCTTATTCCTCCACCTTCATGGTGATGGTCCTTGGTCTGGGGCTTCCATCAGCACGTGGTACAGATGCACCATGAATTTTGTGCTGTAATGGCTGGGACGCCATCCCTCTAGGGCTGTGGACTACCTTTACGGCATCCTTACCCTCTGCCAGCTGATGGGCTAGGGGAATTAAACCTACGTTTCCCCCATAGATGTCTGCAATGCTGCCATTAGACCCCGAGTGACATTCTGAATTAAGTTAGAATTAATGGGAAAGATCTGATAAAATCCTGGGAGTAAAATTAATTCAGTTTGCGAGTTTGTTGGTTGTCTCTGATTCAGGTGCTAAAAAGTATAAAATGTTAGTTTTTTTAGACCAAAGTTCAATTGTGCGTTGGTGGTATCTTTTTTATGCCTCAGTAATGGATGGTTCCTTTGGTGACTAAACCTTAGAATCAATATTATGGAAATCACATTTTTGTTGTAATACAGTCGATATTGCAAGTGCATAATATTTTTTAAATTGTATTTGTTCATTCTGTATGCATGCTGCAGGGCACTGCTAGGAGAGACCCAAGCCTTACAAGCTGTCCTCTTCCAAAGGCAGAGGAAGGGAGGAAAACTGTGATAAACTAATATATGCATTCACAATGGAGAGTGATGTGCAGTGCAGGCTTGTTACATTGAGCTGTTTTCATGGGAAAACTCGGATTCTAGCAAGTGCTTTTCTATATCAGGGGAGACCAGTTTCCTCATTATTCTGTTTGAGACCCATGTACGATTCTGCATCAGAATCGTACATGATCTGTCTATCACTTTTTGATGCCATTGGGAAGTCATCTTTTTATTAATAAGCACGGGTAAAGGAAAGTGCTTCCATTCAACAGACTATGCTGCTCTGTTTTCCAGGGAAGCTTTATTCCCTGGAAAACATTGGTAGAAAATGAAACACGGAATGTGATGCCAGATAATGACCACCAGCTCCATCTAGTTTGCTCGTTTTCCCTTGTTGCAATATTGCACCATGCTTCATCTTTGACTTTATTTTATTTATCTATTTAAAAATTATTCTATACCACCTTCTCTGTCATAAAAGAGTGTCCAAAGCAATGTACAACACACAAAGCAAACAAAATACAACAGCTTAATAATAAATACCAATCCCCCTACCACACAATAAATCAACACAAACTTTTCTTCATTAAAACAATATATGAAAACCAAAGCAAAACCCAGCAAAGCCAGGCTACAAACCCAAAGATCCAAGGTGATCTTGGAGCTAACTTGTCTGAGCTTCAGGGAAGAACCATTTTCAGTTCTTGTCTAATCTCCATGGTTGCATGTCACTATTGAAAAGGCCCTTACCGTAACCTGGGCACATACACCTCCCTACTCAGAATAAAGCCCCTTGAATAGACCTCAGTCTCCATGAGGGACAGTACCAGTCCAATTTATTAAATAAATAGAGCATTCCATTGCCTTTCATCAATCTGAATGTAAGAGCTTGAACTGCTGTGAAAGGCCCACACAAAGGCCATTACAGTAGTCCAATTGGGACACCACCAAAAGATGGATCACCATTTTACCCTCCTTTCTCTACTGTTAAGGATCCTCTGGTGTCACTGTTCCAAAAATGTTCAGTTGCTAAATTAGGCACCTAAATTTAGATGGACTTTCAAATTTAGGTCCCTATGGTTACAGCTAAAAATTTGCTAAATTTATCCATCAAAAACTCTTGGGACCTAAATTTCAATCTGCAATTAATTTTCCTAATTTTAATGCTTAGCAGACTATGCACAAAAGTTTATTATTGTGAATGGCAAATTTTGTGAAAACTTTCGCAAACTGTGCTTTGTGCATTGAAATCCTGGACTTTTAGGGTTTCAACATGTTTTTTTGCACACAGCCCTGATTGCAGAGGTTTCTGCAGTTCAGTATATCGCCCTCAATGCACTGAAAATATTCATTCCTGACACAGATTTCCTGGTACAGAGAAGCTCACAATAGCAGGGCTGTAGTGTGTGTATATTTATATATTACCAGCCTATTGCTGCCCTAAGTCTAATTAAAACTCATTTTTCAGCATTTCTATTTTAATGCCTGTTGTGGGTTTTAATAACGTGGCTATTCCCAATGACATTGGGCAGAAATCTGACTCAAAGTCTGTCAGTCTGTAAAGATGTGTGTGTGTGTGTGGGTTATAATAGCTAGTAGGTGAAGACATAGGGATGCAATCTGTTTACCTGATTTTAGATTCTTTCCTAATGACTTCACTGCTTACATTTTGCAAGCAGTTTATGAAACACATGCATGCTCAGTGACTCTGATCAGGTCTTCAATATGGAATCTGCTTCTTAACCAAATGGTGATCTGGTTAAACATTTTGGTCTGGCAGACATGCTTCTTTATCCCTGCTGCTCATGTACTTGTTGACCAAGTATTGCTGTTGGGTTGGGTTCTTGTTACTGTAGTGGGGACTGGAGAACACTGGATCATTTGCGTATCATGATACCTTGTATTGCATCCAAAGATGACTTGCATGAACTTATTTAAGGTAAACATTTGGCTTAAACTACTGGGAAAACTGGATTTACATGCAGTTAAGTCCATGTAGAAAAAGCCCTAAGGGACATATCTTCAAACTAAGCATTTTCCCAGATACACAAAATGGAAGGGAATCTCTTGGAATGTAAGGCCCCAAATGCCAGACTTAGTAATGATTTGGTGCCCATCAAGAAATTAACTTTGCAACTGTGCACACTTGGGTACAGTCTGCATGTACCTTTCATGCGCAGACTTTACTCAACATTTTCAAAGCAAACTTATCCACATAAGTTTGCTGTGAAAATGCTTGGGTAAGTGCCCCGGTATGGACCCAAAATAACCCACACAAAGTTTCAATTGCTTTTCTGCATACCTTTGAAAATAACAATGTGCATTGTGCACAAGTCCTACCTTCGGCTTATCTCTAGTGCACATAAAAATATGTTGGAAATTGGGTAATATACAGTGAGCCACAGGCAATTTTATAATCATGTTTTAGGCACATAAATGCTTTGAAAATTCCCCTCTTTGTAGCTCTCTGCCCAGTGCCCCGTGCATCTAGTGGTGCTAAAGAAATAAGTAGCTCGGGAACCACAGTCCCTTACCTCACAGCTTAAATTCAGGGAACAGGCCTTTAGCTGCTGGAATCAAATAGAGGGCAGGCTTGGCGATGGCTTTCCAGTCATGGCCGTGGTTGTGCGATTGCTCCTGCCGGCATATAGAACTTTTTTTTTTTTTACAATCCCAGGAGCTGTAACTCTGCTGTAGTTCATGCATTTCAAACACAGCCACTAGCTCATTTAGTTCCATATGAGGACAGTAAGTCAAAGTGATTTTGTTTGTATGTACTTGTACCTGAACATACACGTCTGCCTCTATAAGCTTTTGCACTCCAGCAGACTCTGATGATATTTAACCAACTACTTACGATGACTCATCCTGCAGACAATATCTCTGCAGTACAAATATGTCACGTGGTTGCAAGTTTGCAGACCCTCAAAGTTAAACCTTTCCTGTTGCTCACCATGAAGTGCATGTCCCTGCATTTATCAAATGTAAGTTTACACATAAAATGATTTTAAAAAACATGTTAAAACTGAACCATGCAACACTAAGAGTTACACTAAGGAAACCAAAACAGCCTTTGCAGTTTACAGAAATCCAGTTTTAATCCATCTAGAAATCTTGAATATTTTGAGTTTATTATTACTGTGTTTGAGCTCCATGAATATTAACATCAAATATTGGATTGATAGTATGAGCAGATCCACGGCCAAACCCTTTGTATCTTCAGAACAGATGCAAACTATACTAACTTGTTGAATTAACATTCATTAGGCTATTTTTTCTTACAAAGGAGATGTTTATGGTTTACTGGCTGAAAATAAGACCTTTTTAGTTTTTACTCTGCAAGGTCTTCCTCTGCACATACACCTACTCAATCCAATACTCGCTGTCTTCTGTGAACAATTATGTCCTCAGCACAGACTGTAATAGTTACTATCCAACGCTAGGAAACAGCCAAACGCTATTTACTGCTTGCTAAATGGAGACATGAAACTTTGAAAACAAGTTTGCAAAGGGCTCGATATTTACAGACCTGTAAAGCAGGTATGATAATTAAGTACATTATCTTTACATGTATATTCAGGTGCATTTATCCAGCTAATTGTGCAAATCTATCTGCTCAAAATTTGAACAGGTGGATTTAGTCCTACTATGTGCATGGCCAGAGAAACCCAGATAAATGTATCCATTTAGCCCCAAATAATGCACTAACTGGCTAAGTTTGAAAGCCCAACCTAGGCATGCCTCCACCATGGCCCCCTTTATACCCTGAAAAATCTGTGCAGCCTGCAATTTTAATTGCAAACATTTAGCCAGTTATAGAGGCAAAATGTTTGAATGGGTAGATTTACTTGATAGGTTAATCTTTTGACTACTGACCCCAAGCTAGTTTGCTGAACCCCCAAGAAATTTCTGGGTTTCTCAAATTAGTTTTCCAAATATTAATCTGATACAAGCACCCGAAAACAGAAGATGTGCATCAGATTTGCTCCGTTCAAAGGGGCCACAGCTGATAAGACCATAATATGGATTTACACAATTACAGAAATCTGGTACAGTTTTCTTTACCTTCTCTGGGGAAATTTCAACAAATTTGCCCCATGAATCGGGAGAAAATCAAAAAATTCTGTAGCTGGAGGTTGTCTGACTCAATTTCATTTTAAATTTTCTGCACCATCTCTAGTGTAACAGATGACCCAAAGAACAAGCGAGCAGGAACTGGTTGGGAAAAAAATCTAAGTACTTTTAAGCACAGTAATAAAAATTTACTTCTGCTGCAATTATTGAACAACATTGATTTCTGAGCACCAATCTGAAGTGTGTAATGAAGTGATAGGTCCTTCTCACTAGCCAGGCAGAATCATTGGTTTCCAGATGACTCAAATTAATGTCTTCATGTTAGCTAATTTCAGCAGGTACTTCCTTCTGGGAGCAGCACTGTCTTGAATGACATCGCAATATCAATAGTTCTCAAATACTTAATCATATAAATGACCACTTAACAAAAGATATCATTTGAAAGACACTGGTAGGGTAGGTCCAGTTGCTAGCGAATGGTACATTTAGGAAGAGGCTGGATTTCCAGAAGAAGGTTGAGTCAAGGCCCAGCTTGGGAGGTGTGTAGGCATGCAGCAAGACCAGACGAGCAGAGGTTTCAGAGGATGTATCCACGGGAGTCTGTGGTTCCAGTAAAATTGGGTCTCTGTTGCTTTCCTTACATACCATCACCAGTGAGAGCACATACTGTGCTGAATCCATGGGATCTTCATAGGTAGGGTGTAACTACTTGAAAACTAGAGGGTAAATATCCCATGGTTTTTCCTGACTCTGTGGCTCCTCTGCAGCTCCCTGGTCTCTGCCTTCTAGGGCAGAAGGTTCAGGCCATGTCTATCCTGATAGACACTAAGCAGTTTTCCAATACACACAAAATGGGCAAGCTCTTTAGTATGTCTGGCCCCAACAGACTTGGTTTCCATGAGTAAGTTTGTTCTGGCATAGTTTCTCCTTATAAAATTGTGTGAGTCGACATTTTGCCTGTTAGCTTGGGGAGAATGATAAAAACGACTGCTGATGACACCAGATAATCTATCATCGGGCAATCACTGAAGTGAAAAGAGCCTACTATACCAGAGCCATCAATCAAGCAGAAACTTTGCAACTGAACCATTAACAATCTCCTGCAGCCTCAATCCCCATATCGCCCTCCCTTACAACTGTAACAAGCTAGCCTCATTTTTCACAGTGAAGATCTCCCGCATTCAAATGGAACTGGATAAAATGTCAATACAAAACCAAATAAAACAGATGCCACCTTGACTGCTTTCCATCCACTGTCAATAGAAGACATCATTTCTCTGCTCTCCGCCCTCAGACCTGCCACCTGCTTAGAAAACTCCTTCTCCATCTGGCTCATGAAACAAAAATGGACTATTCCACCACATCCTGGCCATAATAATAAACACTTCTTGCAAAAGCCCAACTACCAAGTGACCTGAAAAGAGAAATCGTGAAATCCATACTGAAAAAAACAAACCTTGACCCCAGTGATCTGAATAGTATCTGACCAGTTTCAAATCTTCCCTAACTAGGTAAAGTCACTGAGAAATTAGTACTACGATAACTATCAGACAATTTGCATGCTCAAAGAGCCTCAACCCCGTCCAGTCAGACTTTAGGCCACATTCCAGCACCAAATCTACACCTCTAAGCCTGGTAGCTGAACTCCAGCTCTGTCTTGAACAGGGAAATTCAACTTTACTCACCCTTCTGGACTTCTTGGTAGCCTTCCATAATTTAGATCACAGCCTCCTCCTCACCAGACTGCGTAATATAAGGCTGATGGATTCTGCACTTGCCTATGCCTGGTTCCTCCAAAACCACACCCAAACTGTCTCTGTGGGATCAGTGGCTCTCTGAACTTCAGTTGCTTTACTGAGTGTTGCTCAACCCTCCATCTTCTCATCCACACTGTTCAATGTATACCTAACTCCTCAGTGGGAACTTAGCAGAGACTGTCACATCACCCATTATGCCTACACAGATGACATCCAACTCCTAATCTCTCTGGGCCCAAATCAGGATCAAATCTTCACTTAGTTCAACAGTTCCTTAGAGAATATAAGAAGTGCCATGCTGGATCAGACCATGGTCTATAAAGCCCAGCATCCTGTTTCAGACAGTAGTATCTCTGGATTGGCAGATCCCCCAAGAGTTGATCTTTCTTGTATCTGACTCCCAGGGCTACCTGGCTAATAATTGTTCATAAACAATCAAGCTATGGAATCTGTTGCCAGAGAATGTGGTCATGGCAACTAACATTGTGGGGTTACAAAGAGGACTTTTCCTTCAGGAATTTGTCCAAACCTCTTTGAGGCCAATATCAATAGGCCGTTTAGTGGACAAGTTATCCGGCTAAATGTAGCTGGATAACTTGTAACATATGTTCAGCAGGATAAATGCCCTGCTGAATATTCCAGTCTAAAGTTATCCAGATACCTTTAGCCAGATAACAAAAAACCCTAACTGGCTATGTTTGAATATAGCTGGGTAGGTTTTTAGTTATCCAGCCTTATTGCTTAGATCAGCTCCAGAGGTGCTAGAGGCAGGGGAGAGGGTCCCTTGCTCCTGGCAATGGATAGAAATGTATTGGAGGTGAGGGTGGTGATGGGGATGGAGAGGGTTGGAGGGAAAGGGATGGGATAGCTATGATGTTTTCTATCCATAGGCCACTAGAGAACTTGGGTCTCTTTCTAAATTGGAAGGCTTTTAGGGGTGAGTTGCACACAGTCCGATAGGGCCTTTAAAAGTTATTATTTTTGGGAGGGGGGAAGAGTGGGGATTGGGTCGCTGGCCCATTTTTGTATTCCTTTTCATTCTGTACTGATAACCAGATATCTTTAAAAGAAGTAGCGCTAAGACACATGTTATCCGGCCACATAAGGCCGGATCACTAA
Source organism: Rhinatrema bivittatum (assembly GCF_901001135.1). NCBI lineage: Eukaryota > Metazoa > Chordata > Amphibia > Gymnophiona > Rhinatrematidae > Rhinatrema > Rhinatrema bivittatum. Next base: position 13,513,288 of record NC_042631.1, read on the forward strand.
AAACCTACTCAGCAGCTGGTCTAACACTATCCGACTAATCTAGCCAGATGCATTCGATATTTGGCTAGGTTAGCTGGATATCTCAGTCCCTCCCCGGAATACCCTCAAAAGCCCCCCTTTTTTTTTTTATCTGGATAAGGGCTGAAAATAGCAGACTATGTAGGTTATCCATGTAAATGGCTTTTGAATATTGACCTCTCTGTAACCTTGCTATGTTAGATGCTTGAACCACGTCCTCTGGCAACAGATTCCATAACTTGGTTGGACACAGAGTGAAAAAAATACTTCCTATGATTTGCTTTAAATCTGCTGGTTGCCAGTTTCATGAGGCGTCTCCTAGTCCTAGTTTTATTTGAAAGGGTAACTAACCATTCCCTATTTACCTGTTCCACCCCACTCTTTCATAAATCTCAAACACATCCCCTCTCAGTTGTCTCTTTTCCAGGCTGAAGAGCCCTAATCTGTTTAGCCTTTCTCCATAAGCAAGCTTTTCCATCCCCTTTATCGTTTTTGTCACCTTTCTCTGTACCTTTTCTATGTCCGCTATGTCGTTTTTTTGAGATGGGGCAAGCAGAACTGTACACACAGTACTCAAGGTGCAATCACACCATGGCACTATGCAAAGGCATTATGATATCCTCAGTTTTGTTCTCTATTTCTTTCCAAACTCAATTTGCCTTTTTGACCACTGCTGCACAGTGAGCTGAAGATTAAGATATTTTCCTGGGTGGAGACTGCTAACATGGAACCCAGGATTGTGTATCAGTAGTTGGGATTATTTTTTCCTATGTGCGTTTGCCAACCGGCTACACCAAAATAAAATAAGCCTCAGCTCCCAAAAGACAGAGATGCTCCCGATTTGAAAAAAGACCCTGGACCTACATCTCCCAAAAGTGATCCTTGAAGGAACAACTCTCATTTCTGCTTTGGAAGTTTGGAGTGTTGGCTTTATACTGAATTCCCATCTCTCAAGCAAAGCCCAGGCCCTTGCAGACACTAAAACTGCTTTTTTTTCTACCTCTGCCACCTTCAACCATTTTTGGATAATGCTGCCTTCATAACTGCTAGTCACACGTACTGTAATCTGGACTACTGTAACACATCGTATGTAGGACTCTCCAACACCCTAAACCACTGGCTACAGCTTGTACAGAATCCTGCTGCCTGTCTGATAATGAAGATACACAGATTTGACCACATCATCTAGTTCTGAATAGCTTACACTGGTAGTCTACAATCAAACGCACCCAATGCAAAATCCTGACTGACCTATGAATCCCTCAAAGACTTAACCCTGTCCTACCTCAGGAAGGTCATCACCTGCTACAATCCCTCCCACTCACTAAGGTCAATGTCGCGAGCCTTCCTTAAGACTGCAGTCCTGAGAACCATGCATCTCACCAGCACCAGGAACAGAACCTTTGCTGGCTCTGCCCCAACCCTTTGGAACTCCTTCCTCCTTATATCAGGATGGCCTCTGACTTCCTATCATTCAGAAAATTACTAAAAACATGGCTGTTTGGAGCAGATTTTGGTACCATACATTAACATTCTGCAGTCACCTTTGCCCCAGATCTATAACCTTTGCTCAGACACTGACTTCCGCATCTCCCAGGACTGACAGAATAGCCCTCCTCTTCCTGTACAAGGCATGATGACCAACCAGATCTACCACGCAAACCACTGACTCTGATCTGCATAGCTCTCTCCTCTTCCCACTGCGGCACACTCTATCCCCCTTTTTGGAGTTTGTATCAAAATTGGCTAATGACATTGTTACGTCTGCCTTTTCTTACCTCCTTATCTGATTATGAGTTAATTTTAATTGTAGCCCCCTTTGAACTCTCTTGGTGGAAAAGCATGTCGTAAATAAACCGTGATGATGAGAATCACTTTCCTATCTGTTCATCCATTTCAGTGGAATTCTCCTCTGAACTCGAACAGTCCCCTGCACCATTTGGCATGGCAAAGCACCCAGGAGGCACGGAAGATTTCTACGCTCTTTAGAATGCATGGTTTAGTGCCCAAGCTATGAACCTGCGTGTGGCGTGTGCGCTGTGCTCTGAAAGGGCCTCATACTCCAGGGGATGGAGACACCATCACTGGATATTCAAACTGGGCCCTGCCTTTGATCCCCGACCTGAGGCGGATACTTGGCTTTGTTACTTAGATTCATGATTTAGCATAAAACCTGCAGATCTTACAAACCAGGGGGTCTTTTTGTTGTGACACTGAGCGTGAGCGCTGAAGCTGCGCTGAGCTGCTCTGGGTTGGGTGCGTGCCGGATTGCTTCTTTGGCTCCATCCAAGAAGCGTTTATTCCTCCCTGGTATGGAATTCTCTATACTTTTTTTTTCTTTCTTTCTGGCTAACAACCTATGAGGTGAAGTAGCAGCTGTCATTGTGCTAAAAGGGAGAATTTTGTTTGGAAGGATGTGACTGCTCAACAGAAAGATAAACGTCACGGTCATGACCACAGTTCATGGCTCATGCCGGGGACCATCAGATACTGTGTTCTCAGTGCCGGTTCATCCCCACCATGTGAGGGAGGACTATAGGTGGGATGTAGGAAAGCAGAGGAGAGCTGACACCAGACCACTGCAGAAGTCAGCAGTGGTCAGAAACATAACATACATAATTGCCTTTGTACCTCCTCTGTCTTACGGGAGACAAATAAAACAACTTAGTACCTACTGTGCCATTCCTGTAATTTTTGAGAAAACAAACCACAGTTTACAGATGCAAAAAAAAAGAAATCTGTTATTGGCACTGCTTCTTGTTTTATTATTGTGACATTTAGCCTGGAACATAAGTGGCAATGCCGCAGTCGAGCTGCCAGGAATATTTTAGTTTCATCGTGCTTCAGCTGATGATACAAAAGCTGCAGTTTCTGTGACATGCAGCTTGGGGAGGTGGGAGAGGCATTAAAAGGAGCCTAGCGCTCTGAGTCAGAGAACGGGAGAACCCACCACAGAAGAACAAGCCGAGGCTTGAGCACAGAGTCAGCTGAGAGTGAGTCAGGGGCAGACTGCTGCCTCCTGGATTTTCCTCACTGGGAAAGCTGTATTTTAGTCATTTTGAAAATAGGAATTTACTGTTGAAAAGCAAATATCTAGATCAACTTTATAGTGCTGATTTTCTCTTGGGGCAATTATTGTACATTGATGGGCAGTACAAAAAATATACAGGACTATTGGAACAGTACATACTGCAGCACAGTTTTTTTGACAATCTTTTTGACTTTAAGACATTCATTCCTAATATTTTTATGGGAGCAATTTTCAAACTGTCTGTATTAGGCCAAAGAACCAATGAAATATCAGCGACAGGACCAAGCCCCTTTCAGAATTCTGAAAAAAAAACAGGCTTCTGAAAGGGGATTGGTCCTTTCACTGACATGCGATAGTGGAAGGACCAATCGGCAGACAGTGAAAGATAAATTAAGTGTAGAGAACTTGATATTAATTTATTCACGCCAAACCTAGGCACCCCAACCAGAGACTCCACTGTTCATTTTTTCAAGGTGAGCAGTAGGGCATGTTTGAGGAGGTTCAGGAGAGTGGGGGCAGTTCAGCTGGGGACCCCCTCTAAATTTCATTTTTTAAGGTGGGGATAAGACTTAAACATTCTTTTATTTTTGCACAGGTTTTAAGCTAATGACCGGTAATATGGCTGCAGATTAAAATAAAAACTGTTTAGTGCACTTTTTTTTTTTTAATGCGTGGTCTATCAGGTTGTTAGTTTACTGCATCCAGTGGGGATCAATCATTTTAAGGCTCATATAAAATAAAACATGTGCTAAAATCTGACTCTGATTTTTAGCACAGGTTTTATTACATCGGCCCCATAGACATAAGGGGGTCCATTTTCAACCGCGGTGCGGCTTGGCTAGTTAATCAGGTAAACATAAGTGGCTAACTAGCAGGGTATGTTCAGCGGCACAGTCATGCCACTGAATATAGCTGCTTATGTCTAACCAGCTAACTTTAGGAGAGCCCTATGACCCAACCAGAGTTAGCCGCATAAGTTAAGCAGCTAATTCCAAATATGAGAGTTATCCTTTTAACTTATACGGCTAACTCTGCTCCTCCCCAGAGTGCCTCCTGCCCCCCCCTGGAATGCCCCCTTATCAGTCTAAATTAATAACTAGTTACCAGGTTAGAATCTAGCCAGCTAAGAGCTAAATATAGGCGGGGAAGCCATTTAGACAGATAACTAGTATGTTATCTATATAAATAGCTTTTGCATATGGATGTCACGCTTTCTAGGATGTAGGTTTTTCCTTGAAAGTCTATACACAATTTCATAATCAGCTTTGCTTGGAAAATACTTACAAATAACAAGACACACCAGCAGCCATCTATTTGTTTCTTAAAATAGTTTCATGGAAAAACAAATGTGTGCTGGAAAAGCTCATTTCTCAAAGTGACGCTGAATGAGTTCTCATCAAGGTGGTTGGAACGATCCCTGCCCACAAGCTCTCTTAAAGTTCATTTTTTTCAATCAGAAAATCTTAAAACCGTCCATGGTAAATAATTGATAGACTTCATCATTTACTTATCTCTAATGGGTTTATATTTATATCTGTCTGTTCTGAAGTGACGTATGCACCAAAATTTGGCTTTGTGGTGAACACCAGTCCCTAAAGTCACAAGCGAATAGTTTATATACTTATTTCCCCCTCCCCCCCCCTTACCCTCGCAAATCACCGAAGTCTGGAACCCTAGAGTCGACCCCATTGCACTGGCAGGTGAATACTGTGCTAGCTCGGAGGACGGCACACTGTGCATTTAGTCAGCCTACGGTCACGGAACAGCTATGCCTTCTTCCCAAAAAAAGGCTTCCCGTTCTTTAGGCCAGCAGCGGTCGCTGTGGTGCCATGCCTAATGGTTGGGATGGGATGGGTTCGGCAATGCCCTGAATGGTGGTGGCTGCCCTGCGCTCCCCCTCCCCTGCACCACTATCACCACTACCGCTAGCGAACAATCTGCTGCAAGATCGCCAGGCAAAGCCCACCAGGCAGCGCAGGAGAAAAATGACCAGGGCGAAGAGAGGCAAGGGCTGGCAGGGAGAGAACTGGACTCAGAATGGAAAATAAAGAAAAAATCCCGATCTCCCCACTCATGCCCCCAAAGCCACCAGCAACATAGATGCATGATTTGATTTTTTTTTTTAGTATGTCCAGGGAATCTCCCCGATGGAAAAGGAGTTGCAACAGTTCCCAGACATTCCTGAATACCATCAAAGTTGCATCAGCTTTAAAGTGTTTGGGGAAAAAAAAAATAGAACAATTCACTTTTAGGGAGCATCGCTATCTATCTTCAGTTGCTAAATTTTCTCCCTTCTGAGTCTGACTGGGTGACGCAAAGGTGGAATGAAGGCACCGGCAGGAAGGGATAATACTTGGATGGGGGCCGACGCAGTAACAATGCACCGAAAGCAGGCACTGAGTGCTCAACGCCCACTTTCCTAACGCGCATTTGCATGTCAATGAGCGCTATTAGTTTTGTGGTGCGATGGACGCGCGTCGTGGAGGCGCTAATCCCCTTATAGCATAAGGGGCTGTGGACGCGCCTCCACGACGCGCGTCCAACCACAGGTTAAACAGCGCGCTCGGCTGAGTGCACTGTTTTGCGTCGGCCTTTTTGCTGTGCTGGTAACTCAGCCTGGCGCCTCTCCAAGACCGGAGCCCGTGTGTGCAGGCCCCCTGCTTTCGGCTTTCCCACTGTCCTTGTGGCCGCCTACAAAAATAGACTGTGGTTACCGTAAATTAGGATATTGCATAAAAGGAATCTCGTACAGGTGTGCTCTTGTCAGCTCTGTGCAATGCGGTTTCCATTGTAAACAGAGGGAGCAGGCACTCGGATAACTGACAAGAGGCATCACTAACAAAATATTAACTAGATAATTAGCACGGGGAGTTTCTCCACGAAAACGTGCATACAGCATGCATGTTAAAAGCAAGTCCAAAGTTTTGATGCATTTGAAATTTCCCTCATATTGATCAGCTGTAGGCACATACATAAAATGCCATTTTTATGAAGGATATTACTATATAATTAGCCTTCTCAGAGAATATGTTCACATGCTCTGAATTGCCTTAAACTAGGCAAAAAAAAAAAAAATTAGCACTCATAATGGGGAGAACACTTGAGCCCTGACCTGTTGGAAGCTACTGAAAGAAGTCATCGTTCAAAACTATTCCGTGACTCTTAAATTTCCCCTGAAGACAAAGAACCTCAATGTGCAGAGCTGGAAGTGTCAAGCAAACACTGTCCACTGAAAGTTCAGGGAGAGGAAATGCTCTCCAGACACACAGGCCGGAGGAACTGCTGTTCTAAACCACTTCAGACATGTTGCTCTGCTCCCACAAAGGTCACGGGACATCGGCTTTCATTCACCAGCTATGCTGATTTATGGCACAGTGGATCTCTTGCCCCTTTCTTGCTTTCTCTCAGTGATGAATGCAATTCTCAGAAACTGCTTACCTGGGTGAATAGTAAGGGGGGTGTGCACTGGAAATCTTTTGTTTTGTTTATTGAAGACACTATAAGCAACCAATGAAATGAAAACTTATTACATTTTAAAAATGTCTGATCCAAGCTCCCGCACAGCACCTACCAAACCCCTCTGGGCCCACACCCTCACTGAAACGGAGCAAGAGTGGCTGGCGCCGTGGTCAGGTATGGCACTGGAGGGTCAGACCCAGGGAGACTATGGCACTCCCTGGGTGAGGGGAGAGGGGGATCTTTTTAAAAAAAAATGTTGATGGCTTCTTTTATTTTTTTTTTGGTCAGGGAGGCCGAGGCTGGGGCCAAGGATGGGAGGCTGGCTACTTCCTCTGTTTGAATTTCATTCGTTTTCCTTTTGTTGCATTTTCAAAACAAAATGACACAACATAGGAGATTTCAGTGAGATTTTCTATTTCATTTCAGATGAAAGCCCGTACACTCTGTAGGTGAGTAAAAATAGCATGGGGAAAGTACGTGGCCTGAGGGTGGTGAGGGTAACAATGCACGCAGCTTGGCATTTTCAAAGAAAATAGTTGAGCATTAGTCCCAACTCACAGAATAATGCTGTTGCTGGTGCCGGCCTAGCATCTCTGCAAGCCTAGGATTACCACCCAGACACCAGAAAAACGAGACCTACTGATGGCTTCAACTTTCAGGATAAGGTGATCCGATTCGTATTTCATTCCACAGCATGCACGGAGGTGTCATTCTGATTGCTCAAGAAAAGCAGGAGCTACTTCTCCCAGCATGCAATGGGGGCACGGGCCGGGGAAACTGGGCCTGGATCAGGAGGCAAAAACCCAATGAGTTCTATTTCTACCTCTGGGAAGCTCTGACCATTATATCCTAATATGCAAAGGAACATAGGAGGGAAGGAAGATGTCAGGTAAAGAAGGTGAGAGAATTTAATTTTTTCGGCATTTCATGGCGGGAGCATAGCGAAGGAGAAGCCCCCCTCTCTGTAAAGTTGGCCTTTGAGCTGCTAAGGGTAGGACGATGTGACTAAGGCTAGGGAGTGCACGCTCTGGAAGGCCTGTGAATGGGATCAATAAAGGAATCTTTGTCCAAGCTCCTCGCTCTTCTGCCTTTCCGGCTCGGTGTTGCCTGGCTGTGTTACTGTGAGATATGAGCGCACGCACAGTGAGGCGTCTTGATGACAAATAAAAGATCCTGTCCAAGTCACATCTTTATACAGAATGACAGATAAAGAGCTATGCAGGGCACACTAACTCCTACTATTTTTGAACTGAATGAGTTTTATGTAGATGCAATGCACTGTGAGCACACTGCACAGGAAGGAAAGCAGGAGGCCTGTGCGGGACACTGTTTTCTTTGTTAAGGCTGTGAGCAGTGGGTGCATTTCAGTAACAATGAGTGGTAGGCAACAGCTGCCTGGACTCTCATCCTCGCGGTTGCACAACACTTGTACTAAAATGCTTGTTGAGACCAAGTTTACTACAAAGTTAGGGGGAAAAAATGCTTAAGGAGGCAAAAGTAAAATTAATGTTGCTGATTAAAAGTTTCATTGTGAGTAACTAACATTCTAGTTCACTAATGGCCATAAATAGAGAAATCGTTTGGTTGTTGGAATGCTTTGCCCACAACAAAAGGAACTCGTGCTTGGATACTCTACATTCAGTGTTTCTCACTGCCATGGTCCCTGTGCCATCCCAGGTTCCTGCTTTTTTTTTTTTCTTGGCACAAATTCCTGCATTCTGTAAAATTCCTCTGCCACAAATAGGGTGGAATAACTGTGGTTTTCGGTAAGTCACTTAGAATTTTAGATGACGCGGTAGATACATGCTCTAATAAATAAAGAATTAAATAAAATAAATATCTTCAACCTAAGTCATTTGTTAGTTAAAAAAATATATATCGGGAGATCTGTGACTGTCCATGGAGATTCCTACCTAGGCATAAATGTTTTGCGCACACACCTGAATATCGCAGAGTAAAGACTTTAAGTAGCGTGAGGGAAAAAGAAGAGGATCCAAGCATTGGAGAAAAACCACTGCAAAATTAAAATTTAAAGAGCACAAAACTAACAAGAAGAAAACAACTGCATAAGGAATGCCAGTGACTCCTGTAAAAAAAAAAAAAAAAAAAAAAATCAGCAGAAAATTCCTTCTGGAGAAAGTGGGGTATGACGCCTGCTAAAGGAGCTGATTCAAAACCTTTTCCTGGTGGTCACCACAGATGATGATGAGTTTCATGTGATGGCAAAGCCTGAATTGGCAGATAGGCTCTATCTATATAGGTTATAATTATTAGCACAGTATCAACATTTAAGGAAACATGCAGGCAGTCCTTTGGCTGTATCTAAATATGTGATTGTGGTGTCCATGAATTATCATTAGAATGTGTAACCCCCATCCCCTGGTGCGGATTGCTATGTGATGGGGCCATTAAAGAATTGTTTGTCTCCTCGGGTCTGGAACCACTCCTGGCTTGCTCTAACATTGTTCTCTTTCCCCCAGGGTCGGGATCCTTTGGTGGTGGTGGTGGTGGGGGGGGGGGGTTGGGGAGGGAGATTTACTTTTAAGGTTGGAGTGCTAGGGGTGACCCTTTGTACCTTCATTCTTCTCCCTGGGAGAGGGAAACCTTTCTTTCACTGTGAGTGCTGCGTGTGCCACATAAAACACTGGGTTAGTGTCCAAAATTAAAGCTTTTACTGTGATAAACTGAAGCCTCCACACCAAACATGTCTCTCTCTTCTCTTGCAGTCTCTTTCCCTCTATCTGTGCAAGTGTTTCCTTTACCAGAGCAAGGAAACCATCCACCCTTCAGGACCTGGGTAAGTGGAGTCCCCAGGTGGGCAGGGAAACCCCTTCCAAACAGATAAAAATATATCTCACAGTCTCTGCACAGAGTCCAAATCTCTCTCTCTCCCCAGAATGTGAAGACTCCAGATGGATGTCCTCCGTGTTCTTAACTATCTCTTTACTCACAGTTAGTAGATACGTTTCTCTTTCCTTAGTCTTTTTCGAATCCCCAATGGAAGGGATCCTAGCTGGAAACAAACATCCTCCAGATGTATAGGAAGAAAGGCAGCTAAACCCTTTCTCCCAGGTCTTCTTACAAATATCTTCTTCCCAAAAATGAGATAAACATCGGAAGGTCTTGGCCTTGGGTCACTACCTCCCTCCCTCCCTCCTCGTTGAGGGTGAGGAGGGAGCGGATATGGGCAGCCCCCGACACAGGGTTTCCCCTGCCCTGAGCCCAGGCGGTGCACAGAGTCTCACCAAGCTTCCTACGAATAAAAAGTCCCCAAAATATCCTGGGGTGCTGACCCTTACCAACCAGGGAGTGGATAGGCAGGGTAGATCCCCAACCCAACTCACGGGGTTTGCTGGAGTCCTACAAGCAGGCCCAAAAAATTTAAAAAAAGGCAAAGGCTCCTACACATGTCCTATAACTTCAAAAACAAACTACACTGCCCCCCCCCCCCCCAGAGCTCCCTGTAGGAGGCTGCTTTAAAAAAACCTCACATTGGAGAACATCCATGCCAGCATCCTCAGAGGGAGGGGCTGTACCGAATGGATCCTCCTCTAATTATTCTCCCTAACTGCACTATCTCCATAAGAAATAGCCAGGGCTTACTGGTAACACGACCAGTTAGAAATGTTTTAAAAAATCTGAGTTGAATTTGGTCAAGAAAAAAAAAAGAGGGCACATAGTGAAGTAGCCTAGTGGTTGGAGCAGCAGGTTGAGCACCAGAGAAGCCAGGGTTCAAATCATGCTGCTGATCCTCGTGACCTTGTGAAAGTCACTTCACCCTTGGTTGCCTCACGTACAAACGCTGATTCCCTAAAGTGAGCGACCACATTACCCTGGATTATTAGTGAATGTGCGCCCTTAGGAACAATAGGAGCGGCAGTAAATAATGCACAGTAAAGCAGTGCCACTCTTTACTGAATCAGCCTGTTAGGTCCTTGTTTACTATTCCATGGTATTTTTCTGCTTCCCTGCGGTGTTTTCCCACCACCTTCAGTAATTTTCCCATCTCCAGAAAAATACCTCGTACTCGGTATCTCCAGAAAAATACCTCATACTCGGTATCTCCAGAAAAATGCCTCGTACTAAGTATCTCTAGAAAAATACCTAGCATTTTTTTGCCATGGAAAAATTCCATAGGAAAGAATATCACCAGAAAAAGGCTAAAAAAAAAAAAATCACACGATAGTGCGGGGATGCCAGATTCTTAAAGGGCTATGCTGGCTCAAAATAGATTTCCCAGAAGTGTACAAGCTCCCTGGGAGTCTTGAGAGACCCCTGCTGCCTCTAGAAGTGGTGCAGAAGTGGAAAAAGTAAAAAAAAAAAAAAAATATTAAAGTCATGCAATGACACCCTACCACTTATCCAAACTCCCCTTTTTCCAGAAATAATAACCGCCAATCCAAACCCCACCCCAAGTAGTAGGTTGACAACCTCTCAAACCCCTACTCACTCTATCCCACTCCCTCTCCTTTCCTTCTTCCCCCCAACCATACCTGGTTGTCAAGTGAGGCCCTGGTGGTCTAATGGAGCTTAGAGTGCCCCCTAAGCTCCAGGCTGGCAACCGCCATGTTCCAAAAATGGCAGAAATGTGGCTCTAAGTAAAAATGGAGGTATAATAGGCATCTGAAAGACCTTCTAGACTGAGGGTAACCAACGAGACACTGTGATACCAAAGCACAAAGGGGCAGATTTTCAAAGGGATACGCGCGTAACCCCCGAAAAGCTGCCCCTGCCTGCCCCTGCTCGCTGAGCCTATTTTGCATAGGGGCTTGCAAAACGAGGCGGGGCATAGACCATCTGGGGTGGTCCGGGGGGCGGGGTGGGGCATGGCCTGAGCTTCCAGGCACAGCGGGCATTTGCCGCTGTGCCCGGGATCGCAGGCCGGCCGTTGGCCAGCGCATGTAACTTCTTCAACAAAGGTAAGGGGGGTTCTAGATAGGGCTGGAGGGTGGGTTAGGTAGGGGAAGGGAGGGGAAGGCGTGGGGGGACGGAGGGAACGGAGGCAGGCTGCGCTGCTCGGCGCGCGTAAGTTGCACAATTGTGCACCCCCTTGCGCGCGCCGCCCCTGGATTTTATAACATTTGCGCGGCTGCACGCGCATGTTATAAAATAGGGCATAGATTTGTTCGCGCCGGGTTGCGCGAACAAATCTGTGCCCGCACGCAGGTTTTAAAATCTGCCTCAAAGTGTATCAGAGTAACAGAGCAGATTGAACTGGCGGTGTGCGTCATCATGCATGCAGTGCTGGGTTTCGCATTAGGAGTTACCACTTAGGAAAAGGACCTTAGTATCATTTTAGACAATATATTGAAATCCTTAGCTCAATGTGCAGCAGCAGCCCCAAAAGCTAATACAATGTACGGAATTATTCAGAAAGTAATAGAAAAGAAAACTGAGAATATCATAATGCCTCTGCATGGGACCACACCTAGATTGCTGTATGCAGTTCTGGTCACCCTATGTCAGAAAAGATATAGCAGAGCTGGAAAAATACAGAGAAGAGCAACAAAATGACTCTCCCTTATGAAGACAGGCTAAACAGGTTAGGGCTCTTCAACTTGGAGAGGGGATATGACAAAGTATTATAAAATCACGAGTGGTGTGGGACAACTTAATAGGGAACAGTTAGTTGTGCTTTCCAAAAGCACCAGAGCTAGGGGACTCTCCATTAAACTAACTGGTAACAGATTTAAAACACATTTTTTTTTCACTCAGAAACACAATTAAGCTGTAGAATTTGTTTGCTGGAGGATGTGGTCTAGGCCAGTAATACAGCTGGATTTTAAAAAGATTTGGACAAATTTCTGGAGGACAGATCCATTAGAAATTATTAGCTGTGTAGACTTGGGGATGGTCACTTCTTATTTATTTATTGTTAAAGTATATATTCTGCACTATCATGAATTCTAGGTGGATTACACTTTAACATCCAATCACAAGCATAGTATATATACAGAGTTAAAAAAACCAACAACAAATAACCCTCCAAGGATGAAAGATTTCATTATATTAGGACATTAAAACATTAAAAATATTCTAACAGATGTTAAATATACTCATCATATAATCAGGTTTTGAAAGCCCATAAGAACAGAAGACTTGTCATATTGGGTCAGACCAAAGCTCCATCAAGCCCAGTATCCAACAATGGCCAGTCCAGGATCACCAAAGATCACACTATCAAACCGCTTTCTAAGACAGTAGCCATTTTGTCAATATTGCCACAGCATGTTCTGTAACAAGCCCCAGACAAAACCATAGCACTCGGTGATCTACAAGGAATTAAATACCTTTAAAAGCCTAAGGAAATTAAAAAAAAAAAGTTTTGAGTTGCTTCCTAAGTTGAAGCAGCGAAGACTCACTCTTGAAAGTATCAGGAAGGTCGTTCCGAAGGGCGAGGCTGGCAAGGCTTAACCTGGGCGCCTGTGATTTAGTAGGTCTAACTAACTTAAAAGAAGAAATGTCCAATAAACTACTAAATGATGAGCACGCTGTGTATGACATGGACGATAAAATCTTAGAACTGAAGTAAAGCAAGGAAGACACAAACCATTAATTAAAACCTGTATGAAAAATGTTTCTATTTCTTGTTTAGCAAAACCTATGCACTCATCAAAAGGAAAATGATGTGAATGAACTTGTGCATTCTGCTATAAATAGAGCATTTCAAACCTTCATGTACCCGTCTGCTCATTGAGACAACCTGAAATATGACCAGGGAGCGGATGAACTAACATAAGCAGGAGACTATAGGACTTAGGCATAAGCATAAGTAAATATTAGAACAAAAGATTAGAATTTGATTACCATTTTATCTCATTCAAAAGGATGAAATCGGAGTTGGCTAATGCTAGTGTTAGGGGTGCCCATGAAGTTGAAAAAGAAATTAGATGAAAAAAAAAATGTGAAGAAATGAGAACGGCCTGCTTGTTCTATTAAAACATAAATGACCGTCGGTATAAAGCTCCTTCAGGTAATACAGGGGTAGCAAATATACTTTCATATCTTATACACTTAAAGGTGAATTTGAGAAGCCCGATGTGCGCATTAATTAGGGGATGCGCGAATGTGTCAGGCACGCGCCAAGCGGATTTTAAAAGCTGCCGAGATCCGCGCGTATCTCCCGGAGCACGCCCATGTCAGAAGCTGTCACAAAGGGGCAGGGCATGGGCGTGGCCTGGGCATTTCGGTGCGTGAACCCGAGACGTGCACATAAATGCGTGATCCGGCGCCAGCCGAGGCCCCCTGCCGCGTGATTTTACTTCTGCTATGGATGACGTGAAAAATTAAAAAGGAGAGAAAACTAGGCAGATGTGTGGGGTTTTACGGGTTGGGGCTAACTTGGGGGGGGGGAGTGAAGGCTATTGAACTGGGGGGGGGTTTGGAGGACTTATCTCTTAACTGGGCAAGCTGGGATGAGAATAGCATCGCGCACCCCTTTTAAAATCTTCCGATTTACATGATAGATTTGTGCGTGCTTACACGTGTATACTTAAAATTTGGCACACATCTTGAAACTGCATGAGATGTGTGTGCAGCAGAAGAGGCACACGCATCTAGGTGGCTTTTAAAATTCGGTGGGCGAACACAAGCCCGACTTGTATACCTGCCTTCGGTTTTTTAAACCTTACCTCATACTTTTTAAAATCCTCAGCTCCGCCTCAGGAATGCCTCTGCTCAGCTCCCACAAGCGTAGGTGTGAACATGTGGCAGGATTATCGGGTGGGAAGTTTTGCCAAGGGCCGTAACTGCTGTATCCGAAGGTATTGTGACTTTCTGATCTCACTTCAAGAGGGCTGTATTATACAGAGAAGGCAGTGCAAGGAATCCCTTTCTTGCTTTGTGAAGAATTTTGCGAGATTTTGGAGTTCATCACTTTTATGAAAAATCTTTTGCACACATAGATGATATCTGGCAAGAGCTTTCCCAAACTTGATGGAAGTCCATTAGTGTAAAGTCTAGGAGAATATGGCGAGACAGAGATTTAAAATGAAATCCAATGAAATGAAATAGGAAACTAGAGCATCTTCCTGTGAAACTGAGGTGTGAAGAATGTAAGTGGCATATTTCATGAAGAACTCAGAAGGGCAAATTCTCCACTTTTCACACTCTGGGTGAGAAAATTTTCACACATTAAATATGAAACCTCTAGCAGAAACACCCTTCCCTGCTTAAAATATAGGGGTAGACTTTTAAAAGATGCGCGCGGGCGTACATGTGTGCGTCCTACCAGGCGCACGCACATGTACACCCGATTTTATAACTTGCGCTCGCAAGTTATAAAATCAGGGGTCAGCGCGTGCAAGGGGGTGCACAATTGTGCACCTTGCACGCGCTGACCCGCACTGACTTCCCCCGGTACCTCCCAGGCTGCTCCGAAATCGAAGCGGCCTAGAAGGGAACTTCCCTTCCCCCTAACCTGACCTTCCCACCCCTTCCCCTAACCATTCCCCCCCTGTCCTTTGTCTTACCTTTTGCACCTGCCTCCGGGCAGGCGCAAGTTGCGTGTGCCGGCAGGCTGCTGGCACATGATCCTCCGACACAGCGGCAATGGCCATTCTGTCAGAGGCCTCTGGCCCCACCCCCTCCCCTTTTCTAAAGCCCCAGGACTTAAATGCATCCCGGGCTTTACGCGCGTCACCGGGCCTTTTTAAAATAGGCCCGGTGCGTGTAACCTTTTTAAAATCTGGCCCATAATATAGAGAGTCTATTGTTGAGAAGATTTTCAAGAAAAAAATTCTAGTAAAGACATCTACACACTGTTCAAGCTATTTTGTAAGGATGTAAGAAATATTCAATAAATCATTAAGTTCATGAACGTTAGGGTGATCATATAACTCCATGTCCCATCTTTCTATATGCAATGAGGTTAAGCCAGTACTTAGCCTGTACCCTGTGACATGGGGCTATGACAGTGCATTCCCCAGCTATAGGAGGATTCACTTTAACTGTGCTCCAATGTACACTGGATAAAAGAAATGAATAAACAGTGTCAGTTTGGATATGCTGGAAAGGATTATACAAAATATTAATATTAGGAAAATACTTGCACAGTTTTATTTATACAAATATAAAGACATACTCAAAGATGTTGAAGACTCATCTATTTTGCCAGCATTTGACGTTTAAGAGATAGCTCAGCTTGGCTTTCATGACTCTTTTTCACTTGTCTGTTATTGTTCTACTACCGTTTTATATTTTATACTGTTCTTATGCAATTTATTATGTGTGTGTTGACCCTGTTAGTCACCTAAGGCTGTGAAAAGGCTACATATACATTTCTGAAATAAATAAATAAATGCCTTTAATACAAAAATAAATATTGTATATAGCTGCAAAGTTGACTCATACAGCAGAACAAGCCAATCTGTTTTAGAAAACCATTCAAAAGATGTGTCCAAGGTCTTCATGACTGATGATGATGATGACGACGACTAAGTAGTGTGCTATTGACATCTTGATGACTGTTAAATAAATGCAATTGTCCTCCATAGGGGAAAATGGGATATTTAATTCATATCTTTCACTGGATGCATGGTGCGATATTCTCCTTCTTCAGTCATAACTTGGTGAACTGCTTCTGCCAAGAAGTCCTATCAGGTGTGGCCTGCTCTTTTTAGATATGTGCATATATACTCTGCATTATTTATCTATATTCATGTATGCCCAGTAATCTGCCATGACAGATGTTATAAATAAGTAAATTATCATAACCTTGAAGGAATGGTATTAGAGTGGTCAGGCAACTTCAACGACCATCTTGGGAGCCGAGTTTAGCAATTACTATTAAGTGCTTCTGGGAAAAACAATGCATTTGTTGCTGTAATCTATGGTGTGAGATTTACGAAGGTTTAGATGTCATTCAAGTGTGAGATACCATTAGTTAATAATAAGTGATGATAAGACACTGTAAGTGTTCAACTTGAAAAAGTTAGACTTCCCTTATGACCTGTTCCAGATGATGATTTCTATTTTTGCATACGAGTAAAGCCAACAGAAAGTTTTCAAAATTCCTTTTTCCAGTAATGTGTAATCAGTTAAAAACCAAATTCTAAAACTTGAAATTCTACCTAGTCAAATGACTATTCCAAGTAAATGAATAAACAACAGAGTGAAATGTAATTGTTTTCTGGGGACAGATGGAGAAGGAGAATGGATCTGTTTACTAATATACATTTGATCTCAGGAAATGACAAAAAAAAAAGTCTGCTAAGCCAACTTTGATGCTCAAAGGATTCCAAAAGGTTTGTGCGCCTTCAGCTATAATTAAGAATGATTCACTAAATAGTAAATTAACTAAGCATGCATGATAGGTTACCAGTAAAGAGGATTTTCTCAGGATAGTATGCCATTTTTATAGGCTATTTCAAGGGGTCATTAGCGATGACTGATCATCTCACGATATAAGAATTCTGCCAATATTCCTGTGAAATGATGAAAAAGTTCCTAGAGATGAAGGGTATTCATTGGTATTCTGATTTTAAAGATTGTTTGAAGCACCATCTTGAGGTCAGGAATGATTCTTTTATTTGTGGAACATGATTGGCTTAATTTCTAAAAGTTTTGTTGCTTTCCTCTACAGAACCAAAGAAATGCCTCATGTACAGGCAAGTCAAGGTTTGGATTGATCTTCTGTAAACTATGTAAATAATGCAATATCATGGAACAGGGCCTGCAACACAAACTGTACATGGATAGACTTGAGGCATTCAGAGTGATTTGCTAGAGGACAGGAAACGGGAATATAATAGAAACATTCAAATATTTGACAGGCTTCAATAAGTTACAAGAGCAATTCAATTTAAAAAAAACAAACTATTAATGGATAAGAGGTCATAATATGAAGCTGGAGGGAAGGAGAGCAAAGAAAAGATGAGGAAATACATTTTTACTGAAAGGGTGTTACTCTCCCAGCATAGGTGCTGGAAACCAAAGCTGTGACAGAATTAAAAAATGCTCCATTATGAAGAAAGGCTAAAGAGGTTAGGGCTGTGTAGCTTGGAGAAGAGATGGCTGAAGGGGAATGATAGAGGTCTCTAAAATTATGAGTGGAATAGAGTGGATACATGTGAATTGATTATTTACTCTTTCAAAAAAATACAAAGACTAGGGGACCCTCCATGAAGCTATTATGTAGCACATTCAAAATAAATTGGAGATTTTTTTTCACTCTCACAATTAATCTCTGGAATTTATTGATGGAGGATTTGGTTAGGGCAGTTAATGGAGTTGGCTTTAAAGAAAAAGTTTGAACAATTTCCTCGAGGAGAAATCCATAAACTGTTATTAACCAATTAGACTTAGAAAATAGCCATTATCTATCATTGTGCAATAGTAGCATGGGATCTATTCACTGTTTAGGATCTTTGCAAGTATGTGTGACCTGCATTGGCCACTGTTGGAAACAGGACCCTCGATCTGACCCAGCATGGCAATACTTATGTTTATAGGTAGACTACATGCAGGAATTCTACTTTGCACGCCACCCTGGTGATGCCTCTTCCTTCCACGTGACTGAAAGTCTGTATAATAATATCAGGTATATAAACTTTTTCTCAGGTTGTTCCACAACAAATCCCTTCCCTTTTCTCTCAGAAGAATCCCAAAATTAAATTCTTTTTATATGAGACTTTTCTTTCTAAAAGAGCAAAAAAGGCATCATGATATCCAGATGTGACTTCTCCTTTTTTATGGAATCAGAGGGAGGTCTTGCGAGGCTTCAACAGTAGGTAGGAGGGAAAAGCAAAATGATCAATTAAAAAAACCCAAAACTCTCAAACCAAATTAAGAAAAATATTTTGCTCGTCAAACCTCCCTAGCTGAAATGTCACTATCTGTATTTATATTCATCTAGTTTTAGTAAGCACCTAGGAGTTCATTATATTAGTGAAGCAGGCAAACATGTTGACAAATGCCAGTTTGCCATCCTGCTAAGGGTATCAGATTACTGGCTTTACTGAATTCACTATTTGCAATCACAATTATCTTCGGCAGATGTCTTCGTAAATGGCTTCTGAGCACTGAATACCTCTAACACAGGACTCGATAACATTCCAGCTGGCTGCTCTGGTCATAGGAAATCCTCTCCCTTGTATCTATTCCAATAGGGTAATTTCTGAATATACTGCGAGTTCTGCACTATTCTTTTCTTTTACTGATTGATTCATCAGGTCAAAGAGATATCTCTGCTAGTTGTAACAGGCAATATAATTCAATTAAGCCTTGGAAAGAAGTATTGACCTTCAGAGAGAATAAGACACCGTGCTTTAGTTATCATAGGTAGAGACAGAATGAAAGAATTTGGTTTCCTCTGTCCTTTTAAGAGACGTTTATAGTTTGACACAATGTTAAATTACATCATCTTATGTTATATGTTATGCATATTTCTACCAATTAATAACAAGGAAGTTATAGAACATCCTGTTTAGATAGGCCATTTTGATTAGAAGAAATTCCACACTATATACAAAAAAGAAGGTTGATAGACACTACATGTTATTCATTGTTAAAATACAAGTACAAAACACCAAAAATGTTCTCTGCTGAGTAATTCTTTTATGCAGGGAGTATTAGATTTCAAAACCATTGCATCCAACGTAGTATCATCATATAAACCAATGCATTTGTGTCATTTTCCAGTAAATTTTTAGTGCTCACTTGGGGAAGATGCCAGATCCAATTCATTCCGCCATTTGTACTTCAGACATTTTGTAGAAAATTAGAACTACATGTACCACAATGCTTCTGGGAGTTAGAAACACTCTAGCCCACAGTCCCTTACTGCATTTAGTTCAAAGGCAAAATGCATGTACTACCCAGTGAGCCCCCAGTCATTAACTAGTTAAATAAAGTGCCTGAAATTTTTGTTGGACCTTTTTGCAAAAGAGCTTTTAATTTGAATACATCATTTGCATGTTGTTTACCAGGAATTGCTAGCTAGTTTCAACCAGATTGCTGTTCCCATGGAATAGTCCCTTTCATTTGCATTTCTCTAGTGTCACATTAAAGTGACTGTGTAACAAATGGCACGGAATAAGGTTTATCTATAGAAGCTGGGCTACCTACTGAAAGGACTTAGTAAACCTGATTCACAGAGCGTTTGGTGATGATTAAAGAGTATGCATGATGGTAGCAAATACAGTTAAGTTACAATATAAATCAACAAATGACGAGCAGGAGGTTTACAGATTCCATGCATGAATGGAGATAAATACACATACACGTGTATATATAGCTGTACCTACACATATCCTTAGACTATAAATCACATCATCAAAACTATCACAGCCTGTGAATTTTGGAGGTCCACAGTTTACATCAACATATACATTGTAATGGGAATATCATTTCTAGATCACTTGAATTGTCTGAAAGAGCATTGTAAAACAATTTGTAAATTGTATCAAAGCCTCTCCAGCCACTAGAGTTGAAAAGTTGTATTCAGACATAAGCTGCTTGTGCTGCCTAGTGCCTATATACCAATCATTTTGTCTTTAGTCCTGTCTAATGTATATGAAAGGTAGTGCGTTTTCTCTCATTACACTCATGGGCCCTGCCATCTGCTTTGTCTCCTCTCGTTCTGACTGTGTTGGATGTCCCTCTTGTGGGCTGTTCTTATCCAGAACACATACACACATTGGGTGGCGAGCGTATGTCGTGTCTGTCAGAATACAAGCAGTATGAATTTGTTTTCATGAACGAATGTTGTTTAGTGGTTGTTAATAAGATAAAGCATTAGAGACCCAGGCTGGAGGGAGGAGTTCAGTGAAGATAAGCCATCAGCAGAAACCTTAGATAAAGGCTACGCACAGTTCTACAATCCAAATAGAAAGGATTTACCAGTAGGATGCTGCCTAGACTGTATCATCCAGAAAGGATACACAACATTATTAACCATTACATGGGTCATATAGGTGTCTGGGGGTTCTTTTCACTTGTGGACTTTATGCATAATTTCAAAAGGAAAGAGTTTCCTTTGAAATTTGCCATGCAGGCTATACAACTTTTAAATAATAAATGCATGTGGAGTTTTGCGCCAGCTTTTTGTACCTCTAGATTTTTCACAGAAAATAATGTCTGTGGGCTTAAAAATATAATCTGTTCATAATACTTTCCAATCCTGTCCAAAAGAGCACCCCCCCCCCCCCCCCGTGAATACCTCTCCAAAATGCAGAATATGGCAGTTAATTTATGTGGGTAAAATGCCAATTGCTCACATAAATAACTTTTTAAAATTGTCCTCCCAGTAACCTAGTGACATAGCAAATATAAAAGATGAACCCTCAAGTACAGAAGCAGCAGCAGATCAGAAGCTCTAATGACCACCTGCACTGAAACATATATTCCCAATGCTTCATTGCATAGCTTTTAATATGAAGTTTATTGGGCACATTTCAAGATACCTTCATCCTTGCAAGCCTGCAAGCTAATTGTCAAAGGGAAAGTTGCTGCAGAGGGACGAGAGTTCCTTGGTACCTACGCGCTTGGTACCAGCTTTGAAGCGGATAAAACGTATGTGCATTAAATTACCCGAGGAGATTTCAAAATGCCTTCCACCCCCCCCCCCCCCCCCTCTCTTACAGGTTAGCAAGGGAGGTGAGAGGCAATCCTCGGACATCATGTGCTGCCCTCTGACATGACCCAGTAAAAAGCCCCAAGCTGTACCTTTGCAGGTAAAAGTCTCAGGCAGGCCCCCCTACTTCAGCTCGAAGCAAACTGCGATAGGACAGCCAAGCTACTGCCAGGCACCCCCATGCATTGACATCCTTCCTGCCCATATACGGTGCCTGGGATGCTCTACAAAAGGTTCCAGTTAAATATAAAAGCCTGGGCTTGTCTCAGACACAGTATATTTATTCTTGCTTCCTGGTTCCGCACGATACTTCTGCTTCTTCTTTCTTGTTTTTATTGTATTTTGAGCACAAAGATGTTATTCTGTATGTGAAAAATGAAAAAAAAAAAAAAATCAGTTAGTACAGAAGAAGATTAAACTTTCATGAAACCACCAAAAGTGCTTGCATTACTGACATGGACTACTTCATGTCTCATAGAGTAATTTTCAAAGGGTCTTCTGTAGGGAAAGTAGTGCTTTGCCCACACATATGGCCCTGTAGAAAAGTGCATGACCGATTCATGCGTAAAATGGGTTTTATACACAGAAATGGACTTTTGAAAATTGCTTCTTTTACATGTGTAATTCCTTTGAAAATTGGCTCAATAAGACATAATTTTCAAAAGGTTTTCTGAGTGTGAATGGGCTTTTGAAAAATTCTATGATATATGCTCTGGAATTTGTTGCCAAAGGATGTGGTTAGGGCAGTTAGTGTAGCTGGGTTAAAAAAAAAGGTTTGGATTAGTTCCTGAAAGAGAAGTCCACAAACTGCTGGCTTAGGGAGTTGGCTTAGGGAATAGTCACTGATATTACTGGCATTAGTAGCATGGGATCTACTTATTGCTTGGGTACTTGCCAGGTACTTGTGACTTGGATTGGCCACTGTTGGGAAACAGGATGCTGGGCTTGATGGACCCTTGGTCTGACCCAGCATGGCAATTTCTTATGTTCAAGAGTTACCACCCAAGAAAGAGATCTAGGCATCTTAGTGGATAATACATTGAAATCATCAGCTCGGTGTGCTGTGGTGATCAAAAAAGCAAACAATGTTAGGAGTTGTTAAGAAGGAAATGGTGATTAAAACGGAGGATGTCATAATGCCTCTATCGCTCCATGGTGAGAGCACACCTTGAATACTGTGTGCAATTCTGGTCGCCGCATCTCAAAAAAAGATATAGTTGCACTGGAGAAAGTGCAGAGAAGGGTGAACAAAATAAGGGGCATGGGACTGCTTCCCTGTGAGAAAACGCTAAAGAGGTTAGGGCTGTTCAGTTTGGAGAAGCTACGACTGAGGGGGGATATGATAGAGGTCTACAAAATCATGAGAGGACCTGAACAGGTTAATGTAAATCAGTAATTTTACTCTCTGATAATAAAAGGACCAGGGGGCACTCCATGAAGTTAGCTAATCAATTCTTAGAGGAAAAGCCCATAAAATACTATTTCTAAGGTAGACTGGGAAAGCCACTGCTTATCCCTGGGAGTGAGGAACTACGTGGGCCAGAGAAACCTGCCAGTCCCATCAGGTTCTCTGAGCTCCAGCCGGTTGGAAAGAGGAGAGGGGTGTGCGTCTTTATTTTAACTGGATAATAGTTTTATTTTGCTCTTTCACCTGATAAAATCAAAAATGCAAATTGCAGAAAGCATTTAAATCCAAGTTATCTTTTTCCAGTACGCAGTGACCCATCAATTAACTCCCTCTTCCTAGCCTGTGCAGTGTACAAAAAATGCTTCAACCTGCACACCAACAGAACAATGGAAAAGTGGAGAACACTGGAAAGATATCATTTATATTGAGGTTAATACATATTTCATTAATTATGAAATTTATTTTTTTTTGTATGGTTTAAATGGCACAAAAAGATTGACATTTGCCATGGTTGAAGTCTTTAGAGGATTATAGTAGTAGTGGTCGTTAGCGTAAACTGAATAGAATGTTTAGTCTTAGTTTTTAAAATGAATTATTTAAAAAGTGCTGCCTAGATAAGCAAACCTCATTTTGTGGCACTGTGGTAATGTCTTTCTTAAATACGGTTCACTCTTTCTAAAAGCTGTTTTATGGATCCAAGAACTCTGTCTACGAAGAGGAAGTTACTTTGCAGGTGGGTTCAATTAATCAGTCTGTACCAGCCTAGACTAGAAAAAAAAAACTTAAAGCAACACTGATTGAATGCTTGCTGATCTCAGAGTCAGTGGTGGTGAAATGCTCCTTAGTGTTGTAAAATGCTAAAGTGTAAAAATGTGTTTACTGCATAATCTGGGATTTTGGGGAATACCAGGGAGGGACATATGTTCCATGCAACCAAAAACAGAAAACCCCTCGCCCACACCCCCCCCCCCCTTCAGTTCGTCCCCCACGTTTCCAGTCCCTCCGCTGCTATTGGAAATGGTGCTGGCAGGCCGAGGCCCTTTCCCCTAGCAGCAGCAAGGCAGGAGTTTACTGGAGAATTGCTCCTGCCCGGTCAGGAAGTTAAAAGCCCGACGCCCCAGTAACTGGGGACGCTTTGCGAACCTCTACACGAATGATGGAAATCTCCTTTGTGCTGTGCGCCTGCCGCCGCCGATGCATCCTTACGGGAAAATGGTATTAGCCAGAATCAAGGCTGGTGATATAACACTGGCAAATGTGCTAAAAAAAATTTTTTAATGGGAAAATGTTACAATAACATTTTTTTTTTTTTGCTGCAGCTGCTCTGGCTGCTGATGTCACCGTGCCTGTTTCTTACTCTGGGATTATGTAGGAGCACATTCTGTTTCACAAGACGTACTTGGGTCTGAGAGCCAGGGAAAAGGAGGAGGAGGAGGACGACGATAACAGCGGTGACATGGCCCGCAGCCTTCTGTTTGGGAGAATGTCTTCCAAGGAGCTATCTTTGCACTGGGTGGGATTTCGCTTTCCAAGCTGCCCTTCAAGACATCGATGAAGCAGAGTTCCCAAATATAAAAAAAGTCTTCACTGTCAGACATTTCAGCCATCATGGAAATGGCAAAGAGCTCAGAAGCGAAGGGCACCCTTATGCAACAATCAGGGTTTGTTTGTTCCACCCCCCCATAGGCGCAGAATGAGATCAAAGTTGTGAATAAAGCCCAAGGTCTTCCGCCAGGGACACTGCAGCAATGTCCAGTTTTCCTACCGATGGATTTAAGATTTTTAATCAAGCAGCACACGACACCAGAATCTTGATATCCATCCATGACTTCTGGGGATGGATGCCGACCAAAGAGGCAAGAAGGCGAAATTTTGGCAAATGCAAAGCAGTTTCCAATCCTTGTTATCGCCTAAGTTCATGACACACGCCACAGTTACGAATCGCTCATGGATTTCATCAGGCTGAAGAGCTCTGTGTCACCATTGATGCCTGGGCAGCTTCTTCTGCTGCTCTAGCTGACTTCTTCCCAATTTTCAGCTATTTATTACTGTATGGATGATGATGGGAATGTAATGGTCAGTTAGACTATTAACATTATGAATGTAATTCCTGTTAACAATAGGGCTGTGGGCTTACATTTTTCTTGTTCGTTTTTTTTTTTTTAAAGCTCTTTTTATTTCATTTCAAATAAATAAAAAAAACAAACACCACAAATAAGAAAAACAAAACAAAAAAAAAAATCAAAATGAAACAGGATCCCCCACTGAAATCTCCCCCTAGTGCCGGACTGGGAGGGAATTCAAAGTGAATCGTGTGTCACTAGTTGAGAGCTTCTTAGATCACAATCAGCATATCCAAGATTTCCGATCACTTTTCCTAAATGTTAACATACCATACAGAAAGAGTGGCAAGGAATGTCATTACAATCCTCTGCCTTCAGCTCTCAGCTTTAAGCCAATCCAAATGGCCTGCTACTCAGGAAATCATTATTTGCATATCACAGAGAAGGGTGACCAAAATGATAAGGGGAATGGAACAGCTCCCCTATGAGGAAAGACTAAAGAGGTTAGGACTTTTCAGCTTGGAGAAGAGACAGGGCGGATATGATAGAGGTGTTTAAAATCATGAGAGGTCTAGAACGAGTAGATGTGAATCGGTTATTTACGCTTTCGGATAATAGACTAGGGGGCACTCTATGAAGTTAGCATGTGGCACATTTAAAACTAATCGGAGAAAGTTCTTTTTCACTCAACGCACAATTAAACTCTGGAATTTGTTGCCAGAGGACGTGGTTAGTGCAGTTAGTGTAGCTGTGTTTAAAAAAGGATTGGATAAGTTCTTGGAGGAGAAGTCCATTACCTGCTATTAATTAAGTTGACTTAGAAAATAGCCACTGCTATTACTAGCAAAGGTAACATGAAATAGACAGTTTTTGGGTACTTGCCAGGTTCTTATGGCCTGGATTGGCCACTTTTGGAAACAGGATCCTGGGCTTGATGGACCCTTGGTCTGACCCAGTATGGCATGCTCTTGTGTTCTTATACAAACCACACTCCACACAATATTAATGATGGATCACAATCAGAGGATACCAGTGTGGGACTGAAAAACCCCAATGAATTGTTAATTGGAAGCTGGAAGACTTGAGGCTCAAGATCAATGTTGAATCAGCCCTCTTTAGACACCATCACATAGGACATGGATTGAGATGAACATCTGATATCTAATCAACAGGTTTTCCCTTCTCCCTTTCAGAACCTTATTTGTATTCAAGGCACCAGAAATGTGCTGCAGTGTCGTCTGTCCTAATGGTGGCTGATTACATGTTGTTGAATTTCTTGTATCATTTGCTGATGAAATTTTGAAATTAAATTGTATATCTGTAATTTTATAAAATTTGTTAGAACCTGTTTTGAGCATTTTCACAAAAAATCAGGATATAAAAATGACTGAATGCATTGAAGCTCTACTGTCTCTTCTGTGAACTATGAACTAATTCCAAAGTATACAAGAAGAAGTATTAATACTCTCTGCTATCAGTTAAGAAGGACGTTGCTATAATCACTATTTTGGAAATAATCTGTTTACCAGTTGCTACTCCCCTGCACCATTGTGAGTAGGTTTGCTTGGAACAGTCCCCAAAATGATTTCATACAGAAATGGTCTGACACATGCAACGTGTGTCAGATATTTTGTGTGCTATCCCAGTGAATACGGACCCGTCAGGTTCAGCAAATGAGAGATCATCTTGGCTTGTTAACGTACCCGCTCCCAGAGGTTCAAGAGAACCGTCCAGAAAGGGGGCCATTCCGGTGCCGCAGCGGCAGTGATGTGCAGTGCCATGCAGAAGGAGGTGCGTTTTGATCACTAGGACCAGGCCATCTCTGCCCTGGGTGGGTCAGGGCTAGAAATGCCACAGAGGCAGCATTTACAGCCCCTGAGTTATAGGCAGAAGGACAGCCCCTGAGTTATAGGCAGAAGGACCCCCCCCCAGTGGCTGGATACAGAGCCTATGATTGCAGGCTCCTGGCTGAGGACTGCGGCCACAATGAAAGGACTTAGGTGGGATGGAGCGAGGCATAAAAACCCCTGCGTGGCTGCACATGAAAGCTCATAGTACCAGATCCCAGCCCTGGTACCAAAGGAAGAGGTTAGTTTTTAGGTGAGAAATTTTTATTGGATGACCTTTAATGCATTTGGGACCTGTGCCTTTTCCTAGGATCAGAATGCAGGGGACACCTACCTTTAACCAATTGGCCTTGATGCTTGTGACACAACTGCGACATTTGCTCTCCGCTTCTATGGGAAGAGAGGGGAATTGGATTCAGACGACAGCCCACGCTGGGCCCCGACTTTTATGGTCTGGAGTACTGATACGCAGACGTTAGGGGAAAAAGCACAGGGACGGCTTCTACAGTCAAGTCCAAAAGCAAAACAGATCAAGCCGCACTGTCTGAATTACCAAGAAGGCTGCTCGCCACGTAGAAGTTTTGCTAGCAGAAATGTTGTTATGGGTTTGACAGTTGCTTGGTTTTGACTGTGAGTATTACTATCCTTAAGATTAGGCTTGTGGGTAGCCAGTACAGAGCGGCAGTTACTTTCCTTAAGAGAAACATGGGGGTAACCTGCATGGAGCGGCAGTTAATACGATAAGAGACTGGCTGGGCAGACCATTTAGTTTTTTCTGCGTCATTATTATGTCACTTTGGCCTGGATTCTCTAATACCACTGGGCTCTTTGAATCGTGCGGTATGGGGGGGGGGGGGTGTGAAGCGGCGGGTGGGCCTGCGAAAGCAGACAGCGATTGCACCTCTGCAGTGCGATCGCTGCCGGCTTTCGCGCCCAATAGCGCCGTCATAAAAGGTGGTGCAATTGGGCGCGAAATTGGCAGCGAAAAGGGTTCTTACCCTTTCGCTGTCCGCGATGTCCTCACGACGTCCGCCCCGACTCCTCCTGTTCTGGTCTTGACGCCGCCCCCATTTAATGGACTTTTTGCACGTGATCGCTTAGGAAAATGACCCCCTAAGTTAGGTCAAGTCTTGGAATGAAATGGGGTGAACTGTGCTGCTTGTTATATGTACTTTTAAAATGTTGCACAGTATACAATGGACACAATTTTCTTTTTTTTTTTTTTAAATTATGTTTCTGGATGAAAAATGAGTTTGTACCATGTTCCATAAGCAGAATATGGAAAGGTGCTAAGGGTATAACTCGGTGTCTATTTTCATTCATTAGGCCTGATCCTGTATGACTCATTCACAGCTCTGTCACTTGTAATTAAAGAAAGGTCATCCTAAACTCAGTAATAGAAAAACTCCTGATCTGAATTCATATAATCTGTCAATGCAAACTCCAACAGCACCCTGGCCAGAGGCAAGCTTCCAACCAGGGATGTGAAATGGGAATCTAAGCACCCTCTTTAATGTAACAAAATGGAGCACGAATCCCAAGAATAAGCAGTGGATTTCCGCAACTCTACCTTAAGAATGGTTATTGGACTTTTCCTCAAGGAACCTGTTCAAACCTTTTTTAAATGAAGCTACACTAATAGCTTTCACCACATCCTCTGGCAACGAATTCTAGAGCTTCATTGTGTGTCCCCTGGTCTTTGTACTTTTCGAAAGAGAAAACAACTGATTAAGATGTACTTGTTTCATTCCACTCATTAGATATTAGCCACCACTTAGATATATTAGCTCCAAAAATGAATAGCGTTAAAATTCAAAAACTCATACTTTCAATCTTATTTTCAACCAATAATAAAACTTTCCCTACCTTTACTTGTCCTCTGAATCGCTGCCTGCTCACCCCATGGACTATAAAGCTTTGTAAGGAGCTCAGTATTAAGGCAACAGTTAAACACAGAAATACATCCATTCATAGCAGCCCAGGATGTGAACAAAAATGTTACGCATCCCCCAAAATTACAGAGTTAACATAAAAAAAAAAAAGTTCAAAATTCCACAGAATTCTTACTGCCAAAAGTACTTCAATTCTTAATAAAATAAATCTCTCTCTATGATTTCAAATTGCACTCAGAACTGTAGAGATCCAGATACTTAAGGCCTAGGCATGTAAATATTTTTTTTCATTTGGATTTCTTTTTTCACTTTGATGCTTATTTTGGTTCGTTTCATTTATTTGAACCAAAATAATCACCAAAGTGAAAAAAAAAATTGGACTAAAAAGCCTAAGGGGAAAAAAAAAGGGGGCCCAAGCTTATTGCTCTCTCTGCTGTTGACATCGGCTTCCAGAACTCTGGGATCTCCCGATGCTCCCCCAAAGGCCTCTGACGCTTCAGACCCTAGAGAGAAGCCTCTTCTCGTTTCCCAAAGTTATTCACAGATTGCTGCATCAGTTCCTTCACCAGGCCTTCCCTTTCTTCCTTCTAGCTTGGAATCAGGACCCCAGCGTGGATCTCAACACCTTAGGACCCCACAAAATCCCTCTGCTTTTTAGTGATCGGAAAAGAGTGGCCAACAACCCTATCTAGAGCCTCGGCCCCTTGGCTGCCCCTCATTGGTTCGTTGGGCAATGCCTGTCCAGCAAAATTCCAAAAGCTCCTTTTGACACCCCTCTCCCCAGTAATCAGGGCTAAACCTAGGGGGCTGCAGGGCCCACAGCAGGCCCCCTCCTCCCTCCAAGATTAAAGAACAATTGGTCCTCTCTATACCTGAGCTCTACAGCAGGTCCTGGCCCATTGAAAGAGATGTTGGGCAGTTGCACCAATTTCAATCCCCCCCCCCCCCAAATATAAACAGCCATGCTTCCTAATCCCAACCTTCAGTCCCCACCATTTCACTTCCCCCTCCAACTTCATCCCTCAGTCTCCGCTATCCCCTCCCCATTCCCTGATTTGTCAGCTAGAAAACTGCTCCTCCAGCCTCCAGGAGGTCTCTCTTGTTTTGTGACCTGGCCAGTAGGAGAGCAGGACTGATGCCCCTTTAGCTGCTCCTGCTACATGGACTTCTTTCTCTTCCATGCGGGTCAGATCAGTATTTGACCAGTGCAGGAGGGAGAAGTGGGATAGAAGCACCTGACCTGCTCTCCTGGCCATGGACAGGCCTAATGATGTGACACTGAGAAGGGCTGCCCCAGTGGTGCAGAGCCCGGGGCAATTGCATTTCCCCCTTCCCCACTAAGAACGGCCTTGCCAGTGACTCATGGAGCCACCAGTTACATGGTGCTAGCCTCATGACCCACCCTCCTAAGTGACTACTACTCTCCCTAAACCTCCTATCTCTGACATGTTCCTCTGTATCTCCTATGGGGAAGCCTAACTCCCCCTACTCTGGGTAAATAATTTGTTTATTCAATATATTGGATGCATTTGCTGCTTTTTAAATTTCCATTGCAGTATTGTTTCACAAATTATTTGCACTATTTGTTTCTTTGCCTAATATTTTAATGTTTCTTGTAATCCGGGATGCCTGGTATCTGAAATATCACAGTAAAGTAAAAGTGAACCAACCTTTGTATTTAACTGCACAACTCTTTCTCAGAGCTTTGAGATCCATGTCCACGCTAAGGTGTACGTTGGTGCAGCCACGCATGCCGTCAACCAAGACATGCAACCTGTGCCGTCAGACCGTCGTGGGGATAGAAGAGAGAGGGGGGTAAAGAGGCTTTCTAGTCACTGCCGACTGTTCTGCACTGTCTGTGCCGCCTGCACAAATATTTTCAAAGCTCAAAGGCTGGCACTTCCTGGTCGCTGATCTCATGCATCGTGAGATCAACAGTCAGGAAATGCCAGCCTGTAGAGTTTTGAAAATGCTCATGCTGCCAGCACAGATGGTGCAGAGTAGTTGGCAGAAGCTCGATGGGCTCCTGTCACTCAGTTAGGTCAGCTGAGGGAGGTGGGAAAGAATTAAAAAGCAGCAGAGGAAGCACTAGAGAGAGAAATAGGCAAGGGGGCAGATGCTGGGGAAAGAGAGAGACAGCAAATGAAAGGAGGGGAGAAGAGAAAGATGAGTTCAGGTCCCTGGCGTCAGCACCATGAGAGAAACAGGAGGAGAGGGCAAACAGCATATGATGGTGATTTCCCCCCCCCCCCCCCCCCCCCCCCCCCCAAGCAGCTTTGCAATGTTAAATGCTCCACGTTAGTAGTGCACACCCTGGAAAAATCTCAAGGGAATAGTTTGTCCTTCCTCAGCCAGGACTCTAGTTACAACCTCCCTTCCTCCCAGTATCTGTAGCTTGCCCCCACAGGGATAAAGGCCACTCCTGACCCCAACCCTACAGGGTGCTCAGGGAGGTAGGATTTTCCCATGCTGGTGCCAGGCATGAATGGGATGGATGAGCCGGAGCTGGCCAAAGCAGCATCTGATGCAGACTCTCCAGGCTGAATGCTGTGCGTGAGGGTAAGGCTCTGGCACCCGAGGATGCGTGGTACAGCATACAGGATAATGCCTTCGCCTCCCTGCCCTGATTCCTCTTCCCATTCCTACACCTCTACTTCTCTGGCAGGCAGCAGAGGCGTATGCTGATGGTCTGCTTTTCCACCTCCTAGAAATCTCTTTTTTCACCTCCTGTCCCAGGGTCCAGATCTTTTCCCATTTCCTTCCTCAGCACTGACAACCAGCCTCATGTACCAGGCTACCTTTTTTTTTAATCAGTTTGCAGCAATAGGGCTGAGCTATGAGGGTTGCAAATGCTGTTTAGCTTGTACATGCTATTTAGGTCTCAGCCGGAAGTAGCATGTAGACACTGTACATTTGTAGTTTGTATGCATGCTAATAGCACGTTCAGTTCTCTTTAAGATACATTCTACAGCCTGTGCTAAAGAAATTAATGCATCACACTTTAAGTGCTGTTTTATATTTAAGGTAATATTTTTAATGACTACATGCAAAACAAAGTAACATACATTTTAGCACCAAAGCACCTTAAAAGGCAGTGTAAAGTTGCAAAGTTTGTGTTGTAAATAGGCCAGGCATGTTCACCGATGTGTTGCTTAAGCACTTTGATGGTTTCCAAATATGCGGGCCGATTCAGTAAAAGTCACGGGAGAGCGGGCAAGAGGGGGGAAGAAGATGCAAATTAGGGCAGGAGCGGCGGCTGTCAGCGGGTTTGACAGCCGACGCTCTATTTTTCCGGCGTCGGTTCTTGAGCCCGCTGACAGCTACGGGTTTGGAAAATGGATGCCGGCTAAATTGAGTGTCCGTCTTCCGACCTGCGGGCCACCGGCTGATTTAAAAATTTTTTTTTAAATTTTTGATTTTTTTCAAATTTTGGAGCCTCCGATTTAATATCGCTATGATATTAAGTCGGAGGGTGTACAGAAAAGCAGTTTTTTCTGCTTTTCTGTGCACTTTCCCAGGGCCGGCAGAAATTAACGCCAGCCTTTGGGCAGGCGTTAATTTCTGAAAGTAAAATGTGCGGCTTGGCTGCACATTTTACTTTCTGTATTGCGCGGGAATAACTAATAGGGCCATCAACATTCATTTGCATGTTGCGGGTGCTATTAGTTTCGGGGAGGTTGGACGCGTGTTTTCAACGCGCTATTACCCCTTACTGAATAAGGGGTAAAGCTAGCGTGTCAAAAACGTGCGTCCAAACCCGGGCTAACAGTGCGCTCCGCCAGAGCGCACTGTACTGTATCGGCCCGATGGTAAATAAAGTTTCTTTCATACAAATGGATAACATGTGTAGGAGAGCAGCAAAGGAATGCATTAATTGGAAAATATTTTCCTGGAATATACATAACTGCACTTGGTGTGCAGCATCTTTGCCTAATAGCAAACGGTGAAATGCTTAGGAAAAGAAAACATGTATTATGGAATAATGCTCCAGATATCCAGACACACTCTGCAGACTTCTACCCACATCTGCATGACACTGGAGGAAGCAAGGACAATACTTGGGAAGGTGAGGAAGTACTTGGTCAGATTTACCTTGAGTTCTTTTTAGCAATTTCTCTGGAATGTGTGAAAAGCTTGAGATGCAAACAAGAGGCTCCTCATTCCAGTTGTCATGGCAGGGTAGGAGTAATTGTGATGCATGGCTGGGTTTCACGCTTCCGCAGATTCATCCGTCATGGAGTGCTCCTGGTTGAAATCCCCACCTTTATTAAAAAGAAAGAAATCATGCTTTTTTTAAATTTAAAAAATTGCATTCAAAGGATAAGAAAAAAAAAATTAAAATGGGAATGTATTTATTATTTAGACTTATTACCTGGCTCTTCGAATTAGAAATTCAGGCAAGGCAGGGTAGAGGTCAAGTGGCCACCTAGAACCCAGGCGTCTTTCCAGCTTGACGTAGAATAAGGTGCAGGACCTTATTTCTAACCTTCTCATCACCACCAATGCCTACTTTAGCTAAGTTTTATTATGATACCCGTGGTTAATAAAACGGAAAATGTCATAATGCCTCTATATCGCTCCATGGTGAGACCTCACCTTGAATACTGTGTACAATTCTGGTCGCCACATCTCAAAAAAGATATAATTGTGATGGAGAAGGTACAGAGAAGGGCAACCAAAATGATAAAGGGGATGGAACAGCTTCCCTATGAGGAAAGGCTGAAGAGGTTAGGGCTGTTCAGCTTGGAGAAGAGACAGCTGCTGGACGCAGCGGGTCCCCCGAGCTCATGGCCTCAGCAGACTGTGACGTTTGAGCCCTTGTGCTGCAGCATGGTTTATGTAGCCTAGTAGGTGAACATGCCCCTGGCTTGTCACCTATACCAGCCCCATTCCCCGCAGGTTGAGTCTTTGGGTTCCAAGAGTTGGCAGGACTTAGGAGAGTGCCCTTGAGGGTATCAGAGAGAGAGAGAGAGAGAGAGAGTTCAGAGCCAGGCTAAGGTCAGGGTAGGCAGTGATCAGTTAGTTACCAGGTTCAGGCCAAAGGTCAGGTCAGGCAGCGATCAAAGAGAATTCAGGGGTCTGTAGCAGAGGTCACTCCCAGGTGGCAGGCAAGAAGATGGTCCAAGGCCATAGCAGAAGTCAGTACCAGGTGATCAGGCAGGCTGAGGACTGGGACAGGGCAAGGCAAGGCAGAGACAGGAACATGGCAGGAGAAGCAACACAAATTGCAAGGCTGCAGGAGGACTTGCTGCTGAGGCATCAGCAGGAAGCGCAGCTGGGGTTTTCATACCCAGCTGCACCGATGTCAACAAGCAATGTCTGGGCTGCTGTTCCTGCCACGGGACCTTAAGCCAATCTGCGGCGCACATGCATGCCCAGAGAAGGCAGCATTGGGGGATCATGGAATGGCGGTGTCTTGAGTGGCTTGCTGGCATTGGGGTGAGTGAGGCTACTCAAGGGGCCATCCCGCGAGCAGCCAAACGTTGCATACAAAAGGAGATGTCACCAAGTATTTATTTTGAATCAAGATAAAATGCATCAACAATGAATAATGCTAAAACTCTCTTTTACTGGAAGTAAAGGGAGCTAGACAGTTTACATAACTAAAGAACTCTAAACACATCTATAAGAGAGACATCCAAATGTAGAATGCAGGGCATTAAATATTAAATACTAAAGTTAAATATTAAATTTTTATATAAAATATTAATATCAATAAACAAGGCCAATCTAAAGGGGACAAAATTAGGGCTATAATAAGGCCAAGAAGGAAGCCGCAAAAGACCAACCAAGAAGCCAACAATGGCCCTCTTTCCCAGCACTGTATATCAGAAATAGAGTGCGAATTCACCAGGGTATCTTTAGGGGGAAGACTGGGACGGAAGCCCAAAATTCCTGCTAATATTGGTTGAACCTTGGGCTTGACGCACAATGTGTTAAAACTATGATGGAGGTCCAGCTTAAAATGCAAGGTCCATAGCCTTCTTTGAATAAGTATGAAAAGATATTGAGTCTTGAGAGAAAAAAAAAAAAAAAAGCAAAACAAGAGAATAGAAACTTCAAGGAAGCCCTTAATTTCTCTATTGCCTTATGAAACTTTAAAGGAAATTCAGTGCTTCATGTGCCAATTGGAAAAACATGCTAAACCTGGCCTGTAGTATCTGTCTGTCTGTCCAGCGGTTTCTCATGGATTAAATTCCAGTATCAGGGGGCTTATAGATGAAACTGAGAAGGAAAGAAGGGCAGAGGCAAAATTTTCATTTTGGTTTGTTCATTTGTTTTGTAGGTCATGTCTATTTCTTTCATTAGTTTCCAATGAAAAAAAAATGTTTTATTTATTCATTTTGTTTCCCCATTACAATCCATGAGGGAAGCAATGAAGACTATTTTGAGCTTCAAAATTGGGGTTTTCTAATTACAATGAAACTTGTAGGCAGACGATATCAGAAGGGGGCAAGAAAACTCCAAGGCACCAAGATTTTTTGGCAAAGTAGCACCAAAAGTGATATGAATAGCCAAAGGCATTATAAAGGAGTAAAAGGATACCAGCAGAGGCAGGAGTACCGGCAGAGGCAGGAGTACCAGCAGAGGCAGGAGTTCTCCAAGGAACTGTCAGAGGAGCAAAGCAGTTACAAGAGTGTCAAGGATAGCCCAAGGCTTCCAACGAGGGCATGAACTCCCAAAGGCAGCACGAAAGGGGCAAATGTGAACATCCATGGCACCATGAAGGGAGAACAAAGCAGCAAAAGGTGCAGAAAACCTCCAGGCACTGACATAAGGACAAGCAGCACAAAGTGTGGCATGAAGACCCCCAAAAGCACAATGGGAGGTATAAAACAGCCAACCATGGTGACAAGAACACCCTGAGATATAGAGTTTGGGGTATGGCAGCAAGGCTGAGTGTCAGAAAAAACCCCCCTAAGGTATAGTTTAGGTGGTATTACAGCAAGGCAGAGTGGTTAAAAGAACCCCAAGGGTATGGCGGCAAAGTAGAATGGGAGAAAGACCCTGAAGTGTAGCATATGAGGTACAGCAGCAAGGCAGAGAAGCATCAAGACCCCCAAGGATAGCATAAGAAGTATAACAGCAAGGACAAGTGGCAGCAAACATCAGAGGTATGGGTGGCAGGAAGGCAGAGTGGCAGCAAGACCCTAAAGGTGTAGCATCAGGGCAGCATGGAAGAATGGCAGAAAGACCCCTAAGGCGTAGAGTCTAGAGCATTGCAGCAATGTTAAGCGGTTATAAGATCCCCCACAGTTGTACATCAGGGGTATGGCAGCAAAGCAAAAAGTGTCAGCAAGACCCTAAGTATAGCATCAGAGGCATGGCAACAAGACCCCCAAGTGCAGTATAAGAAGTAAAGCAGCAAGGCAGCGCAGCATCAAGACCCCTAATATATGGAGACGAGTATGGCAGTAGTAAGACCCCCAAGGTATATTGTCAGGAGTAGGGCAGTTTCCCCTTGATTGGTCATCTGTCCTATCTATTTGCCCTCTTCTCCAACCTCATGTCTGTCAGGCTACCACCTCACTAAGGAATTTTTTTGGAGGCAGCACATTTCAATGGGCCATAGACCTGAATGTGAAATACAAACAAATGAAAAAAAATATTTTTGTTTAATTTGTGGGCATCCTGTATTCATTTCAGGGGATCCTCGTATGCTTTAAAGATTAATCATATTGTTTTTTTGTGGCTAAACCAGTTTGTATAGGTGCAAGAAGACAATTATATAAATATTTATATATATATCAGCAATTTTTGGGCCTGATTCACTGAGGTTAGTGATGTGGAAAAAGATGAAATAGGCCCTTCATGAAATTAAACATTATTATGGTATTCATTAAACAGTTAAATATCTAAACACAACAAGGAGTTTGGCCAAGCATTTTTCCACCACCTCATGAGAAAAGTGTGTAGTTTTTTTTTTTAATATTTTGTTTTAAAACATTTATTTATTTATTTATTTATTTACATATCCTCAAATAGTGCAATCATTTAGGTTAAATACATCAAAGTTTATAATATGCTAAGACTGCATCACCTTGCACTTTTCCACATTATAACATGACAGTATAAACATATATGATTATCCTAATAATCATATAAATAGTAATTACAACCCATTTCCCATTTAGAGTATATTATTGAACTATGTATCTGTAAAATATTGGCACCCTATGGATAATTTAAAAACCAAACCAAACCTATTTCGTGCCTAACTGTAAACCGTTGTGATGTTGCATTACTAAACGACAGTATAGAAAAGTTTTTAAATAAATAAATAAAATAAATATTTCATCTGCCATATGGACATCCAATCTTCCAGTCTCACAAGGTTTTCCTGCAATTTATCGCAATCCACTTGTGATTTAACTACTGTGTATAATTTTGTGTCATCTACAAATTTGATCAACTCATTCATCATACCCTTTCCAAATCATTTATATATATATATATATTAAAAAGCACCAGTCCAAGTAGAGATCCCTGAGACACTCTGCAGTTAACATTTTTCCACTGAGAAAACAGACCATTTAATCCTACTCTCTGTTTCCTGTCTTTTAACCAGTTTGCAGTCCACAAAAGGATATCGCCTCCTGTCCCATGACAGGTAGGATAGGCTGGTTGGGAAAATTGCTGAAACATGACTGGTCTTTTCTTGTCCTATCTCCAAATAGCTCTGTCTGGCTTGGAGTAAAAAAAAATGTATTGCTTTGCTTTCCCCAAGGATTTTATTAGGACCGAAACTCAATGAGCTGAAAAGGATTTGGATTTTTTCGTGGAGAGTAACCTTTCGTTCAGCTGTCTCGAACTGAACCGAAAATTGACTCGTTCACTGTGTTTTCCCATTTGTGTCAAATTGAATACGCAGCCCTAGCATCTATATAAAAATCTGATTCTATATTATTCTTGCAACCCAGTACCACTACCTTCTTACAAAGCTATGGTGATGAGACCACCAGCTGGTATCACAGAGTAAGAATAGCATTACAAAGAAAATATTGCTAAAAAAAAAAAAAATAAAGCCCTCTTAATTTTGTGGCTAATTCTGTTCCACATTACTGCTCTTTCTTTTCTAGTGCTAAGGTCTGTATTGCCAGCATGAGTGTATCTAGGCAATCAGTTGCTTTGCAATGAGCAAGACTTGGCTTCTTGACAAAGCCAAACTTGACATATGGGGCCTAAAACTAGAAATGTCAGTTTTTGGAAACCCAAGAATTAAATGAAATTCTAATGTCATTTGCATGTGTCTGTTGGCTCTAAATTTAGGGTTCTATAGATAGCCTAAAGCTTTTGTCATGAGTCATGACTATAGCACTCTTATTAATAATCTATGCTGACCTCAGGTACATTACTTTTTTAGGGGGCATTCTTCTCTATGATTAGTAGAAATCTTCATTTTTTTTTAACAAAATGGAATATTTTAACAAATTTATTTTCAATTCATTTTTAAAATGAAGTGAAAGACTAATAACATTTGTATATTTTCATTTGCTTCATTAAAAAATATATTCCTGGATTCCACCCCCCCCCCCCCTCTGGACCTTCTTACCTTGTAGCTAAAAATGTCCTCACAGGGCAGGAGTAATCCCTGCCACTGCTAGAAATGAGGCTGGCAGTCCGAAGTGGGTGCCATTGTTAAGTTTTGCTGTACAAGATGACACTGGCCTGAACCCGGTTATTGCCATTTCATATGGAAAAAATGAACAATGGCACCAGCCTCGTTTTGCCAGTCCTGCCCCATGAAGACATTTTCAACTACAGAGTAAGGTGGTCTGAAGATGGGGGGATATCCAGACTCAGGTTGGCACCATTTTGTACAGAATAAAGCAATAACGGTGCTGGCCTTTGTTTGCCAGTGCCATACGATATAGTGGCAGGAGCGACCAGGGACCACTTCTGCCCCATGAAGATTTTAAAGGCTTCTTGGGATGAGATGGGCTTGAGAGAGGCTGGGGACTTAAAGGGAAGAGCGTGGGAGGTGTTTCTTTTCTTCAGTGGGGGAAGGGTTACAGACATTATTTCAGAAAACAAAAACGAAGGGAAACAAAAGCTATTTCGTTCACTTTTTGCTTCATTTTAAAAACAAAATGGGAAATTTTGTTAACATTTCCCATTTCAGTGGAAGCGCATCCCTAGCAGCTGGGTATCCTATACAAAATAATATGCTTATCAGCTGCAATGCTCTGATCTCAGAAGCCAAACTCTTCTTTACAAAGTAGAAAGATATCCACCTGAGAACACCTTCAGCCCCAGACATTAGAAAGGTGTTTATGATCCTTGGTGAGTCAAATGAGGAAGAAGACTTGACATTCCCCATGATTGCTTTAATGTCTGAAAATGATCAGCTCCTCCTGTTGCATCCTCTTCCTCTTTGGAAAAAAAAAAAAAGTGAAATAAGAGAAAGTCAGTAGAAAAGAAACGTTAAGAAATGCCTGTCCTGAAAATCTTAAATAATAAAAGAAAAATACAAATTTTACCTTAGATCCTGTAATATTGATAAAGTCACTTGAAAACAGATTTTGCTTCATGGAAGAAAACATATGACAGCTGCAGCTATTCACACTATAACCTGTTGAAGAAGTAATATAAGCTTTTATCAACGATATAAAGGGTAGGAAAACAGACAACTGACAAATTCCTATGTTTTTGTTGACAGCTATATCCAGGGCTATTTTATTTTTTTTTTTAATTTCCAGGGGGTACTTGCTGGTACTGAGTACTGGTGCCTTTTTCCTCTTCCTGCTTGATTTGCCCTGTGGTCCCTCAAAAAAACAAACAAACCCCAAAACGAAACAAAAAAACCCAACCAAAGCAAAACCATGCATCCTGCTAAATGTTTTTTTTCATTACTGAGGAGCCTGCATGTAATCAGGGAGGGCAATTTGCTAACCCATGGCATTTTCCAAGAATTAGCGGCCCGTTTCCAGGAGAGTTTGGAAAGGATGCAAGTAAGTTCCATAGCAAGCTTTTGAGAGAAATCTTTAAGGCAACGCAAGCTTCTGGCCCCGGGAGCTTTTTTCTCCCCCAGAAAGAACGCAGTGGCTATATCTGATCACTATGTTTCAATGAAGCCCCAAAGGTTGGGTCCTAGCAGTATTCAGGTGACTTATCTCTAGACAGTAGTTCTGTGAAAACTGGAAACCTTTTAAACCGGTGGTGGGTGCTGGTTCTTCACTGAGAGGATGCATGTAAGTGAAAGCAAGGTCTTTAAGAGGCAGCTTGTGATAATTTTCTTTTCAACGAGTACTGAAGTGCAAAGTGTAACCTCAGATACTAATGGGAGATATTATTGAGAAGAGCAAGGTACAGAAAACTTTCTTTGTATGGCAGTGCGTGGAACTGCTGTACGTAGAGTCTGGTTTACTGTCATGTTTCGTGTCTATTTTATTACTCAACAGTAAATAATAGTTTGTTAGCTACTCGTTGTAGGTTTTATGAGAATTTCAAGCACATCAACAACCAAAACAGACTAGTGTAGAATGAATGCTCATTACTGTGAAAGTATTTGAAAAATGGCACTGAATAACCTAGGAAAGTAGATACCATGCATGGGGTCACACTCACCACGATTAAATACCTCACTACAAGATACAAAACTTACTTTCTACAATCAATTAGCAACAGATATAGCTTGAGGCATAATCTTCCATTGGTTTATTTTCTTTTAAATTTGTTGACCAGAAAAGCACTCTTTATAGCAGAGTCCTGAGAGAAAATGGGCGGGAGATTGTATAAATGGGACATAGTGAGGCCAACATTCAATAGGCCATTTAGTGGACAAGTTATTTGGTTAGCCGGATAACTTGTCCTCGATATTCAGCGGGATAAACATCCCGCTGAATATACTTGCTTAAAATTATCCACTTTCTGTCTTGCGGGAGGTCGGCGGCTCCAGCACATTTAGAGATATGGGGTGGGGGATGCACGGCCTGATAGGGCTTGATAGGTGGGGAGAGAAAATATCAGGCCATAGGACCCTTTCATTCTTGATCTTTTTTGGAGGGACAAAAATGCTCCTTACCTGGATGTCTTTTGAAGATATCTGGGTAAGTAGCAAATTATCCGGACACACAAGGCCAGATTTTATTTATTTATTTAAAAAGGTTTATACTGTATACCACCACTTTTAAACAAAAAGTTCATCAAAATGGTTTACAGTTAATAATATATATAATAACATATCATAAAACTTATCTGGATGTATTCGATATTTGGCTAAGTTAGCTGGGTAACTCAACTCCTCTCCGGAATATTCCAGTAACGCCCCCTTTTTATCCGGCTATAGTAGTTATCTGGCAATAAATTTAGCCATGTAAATGGCTGCATTTGCCATTTATGCCATTTAGACAAATAACTTTTGAGTTATCCGTCTAAATGGCTTTTGAATATGGACCTCATTAAAACCAATAGAAAACTTGCATCATATCAATTATGTAAACCACTTAGCAAAAACATGCCTAGCAAATAGATATTTCTCTAGAGTAGACTGAAGCAACTACAGAGGTAGAAAGTTTGATCCAAGACACTGGCTTGGCATTAAGGAAAGACTTTTAATCTGATATGAGAATGAACACCATGTCCCCCAACTCCAAGCACCCACAAATATCAGCGGAGTATCTTTATGAGGGATACTGTGGAGGGGTTAGAAGGAAAAGTTTGGGGTTTTTTTGTGGATAAGACTAAGATCTACAACAGAGCGGATACTCTAAAAAAAAAAAAAAAAAAGAGAAATGATCTAAGAAGGAGTGGTCAAAGGCTTAGCAGCTAGGATTCAGTGCCAAGAAGTGTGCAGAGCCATGCATATGAGTGCAAAAATCCAAAGGAGCTATACGTGATGGGAGTGGGGGGGTCCAAGATATTGATGTGCATAGCTGTACGCGATGCAGGGAGATAGTGTATGATGATCCTGAAGGTAGCCAAACAATGCGACACGGTGACTAGAGTCAGAGGGATACTGGGCTGCACTGAGAGCGGCATAACCAGCAGAAAAAAAAAGGAGATGTACTAGTCCTTGGGTGAGGCCTCACCTGGAGTATTACATTCCATTCTGGAGGCCGTATCTCAAAAAGGATAGGAATAGGATAGAAGTAGACCAGAGAAAGGCAACCAAAAATGGTGCAGGGTCTGCACCAAAAACCATATGAAATGAAACTGAAGGATTTAAATATGTATACCCTAGAGGAGAGGAGAGACAGGGATGATATAATGCAGACATTAAATACCTAAAGGTATTAATAATGCACAAGAATCTAATGATTTTAAAAAGCATTTACATGTTTAAAATTAGTACTCGTGTAAGTGGGCTTTTGAAAATTGCTACAATATATTCCAGTGAATTGTCCATAGGATTTTCATGTCTAAGTGCACTTTACATGCATAAAATTGCTATGATAGTATGTTATATTTACATGTGTAACTCATTTTAAAATTACCTCCAAACTATTTCCGATGGAAAGGAAGTTGTAGAGCTTTCAAAGCGGTAGACACAGAAATAGCAGCATGAAATACTTTTTCCCAGAAAAGGCGGTGGGTATCTGTAATGCTGTCCTGGAAGAGGTGGTGAAGACAAAAATGGTGGCAGAGCGTAGGATAAACACAGATGCTTTCTGGTGGCTAGAGGATGGGAATGAAGAAGCGGGGTAACTGTGGTAATTTTTGGTGTAATATTACTGCCCAGGGATAACCTGCATGGAGCGGCAGATACAACCCTAAACAGAAGGTATGGATGTAACCTACCCAGAGCAGTAGTTACAATCAGTCAGTGGTACATTTAAGGCAGGGCTTCTCAAGCCTATCCATGGAGACTCCATATATGCAAATTTATCTCATGCATATTCATGTTGGATATTCTAAAAACCTGACTGGCTGTGGGGTCTCCAGGACAGGTTTGGGAAGCCCTAATTTAAGGGATCTATTTGGGTCTATCTTACAGTTAACGCATGGTTTAGCTATCTGTCTGTCAACATTACTTCAATGAAATTTGATCGAGTTCACTCGTGGTGGCGATTAGAGCAGAGTCAGTCTGCTCACGCGCCTCTATGGCCCGAGGAGGCCCTCTGTGCACAACAAGAAAGAATGAATAAGTAAA
This sequence comes from Rhinatrema bivittatum, assembly GCF_901001135.1. Taxonomy (NCBI): domain Eukaryota; kingdom Metazoa; phylum Chordata; class Amphibia; order Gymnophiona; family Rhinatrematidae; genus Rhinatrema; species Rhinatrema bivittatum. The sequence goes on from NC_042631.1 coordinate 13,555,670, forward strand.
ACTGAGAGCGGGGAGGTCAGCCCATCCCTTGCTTGTATGACTTAGATGGCGCCTCCTTATCCTTAGTATGCATACAGGCAAAATGTTGAAAAGGGGAGAGGCGCGTGAGCTTTTACGGCTTACATGGGGCCTCCTTAACCTTAGGGTAATCTTCACGGAACTTTATTATGACCCTAAACATCTTGCTGGGCAGATGGATGACCCATTTTGGTCATTATCTGCCATCCATGTTATTTCCTCCCCTGCATGTTGGGGATGCCAACCCTATGGAAGATTTCCTCTGGGATAACTTGGCTTTCCTTTCTCTGTTGACATCATAGAATAAATGCTTTGTTTGGGAAGATGGATATTTTTGAAGAATGGAGTCTGATGCAACCTCGAAGGCCAAAACTAAGGATTGTGACATGGGTGACCAAGGATAACTGCCTTGCATTTTATTTTATGTCCTCAAAGATTGTGCCTTAAGCAAACTGTCCTATGCCTTTGTCACTTCCAGGCTTCTAGTTCTGAAAGCAAACAGATGCTGATTAAGAGGGGCTAATTGGACTTGAAAAATGCTCTTCACAAGAAATTAAAAAATGTGTCTAGAAGTGAGCTCTGCTTAGTGGCATGATTTAAAACACGTGTGATAAATAATTGAAAATAGCATGTGGGCATGTTAAACATAAGGGACGTGAGAACTACTTTGAAAGATATCTTTTATAGAAGAAATTGGAGAAAATGTTTATACAAAAATCTTGCAGAAACTGTAATATGCTATATTTTATAATATGATCAAAGAAAATACAAAGCTAGCAGATAACCTTACTTTTTCTTCAGGTTACATTTATTAAAATGTGCATTAGCAGTTAGTATAGATATAGGGGATTCTGTGCTCATAACTTGATTATTATGGTAAATCTCTGCAGTTGTTATTAGCTTTCCCAGGCAGTTGTTCCTTTAATCTTCCACCTCCGATGTCTGTCATGAAGGTATTATTTACATTTCTTCAGACTTGAAACTTCCCTTTGGTATGAGTGGCATGTGCCTACTCCGATGAGTCACATTGTCTAAGGCCCAACACTTATTTTTTATTGACATGAATGAAATACCCACAAAAATGGGGATGTTAAGGCAAAAAGTGTTACAGCTGATCTTGAAATGGGGTTCAGCCAGTTCATGGCTAGTGAGCTGTATGCTGAGGCACAGAATAATTCTGAGAAAATCTGATCTATTGTCCCGCCCCTGAGGATCCATATTAGTCCTCATGAGATTCGCAAGGTATGCTGGGACACCAAGAAGGTGTTATCATTTAGATGGCTAGTGTTATGATTGGTGAGCATTACACTGAGGCGTGATTGGTACTGCCTAGTAAATTTAACCCACTAGGCCTACACCATCAGTAGGCAGTCAATCTTGGGAATGAAGGCTAGCCTTCACGTGTACCAACCCCATTCCCCACAGGTTGAGCCCTTGAGTTTGGGGGCCAGCAAGACTTAGGTGGGGTCCCAATGAGCAGAGGCAGGCCAAGGGTCAGAGCAAGCTATATCGGCTAGATCAAGTACCAGGCAATAGTCAGGACTGGCAGCATATAAGTGATACCAACAAAAAATGCCGTATCGCCATTATGCATGAGAGCAACTAATATTAAAAAGCTCTTGAAAAAGGACAGCAGTCCAAAACACGGTCCCATGTCGGGTATACCATCGCAGGAGTCGTAAAAAAATAGGATGTTGGAATTATAAAGCAGGGTGTTGGCAACTTTGAAAATTTGCACAGAAAAGATAAGTACTTTTATTTAATCACATGAAGTTTCAAAAGTACACATTTTTATTGAATTTTTGCAAAGAAAAATACTTGAAAAATATTGAACTTTAATGACCAATGATTAAACATAAGGCCAAGTCTTGAAGTGTTAAGCTAAACGATGAAGCTTATTATGATGGTCATTCCTTCAAAGTCTTAATCCTTGAATGAGCGAGGTTTATCCATTGTATATTACATCATAGTATGAGGATTGGAGTTGGTATTGTATAATAGTGTTTGTGAACACCAACAGTCCATATATATATATATATATGTTCACCTTCTACTAATATCTATAGCATATAAGTGTAGACTGTGCCACGCAGGAGTCCGGGCAGGCAGTGTTGAGACAAGCAGAGGATGGGGGCAGGCTGCATGCAGACAAAGTCAAAGAAGCAGGTGGGGGTCAGGCACAAGAGATCAGTCTGAAGGGCAAGGAAGCAGAGAGAGAGGTGCAAGGCCAGGGAACAGAGTCAAAGAGGAGCGAGAGAAGGAAAACAAGGCTGAGCTCAGGGCAAGGGAAGGAAGGCTGGGCTGGCAGGCAGGGACAGGAACCAAAGCGGAGGAAAGGTCAGGAGGTGGGAGCAGGAGCTGGAGTAAAGGCAGGGTCGGGAACAACATGCACTGTGGCAAGGCAGGAGAACCTGTTGCCGAGGCATTGGCTGGAGGCTTAGCAGGGGTTTAAATACCCCACGGGGATGCCTTTGTGTGAAGTGCCGGGAGGAAGACTGAGGCATGGCAGCGTCCCTGGGGTGAGTGCAGGATGGCAGAGGTGTGGCATGCATGGCTGGCTAACCATTACAGCTAGGAGGCCAAGTGACGGTCTGGGATCCCGTTCAAAGGCCCCGTGAGCCCTTCTCCCTAAATATACTGATGTGAAAGTTTTGGCTATGTTTGTTCATAAAGATGGATTTCTGTGGAAACTGACCTGGAACTGATGGGTGGGGGTTCTGGATTTAAGCTGTGCCGTGAATGTTTAATTGAAGTTTACCTGTTTGTTTATGCCTGCAGTATTATCGTGTCAGGGAATATTTATTAATAAACCAGCACTGAGGCACCATTCCCAGCATGGTTTTTACTGCAGGGGAATTCCAACCTGTAGAAGCATGGATGAACGTAAACAAGAACTGTCATTGCAGTCTGGTGCTTTTTAGGATTTTAATAGGGAAAGCTGCTGGAAGATCTAGTTAAAACTACTATGGTGCTTCTACAGGGAGCTAATGATGATTCCAAGTGCTCGTTATTTTTCTGCATCCCATTGGAGAGGAACCCTTATGCTATCAGGAATGAACACTCTGTCTTAGAGAGTTTTCTTCTCTACCTATTTTTTTTTTTTTGTTTGCACACCCATACAAACAGATCCTCAAGGTCACTTTGTTAGGGGGAGTGTGTGGTGAGGGGGATGACTCAGATTTGGAAGTGCAATTTTGTTATAGTCTTGTTATTAGTTGCAGATGTATATCTTACTTAAACAGGAATATATTCTGTGAAAATAAAAACATTAAAAAAAAACCCCTTGAATTTTTGGAGGCTGTGATGCATTGTCATTATGCCAGTGGAAGAATCATCTAAAGAAAATAATGTACGTGATCAATCAAGACCACAAAAGCCCTCTTTTAGATGAGAAAAATTCTGGAAATTCCAGGTGACCAATTTCTGCTATCACAATGTTTTGCGTGTACAGGAAATATTTACAAGTGCTACATCAGTAAAGGAATCCATTGAAATGGACTGATGCATCTCAGGCAAGGAAATACCCGAGTGTAATCCAGAAACTGGGAATATAAATCAGAAATAAAGCCACATAACGTAACAGGCAGCTGGTAAGCATATCAGTGTTCTCATCACCGTGGGCCATAAATCACTGACTTCGTCGGATATGCTAAGTAGCCATGGGTAGAGCACTGTATGAAGGAAGGTGTCACTTAGGTGCTGCAGTAATAACATGCTGTACCTGAAGGTCGATTGGCGCTAGCTGAAGTGTCAAGCACACTGTGAATGTTGTGAGCAAGAGAGAAATCAGAATTTGCAGTGGTTTGGTTATACCATCCCTTTTGCACAACAGTACGAAATTGATCTAGTCAAAGAATTCCCTGGCAGCGTTCATTTAATTTGTTGGATTGATTTAAATTTTATACATTCTTTGTTGCTGGGGTTTGTTTTTTTGGGGGGTTTTTTTGTTGTTGCCAGTTTGGATGGTGTTTTTTTTACCAGAGGTTAAAATGCTAGTATTGGCAGAGTAACACGTATCTGTTCTATGGTGATTGTTAAGGTGGAATGAAGGACGAGAATATTCTCATCTCTTAGATACCTGTCCAGCAAACACAAATGTATTTAATATGGATGCTCATTTGTTTGAAACAAATAAGGAATCTGAACTGAAAAAGCCCATTTTCAGATTGGTTCAGTTCAATTCAAACTAAATGAATCCCTGGTTCCTCCAATAATCCAAAAAAAAAAATTAAATAAGCTGCTGCAATGTAAAATCATGTAAAACAGTTTAATAATGCTGAATTCAGCAATAACATGCACACAAAAAAAAAGCTTCTCAGGTCTGCTTTCACATAAAAGATAAGATCATTATATATGCTTATTATTAACCAGCTGGATAACTTTTTACAGGTATTATATTAAATTCAAATAAATAAAATACACCTCAAATAGGTATAGTTATCTCAAAAGTTTGCTATGGAATCCAATTGTGTTCTCTACAAACTTCCATGAAAATGGGTCACTAACCCCTGGAAAATACCATGGGTTAATAGATTGGACCCCTGATTATAAGCAAGCTTCTCATAATGAAGAAATATTTAGCTAATTGTCTTATGAATGCACAGTTAATAGAAATAACATCTGGATATGCTGTTTCAGGTTACAATGACACAGACCCTGATATTTCCTCACATGTGCTGATGTTTCTGCAAACCACAAAGGACCTTAATCACTAAGGAATTTCTTCTGTTTTATGCCAATGACAAAATCCCTTACTGAAGGAAGTCCTAAATGTCATTGGAAGGTTGTCAGTATTTACACTGATTAAAAAGTTTTTACTCTTACTGAAGAGCCTATAGATATCTGAAATGTTATTTTTCTAAGGGAACAATTAAAACTTAATTGAAAAATCCCCAGGTACACCAACAAATCTTATGCTGCGGAGCATCTCTTGCTGTACTACAGCTATTAACATAGTGAAACAGCAGATAAGGCAAAAAAAAAAAAAAGACCAGCCACACCATCCAGTTTGCCCAGTTACTCCTGTCTACACTGCAAGGATATATCCCAGCTGCGGCAGTACAACATGATCACTTGTAAGATTTCCTCTTATCCAGCACAATTTTTGCCATCTGCTTCCAAGATTCCCCACCTAGTTCACACTCAGCACCCCTCTCATCCTGTCTATGCACAAACTTTGTAATAATCTAAATAGCTTGCAGTTAGGGCGGTGTACTTACAATTTTTCATTTCATTGTGGGGTTTTGTTTTGTTAGTGGTTTAGTTTATTTATTTGAAACAAAATAAATACAAATATAAAAAATGCAACACAAACAAAAAAAAACCAAAAACGAAATAGGATCACATCTCCTGCTGGAAAAAAACAGTGCTTCATAAACAAAATAATTCAAGACCTCCTGCCTGCTCCCCCCAGATGCTTCTTATCCCCTTGTTGTCATGCCAAAGTCCAAATGTGGCACGAGTGATCCCTCTAGCTCTTGCCCTGCCAAATCGTTATTTCAAAATGGTGCCAGCTGGGCCTGAGGTTAGTGCCATTTTGTTTTATACACATTTTGTTGTATGGCCATACAACAAAATGGCACCAACGTCAGGGCCCACCAGAGCCATTTTAAAATATTGACCTAGCAGGGCAGGACAACTGTGGCTCACTCCTGTTCTTTGGACTTTAAATACCAACCATAGGTATCTTGGGGATGGGAGGCCCAGCGAACCCAGAAATTTTAAATTTTTGCAGTGGGAGCACAATTTCCTGTTTTGTTTCAAATGGAAGTACATCACTGCTTGCAATACCAGCATGGCCCCTGCCTGAATATTGAGCCTCCTTCCTCTAAGTACCACTAGGTAATGCTCTTGTTCTCTCCTTTTTGCAATTAAGGATCCTCTGTGCTTAATCCAGGCCCTCTTAAAGTCCATTACTGTTTACCCTCCACCATTCACTCCAGGGGGGTGTGTTTCATGCATTCATATCAGGTCCCTTTTATTTACAATCTCCCTTCAATTGAAAAAAAGTAGTCTTACCTCCTCTGCATCATTAATACATTTCAGGTATTTAAATGCCCCCATCATATCTTTCCTGCTTCTTACCTCCTCTAGGGTAGATATATATTTAGACTCTTCAGTTTCTCCTAGGGCTTTTGGTGCAGATCTTGTACCACTTTGGCAGCCCTCTCTCTGGACCATCGCCACTATCTGTGTCCTTCTGGAGCAACAGTCAAAGGAGATGGACAAGTCAACTCCTTTCAGGTAATCCATCATAGCACCTCCTTCTTGTCACGCCTTCTGCATTTTATGGAACCTGCTGCTCCTCTCACTTTTCCACCTACTCCATGCTTCCTGAAAGATTATAGCTGGGTAAGATTATATCCCAGTCATGATAAGAGAAGCCTTTCTATTCAAGCATCTGAAAAAAAAAGTCAGCAAGAGGATGTGTATTTATTTATTATTTTATTTATTTGGCCTTTTTACCTGCCTTTTTTAATATGACTGCACCTTGAATGTGCAGTTCTGGTCACCACATTTCAAAAAAGATATAGAGATATAGCAGAATTAGAAAAGGTACAGAGAAGGATGACCAAAATGATAAAGGGGATGCAACAATTCTCCTATGAAGAAAGGCTAAAGAGGTTAGGACTCCAGCGTGGAGAAAAGACAGCTGAGGGGAGATAGAGGTCTATAAAATAATGAGTGGATTGGAATGGCTAAACACAAATTGGTTGTTTACGCTTTAAAAAAAATACAAAGACAAGGGAGCATGCAGTGAAGTTACTAGGTGATACATTTAAGAGAATAATGAGAAAATACCTTTTTTTACTCTACACATAATTAAACTCTGGGATTCATTATTGGAGGATGTGGTAAAATCTGTTAGGGTAGCTGGGTTTAAAAAACATTTGGACAAGTTCTTGGAAGAAAAGCCCATAAACCATTATTAAGGTGCACATGGGGAAAATCCACTGCTTGTCCCTGGGATAAGCTGCATGGAATCAATTGAATTTAAAGATTCTGCCAAGTTCTTGTGACATGGATTGACCACAGTCGGAAACAGGATATTGGGCTTGATGGACCTTTTGTCTGACCCAGCATGGCAAAACTTATATTCTCATGAAATTCACAAAAGGGTTTTTCTTCATGCATGTCTAAAATTTATAAACCTTCACAATACTTGTACAAGTTATGATTTAGCACAGAAATTGAATAATCTTAACAGAAATCATATTTAGATTGTGAAAGAAAGATGTAACAAGTCAGATGTATGTTAGAAAATATCGTCATTTCTTTAACCTGCTATAACCCATGGCTGAGGCATAGTAGTTCCAGGAGCTGGGCTTATTTGACATAGCAAAACCACATTCAAAACAAGAAATCTATAAACAACTTCTATTTCATAAAGCAGGGAGGAAAAACCTGAGCCTACCCAAAGATCTCTAGGCAGGATCCATGGTTAGGTGTCTTGGAAAAGACTGTGGAAACTCTCAGTGATCGTGGTTGGTGAAAACCAAAAGGCCGGATTTTCAAAGGGTTACGCGCGCCGGGCCTATTTTCAAAAGGCCTGGGGACGCGCGCAAGTCCCGGGGCTTTACTAAAGGGGCAGGAAGGGGGCAGGGTGTGGTGGGGTGGGGCGTGGCCAGAGGCCTCCGCAAGGCTGCTGTGCCGGGGATCGCGTGCCAGCAGCTGGCCCCAGGGCTGAAGTAAGTTTTGCAACAGAATTAAAAAAAAAAAAGAAAAAGGTAGGGGGGAAAGGGTGGGGGAGGTAGGGGAATGGAAGGCAAGGTGGGGTACGGGGGTAAGGAAGTTCCCTCTGAGGCTGCTTTGATTTTGGAGCGGCCTGGGAGGGAACAGGGGAAGGCAGCGCGGCTCAGCGCGGGCTTGGCATCTGCAAGGTGCACAATTGTGCACCTCCTTGTGCACGCCGACCCCTGATTTTATAATATGCGCACGCATGTTATAAAATCGTGCATGTTTTAAAATCTACCCTAAAATGTTTTGACTCAGCAAGTTGGTGGAAAGAGCATTATTAGAGAAAATGCCTCTTTAAAGAGGAAAACAAACAAGGAACCTTAAAAATGACTTTAAACATCACAAATCTGCTTCTTATTTCCTTAAGTGCAGGCATAGCCTTGTAAATAGAGCGGGCTGGAGAGGCTGAGAACCAGGGAAGCCACATCTTGTGACCTCTGGCAAGTCACTTCCCTTTTCATTGCTTCATGTACCCCTTAAGGGGGTAATTTTCAAAAGGATTTACAAACTTAAAACTAGGTTTTACATGTGTAAATGCACTTTACCCGTGTAAGTGGGCTTTTGAAAATTGCTACAATATATGCCATTGACTTGTCCATAGGATTTACTCGTGTAAGTGCACTTTATGGAGGGAATTTTAAAAGGAGTTCCATGTGTAAATGTAACATAGTGTTGAAGCAATTTTCAAAAGCCATTTATGTGCATGGGGACAGTAACTTTCAAACCAGCGTGTATGCGCACACGTTGGTCCATGGCCATTTTGTAACATACATGTGCATGAAATAAAATAATCTAGTTGCACGCACATGTGCATCAAATTTTAAACGGGTGCACACAAATCCCACGTAAACTGGGGAATTTTAAAATGGATGTGCTGATGCCGTTTCCAGTTTTACCAGTTCATCCCCAGTTTAGAGGTAGGTCCTCCAACACTCTGTGCTTTGATAGCCTTCACTCCCTCCAGCTGGCCCCGGTCCTTAAAAAACTCTGCAGATCTGCCTAGTTTTCTTTAAATTTTAGCTTACACGGCATCCAAAGCCGTCGGTATTTACACGCACATCTTAGGTTCACGTCCTGAAATACCCAAGCCCCGCCCATGAGCCCGCTGCAGGAGATGCATGCATATCTCAGCAGCTTTAAAAAGCTGCTTGGCGCACGAGAGCCCAACCTCTTCGTGCATTCCCTAATCAATGGCGCGCATTGGGCTTTTAAAATTCAGCTCAAAGTGCCCAGACATGTGAATATCCTGTGGACAACTCAATGGCATATATTATAGCCATCTTCAAAATTGCATGCAGATGTGTCAAACCCAGTTTTAAGCATGTAAACACTTTTTTTTAACTCAGACCCTAAGCGCCTACATGGGATTTTAAAAATTGCTACGATGGTCTGTTACTTTTACATGCGTAACTCCTTTGAAAATTAGCTCCTTAGTCTGTAAGCAACAGGGAAATAACCACTGTAACTATATGTAACTCGCCTGGGGCTACCAATGAAAAGGCAGGAGCTAAATATGAATAAATAAATAAAAGATGGTAGGCCTCATGAGCATTATGAAATTACAGCAAAACGCACATGAATGACTGCGATAAGAAAGATACTTACCAATGAGGCACAGTGTCAAGCAGAAATACCAACTCGAAAGCAACTCAGCTTGAAAAGGTATGAGTTAAATACAAGTAATCATGCTGGTAGCTGGCAAGTCTGTATCAAAGATAGCTTTGAAGAAATGCAATGATATTTAACAGTCTGACAATACAGAAAAGCGGCTCATTTTCACTGTAGACATTTTGTCTTTTTTTTTTTTTTTTGCTATTTTGCAGTTTGCTCTTTCAGTGTAAATTTCTTGGACCGTAAGTTGAATTTAATTAAAAAGTTGAGCCAAGACCAGAAAGCGAAAATTAAATTTACACTTCCCTTCTGCAGTGAAATTCCTGTGAAATCAGTTTTCCCTCTGTGCAGTATTGTTCGTTTTCATTTGAGGAAAGGGGGCGACTGCAGGCCAGATTTCCAAACCAACAATTTATTTCTGCGCGCAAGGTGGAGCATTAACAGCGCCTGTCAACTGCTCTGAGAGCCGAGGGGGAAGCAGCGATCACCGAATGCGACCATCAGCTTTGTTTTTTGGTTTATTTTTTTGTCGGTGAGACTGGCTTCTAAACCCATTTTAGAATGAAGGAAAACGTGACAGGGCTGGTAAAAGTACGGTTGCGTTCACACTCCTACCTGCTTCAAGAAACACCTGAACAAGAGAACCGTTTGCACCAGAGGCAACCCTGCTGCAACGCTGTCATTCCGCTTCCCACCTAGCTCGCCTGGTGTGTTACAAGCGGGCTAGAAACAGGAATAAATAAGAAACGGCAAAGAGAGCCACTCATCATCAGTTGTGCTCAGAGGCTTACCCAGAATAAAAAGCCATCAATCCGTGCCAAAGTAGACCACATTACGTCTACTCCTTTTCCTCATATTGAGGAGCTATGTTTTGTTATACTCCCTCTCCTCACTTCGAGGAACTTCGTTTTGTTATCCTGTCTTTCTCAGCTGCCTTTTGTTACCCCCTCTCCCAGTTTTGACTTCCCTGTTAAAATGTAATTTTCCAAACTTAACCTGTTTACTGTAAACCGACATGATGTCCACAACTAATGCCGGTATATAAAAATGTTTGTATAAATAAATAAATAAATAAATGTACAGGGCAAACTCTGCAACATTATGCAGTCTCAACATTTCTGTGATGGTCCTGGGCCGGGGGGGAGCCATGCACCATGAGGCTTTTCAGAGTCCTGAAATCATGGACTCCAAATCTGGCTATCACCCTTAAGCCATGCCATGACTCCCTCCCCGCCCGGGGGGGGGGGGGGGGGCCTGTAAACCCCGCCTCCATAGCATTCCAAGCCCCAGCTGACTTGGGATGTGCAAGACACAATTGTGCATTAGAACCAGGGAGCTTTGACATGGCAGCCGCAGGCTGGTCAAAGTTTCATTCTAAAGGTCACATGCCCTCAATATTTTCCTTAGAGATACAAAGGGGCCTATACACTAAAGCTCATGCTAAAATTGTGTAGTCTCTGTGCTTGCTAAAAATTGGAATGTGCACGCTAAAGTGTCACATAACATTCAGAGTGCTAATGGGCCAGTGTACTAAACTGAACTAATGTCAATGCAAGCATTAATGTATATTAAATATCTGCATTAGCTAATGTAGGCATTTAACTTTATTTTACTAACTTAGATTTTGCATGAATGCTAACTCATGCTAATGTGGTAATGAGATGCAAAAATATGCTAAATAGCTGTGGAATCTGTTGTCAGAGGCCATGACACTAGCAGAGCGGGGTTTAAAAGAGGTTTGGACTGATTCCTGGAGGAAAAGTCCATAACACATTATTAGCCAGGGAGCCTAAAGAAAGCCATTGTTCTCCCTGGGAGTGAGTAACAGGAAATGGATCTACTTTTTGGGATCTGCCAGGTACTTGTGACCTGATTTGGGCACTGCCGGAGATAGGGTGATAGGGACCTTGGGCTGATCCAATATGGCACTTCTTATGTTCTTAAGGGATTTAGTTTGCGGTTGCCCATGCAAAATCAGACTTGATTGCAAAAAACCTTAACTACACCTTGCTGAGGTGTAATTAAAGTTTTCAGAAAGTCACCACTTAGTGTGATTTTCTAATGAAATTTTGCTATGCCAAAATCGATAATGAACTGATTTGTATGATTCTTCAGCTTATTATTGATTTTGCACAATTTTTGTGAACAGCATTGGAAATTCAGCATTCCATTGGAAAAGCATTAAATAGCACACATTTAAATTTGTACACACAACTAGGTGCACTATTTGCCCTTTTTCCATGCAATATCATGCTTACAGAGCCATTCACAGTTTAGTTCATTGCCTTCTCAGTTTGAAAAACACTTATGTGGCAAACTTTTGTTCAGTGTGTCCTTATGGGGTTTATTTATTTATCAAAAATTTCTATTCTGCATATTATATTGTTCATAGCAGATTCCAAGAGTACATACAAGGAGGTCAGTACTGAAGCTATCCAGGTATATAAGTTATCTGGCTCAATTACAAGAGCATGGCTATTTCACTGAATATCTGCATTGAAAGCGCTACTTAGCTGGTTAAGTTAAATAGATAAGTCAGACCTGCCAAAGATGAGGTCTAACTTAGCTGGATCTAACTTATCCAGCTAAAAGTGAATATCGCTACTTATCTGGTTAAGTTGTGCCCCCCTGATCCATCCACTGACTATCTGGCTATTCAGATAGCAAGATAAGTGACTTATCCAGATAAGTATCAGCCACTGAACATAACCGGATTGCCAGCCATAATATTTTAAAACTAATCAACTTAAAACTAAAATAGATAAATAATATAATAGTCTTAAGCATAAAAACAAGTAAACTAAACAAAATAAACTAATAAGGCCTTAGAAATAAATAACTAAAACTATAAAAACAAATTAATAAGCAGAAAAAAATACAGAATTAACAGTCTTCATGTTACCTCTATCCCAAATGCCTTTTAGAAGAGTAATGTCTTCAGCAATTTCTTAAATTGTTTTGCTTCTGACATCAGACGCAGCTATTCTGGAAAAGTGTTCCATAACACCGGGCCCACAACGGAAAAAGCACGATCTTGGGTCTCTGTCAGATGAACCAGTCTAAAGGAAGGTACCTCAAGAAGCCCTCTTCTGACTGAGCGCAAAGCCTGCACTGGAACAATACACTCTGAGTAATTCACTACTCCAAGCAACAATTTGGTTGTTCAGCAAAAGTTTACGGACTAGCGTGCCTAGTTTGCACTTTACCCGCCATTCAACTGGAAGCCAATGTGGAGACTTCAATGCTGGCGTAATACATCCCTGGGAGCAGCCTCACCGCTGCATTCTGAATGATTTGTTTGGCTGTTGTAAAACCGAGCAGGGCTCAGTTCATATTACACTACGGGCGGAACCAGTCTCGCGCACACTTTTTATGCCCACTGCAAGGGGTTCTGGTGGCAGAGCTGGGGCACAGTCGGCACTTCAGAGCATAACTTTTTTTTACAATAAAAAGTCTGATGTAAACGTACACACATAAGTACCGCCCTCCTGAGAGGAGGTGTAACTTTCCATGAGTCAACGCCTAAGACACTCGGCCAATTACCCAAGGATTTTCAAAGCAATTTGACGAGGGCGCATTTGCAAAATCTTACTGTAAAATGTGCATGCACCCTTTTACACTGTGCGAGCTCTTATAAAGCTCTGCTTCCAAATGTGGATTTGTGTAGGAAAATCTAATGAGTGCTTTTGGCACCTTTTTTTTTTCTTTCCCATTGAGAAGTGCAGGAAGATGTACATCAGCTGAAGGGCTTGTGGATACATCTTTTCTGTATTATCTCTTGTACATCTCCTTCATCTTTCAGCCACATTGTTTGCTGGTAGCGGAACCCTTTAGCTACATTTATTTAACCTAATACCCTGCTTCCCTCCAAATAATCAGAGCGACATATACTAAAAAGGTAACACCTGATCTGTGGCAGTTGTAAAATTGTGCACCTTAGGGGAGCGCTGGGCTACACAGCACTTAAAAGAGCAGATCATGCAATGTCTCACTTGCCTGCCTAAACCGAATTTCCATCTAATGTTCCTTTACATGCACGTACGTGTTAATTTTAGAGTGCGTCTTCAGTAGCTAATCACTGAAGGGCAGGGCAGGGGTTCTCAACCCAGTCCTTAGGACATTCTTAGCCAGTTAACGTTTCCGGATACCCACAATGAATATGCAGGAAACAGATTTGCATGCACTGCCTCTATGGTATGCAACTATCTCAGGCATATCTCAGGCCTCTGGCCACACCCCCGGCCCACCCCACTCCGCCCCTTTTTTCAAGCCCTATGCAAAATAGGCTCGGCATGTGCAGGAGCGAGTTTTCGGGGTTACAGGCGTAATATACACGCATAACCCTTTGAAAATCCACCCCTATGGCTTTCAGTTTGCTTATATGCGGCTTTTCTATGACTTTTAAGTAAAATCTACTCAGGCTATGGGTAAATACTACATTTTTCCTGCATATTTACATCTATACTGTAAAACTAACACTGTAAAACTAAGACAGGATGGTTCTCTCGTGAACTGAGAATAGCCATCAGGTTGACTAATGGCATAAGCTCCTAGACATACCCTCCTGATCTTTCTATTCACTGCAATGCTTTTATTACTAGAGTGTCAGTTTAAACTAACTTAATTGTGTTCTGACCTTCATGCTTAGCTCATACCTCACTAAGCAAAAACAAAAAATTCTGATCCTGCGAGCTTCATTTTCTATAGAATAAAAATTAACTGATACGATAATGCTTATTATTGAGCCAATTTTACATCTGTCCCTGCTTATATAAATTTGGAAATAACTAAAAGAATAAATACAAAACAAAATATGTTTTTGTTTTTTTTTAGAATCATGTGTGCTGTGACACAACACAATCATCCTTTCTCGGATAATGAAAATTGTGAAACATATTTCAATAAAGTTAAATAGTAGTAAACTCTCAAAACGTTATGATCCCCCTGTGCTTCAGAGGTCATGCATGATGAAGTCCTGGGTTTGGACCCTGGACTGGGAAGGCGAGGAGTCAAATATTTGAAATTCATGTTTCCTTTTTTTTTTTTAAACCTGTACAAAGTTAAAACATTCTTTGAGTTCCTTGCTTTTGTTATGGCATTACGTTTCAAACCTGCCACGTTTGGTCCAAGTGAAATATGACTTTGAGCTATGAGTGATGTTTAATGGCTCTGTAGCTATGCAATGCTTTTGCAGTGTTGATGCCATGATCCTCATCCTTCCAGGGAGAAGTATTCTCTTTACAGCTCACAGTACAGGATAGTTCCACAGTCTTGTACCATATAGGAGGCTATTATGGGATTAAAGTGAAAGCAATTGTGTTACCAATTGTTTTAAATAATTCAAGTCAGCAGTTGGAGAACACACAAACCCATTAACATATCCCTTTTCCTTTCTGGTTTCAGTTTCATTTGCAAGGTAAAATAACAAGGGACTGATTCAAAACCTTTTCAGTCTGCATGAATCACTCTCGGAGAGGGGCTTCATAAGTTGAATCAGACAATCTGATTGGCTGATGTGAAGTTGTTGGCTGTGGGGTGAAGTCCCCTGTGCGGGAGAGGGGGTGCCACATGAAAAAGGACTGAATAGTTTTCTAGCTCTTGGTGTTCAGTTGCTTCTGCCGTAAGTTGCCTTAAGGTAAGGCTTCAGAACTACTGTCTAAAGGGTGTGTTTTTCAAAAATGCTTTTGGGAGCAGTTATTCAAAATTTGGGCAGAAATCAATTTGATGAAATAAGTGAGAAGAAATTGTTCAAATGTCCCCTGGACATATATTTTGGTGAATAGTATTTAAGTTCAACTAAAAAGCAAAAACTTTGTAGAAAGTACACAAAATGCAGGAGGAATATTTTTTGCGAATATCCCAATGAACAAGCTGGAGCATCATGAAAATCAGGCAGTGAACTTCATGTTCAAAAGATTCCCCAATCTCTGCAAATGTATTCAATAGAACGAATGCAGCAAAATTAAAGTGGTTCAAAAGTTGAATTAATGGCCAATCCATACTGTTCCTGATCATGAGAGCACAGGACTATCAATACACTGATGCCTTTAGCTGATTTAATTTATTTACAGCATTTGTTAATCGCCTTCCCGAACAAAAAAAGAGCACCCAAATTCACAAAAAGACAAACAATTCAACAGAAAAATTGTAAATGTGATGCATATTAAAAGGTGAATTTTAAAAGCCCAATGTGTGCCACAAACAAGAAATAGGTGAATGTCTGGCCAGCGGACTCCAAGCAGATTTTAAAAGCTGCCTGAGAATGCGCGTATTTCCTGCTGCGTGCACAAATGAAAATTTCCAAAACCGGAAATGTAATTTTACTTCTACTCTGCAGGACGGGTAAGTAATAAAATAAAGATAGTCCCAACCCCTAAAACCCCGTTAATCTAACAGGGGAGAAAGGAGGCTTTTAAACTAGGGGTGTTTGGAAGTCCTATCCCTTACCTATGTGAACTGGGAATGAACTGTGAAAACTGGGAATGGCGTCAGCGCACGTGTCTAAAAAAATCCTCCCACTTATGCAGTAGAAGTGGCCTTTGATTGCATAAGTGCGCATCCACTTAAAATTGCATGCACATGTGCATGCAGTCAGGCTATTTAACTAATGCCAACAGCCATAACCAGAAAGAAACAAAATGATCCCCACCAGAGAGCAAGCTAAATTCAGCCAGTCTTTCCCCACCTGCAAGTATTCACAAACCTCCTGATCATTTTGCCAAACCTACCAGATTACATGACTTTTTAATGAACTTTATATCCTACCGGGCCATAGAAGAACCTGTCTGTGTTGCGTGGTACACAAGTCTTCTATTATCTGAAAGAGTAAATAGCTGATTCACATCTACTCGTTCAAGACCTCTCATGATCTTAAAGACCTCTATCATATCCCCCCTCAGCTGTCTCTTCTCCAAGCTGAACAGCCCTAACCTCTTCAGCCTTTCCTCATAGGGGAGCTGTTCCATTCCCTCTATCATTTTGGTTGCCCTTCTCTGTATCTTCTCCATCACGATTATATCTTTTTTGAGATGCGGCGACCAGAATTGTACACAGTATTCAAGGTGCGGTCTCACCATGGAGCGATACAGAGGCATTATGACATTTTCCGTTTTATTAACCATTCCCTTCCTAATAATTCCTAACATTGGGCCTTATTTTCTAAGGCTATCGCAGGCTTGTGCTAACAGCACAAGCCTGCAATAGCTAGCGAAGGCAGCGCACGCCTGAGCTACCTACATCGGGGCGAAGTCATCCCCGGAAGAGGAGTCGTCGTGGCGTCACCAGGGCCAACTCTGCGAGGACGGCGCGGACAGTGAAATATGCCTTTTCAATGCCTATTTCACGCCCAATAACTACACCTTTTATGGTGTAGTTATTTGGTGCGATGCCAGCAGCGATCGCACAGTGGCGGTGCGATCACTGCCGTCTAGTGCAGGACCGCCCCCTGTGACCACCAGATTTTCTAAGTTCTGCGAACTTAGAAAATCCAGCCCATTGTTTGCTTTTTTGACTGCTACAGCACACTGAGCTGACGATTTTAAAGTATGATACCTAGATCTTTTCCTGGGTGGTAACTCCTAATATGGAACCTAATATTGTGTGTGGAGAAGAAAGGGGGCAGAGAGAGGGGAGGCAAAGTGACTGATTCACTCAGCCTTTCCCCCCCCCCCCCCCCCACCATAGACACAGAATGAGGACAGAGCCTTTGAGGTTGACATTGAGTGGCAGAAGAGCAGACAAAATTAACCAGTTAACTTTTTTCCGGATGGTCAACTGCAGTTCGCTGGTTAAGTGTGCAGCAAAATATTTTGGTTCAGTGTAACCACACAAAAGTTGTGCATTTAGCTTTACAGTACCCACTTATGCAGACAAAGTTGTCCACACAAATATAGTCACCTAGTGATGAATTTGAACTAAGCAGCTAAATTTGAAGAGACCACCCAGCATCCTTTTTAACTAGCTAAAAGTTTTGCACACAGTGAGTGTGTGTGCACAGATTAAACTGATTACATGGGGGATATTTTTAATCTGTTTTACATGTAATCTTTTGAATATTGACCCCCAGTGATTGAGACCATAAGTCACCCTTCTAAAATGATACAAAAATAAAGGATAGGTATCTGAAACCCCTTAAGAGTTTCTCTTACCCAAATTCAGGCATCCTTGGCAAATATGTATAAGCACATCTTGTATTACGAAATGTGGCTCGGAGGCCCCATGTATATCAGGAAACATGAATAAACCCACTTTACAATGGTCGTCAAGGTTCGAACTCTGTTTCTTCGACAGGTGACTTTATCTCCTGTTGTCAAATGCCACTCTGCTTGAAGCTCTTTGGGAGCAGGGACGTCTGGTACCCTGTATGGAATTTGCAGAGCGGCACCTGGTAAAGATCACCAGACAAATACTTTCATAAGTAACATTTATAAAAGCTCCTTGTAAAGAACAAACAAACATTATTGTGAAATTTCTGGCGCTGAGTCACAAAATCCCCGACGGACCCTCTTTTCACACTGTAAATGGATAAACTTCTCAGGCTGCACCACACCAATGGATGTGAGCTACAGAGCACACATGGATAACAACGTGCAAAGTACGAGAGAGGAATGAATTATCACTGCCACCTCCACTTCAAGGCGTTCTGCCTCAGCAAAGCCAGAGATGCAACTTCCTCTTAGGCATGACAATTTTAAAACTGAATTATATGCAAGGGAAGCATTGAGTAGTATCTCGCAATTCAACGGAAGACAAAATCCATACCCCTAACAGATTGCCCATCCGCCATTGGCCTCGGTAGTCAAGCGTTTCCTTTCATTGTTGCCATTTGGTCTGCGAGGGTTTTGTTTGTTTTTTTTTTGGTTTGGGTTGCGTTATGCTGAGTGCCGTTTCCTAACCCCCCAAGCTCAATAGCAGACGCAAAGTCTGCCCTGCGAATAACCCGTGAGGATCTCAAAATGAAATCCCTGCACATTGCTCGCTGGCCCTGCCGCACCCGTTATTAGGACAGGTAAGCCGCACAGGTGCTTCCACCTGCAATATGGAGGGGGAACTTTCAGCTCTCCATTTTACCCAGTAAAATCTTTAGCACACTGTCCTCTAACCTTGTTATAACACAAGCCTTGCACGTCTAGCACATATTTTCCAGTTCCTTTCCTGTATTTTTTCATTTGTTTGTCATGATTTATTTGCTTGAAAAAAGAAACAGACTGTGCAGGATAGTTTAATGCTACATTGCTAAGACATGTTAGACATGAGAAGGAATGCTGGCTTTGTTAAACAGAAGGACATAATCATACATGCACTATAATGCTCAAGACAGGCTTTAACCTGTGACCAAAATGTCATATTTCCTATGGAAAGAAAAGCTCAGAGAGAAGGGGTGGGGTTGTCAGCATATGAAGGCAAAGGGAGGGAGGTAAAAAAAAAAAAAAGTGAGAAAACTCTTCACCAAGAAGGTGGTGAATGTCTGGAAGAAGGCAAAGCATGCAGGGACAAACACAAAGGGACCTTAGTGGTAGGGGAATGAGGAAGAAGACCATAGACCAGGTGAAGCCTGTAGCAGCCGAGGAGGCAGGCGTCAAAATTCTGAAGACTAAAAATATGGCGAGGTCTTTATCTGCTAACAACTTTTTAAAGTTAGAATGTTGTCTGTTGTGATTTAATTATGACTGTTTTATTTGTAACCCGCCCCAAACTTTGAAGGGCCCAGGAAATAAATAAGAAAAAAGAAAAAAAAGAAAGGATGCCCCCAACTCCCCTTGGACCTCTTACCCCTTTCATTTGAAAATAAAATGGAACATCCCCCTCCCCCCACTGAAATTCACTTTTATTTGAGAAAGTCAATGAAAAAAAAACTAAGATACAAAATCCCCCCCCCCCCCCAAAAAAAAAACTTCCCTTAAGCCTTTCTTCCTTCCCACCCCAGACCAGGTTACCTCTTCCATGGGGTGGGGTCTCCAATGTAAAAATGGGCAAAAGTGATCCCCAGTCACTCCTGCCCTGCCAGCTCCCAGTTGGAAAATGGTGGTGGCCAGCCTTCTTCAGGATGGTGAATTGCTAAACTGGGAGTCGGCAAGGCAGGAGAAACTGGGGAGCAGGGATCGCTCCTGCTCCCTTTTCAGAGACCCCCACAGAAGGGGTAAGTACGGTCTGAGGGAATGGGGGAACCATTTCTTTCTGGGGTTTTTTTTTTTTCCTTTTGGCGGGTGATTATCCTAACATTTGTCCCGGTTCAGCAAATGCAACATCATAAACATTAAAGAAACCAAAATTCAAATTTAAAAACCTCCCTAAAACAAAAACAAGGATACAAAATGTTTTACATGCACATCTTTATTTTTCAAAGCCATTTACCCAGGAATTGGCCTAGAATAAAATTGCCCTCTTCTGCTCCATGAAAAATGTCCCTGGGCTTCCATGGTGCATGAAATGTTAATCGGATTAAGTGGAGGCATTCCGGGGCAGGAGTAGATACACACAAATTGGATTTTCAAATTTCTATGCATTTTTTTCCAGCAAAATTTCTGCCCACAGATAAAGCAAGTATAACATTCACAGGTACTTTGTACCTGCAGTAACCGTGTAGTTTTCCTTTGAAAATTAGCTACAAGATAGGGGGTGAATTTTAAAAGCCCGGCATGGATGCACAAGTTGGGCATATACTCCCCCCACTGTATTTTCAAAGGTCTCTTAGGCTGTGCACTCAGCTCACACTGATGCTTTGGGCGTGAGCCCCTCTTGCTGTGGCGCAGTTGGCGCCACCTCGTGGGCAGGGTCCTAAAGTCTGCGCCAACGGTGGATGAACGAGTCTTCGCATGGGCTAAGACTATGACAAGGTCCGAGAGTTGGAGGCAGGCTTGGAGCGAGGGAGAAGTTGAAGAATGGTTTGGAGCGAAGCTGAAGACTGGAGCAAGACCGAAGTCAAGACAGGCGACCTTTTGCTGAGGCAACAAAGAAACGTTGAGGGAGCTCATTTTAATAGGGATGAGGAGCTGTGACGGCATCCAAGGGCACTGTGGGGCTTTTCCCGCCATGGGACCTTTAAAAAGAACTGACTTCGGGTGCGCACGCACGCCTGTGGCAGGATCCAGAGGCGGCGATTCTGGTGGCATCCCCACCGCAGTAAGATCCACTGGCCTTGAAGTGAGTGCAGCCACTCGTCTGGTCATCCCGCGAGCGATCAGCATAACAACTGAGATTTTAAAAAGGGCATTCCAGGATGGGGCCAAAAGATATGCGTATATTTTATAGCAGCACGTGCTATAAAATATATACACTGACACACACGTGCCAATGTGCACCTCTTTGAAAGTTACCATCCCTGTGTTTACTAATAACCCAATGGACTTTGCAGCTGCACAGGTCCCCACAAAGGATGAGAGAATTGGATGCTTGCATTACTGTACCCGATGTGGTAGTGACTAAAACAGTGATGGGATTCAAGCATGTGTGCAGAGACAGAAGACACTGGCATGGGCAAGAAAGGAAGACGTCAGGAGAGACAGAGATGAGTCTTATGGTGACACAGTAGGCAGGAGTGATTGGATGGGCGAAAATGCTCTTATCAGATGACTACTAATTTTGCAAAAGCATGGCTCTTCTCACAAGCTTTTGGATGTTAGTAGATTTTTTTTTTTTATGATTCTGTATTTTTTATTTATAAAATTTATATGCCACTCAATCAGCAAAACTATCAGATCAATTTACAAAATTAACATCCACAGTAAAATCAAATAAAAAATATATATAAATAGACATCATCATCATTGCTGCAAACACTCTGTTAAGTCCCCTACCTACCAATATTACAGCTTTTGCACTCCAGACAATTCTTAGTCTATTATTACAAACATAATAAACACCCCCACTTTATTATGAACATGGCAACAAGAATGTCTTAACTCATTTTCGGATTTTTTTGGTAGTCAAGTTCTGCCCTAACTGCAACTGGCAGTTCATTTCAAAGTTGTGGTGCTAGATTTGAAGGAGTAGATTTGGTGATGTTTAGAGATGATTTAATTCTTATCACCTCTCGCATCACTAGATCTACTCCTATGATTGTATATGTTTTTATTTGCTTCATTTACTATTGTGGTATCGTATTTGTTAGTTTTTTCTGTAAACTGTGTTGATGTTTTGACAAAACTTGTCAATCAAGCAAATAAACTAAACCATGTAATTATAATGAATAAACAACAAGATCACATATTATGGGACCAGTTCCAGTTGGCTAACCTCCTCAACTTCATTCACTAGTAAAGGACAAATTGTCCTAGCTGATTGACTGGCTTGGTCTTTTACAGAAAACAATGCCCATATGTATATGAGCTATGCAAATAGATGACATTGTGCCATATATTTTGAATTGTTTAAAGACTGATTGTACATCATGTTCATCTGTCTCACTTTAAATTTGTCTCAGAGTAAAAACATGGGCTTTCCATGTTGTCACTACAAAACACTTTCACGAAGTTAGTCAATGGAAGCAGGGAATATTTTTAAAAAATATATAGATCAAGGTGATGACTAGTTTTGTTATTGTTGCTGTGAAAAAAAAAAGTAAAATAAAGCAGTTTGATACAGAGAGATCTGTTCTTCTCTTGTACAATGTTTGTACAGAAGTTAGGAAGTGTTGTTTGACTATGAGTCATCCATAACATTTGATAGATATGAATCAGATGACCTGCCTCTGGCAGCAAACTGTTTGTGAAAACAGTGAATCCCATAAATCAGACTTTTTGTTAAAAAAAAAATAAATTAA
This sequence comes from Rhinatrema bivittatum, assembly GCF_901001135.1. NCBI lineage: Eukaryota > Metazoa > Chordata > Amphibia > Gymnophiona > Rhinatrematidae > Rhinatrema > Rhinatrema bivittatum. The sequence goes on from NC_042631.1 coordinate 13,577,796, forward strand.
AAAATGCTCAGATACTGTATTCTGAAAGGCAGAATAATGACTCTCTCACCTGAACCCCATGCTTCCTATTGCAAATATTAAGTAAATTGAAACAAAAAAAAAAAAGAACATTCTTGTTCTTTCAGCTGTTTCTTTGGAACCCTTTTCTTAGAGAATTGAGGCATTATTGAGAATATTTAGTGTTTTGAAAACTCTGCTAAACATGGATCTTCACAGAAGCTTTTAAGTATATGACTCTTGATGCCTGGAATTATAAACTTTGGTTGAATGAATTGGCCATCTGACCTTTGATATTTTTATTATTTTGTTTTACTTGTTTTGGTTTTGATTAACAGGCTATTGCACTATTTTATTGTTTATTACACAATGCTCTTAATTTAACTTTTATGTTTTAGCTGGTGAGGGGGGGATTTTGTAAAATTTAGTAATTGCTATTGATTAGTTCACTTTGCCATATGCCACCTAGACCTACTTTCTAATTAGGTGACAGACATAAAAAAAAAAAAAGTAAAATAAAATAAAAATGGTCATTCTTTGCTTATTTTTGGTATGGAAATACAGGTTAACAAAAATAAAAAGTGAAGTGATGCTTTTTTTTACTGGACTAATAATACATTTTTGCTTAAGTGAGCTAATACCACCTTCTTCAGATCAGAAAAGGTGACATTTACCAGAATATTTAAGTGAATCGTAAAAGGCATTCCAATGATGGGGGAAGGGAATTTAGGAAGGAGGATAAGGTCTGATGAGTAATCAGACAGTGATAGGCAGTATAATTGCTTTGATGGTATTAATGAAATTATGGTATATCAAATTAATAATAATGGCTCATAATGGGTTAAGAAACCCAGATCTTTGAGTTCTTGTCAGTTCTGAAATGTCTGATCATTTTAATTTAACAAGTCTTTCCTTTCTGGATTGTTTTAAATTTCCCTTTAATTACCCTGATCATAAGGTCTTTGATGCAGTGGTCTGGTTCCAAAACGTGTTCCCCCATGGAAGTGCTGCTTTGGTCTTTTTTCCTGGTGTTTGACATTATATCTGTGTGAATTCTATTAACTCTGGTCAGAAGGCTAGAGGTCTACATCCTTCCAAATGTAGCACAGAGTGTTAGACTGTTGGCTGAGTCTTGCCATACCCAGACTGGCACAGAAGTCACCGGTGATTGTGGTGAAAGTTTTCCACAAAGGAGATGGCCAACTGATGACTGGTATCATAACACTGAAATACCAGCTAAGAAATGACCAAGTAAACCTCCCAGGACCATGGTACAGCTGCTGTTCAAAGACAAGGTGTTACTCGCTGACAACATTTCCCATTTTGTTTCATTTTTAAAACAAAACAAAGTTTAGTTTACCTTTTTTTTTTTTTTTTTTTAAATTTGTCCAGCTCCCACCCTGCCAAAAAGAAAACACCCTCCCCAGATGCCCTCACCTCTTGAAGTCTTTACAATATGTTTAAATCTTCATGGAGCAGGAACGATTCCCGAGTCTGACACCTTTTTTACATGGAGGAAAGTAATAATGACATCACCGATACCATTAGGAATAACAGTAACAGAAAGGCAGGAGTGCCTTAGGATTGCTCCTGCTCCATGGAGATTTAATGACATCTGAAGAGGGTCTGGGGGAGGTGAATTTGTGTGTGGCAGGGCAGGGACTGGACAATTTTTGTTTTTAATTTTGCTTCTCATTTCTTTGTTTGTATCACTTTTTTTTCCAATAAAACAATGAAACAGAAAAAATAATTCAGAACAAAATGAAAAAAAAAATATCTGTGCACTCCCCTATCTACAGTTCAGTTCTTTAGCACTCCCTGTAGATAACCAAGAGTCTAAGGAGATACAAAGGAAGAATGAGCAATATGGCATGACCCTTCAAAGACACTGCATATATTACTATGTTATGGATGACTATTGCTCAACAGACAAGAACAGAACGATTGGCATGATGAGCTGATTTATTTATTTTTATCTATTACCTCTACTACGTCCTCTATGGAGGTGTACGACAGTAGAACATGGTTGGGTCCATGCTTGTTCTGGAAAATGGATTTTTCTGGATAATGAAAGTTTTCAGATAAGAGATCTTCAGATATAAGGTTCTCTATTGTAATAAACCACAATTAGGATTACGGGTGAACAGCTGAATCAGCACAAGTGCCAATTATCGAGCCTTCAGTCATAGCTACTGACAATAAACTATTTTTTCCAATAACACTTCTTTATAACCTGATGAAGGAATTGTTAGCTTGTCAAGAAATATTTTAAATAAGAAGGCATCACATTATTAGTTGTATGTTGACCTTTATATCTGTGTAGTGGTTCAGAAATCTTTATTTCCTCCTCATCCTCTTATGAAATTGTTGTAAATGTGTTTGAAATGCTTTCCTTTTTCCTCCCTTCTTCAGTAAACATTGTTTTCCCTCTCTGCCTCATGTGATTGCTTTCATTTCCAAGAGTGGAGAAGCTGTACGATCTCCATCTCATTGACAGTTGCTGACACACACATCATGAGTTAAACATTGCCTTGTGCCTAGTGTTCAACTCCAGACTGGGCCACTGGAAGATCAGAGTTAAGTCACAGCATAGTAAATTCACAGCTTTCTGGAATCCAACTGGCTAGCAGCCATGTTTTTCTTCTATGCTATGGAGAACTCATTGAGCAACTGTATCTATTAAGCCAAAAGACTTGTTTGAACCATGTAAAATATTAGAATAAACAGAATTTTTAGTGGCGAATACCCTTGCATTTTCTATGGCCTTTTGAGAGCTGTAGCAAGCTCTGGCATACTTTGAACAGGGAGCCTCTATGACCAGATATGATTTCTGCGTGTGTTGTCTTAAACTGACGAGTAACAAGATTTATTGGGTTGTTCTTAAGGAGCCAAAGACCATGGATATCTTTCATCTCTCTATCTCCTTTAATGTGTAATTTCAAATCTGGTTATTGTTCCCAGTGTAACATTTCCAGAACAGGTGTCTTCCATTACTCTTCATCTGCCAAAGTTTACAAAATTAAGAGTTTCATTTCCTGCTTCGTGTTGAAATATCTTTTGTGATGAAATTCACACTGGTAAAATGTATCTGGCCTTTAATGCAGTGGAAGAGCTGGATTTGCGGAAACTGAAACAAAACTCAGCATTGATCAATATGGTACTCATTAGTTCTAGTGTGCGGCTTGTGATATCACAAAGGTGGTGGTGATGGGGGGAATTCAATAAACAACTATTGAAATAATATCCTTAGTAAGGTTGGAAACGCATTCAAGTCCTGAAGGCTCTTAAAGATTTGAATTTAGGTCTGGTTGTTTGGTTCCATCAGTTATAATAATAGAAGATAATGTAACCTTAAAGCATAACTTTCAAACAGCTCCACGCAGCCTCATATACATACATATATGGATGCACAGGGAGCTATTATATTTTATAATCTGCATGTATCAGTTTGCACTGATGATAAAATATGCATGTATCCGCTCCCAGTATATATGTAGGTATCAGTATGCACAAATATTTTGCAATGGAATCAAGGCATGTACTTTATCCATTTTGTGAACATACATGCCTATATTTTATGCATGAAAAAAAAATAACGTGTACATAAAACCTGATTTATACGTGGAAGTAGGTATATTTTAAAGTATGTTTGCATTCTTGAAATCACCACAAACAGGTCTCGTTTTCAAGATATCCACGATGAATGTGCAAGAGAGAGATTTGCATGCACTGCCTCCATTGTGTATAAAAATAGATCTCATGCATATTCATTAGGGACATCCTGAAAACTGGGCCTGTTTGTGGCTCTTGAGGACCAGAATTGACCACCCCTGCCTTAGGCCCAGGGCTTTTTTTTTTTCCGGAGGGTATGTGCTGGTACTAAATACCAGTATGATTTTCCTCTACCTGCTTGGATTTGCCTTGTTTCCTCAAAAAACAAAAAATGCCCCCCCCCCCCCCCCCAATATATCCTGCATGAGTATTGGCACCTCTTTTTGTACAGGAAAAAAAAAGTACTGCTTAGGCTGTAATTTAATGCTTTTCAATTTTAAGCCCTGCCTCTTCCTAATTTGGATTTAAATGGCTCACTTTTCCAAACCCGCATTCAAGGTGAGATCAGTAAAGGCTGGCTCTGTTCTTTTATAGACTACACGGTAGGATTTAATGGGGCAGAGGAATCTGGGGGGAGGTGACATTCATGAGTGTGCATGTGCTGGAAAGTGGAGGGGGGAGGGAATTTGTCTCCTAATGCCTAATAAGCTGACTCCATCCAGTGCTCCTACCATGTGATAGGGGCCGGCCAATGGCACGGATACCCTGTCACATGCTAAGGGCAAAGGGCCATCGGCGCCATTATGATTAATGGCAGCCGACGGCCTGAGAACGGGAGATCGCTCCCGGGACCTCTGCTGGACCACCAGGTACTTTAAAAAATTTTTGGGGGGAGGGGGGATGCGAAAGAATTAAATTTAAAGGGTCGGGGTGTTTTGGGGTTTTTTTTAGGCACGACACAGCCGATTAAAACAGGTAAGAATCGCGGGAATGAAGATTTCCCACGGTTTTTACCCGAACTCGATACCAGAAACGAGTCTGGTACTGATTCACGTCCCTACAGGTTAGGGCTCTTCAGCTTGGAAAAGAGGCAGCTGAAAGGGGACATGATAGAAGTTTATAAAATCATGAGTGGGGTGGAATGGATATGTAAAGGATTATTATTTACCCTTTCAAATACAACTAAAAGAAGGGGGACACACTCCATGACACTAACAATCAGCACATTTAAAACAAATTGTAAGAAGTACTTTTTCAATCAGTGCGTAATCAAGCTGAGGAATCTGTTCCCAGAGGATATGATCAAGGCATAGCTGGGTTTAAAAGAGTTTTGGACACGTTACTGGAGGAAAAAAAAAAGTCTATAACATTACTAGCCAGGTAGACTAAAGTGAGTACCAAAAAAATATATATCTACTTTTTAGGGATTTGCCAGAAACAGGATGCTGGGCTCAATGGACCTTGGTCTGACCCAGCATGGAATTTCTTATGCCTATAGATCAATGGTTTAATAAGCATCATAGTTGTGCTAATTCAACCTTGTGAATATACAAGTGTGTTCTTTTCTTTTTTTTAAATATTTGAAATGTTTGCTGTTGTAAAAATATATAGAAGTCTGAATCAGAATAGCAAAGAACTGGATTTCAGACATACATTGAAAAGGTCAGAGAGGGATACATCGGTTTTCTTGTTTTCTTGAGTGTAACTAGCACTCCAGAAAATACACTTTGTATGGAATGCTAACTCTAAGAGAAATGAGATAGTGTCTGTTTTAAGCATCTTGAGAGTATCAGGTGCTAACGTGTAGTAACTGACCATTTAATACCTGTAATTTGATGAGAGTGTAACCGAATCGCCAAACTTGAATCTGGTGTAAAAAAAAAAAAAAAGTCAATACAAAATGAAGCAGAAACACATAACATACATTATGCTTTTGCCTTGAATGAACCTTTCGTGTGATCACATCTGTTTGTGTTTGCACTACAAGGACACTAAAGAAATGTGAATTCCTACAGACTAATAGTGAAACTAAGTACATGATAGCTGCTTTTACCTTCAGAGCTACACTCATGGTCATTCTAATCCTTAGATCTGTGAAGTCAGATCTCAAGTGAGGTAGATTCATTGTATAGTAGCAGTACATTTCTAGGTCATTTGCATAAAGATATTTTAGTAACAGAGAACATGTTTGGCAGATAACGAGAGATGCTGCCCATCCACATCTCCTGCTCAACTTGACGTAGTCCCTTCCCCTCCCTCAGAGAGCCACTGTGCTTGTCCCATGCACTCTTGAAGTCCAATACTGTCCTCGACTCCAGCACCTCCACTAGGAAGCCATTCCATATGTCCACCACCCTTTCTGTAAAGAAATATTTCCTACCACCACCAAATAATCCAAAAATTAAGTAGATGTAAAATGAATGGCACTTGAATGCACAAAAACACCCATTGCACAGAACTTGAATCTCTATAGATATATAAATACGTAAATAAATGTAGCCCCTAAAAAAGAAGCCTAGTACTTGGTTGTTGAACATCGAATTTAGATACAGTTCCTAAGATGTTCAAGACCCATGAATTTCCCCTGGGCAACCCTATAGCATCTGGGAATGATTTGTTTCTGGAACCATTATTTAAGTTTGTGGATATCTTTCATAAGCCACTTGTGCCTGTAGCGAGATCATATGTACAGGATTCTTCACATATGCTTAGAATAATGAGCAATCATAGGGGTTCTCTGATGAGATGTTCCTTGTTACATTAGATATTGAAGTTTTATATACTTACTGTTGTCTCACAAGAAGCTGCTATTCAGGAGGCATTCAACCATGTCCAACACAAATCCTCACAGACTTTAGTCTTATACTTGCTGGGTTTTTTGCTATGAAAAAACTATTTCAGGTTTGATGGTCAGAATTATTTGCAAATTAATGGAACCTCTATGGGTGCCATGATGGCACTGGACATAGCTAACATGTACATTGCTCTTTTTGGGAAATTTGATTCAATATGTTTTGAAGATGCTATAGAGTGGAGTAGAGACATCAATGACATTTTCTTTACATGCCAAGTTATGGAAGAGAAATTAATTAACTTTGTTTCATGGATTAATACTTTGGATGGCAATCTTAAGTTCTCCACAGTATATCATAAACAATGCATTTCTTTTTTGGACATTAAGAAGCATAATGTTAATCACACTACATTATATCATAAATCAATATTTTTTTGCAATATGATAGCTTTCATCCTAAACTTCTATGACAGGCTCTTCAAATCAGCCAATTTTTATGCATCAGAAAGTTGTGCTCCTTTATACAAGAGAGACAAGCAAATGGTTAAATACAGAGGGTTAAGGTACATGAGTATTCTTTATGTTTTGAAATGAGCATATTGAAGAGTGCTTTATTCTAATCGTGATCTTTTATTAGAATATACTCAGCAGCCTGTGAGTTCCGATATATTTTGCATGTTATGTCACTCAAACAGAAACAACTTTTGCTTCATTATTCATAAACATTGGCATGTCTTATTTCTATATTTGGTATTTACAGAAACATCTTTGATTGCTTTTACACATGAATGCAATATACGAGTGAGTCACCAGAGCTGATTTATTGGGACCTGTGACTAACTCTCTGGAGATTACTGGTCATCATCTATACTGGTCCTGTGTCTTCTGTTCATCCATAATATAAGGAGTCAATTGGACTCATCCAAGTACAGGAGTTACCTACAAACTTAGAAATAATAGCTTGATCATGTCAACAAATGAGCTGCTTTGCTAGTCTTTAGTTTAAAACATTTTTGGGGTAATGTATGCAGCGGTTACTGAATGCTGTAATCTAATATTTGAGCTTGCCAATACAGTGTCTGTTATCATTTGGAATAGGTTTTGTGAATTGTGTGTCTATCTGCACTTCATGGATGTCTGTTGGAAGGGCTGGAGGGGTGTAGTCCTGGAGGCCCATGACAATGGGGGCGCCGGGCTGGCTCCTCTGGTCAGCCATGCACGGGCCGGGTCGGTTAGCACCAGCCCCCCAGCCTATGTCATTGTTTCAAATTTGGTGCATTGGGGCTGCCTCCATGGGACCTGGTTGGTCGGCCCCGATGCATCAGGGGGAAACATAATTTGGTTGTCAGGGTGGGACTATAAAAGGGGGCAGCACCCAGTCACTCTGCCCCCTTTGGCTCACGCTGCCTCAGCAATCCCCTCCCTCCCTCTTCTCTTGTTATGGGGTGATGTTGTTTGTCGCAGCTTGGGGTGGGGTACAGTGGAGTTACCAGAGCCATTTCTCTTTTGGGGGGCGGGGTGTAGAGCAAGGTGGCAGACTTTATTGTCTCTGGCTTATTTTTGTGTGACTGGGTGCAGCCACATGATGGGGGACCCCTTGCCAGGGGCTGTGGTGGGGGTCCCCATTTTAGTAGCGGGAAGCCACTGGAGAGTTGCAGGTTTGGTGGTCTGCGAAGGAGTAGTCGTGCTGGGGTGTGGCAGACTATTCCTGGGGTTGGGGCACTTGTGATGACAATTTGGCTCTGGTGTCTGTTTATATGTTGTTGGCAATAAAGCTGCAGCCTTGTTTAACTCCAGTTTTGTCTTTGAACGTTATTGGTTATTGTTATGTGCTGTAAGGAGCCAAGGGAAGTAGCGGCTGCCCATATTATTAGCTGTGCGTCTCGTCTGGTCTACACACTTGTATACTTTGTTGCTAGTTAGGAAACAATTGTGTCACTTTTCAAATAGCAAAATTGTTCTCTTTCATTCTGCAAACAGCAACATTGTATTTATCCAGGTTCATAGTCTTTACCAACACATTGTATTTAATGGATAGAGCTGGTACTAATATTGATCTATATATTTAAGTGTTTTCCAGTGAATGTCAAAAAATCTGTCAAGTTGCAGTTTGCTCATTATTCACTATTTCTTGTCTGTATAAGTTTTGTCTGATGAATGTATTTATGTTAAGCAATTGTGGTATGTACTATTTGAAGTCTGTTATTTTTAATTAAGTTAGTAATTAATAAAAGTATTTCTACAATGCTTTTATACATATATCATTAGTGCTCCTCCCCCATCAGTTGGGGTTTGTTTAGGTGGTTGGTTTTTTTTTTTTTTTTTAACACTTTATCTTGTATTTAGCCCACATTTGTTATCTATCAATATAGATAGATATAATTTCAAGTTCTATGTAGTGGATGGGTTGTATATTGAAGAAATATTTCCTTGCATGTGATTCTACCCCTGTTCACACTCATCACATGAGCGCTTGTTCCAGAGCCTCCTTTCCAGTAAAACAGGCCTGCCTCCATTTCACTATTAGAGTTTAAATATTTACTTTCATTTATCTTAGGGCTTGGTCTGCCCATGAGTTGATGGCCTTAATGTGACTAAATCCATGATACTCTTTCAGGTTCATAGCAAAATAAAATTACAGCTTAATCACCAACATATTTCTATGGAACAATAAGAATATGGGATGAACAATTTAAACAACTTTGGGCCCGATTCACCAAGCTGTTTTCCCATAGACACAAAATGGGAAGAAAGCCTTAGTGAATCTGGACAGGGTGTTCACACTAATAGAAAATACTGGAATAGTAAACACTAGGCCCTAAATGTATTTTTCTATAATGGACAGGTTATCTGTAATTATTTAGAAATGCAGATTTTTAGCACTAGAGGTATAAACTATGGGCCAGATGTACTGATGATTTTTTTTTTTCCATTTTGTATCCATGGTAGAAAATCCTTAGCATATCTGGCCAACAGTGGTCATTGATATATATTCAGGAATTCTTTAACATTTTTTCAGTACAAGTAATGAGCAAAATGAGACAATAACCATTTAGTCAAAACCTCACATTTATTTTATAGCAATGGATGATCTCAGACAGGAAATTGTTTAGGAATACAAAACTATAGTTTGAATGTGGGCTCACCCTTATCCATTTGATCAGGTTGCTGAAATAAAAGGACAGCTACCCACAGTGAAACACTAACTGTAAAGAAATCAACAAACTGCGCAAGTATTTAAAGATGGACTTTAGTTTGCCTTAAAAACTTAACAGTAAATTATTATTTAACACCCAGTTCCTGTTCTTCTGCAGCCAGGCTACAACCACACTCACAGGATCACAAACCATTGTCTGGGCCATAGACCAGAGTCTCCCCTCCCCCAAAAGACCCCCAGGGATCAAGAGGCAAGCAGTCAGCTAGCCGGAGCAGCCCCGAAGGTTATAAATATGATTGTGTGCCCTTGGGATTAAACACCCTGGATAAGTAAGATCACAAAAAAAAAAAGAGTACAGCTTGCCTAAAGGGGCTATCGATTGATGATATAGGAATAAATCAGAATGCTGAGCAGCAAAAATCATTACTTAGACGTTCTTGCCAAAAAGGACTCAAGGCTAAAGGAAAAAGGCAACCAAGTCTCTGGTGGCTATGAAATGGAGGTCCCTATTATAATAAATGTCAATGAGCAAGGTTGGAAAAAGTTCTGAGTGGTATGGAAGAGGTCAAGCAAGAGAAACCTAAGGTAGAGGGAAAATGCTTTGAAATGAAATGTGTGCCACTAGATTCAGGGAAGCCAAAAAAAAAAAAGGAAAATTACAACAGAGAGGAAGTAGGTGTCAAAATGTCCCAAAACAGGCTCCAGTTCATTACAGAGCCCGCCCCCATTCCTCCAGTCTTAGTCCTGGCACCGCATGGCAATACTAGGGTATACTTCCCTCTGGCACAATTCCAAAAGACAACCCATTGACTCTGTTTGTGAAACATCTGAGGGCCACAGAACAGGCTGCAGCTAAAGACAATTTGAAATGAATCAGGGTTTTGGGTTTTTTTTTTACTAATCAGTACTGACTGCGGATTTCACCCAAAACCAAATCACCTGCCTGAAGAAATTCTAGCAGATGCGATCAGCCCTCTAAATTGGTAAAACATGTTTTCAAATCACTGCTATAGCTGAAGCCTATTTAGGAGGATACTTCCCTGACATGAAAAATTGCCTTATCTATGCATGTCTTAGTATTCTAGCTGTCAGTGTAAAATCCATTCTCATATATTACACCAGTTTCTGTCTTTTATTCTCATTTCTCTGTCTTTAATGATATATTAGTAATTGGTTTTATTCTATGTATTCTTTAGTTTTCTTCACCTTCTTCATGAAACAAAGAAGTCACACTGGTAAAATATTCTATATTTAATTCTTACATTTATATAATTTTTTTCACAAAGAGCTCTAATTGGGTATACAGAAAACCCAGAAAAATGTCAACCAACCTCATAAATAACAGCGCTCCTTCCCTACCATGTTCTGTATTCAAAATGGCAGCATCCAGCTCTGAGACCATCACCATTTGGAAGGCAGGAGTGACTTGAGATCTTGACGGCTCCATTTTGCCTTGGGAAATGCTATGGCAAGGAGGGTGGGATAGTTAGGAAAACACCAGGTGAGGGGGAGTCCGTAGCACATGGGCTGTTTTACAAGGGGAAAGTGCTCTTTTTTCCTTCTGCTTTTGTTTTTCACATTGATGCTTTTTTTTTTTGTATTAAATAAAATGAACAGAATCAAATACAAATTTAAAAAAAGCAAGTTACTTACCTGTAGTAGGTGTTCTAGAAGGACAACAGGATTAAGTCCTTACAGGTGTGTGGGTAATGTCGTCAGATAAAGCCCTGGTTGGAAGCATGCAATTCACAGCTGCTAGAGTTTTCAGAAGCTCTACTGAGCATGTGCAGGACCGTCCCACATAGGAGGGGGGGGGGGGGGGGACTTCAGTTCTTTAATTAAGCTAAATAAAAGAAGCCAACTCCTAAGGAAGGTGGGTGAGTTCTAAGAGGACTTGAATCTTGCTGTTCTCAGGGAACATCTGCTCGAGATAAGTAATATTCATTTTGTCTGAGGACAAGCAGAATCCTTAAAGATGGAGAATCCCTAGCTAATAGAACAGGGGGAAAACACCACATGAAGAGCGCCAACCAGCACAGCAGTGTTTTTCCTGGCAACAGGCCATTCCCAAGTATATCTTTCTTCTCTGTACTAATCTACTGCTAAATAATTGAAGTGTTGTTCAGAGTTTTGACAAATTCTTGCAGCTTTCCTGTTCTGATTTCAAATAAGTGCTTTTGAAAATATCTTGCTTCTTTCCTATTGAATCTGTCTTTAGCATATACCTCTGTTTCCCTAAGTCTCTCTGCCCCGGGGGAATGAGTGCATGGAACCAAGTGATCTTTGAACCTGGAGTAAGCAGGATCTGGGAGTGCATTTCGGTGTGTGATATTTTTCATAGTGGGGCCAAACTCTCCAAACAGCTAAGCTTTGCTTTTCTGGCTTTATTTTTGAAAGCATCTCAATTTTTGCTTGCTTTTAAGATTGTGTTGCTAATCTCAAAGGGCCAGATTTTAGTACCTACGCTCTGGCGTAGATTTGTGAATGCAACCGGCGCGCACAAATCTACACCTGATTTTATAACTTCGCACGCAGCCGCGCGCATGTTATAAAATCTGGGGTCGGCGCGTGCAAGGGGGTGCACACTTGTGTACCTTGCATGTGCCGAGCCCTAGGGGAGACCTGATGGCTTTCCCTGTTTCCTCAGAGGCTGAATCGGAGCAGCCTTGGAGGGAACTTTCCTTCTTCCCCCCCCCCCCCCCCCCCCCACCGACCTTTATTTTTCAAGTTGTGCCTGCCTTCAGGCAGGCTTAGGTTATATTTGTGTTGTTGCGTGCTGAGTGCCGGTGCATGATCCCCTGATCTAGAGGCACTACGGAGGCCTCTGGCCATGCCCCCACCCCTTTTTTCAAGCCCTGGGAGATATGTGTGTCGCTGGGTCTATGCAAAATAGGCTCTGCACGCGAAAGGCTTTTAAAAGCTGCCCCAAAATTTCTTGCTTCTCTATATTCATCAACTGCTAAATAATTGAAGTTATGCTTAGAGTTTTGATAATTTCTCATTGTTTTCCTTGTTCTGTTTTAAAAGAGCTTTGGGCTAGTGGATCTGAAAGATCTTACCACTTAAAATCCCACCCAATCCATAGACTGCTTTCCTTTATATATTCCTCCTAGGCATGGAACCAGCATTCTTAATTATTTAAAATTTCAAAAGTTATTTTTCAATTTGTCATAATTTGGTTTTGAACTAAAAGTGAAATCAGAGAACAAATTAGTCTAAAATTGAATTAATACTTAGTTCAGAGAGATTTCCAGAATTTAGGAGAAGGCATTTTCAGAAGTATTGTAGTACAACAAGTACAAGAAAGTGCACAAACTATTATCACAAAATATTTTAACAAATATTTATCAGTCACATAAAATGTCTCGATGGCTTAACCACACTCACTCTTATACACATCCACACTCTAACTCACTCATTCTATTTAAAAACAATCCGATCCTCATAATAGAACAGCCTTACTGTATAAATTCACAAACCTGTGTGGAAACACTCTGTACAGGCATGTATCTATGGAAATCTTATATACCCTTATGGTTTATGTACCATTTCCAAAATTTAACATACAATTTATATATGCTTTATATAAAAAAAAAACCATTTTCAATAATATTTCCATATGGAATCTATAACATAGCTAATGCTGAGATCTTCCCATGTCTTCCACTAACCACAGTTTCAATTATGAGTTGCTCTCAATTCACCCAACAGATTATAATATATTCTTCCTTTCTTGGCCGTCAACAAATTTTCTCCCCATAATCAATCACCCTTTCCTTTTCATGTTCAGTAATGACCCTACAAGAGACCCTTGTTTCTCCAGAATGGCTTCATCAAGGGACATACAGCATCAACAGAATTACAACAATGATTATAATACTGCACCAGCTGCTCTTATGCAAAGTGGCTCACACCGGAACTTCAATACTAATTGTGCTATTAGAGAAGTAAATTTATTTTTTCACCACCTGAGTCAATTTCTCAACAGCCTTCTGTTCATTTCCAATCTCGATGTACCGAACAGCACATTTCACCTTAAAAAAGTGGTTTTCAGAAGTATTACATATTCACGGAAAGCAAGAAGAAAGGTTAAGTGATGACTCAAAATTTGTTGTAAAATAAAGGTTTTAGATACAGTATATAGTGGCCAGGGCCATATATGAAAACAACAAAAGTTTATACTGTAATGATGACCTACATCTTTCAGTGGCAGGAAGAAATTTAGCACACACATTGGAAAGTGTTTAAGCTAGAGAATGAGATAGCCAGAGGTGTTGGAATGGGGTGGGCCATGACCCCAGCAACATTCAGCAGGGCTATAGCAACAGGAGCACCATGCAGTTGGCAGATGTTCACAGCTCCTCTTGCACATGCTTGCTCTGGCATTGTTCTTCTGTGCCTGTGCCAGGCACAGAAAGGATGTATGAGAAGAATGCAGAAGCTGATCTGTGTCTGTGTGTGTGTGTGTGGGGGGGGGGGGGGGTGTTTGGAGTTGGATTCTAAACCTCAAATAAACCTTTCAGGACAGATGACCAAATCTACTGTAGTGACAAGAATCCCTATCCAAACAGCAATGAGAAATTAATGTGTGGATTGAATGCCAAATTGCCGCTTTGCAGATCTCTTCCATGGAGACTGACCTTAGATGGGCTACCCAGTACGGCTATAGCTCTAAAATTATGGTCCTTGACATGCCCTTGAGAATCAAGCCTTCTTGGGCATAACAAAAATAGATGCAATCAACTATCCAATTAGATAGTGTGCATTTGGCTAAGGCAATTCCAGGTCTATTTGCATCAAAAGAAACAAATCTGGGTAGACTTTAAGGGATTAAGTCTATCTCAGATAGAAGACTAAAGCTCTCTTGCAGCCCATCCGTGTAAGGCTTGTTTATCGTTGTGGAAATGTGGCATGGGAAAAAAATTGGAAGGACAATTGACTTGTTAAGTTGGAAATCTGAGACTATTTTAGGAAGGAACAAGAAATACTGTATTATGAAAAGCTTTGTATAGGGTGGATAAGTGACTAGTTAGGGTATTGCCAACTCTAGTCCTAAAGAGCCACAAACAGGCCAGGTTTTCAGGATATCCGCAATGAATATGCTTGAGGTAGATTTGCATACAATTGAGGCAGTGCATGCAAATATCTCTCATGAACATTCATTGTATAAAGACAAGCCAAGTGCATTCACACATATATTTCAAAACCAAAGACCAGTAAGTACTCTACAGTGAGCATAAAACCCAAGCAATACACATACTCCAATAAAAATCTCATAATTCAAACTACACATGCACACAACCAGTCAAATATCCATGCCACATAAAACATAACATGATATCTACACTGTTAAGCAAACACTGAATAAATAAGTTACAGTGATGTACAACACATTCCAAAATTCTCACTGATCTTTTCAATATAATATACATGTTCTTTGCAAACAATTGCTAATTAAATTAATGCAAATTCACTGTTGGCATTAAACTTGGACACCACCTTGTATATACATGCCAAAAAAAAAAAAAGCCACCAAATGTTCTGATTTGACAGTCTTTTTCAATTTTTAAATGCAGGTGTGTTAAACCAGTCTTTCATTGCTAGGTCAAAACACAACTAAGTAAAGCTGTTGGAATGGAAATGACATTTTGATGTTATAATTTACTTGTGGAAAATGGCATTGCTATGGGAAGAATAGCAGTATGAAAGACTGGTTTAAATGTACCTGCATTTAAAGGTTGAAAACATCCTGCTTGTCCTCAAAGAAATGCAGAAACAAAACAAAAGTTTTCCATGCATGCTCCATTCACAGTGTAATCTGACTTATGGTTGTTCTTTCCCATGTGTACCAACTCTCATTAATCGGTCTAGAAACTCATTTGCCATCTTTCAGTTCCAGGGGTGTAGGACAACTGCTGAAGTTGGTGGTGCATCTGAATTTGCTGCTGCCCTGACTGAAAAACATGAATGTTGAGATACTCCAACAGAATTATAACCGATTCTCTCAGGCTTGATGGTAGGTAGATGTAGGGAAGAGAGGGAGTCAGGGATGCTGAGCAGGGAGAGAGGGAAAGAGAGGAGAGCAGGGCTACTGAATGGGGCAAAGAAGGCAACTGTCCAGAGTGCCAGGCTGGGGGGGGGGGGGGGGGGGGGGAAACCAAAGTCCCTTAGGGGAAGGTTGGGTGCCAGTTCTGTGCTCCTTAGCCCCTACGTGGCTGCTGGCTAAAGCTGGTCGTGTTATCCAAGGTGGACCTTCTCTCCCCCACAGCAGGCAGCCATGCCTCCCTGATCACACCAGCTACAGACTTGAAGGAAACAGGGGGATACTAGTTGGGGGGGGGGAAGGTTGAGGGTCAGACGCATGCTGGGCAGGAGTTGGAGCTGAAGGGAGTCCAGGACCAGGGAGGAAGTTCCTACAATGCACTATAGGTGTGTTTTAATCACAGTCCATTCTTTCTAAGGTGGGTTGTTGTTTTTTTTTTAATTTCTAAATATTTTTCTGGCTCTGTGCTGGCTGCAGCAGCAGCCCGTAATAGAAGAGGAAACATCGGGCGCTCAGGGCAGTAGGGTTTTAATGCGGAGCCTCAACAGCAGGCGTGGGACTGGGACAGGGATGTGGCCGCTGATGGCCCTCTGCACCCAGGAGTGGGACAAAGGGAGTCAATGCACTGGATGAAGGGAAAATTCAAGGTTAGCAGCCACAGCCTGGGAACAAGCAGCAGAGCAGGGCCAAGTCAAGTGGCAGGGAGACAAGCGGTGATGGCAAGATGAGCAGCCAGCCAGAAATGATTTCTTGCACCTTGTACATGCTTTCTCCACTTTTACTACGTCTGCACCGGTCGCCTAAGGGGAGAAGGCTGATGGCTGCAGCGCAGTGGGGGAACAACCATGCTGGAAAATTGCCTGGACCCTGGTGTTTGAAGTCTGTGGTGCCTGTGCATCACTGTACACACACTGGATGCTAGGCCCCACTTCAGTTCACATAATCTAGTGCCATCTTGTTGAATGGGCAACCTGCTCTCTGCTATGCTGATGCTACTCTCTACTGTTAGCACCAGTGCTGGTTTCATGTCTAGTCCTTGGGGGAGCAAGACCATCTAGGCCTAAGGCAGGTTAGGGAAAAGCAGCCCCCACCCCCGAGCCCTATGCCTGCAAGATGGTCACCTGATCACATTATGACAACAGCCAATTTCTTCTTGGGAGGAATCATGCCCAGCAATAGTGTTGTTACTTCAAGGACATTCAGCAAGAAACTTATGAAGACCTAAAAACCACAAAAGTCCTGATGGGCCCAGACGTGACAAAACTGATCATCAGCCACGACTAGCCCAGGCAGAAATGGAGAAGCCCCCATAGTCTGGAGGATGCCAGCTAACAGAGCAAAGAGAGTTTCATTGGCAAGTGCAAAAGAGAAAACTCAACATCTGCAGGAACAGATAGGGAATTGTATTTATTTGTGTAAAAGAACTATAAAGAAATGTGAAAAAAAAGAAATCACCACCACAGTACAGCACAGGCACAGCACAGCAGTGGCAGCCCACAGCAGGAGAAAAAGAGCTCGGCTGAAAGTGACATTTAAGGCCACGGAGGGTTGAGGACCAGGCTGCTCAGGAGAGAAGGCTCCTCATTGTTTGGACAAGTCATGCAGACACAGACGGGTTTATGTGGTTCATCTGCCTGGGCTGTAGGTTTCACATGTAAGGCTAAGATGTAGCAATAAAGGTTTATTGTTATCCTCATAAGTGCCTCATTATTGTAGTCCCACATTTCCGTAACACTACTTCCCCCTTTCACTCATACTGAACAGTGCCAGGCTGAAGCCTGAACTCTGACGGCCTGCACTTACGGCATCCCTCCCTGAGAGCTAAGACAAAAGCCAGGTACCGTGACCCTAAGTTGCCTTTCAGGGATTCTGCCACAAGTAGCATGGCCGATATTTTGGACATATACAAATGAAACTAAACACCCAAGTTGGTGGTCGACCTATTTCTTCGCATTTCATCAGAAACCTAATTGTGGATTTTCCCCCTCTTTTATTACTCCCCATTCCATTTTTTCATACAGCTGCCTGCACGAGTTCGTGCTACAAGCATTTGCTAAAGTCTAGAGAGAGGCTGGCCGGAGCTTTTCTGCGG
Source organism: Rhinatrema bivittatum (assembly GCF_901001135.1). NCBI lineage: Eukaryota > Metazoa > Chordata > Amphibia > Gymnophiona > Rhinatrematidae > Rhinatrema > Rhinatrema bivittatum. The sequence goes on from NC_042631.1 coordinate 13,595,431, forward strand.
GCCACTGATTTCAAAATTTCTTTTTAAAGAAAGCGAATTGTGCATCATGAAGGCGCAGTGACTGATCTCTGCAAGGGCAACGTGGTCTAGGAATTCCCTTAGAAAAGTTTATTCTTTTTTGGCTGATTTTTCCAGCAGCAGGCTTAGTATGCAGTTCAGAGGCACAGGCCTGCAATTTCTCAACAAGTTCTATCCATATCCAGCACTACCAGCAGTGGCTTTGCCTTTAGCAAGCTTGGTCTCCACTATCATTTTCCCCCTTCCACAGTGGTTTCTGTAACAGAAAGGGACAGGAGCAGCTCCCTATTAAAAAAAAAAATGATGCCAGCCAGCTCTGAGACCACCACCAATATATTTTATGGCTAGGAAGGGCTTGGAGAGGAGCAGACAGTGATTTTTTTTTTCTTTTTTTTTTTTTTAAATCTTTAGGCAAATGGTGTACTCTATTCCATGAAATGAAAATATCTGAACCCTTAATATTTTGGAATGATTCCATTTTCAGTGGTCACATTTTCTGCATTCATTTTAAACAAATGTGCATCCCTTCCTACCATGGACCCCAGCTGCTGTTGAGACAAATTGTTGCAGTAACTTTCGTATTTCCTTGTCCTCCTTATTGAGGATTGGGCAGAAGTATTCCTTTTCAAGCTGATGCAATACCATGCACGAGCTGCAGCGCACTGCTCAATCCGCAATTGGATGCACATCCTTAACATTCAATGAAAAACGGAGATTAGCACATCCAAACCGCGTGCGTGGGTAATAGCGCTCATGTGCAAAGGCATGTTGATGAGGCCACAAAAAAAAAAAACAAACCTATGATGCAAATTTTTATTCTCCAAAATTAACACCTGGCTGGAGCAGGTGTTAATTTTGGAAGAGCCTAAACAGTGTACAGAAAAACAGAAAATACGACTTTTCTGTACTTCCTCAGACTTAATATCGTGGTTAGGAAAAGGGATGCTCTAAAACTGAGCCATGCAATTTCCCCCTAGTGCCTCCTTTTTACCGTGGCAGCCCATTTTCATTTTACATTGAGAATTGGCATATGTTAAAAGGTGCTCGCCTCCTTAACAGGTGCCAGTATTGCATCGGCCTGGTTGTGCTAGTGCCGTGCCTGCTTCATCACCGATAGGCATGCAGCATCCTTTCATACAAAGAGTTGATTTTTTTTCTCTAGTTCCTTTTTTTTTTTTAAATTGTCCCTTCTTAAGCTTGCAAGGTATGATTTAGTATTAAATGGTGTGGCCTGAGAATCTTGTCCTGCTGAACAGAGCTTGGAAAGCATACATATCCACAGATCAGGCACAAACACTGGGAAAATGCCCAATAGGCGTAACGTGGATGACTACTGGAAATGGTGCATATATCTCACAGGCAGCTATGCCTGGGACAACCCGTGAGAAGGGGAGTAAAAAGTTAGATCTCATTGTACTGCCTTTTCCTAGTGTCAGATACCTAACAGTGCTAATGCTTGCTAATAGTCCACCCATTCTAAATGAAAACCTAATTAAAGTCCAAAATATGCACATATTTTCGTTTTCAACCAAATATAGGCACATAAAAAAAAGAAGCTGTCTAGGGCCATTCCTGGCTGGGGCCAACAGCTATGACCATAAGTTGCTATTTTAAGAGACTTCCACACGTGCATTTTCCAAATTACTCACATTTTTTACACCTGCCAATTATCTGGCAAAAGTGATGTTAAATGAGTTTGCTGTGTTGTACTGACTGGGGGGAGGTCTGGGGGAATGGAGGGTCTCGCTGACCTGGAGAAGGCCTGAGCAAACTGGTGGACTAATTGCTTAAACTGATAACTTCATTACTGGGCATATGCTTTAAAATATATGGATTTACATGTGTAAATCCTGAGTTACATAAATCCTACTTTATTTTCATATGCAAAATATGCATGCATATATTTTTAAAATAGGTGGGTAAAGTACACCTATTCAATGCATTGAGATGTATGGTTTCAATGCATTGCATGTATTGAAGACTTTGTAAACATACACATATTTTGTGATATATCCATTGGTACAACTATGCGCAGCTACATACAGACATATATTCCACCATGGGTACTTGTTTGTAAGTTATCCTTAACTTGTGTAAAATGCTTAGTACATCTAGCGGAGTTATACAGTGAGTGAAGGAAGCTGATTTCCATCCCACACAAGTGTCACAACACTGGGCTTCAGACACTAGTCTTCATTATTTAAACTCTATGTACTACGATAAAGTATTATCAATAAAAATGTCTTTCATTAGACAAAAGCTGATAAGGTATTTTTGTTTGTTTTAATGGTATAAGGGAAATATTTTCTGTTGCTAAAGATATGAGGTCAGGCTAGAACAGAGAGAAACAGAAACCACAAAAGCTGGCAAGCTGATACCATTAAGTACAGGAAGGTCATATTTAGACATTTTAATAACGAGGACTTGCACTTTCATGAAGCCAATTAATTCTAGTACATTCTTCATCTTCAAAGCAGTAACTGAATCATTGGCCAAATGAAATAATGATTTTCAAAGAGATCACGTCAGCTTGAGGACGCTTTACTTACACAAATCTAGCACTGAGGGTGCATGATAACAGTGGCAGGCTAGTGCCTACACATATAAAGATCTTCAACTTAAAAAGATCAATACCGTTTCCTATGAGTGCTTTGTAAAACAAGAGAGGAATTTTTTTGTACTTATTAAATACCAGAGAAAAGCCCACACTAGAGTTTGGTTTATGAAATGCACATTCTTTTCTGTATGCCTGAAAGAGTTCTAAAGGTCTGTGTACCAGTTTAGATCTCCACTTGTTGAAAGGGATCTAATTAAATTGTAATGAGCCATCCTCAGGTCACAATTAAACTTCTGCCATCATAAAATCAGGATAATTGGCAGCAACTAAAACTAAAGTACATAACAAGGTACTTGCGAAAAAATGCACGAGTCAAAATGCATAATTTCAAGTCACCAAGGGAAGGATCCAGGCTACTGTCCTATCGAATGTCTGAATGTAAGATTAGTACAACAATAGTATGTTGACTTTGATAAGTAGCAATTCTACAGAAGAGCTTGCTGCTTAGACTTGCACAAGGAATGTGTAAGTAAACAAAGTAAGCATTTGGGAGCATGTATTATGTTTTATATGTTTATAATGCAGTTGTTACTGTACTTTTGTTTTAATTGATTGTTATACATATTTTTATGTTAATGGTTTGCTTTAATGATTATGTTGCATTGTATCCTGTCAAGAGCAAAAGGTTTGCTTATTTATTTAAAAAAAAATTAAGCTAACAGAACAGTTTGCTTAAGAAATATTAAAAAGTAAAACCAAAGCAATTTCATTCTCCCCAACTGTTCAGAGTGATTATTGAAACATGAGTGATAAAAGCCTGAGGATTTCTCCAGAACTTTAGCTGATGTGGAATTCCATAACAAGGCAATCATTGACTTCTGCCATGAGAAAGCATTTACTGTATTAACTAAAAATAACCCTCACTGTAACTGTGACCATACATGCACAGACTAGGTTATTCTTTTTCCCCCCACTACAAATCTATAGCTTGAGAATAGTTACTAAGTTTCTGCAACTCAACCAGGAGGAGCTGTTGGTGTTTGGTCAGTGTAGCAAGACTGCAAGAGCTCCTTTTCAGCTGTGAGCTTAAGAAATTTTGGAAGGCAATAGCTTTGTCTGGTTTACTTTGCCCTTTGTGGCCTACTCCATTATTTAGGCCACTATTTCATGAGTATCTGTCTAGACATAAAAGATAAATAAGTGTTGCTGGTCTAACAAATACAGTTAAATAAACCTATAAAAGGAAAAACATTTCAACTGACTTTAGACTGATTAAATAACAGTCAAATGTTAGAAAATTGTGGGTTTGTATTTTGAAGTTTGTTTTATGGTTCATAAGGCAGTAAGAACACTGGTGTTGTTTGGCAGTCTGCGGGCTCCTCTGGTGAAGCACTGCACTTACTCTCTCGGGCCCAGCCTCACCCATCGGCCCATGATGTCATCAGTCTGCTTGACTCTCCAGAGTGGCGGGAGACCACCAAGGTCTTTTGCGGCAGGATGTCACCGATGCTCAACTAGGCACCCATTGAGGCACACGCATTCCAGAAGGCCTGTCTTTTAAAGGGCTCATGGCACCCCTCAATGACCTTACCCTGCTAGGCCTATAAAAGGCCCTCCTGTGCACCTCTTCCTTGCCTTGACAACAGGTCTTCAAAGTTGCAAATAGTGTTTGTTGTCAGCATTACCTATCTTCAGACCCAGCATTCCAGTGGTCCTTCTCTTCCTATAGTTATATCTTCAGTTATTCACTGTGCTTTGCCTTCTGTGCTGTTCCTTGCCTTCATGCCCGCCTATCCGTCCCACCTTCCCTTTGGACAGATACCCAACATGGATCTTGGCCTGCCTCATGGACATTCTTGAACAGCCCCTGCCATTGACCTCCTCCTGGACATTCTTTAACATCACCTGCCACTGACCTCTGCCTGGTTCCAGATTCACCTGACCTACCTCTAATCTGATCCAGTAACTCTGATGGATATTTCTACCATAAGCAGAGGTCCCCACGTCTGCTTATGGTAGAAGCGTAATTTTAGTTTTAGTTAAAATTATTTTAGTTATTTTAAGAAGTATTAATGTTCAAAGTTTCAAAGTTAAAGTTTTATGGTTTTATTGTTTTAACTTAATTTAATATTTTGATATGATTTGACTATTAACTTGTCTTTGATTAGACTACTATATTATTGTATACAACTGTATTCTATGTACACTGTTGTGATGGTTGAATAACTGATGTGACAGTATATAAAAACCAAATAAACTATAAACCTAAGAAGTACCAGCCCCAGCATCCAAAGGCTCAACCCAAGGGGAATGTGGGCTGCTAGGAGGAAAAGCTCCAATTGGGCCTCTGCCTCATCCGGATCTGTCTGCTGACTCCTCCCCCTTCAGTTTGTGCCAACTCCACCTTGGTCCAAGGGTCCACAAATTCAACAACTGGTTAAAATAAGTTGAACAGTAAATACCTAATGATATTTTATATATATTATTTATATATTATTATTTATACATTATATATATTTTTATATGCATAATATTGTCTGGTTTCTTTGTATGCTTTAATGCAGCAACATATTGAATTCATAAACATTTATGGATCGAAGCTATTGAAATAAGTGACCAATAGCACTTTATGAGCATGACAAATGTGACCTAACATTCCTAGTTCCTCTTGTTTTCTTTTTGTATTCAGAAACTCTTCCATCTAGAGGTCCTTTATAAAAGGATCATACATAGGTTCCAAATTGGCATATATAGATATTTATTTTTTGTCTCGTATCAAGCCCTCAGGCTAAACATAGGACTTTTTAATGGTGGCTAAATGTGACCTAGCCTTTCATATGATGGATCAACATTTTAGTTTAGAAAGCAATGTAGACACTGGGATTGTACCTTTTTAAACAGGCACGCAGGCGCACGTGTGTGCCTTCGTCGGCCTGCACCCAGCCATTTTATAACATGTGCATGTGTGCACAATTAAGTGGGTGCACTCTTATGCATACAAATGCCACTTCTACCGCAAAGGGGCGGATTTTCAAAGGCCCGCGTGCGTATTTTGCATAGGCCGCCAGTGCGCGTAAGTCCTGGGGCTTCCTGTTGGGGGCGTGTCGGGGGGGCATGTTGAGATGATGCACCGTTTAGGGGGTGGGGCGCAGCGTTTTGGGGGTGGCGATGTGGGCGTGGTTTCGGCCCGGGGGCATTCAGGGGCGTGGCCACGGCCTCTGGAACAGCCCCCGGGACCGGACCCCGGAGCGGGGCACCCGGCTGACGCGTGCAAAGGTAAGGGGGGGTTTTAGATAGGGCCAGGGGGGTGGGTTAGGTAGGGGAAAGGAGGGGAAGGTGCGGGGAGGGCGAAGGAAAGTTCCCTCCGAGGCCGCTCCGAAATCGGAGTGGCCTTGGAGGGAACGGAGGCAGGCTGCGCGGCTCGGCGCGCGCAGGCTGCCGATTTTGCGCAGCCTTGCGCACGCCGACCCCAGATTTTATAAGCTACGCACGTATCTTATAAAATCAGGCGTACTTTTGTTCGCGCCTGCTGCGCGAACAGAAGTACGCGCTCACGCAACTTTTTAAAATCTGCCCCTAAGTGGGGGGACTGTAGTAGACGCGCACTCCAAAGCCATTTCCAGTTTTCCCAGTTCACCAGGGTAAGGGATAGGTTTTCCCATACTTCCCTAGTGTAAATAGCATCTTAAATCTTAAAAATCATAAAATTAATTCTATTTTGAAAAAAATTAACAAACTTCCTAGAATACATACTAGATTACAAAATTCACATTAAAATACATTACACAATAAAAACCAATAATTATCTTAAAAATTAAATAAGATCATTCTGCTATAGCAGAAAAGGCTTCCTGGAAAAGGACAGCTTTTGTTTTTTAAAAACCTTTAAGTCAGTTGGTCTATAAGTTGAGTTGGTCTATAAGTTGAGCGCACATCAAGAGGTAATTACCCTTCTTTTACATAGGCCATACAATAAGAACTTGATTAATATGTCTCTTTCAGAAGGTATGCTGACAGATGCTCTAAAATATTCCAAGTATGGTAACAAAATCATCTTTCAACTAAAAAAAATCCAGAAAGGGCAGGGATCAAGATAACAGTATGAGGTTTGTTTTTTTTTAAGTCATATAAATATTTTTCGATGTCTAGTAAAGAATAAGGATGTGCACTCATTGGTCCATTCATTTCATTTGTTTTGGCAGTGTGCTTATATCTCTCAAACCGATGATATGTGCACACTGCCGAAATCAATGGAACAACGAATGCACATCCATACAGAACGAGAATCAAAGGCAGTTCCGTAAGGCAGGTGGGGTTTTTTTTTTTTGGGAGGATTTAATTTATTAAAATGATCACTAATTTGTTAAGGTTTGATTTTTAATTTTGGAAATAGTCTGCAAAAACTTGTGGTACTATAAGTTCATTCATTAGATCCCTATGAATTTGGTTTCAACATTTTGTTAATGGTACTAAAGAGTTCAAGAGGATTATTTTAATGAGCTCTTTAAATGTGACGTGAAAAGAGATTTTCTTGATGCAAGGAAAGGCTCTCTGTACTCTAGACGAATTTGGTGATAGAATCTTACATTTTTACAGTAGGCTGTCATTGCCAGTATCTGTTCTACAAATATCTTGCTTTTTGGTCCTAAGTTCTTGAGTAAACCATACTACTGGCCTATTTTTGAATGAAAATATTTGTTTTGGTGGGAGCTACAATCTCCATTACCATTGTAAGCTCAGAAATCAGGGAAAAAGCCACAGAATTTGATTCATTAGTTTGTGTTTAACTGATATAGAACACTTTAAATCCAAATGAGATTAAGTGTTCTATATCAGTTAAAGGGCACACCTCTAATTAATCTTCTGAAAAATAGGAGTCCCACTTAGACAGTTGCATGGAGAACTTAAAAAAAAAAAGAGCAAACCAAGGGCCAGCATTTACTGAAAGAGTATCAAATACATTTATTTATTATTTAACTTTTTTTATATCGTTATTTGTCATATCATATTGGTTTACTTGTAACAATAGAGAAATTACATTGAACGCGGTGAAGGCAGAACTTGGAGGGGGTGCAGATGTTAGTTATCAACTTTGGTAGATTTAGATTTAAATATTCTACTGGAAACAAAATTTGGCCTAAAACATAACCAACCTTGTCACAATTAGCATACAATCTGATTCAAATGAGAATCATCCTTTCTTGTACTTACACAGTTAGGGCTTGATTTTCAACAACATTTACATATGAAAAATCTGGGTTTTATGCATTTAAATGCACTTTAACCATGTAAGTGGGCTTTTGAAAATTTCTAAAATGTGCCATTGAATTGTCTATAGGTTTTACTCACGTAAGTGCACTTTATGCGCATAAATGGCCTTAGTATGTCACATTTACATGCATAACTCCTTTGAAAATTCACCTGATAAAGTAGCACTGCAAGTAGCCTAAAGCAGTCACAACTTGTTTGTATCACTTCAAGCAGTGAAGTGGTGAATAGTCAATCCAAGCATTCATTTAAAATGAATTCAGGGTAAAATTTACATGCTGCTATGCTCTTAGAACAGGCTGTTCTACCTATATGCACACCCAGGAAGAATTGGTTACAGCCCCTTGTAAAAAAAAAAAAAAAAAAAAAAAAAAAGTCTTCATACCTTTGTACATTTTTCACTTTCTCTCTAAAAAGTGCAAATCAATATGCATTGAAAGTAGATGTTTGTTTCATTGATTTACACAACCTATACTACACTTTTATTATGCAAACTCAATTAGAGAAATATTCCAAAAGTAATTACTGTAAGAATAATAATAAAAAAACAAGTCTTAATTGCTTAAGTCTTCAAATGAGTGTTAGCCCAGAACACAGATCCACCCATGAGAATCAGGATTGGTCTTCAGTGGACTTAAGAAGGGGTTGCTGGGAAAGCCCAGTGTTCTGCATGATAGATCTGGACTCTGAACTGGAACCTTGGTGAAGTAACCTATGATCAGGCCTGGACTAAATATTCACAGTGAGCAATGGACTGTTGGACTGAGTTCAGTGCTGCTAATTGTCAATAATCCTGTGCCTTGTTAATAAAAAACCTTGTGTTTTGAGTACAGAGGAGAACTGGGTTGCATCCAGAGGGCCCTAACCTGACAACACCCTTTCTTATAGCAAACCAAAACTAGCTGTGGTTAAAAAAAATGGTCTTAAAGCCTATAAGTAAGTTAAATTGAGCTCACTTATGTCCAATCATAGTAGTTAAGCTGACTTGAATTCTCCTGGACGAGGAATCGAGCCCCTTGTGCAACATGAATTTGAAGCAAAGGTCAAAACGTGCTGAACAAAGAGCAGCCAAAGAACTCCATTATTCAAAGGAACAGCTTCGAGTAAGGCTATAAGAAAATTTCAGTGTTTGAATATCCCTTGGGACAGCATCAGGTCTATTGTAAGGGAGGAAACATTTTGGCATCACCAAGACACTGCTGTGATTAAACCATCTCACCAAAGTGGAAGGTCACTAGGAGACCTAAGAATAAATTTAAAGGAACTACAAAAAGGTCATAAGAATTGCCATGCTAGGTGAAAACAGGGTTCATCGAGCCCAGCATCCCGTCTCCAACAGTGGGGAATCCAGGTCACAAGTACCCGGCGGATTCCATAAAGTAGAAATAATTCCCGTTACTCACTTCCCAGGGATAGCAATGGCTTTCTTTAGGCTCCCTGGCTAATGATGTGATTATAGACACTTCCTCCAGGAACTTGTCCAAACCTCTTTTAAACTCCACTAAGCCACTCACCTTGATCATATCCTCTGGCAACACATTCCAGAGCTTGATAGTGCACTGAGTGAAAAAAAGTATTTTCTATGATATGTTGTCAATGTGCTGGTTGTTAGTTTCTTGGGAGTATCCCCCTTGTTTTAGTTTCATGTGAAAGGGTAACTAACAATCCTTTATTTACCCGTTCCACCTCACTCACGATTCTGTAAGTTTCTATAAATGTCTCCTCTCAACACTTTTCCAAGCTGAATAGCCCAAGCCTGTGTAGTCTTGCATGATAGAAGAGCCAAGGATTTCCATGTAATGTCCACAAGGAACACAAGAACATAAGAAAATGCCATACTGGGTCAGACCAAGGGTCCATCAAGCCCAGCATCCTGTTTCCAACAGTGGCCAATCCAGGCCATAAGAACCTGGCAAGTACCCAAAAACTAAGTCTATTCCATGTTACCATTGCTAATGGCAGTGGCTATTCTCTAAGTGAACTTAATAGCAGGTAATGGACTTCTCCTCCAAGAACTTATCCAATCCTTTTTTAAACACAGCTATACTAACTGCACTAACCACATCCTCTGGCATCAAATTCCAGAGTTTAATTGTGCATTGAGTAAAAAAGAACTTTCTCCAATTAGTTTTAAAATGTGCCACATGCTAACTTCATGGAGTGCCCTCTAGTCTTTCTATTATCTGGAAGAGTAAATAACCGATTCACATCTACCCGTTCTAGACCTCTCATGATTTTAAACACCTCTATCATATCCCCCCTCAGTCGTCTCTTCTCCAAGCTGAAAAGTCCTAACCTCTTTAGTCTTTCCTCATAGGGGAGTTGTTCCATTCCCCTTATCATTTTGGTAGCCCTTCGGGGGGGAGGGAGGAATAGAAACAGCCATAGGCAGAACACCAAAACCAGACTAGAGCTGGTTTTGTTCCAGAACTAGGAGGCCAAATTAAATATTCACAGTAAACATTCTCCAAACTACCATGAGAAGAGCAGAATGAGGTTATGGACTGGAGCAAGCAGATTACTCCTTATCTCCATGAAAGAGACTAGGAACAAGCAGGCCAGTATGTTGGCCTTAGGGTGGGGAAGTTAATGGAATCATAACTAAAAAACGAGATTGGGGAATATTTTGAATAAGTTTGGTTATTGGATCCAAACCAGCATGAATTCAGGAAAGGATATTTTTGAATGAGTAACTGAGGACACTGAAAAAAATTAAAATTCAGTGAGATCTTAAACATTGTTCCACACACAAGACTCAATCATGCTGAATAGAAAAGAGAGGTAGAAACAGTTTGACTGGTAGGATGAGTTGCTGATAACCACCATACAAGATGAGAATATAGGTGTGACCATATCACTGTATGAAAGCCAATGGAAAGGACTTGAAAAAGTTAATGTAAATCAGTTATTTACGCTCTCAGATAATAGGATGACTCTGGGGCACTCCTTGAAGTTAGCAAGTAGCTTATTTAAAACAAATCGAGGAAAATTCTTTCACTCAGTGCATAGTTAAGCTCTGGAAGTCATTGCCAGAGGATGTGGTTACAATAGTTAGATTAACTGGGTTTAAAAAAAGGTTTGGATGTTCCTAAAAGAAAAATCCATAAACTGCTATTAATTAATAAGCAACAGTTGCTTGAGATCTATTTAATATTCGGATACTTGCCAGGTACTTGTGAGTTGGATTGGCCACTGTTAGAAACAGGATACTGGGCTTGATGGACCCTTGGTCTGACCCAATATGGCATATTTTATGTTCTTAAGAAAGAGTATATATGGAGAAGCATTACCAGCAGTTAAAAAAAAATTAATACCACTGTACAAGTCCGTGGGAGAAAACTTATTTGGAATATTATTCTAGAAGCAGTCCAGAGAAGGGCTACAAAATGATGCGGGGGTCAGCACTCAGGGCCGCTGAAATGAAAGTTCAGGGCTGGAAGCTGTGCTTGGGACAGGGACTGCAAGCATTGCTGGGTGATCAGGTGAACAACCCTCCTCTTGCAGATCCTTCTTTCACTCGCAAGTCAGCCTTCTCCATGCCTTTTCCTCCTTCATCCTTTCTACTCCCCTCTTCCCTTATTTAACAAATTCGTATTCCATCTTATGCAATTTTTTGTCCTTCTGGCTGGATTCAGAAACATTAATATACAAGACATGACCCTATATTGAAGTAAAATAATAAATACAATCCAGCAATTCTTGCAAATATCCCTAGCTAACCATTCAAATAAGTTGCCAAAAACCCTGTTTAAATAAAATGTTTTTACTTTCTTCTTGAAAGTTATTAATTCTAACTCCTCTGTAACAGCTTGCTGGAGAATGCCCCACAATTGAAGATGCACATTTAAGTATTACTTGTAATCTTTAAGTGAAGAGATGATTGATGGCAATTTCACTGCTGAATGCAAGGCATGCATGGGATTATAAGCTTGGAGGAGCTCCTCCAAGAAATGTTTTGAAGAGTCACACTAGTACTTTAAAACTGTACACAATACAGTACAGAGAGCCAGTGAAGATGTCTCAAATACGGGGTAATATGCTCTCCCCGGTGGTAACCTGTACTTAGCCTTACTGCAGCATTTTGGATTCAACTGGAAAAAACCTCATAATTGTCCCTTAAGCAAACCAACATGTAAGGCATTACAATAATACAATGTGCTTGCACAAGAGTTCCAAAATCAGACTTGGAAAGAACATAATTAATAGGCCTCACTAAGCATACGTTAGAAAATGCCAACTTTAACAGAGTTGACTTGGGATAGCCAAGTAAGTGAGGGGCATCAAGGGTGAAACAGATCTCAGACCTTCATAGCAAATGCATACATACAAGTACTCAGCTGAAGACTTTCTAAGCTCAAAGAAGAAACATTTTGGCCCATCCATAGTACCTTTCTTAAATTAAAGTTAAGAGCAAGCCTATTCTCACTCATCTTATTTTGATAATATAAATCATAATAGGGCAGAATTTACATTCTCCCCAACTTCAACATAGAGAGAGATATCAGCAGCATCGATTTTGCATTTTATTCCACATGAATTTATAAAGTTTCCCCAACAGGTGTGAAATACATGTTCACTAGAAGAGCAGAGGCCACTAGGCCAGAGCTACACTGGAGGTGATTTCTTCACGGTGGTAAAGATTATCTCCCACTCTCACTGCAGCCCCTTCACCAGATGCAGTGAGAGCTTCTCCTTGCTTCATCCACCTTCCCTCTAACTTGCCCGTCTGTCTCCCAGTCTCCTTTCAGGCCCTAGCACTGTCTGTTCCTTATTACTTTATACATGGATCTTGATCTCTTTCATTCCATTCATCATTGTCCAACATCTTTTTGGAATTTTAAAGAAAAGGACTTTTAAAACAACAATTGTAGGATTGAGGGGGTTTTGGCCTATGCACAAATGGTATGAAGTGTTGTAATAATGTCTATGAATGGCTGGGAAGGATACTCTCGCTCTTCTGCCTTATATTATTTCTGTAGAATATCAAAGCCTGGTGGAATATTCCCAGTGACAGTTAAGGAAGATGTCTGGAGACAGAGGGCACAGTATGGTATGCACCTATACCACACACACACTGTTACAATAAAAGATGCTGCATTACTCTTCCGGCAGCAGCTGAACATTAAAAAAAAAAAAAAAAAAAAACCAGGGCAAAGGAAATTGGAAATAATTCATAGAGAATTCTTCTGTGGCAACGTTTTGCTTGAGGCTCATGGCTGTGAGTTGTTTTCTCAAAGACTTAAGAGCAGACTGCTGCTTGTTTTCCGTTCCAGTGGCACCCTCAACAGCCAAGAATCCCTTATTGTCTTTGAATAGAATCCTGGGGCTGCCTTCTTAGGCAGCTTAGATATGTGGAAATAAAAGGGTCCACCAACAAGTTTTAGGTGAGACCTTTTTTGCTGACCTACCCAAATGTGTTTGAGACTTGCTTCTGAGAGTTGTCCTGTGTAAAAAACGAGCTTTGCAGGGGCAACAGGAACATAAGTATAGGACTTGTGAGTTAAGTTTGTACAATGAAAAGGAAAGATATCACTCATACTTTGTTTGCTGGCCTTTCCACTTGGATTCAGAGGGCAGACAGACAGACATCACAGGCTCTGACTTCTATGGCCTGGGTTACTGATACACAGACATAAGTGAAAAAGCACTGCTTCTATGCCAAGTCCATAAGCAAAACACATCAGCAGTGTCTGAATTTTCAAGCAGGCTCATCACCCAGTAAAAATGCTGCTAGCAGTAATTAGTTTATGGGTTATCATAAGGCTTCGGCATAACTGTATGGAGTGGCAGTTGTTACCCTTAAGAGAAAAATGGGGTTAACCTCTATGCCACACCCACTACCACCATAAGAAGCCTGCTGGGCAGCCTGGATGGACCATTTGGTCCTTTTCTGCTATCATCATGATGTTACTCTTAGAGTTAGGAGCTTGTATTGGCTGTATGAAGTGATCCAGGCACTAGTTTCACCAACACCAAAGTTAGCCTACTTTTAAAAGCAATGCACCTGAAGTCAACTAAAAATGTCTGCAAAGCTGAACTGTTCCCACAGTCCATAGCACCAAAACATAACCCAATAGGTCATCTAACAAATGATTTAACGTGTACATTCAAAGTTATTTCCTTCTAGATTTTTAGATTGGGTACTGTTCACACAGTTACTCTCATCGTGACTTCTGGAGGAAAGGGGTAGAATATTACTTCACCGAAAGAGCTAGAAATTCAGGCACAGTTTGATCTGGTTAATCTCTGCTTGGATTAACTAGATGTCTGGGAATTTATTCATTTTTATATACCATCATTCGGTTTAGCCATCACAACGGTTTACAGAATCAAATTATACAAGGCTGCAAAAGAAGAAAACAATAACAATAGTGAAATAGGTAGAGGAGGATGGTGGGGTGAAAGAGGGGGAGAAGGGAAAGAAAGAAGGAAAGTAACAAAAATAGTTTTAATTCATCTTAAAGGAGGGCTTCATATTAAATTTCTGAAATTGTAATACTTAAGGTTGATGCCAGTTGTAGTTACTGTTTTTTCTTGTTTGGGTTTGAATGGTTGAATTGATTGTAGAAGGATTGTTGTTAAAGATGATCATTGATGTAGACTGTATGGAAGAGGAAAGTTTTTAGGTCCTTCTTGAACTTTTTGATGTTAGATTGAGTTCTTAAATAAGGTGGGAGAGTGTTCCACTTTTTGGGGGAAGCAATGGAGAATGCTCTGTTTCTAGTAGCTGATAGTCGAGCATCTTTAATGGGAGGAATTTTTAGACAAGAAGTGCTGTTAGCTCGAAGATTTGTTCTGGTAATTTGTGGAGTGATTTTTAAACCAGTGTGTTTATTATGATCGGCATGTAATAATGACAAGTGATGACTCTCTAATATGTATGCGACAGCACAGGCTGCTTCGCCATAATCCAAACCAAAACACAATCTCAAAATCTGTAAATTAATGATTGTCCATGATTAGACAGTATGGATATAATATGAAAATAAAAGGGTCAGAGATATGCCAAGCTATGCAAAAATGTACATAGTGTTCCATTCCATCTCTTCAAAAGGAATGCCAATTAATATCTAAAATTATGTTCAAAGATATTAGCAGCAGTCTAGAAAACAATATAGGGTAATGAATAAAACTGACTTAGCTTACAGGAGTCTTTTTTTTCATATTCGACTTAAAGGATTAATGACACCTTGGGCTTTATTTCTACAACTCTAAGATGCTGTCAGGGACACAATTCAGTTTCCTGAGATCTATTGTGTAATGAGGTGCACACACACACACATAGTAAAAAAAAATAAATCTGTATATTAAAATCCACACATTATGTATGGAAAGTTATATTAACATCCATATATTCTATCCTTATGTACACACAAGATACTAAGACCCTGTGTACTGAAATGTATGTATCAGATACTGAAGGAGAACTTACCTGTTAATTTATTTTCCTTGAATCCTACTACACCAATCTCCACAAGTGGATTGTTCACCATGAGATCTACTTGAAGTTCCCACTAGTCCATTATCATCTGCAAAGCCGCTTAAATTTCCAATTCACTTGGATCCAAAAGATTTCTGCTGAGATAGTCTGCCTGTATGTTCCCTTGACCTGCAATATATGTAACTAATAGTGGTAAGAAATTCTCCTGTCTCTCGTCGATATTTCAGGCTTCAAGTGACGCATTTGTTTACATATACCACTGATGTTGCATCGTCTGAGACCACACCATCTGCCTTCCCCACAAACGGCAGAGGAAGGTGGTGATCGTAGTCCTGGGATTGAGGTAACTTGCCTTCATATTTAAAAGAGTTCCAAGAAGTTCCACAGATTGAGAAGATTGCTTCTGGCAAAATTGAGTGCCCAGCCCAGGCTAATAGCTGGAGTACTCTGTCAAAAGCCCCAAGACCTTGAAAAGATTTGGTTCTGATCAACCAATTATCTAGACGGAGGTGAACATAATCCTCCTTTCTAAAAAATAAATAAATATGCTGCTACCACCACCATGATTTTGGAGCCATGGCCAGGTCAAAGGGAAGTGCTCTGAACTGAAATAGTTAGTTCAAAACACAAAAAGCAAAGAAACTTCTGATGGTCCTCCCTGATCAGAATTTGGAAATGGGCTTCTGGAAGGTCCAGAGAGGCAAGATATCCACCTCTGTTCTGCAACCAGAACTGCCGGAAGAGTCTACATTCTGAAAGTCTGGATTGGTGTAGCAGGATGAGGAGGAAATGTGTATTGTATACAAACGAATTGCATACAATATTATAACTTTAGCTGAAGAAAACAGCATTTTAAGTGAGATTACAAATGTACTATTCTTGGCTACAACATAGGAAGTGGAGTGGAGGATTCAGGCAGAGAAGCCAGGGTTGAAAAGCTCCTGATGCTCCTTGTGATCTTGAGCAAGTCACTTCACTCTCCTTTGCTTTAAGTACTAACTTAGGGGCTTATTGACTGAAGATTTTCTCCCATTCTGTATCTACTTATTTTCTGTATTTATGGGGAAAATGCTTATTAAATGACCCCCCTTAAATTGTAAGCCCTCTGGGAACAGAGGAAATACCTACAGTACCTGCATATCACTTACCCTGAGCTACCAATGGAAAAGTATGAGCAAAGTCTAAAAAAAAATTAATAAAAAGTTGGTAGGACATGCAAGCATTATAAAAGGACAGGAAAACCCACATGAACATAGGACATGAAGATACTTACGAAAGAGGCATAGTACTACGTAGAAAAAAAAATCCATAAAACAGATTTCCAATGCCTGTTTCAGTCCTAGTTGTATCCTCAGGGCAGCTATGCAGTAATTGCCCCTAAGATCTGACTAGTTATCAAAAAGGGAGACACCAAGATAACAGCAAAAGCTGTACTTAATCTCAACATTGTGTACAATGTGAAAAACAGGCCTACAAAAGCTGGCACTATAGCACCCAGGGGCTGGATTTCAGAACCAGTAAGTAGGAGGTTGCATAACCATGTCAATACTTTTTACAATATGGCTAAGTTAACTAAGAAACCTGTTGTATACATCAGACATCTCATGGCTTGACTCAGAGCATAAGGTTTACTATTATTAGATTAGTCCTGAGCTTTCCAGCACTAATCATACAGTCACTTGTGAATGTTACAAAGGTCATCAATTTAAGAAATTAATTCTCATTTTCAACCAAACCAGGTGTGTGTATATTTTATAACACTCACATACATATCTATAGTTTTTCTTTTAAGACAAGTCACAACTAAAGTTCTAAATTTTGATTTGATAGTGACACGCTGCAAAATCTGATTTGTGCACAAAATGTCAGCAGCTAATGAACGATGAGTCACTTGGAATCTCACCTCTGACCCCCGAGCAGCAGCTACAATTGTTTTTCAGTAAATGTGTTAGCAGAATACCTGCAGATGTGATTGCTGCTAGAAAATGGACAGATCTCGCACCACAGAATCCCATTTACGTTATTTTGTTTCTTTCATGTTGTAACTCAGTTCAGCGTGTCTGGCAAAGGGCAAAAAAGGAATAAAAAAAAGGCAAGGTTGAAGGATACAGAATACACAACTACGTTTCAGCACTCAAAAATTAGTCATTTGTGTTTTACTCAACTAGATGGGAATTAGAAAAAAAAAAAAGCTATCTTTTTGCACGTACACAGACAAAAACAAAAACAAAACACAAAGCTGTAAGGAATAGGAAAATCCTGATCCCATGGGTGTAAAAAAACGAAGCTTCACATTTGTCACTGCTTTTCTCTAAGCCTAATCACTGTGTAGGAGTCTCTACCCTTCTTGCTACATTTAAGGCAGCTGAAGTGAATAAATAAGACTTTACTGGACAGGGAACATTCTTTAATGATTTTTTGTGTGTCAATCACAGAAACTCTTAAATTTACAGAGTTTCAGTACAGAAATTAACTGTTGTATACAATGCGGGTGTGGAGAATTTGAAATTCCCCATGGATGTAGTTAATCAAGTAGAAAGTAAGTCTTCCCAAACCTTTATGCTGGATTTTTGGATAACATCGGGGCTGGCATGAAAGTCCATTTGAATGCTCAGAAATAAAGGTCAAAAGCTACATAATTATCGTGCAAGGAGATTTTTTTTTTTTTTTTTTTTTTTTTAATTAGACCAACCCAATATGTTTCTTGAATATCTTACAAGAGCTAATGCTTCCTTCCTCGGGTCAAAACAAAATGAGGTGGTCAGAGTGAGAGACCACATTGTCGCTGTCTTAAATCGCTAACACATGAACCTTTCCTTCCCACCCCATCAACCCTTTCCCCTCCTTCACACATCGATGAATCACATTTGTCATCTTAAGTGCTGAATTTTTGAAACTGCATTTTCCCACTTTCTGTTGATCTTATTCCTCCTCCTTTCTTGGCCAAGGCTTTTCTTCTTTAATCTTTCCCATTTAATTTAGAAGAAAATAAAGGTGGAAAAGGTCTCAGTTTTTACATATAAACCCTTAGACTTCACTTCTAAATTAAGCGTTGGATTAACTAATATATATTCATGCCACTCCCTCTGCTTCTGTTCAAACTACTTCAAGACTAAACATGAAATCTGGTTCCTGTTTTGTTTATACATATTGGAACTAACTCCAAAATAACACTCAATTTTCTAGAGTGAGCTGGTCCTAAATTGACTGTTTTGATTAAATGTGGCAGGTCACTCTTCCGTCCCTTCCTCATATGAATTTGATCAACATTGAGTCTAAATGAAATGTGTTCACCATGGATTAAAGGCAAACATGAAAACAATATGGAGGATTAACTGATTAAGACTCAGGACTAAGCAAAACCCTTTTTTATTCAAGTAAAATAGTGATGTTAATGGGTGATGATTCTACTGTCCAAATTCTAAAGGTTGCATAAATAAGCAGACTAATTTATTATTGATCAAGGGCAAAAAATATTGGTTCTCTGGGAAATAGATTTTGGATATAGCTTAAAACCACAAGAGCGGGAGTCGGCAATCTTAGCGTAGACTGAGAACAGGTCTTAGTTTGTCTTCCGGTACTAGTTGATTGTTGGACACGAGAGCAGCTCTCACTAAATACAGTGACTTTAGCACAATTAGAGAATAAACAAGTCGTAGAAGGTTACATTACCTTTTACAGGACAAAGAAAAAAAAATAGTGGTGGTTGGTGGGGGTGCTCAAAAGCTCATGCATAACATTGTTTTGGTGGTATCACAACATACTAAGGCTCCTGTTTTCTCCAGGAGCAACATGGCTGTTAAAACCATACTACAAAAATACAATTGCATAAAATGAATAATTTGTAAGCTATTTGTTATTTCTTTCCAAGTCCATGCTTAATAAGTACATAATTTGTATACTTCCTTAAACAGATTTCTGCTCTCCATAACAAGAGGTGGCTTCTGCACCCTGAAGAAATTGAGTTTAATGAACAGTTGGATACATGACACCTATAAAATGTGACACAAATGCTTAAATACATTAATAAAATGGAGGTATCAAGGAATTTCCATCTGCTTAGACCTCTGAATTTAGCTTTCACTAGTCAGAAGTGTTCAGATTTTTAGTCAAATATATTTTGAAATTGAAATTTGACTAAAAAAAAACAAAACATTTTTTCCTCAACAGGCTTTAACAGAACATTTAGCTTTTCATAACTAAAGTCTGCATTCAAGGAGAAAATGTACAAAAGCAATTTTGTTGAATAAGGCTTATAAAGTCCCTATCTTTGTCCTTCTAAAATGCTATGAAATGAGTCAAAACTTTGTTTTCTAAATCTCACCTAACCTGCCAGTTTAAATAATATGGCTTCAATTATATTGGCACTAGCCACCAGCTCCCTAACAGTTAGACTTCCTTGTACATCCATGAGCACATACAACAATGAAGCCATATTATATAATTCCATGAGATATATGGCGTTCAGTTCATGCCTTTTGGCCCAGGCTTTTAGTTCTTGCATAGAGGGAACCGACTTACTAGAAACAGCAGTATTAGATTGACTGATATAGTCTTTTCTGGTTCATCAATCCCCTCTATATAGGGCAAGATTTGTACTGGGCCTTCTTGTTTTCTAAGCTCAAACCTGAAGAATACGAGAAAAACAAGTAGACTATTGAAACTTACAGGCTACGTTTGTATTTTGAGATTTACTATCAGAATAGTGAGAATAAGAAATGATCAACACTTTTGTAATATGCATGCCTTCAATAACGATTGCTACTACCAGACCTGTTATAGACTTTACATGTGCATGAACCCTAAATGCAGTTTGACCCTCTGCGTATTATGGTCATTCAACGTTGCATAGACTGATTTTTGTCTGGATCAAGTTCATAATGACCTGCTCTAACATTTAGCAGATAAAAAGCAGTGTGGTTGCTGTGGTAGTCCACTTGAATGCACAGAAATAATAAACTCAGGGCAAATTTACTGCAATACAGAGGAAGAAAAGCCATGGAGCAAGTCCATCTTATAGTAACATAGAACTCACAGCTGGAAAAACAGAAAAATCATAAGAGACCTATAGCCACTACGCCTGGAGAATGAGTCACTGCAAAAAAATATTCCCTGCTTGATACTAGACTTCCAGCAAACACCTACTCTGATTCAAAAACTAGTAAGAAGCAAGCTTCTAACAGAAAGAAGAAAATGGACACATCCCTATAATATAGCGCAATGCAAACTATGCCAGCATGTATTACAGGAGCCCACAATTTACATGGAACAGACATCCTGTGTAAAGGGACCCTATCCATGCTTCTTCCTATACATTATCATTCAATGCAGAAAATGTAAAGAGGGATGCTACACTGGCAAAATAGGCCAAAAATTAAAGACAAGAATAAACTTAACACATACCATAAAAAAAAAAAAAAAATTACCCACCACAAAGAGCAAGGCAACAGTTACAGGGAGGAATTACCTTATAAGAGGATACTAAAAGGCAAATACCGAACAATCCAAGAATAAGACATTTAAAGTTAAAAAGATCAAACATTTGACATAAAAGTTCTTAACAGAGGCTTTTTGTCTTGATTATTGAAGCTCTACCAAATACCTCTATTTGAGGAAGGGAGCAAGACAAATAGTTGGCTCGCTGAGCAGTAACAAATTACAAGAGCATGGCCTAAAGTAATATAGCCTTTTAAAATTGTATTGTTACCTATTGGATGAAAGACTAAATCAAGTAAGATCTTTAAATTAAGAATTTGAATCTTGGGCTCTCTCAAATAACATAGAAAGCTGTTGTGCCCCTGCCTCCTATTAGTTGGAGGCAGAGAATACAGAGTTTACTGGTAGTGCATGTCACCTGATGTAGCAGAAAGGAAGAACCTATTTTATGGGATCTATGGGTTTGCAATCCAGAGCAGCCACTGTCAGACAGGATGCTGGGCTCAATGAACCTTGGTCTGATCCAGCATAGCATTTCTTTATATTCTTATAAAGATTGGCATGACTCAAGTTTTAAAATTGTGCTAATTCAACCCCCTTTGAGTATGTTAGATGGGTCTAATACATGCACACATTTGTCTGTGGTAACTCATGGAATATGTACTGCAAAAGTAGGAATGTCTTACCTGTTAATTTCCTTTCCTTCTGCTATACCAGTCTAGAATATATAGGTTATATCCTCTTATCCAGCACAGAGGCAGAGTTCTCTTTTTGATGACATCACCAACTGTGTGTGTCATATTTAGAACTAATTCAGCCAATTTGCTACTGTCAAAGCTAAAAAAAAGGTATCAATAAAAAAATAAGTCAAACAAAAAAAAACCAAAACACCTTTGCAAGACCTATCTTGCAGTGTCACAGCATACACCAAGCTAAGCTTACTTTTTACTTGAAAATTTTCTTGAAGGAAAGTCAATCCTTTGCAAAAACAGTAAATACAAAAATACCTAAATCTGAAATTCTCCATCTTTTTTTTTTTTTTTTTAAATATGTGAAAGGAGGTGTTCTGGACTAGTGTAGCAGAAGGGAAAGAAAATTAAAAAGGTAAGACAATTTCTCCTTGCTCTTCATTCTGCTCCAGTCTATGGGAAATACCAAAGCCCATGTAAGGGTGGGTGGATGACAATCCCACGTTTAAGACTGATGAACCAAAAATGGTGTCTTGTCTAGCAAGAAGATCCAACCTATAGTGCCTTGCAAATGTCAAAGAGGTCCATGTGCCGCCTTACAAATCTCCATGGACTTACTGCTATAGTCTTTCAGCCCACGATGGAAGTCTGTGCTCATGTTGAATGTGCTTTAATCAATCATTCTAGTTTACCCTGCAGTAAGTAAGCCAAAGAAATGGCATTCGTTAGCCAATTCTCCCTTTCATGATCTGCAATGGATAAACAGCCTATCAGATTTACAAAAATCCTTAGTTCTCTCAAGGTAAACTTTTAAACATCTCTTAACATCCAGATACTTAAATGATTCTAAGCTTTACATGCCTTCTTTTTAAAAGCAGGAAGAACAAGACAATTAATATAAAATGAAGATACTGCCTTGGGTAGAAAAGAAGGGACTGGTCTCAAAATAACCAAGTGACTTTTTAGTGACATGACAAAAGCCTGCAATTCAGAAATTCACCTTCCAGATGTAATAGCAACTAAGACTAAGTTTAAAACCTTTGTGGTTGATTGACAAAGGTTTGAAAGTTTACATAAAGCCTAGAAAACTAAATTTAAATTCCAATGAGGAAAAACTGTTCTGATTGGTGGACGTATATGTTTCATCCCACTGAGAAAAAGCGAAACAGCCATCTGGGAGGAAATCAAACTACCCTTTATTTGTCCACAAAAACAAGAAATAGCAGTTATTTGAACCTTTAAAGAATTTAAAGCTAAACCTTTATCCAATGTACACTATAAAAAGGCAAGAATATACCCCCATTTGTACACCCATGGAGATAAATTCCTATTTCTGCAAAAATCCTCAAAAATGCACTAAACTCTTATATAAGATAAAGTCAGTCCTTTCCTGGAGTGCAACATCGTGGTAATTACCGAAGGCGAGTAGCCTCTTTGTTAACCTTGCCCTTTCAATAGCTAAGCCGTAAGCAAGAATGGAATTGGATCATCCATCTCTACAGGCAATCATTCAACAATTAACATAAAAATTAAAAATTGTCCAAATATCAAAATATTTCAAAACTCAAATCACAAAATACCCAATAGTTAAAACGGCAATCAAGAAAAATAAACTTAAAAAGCCACCTTTACTTACCCTCTCCAGCAACTCTCCTACTCCTTTCCCTTGCAGGCTAATAGCACTCACCAGAAGCAGCAGTGGCAGCTGAAGCTCTGTCCTCACAGTCCTCTTCCTTAGGAACCACAACCAGTCACTCACACAGTCTGTTTCACACAAACCAGTAACCTCCCTCACCAGTCTCTCTGATACAAATGCTCTCACTCCCATTCTACCACACACACACACAAAGCTGCCACTCACGCACCCATTCTACTACTCTACCTCTGGTGGCGGCCTAGCCTCCGCCGGTGGCATGCAGCTTCACTCTGCTCTTCAGCCGCTGCTGGCCTGGTCTCCGGCGGTGGCACACAGGATCACTCCACTCTTCAGCCACGGTGGAATGCAGCGACCCTCCCCAACTAACTTCATCGGCCCTCTGGAGATGACCGATTCACAGATAGGCCAATCAGTCCCCAGGAAGAAGATAAGCACAACCGGGGGAGTGAGGCATCAGAGCCGCATCACACCTGCCGGTGCTTTGCAACACACCGGTTGAGAATCGCCGATCTAAAGCATTTAAATCTGAGATTTAAAAATTTTCCTAAAGCTCTTGTTGAACTGCCTTATGTTAAACTTAGATATCTTCTTGAAATTTTTAAAATTTCACCTGCCTTTAATAAGTATGTTTCTTCCTTATAAGCAAAATTCTTCTCAGCAAAGATCTACTCAAAATGTGATTTTCTCTAATCTCTATCTGCATACCTGGAAAATTCAGCTGTAGAAGTGACTGAGAGGTCTACAATGCTAGTTTCCTTTTTTTTCTGAGCAGGATTTAAGTTTAGTGATGAAGTCTTATTTCAAAAATCTAAATGTTTCCCTTTCATTGTGGGTTAGTCTGGATTTATTCTGACTTAGCCAGAACTACTCAAGAACAGTGTAAAGCATTTTAAGACATCAGCAGTTGAAATTTCACTCTGACCATGCTCTGCAATGCTTCTCATTGTCCTTGTAAAGCATGAAATGCCTGATGTAAGAACTTGAAAAAGTCAGGTGATAAGGCATTAGTACTAGTACTAGGGACTTCCTGTTTAGCGTCAAGAAGAAAATCCAACCCCAGTAATTTGGGAGGTTCCTGGCTTAAATCTGGATCTGCTCTTAATGACGCCCTGCATAACTCAGCCAAGATGGCCACCACGTCCAAGTCTGCTGTTAGAATGGTTGCCGCTAACGGCTCTCCGGAGGCTGAAGCTGCTCTGGGGAAAGGCTTTTGTTTAGCTAAAGCCTCAACAGAAGGAATTTTCTTAGCCAATCCCAGAGAATTAGATTTACCGCGGCAAAACAGCGCACAGACTCCCTTTTGCTGAAGTGCGTTTAGCACCCCAAGTGCTGCAGTGCCAACTCTTTTCAAACATTGCATCAGCTGAAAGAGCTCTCAGCGGTAACAGAGCAAGTGGCTTACAAAGCAGTGAGTAAATACTTACACTGCTTAAAAAAAAACCACTGTCAAATGCAGACAGTAGGTCTCAACCTTGCCGAAACGGGAAGAGAGCAGGCAAAACAAATTACTGTCATTAGAGCTCACTTCGCTGCAGGAGCAATATCCACAGGAGCATGGCCCAAATCTACAGCCTTAAATGCCACTTAAACAATAGTAAGAGGGCTGAATATCAAAAGAAATTTAAAAAAAAAAAATTCAGCTCAGGAAGTGATTAGTTCAAATGTTCATCCAGCAGCTGGAGGCACAGAACACTGGCTGAATTAGTTCTAAATCTGACATAGATAGTTGATGTCATAAAAACGAAAAAGAACTCTACCTCCATGAATGCCGGATGAGAGGATATAACACAGATTCAGGACTGGTGGGGCAGAAGGAAGAGAAATGTGTATTATACACAAAACCTTTACAACCCAATTCGCTTTCAGCCCAAAAGCATTTGGAATTAGTTGAGGTCTACACACCTGCCTCCTTCGCTGGCTTAGTGAAAATGACATTTTGTGCTGACCTGATGGCTTAGAGGTATAAGCATTTTGATCCAGAAGTAGAGAAGTATTCTCAGGGCTGTTTCTCTCTCCCCCCCAGGGTAGGGAGGAATCATGGCTATTGCTTAAAGGTGATGCTAGAAGCCAGAATGAGAGGCCAGGACTGCAGGATTGTTGAAGTTTAATTAGAGGGAGAGACTACAGAATATGGGAAAACCTCTTTCATAGTTGTGAATAAAAGCTCATGGTACCAGATGCCAGTCCCATTTCCATCTGACCTAGAATTAACTGCTGGGTTAAAAAAAATAGAAACTGGCATTTTAATGTAATGGAGATAATGTTCAATTATAGAGTATATTAGAATGGAGTTTACAGGATAAAGAAAAATGTCCACTTTTCTCTAAGATATTGCAAGATTTGGTACCAGAACAAGCTTTTACATTCTTTAGACTAACCTGATTTTATCATGTGACTATCAGAGAACACACATGTGGAAAAATGGTTCTAAACCCCACCCGGGCAACAGCTTTAATAACAGATACAGCTTATAAATATTTAAAATAAATTAAAAAAAAAATCCAAAAAATCCAAATTCACCTGGACCAGATGGTATACACCCCAGAGTTCTGAAGGAACTAAAAAATGAAATTTCAGACCTATTAGTAAAAATTTGTAACCTATCATTAAAATCATCCATTGTACCTGAAGACTGGAGGATAGCTAATGTAACCCCAATATTTAAAAAGGGCTTCAGGGGCAGTCTGGGAAACTACAGACCGGTTAGCCTGACTTCAGTGCCAGGAAAAATAGTGGAAAGTGTTCAAAACATCAAAATCATATAGAAACATATAGAAACCATGGTTTAATGGAACAAAGTCAGCATGGCTTTACCCAAGGCAAGTCTTGCCTCACAAATCTGCTTCACTTTTTTGAAGGAGTTAATAAACATGTGGATAAAGGTGAACCGGTAGATGTAGTATACTTGGATTTTCAGAAGGCGTTTGACAAAGTTCCTCATGAGAGGCTTCTAGGAAAAGTAAAAAGTCATGGGATAGGTGGAGATGTCCTTGCGTGGATTGCAAACTGGCTAAAAGTCAGGAAACAGAGAGTAGGATTAAATGGACAATTTTCTCAGTGGAAGGGAGTGGGCAGTGGAGTGCCTCAGGGATCTGTATTGGGACCCTTACTTTTCAATATATTTATAAATGATCTGGAAAGAAATAAGAGTGAGAATCAAATTTGCAGATACAAAATTGTTCAGAGTAGTTAAATCACAAGCAGATTGTGATAAATTGCAGGAAGACCTTGTGAGACTGAAAAATTGGGCATCAAAATGGCAGATGAAGTTTAATGAGGATAAGTGCAAGGTGATGCATATAGGGAAAAATAACCCATGCTATAGTTACACAATGTTAGGTTCCATATTAGGTGCTACAACCCAAGAAAGATCTAGGCGTCATAGTGGATAACACATTGAAATCGTCGGTTCAGTGTGCTGCGGCAGTTGAAAAAGCAAACAGTATGTTGGGAATTATTAGAAAGGGAATGTTTCTGTATCGCTCCATGGTGAGACCGCACCTTGAATACTGTGTACAATTCTGGTTGCCACATCTCAAAAAAGATATAATTGCAATGGAGAAGGTACAGAGAAGGGCTACCAAAATAAGGGGAATAGAACAGCTCCCCTATGAGGAAAGACTAAAGAGGTTAGGACTTTTCAGCTTGGAGAAGAGACGGCTGAGAGGGGATATGATAGAGGTGTTTAAAATCACGAGAGGTCTAGAACGGGTAGATGTGAATCGGTTATTTACACTTTCGGATAATAGAAAGACAAGGGGGCACTCCATGAAATTAGTATGTGGCACATTTAAAACTAATCTGAGAAAGTTCTTTTTTACTCACACAATTAAGCTTTGGAATTTGTTGCCAGAGGATGTGGTTAATGCAGTTAGTATAGCTGTGTTTAAAAAAAGGATTGGATAAGTTCTTGGAGAAGAAGTCCATTACCTGCTATTAATTGAGTTGACTTAGAAAATAGCCACTGCTATTACTAGCAACAGTAACATGGACTAGACAGTTTTTGGGTACTTGCCAGGTTCTTATGGCCTGGATTGGCCACTGTTGGAAACAGGATGCTGGGCTTGACGGACCCTTGGTCTGACCCAGTATGGCATGTTCTTATGTTCTTAAATTCAATGTCAACAAAAATTTCAAAAAGCCAACTCTGTAGGGAACATGGGTCCTGACCAGTTCAAATGTACCAATCCTCTGAGGAGCAACAGGGGTTCCCCTTGGGGAGATAGAAAATGGCAGGCAGTACTATTTAGGCACTGGGACGCTTTCAGAAGCTCCCCCCACCACATCCAATAGGTTAATGCAACAAGGACCACAGGCAGGGAGTTGTCAGTAGTGGGCAGTTCCTCAGCAGCACAAGAAGGGAATGCAACTTGAACAGTTATGCTCAGGTGCCATTGGATGGGGGGTGCCCGGGCTGGTTACAGTTATGGGCACCATAGTATCTCAGGTCCCTGATAGAAGTGTGTGGTGGGGGCCGAGGCAGTTAAGTGAACACCAGAATCTTGTCATTTAGACCCATGGTCTTGGAAGCTTGTAGAAAGTGACGTGGAGGCACAGTGCACAGAGCAGCTGTTCTTGCATGCCCTTAATGGCAGCATTCATGGATTCCATTAAGGGCATTCTGGGATGCTGCTGGGCAACTGTCTTATGAGTTGAGGGATTAGTTAAGAAGTTTGAAGTTGCACAGAATATGTTCTCAGCCCTTGCTGGTGGAGATAGGGTAAAGGGGTTAAAGATTGTCATTTATTATGTTTCATTTACATTTTATGCATGTTAAATAAAGCTGCTGTGGTAGTTTCATCTACTGAATAAAGCTTATTTGCATATGGAATAATGAGGGTTTTGGCAAACAGGGGTGTTTATTCCACTATACCAGACAGTACAGCATATCCAATTTCTGCTCCCTGCAGTTGTAAATAGTTCAGAGGGAACTAAAGCACCTTCAGGCACATGTACTCTTTGGCATGTTTCCAAAAGTTAAGTTGCATATCCTTACTTCTGTGTTTAGAAATGCTCATGGACTGGTTACTTCCTCTTCTCATATTCCCCAACAATTTAGGTACAGTGCTCTTGCTTTAACTTTATTTTCCTGAGCTGCTAGCAAAAAATTCGTTTGTTTACTAACACAATGAACATTTTACAATTAAAACAATGAAAATTTTAAAAATAAAGCTGATTATATTTACAAAATAAAAATGAAATGTTCAGACAAACCATGTAGTAAAACTTGGGATGAACTACAGAGAACTGACAAAATGAAAGAAGCCATGTTAGATGCACAAGTATCGTCATTCCCTTGTGTCAAGACCTTCAGTTGCACTCGTCATTGTATGCAAATACAGCCAGCATCCAAAGTGCTCACACATTCAGGCCGAGACAGTACAGTGCGCTCTGCGATTGGATGCATGTTTGATGCGCTAGCTTTACCCCTTATTCAGTAAGGGGTAATAGTGCATCGAAAACACACGTCCAACACCCCCCTCCTCCCAAACCTAATAGCGCCCGCAACATGCAAATGCATGTTGATGGCCCTATAAAGTATTCCCGCATGATTCAGAAAGCAAAATGTGCAGCCAAGCCACACATTTTACTTTCAGAAATTAGCGCCTGCCCAAAAAGGTACCTGTTCACTTTCCCGGTGCCCGGAGAAATTCACAGAAAAGCAGTAAGAACTGCTTTTCTGTGCACCCTCTGACTTAATTATGGTGATATTGAGTCGGAGGTCCCGAAAGTTAAAAAAAAAAAAAGTTTGAAATCTGCCCATGGCTCGAAAACCGGACACTCAATTTTGCTGGCATCTGGTTCCCGAACCCGTGGCTGTCAGCGGTCTTGAGAACCGACACCGGCAAAATTGAGCATCTGTCAAACCCACTGACAGCCGCCGCTCCTGTCCAAAAAGAGGTAGTAGGGACATGCTAGTGTCCCTAGTGCCTTTTTACTGCCGGCCCTAATTTAAATATTTTAGTTTACTGAATCACATGCACAGGACACTGGCCTGTGCATGTGATTCAGAGACAGGTAGGTTTTTTTTTTTTTTTTTAAAAACAGAATCGAAAGGTTTGCATTCTAAAAACAGAACAGAAACAGCCCTGTGTATTCAACTATTTAGAAGGCTAACAAACTTCTTGAAGATTAGTAATTGACATTTAAGAAATAATGCCTATTTAAAATAGGCATTAACACAAAGCTTGGAAAACTTCATGAAATATGAGACAAAACATTTTAAATGTACTTGGGCTCAACAATAAAATTAGTAAGGTTACAGTAATAGTTTAAGTAAAAACATATCTTAATAAGCATTACCATGTCTCTCCTGTAGGCTATTTTCATATTGGTCATAGTAGTATGCTCACTTGCACATATAGTCTGGCATCACATTGTTGGTAATAAAATACTGTGACTGTTTCCTCCAATTACATTTAAACTGCAAAACACTTCCTGTTTTATAATTGCTTATGATTCCTCCTTATAACCCAACTTAGACCTAATGAGTATAGTACATTAACACACACATACAGAGTGATTCAATGCACAATTACTAGCAAGTGTGTGTCAGGGAAATTAGCATAACAAATGGCCTTTAACTTTGCAAACTGTAGCACAAGGACAAAAACAGAATTTGTATTTGAGTACAGCCAGCTGTGCAGCTCCACAGGATGTCAAATTAACTTACAATTAGACAGAGTTTTTCTTTTAAGAATAGTGCATGAAGAAAGCAGAAGTTCTCTCCTGACATGTGCACGGATTTAGACGGATGCACTCTTAGGCCCTTCAGCAGAAGCACCCGTTCACTTGTGCATGAGTGAGGAAGAGTGAGCCCCTGGAAGGCAATACAAAAGCTTTCTTTCGAGCTGCCATATAGCACCAGGCATTCATGAGCAATATTTCACCGCACTAAAGATTGGCGTCAGCGCTGCGGAAGTGCAGCTTTAATCATTTAGCATACGTCAAATAAGATTTGATTGCAGGATAGATGTCACTCTGCTTCTGTAGAAGGCTCCTTTTTAAACTGTGATATGCAGTGTCACATCACTGGGGTATGAACAAGGACTCAGAACTGTAATGACTGTATATACAGACAAAATGTGAACCTGAATTGCAGTAAACTAAGATCTGCATACTACTGGATGGCTTGCTTTTACTCTACCTATAACCAGGTGCAAGGCAGCATTACTTGACTAGAGGGACATCATGCATGCCTTTTGTAACCAATACTCAGCGGAGATTTGATACCCTAAATTAGATAAGTATGAGAAAAAAAAAAGTGTGAAGCTTGCTGGGCAGACTCGATGGGCTGTTTGGTCTTCTTCTGCCGTCATTTCTATGTTTCTAAATTACTCTTATTAAAATGAAAGCATAAAATATTGAAAAGTGAAAACGTTTTATTCAGGTTATACATTCAGTGCCTTCCACATGTACATGATTAACAAGACAGTTTATTAATTAAAATATTCTCACTAACTAGTTAGAACTGAAGTCTTTATTCTTCTTGTTAAATACATACAATGAATGGTTTCCTTCCTGAATTACAAAATATATTACAATATTAATAAAAGTAATCCTATGCATAAGAACAGCACAGGTAAAGAAATGAGCCCGTGACTGAAGCTATTACTGTTTGACGCAAAAAAGAAAAACCCGAAAGCAAGCCCCCAATCCTTGCTCCTTCCCAGAAGAACTAGAGCTGCTTCTTTAGAGCATGTATGAAAGTCCGAGAGGATCTTGGACATTATGCCTTTTTTGTGCCACAGGTTAGATTGCCTTCTGAAATGCTTTTTGAGAGTTCCAGTCTGCATTCTTGCTCTTCCCTAAGGAAATAAAGAATGAAAAGAATCCCCTGCATTAAAACGAGAATTATGGTTTACTTCTCAGATTTGATTACACACCTTTCCAATTAGCATCAGGGCGAGTTATAACAATACCAATGTATACACAAGCCACAAACACCAAAGTAAATTAAAACAATAAAACTCATGTAAAACATAAGATAAACATTAACACATATCCCATTAAACCTCCCCTCTAATTGGGCATCCCAAACCACTGTAAACATTGCACCCCCCTTCCCCAACCCAGTACAGTCTACCAGCACTCAACTAAAAATAATTACAAGCCCAGAAATACTCCTTGTCTACACTAAGTAGTCCAGCTCGAACCATAAATCATAAGGAATGGCATTCCACAGCTGCGGAGCAAAACTGAAGGGTCTCCTTGTAGACTTAGCTAATCTAGCAACATTCAATGTTAATAGGTGTTGTGAAGACCGCACTGCCCTAGTTGGCACATGGTTACACAAAAGGGTAGCCAAATATCTAGAATCACCCTGGTGACTAGGCTTCGAGACCAGGGAGAGAATTCTCTGGCTTCAACAGGAAGCCAATGTAAATCCTGCAAAATAGGGGGCAATCAATGAGACTGGCTTTTCTTCTGTACATTTTGCTTTGCTGCATGAGCCAGCAAAGAAAGAACAATTACTAGGCTATGTTATAACTCAATGTAGCTGCTTCTTGGTTCCACTGAAGCTAACTACATGTGGTCTCATTTTGAGGTCTCCTTGCTTTTACCCATTTCATAGTTTATATTTTTACAGTAATAAAACAGTAAACAATGATCACAGTCCTGATTTTTTTTTTTAAAACATATTGCCCAAATCTTTTCAGATAATGATGGTCTATATTCATGTGTGACCTGATTTGCATGACCACATCAAAAAATACCAAGGCTCATACTGGAATGAATGTCTAAACATAAAAAACTTTCAACATTAACAGACCTTATTTAAATGCCCTTGGCAGAAATCCCTGAATTAATCAGGAATGAAAAAAAAAAACCAAAAAACTCAGAATGAAAAAGATTAAGCATGTTGAATTAAATGAAAGCTGTACTTTCTATATATTTTGCAGTACTTCAGCAGTACATAAATTGCCATACTGGGTCAGCATCCTGTTTCTAGCAGTAGCCAATTGAAGTCACAAGTACCTGCCAAGTACCCAAACATTAAACAGATCTCAAGCTACTACTGCAGTTAATGGACTTCTCCTCCAAGAACTTATCCAAACCTTTTTAAAACCCAGCTACACCAACTGCACTAACCACATCCCATAGCTTTGTGCTTTGAGTGAAAAAGAAATTTCTGCGATTAGTCTTAAATGTGCTACTTGCTAACCTCATGGAATGCCCCCTAGTCCTATTATTCGAAAGTGTAAATAACAGAGCCACATCTACTCGTTCAAGACCTCTCATGATCTTAAAGACCTCTATCATATCCCCCCTCAGCCGTCTCTTCTCCAAGCTGAACAGCCCTAACCTCTTCAGCCTTTCTTCATAGGGGAGCTGTTCCATCCCCTTTGTCATTTTGGTTGCCCTTCTCCACTGCAACTACATATTTGAGATGTGGCGACCAGAACTGTACACAATAC
This sequence comes from Rhinatrema bivittatum, assembly GCF_901001135.1. NCBI lineage: Eukaryota > Metazoa > Chordata > Amphibia > Gymnophiona > Rhinatrematidae > Rhinatrema > Rhinatrema bivittatum. The sequence continues at coordinate 13,627,916 of NC_042631.1, forward strand.
TCAAGGTACGGTCTCACCATGGAGCGATACAGAGGCATTATATTTTCTGTTTGCAAATTTCGCTTTGATAAGAAAGATTATAGTACTGGATTTGTATATAAGTGGCAATGTAGACAGAATATTAAACAGAAGAACATTTCGTTAGGGAGATCTGAGGAATTGTCTCCTGGCTCAAACGAAGACCATGGAATTGAATCTAGAGCCTTTCAGTTTCCACATCTTTCTCAGATGAGTTTTGTGGAACTTTGAGATTGGCATGACATGAAAGGATAACCGAACACCAGCTCACAGAGATGTCCAAATCCACCATTATAAACATCTCTGGTAAGTAGCTCACTCAGGAGCAGATTGATATATTGGAGAAGGGCCTTTCATATGTTACTATCAGCGTCATGATCCGTTTTGTATCTAGGATTGATCTTTACCGATTTTTTCGTAAGTTACAGGTCAGTCTTTTTCATCACACCCAAATAGATTGTGACATTTCAGTGGTTTACCCCAAATCTACATTTATGAGTCTGGTATTGAATAATCTTAGGGCCACTGAATCACAGCACTATACTCCACAGTTCAATCTTTCAAAGAGAGAGTATGAGGGACTTAACTTTATCTTGGGACACTTCATTGGTTATAAAACCTGTCGACAAGGCGGGTGCAAGAGTGGTGCAAAATAGAACTCAGTATATAATGGAGGTATATTCTCAATTGGCTGATTGCGTTAATTACAAGTTAAAAGATCCTACAAATCTTCAGGAACGGATAGTCAGACGTTGAGAATGGCTGATTGCTTCCCTGGCCTTGAGAGCCCATCAAAGTTTTTGACCTCTGAACATTCAAAGATTCCAAACATCTATATGGTACCCTAAGGTGTACAAGAATATGGATAGTCCTCCGGCAAGACCTTATAGTGACTGCAATTGGCTGTTTTGGAGCTGCTCTCTATTTGTCTATTGTTTTTTTTAGAATCTATTGTACCTACCATTAAATTATATGTACGTGATACTGCTCATATGCTAAGGATCTTGGAATTTGTTGATCAAGTCCAGAATATGCAGTTGGTCACCTAGGATATCAAGTCCTTATATTCGAGCATCCAGCAACAGGAGGCATTACAGGTTATTCATGAAGCACTGGAAGCTCATGAATGCCTGCACAGAATTTATATAGACATAGTTTCTATCGCCTTACAAGAAAGTTTTCTGTTTTGAGAACTTGTTTTACAAACCAATTCATGGCATAGCGATGGGGGCCACGATGGCCCCCCAGTCTTGCAAACATATATATGGCAAGATTTAAACAGTTACATTTGTATTCAGCCCTATGGTTTGAGCATGTGGCTTTGGGGGTCTGGTACATCGACAACATTCTCTGTGGCAATCTGATATTTCATAATTACAAGTTTTTATAATTTGGTTTAATACTTTAGATTCCAATTTGGTGTTTTCTATGACTTATCCACAATTTAAGTTTTTTGATTTGGTTATTTTTAAATCTGGGACTACTCAGCACCACTATTTTTTGGAAACTACCAATAGGAACACTCATGCGATTCCACCTGTATCGTCTGAAGGTGGTACAGATAGGTCAGTTTTTTTTAGATGAAGCATTTGTTCATCCACCTTCGATTTTGTCAAGCAGTCTGAATACTTATTCAGATGTATTTTGCATCGTGGATATCCATACAAAATTATAAAATGAACTTTTAAAAGGGCCTTATATGCTGAATGACAGTGGCTCCTTTTAGAAAAAACAGATGCACAGGCAGAGGACAGACTGATGTGTGTACTAAAATATATGGCGGTAGCTCCCATTGTGGCCTCACATCTATAAATATTTGCCTCTTGCAGTTGCACAAAACATTTTCCAATAAACCATTAATAGCTTACAAACATGGGAATAATGTACACCCTATTTTACAGATTCAACTCCTTGTGTTTGTTGCTATCAGCTATCTTGGATCGGCTACCGGTTTGTTTTCTTGGACCATGACTTAGTAGTGCACTCTTGGCTACCTGATGCAGCAACAGTTGATGTGCATATGACATCTGCACAAGTCGGACATTGGAGATGTTTGTAGTCAATTACTGGCTCTTCATGGTGTGATTACACCACAGAAAGATATATAGGTTGTGGGAATATACTGATTGTATGACCCCCAATATATATTTGCCTGGGTGCCAAGAAATATATTGGCAGAATGCCCCATCCAATACATAAACGTCTCATTGAACAACGGAGCTGTATATCTATGAACGAACTGCAAGCCCCTATGGTGCAACATTGTGTTAAGTTTGCTCATTCATTTGCTGATCTCAAGTGACATGTTACAGAATGTGTGTTGACATACCGGGGGTGGTGGTGGTGGTGGTGGTGGGTTCCCCCCCCCGCATATATAATTTTAGATATTTTGGATTGACATCTCAAGAACAAATTGACTGATTTTAGGTAGGAAAATGGCACATTTCTGGTCTATTTGCCACTATTAGTAAGTTTTTCTGATTTTTTTTTTTTTAAATGTTGAGAATGTTAACCCTCTTGCTTTTAGACCTACGACATCCAATACACTGAGGAAGAACTGGTTCAAAACATGATCCTGTGCCAGGCTGAGAAGACAGGTGTCTTATAATCACCATCCCAAAATGCTTCTATATGGTGGTACTTGAGCCATGATATAAGTAGTTATTTTTTTATTGAACACTTTACCCATACCATAAAAAGAAGAGATTTTATCTGCAATTAAAAACCTTAATATATACATTCGTTTGCATGGGACATCTAAATAGACCTATAATTATATGCAAGGCAGAAGACAATGTTTAATTACATTACTCTGATGACACCTAGTATGATGGTCTAAGCTATGAACATTTTATTTATTCGTGAGGTGGATTTAGTGTTGCTCAATTGCTGCATCCACTCAAATTTTTATTTTGTGAAATTTTTTGGATTTTCTATTTTCATACCATCTCTTTATACTAAGGAACTCTCATGTGTGGATCCTTAAAACAATTTTATTGTCCTGCACATATGGCTGAGAAGTCTTTACAAATTTTTGCCACAGACCTGTATATTTCATTTTTATTTTTAAAGAGAAAAGAGAAATGATCTAAAGGACAAAGTTCTTCACAACATATAGTAGCTTCTGTTAAAAAAAAAAAAAAAAAAAAGCCAACACGACAGTCACATTTCTGTGTTATTTTATCATGTGGCCAAGATCCCTTCCCTGGGAGCACAGGTCTAGGATTCCCTTTCTGGCGGCTACGAAATATGTCAGCGTGGGTTGGGATCCCTATCTATTTAATATTCCACTTTTTACCATGAATGATCTCAAAGCGGATTACAATAAGTTTAAAGTAGATTACAATACTATTAGATCAAATGACATTGCTTGAGCATCTATATATATTTAAAGACAGATTCATAGTTGGGCTTCTTTGTTGCTGTAGAAACAGGTAACTAGGTTGTTAGGAAGTTTGAGGCAGCAAACAGACTAAGTGCTTTTTTGAATTGATTTTTATGTATTTTATACACATCATACTTATATATGGCCAGATATCCTCCCCCTCCAGTCTGAGCCAACAAGATCAAGAGCGGGTATAATAGATCAAAGAACAGAATATACTCCAATTTTTTTTGTATCATATAATACTATCAAGTTCTTTAAAACACTGTTATGCAATAAACTAGTCTCATAGTAGATGAATCAGGTGCAAAAGCAAGGCTGAACAGTGCAAATTATAATCATAGGGTAGTTAAAAAAAAAAATAAAAGCCACTGTGTAAAGGTCTTTTTTTCACCACTTTTTTCCAATGCAATATCTTGCACATACTGTAGATTAGTGTTGGTTCAGTCCAGAATAAGCCACAGCTGATTTGCCAGTTGCTGTAAGATGTATATCTTGATCTTAAAGATGTTGACCGGGCTTTTTTATTGACAACAATCGCTTTTTAGATTTGTGATGTTTTCTGGATAATGTGCTTGAAATATATATATCAGCTGATTGGTTAACTATGATTGAAATTATGGCAGAGTAACCATGACCTATGTGACTGCCATTTTTTAAGTGAGACACACAGACATTAGTCCGTTTGAAGTGAGTAAACAGTGTTCCTCGTTTTTGATAAAACCACAGCTGAATATTTTGTTACTCATAGCAGTAAGGAAATTGCCCCCGACGCAGACCTAAGCACGTGTGGCAGAGACTGAAAGCCAGTGTGTTTCTACTGCCAGTTTGGTACCTTTACCATTCAGAGATCTCAGGATCCATATATACACCCGCCAGCAATTGGCAGATCAGCCGTGACTTATTTTTGACTGAACCAACATTAGGCAGAGACTGAAAGCCAGTGTATTGCTACTGCCAGTCTGGCATCTTTACCATTCAGAGGGGACAGCTTTTTAGGATCCAAATATACATGGCAGATCAGCTGTGGCTTATTCTGGATTGAACCAACAATATATACAAGATAAGTGATTTTAACTGCATTGGGAACAAAGTGATAAATATGACCTTTATACAGTGGCATTTTATTGCAACTGGTATGATTATAATATGCACTATTCATCCTTGCCTTTGCACCAGATCTATAAGACTAGTTTAGTGCATAAAAAAGTGTTTTAATGAACCTATTTCCTATTGTGCAACAATACCATAAAGACTGGAGTATATTCTGTTCTGTTTGTTGATTGTATTTAAGAGGATCAGAAGTTGGGCTCGTTTTAGGCTTGATAGCATAATCTAAGCAAAAGCAAAACTCCATTTCAGTGATTTTGTTGTGTTTACACTTGTGTTATTCCAAGTACAGAAATCTTTACTAGAACAAATGCAATGCTGTTATAAAGCTATTGACAACCTAGTAAAGTGTGCTAGAACTTTCTGGAGGCAATTAAATATCTATATCTCATGTTAAACTTAAAATAGGGCCAGACCACCACAAATTGATGACAGTTTCCTGCAGATTATCTTTACACCCAGATCTCTTGTGTGCCTGGAATTTCTGGACTATAGCTAATCAAAACACAATATCTGACTTCACCAATTGAGATATTTTTCTTTTCATTATTCCATATAAATGGACATATCACATCCAGCAAACATCTTAAGTGACTGATCATAGCAACAAGCCATGAAATTGACAACTTGTAAATGTCATACTCTAATCTTGGACTACCTACGCATCCCTAGCCAGAAATCCCACTGTGATGTCTTACGTTATCAGCCGACACTCACCAGGTGCTCTGGGTACTCTTAACGCTTTACCATTTACAGAGTTGTCCCGTCGAACGCGTTTTGCTGCTTTTGAATCTGGATGATTCTCTTTCCCCACACTACCTGATGCAGAGCTATAAAAAATACAATTTATGTTATACTGAAAGAAATACATGGCATCTGTTTCTTTTAGCTTGCTTTACTTATGAAAAAAAAAAATTCATAACATACCTGAAATCCAACCCCAAAAATTTTAACAAATGTTCATACAACTTGCTTTTGGTGTTTGTATCCTTAGTACTAAAAGTGCTAAACTGATTACTGTGGTATACAGTTAAGAAATACAAAAGAAAAGAAATTCCATTTATATGTTGAGACTTTAAATACCTATAATGTACTGTTCTGTAGCAAAGACATAAAACATCAAAAAGCATTTTTAATTTGTGGAACACTGGACTGCCTGGTACCTCTGTGGCAATACTGTCTGCTGCTATGCAGGGGATCTGGGTTCAACTCCTGGACCAGCTTTTCACTCTCTGGGTTGATGGGGGATGAAGGCAGAATTCCAAGCACCCAAGGAGGGGAGGAAGACCTAGTGATTGCACATTGGCACCAAAGGTAGATGGACTTTCCATGATTTCATGGTTCTGGAATGAGCCCTGGTGTCTCTGGAATGACCGAGTTAAGTGAGTTGGGAGATATAAGATAGCAGAGCGAAAACTCTGGCTAATTGTGAATGAATGCTCACGGATGTCTTAGCCCAAATGGAAGCTGGCAGCCCAACACAGGAGGAGGAGGAGGAGGAGGAAACTGCCAGGTCCAAAAAATACCCCCCCCCCCAGTGATAGTGCATTATTTCATGTTTTATTTTAACTGCTCATGATTGAGAAAATGTGTCCCCATAATGTTGTCTTTATGCTAGATATATGTATTGCTTTTTATTTAGAAAAGGTGGCAGCTTTGGTCTATTTGCAATTTCTGAATGATTCAAACACCTAACCCCCTTCCATGATAAGTCATTAGGACATAAATCTACATGCTGCTGTGCAGATGCCTTATCAGACAGTATGCAGGAATATGGTGCAAACTGCTTCAGAGTGGATACTGGGAAAAAAAAACTGTTTATGGAACAAAATTGAAACAAAATAGTATAAAACAAAGGAGCCAAGAATAAGATTTAGAAGAAAGAACCATGAAATAAATTTTGTTCAACCTTGTTAGCATCAATTATACCATTTGCTTAACATCTTTGATGCAACATATTTTAACCTTAGGCTTGGTGCAAAATTTCCCAGTTGTCTCCTTACCAAATAATCTCTAGCAATATTACTACTACTGTTGCTTTGAAAGTATTTGGGGACGACAGAAGTTATAGCTTTGAAATATGAAAGGAGGTAAGTAAGATTTAGCACATTTTATTTGATTCCATTGAAACCAAGTAAGATGGGCAATATAGTAGGGACGTGCATGTGTTTGGTTTTGTTACATAAAATATGTATGCCCATGAAATATGTAAAATCAGATTTACATGCATATGCACAAAAAAAAGCATTTTACACACACAAAAATTAAACTTGTAATCCTGACTAGGGTTACCACGTGGTATGCCAGAGGTTTCTGGAGCTTAAGGAGAGGGCAGAGAGAGTATTACTACTGCAGGGCTTGTACATTTTGCAAGGATCCTAACTTAAGGAGGGATTTGAGATTTGGTGCTGCAAAGCCGAGTGATATGGTAGATAAGACTGTAAGAATCGGAGCTACATTACCTCTAAGGGAGATGGGTTTGGAAGAAAGGTTATTTAAGATGCTTTTCCAGGCATCTTGATTGCAGTTGAAAGAGGTCTTGGGAGTGTAAAAGCCCCCTGAGATAGAAGTGTTTGCTAAATCTTAAAACTGAAAGCATTCCTTCAGCCATCCAGAAGGGGGAGCCGAAAGCCAAAAGGGTAATTTACTTGCTGGAAGGCTCCAGAAGGCCTTGGGGCTAAATGTGGATTTTTGTGTTTTCCTCTAAGAGTTATTTGAAGGGGAATCTCTACCATCGTGTTATTTTTGGACTGTATCCTGTGACATGATTGAAGATTTCATCTCTGAAAAGGTGTTTTGTGTTGAAATTTACAATAAGTTTTCCTTATTTGGAACCAACCATTGGTATGGACATTGGACTGAGTTTGGTGAGTCTTCCCAGACTGGTATGGACCCCACTGACTATCCCTAGAGAACCTTGATTGTTTACGGGGCTCCAGCAGTATAACTCACTACCTCTGTAGCCTCCGAAGGTCACCCCAAGGAAATGGGGGCTACACATGCAATGAAAAGATACCAGAAGCAAACATTTTTCTATGCACAATCCTACGTATTAAACATCAGTGGTCAAAAGCATTAGAAAATTGTACTTAGGTTACATAATACCTGTCTAATTTAACAATTCAGTTTCATTACAATGTTCTACTTTTTAACCTGGTATATGGATATAAAAATGCACACAATTTTTTTTTTTAATTAGCGCTATAAGCCAGTGGCATCAGAAGATGCATGAAAAGAAAACCTTCCGATTACACTAATCTGTTCTACTCACCATAGCAGTTTCCTTTTATGCTGAGTAGCAGAAGTCATCGCCATATATGATGGTTTCTCACTCTTTGGTTTTGTGGGATTTTTATTTGGAAATAAGGAAAGATCACATCTATAATATTTTTGGAAACAGAAGATATTACAAAAATATACTGAGTAAAAAGGTTGGCATGCTAATGCTCACTTTAAGTTACATTTGTTTTTCCCACTATGAACTAAACACTAATTAAAAAGGAATACATTTTTGAAACACAGCAGAAGCCTATAATATATTTCAAATGTAGTCATAAGTGTGCAATATTATGATTATGTGATTTATTATGCAAAAATTAGCTGGCTTAAAACTGTCAAACTCTAGCTGTGTTTAAATAGATAATACCTTTTTGGATTCAAATAGCATTTTTATCCAAACATTATCAATGCTTTGGAATTGTATGCTAAAGTTGGAAAGTGCATACTTAGTGGGGCACAATGACATTTCCTCTTCCTTATGCAGCCCCCTGACAATCAGCTAAGCTCCCTCTCTCCTTGTGGACAGATACTTAAAGAGGGGCTGGTCTAAGGCCCAATAGTAGTGGTAGTGGCAGCAGCATGGGATTGTAAAGACAGAAAGAAGAAGAAATGGAGAACCCTTGGGTTCTCTCCATGGAGAGTCTAAATTTTTGGCAAGACCTGGGCCTTTAAACCATGGAGAAGAATTAAGATAGCCAGTCCAGGACTGGTCCTGCAGGATTCAAGAAAATGAAATTTAATGGGCATGACAATTTCTCATTCCTTATCTTCCTGCTAGACCAATCCAGATGTACAGAAAGTACCCAAGTCTCAACTCAGATGGGAAGAAGCCAGAGATACCCTGAGAACCTCTACTCCAAGGGCTACATATCTCCTTCAACTTGTACATCTAATCTGGAATATTTAGTAAAGAATGTAAGGAAGACCAAGTGGTTGCCTTACAAATGTCCTTGAGAACAAATGCTGAACTCTTCACCCAAAAGGAAGACTGATCTCTCATAGAATGACTGCATAACTTTCAATCACCACAATAAAGATGTCCTAGAATCTGTTTCACCTTTAAGAACCACCCCTCCCACACCCCACTGAATAGCACAAAGCGCCTATTGGTCTTCAGAAAAAAAAAAAAAAAAAAAAGTTACCTTCAAATATCTCAAGGACACAATGTCCAAGAAACACAGGATCTATCCTTACCCAGACATTCCTCTTTAGAGAATACTGGGACACAAACTGATTTAGATGAAAAGCAGACTCTTTTAGGAAAAAAAAACAAAAAAAAACCAGACAGTATTGGTCAAAAGAAGGCAGCGAGCATGGACACCACCAGTTAAAGGTCTCTGCAAGATAAGGTCTGCAATTCTGAAACCAATTTGGTGAAGCAAATGGCTACCAGAGAAAACTTCAAGGAAGCATTTTTAAATGGCTCAAAAGGGAGATCCAGAGCTTTAACACAGGTAAGATCCCACTGAGTAACCAGAACCTTAAAAGGAGAATAAATATGCTTCACCTGCAAAGGAAACAAAAACATCTGACTGGGAAGCTCCTCCAACCTGAATTTAACCTCTGTGCCAGAAATTGCCACTATCTGAACCTTCAGAGAATTAAAGCTCTTGTCTAATCCCCTGTACAGGGTATCTGCTGAAATGCCATTTCCAAACATAGGTCAGCAACGCAGAATGCTTGTGTGTTTCAGAAGAGTAGAAATCCTTGTGGAAGAATACCCATTCCTATGCAAGCATGACCTTTCAAGATCCAGGAAGACTGAAGCCGGATATTCCATGGAGATTGGCCCTGAATCCTAATAAGTAAGGGGAACTCTGACCGGCAGCCTGAAAAGATTTGCATACATGATAGCCAATCTGGAGCTAGCTGCCTAATAATTTTCTTAACTGCAAATCTGATCACCTCACTCAGTTCCCCTCTCCAGATTTATAAATTTATTAAAAAGCACTTTACCTCTGTTTACCTCTCCACTGGGAAAACTGATTTAATCCTAGTCTGTTTCCTGACTTAAGCAGTTTGCCATCCAAGAAAATACATTGCCTCCTATCCCATGACTTTTTAATTTTCTTAGAAACCTCTCATGGGGAATTTTGTGAACTGCCTACTGAAAATCCAAATTCTCCAGATCTACCGGCTCACCTTTATCCGTTTATTACCCCATTCAAAATATGTAACCAATCTGTGAGGCAAGAATTCTCTTGGGTAAATCCATGCTGGCAGTTCTATTAAACTATGTCTATATGTTCTGTGATTGGTTTTTAGAATAGTTTCCACAATTTTCCCCCGGCACTGAAGTCAGGTTCACAATCTATGGTTTCCTGGATCGCCTTGGAGCCCTTTTTAAATATTGGGGTTACATTGTACCTGAAACTGGAAGTGGCCAATGGACAATTTTAATAAGTCAAATTAGTAATAGATCAATAAAGCATGGGAAATTTTTCCACTAGACATATTTGATAACAAGTAATGCAGTATAGCTGTGTGGGCCATATGCACATTTAATTAGCTGAAATCTGTACTTTTCAAAACCTTGGGGAATATATCACCTGTGTGTCATATCTGTATGTTAATTGCAAAGTTATGCAATTCTGTGCAATGAACAGCTGGATGTTTAAAAATTCCGTGTCGCTGGCATTCATTCATTTGTGCATTAAGACACTAACAGACACTGCTCATGTGAGGGTGGATCATCCTCTCCCATTTGGGATGTAGTTAAGGTAGCATAGGAAAGAAATGCATTCAGTTAAGGTATTTAAGTACTGTGTTTTTTGGGCTTGACACAAATGCTGGAGTAGAAAATATTGTCTGTTTCATCGTACTAGATAATCTGTGATTTACGAGCGAGACCTACTCCAATTTAGGATTCTCACATTCAAGCAAGCAAATGATGTCCATCCAATTAAGAAACAGCAGTGTGGAAAATATAATTTTCTAATTTAGGTAGCTCAAAATGCACAAATCAGTTTGTATAGTCCAATCATGGCTGCATTGGTCTTTATCACGAAGCTACACATTCTAGCTTCTATTTAACAAGAGAGTTTTTTTTTTTACTAGGAAGAATTTTGTTCAGATTTTCAAGGATTTTTTTTTTTTTTTAAAGTATCAGTCACTGGTAGAACAGAAATCAAGAGGGCAATGGAATAGAATACAGCGTCTAAAAGGTGTAAAGGAATAAAAACATCCCATACCTTTGAAAAACACTGCTCCGTGCCTGTGGATATAAATCAGAGGAGTCAAAATTTGCAGCACTTGGGCCTGGACACAAAATGATGGTGGAGTTCAGGTTGATCTGGTTACACCCTGTCGTCACATTAGAATTAATATCAGTTTTTCTCTTCCCTTCAACTGGAATATTAAGGTCCCAGTTGTCAAAACTGTTCGCCAGAATGTTTTGTTTTGTGACCGTCTCTGAGCAAAGATCTGGCTTCTCTGTTCCTCTGCAGATTTCAGGCGTGTAGAGGATAGGGAAGACTTCTTCGCTGAAGGATTCGTCCAGTTGATTATTGCTCAGTGGGTCTGGATGTTTAGGGTTCCTCCCCAGGAAGGGCGATTCCATCAGCCTCCGCTTAGTCTGCTTCTGTGGAGGTAAAGCAGCCTCTCTGGATCCTTGCTGTGGGATATCCTTGGATTCTGAAGCCTTCCCTGTTCAAACACAACCACAGGTTAACATCGCCTTACATTTGAGAACAGATTTTACAGTGAAACAAAGCCTGTCCAGCTTTCAGATTCACTACGCCTTTTAATATACATTTTTAATCAACAGCTGGGTGTTTTCTATTGGCAAAGTAAGACAATGTTTATAACCCCATGCTAAACTTTAACAATGCATCTATTTTTCTGTTGCCATTCTTTTCACTAACAGAAAAGAAAATCTCATTTTCTTTAACACTTAATGTATACTTTCTAATTATGCAGTAAGGATCAATGGACTGTATGCTGAAATGTATTCATTTGATTCATATTCTGCCTTTCAGGCACTTTAAAGGAGGAGATTACATTTAGGTACTGTAGGCATTTTCCTGCAAAGGGTTTACAATCTATCAGGCCCTAAATTTGTACTTGAGACAATGGAGGATGAACTGATTTGCCTAAGGGTTACGAGTGGCGGCAGTGGGATTTGAACCCTGGCTTGCAGCTTGATGTTTGAACCACTACACTACTCCTTCACTCCACACATCTACAAGGAATGTTGAATATAGAAAAAAAAGATGTACTTTTTTTTTTAGAACATGCAATTAATATGCTTTTGGTTAGCCAAGCGACTGGGATTTATGTGAATTTGGCCTGCTTGGTTGATTTCTTTCCCTGACTGTGCTCTCCCACTTAAGTAATCTTTAAGGTTTTAGGTTGTGTCTGGCCTTTTCTCTAGTGAGCATGGCATGAGTCCAGGGGCAAGTGAGGGTCTTTATCACCCTCATTTCTCTGTGACTTTATTTTTGTATTATGCACTGTATTTTATGACAAACACTTATTTTAAGTTGCTATAGGCAAACAGTTGAGTTTGATAAGGCAAGCATATATGTGCAATAGAGCTTATTTATGAAAAAAAAGTGTTACGTATACCCCAGGGCCTCTGGTTGGTCATTCAAACTTTCGTGGTCACTGAAAGGGCTGCAAAACCTGCCCCTTCCCATGGAATAGCTCAGTACTTGAAAGACTGGGGAAAGAGCCTGTTTAAATTCTTCCCATGCGGATGCAAGGCAAACAATCATGTAGGTGTCTTAATACAGTTTTTAAAGGAACACTTAGCTTAAAGGGCTTGTAGCAGTTTAAAAACACTGAGCAGGGCCAGTTGACACAAAACTAGCCGGTGCATGGGACTACCTAACACTGGTAGTGTTCCAGCAGTCCCCTTCATCAGGGGCTGTGTAAGTCACTATAGCCTGTATCTGCTGCCCAGTGTCGGGCAGTCCCGTGGACTGGGTAGTTTTATGTTCCTACTGAATGGTCCTGATCAATGTCCTTTAAACTAAATGCTACTTTAAAAATCAGTATCGACATGTTTTTGGATTGCAAGCCTGCCTAAATACTGTACCAGTTAAAGACTGAATTTAAAGAGTGATTGTGTGTATTTAAAAAAATTGAAAAATCAACTGGATTTACTGGCCTTTCACTGATAAATGACACCTACCCCTGTTGGTACTTTAGTTTGAATTAATTTAGCTCACCATAGTTTTCTCCACTAGCCTTTTTGCTGTTTAATATTGATTCGCTAGGGTAGTAGTGTAGGTCTACTTGGGTTCTTACAGATAGAAATATTTACTATTAACATCTCTTTTGGATGCTTGAAGGGATATTCTACTTAATATATGACCATTCCTATTAAAGACTTGAGTGACTCATTGATCCCATTTTAATAAAATCACTAATTTTATGAACTGAGACCAGGAAGAGAGACAGATACAGAAAGTGCATCCTAAAATCATCAACTATCATTGTGGATACTCTTTAAGGGGCTCTGCTCAGACAATTAGTAATGGAACCTACAAAGAGGGGGCAATACAGGACCTGATACAAACTATAGTCCCTAATGTTCAAGTAGGTGTCTACCTGAGCACCAGAGGTCAGATAGTATGGTTTGAGATAATGGCTAAGGTGAAGAGGAGTTTAAAAAAAAAAAGCTCAGTCCTGGATTCAAAAGTGATAAAATGGGGAAATACCTTAACAAGGAACTAACAGGATAGCAGGATATGGGTGAAGTAGAAGAACAAGTACTGAACATTATCTGCTTTGAAGATCCAAAAAGCGGAATATAAATAAAATAAACTGAACTAGACGGCGTTATAAGGGCAACTAATTTTATGTAAGGGAGGTATATAAATGCAAGAATACAAGGAAACAGATACGGATCGTGGCTAATAAAATAAAGGCCAAAAGACGACAACAAATTAAAAAAAAACCAATACAGATGTAGTTTACATATAAGATACAAATACAATTCCAGCAGCAAAAAATAAAACAAAATCAGCAAAACAATTAGACATTAGAAAGCATAAAATACATAATACAGCAGAATCAAAACCAAAAGATATTTTCCTACCTATACACATACATATCTGAATAAAAATCCTTAAGGACATAATTAAAAGTACCTAATAAAACCAGAGACATTAGAACCACTATCAATACAATTAAATTGGGTGTATTTTGTATATTAATGAGTTAATTTATAATTCAAGTGTTTGCACAAAATCCAGGCTTTTACTTTTCAAATTTTTAAATAATTTTTTTAGTTCTAGTTGGAGAATTCCACAATTGGGAAGTCATAAGCTAAATGACTGCAGCATGTGCAGTGAGAAGGGACAATATGAATTCTAATTGTGACAATGGAAGTGAACAAACAGGTTTATGAGAAACCATTAAGTCAGCAAGATATTATGGTCAGTTCCTAACAATGAATTTAAAAGTAACGATCTTAAATTTAATGTGAAAAGCTACAGGGAGCCATTGAAGATCAAAGAAATGGAATACCATACAAAAAAAGCAATTGTATAAACTCATGAAAATGAAACAAAACTGGACAGCCATATTTGTTCTCTAACTGAAGGAAAATCTTAAGACTCAGGATCAAAAATCCTCTAGAAACAGGGTACTGGGAACACTGCAAATTCAAAGTCAGAAACTGACAAGTAAGCTGGTATGAAGAGCATATGAACAAAAATAAAATGGATGAAGGAAAAAAAAAAAAAAAATACCTATGACTTTTCTGAAGCAAAATACTAGTCCAACAGTCTAGCAATACAGGGCCATCAGAAAGGTACAAAAGAAATTGTAATTCATCATACCCAACTAGATGGAGACCATCACCTCATGTCACATCTACTCAGCCCCCTTGTGTGGAAAATGTAACTGATGACTGGAATGAATCATTTAAGACTCAGAACTTGAACACGCAACTGCCATAAGAACATGACAATCAAGAACACCACAGACAAGCCTTTGTTACCACAACCCATGTGTGTGAACTAATTGGGAACAACAAACCTTAACCATCACTTATCACAGCATGAAGTTTTAGTACTTGGGGAGAGAGGGCAGATGGTGTCCCCTTTGCAACAGGATGAAAATCTACTTTATTCTGATCTAGAAGACTATTTTAGGAATATACGCTTAACAGAAAAAAAGCAAACACTCCTAAAATCTATTAAAGTGATTGTACTTTCTAAGATAAGCAAATGCAACAGAGCCACACTTGGGACTTTAGTAAAGAGCCATCTTTAAATAAAAGCTGCCAGTGGGTGAACACAAAATCCCCTTCAAGCTCAGTCCTTTTTCCTTGTTAAAAACAAGTACAATAAACAAGGAAAAATTAAGCCATAAAAATAGACGTTACAGGGAAACAGTTGTGTTGCATTCAGCAAATAGGCACAAAAAATGGAGAGTCAAAAACCTCTCAACGGGAAGGCCATGTCAAGACTAATACCGGTGAATTTGTGGAGTAAAACTACTACTACCCATTTCTATAGCGCTACATGACATATGCAGCAAAAACTATTAGAAATATAGAAAAAGTCCTATTATCCAACATGCATGGAAAACTGAATATGCTGGTTATCTGATGGCCCCTTGCTTCCTACTTCAGGCCGCAGCCTGCAAGGGAGGGAATGTTGCAGGTGTGAAAATAAAACAAACAAAAACCCAAAAACAAAAATGTAGAACAAAGCAGAGCAAAGCTACTATGCTCTCTAATGCTGAGCATTCTGGTTGGTTGAGTGCTGATTGTGGGGTTTTTGTTTTGTAGTAATCTGTCACAGCAAGGCTCAGCTCAATAGGATGAAAAGAAATAAAATTGATTTACTTTCTGGGAGCAATTTTCTGACCTCCTGTGTAGTCCTGCTGTTGGAAATTGCCTATGGATACAAAATATCAGACTTTGCACATTTATTTCAGGTATTTATATTCTGCTTTGCGAGCATTTCAAAGTGGATTACATTCAAGTGCAGTAGGTATTTCGCTTTCCTCAGTGGGCTTTTTCTGTGGACAAAAGTTGTTGGAAAACAGTACACATTTGAAAATGAATTGTTTACCTACCCTGCCCCTGGAAAGGACACACTTCAATCTGGCTAAAAGTATGAACTGCACAATCCAGCTTGTACTTTTAGCCGAGTAAGTGGTTTTGAATATTGCCCTTCTCATGGACCTTAGTGCATGCCAGCCAGAAGGCAACACACCTCTTCTGCAAGACCTACAGTACCTGAAAGTAATTTGCTTTGAAGTGCCTGCAAGGCTGAATCTAAAATTAAATTCAAATGAGTGAAGTGAAATCTCTCCCTTTTGTGCAGGAGTCAAAGTCTATCACCATCTCAGGCAAGTACATGAGATGCGTTGAAAGCAACAATCTGTTCTGATGGAACTTAAGTGTAAAGTGGATAACTCAATTAGGCCTAGAGCTGACCAACACTGTGGGCTGAAGCAACTACCAAAGGTTATCCTTCCAAATCAGGAACTTGAGCTCACATGAAAACAATTGGAACACCACCAAATTAATACCTCTAACACTGCAGGATGCTTGACAGGAGCTTCAGTTGATAAAGCCCCACATCAAATCTGATAACTATAGGCTAAATGGGACTGGCTCCCTTCTACAAGGTGGTGAGATGTAACAGTTGCACAGAGATGGATCATTACCTGTTTTGAGTCCATACTCAGATGTAGAATATTTAAACAGTTTTTCTATGGAGCAAGAGAAAGGACCTCAGGTAAGGATATCAAACTGGCCTGAGGGCCACAAACCGGCCCAGTTTTTATTGTATTCCTAATGAAATGGTACAAGCAAAAATACAGAGCCACCAATGAAAAGGCTTGAGCTAAACAAATCTCATGCATGTTCATTAGGGATTGCCTGAAACCCAGATTAGAATGCGAGGCTTGAGAACCAATTTGACACCCTCGATTTAAGATTTGCCCTCATACTAGATGGCAAGCCTCCTGGCACTCTTTCTAGGAGGTTAGAGTTTAGATACTTTTAGGCATCTTCTAAATTAGGTGTTCTAAACCAAGTACTCTGGACACACCGAGCCAGTCAAGGTTTTCAGGATGTCTACAATGAATATGCATGAGAGATCTGTAAACAATAGAGGAAGTGCATGCAAATCTGTCTCATGCATATTCATGGTAGAAACCTGACTGGCTAGGTGTTTTGAGGACTGGGTTGAAAACTACTACTCAGAAAGACTTTACAATCTATGCCTAATCAGTTTGCAGCACTCAGCATGTGAGGGACATCATTTGTGAGCACTTTGGGCATCTCCTCAAGCTTTCAATTTGCTTCACACATGGTGAGTAAAAATCAGTAAAGCCAAATCTTCAAAGGAAAGATGCACTGAGGAGGGGGGAGGGGGAGAACCCTTTATGGCTGTAGCATTGACAAAGTGTGGGTTTCTGGGGGAAAACCAGCAAAGAACTTAACTTAAAAAATGATGGAAAAACTAAGGTGGTACTGGGAATGAAGAAAAGTTAAGTACAAGAATGGCTAGCATCAACTTAAAAAAAAAAATCAGAGATGTAAACTGACCTTTGTGACCGGGGAGGGGGGGGAACGTTCTCATCCAATGATGGAAAAAGGAAAAAAAAAGAGCACATGAAGGTCCACTGGCGCATGTGAAGCCCTGCACTTGCCTAAGACGTTTTGGAAAAAATCCTCTGAACCAGAACAAGATGAAGTCACATGACCTGTGTGGACTTCTACTGCATCTGCTGGTCATTGGAGAACACAAGCCAAAATGGTCTTCAAGGAATTGGCACAATCACATGGAATATGCTGGAAGGTCTTGCTGCATTACACTGTGAGGAAAGCTGCTAATAAGTATCTCTTAGTAACAATTCAAAGCTGGAACTCCAAGACAAATCATAAAAAATGAACATTGGTACTGGAAGATTAATCACTCAACCAACCGTTCCCTGCTCCTCCAGTTCTAGTTTGATAGTAATATCTGTTTATCACATCTTTTGGTTAGATATGCAGCTACTTGGCAGACCGGAGAGACTGATGAGCAAACAATGGAAACTGCTTCCCCGTTAATATTTTTTATTCTGAATTATAATTAAGATTTGTCTAAATATTGTTAACCTCTTTTGCATATTTAAGCAGGCATGTTAATATTAGCCTGCTTTTCTTCAGAAATTTCAATTCCTGCTTAGATGCAGAAGCACCATGTGGACCCTGGATTACAGCAAAAGCTACTGAAACTTTACATATACTAAAATCATTAGCTTTTCAGCTATTCTGGCTATAATATGATTTTGGATAGTAATTATCCCAAGAAGCAATTTCACTGGTTGATTGTGTTCTTTTGTCAGTGTCAATTCCCACAGCCCAGCTATGAAATTAGAGAAGTCTCAATTTTCTTCTGTGTATTTTTCTTTTTTTTTATAACATAATAGAAATAAAACATTGCTAGTGGTATTAAAATGGCTCATTTATACATTTCTTCACTAGCTCATTCTTTGACCTTTAGTCTTGCCATGAACTAGAGACATGATTAAGTTTTTCATTTAACATGTTCTTGGTGCCTTATTACTAAAATATTTTCAATCTAGACTGCTCTCCCTAGTAGTGTTGGAACAGCCTATGGTAACTATGACTACGTGTTTACAGAGTCTGAATGTGGTAGGCTGGGTGATCGCTGAACTTCAAATCTCTTGGGGTACTATGCTTCTGTGAAACTGAATAATGAATCTAGATGACCCAATAGGAATTCAGTTTTATACCCTTCACCTCACACTGACATTTATTGCAAGAGAGCCAAAAAACAACAGCCTTAATGCAAGGACATGTAAACAGTTCCAGTACTTGTTGCATTAAGATGTATTATTGGGATGCATTTTAGACCAGATGGAGGAAAATTATACATAAGCTTTCTGAACAAATCATTTTGCTTTGGCATTCAAACAGAACAGAAAACAAAAGCATTCGAACACCGCAACTGAAAATAGAATGACTCCCAAACACTATCTAGATTTTTAAAAGGAAAAAAAAACAAAAGAACTTTGTCACTACACAGTCAATTTAAGAGGCCAGCTGGAGGGAGATTTTGATATGCCAGGGTGATAGTAAGGTTAAGCTCTATCTATCTATAAAAGACTACCATGGCAAGTGTCTCAAGTAGCCTTGGATAGTCAAGCCTCTTCTTGGCCTTTAGGTGGCAGGGTCATGATCACTAACAGGTATGGCCCAAAATGAAGATTCTAGTACCCTAAAAGCAGTAGCTTTGGGTAGTTATGGCTTCTTAGCTGTGGATGGCAACACATCTAGGAGAAAGCAAACTGATTCTCAACTTCCACTGTTTTGTATGTAACCTCAGGAGAAGTACAAGGCTTGGAGGGTAAACCCAAACAGAAAGTCAGGTGCAGAGCCCTGAAGGTAGTTCAGTATCAATTCTGACAGTCCTGCAATGGACCTGGTACCAGACTGTATTGGCTCTTGTCTCTCCTCTTTTGAGCATACCTTGATGCCAACAGGGACACCCCTCATGCTTAGGCAACACAGTTTCCATATCACCTACCCAGTTTTAAGAGCTGGAGAGGAATCTCCAGCTTTGCTTCACAGCGTTAACACAACATGGATGGCAGTAGTCATTTGCAGCTGCATTGGTTGGTTGCCCAGATTTACACTCCCTGACAGCCGTGCCAATCTGTGCATATGGCAGTATAAGCTCAGCTACCAAGGTCTGCCCTCTATGTCAGCTGCATCATTGCTCTGACCTGGGGGTCTCTTCCACTGGCAAGGCCACCTCCTCTTCCTCCTTGATCCATATGAATGCGCTTCTAGAGGGTTTCTAAGAAACCAATGGTGCATAAAAAACCCTTTTTACCAGCACTATTTCCGCAAGGAAATAACCTCCCTCCCATGAAACTAGTGCAAGTAATTTACTGCTTGCTGCACTTTAAGACTTTCTGCCAGCTAGACTTCTGATTTCTTAATACTGCCTGGCACCTCTCCCCCCCACCAACCACTCCATGCTGGAAGCTCAAACTGTATTGTCTTATTTTTAATAAAATCCACTGTGTACCTTGAAACTAAAGCAATAGCTCCTAATGAGAAGCTTGAGTTCAGCTTCAATCTCTACCAGCAGCTGCAGCATGATCTCCAGGCCAGTATTCAGCTCCAACTCATGGGGGAGAGAGGAGGGGTCATGGTCAAAAGGGCTTGTCCTCCCATAACAGCTTTATGGCTTTGATCCTCAGGGAAAAAGGTGGACAGGGAGAGAAGTCAGTCCTACAGGAGAGCTTGAGCCTGGCTGGGGTTGTTATAACTATATCCAGCAGTATTTGCTCTGGATGAATTAGGGGATTGTAATTTTATTCTCTTATAGTAGTACCAGTGAAAAGTGCCTGGCATTGTTCAGGTAATTTGGGGTGTACGTGCGCACATTTCTGCCTGTGCGTGTTTGGGTAAGCTTATGTGCAACTCTGCATGCTAGTAACAGCTTGCGTACATGCTTGGTGAGAGCCAATATCTGCCTCTGTGTGGGAGCTTTGACAGGGGTTCACAGTGTGACTGACATGGCCAATTGACAAAACTTCTATATAGATAGTGTATTGGATTGTAACTGTTGAATGTTATTTGCTGTTAGAGTATTTTATTACTTGAATGATATAAATGAAAATTGCATTGTACTGTTTGCTTTAATTTTACGCAGGTCTCCAGCAGGTCCCCATCAGGTTCGACTATAAGAAAAATTTCCCCGATTGGAATGATTGAGCTTTAAAATAAAGTACATATTAAATACATTAATCTGAGACTGGAAACATTTTAGAAGTACAGAGACAAAAAAACTCAGAGAGGTTCAAATGTAGTATATATTAGAAAAACAAAAAATAAGAAATAGGTGACGTCACTATTCAGCATGACTGTAGGGCACCCTAGGGTGCCAAGGGAGACAATGTGATTGGTCCAGCAAGTGGCTTAGAAGAGCTATATAAATGGAGGAATAGAGAGACGCCGGATTCAAACATGAAGGCGCCGCTCACGCTTAGGAGTTGATATGCGAAAATAGAGAGTAGTTTAAACTTGGGTAGTGGGACGCTGGTTGTTACGAGTGATGAGGATTAGACTTAACAGTTTTTTAAAAATATTCTAGAGGAATTCAAGTGCTTTCTGACGGAGGATCCGTTGTACGGAGGTAACACATTTTTCCCGTGGCCCCTGAAGCAGGCAGATTACTGCCGAAACATGGCCAATGTCGGGCAAGCGGAGTCGGACCCATGAATAGCAGTAGCAATCTAGCAACTAAAAGATAAGTTAATTCTTTATAAAAGATAAGTGAATGGTGGGTCTTACTGCACATCGGGAGAACAGAAGCACAGTTTAAGAAAATTTGCGAAATTGAAAAAGGAAAAGAAAATTGTTTATCAAGAATGTTAAAGAATAAAACACGGGAGCTACCTCAATGGGCCAGCTAAAAAGAGTGGCTGGTCCATTGATAGCAACCGCACACAAACCACACATCAAGGGGTTTCCTTGACTTTTGGAAGTTGCAGAATTGTTGCACTAAGGAAACTAGGTTGGTTGTTGACTAGTTAGTTTTAGGTACAGCAGTTATTAAAATTCAAAACACATAAAACATGGTGGATATTTTCCAGAGTCTAACTAGTGGATCTTGTATGCTTCTCTCCCCAACATGGAACAAAAAAGACAAGAATACTTTCCTTGGATAAGGAGTGATATCTCACAAATGATTGTGCTCTATGGCTGGCAACTAGGATATATCCTGATCAGTGTAGTTAGAATTAACTGAACAGACTGGCTAGGCCAATTGAGTTACTCTGCTGTTATCTTCTATGTTACTGTATTCTTCCTACAAGGGAGAACTGGAGGTTCAACTACATAATCTGTTGGAATTTAGCTAGGTATTAGGTATGATTCTTTACATTTTCATATCCAAATTCAATTATCTTCATACATTACAGGATTGCATCTCAAGAGATGGCTAATCATGCTCACTGTTTGATACATTTAATCTACTAATATAAGGTCATTTCGAATTCAACACAGAAAGGTCAACATGGCACCTATAGAAAATGTCTCAAAAAAAAATTAACTGTAGTAGTTCAACCAAATTCCTAAATTTGGATTTATCATGAAAAAAAGTACACACTATTGGTCTAAAAAAGTGTACAGCATCTCTTCTGTAAGAGAGACTTCATACTATAATGAAATAAGTGTCAGTCTACAGTATATATGTAATACGTAGAACCTTTCACAGCGTTTCATGTACTTGCGTGACAGAGCTATAGATTCTGTACCAGATACTATATATACTGATTCCTGATCCAATCTATAGCTCCGTTTACATCAATACATTTCCTTCCACTGAAACTCAACTAGTAAAATGATAGGAAACCAAATGACAAAGTATAAAAATACATATCCGAGCAAGCAATGAGCTCTAAATTTAAAGGCATGGAGACCTCAGTAATCATAATCCAAGTTTTACACTAAACTGATTACATTTTATAGGCACAATGGCCCAAATGTACTCTTTCCCTCATGATTGAAAAGTTATTCTAAAATTGTTCAACATCCCAGATGGTTCTCTCTTTAGTTAAATCATTACACTGCAAGAAATGCTTCATCATGAACGAGTTAAAGTGTCAGGTTTATAACTGGCAGGGATTTTATTTGGGTAGCCTTTGATTTGCTAATATAGCATTCCCAAAAGACCTTATCCAGAAGAACCAATTCATCAAAAAGCAAAGTCTACAAATGTAAAATATTTACTGAGCTACAAGTGAATGTGAGTCACAGCCCACATAGTAGGGCTCATGATGAATGGGATTAGTTCTAATTGAGATTCGGGACAAATTAATGGTAGAGAGTTTTACTAGCACTCATGTAAATACATGAGTGAGAATATTTCTAGAAACTGTGTTAAAGTCAGTCTCCCAAGTGAAATCAAATATCAATGTATATTTATCAATAAGCATCTCTGGGCTACCAATGGATGATATTTATAATTAGCATAGTAACTTCATTCTTTTAAACAGCTTTCTGACTCATGAAATTCCAAGTTGCAAATGGATAGTGAATGAATTTTAACTGTTATATGTATGCAAAGCAAGGCTTTTTTTTTTTTTTTTTAACCAATTTGAAAGCCTTCTTGTAACAATGACCAAGATGTGTTAAAGTTGAAATTCATGGATGTGGTGCAACTGCAATCATTAGCTGAGCCATGGTGTATTCTGTGAGAAAGTGTTATGGAGGGATGATGAATAGGGATCTTCATCATACTCTTACACTAGGGCCTGGACTTATCACATATCTATAGCTATAAACATGTTAACACAAAAAAGCAAGCTGCCTTTCCTTGTGAGCTAGCAGGAAGATGGGGGAGGGAAGCAGGGAGAGCCAGCAGCAGTCGCTACTCTTCTTGCAGGTTGCAGAACTTCACCTGTTTCTCATCACATTTTATAGACCAGTGGCAGGGGAAGGTAAGCCTACAATAACTATTTCAGTTGTTGGGAAGAGATGGGGTGGGGAGCACAGAGGACACTCATCTTGCAGGTCAGTCTTCACTGACATGCCAACAGCTAGCTACTACATATGGGTATAGCTATGTCAAACAGCTTTTTTTTTTTTTTTTTTTTAAAGGGTGCATTTTTGAAGTTTGGAGGCCATTTACTTCTGCAAACGAGTTTTCTTTAGTTATTTCAATCTGTGTCTAACATGGGAAGTGGATTTGGATTTGGTTACCTGCCTTTTCATATCTGAGCTCAAGGCAAGTTACATTCAGGTATTGCAGGCAACTCTTCCACAGAGTTTATAATCTAAATTTCTGTTGCTCAAGGTCAAAAGGGAGGGTCAGTGGGTAAAGTGAGATTTGAATCCTGGCTCCCCTGGATCTCAACCTGCTACTCCACTCAGCTATCATATCCATACAAAACCAGATTTACTATTGGAAGTCAATAAATTAGATGCAATGCTTAAATTCACTACATTTATTATCTGTGTGGGGGAATCAAGGAGACTGAAGATACAATATGGCATGCAAAATAATTGCCAACCCTGAAGTAAATATTTGTTATATCTCTACTATAGAACTGAGGCTTGCAAGTATGGTTCAAGCCCTTTTTACTAAACCATTAAGTGGATACAATTATTGCTATAATTTTATTTTTACTTTCAAATTAAAAAATAAAACATTTTTCATGATTATATGCAGAAGTGATGAGGATAAAACAAAGCTTCCCTTCAGTTCATTGGAGAAAATCATGTATAACTCAGCGCAAGAAGAAATAAATAGAGAAGCATGTAGTCCATTTAAAAAACTTTTACATCCTGCTATATCCAAAATCCATGGCAGCTAACAAAACATTCATAATAAAACAAAAGTTAAAAACATTCAATTACTCCACTATTATCCATCAAATCGTCTCCAACTACCATCAGGGGTAATCAGTCCTACATCATTCTAAATGCTTCAGAGAAGAGAAAGGCCTTCAACTGTTTCCTAAAAGTTTGTACACATCTTTCCTTATTACTTCCATAGCAAACAGTTTATTCATATGGGGGGGGGGGGGGGGGGGCTACATGTTAAGACAGATTACTAATGAACTACGAATAGAACTTATCTGGTTTTAATGGAAAACCTCAAACACCAATTACAAAAATCAGTTTAGATGACCAACACTGGAAAAACACCACTGCTGTCAGTACTGTCAAACCTCTGTCATTCTATCCCTGCTTCGACATTCACTGGCCCATTACTCCCATTGGCTCTACAAATCAACAAAAGGCAACTAAACATTTGAGTATTTCCTTAAGTCTATAGAAGTTAAAGGCAGATGGAAATTACCGACACTGACCCAAGCTTGGTCTCGAATTGGTGAAAAAAAAAGCAAACAGGGTCTTAATATACTATTCCTTCAGCCTTTCAAATATTTTTCTCTGTAAATCTACCCAGAGTACAGTATATACTAGTTCTACATGAAAGCAAAAATTTTTTTACTTCCCCTCAATCATGTATGAAATCTAGAACAATCTATCATAAAGGATACTAAATGTTTCCAATGTTAAGATAAAAATGCACTCAAGTCTACCTGTTATCATTAGGCTTTGGGCCTGTCAACACATAGGAAGCAAATAAATTGTGAGGTTGGCATGGCAACACTGGAACGTTGATGCCCACATACGTGGGAAGGATGCATTTACAAAGAATATAAAATTAAAATTATCTTTATTACAAAGCTCAGTTCTGCTAGTTTGTCAAAAAACTGCAATGACATTCAATAGGTTCACCAGCTGTGAATGCTACCAATGTAAACCTAAATATGCAAATATGGGATAGCTCCCCAATACCACAAGCTCTAGTACCTCCACAAAAGCCCTTGTATAAAGTTTTTTGCTTTTCCTTACCATTATTACTCTATATTTGTTATAATTACTGTTACCTGTTCCTATTCACTGACTACCACGAAGCTCCAAACTACTTCTATAACTTAACTGTAATTCATCTGCCCTGAAATACTAGGAAGTTTAAAAGGTTTTAAGATGTAATTTCCTTTCATTCCTCCAGTTGTTTCATTGTAAACCGATGTGATGTGCAAATGAATGTCAGTATAAAAAAGCTATAAATACTAGCTATTAAAGCACATTTTCTCCAGTTAGTAATCAAGGATGCATAACTCTAAAGTCAACTCATGCTGATGTCATGGGTTTTTTGGGGGAATGAGGTCAAAGGTTGCAGGTACATTTCCTAAATAAAACTTCTACATGTTTCTTGGAATTAGTATAAAATGAAAATAAGTCAGATTTACCCAGTATCTAGAATTTGGTTTTTTTTTGGTTTTTTTTTTTTTTTAACTGTAGGCAAATTCTTTTCCCTCAATTTGCTAAGGTCAGAAGCTTCCTTCAAAAGTTTCCACCTGGAAATTCTGATAATCCTCATACCTGCTTTTTAAGACATATGCTATAATGCACAGACAGGAATTACTTTACAGAAAAGGAAAAATTCAGATAAAATCCCTGGATACCATAATTATAGCGATTCCTCAAAGATTATACTTGAAGTATTTAACTAACTCCAAGAAACAGATGCTAAAGAATCAACTGGATTACTTTAGAGTATAGGATTACTGACAGCTTGCTCAAACCTGATCAAGATTAAATAAGCAGGCAGTATTGCTATTTTACTGAATGTCATACAAGATGAAAGTTTATAGTACCTGGCAATCCATTATCTTGCTGAGTTTTAAATCTATGCACGATTATCACATACTGGGGAAAACGAACAAAGAATATCCTTATGCCGGGAATGTTAATTTCTAAAACTGGAATACATTTGGCAATGTCCTGGCTTTGAAGAGAAGGGAAGCATCCTGAACCTGAGTAGTGTTGATTTCCACACCTTGAATTTTTTTTTTTTTGCTAAAATCAAAAGTATAAAAATTAATTTTGAATACAGGACTGAGTGTGACCAATGATTAAAGATTACCCCTTTCAGCAGTTTAAAAATGGAGCAGCAATGCCCGAATACCATGGGGTGTTATACCAGGTGTGAGTTTAATGGACCTTCATATGTGAAATAATGAAAACTGGGACTGTCTAATTTCAGAATTAATTTAAACTTAAAGGAACTTGAACGTTGACATTGTGTTGAATATATAGTCTGTGTCGTCAACCTAGAAAGGAGTATTTGATATTTGAAGAAGAGTCCATGAGATATCAAAAGAATAATTTAATCCAAAATGTTACCCAAATCCCCAAGTTTACAGTAACAAATTTGAAGGCCCTCTTCAACCTTTGGTCTCATAACTAAAAGGTGAACTTGATTTCTATAGGCAATATGTTTAGGATAAGTAACAGTTTTTATTGTTTGAGATTTACTGAGGATCACTATTTAATATATTTCTCTCATGCCAGATTACACAATGAACAATAAAGTTCACATGGCTGACTTCTTCCTGTTCACAAGCTTGCAATGTAAGCCTCAGCACAGGCAGGTTGAAGAAATGTGCTTAAAAGTCCCACAGTGTGCTGTTGGTGAGAGAAAGTAATGGATATCTCCAAGCTCTGAGTTTTGAGCTTTAAGCCCTATGCTATGCTATCAGTCAGTGGCTTTAAGATGTTTTAAAGAGTTTTACATACTCTGTACTCTTTAGTTATCATATTACTAAGGTATTAAAACCCCATAAAGGTCCTTAATGTATCATTTTAACACTTCCCTGTCTATTTCACCAGACTTCCAGACATTAAACTAAGCAAATGGAAAGCATTTTGCCTGTAATGATTAGTGCCCGTTTTACGATGTGTGAAAGTAAGCAGTTTCCCCTGTGTGCATAGGCATGGTGTAGAAAAACAATTACCATTTTACTCAGTAACTTTTACACCTACACAGACAGTAATTAGTTTTGGAAGGCTAAAGAATGACACTGGAAGCTTCCTTAATGGATAATACATGAAGATTGTATCTGGAGAGCAGCCTGGGCACACAGTCAGCAAACAGGTATAAACATTAATACCTTAGTAAACATGTACGCAAAGTTGATTTTGATGAGTAAAAAAAAGCCCCCTACCTATTCCTCATGAACAGCTTGGTATGGATAGCATAATAAAAGTTTAAATAGGATTTTAATATGCTGGCTGCTCTAATAGGATGGCTTTTTCTAATTCTTGAATCAATGGATGTTACCAACACTTTAATGCAACTGGAACATACTAACTAATGACCAATTAACTTCTAACATTAGCAAAGGAAATACACATTTAAAAACATTGAGTTTTCAAAATTATACTCCCCTGTTCATAAGTGAAAAAAAAAGTACCAAGAATTGTAGTGCTTTTTTTGTTGACTAGTCAAATCCATGCAATAATACGTAAGATATGGATTTTTAAATAAAGAATAATGACCACTGTGGAACAGGGGTCAGTGATTTTTGTGGAAAACTATTTCCTTTCTGAAGGAAAGGTATAAGAGTATCTGTATAATCTTCCTTTATAATTTGTTTAAAGTATCTTAGACTATTGTGAGCATGATCTGTCCAGCCTAACATTCTTTGGCAACTTGTTATGTACAGGAATTTGCTCTTTGAAAAAAAAAGTATTAGAGGTTTTTTAAAAATATATTTGTGTCTCCCTGATCACTTATATGTGCTGAATACAATCTATCATTTTATTCTCTTGAAAAAGGACCAGTTTGCAGCTTGAACTTTAGTTTCTTGTGCATTCTGGTCTCCATTACATTATCCAAAACTACAAACTGTACCTCAAGGTATGAAAATTCAGCAAGATAAATAAAGTTACCTAGTGCTAATCTAACACCTGCATTCTCATTTTGTTCCAGTTGCAGTTCCCAGTATGTTGTACACCTAATTCTACAACAAGCCATTATATAGAATGGAACAGCGTACAGCACATATAGGACACATGGTTGAATTAGCAGCATTTCCAAATTTGTGAGCAACAATACCATTTTTAAGACTTCAACTCGTGCTATTGCTTAATCACTAGTCTCTCAAACACTGAAGCAGTGAAAGAGCATCTTAAAAGGCGAGGTTCTTTGTTACAAGCTAGAGCAGTGTTTCCTGACTCTTGGAGGAACATCTGGCTAGTCAGGATTTCAAGATTGCCACAATGATTATACATGAGATAAAACTGCATACCCCACATACTCCCCAGTAGCACTGTTAGAACCATCAGTATAACGTGAAAAGGTTCGGCATCACCAAGACACTGCCATGTTCAGGCCTTCCCTCCAAAGTCAGAAGATATGGGTTATGGTCACTGCGAGGCCTAAGACTATTTTAAAAGAACTAGAGATGTCTCAGGCTGAGAGTGGGGAAAAGGCTGACTGTTCAACACTTTCAATTTTATTCCACAGACTGTGGCAAGAAGGAAGGCACTGCTCATGAAAAGCCAAAGGGTTTGGCAAAGTAACACTTTAAGGACACTGCATGCTTGTGGATGAAGGTTTGTGGTCTGAAAGTTGAACTTTTTTTTATCTCAGTGCTAAGTGATGTATGTGACATAAGACACAGCATATCACCCTGTTAACACATCAACAGTAAAGCATGGTGGTGGTAGCATTACACTGTGTGGATGCAGCAAGGACAAGGGAGCTTGTGAAGACAGAGGGAAGATGGATGGTGCAAGGGAGGAGGAATAGCCTAGTGGTTAGAGCACTGGACTATGAACCAGGAGACCAAGGTTCAAGTCCCGCTGTCACTCCTTGTGACCTTGGGCAAGTCACTTTACCCTACATTGCCTCAGGTACAAAAAACTTAGATTGTAAGCCCTCTGGGGATAGAGAAATACCTACAGTACCTGAATGTAAAACCGGTGTGATCTCAATTGAGATGAATGTCGGTATATAAAAAAAAAAATAAATTAAAAAAAAAAAAATAAAAAAAAAGTACAAACAGATCCTGGAGGAAAACCTGGCCCAGTTTGCCATAGACCTGCGACTGGGAAAGAGTCCCCTTTGTGCTTAGGACACTGATCCTGAGCAAAAGCGACAATGGAGTGGCTCAGCAAAAAGCAAAGTGAATGATCTTGAGTGGCCCATTCAAAGCCCAGGCCTGAATCAAAATGAAAACCTGAGGCAAGACTCAAGCCTGATGGCCATGGTCAACTTGAACAAGCTTGAGCTCTTCTGCCATGAAGAGTGGGTCTCACCATCCTGCTATGCCGATTTGGTGACACTTATCCTAAATAATTCAGGAACATTATTCCTGCAAAAGGATCTTCCAAGTATTAGTCAAGGGGTGTGAAGGCTTATGTAATTAAGCCTGTTTTTTCATTTTGTTACTTTTGGAACATTCTATAAC
The DNA here is from genome assembly GCF_901001135.1 of Rhinatrema bivittatum. Lineage (NCBI taxonomy): Eukaryota > Metazoa > Chordata > Amphibia > Gymnophiona > Rhinatrematidae > Rhinatrema > Rhinatrema bivittatum. Next base: position 13,657,476 of record NC_042631.1, read on the forward strand.
TATTCTTTCATGATGAAAGTATAAAGTATGCACCAATTCCCCATTTATTCTGTACAGAACAGAATATGATCATGAACTGTGCTTCCATTTATTTCTAATTGAAGAACTGAAATAGGAGCACAGATATCTATCACTACACAAGGGGATTGAAGCTGTGTTGTACCTTGAACTAAAATTTGAACATTTAATACTGAATTGAAAAATTGCCTTAAAAACTCAATTTAATCTACTGTGACACTACTTCACAGCAATCAGAATTTAATCTGTCAGGAAATTTTTGTTTTAAGAATTTGTCTGCAATAAATAACTGTACAAAAATGCTTTGTTGGCAAGACTTCACTTAGATCACTGTACTATTAAAAGGCTCTACTGAATCTACAATGCCTAGGAGAAACAAATCTGGGCAGAAAGGTGCTTTGCAAAAAATAAATAAATAAATCTGGTTCCCGTACCACCCTAAAGATGACACTATTACATGGCTATCTAGCTTGGTGGCAATTTAAAGAACATAAGAAATTGCCATACTGGGTCAGACCAAGGGTCCATCAAGCCCAGCATCCTGTTTCCAGAGGCCAAACCAAGCCACAAGAACCTGGCAAGTACCCAAAAACTAAGATCATCCCATGCTGATGCCAGTAATAGAGGCCATTCCCTAAGTCAGCTTGATTAATAGCAGGTAATGACTTCTCCTCCAATAACTTATCCAAACCTTTTTTAAACCCAGCTACACTCACTGCACTAACCACATTCTCTGGCAACAAGTTCCAGGGCTTAATTGTGCATTGAGTGAAAACAATTTTCTACGATTAGTCTTAGATGTGCTACTTACAAATGTCATGGAATGCCCCTAGTCCTATTATCCAAAAGTGTAAATAACTGATTCACATTTACCCACTGTAGACCTCTCATGATTTTAAACACCTCTATCATATCTCCCCTCAGCCGTCTCTTCTCCAAGCTGAACAGCCCTAACCTCTTTAGTCTTTCCTCATAGGGGAGCTGTTCCATTCCCCTTTATCATTTTGGTTGCCCTTCTCTGTACCTTCTCCATCCCAACTATATCTTTTTTGAGATGCGGCGACCAGAATTGTACACAGTACTCAAGGTGCGATCTCACCATGGAGCGATAGAGGCATTATGATGTTTTCCGTTTTATTCACCATTTCCTTCCTAATAATTCTGAACATGGTTTATTTTTTTTGACTGCTATTTATACTTAAATAGGTTGTGACAAGTAACTTCACTATTGCGTGCAATGTTTGGTTTTCACTTTATCCTCACTGAATATGTATGAGAGGCATTTGCATGCACTGCCTCCACTGCAAGCACTGAATGTGATACCCTGAAAACCCAACTGGCTTGCAGCACTTGAGGAATGGCCTTGCCTACCACTGTTTGCATTCAAGTGAATCCCCTTCCAATTTCCATGGATATAGCATCAGAATTTAGGAACTTTCCTTTTACAAGACAGACTCCCCCTCACTTCTCCAAGGGAGAAACATTTATTTACAAAGATATCTATCCTGCTTGAACACCAATTCTCAGTGGGTTACATAAACAGTCAATCAAAAATCACAACAAATCAAACAAGTACAAAAACAGCTGAATGCATACAACACACACTGCCAAAGAGAAAACTGCAAGCGTTACCAAGTTGGTACTTCGGTTCTCCTGCTCAGGTATAGCACAAGAAATGTTATCACTACCCAGAGAAAACAGAACATCCTCTATCACTGGGGACTACTTAGGGACCTTCATTTTGGGGTTTGTTTGTTTTTAATTTTCCTTAAGACTTTATCAAGGTTTATTTTGACAAGAATAAAAACAGGAGAATAATCAGCAGAACATTATTCGTCATTTTTCCGGGAGAATATTGGAATTTTGGTGGACAGAAACCTCCCATTGGTCCATTCCCTCCCAATCTGCCTATATAACCCCCCAAATGATTCTTTGGGTGATCCTGCTTCCTTTACCCCTCTCCAACATTCTCCTTCTGTTCATTGTCTCCTTTCCAAAACTCCCTCCACTCAAGAATGCCCCCTTTTCTCTCCCCCCCCCCCCCAATATTATTCATTCTGACTGGCTGTGACGACTCCAGGCTCCTCTTCCCTCCAAGCTTTGTTCTCACGCTTTGCAAGGCAGCCCTACACTGAACAGAGTCTGTGCTGAACCAGAGAGGGAGGGATCCTGCCAAAAACATCTGCCTGGGCAGCTGCTGTTCATCCGTGCTTGGATGGGTCGGTGAAGCCACGCCCTGGGTCTATGCTTAGGTTCCAGCCCTACACTCTGGGAAAGGGCTGGAACACAGGCTCCCAGTGAATTTTAACATTTGGTGAGATGTAGTTCATTTTAGGGACAGTCAAACTCTGTCTCATTTACTGTACAAATTAAGTGAAATTAATGTAGAGCTGTGTCCAAATCTACTCTGACTTAAGACAATGTCACAAATGATCAGAGCTACAGCTAAATTATAATCTGCAAACAAAAAAATCATTGGCTAAAATGGTTGCTACCTTGAATAAGTGGTTCAGCAGACATTTGCATTTTGCCACATGAGATTAAACTATTTTACCATTTTTTTTAAACCTATACTGGCTGTGAGCCATCTTGTTCATAATCCACTATCTTGTGCTGAAATTATCACCGAGGACAAGCAGGATGGCAGTTCTCACACTTGGGTGATGTCACCTGAGGGAACCCGGCACAGAACTTAGATTTCAAAAACTCTAGAGCTTTCAGCATGATCTACTGAGCATTGCAGCTGCAGCCACCTCCCAGAGGTAATTAAATGAGATGATTTTGAAAGTACGGAGAAAACCACCTTAAAATGAAAAATGTTATTAACCATTATGTCTGTTAAAGAAAAGAAAATCAGGTTCCACTTACCACATGGAGTACTTTGGCTGTATTTAATATGTGGGAAAACCATCAGGACAGAAAGATCAGGTTGGTCGTTCTGTTTTGGTTCTTTTTCAGTGGCCTGGTCTGCCCATACCACAACCTTCTCTCTCTGAATCAAGTGCTCCAGTATTTGAAAATCAGCCTCGGTGTTAGAAGTTGCTAGCCCTGCTTCTCTTAAAGTAAAATACTGCTGCCTCAGGGCAGGTAGCAAGTGATGTAACAATCTGGAAAGGAATGAATGTGATTTTATGAAGCATGCAACAAATTAACAGCTTCATTTAGCAAACAGGCAATTAAAGTTTATATATGCATGCACCTTGGAAAAATTAAATGCTGCTGCTCTTCCAGTCAAGCAAACCCGATCACATGACCAAGCCTTCTATCAGCAGCCCCAAGGTTTATTGGTCAATACATTTCATTCTAACAATGTTCATAGCCCTTCCAAATTTGCAAGTACTTGTAAGCAGGAAAGTGACAAATCACAGGAAGAGATGGTGGACTAAAGCCCCATATTGTGATGTGTCAGGAATGGGAAACAAAGCTATGCCTTCTTTCACCCTCTTTCTAAATAGAGGTAACCATCTAAATTCTTACAAAAACTGTTCATAGCAGTAGAACATAAGCTACAACCAAAAGCAAGCATAGCACTGCGTAACTTGCTTGTAAGATTAACAAAAACATGGAGCAGAGGGCAAAAGTTTGCTTTATCTTGATTTTGAGTATGAACACAGACTGTGAAAGTGTGCCATCATGATCCTGCTGACTCTCTGGGTTTTAAGAAGGTGTCAAAGGTTACTACAAAGATAAATGGCTTCTGGCAGCCAAGCATTCATAGCAATGCTGCCTTTTGAACCTTTGAGATCCTTGGCTCTTCCTATTATTGTTAAGCAAATTTCACCAAATGTTCGATTGGTCACCTAATAGGTGCTAACATTTAGACCACTGTGAGTCAAGTTGATTTTACTTTGCTCAGTACAAGAGGAACCTCAGGGGTAGACATGGGTTTGTTTTATGCAGCACTAATTCAGACAGACCCAATACATTTGCATCAGGGACACTGGGTGAAAAATTGCTGCGGCAAAGTCAAATGACTCAATTTTGAACAAAGAAAACCTGATTGATATTTGATGTACCAGTGTTGATGCAAATATGTAGTCACTCAAAAAGAACACACTATACTCATTGGAAAACATAAGGTCTAAATAAGACAGACACTGAACTGAAGGAAGCCAAGCAAAAAAAAAAAAGTCTTAAAGCAAGTTAAAGAAAAAAGTCACCTGAGGAAAAATCAGGATTGTTAGGGCTCCACAGAAAAAGTGAAACTGAAAGGGGCCCTTTGCGATGGCTGTGAAGTAGGACTGCTAGGTTGAGCATAATGAAAACTCTAGAAGTTGTATGACCACTGTACCAACCCAGGCTCTGGAGGATGTCCCCCACCTGAGGACAGAAAATTCTACTTGTTCTCCGAGAAATAACTTTTTTTTTTAGCCTAAAATAAGTTTGTTTAGGGATGTATATAAAAATGCTTTAAACTTTTGTTTTTGGTCATAAGGGTTTGCATAAATCTTGGCAGAAAAGAGGTTCATGATTTCTCATTTATAAAAAAAAAAAAAGAAAAAAGCAGGCTGTCACATGAATAAGCACTTACTTCTCATTTTGTTTACTCTCCTGCTCTTGAAGAAAAACAAGTCGTATCATATGCTCAATCTGTGTTTTAAGGTCCTTCACATCTAGTTGTAAGTGACAGCTGTGCAGATCTGTGCAAAGATCCTACAGAATAGTTGTAAAATGAATTAACATACTATTTCCAATCATACCAACAACCACAAAGATAGACAATTTGTCTATCAAATGTTTTCTCCCATTATATCTGTGGGGAAAACTTGATTACTTAGTCCCTATCAATATGGATCAGTTTTTCACCCTCAGGAGAGCAAAAAAAAACCACCAAAAAAAAAACAAAGACTGCCTGTGTTTGTTTTCAAAGTAGAAAAAAATGAATAGAAGCCTTGAACCTTGCCAGAGTATAACAGCTGTCTCGCCCTGCCTGGTAGAACATCCAGTACCACCTTCTGGCTCTCAGTAACGCCGAATTCTGATTCCTTATACAATACTAGTAGTTAGTCCATTGCACCTCCTGAGAGTAGTTCAGCCAGAATGCCCAAGACTTGCCTTCCAACTAATTTCCACAGTTAAGTATTTGTGAAAAACTTTGTCATTTGCTTACTGGATGAAAAAAAAATCTGGAATATATATATTTAGTAAAAATGAAGAAAAGCACAGAAAGAAATGAAACTTAAAAAAAAAACAAAAAACAGAGAACTATGAGCTTTAGGATCTGTTAATTATTACTAAAAAAAAATGTTACAGAAGCCATTTATGGAAGAAAGATCATGGCTACTTTGTAAAAGTCAAACTAACATTAGAGCAAAGCAAAAGATGTAAAAAAAATTCCAGGAATATAAAACAAAACATTACTTAATGACCAATGCCAGTGAAGATTTCATTTAACTTCCTTATAATAAAAAAAAAAAAAAAAAAAAAAGGGAAAATGTAAAATGTCTACTACCTGGCATGCAGCAATCTTCTGGTAAAGAGGATCAGTTTAAATTTCCTAAAAACACTTTTCTAATGGAAACATTTCAATACCTTTTAATCAGGTCTGTGAATTATTCTGCATCATTTATTACAAATAATGCTGAATTTATTGAATACATTGCCTATGTAGAGCAGAATTACTTACTTGTAACAGTTGTTCTCTGACAGGCATGCAAGTCTCATACATAGGTAATGTGACTGTCTCATGCTAATATGCTTAGTGGTTTCTGGCACTCTGCTGAACTTGAGCTCAATTTAAAGAGTAGCTCATCAAATCAGGTAGGAAATCACGTGCACTTCCAGCTTGTGCAAGTATGCTAGCAGGATTACCAAGACATTCTCAGGGTATCATCCTGAAAATACTGTCCTACCACAAACCAGTTTCTTCCTTATACCTGTGTATCTCTGAATAGTTATAGGGATCCCTGAAGTCCAAGACAGCCAATCACCTTGATTTAGCAGATGAAGAAAAGTGGCTAGGGAAATCACCCAGACCTTTTCCGTTTTCAGAAAAGTTTGAGTTCCTTGGATCCAAATCTCCTGGTTTTCTTGGGAATCAGCATGTAACTGGTGTAAAGTCCCTGTCTTTTCCCTGCAGTGGGGCATGCTAATTGCAATCACCTTCAAGTAGGAGATTTTAACTGAGTGGCAATGTTTCAAGCTTCTCTGATTGCATCGCCAAGTTCTTAACCTTTAGCTTCAGGGGTGAGAAGGCCAATGGACTTGCCTCTTATGAAAAAAAAAAAGGTTACTTTCTTGGAATCCTACTCAAACAATTGAGATGTCAAGAACAGGCAAGAGGTGGAAGTGAAGATAGTCATCTACCATCAAGATCTTGGGTGTAAATCAGGAAGCCATCCAAAAGGTGCTCTGAGATCTTCAAATCAAAATGAGAACAATTTTACCATACACTATATGAACTTAAAGAAATATCCTCTCAAATGGAACAATTTCTTGCTGGTTGAGGAGGGGGCTGTGGAGAGTCAGGGGAGTGGTCTTCAGTCTCCTCAGATTAGTCAGGTTTTAGAGATCACAGAATGACTTCTCTAAAGTTTAAAGTTCAAAGACAGACTGGACTAAGAATAGCAGCTGCTATTAACAGGAAACCTTGCTGGGATAGAGATCAAAATGGTCAATGGTACAGCTCCTCATGCAAAGGAAGTCTACTCCATTCAGTCTGGAAGGTGTTGGTGAGGGAGGACTGACTGGTGACATATCCGGTGTCCATGGTGATGTCAAAGGCAGTCACTTGATGCACCCATTAGTGAGTGTTTGATAGATGCAATTCAGCATGTTTTAAGTCAATGGAATGCTTCCTAGAAGCATCTTGTCTCTTCTCTGAAAACTGCTAAATAGAAGATTGTGATAGGTGCCTTTAAGAAGACTGCACATTCATGAAGGCATTTCTCAAAGCCTGTTTTGGAAAACTAGTGTTTGGCTCAGAATGGGAGGCAGGCAGGCAGGCAGTCTTTCAGAAATAGTTGCTTTGAAGCATCTCAGTCATATTTGAGCCCCCAAAGCTGCACATTGATAAAGAACACCTATTTTCAAGAAGGAGGATGAGTGACTGAGGTAAATGAGCAAGGGGAAGGGGGAGGGAGGGAAAAGAACCTGACTGCCACTGCAACGCGTGGCAGGGTACCGCTAGTTTATTGAATAAGGATATTATCTCCAGGTTGTAGCTGTCATTTCTGCAAACCACCATCTCTTCATTCACATCCTCTAGACTTTATGGATCCACAGTGTTTATCCCATGCCCCTTTGAAGTCCTTCACAGTTTTGGTCTTTACCACTTCCTCCGGAAGGGCATTCCAAGCATCCACCACCCTCTCAGTGAAGAAATACTTCCTGAATTTGGTTCAGAGTCTTCCTCCTTGGAGCTTCAATTCATGACCCCTGGTTCTGCTGATTTTTTTCCAATGGAAAAGATTTGTTGTTGTATCATTAAAACCTTTCAAGTATCTGAAAGTCTATCACCTCTGCTCCTCCTTTCCTCCAGGGTGTACATATTTAGATTCTTCAATCTCTCCTCATAAGTCATTCGATGAAGACCATCCACCTTTTTGGTCGCCATTCTCTGGACTGCCTCCATCCTGTCTCTGGAGATATGATCTCCAGAACTAAGTACAGTACTCCAGATGAGGCCTCACCAAGGCCCTGTACAAGGGGATAATCACTTCCCTTTTCTTACTAGTTATTCCTCTCTATGCAGCCCAGCATTCTTCTGGCTTAGCTATTGCCTTGTCACAGTGTCTAACGATCTGAAGTCTGCGAATCACCCCAAGGTCTCTCCTGCTTAGTGCACATCAGCCCTTCACCCCCCATCGAATACAGTTCTTTTGTATTTCCACACCCCATATGCATGACACTGCACTTCTTGGCATTGAATCTCAGCTGCCATATCTTTGACTACTCTTCCAGCTTCCTTAAATCCAGCCTCATTCTCCACTCCTTCCAGCATGTCCACTCTTGTTGCAGATCTTTGTGTCATCTGCAAAAAAGACAAATCTTACCCTCTCTCGTCTGCTATGTCGCTCACTTAGATATTTAACAGAACTGGTCCCCAACACCGATCCTTGTAGCACTCCGCTTAACACCGCTCTCTTCAGAGTAAGTTCCATTTACCATCACACATAGTCAACCAGTTTGCAATCCAGGCCACCACCTCGGCACTCACTCAGCTTATTTTATTCACCAGCCTCCTGTGCAGGACTGTATCAAAAGCTTTGCTGAAATTCAAGTAGACAACATCAAGCGCTCTTCCTCGATCCAATTCCCTAGTCACCCAGTCAAAAAAATTCAGATTTGTCTGACAGGACCTGCCCCTGGTGAATCCATGCCGCCTCTAGTCCAATAATTCTCCTGACTGTAGATAATTAACTCTTCTTTCAGCAGCGGCTCCACTACTTTTCTCCACCACCGAGGTGAGGCTAACCGGTCTGTAGTTTCCAGCCTCCTCTCTGCTCCCACTCGTGAAGTGGGATCACCACCATTCTTCTCCAATCACTCAGCACCACTCCCATTTCTAGGGATCTATTGAACAGATCACACAGCGGCGCCGCCAGCACATCTGAGCTCCCTCAGTATATCCTGGGATGAACCTGATCAGGCCCCATGGCTTTTTCCACTTTGTTTCCCCAGCTCTTCCCATACATTCTCTACAGTAAATGGAGTTACATCTACTCCACTCCCCTCCAGTTTGTTGACTGTCCTTCTCCAGGGTCCTCTTTAGTGAACACAGAACTGAAGTATTTGTTTAATGTTTCTGCCATTTCTTTGTCTCTCCACACATTGATCCTTTTCACCTTTCAATTTCACTATACCACTTTGGACTTTTCTCCTTTCTCTGATGTAACTGAAAAATGTTTTGTCACCTTTGGCAATCCTTTCTTCCGCTTGACTTTTTGCAGTCTATTACTTTCGTCACCCTCAGTTCTACCAGATACTCTTTGTGCTCCACCCTTTGGGATCTTGTATATTTCTTGAATGCTGTTTTTAGCTTTTGTCAGCCACCTCCTTCAAGAACCAGATAGAAAAGTAAAGAAAAGAAAAATGAAACCTAGTTGCCTTGGTAATTGCTCCTTTTAAATTTGGTCCACTGTTCAATATCTCTCGTTCTCCCAGCCTTCTAGTTCTTCCTCCAGGTACTTCCATTTCATCAAAGTCCGTGTTTTTGAACTACAAAACTCGGGTCTTCGTGCTTCTTCTCCATATCTTGTGTGTGATATGAAACCATACCGTTTGATGATCACTGGTGCTGAAGTAGGTGCCCACCTGGACATCAGAGACATTATCTCCATTAGTGAGCACTAAATAGAGTATAGCTCCCTCTCGTGGGTTCCATTACCAATTGTTTGAACAAAACCCCTTGCAGGGCATCCACTATTTCTCTACTATTGTTAGATTCTGCAGAACGGATTCTCCAGTCTACATCCAGGAGATTAAAGTCTAACAATCCCCACTTCTCCCTTCTTTCCCATCTTTTGGATGTCTTAGAGATCTCTAATCATGCTCTTCCTTTTGATATGGAGGCCTGTAAACTACTCCAATATAAATGGATGCCCCATCATCTTTTTAGGTCGGCCCATAGTGCTTCTTCATTGCCCCATCTTCCTTGCAGCTCAGATGCTTGGATATTGTTTCTGACAAAGAGCCACTCCTCCCCCTTTCCTATCCTCTCTGTCCTTCAAGTTATAGCCCGGTATTGCCGTATCCCAATCATGAGATTCCATGAACCACGTCTCCGTGATAGCAACAATGTCCCAAGTCTGCCTCCACCATTAGGGCTTGAGATCTGGGATTTTATTGCCCAAACTACAAGCATTTGTGCTCATAGCTTTCCAGCTTCTCTCATTCAGGTTACTGCTTTTCCTGGACTCCGTTTATGAGACTTGAGTGTTATCAGCTTCACCCTTTCCCTTTACACTTGTGCAAAGGAAAAGATCAGTGCTTCTGATGACAGTCATCCACCTCCATGAGCTTTTTCCTTTGGTTACTTAACTGGAATTTTTGTATGCATTGGGTTTCTTCTCTTTTCAGAAAACAGTTCAGTCTCTCAAGAACTTCTTCAGTTTTTAATACAGGGAAGGCTTTTTATACTTGTTGCACTTGATACAGTGTCTCCACATCACAGGTCTAATTCTACAAGAGCCCACTGTAATCCTATTTTTTGAATTCCTTAATGCCCTGTGGGGGGGGGGGGGGGGGGGGGGGGGAGGGGTAGATTTGTGGGCTGCACAGCTGTCAAGAGCCTGTGTGTCACAGGTTTGCTGACCCTGGTACCATTCATACAGATACCTATGTAAATTATCACTTTAACCTAGGAACAAACATGAGGCATCTCTTGACTAAGGAAACAGATGCCACTTACTGAACATATAAAAATATACTAATTACACATACATTCTCACACTCTGAGTAGGAATTAATTGTTGTAGGATGCTTATTGAATAAGTACTTGCTATAGTAGTCTAATCCATTTGTACATTTATGTAGGACAATAAGCAACAGTTTTAACAATTATCAGCCATTTAACGATCCATTTTTATGATTTCCAAAGCATTATTTGCTTTGCAGCTGTTATGATCCCTCAAAACCTAATTTTTTTTGTACTTACCTTGGTGGGTAAAATCCACATAAGTACAAAATCCTTGGATAGTAATGAGATTTTTTTCAAAGTGCTGCCAAGATTCATGATGTAAGGAACATGTTTAGTTTTTGTACATGTCCAACATTAATCAATGGTAACCTGCCTCAATAAATTGATGGGAGCCCAGTGCAATGTGTGTATTTTGATAATGACAGCTCTTTAAGTTTTCAAGTCAATTAAGAGCATTTAGTGTAAATGTTTTTGCTTTACTCAAGTTTTCACCTGCCATTATTATTTTTATGTAGTGCAGAGAATACCTGCAATTAACTATTTAATATATAAATCTGAGTTTAAGTGCCCAAGCTGTGCCTTGAGCATGTAAGATAGCAGTAAGTTCATAATCCTGCTAACATTTGTTAGTTTTATAGTAGTTATTCCTTCACTAATGTTACTATGGAGATATATAATAAAGTTATGACATCTGGCAAGATTTTATTGTACTCCTACCGTGACCAGTTTTAATATACTCTAGATATGTAACAGTACATGAAACAGTATGAAGATGTGAAACAAATTAATATTTAAGACAGTTGTATGATTTTATTGGAGATTGAAGGGAAATGCAGAAAATGCATTCTACTTGAATTGCTCCAGTCTTACATTTTGATAATGTAATCACGCATTTCAGACTAAAAATTGCTCACCTGTGGAATTTTGCCATCCTGACCCAACAGGCGCATTTCATTCTCGAGACGATGCAACCAGTTTGTGTTCTCCTCAAAGCGTTTCATCTCTTCCTCCTTTCTCTTCAGAATGTGCACATGTTGAGCATTAAGCATTGCCAGTCTGTGATCACGTTTGCATGTAGCCTGAAACACAAGGTTTACCAGAATTGTTGCTTGCAACCATTTAGTTTGCTTTTCCAGCTCTCTCCATCATAAAAGTTGGCAAAATAAAAACACACCTTCTGACCATCTATTAATTCACAAGCATATTCATGTTGGGGTCCTTTTGATATATACACAGATATAGAAACACTGAAATTGACAGTTTGATTCCATATGCAATGCTGCTGAAATCTAAGGTAGAGACATCTTAGGCAAGCTCAGTGTCTTGTTTAAAATTTGATGAGAGCTTTCAGACTTTGAGGGGCACAATTTAAAGCTCTTATTTAAATAATTGTAGTCTCATACTGTTTTGGCATTAATATTTAACATTACAAGAAAAAAGTTCACAAGTTTGAGTCTCAAATTTTGAAGGCAGGAGTATTACTACATTCAGAATATTCTCAATGACAAAATCAGAGCTATATAAAAAAAAAAACTAGGACTCTCCGGCTGCAATATTTAAGTTTAAAATTCAATATTGTCCAATCCCATTTAGGTTCCTGTTTAATATTGTGTAAACGAAACCAGCACAAGCTGTATTTTAATGGCATGCATGTGTCAGCAATGGTCTGCTACACCGTTTTAAAGAACTTATGAAAATCATGGCACTTTGCATTCTAACAATGTCAAGCATGTGCTCATTTAGCATTTTGAGAATGCAAACAGGAATTATGGTGAAATATGACATACTGCTTGCAAAACAGCACAGTACTTCAAAAAGCTGATCTGTAAGAACTTAACAAAAAACAGGCATATGGAAAAAAGCAACTGCATACATTCTTTTTTTTAATTAAGACATTTATAAGTTCTACTTTAAAAAATTAGATATTGAATTTAGGATCATATGGTATTGAAGCGTAAGCCATTTGACATTTAATGTTTAACAGTGGCATGAATTGCTCAGACCATCTATGGCAACAATAAAAAAAAACCCAAAACAAAAAGGAATACAACTTGATGCACCTTCAATACTTTATCCTCTGAACACATCATATAAATCTTCTCATGCCATTGCTTCTGATGAAACCTTTTCAGTTCATTTTCTTTAAGCCGTAGCTCCAAGGTAAGGAATTCTCTCCTAATGGTTTCTCTATTCACAAATAGACTTTTAAGAGTCTCTCGAAATCTATAAACAAAACCAAAATAGAATACAGTCAAACATAACATTTAGATAAATTAGTAAAGAAAACAAAGTACAGAAATGTTAAGGCAAAACTAATGGCTTGATGTGCCATGTGCAAACAGCAGATATAAAATTCCAACTACCAGAAGGTAAGTTTTCATAACAGCAATGATCCTCAAACTTCTCCATTCGGGACAAACTTACAGGCCGATTCAGTGAAGTCCACGGGAGAGCGGATGAACGCCCGCTCTCCCGGTACGCGCACCGGTCCCTCACCGGTGCGCGCGATGCAGTATTCAAATTAGGTGGCGCGGTAGAAACTGGGAAAAGGAGGCGCTAGGGACACTAGCGCGTCCCTAGTGCCTCCTTTTTGACAGGAGCGGCAGCTGTCAGCGGGTTTGACAGCCGATGCTCAATTTTACCAGCGTCAGGTCTCGAGCCCGCTGACAGACAAGGGCTCCGAAACCGGACTCTGGCAAAATTGAGCATCTGGTTTTCGGCCTGATAGCTGCGGGCCGAATTCAAATTTTATTTTATTTTTTTTTACTCTTCGGGACCTCCGACTTAATATTGCTATGATATTAAGTCTGAGGGTGCATAGAAAAGCAGTTTTTACTGCTTTTCTGTGCACTTTCCCAGCGCCGGAAGAAATTAGTGCAGACCTTTGGGTCGGCGCTAATTTCTGAAAGTAAAATGTGCGGCTTGGCTGCACATTTTACTTTCTGTATCCCGCACACATACCTAATAGGGCCATCAACATGCATTTGTTGAGGGCGCTATTAGGTGCCGCGGGTTGGACCCGTGTTTTCCTCCTCTTACTGAATAAGGGGTAAGGGAAAATGCGTGTCCAATAGCAGGCTAACAGTGGATAAGTTCTTGGAGGAGAAGTCCATTACCTGCTATTAAGTTCACTTAGAGAATAGCCACTGCCATTAGCAATGGTTACATGGAATAGACTTAGTTTTTGGGTACTTGCCAGGTTTGGCCACTGTTGGAAACAGGATGCTGGGCTTGATGGACCCTTGGCCTGACCCAGTATGGCATTTTCTTATGTTCTTACTCGAATTGTGTGTGTATATTTTATTTTACCTTTATTAGATTGCAACAGAGGCCCAGACTTAAGTGTTAATTTATCTTATAGCCGATATACTTAAAGTAGACATGACTTACCACTAAGTAATATTTAATATGAAACTATGTTACAGAATTTGATGGCACCTGTTTAGTTAATATAATTTAACACATTTAAGTTTGAAATTATGTGCCTTATTGTGAACCGTTGCGACGGCAACTAGCTTAATAATGGTATAGAAAAAATTTTAAATACAAAATCTTGGAACTAAAAAATTACATATTTATTCAAATGAAAAGCTTAATTCACCTTAATCACTAAAGATTTGAAGAGAAATAGATATGGAAGACTAGTCCTAAGCTTATGACTCTCCTCAGACTGCCTTAAACCCATTTTTGATAGTCAAGGAAACAAAAAGGTCAATGGTTCAAACAGTGGGATTTTTTGTATCTTGAAAGCCAGAATTAAACTCCAATTTGATAATGGTCTTCTAAAACTGAGGATCAGACACCTTAGCTGTCATCAACTTCACATCTAGATAGGAGGTTAACTCTTTGCTGACAAGATTGCATATTGTCAACTGCACCCACTAATTGCTACTTTATTGCTTATTGCTGGGTAATTTAGGCCTTTATGAAAGCAAATTTAAAAGCAGCTTTAGTAGCAAAAAAATTCTACCAGCGCAAGCAAACTCTCTCCAAATGATAAAACTTATTTGTGGAAGTCTTCCTGGACTTGAGTCCATCTTTCAGTACTTCTCTTAAAAGCCCCTTGTCTTTAGGGAAACTCTCAAACTTTGAAGCCATAAGAATTGTGCATTTGGGTTTGGAGATGAGCAGGATCTTGTCGGATAACATCTTCCTGAGATGCAGTCTGAAAGGCTCCATCACTGATATTTTCCCAAGGTGCAAAAACCATGGACCTTTTTTTTCTTTTATGCAGGAAAATCTATTATGATTTCTTTGAATTGGTACAAAAATGAAAAAAACGCATATCCACTGCCACTGCACCCACAGAACTTTTCAATCTGCTGAAAAGCCTAAGAACCTGTTGAAGCGAGACATCATGAGATCTGCAACTGGGATGTACTACCTCTTGCATATAGAGAAGACCTCCCGTGCCTGCACATCAGACAGTAACACCTGGAAAAAAAAATAGTGTGGATGGAGGACCACATTGCTGCTCAGCAAATTTTGAAGGCAGACAATTGAAGCTCTGCCCATGACACTGAGCCCTAGTGGAATGAGACAAGCTGTTTAGGTAACGGCTGCTCAACATTCACATACATGGCTGAGATAACTGCCTTAATCCAGCAAGCCATTGTAGCCCATGACACCAGCTCACTCTTGTTTACCCCCACCTTAAAGTACAAACAGCCAGTCAAGTCCTCCTAAGATGTAAAGAAACCTCAAGAGATGTCGCTTGACATCCAAGCTCTGCAAGAGACTATATGCATCCACATCTCTCTCCCTATCCAAGGAAATCGATTGATTCAAGTGAAAGTTTGAAACCGCTTTTAAGGGAAAAAACAGAACAGTTCGCAGCTGGATCAGCCCTGGAGTCACCCGTAGGAACAGTTCCCAGGAAGAAAGAGCCCGTAGTTTGGAAACTATGCGAGAACAAATTGCCACAAGAAAAAGTGTGTAAGGTAAATATTCTCAAGGAGAGGCTATGCAGTGGTAGAAAGGTGGGACCCGGCAGAAAATCCAGAACCAGATTAAATCTCCACAAATGTACCGGCAACTGCTAGGGAGGACCAAGATGCTTCACCTACTCTCCCTTCAAGAACCAGGCCAATCTGGATGGGCTGACAAGGGTCCACCATTCACATGACCTCAGAAACAGGTAAGAGCCACCACCTGTATTCTTCGAGGAATTAAGGGCCAAGCCCTTAAACCCATTCTGCAAGAAGTCCAAAATGAGTGGGATCTTAACTAAATGAGGATGAACCTCCTTGTTCCTCACACCAAGCCTCAAGCGCTTGCCAAACCTGAACATAGGCTAAGAGGAGAACTTCCAAGCTCGAAAAAAGGTAGCAATCACTGTAGTAGAATATCTACACTTCAGTACTGAGCCCTTTCAAGGGCCATAGCAAAAGACAAAATAGAGTTGGATCTTTTGTGAAGAATAGGTCCCTGTCATAACAGATCTTTGGACTGGAAACCAGAGAAGAAAATCTGACAAGAGTCTGCACAGATCTGCATACCATAGCCTTCTGGGCCAGCGAGGAGTCACCAGAAGCACCATCTTAGTGTTCCTCTGAACCAACCTACCCAACAAGGGCCATGAGAGGGAAGGCATACAGAAGCTTGCCCCTCAGCTACTCCTGCACTAGAGCATTGATGCTCAGACTTTGGATCTTGCTTGCAACTGAAGAAACTAGGAACCTTTGTACTGTGTAACCGTCGCTAGCAAGTCTAGATAAGGTAGGTCCCAGCGGCCCACTATGAGATGGAATGCTTTGACAATTCCCATTCTCCTGGATCCAGACTATGGGCTGAGGAAAAAAAAAAAAAAAAAAAAAGGCTCACTGTCTTTTCCTGGAGATAAACCGACTCATAGTATGGTCAGAGGTTCATTTCCTGCGACACTTGTTGACTCCTGGTATTTCCTTGGTGATCAATGTAAGACACTGTCATCTGACATTCAGACTGCTTGACCCTGCAAGTGGTCAAACTACAAGCATGCAAAGAGAACGGCACACGCTTCCAGATGATTGATGCTCCAGAGACCCTTCTGTATCCCAGTGCCCCTGCACCATTAACTCCTGACAGTGAGCCCTCCAGCCCTGGAGGATTGCATCAGTCATGAGTATAAGCCAGTCCAGAGCTTGTAAGGAAACTCCCTTCCTTAGATAATCTGCCTGTGACCACCATTTCAGTTGGATGCCGATCTTCACTGCTAACTGAAGCAGTATTGAATAGCCCTGTGCCTGCAGACTCCGCCATGCAAGCAGTGTGAAGAGGACACATGTGCCCTTGCCCATGGAACCACCTCTATTGTTGCCTTCACCAAACCAAGTATCTGCAGGTAAGGCCATACTGTTGGCTGAATTGCTTCTATCAATAGTCACACCTAAGCCATCAGCTTCTGAATGCAGATCTCTGGCAGAAATACCTTGCTTCATGTCAAAATGAACACAGATACTCCAGTATCTGAGATAGCTGTAAATTGTTCCTGACCAAGTTCATCATCCAACCTATCTCCTGCAGCAAAAAGCCCACCTTGCATGAAGTCTGAAGAGACTTCCAAGTTTTTAGTCCAAATTAGCCATCTAGGTATGGGTGGACCAGATTGCCATTTTTTCTCAATGCTTCTGCTACCACCACCATGATCATGGAGAAGGGTGTGGTGGCCAATCTAAAAGGCAGTGCTCGAAACTGATAATGTTGTCCCAAAATGTCGAATTGCAGAAACCATTGATGCGCCAGTCAAATGGGAATATGTAGATACATTTCTGGATTTATCAGAGGGGGTAAGAAACTCCCCTGAATGTACTGACATTATCACAGAGCATAAGGTTTCCATGTGGAAATGAGTTAGTTGCAAATGAAGATTGATTCCCTTTAAGTCCAGGATGGGGTGAAAAGAACCCTCCTTCTTGGGCACAACAAAATAAATGGAATAACTACCTGTATTTTCTTATGATTTGTGCATTGGAATCATGGCCCACAAACTCAGGAACCTTGACAGTGTAGACTCCACTGCCTGCCTGCTTTGCAGGGAGACACCCTGAAGATGTCCTGAAGAATGCTGAGAAACTCCAGATCATAGCCATCCCTTATCACCTCCAGAACTCACTGGTCTGACATAATCCTGACCCACTTCAGATTTAAAAAAAAAAAAAAAAATGTTAGGCGATCCCACCTCCTGGAGCAGGAGATAGAGGTCAGCACATCTTCATTGAGGGGGGGAGTGTCTGGGAGCACTGCATCCAAGCCTGCACCCAGTCTGGGCTGCCTGGAATGAAAGGACTGAGAAGTCACTCTTCTGTAGGGTCAAAAACTTCTGAAAACCCTAACATGGCCTCTTGCGCCAAACTAGTGTGGCACCTGCTTATCCTCTGGCATCCGAGGAACTTGGGACTCACCCCACTTATTGGCCATTTCTTCTAACTCACCCCAACTAAGAGTGATCCTTTAAAAGGCAGTTTCATAAGATTAGACTTTGAAATTGTATTGGCCAACCAATTCTGCAGCCACAGCTGATGCCTGGCTGCTATCACTGAAGCCACACCTCTGGCAGAAGTACAGACCATGTCACAACCTGCATCTGCGAAAAAGGTGGCTGCCGATTCCATCACTGCCCTGGAATTCAAAACCAGTCTCATTGACCTCCTGAGACAGAAGCAAACAAGTGCGAGCCACCAGGAAACAGCAAGAGGCTATCTGAAGAGTCATTGCCACTGCCTCAGATGCCTGCTTAAGGATAGCCTCAATTCTCCTGTCCTAGCATCCTTCAATGCTGCGCCCCATTCTACCGAAATGGTTGTCTACTTGGCAATTAAACACATCAGCACATTCACTTTCGGAAAATGCAACTGCTCTTGCCACCTGATCCAGTGGGTGCAGACCGTCCAAGGCTTGTCCCCCTTTAAAGTTCACTTCCGGAGCACCCCATTCAAGATCAACTCTTGAATGGCATCCATAATGGGGAAGAAATATGATGCTTTATGCAAAGCAAGCAAAATGGGATTCTTCTTTGGCTCTGACATGGGATCAGCATCTGGCACTGCGAGCATCTTCAGTGTTCGAGAACAGCACCAGTAACTCATCTCAATGAAGGAAGTAGAGAAATTACTTATGTGATAATTTTGTTTACCTTAGTGTCAACAGATAGGATCAGTGGGTTTATGCTCCCCTGACAGCAGATGGAGACTGAGCAAGATGATGTCACTGTAACCCTGCAGTGATCCCAGCTTGCCAGTATTCTCTTCAAAAGCAACTGTGAACAGACTAGCAAAAAAACTTAACATGATTAAAAGCCAGAATCAGAACTGTACTCAACTATAAACACTGAACTCACATAAGATTCTAGGAACCCCAAGCTAGGGACTAGATGAACACTTACCAGTAATCCCTTAGGAGCCAGAACCCCACAGGACTATTGACAATCATGCAGCAGATGAGGGTGGGAAGCTGAGTACATCTGTCTACACTAAGGAAACGAAATTCAGGTAAGTAATTTCTCCCATTTCCTAGCGTGTAGGAAGATGGACTCGGGACCAGTGGGATGTTGGCCATGGTCCACTCAACACCACATGTGCATTCTCCCGGGCCTGCACTGGTCCCGAGTCCATTTGTCTACATGCAAGGAAATTCAACATAGTTCTAACACCTCAGAGAAATGTCCCTATCCTCCAGGGAATAAGGACCACCTTCCTCATCCATGCCATCCAGGTCCCCAGTATAACCCGCAACAGGCAGAGACGCCTTCCAACGTTTACCCATGGTACCAGCTTTACGGGATTCTGCAGCCTGCAATCTTCCACGTTTGGCCAGCCTGCTGAATGTGCCTGTAGAAAGGACTGCAGCCCCTGAAAAAATTTCACCAAGAGAAGGCAAAAGGGTTCATACCAAAACCAGGGGTCATTGGTCAGGCACCCATTCAGTTGCCCTCCCCTTTTGACAAACCAGTTAGGGGACTCAAAATCAGGTAACATCTGACAGATCCCCTTTCTGGTTCCCTTCCTGTAACCAGCTGGGAAGGGCCAGGCTCAGCAAAATCAGTTAGAGATCAGTTAGTGGATCCATAAAGTCTAGAGGATGTGAATGAAGAGAAGAGGCATGGGGTGGGGCTTGCTTGCAGGAATGACGGCTACTACCTGGAGATTAATATCCTTAATCAATAAACATACACAGTTAATGTGACCCCAACATTGCTCTATGCTTCAACTGCAAGAGGAAATGTGGAAAAAAGGATTTGCATCCACAAAAAAGCATGGGTGTAGCTGGCTTGTTACGGCAGTTACTACCCCGAATCAATTAAGTCTGATACTTCACTGCTTCAACGACAGGGGGGAATGAAGTAAAGAGGATTTATATTCAGACAACCAACAAGGACTGAATTGCATAGGCAGGGTCAACAAATATGTGAGTAGCTTGCTTATGGCGGTTACTACCTCAAACCAATTAGCCAGATACTTCACTTAGATGCAGCTCCAGCACTGCTGTCTGCATTGATGGAAGGGAATTGGAACCAAAAAGTTACCAATAAAGGCCCTGACCTCAGTGGTCAGAGTAACAGATAAGTATGAAAACAAATAGGTGTGAAAGCTTGCTGGGCAGTTTGGTCGTCTTCTGCCGTCACTTCTATGTTTCTATGGCAAGCAGTGCAAATTGCAAGGCACATCAGGCTTGCTACCAGCAACATGAATAAGTACATCCAGTAGCAGTACGCTCAACAAGCATTGACAATTGTGTGTCCAACAATGCGTCCGTACCTGGCAAGCCCGGACAGGACGCCTGGAAAAACAGACGCCCAAGTATAGACATAAAAGCGGGATACAAGCTAAGATTCAAGTAACTGTTTACTAAATTTTATTATTTAGGACTCTCAACTGTTGGGGTTAGGTTTGTATTTTGTCCTTTTTTTCTTTGCACGGCTGGCTAAGGTTTCCAAAAGCCCAAGTCTAAAAATAAGAGAACCAGTGGTCACTTATAACAAATGGTATTGTATGAAAATGCTCAAATCAGCACAAGCATTGTTTTTAATCATTTACCAATGAGTATCAATAAGACTCAGATTTATACTCTGATATCTTGGACTAGAATGATTTGTGGGAAATCACATAAGCTTCCATCCTTCATATCAGTATGGCCTAATTTACCTTAAATTCATTTTGGAGACAAGTGATAAACCTGGCTTGGACAGCAGGCTCACAAGTTCTTGCTCAGGCTGAGTGCTGCACTCAGTATCACTGGGAGAAGTATGGCTGTTACAGTGACACCTGGTGGCAGAGAGCAACAGCATTGGTGGCTGCTTGATCTCAGTCATTTTGTTTATGTATGGAAGTAAGACGGGATAAATAGTGTAGATTTTCCGCGAGAGCTTCCATATAAAAGCTGAATGGGAAAGAACAAAAAGGCAAACCTTTTAGAATCCTGGTATGTCTGTTATGGTGTGGAAATGTGGTAGAGGCGGCAGCAGTTTACTGGAGTGGCAGGACAGTGTAAGGGAGAATTTCTACCAAAGCAACCGATTTGACCAACACAAATACTTAAAAGACTAGCACAACATCAGTGACTTAACAGTGCATAATATATCTTTAGCTGCAAATTAAAAATAGAATAAGGAGATTATGGTTGCAATAGAACCCAATCTAATCAATATCAGCAACAATAAATGTGAAAAAACCCTGAAAAATGCAAGTCATTTAGAATATTTTGCACATTTCTAAATGATTCCTGTAAGGCCAAAATTCTAAGCAGTTATTTGCAAAGCTCAGTCCTCTACTAGTAAATATACTCTACTCATTTGCGTCAGTAGTTCTTAATGAAAGTTTGAGAGGTGGCTGTAATTCTTAGTACAAAATCCATTATGTGGATACTGCTGCAGTTTTGTCAGACTGTTAAATTTTTAATAGAGAAAAATCTACAGATCTTGGAAATTCACTGGTGTATGTTCCAAATGCTGATGCCAGTAAGTGAATGAACTGAGCAGGTGTCCTGATGCTTTAGCTGTAGGCGTAAAATTGTAAATCCAAACATGTTCTACTGAATGAACAATAGGGACATAGGTTAGTGACTATGGCACAACGGGAGCAGGCACTGGGGACAACACATGCCAAGCCCTATGTGAACATACAGATATAGCATCATTGTCCTGCTATCCCCACTTACATAAAATCATTAGTATACCCATTATGAAAAAACAAGGTTTCACAAATAAGAAAATGAAGGAGGCAGTTTTTTGTATGAGAAAGGTTTAATTCAGTTTTTATTTGGAAGACTTTTACATGGCAGATTCACCTGTCTGTGCTTCCTCTACCTTTACTGGTCTGGCTGTCTCCTTTGATAAGAAATCACTGGCAGTCAGGCAATTGTTTCATTGACTCTGCATATGCTTGCCTCTCTTTAGGCCAAAAACTTATCTACATGGCCCTGCATCAGGTATCGTTAGCCAGCACTGGCTGAGTTATACTACAATGATTGAGAAGATAAAAGTTGCAGTGGGCCAACAGATAGGGTAGCAGAAACAAAATGGAAATAACCATAAATCTTTTCTATTGGTAGGGTTTGAAAATTTCCTCTAGAACTTATTTCACCATGTCCTCTTCCTTCCAGCCCCCATCCTTTTTTGGAAAGGGGGCGGGGGAGATAAGGTTGAAATAAAGGAGAGAAACTGGCACAAGGATACATAAAGAGTGCATTTCTTCCCCAACAAGAAAGCTATTGCTATCCCTGGGAGCAAGTGACAGGAATTAGATCTACTAGGTATTTACAACCTGGCCACTGGTGGAAACAGGATGCTGGGCTTGATGGACCTTGGTCTGACCTAGCATGGTAGTTCTTATATTCAAACTCTCCACCCAGCCCACATACAGCCCCTTCTACTCCACAGTTCATACAGGTGCAGTCCTTCCTCCCCCCCCCCCCCCCCCCCCCCCCCCCCCAATCCTAGACACTTCACTCCTTTTTACTCCCATCCCAACCCTCTCACTCCTTTTACTCCCTCCTCTCACCTTGCCAGTGCAACCTCCATCTCTGTCCTCCAGGGCACCAATTTGTAACAGGGCTCTCCATAGAGAGCAGGGTTAGCCATGATGCATAGGCGACCTCATGTGAGAGCTCTCAGAGTTCCATTAAAAAAACCAAAAACTTCCTCCATTATCAAAAAGGCCTGAATTAGCCATTATTTGTCTAGAGTCTCAGAGTACTGCACAGTTAAGCAAATACTTAAAGACAACTTGACCCCACCAAGTGGAGTCTGGGCTACAGGATGAACAGGCTGTATAGAACAGCTTGTCCAAATTTAAAGTCTAAGGACCTGCTGTCCAGGCAGCAATTTTACAAATGTCTTTCAATGGAAGTGGCACAAGCGAAGCTACTGAAGTTGCCATGTGCTCACTTGATCAACCTTGATGCACTATACATTGGACACTTTGGCAACTGTTCTTCTCAATTTATTGGGATCAAAGGACAACTGACAGCTTAACAAGGTTGAAACTGTTTTAGGTAATACACCAGGGCTCTTACAGTCCAAGGAGTGATGAACCCATTTCTCCTTAGTGTGTATGTAGTCTCAAAAAGAAAAAACACACAACACAGTTTAATATCAAAAGTAGATACTACTTTCAAAAGTAACTTGGGGTGAGATCATAGGAAACAAAATGAAGGTATAGTAAATATGAATCCAGAGCTTGAGTAAAATGTGTCATAATGACAGCTAGAATAAACAGTCCAGATGGGTAACTTCAAAAGGTTTCATGAATTGAGCTAGGACCACAGAGATTCCAAGGCACTGCAGATATACCGACCAGAGGTTTGGAATACCATAAACCTTTCATGAGCTTTGATTACAAAATGGTGGAGAGTGATCACAATGACTCATATCAACTTTGACCAAAGACGTTCTGAGAATGAGAGGCAGAATAGATACTCAAATAAGTTTCTCAGGCCACAGGAGAAGGGATTCACAGCATGACATCCACCTTAAGAACTTCTGGATTTATTCCTCACTGAAGGGATGCTCTCATCCCAGAAGTCACGAAGAATTTGTAGAATAGTTGATAGAGCAGATTCTATTGGTTTTGAGGTCATGCATGTGCAGACTGGTCACCTGTCTGAGAAGGACCAGGACTGACCTTATTGATCTTACCAGGCCCATCAGAAATGCGGCTCTGAACAGAAGAAATGCTTTTTCCTAAAGCAAGCTATCCAGACTCCTATGAACTTAGTTCAAGACACAAACAAGCAAAGCTGACCAGGAAGTGCAGGGACTAGAGGAGCTAGTGCCTTCTCTAGGGACTCCAGAATACTTAACAGATTGACCCATCACCAACTAATCGTTCAGATGTGGGAACAAGCAGAAGCCCTTCTGGTGAAGCTGTGCCATTACCACAAGGCATTTTATGAGCACCCACTGTGCCACCAAGAGGCCAAAGGGGAGAACCCTGTATTGGTAGTGTGCATCCTTTACCACAAATCTGAGGACCATATGCATAAATGTCTCGGATACAGGAACTTGTCAAAACCTTTAAGCCCAGCTACACTAACAGATTTTACCACATTTGCTGACAACAAATTCCAGAGTTTAATTATGCATTGAGTAAAAAATATTTTTTGCTATTCACCTTAAATGTGTTAATAGTAACTTCATCGCATGTCTCCTAATCTTTGTACTTTTTTTTAAAGTGTAAATCAATTCGCATATACCCATTTCACTATTTTATAAACCTATATCATACCCCAACTCAGCTCTAACCTCTTTAGCCTTTCCTCATGAGTTGTTCCATCCCCTTTATCATTTTGATTGCCCTTCTGCTAATTCTTTTCCAAGATGTGGTGGCCAGAATTGCACACAATACTCAAGGTGTGGACGGTTGCACACTGAAGTGATTCAAAGGTATTACGATATTCTGGTTTATTCTCCATGCCATTCCTAACTGCTAGCATTCTATTTACTTTTTTGGGCCACTACTGCACACTGAGTAGAGAATTTCAACATATCAATGACACCTAGATCTTTTTCCTGGATGGTGACTCCCAATGTGGAACCTTGCATTGTGTGGCTATTATTTGGGTTGCTCTTCCCTACATGTATCACTTTGCACTTGTCTGCATTAAATATCTGGCATTTGGATGCCCAACATCCCAGTCTCATAAGGTCCTCTTGCAATTTCTCACAATCCTGATGTGATTTAACAACTTTGAATAGCTTTGTATCAGCAAATTTCATCACTTCACTTGTTTCCATCTGTAGGTCCCAGTACAGATCCTTGGAGTACTCTACTATTCACTTTTCTCCATTAAGAAAAATTGGCCACTGTTTTCTCTCTTAACCAGTTCTCAATCTACAACAGAACATTGCCCCCATCCCATGATTTTTTTTAGTTTGCTCAAGAATCTCTCATGAGGTACTTGCCAAATGCTTTCAGAAAATCCAGATTCACTATATGAACTGGCTCACCTTCATCCAAGCCTTCAAACATAGCAGATTGGCGAGACAAGACTTCCCTTGGATAAATCCATGTTGGCTTTGTACTATTAATGTCTATTTATATGTTCAGAAATTTTGTTCTTTATAATGATTTCAACCATTTTTCATGGCAGACTCACTGCAGTCTATGGTTTCCTGATCACCCCTGGAACTCTAAAAACTGGTGTTATGTTAACCATCCTCCAATCTTCAGGGGACTTTAACTGATTTTAATTATAGTTAGC
This sequence comes from Rhinatrema bivittatum, assembly GCF_901001135.1. NCBI lineage: Eukaryota > Metazoa > Chordata > Amphibia > Gymnophiona > Rhinatrematidae > Rhinatrema > Rhinatrema bivittatum. The sequence goes on from NC_042631.1 coordinate 13,682,530, forward strand.
AGATTACTAATAGCATGCCTGCAATTTCATTTTCCAATTTTTAGCACTCTGGGATATATGCCATTTGGTTCAGATGATTTGCTACTCTATTTTGTCAATTTGCGTTATTACATTTTCCAGGCTCATTGAGATTTGTTTCAGTTCCTCTGCATCATCACCTTTAAATAGTACAGGCAGAAGTGATCTACCAAGACACAAGAATTCATCTAGTCAATAGTATTTATAAGAAACAGTCATCCAATATCTCCAGAACTTTTCTTTCAATGTGGGCTAGTTTGTATCAGTCTTGTTTAAAACAAATTTTAGTTTCTATCAAAATACAGATAAGTTGGCAATTTTATCTTATGCCCATTCTGGATATCTGCCTTACGTCTTACTCAGTGAAGACTGATGCAAAGAATTTGTTTAATCTCTCTGCTGTGGCCTTCATTGTTCTTAGTGGCCCTTTTACCCTCAATCATCTAATGGTCCAATTGACTCCCTCAAGACTTTTACATCGAAAAAGAATCGATTAGATTTTGCTTCCACAGCAAGCTTTTTCAAAATTCTCTTTGGCTTCCTTATCAATGTTTTGCACCTAACAAAGCTTACGTTCTGGACAGGAGCTGCGGAATGTTGCTAATTCACCATGAACACCATGGCATTTACTAATGCCATTTCTTTCATATTAGAGGTAAGGTAAGAATTTAACAAAGTGTGTTTACCTTTGTTTTTCAGATTGCTCCTGGCTAGAAGACGACAATGACGTCTGTATCTGATTCTTAAGGACAGCCACTTTCTGTTCTTCATATGCTTTTAGCTTCTCTTTTAATTTTTCGATCTGAAACAGAAAGCCTAATTTAATTTCCTGTTGAAATGTAAAGAAAAGGTTTTTACTATGCTTTCTGGGAGTTTGTTCCCTGCTGACATTTAATAAAAATACAAAAAAAGTTGTGAAAATCAAATCCTTCCTCTATTTTTTGCATCCCGAACACAATCTCATTAAGTTACTTTCTTTACTAAAATTCTCCAATGGCATGTTGCAGTTACTTTCAAAAATTGCCCTGTACCTGAATTCTTGATATGTTGTCTGCAAACCCTAATGTAGCAATCTATCTTTTCCTCTTTTTTCACAAAGATTTTCAAGTGGTCAAGCTGCAGATCCTTTTTAGAAAGGTGTCCTGCTAGGGCTTAATTTGCAGACAAAATGGAAGTGGAACTATGGAGTGGGGCCAGGATCAGGTGTGAACTCCCTGTCTCCCAGACACTTCTTCCTCCTTGTCCCAGTAATCCTCCAACCCGAGCACCCACCAGTACTCAATCCCAGCTGTCCTTCACCCACTAGGAGCCAATTTACACTACTGGCTCTGCTCCAGTTCCTCAAATCCTGGGGGGGGAGAGAAGGAGCAGACCCTAGTTCTAGTTCCTTCTGCCAGAAATTTAGCCCCGGGTAAGAGGCACAAAAACTTGAAACGCGTGAGCAGTAGCACAGTAGTAGATGGAAGCCTCGATTAGCACTACTGCTCACAAGTTTCAAATTTGCACCAATTCGATCCCTTTTAGTGTCTGTTTTGTGCATCAGGATCACACCCTTCCCCAGAACAGGAGGTGAAGGGATGGAGCAGAGAGGCTGATCTCTGCTCCAGGGTCACACTCCTGTGCCCTGCGAGCTGTCGGGAAGGGAGAGGCTGGAGCACAACATTCCTGCTGTTCTGTGTCAAGCCTGAAAAGAAGTGGTGCAAGCCCATTCCCCCTCAAGTTAAGCCCGGTGTTCTCCTCCACATCAAAAGGAAAGATTTCTCCCTGGGAAGTGCAAAGGCAGCAACAGCTTTTCCTCCATTCATTTTATAATTAACATATGGTTTTGTAATTAGTGAAGGCATTTGTACTTATATTTAATACTGAACATGTGACACCCAATATGCAGTTAACACCATATTGAAGCACGAAGTATTTAGCTATCTGCAAACCACTTTTGGTTAAGAAATATTCTGAATTAATACTGAGGACTCCTAACTTGACTACATAAGTTGTTTGAGGAATATATATCATTAGAAAGATATTATATAGCTTTAGGAGACATTTCTCAAAAATGAGTTTTCCCCCTCTGATAGCAGGGATTAAAAAGTTGTGAAAAAGTAATGGGCAGGAATGCAAGTATTTTCCCTCCGTGATTACTATATGGAGGGTGTATGAGCGAATGGTTAATGCAAAGCATTGAGGAGTATGAATGCTTCATTTGAGGGAGTCAATGTTTAATTACACATCTAAGTTTCTTTACCCGACTGCCCAACGTGGAAGCTGGGCAGACTGGATGGGTTCTTTTGGTTTCTGTCATTTACTGTGTGTATTCTTTCATCAAAATTAGAAAAGAATTCTTGGGACATTCATCTGTGTAATAAAGGCAGTGAATTAAGCATATGTACTGTAAGTCTAGTCAGGCTGCTGCATTGTACCATGTGGAGGAAGTCTTGGCCATCACACAACAGTACCATCTAGAAGCTATACTCAGGGTACACAGATTGAGAGGGAGCTGTAGTCTGTACTTGTGTCAAAAGGATTGCCACTGATGACTGCTAGAGAAGGAGTTAAAACTGGGGGAAAAACCATGTGCAAATGAAGGCTCATGGCACTACAGGCTTAGCAAAAGGCAGGCTCAGATTGAGTTGGCAGCCCCCCCCCCCAAAAAAAAAAACCAACACAAGAGTAATCTACTGATCCATAAGCCCCCAATCTACTGTTGTAGATTGTTTTCCATACTAACAGTGTGTGAGCAAAGAATGTTACATACCTCTTTCTTTTGTTGTTCACAAATTTTGACATATTGACTTATGTGGCTGTCCAGACTAACAACGTTGCTCTTTACCTATTAAGAGACAAAAAAAAATTAAAATATATGCTACTGAGCATACCTTAGTTTGCTACCATTGCAAGCTATAGTATAATTGTGACAAGGTGGAGCCAGAGAATAAAACTGAGAATATCCTGTTTTTATATAGATCCTAGCATAGTGTGTGCGCATTTATGGTCACACCATCTCAAAAACAGAACAGAGCAAAAAATGACAAAGGGGGATGGAAAAGCTCTCTTATAGGGAAAGGCTAAAGAGACGATGGCTCTTTAGCTTGGAAAAGAAATGACAAGGGGATAGGATTGAAATTTATAAAATCATGAGGGGTTGGAATGGGTATAACCCTTTCAAACACTCCATGAAACTAGCAATCAGCAGACAACACAATCAGAATTATTTTTCCACACACAGTGCATAATCAGACTATGGAATCTGTTGGAGGGTGTGGTCAAAGCAACTACAGTGGGATTCAAAAAAGAGGATTAGACAAGTTCCTAAGCAGTTATTAGCCAGGTAGGCTTGGGAAAGCCAGAGCATATCCCTGGACATCAACTTCTGGGGATCTACCGGGGTACTTGTGACCGAAAGTGGCCACTGTTAAAGAGGATGCTGGGACTGGACCTTGGTTTGACCTAGCATGGCATTTATATTCCTATTAAAAATCTTGCATAAAGTTCTAGAATAACCTAAATACTACAAAAATCCTGATATTGTGTAAACATTTACAATCACATACGCCAACAATGAAAGAGAAGGGCATAACTGGTTTATTTCTTCCTTTGAAAGGTTATTTTGCTTACAGATTGCTTGGAAATATTTTTTGGGAAAAGGCTTGGATTGTATGATCTAAGGACAGAGAATGTAAGACCATAAGAACATGCCATGCTAGGTCAGACCAAGGGTCCATCAAGCCTAGCATCCTGTATCCAACAGTGGCTAATTCAGGTCACAAGGAGTAGATAAGATTCCAAGTTGCTTATCCCAAGGATAAGAAGTGGATTTCTTTCAAGTCCACCATAATAATGCTTTCTGGACTTTCCTGCCAGAAACTTGGCCAAACCTTCTTTAAACCCAGCTACACTATAGTCCTGCAGCAACCTGTAACAAAGTTAACACCTCTTAGACTATTTCTTATTAATTGTATCATTTCCTTTTTTTTTGGGGGGGGGGAAGAGAGGAGAGAAGGTGGGTGCCCTAGCACTACTCCCATGTTACTATTTCCATTTATCAATATTTAAACAGTTTGTTCTCTTCTGCATGGGTATTTTCCCCCAAGTATTTCACACATTAAACAGAAAAACTTACTGTAGATTTAATATCTTTGGCTCGATTTGCATACTTCAGAGTATTGTATGTATCATCGTAAGACAAGGAGGAGGCACTAATAGCAGCAATCATTACGGTTCGGCAGTTTCCGCCGAGCGAGCCCTTTAGCAGACGGGTAAGCTTGCTGTTTCTGTAAGGAATATGCTGCTTCTTGCTCTGCAGAACAGACAATGAACAATGTCATGGGTTAACAAGCTTGCAATACTTTATAGTGAAACATGTCGCTCAATCTTGGGTATTTTATTATTAATCAGATTTATCTGCCACCTTACAGACGCTTCAAAGTGGATTACATTCAGGAGCCGTAGGTATTTCCCTGTCCCCAGAGGGCTCACAATCTGTACCTGAGGCAATGGAGGGTAAAGTGACTTGCCCAAGGTCACAAGAAGCAGCAGTGGGATCTGAACTCTGGTTTCCCTGGTTCATAAGCCACTGCTCTAGCCATTAGGCTACTCCTGCACGTGGCTCTTTTCACATCTAACCTGTCTTTATAAGTCCATACCCCCATCGTCCAAAAACAATTCATAGGGTTCCTTCAGAAATAGAGGGCAGAATACTGTGGCCATCAACAGGTGAATCATATCACATGCTGGTTCCATGCAATGGCAGCAAGTTATTTTTCACTAAATTTAACACTACAGTAAAAAACAAAACAAAACAAAACCAACTTCTTTTCCAGGTCAGCAACAGAGACAAGAGCAAAGTAAACAATATTTTCAGCAGCACAGACTAGTTAATTCACTTTCAAAATTGTAATTTCAGTTTTTTGGAAAGCCTGATTTTTTTGTCTTTACATGACCTAAACGCTAGTCAATGCAAAAGTACATTGTAGCACAACTGTCATGGTTTCTGATGTGTCAAAATTACCCTACAGGGGAGGTTATTTCACAAACAAATATGAAACTCCTATGAATGTTTCATCTCCTTGGGAAATAAGATAGCAAGGATTGTAAAAAAACACTCCTTTACAGGTTTTTAGGTATTAAAATATTTTAGTGCTGGACTGACCACATGAGCACAGAGTTTGTTGACCAGCGGTAGATAGGCAATACATTTACTCATGAAGTGTATGCATATTTAAGCAAAAACTTTACCCCTAATATTTTTAGTCACCTTACCTCAAAGCACACTGATGCAAATGGAATCACTTCTGAGCTAATAAGAAGTGTCGTCCAATGGAGAGCTTGCATACATTTTTGTCAAAATAGATCAGTCTGGTGGTATGCATCCTAGGGTACTGAAGGAACTAAAAAATGAAATTTCTGATCTATTAGTTAAAATTTGTAGCCTATCATTAAAATCATCCATTGTACCTGAAGACTGGAGGGTGGCCAATGTATCCCCAATATTTAAAAAAAGGGCTCCAGGGGCGATCCGGGTAACTATAGACCAATGAGCCTGACTTTTCAGTGCAGGGAAAAATAGTGGAAACTATTCAAGATCAAAATCGTAGAGCATATAGAAAGACATGGTTTAATGGAACACAGACAACATGGATTTACCCAAGGGAAGTCTTGCCTCACAAATCTGCTTCATTTTTTTGAAGGGGTTAATGAACATGTGGATAAAGGGAACCGGTAGATTAGTGTATTTGGATTTTCAGAAGGCGTTTGACAAAGTTCCTCATGAGAGGCTTCTAAGAAAACTAAAAAGTGATCAAAAAAGCAAATAGAAAGTTAGGAAACGATCAAAAAAGGAATGGAGAACAAAACTGAAAATATATTTTCTCTATATCTAGCAATGGTGTGTGCGCACCTTAAATTGTTTTCAGTTCCTACAACCCTATCTTAAAAGAAAAAGAAAAAACATAACTAGAAAAAGTAAAAAGGAGGGTGACAAATGATAAAGGGGATGGAATGGCTCTCCTATGAAGACAGGCTTCACAGGCTAGGGTCTTCGGCTTGGAAAAAAAGACAGGCGACACGATAGTTTATAGAATCATGAATGGGGTGGAACGGGTACATCAAGGACAGATATTTACTCTTTCAAATGCTAAAAGAAGTGGGCACTCCATTAAACTAGTAGGGGGGGGGGGGAATGAGGAATATGGACCACCAGATGTCCACCCAATGGACTGCTGGACCAAGCTATCACAAGGGTCACCAACTCCCTCCTAGTCCACTTCAAACTTCCGAGTTGATTTGATTTGTATCAAGAAAGTCGGTATATAAAAGCCTTAAATAAACAAACAAACCAAGGGGTATGGCTCCACCAGACCTCACACCCCCTGGGAAGATCCAGAAATGTTGTCTTTAATTTTCTCTCGCTCCAGACTTAGGTTTTACACCATTTACTATCTGCTGGAGACAGAGAAATACTGAGGGACTGCAGGTGGCACATTGGGTTATGTACACTGTCAGTGAAACTGTCTCCATCTGCTGGAATTAGAATGCTGGGCTTGGACCTTTGTCTGACCCAGCATGGTACTTATTGATATTCTAATTTTTAGTCAGTGAGAAATACACGTGCAGTCTTCTCAGAGGTAGGGGCCAGGCAGGACATTTCTACATAGAAAGTCATGAAAATTTCTAGAGGGGAAAGGTGGACTAAAGGGTAGAAATGATGTGCTGTTCTGAAATGCCTGGGAGATGCTCTTTTCCTGCAGTATTCTCTTTTGCTAAATATACTTCATATCATCTATTGGGTTGTTTTATTTTTACACAAAGAAATTTGAAATTTACCAGTAGAATGTAGTTTTAGAAACAAGACCAGGTTAGTGGACAATACTTAGACATCAAAATTGCAAACTGAACAAGCCCAGGTGAAATTCTGATTCTTTAATTGTTTGGAAAAAACACACAAAACTAGAGATCTTGGACAAAAATCAGCATCCTTGACTACAATAAGCCCAGCCACAAACCCACAAAGCAAAATTAAAAAGTGCAAGTTAAACATATGTTACAGATAATATGCCAAATATTTTCTGGCACAGGAACAAACAAGCTTAAGAAGTTATGACAAACTTGAAAAAAATATTCTACATCCTGCCAAGAAATATACTTCCTCAAACAGCTCAACCCTAAACACAACATAAAATATCAATGTACAAGCCTTACATTAATGTTCACTTAAGACTTAAGATAAATAAAATAATCCTGTACAGGCTTTCAATATCTAGAGCACTTTTTCCTTTTCTTATTTTTACTGTCAAAAGCACACAAAAGATACACAGTAGGGGACTATGCACAAAAGGTTCTCTTTCATTTTTTGTGTCTATGCTTTGTCAGTAAGGCCTTAAGCAAGTCACAGGTTGAAATAGCAGCTTGGCTTCTTTGGTGCTACTGCTCTTGTTTTTGGTCATATCCCTAAGTTTCCATTTATCCCAAACCCAGTCTTTGTCTTGGTACACTTCTTTGAATAAAAGCTGTCACCTATTGTGGTCACATTGGTTTCTTTTAAACAGTCTCAGAGGGCATGTACACATGCTCTGAACTTACCTTTTATCAGAATCATATGCAGGTGTTGAACTAAAGGCCTGCATACTGTAATCTACTAATCCATAATAGTAAGATTGGCTTAGAGTGCTGAAAACATTCAAACTCCTTCGAAATGACAAAAAAAAAAAAAAATGACAAGCTCTAACTGAATAAACCAAGATTTTTTTCTTCTTATCCTTCCTTATAACTGAAGGAATTTCACAGGAGAAAGCTTCCAGATCAAAGACCTCCCCCACAGAAAACATGATATTGGGGGAGCTAAGATGGCATCGCCTGTGCAGACATGTTTGCAGCAGCTCCTCCGATTCTCCTGTTTGTTTCTTGGTATAAATGGAGAAAAGTAAAGGAGTTGTTTGGAAGGCTAAGCCACCCTCCATCAGAGCACCATGCCGGAACATGCATTTATGCATGTACTGTGTGGTTTGCCCTTTTGGGTTCATGTTACTCACTCTGGGCTGCTATGCATTTGCTCATCCTTAAAGGTGCTGTAACACCTTTAAAGGGTGCCTTAAGAAAGCCTCTGTAGCAGGGGCAGATCGCCCTTGGAGAGCAAATGGGGGGGGGGAATAGCACATTTGTGGAGTGCTATTATGGTGGATAATTAAGTGTAGTAGTATGCCGATAAATGTTTAGGTGAACAATGTCTTTTCCCCTTGAGAGCTCATGGTGGTTTTTTTGAAATCCAGATTGATGTATTTTTATGCTACAAAGATTGGTTCTGTTCCACACTTGCAAGAGCAACATTACGGAGGGACTATTAGGAAAAATGTGTTTGTTTTGCAGAAGAACAGGCTGAACACTCCAAAAGGTGTACGAAAGATAGGGAAAGATTTAGTAAGTTTTATGAAGTGGTCTATAGGACAGCCTTGCAAACTTTACCATGGAGGAACCTTTGAAATAATTTTCAGGTCCCAGGGAACCCCTGCATAAAAATTATATCTACAGCTCAAGGGACAGTGTGATCAGTAAGTTGTAGATATAATTATCCAATAAATAATTGATAATTCTCTTTTGAGTAGAGAAGGACTTTCTGTGCATCTATTTTGGCAAATTAGCCTTGTTTAGCTCCCCTTCCATAAATTAAAAAACCTCTTGATCTTTTATTGCCTACATATATGCATAAAAAGTATTTGAAACTAAAAATAATGAAGTTTACGTTAAATGTGAAGCCTGTGCTTGTTTGTTGCTGCGCAAATAGTTAATTCTGTGTTGAACTTGAGATAAGCACACTTTGATTTAGTCTTCAACTGAAATGAGACTATCCTTACTTTTGGTGAAACAAGAAAAAGCTTGCTCACATATGTAAGAAGTTGAACTGCAGCTTTCAAGTGAATGGAACACAAAGTTCAAAATACAATATTTGTGTGTTTCAATCATGATCTCGAGAAAGCTCCAGGGTTTTATGGAACCCTACTTGAGAAAAGCTGGTCTAGAGTTTGCCAGTTAAAATATATTGCTAAAAAGTCAAGGTGATAAGTTTTGGTAGCAGAAACCTGAAAAGTACAGTACACAATGGGGGAAGCAGCTCTAATGTGTACTGAACAAGAAAAGCATCTGGGAATTATCAGATTCGATGATGTAAAAGTATAACAAGGCAACAACGAACGTCATGAGGTATGATAGGGTGCAGAAGGAGAGGCAGAACCAATAGGAAAAAAATAAAAAGATGTCAATGCCATTAAATAAATCTCTGGTGAGACTTCATTTAGAGTCTTGTGTTTTGTGCTGGAGCCTGTACCTGAAAAAGGATATCAACAGGATGTAGTTGGGTCAGAAGGCAGCTACTAAGACCATCAGTGATCTTCACCATAGAACAGGCATATTCTGGAGAAGAGGTGGCAAAGGTGAGAGTATAGAAACTTCCAAATACCCCTCAGAAATAAGATGTACAGGAGGCAGGCCTTTTTCAAAAGGAAGGGAAGCACAAAAAAAAAAAATAAAGGAGCCAAACAGAGCAAAAGGAGAAAGACTTGGGAGCAATCTGAAGACGTGGTGATGTGTGGAACAGTCTCCTATTGGAGGTTGAGATAAAAGGGTGCCAGATTGCAAGATAGTGTGGGATAAGCACACCACATCTCTGGGAAGGAGGAAAAAAAATGTAAATGCCAAAGACTGATTAAGGTCTGTCAATGTTTTGTGTTTTTAGAATGTTTAAGGTCACATAAAAAGTGAAAAGAAGCTCAATTAGAAAGGAAAGAAAACACTCAAATGAATTTTTGGTTGTGCAAGCCACAAGTCTAGAACAGTCTGTAGGGCACTGTTCGCACAGGGATTTAAAAAAAAAAAAAGAAAGAAGAAGACGACCACCATGTAATAAGTGCATATAAAGATAACTGACTATTTGTGGATGACAGAAGACACTTATCCTTCAGCTGATACCAAAGAAAGGTAAATTATATTTGAAGCCTCAGAAGTTATTCCATTGGGAGCACTAATAAGAGGAATTTTTATGTCATTGCCATTCTCTTATTACTAAGGCCTTTTATAATCTAGCAATAAAGCAAAGACCACAGCTATCCTAAGATAATCATGTCCCAAAATTACACATATTTGACTGTTCTAAAAATTGAGATCATCCCATGAAACCCAAATCCTTTTATGGCTTACTGCTTAAACTGCAAAGGTCTCAAGATACAGGAAAGAATGGTAATGGCCAAAAGGCAATCAGATATGTTACAATAAACAGCATAACACTAAAATTACTCATAAGCTAAGAAATGAGCTACAAAACAGTGCTTGATATTTTGAATTTCCCTTTTCTAGAAGGTCTTTATATATGTGCCATGCGTGGCAGAACTCTGATCTTGTACAACTTGAGACTAAGACTGAGCTAACTTTCTCGGCTATCACAAAGTGCCATGGTTAGGAGACAGTTACCCAACTGCCCAGAAGCACCATACAGCAGTTGGAAAGTCTTGCTAAGACCTATTTCTCAGGATCACAGAACTGAAATAATGAACTATAGTGTAAATAGTTTCAAAACAGAACATTTGTAATGAAGTTGACTGTACAAAGAGCTATTATGTACAAATACAGAATATAAGGGAGTCCTGACTATCAATAAGCTTACACAAATATGTTCATGACAGATATGGACCTTACTTACCTTAGGATCTGCTAAAGCATTAATGATGTTCCCTAGTGCCAACAGTGACCGATTAATGTTTGCCCCTTCTCGAAAGCGAGCTCCTTGAGCATTGGTGTTGCTGACTCGCTCAGACCCTGCCAGGTCAATCAAGCTCATTTTGGCAATCCGTACATTGTGACAGATACTTGCAGTTTTGTCTTGCTGCCTTAAATATATCTACAGAAAAAATTATGCACAACTATATAAGTTAAAAAAAAATACCCAAACCTGCTGTAGTCCTAACCAAAGTTTTATACTTAAAACCTGGCTACACTCAGGATTACAGAACATACTATAATCTTTTCACTTGCCGTCTACTACCATAAACATATGCATATAAGATACAAAACTATAGACTTCAAAATATTAGGTAAGCAGTGTCTATTCTGAGCATTTTTGTAACATTCATGAAAACCTATATACTTCACTGGTAATAAAGGACGAATGTGAAGCAGAAGACAGGAAAAAAGGATGCTCATTACTGATCTAAATCCTGCCCATACTTTTTGCAGCAAACTCAGTTATTAGAAGTCATATGCTCTGCTCATGTCTTCTACTCCTTTTCGTTTCCTGTTGCTCTACAAAAAGGTACATGGACTTGCCAGTGACTTAAAACAGCTTTACTTCACACCAGTGGGCAAGTTTTACACTATTTGCATTTATGTAAAGAAACAGGAATGTACAAACAGATCGGAAGTGGGAGAAATTTCCCCCGCTAGCCTCCATATTGGTTAGAGAATATACTAAAGCAATTTGAGGGTAGACAGATTGATCATTTGTTTACTACCGTGCATCACTTTACCTGGAAAACAGCATGAGACCGAGAAGAGGTGGCATTAACATCAGTAGGGTGTTGAGTTCTGTTTCTGTTTCCATAGTCCAACATTTGTAGGATCTCCTCAGCAGATCTAGGCTACAAAGTGTAATTAGAGCACAGGGGAGGAAAGTTCACAAGATTTAGTTAAGTAGGTGTGGTTTGAGGAGTTGAACACATAGTATTCAGATACTTGATATCAGATGAGATTCAATATAGAAGAATATTTACCTTTCAAAGACTGATTAAACATTGCAGGTTAACGACTTCCCAAAAAATGTTTTACACCAATTTAAACATTTCAATAAGCTTACAGAACCTTTATGCAGGCTATTTCTTCACTGCAAGCCAGTCAAAATTACTTTAATATGTGCCATATAATCATTCTATTTCCACAGAAATCACTTTGGATGCCTGCTTTATGCTATACCTGATGTAATATTTTACAAAATGTTTTTCTAGTGAATCTAAGGCTTGTGAAAGGTCTGTTTCACTGTAACAGAGACCCAAATCCTCTATTGTTCCACAGCATAGTCTGAGGCTGTAAAAGCACCTTCCTAATATGCCTCAACCATGCTCTGAAGGACCATGATGACGAGTGAAAGGATGTCCGCTCCAATACCCATGCCATCTTTGACAAATTTGCTAAGACTATCAACAGTGGTGCCAAATTAATGCAGATTACTGATTTAGGCACCTCCCCACCAGGATATGAATTAAGACCTCCAACTCATATTACATAGGAAACTAAATGACCTTCTGAACGCAATGACAGTCACTACTGACTACATTTGAAAGGCTCTGCAATTTTATACCAATCCCGAGTCAACACCTCCCACTTTACCTGATGCAATGTTAATCCTTGAACCATAACACCTTTCTGAGCATCTTCACGAACAGCCAGAGATCCTGAATTGGTAAGTAGATCACGGATCTGCTCATTGTATACCTACAAATTAAAAAAACAAAAAACATTTTTATACCAGTTCGCCTCATGCCTACATATACTCAGTTATGAGATTTTAATACAATAAACTGCAGCTCAAATAGTTAACAGTGCGCCTGTCTGAATCTAAAGCAAACAGTAAAAATCACAATCATATAGAAACAGAAATGATAGCAGAAAGAGACCAATCTGCCCATCAAGCTTCCACCCTTACCTGGTTCACCAACCACCAACTTCAGGGCTCTTGTTGGTAACTGATTCAAATTTCCTGCCATCTCCTGTCATTGATGCAAAGAGTAATGCTGGAGTTGTATCAAAGGTGAGCATAAGGCTTATGGTTAAGGGTTGTAACCGCCGCATCAAGCAAGTTCTCGATTGCACAGATCAATGCCTTGTTGGATGATGTCTGAATGTAAATCCTGTTTTCTACTTTTCCCCCTGCCATTGAAGTAGAGAGCAGCACTGTATATGTATTCAAAGTGATGTATCAAGCTTAATTGGTTTAGGGTAGTAACCACCGTAATAAGCATGCTACCCCCACGTTTGTTTACCCAGATTGTGAAGTTCAGTCCTTTTTGGTTACCTGAATGCAAATCCTCTTTTCCACATTTCCCTTTGCCATTGAAGCACAGCGCAGTGTTGGGGTTGCATTAACTGTGCAAGGAATGTTTTGAGCAAGGGTAGTAAACATTCCAGCAAGCCACCCCCAAGGCTCTACTCTTCTTTCCCATCCTCTAGCCTTTATGGATCCACAGTGTTTCCCACGCCACTTTGAAATCTTTCACACAGTTTTAGTCTTCACCACTTCCTCCGGAAGGGCATTCCAGGCATCTACCACCCTCTCCGTGAAGAAATATTTCTTGACATTGGTTCTGAGTCTTCCTCCCTGGAGCTTCAAATCGCGACCCCCTAGTTCTACTGATTTTTTCCCCATTGGAAAAGGTTTGTTGTTGACCATGAATCATTAAAACCTTTCAAGTATCTGAAAGTCAAATGGAAATTGGCATATCTAGGTCAATTACTGCTATATTAGCTCTCCTCAGTCTGGAGAGTCAAAGTTATATCCTTCCATTTGGGCCAACACCAGCACCTCAAAATCTCAGATTTTGAGATCTGCAGCTCCCCCATACTACTGCCTTTCAGTCCTGAACTCGAAAGCCATAATACTGAAACATTTACAGCAGTTTGAACACACTTCAATAAGCTTGCACTAAATTAAAACGTGAACTGCCCAGACTGCTGTAGAGACTAAGAGTCAAATTTTCTGTGCTACTGTAGTTCACCTCATCAGCCTGGATAACAGACAACCAGGTGGTTATAGAACTACCTGGATTACTTTCCTGTGAAAGGATACAGAGATTCACTTAATTTAGCCTGTAGTGAATAGAAAAAAAAGGTGTGCAAGTTGCTGTCTTGCAGATCTGCTTGGGATGCTTCTGTTTTTTGAGACACAAGTGGTCATAGCTTGACTAATTCTGGCACCTGAACCATCTGGAAATGAATGGTCTTAAAAAAAGAAAGTTATATCATACTGGTGACACCCAAAATGAAAGATATGATCTGACTTTGAAAGCCTTTTGTTCTGTCCAAGTAATATTTTAGAACTCTCAACATTGAGTGTCGACTTGGATTCATGTCTGAAGTAGGCCGTGTAGTCTCTTAATATAAAAATCAAAATTAGTTCTCAATAAAAAAGACTTGGCATTTCTAAGAATATGATGCAAAATTAGTTCTTAAATCCAAGAAGACATTAAAGCTAACATTTTGGAAACTATTTCTTTTCCCAGCCCATAAACTTTAAATAGGAAAAAAAAAGTCTAGATGCCATCATATGAGGCTTTGTTGGCACAGACACAGGTTTCTTATAGGAAGATCCACTAAACAGAAACAGTTGACTGGGCCAAGTATAGAGTAACCAGAATCACCTCCACCTTTGAAGGTCATGTCTTGTTGAGTAATGATGAAATTACATTTCATGCAACGAACAGAAAAGAAGTTTCTTCTTTTTGCAGTGGAAGACCATGTTATCTCCAATAGGAAATGTTTTTGCTGCAAAACCAGTCCAATTTCTCACTCTGGTTCCAGACCATCAAATCTAGCCTGGGGCTCCCTCAGTTGGAGCACATTGAAATGAAGATCAGGTTCCGATGCCTTGGATTTAGAGTCCTTTTACTCACTATGAACGCATTATCCTTCTCAGTTTGCTTTGAGGCAAAGTTCTATTCCTTTCTTCTGCCATTGTAACAATCTGTCCAGTTGTTTCCATTGCTCTAGCTAAGGGCAGAACCATAGTGGATACTCGATCTCATTCATTCAAAAAGTCAGTTGGTCTCACTGTCGGGCTTGATGGAATTCGCTTGCCATTTTCCAGAACCCCCAACTCGGAAGCTAGAAAAACAGCAGCCTGGATCAACTTGATGCAGAGATTGGGAAGCAGACTATTATCCTACCTTCTTCCACCACACACTTGTGTATGCTGCAGCTGAGTATTGTGTCTATGCCTGGGACAAGAATACATACACATTAAAGATGTATGTACATTTGAATCCAGAGATGTGAATGGAAAGACTGGACTGGCCGTAAGGTCTTTATCTGCTGTCATTCTTTGTTTGTATGAACTCTATTCTCTGCATGATAACCAGATGCATACATTCAATATCACGCCATGATTTGCACTTTTGTCAAGTGTTTCATTTCATCATGAAATAGCTAGCCGTAACTATGGTGGCAGTGCTTAAAGCTGTTAACAATCCAGTGCATCCTCTTTATAAAATAAGGTCCTTGGGACACTGTGAGAACACATAAGAACTGCAAGTGTTTCAGGCTTTCGAATCAAAGAACAGCCAAGACAGGAGTGAAACTACAGGTGAATATAAAAGTAAAACGTTTTGGCAGAGTGCAATGATTGTAGCTAGTTTTTTTTACTGGTACAGACTTCTACATAAGTTGTGCTATTTAAATCGGATTGAGCATGCTAACTTTTGTACATGTAATTGGAATCTTTGCTCCTCTGTAGCCTGTAAATGGGGAGAAATACCAATGACCAATCAAGTGCTCCACTCACCCTCTTCAAGGATAGGCTTTACTCAACCAGTTTACTACTAATGGATGAGACTGGCTAAAAAGACAAACAAATTCAACAATGTTCCACTCATTTAAAATCTTTGACCATAAAACAAGGTGGTGGTCAGTTATGTTTTTCACCTTCCCTTTGTGGTTTCTTTTGGATAGATGACCATATGAGTTGCTATATTTAATCTAACACTCATGGATTTCCCCTACGACTTGCCTCTGGTTTCTACCATCACCTTCTATAAACATTCCTGCTGTGTACTAGTGTTAGATTATTTTTCTCCCCACCCCCAACTAATACCGGTAACTTCTGGGCATGGCTTGTCTGGATTTAGTGAACTCCTCACTCCCATGGGAGAAAGTTATGTAAATTAAAAAAAAAATTCCACAACTCAATTTTTTTTTAATATTGTACCAAATGTGTCGTGTGTCCCCCACCCAAGAACAGCAACCAGAGAAAATACACTTTTGAAGACAAGTTCATTGTTTTTAGTCAGATATCCCTAATAAATGTCACACCAGTAGCTGTAGCTGTTTGTTAATCTTTATCATTTATATACCACCCTTTGCCATGGCTCAGAGTAGTTCACATCCTGATACATTCACAATTATGAAGACATTAAAAAAAGGGGACACCAAAGAAATAAACCTATCCATGAGTTCAGCAGGCTGTTAATAGACATGCTAAAAACTTATTAGAAGAGTGATAAAATGAAGCCGCTTATAAAAATTAGAATTCAGGACTATATACGATAGGAAGGTAATTAATAAAGACATCTAAATGCAGCATTAAATAAATTAAACATTTTCTTAAAGCAGGAGACAAGGCACAATTCATAAGGAAGAGAAAATTCTAACACAATTCCTGTCTCCAAATGAACACAGTGCCTAGATGGAGTATTAAGTAATTGATGCTCTTGAAGTTGTAGGGCATGGGTAGAAGTATGTATTCATACAAGTACACCGATCTAAGGAAAAAGAATCCATGATCAAAAGGTTGTCCACTTTAATGGCAATTTTGTAGAGAATTATTTCATGGTTTGGGAGCCAATTTAGTTTATCAATACTGGGGCGATATGGCCAGGCATAAACCGATCAGAAATCAGTCTCACTACAGTGTTCTGTAATTATTGCACTGCCTTGATTTAAGAGGAGACACCAATATAAAGTGAGTTACAGTAATCTATTGGTAAAATCAGTGCCTGAACAAATGCATATAAATTATAATTGGTTCAAGGAAGAGTGCTTGATGTGATCTGCTTGGATTTCAGCAAAGCTTTGGATATGGTCCCGCATAGGAGGCTTGTAAATAAAATGAGAAGCTTGGGAGCAAGTGCTGAAGTGGTGGCCTGGATTACAAACTGGTTGACAGATAGAAGACAGCGTGTGATGGTAAATAGAACCTACTCTGAAGAGAGAACTGTTATAAGCGAAGTGCCGCAAGGATCGGTGTTGGGACCGGTCCTGTTCAACATCTGTGAGTGACATTAGGGAAGGGATAGAAGGAAAAGTTTGTCTTTTTGCGGATGATACCAAGATCTGCAACAGAGTGGACATGCCGGAAGGAATAGAAAGAATGAGACATGATTTAAGAAAGCTTGAACAGTGGTCGAAGATATAGCATCTGGGATTCAATGCCAAGAAGTGCAGAGTTATGCATCTGGGGTATGGTAAGTCCAAAAAAAAAAAAAAAAAAAAAAAAAGAGTGGTATGTGAGGGTGGGTGAAGGGTTGTTTTACACAGAGCAAGAGAGGAACCTTTGGGATGATCGCACTTAGCAGTCTGAAGATGGCGAAGCAATGTAACAAGGCAATAGCTAAAGCCAGAAAAGTGCTAGGTTGCATAGATAGGAATAACCAGTAAAAGGAGGTGATAATTCCCTTGTAAAGGTCCTTGGCGAGGCCTCATCTGGAATAGTGTTCAGTTCTGGAGATCATATCTCAAAAAGGACAGACAGGATGGAAGCAGTCTAGAGAAGGGTGACAAATTGTGGGGGGCTCCAAACGACTTATGAGGAGAGGTTGAAGGACCTAAATATGTATATCCTGGAGAAGAGGAAGTGCAGGGGAGATATGAAAACCTCTCAGGTATCTGAAAGTCTGCAATGATGCACATTTGACAGGCCTCTGTTGGAAAGAAATCAGTAGAACTAGGAGTCACGAAATGAAACTCCAGGGAGAACTCAGAACCAATGTCAGGAAATGTTTCTTCATGTAGAGGGTGGTGGATGCCTGAAATGCCCTTCTGGAGGAGGTGGTGAAGACAAAAAACAGTGAAGGATTTCAAAAGGGCATGGGAAACATCCCTAAAGGCTAAAGTATGGAAACGAGGAAGAGAGCACAGGGGAGTAACTTGCTGATGTGGCAGTTGAAACCCTTAACCAATATGCCTTCATACTGTTGACAACTCATTATTGCTCTCTGCTTTAACAGCAAGGGGAAAAAAGGAAAAAGGAAATTAGTTTTGAACAGCAACCGATAAGGACATGAATTTTTATGGTCTGGGAAAACAAGCATGGGGTAATGTGCTGAGGCTGCTGTTACTACCCTTAACCAATAAGCCTTATACTTGTGATTTAACGCCAACATTGCTTTGTTTCAATGGCAAGAGGTAACAGGGAATTAGACTGACAGCAACCAACAAGGGCCCTTACTGTCACGATTTGGGAAACCAAGTATGAGGGTAACTTATATGGCATGGCAGTTGCCATCCCTTGATGATACCTTTATGGGGGAGACCTATATGGTGCAGCTGTTGCTACCATGTGAAAACTCTGGGAGCCACTGATAGTCCAAATAGAAGGACCTTCTACTGGTAAATGATTGGACTCCCACTTTGATTCAAAGGTATCACCAACAGGAGAAGTGATCAGGATATGAGCATAAGCATCCTTGAGACCAAGGGAACACATCCAGTCATTGCTCTGTACTCAGAGGTGCCATCTTGAATTTCTCTGTGGAGATGGGAGTTGAGGCCTCAGATCTAGAGCAGACCAACTGCCACCTTTTTCAGGATTAGAAAGTATTGAGTAAAATCCTTGACCGCGAAAGGCAGAGAGAGTATTGTCTTGATTGCGTTCTGAAAGAGGATTTACTTGTTTTAGCAAAAAACAGCAGTTGTGCCAGGTCATATTGTAAGGAGACCGTGTGAGGGATTTGTGGATCAGTTTTGAAGTGAAGACAATAACCTGCATGCATGATCTTCAGAACCCATCGTTCTTTCAAAATTAGGGACTAGTGGGATGAAACCTGCTGGATCCTAGCCCCTGCTCGATCTTCAGATAGGTATCCCTCCCCAGTTTTATTTGCAGTTGTTGTGGCTTTTGCAATCAAAGCTCTCCAAGTTGTCCTCTGGATGATGCCTCTTACTGCTGTTGTCAAAAAAGCTGTGGTAGCCTATACTGGTGAAAGGCTTGTAGGATACTAAGAGCACTTACAAGATAAAACATGTCCTTTTCACCAAGGAGTGTGGGTCAGTGGAGGTGGACAATGATTGGAATTTCACATTTTTTGCTTTATCCGGGTTACTGTTTCTCAGATCTTTTCCCCAAATAAATGATCCCCCAAGCAGGGGAGATCAGCAAGTTTCTCATGGACATCTTCTCTAATCAAACTGGCTCTAAGCCAGGCCATGTGACATGCTCCTATAGACGCACCAGATGTTCTTGCTGTGGTGTCAAATGATTCCTACACTGTGCACAGCAGATGGCTGCTTCTCCTAGGTCACAGAGAGAAGGGGAGAACAGTTCTCCAGTGTGTTCTAATAAAGGGCTTTAGATTTTGCATGCATTTGTAGACATATTGGACAAAGGAGAATTGATGTTGCATTAGCCATGTGGACAGCATCCAGCCTTGGAAGCATCTTTTTTACCCCCAAGGTCATCCACGATGCATTGTTCCTTACCCGGAATATTTGAATGGAGCCAGGTTCTCTGCCTTTTTCATGGCACTCTGCGGAAGTTGCACAACTTCACAGCCACGCACCTTTTTCACTCTGAACGTCCAGTCTAGCTTTCTGGCTGCTAAAGAACCCGAATAAAGAGTTTCTCATGTTTTCATTAAGACTGTGTCCAACACTGCATGAGTTGGCAGGGCCAATGGCTCTGCAGGGATATCAAGGATCTTCAGAAGTCACGTTACCTCAGTTCTGTGGTCAGGATCTGTTTGACTAGCAAGGTTGAGAGTTATCCCCATTTTTTCAATGAATTTGGAATACGAGAGATCCTCTGGTGGAGATGTGTGGCCTGGAAGCCCCAGAAGCAGGTCAGATAAAATGCTTGTGGAGTTGCCTGGAGACTACCCTAGGGAACGATGGCTTGACAGAGGATTGGCAGAGATGTAGGAGAGTTGAAGCCCTGAAGAGAACTGGTCAAAGGTAGTGGATCCCACTGTATGAAGACATCGGTAATGGAGGGGATCTATGCATCACTTTTGGAGATAGTGGATGGTACCACCCATAGATCTTAAAGGCATATTGCTCCATTGGAGGGTTTGATATGGCAATGGGATGATGCTCTTGGGGGTTGTCCAGTGCTAAAGTATGTGGAGGCAGTTGCATAGGAGACTGATCTTCTTCAGGAGACAAATTCCAAAGGAGAATGTGTCGATTGAAATGAGTCAGCCAGCTCATGCAGTAAGGAATCAGTATAGGTTGGTTTGTTTGTAGATTGCATCAGTGCATGAAAATGGCCAGTTTCTTTTTTTTGAGACTTTGCAATGTTCTCTTTTTGACTGTGCATGCTTCGTAAGCTTCTAGACAGAGCTATTTTAATGCTATAGCTCCTTGCGTTACATGCTTGGTGGATTTATGGACCTCTAATGCCATGATGCGTGCGTCAAGTAGTCTGAGTGCTCTGGAGCTTAGCCAGTTTCTTTGATGCATGTCTTTCCTTGGGGGGGGGGGGGGGGGGGGGGATTCGAAAGCATCCTTTGCTGCTGAGTCATGCTACCTACCTGGCTGATCCTGATGCTGCATCGAGGCTTTAAACTCTATTGACAACCCAGGCACAGATTGCAGTGAATGTGTCGAAGACCAATGTTTGGGCTTTGGCTGGCCTGTTAACGACTGGCAAGAGGTCGCTTTGGACTCAATGCATAAAGATACCTGTTTGAGTAATCAACTCTGGACCTCTTAGACCACTCCTCAATGAGGAGCGATGACTTCTGGAGCTTTCACTGGCAGCCTGAAGAGTGGCAATCTTAAAAGCTCTTGATCTCTGCAAGTGAGGCAACATGCAACCACATGCTGCACAGCTGGGTTGGTCGTGGAAGTCTGAAGACATTTATAACAAGTCGTGGCTGTCTATTTTGGCCATAATCTGTCCACAGGGACAGGCCATGAAGCTACTTGATTTCTTTGACATCCTTTTATCTTCTGAAAACTTTTTTTTTTTTTTTTTAATAGCACTGAAAAGTGCTGGTGGGTATCTCTAGAATAGTGAAAAAAGGAACTGAAAACTCCTTTATTCTCTTTACTTTTTTTTTGGATTAAGAAGAGAGGAGAGACTAGAAACATCTGTGCATAGCGTAGACAAAAATAGACTGGAGATGTACCAGCAAGTCCGCAAGCAGGAAACTCATGTACATTCTTCAATAAAGCTCAAATGCTCTACTAGCTTGGAGGGATAGATCCATTCAATACTGACATTGATGTCACCCACAGAGCATGGCTAATTCAACCCTACTTACTGATGTAAAAATTAAGATTAAGGAGACTGCTCTTACATATTTAAGAGCCACTGCTGGTGTTTCTTTTTGCTGAGGTGCTAAGACCAGACCTGAGTGACAAGCAGTAGTGACTTTTCCATGGCATACCTGATAAAGTCTGAAGTCTCACTATGCCCTGGCACACTGGTTGGAAAACATGAAGATAGTAATTAAAATAATGAATAACTGTCCGACTTACCTCCAGATATGAGATGGCAACTTCACATAGCTTCTCTTCTCTTAATTCGTTAATGTGATCATAAAGTTCCATCATAGTTAAGTACATTACTCCAGGCTGCCCAGGTGAGCCCAGCATAGTATGGGTTTTTCCAGCCCCTGTTGCTCCATAGGCAAGCACTAAGTTTTGAAGGGGAGGAGAGAAAAGAAGTATTAGGACGCAAACGTTAGTATCAAGTACATCAATATTGCTGTAGTATTCAGTTCTGTTGTCAATTACATTAAAATCAAAGTATGTTTTAGGAAAAACAATTGTGCATACTGATTTAGAAATCCAAAATGGGACCAGGAAAGTATTTTTCTCTGTTGCCTACTTAAATTATAATTCTGGGAACTGTTCCTTATAGTTTCTCAGCCAGTTTAACACTGTTGTATCTGAGATTTATCAAATATCAGATTCTCAGTCATAGGAGCATAGTGATTAGATCACTGAATCATGAGACTGCATAATTCCTGGAATGTGAATTAAAAAAACCAACCACATTTTAATTCTGATTCTAAGCCTTCATTTGCCATTTAGGAAGGCAGATGTTCTAGAGGTCTCCACTTTTTAGATATTCTTTATTTATGGAGAAGTCCTGTCTGTTCATCTGTCTGATCAAGTATCAGCACAAAAACCGGTGGACAGATGTTGAGGAAATTTCAGATGAGGAGACCTGAATCAGGGTGGCTGAGGGGGAATTTCCAGGTTTTGAGAGCCAAGAAGCAATGGAGAGAGAGATAAACTCACATTCAGAACCATGTGTAGTCTAGGAGTGCACTTTTCAAATCTTGTTCATTACTACTGAGTGTGCTCCCCCCTCAGCATTTCAAAGTCAAGCTCTTTGTCTATAGTCAGTATTTGCATATCAAAGCAGTGTTGATGGGCCAGTTTAGAATTATAGAGACTCAGAACCACAACTAAAAGAGATAAGAAATTATCAAAATTTTGATGAATTGGAATGATTGTATATAAAACCCAATAAATCAATCTGGCAGCTTTTCATATCCTAATCTGGACCATAAGAAATAGAAACAGAGCCTGCACTTTTACTACCACCTGTAAGCATTAAAAGATGCTTAAATATGTAAATTGGTACTGTTTAAAAGGAATGTGGCAAAGACCAAGTTGGAGCTTTGCTCAACTCTGGAACAATCTTTAGACTTCTCATGGTTAACATAATAGTAGAAAGTTTCCACTTTATCAGGGGATAGTTTCCTTTTTGTATCTAGGAACTATCCATTTTCTATTTATTAAATATTTCAGTGTATACAACACAAAAAAAAAAGATTAGTAAGTTGTAGAAAGGTCCACAAAAATTACCAAATTCCAAGCTTGTTATACAGAAAAAGAAAAACATGGCTGGAAAGAAAAATGTAAAGAAACCCCCCACCCTATACACAAAGCAATTACAATGACAATGTGAATCCCCCTTGCACTTTTAGATACAACTATAATATACTATCCTGTCCCACAAAAGACTGAGCTCAATTAGTAGAAAAGTCAATTTTATTCTGAAAGTATATTTTTAAATGCTCAAAGTACTGAACATAAACTTCTTAACCTGAAACTTAAGATGTTGACAAGGGTAATGAATACAAAATTATGCACCAGCAAACAATTTGTGGTGCAAATTGGCTTTATGTCTATACTGAATGGTCTTGGAGATATCTAGAAAAAAAAAATTGCTCATGATGTGAATGGATTAAAAAAAAAAGTCAGCAATGGAGCCCTACAATAAAAGGACATTAAAGTAGTGGTCATTGTTCTCTGCTTCAATGGCAGGTGAAAAGGGGAACTGGATTCAGACGGCAACCAACAATGACCCAGACTTCTATGGTCTGGGGAAACAAATATGGGAGTAACTTGCTGATGTGACTATTACTACCCTTAACCAATAAGCCTGATACCTTTGATGCAACTCAGCATTGCTCTCTGCTTCAACAAGGTGTAACGGGGACTTGGACTCAAAACAGCAACCAATGAGGGTCGGACTTATGGACTGGGAATCTGTTAAGCATGGGGAAAGCTTGCATGGCATGCCAGATGCTACTATGGGCTTGCCGGGCAGACTGGATGGACCATTTGGTTCTTGTCTGCTGTCGATTCTATGTTTCTATTTCAGCTTCAAGAAGTGCTATCAAAATATGGCTAACATTCAGAGTCCATAGATAGCTGCCTAATCTGGCAATCCTCAATTCCAACAAGGGAGACAGTACATCCTAGCTGGAGTGTGCCTGCAGAAAAACACCTCCATCTAGATGGCATGCAGAGAAGTTTAACAGCTGCCTATCTCCCTATTTTCCATTTAGCTCAGAGAAACATACATAAAATGTTATTTACAAAAGTAAAAAGAACACCTTATGTGACAAAGGATCTAGATGAAATTTGAAATCCTCTAAGGATGCTTCCCCAGAATACCTTAAGACAGGATATAGCTAACTGGCCAGTCCTTTTAGAAACAGCCTAGCAAAGGATTATGGTCCAAGGGAGTCTACTTTTCCCAGGGTATAAGAGAGCCCAGAAGGCTCCAGGGTGAAGCTAGAAGCCAAGCTTATGCCAAGAAATTACGCTTATCTGTTCTATTGACTGCCGAGACAATTTTCTTATTGTAAATAAAGGATTGTGTGGAGAACTGGTTGAGTCCAGCCTCTTTGCCCATCTCTCAACTTTGACTGCTCCCAAGTTACCTCAGGGAGGAAGAAAATATTAGTGCTTAACTTATCCCACAGCCTACTCCAAACAAAGCTAGAAGCCCCCATGACCTAGGTAGATTCTCAGCTTGAAGAGGGGAGACTAGCCTTTCATCACAGGAGCTGCCCTTTCCATTGGCTCCTTCTTTATCCAGCCTAACCATGGGATGCTCGACTAGAGAGACAGAATACCGACAGCACAGATGCATGAGGGGTGTTAGCAGTGAACCTGTTAATCTCTCTCTCTCCATCTGCTGGCTGGCAGACATAACCCATTTGTCAGGACTGGTTTGACTGGATGAAGAATAAGGGCCCTGCGTACTAACCATTTTTCCCATAAACACAAAATGGGGGGGGAGGGGGGGGGGGGGTAACAATATAATAGGCTCTTAATTTGTAGATTCACCTTTTATCTTTAAACAAATTAAAAAACAAAACACACTATTAAGAGTAAAGTAAAATTGAAAAGAAGAATTTGAAATTTATACCTTTGTAAGATCAGAGATAATTAACTAGTTAAATTTCAGCCATTTCCCATAACATAGAGTTATGATAATAGCTTTGGGCTCCAAATCTCAGAATACATTTTATATTGTTTTCCAGCAGAAACAAACAATGAGGCAAGTGAATTTAACACCTCATTTCATCCAGCTAAGAGTCATTCATTAATTTAGAGCAGTGGTCTCCAACCCTGTCCTGGGGACCCACCAGCCATTCGGGTTTTCAGGATATCCACAATGAATATGCATGAGAGAATTTGCATGCACTGCCTCCATAACATGCAAATTCTCATGCATATTCATTGTGGATATCTTGAAAACCCGACTGGCTGGTGGGCCCCCAAGACAGGGTTGGGGACCACTGATTTAGAGGATTTTACATTCTAGAATTCATACTTAACTTCAAAATATAAAATTAGAAATTACCTGTACAATTATATCCGTTTAAAAAGCCATCCAGCACCAGCTTGGTTGTATGTTCATAAACTTCCATCTGAGTGGAGTTCTCATTGAAAACTGCATCAAATACAAATTTGAGATCCTTATTTTTCCTCTTGCAAATGTCTCGATTAGAGAGTTTCTTGCCATGGAAAAAACTAACTTCCTCCACTTCTGGATCAAAGACCAATATGTGCTTGTCCACTACTTGTACCACCTTATTAAAGTTTCCTTCTGTTTCTTTTTGATTCTCTGGACGGACTCGGACCACTACTCTTACGTGACTACAAACGTCCTCTGTAGACATCTTGCGTCTTCAACTTTCTTTTAAAAAAAAAAAAAAAAGGAAGTTATTTTCCTATAATAAAAAATTAGACACTACTATCACAACATATTTAGTTTAGTTAAATTATGTTATTTTTAAATTTAAATAAAGTTAAATAAAAGTTAAATAAAATAAAAGTTAAATAAAATAAAAGTTAAATAAAATAAATATAAATAAAATAAATATAAATAAATATAAATAAAATAAATATAAATAAAATATAAATAAAATAAAGTTAAATAAAAGTTAAAGTTAAATTATTAACAGGTTTAGTTAAATTATGTTCTTATTGTTTGATGTAATTTCCAACTGTTGGTTCACTGTAAACCGAACCGATATGTACTTGTACATGATCTTCGGTATAGAAAAGTATTTAAATAAATAAATAAATAAATATCCAAAGTTAAGTAGCCTTTGATCTAAAAAGTGAAAAAAAACCCTGTCCATTCAGTTATCAGGAACACATTCTGAGATAGAACACAAGAATCTCTTTTCCAGCTTCAAGTTTTACTTGATTTCCTAAAAATACACAAGACAGTTCTAGGCGCTCTTGAGATTCACCCATCTTAGTATTACAGTGAGTTCCCTGTGAGAAACAGTGCATTATTTTTGTTTTCTACATTTTACTTGAGGCTTTAAATATATATCTAAACATTTATAGAAACATAGAAATGATGGCAGAAAAGGAGCTACTTTCTATTCTAGGCAGATTACAACTGAACATAAACAATTGAAAATCAAGACTAATCAACAAGTCCAACACCTCCCCCCTTTCTTAACCAGCAGATTTAACATACTGGGTCAGATCACAGGTCCATCAAGCCCATTATTCTGTTTCCAACAGTGGCCAATCCAGGTCAGAACCACCTAGCAGAATCCCAAAAGGTCGATATATTCCATGTTGCTTATTCCAGGGATGAACAGTTGATTTCCTCAATACCACCTTAATGGTTTATAGACTTTTCTTCCAGGAACAAGTCCAAACCTTTTTTAAAACCAGCTACATTATCAGTTTGACACATCCTCCGGCAACAGTTCTAAAGTTGAATTACGCATTGAGTTAAAAAAAACAAACCAAAGCTTCAATGTCTTAAATATATCACCTAATAACTTCATTGGACATCCTCTAGCCTTTTTACTTTTTGAAAAAGCAAACCACCAAGTTGCATTAACACTCCACTCTATCATATCTCCTCTCAGTTGTCTTTTCTTCAAGCTGAGAATCATTCCATTCCCTTTATCATTTTGGTCATCATTCTCTGTACCTTTTATCCTGCTTAACTCTATGCTGTCTCTAATATATAGCTTCACCCTTCCACCAATTTGACCCATCCTGTCAGTGAGACAAGTTTCTATCCTGATATCACAGGTTAGCCTCCTTCCATCAGGTCTCTCCATTCAGTGCTAGACATTCTAATCTTTTTTTTTTTTTTTTTTTTAGAGTTCTAATACTTATAAACAGACATTTCAAAGTATGTAGTCTGTTTATATTAACAACTTATCAGTTCTGTCAGTTCTTTACTTAAAAGGCATCTGGGCTACTTTGCAATAAACACTAATCTTTATACCACGATACTCCAACTTCTGTTAGTATCCTTCAAAAATACATCATTCCTAAGACTTCCAAGTGACAGTTGCTCCAAGAAACTGCCCTCATGATTATCTTAACATGATCAATAAATATAAGAGAAAGCCTGCTTAAATAAGTAGTCCAGTGTACAAATTTATATTTCTGCACCACTTTTCACAAAGCAGATTACATTCAGATTCTGTAGGTATTTCCCTAAATTTATACCTGTGGCAATGGCGGGTAAAGTCACAAGGAGCAACAGTGGGATTTGAACCCTGGTCTCCTGGTTTGTAGTCTACTGCTTTAACCACTAGGCTACAATTAGGACAGTTTTTAAAAAATTGTTTTACACTCTGTCCATAAAAGGAAAAATACACCCATTGCAATGTAATTTAAGGAAGTTTTCACATGTCCCTTTTTCCCCACCACAGAATAGCCTTTGAAAATCAGCAAATAAGAAAAATGTTACTGATGGTAAGCATCCATGTTCTCTTCAAAATGCTTAAAATTTTGCCATAATTTTTTTTTTCCCCACTGAGGTTTAACAAAAGCTAACATTGTGAACAACTGCTTCAAAAAAAGTCAGCACGCTTTAACAAAAGTGGTTACTTATGCTTGGGAGTGAAGTAGAGAAGGGAAAAAATGGAGCATTTTGGGGATATTTCACAGAGCAGCAAAACAATGGATACAGTTTTCTTTTAGGATGCAGCAGCCTGCAGAATTGGGCAACAGTCATTTTAATAGCAAAAAAGGAAAACTAGAAATCAGTAATGTATTCACATTCTTAATGAAAAGAGCATCTTAACTGCTCTGAAGTATCATTAGTTTGGTAGTATTTTAATATACTTTAACATTACCAGCAGTGGTTATGTTCTACCTGGTCCCTGACCTGGAACCTTTTGTTCCAAACCTAGAACATGGGGAGAGCCACGTGAAAGAGTTTCATATTGGAATTTTCTGAATGCTTCCAGGCAACCCAAAATGGCCACTGAGACAGGCTCAATGGACCATTGGTCTGATCCATTTTACATTCTTATTGACTCTCCACATCAAACCTTTAGTAAAACATACAAAGTAAAGCAAACTTTGTGCATCAAGGAACCAACACCTCATTATCAGGCTGATACAGTACAGTGTGCTCCGACAGAGCGCACTGTTAGCCTGCTCTTGGACACACGTTTTCCCTTACCCCGTATTCAGTACGGGGAGGAAAACACGCGCCCTCAACAGGCAAATGCATGTTGTTGGCCCTATTAGGTATGCACGCGTGATTCAGAAAGAAAAATGTGCAGCCAAGCCACACATTTTACTTTCAGAAATTAGCGCCGACCTTTTCTTCCAGCACCGGGAAAGTGTACAGAAAAGCAGTAAAAGCTTTCTGTGCACCCTCCGACTTAATATCATGGCAATATTAAGTTGGAGGTCCCGAAGAGTAAAAAATAGTAAAAAAAAAAAGTTTGAATTTGGCCCACAGCTGTTGGGCCGAAAACCGGACGCTCAATTTTGCCAGCGTCCGGTTTCTGAGCCCGTGGCTGTCAGCAGGTTTGAGAACCGATGCTGGCAAAATTGAGCATCGGCTGTCAAACCCGCTGACAGCCACCACTCCTGTCCAAAAAGAGATGCTAGGGACGCGCTAGTGTCCCTAGCGCCTCTTTTTACCGCCGGGCCTAATTTAAATAAATTAACTTACTGTATCGTGCGCACAGGAGAGTATCCTGCTCGCCTGCTCTCCCGCGTTTTTTTACTGTATCGGCCCGTATGTTCTTTTAAAGATGACTATACAAGTAGTTTCATCTTCAATATGTATGTTGACAGCTATGGTGTGCTAGTTTTATCTATGCTTGGCTTCTTTTCTTCATATAGGTTTCTAGATCTTGACCCATGCTTTGATGCTATTACCATAAACTGCTCTTTTACTATTTTATTTTTTTATCATACCCTCCAATATTTACTTACATTTTTGTCTATCACCCATCTGGGATTCTGGGCAATGTATAACTATAATGGAATACAATTAGATATCAAAAAACAAAGAACAAGAAATTGCCATACTGGGTCAGACCAAGGGTCCATCAAGCCCAGCATCCTGTTTCCAACAATGGCCAATCCAGGCTACAAATATCTGGCAAGTACCCAAACACTAAGAAGATCCCATGCTACTGATCCCAATAATAGCAATGGCTATTCCCTTAGTCAATTTGATTAATAGCAGTTAATGGATTTCTCCTGCAAGAACTTATCCAAACCTTTTTTTAACCCATCTACACTAACTGCACTAACCACATCCTCTGGCAACAAATTCTAGAGCTTAATTGTGCGTTGAGTGAAAAAGAATTTTCTCCAATTAATTTTAAAAGTGCTATTTGCTAACTTCATGGAGTGCCCCCTAGTCATTCTATTATCTGAAATAGTAAATAACTGATCCATTTACCCATTCTAGACCTCTCCTGATTTTAAATACCTCTAGCATATCACCCCTCAGCTGTCTTCTCCAAGCTGAACAGCCCTAACCTCTTTAGCCTTTTCTCATAGGGGAGTTGTTCCATCCCTTTTACCATTTTGGTCACCCTTCTCTGTACCCTCTCCAGTGAAGCTATACATGCACACTGTACTGCTTGAATAAAGCAATTCACAGCTAACCATCTTCACCTAATCACAAACATCATACTGTACCTCTCGATCTTATGAATCAGATATTGAAGAACCCATCCATATAGTAATAAAAAAAAAAGTAGCTAGCTTGCTACAAAAAGAGAGACAGGAGTCTAGTGGCACCTTATAAACTATTATATTTTACTGAAGCATAAACTTTCAAGGAAGAGATCTAGTTTATCAGATGTGTATGAGACAGGCAAAATATATAGAGAACAAAGAGAAGGAATTGGATTAGACAAGTGTTAATAGTATTATAGAATAGCCTAGGGACAACAGAGGTGTGAAAAGATAGAATGATCTCATACTAGTTACGTTCATAGATGGTTGTAGT
This sequence comes from Rhinatrema bivittatum, assembly GCF_901001135.1. Taxonomy (NCBI): domain Eukaryota; kingdom Metazoa; phylum Chordata; class Amphibia; order Gymnophiona; family Rhinatrematidae; genus Rhinatrema; species Rhinatrema bivittatum. Next base: position 13,712,516 of record NC_042631.1, read on the forward strand.
GAGTCATGAAGCCATATTGGGTGGCAGACACGACCTGACAACTTACTTTTGCTATTTATGACTCACTACAATTATTTATGAATTTAACTGTTGGTTAGTCTATAACGTGCCACCTGACTCCTGCCATTTTTGCTACACCAGACTAACACGGCTATCCATCTGTAGCTTGCTACCAGAACCCCAAAGCTGATTTTCCTTGCGTAGTTTGTGTGTCAGAGTCCTCCAGCTCTCTGAAACAGGCAAACTCAGGTCTACAGTACGGGTCTTTGCTCTCTTTTAATATTAGATCACGATGGGTCACAGACTCACGAGACACCGGGTGAACCAGAAGAACCCTGCTTTTGGAAAAGCCTTGATGAAACTTAAAACCATTTCTCCCTTAGTAGTGCATTGGGTAAAGAATACACTACAGCCCTAGGCAAGACCTTGCACGAGATGACGCAAGGCCAGCAGAGGGGAATCCCACAGCCCCCGCCCGAGCCTCGACTCCCCGTACCGGTGCCTGCCTGAGCACACAGGCCAAACCGCAAGGGCTGTCGCTCACCTATATTCGAGCAGGAGCTCCCGTGTGTCCGCCCCGTCCCCTGAGTGCGTCCCAGCTATTCGCTTAGTTTTAGCACAGAAATTCAAACTCAAGCTGTTCCATCTTACCAGCTTCTTATTGGCCGAGACCTGCGTGAGACGCGCGACGCACGTATCACGTCAACCCTCGCACGTACGCACGGGACCCCCGTTCCGGCCTCGAGGGAGCTTTTTTGATTGGAGGATGGCACTCCTCGTCATTTGAAGGCGTGGCGCCGCTGGCGGCTGTCGGTCGTTTCCTCCTGGCCGTAAAGGTGCGGAGGGATTGTAGAGGTGGCGGCGCGAGCTCGGGAGGGAGGGGCGGTCGTTTGCGGCTTCTGGTCTTCCTCTTTTGCTGTCAGCGAGGCCCGCGGGGGTTGGGAGAGCGGCCCGGGGTCCTGGAGACGTGGGAGCCGTTACCCAGCGAGCCTGAGGCTCCGTTCCTGTACGGCCGGCTCCCTCTTGCTCTCCTCCTACCCCCTTCCCGTCCCGTCTGCATGCAGAAGGGAGGGTCCTTGCCTCTGGGTTTCTGACCAGCTGCTTGCTTTAATTCAAGGAAGAGGCTTAAAAAGAGAAGGAAATGCACAAGTTCTTTGTACCCACGTTTGAAGTTATTCTCGTGGTTCGGGTGTTGGAGTAATCTCTGGCAATGGGAAATGATTTTAAATGCAAACATATTACAAATTGTATAAGGTAGAGCGGGTATAGTGTCTTCTGAGTTTCCGTTAACAGGCTTTACATGTTATATCTACAATAAAACTTTTAAAAATGAAATGTGGTATTCTAAGCATGTATTCCTTTCTTAAATTCTTTTGGTAACAATTGCATGACCTTCGTTACATTATTTTGGGTAGCAGGCTTCGTTTGCGGTCGCAGAAAGCTGTCTAGGACAGTAATAAACAACTTTCCTCACTTACTCTGCTTCACCCATTGCAGATCCTTTTGCTGCTAAATGAATGAGGTTGGCATTAAGTTCCGGTTAGGCTGGTTGTGAGCCGTGTTAGTTTTGTTTTGTTCTTTTTTGTAGAGGGCGTCCCCGTCCTCCCCTCCCACCTGGAGTTGACTTCAAAGCTTATTTCATGATAAACGCAATAACAAATCTAAGACCTAGACCAGCTCTATGAGTGGAATTAGTTATTCCACGATTGCAGTTATAACCCTAAATATTTTTGTGGGCAGACTTAATGGACCATAAGGGTCTTTTATGTGTTCAGTTACTAAATAATAGGAACTTGCTTTCTGCTTTTTTTTTTTAATGCGAACCTCTGTCTAAAGCAAATGCACTTTTACCATTGCATTAGAGGTGTATGAAAGTGAACATGAGATATCCGAGGCCCATTCAAATAACTGTCTCTGTTATAACTTGAAATAACACCGAGAATAGGAAAAACATACATTTAATAGTTAAACAAATCTTTTAATGTATTTTTTTTGCTATCAAAAAAATATTTAAATCATGTACTGTATCGCCTCAATACATTTTAGCATTTGGGTGGTCGTTTTTAGTCCTATAAATGAAAATATTTTATGCTCTAGTGTGCATATCACAATTACTAGCTTTTATGTAAAGGCCTTGATCTGTATCTAAAGATCTGTAAATAGAGCAGACCAAGCAGTGCACAGAAATTGACTTATAAAAGTCCTGGAGCCATAGTTTGTTGCACAATGGTTTCAAAGAAAAGTGAATTGTTTTCATTTTTTTTTATTGATCCTAATAGTGTTTTTCAGGTATTATTTAGGTTTCATTTGATACTTGTAAATATGCAGAAGCCAATGTACTAGAATGTGTTAACACTTTTGTCGCTGTTAACACATACAAGCTAGGTTTTTGCATGTAACCTAGCTTGGGATGGTTTTAACTTGAAAGTTATGCTAATAGGGTAAAGAGATGAAAAACTATACAAAATTATTATCTATTAGTGTGGTGAAAATCATGTAGACTACTTTGCAGATGCATTAATATAAAGCTTGATGTACCTTGGGCAGGTGAGTTTTGTGATACTATAGGAAAGGTATGCATGTACTCTATTGTCTGCCACATTTGCATGTCAACATTGGTTGTTAAGGTGTCTGATAAACACTGTGTGCATGTATATTGTTAGTGCACTTCAGTGCATTGGTCTCTTAATGATATAAAAGCTGCAGTTAGGTGGAAGTCTTATGGTTGCAAAAAATATAATTTAGTATTATACCTCATACAGTTATTTTTGCAAGGAATCTAGGGTTTAATTACATTTCAGAAAAAAAGGACACACCAGAGTAGAGGTCTTATTATAAATGTAGAAGAGGGTAGATTCAAAAATAAGATCAGCATTAACAAGGTGGTGAATGATGCTGAGGGCAAGACAGGAGGATCCTTAGTGATAGGGGGTATATGAGGCTAATGCCAGAGATGGAGTAGGGTATGCAGTATTACAGGAAACAGGGAGCATGCGCAGACAAGATGGGCCTTTGTGCCATTTTGCTATCATCCTCTGTTTCTATGAAGTAATTCTTTGGAATATTAGGTAAACTAATATACATTGAGAATGAAGCAAGTTGTACATGTTACTAATTATTCCTCAAAATGTATCTATTAGTAACGTCTAAGAGAAAATAATGTAATCTATAGTTATTTTCTGCCCAATGCTATGTGATTAGGGACCTTTGTTTTTAGTTTTTATTTTTCCTGGGAATTTCAATATGAAAACAAAAATCGGTGGAAAAAATGACATCTCACTTTTTTTTTTTTCCCCCAACAATCATGTTTCCACTTTTTTGTGATAACATTGAAATTCCCAGAAAAAAATAAAATAAAAACTGAGCATGAAGGCCCCTAAATGTGATGTTCTTTTAGACCTACTCATGAGGTCTGCTCTTTCAGCACATATGTGTAATGGAGCCAAGTAAGAAGTGAGTGCTGGTGAATGAATCAGGTGACTCAAAATAAGATATTTACTCTGAAAATACATCGTGTCTATATGGAAAAACTCTGAGAGGCCCTTTTCCCGCTATTCTCTCCTCCCCCTCTCTCACCAAAATGCTGAACTAGATAGGTTGTTGTATTTTAAATAAATCAGTGTCCTGTAATAGTTCATTCTATGCTATTGTAATCTCAGAGCTACAGAGGGATGTGAGTGCCACTGCTGTAGCCCTAGGAACATGTGAAGTCCACAAACGATGAAGATCCAAGGGAAGACTTACCAAAAGCACAAAATCCACTGGCCATGTTCTGAGTTGGTTCCAAAACAAGAATTTATTTTGTAATTCCAAAGAAAATCAGGCAAAGTTTGACAAGATGATTCTTCAGATGTTAACAGATTATTCAGCAAAATCAAAAAAAGGCAACACTTCAACTTTCTTTGTAGAATAAATCTCAGTGGTCAAACTTCCTCCCCAAGTCCTTTGGGGCAGCAGCAAACCTTTTTGTCTTTTTCCTGGAGCTTCTCCAGTAGGAATTCTACCCTTTCCTTTAGGGGTTTTCTCCCTCTGGGTGACCATCAGGAATCTTCCCCAATTTTCAGGACCTTCAGAACTTTTTAAAGCTCCAAAACCCTTTCACTCGAGAGTTCTCCTCGAAGATGCCTCTCACAGCATCTTAAATAATTTCTCCCCAGTTCATTCCGTATGGAGGAAAAGTACTTCCTCTTGATATAATCCTAATCTTCTCCATGTGCATCTCGCCCTTCAAACAAGCATTACCTCATACCGCTTGGTATCTCTCCTTACAGAGGGCAAGAGTTCTGCCCTTTGGGATCGATTTTAAGACCCGTGCGGGTGACTCGCATGCAGGGGGGGGGGATTTTAGCAAAATACGCGGTGATGCAATCGGGCCTCCCCCCAGTCTGTTTCAATTAAGGGGGAGGGAGGGACCTTTCCTATCCTTAACCCTACCCTTTCAACCTTTTCCCCTCTCCTGCCTGACTCCTAACCTAACCCTACCTATCCCTCATTTTTTATTTTAATGCTTGCTGCTCCCTGGGAGCAGAAGTAATTGCGTGGCTGCCGGCGCGCGTGCTTCCCCCGGGACAGCGGCTAATGGTGCTGTCCTGGTCCACTCTCCGCCCCTTCCTGCCCAGACCGTGCACCCCGGCCCGTCCCTTTTGCAGGGCCCTCTAGTTCGGCACGTGGCTGGGCCTGTTCTAAAATGTTTGCAGTGCACGCAAGGCCCGGCCACGCGCGTAACCCTTTTAAAATAAAGCTCTTCACGCAGTACTCCCTGAAGTTTGGGTGAACCCTGGACAGCAGGAACCATCCAGAAAGTGTTAAAACCTTTGGCGTAGGGTTACACTATTTTCATAGTTCATTTTCAGTATACACACCTGCCCTGATTTTCTCCTGTGCCAGCAACATTTTCTCTTTTGGCAAATTTACTGCTTCGAGTAGAGCGTATGAAGTGTCAAATTGGGTTAGACCAAAGCATCCTGTCTCTGACAGTGGCTAATCCCTAAAAGAAGATTAAATTTCTTGCTGCTCCCTCCTTGTGTCAAGTGGTGGGTCTACCTGAGTTTCATTAACTTGTCCAAACCTTTTTTAAACCCAGCTATATTAATTGCTTTGACCATATCCTCCAGCAACAAATTCCAGAAGTTCATTGTTCATTGAGTGAAAAAATACTTTCTCCAATTTGGTTTTAAGTCTGCTCCTTGTTATCTTAAAGGAATGCCCTTGTCCTAGTGTTATTGAGAGTGTAAATAACTATTTCCTATTTACTTATTGTACTACACTCTTTACTGTAGACCTCAATCATATCCCTTGTCAATCTTCTCTAAGCTGAAGAGTCCTAACTTATTTAACTCTTCTTCATAAGGGAGCTTTTCCAACATTTTTGTGGCCCTTCTCTGAGCCTTTGCTAACTCCGCTGTATCCTTTAGGAGATGGAGGTGACCAAAATTGCGCAAGATACTCAGTGTGGGCACACTCTTGATCTACACAGGGGCATTATGTTCTGTTTTACTCTCCACTCCTTTTGGAAAAGTTTCTAGTGTTCTGTTTGCATTTTTGGATCTGGGGATTTCAACATACTGTCACCAATGATGCCTAGATCCTTACATTCCCATTATCTTTTACATTTTTTTTCCATTCTTTATCTAGATATGTTTGTAGGAAGGGATATGGTTATGGGACTTTTCCAGTATATTAATTGGGTGCTTTATTGTGCTGTCACATGCCATTGAGTAGAAGGTAAAATATCACTTGTTTGGTGAACACAACAAAGAGTTTACAAACCACATGGATAAGTTCTTACTTCAAACAAATGTATGCGCTGCAACAGTGGTACGAAGCTAAATAATTGGATTGCTCCAGTAAGTGGGAGTGAAAGGTGAGACAGTGCAAATGTTTATTGTCGAGCTCTTTTAATAACATGAAGCATACTACACCACCTTCCAGAGACATTTTGATGCCTCGCAAGAAAAAAAAGCCCTAAAAACATAATTCTATAATATAAATGTTTTCTGTCCACAGCAAATTGGGTATAGAATCCCACATTTTATACTTTGCCTGTGGAGGAGAATGTATCGAACATTCCAATTGATTTAATTTTTTTGTGCTTTGCTTTTCTCTAACCTACCTTTTGGGGGCCATTGTAGGCCACTTGCGTGGGCTGCAGAGACTATAAGGCAAGTCTCCTATGAAACCTAGCCTTTCGGTGCTCTCTTATTTCAGCATGGAGCACCCCTGTCGTGCTTGGTAATGCTCTTGCCTTTCCCTCTATGCCTGGGTTTATGATTTCTATATGTCTTAATCCTGCCTGCCTTGCTGGTCAGGAGATGTAAATATGTGTGTTATACTCCTAATATATTCTTAGTGGGTCATGGGGTGTAGTATAAACAAGGGTCATAAATTATAAAGAAAACAGTGTGTTGAGTAACAGAAGTTGCACACTATGGATGGTTTTAGCATTTAGCATGTTTATTTTCCAGTGTGGATTCCTCCTAGCCATACCATAAATTGAATGGAGCAAGGGAAGTAAAAGAGAGAGATTAATGACAATTTGAAGGCTAGAGCTCATTCAGTTAGTAGGAAAGTACTGTAACTAGACCAGAATTTTAAATACAGCCCTTTTAATGTTACATCTAGGCCAGTGATGATGAGTTCCAATCCTTGGAGGCAGTGCATGCAAATCTTTCTCATGCATATTTATTCTAGGTATCCTGGAAAACTGAACTGTTTGTTCCACTTGAAGACTGGAGTTTACCATCACTGATCTAGGCTGTGTTTGTCCATCGAAAGTTAAGAATTGAAAGTTTGAGCAGATTGGCTTTTATCGTCTACCATATTGCTGTGTAAGGCCTACTGTGTTCCTTCATGAAGTTAGTTTTTTTTTTTGTTTTTTTTAAGATGAATATTGCATAACTTTTCAATGGTGTGATATCTTGCCTTGTTTCTGATAGGATCTATGTCACTGCCCTAGCTACAGCATCATACTATTCCTGTTGACTTACTGAAATGCCCAGGAGCTACCGAAGTACAATTTCTTATCACTGGTTTAATATCCTTTACTTTTAGATTTTTTTTTTTTTGAAACTAAATGAATCTGACCCAAGGTGATTTCTTAAGACTTTTCTCCCATTTGCTGTATATGGGGAAAAACGCTTAGTGAATCAGGTACCACGTCAGGTAAATAGCAAGCTATTTTTTTCAGCCCCTGATGTTTGAAAGTAATGATCATCTTTTCATAATGTCTGACTGCTGCCAAATAGGGAAAAAAAATCCCCTATGTTTTTTGATTGCTTCCCTGGTTTCTCTAGCTACATGTCTTTATATAAAGCAATTCCTGTTAAGTTCTAAGGGAGAATCTGTAATTGAATTTTCCTACTGGATGATTTTTCATTGATGATATATTTTGTGAGATTTATAGTCCCTTTTTTTCCCATTGCTCTTTGGCAAACTTTTTTAACCAAAAAAAAAAAAAGTAAAGGTAGCAACTTAAGTAACTCTGAAAACTTGCTTTTTTTCTTTTAAGGCATGTTCAACTACAGTATGCTGAAGTCCTCGAGCTTGCAGAGAGTCTTCAGAAAGTGCATTTGGCTTCAGCTGTACAACTTTAAACCTAAGCCTATTTGTGTAGGCATCTGGGCAAGAAAAATCAACAAGTCAGCAGTATGGCAGCAGGAGTGGAGCAGCAAAGAGCAATCAGTAAATTCATTGGAGGCTTCAGATAATGACCAATCCGAGCATGTCAGAAGGCTACACGTACCAGTGATGCTTAATGAAGTCATAAATTGGTTGGAACCCCAGCAAGGACAGGTGAGCTTCATATAAGCTTGAAAAGGTGTGAGTCTCTGTACAGCAAGGACAGGTGAGCTTCATATAAGCTTGAAAAGGTGAGTCTCTGTACAGCAAGGACAGGTGAGCTTCATATAAGCTTGAAAAGGTGTGAGTCTCTGTACAGCAAGTGAAACCATTTCCAGCTCTTTAGCAATTTTTTAATTGACAAAAAGTTCAGGTCTTCAGTGTTCTGATTTATTTGTCCTGCAATCTGTGTAAAACACATGCAAGTGTCTTTTAGCCACCTGAAAACAAAAACAATGAAATGCTTTGATACCCAAGCTACAAAGCAAAATTATGAACAGCAGAAACATAAAACTCAAAGATACAAACAAAAAAAACATGTTAACTTCATTTAGAAAAAAACAACAAATTGGTGGTTGAAAATATTAGTTCGATTCTCAAGAGCACCATTCTAATACAGCTTGACCTAATACTATTAGGGTTTGCTTTTAGTAAACTGTCATTCATATATGATGGTTGTCCATTGGATGAAGAGTTTATTCCTTTCTGTACTTACCATTATTTCTCAGGCTCTGGAACTGTAGAAACAAAACATGTTATGAAGAAGATGAAATTAAATTCTAAAACAACGTTGAACTTAGGAGTCCAACTACAGAAACTAATAAACCATTATTAAGGTGCAGGGAATTTGTTGACATTTTGGGATCCTGCCAGGTACTTGTGACCTGGATTGGCCACTGGGCTTGATGGACCTTGCTCTGACCCAGTATGAGAAAACGTGTGTTCTTCTGAATGAAACTTTTGGCGAGCAGAAAGAACATGAATGTAACATTTTATGTACAGTCAGAGGTTCTGTATGTTGGAATAATCTGACTCCAGGATGCTTAAGGTACAGGAGCAGTATTAGTGCCCTTCAGGCTCCCAGATCTGTACTGTGTTTTTCCTGCAGTATTGCAGAATATACACAAGCAGAGGCATTGGATTGCTTTTTAAAACAATCTGCGCAAGAGATGATGTAGATAAAATATGCAGAATAGAGTGGGCAAATGCTAGGTGGGTTGTGAGACTAATAGAAATTGCCTGAAAGTAATTGTAAATGTTGAGAGCTGGGAGAGATGATGGGAATGGGGGAGAGTGCTGTAAACAGCAGTGAGTAAGTGGGTTTGACTGAATTTGGAATATCAATATTTAGCTATGGGAATCTAAATTAGCAGTTTTCAGACTTCTGCTTCTTGCAAGTAAGATTTTTTTTTTTTGTATGCCCAGAGCATTTTTGAGGTGAATAATTAAAACAGTAACTCTACTTTGTGACCATTTTTCTGTAGGGATCACAATAAAATAGAAACTGAAAACCAATTACAGTTCTCCAAATACAGATGATAAGAGATTAAGGGGTTTGTAATAAGAAATGCTTTTTGTTGTCTTACAATAATGCTTATTTTAACTCAGTTCAGTTTATAATCTCCCTTTCCCGAAGGTTCAGGGCAAACTTTCCAGATTAAACCATATCAATACAAAATACAGATGAAAACAAAGCCACGACTTGTCCGGGACACGTCCTATGCAGGTATCGTTAGGATCCAAAGAAGAAATGCTTCCATGTGCATTCAACAAACGTTAGCAGGAGTCATTGCAAGGTGGATAATCTCTTGGCTTCTTAGTGGTGCGCTATTTGATAGACATTTCTGTTGTGGTACAATTTGGTGATAAACAGGTCGCTCCCACTTAAAGCATGATTGAAATTATTAAATACGCTGCTTCCTTGGGAACAAACACTATCCTCCCCTAAGTTGTGCCATTATTTGAATCTGCAGTGTGAGCTCTTAAAGAGTCACTTTATGTTGAAGTGCCACTTTGGAGGAATATAGCTATCGTAAAACCTTTTAAGCTCCTACTTCTAGAGCCAGGAGCAGTGACTGGGCCGAAAGCATAGGAAGAAAGCACTAAAGCTTCTGTGATGGTTCTCGTCTTAGCTTAGAAATGCAGTTTGCTTCTTGGTATTGCAGACATCTCCATCATTTTTTCTATTGTGTGTACGTGTGACTGATGAGCAAAATATTTATTTAAGTGTGCATTGTTACAAATGAGAAAATAGTCCTTTATTAAAGCTGTCTGCTATGCCAACAATGATGTAAATTTATAGTTTCAAGATTTGATGAAAAATGTTAGGTAGATTTTTTTTTTTTTCTTGGCTTTAAGCACTGGATAAAGTAGTGCCTTAAATGTTTGAAATAAGTCGATAAAGTATAACCTATAATTTTTTGTTTATTGGACTAATATACATTCCTTGACTAGCCTGTGGGAGCAAACATTCCCTTCATCAGAAGGATGAGTAAGCCATCTTAAATAGCATTTTGGGTTGAGAGCATCACCATTAAAACTGGCAGTGAGGTTTTAATTATTTTTTTGCACATTGAAGATCTCTTTTGAAATTGAAGTGGTCATATTTATGGCAACCTTATAAACTGCTGGCAGTCTGACATGCACAGGTTGTTTAAAGCTATAGAGCAGTGGTCCCCCAACCCTGTCCTGGGGGGCCCACCAGCCAGTCGAGTTTTCAGGATATCCACAATGAATATGCATGAGAGAGAATTTGCATGCACTGCCTCCATAACATGCATATTTTCTCTCATGCATATTCATTGTGGATATCCTGAAAAACCCGACTGGCTGGTGGGCTCCCCAGGACAGGATGGGGGACCACTGCTATAGAGGAACCAGTCCTCCTACATATGTAATAGGCGGTATCATAAAATAAGTGGGCAGTACTCAAAGTACTGTGCCACTCTTCTGGTATGTCAAAGTGGACAGTATTGGCTATTTACACACAGATATAAGAACATAAGAACATAAGAAAATGCCATACTGGGTCAGACCAAGGGTCCATCAAGCCCAGCATCCTGTTTCCAACAGTGGCCAATCCAGGCCATAAGAACCTGGCAAGTACCCAAAACCTAAGTCTATTCCATGTAACCATTGCTAATGGCAGTGGCTATTCTCTAAGTGAACTTAATAGCAGGTAATGGACTTCTCCTCCAAGAACTTATCCAATCCTTTGTTAAACACAGCTATACTAACTGCACGAACCACATTCTCTGGCAACAAATTCCAGAGTTTAATTGTGCGTTGAGTAAAAAAGAACTTTCTCCGATTAGTTTTAAATGTGCCCCGTGCTAACTTCATGGAGTGTCCCCTAGTCTTTCTACTATCCGAAAGAGTAAATAACCGATTCACATCTACCCGTTCTAGACCTCTCATGATTTTAAACACCTCTATCATATCCCCCCTCAGTCGTCTCTTCTCCAAGCTGAAAAGTCCTAACCTCTTTAGTCTTTCCTCATAGGGGAGTTGTTCCATTCCCCTTATCATTTTGGTAGCCCTTCTCTGTACCTTCTCCATTGCAATTATATCTTTTTTGAGATGCGGCGACCAGAATTGTACACAGTATTCAAGGTGCGGTCTCACCATGGAGCGATACAGAGGCATTATGACATTTTCCGTTTTATTCATCATTCCTTTTCTAATAATTCCCAACATTCTGTTTGCTTTTTTGACTGCCGCAGCACACTGAACCGAAAATTTCAATGTGTTATCCACTATGACACCTAGATCTCTTTCTTGGGTTGTAGCACCTAATATGGAACCCAACATCGTGTAATTATAGCATGGGTTATTTTTCCCTATATGCATCACCTTGCACTTATCCACATTAAATTTCATCTGCCATTTGGATGCCCAATTTTCCAGTCTCACAAGGTCTTCCTGCAATTTATCACAATCTGCTTGTGATTTAACTACTCTGAACAATTTTGTGTCATCTGCAAATTTGATTATCTCACTCGTCGTATTTCTTTCCAGATCATTTATAAATATATTGAACAGTAAGGGTCCCAATACAGATCCCTGAGGCACTACACTGTCCACTCCCTTCCACTGAGAAAATTGCCCATTTAATCCTACTCTCTGTTTCCTGTCTTTTAGCCAGTTTGCAATCCACGAAAGGACATCGCCACCTATCCCATGACTTTTTACTTTTCCTAGAAGCCTCTCATGAGGAACTTTGTCAAACGCCTTCTGAAAATCCAAGTATACTATATCTACCGGTTCACCTTTATCCACATGTTTATTAACTCCTTCAAAAAAGTGAAGCATATTTGTGAGGCAAGACTTGCCTTGGGTAAAGCCATGCTGACTTTGTTCCATTAAACCATGTCTTTCTATATGTTCTGTGATTTTGATGTTTAGAACACTTTCCACTATTTTCCTGGCACTGAAGTCAGTCTAACCGGTCTGTAGTTTCCCGGATCGCCCCTGGAGCCCTTTTTAAATATTGGGGTTACATTTGCTATCCTCCAGTCTTCAGGTACAATGGATGATTTTAATGATAAGTTACAAATATTTACTAATAGGTCTGAAATTTCATTTTTTAGTTCCTTCAGAACTCTGGGGTGTATACCATCCGGTCCAGGTGATTTACTACTCTTCAGTTTGTCAATCAGGCCTACCACATCTTCTAGGTTCACAGTGTATCACTTAATATTGTTTGGTTCAAATCCACAGGAACTTTTTGGCCTTATTTCTTTTTGCAGGTGAAACATGTTTTGGTACTTTCCTTTCAAAGTGCTACAAACAGGAGCAGAATGAGTGCTGAAGTCAGATAACCACTAAACTTTTTGAAGTCCATAGGGTTGACTGGCTAATGCTCCAAACTGAGGATGAAGACCACCCAACATTGGCACTGTTTTGGCAGCTAGTTGTTTGTCCACCTGCTGCAGGGAGCTGTTGGGTCTCAGGATGACTATCAAGGGGTTTATTAAGAGATGCAAGAAAACTGCTCCTGTCTTAACAGCATTGCAGGTAACAAAGAGGTTTTCACAATAAAAAGGATAGGGCTTGCATCTAATCCAGCGAGACAATCCAGGTCTTTTAACAGTTGCTTCATTCCAAGGACAATACAATTCAAAAGGAGGCAGACCTACAACTTCACAATACATTAATCTCCTCCAGGGTCCCACGCTCTGCTCTGGCCACTGTTCTGTTTCTGCTAATTGAGCGGATAGGAGTTTCTATGCTGGGAACACTTGTGAGGTGTCACAGCAGTCCTTCTGAGTCCCCTTGGGGGACCAATCCGGATCCTCAAGGGTAGGGCCCTGTTGGAGGCTCTCTCTATAGTAGAGTTAGCACTCTTTGATTCATTCTGTGGCTCTCTAAGCAAAATTCCAGCACTGAAGCGGGCAGATTCCAATTCAAAACCAGTGAATACACTTTCCCCTGACAGTATTATGCTTGCTTGAGGGAGATAGTAGCCAAAATTTCAATGTCTGGTCATAGTCTCAGAAAATATAGATTATAAATTCCATTATACAGACAGACCAAGACCTCATGGGATTGCAGAGCAGAAAGGACCATTGACACTACATTTCATTTCAGAGGGGTTTGTAAACTGTAGTCTGGCTTCTACTAACCTGATTTTTCTACCAATATTTTATATATTGGAATTCTTCTGTTAATGAAGTTTGATTACATTTTTGTTATCCTTAGCAGGTTGAAAAAGTTGATGATTATAAGTGTTGTACTAGACTTTCGCATTTTATAATTGCCCTTTATAAAATGTTCCATGCACTCCTAAATTTCTTCAGTCAGTCTATTTCATAGGTTAAAAGTACCCAATCTTTATTTTGTAGAAGTTCTCTGACTTAGTAAAATTACCTACCTTTTGTAAAAATTTGAGTTCTGGTGGGAAAATAACCATACGTAACAAAATTGATAAAGGCTGATTCAACAATTTAACTTTATTTTTTTTTATTGAAGTTTAACATTATTGCAAATACAGAACGTATTTGAAAAGAAATACAGAGGAGAGATACTGCTGATAGTAAATACTAATGAAATGATGGGGGAGGGTCTAAAGGCAAGTAGACCGCAAGTCAAACATAGCGTGAAAAAGAAACTACACAGCGCACTGCTAATACAATACCCACTGACTGTCATCTTTAAGTAGGTTGAGGGGAAACAGCACGCCAGGCCTCAATGAAGACTCTCAAGCGAGCAGGATCAGAAAAGTCAAATCTATCAGCCTTCGATACCGCTCCACATTTACATGGATATCTAATAACACAAGCCCCCAGAGCTAACACTTCTGATTGCATGGCAAGAAACTTTCTTCTCCTGTCCTGAGTAGACCTTTGAAGGTCAGGTAACTCCCCTTTAAAAGATGCTGCATGTTTACGGAAAAATAAACGAAGAATATTGTCTGTCTTGTAGAAATACAAAAGAAACAAGCAAAGTAGCTCGGATTATGAGATGGCAAAGAAGAATTCTCAAGAAAATCCGTTAAATTGAAAGGAACTTCTTGTAATTTCCTATCCAAGTTTTTCTTAACAGATGGTAAATACTAAGCCTTTTGAGTAGGCGGGTAAGCAGGTTCCTGAATTTGAGGAAAATTCAAGGCCGGTTCAACAATTTATTCTGGAGAAGGTCTGCCTTGCCCTTGTTTCATCCAAAGGCATATTAAAGGAGTCAGAACTGTATCTGCTTTGAAAAAAAAACCTTCAATATTTGCATCATTACCCTTTTGTCTGCATCCCCCATCACGATGACAGTGGCTGTCCGGTTATCAGTGTTTGCTGGCTTTTAGGGATATAATGGTTTGGGGGATGAAAACTGAAGAACTACATTGCTAGTCTATTATGTTGCATTTGTGTTCTGATATAAGTTGGATTGATTATATGTTAGGGACAGCAACATTTATTTTAAGGGATTATAATAGGAAAACTGTCGGTCACTTGGGATTCCTTTTTTTATTTATATATATGGTTTACTTTAGTGAATCCATTTTTGTTTACCTTCAGTTGTGTTGTACCTTCTGGATTAATTACTGGGATGTAAAGGATTTCTGAATATCAAACTGGTTAGTGAGCAAAATGTAATTGTCTAGAAAGGCTACCAAAATGGTGTGGGGTCTGACCCAAATGCCCTATGAGATAGATGAATCTAAATATATTCTAGATGAGGGCAGAGACAGGGGAAAGAGGATTAGAGAGATTTAAATACTTAAAGTATTAATTCACAAGAACAGCTTTTTCAGTGGCTAGGGTCATGATATCATGTCACGAGGAGGTAGACTTGGGAACAATGACAGGAGATATATATAGATCTATAGATATCAAGATCTCAAGAAGATGAAGAGCTAGTTGGAAGGATGACCTAGGAGCAATATTTAAAGTGCATTCCTCAAATGATTCAACAGTGCTGGGGGCTGGGAGAATGAATAGCAAACATGGAATGCTAGCGGAAAACACAGGTAACCCTGTAGTTGGGTCAGCCTTGGAGGCTGTGATGACATAATTAACAGCAGAGTAATAACTAGAAGTCTAAGTGTAAATGTAGGCAACCACACAGCTGGATCTGTCTAGCAGGCTGAAAATATGGTAATAACTAGAAGTCCTAGTAGAAATGTAAGTGCTTATCTAGCTGGATCTTTCTGGCACTCCTTGTATTGATTAAGTTGGTGCAGAAGGTTGAGTGCTGGTGAGATACCTTTTGGAAAGGACACAGGGACCTATAGGACTGGATGTTTGGGTAACAGCTTTACTAATGCAGCTATTTAGATTATTATTAAGCATTGTGGTTAGGACATAGGGAAAGGTTATAGGTATGAAATAAATGAGGGGTCTCGTGTCCAAGAGAGTGGAATACAAAATGGAGAAAAAAAACCCCCTGAAGCAGTCTTACTCTGTGGCTGACAGCTGGAATATATTGACAATGTGGACAAGAATAGCTGGTTGGCTGGATGGTCCAACTGGTTCTTTTCTGCAATTATCTACTAAGTTAGTATGAATATTATTACCAAACTTGTGACAGAAACAGGACATGGATGAGTAGCTCCATTGAAGTTTACTAGAGCTGATGGAAAATTCTGTTCTGTTATGAGTGCTACTGCAGCCAAACGCTGGGATTTTAATTGTGAATTACATTGGAGATGTTTCTGATAAATCTGTGGTTTCAAGTATAGTTTTGCCAGCTTTCATCTACTTTGTTAAAAACGTGCCATCAAATAATGTACTCAAGGTGACTTGGCATAAAGGACAGAGGTGGTTTTTTGGAGGTGATGTATTTGTTAATAGAGTATGTAATTGGTTTGCTATTCTTTATACTCACTGATGGATATTCTATGCAGATATTAGTGCATGTATTTTGCCTGGATATGACATTATTGTGAGTGATTTTTTTTTTTAGATGTCTGAATGTTAGTCGCAGCCCTAGTACTCATAGTGATATAACTCCTCATTTGATCATCAGTTAATAAATCATGAAATTAGCATTCATTTGGTAATCAATAAAGTTTGTTATATTTAATAGTACTTTGTGAATTTCTTTGTACTGAAACTTCAGTCTGGTGGTTGGCTGGAATAAATCAGACGAACTGCAGGATGATTAATTTGATTTTGAAAGTTTTAATAATGTTCTGCTTAAGTCACAGAAATGTAAACTGTATTAAATTAAACGCCTCCGTTTTATAAACCCTGTTCAGTTACCTAATTAATTTATCTTTGATCTCTGCCGAAAGTTGAACTGAAAGTTTGTTCTTCAAGTGCTGGAGAAATATAAAGTTATTTTTCCTAACTGGAAATAAAACCTTGAGAACGACATGTGAATAATGGCCAAGCACCTAACCGAAACAGGAACAGCATAACATGTTATTGATTTAAGGTAGTTTAATATACATTTCTAAAATGTAATCTAGCTTTTTTACTATAGGCTAATACAAAATAAAAGTAATTCAATAAGTAGATAAGATTTAAAGTTGTACTATATTTTAAAGGATCATATACTTGGGACAGCTAATTTTTGCAATAATATTTACTAACTTCCATTTACCTATAGTGATTATGTTTTTAAGACTTACATGCTTTCTATGCAATAAATGTAAAACAAAGGTTTATCTGTCTATGTGGGGTGATCTTGCACAATGTGTATGGCATTCCGGAGGCATAAAAGGTGAGCGGCGCTGGTTTATCCAGCGCCACAAATATAACATGGGGAAAGCGCGCGAGAGCAGAGTTAGGAATTAAGAGATCAGGGGAGGGGGAAAGGCAGGAAAGTGCAAGGCGGGAAGGGAGGTTAGGAACAAAGAAAGGGAGGGGGGGGAAAGCGAGCGGTTACAGGAGAGTTCTGAAATCACCTCTCCTGATTGGACAAGAGTCAGGTGACGTGGTCAGTGTAGGAGAGCAGCGTGTGGGAAGGGAGCGCGCTAGTTTCTGTCCCGTCCGTCCGTCCTTATTACTTTTGGAAGGTTCACTAAATATGTATAATATGCAATATTTGTCGCAGTTGTGGCAGAAAACCTGAGCCCATGTATGTTGGAATGTTGGGGGTGGGGCGATTTGGTTGGTGAAAAGGGGGGGGGGGGGGAGTGCCTCGTGTAGTTTGGGGGGGGCTGCTATACGGGATGACCGGAGAACCATGGGGGCAAAGGTTCACGGTAGAGCTTGCTCTCGCTGGTTCGAGGCGGAGCAGGAGGAAGAGGGGGGGAGGGGCAGCTCCACCATTGGGGATTAAGGTGGGGGAGGACCAAGGCAAAGGTGGGGGAGGGGTTAGCTTATGATTATATGGGCTCGGGTTAGTTGGTTATTAAACTGTGGCCTATTTTTAAGCCATCAGGTTGTTGCGTTTTTATTGGGGGGGTTGTACGAGACAGTGATGGAGCGCAATGTCTTTCCTCCCTATGTTATTAGAAACTATGTGCATAGAAGGAAATATAAAAAACGTACATAGGCTAACCCATGAATTGTACAGTATCTTTTTAGGTGGTGTAAGAGTTTCACTTGTAGACCCAGAGTTCAAAATTTGTGGAACCTTCTATTGTATCTTAAGGAACTGGATGCGTATATGCAGTTTCACAGGATGTTAAGAACTTGGCTCTTTGGTCACTTATCAGAGGAATAGATTTTTAAGTATTAGGATAGCGACAACAAGATCTTGGGGCCAATAAAGACGGTGGAATATGTTTGCATTAAGGATTTGGAAAATATAAAGTGGATGGAGTCTTAATTTCATTTATCGGATACTTTCTTTGGTTCTAATGATTTTAATCTGCTTTGTTCAACTTTTTATTGTAAAATGCAGAATATAAATTTGTATACGAAAGACGATGTACATGGGTACCTTGGGTTTGAATATCAGTTTGGAATTGTACAGCCTGAAAAGTAGAGTTGTTTAGGAATATTTATTTTATTTATTTATTTATTTATTTAAAGTCTTTTATATACCAAAGAATAGCAATCTGCCTTCTCTCTGGTTTACAGTATAACAACTTGATACAGACAACGAACAATAAAACGGGTATCATATTAACTAGACATAACGTAAACATCGTAGAGAGATTTGAGGGAAACAATTCTAACTATGTATAAATATTGTCTAATCAGGGTATAATGGGTGCTGATGCATAATTCCAAGAAAAACAGGGTAAAGTCAGTGAGTCTCTGGTGTGTTTGTATGCTTAGCCAACATCATCATTGAAAGTCTGTCTGAATCTCCATGTTTTGAGTTCTTTTTTGAAGGATTTTATGTCTGAGTGAACTTAAGAAGTCCGGTAGAGAGTTCCATGCTTTTGGTCCTGCAGTGGAGAAGGCTCTGTTCCTTGTGTTGGAGTGCTTAGCTGATGGTAGGGAAGGTAGGGCTAGGAGCAGTTTGCTTGAGGTTCTTGTCGTGCGTTGCGGTTTGTGTGTTTGGAGCATGTTATCGAGGATGGTGTTATCTGATCTGTAAATCGCGTTGTGTAGGATTGTTAGGGTTTTGAACTTTATTCTTTGTTCGACCGGTAGCCAGTGAAGGCTCTTCAGAACAGGGGTTATGTGTTCTGACTTTTTTTTTTTTTTTTGAATATGAGATCAGTGTGGTTGCAGAGTGTGTTGCTGCTTCAGGGGTACCATCTGCAGCACTCGGGTGGAAGGGGACTCTTTCTCCCCCTCCAGCCGTAGAAGGCACAATTGTGGCTTCAGAAGGGCACTGCTGCCTGCAGCAATCTAGGGCCATGTACACACTGGCCATGACAGGTGCTATTACCAGTTCTTGCGCATGATGCCACTGATGGTGCTAATTTGTGAAAAAAACCCACGTCATATGAAATGCCAATATTAGAGAAATGACAGAACTCTCATTGAAGAGCCAATGTCCAAAAACGGCTATGTGTTATTTTCTGTTCACTTATAGGGTGATACTTTCAATACTTCAATATTTTCAAATTCGAAATAAATACCCAAGTGACAAGTAATGGACCGCTCAAAATATTTTAATCATAGGGTTTGTCATAAATATTTCAAGATGTTCAACAGTTCATTCTTCAAAGTGGTTTTTTTTTACTTTTTAACTTTCTTTTTAAATCTTTTTTTAAAAACTTTTTTAACGCCACATAGTAACGGAAAAGACACTTATCTTTAGAGTATGTGCAGCGGCAAGGAAGTTCTAATACTCTGCTCAGTGCGCCTTCATTCGCCCGACACAGCGCGTGTTTTGATTAAACTTCATCAGGGGCTCAGGAGCAATGTTTCTAAAAAATGAAAAAGTATAATTAAGGTAAGAAATTATCCCACATTATAAAATCTGTTTTTTTTTTAAAAGCATAACATGAGTCTTTGAGCGTTGAACTTATCCAAGGTAGCATTGAAATTCGGCGTTTCAGAATGGAACCGCCATATTGAACCCCGCGATATTTAAGCATGTTACTGACTCATGAACTGACCAATAGAAACCACTGATGGTGCTAAAGCAAGCCCTGCTTCATAGAGTGCCAGTTAGGAGCTCTACTGAAGGTTTCCCTCTTTGTTTATATTTAGACTTGCTGATCTTTATAATGCAGTTGATTAGAAGGGTGTAAAATCAGCTCTTTATGATCTCATTCTCTGTCCTTATCCCTTTTCACTGTATTGATGGATGGTATTTATATCTAGCTGCTTTTATAGGAATTAATACTTGACATGCTGGTGAAGTCTGCTCTTCTGGTTGAGTCCTGATATCTACTTGAGCAATCATTCACTGGACATTATTTTAGTTTTAAAAGAAAAAGTTCTTTTGTTAAGTTGTAAATTACAAAATAATTTTTCACTTTCCCTAAAGTGAAGGCATTGACTGCCTTTAGTTTTAATTAGAATGAAGTAAAAGCAAGCATAACTTGGAGCTGAGCCACTGGTTAACATTCAGATACTTTTTTGGAGGGACATTTTGAGGCATCCATGGCTTGATTCATCTTTTTTCCATTCTGTGTGTGTGAAAGAAGATCTTGATCACTAAGGCCCATCCTGAAAAAAGAGGGACACATTGGATTTCAGTAGGGCAGGCCTAAAGGGTGAGTGTGTTTTAACCAAAAGATTCTCATATTTGCATCTTAGTTGCTAAGAGCACTGGGATCTTCTA
This sequence comes from Rhinatrema bivittatum, assembly GCF_901001135.1. Lineage (NCBI taxonomy): Eukaryota > Metazoa > Chordata > Amphibia > Gymnophiona > Rhinatrematidae > Rhinatrema > Rhinatrema bivittatum. The sequence goes on from NC_042631.1 coordinate 13,732,709, forward strand.
TAGGTATCCAAGGCAAACAGAGATCCGTAACAGGCCGGAGATTCAAGACTTGGCCAAGCATTTTCTTGAAGGATGCCTTCCTTGCCTGTCTTTACTTAAGCACTTCTGCTCTCGCTTTAACACCCAAAAAAGTTCTCTTCGGGCTCTGCGAGACTAAACAAATCTCCCACGTGTCAAAGAACGTTGTAGTTAGAGAATGAAACCAGCAGCAAGAATGTTCCTGGGATTCAAATTTCACATCAGTTTTGTGTGACTGGAAAAGTGACTTTCCATTTCCCTCAGTTATAACTCACTCTATTAGGGGATAATAAAGGAAAAAAATATTTCTGTTCACATAGCTTAGGAAATATTCATAAAATCTCCATGTCACGTATCTCAAAAGTAGTTGTGAATGATTCTGAAGTATTAAACTGTAAAAGTTGTTTGGGATCCAGTTTAGATAAAACGGGTCATGCTTAAATTTCCTATTTGGATAGTTCAGTATAATTGTGTATTAGTATCTACCTTGGAGAAACAACCAATTGCGCCAGATGCACAAGGCCCACTGCAGCACACAACAGAGTAGTCTGGGGGAGAATAGCAGTAGGAAGCCAGGAAAATCTTGTTCTAAACAACTTTTAGTTGGCTATTAAAAAAAAGAAAAATGGTACTGAAAAAATTTTGTGTCAAATTTGGGGGGGTTAATGAAAGCAGTGACATGACACGGTGGGTAAAATTGATGGGAAGGTGGCACTATACTGTTTCTCTGCTCTGACCTGATTTTTTTCTTGAAATAGTGGAATATGTAACTGGATATTTAGAAAACAAATAATAACTTTTAAAAGCTTGTCAAATGCCAGTATTTTCTAAATGGGGCACTGTGATGAAGGACCATTTTTAATTTGAAATCAAAGCTACAGTTAATATAAAATTTCTTGTTTAATATAAATGTTTGCTAAATGTGTGGAACCTTGCCTCTGGTGATTGGTAGCCTTCGTAAAATTATAAAATGAATTGATAGTCTCTGTCCTGTTTGTGGGCATCTCATTAAAAAAAAATCACCTGTGATATTGAGACAACTTAATTATCCAATTTGTTATAGCAGACTGAGTGGGGATCCTATATTTAATCTACTGGCAGATGATTTAGTCATGGAAGGCTTTGATAGGGACATTGTTAAATAAGCAAAAAAATGGAGTTTTTATTCCGTAAAATGCCTATCAGCTACTTATATAATGCATCAAATACTTATCAATTAAGTATTAGAATTTTACACAAGGTCAGTGCATATAATAGAGCTATTGAAGTACAACGTGCAACCCTTTTTTGATAACACCAAACCTCAAAAACAGGTAAACTTTACCTCAGGTAGATTAAAACAGACTGGCGTTCCATTTATTGTTAGGTTCAGTAATCAACCTCATGTTAAGTCTCTTTTCTTGGAGAGAATGTTTATTTTGGAGGAATTTTATTTTGCCTACCGTAAAACCTTGCTCTTGGTGGATAAATATAATATTAAACACAATCACGCATTTGAATAAATCTTGTAGCATTGTGGCAAATGTGAATGTTACATCAGTTTTCAAAGTGGACCTAATGCTCATAAGTCTGCTTTGAAAATTATCCTACCGTATTTACCTGTGCAAATAGGCCTATTTGCATGTAAAAGCTTTGGAAAATGTATGCACATATGTTTGCATTCTCAAAGAAAATGCATATAAATCTAAGCCTCTTCTAGCTAGAATGCCTCAGCACATTCTGAGTGAAGTTACATGCCTGTTGGATGGGCAGCATTGTAAAAAAAAAATCATTTCTGCACATTATTTATCTCTGTCAAGCAGGCCTAAATTGGCCATAACATGAGTGATGTCATCTGATGGTGCTGCCATTGACCCAGCTTTCAGTGAAAGTCTTACTGAGCAGGTGTTCCCGTGTGTAACTGCCTCATATGCTCCTCCGTGTTTCTTCTTCTTAGCTACTGCATGGACATGTTTCCTGTTTCTCTTTAAGATTTTGTTGGACTCGCTCTTTGGCCTTACTCTGCCTCTTTGCACGCTGTATCTTTTTTTTTTAATTTTTATTTTACCGCCACCTCAGGAGCTCTTCAACAAACTTTTTCAATTCTTAAAAAAAAAAAGGAAAAACCCAAGGCCAGCGAGACTGTGGTCAGTGGTTTTAAGGCCTTCATCTGTAGGTGCTGGATGTCCATTACCATTTACTGTTTACTGTCACTGTCTGGACATGGATATTGATGCCCCCAAATGCTACAGTTGTGGTAGGATGCCTTCGAGGGCATAGCAGTACTGCACCTAGAAGGTGGAAGCTCTGCAGAGGATTATGTTGGGTTTACAATTTTAGACTGGAGGGGAGGGCAGCAGCTATGAAGGACACATTTTGTGAAGGTCTGTAGTAATATGTTTTACTTAGTCTGTTTTAAGGATTTTTAAAAAAAATATATATTTTATTATTTATTTATTTATTTAACATTTTTTATATACCGGCATTCGTAGGACACATCATGTCAGTTCACAATTAACTGAGAAAGGAAATTACATTGAACAAGGTGGTTTAACTGGGAGAAATTGGATAATTGGATAATAAAGAACAAGGTAAATAGCGAAGTACAAGAGATAGAGTAAGCAAGCATGGATAACTTAATTGGAACGATATGGATTAGAACTGTTGCATATATTTAAAATTACATATGTGAACTAATTTACAAAGTTGGGGGGAGAGGGAACGGGGGGGGGGGGAGAATAGAAGAGAAAGAGGAGGTAAAGATAAAAGAGGGATTGATAAGGTAAAGAAGGAAGGCGGGGAGGGGGAGGCTGTAGAGGCTAAAGGAGGGGAGAGGGGGGAGTAGGAGGGGAGAGGGGGGGAGTGGAGCGGGGGGAGTGAAGGGGAGCATGGGGTGTGCTGGAAAGGTTACCAGGGTAAGCGGTTATTGTACACTGCCTTGAACAGTGCAGGTTAAAAATGCTCTAAATTAAATAAAAGCACAAAGACATGGCATGAAATGGCACGGTGGAGCTGCTCATCATCTTGGAGTTGGGCATGGACAGACCCGTGGTATAGCGTCAAGCCACCTTTGGTTTTTGGTAGTACAGCTATGGTGATGAAGTCAGCATTGAAGCAGGCATGGTGCATCTGGTATCACTCTTGCATTTCTCCTGAAAAAGATCCAAAAATGTTGGATGCATTTGGGGAAAACATTCTTCCAGGGGATCCATGCTTGGCATTCAGATTGCAGCTCATCAGTTGTACATGCTATAGTATTTACATGAATGTGTGCAAAAGCTGAAACCTTTGATAACATCTTCAGAATGGGGGCAGGTGGATTTTCATTGGGCAGTGTAAGGTTCTGAAGGCTCCTACAGCCTACTCACACAGGATTTATGTCGCCAAAGTGGTTTTATTTAGAAATGGTGATAACATAACAGTTCCTGCCTTACGTATTGCAGGTAAAGATAAGAGAGAATTCACAATTGGATAAGGCTTACTTCCATCCAGATATTCAGTCCTGGTCTTTTCATAGTAGTTATCTTCTTTAACAGCACGCAACAAGATTTTTGGTTGTAGACAAGATGCAAGACTTTCAAACATTAACAGGTCATTATAGCATTAATACACAAAGGGAATAACTCGCTGGTCTACTCTGGGATTCCAAATCTTCTTTTGGCCTCCGTTTCATCTAATTGCTGAGAAAGCTTTCCAAGTGTTCCCACACTGCTTTTGAATCCCCTAAGGGCCAATCCAAATCCTCAGGGTGGAACCACATAGCAGGCTATCTTTAGTCTGAGGATGGCTTTCTCTGAGCCATCCTGTGACTTCCTGCACCGAACAGCCCTGAACTGGGCAGACCCCAGTTCAAAACCAGGAAATAAGCTATTTTTCCCTGACAAAGACATGAAGAAATGTGAAAAGCATCTGATCCTTTCTGCATAGAAAATTAACACAGTTGCCAGGACTTTGGCTGCTTCCATAGGAGCTTGAATGCTCACATGGTTGCAAGCAAGTGGTCTTCATGCAAACATACACAACCATCTGGTGGATATTTCCTTCACAGGGGACAGCTTGTTTGATGAGAAGTTACAGTAGACTGTGGCTCTGATTAAGGCACATCAATCATACACTCAGTGAAGAACTAGCTGGTTCCAACCCAATGCCAGTACTTTTCCTACAAACATCTGTGTGAAGCAGTGTTTCTAGTGTTCCTGTATTAACCTGTGCAGGGCCAGGCTAGATGCCTGTTTCACCTTAAATTCCTTAAAGAGCGTTTGCTCTATGGGTGGGATCCTGCGGGGCAGTTGAGGCTCAGAGGGTGTAACCAGAGACTGGGTAATAAGAGCTGGGATCTAGGTGGGGATAACCAGACTAGGCCTAGGTCTCCAGGAGGAAGGCAGCTCCTGTAACATAACACTGCTCTGTGGTCATTGTAATGTGTGCAGATACATGAAAAATAAAAAAAACTACTCAGGAAATTGTGGGGATTAAAGCAAATAGGTGTGATGTTTTTGTTAAGACTTGCATATGATAGAGGTGTTTAAAATCATGAGAGGTCTAGAACGGGTAGATGTGAATCGGTTATTTACTCTTTCGGACAGTAGAAAGACTAGGGGACACTCCATGAAGTTAGCATGGGGCACATTTAAAACTAATCGGAGAAAGTTCTTTTTTACTCAACGCACAATTAAACTCTGGAATTTGTTGCCAGAGAATGTGGTTCGTGCAGTTAGTATAGCTGTGTTTAAAAAAAGGATTGGATAAGTTCTTGGAGGAGAAGTCCATTACCTGCTATTAAGTTCACTTAGAGAATAGCCACTGCCATTAGCAATGGTTACATGGAATAGACTTAGTTTTTGGGTACTTGCCAGGTTCTTATGGCCTGGATTGGCCACTGTTGGAAACAGGATGCTGGGCTTGATGGACCCTTGGTCTGACCCAGTATGGCATTTTCTTATGTTCTTATGCTTTTATTTTAATTCCTATAATGGAGACTCACAGATATTGTGCAAATACACACAAATATACTGGTTGCAAAATAAAACAACCAGGTAAATCATTCAAAATATTTGTAGCCAAATATTCTGTTTTATGATGGCCAATATTTGGGAAAAACAAATTTCTGCCTCTTGTAGGCCAAAACAGATGCAGGTGAATCAGTCTTGTGGCTAATCCATTTATCTTTAAATTCCTTTCAAGTTTTTACGTTCTAAATGTGGGCAATAAAAAAAAAAAAAAAAAAAAAAAAAAAAGCTCTTCAGTTAGGTTAATGTTAATCTTGTTAGGCACTTCTTATTGAGATTGTACATGCTTTAGTGAAAAGGAAACTTGAAAAATATAGTAAAATCAAAGTGCTATGATAAAGAACATTCTATTGTCATTTTGTTACAAAATAGGATGCTATGTTATCCCTTATGTTATGGTTGTGGACCCTTGGGTCGGCTGAGACGGTGGATGGTATACTGTGGAGGCCCGCAGCGAGTGTCACAGCCAGGAGGCGGTACTGAAGGAACTTGGATGAGGCTTCACCACTGGAAGTCTGAGGTCCCCCCCAGGAGGAGCCCGTAGGGACCTGGACCTCTTGGACTTAGGTGGGACCCTATGCGACCAAGGATCCGGGCAGTGGCCGAAGAGATGGGCCCAGGTAGTTGAAGAGTCTTCACCCTCTGAAGCCCGCGGCTCCCCCAGGAGGAGCCCGTGAGAGCCGGAGCCGCTGGGACTTAGGAGAATCCTCTGGGCCAGCAAGTACCGGGTACCTGAGATGATGGAGGAAAGCCGAAGTCTGAGTCCAAGAGCGAAGCCGGGTCAGAAGCCAGAAGTTCGAGATCCAAATCAAAGCCAGGGACGCAAGCAAAAGACGGAGTCGTGGGACGGAGCCGGGTCAAGCCAGAAGTCAGAGGATGAACCAAAACCAGAAGCGGAAGCTGGAAGCGAAGTCAGGAGTCAATACCAAAGCCAGGAGCGGAAGCAGAAGACGAAGTCAAGAACAAGCCAGGTCAGGAGCCAAAAGACAAGATGATCAGGAAAACACTGCAGCAACTAAAGACTCAGGGAACTGAGGAACCTCGTTGCAAGGCAAAGGTTGGGTCCTAGTTGCAGGGTAATATACGTCTGAGGTCATCCGAGGGCTGTCTCTGTGTTCCTGCGCTGGCCCCTTTAAATCTGGAGCCCGTGCGCATGCCTAGGGGGTGGGGCCAGCGACTGAGGATCAGCGGTGTATCCCTCACAGAGGAGACGCCGCGGCAGGCTGCGATGTAGGCCTGGACGGCCTGGGAAGAGACCGCGTGGGTAGGAGGAGGGACCAGGGCACGGCCCGGTCCCTTAACATCTTAATCTTTTAATTGTCAGTTTTACCAAGTAGTCTCTGCATAAGATATCCTTATTCACCTGTGCTGGTTTTTAGTTTAGCCTTACTTACATTACTAGTTTAAAGGCGATATGAGAAATAGGCTAAGGTCAAAGCTGTTTTTTAAAACTGTTCTATTATACTTCGCCTAGTATGACTACGCTATAGGCGGCTGCAAAAGTTTAAATAAATAATGGCTACTTTTGTGCTCATGTTTGGGGAAAGAAAAGACCAAACCAACTTTGGGTTATCTGTATTTTATTTTAAGATTATTTTTAAAGATACAATATTAATTTCAAGAGGCAAATAGATGCTCATTCAACATATGCTGTTCATAAATGTTTCTTTTTTAAATCACGATAGTATAACTTTTGAAAGTGAAAGCAGTTTCCTGGAAGGTCATCTAAATTTAAACGCAAGCTTCTTGCTCAGAAGGTTGGTGAGCCTGCTTTCTGTTTGATCTTACATCCTTGCCAGTGCTCGACTGTTTCTTCTGTAAAGAAAAAGTTTTTGCTGGATGAGTCAGTGCACTGAGTCATAGGCAGCGTGAAGTCTGTAGTGCTCTAGACTAATTGGAAACAGTCTCAAATTTAATTAAAGCACAGTTGTCAGTTCAGTGTTACTGATTGACATCCTACTGAAGTATTTTGTTCTTAGGAACTTGTTTTAATTGTTCTTCAGTATTTACTCTCTTTCTTTTCATTTTAAGATTATTTTCTGCTGAGCGGATTGTAAGCTATTATGACAGAGTTTAATTGTTCATTAGCTTTACAAAGGTCAATTTTTAAAAGTGCACTTGCCAGCGAATTGGCCAAAATTTGGCTAGACGGGCTAGCACTGAAATTCGGCTCTGGCCAGCCTCCAGGGCTGCCTATCATTTTGGCCATCTGAATCTAGTCCGTTACTGAATCCCCTGCAGGATTTAACCAGCTAAGTCCGTAGGATATATCTTGCTGATAATTGGCTCCAAAATGAATTATGTTTTGTATTGGAGCTGTGTGTGTGTTGTTTTTTTAACTGTAGTTTTCAATTTAAAAATGTAGTACACAGTGTTTTAAAATGATTTACGAGGCAAAACCTGTTATACCTGCATTTAACTGGCTGTTGGAAAATTGCCTTTCCTCATTACAGCTAAAAGCCTCTGCATTTTTAGCCATCTTGAGAGGAGGCAGTACTGGTGGTGCGTTTACGTTGAGGGAGGAGATGCATATTCTTAGATTGCATTTTCAAATCTTTGCAAGCACTTTTTCAGCTAAATTCTAGCTGCACAAAACAGGGACAAGTGACTACTCATACTTTGTATTCATGTGTAATTTTACATTGAAAATCGGTGCAAAACCCTTGGGTAAAAAGTGTGCACAGAAAATTCCCCTATAGTTGTCTGTTCTATCTTTGAATGGCATTTAATGCTCGCAGTATTTTAGTTGTAACTTTATTTTTTTATTACATCATACATTGTAAGAACAAAAGGTTTGCACAAGTGCTCCATACTTTGTTTCCTTTTTATTCCCACAGTGGTCAGTGCAATTAATTTGTACTGACAATAGTGCCTGCTCTACAAATGTATTTCAGAATGCTTTATCTTAACTAATGAAAGTTATTCTACTTAACAATATTGTGGTAATTAAACTCGGCTACAGAATGCGATTTTTATCTATTATTGCGTCCATCGACCGCTCTGCCTCATCTCTCTTCTACCCTTTTCCTCCTCCCTGGGAAGGTTGGCCGTCTTCGGTGCTGATTGCCGAAACCCTTGGCGTCTCCGACACAGCATGGGCGGCCCCGTCCGCCATGCTTCTTCCTGAGGCCTCCTAGGCGCGCGCCACCTATGCTTTTGAATACATGATGGCGGGAACCTCGGTGCATCCCCACCGCATGATGTCAGTACCTCCGGGTATTTAAACCTCCGCTATAGCCCAACGAGTTAGCAAGGACTTCGGTTTTGCTACTCTGACCGCTTCTAAGCTGCTTGCTTGGATTCCTCTCTACCCTCCGGAGTAACTCGCTCCTACGGAAGCTCTGGGTACCCGCTCCTCGGGGGCCTCTCGCTTCTATCTGCCCTTCGGGGTTCAACTACCTAACTTAGGACACCAGCTCCTCGGGGGTCCTATTTACTTTCTTCCAGGATCCTTTGGTGCTCCTTAGGTACTCGCTCCTCGAGGGCCTATCCTGCTCAGGGTAATCCTACACCTCGGATCCTGGGTCCCTCTCTCCATTCTTCTACCAAGGAAGTTACCAGCACTGCCACTCTGAGTATCGCTACGCTCCAGCTCTCCTTATTCCACCCTTCAGGTTCGGCTTATCTCACGCTGCGGAACACTACCTCATCTGGGTGAGACCATCATCTATAGAGACTGTCTGAACTTACTGTGATATCGCTGGCCTACAGTACTATCCCTTCCTTGAAGCAAGATTCTACTTACATCAGCAGTACAATAAAGCTTTCTACCCTCAGTGTCTGCTTACTAGAGTCTAGCCTATCGCTGTGGTTCCCCACGGGGCCTCTCCCCGTGAGAGGAGTCATCGCCACTTCGACCAAGAGTCCACAATATGCCACAAACCCAACATCTATATGCTTTATCTTTGCTCAATTTACTAACCATAAGAACATAAAGTATGCCATACTGGGTCAGGTCAAAGGTCCATAGAGCCCAGCATCTTACCTTTCTGTGGCCAGTTTTGGTTGTTAGGAAGCACTAAAGAGATTCTAAAGAGAAGATCCAATTCCCAGTAGCTTACTCCCAGGGTTAAGTAGTGGGTTTCCCCAAGTCCACCTGGCTAATAATTGTTCATGGGCTATTTCTGCAGGAACGTGTCCAAAGCTCTCTCAAATCTAGCTATGCTAGATGCCTTGACCATTGCCCAGTAACCAGTTCAACAGCTTGGTTTTGCATTCGGTGAAAAAAATACATACTCTAATTTTTGTGTGTTTTTTTTTTTTTTAAATCCTAGTACTCATTGGGTAACTACCGGTAGCTGTTTTCTATTTACCTACTCCACCCCACTCATGATTTATAAATCTCTAGCGTATCCCCTTTTTTTGTCTCTGTCTCAAGCTGATGAGCCCTAACCTGTTTAGCTTTTCCTCATAAGGGATCTGTTTCATCCCCTTTATCATTTTTGTTGCCCCTCTCTGTATCTTTTCTAGTTCTGCCGTATCTTTCTTGAGGTGGAGTGACCAGAACCGAATGTAACACTTGAGAGATTGTTGTACCATTATGATAGTCACTGTTTTATTTTTCTTTCTTTTCCGAACCATTCCTAATATTCTATTTGATTATTTTGTTTTACTTCCACCACACACTGAGCTGAGGATTTCAACCTATTGTCCATGGTGATTCCAAGATCTGTTTTTTTGCGTTGGTCTTGTGGAGCAGTATTGGTTGAAGATGCTGGTGGAGCACGCTTCTCCTCCTCTTTCTGGTGCAGCTTCAGGCTCTTCGTGGTGGCAATCAGCTGCACTCTTCCCTTCTTCCTCTTCATGCCAGTGTGGGTTTCTTGAGGCTGCGATCTTCTCTCTAGCAAGAGATCAGGTAGTGGGATTAGGCAGCAGCGCTCCTCTGAGGTGAGATGAGCCTGCTATGTTCCTTAGCAGTTGCATTTTGATTGCCTGCCTCCCGGCAGACCACCTGTGTTGGTCTCATGGACACCAGGTTGGAAACCACTGGTCTGATATTCAGTCTTGGAAGTATCTCTACAAAAATGTATAATTTTTTAGCATATCTACCATATATGTATTAGACCATTCACGAAGTTACAATTTTGACAATAGGACATATCTCTGGATTTGTTTTTATTACATTTTTTTTTTTCAGAACTTGAGTCCTGTGGTATTGAATATTGTATATTTATATTACATGCCAATTAAAAAAAAATACATAATACACTTATTGTTTTTCAAGTAGGACATTTGGTCAGGATCTAAATTCTAAACTGCTAGTTTTGCCCCATATTCTAAGCCATATCTATCGGCACAAGTTGTATCATTTCATTCATTAGCAAGCGTTCTACCTGTACAGATGTGTTTTTGTGAAAACCTGTGCTTATGAGTGGCAGTTTACAGTAGATTTTGCACAAGGAAAAAGTTGAGAAAATCATACCTTTTGTTTGCTGTTAGTTGTGGGGTTTTTTGGGTCTGGTTATGACAAGCAGCAGAAAAGATATAGGTTTATTAAAGTTGTATGCCAAAATTTGATACCTGGTTGCTGATATCCAAACCTGCTAAGTGGATTGCATCAAACCCTTCATGGTATACAAGTTTGTTGCAGGAGTTTGCAGCCTGGCTTACTGACTGAATCTTTTTGATATCATTTGTACTATAGGTATATGTATTGATAGTGTATGTACTCTCTTCTGAGTTGTCTATAGCCACTATACTACCTTTTGTCAAATGGAAAATCAAGTATTTCTCTTGTGTTTGAAGTTTTTTCCCCATAGGGATTTTCTTTCCTCTTCTGCACAAAATTGAGAATGATAGATATATAATCCTGAAGGCTGACTTCACAAATGTTAGGGGTTTTTTTCCCCTAACAAGGCAGTTTCCTTCTTTTTTTTTTTTTTTTTTTTTAATTTCCATCTCTGTTTGGAACCAAGGCTTGGATACGAAGCCACCAGCCTTTGTTAACGTGGGGATTTTCTCCCGATAATATAGCCTTCCTACAATATACCTGGTCTGGTCATTGCAGTGATTGATCTTGAGACTGTGTACCGGGTTTCCTTCTGGAACCCTGCACTCATGGGCCCTGAATATGGCTGCTAGATGTCACCCTTAAGCAATGAATGACTCCCTCGCTTTAGGGGATTTTTAACACTATTTTTTTTCTTTTTGCCTTTTGCCTTAAAAATACTCATCTAGAAAATCTAATGTGGTATCCATTTTCCAGTGGTTTAGTTGGTCATAACATTAAATAAACGTGCTGCTCTGTTATGTCTTGTCCGTACACTTCTAATGACTGAGCTTAGAGAATTTTCAGTCAAAAGTAGTTAAACCTCATTCTCTTGTAAATGGCTTCTAACTTAAATAATCATTTAAAAAGGCAATGTTGCAACAGCAATTATGTAAGGATGAGTAAGATTCAATTCAAATCAATTTCTAAATGATAGCTTGTACTGCTGTGTAGTTGAACTCAACTAGTTCAGGTCAGTGTTTTATCCATCATTTCAATGATTACAAGTATGCATTAAAAGACCAATTACACCTTTGTGAGCAAAGATGTTAATGTGCTGTGAACAAATGAAGGTTACAGAATTGCTATGAAGATTGACAGTAATTGTAGAGTGAGTGCTGGATAAACTCACTGCAAGTAAATTACAATTAATTTAGACAAATGGGATAATTGCAGTGCTAGTGAGAAATATTTGGAATAAACACAGCTTTTATGGCTGCGATAGAATCAAGGCATTATATACAGTACAAGTAAAGATACTAGAAAGTGTGAAAGAAATATTCTGAAAAAAACTTATTTAGATCTTAAAAAAATAAAATGTTTTTATTCTTCTGGGGAACAGGATTGTGGATTTTTATTTTGCTGATGGAAATTGTATTTAAATGTAAATTTTTGTTAAATATATTCAATACTCTAAATTTGGTATATTCTCTAAAATATGGCAAGTCTTAACCATTCCAGAAGAATTAAAATTGGAAATTCAGGGCTTTTACTTATAAGTGCCCCATAAAAAAAATTAATGTACACTCCTTGCTTTTGCCACTTTGCAGTTTATTAGCTCAGTAATGGAATCTGATGTGAAAATATGTAACAGTGTTGACATGTCAAGGAGCGTAGATATATATACCTGTGACGAAAACTGATACCAGATTATAGGGGAAGAATGAACAGTAACTGACCTGGGCAGCGTCTTGTCAGTATGACAAAGCAGCTAAGAGAGCGAATACTATACTTACAATGCATACAGCACATGCGTAGGAAAAAATTAGTAGTAATACTTCTTTGCAGATCTCTGAGATCCACCTTAAGTACTGTATCCAGATCTGGAGGACCACATCTACAAAAGGACTTTGGTAAGATGGAGGCAATTCAAAAGAGCTGCTGAAGTGATGCATGGCCTGTAGTACAAGCTATGCATAGAAGAACCTAAGCTAAACTTGTATTCTCCATTGATGAGCAGGCATGAATTAGCCATTATACGTGAGTGATGTCATCCGGTGCAGAGCAGACATGGATCCCATTCTCAGAGCTTCTGAGAAGATGTGCTTGAATGCCTTGAAGATGTGCCATGTACAGGAGATAATTTATTCAGTGACGAAATTCATGAGATGTTGGTTCTGATAAGAGCAACAATCCACTTTGCAATCACTATTGTCTGCAGTGGGGGACAAGCCAGTTCTCATCTGATGCCCGTATTGCTCCTACAAATGTCTAGTCTTCCAAAGATGTCATTCTGATTTTGTGTCATTGCTTTTCCTGTTTAACAGCAACAACTGCCCATCTGAGGGCCACAGAGAAAAGGCATCAGCCCAAAACTCAGCAGCAGATGTAGCCTAAGATGGGAATCTATTTTTGATGGCTTTAAACCCTGCATCCCCACCTCCTTCGATGGAGAGAATTCAGTCCTTCCTTCTGGAATGGCTCTGTATCACCAAGGGTCAGTGGGTTCCGAGAATTGTGGAGTATGGCTACTGCTTTTCCTTCTCTTTGGGCTTCAGTCTTCTGCTCTCACCCTTCTTAATCTGCCCAATTGCAACTGAAAGTGGAGTCGCTCCTTCAAAAGAAAGCGATTGAGCCTGTTCCTCTTCAGGAGTGTAGAAAGGGTTTCACTTCCAAATATTTCCTAATAGCCAAGAAGTCTGGGGAGGGGACAGAGGGGAGGGATTAAGATCTCTTCTGCACTTGTAGAGACTGAAGAAGTTGTTAGTGTGGGAAAGGTTCAAGATTAACTACCTCCAGATGAATTTGCCCCTTCATTCAACTGAGGGATTGCATGTCTGCTCTGGATTTGAAAGATATGCACATTTCCATTTACCATGCTCATCTGAAATTCCTCAGGTTTGTGGTGATAGATGCACTCTACCAATACAAGGTGCTCTGATTTGGCCTTTCTGTGGCCCCCAAATGTGTTCACAAACCACCTTGCTATAGTGGTGGCACAGCTTTGTAGTCAGCTGCATGTTCACTTACTTGGCCAGTTTATTTAAAAAATATGTAGCTCGCTAATCCAGAATGCTTAGTGGACAACATCTTTTGTATTTATACTGTATTCACACTTCATTTACTCTATCCCTTTTATATTTATTTTCTATATAATATTTATTACTGTATTACTATGTTTAATTGGTTATCTATTCTATTTGTTCCATCATTATTGTTATTGTTCTATTGTTACCTGTTTTATTGTTCAATTGTTCTATGTAAAACCCCCTACTCTTTTTGGGCATTTAAAAGTTGTATGTAAACCAGATTGATTTGTAGTTCCTACAAGAACTTCGGTCTATAAAAATTAAAAATAAATAAAATAAATAAACACATGGATCCATTCCCATCTGGAGTTCTGGAGTCTCTCAGGAAGATCATATGGCTCTTCTAGTCTTTGGGTCAAGCAGTTCTATTTCATAGCACTAGCCTAGCCATAACAAGTTTTGGTATTTTTGTACTTCTGCCAGTTTAGTTGCCAGTTCCTTTTAGAATGTCTGATTCCCATCACACAGGAGGGAGGCAGGCTCTATCTTTCAAACCTGCTATTGGTGGCTCTCACAGCCTGGCTGAATACGAAGAAATATCCTCCTTGCTCCTTCTGATTGAGGTGGAGGATATTCTGATTTTCTCCCAGGAGATCTTCAAACAGAAAATCTTACAGGTTCTGTTGGACGTGATTCTCTTCTTGGGGTAGGCCCAATCAGCTGGATCTCTTCTCCTGTGGCTCAAGAGACTTGCTTTTGCACTTATTCTGCCTCTTGTCTTTAGCACCAGTCAAAGTTCATCTTTGTGCCATTGCGGCATATCACCAACAGGTAGAAAGGGGCTCTATCCATCCCTTAGTATCGAAATTCATGAAAGGTCTGTGGAATTCCAAAACTGCGGTCAGTAGACCTCCAGTGCCATGGGACTCAGTGTAGTCCTAGCTCCATTCATGAAATCTCTTTTCAAACCTTTCGAGTTGGTGAACTTAAAAAAAAAAACTTTCCAGGAAAGAAATTATTTCTTTTGGCTGTCTCTTTGGCCCAAAGAGTAAGTGAAGTACAAATGTTTTGGTTTTACATTAACCATATCTGCAGTTTTTTCACAATAGTTTTGCTCTATAGATTGACTCCAAGTTCCTTCTGAAAGTGGTGTCTTATGTTTCACAATAATTAAGCTATTGTGATGCCTATCTTCTTTCCAAGTCTTTATGCGCACAAAGGAGAACGAGCTCTTCGTTACTTGGACTGCAAAAGAATCCTAGGGTATTACCTGAAGGGGATTCAACCACACAATCAAGCTTATCAACTATTCATGTCTTTTGATCCCAATTTAAAAATTGATTGGGAATGACAGTTACCAAATGAACTCTGTCCGGTTGGCTAGCTGTATCACATACTGTTATGCGCTAGCTAGCTTACAGATTGCAGACTGTCAAGGCTCATTAAGGAAGAGCTATGGTGACTTCTCCATTAACTCATTTTAGGGCTACTAACATTGAAATCATTTGCAAAGCCGCTACTTGGTTGTTGGTTCACACTTTTAAGTCCTTCTGTGCACTGCCCTATTAGTTTTGGGTATGCAGTTCTACACAGCCTGTTTACGCTGTAGTACACGCTCCACCTGTTGGGGCTGAGTTGTGTTTTAAGTGCTTAATGCAGTCTTCAGCTTAGGACTCCCCATGCACAATAGCTAATTCATCATTGCTTGTCAACAGAGAAAACATGTTTGCTTACCTGTAAGTAGGGCTGTCTTTAGAAAGATGAAACAGCCATGCCTGTATTCCTTCCTGGAGAATGGACTACTTTGCTAAAGCTTAAGCTCTGGACTAGCCTGAGGGGACTTACAAGGCAGCGATCAGTAAAGTGTTTACTGAGCTCAGAGGGTTGGGTCTATGTTGGTGCATGAATTTGCTCACGTGTAATGGCTAACTTATACTGTTTTCTGCAGAGAATCCTGTTTACAGGTAAGCAAACTTGCTTTCCCTAGAAGAAAAGAGGCTTTTAATATGGTAGTATTTTTGCATGAAATGAGAAGCTTAAGGACAAAAGATCATCTTGAGAAACTAAAAGGGAAAAATTCTGAAAAGGGATTGCAAACAAATTATTTTTTGCTGAGATGGGCACCTGGAATGGATTTCCAACAGAGGTGGTAGGAGCCAAATTCAATCATGCTTGACAGGGATGCAAAGGGCTCTTCGTGGCAGGGCAGAGGGGGGAGAAGGGATGAGACATGGGACAGACTACATTGTCTAGTAGTAATAGAGGCTAGACAAATGGTCAGGCTGGGTGATGCAGGTGGCCCTTATCTGCCAATGTCTTCTATTTTTCTTTACAAAACAATTTCTTCAGAGTACAAAAGCAATTTTAATTAAAAAGGTTTGTCAATTCAACTCCTTTGTACAATTAAATAATTTAAAATTATGCACCAATAGTACTTGCTTTGGTGAGTAGCTCTTTAAATGTGGATACTGAAATAATATTTAAATTCTTAACGCTGGGGATGATCATAAAATTATATTTGATAGTTAGGCATGTATTTATCCTTGGTTCATTAATTTTTATCTCTCTGTGATGATCACTGATTATGTCAGTGTTAGACACAGACACATTTCTTAATAAAACTATTCACAGTGAACCATGTTATCATATAAGCAGTAAGGCACAATGGGGGGTGGTGTTACTATCAGATAATCGTGGTCCTGGGATGTGAAAAGAAATATAGTCTTTTGCTTCAAATCCCCAATGCTTCGTTTGTTTCAGTAGAAACAGTGTCTAAAATTCCCTTAATAATACTAAGATAAGTGTTTGCGTTAGGCACAGAAAGCAGGTTTTTGTGTTTCAAAGAATACTAAAGAGCAGTTTCAGGTCATCTATTTTCCTGAGCTAAAGGAGCAGCCCCACATTACCTGCATGGGCACTGCCTGTAACAAGGGTGCTGGTATAGAGCTGGCCTGCTGACTGCCATAGGAGGGAGAGAGGGAGTGGTGGTAGTGGTGGTGGTAGTGTCATCAGACCTTGCCTCACACACTGATGACCCAGCAGAACCTGTAGACTGTGTGCGGACTGTGCAATGACACATTTCTGGTATGGCTTCTGGAGTTGGTCAACATTCATGTTGACTGGTGGCTTATGCAGGATACCAACAAGGGATTGCAACCCTATTGGCTAGGTGGGTCTGGGAGGTGAGAGCAAGAGGGAGAAAATAAAGGCAAGCTGTCTCTGGCTTCAGTCTCATCCACCTGCATCTTGATGTTCGCGACTGTTCTATATTCATATTTCTGGCTTCTCCATTAGGATGAGCATCAGTTGGTCAGCGTATTAGCAAGGCTGATTTTGTTTGCATACCTGCTATGTTAGTTAATGTATGCTTGATGTGACTCTGAAAGATTTAATTTTTTTTGCAGTTGGGACAGAGTTCCTGAGCCTGGTGAGGGTTGGGGGAGAGGAGTCTTGTCAAGCAGTATTATTTGTTGAAAGGCTCCTAATGAAGCAGCTGGGCTTGTTTGTCACCTGGCTTTCGGCTCTGCTAAGGCATCAGGTTGGGAGGACTGGCAACCTAGCTTGCATGGGCAGGCTGCATTTTTTAAGGCCTGGATCAAGGCTTCAGTACTGATAGAATCACGGTCTTGGTTGGGTCGGGCCCAGGGATTTCCTCTGTCCCTGGGTTCTGTGTGTTCATCTGTTAGTGAAGGGCCAACATAGGTTATATTGCCCTATCAGTGTTATCAATAAAGCTGTGGTCTTTATAATTTCTACTCGATTGTGTCGGGGGGGAGGGGGTGGTGAAAAGTATACAGGAGCTTGGACAGATTATGGTTATCCCAGTTATCTATGCTTTCATGTTGCTGTTAGCTGGTTGGAATACTTTGTCAGTACAGTAATTTTTGTAATATATAAATGCTTCACTTTTTTTTTATACAAAATACATTGCTCAGTAAAATTTCTCCTATTGTGAATGCCATATGAAAGATCCAGGTTTGATTTTAGATCCCTAGTTCTATTCACTTTAACTGTATTTGGAGATTGACAGTTGATTTCATTTTTTATGTATAGACCATCTTATGCGAATTAATGCCCCAATACAGTTTACAGCATTTAAAATAGAATCCAATAAGATATCAGTATAAGAATGCATTCACAGCCAGTTAGTGAGCCCCAGGTATTGGTATTTAAATCTACTAGTCAGACAGTGAGCCAGAAGGATCTGTAGTAGTAAACTCTGGCTAAAGCTCATTGATGCAATACCTACTACCATTACTACTATTACTACTTACTATTATTACTATTACTACCACCACTACTACTTCTACCTTTTAACATTCTCCAAGAACATGCAGGGATGTTAGTCCTCACTCATGGGAAACATCATCAGATTGAGCCCTTATGTGAAAGCTCCCATCGACCCATCGCAACACGGGAGTCCTGTTGGCCAGCCGCAACCGGGCTGCCATGCGTAGTGCACAGTTACAGGTAGGCTCTGGGCATGGGGCCGCGGGCCCACTTATATCTTGCATGGGAAAGACATTTGTCATAAAGGGATTTAATTTACTTATAGATTGCCTTTATATAGACAACCAAGAGGGAGAACAACCATAAAATACAATTCAATGAATAAAATTTGACAGATAAAAACAAAATAAACCATAACCCATGCTTACCCATAACAGCCCAACTAGTAGTAAACGATCCTAACATTCACTATGGGTTCTCTTTTCTTTAAATGAAAAACACATCATGTAGATAGATAAACCTACTAGATGACTATCTAATAATTAGCCAACCTCTCTGTATTAAGTTGAGAAAAATGGAGCCCCTGCTCCAACTTATTTTCAGCTAAAAGGGCTCACGTAGGAAGTTATGCTCCATCACTGCACCCATGCTCCTTGGTTCTTCCCACACAAGCAGGGAAGAACAAGTCTTTCAAAGCCGAAAAGGGTTCTTTGGAGCAATTCTGCAGTCCAAGATGAAAAACATACTATTAAAAAAAACCACTGCTATTCAAAAATAACATCCTTTATTATACAAACTTGCTTGCAGGTAAAAAATCACAATACTGTACATAAACTTTTTCTGTACATGCATGGTCAATAGAAATGAGTCTCTGCTGTTTTCCTCTGACAGCAACTCCATGGGACTCTTCCTTGCAAAGCAGCCTTCCCAGAAAAATAAATTTTCTTTAATACTCTGAAGAAATCATTCTCAGACAGAACAAGGAGTATGAGCTTAACTTCCCTCTTCAGTGGATCTTAGGAATCACTCTTGGACTCCCAAGGTAAGACTTCCCCATGTATTGCAGTGGGTTAATTAGAGTTGATGGGGGCGGTAAGGGACTTGGGAGTAGGAGGGATGTAGACGGGACAACACTATAGTTGTAGCTGCTAGAGTTAATCAATTGTAGATGCTTTACATCCTTCATGGGTTTTCAAATGCCCATAAAATTAGCTGTGTTGCAATAACTTTTACAGACAGGTCCTAGTTTTAGTCTCTTAAGCCGATTATGTGGTCTGAATTTCAGCCAATTACCATCTTTGAGGTTTCAAAAATTGCCAAAAATCAATTCCTCATCTATTTTTGATCCTGATCCATCATCTGTAATTAAGGCGGCTAAAGATGGCTTTTCTCCCTGGTTAGTCCAGATTATCAATACTTTTCTATCTGACGGCTCACTACCTCTGTCTTTGAAACACACAGCATCATTGGGTCCAGAGATACTGGGCAATATATGTCCATTTTCTAATGTGCCTTTTTTGTCTAGTTATTGAAGTAGCCGTGTTGACTCAATTTCAGAAACATTTAGAATGAGTTATATCTGTTGGACCCTTGCCAGTCTGGCTTCTGGGTTTACCATGAAACACAAACCCTTTTACCTATGGAAGAGCTCATCTGTGCCAGGGACCAGGGGAGTTTCTCCATACTGATTATGTTGGACTTTGCTTTGTCTTTCAATCTGATTATCAGATCCTTCTGGACAGGCTGGCAGACTTTGACATGGAGGGCATAGTCTATAATGGTTTTCATTGTTTACTGACTGGGTTCATCAAGTGGCTTCTGGGTCGTCAGATTCTGCCTCTTTCCCATGTGGGGGTCCCTCAAGGATATCTCATCTTCCTTGGTGTTCAGCAACCCCTGGGTGAATTAATCAGTAAATTCAGGGGTGACTTCCATATATTTTTTGATTATATTCAGCTTTATTTTGTACTAGGTATGAACTTTGACTACTTTTTAAAAAGCATCAATGCTTTCTTAGTATCTCTCTGGCATTGCACAGTAGAGAGCCACCTGAAGTTCAATCCAGACAAATCTGAAGCCTTCTTTATTAGAAATGTCAATCTGCAAGACAGATATTGTTGAATAGGGTTTTCCTCCCTCTTCAGAAGAAATTGCGGAACCTATTTGGACCTTAGTTTGAAGTTGCATTACAATAGTTCCTTTGAACTGCTTTCTGGCAGCCATGATTGGTGAAAAAGTTGAAGCCTTATTTTAAGTCTCCAGATTTGGCTATTCTTACACTCATGTGATGGCAAATCTGGACTGCTTCCTCCCTCCCCCCGTTTGTGGGGTTGCCTGTTAAGACTCCAGGGCAGTTGCAGTTTTGGTGACCCATGTCCTGGTTGGATGTAGTCCAAAAGAACATATCTCCCTTTATCTTGTCCTATTACTTGACTGCCATTTGGGAGTGTTGCCCTTTTCAGCATGGGCCATAGTTTTTGTAAGGATCATCTCCACTAGTATATTTCAGATTGCTCTTTGAGTTCGCAGGATGAAAAATATTGTCATCTCTTCATGGCATAGTGAGAGAGCTGCATCATCTAGAAATTGAGCTTTTAGCTGTGTTTTATTAAAGTTTTGGATTAATATTCCAAAGGTGATCAGACTCTCTAGATACTTCCTTTTTGGAAGTTTATTATAAACATAGCTTTTTATTTAGGCTTATGGCCATTAGGTTGAATGTTTAGTGTTTTTTTTTTTTATAATCATCGGTCTAAAAACCTCCAGCTGGTTTTTATTCAAATGTCAAAAAACTTTTAATCAGTCAAACTGTTTTTTTGTATTTTTCTAAATGAGATAGAACGGTCATTGTAAGATAAGTTCTTTTTTCTGATGAACCAGAAAAATCTCGCAAAAGCCGCCACCAACATTGGCCAATTTCACCAGTAGATTGCCTCAGGGTGGAAATCGAACTCTAAAAAGAACACAAATATGGCTGGATACAAAATTCACATTTTTATTTATTTAGTGTTTTTATATACCGGCATTCGCGAGAAAAGTTCACATCATGCTGGTTTACATTTAACAAGGGGTGTAAAATGAAAATAACATAGAACAGTAACAAGTGCAGAGAAACTCTGAAGTTACAATAAAACAGGGATGTTTAAACTGGGAGAAGGAGAAAAAGGCGAGAGGAATTTAACAGAAGAGCAATTATTTACAATCGATTACAGTGTACTAAGAATGTCTGACTGGTTGTCGGAGAATTAGGGATCAGTTGTCTGGAAAGGCTTGCTTGAACAAACCGTCTTAAGCCTTTTTCTGAAAGTTAGCAGACACTGTTCCTGTCGAAGATCTGGTGGGATGGAGTTCCATAGCAGTGGTCCTGCTGTAGAGAAGGCCCATTCTCTAAAGGTTATATGTTGAGCAGTTTTGATGTGTGGTACGTGTAGAGATTCTTTGTAAGCCTCTCTGATGGGTCTGGTGGAGGTATGTTTTCTGAATGGGATTTGTAGGTTGAGTTGGCACATGGTGATGGATGGCTTTGTAGACAGTGGTAATTGACTTATGTATGAATCTGTAGTGAATTGGCAACCAGTGTAGGTCTTTGAGGATGGGGAGATATGTGTTCTCTTCTCCTCGTGTTTGTCAATATTCTGGCTGCCGTGTTTTGGACCATCTGAAGAGGTTTGGTGTGAGACGAGGGGAGACCTAATAAGATAGTTACAGTAGTCTATCTTAGAGAAAATTATTGCTTTACGTTTTAAAGTACAAAAACAATATTCCATGTTCATTCACCAAAAATTAATGTTGAGATCCTCTCACTTCATTTACTTTTGCTGCCAATCCAAATCTTCTTCCGACAGGGAGCAATGCTCTCACCGCTTGCTTAATGGCAATCTTAAACGCTGGCGCATGTGCTTCATTTATATTATAACCAATCAAAAAATCAATCAATTGAATAATCAAACAGTGGGGCAAATGAAGCTGTCAAATCTTTAATTATTAATTGTTGATGTAATCATCTAAATCGCAAAGGCAACAGTGATGCAATCATTCAACTTATGCTCTAGAAAATTTGTTCTATCCATTAGTTATCAAATTGAGCCAAAGAAAGAAGATGTCAATGAAATCTATAGATATTAAAGGAGCCTAATGATCCATCCAATTGCTGGCAAAAGACGTTATTACATTTATTTAAAAAATGATGGTAATTGGAACTCTTTTTATTAAAGATACAATCTATAATGGACTAAAGTACTTTTGGCTCGACTGTCTTAAGTCAGAAAATCCAGTGTTCAAGTTGTAATAATTGTTTTTCTCCATCTCCCCCAGAATGTTACCTATTTGATCAATAGCAAAGCATGTCAAATTCTCAAAAACATGATTTATTTATTTATTTAAAAACTTTTCTATACCGTTGCTAAGTTAAATACCATCGCAATGGTTTACATGTAGGCACATATTTAATGAGGGTAAAAGCGTACTATAGTACATTCTAACAGGTGCCATTAAAGGTTCGGTTACAATATATCATTAGACATAGACATTTAGCGAAGTAGTTTATGACCAGTTGTACCAAGGTACTTACACGGATAGTTTTATCACATATAGTATTATAATTATGTTTGTTGTGGTGTAGAGTTCATAGACTAATCTATTGTAAAGTTAAACTCGAAACAGTGCTGTACCAGAGGTGCCTCCCTCTTCTTTGTTTTCAAACAGCTTTTGTGTTCGCACATCCGTGTTCTTAAAGTTCTGATGGTCTTACCGATGTATAGTCTGGGACAGGGACACCGGATTGCATAGACAATGTATTTTAAATCACAAGTAGTCAAGTGTCTTAATTTATAAATGCGTTTGTCATACAGATTACAAAATTCTTCCAGATCCAAAGTAATACAACAATGGAAAATTTATTGCATATAGAATGTCCACCCAGAGATGTATTATCTGTAAAATTAGACTTTCTTGCAAATTAGGTAGGAGGGCAGGGCATGAAAATTCCCTCATCTTTTGAATGTGTGTAAGCAGTTCTGATTTTAATATCCTTAAAACAATCGCGAACCTGTAAAATATTCAGATGTTTTTTTTTAAATTGTAACAACTTGTGGCATCTTCCTCGAGTATTTTGTAACAAACATCAGATGCTCTGTGTTACGTTCAGAACCTGCCCTCGACAAGAGTAGATCTCTATTGAAAAACCTTTCTCTTTTATATGCCTTTTTTACAATTTTAAAGGGATAGCCCCTTGCCAATAATTTACCCACTAAATTATTTGAATGTAATTTGAAATCAGAAATAGTGCAATTCCTACGAATCTGTAAAAATTGAGAAAAAGGCAAGCTGTTTTTTAAATGAAATGGATGATGACTGGAGTATTCCAAAAAAGTGTTCCTATCCATTTCCTTGGAAAACAAAGGCATACTGATATGTCCATCTTCATTCTTCTGTACTAGAACATCCAAAAAAGAAAACTGTCAAATAAAAATTTAATGAAAATTGAATCAATTCTTCGCAACTATTGATCCAGCGGGTAAATCTAAAGAGGTCCTCTTCGGTTCCTGACCACACAATGAACATGTCATCGATATACCTCTGACGAGTTATAATACCCCTGTATAGAGCAGAAACTTTGAAACAAACCAAAAAATAAAAAATTCTGCTACTAATGACTCATGTAGTGTATTGTGTAGGTGTGGTGGATGACCATCATATTTGTCTTGTCACTGGCTGTATCAATAAAGCCTATGATGACATTTAGACCTGGTATTTGTGGTGCAACAGGCAATGATAGTATAGCCTTTAAGCACTGAATCCAGATTAATCATCGGTCATTCCTCACCTCTATCTTTATGTTGGCATTGAAAATGCTTTTTGCTATAATGAACACAAGAGAGTGCACCAATCAACATTAAATGTGCACTTACCTGAATTCTGAAGTTGGTCCTTATTTTTTGATCGATATACCTCTTCCATAATCTAATGCACTCTCTGAATGGAGAACTATTTATCCATTCTTTTTCAAATTTTTCCATGTATAAAGCTGGCCAATGAAGGGGCCTTGGGACACCCATGGCAGTTCCTGAGATTTGTTGGTAAAAGGACCCTTCGAATACAAAATAATTCTGTTAATGCCATTCTTGTTAAATACATGATGAAATCAGTCGGTACAGTATGAGGTCGTAATCTTTTCTCTAACATTGATCTTATCACATATAATGAATCTTCTTGCGGGATAGAGGTATATAGAGACTTGATATCCATAGTTACCAAAAAATATGATTTAAAATCAACATACAAATCCTGTAAAATGTTAATGAAATGAGTCTTATCTTGTATATATGAATCCATCTCACAAATAGTTTGAGAAATGTGTCAACATAAATAGACAACCTTTCTAGAACAGAATCATTTGCCGAGATGATTGGACGTCCAGGGGGGGTCAGTGGCATTTTTATGTACCTTTGCAATGGTGTACAATGTAGGTATGCACGGATGTTTTATGTTTAGAAATCACATTTCCTTAGATGTTAAAAAAACAGATTGGATTGTTCTGTTGATGATTGCAAGGTTTTCACATTGTAGTCCACAGGTTGGGTTTGCATCTGAACATCTATATGTAGTTTTATCTGTAAGTTATTGAAAGAATTTTGCAGATTTGAGTTCTTTCACTAGCCCTTTCCTGGGTTTCTTTAAATTGTTTAGGCATTTTTCAGTAAGATGTACCTGTTTTTGTTTTTTTATATGCATGTATTTATTTATTTAAATTTCTATACCAGTATTTAGCGTAGCCGTCATATCGGTTTACATCATACATATAACAAAATTAAAACACATAAAACTACTATCACAAACAGTAAAAACAATGTTGCTAAAAATTTAACTTCCAATACATTTGTATAATAAAAGTCCTAAACAAGCAGATGCATAGTGCAGGACATTCAACAGACATTCTTACTTATCGTCCTTTCCAAAATGGTTTGTAATATTATGTTTGAAAAGCAGAATATAAAATAAAATGTTTAGTGATTTTAATATTGCACATCACATGTGGTGATCCAGCTAGTTTGGTCGGAAAGGTGATTTAGAAATGATTTTACATAAATCAAAAGAAATAAAATAAATATTCCGAACGAGACACTTTGTGGGGAAACACCAGCCAAAACTAATGCCTATTATTGGCCAAAATTTTAGACTTGACAAAACTTATCAGAACTAATCTTTTTCAAATGCCTTATAAATAGACAGCAAATCTCTACACATTTAATGTAGTGTGTTTGGGAAGAAAAGCTAAGGAGTATATTTGGTGTGCGTTCATGATGTAAGCAAACTTTTTGCATAATAAAATCTTTATAGAAGTTCAATAGAGGAAACAAACTAATATAAGATGGTATGTTAGATTATATAATAATTATTTTTTTGTATATCAGTGTATCCTAGATATGACTTTTGGAGCCGGAGGCCATACAAAATCTATCCTACAGCAAACTCCTGATGTTAAAATATATGCACTGGACAGAGACCCAACAGCATTCAAATTAGCTCAACAGCTTTCACAGTCATACCCGTAAGTACAATTTAAATTGGCAATCATGTCATACATCACCATTGTGTTTTGCATTAGTGTGTAAGGAAGAGTAGTTTTCTATTTTATGATCAGTTTTGTAAGAAATAGCATTTTTTCAGTTTCTTATCTAAATCTGAGACCACCCTGTTTTGTTTTGTCTTTTATAGTTCTGTAGAATGTTTTAATTCAATTAAACTGATTTTCCCAACTTGTGATCCCATTGAAGGTAATTTATATTTTCTCTATATATTTTGTTGAAACTCAAGTACTTTGGTCATGAAGCAAGTGGACATTTTCAGAAACTATGGCTGCAAGTACAAAAATCACTAGCAATCCTAGCAGCAAAGCAAAGATTCACATAGCGTAGTTTCTGGCAGACCTGGCAGTGTGGACAGGAATAACTGGGCAGACTGGCTGGGCCATTTCCATCATCCAGTATATTACTGCATTTTGAATGTCTTATGCTGTGTCATCTGCCTTTGTTCCTTTTTTTTTTTTTACTGTTCTGGAAAAAGCTTCTCTGTGGATATCTGCCCTCCAGTTTGAATCCCGTTCCTACCCTTTTTCTTTGTTCTGCTGCATTTTTACAATTATGTTCAATTTTATATTGAGTTTTTGAAGTTTTTCTCCTATTTCTCAGCTGTTCTGGCAACTGTGATGCCAAACCTGGCAAGATTAACTTGAGGTGTAGGTTTAGATTCACAGTCTCTCGGTTCTTAACTGATATTCTATAAATTTATCTTGATGTAAAAATGGGCGCTTGATTGTAGATTCATGTATAGCCCAAAAGGTTGACTAGTTTGTACAACCTGAAACAAATCAGTCAGTGAGTCAGCAAATACCTCAAAGTAAGCTTTTAACTGTAGCTATTCTCTTTTATACTTCTTTCCACCAATAATTCTGATGGTATAACACTAGAACAGGCAACTTTTTTTTTTTTTTTTTTTTTAACACCCTAGATCAGCTTGTTGGTACATTGTTGTGCCACTATATTGTAGGCTCTTACTAGCGAAATAATTTTTTTTTATGGTGAACGAATTGATGCTCTGTCAGACACAGTTGTCAGAGTGCAGATAGAAATCAAAGCACCTCAAAAGATGAATCGGGATAAGTGGAAATTGAGAAAATATACAAGCACAAGAATTTACTGCTGGCTGTTCTAGGATTCACAATTTGTGGTGCATACATTTATGCCACTATTTTATTAGACTCTATCAGTGGGAAAAAAACCCACATTTTGTTTTGTGAACGAATTGATGCTCTATTAGACAAGTGTAGAGTGCAGCTAGAAGTTAAATCACCTTAAAGGATGAATCGGGCTGAGAAGAAATTGAGAACATCAACCTGCGGCATGTGTTTGTACCTGTGGTTTTAGGGTTTATTTCATGTGGACCAAAAACGGGAAGAAGGGGGGGGGTAAACTTTTCAGGAATCAAAAGTGAAGAAACTTCACAATTTTAACCCGCTGTGATCATGTTTTTATGCCGCTATATAGTAGGCTCTATCAGTAAAAGAAAACATCTTTTTGATGAATGAATTGATGTTCTGTTAGACACAAGTACACCAAATAATAAACTACCAAAATAATCAAGTGAGGAAAAGAGACCTTCATAAAAACATAGCAAAGCAGATAAATGAAAGCATTGAAACTTTACTTGATAGTCACTTTGTATGCTCTTTTGCTATGATCAATTTTTAATCATAGATCACAGTTTTATTGTCCACTTTTTTATTTTTTAAGAATTTAATAATCCAAGTGCAACCCATATCCAAGATGGCTCAACTGGCGAGACGTGCTTGAGGCTGGTTCTATCGGGTGTCCGATTTTTTTCTAAAAATGCCTCACTCTGGTAGGAAGCAAAGGGTTAGAGAGCATGAGTCTTTGCCTTTTTCTCCAATATCAAGCATGATGGACGTCCATGTGCAGTGGGGATCCTTGACTCCGGGAGTTTGTTTGTTTGGAGAGTGTCCGGGAGGAAGTTGTACCTGGCACCCTCTCAGAAAAATCTACATTTCTGTCCTTGGAGGAATGGATTGCCCTGGCCAATCCTGCCGAGGCAAGATCATCTGACTTGTTGTAGGGACTGGTGTCATGTGGAGATCACGAGTACGCCGAAACCCGTGTTGAGGTTGCGAGTCCCACGGGACCTGCCTTGTGACACTCTTGATGTTGCTGGGGGCATGGCTGGAAGCACTGCTTCTTTGCAATATGGAGGAGAAGTCCTGGAGTTACCTTCCTTTCAGATGGTAAGACCTGCTTCGATTATCCTTGATGTTATTTGAGAAGCGATTCAAATCTTAAACACTAACATTACTAACCAGATAAAACCTTTTGTTAGTTCTTTGATGTCTTTAGATAAACGATTGAAAATTGTTGAGAATGGGATTTCTAGTAACAAAAATGTTTGTGAGATTCTTAAAAAATGTAGGCAATTTAAAAGAAATTAAACATTCTATGCTAAAAGAAAATATTGGGGTAAATAATAAGATGGAATTATTGGGAAATCAAGTTTGTGCAAGGAACCTCTGTCTTACTAATTTCCCAAAAGATCCCCTAATTTCTACTAAAGATATATGGAAGAGATATCTGACTGAGATTCTTAAGATTCCTGAGCAAACGCTTTCTCTTGTTTTAAAAGTTCATTATATTCCACCATTTTGGAAAAAAAAAACGTACCAAAGACCAACAAGGATTTCAGGTTCTTATTACTACTGATTCACAGTTGGATCTTACCAATGACTTGGAAACTACTCAGAAGGATTTGGTTAACCCTGCAGCACTTATTGTTTCCTTTCTCTTGGAGTCCGATAGAGAATGGATTCTCAAGATATTTTTCCATCATAGTCTGGAAACTTTTCTGGACTTGAAAGTTCGTGTTTTTCCGGACTTAGCTAAACAGATTCAAAGGAAGAGGAAGCAGTTATGGTTATTAAGACCTATGATATTAGAATTGGGTGCTTTAGTTTTTCTTAAGTTTCCTTGTAAATGTGTTAAGTATCAAAGTGCTTCATATATATTTTTTCTGCATTGTAGAATCCTTCAAGATTTATGTACTGCTTTCTTTTTAATTATTTTAATTTTATTAATAATTTTATTATTTATATTTATATAGCTGTTATTTTATTTGTTCTTATAACAATTATGTGAACCGTTGTGGTGATCCCCCAAATGACTGTATAGAAAATCAATAAATAAAGTCTAATATAGTTCCTGCTCCTCAAATCTAACTTCTGAGGAATGAGGAAGCATTCTAAGTTCACCCAGATGGCAGCAAGGAATTCACCAGGAGTAGATACTGTATAGTTTGAACTGGAATAGATTGTAAAAGAATAGATGAGATGAAGATAAAAATAGCTACCCAGCCTTTATTGGGCCTATTTATGTAAGGTTTCCTGTAAGTCTCCCATGAAAAGATGATTTTAGCAGGTTGCTAAAAATATCCTTAGAGTCAATCTCTTGTGATCTCAGTTGTTTGTCCTGATGGTCGTCATTTCAGCATGCCGAGCTCCATGACCTTCAGGCATTGGCCTCTCCTATTGAGACTACAAATTGTGGTGGTGATTTGCATCAATTATAATTGTTTTGGATGTGAGTGAACTGGTAATTGAATCGAGACCAACAACTTATTTTACCTAGGCCACCAAAAAACTTTCAAATGGTTTACTTACCACTGACCTGAGTCAATAAATAAAAGGCATTTGTATCCTTGTGGCAATCCACTGCCACCGTTGAAATAAACATTTACATATTAGTTTTGATACTCTCTTCCACTCAGAAATGTGATCATTTAGCTTCTTTCCCTTTCTCTGTTTTAAGGCTGCTTTTTACAGTCTGTACAAATCTTCATTTATGTGGGCAGAATTGGGCAAAATACCAGTCTGTGACATATGTGAAGCAGTCTTTTACTATGCAAGACATTTAGGAACTATTATAGCTCTTACTTGCCCACTCTGTTTTCCCAGCTGTTATGAGAAATGCTTTCATTAGCACTCCACATTCTATTGGAGTAGTCCCTATTTTTATGTGACTGCCTCCCACCTAAAGAAATGCTTTGCTTGGTACATCAGTTGAAGCCAAGAGAGAAGAGGGGGGGGGGACTGGAAACTTGAGTTATTGGTCATTATGAGAGTCTTCTCTTATTTAAATCAGAGTATCCTTTGCATACAGTTTTTCCTTTATCCTTAAGTTTATTTCTTTCCTTCATGTTCTTCTTGTCTCATATCTTTCATAAGTAGGTAAGTGAAGAAAGGCAGACTCATGAGCACATGCTTGTAATTGTGTACAGTAGGAACATTTTGGCACAAATAAGGACACATTGTGCTTATAAATTCCACAATTTTATTTTATTTACTTTTTGTTTTTTACTTGCGGTTTTCTTCTTGGCAAATGTATTTGCTGAGGCTGCAAGCTGTCTTCCATCTGTGAGCGGGCAGGGTAGAAATAAAGATAGAACAGCAAGGGGAGGTGGTGTGATTTTATCTTAGAGAAAAATTGGAAAATATGGACATAGAATGTGATGGTATATAATTGCAAGGCCCATCAGTCTGCCCATTTTCTCCTTTTAGTTTAATTTAATTTAATGAAACCTCTTTCTTTACAGGTAATCGGGCTCTTGCACAATTAAAATAGTAAATAATTAGTGCAAGACTACTTCTAAAAAAAAAAAAAAAAAAAAAAAAAAAAAAGTAAAATAAAGACATGACTTAAAATATAAAATGACAAAATAAAACAAACCGATATTGGGTATAAGCAATATCTAAAATCATGATAAAGGTTAAAACAAAATCATCTGCTATTTGAGTTTAAACAGAAACTGACCAAAAAGACTAAACTATGTCTCTTAACTCCTGGAGAAGAGCCAGATTTTGAGACCATTTCTGAATGGTCTCAAAATGGTGACAAGGGCAAATCATTCCACAGACTGGGTGTTAACTAAGAAAACCACATTCCATCTTTATGTTCAAGACAGATTTATTTAGGTGAAGGAAGCTTAAGTACTAGTTCTGTGAGGAATGTAGTGTTCTAGTTGTTTGATAAAGCGCAAGCAAGTTTGCAAGATAGGATGGAGTTCCCATTGCAGTGCTTTGAAGGTGAGGCATCCTATTTTGAATTGGACCCAACAGGAAATGGGAGTCGACAAATTCTTGCAAAAGAGACAACATAGTTAAACTTGTTCTTGTCAAAAAATCAGTTTTGCTGCACTGTTTTGATAAGTTTGAGTAGCAGCCTGGAAGAAAGACTATAGTACAATTAATTGCAATAATCTAATCAACAGAGCAAGAGAGTATATGAGAGATTTGAGATCATGAACTTCATGAAAAGGTCTGATATGTCTAAGTCTTAAAAAAAATAAAATGAGTGCTGGACTAGATTAGAGACTTGATGGGAGATGTCGAGAGGAGCCTTTCCTAACTCCCAGAATGGTTATGCAGTTATTTAACTGAATGGTAGAACTGGCTATTAAAACAGGAAGAAAGGATTTTGGGTCCAAATTTCTAATGAACCAAGTGGCTTCTGACTTTCCTGTATTAACCTTCAGTTTAAATGAGTTTAGCCAATAAACGGTTTGATTAAACAGAGGACTTCACATCAAAACTAGCAACCATCTGGATGTCAACCTCGTAAAAATAAGAACTGAAACCAAGGCTCTGGATAAAGGTGGCAAGAAATGACAAATATTAAGAATCTGTGAGAACACAGAGCCTTGGATTACCTTCCACATTGCTCAACTATTGACCCAGATCAGTCTTGCCTGTCGCAGGTTCATCTGGAAGTGCAGCCACTCCTCCAGCAACAAGCGCCAGAGCCAGTACCATTGTCCCAACATGGACATGGCTTCTACTCCTGATATTTCCTCATCCCCAAGAAATCTGGTGGGTTGAGACCTATTCTGGATTTGAGATTCCTGTACATCTACACTGAGAGAAATTCAAAATGAATTCCCTCAGCACTATTCTCCCCTATATGCAGAAGGGAGAATGGATGTGCTCTCTTGATCTGAAGAAGCATAGGCTAATATACCTATCCATCCTTACCACTGGTACTACCATCATTTCAAGGTGGATTCTTCCCATTATTAATGTAAAATACCCCGATTTGGCCTGTCGGAAGCTCTGAGTTTTAACCAAATGTCTGAGTAATCAGTCCAGTACCTGGATGACTGGCTAGTCACAACAACCTCTTGGGACTGCTGTCCTTGTACAAAACAATCTGTTTTCAGGAATATGGGTTTCTGTTCAATTTTGACAAGTTGAATGTAGTTCTAACTCAATGGATAAAATTCACTGGTGCATGAATAGTTTCACTACAAACAAAAATGCATTTTTACTATCCGATCAAGCAAGCATTATGAGTTCACTAATTTTCAAGCTGCTCATCTCTTAGCATTCGATAGCCAGACAGATTTTCATTGCCATAGGTCATATGGCAATGGCTGTAAATGTGGTCCCACTAACCTATTTTCACATTTGTTGCCTGCAGTAAGGTCTGCGCAGTCAATGGGATTAACTAACTCAAGCTCTGTCAAAATAGTACACGTTTCAGAAGATACAAAATGGGAAATGTGCTGGTGGTTAAATTCCCTCCCCACCCCACCACCAGGGCTTCAGGATGGAGCTCCATTCGTGCTCTTACCCAAGCGACGAGCCCTTCAAAGAACTGGTAGCGCACCCATACAGAATCCTTTTGGACCCAGGGCACTTGGTCTCTCAAGGAAAGCCACTATCTGATCAATCTACTAGAACTAAAAGCAATCAGATATGCTCTGACAATGCTTAAACATCATCTTCAAGGAAAGAACATCTTGATTCAAACAGACAACCAAGTCCTCTGCTAGGAATCAAAGATTTGGCAATGGGCAATAAGGAATTGAGCTGTTCTACAGGCCACTTATATTCCAGGAATATCCAACATGCTGGCGGATCATCTCAGTAGGGTAATTGGCCCACACAAGTGGTTTCTACAGTGTTCGACAAGTTGTTCAACTTATTGGGTCTACTGTCTGTTGAACTATTTGCATCAGAGCAGAACAGAAAGCTCTACCAATTTTGCTCAGTTCTACCCAGCAATCCCAGAGTAGCTCAAGACACTTACTTGCTTGATTTGGGGAACAAGCCTTATGCATGCTTTTCCACTGATATCATTGATCGCCAAAACAGTACAGAAGCTGCTGCAAGATCTCTCCTGCTTGATCCTCATAGCTTCAGTGTAGCCCAGGCAAATATGGTTTGCTTATCTGGTATAACTCTCTACCAGTCCCCAGGTACATATGGGAGCAGACTCTTCTTTGCTAATTCAAGACTAAGGAATGCTGTATCATCTGGACTTTCCATCTCTCAACCTGATGAAATGGATGTGGAATGCTCAATCGCAGCTTTTTCTTTGACAAACACTGAAGAAGATTTGATTTTGGCTTGGAAACTTTCAGCTAGGAAAAACTATTCTTTCAAGAGGAATTCGGATGGAGACATTCTTAGGGGTAGGGAAGCATGAGGATTTTTTTTCAATTCTATACAGTATTTTTTTTTCGTTGATAAGCAGACTGAATTAGCCATTGCATGTGGCTGATGTCTGGCAATACTAAACAGACTTCTCTCCAAGCTGAAAAGCCTTTAGCTTTTCTAAGCATGTCCTATACAGGCATTGCCTTGTGAGCTGCCTCAGTCATTTTTTGTCCAAGCTTAGTGTCTCCTCTTATTTTTTCCTTTAAAGCAGAAGTTATGGTCAGAAACCATTTTCTGCCTTACCTTGCTGCTTCTACAGCCACAAAGCATCACTTTTAAGTGCTATAAAAAAATGTTGGGTTAGAAGAAAAAAAATCTACTACGGTGACTGATTTTAAGAGCTACCCGTGTAGAAAACCCATGTCCCTCATAGACAGCCACAGTCTGTGCTGTTGCTGTCTGGGGCCTGATCACAACCAGAAAAATTGTGAAGCCTAAGGACGGATGTCCCTATGCTCACAGCATTCTAGGGTCTTGCGCATGGAAAAGCTGCATACATCTCTCCAGAGTCGCAGTAGGTTTTCCTCCCATAGTTGGTGTTCAGCATTATCTGCCTCCTCGGGGAAAAGGCTTGAGTAGTTGTTTGAAAACTCAGCCATTCACGCAGGCTGACACCACAGGGCAGAGTTCAGCTGCCTGCTCAATTTTGAAGCAGAAGTAGCATACTTCCCTGGAGCCATCTCAACCTGAATCAAAGAAATAAAAGCATTTTAGGCAATGTGCATTGGTACTGGCAACGCATGGAGTGCCACACGGCATTTCTCATTTGAAACATGGTGCATCAAAGCATCAGAAGATAAATGCATGTACACTCCTGCTTCACGATGCATCAATGCACCCAGCACAGAGTGCCCTAACATGCACTGATGCACGGCACATCCAGGAGCCTGAGACCTGCTATACAGATGCACAGCACTTTTGACAATGCAGTGATGCTTTCCCGGCACAATGCATTGGTGCATCAGATGCAAGTTATGCACTCAGTGCATATTTCATTCTATGACATACCTGAGCAATCCTTATACCTGCTGATTCACTCTGTGCCGTCGTCAACATAGAAACATGCTCTGAAGGACTGAAGGTCCTCTAAAACATCCAAGCATTCAACTCATTTAGGCCATATTGTATAGCTTTCATATTTGCTTGACTGTGCGCATAATGCCTCTGTGCGCATAATGCCTCTGTATCGCTCCATGGTGAGACCGCACCTTGAATACTGTGTACAATTCTGGTCGCCGCATCTCAAAAAAGATATAATTGCGATGGAGAAGGTACAGAGAAGGGCTACCAAAATGATAAGGGGAATGGAACAACTCCCCTATGAGGAAAGACTAAAGAGGTTAGGACTTTTCAGCTTGGAGAAGAGACGACTGAGGGGGGATATGATAGAGGTGTTTAAAATCATGAGAGGTCTAGAACGGGTAGATGTGAATCGGTTATTTACTCTTTCGGATAGTAGAAAGACTAGGGGACACTCCATGAAGTTAGCATGGGGCACATTTAAAACTAATCGGAGAAAGTTCTTTTTTACTCAACGCACAATTAAACTCTGGAATTTGTTGCCAGAGAATGTGGTTCGTGCAGTTAGTATAGCTGTGTTTAAAAAAAGGATTGGATAAGTTCTTGGAGGAGAAGTCCATTACCTGCTATTAAGTTCACTTAGAGAATAGCCACTGCCATTAGCAATGGTTACATGGAATAGACTTAGTTTTTGGGTACTTGCCAGGTTCTTATGGCCTGGATTGGCCACTGTTGGAAACAGGATGCTGGGCTTGATGGACCCTTGGTCTGACCCAGTATGGCATTTTCTTATGTTCTTACTCTTCGTCCTGGGTCCTCTACCCAGTTGATACTACTCCTGATTAATGGAGAAGCCATGTATAAAAAGATCCCAGTGCTAATTGATTTAATAAAACCAAGGTCTCCAGATATATTTACCTTACTGAGTACTGGCTTTTACCTTTTGATGCTGTCCTTTAGAATTAACTCTGGTTTCCTGACTAAGTGGTATTTTCCAAACTTCAGGTGTGATTGGGGAGGGGGGGTCTATTGATCGTGAGTAAAACCTCACTTCAATTCTCACTACTTCAGCTTGATGATAGTTCGTTCATCCTTAGAATTAATGTATTTGACTTCACGATTAAATTGGTGTCTTTTCCTAGTCTATACTCCCCCAGGTTGTTTAGTAACCAACCTGCAATGTTTATTGATTGTCTCATTGCTCTTAAAGTTGACTTGAAAAACTATATAGTTCTTGGAGTCTTCAACCTTCATGTTGAGTCTCCTGTTACTTAACATCTGTTCTGACTTTTTGTCTATCATGCAGGCCTGGGTTAGTCTTAGTTGGTGCAGACTCCCATCTTACAAGACTCCTTGTTGTCATTGTCTGTTCTCCAAAGTTTTGTTACTGATGTGCCCTGGTCAGATCATTTCTTGATTAGTTGCACCATAGACCATCCTTGCTTCCACTGCCACAGCCACACCATGCCCAGAATCATAATTTGCAGACTTCCTATTGAAGCTGAGTTGCTATGCATGCAATGGACCCAGAGTGTTCCTTCATCTTTGGATGATCTTGATTCAGCCATGTTGCTAAATATCTGGCAGAATTCACTATACTCATCTCTGGATGTGACTGCTCCTCCTGAAATTCTTCCAAGTCGAGCATCATCACCATGCCCCATGGCTTTCTACATTAAGGACCCTAAAAAACAAACTACAAAAAATAGAACATCAGTGGCATAAATACAAATCTGAGGGTGCTCTTGCTGATTATCACGCAGCATTATCCTACTTTAGATCTACAGTAGACAACGCTAAGAAGGCCTGGTACTTGGAAAGAGTAGGTGCTGTTGCTTCACAGCCTCGAACTATTCAGAATAGTCGATTCTCTGATTTCTATTGCGATGGAGAAGGTACAGAGAAGGGCTACCAAAATGATATAGGGGAGCTGTTCCATTCCCTTTGAGGAAAGACTAAAGAGGTTAGGACTTTTCAGCTTGGAGAAGAGATGGCTGAGGGGGGATATGATAGAGGTGTTTAAAATCATGAGAGGTCTAGAACGGGTAGATGTGAATCGTTTTTTTACTCTTTCGGATAATAGAAAGACTAGGGGGCACTCCATGAAGTTAGCATGTGGCACATTTAAAACTAATTGGAGAAAGTTCTTTTTCACTCAATGCACAATTAAACTCTGGAATTTGTTGCCAGAGGATGTGGTTAGTGCAGTTAGTATAGCTGTGTTTAAAAAAGGATTGGATAAGTTCTTGGACAAGAAGTCCATTACCTGCTATTAATTAAGTTGACTTAGATAATAACCACCGCTATTACTAGCAACAGTAACATGGAATAGACTTAGTTTTTGGGTACTTGCCAGGTTCTTATGGCCTGGATTGGCCACTGTTGGAAACAGGATGCTGGGCTTGATGGACCCTTGGTCTGACCCAGTATGGCATGTTCTTACCTCTGAATGCAATTCTCTCCCAGCCACTGCAGACTTGTGAAAAAATGGCTAATTTTTTCCAGGCTAAGATATCACAAGTCATTGCTGGGCTTGCCACCTCCCCCCACTATGCCTTCTAATGCCCTTTTGCTATCATTGGATCCAGTACACCTTCCGAGGTCTACCTTGCGTACGGTGCCTACATCTTGGACCCAGTTTTCTCCTACCTCCTCGGGTGAGATTTTCTATCCTGGCTGGCCTGAAAGCTGATTGCTGTTCATTTAATTTCTTTTCTACCTCCTTATAAAAGTTCTGCATTCAGATGTGACTGGTTTCCTTATAGGGTTTGTGAATGCTTCTGTATCTGAAGGATGATACCCATCCACTCTCTCAAATCTGCTGTTGTGAGTCTACTCATGAAAAAATCTAACCTAGATGTTATCGACTACATAACTATCAGCCAATTTCTTTCGTCCAAAGTTACAGAAAAAAGAGTTCTTTTGCAACTTCAAGATTATGTGGAGGGCAATCACATGCTTCACCAATCTGTTTGGCTTCCGCCCACTTCATAACACTGAATCATTGCTATTAGACAACTTCTACACCATTCAACTTGGATTTGATAAGAGTTCTTGTTTTCTGCTAGTGCTTTTAGGCATTTCTTCGGCTTTTGACATCATTAACCATGATAGCCTTTTGACTCATTTGGCTTCTCTGGGGACCTCGTCCACTGTACTTGGTTTGCTTCTTTTCTGTCTGACCACTCTTTCAGAGTAGGAATTGGAGACAGTCTTTTTGATTTTCATTCACTTCCCACTAGGATGCTGCAAGGATCCTCTTTCCCCTACTCTATTCAATATATACTTGGCACCACTATGCACTGTTGGGTTCTTTTGTGCTGATGACATGTTTTTCTTTCCCATCTCCCTGGACTTCAGTGCTGCTTTACAAAAACTCACGCTCTGTCTCTTAAAAGTGTAGAGCTGGTTGTCTGACAATAGGCTTGCTTTAAACATCAACAAGACTGAGGTGGTGCTTTTGGCAAGGGTGCTTCCAGACACATTTTCTTTTACTTTCATGTTTAACAACCATTCCATCCCGATTAAACAGCAAGCATGCGATATACTGGACTCCGCTTTGTCCTTGTGCCCACAGATTAACTCTCTGATTCAGTCATCCTATTTTAAACCTTTACTTGAATTCTCTGATTTCTGGTTAGTCACCCAATCTTTGGTCATCTCTGCACTGGATTACTGTAATACCCTGTTTCTAGGCCTCCCACATTCACAACTAATTCAGAGCTCTGCAGCACAGCTGATCTCTGGCACTCCCTCACATGATCATATCTCACCTGTACTAATGTACTAACTGCTTCCTGTGGAATGGAGAATCAAATTTAAAGTTCTCATTACTGTCCATAAGGCCTTGCACAGCTTAATTCTCCTTTGTCTCCAACTTGCCATCTGCTGCTATATTCCTATGCATGCCTTCTGCTCCTTGTCTCAGCACGTCCTTGAAGTGCCTACGATGAAACATGCTCACCTGGCTTCTACCAGAGAATCCTATGGAATGAACTGCCTGAGGAGCTTAGAGCTGAAAATAACCTGCTTTGCTTTAGAAAGCAACTTAAAACTCACCTATTTGCCATGGCTTTTGCCAAAAGACAGCATTGACTGCAGTCTAGGACCCTCTAAGCTTGGTGATACAGCCACTTTGTATCATTTTGGCTTTATTTTACCGTATTCTGTGCTGATATGTTTGTTTATTGCTGTTTGATTATATTTTGTATGCATGTTTTCTGTTACCTGCTGAGATTTGTGGATAAGTGGGATATAAATGTTATAAATAAATATATAAATTAATAAATTTTGCTTCCTTGGACCAAGCAGGGTTGCCTATACAACAATATATACTAGCCTTCTGAGATGTGTGGGAGAAAGCATAAGATTACCCTTTACTTCCACTGATTTATCAGAATGTTAATACCCCCTAGGTTGGTAGTGGATGGTCTTGGAAACAGTGGATCCTGTCTGTTCAGTAGTTCCACTTTCCTCAACCGAACCATATGGCACCTATGTAAACGGACAAATTGTAGTATGATTACTTTTATGTGCCTTAATGTAAACCGTTGTGACGGTCCCCACCAAATGACGGTATAGAAAAGACAAAATAAATAAATAATCTAGACCATCTGTTAAAATGCAAGAATGTCTTAGTGTCGGAAGAAGATGTCTCTCCACCTACCCCAGGCCAGAGAATGCAATTGCTTGATCAAATTGCAGAGCTAGTGAAGAGTTTATTTACCTCCCTCTCCAAAGAGGCAGTTGGAACATACCATACTCTTTACAGCTCTTGCTTCATCTGTTCCACAGGTGGGAGTCCCAAACTCTCACCCATAAGTATGTTCTCATCACCGGAACCCTAGACTAGGGGTTCTTCATCTACACATTCAAGTGCTGTAGAGTTTAGTAAATTGGAGGTATTGGACTAGGCCCCTCCTCTGAGACCTCAACTGAGTAGCCACCTAATTCCCCTTCTTCGTTAAGTGAGCCTATACCCCTATAATACCATCAGATCCTCTACTAGATCCCCTGAAGTATACCTCCACTCTGGAAGATCTCCCCTATTCAAAATTCATTGAGATATTAGGAGCAGCACTAGGTGTTCACTTACACAAGGCTAAAGACCCACATAGAGAGCTCCTTGGAAAAATATGGATACACCAGCTGAAACTGCTGCCTTACAAGTTCATGATATTCTCAAGGTACTGCTCATGAAACAATGGGACTTTGTTCCCATATAGCTTGAAAATTAGACCTCAAATATAGGGTCCAACAGTCTCCAGTCTTCGGCATAGTTCACTTGTTGCACCAGTCCATTGTGGTGGAATCTGCTATGGAAAAAGCCAAGAGAGCTTATATTTATTTCAATTCCCCCACTGGGCAAATATTTCAAACTTCTGGACAATTTTGGTAAAAAGATATTCCAAAGCACAATGTTTTCTGCCTGCATTGATATCTATCACTTCTACATGTTGCAGCATCTTCATGATTGTCCTCAAAAGCTAAAACTGTACTTGCCGCCTCCTGATCAGAACGCTTTCTCTCAACCATTCTGGGATGCGGAAGAAGCTGTTCAACACTACCTCCATTCGGTGTATGAACTGTTGGATTCTGCTCTTATACCTCTGCAGCTTCTGTTGGAGTGCGACATATGGCATGGCTATCAGCACACTCCATCTGTTAGGACATCTACGAGAAATTGGTGGACCTCTCATGTTTGGGATACATCTTCAGGGAGAAGCTCCAAGAAAGTCTCTCTCAGATAAGACCAAAATGTGGATTTTTAGTCTCTCTCCCTGCTGCCAAAGCAATCTTCTCCATTGTGGCATCCATACTATCCTTACAAACAACGCTACTTTCATGCAGGCTGATGGCAATACCTGCGTACTTAAAATGGGCACTCATGATTGGCACCAGTTAGGAGATCGGATGCTCAATCTACCTCTTCTGGGTGCCCGATTTAATATTTAAATTGT
This sequence comes from Rhinatrema bivittatum, assembly GCF_901001135.1. NCBI lineage: Eukaryota > Metazoa > Chordata > Amphibia > Gymnophiona > Rhinatrematidae > Rhinatrema > Rhinatrema bivittatum. Next base: position 13,772,434 of record NC_042631.1, read on the forward strand.
CTGCCACAGTAAAAAGGAAGCACTAGGGGGAAATTATGCGTCCCTAGCGCCTTCTTGGTATCGGGCGCCCAGGAAAGGCAGCTGGTAGTCGGGTTAGGAAATGGATGCTCAGTATGAACGTCTGTTTACTCCTGCTGCCAGCACAATATACATTCACAATATACACGGCCTGGACCATATACATTGTGGCTGTATTTTGGGCGCCCAGAAAAAATATATATTTTTTTTTCAATAATTCCGCTTTTGAGCCCTTGACTGCGGCAGATCTTTATGCCAGCCCCAGCCTCGCACAAAATTTGCTGCATTGCAAGGGCGCATCGGCCATGCGGGAATCGTTTTACATCATGGGTACTACTACTACTACTACACATTTCTATAGCGCTACATGACATATGTAGCGCTAATAGCCTCATCTACGTGTACTTTACATATGATGAGCGCTATTAGCTAATGCTCGATTGGTCGCATGTTTTGGCACTAATCCCCATTTTGCATCGGGGGTTTTGGATGCGCTTCCAAAACACGTGTTGAGCCATGCGCTAGCTGCAGCACACGGTATTGCTTTGGCCTGATAGATAGCCCTATCAGCCATTTGCCTTCATACATAGGTATAAAGTCTGCAGACTTTATGCCCATAAAACTGGTAGGCAATTTTCAAAGACGAGCTAGGGATGAAGTCTGCGAGTACAAAATATCAACAGGCTTTTCAGCTGTGTTGGGCTATTTGAAAAAATCCACCCCCATGAGAAAAGCTATAGCCCTAAATTACTGGAGTAAGACTGTTTTGTAAATCAAGTGTATTTTTCAATGGCACCTGAATTTTAAAACAAATTTTATAACAAAAAACCCAATCAATCCATGGGTAAGCAGAATAAATGATTTAAAAAAAATAAAAATTGCCCACAATATCAATTACACCTTAAAGTTGAAGAAAGTACTCATATACACTGTACCAGTTATGGTTTAAACATATTGAGGTAGACATTCAAAACATCGCTGGCTATCTAAGTTAACCAGCTAGGGTTATCAGACTAACATAGATGAGATATTCATCTGCAGGGCTATGCAGCTGAATATCTCCGGATAAATCGCTGCCTGACTAGTCTGATAAGTCTTATCCATCTGTTTAAACCTGCTATTGAGCAGGACCAATTTATCTGGCTATGTCTGAATATTGCTACTTAGTTTAGAACTTACCCAGATAAGTGACTTATCATGTGGCAGCCGCTGAACATAGCCGGATATTCAGCAGCTCCTACTTAGCTGGATAAGTCCTGCTTATCCAGCTAAGTAGCTTTTGAATATTGATCTCATTGTGCTGGGCAATTATTTTATAGCACCTATAAAATCATTTTTCATTTGAAGAAGTTTTGCCTGTTTTCTTTCCTCTCTGTACTTGTCATCTTTCTTGTCCAGCAGTCAATATGCTTGTACTGTCTTAATATTCCATATAAATCAACTCACAATATCCCCTTATTACTTTTGGCAATATAGTATTCCTAATCTAGGTTTTCACAGTACCTATATCAAGTTCAAGTGTGTTCCTTGTTCTGATTTATAAAATGTTCATTTCAAAATCACTTCAAGCCAGGTTCTCACAGTACTTCTCTCAAAATCCAGATATATTCCCCTGTCTGGTTCATAAGATGCTTGTTTCAATAATCCTGACATAGCTGTGTTTTGGCATCAGCATGGCCCCCGTCTCGGGGGCAATCGAGCAAGTCATTTTGGTGACAGCAATCAAATGTGCCCCTTTTCTTCTTGACCACATTTGTTTAAAGATAGAAGGCAGCTGCAAATGCATAGGTGAATTTTAAATACATTTATTTTTAAGGTAAATGTATATGTAAAATTACCTTGGTTTTGCCATGATTGCTTCCGTTTTGCCGAATTTCTTATTGTACTTCCTACAGGTATATATAACCTTTGGTGTCCTCTAAAGCTTCTTTTCAGATGCATAGATCTATAAAATTCTGCAATAAACCATTTTAATAGGGGGAAGTAATAAACTTGTCAAAGAATATGAAAAGATGAAGAAGCTAAGTATTAATATGCAGTTTTCTGTAATGTATGTACTGCTGCTTTAATAAGGAAAAAAATGGGTCAGGTCCTGCTAGCTATTCAGTGTGTGTGGGTGGGAATCCTTTGACGTGCTTGCTGGGGAAGCCTCTAACTTGAGAATTGCTGCTGAGAATCTAAGAGCAAAAAAAAAAGGATAAAATTCTGTCAGCAGCAATATATATATATTACAAATAAACCTTTTCACACCCACAGAAAGAATGAGGTTAGAAAGGTGCCTGAAATCTTGCAATTAACCAATATCATTGCAAGATTTTAAGGTTGAGAAGCCTACGCAGAGCCTACACACAGAAGACAATATGTTCTTTTTAATATACTGCATAGTATAAAAAAATCATGCCCCAGAAGCAGGAATTCATAAAAGACATTAATACAGCATTCTATATTTTGCATAATTACATTATAACATGCATCTATATTGAGGTTTTTTTTAAAATATATATGTTGAAAGTATTTATTCCAGGTAGAGAGATATATTTTCAAGTTATATATATTTATTTATTATCTGCCTCTCTTGACTATGAGAGATAAGAATGGAAGTAATACAGCCCTAGAAATAAACATTAAAGCGCATTATTTAGTTACAATGAGGTAGATCTTAAAAAAGTACGCGCAACCGGCGCAAACAAAAGTACGCTGGATTTCATAAGATATGCGCGTATCTTATAAAATCCGGGGTCGGTGTGCACAAGGCTGTGCAAAATCGGCAGCCTGCGCGCGCCGAGCCGCGCAGCCTGCCTCCGTTCCCTCCGAGGCTGCTTCGAAATCGGAGCAGCCTCGGAGGGAACTTTCCTTCCGCGTCCCCCCACCTTCCCCTCCCTTCCCATACCTAACCCACCCCCCAGCCCTACCTAAATCCCCCCCCTACCTTTGTTGTGCACGTTACACCTGCTTTGAGGCAGGCGTAACTTGCGCGCGCCGCCTCGGCATCTCCAGGCCGCAGTGCCGGGGGACTCGGGACCGCCCTCCCGGCCCGCCCCCTGACCCCGAACACGCCCCCTCCCGCCCCTTTTACGAAGCCCCGGGACTTATGCGCGTCCCGGGGCTTTGCGCGTGCCGGTGGCGCGTGAGTGCCCTCCGCTCATAAATCCGGCAGGATTTACGTGCGCGGGGCTTTTAAAATCTAGCCCATTATTTGCAATATTGTAACAATTTTATTCACAAGTCCTGTTTGTGATCTGAGTAAATATTTCATTTATTGAGGCATTGGGATGTTTACATTTATGACCAACAAGTTACATGCTCTTGCTTCAGTATATAAGTTAAACTTCTGCCTGACTTCCAAATATTGAAAACACCTCTACCGTATGGCTTAATCGGTAGTCTTATTTCCTGCCAAACAACTTCCAACTTGTTCTTGAGAGTCACAAATCTAGTTCTATGGAGCAAATTAAAAGGAATACATTCTCTACAAAGCAGTGCCTGTGTTCCTCAACAATCATGAGTGTGCCACTTTCTACAGTGCTTCGACATTCAGTTCATGGATCTCCTATAAAGTAATTGTTTTGTACAATATTACACCAACTTTCTGGCTTCTGATTTTTATATAATTATGTTTAGATATTTGTTGGTCTGTTCCGTGATGACTGAAAATTGTCTTCCCCCATAACACAAACTTGAAAGGCATTTACAACTAAATTGTCTTTCCTCAGTGCTAGTAAAAGTGCACACATTGTTTTGCAATGCACACAATATTTTTAGCTACATTTAGAGGAAGCATTCCCGGGGACTGAAGCAGAGAATAATTTGCATGGATTGCATTATCAACTCAATGCATGCTCCCGAGGGAGCACTGAGAGCAGAAGGTGATTTTGCTGGTGATTGAAGAAATTAGTAAATAATGCTTTGCTGAGAAATTTTGTGTCTGAAAGTTTGGGAAAGAATAGAGATTGTGGGTAAACTGATATATACTATGTGTGTGTTTGATTTAAAATAGGTTAATTTTCAGTAGAATCTGTATGGATAGAAATTCCATTTGCGATTGGGAAGGGCATAGCGGTGGTAGTATACTACCGTCCTCCTGTCCAGAATGAACAGATGATGAAATGCTAATAAAAATTAGGAAAACTAAAAGGAATTAACAACATTGTAATAATGGGAGATTTCAATTACCCGAATATTAACTGGGTCACATCAGGACTTGCTAGGAAGGTAAAGTTTCTAGATGAAATAAATGATCTCTTCATGGAGCAGCTTGTCCAGAAACTGATGAGAGGGGAGCTAATGCAGAACATTCTCCTCCGATGAAATTAGTGGACAGAATCGCATTGTTTTGACTAGCACAGACACTTTGTTTGCTTATTAACAATGCTTCTGGATGCCTCATTTCTATACAATTTATGAATTACTTAATATACTTTAACCTGTTTTCAAATGTATGGTCATTTGAGCCCTGTGGGTCCCTCTCGATGCAGCCCCTACGGCGAAAAATGGTCGTGCTGGGGGACTGTACTCCACGAGATTTTTTTATGAAGCTATAAATAAATGCTATTTTGAAGATTAAATTAGAATAACTTTTGTTTCTCTAGAACAATATCACATTTGATTTCATGTAGTTTAAGCCATGCATGGAGTGCCGGTTTTAATCTCCTATTCTTGGTATGCTCATGGGAAAGTGCCTTGGTCCAAAGTGTAAAAAACCCAAAACGTGCTCCTCCCTCAGACTCCTGGAGTCCCTCCTCTGCCAGATTTTCTTGTGACTGGCAGAGGAGCGGATCATGGTGGAGGGAAATTGTGAATGAAAGTTGGATTCTAAAGGGGGGCTCCTCCATCTTCATGTTGTTCTGAAAAATAGGGGTTTGTTCCCACTTCTCCTTTGGGTTGATGCCTCCTGACTCACTGAAGTGGGAGCTTTGTCGTGGAGCTTCCCAGGGTGTAGAAATATCACCAGCTCCTGGATTCTGTGATGATTTCTCTGCAGCTAGTTCCCAGGAGCCAGGGCTCTCCTGTGGCTTTAGATGCCTCTGTCATTCTGCTAGAACCCCCTCCCCCAGTCAAAGTACTGTAGGGCTAATCGTCCTCTTCCATTCAACCAGGAATGGTCTGATTTGGGTGGCAGGCACCATGATCTGTCAAAGGAATGGATCTAGATCCTCCCAGATTGTTCGTGGGCATGTCAAAGAGTGAGCCTGGTTCACTGAGGTGCATTAGGTCACCCCTTGCATAGCACAAGGAAACAGATCAAAGAAGCAGCAGTAGCATGCGATCTGGAAACCAAGTCTATCGGTTTGGCCTCATTGTAGCTGCTGCTCTTTAATGGTTGCCTATGTGAATGAGCAAGGGGATGCTCAGAGACCAGTGGTAGACCAGAAAGCAAGCAAGTTGTTCTGGTGGGCAGAGCAGAACTTACTGTGGATTTTAGAAGTTCACATTGCAGGGATAGCACCCGTTTAAACTGACCATCTCAACAGGAATAAGTTGGTCCCCAGAATGTGCGAGCTCAGACTGGAAGCTTTCCTGAAAAATAGATTATGGAAATTGCTCACAATCCAATCTGTTGCCAAATCGCAAGTTACCAAGGCTGAGAGATGATTCAACCGCCAGAAAGAAAAAAAACCCCAGAGCATTCAGCAATTGCTCACAGCCTGGTATGACTTAGTTTTTGGGTACTTGCCAGGTTCTTATGGCCTGGATTGGCCACTGTTGGAAACAGGATGCTGGGCTTGATGGACCCTTGGTCTGACCCAGTATGGCATATTCTTATGTTCTTATGCCAGGAACTAGCGTTGCATTTTTCTTATCAGGCCTCATCTTTAAGGAGCGTGCTAACTCAGAAAGGAATATTTTTCAGCAGTGACTTTCTGCTAGAGTCTCATTAGACTTGAGACTTCTTTCAAATTTCTGGCTGTCTTGCCCTGACAGGTGGACATCTCATCATAAGAACATGCCATACTGGGTCAGACCAAGGGTCCATCAAGCTCAGCATCCTGTTTCCAACAGTGGCCAATCAGGCCATAAGAACCTGGCAAGTACCCAAAAACTAAGTCTATTTTATGTTACCGTTGCTAGTAATAGCAGTGGCTATTTTCTAAATCAACTTAATAGCAGGTAAGGGACTTCTCCTCCAAGAACTTATCCAATCCATTGTTTAAACACAGCTATACTAACTGAACTAACCACATCCGCTGGCAACAAATTCCAGAATTTAATTGTGCGTTGAGTGAAAAAGAACTTTCTCTGATTAGTTTGAAATGTGCAACATGCTAACTTCATGGAGTGCCCCCATGTCTTTCTATTATCTGAAAGACTAAATAACCGATTCACATCTACCTGTTTTAGACCTCTAATGATTTTAAACACCTCTATCATATCCCCCCTCAGCCGTCTCTTCTCCAAGCTGAAAAGTCCTAACCTCTTTAGTCTTTCCTCATAGGGGAGCTGTTCCATTCCCCTTATCATTTTGGTAGCCCTTCTCTGTACCTTCTCCATCGCAATTATATCTTTTTTGAGATGTGGCGACCAGAATTGTACACAGTATTCAAGGTGGGGTCTCACCATGGAGTGATACAGAGGCTTTATGACATTTTCCGTTTTATTCACCATTCCCTTCCTAATAATTCCCAACATTCTGTTTGCTTTTTTGACTGCCGCAGCACACTGAACCGACTATTTCAATATGTTATCCACTATAACGCCTAGATCTCTTTCTTTGGTGGTAGCACCTAATATGGAACCCAACATTGTGTAATTATAGCATGGGTTATTTTTCCCTATATGCATCACCTTGCACTTATCCACATTAAATTTCATCTGCCATTTCGATGCCCAATTTTCCAGTCTCACAAATTCTTCCTGCAATTTATCACAATCTGCTTGTGATTTAACTACTCTGAACAATTTTGTATTATCTGCAAATTTGATTACCTCTTATTTCTTTCCAGATCATTTATAAATATATTGAAAATGCTGACTTTCCTGCAAAAGGGTTTAGGACAAGAGCTGAAATTTTAATTCCTGTGGGTCCCAATTGTAGCTATTACATGTATGGTCATCAAATTCAGGGAGTTTGGTGTTGTCTGTTTGCCCTCTATTTGGGGCTTTGCTGCCCCAATGGGATCTGGATCTGACTCTTAGAACACTTGTTGCTGCTTTTTGAGCTGTTTAATCTCATGTTCTTGAAGAATATTCCTCAAAGTTGGAAACCTAGTGGCCTATCTCTCCTAGTCTTTCCACAATGTTGGTCACTTTTAATCAGATTACCCCAAAAGTTTGAGGTGCAAATGAACAAATATTTATTGAACTGAAACTGAAGCCACAAACTTATTTTTGAAATACCAAAATTTATTTATAATATAGTAGGAGGACTATTCAAAAAACCTGTGCTTTCACTTAATTATTGTTTGTCTTGGGTCAGTTGTAATCATCTCAGTCCAGCCCACCCCACAACACAGATCCCTTTTTTTCTTTTCTTTTTGAAAAAATGCAATTAAAATAGAATCTTACTCCCCTTTGTTATTGTCTTTGGATGACCATATTTGTCGTTGAATTTACATCAAGGGAAGAACCAGCCTTACATAGCGCTATATGCTTAGATCTCTTTTCTGGGTGGTAACTCCTAAGATAGAACCTAACATTGTGTAACTACAGCAAGGGTTATTTTTCCCTATATTGCAACACTTTGCACTTGTCCACGTTAAACTTCATCTGCCATTTGGAAGACTGGGCTTCCAAATGGCAGATGAAATTTAACATGGAGAAGTGCAAAATGATGCATATAGGGAAAAATAACCCTTGCTGTAGTTACACAATGTTAGTTTCTATCTTAGGAGTTACCACCCAGGAAAGAGATCTAAGCATCATAGTGGATAATACATTAAATTCGTTGGCCCAGTGTGCTGTGGTGATCAAAAAAGCAAACAGAATGATGGGAATGGAAAATAAAACAGAGGATGTCATAATACCTCTGTATCACTCCATGGTGAGACCACACCTTAAATACTGTGTGCAGTTCTGGTCACTGCATCTCAAAAAGGATATAGCTGCACTGGAGAAAGTACAGAGAAGGGCAACAAAAATAATATGGGGCATGGAATGTCTATACTATGAGGAAAGGCTAAAGAAGTTTGGAGATGAGACGACAGAAGTCTACAAAATCATGAAAGGACTTGAACAAGTTAGTGTAAATCGGCTATTTACTCTCCCAGATAATAGAAGGACCAGGGGGCATTCCATGAAGTTAACAAGTAGCTCATTTAAAACAAATGAAGAAAATTCTTTTTTCACTCAGCGCACAGTTAAACTCTGGAATTCATTGCCAGAGGATATGGTTACAGCAGTTAGTGTTACTGGGTTTAAAAAAAGGCTTGGATAAGTTTCTAGAAGTTAAATCCATAAACTGCTATTACGGTAATTAATAAGCAATAGTAGGTTGTGATATGTCTTAATGTTTGGGTACTTGCCAGGTACATGTGACTTGGATTGGCTACTGTTGGAAACTGGATACTGGGCTTGATGGACCCTTGGTCTGACCTAGTATGGTCTGTCTTATGTTCTTGTGTTATGTTCTTATGTTTCGTCCATTGGTGCATCAGGGGCTTCTGACCAAACTTGTTATGCCGATTGTTCAATGCGAAAGCTGTAAGATATAAATATATATTGTTTGAGAGAACACAAATAAACACACAATTGTGGACTACCTTTAAACGTGGTCAGCTCCCTATCAAGCATGCATCTTCTCTTGTTTAAAAGAATGAGCACGCTACACAAAAGGCTGCTTATTTCTATACATGCACCTGCTATGTGTGCTTAGTTCCATATAGAGATTCATGAGATGGGGTCCATACGAAGCAGAATTTGCTTTCTAAGCAGGATAAATAGGAGAGTTTCCTCAGTCCCTTCTGTTTGAGGTCCTCTATTTATTGCTCCTAAAGCTAATTGTGTTTTAGGGGAAGTTAGCATGTTCCATTGCTTTGACATGATATTGACTATTGCTGGTATAACACCTGCCTCTATACCAAGTGATGATGTCACTGAAAAAGGTTGTGTCCTCTGTCTCCATCTGCTAGTAAGTGGAGATAACCCAGTAGTTTCGACTGGTGTAGAAGGACTCATGAAAAACAGATAAGACCATGTATTTTATGTGGCTGTTTAACTGATTGTTTTATCTTTGTAAATCGCTTTGGAAGATTTGATCTGGAAAGCAATTAATAAATGATTAGAAAAAAATAAAAATTAGACCAAACGTCACCTTATTTGAGATCCTGCCAGGTACTTGTGACCTATATTGGTCACTGCTAGAAACAGGATTCTGGGCTTGATGGACCTTTTGGTCTGACCTATTGGAAAAGTAATGAATTAATCAAGATGTAGTACAACTTTATTTTGTATTAATTAGCCCATTCATACTTCACAAGACTTTTAAATGATTTGTTGCACTTTTTACAGCTCTGTTGTATTTCAGTTGTGGTCAAATTGTAGAACATTTCTACAATTGGGAAGGTTATTAAACCTATCAGGATACATCTTTTGTTATTTTTTTCATGAAAAACAGATCTTTGAAGAAGCTTTTAATGATGGCTAGTATACTGTTTTTTTTTCCCCCCAAAGTAATCTTGGTAGATATATAATGTATGCATCGAAAGTATTTCTAGGCATGTTTAGATTGGGTTTACTTTATGCATTTCATTCATCCCATTTGTTGTGCCAGTGCCAGCCTTAGAATAATGGACCCCATGTGAGATGAGTCATGCTAGCCCTACTGTTACTGAAATATTTTGCAAACATGGTTTATTTGACAATTTTCATTCAGATAAAGAAGCAGCCTTTTTAAAATCTGTTACAGAAAGGAGATTTTTTATTCTAGAGTATGAAAAATTCTGCTTTGACAAACTGGGCTGAATTGGCTATGAATGTGGCAGCATAGAAAGGACTCTTCTCTCTAAGCTCATAGAACTTTTCCTGTACTGAGCATGTTTGGTGCACGCGATACAGTATGCAAATGAGGTGGTGCGGTAGAATTGGGCAAAAGGGAGGCCCTAGGGACACTAGTGCGTCCATAGCGCCTCCTTTTAGCCCAGAACGGTGGCTGTCAGCGGGTTTGACAGCCGATGCTCAATTTTGCCGGCGTCAGTTCTCGAGCCCGCTGACAGCCACTGGCTCGGAAACCGGACGCCAGCAAAATTGAGCGTCCGGTTTTCGGCCCAACAGCCGCGGGCCGAATTCAATTTTTTTTTAAACTTTTTTTTTTTTTTACTCTTTGGGACCTCCGACTTAATATTGCCATGATATTAAGTCGGAGGGTGCACAGAAAAGCAGTTTGTACTGTATTGGCCTCAAAGTTAATAGAACAAGGGCTAAGCCTGAAATGCCAGACCCCATTTGCTGTCTGATACCTCTCATATCTTATTGGCCTCCAGTACATATTATGTGGAGCCCGGAAAATGTGCGAGATTCAAACAAATAAATGGAAAACTCTTCTATACTGTTAACTTAATTCACCATCACAATGGTTTATAGAAAGGCACAATAAGGAAAAAGTATAATTGGTATAGATTACAAATTATACATGTGCCAACATAAAACGGTAACATATTTTAATAAGAGAAACTATGTATTTAATTAAAACTTATATGTTGCGTCCGTCAGTCTTCGAAGGCTTCGCCCCGCCTACCTCTCTCTACTTGCAGCTCCTCCCGCTCACCTTGGACTGATGGCTGCCGTGGCGTCTGCTTGCCATTCTCTCCGGCGTCCCCGGACCGGCTTTGGTGCTGCCTCCCACCATTCTCCTTCAAGGTACCTCTAGGGCGCGTGCACACCGCCCTCATCTTTAACTTCACGTTGGCGTGAACCTCAGGGGTGTCCCCCTGTTCTGATGTCACGGCTCCAGGATATATCTGCCTACAGTATTTGCTAGCTCATTGAGTTAGCAACAGGATTCGTACAGATGGGATTCACTCTCCGTTCCTAAGCTACTCTGCCACTCCAGCTCTATCTGGAACTCTTACTACCATTCAGGGTCACTAACGGGTACCCGCTCCTCAGGGGCCTCTGCTTCTTTGAGGTGCTATCAGGAAACTGGTACTCGCTCCTTGAGGGCCCATGTACCCTGTGTCGCTGCCTGCAACCTCTACCCTTCTACTTGGAAGAACTAACTTATAGTCACCATCAGTGAGTACAGAAATCATTTCTCTACAGTACCACTTCGCCAGAATCAGGTACTTGCTCCTTGAGGGCCTGCTCTCCCTGTCTCGGAGCTCTCCTATTTCTAATTGGGATTCTGAATGCTAATCTTATTGTGTGCTCATAACTCTGTCTCTTTCCACTACAGCACTGTTCTACAGAGGATCCACTGTTCCAGCGTTCTGTTAGAGACGCGCCCAGCCAGGCCCTACAACCACTACTCACTACTGTCACCTCTGGTGGTTCCATAAACTATTTAATAAAAGATTCAAATCTGTGTTTGTCTGTCCGGAGTTCAGCCTGACACTGTGGTCCCTCACGGGACTACCTCTCCCCTCCCCCCCCCCCCCCCGTGGGCGTGGTCAGCTGCCACAGTGTCCAAGGATCCACCCAAACACCATTAACCATAACACCATTCTAGTATCAGAAGAGGATGTTCTACCACCCACAAAAGAGGAGAGGGCACATCAGCCCTTTGACCAAGTGGTGGAGTTGGTGAGGGATTTCGTTATCCCTCTAGCAGTTAAAGATGAGAATACCTTCCAGTCTCTCTTATTCTGAATATTCGATTCAAGGAAGAGTTCCATTACCTCCAAGATATAGGGATATTCCATCAGAAAACCCGCAAGGTAATTTTAGCTCACAAGTTTCTACTGCAGTGGAATTCAGCCAGTCAGAGGAGATAAACCAGGTATATTTAGATTTCATATACTCCTTTGAGGTGACCAAAGACACCCACTACCACCCTGAGTCACTTTCTTCATCATTGAGGTTCTGGATTAGTGTTCCCTCACTGCTAGATTCTGAGGAGAGTTCAACAGGAAAACCCTTTGACCCTCTTGTGAAGCCTCCAAAACACTCCTCCTCTGGAAGATGTCTCTTAGGATTTCTAGACATGGAAATCAACTTGTTTATGCAAGGTCAGAGATCCTCATGCAAAGGTCTTCAGCCTTCTCCAAATTTTAGAAATACCAGTGGAGCCAGCAGCCATTCCAATGCATGATATTCTGCAAGAATTGCAAACAATGTGGGAAAACTATTTCCTCTGCCCCATTTGCAAGGAAATTAAATCTCAAATATAGAGTGCAGACATCCTTGGGGTTTGGAATGGTACAACACCAATCAGCCTTAATAGAATCAGCTCTTAAAAGAGCAAAGAAAACAAGAATATACATGAATTCTCCACCGGGAAGGATCCCAGGTTACTGGACAATTTCGGTAAAATGGTATTCCAAAGCTCCATGCTTAATGCATGTATTTCCACTCACTAGTTCTACATGGTTCAATACTTATATGATGGCTTTCAAAAACTAACACCTTTCCTCCTGCAAGGTGAAGGTGGATCCACATACCCTCAGCCACTCTTGGATGCTGAAGAATGAATATGCATCTTATTCATTCCATTTTCAAAGCATTCAATATATGGCATGCTCCTTAACCACCTGCATCATAGTATGCCGCGTGGATTGGTTGAGAGCTAGTAGCTTGCATTATGATGTCCACAGCAAGTTGGCAGATGTTCCCTGTCTGGGTGATCACCTTTTCAGAGAAGAGCTTAGAGAAACAGTAGCTCAAATAAAGGCACCTAAATTTCGATCCTTAAGAAATGAGTGGCTATAGGGTCAGAGGATGTAGTTAGGGCAGTTAGTGTAGCTGGGTTTAAAAAAAGGTTTGGATAAGTTCTTGGAGGAGAAGTTCATTAACTACTATTAATCAAGTTGACTTAGGGAATAGCCACTACTATTACTGGCATTAGAAGCATGGGATTTACTTAGTTTTTTGGGTACTTGCCAGGTATTTTATAGCCTGGATTGTCCACTGTTGGAAACAGGATGCTGAGCTTGATGGACTCGTGGTCTGACCCAGTATGGCAACTTCTTATGTTCTTAAGTAGGATTGAGAAAAAAAGTGATATGATTTTCAGCATTAGGCAAGATACCTAATTTAGGGCCTGTTTTACTAAGGCTTTCTCCCATTTTGTTTTTATGGGGGAAAATGCTTAGTAAATGATGTCCTTAATTGCCTAAATCTAGGAAAATGAATTTAATTCCTAAATTCAGGGAAATTTTAAACTGAAAATTTAGATCTCTAAATTTGGCTCCAAATTGAGCACCAAAATTTTGCTTTCATGTTTTCATAGAAAATGTTTTAAGTTCTATAATTGTAGATCTGTTCATTTAGAGAACTATTTTCAGTCATTTACCTAGGTAAATTGCCTTACTGGAAGTATGCACTAGTTTTCCCCATGTGCGTACTTTTAACTGTCTTAAAGAGGCATTCCCAATGTCGTCTTTAGGGCAAGAGAGTAAAAGACTGCACACATGTACATGTGCTCTTTGGACCCCTGCTTATTTGCCCACAGAAACAGGGGGCCGCTTTTAGTGTGCAATACTTGATGGCTGCTAATTTTAAAGGGAAAAGAACACAAATAATTTCCTTTCAAAATTAGCTGCAATGCATGCAAGCTAAATGTGTCCACTTCTATTACCCAACGCCAGTTATTCAAAATTGACCTCCCTAAGTTTATAGTCATGCGCCTGAGGCAACAGATTTCTTCACCACAAAAGAGATGCATAGCAACCAAACATAAAAAATGTTTAACTAGTTAATTTAATAAATCTAAAAGTCCCTGTGTGTCTGAACTAATGGGTTTTTACACCTTTTATTCCCGCCTATTCTCAATTGTCATGTTATTTGCAAAGAACATAGAGCTCTTCTTCTTTTCAGCCTGTTCCCAACTATTAGTTAGTTACATGTACTTCTGATTTTTCAGATTGAAATAGTGTATGACAATGAAATAGTTTGATTAGAGGCAGCCAAATGTACTCAAATTTGTCATCTGGTATTTAAAGGTCACAGAATTTACAGAATTTATAGGTACATTCTTAAGAATTCACTGCTTTTTCTGAATTTTGCGTTGATATGAGCAGTGAAGTAAGTTTGTAATTAAGATTTGAAAGTGCTGGATTGTTTTCAATATGCCTACCGAAATGTCTCATTTTTTTAGTTCTGCTTAGATAATTTTAGCACTAGTGAAAAATGTTTATACTAGATTGTTTATATTTCTAGTGCTTAAACCACAACTACTCAAATATAAATATTTCTGAGCTTTAGAACTAAGATGGGTTCTGAATTAGGTTTGGAGTTTTATCTTCCTTTTTCATCTATAGTTGGTAGGTGTTGGAGGACTTTATAGTAGCATTTTGCTTTCTTGAATAGCAATATTCTGTTGTTTTTTTCCATGAGTAATAAGATAACCTATAAGTTATTTATGCTGCCAGACCCTCAGAATTCACCACTGACAAATGCGCTAGAGAACATTCAGTAGAGTTACTGAACATAAGAACATGCCATACTGGGTCAGACCAAAGGTCCATCAAGCCCAGCATCCTGTTTCCAACAGTTGCCAATCCAGGCCATAAGAACTTGGCAAGCGCCCAAAAACTAAGTCTATTCCATGTTACCGTTGCTAGTAATAGCAATGGCTATTTTAAGTCAACTCAATTAATAGTATCTTCAAAGGATACTAATGATGCATTAGAATTAGGGCATCCCGACAGTGAGGTTCCAATAATTAGAAAAATAGTCCTGAGCTAAAAAATTCTAACTTATCCCTATCAATTAAAAAGCAGAATGAAAATACAAACAAAAAACAAACTTTGAAATGTCTGTACGCTAATGCCAGAAGTCTAAGAAGTAAGATGGGAGAATTAGAATGTATAGCAGTAAATGATGACATAGACTTAATTGGCATCTCAGAGACATGGTGGAAAGAGGATAACCAATGGGACAGTGCTATACCGGGGTACAAATTATATCGCAATGACAGAGAGGAGCACCCGGGAGGAGGTGTGGTGCTTTATGTCTGGGATGGCATAGAGTCCAACAGGATAAACATCCTGCATGAGACTAAATACAAAATTGAATCTTTATGGGTAGAAATCCCTTGTGTGTCGGGGAAGACTATAGTGATAGGGGTATACTACCATCCACCTGGTCAAGATGGTGAGACGGACAGTGAAATGCTAAGAGAAATTAGGGAAGTTAACCAAATTGGTAGTGCAGTAATAATGGGAGACTTCAATTACCCCAATATTGATAAATGTATCATTGGGACACGCTAGAGAGATAACGTTCCTGGATGGAATAAATGATAGCTTTATGGAGCAATTGGTTCAGGAACCGACGAGAGAGGGAGCAATTTTAGATCTAATGTTCAGTGGAGCACAGGACTTGGTGAGAGAGGTAACGGTGGTGGGGCCGCTTGGCAATAGTGATCATAATATGATCAAATTTGATTTAATGACTGGAAGAGGAACAGTGTGCAAATCCAAGGCTCTAGTGCTAAACTTTCAAAAGGGAAACTCTGATAAAATGAGAAAAATTGTTAGAAAAAAACTGAAAGGAGCAGCTACAAAAGTAAAAAATGTCCAAGAGGCGTGGTCATTGTTAAAAAAAAAAAAACCATTCTAGAAGCACAGTCTAGATGTATTCCACACATTAAGAAAGGTGGAAAGAAGGCAAAACGATTCCCCAACACAAGGGATTTCTACCCATAAAGATTCAATTGTGTATTTAGTCTCATGCAGGATGTTTATCCTGTTGGACTCTATGCCATCCCAGACATAAAGCACCACACCGCCTCCCAGGTGCTCCTCTCTGTCATTGCGATATTTGTACCCCGGTATAGCACTGTCCCATTGATTATCCTCCTTCCACCATGTCTCTGAGATGCCAATTAAGTCTGTCATCATTTACTGCTATACATTCTAATTCTCCCATCTTACTTCTTAGACTTCTGGCATTAGCATACAAACATTTCAAAGTTTGTTTTTGTTTGTATTTTCATTCTGCTTTTTAATTTGTTGGTTTTTTTTTTTTAATAATTGTTATTGTTGCAAGGAGCACAGCTTACAAACACAGAAATCAGAAACACAGTACCTTAGACCATAGCTGGCATACAAAACATATCCAACAGGACCAATACAATAAAACAACTGTAAATCCTTCAGCGTGCATACTCCTTTGCCTCACTCGGGATGCCCTAATTCTAATGCATCATTAGTATCCTTTGAAGATACCTCTCTCTGAACCATGCACTGCTGAGCGACTGTCGGCTTTCCCCTTTGTTCTAGTTTAAAAGCAGCTCTATCTCCTTTTTAAAGGTTAGCGCCAGCAGTCTGGTTCCACCCTGGTTAAGGTGGAGCCCTTTTGGGGAAGGGGGAGTCTCTTCCCTTTTGGGGAAGAGATTCCCCCTTCCCCAAAAGGTTCCCCAGTTCCTAACAAACTGAATCCCTCTTCCTTGCACCATAGTCTCATCCACGCATTGAGACTCCGGAGCTCTGCCTGCCTCTGGTGACCTGCGCATGGAACAGGGAGCATTTCAGAGAATGCTACCCTGGAGGTTCTGGATTTAAGTTTTCTACCTAAGAGCCTAAATTTGGCTTCCAGAACCTCCCTCCCACATTTTCCTATGTCATTGGTGCCCACATGTACCATGACAGCCGGCTGCTCCCCAGCACTGTCTAAAATCCTATCTAGGTGACGCGTGAGGTCCGCCACCTTCGCACCAGGTAGGCATGTTACCAGGCGATCCTCACACCCACCAGCCACCCAGCTGTCTACATTCCTAATAATCGAATCACCAACCATGACGGCCGACCTAACCCTTCCCTCCTGGGCAGTAGGTGGGGAGATATCCTCGGTGCAAAAGGACAATGCATCACCTGGAGAGCAGGTCCTTGCTACAGGATCCTTTCCTGCTGCACCAGGTTGATGCGCTCCAATCATGAGACACATAGATACAGCACAACTCTCTAAAGTTTCAGCTGTATTTGCATACTTTTTTTTTCATTCACTACTTTTTTCTTAGTTAAAGTTTTGTGCCCCCCCCCCCCCCTTCCCGGCATGTGGAAAAATAATTCATATATTCAGTTTTTACACGTAAAACCCGTGTTTAAGACACTTTTTTTTTTACTATCAGGGCTACAAGCATAATAGTCACACAATGATGATTTTACTCAGTCTCTCTCTTTTGCTTAACTCTGGTTCAGTGTCGCATGCATACGCACGAGTCATGGAACTATGCACACGCCCCATGCAATTCCATATTTACTCATAGGCCTCACTTCTCAGCTTTTCTCTTTCGTGTTAGCTAACCTACTACTTTCCTTCTCCTTTCCTTTGTGTGTCTCAAATATTTGCTAGGAAATATAAGCTTTAAATATTGATTGATAAGTTTATTTAGCCTAGAATAGAGAAGACTAAAGAATGATATAAAGAGACATTACTATGAGACTAACGATTCCTTTCCACCAAGGAAAGGACAAGAAGTACTGGGTATAAATTCCAGCAGGGAAAATTTAGAGTAGACAGAAAAAAACTTGCTAGTTGGGAGAATAGTTGAGCCTTTATGCAAGTTACTGAGGGGAGTAGTGGTATCTGTCTTTGGAGGTTTTTAAAAAAAAAAAAAAAGGTTAGATAATAGTTTGTCTGGTATGGTAAAGGCCAAGCTTGGAGAAGGAGACTAGATCGGCTCAGGAGCATGCAATTTCTGTCCTTGAGAGCTGTAAGCTTGTTGGGTTTTAGGGATTTCCACAATGAATGGTGATGAGATGCATTTGTAATCCCTCTGGGGATAGGGAAATACCTACAGTACCTGAATGTAATCTGCTTTGAAGTGCTGGAAAAAAGTGCAAAAAGCGGAATATAAAAATCTAAATAAATAAATAAAGATACAAATTGGCTTAGTTCAATCTATTCCAAGAAAGTAGAGAACATTGAAAATGCTATGAGAAGTTTGAATCTCTGAGTTGTCAATTTTCTAATCATTAAATTGATTTCGCCATTGGAATTGTTTAAGAACTATATTTCACAAGTTCTGAAGATATCTCTAAGGAGGGTGATGCCTTTTATTACCAAAGCTTATTTGCCTCAGCAGATCAGGAGCAAGATTATTTATTGAATTTCATGGATCTTTTTGAATCATCACAAGAGGCCAGTATATCTAAAAGGGGAACTTTATTGGTTTCTTTTGCTTTTCTTAATGACAGAAACACTGTTCTCAGACTTTTCTTGCAAGATAGGTTACATCTATATTATGGCCAGAAGATATGGATATTTCCTGATATAACCAGGATAACCCAGGATAGTAGGAAGATATTTTTCTATGAGGTTTTGTCATTAGGTGCTCAGTTTATATTAAGATATCCATGTATGTTATGTGAAACATCTTAATGTCAATTATGTGTATTTCAATACTTCGCAACAGATTCTTTCTGGATTCACATGCCCAAGAAGCGTCCTAAGATGGGTAGGTGATTTTGAATAATGTCTTGGTTTGTGTCTCTATTTCTTTTTCATTATTTGTTAATCACTCTTTTTTTTCCTTCTTGGGTCCCTTGTTTTCTTTTAATTAGAGAAATATGCTGGAATATAATTTTTACTGTTTCTTACCTCTGTATGATGTTGAATAATGTATTTGCTTTGGCATCTCTCTCTTTTTTCTGATACAAGTATTCTTGTGTTCAATTTGTAAAATTCATAAATAAAGAGTTTACAAAATGTATTTGACTTTTTTTTTTTAAGGTCTAGCTTTGTGGTTAGAGCAGACTTTGCAACCTTGGGCAAGTCACTTTTCCCTCTGTTTCCTCAGGTGCAAACTTAAGGTCTGATTTACTTGGCATTTCCTTCACAGGCACAGAATGGAGAAAAAACCTTAATATAATTCCAGGCCCTTGGATTATAAACCTTCTGGGGATACTGAAATACCTACAGTATTTATTTAGCCATTTTATATACAATCATTCCAAATAAAAGATCACAACGGTTTACAACATGATGCAAAATTATAGAGCGACGTACATTGACTGGAAGAGGTCAGAAACATATATTTTAAATGGGTGCATGCTCTGAGTTCAGATGATTTTAAGTTAGGTAATAAGCATTTTGAAATCATCATGTTTTTAGGTTACATTTGAATTTCTTTGTGTACTTGAATGTAATATGCGTTGAATAAATAGAACAGAATTTAAGTAAAATCTAATTGTGTAGCTAACACCTAGATTTTCAAGACTAGCTACAAAATTAAAAAGTTGCAATATAATTTTTTCATTTATTTTTATTCTTTCAAATATATAATAAAGAACAAACTTTAAAAAGAAAAATACATATTAATACAGGAAATAAATACATAAAATAAAAGTTCCAATTCTTAGAAACAGTAACGTTGTTATGTGGAGAAACATTCTAACTCAGACAAAATGAGAAGGATCTAAGAATACAAATTCAGGAGGGGAACAGAGCATCCCCTCCAAATACGAGAAATTTAATTGCAAAAGTAAATAATTTTTCTTGTGATATAGCAACAATAATGCACTAGTAACCCTCAATTGTCCAGTGTTTAGTCAGGGTCCAAGCTGACTATAAGTGCATCTGGTCTGGCCATACTTTGTAAATAAACAAAAAATAAAAATCTAGCTGACTTGGCTCACAAAAAATGAAATAATTTTTAGCAAATATCACTTTGAGCTTGCAGGGCAAACGTAGCAAGAAGATTGCTCCAATAGATGACAGCCTGCCTTTTCACCCAATACATTTTTGGTGCTGTTGCATGATTCTGCAAAAGTAAGGAAAAAATGTCTGTTTTATTGCCATGAAATACACATTCTTTATGAAGAAGAAAAATTTTTTTTTTTTAAAGTCCATTCATATTTGGTAATAAAGATGCACTGGAGTAGGGCAACCAAAATGATAAAGGGGCTGGAACGGTTCCCCTATGAGGAAAGGCAAAAAAATGAAGCAGATTTGTTAGGCAAGACGTCCCTTGGGTAAGTCCATGCTGACTGTGTTCCATTAAACCATGTCTATGATTTTCATCTTGAGAATAGTTTCCACTAGTTTTCCCGACACTGAAGTCAGGCTCACTGGTTTCCCAGGTCACACATGGAGCCCTTTTCAAATATTGAGGTTACATTGGCCACCCTCCGGGTACATAGGATGATTTTAATAAGTTACAGATTTTAATGAATAGATCTGAAATTTCATTTTTGAGTTCCTTCAGAACATAAAAGTAATAGTTCAGTTCATTTCAGTCAACACTCTCTAAATGAACTAAAGGGGTTTTCCCCATTTTGGTTTATGGGAAAAAATACTTGATGCCCAGTGGGCCATACACAAACATGAGATGCCCAACCCAAAGAGGTTAAATGATTTTAATGCTTTTATATATTGTCTGTCCTTTTGTTTTTACTGGAATAGCCTTTGTATCAGATGACATATGATCAGTTTTGAGATCTGATAAGACTAGTTTGTTTTCAACTTATATTGAATGCCAAAAACTTAATATAGTGTGTTTTGTATCCAATTTTAGGCAGGCAAAAAGCTGTTAGATTTTTATAATTAAGACTACAGATGGATTATTTCTAATGTGTGAATAGGTCTCTACATCTTGGTATTATTTACAGCTTGATTAAAGTCTTTTAAAATCTCATTTAAAAAGTTAAGATTGGCCATTTTAAATTCTGTACTTAATATAAAAAATGCACATAATGTTTCAAGCTGAGAAAGCTTACTGTTAGGGAAGTTATAATATGTGAAAACTAATATTCTGAAATTGTCTAAGCTCATGGGTACATCACTGTGCACTAATGGGTTTGGTAAGTTTATTCTTAAACTTCCTTTGGCATTCAATATTGTGCTATTTATAGAGATTTGGACCCCTTTTTTTTCTATGGAGATATCATCACTGGTTATAGATGGTTTATAAAAGCATTTGTGGCTCTGCATTGGTTTGCTAATCTAATAGATTGCCTCGAGTTCACAATACTTATGGCATGTGATTTATTGATACCTGGGTCCTCGTGGTTACTGCAGCAGACTGTTTGCTTCATAGAACAAGTTTTTCCTTTACAAGTTTCTGGCAACTGGAAGTGAAACAAATATAGATACAAAATATATAGTGTTATATTTTTATTGCAAAATGTGTGGTTTTATTTGTGTTCTGTTGTAGAAGAAACTGTCCTCTGTTCTCAGTCTAATAAAGTGTGACCGCTTTACCTGGGACCCCATATGCAAGAAATAAAAGTAATTTGATTAGTCCGTTTGCTCATTTTCAATGATTATACTGGAGACTGGCTTCTGCATATCTCATTACTGTTTGGTTATGGACTCCCGGCATGACAGTATGTTTAGTCAATCTGTTCTGCAAGGTCTATTTGAGGTTTAGAATCCAACTCCAACCCCCTAGGGCTCATTTTTATTTCCAGCTTGTCTTCCAAAAATAAAAGGCATAAAATAAAAAAAAAAAGTCATGTTGCTAACAAATATCATAATGTTGGCCCATTGGCATGTTTTCTGTTTGAGAGCAACCTATAACTAAGGATTCCCATGTGTCAGGACAATGTATTCTACTTGTCCAGAGAAAGCAAAGTTGCTTACCTTTTACAGGTGTTCACAGAGGAAAATCCTCTTGGAAACCCATCTGCTTTCCCTAGGAGTTGGAGTATTCATTTAATAGCTAAATACTGACTTGGGAGGAGCCTTGTGGTTAGAACAGTGGGCTTTAAACCTGAGAAGCCAGGGTTCAAATCCTGCTGGCATTCCTTCTGACCTTAGGCAAGTCATGTAACACTCCATTGCCTTAGATTGTAAGCCCTCTGGGGACAGGGCAATACTTATGGTAACTGAATGTAATCCACTTTGAAGTAGCTAACCAGTCATGATAGGCAGATTATATGAACTAAATTAAATTGGAGCATGCTAGAGAGCTTTTAGAGCTGTAAAATTTCTGCTCTGGCCAGAGCTTTGTAGGTTATCACCTATATGTGAGAACTAAGTATACTGCTTTCTCCTAGGACAAGCAGGATGGTAGTCCTCACATGTAGGTGACATCATCCTGTGGATCCCAGCACTGAGCATGTTCAGCATGCCACTATCCACACGTCCACGCAGGGTCTTTCTTCAGTCCTTTCTTTTTCGCAGAGCTACCATCTCATAGAGGTGGAGCTCATGCTCTTTCTCTCAGGAAACTTCTTAAAGTGAGTTTTTTCATATTTTTTCTTCCTGCGCTGGGTGTTTCCATTTCCCAATTCCTTTTCGGTTGGTGAGTACTTTTTCGCACTTTTCCCATGTCCACTGGTCATCGTGCCTTTTGCAGTTCCTGGTGAGCCTCATGGCAGCCTCAGGCTTCCATTGGTGCTCCCAGTGCCCCTGGACTATGTCTCTTACAGATCCAGACAATGTGTGCATCCTTTGCCTGGGGGCATAGCATGATGATCGGGGATGCAAATTGTGCTCAAATGGCACCAAAAGGCCATTGGGCCAGGCTGGACAAGATGGAGAAGATTTTTGGTTTGGGAAAATCCGACCCCACCATTCTGGCATCAAGGTCATTGACGCCCAAGGGCCAAGGGGAACTGTGCATCCTCAATCCCTTGGCAACCACTCCTCCCCCAAGGCCTTTAGGGAGAAAAAGGATCGGGGGATCATCCAGTCTCGGTCTCCTCCAGGTTGAGATTTCAGGGTTGTTGTCGTCGTCCTCGGTGTCGGGGAAAGACCAAGCTGAGCACCATGGGAGGTCTCAGAAGCACGATCACCTGTCTCCATCTGCATACAATATCAAACAAATATTTCTTAAGCAATTCCACTTTTTTCTCATCAGTCTCTATTTTCTCCTCACAGTGCCACTTTAGTACTTCCTCCTATCACTAACAAAAATGTCTCGTCCCCCCCCCCATTTTACTGTATTTGCTATTTATTTCTATTTGCATCTTTGCTATCCTGACTACTTTCTCAGCTTTTCTGGATAATATTCCTCTCGTAGTTTATGAATGCTAACCTTTTATTTCTTATCTTTTTAGCTGGAAAACCATAATGATTCCTTTTCCTCTTACCTTTATTTACTTATCAAAAGAGATTAGTTGTCCTTTGAATATCTCCTTTTAGTTTTGCCCGCTGCTCTTCTACTACCCCTAAATTTTCCCATACAGTTAACTATGCCTTGAGATACTCTCCTATTTTACCAAAGTCAGTTTTACTGAAGTCTAGGATATTTGTCTTAAAATGAACCATCACCCCCTGCACTCTACTAATTAACCACATCATCCTGGGTTACATAAGAACATAAGAAAATGCCATAGTGGGTCAGACCAAGGGTCCATCAAGCCCAGCATCCTGTTTCCAACAGTGGCCAATCCAGGCCATAAGAACCTGGCAAGTACCCAAAAACTAAGTCTATTCCATGTTACCATTGCTGAATCATTTGGGATTCACTGAATCCCAAATGATCATCCACTGCAACATCAAAATTGGGTCCCCATTGGTAAGCACCAGATCTAGTATTGCCCTCTTTTGAAGTGATTTTTGTTAGTAGTTGCAGAACAGTTTTCCTTGCACAAAATCCAGGATCTTCCTACTTCTAGAAGACATCGCAGCTGGGATATCTCTGTCAACATCTGGAAGATATAATCACTTAGTAATAGCACCTTGTCTTTTATAGCAATTTTGTAAATATATTCTATTAAATAAATAAACATAAATAAATATATATATATATATAAATTTTATTTTTTTTTTTTTTGCTGTGAGGGAAATCTACAAAATCACACCAGTATAAATTGATATTCCATTCCCTCCTTCTAGGTCAATTCACTGATCCGCCTTCTTACCTCATAAGCCTTGCAGTTCTTTCTTTTAATATTATTTTAATATCTATTTATTTATTTATTTATTAACTTTTATTTACCGACATTCGTGCAGCACATCTACTATTCCCTTTCTTTGTACCCTGTCTTTTTTGAATAGAGTTTAGCCTGGAATAACTATATCCCAGTCATAGTTTTCTATGAAACGTAACTCCATGTTAGTCACTACATCAGAATCAGTGTCTTCCATGACTGCCTCTAGATTCAGGATTTTATTTCCCATACTATGGACATTAGTATACATAGCTTTCCAGATGTTGCCCTTTTTCCCCACTTGTATATAGGTAATTCATATTTACTTACCTGAGAGCTTTTTTTCACCCATCCCTGATGATCCAAATTCAAAGCTGCCCTCATTAAGTTTGCTAGTGTGTTCTGGAAGACACTTTATCCCTTCTTTGATATGAGGACACCATCTTTGCTCAAAAGTTCTTGGAATGACATCCTGTGGATCAAGAAGCCAGCAAGCACTCATCAACACCATCTACACAAGAATTAATTCAGCTCCAGAATGCAATCTTCTTTGCCCCTGCCTTTATCCTCAGCTGGGAGAATTAAGGATGTAGCCACCTGTGCACCTATTTGCTTCAACTCCCCAAAGCCATTAAGTCACTTTAGATATGTTTCAGGGAATGCCTAGTAGCAATATTCATGAAACGTATGAGAAGCATTGAATAATACAGTAGGCTTGATGATTCTTGGCAATCTCTCCATGATGTCTTTGATCTTGGCACCTGGCAGACAGCACACCTCCTGGGACAGCATGTCTGGTTTACAAATGGATGTGTCTATTCCTCTCAGATGTGAGTCACTAACCACCATTACTTTTCACACTAGAAACAATGGTTGCTGATCCTGTAGCTTTAGGGGGTAACAAGTTCAAGTTCCTCCCCATTTGGAGATGTTTTCTCCACTTTCACAGCCGAATACTGGTTCTTCACCTCAAGTAGAAGTGGGATCTGGGTGAGGATTCCACTGGCTTAAGTAATCCCAATGTCATTTTGTGGTCCAGTTTCACCTTCCCCTTCATTGGAATTTTCTTTCTTAGGTGCCTCAGGAAGCATTTCACTGATGTAGTCCGCATTGTCGTGGATGCTTCAAAACTTTGCCAATTTATTTCTCAGTTCCATCACCAGTTTGTACTTTTAGCAAAATTAAGGAGATGATTGGGAGCTCCACTATATTGATTTTTTTTTCTGTTGTGTACGTGGCAAGTGCTACAACCAGGTATGGTTTTTAGGATACTCACATAAATATTAATTTGATGTATTTGCATAAATATATAAGAAACAAGCTAATTTGCATAGCTTGGTTAGAGATCCAGATTTATATTGTGTCCTTGAGGATCAGAATTAAGAATACCTGATTACAGAGCACAGATAGTGTGCACAGTTTGCTGCATAAGAGAGGAAATAAGCACAAATTGACAGGCATATTAAAGGTTTACAAGAAACTCAAAAACAAGCCACTCAATTTAGTCTTTAAGGCTTTCAATAATGTTAGCCCTGAGTATTTTGCTTCTGGTTTAATGTAATTACTTCAATTATCATGCTCATCTCTGCTTTCTCTTCTTTACAAAATCTTTTCAGATGCCCCTGAAAACTAAATTAGTGGACACAGATATGACCTTTTCTTACATTTTTATTTATTTATTTAAATTTAACTTACCAGAATCCCCCAGCATGTATTAAGCATATAACATTATACAAATATTTCTTTTAAAATTATAACACTCACATTAGATACAAGCAATAATTTGAAAATTACAGAAAATATTCTAAATTAAAAAAAATAAAATAGATAAAAATTCCATAATAAAGAAATACATTAAATGGAGTAGGATTGTAATCTGTTTTGAAGTGGCTATCCTGTCATGATATGCAGTTTAAAATGTGAAATTAATTACTTATTTTCTTTACAAATTAGCTGATGATATTTCCTGTGGTCTCGCTGATAATTATATACCCAGTTTAACATTTTACTTTTGTTTTCCTTTGAACATATTTTTTACTATTTACCTTTTTAATATAGACCCCCTGCATTGGGTAGAAAAAAAAATTACTTTTATTTGTTAAAACTAAGCCAGGCACAAAAAGGGTTCAATTAGCACACATTTGATACTTGTGAGTAGCCAATTGTCAAGACTCCAACCCTAACTACTCTCCATTTGTTCATCTTTCACGTGCATTCATTATTCAATCATCATAAAAATGTTTTATCTGAAATGAAAAGTATATCATATTTACTTAAGTCATGCTTGATTTTAAAATGACTGAACATTTAGATTGTAATCCTTAAGGAGTTGCCATGGAAAATTTAAATTTCACTAGGTGAACATTTGTAGGTGTATGCAAAAGATGCATGAATGGACAGTAGCCAAGACTGAAGCCTTGATTGGCACCACTGCTCACAAGTTGCAAACTTGTGCTATTTCATCCCTTTTTTGTGTCAGGTACTATGTGTCTAATACATGTGCAAGTATTTTTCTGTTAAACTAAGTCACATATTTTTCATTTTATAGCCATTTCACACTTGTAAGTGTGTCCCTGAAAATAAGTACTTAAGATGAAATCAAGGATCGAATCCTTAGCATAGGATTGGTATAATATGGTATAGATAGGTTAGGACTGAACTGTAAAGTGGTGTTCAAGTGTTCTGTGTCATAGGACCAGTAAGAGCTCATTTCCTGAAGTGCCTTACTACTTTATGGAACATTATCACACTGGTTAATCTGTTTCAAGTACATTATGTGGTTAAATTCAAGTACAATACTAATAAAAATTGCTAGTTTGAAATCAATTGGAATATAAAAAGGAATAATTTAGTTATTTTCTTTTGATATTCTGCCTTTTCCTATGTAAGGCGTAAAGTGAATTATAAAATACGATACAAGCATATTAAGGACGCAAGTAGGGGAAAGTCAAATGTTGGTGTTAGAGGTAGACTGCAAGAGGGACCTGTAGTTAGAGTGCAGACAGAGAAGTAGGAAGACGTGGGGGGCGGGGGGAAGACTCCATTAAGAGTCTGAAGAGTAGACAAGTATTAGGCTAGGCAGACTTAAAAATTACAACAATGGGGACAGCCAAGAAGGTAGTGGTAATTAAGTAATACTGGAAGCAATCAAGTGGTATAGGAAGATATCAGGAAGCCCAACTGTTACATTTGGGGAAAAGAGAGGGAGAGGTAAGTGGGGGTTTGGGTACCATAAAGAATTTGGAGGAGAAAATAAGTAATCAAGAACACAGGGAAACTTTATATTCTGTATGTACAATGCATATTATTGGGAAAGTTCCCATTTTACAGCCATTTAGGTACAACAGAATAGTAATGAAACAAGAAATCTGTTGAAGAATCTAAGACCATATTAGGTTGAACAGCCAAACTTTGATTTCTTGTGGAAGGTGAAGTAGCAAGTCTCCATGAATAGCTGCTATAGAATTTTATTCCATAGTTTGGATGCAAAACAGCTGATGCACTAAGCTTTGTACATGTATTTATTTAAATTTTTTATATACTGTCATTCCACATGAGAATCACTAGTTCATAACAGTTTACAGGCAAAATATTCATAATTGAGTGTTACAAGGTGGACAAACATTCATGATAAACAGAAATATTAAAATGGTATACACATAACATGAAAAAAAAAGCTAGATTATAGGGGTTTCCTGGGGGGGCGCTATTGTTCAAGATTTATTTTGGTTATCTGAGTCATGGGGAACTGGGTGCTTCTGTTGAGTAGAAGGCATTTTTGAATAGCCAAGTTTTTAAGTCGCTCTTGAATTTCTTTTTTCCCGTTATTGTTCAAAGTTCCTCTGGCATGGAGTTCCATAGTTTTGGGCCAGCAGTTGATATCACTCTATCTCTAGTTTGCATTAGTTGAGAACTTAAGTTTGGGATTTCTAGGAGGCCTTTGTTCTGTGATCTGAGAGTTTGCGGGTGGGTTGTATGGTTTAAATGTTATTCCCAGCAGATCATTTTTCGGGTTAATGTTGTTGGAAATTATAAAGTTCTAACACTGTATTCTTAACTGTACAGGAAGCCAATGCAGAGCCTTCAGTGTTGGGGGTGATGTGGTCAAATTTCCTTGCTCCAGACAATAGTCTAGCTGCAGCATTTTGCAGTAGTTGCACAGGTTTTAAGTGACTTGCCGGAAGACCTAGAAGTAAGGGATTACAGTAATCCAGGTTTGAGAACGTGAGAGATTGTAATACTGTTCTGAAATCTGTTGTGCTTAGTAGAGGTTTCAATCAGCTCAGAATCTGCAGCTTGTGCAAACCAGATCTAATCAGTTTGCTTATGTGGGCATTCATTGTTAAATTTTCATCAATTTGGACCCCTAGGGTTGCTGGGATTAATTGGCAATTTCTGAGATCTGTCCCTGGGGATATAGATTTTTGGTGGGTTGCAGCTCAACCAAATTATTTCAGGTTTTTTGGGGTTCGAGAGTTTCCATTTGCGCTAGCTTTTCTTTTATTTTAATCATATATTCAGAAATTAGAGATGTTTTTCAAATTACTTTATTAGAGGGATATAGAATTGTAGATCATCCGCATATAGGAAGAAGTTTAATCCTAGGTCTGTTAGTAATTTGCATATGGGCAGCATGTATATATTAATTTTGCTGATAGCGCTGATCCTTGCGGTACGCCTCTTGTACTTTGGAAGGTGTCGGACAAGTGATTGTTGAATTTTACTTGGAATGATCAATCTGCGAGGAATGAGGTTTTAGCACATTTCCATCAATCCCGATATTTTTCAGCTGTTGGCATAGCAGGTATGGTCAACAGTGTCGAAGGCAGCTGATCAATCACGACTAGGCAGTATAACTTGTTAGAGTCAAAACCCCATAATACAGGATCAGTTATTGAAGAAGAGTTTTTTTGTAGAGTGATTTTTCCGGAATCTAAATTGGTTAGGATAAAGTGTCTTTTTATCTTCAAGATGATTCTCTAATTGGGTAAGGACTGCTTTTTCTAGTATTTTTGCAATGAAGGTTAAGTTAGAGATTGGTCGATAGTTATCCCAATTATCAGATCTTCCAGATTTATTTTTTAAAATTGATTTTATAACTGCCTGTTTTAGACCTTGAGGCATATAACCTTCCGCAAGGGCGAGGTTGACTAGCGTTGTGATTGTAGGTTATATTGTATGGTTTACTTGTTTCAGCATTGTGGCTGCTATTTGGTCAAGGGGATGTGTAATAGTTTTTAGGCTGGCTATAATTTTCTTATCTCCAGTTTTGATACTCTGTCAATGAGCATTTATCTTGTGCAGATAGGTCTTCTGTTGCTATAAGAGGGTAGGAATAAGTGATTTGTTTCAGCATCTTGATTTTTTTCTGTTAGTGCTGTTGCATAGTCATTACATGATTTTGAAAATGAATGTTCATTCATTTGGTGTGAAGAAAGGTGTTTAGACTGTTAACTGTCTCAAACAAGAGTTTTGAGTTGAATACTACTCCATGTATCTGTTTTGCATAATATTCTTTTTTTGATTGACTTGTTTGTTTGGTATTGGGATAGGTATGATTTGTATCATCTTTTTTCTAGCTTTTAGTATGTTTTTTTTTTACTCCTTCAATTCTTCATTATATCAGGAGTTCATTTTTTTCTGATTTTCTTTTTTTCTTTGTCATTTTTGTTTAGATTGGGCTATATTCATCTGCAATTTCTTTGCTCATTTTTTCCCACAAATCAAATGCCTCATAGCTGTTTAGGTTTAAATCATTAATTTTTATCTCTAATGTATTTGTTAGTGTTTCCATTTTTATTTTCTTTCTGAATGTTTGGGTGTGTTTAATTTCAGAGCTTTTTGTTGTTTGTTTTTTGTTTAATAGATCTGCTTTGATTAGATAGTGATCAGACCATAGGATTGTCTTGTGTTTAGTACTTACACTGTAGTAGCTAGAATTTGCGAATATGAGATCAAATGTATTTCCAGCTTTGTGGGTGGCTTCAGAAACGTGTTGAGTCCATCCAAAGGCCTCCATTGCATCTAGAAACAAGTTGCAAGAGGGGGATCTTGGCACATCGTTTATGTCTAGATTAAAGTCTCCTAAGATTATTGTTGTCTCTGGGGTATGGAATTCTTTTGTGAAAAGTTCAATAATGGGTGAGCAGTCGTCTTGGAGTAAGCCAGGTGGGCCGTATGCCAATCCAATATTAATTTTTTGATTTTAAGATAGTTATTTCTTATGGTGGGTAAATTCTGATTTACTTCAGTGTTAATTTGAGTTCTTTTTTGCAGATTAATTAGTAGGCCTCCACCTTTCCTTTTTTGTTGTGGAATATGGAATAGATTATAACTTGGATGTGATAATTGGTTTAAGAGTACATTGTCCTTGTCATTTAGCCAGGTTTCAGTTATGCAAAATGTTAGTTGTTGGTCGTCAATATCCTTGATGAGTGGGATTTTTTTTTAAATGAATTGTGTTCAGGAGTAGTAGGATGAACAGTATGCATGTTTTGATGTTTTGGTTTTTGGAGTTTGTCGTGCATTGTGGAAATCTATCATCCTTGTTTGGGTTTTTGTTTTTGTTGTTAATTAGGTCACCTTTCTTTCCATTACCTGTTGTTGGATCTATTCTGATTTTTAATTTCATGATATCTCGGAGATAATGACAAATCGGTATCCTCGGGAGGTCTTCCAGTGCAACAGTGGTATCCTTGGGCAGTCAACCAGTAATGGTTAAACGGTGCCGATGATATCTGTGGTTTGTAGGGGTAAGGTATTCTGTGGTGGTCTCAAGTAGTGATGTCCTTGGGCAGTGTCTTCTGGTGGTATCTTTGTCGGGTGGTGTGGTGATGATCTCAGGTGGAGATTGTGGGTTCACTGTGACTTACAGCCCACTCCATCCTCTTCAGCAACTGGAGTTGTGGCAGCTCAAGTCACTGCTGCGGCACCCCACTGCCGCCTCCTCCCTCTCCTGAAGTCGGCGGGGGAGTGGGCAAACGGGCGGCAGGAGTTTTGTACCCTACTACTCTCTATTCCCTCTTCAGTAGCAAGAATTGCAGCTGTTGCACACAATTGTTCTCTCCTCTCTCTTCGACAGCAGGAATTGTCACCTCTGTCGCACCTCTCCCCCGTCTTTACTCCTCGGTGGTTGATCTTACTGCACTCCCGGGCCCCCGGCGTGCGCCGGGCCCAAGGGTTTGCTGATAGGTTATAATCATAGGTTTATGTATGGAATCAATCTTACACTTGGTTCTTCATATCAAAAACATGGTTTTGAGAATTTTATATGCAATTTAAAATACCATTTAAAACAAGAACAGACCTCTTATCTTTAATCCTCCATTTAAAGCTTTGCTTCAACATGCTCAGTCACTAGTGCTATTGTTGATTGAAGATGTCCAGTTCTTTATGTTCACAAGAAAGTTAGACTTTTACAATCACACCCAACACTACAACGTTTTGAAAAATTGTATTATCTTCAGGGATGAACTTTAAAGCAACTATAATAGAACAATGAACATCTCTGAGGTGTTCATGACAAAAAAAAAACGTATTTGACGCCTTAATGATTATAAGAGCAGCCATAAACTCTCAATGAAGAGACTGCATATTTTTTTTTTAATTTTTTATTTATCACCATTTTATAGATTACAAACAAAGATAACTTTGCTTTGAAAAACAAGTGTACATCAAAGAAAATTTTTTTTATTTTATCCTTTACAGAGGTATATATACAATATATAGAAATACTCTTTCTACTTGCGGTAATATGGGGGGAAAACCATAAGGAAATAAAGGGGAGAATGAGGAAATTGAAATACTAATCTCATCTAGCTACCCTGATCTCCATATCATACTTCTTTGCATGGTTAATTGCTGTTGGGATTTTGCTCTTTAGAACACAAAAACTGCCTAAGCTGATCAGGGTTATAAAACACAAAGGTATTTCCAGAGGATTTAACAACACACTTAGCAGGATAGCGTAGTATAAAACTTATACCCTTTAGCAAAGCTTCGGGGCTAGTTGCAAAAATTCCTTGGGGCGCAGCTGAGTCGCTCTAGACAAATCGGGGAAAATATGAATCTTACCCCCAAGATAGGTAATATTTATACTCTTAAAATAATACTTCATAATTACTCCTCTATCATACTCAGAATACAAGGTAACAAACAAAACAGTTCTTTCTGCCACTTCAAGTCCAGAACTCTCTAAATATTCAGAAAGATTATCAAAATTTCCAAATTCTCCAGTTGGTGAGATCTGGAACCGCGATTGTTTCTGTTGGAGGTATATTATCTTTTTTACTGCAGGTATCTGCTTATCTGGTATTTTAAGAATTTCTTTTAAATACCGTTTAAATATTATCAAGGGAACTTCTCCCATTACATGAGGAAAATTCAGCAGTCTTATATTTAGATGACGCAAATAATTTTCCACTGATTCTAATCTTCGTGCTAATATAGACTGTTCCCGCAGTATAACAGCATTGGTATCAGATATTCCTTTCACATCTTTTTTCATCTCCTTAATGGCATTGTTTTGTTCTCCTATTTTCACATTTTTTTCAAGAGGTAATTTTCTGGGAGTTTTCTTCGACCCTATAGGCCTGTTCATTATGTCCTGCTGTTAGTCCCACAATTAAGTCCCATAGAGACTCCAGCGTTATAACAGCTGTTTTTTTAAATTTCAAAGGGCTTCAAAGGGGTTTTGTTTACCTCCAAACCTCCGGTACTTGATGTTAACGCTGTTCCACCCACAGCTCCTTTCTCTTCCATCATGGTGGGGGCATCACAAAACCTCTCCCGTTCCCCCTCAGCATCGAGCAGCCCATCTTCCTGGGTCTGCCCCGGGGAAGTTTTCCCCTGCAGCACCAGCTGGTCGGCGGCGTCAGGGTGAAAAGCATCCGGCTGCAACCGCGGCTCAGGTGGAAACGATACATTCCCAGGGGGTGTCTGGGCTCCCCCCCCTCCCCCGTACCTGCAGCGGAGCTCGGCGTCCTCATTTGCGGGATGGTTCTCTGTCCGGCTTGAATCTGAGGTTCAGATGGGAAAACTCTTAGCTTTCCTTTCCTCTTGTGAGGCATCGAAAAAGGTAGGAAATAACACCACAAAGTGAAAGAAACTTGAGGATTGCACAGACGTGTGCAGTAAGTGTCTGTTCAGGGAGCCATCTTGTTTTCCCCTGGTTTAGAGACTTGATATTTTGATTAAAAATCAAAGTGTAGCACAGTTCAGAAAAGCAGACATATAATACTTATCTCAGCATATCCCACATAAACTTATTAGAGCTTCATAACATGCACTGCTCCTGTCCCATGGCACCAGCTGGAAAGAAAGTGCGATGAAAGGCTGTCGCCATTTTAAAGTCTGACAGCAGGAAATAGACACTGTCGATCTAAAGCTCTCATAATCCGGAATGGTCAGGTGGTGAAATAAAACTAGTTAGAAAAATAACTAAAGTATGTGCCAGTCTGTTTTTCCAGACTGTTAGAAAAAACAGAATTTAAAGTGAAAATCCAAAAAAATGCCTGCTTGTTCAAAAGAACTTGTATGTCTCACCCCCCGGGGTAGGATTTGAATCTGCTTTAAAAATGTTCATTTGAGCTCTGCAAAAGTATGACCCGATGCAATGCAGTGTGCACCACAGGTGCATGTCCATCCCCAGTTCAAATATAACTACGTCACTCTAATTTTCCTTGATGTCCGTCCCATGTAGATCTTCTGGCAAGGGCGAAATAGTCCATATATAACTCCCTGTGAGTTACATCAATTTCAGAGAATGTACTGTATCACCGACTCTGTGGATTGATTCTTCCAACTATATCCTTCAATCATGTTTACACACATCACATTCCCCACACACTTTTATGACCTGAGGGTGAGAGTTTTTGTATGACTGAACTCTGAGGCACTTTGGAGACTACATGCTCTTTGATGTTATGACCCCCTCATATATGAAAACAAGAGAAAATTTTGGAACACCGGATGATAGGACTGAATGTGCCAATGATGTTTGATTGAAGCTGCCAGCTTGTGTGGCTTATTAGAATAAGACATTTCAGGTCTTCAGATCGTGCCTTAGCCTTATATTGCAATAACAATCAAGATCAGATAATCATGCTCTTAAACAAGCCTTCTTAAATATCTTTTTAGGATATCCCCTTGAAGTAAAACGTTGCATCAAATCCCTGGACTTCACTCTATCATGGTTATAGTTTGAAATTTTGGGAATGCCTGTGAGTAAAATTATTTTTGTGATATTTTGGACTTTCATTGCTCAGTGGTTTACTACAATATAGTTCTAATAAGTTTATAAATGTCTTCATATAATTGCATTATCAATAATTCCAAATTAATGGTTGTTTGGTATTGTAGTGTAAATTAAGTCAATGGTGATGGATGCCACAGAGTGCTTTCATAAGAACAGATAGGAGAGACATTTATTTGTTGTTGGCTATTCTTGGGAATAAAAACTTTGTTTGCCATCCTGGAAAAATCTGCTTTAGTAGTTTGTGTTAGATTGTGTTCATTCTTATCTATGACTTAGGAAGGTGTATGTTTTTCTCTCTAAATCTCAAGCAGTAGGGCATCTTGAGGCACACAATACTATTTTTGTAACATCTATCACTTTTTTTGGACATACATCATACAGTGTCAGATCGCATAGTGGCAATATGGCTCTTCATGAATTCTATTTTTATAGATGTACTTAAAACTCAGATGTAACTTGCAGTATCTGAAACCCCAAGTGAGCCAGTTATTGGAGTGTAACAAAGTTTTGACGT
This sequence comes from Rhinatrema bivittatum, assembly GCF_901001135.1. NCBI lineage: Eukaryota > Metazoa > Chordata > Amphibia > Gymnophiona > Rhinatrematidae > Rhinatrema > Rhinatrema bivittatum. Next base: position 13,807,073 of record NC_042631.1, read on the forward strand.
CAGATCATCTATTTATTCCACTGGAAACCATTAGCGATGCATTACCCTTTGGCATTTCTGTTTTCAGAAACATTGTTAAAATTTTATGACTGGCTTCGACCAATTAGGGCTTCTTTTCGGATGCAGAAAAAACAAGTGGCATATATATATATATATATATATATATATATATATATATATATATATATATATATATAGTTCCTTTTTAAGTTGTAGTTTCAGAATTGTTGTGATCATATGCATTTCAATTGGACTGTAATTTAGTTCCTATTTTCCAGATTATTTGAATGTTAAATATGATTTTATTATTGTTTGTTCAGTGCTGCTGTGCTACTTGGTCTTTTTTTAAGTAAAAAAAACCCAAAAAACTACAAATACTAAAGGTAAAATACTGCATAATTTTGCAACAGATTGATTTTCTTGTTACTTTAGTTTTAACTGAATTTCTTACAGGGCTATTGAAATATACCTAGTACATCTAAGCCAGGAGCTAGAGCCTTCCTACCAGTTTTTGTTTACGCACATTACAGTGTAGATTGAATTTTATTAGAGATGTGCGTAAAACAAGGTCTAGCTTGGTTAACTGTATTTTGATTTAAGGATTGCTACAAGGTAGGAGGCAGGTGCAGGCACTGTTTATAAAACATGTCAAACAATTGATAAGCAGGGTCATTGCTAGGCAGGGACTCATGAGCCCCGTGCCCTGAGCCTATTTTACAGTACCCTCATCATTTTCTGCTGTGCTGGACCTTAAAGCTGCAAGGGTTCCATTCTTGGATTTCTGGAGAGAGAGCTCCCTCGCTCCCCCCCCCCCGCCCCCATCTAGTAGCCCGAAATCTTTAATGTTTCTTGGAATGCCTCTGGATAATATATTATTTTGAAGCAAATGGTGCTTAGCAATAGTTGCGATAGTCAAAAATAAAGATATATTTTTAGTAATTTTATGTAGGATTTGTACCAGTACCTCCATGTATTCCAAAGAGCATGTCTATGAATTCAACTCGACTATCAAATGTTCAGATCTTATTGATTTTGCAAAAGTCGGTACAGAATCTGCATCTGACAATTTATTTTACTCTCTGAATAATTCTAGTGCCTCTGTGAAGTTCTTGCTAGAGGCCGTAAAACTGCAACCGTTCCAGTTATATACCACCGTTCAAACTTTATTTGTAATGATTAGTGCAGTTAAATCTGAAATCTGTACAATACAAAAGCCGGTTTCTGTATGTGGTGGTCAGTTTGTAATGGGCCAGAAGAAGAGTTGGATGTCGCCCTGCTTCTGCAGTCATTGATTGTCTGAGGGAGGTGCTTGTGCTCAGTTTACGGACAGGCGTTGCTGGAAATTTTTGTTTGGGGTTTTCAGGTGGGACAGATACGGCCCTATCACCTGTAGCTTTCATTTGAAGTAATGAATTTTACCGAAAAGTGGTTTAAGCATTATATAAAATATCTTCTATTTCTCATTTAAATGAGCATTCTGAAACACCTGCAGCTTTTGTACAAAAATGGATTCTTTTGTCTTCAAAGGTAACATCCTGTGATATTATCTCCAAAGTATGCTTTACCTTCACTGCATGTATCTTTGTGTCTTGATATATTGTATAAATATATGTATATTGATGTTGAAAATCTTTAATAACAGAATATATTTCCATACAAAACATAAACTCTTAGCCTCCTGTTAATTTGTTTATATGAGCTTTCTAAAATAAGCAGTGCCCGATGACACATCACATGGTAATTGCATTTCAGTCAAAATTACATTTCTGACAAAATATACTTAATAAAACTTTGATGTAAAGTGCCAAAGTATTCTTTCAGCTTAGAAAAAAATCCCATGTGAGCTAAACCTATTTATACGAACGCTTTGTGAGACATTGCTAGAGTCACCTAGTCTGTTCCCGTATGTGGGCACCATAATTGAATTCTATGATTCTCAATAGGCAGAAGAAAAAATTTTTAATACTAAAGTTGGGATAGGAAGAGAGTTCTGAAGTGGAGTTTGGATGTAAGTAAGGACCAACAATTCTGCTTCCAAATATAAATGTTTGAGCAACTTAATGATGAATCGAGGCTGTTTCTTTTATTGGCTCAGCATTTTCCTTCACCTTTCTGCTTCCAGTTTGATCAGAATCAATCGCTATTGCATTGTGGCCCTATGAGCCTTGAATCACAACTAATTAGGCATTCCTCCCCCCCCCCATTTTTATTTCCCGCTTGGCCATCACAGCGACATCCCTAGACTCTGAGCCACAAGCTCCTTTAGAACTTGGTTAGTATGGATCTTAAGTCTGACCACTAGGTGTTAACTTTTGAGTTCTGCCTCTGCAGCATCCTAGTCATCCCTAGAATCCTGATCTGGCAATTGAATCAGATATCTGCATGGCAGTGCACAGCTATTGCCACTTGAGTTGTTGGTCTTGCTTTGGCATTATTACTATCTTTTAGAAACAATATTCTTCAGAGTGCCAAACCACTTCCTTGTGCTAAAGAGAGCAAGAAGATCACATGGGAAAATTAAGAATACATAGTAATGAGAGCAAGCACAGTTTGTGTTCTATTGACCAAGATTTCCCATTGTAATCTATATGCTTGTCACAATTATTGTTTAACAACATCCCTGGGATATTTCTCAGCTGCTGCTAGGATTGTTACTTTCAGTGATCAGAACTTACTCTAGCAAAACTTACTTGCTGAACATATTTGTGTGTGTGTTGGTCGTAATTGCATATTGAGTCTATGTTCATATGGAGTGTGTGGGGTTTTTTTGGGGTTTTTTTACACATAGGGCAACTGCAAGCCCAGCAGGCCCTTGCAATTGTCTTGCACACTGCACCCAGTGAATTCACGGGCACAACTGATTTGAGTGAAATTATAAAAGGTCTCAAATTTATTGAAAATGCTGACAAGAAAATCTTGATTAACTCATCTACTAAATAAGGGAGCCCTGACCGACGTGCCGCAAATGCGCAGTAGAAAGCAGCTCTACCGCGCATGCGCGGGTGAGCACGTCAGCCAGAGTGCCCGAAAAAAAAAGGCGCTGGGTCGCTAGGAGCAGGAGCAGTGGCGGCGACGAGCAGGAGCGGGAGGAGCAGTAGCGGCGGCACGAGGGAGGGAGGGACAGCCCCCGTTATCGGTTGTGGATGAGCTGAGAGGGGGAGTGAGTGAGGGGGAGGGGGGGGGAGGGAGGAGAGTGAGGAGAGGGGGAGGGGGAAGGTGAGAGGAAGGGAGGGGGGAGGGAAACTAGAGGGAGGGAGAATGAGGGGGAGGGAGTGGGAAGGAAATGGGAGGGAAACTAGAGGGAGGGAGAATGAGGGGGAGGGAGTGGGAAGGAAATGGACCGAAAAAAGTTTCTTAAATGTAGCCCGTTGTTACGGGCTTAATGGCTAGACCTCATGGTTACATTACCCAAGTTGCTACATTCTGCACTTCGGTTTCTGAAAAATGTAAGGCCTGCTTCAGACCTCTCCAACATCTGATTCATCTTCAGACACTTAAGTCAAAGGAAAGAAAGAATCTCTTGACCTGCTGACTTGTCCCACTCAAGTGAGATCATGGCTTATCAGGAGAGAGCTAGGCCTGGGTTTTACCAGACAGCTCACCCTGTTCAAGCAGTGTTTCCAGCCTTCTGGATCCAGACTCAACTGTAAAGACAGTTGCTGGCCTGATGCCATACTGGGTCATAGTGACCTAGGTAATAGGTAACCTAGCAGTGGGAATATTTACCAAGAATGGCACAGCTAAACTTAAAAATTCCCCCTTCCACTCCTAGGCTCATTCCATGGCCCAAACTGTGACAGAGAATACTAGTGGCAAACTTTGAGAAACAATTACTACATTCAGGCAAACAATATCAAGTTTGAAAACAGATAGGTAGTTATTTCCCATCATCTAACTAATACAATTAAACTTCTATCTACATCTTGCAGGGGAATGCCCATTCATGGGAAAGAGGTGGTGAACATGAAACAATAATGGAGTTAGAGGGCATGGGACGAGCACTGTTGTTTCCTATAGGCTAGAAGATGGAAATGAAGAAATGAGGTTACCTGTGGGTGTAACAGTTCTGTTTAGAGGTAACTAGCACGGAGCAGCTATTACTACTCTTAACAGAGAGCCTGGGGACAACCTTCATGGAGCATCAGTTACTACCCCAGAAAGCATGGGGTTACCAACACAGTGTGGCAGTAACTACCATGAGCAATTTGCTGAGCAGATTGGATGGACCATATGGTCTCTATCTGCCATCATTTATTATGTTACTATGTCTCCATTTTACTAAAGTCAATGTTTGGACATCTGTCTTGTCCATTTTATCATACTATATTATCTGATGGTCTCTTGTGCTCAGGTGTGTGCCTACCTTGTGATATTAGTAATGCTGTCTTTGTTCATAAGTAGCAGGTCGAGTATTGCCTCATCCCTCATGGGTTCCATTATCATTTGTCTCAGGAGAACCCCTTGAATTGTGAGGGACTTTAGTGGCAAGGGGTGGTTTTTATAGGACCAGAGAAAATTTTAGAATTTGTAATTGCACAGTAAGCAGGCATGAATGTGCAGGCTTGGTGGATCAAGTAAGACTTGTATGTGTTGGTAAGTGTGTTAAAAAAAAAAAAAAAAAAAAGGCAATGAAAAGTTATATGAAATAAATTTGATGGAAACACTTGGGTTATCCATTTATTTGTACAGTGCAGAATATTGGACTCTTTAAGAGTTACAAGAGAAGCATTGGCAGTTGCAAGCTTTGCTACTGGAGAATGTTGAAAATTATATGGTTTGAAAGGAAGGCAAATAAATGGGAGTTTTTATACTCTTATACCAGTATTCTCTAACAGTGGAACAAAAATGTTGAACGTATAAAAAGAAATGATTGATAGGAGGAGGACTACTTAAATTCACAGGTCAGAAAAGCTATGGGTCGTATTTGGAAAAGAGATGTTAATTTATTAAGGAAATCACTGTCTTGCTAATGTGGGTATTTCAAGCAGAATACAAATTTGTTATACATTTCTAATTTTGAAACTAAACGTTCTTTACTTTTACTGGTGTTTCTTGATTAACACTCAGGTGCCAAACATTTAAAATCAGTTCATAATCATGACCCTTAAATAATATGCTAAAAAACCCAAAATGCAGTAGTTTTTTTTTTTTTGTTTTTTTTTTGTTTTTTTGAGGTCTCAGACTTTTTGTCCTACAATAAGATAAAACATCATCCAACTACTTTGGAATTTCACAATCAAAACACTTATACTTAAAGATACATTTTATGTCAAAAGAAAACATGACTGAATAACAAGTTTGATTTCTAGTCACCTGGTAATAAATGAATGCAATTGGCTTAAAATAGCCGGCTCAGATTCTATTCTTGGTTAAAATTAGGGAAGCAGATCTTCCCATCAGGTTGGAACACAGTAGTTTACCTACAGCTTTTCTCATTTTATAAAAGCAGTAGGACTGCAAGTTGCCTGCTGAAGAATCAGTGGATACGAATGCAGTTGCACTCTTTCATATTCTAATACCAACGCAGTTTTCCTACTGACCTTTGCATTGTTAAAGCTCTAATTTATAAGGTATCTTCAGCAGTGCACTGCCTATGCTGCCATAGAAGGCAAAACTGAACTCCCATAATGGAAAGATTGCTCCATAATGTCATCAGAACATCAACCATTGTATAATCCTTTGTAAAATCAATTAAAATTTCACTTTATATAGCTGTATACATTATCCAAGTATTATATGCTTACAGAAACACATTGCTAAGGAATCTTTATAAGATGTTTATGTAGTAGACCCATTCCTGGAAAAATAAAGTATTTTGCATGTATCTATAGGAGGTCTAGTCTTTATATTCTCACAGGACAAGCAGGATAGTAGTCCTCACATATGGGTGACATCACAGGATGGAGCCCAATCACGGAACACTTCTGTCAAAGTTTCCAGAACTTTGACTGGCCCCTACTGGGCATGCCCAACATGGCACTAACCCTGCAGCCAGCAGGGGTCCCCCTTCAGTCTTCTTTTTTCCACGCAGCAGTAGCCACGCGGTTAAGGAGCTCTGCAGAGATTCCTGACAGGAATTTTCATCACGGAATTACTAAAATTTAATTTACCCCACAGGGGTCCCTCCTTCAACTTTTTCAAGCCGCGGTACACTGGTAAGTTTTTTACCCGTTTTCCGTCGATTCCTGTCTAGTTTGGCCCTCGCGGCCTACTGGCCGTCGACAGTACCGCGGCTCAATTTTTTCATGGCCACGGCGTTGGGGTTCCGCTGGTGCCTGGACTGTAATCGCACCATGTCCATCACAGACCCTCACAAAGTCTGTGTAATGTGTCTCGGATGTGAGCATGATGTCCTAGCCTGCACCAGATGTGCCCTAATGATACAAAAGGGTCGCAAGGCCAGAATGGAGAAGATGGAACTTCTCTTCCGTGCTCAAACCCTGATGCCATCTATTGCATCGACGTCGTCAGAACCGGCACCGTCAACTTCGCGCCAGTATCAACCTCTGGCCGGTAACCGTCCGGCATCGACGACTTCTTGGCCTTTAACACCCTCTACTCCCCCTCAGGACCATGGGGATCGTAGAGATAAACATCGCCACCGGCATCGAAAGTCTCGGAGCATCGAGGGAGTGAAATCATCGACCTCTCCATCGTCAGAGCCACTGTTGAAGAAACCCTGTCCAGAAAAGGCACCGACCTTTTCGGTGACCGGGTCACCAAGGCAACCCTCACCCGACAGGGTATCGGGAGCTGCGACTCCGCCTTTAACGGTGGTCCCTCCGGCTATGCCTCTACCTCCTTCTCTTCCGGAGCCGGGGCTGCTTGCTCCAGGTCTCCGAGAAGAACTGGATCGGATGGTTCAGGAGGCCATCGACAAGGCGATGCACCGACTCCAAGTTCCTCCGACACCGGTACCAATTGTGGAACCGACCACCGACCCGATTCTGCAGATGCCTCAGCCATCGCCGATACGTCCGTTGCCACTGAGCATTCCCTCGATGCCTTCATCGGTGCCTCCAGTTATTCCTTCGTGCCCTTCGGAGCCTAGACCAGGACCTTCAGGGATCCCACCGCCCCGTCCTCCTCTAGTCCCTAGAGGAGCAGGGGCTGATCCCTATGATACCTGGACTGATGATTCTTCACCAGACACAGATGATTTGCCTTCACCACTTCACCTACTGAAAGCAGAAAGCGTTCTCCTCCAGAGGACCTTTCCTTTATAAATTTTGTGAAGGAGATGTCTGAGTTGGTTCCCTTCCAATTACAGACGGAGCAGGACGATAGGCATCAAATGATGGAGTTGCTACAATTCCTGGATGCTCCCAAGGAAATAACCTCCATCCCTATCCACCAGGTTCTTCTGGATCTCCTCAAAAAGAACTGGGAACATCCTGGCTCTGTTGCTCCAGTCAACAGGAAATCTGACACCACCTATCTTGTACAGTCAGCGCCAGGCTTTCACAAACCTCAATTGGATCACCTATCTGTGGTTGTAGAATCTGCCCAGAAAAGAGCAAGGAGATCAAAACCTCACACTTCCTTTCCCCCAGGCAAGGAACAGAAATTTCTAGATGCCATTGGTCGCCGTGTCTTCCAGGGATCAATGCTCATCTCCAGAATTGCCTCTTATCAGCTCTATATGGCACAATATAATAGGGTCTTGTTTAAGCAGATACAAGATTTGACAGACTCCCTGCCTCAGCAATTTCAAGATAAACTCCAAACCCTAGTAAATAAGGGTTTTGAGGCAGGCAAGCATAAGATCAGATCACCTTACATTATCTTTGACACTGCTACCAGGGTATCTGCAGCTGCTATCTCAGCAAGACGATGGGCCTGGCTCAAGTCTTCCGACCTTCGCCATGAAGTACAAGACAGATTATCCGACCTGCCTTGTGTAGGAGATAATCTGTTTGGCGAGCAGATTCAGCGAACGGTGGTGGAACTCAAGGACCATCATGCGACCCTAAGACAGCTCTCTCTGATGCCTTCTGAGTACTCTTCAAAACAGCACTTCAGAAAGGACTCTAAGAGGTCATTCTTCCGCCCGAAGAAATCTTACCAGCCACCAGCTCGAACCCATTCTATGAAACAGTTTCAAAAAACCTAGTCTCGTCAGATACGAAAACAAAAACTGCAAGCAGCTCCTCAACCAGGTCCTGCTTCCGGTTTTTGACTCCTGCACAGAGAGCAGCAGCCAGCTTCCATTGCCCCACATACCAGTGGGAGGTCGATTGTGCCATTTCAACAACAGGTGGCATTCGATCACCTCAGACCAGTGGGTCCTGGTGATAATTGCTCAGGGTTATCATCTTAACTTTCTCTCCATTCCACCAGACTCCCCACCTTTACAGACGTGGAGAAAATCCGATCACTCCATCCTTCTGGAACAGGTCTCCCTCCTCCTCCAGTCCAAGGCAATAGAACCAGTACCCTGCTCTCAGCACGGCCTAGGGTTCTAGTCCCGGTACTTTCTAATCCCCAAAAAATCGGGGGGTGCTCATCCAATTCAGGACTTCCGTGCCCTCACCAAGTACCTCCAGCGAGAGAAGCTCAAAATGGTAACCTTGGGCTCTCTTCTTCCTCTTCTACAAAGAGGAGACTGGCTCTGCTCTCTAGACCTCCAGGACGCATACACTCATATCATAAGAAGAACATAAGAAAATGCCATACTGGGTCAGACCAAGGGTCCATCAAGCCCAGCATCCTGTTTCCAACAGTGGCCAATCCAGGCCATAAGAACCTGGCATCCCATCCCATCGCAAATACCTGAGGTTTCTAGTAGGCCCTAAGCACTATCAGTACCGAGTGCTTCCATTCGGCCTCGTGTCTGCACCATAAGTCTTCACAAAATGCCTCGTTGTAGTTGCAGCCTTCCTCAGGACTCAAGGTGTTCACATCTACCCCTATCTAGACGATTGGTTAATCAGGGCTTCCACTCAGCAAGCTGCTCTGTCGTCCCTACATCTTTCCTTACACACTCTAATTTCACTCTGATTTCTCATCAACTACAACAAATCCTACTTAGTCCCATCTCAAACCTTATCGTTCATTGGGGCAGACTTGGACACCTTGCAGGCAAAGGCTTTTCTGCCTCAACAGCGAGCTCTCACTCTCGTGTCTCTTGCACACCAGCTGCAGTCTCAGCACTCCACGACTGCACACCGCTTTCTCATCCTCCTGGGACACATGGCGTCCTCAGTTCAGGTCACCCCAATGGCCCGCTTGGCCATGAGTGTCATGCAGTGGACTCTAAGGTCACAATGGACTGAATCCATTCAGCCCCTGTCGACCATTGTCCACGTAACCGACTCACTCCATCAGTCTCTCACCTGGTGGAAAAATCAGGTCAATCTCCTTCCAGGCTCCAGACCCTCAAATAACTCTCACCACCGATGCTTCCAAACTCGGCTGGGGAGCCCACGTGGCTGATCTGTTCAACTTTTCTCACTTCCTCCACTCCAAAATTGGAGGGGGGAGGGGGGGGGTGGGGGTGGAGGTGTGCCTGCTCTGGCAAACCCTCACTAATAATTGTTGGTCACGGGGACTGTCATAGTAGTGTCAGTTGTCTCTTCTTTCTCTCCCTAGGCCGGAGCATATCATGAACTTGGCATACAAACCTGCATTTCCCGCACTTCAGTGCACCGCACTGTGTCTTGAACCATGGAGCTGGTTTAATGAAAATGTTATATATTTATTAATATGATGTATTCTTCACTAGATTCTCGTGCTACATAAATGTTCTTTAGGTAACTATGATCATTAATTTACCAGTCCTTTAAGTATTTCAACAGACTTAATTTTGAATGGAGCTGATGATTGCCTACAGAGTTTAAATTCCTTTTGCACTATTCAGCTACTTTGAGACCTTGACAATTCTGAGTCCTTTTCCTTAATCTCTGTCAGCCCTGTGAAATCATTGCAGCTCTGAATTACTATGTAAAAGGCAGAAAAATCAATCAGAATAATTTCTATTTTGCTTCTGTTTTTTTTTCTGTAGGCAACAAATTTGTGCTTTGTTAGGACGTTTTAGCCAAGCAGAATCTTTGTTAGTATCAACTGGACTAAAGCCAGGGACCCTGGATGGGGTTCTTTTGGATGTAGGCTGCTCATCCATGCAGCTCGACACTCCTGAGCGTGGTTTTTCCCTGCGAAAGGATGGTCCCCTGGATATGAGGATGGATAGTGACAAGTGAGTATTGATAAAACATTTATTCTCACAAAAAGGAATCAATTTCTAAAGTGTGTGAATTTAATTTCCTTTTCAGACTGCAGAATTCCCATCATACACCCACATCTAACTCTGCATATGCATAATAAATCAGTTTGTTTTAGCCATGAAGCCTGGCATCTCAGTATTTTAGTTTGCATTTCTTAGATTTAGAAGCAGTTCATGGTTATTTGTGTTGCCTTATACAGTTTGTATTCTTGACATGTAGATGTTTGCATGATGGAATATAGCCTTGTGAAATCATTTTCTCATCCAGATACTGTAGTATTGCCTGGATGTTGTCAAGATATGGCAGCCTTCTATCGGCATGCAGCTAACCCAGAATTGTAACCCGCATTGAACATTTTTAGGAATTGTGGAATGTAAGAATGATAAATAAGAGTTAAATTTTGACCATGAATTTAAGCCCAACCCTAAATTTGTGTTTAAGAAATAAACTTTTTACTTCAGTGGTGTTATAAGCAATACTTCTGTAATGACTCAAATTCCACAGTGTGTCAGAAGGAAAATGTCAGTCACCTAATTTAAATGAACAGGGTAATAAGTTATGTGTTAAGTGTATTCTTGTATAAAAGTAGTATCTGGTGGAGAAGTACAGGAATTCATAGAATCGTGTTGCATTTTCTGTATCAATACTTAAAGAACCAATACCAGATAGATAAACTAAAACATTTTTTTTAAATGTTAGATTTTTTTTTTATCTGAAAAAATATTTTATAATAAATCTAGACCTGAGAACAGATATGTATACTTTTAGAAGAAAAACTCAGAGTCAAAGAAAACACCAAAACTTGCACACAAGCTAACACAATAGAGGGGGCCCAAGTGGCAGCAAAACAATTTGACCAGCAATAATAGCTCAATTGATTATCAGAATTAAGGTGTCAGCAAGCCTGTCTGTGTGTCCTGCTGTCCTAGGTAAGGACCACCCAGTCAGTTCAGTCCTCCACCTTCCAAATTAACAATGTTTTTGAGATATTTTTCTAAAGCACGTAAGAGCAATAGTCACGACAATCTAGAGTGCTGAACAACAAGCCCAACACGGCCAGTTGAGAGATTTCTTTTGATCCTGCCTGAACAACAGCAGTCTTTGTGGTGCGTTGCAATTGTTAACCATCCCCTGAAGAAGCTTCCTACAGCGAAACCCTGGTCGTGTTGGGCTTGTTGTTCAGCAGTCTAAACTGGTGGAAGACTGAACCGACAGTTTTTGGTCCTTGCCTACCACAGCAGGACACAACCAACAGGCTTGCTGACACCTTATTTTTGATGATCAATTTTTTGAGATATTGCTGCTGGCCATATTGGTTTTTTTGCCTATTGTGTTACCATCATAAGACATTTGTTGTTACATTAGAACACTGTCACATTGCCACCGCCCAACAGTATGATCATTTCATCTGTGCAGCTATTTCTTCGTACATGTATAATGTATTGATGGTGATCCCAAGTAGAATGAAGTTTCCCTGAAGCAGAGGATCACTGGAAACACAGTGCGGTGTTGGGCTAGTAAATTTCATTTTGAGATCATCTGTTTTTGATTTCATGATTTTGAGATAATTTAAAATTTTTACACAATTTTAACTTGGGTCATTACTTCAATAAAGACATTATACAGTATATGTTTGAAGAAATACCTGCATAGATGAAATGATTATACTGTTGTGCAGCTGCAGGGTAAGAGTACACTGATATAGCAACGTACAACCTCTTGTGATGGTCTCCCTAATATCTGTTATCAGGTCTAACAATTGAGTTGCTATAACTTATTTTTTCAGGTAGAATCTTTTGCAATTTTTTACATTATTTTGCATGCCCCTCTTTGTCCAAGAAATATTCTGTAATATATAATAGATTTTAATGCTTTTTTTGCATTGTCCGAAGTCCACAATTAAAAGCATGGGAAATGCCATGATTGTTGGACCAAGGTCTATCGAACCCAGCGTTCTGTTTTGGACAGTGGCCAGTCTGGCTCACAAGTGCCCATCATATCCCAAAGAGTAGATCCATTCTGTTCTGATCACTCGCAGGGATAAGCTGTGGCTTTCCCAAGTCTGCCTAGCTAATAATTGTTTATGAGCTTTTCCTCCAGAAACTTGTCCAAACTTTATTTAACCCCTACTTTGCTAGTCACCTTGACCACATCCTCTGGCAACAAATTCCACAGCTTGATTGTGCACTGAGTGAAAAAATATTTTCTACGATTTATTTTAAATTTGGTGATGGTTAATTTCGAGGAGTGTCCCCTTGCTTTGGTATTATTTGAAGCGGTAAATAGAAAGATCTTGATTCAGACTGGGTAAATAATTGAAGACAAGCCGTAAAATGCAGCTCTTTTCCTCATGGAATAATACTGGCAAGTAAGTTTCATGAAATCCAGCATCCTGTTGGAGTGATTTTGGTCATGGTAACACACACAGCTATGATCGTGCATGAGTGTTCTGTATTCATAACAGAGAGAGCCTCTGGTATGGGCTAAAAATCAAAATAGGAAAGGATTTTACATCTGACTGTAGTGAAACAATGAGAACCTTAAGGAGAAGACACAAAGGCTTTTGTCAGTTAATAACTATTAAATGTAATATGTCAAGTTTCTGTTCTTTCTTAGCTCATTAAAGTTCTGAAGCAATAAGAGAGGATTTTAAAGGTAGAAGCTATTTCCGATTTCATAAGATTGCTGTTGGTTATTTTAAAACCTCAGAGACACTCGCATGCAGTGTGTTTGGCTTTATAGCTCAGCGCTATGAAGCTTCACCTCTTGTCAATGAAAACTGACGTCAGTGAACTAATTGGCTGTCCTTGTGCGTAGGTACCCTGGCATGCCCACCGCTGCTGATGTTGTGAACGCTTTAGATCAACAGGCGCTTGCGTCCATCCTGAAAACATACGGAGAGGAGAGGCACGCCAAGAAAATAGCTTCAGCAGTCATTCAGGCACGCAGCATCTACCCCATCACCAGAACTCAGCAGCTTGCCAGCATTGTTGCAGGTACCCTCATTAATTCTGAGAGGGAAAAATATTAATCTCTAAAGTCCCAGAGGGATCTATTTGTACTTGAAATCATGCAGGATCTAATCCTGCCTATCCTTTTTTTTTCATGTCGTTTTTTTGTTGTTGTATTAGCCTCCCATTTTTATACTATCCTTTGCTGATTATTTTAATAATAGATTTCACATAAAGTCATTGATCATTTTTGCCTGACAAGCTAAAACAAGCAATGACCAGATCAAAGGAAATTCTTGATCTATCACTACAGTTGATAAGCACTTCCATATCTGATATCACATAGCTTGCCTTTGCTAGGTTTTACATTTTAATTTTATGAAAGAAAAAAGTATCATGGTGGTGTCCAACTACAGAAATACAAGCTAGAGGTTCATTCCTCTATTCTAAGTGGCCACCTAACAGAGGATAAGTCGTCATATAGGGTAGTTTGGGAACACTAACTTAGATGGTCAAGAAGAACTTAATCCATTAGAGCACCTTTGGGCAGTGTTCACCATCAGAAATCCACCTAAACAGGCACATTGTTATGGTTTCTGTGTTTGCCAAAAATAGTTTGTCAAAATGGAAAAAAAAAAAGCTTTCCTATACTCACCTTTGTGCTTGCTCAACGTGACTGAAATAGAGAACTGCTTGCGTGAGGCTGAACCAATGGTTTTGAATCGAATACACAAAACCAGTTCTCATGCTTCAGGACTGCCTCAACCCTTACAGCTTCTGTGATGAATGAAAGACCCCGTGGAGAGCATTGACCGGTGCTAAAGCCTTCATGGGAGGAGTTGGCAAACTTGACCCAGCAGGGCATAAAAAGGAGGCAATCTGTTTCCCTGATTTATACAACTTTTTCTGGAATTTCAAATAAAGCTAAAAATGATTTAGAATTTCCATCGTGCTTCCTTCCATGATCCTTACCAATGTCAGAACAGTCCTCAAAACTTTAAAAAAAAAATAAATTTAAAGTTGAGTGCCAGTCAAACAAAAAACAGCAGGTAAAGGCAGCAAGACCCATCTATTTCCCTTCCTCTTGTAATAGTCCAGATCCTGCTTCAGCTCCACCTTTAGCCTCTCTTGCTCGCAGCTAAGGATCCTCCGTGCTTTCTTGAACTCTAATACGGTTTTTGTCTCCACCTCCTCCACTGACCGACCACGCCACTGTTTCTGTGAAGAAATATTTTCTTAGGCTTTCCCCTTTCATTTTCAGATCTTATAAGAGAGTATAAATCAATACAATAAGATCATGACCGCCTTATTCTGGAACATGCTTAACTTTTGTGATGGTATTTATATCTTTAAGGTACTTTAGTGTGCCTTATCCCGCAACTCCCTCCTCTTTTCTATGGCATTTACAATTAGATCGATAGGTCTAACGTCACAGGACTTCTGGTACAGGTGCTGCACCATTTTGTTAGTCCTCCTCTGAAATTCTGCTACTCTGTTTATATCTGTCTATATTCTTTTAGAGGTGTGGCTTACAGACGTAAACGGTATTCTAGATGAGGTCTCGCCAACGATTTGTATAGGGGTAGTCTCACAGCTCTCCCCCCCCCCTTGCTGGTTAGTGCTTCCCATGTGCACCCTAGCTTTTCCTCTTATATTCGCCACTGCTTTGCCAACTCAGTTTGGCAACCTTGAGGTCATCACCAAGATCATTTTCCTGTTTTGTGCATAACAACATTTCTTTGGTTCTCACCACTGCCTTGTTCACTCTTTGATAGCTTTGTCAGATATGGGAACGTTTTGCAGATGATAGGACTTCATCTAGTGGAGGAGTAGCGAAATAGTTAGAGCAGCAGGCTGCAAACCAGAGAAACCAAATCCCACTGCAGCATCTTGTGATGCTGAGCAAGTTACTTTACCCTCTGTTGCCTCAGGTACAAACTTAGATTATGAGACGTCTGAGGATAGGGAAATACCTACAGTACCTGAATCTGCTTTGAAATGCTGAAAAGCAGAATATAAATCAAATATGGTCTTTCTTTGTGTTCTTTTACCCCAAATGCATTACTGGTGCACTTTTTTCCATTATATTTTGGAAGGGCAATTTTCCAAAGCATTTCCCTGGTAAGAGTTTTGCGCACAAAAATGATCTCTTTGAAAATTGTCTACTCTCTCTGCATGTACAGGTATGCCCAGTGAAGGGAGAGGATATGCCCCTGGGAGTGGAGTCACAGAGGAGAAAGCATGTATGTGCATGATTTGATGGAAAAAGTACTTGGACAACTAGCAGGTGCAGATCTGTCTGCATAATTTTTGAGTCTTAATTTTCAAAAGGAAAATTTTCCCTTTGAAAATATGGCATAAAACATGGATAAAAGTACCTATAGACTTCATGCTTCAGTTTGAAAATTGCCTTCTGGTTGTCACAGTTCTGATCATTCCTCAAACCTGTTATGCCTCTATTTCCTCTCCATCTTGCTTAACTACCATGTTAAAAATGTTGTATTATCTGGAAAAAGAGAAACCTTCCCTACTAGTCAGTCGGTAATATCCCATATGAAAATGTTGAACAGAACTGAATCCAAGACTGATTTTTTTATCCTGTTGCCAGCTGCAGCAGCTTTCCCCTTTCCTTGAAGAAACTCCATTTACCACTACTCTTTGTTGCCTTATACTTAACCCGGTTTTAATGCAGTTTAACCCCTTACAGCCCATCCTTGGACTGCTTAGTGTATTAATGAACATTGATTTGGGAGCAGTGTCAAATGCTTTCCTATAATCTTACAACAAGCAAAAGAGCAAAGTTCACCCACAAAATGGGAATCCAAAGAGAAAAGGGGAAACCAATTGTGTAATAGTCAAAAAATTGCTCACTTAAAACTTTTTTTAATTTTTGCTGTTTTTTTTTTTAAATTTTTGTATATATAAATATTTAAGTAAACTGCATCAGCAAGCCAGTCAGCGTCTCTCCTGAAATCAGGAGAGCGCTCGGTCTTCTCAATCACTTGCAGTTACTTTAGAAATTAAATTCAAAAAGTCTTCGTGAAACGCCTCAATGGGTTAATGAATACACATTCACTGTGATGTAAACTAGATGGTATAGCAAAGCTAAACTTAAATGTTTTTACTTGACGTCACAAAGGAGGGCTCTACTTCGGCCGAAGTTTCGCTGTAAACGGCTTCATCAGGAGCCAAAAGATTATCAAACTGCACGGTGTCTACCGACACGATAAAGTGCAAAAATACAGTTCCGTCTTTTGCAACTGAGCAGATTATGTGAACTTCTTTAGTCTTGTATATCATTCACATCATCTTTCCGTCCCTTATACCAATTTCGAGGTTAGGACCGTCCGGTCTCGTACTTCATCTCAAAAATGTCCATTTCCCCTTTTCTCTTTGGATTCCTATAATCTTAAACACACTGCATTCTGTGCTCTTCCCTGATCTTTGTTGGTCATCCAGTCAAATGTGATCATGTTTCTTTGATTATTGCTGTAAAAAAGACCATGCTGTCTTAGATCTTTTCTTCTACTGGAATCAAAATATATTACTATTCCTTAAATTGTTAGTCATTCCATTCATTTACCATTGAGTTCAGACTAAGTGGCCTGTAGTTTCTAGCCTTTTCTCGATTAGAATAGTGGTTTTCCAGGCCACTCTCATTAGGTTCATAAGGTTTAACTATATAATCAACTAAATTCTCAATGTGAGAATTCATTAGAAACCTAAGTTTATACAAAGCATTTTCTTTGGTTCTCTTATTTTTAAATATTTATCAACTTGGTTACACATAACAAACAGAAGAATAACATTCTACCTTACAACAGATATGCTTGTATAATTAACCAATATACTCTACTCTGTTGGATTTCAAAAAGTATAAATTCCCCATACTCACACACATTCACACCAATAAAGGTTCCCACATATTTGGAACAGTAAACTGGCATCCTCAGTCAAAATCATGCAAGAGTTTGAGTATCTTCCCATAAGAAAAATAACGATAATTGAGTTCTTGTTTCTTCTTCTGTTTAAGAAAATCTTCTTTCCTCAGCAACTCCAGTATAGCAAGGTGATACATTTCCATACACAAATATCCAATACACAACCGTAACACCCCCAGCAACCAAGACCAGAATTGAATACAGGAAACCTTGTCAACTAGATACCCTAACTGATCATCTCTCAAAAGCTCTGAATGACCTAGACATATCAAACAGTGATAACACAATCAATTCATGGTTCTCTTTAACAAAAAAAGTAGCTGATAATTGCTGCCCACTTATTAAAAAAGATATTTCCATTAACAAAAAAACACCACACCCCATGGTACAACAATGAATTAAGGATATTTAAAACACTGAGAAAAGCTGAGACACATTGGAGAGTTTCTCCTTCCACCGAAACACTAACTACAAATCTCTTTTACATAAATACAACGAAGCCACCAATAAAGCAAAATAAGAATTCTATTCTAACAAAATAAATAAATTTCAATATAACCCTAGAGCTCTATTCTCATACGTAAAAGACCTGACCAGTCCTATTGAAACTCCCACATCAAACAACTCTTCTAATTGCGATACAATTGCTCAATATTTTAAAGAAAAAACTTTAAACATAAAAAACATAGCTCCCGTGAACTCTAACCAAATTGTACTACCAAGCAATCCTAAGGACCATTTAACCTCCTTTGACACAGTTTCATCTCTTGAGGTCGAAGGTATAATTAAAAAAAATGAACCCAGCTGCCCACCCAATTGACAATATCCCAACTAAACTATTAAAAACAATCACCAATATAGTATCTAAACCTATTGCCGATATAATTAACTTGTCCATAACCGAAGCTAATTCCCACTCACTTTAAAATCAGCAATAGTAAAACCAATCACAAAAAAACCACAAGCAAACTCATATGATCTCTCAAACCGAAGACACATTTCTAATTTACCTTTTATATCAAAAATTCTCGAGAAAGTAATTAACAATCAACTAACAGATTATCTGAAAAAACATAGTACCCTGAACCCAACACAACACGGGTTTAGAAATTATTTTAGTACAGAAACCCTTTTAACTTCAGTACAAGATATCATCCTAAGAGGAACTGATAACAGCCAATCTTACTTCCTGATCTTACTGGACATCTCGGCAGCCTTTGATACAGTTAACCATAATATCCTCCTTGAAAGACTAAACGAAATAGGCATTAAAGACTTAGCGCGCAAATGGTTTAGCTCTTACCTAACAAATAGAACCTTCAAAGTAAAATTTCTTGATAAAGAGTCACATCTTATCGATCTCAGCTTCGGAGTGCCCCAAGGATCCTCTCTATCCTCCACACTATTTAATTATCTATATGCTCCCTTTATGCAAAATTATATCAGGCCTCGATCTAACACATTTTATCTATGCCGATGATGTTCAAATTTGAATACCGATCCAAAGTCCATTGATCAAACTCTAAAGCTCTGGGACATATACCAATCCACCATTGAAAAGGTATTAACCCAAATGAATCTTTCCCTAAATACTAAAAAACTGAAATCCTATACATCTCCCCTAAATTAAGCAAGACAAAAGAGCTTGAAATTCAAGAAGCGGCCAAAAACTACTCCATCTCCCTAGAAGTATGAGATCTAGGGATTCTTATAGATTGCGAATTCACCATGAAATCCTGTGTTAAAAAAATCATAAGCTATGGTTACTTCAAATTAAACATACCTAAAAGATTAAAACCCCTCCTATTCCCTAAAGACTTTAGAACTGTCTTACAGGCACTTGTCTTATCAAGATTAGACTACTGTAACTCACTATTCTTAGGCCTTCCCGCAAATATAACAAGACCTTTGCAACTTCTGCAGAACTCTGCAGCTAGACTCTTGACAGGTACTAGAAGATCTGAACATATCACACCAATATTGAAAGAACTTCATTGGCTGCCGGTCAAATACAGGGCCCAGCATAAAATCTTATCACTAATACACAAAACCCTCTACAATGAAAAAATTGAATGGCTAACCTCTTCTCTTCACTTCCACACCCCCTCAAGAACCACCAGATCAACCGGAACAGGGATGTTACCAATTCCTTCCCCCAAAATTGCCCACCTAAATAATGTAAGAGAAAGATCTATCTCTATTGCTGGACCCCTTCTATGGAACTCCATCCTGCAGGAATTATGACTAGAAGCTGATATCAAATTATTTAAAAAGGGTATTAAAACTTGGCTTTTTTAACAAGCCTACCAAGAGCTGTTAGCATAATTATCTTACACCTCTGATTTAATAGCAAGGTAATGTATATTTTTATTTTTATTATGCTATCTCTACCCTAACTATACTACCTCTCTAAGTGTTCAAATTTTGATTATTTAGCATACTATTTAGTTTGCTATGTTAATTATATTATGAAATGTATTTACTTCTTTCTTCTTTGGAAATGCAAATAATTTTAAATGATTAATTGCTAACTACTGTAAACCGATTTGATATGCTTGCATGAAAAGTCGGTATATAAAAATGATTAAATAAATAAATCTTCCATTGTCGAAAAGTAGGCAACTTGTCCCACTTCCAGATTAAGAGAGCCAACTCCTTAGCCAGTAATAGACATATAAAGGAATGTTTTACCCCCAGAAGGTGGAAAGAGATGTAGTAACACCAAGACATGAAACCACAATACAGAGCATTTCAAAAATCTTTCCAGAAAAGCAAAGATTTGTCGCCAAAAGGATCCTAATTTCACAGCCATTAAACATACAACATATTCTTCATATGTTATTTATATCAGACATCAGCAATGCAATATTAAAGACCATCACAATATCCGTAAGCATAGAAATAATTGTTTGTTCATTTGCCTTTTTGTTGTATTATTTACTTTGTGCATTTTGCATACATTGACTCCATTTTTTGGTAATAAACCAATAAACATATGACAGATATCAACCAAGATTATGTGACCGCAGGATGGATTTTGCTGCATTCCAAAAAACAATAGAGCTCACACCATTCAAATTCAAATCAGAATATTCTTGCCATTTTTTGAGTAAAAAATAACCAATTCCTTATCTTCATACAAGAAAGGTGGGATAAAGGAGGGATCATCTCCCCCCTTCTCCCCTGCCCCCCCCAAAAAAAGACAGCTGTACCTGGACTACAGAATGATCAGAGAAGGATACTTCAATAATATCAGTATCTACTAATTCTGTGAAAGGGGATTTCGACAATAATATGTAGTCTGGGCGTGAGTACATGTTGTGGACAGAATAAAAAATGAATGTATTATCCTCCCAATGCTTGATTCGCCAAGCATCTATTAGACATAGTTTGGAACATAAAAACCCAATTCCTATTTGCGCCTGTCTTTTCTTTGGGGTTCTGGGTGGGTGATAATCAATTAATGGATTATTTGTAATAATGAAATCCCCACCCAAAAAAACTGCATACCCTTCCCATTGGACAATTCTGGAAACTAATGCAGTAAAAAAAAACAAACCAAAAAAACTATGGGAACACTAATTAGAAGCATAGATGTTGGCCAATATAATTTTGATACCAAAATGTGAACCCAAAACCAAAATATACTGGCCTTGCACATCTGAAAATTGTAGCTCAAAATTAAATGGTGTATTTTTATTCACCTGAATTGCAACTCCACGTTGCCTATCAGAGAAAGAGGAGTAAAATCATTGACCCACCCATGCGCGCTGTAATTTTTTGTTCTTGATCATTAAGATGTTTCCTGTAAGAAAACCGATGGCATGATTTTTATGCAAATCATTCAACATTGTCTTTATTTTTATAGGAGAATGAATTCCATCAATATTGAGAGCATATGTTAGCCATTATCCAAAAAGCGTTCATATAGTCTGCAAGATATCAACCCAATGTGTATAGGAGGGAGCCCCCAGCCCAAACCCCAACCCACAGTCAACATTGAGCACCATTTGCCAACGCTTGAAGATACACCAGAAACATGATCCCAAACATGGAACCATACATACACATCACATTCATACACATTCACAAAACTTTCCCAATCCCCTTGTAGAACAGTAGTAGCCTAAATCCCCACAAGAAGCATGTGGATGAAAGCCATCATGACAGGTTCTTGTTTCTTCAGCCCCATCTGGTTGGAGAATGCACAAATTTCAGGGGAGCACGTTGGGAATCAGCAGTCATCAAATCAAACTAAACAGCGCCATATCAAATGAGGTAAATCCATCCTGTGACTCACAGTAGCTGATAAAGAATTGGCACATAAAACAGTTGGTAACAAGCTTCTGGAACTTGTAATTAAGTGAGCAAGACTATGAAAATGCAAAATGACCTGACTTCAAATCTGCACAATAAAGGCTTTCACATCTCTTTTCCGTAAAGATACACATTCCTCCTTCATGAAAATTTTTTAACTTGTCCGGATACTGCAGCGAACATTTAACGTTCTTGTGGAACAATTGAGAGCAGTATGAAGACATTTCTTTGTGGTTAGCCATGACTGTTGCCGAGTAATCTGGAAACATGAGCAATTTCACCAAATTGTAAGAAATGCCATTCTTTTTCTCATATGAAGACAAGATTGCCATCTTGTCCACAAAATTTAAGAAATGAATAACCACTTGCCTAGGCCAGACAGAAGTGTCCATGAAAGGGCAGACACGATGTGCACATTCCACCAAAATTGGGCAGGTTTCCAGGCCCAAAATCTCTGGAAGGCCCGATTTTTCCCAAGATTTGTGCAAAGAAATCACCCTGCAAAGACTCTGGAAGCCCCAGGCTATGAATATTCTTTCTGCTCCTGTTTTCAAGATCATCCTCTCTCAGCTGGTTCTGCTTTTGGAGCTGGATAAGTGACACATCAACAGTAATGAGATTCTCAGTATACTGTGTCACAGTTTGATCCACTATGGTGATACTACTCATATGTTGTTTAAGTTTCTCGTGCAACTCGTCCAGGGAAGATTGAATCTTTTGATGATGGTCATTCACAGCATCTGATACTGCCTGCGTTAGTTTTTTCAAAGACGCCTCTATTATAGCTTCAAATGCACCAGTAGCTCTGCAGCCATCTTGTCTTCAGTAGATATAGTAGCTTTCTCTGTGCAAGTACGTTTCTGCCAGCCTAACATTTTCTTCGATTGCCAAATCACATAATTGTCCATGTGCAACAGCGCAATATAAGGAAAATGAAGTGTGTTTGGTTGAAGAAAAAATGAAAAAAAAAAATACAAGGTTGTACAGTTGTGTACCTGGGAACACGAGCTGCAGAGTTGTGCTCTGCTGTGTTTCATCACCGGAAGTCTGGGATACAAAATATTTTCTGCTCAGTTTATTTTACCTTTTGTAGCTCTTAAATGGAAATTTCAATCTTGCATTATAAGGTAAAAGTTTGCAAAATCTGTAAGTGAATTTGAAGAAGACAAGAACATATACAAAAAAGTGGTACAGAGCAATTCTTTCTAAAAGACAGGTATATATTAATCAATAGAAGTATAAAGCTACTACAAATCATGACAATTGCATTCTTAAAAAATAGTAATTTCCATCAAACTCTAGCAACACCCCATTTAATCTTTGTCAGATGCATACATCTTCCCAGCATTGTTAATTAAACTAGTTTGTCATTGTTTAGGTACTTAAACTGGCTACTTTAAAGTGACTATCATGTAATATATTTCATAATAACTAGATGAGGATAAACTCTTATTGATATATACAAGTAGGTCCAAATAAATTGGGGGAGACATTATGCTGAGGGCTGTGGGAGGGCGTTATGGAAAGGCTTGTTTAAAGAGCCAAGTTTTAAGTTTTGTTTTAAATTTGAGTGGGGAAGGTTCCAACCGCAGTTCAGGAGGCAGGAATTCTAGTTAGCAGGTCCTGCGATGGATAGTGCTCTCTTTTTTGTGGCAGTGAGCCGGGGGATTTGAAGAGGGTGTGTGTAAGGTACCGTTGAAGGTGGGTCTGGAGGGGGTATGGGACTGTAGGGAATCGTTGAGGGGTATGTTCCTGTTATGTATTGACTTGTGTAGGATAGAGAGGCTTTTGTAAAGGATTCTGAATGGGATTGGGAGCCAGTGAAGGTCTTTAAGGATAGGGGTAATGTGGTCTGTTCTGCGTGTGTTAGTGAGTATTCTGGCTGCTGCATTTTGTAGCATTTTATTTAAATTATGTAGCATGTTAAGTGCTGAAAAAGAAATTAAAAAGAAATATATTTCAAGCTTGCAGACCTAATCTCCCCTTCCCCAATCCCACTAAATTCCTGAAACTAATATTAGACATTGCGCTTGATCTTGGCCTCCCCAAAAGAGAGAGATACAGTTGCAGGACTATTGCCTCTGAGCTACCCAAACCCCCTGGTAAAATTGTGCTGCCCTTAGTGGCCTCTGGATTTCCTATGACAGCAATGCTGGAAGTGTAAGCTACCAGTGTTGCTGTATCTGACACTTAACCTGCTATAGAATTTGAATATAGCTGGTTAAGGTAAAATTATCTGGCTATATGTACTTGAATAGCTTTAACACTGCTCTGAGGCACATCCAAATAACTTTTTCAGCCAACTCTGAATATTGAAGGGAGCTGAATAAGCTATCCAGCAAAGTTAACTGCACTCCCAGAATACCTCCAATTTATCTAATTTTAGACAAGTAAAACTTAACCAGTTAAAGGAGCAGGATATTCAGACCTTGGGATTTATCCAGCTAACTCAAGTTATCCAGACAAACCCCTTTGAATATCTACCTCCTAGAGTTTAGTCCGTGGTACACTATTCATTTATTAAATGTTTGTATCCAGGTGGCAACCCACACATCAGTAAATATCTGTTGTCATTTGGTAACAGTATTTTCTTCCACTAGATCCTTATCGGTAAGAAATGCATACAATTAATATATTTCTCCCTGATTGAAATTCAAACAATGACTGTTTTTGCTTATCTGTTGAAGTAAACATGGAGAGAGCAATTTTCATATTCTCTTTTGTGCTCGCAAATATTTTGTACCCATGGATCTAAAAGCTAATTTTCAAAACTAAACTTCCACATGGTTTCACTTTGAAAATTCGGTGTTGAGTCAATACCTTGGGGGATTCTTTACCTCATGTACTTTGCAGGTGCAGGAAGGGTACCTGATGTTGCCACCATCTTTATTCCCCATGGGGAAAAGTAAGTACACTGAGGAAAATGCACATATTCTT
Organism: Rhinatrema bivittatum; assembly: GCF_901001135.1. Classification (NCBI taxonomy): domain Eukaryota; kingdom Metazoa; phylum Chordata; class Amphibia; order Gymnophiona; family Rhinatrematidae; genus Rhinatrema; species Rhinatrema bivittatum. The sequence continues at coordinate 13,831,442 of NC_042631.1, forward strand.
TTCCTGCATTTGGGGAGGAGGCAATTTTCAATGGGGCTTTTTCCACAGATAAAACACCTGGTTCTCCATCAACAAACGGGCATGAGTTAACATTTGTGTGTGGATGATATCCGATATTGCTAGCATAGACCTAGTTCTCAGAACTCTATAAAAATGTTATTGAGCATGCCCGGAAATTCCCACTCATGCTACCTCATGAGCTCCTCAGTCTTTTTGTCTGATGTACTGTATGGACATGTCCCAGTCTTTTTCTTAAATGTTTTTCAGCTTTTATACTTGTGCCTTATTACTGAGTCATTACTTTTCTGGCTTTTTGACACTGCTTTGGCAGTCCCTTAAATAGAAATGTTCAGTTCTTAGAAAAAAAAAAAAGATGGAGGTCCAAGGCCAAGAAGCCTATGCACACAGTGTAGGCACCAGATATCCATTACAGATACATATGCTGCCTGGACCTAGTCCATAATTCCTTCAACAGCTAGAGTTGTGGTCAGATATCCCCTAGGACACAGTAGCACCAGACCTGAAAAATGGAGGCCCTAAGGAAGCATGAGGCTGAACAGTAGAGCTGACCCTAGTCTAGGAGCAAGGCATCGTCAGGCTCCCAATGCAAGAGAGTCAAGGTAAGAATCTTCTCACTCACATGCCAGGGAAGGCTCCACCCCTCTGGAACCAGCTCTCTGATTTGCCTCAGGTCAGCGGTTGAGTTCTGAGCAGCCGCTTTTCTCAATGGTGAACTCATCGCTTGGTAAGGTTATATTGTCTCAACTTGGAACTCTCCATGCGTAATGAGAAATTCATGCTCGATTACCTACAGAGAAAGCAAGTTGGCTTACTTGTGCAAGAGTTCTGTAGAAAGAATGAAGTAGCCATACTTTATATCTGCCTTTCCTGGAATTTCAACTGCCTCATTGAATCTTGAACTCTGGAAGAGACTGAGGGGGGCTCACAAGGCAATGCAGGCACAAGGACTCCTGCACTTGCTCAGTAAAATGTTTACTGAGCTCTGAAAGCTGATTCTGTGTCTGTGCCATCAAATGTCACCCATACATTATGGTTAATTCATCCTGCCATCTACAAAGAACTCTGTTTACAGGAAAGCAAACCTGCTTTACCTGTGGAAATCCCTTTGAAATTTGCCCCAGGGGTTATATGTCAGATTTAAAAACAATAAGAAATGTTATAGTACCTAAGCTTGAAGTGTTCTGATCACTATAGATTGTTTTTCTCTAATTAATGCCTTTGCTAATTAATTGGCTTCTTACTTTATGAAATGTCTTGGAGAATAGCGCATGTAACCATGTAAATTAAACAGGAATGATTTGTAATATTACATTGTAGCCCCACATCTATCTTGCTATTTAATTTGCTTTTATAAAACACATTTGTAGTCAAACTAACACTAAATAATGATACTGATAACAGTGAACTCCAGTGGACTGTCCAATCTCAGTTCTGAAAGCACAGAAGAGGGAAACGGGGCCCTAGGTTTGAATCCAGCATTTATTACTGCTATCTTGAGCACATCCCTATGCTTCATCACTCTGTTATTTATTTTCTTGTAGCTGTTAAAACATATCTCCCAGAATCCTCTGGAGTCATTGTCACTTTATCTTATATTAGAAAGCAAATGAAACATTAATAGAGATCTATTTTTTTTTTTGCCCTTTTTGGAATGTTAATTTCCATTTAATTATATGAATTTCTATAATCTCTTATGTGAAAGAGTGGGGGGTAGGTGAACCATCAAAATGTTCTTAATAGGAAGCTGCAAATTCTACTTTATTTGACAAGTAGTATAACAAACACTGGGTCACACAAACTCTGTTTCATGCTGATGCAGAGCTATCTGGGCATGTATGGTGACTTCTTGTGCACCACTGGACCCAAAGCCATTTTGTGTTGTTTTGTTTTTGTTTTTTTTCCTTTTGCATTACCAAAAGAGATGGAGCATCAGGTTGCTCCAGAGCCAGTTTTTTCCTTAAGCCCTTTTCAGTAGGACGACAACATGAGGGTAAATCCAAGTTATATACCCTGAATTCACGATGACTCCAGCATAGCGATGAATCCAAGGTGTATACACTCTCCGACATGGAAAATGTTTTACTAGTTCGAGCTAACTCAGAAGGAATAACTCCAGTAAAGTAGTTGAAAAACATAACACAACACACTAAAAATACAAATATAGAGTATATATCATTTTCTAAAGTCATTCTAAGTTAATATGAGAAATTGAGCATAAAAATTATACTTCATTGCAGCATTCAAAAGATTTAACACAATACCCCAGAATCAACCATTAGAAAACTGCAGTCAAACAACTAAGAATGCCAGTCCACAAGTTTTATAGGGGACAGAATTGTTGACATCACAAATCTACATCATATCAACCAATCACATCATTCAGTCTTTTAAATCAATTTGAATATCCAAACAAACAATCCAACAAAACTGAGTGCTCAACCAATCAGTATTGAAAATTGGACCTTTAATTCATCCTATGTTTCAAAACAGCCAGTCACAACATATAAATATAATATTCATTGCAATCAACTAAAACATGAAAACAAAATTTCAAGTCAACTGATATACAGACATATGTTTCATAGTAAAGAGCCCCAGTCTTAAGATTGAGACCTCATAGGGCAACTAGAAAAAAATCCAGTGGTGGTCAGCATTTATATTCTTACCACAGAAATCAGCTCAAACTTTTGAAAGGCAATCTTTGATCTTGTGTCTTGCAGTAAGCCAGTGCTGTCTGAAAGGACATATACACAGGACATATTTAAACTTCTATGGTGCTCTATAATGTGTGTTTAAGGGCCTGTAGGGTCTTCCCAACTAAATCATAGGATAGAGACATAAGATAGTATATATCACATAGCTGGAAATACATGTAGTAGAGGATCTAAAAAGTAATACCACTTTTTAAACTGTGGATGAACAAATTATCTTTATTTAGATTTGTGAATCGCCTAAAATAAAAACTAGGTGATATACAATAAAATACAAGCATAAATTATGTCAGTATATCTGAAAGCTCACACATGCTACACCCACCACAAGAGTGTTGTTGCCTCACACTATTCAAAAGCGATAGACCTTAGAGGTGTATATGATGAAACAAAAAAAATAACATACATTTCTAGCACATTTAAAAGCAAACAAAGGAGTTTTACTAAACATTGTATGACATTGAAGGCTAGACCAGTGAGTCCTATTTATTTATTTATTTATTTATTTATTTATTTATTTATTTGGACATTGTATATACCATGGTTCCATGTCAAGAGCACAATGGTTTACAAAAGTAACATTCACAGCTATGAATCATCAAATTATGACTGGCAATAGAGGTAGTATTCATAAACAATGACTGGCAATAGAGGTAGTATTCATAAAATTATGACTGGCAATAGAGGTAGTATTCATAAAATTCTTTCTCTTAGTTGTCCCGAATGCATCACCCTGTTTTTTGTAACTTTCTACTATATAACTGGTTATCCCTGTTTTGCTGTAAACCGGTACAATAAGATATTTATCTTGAGTATCGGTATATTAAAAGATTTTAAATAAATAAATAGGCATTAACATCTATCAAATTAAATGTTCTAATATTTGACTAAAGATCTAGGACATAGATGAGCCTAAATACCTGTAACCATTTTAGTTCATCCAAAATACATACCATTCTACATACATACCATTTTGAATTTCTAGTGTAATGAATCTAACTGCTAGACAAGCCCCCTTGCCAACAGAGACCCTCACTGGGCCATGTACAGACCAGTTCTAGCCACCGCCTTGAAGGCCGCATATAAAATATATGCTATGTTTGTCTCCTTAAGTCAAATTGCTAAGATGTTTGATTATACCGCCATTCAAACGTTATAACTTTGATAAACCTACACTCTACTCACGCCAGTCTGTAAAATGAAACAGAAATCTTGTCTTTGCTTCACCCTTGATTACGTGGCCATGTTGGGTGACAATAAGCTAAGTTTTGGGAATCATCCTTCATCAGGGGAACAATCGTGATAATGCCTATATCTTCTTGAATAAAATTGTGTATCCGATTTCTTATTTTGTATGTCCAACGGCTTCAATGATCTTAAAAAATTGTGCCATTTTTGAAGATCATTTAAGCCACCAGATGTATGACAGCAAAGACCATTGAGCCCAGTATTCAAAAGATCCAGGCCTAGACTTTGAATTTAGAAATATTCCCGTGCTCAGCACCTAAACAGGCATCTTGAAAGGAAATATTGCTGGGTGAAGGACTGAACTTAAGTGCTTAGTGCTGATTTCCAATGCTGAATGCCTAAAGTTATGTTGCCTATATTTGAAGAAATTTTGTAGGCACCTGTACTGTTTGAATATTGGTATCTAACTTATGCATGTATATTTGACTGCTTGGCATGCTTTGAATATTGGGCTATTTATCTTTTGGGAGCCTGTTGTCTGGAAATACATTTGCTTTATGTAAAGGTGGATTTATTTTGAACTGTTCAAGTGTGTGTCAGGGTCTCTCCTCTGTCACATCTTCCTTTCTCTCTTTACTCCAAGTCTCTGTCCTGCTGATGCCCTGTCAGAGCTTTCTTTGTATATATGGGGAGCCATGCCTAGAAAGACTCAACCTCCCCTTCACCTTTGAGACTAGCCAAAGGATGTTCCCACAGAAATGACTGTCATAGACAGACATTTAAATGCCAGCAGTGCTCAGCAACCAGACTAACCAAGCAATGATTGCGATGATCTTGACAATCATGTCAATATCTTGGAGCCCAAAAATACTTGAAATCCAATATGAGCTGGAAAATAATTAATAGCACAATGTATGAAATCCAGCAAGTTGACAGGAAAACTAGTGATTTTTGACTTGTGAATCCGGTCGTGCCGGGCTTTTTTGATAAGATGTCTTGTTCTGTCCAAGTCTGTGATTCTTCAATAAGAAGTTATCATACACATATCCAAACATTAGGACGCTCCTTCTTCAGGGAAACAGAAAATGCTTAATACCAGCTAGTGACGACTGGTGAACAACTTGATCTATGCTAGCAGGTAGATCGTTTCACCACGCATTGCCGATAAAGTCTTGGTCAATAACGCATTGACCATTTTCACATAGATCAAGTTGTTCAGCAGTCGTCACTAGCTGGCATTAAGCATTTTCTGTTTCCCTGAAGGAGTGTCCTCCGAAACATTGTACAGTATTGGACAAAACAAGACATCTTATCAAAAAAAGCTTGGCATGACCTGATTGTGAACTACATACAAACTGATAACATAAGCTCTATTAGATATTCGACCAGAAGGTGGACTTTAGCCTAATGTTTGGGTATGTGTATGATAGCTTCTTATTGAAGAATCACAGACTTTCCGTGACCAATGATTAGAAAAGCCCTAGCGCCTTCTAGAGCTTTACTTTAAAAGTTTGTAGCCCCTAGCGGCACTGTAGGAGGTCACCACAAAGTCTAAAATCACTAGTTACCCTGTCAACTTGCTGGATTTTATACATTGTAATATCTTGGAGCCTGCATGTTTCTATACCAGTATAAAAACTCTGTGTATTTTTCATTGTGATGTATGCAGCAATGCTTGAAGAGTTTTGTTTGGAAAGACATATTTGTTATGAATATGTGAATCATGCAGCCATGTTCTAGCTCAACAAGCAGAGAAGAACAGTATCTCTCTTGTGTCAGGAAGCTGTCAGACTATAGGACTGGGCTGTCACATAGACAGTTATCTGATATGGTTGGAAAACACTCTGGCAGACACGAATTGTCCCTGAGTCAATGTGTAGTAAAAAACATCCTTTGATGGGGTACACCACTATTTATTTATTTATTTATTAGCATTTATAAATTGCTTTCCAGTTTAAAAATCATCCAAAGTGATGTACAGAAATAAGCAGAAAAATCACATCAAATAACACACAAAAACAGAAAGCAAAAATAACACATCATAATAAAAAATACCAGTACTACTACTGCACAACCACCCATTCTTCTCCCATAACCAAAACAACTCAGAACTGCATTGTGCTAACATTCAGTTCCAGAAGTAGATCAGAATGCAAACTGGCAAGAGATGCTTCCTCCAATACTTCTGGTAATAAAAACCTTAGCAAAACTCTAGAAATATAATGCAGATAAACATTGTAAAGCCCATCTAGTCTTCCCAGTTTTATTCCTAGTGCAATGCTATAGCATCCAGTTGTTCACTGGGGTACTGTCTTCAGAGGGATGCTGGGGTACTATGATTCTCATAGCCTCCTCTTGGCTGAAACAGATTTGGTTTGGTTTTAGCTAGGAGGGGATACCACATGTTTGTCTCCAGAATGAGTCTTTCCCTTGCCATGCCTTTACACTTGATTGTAAAGATAGATATCACCTTTGGCCCCATTTCTTTCATTCATGCTTCCCATGCCACAAAATCCTTTCTGATCTGCTTAGGTTCATATCTATTGATGAGCAGCTTGGGGTTGTAGTCTGAAGGCCTGATGAGTTCTGGTAATCTTTCCTTTACATCTCAAAATTGCACTCCTATCATATAGCACACATCATTGGGCAGCATATCTTGTCGACTGATGGAACTCTCAGTCCCTTGTAGAAGTCATCAACCTCAACAACCTTCCTCTTCTTTGTTTTGGTCTCTGGAGTGCTGCTGTTTCCTTCTTCTATGTTGTCATCTTCCAGCAGTGATTTTAAGACTGCATATTGTTCTGTAACTGAATAAATAGGAATCAAGGCTGGAGTGCTGTTGATGCATGCATTGTGTGGCATATGTAAAAAATGGATGTGATAAGCATAGTGAGCCATAGTGTACCAACTGCACAAAGGGGAAAAAAATTCCAAATAAGAGGAAATCTGAGATCTAGCAAAGTTTGTATTATGGATGCCATAACTATAGGCGCACTTCAAAATTACCATTACTGGGAACTCTGATTTTTTTTTTCCACTCAGAGAGCCCATTACCCCAATGTGACACATTTCAATCAGAGAGTAGTCTTGTGAAGATTTAATTTATCATTTGCAAAATGTGCAAACTAAATAATAAAACAAAACAAACTTTAGGCATGCAGAAATTTTCACTGATTGACATAACACCTCAAATTATGATCCATGTACATTCTGTAGTTCTATCTTATTCCTGCTTGTGAGGAAGTTGGGGTTGTCATCTGGCCGGTTATTGATCAGCCTCGCCTTTATTTGTAAGGATACGCCAGTTGCAAGAAATACTGTTTAATCTACATTTTTATGCTTTCCAACGTATAGAATGTTGAAAAGAATTATATAAAAATAATTTGTCTCTGTCTTTAGCTAACAACTCACCAAAAAAAGGAGATGAAAATGCACCAAAATTGGCATGCAGGAGTATATTATACAGGTTGGAAAACCAGAAACATCAGATCATTATTTTCAGAGAACAAGAACGAGACTCTTAAAAAAAACCATCCCCATTTCTTTTAGTGGGAAAAGATCTCAGTGAAACTGGAAAACTGTTAGAATGCTGACAGTGGTCCATTTGAGATGCCCCTCCCAGTTTCCGCACTTTGGCACGGAGCAACACAATCAGATGGAGAAAGACAGAGAAAATAATTGAAGCACTTGGCAGACACAGTCACCAAAAGGCCCTTATATATAAACACACCACCACCACTCTCCCCCCCGCCACACACACATACCCACACCACTTTAGATGTACCCCACACACATTGCTGCACATCCACTCACCACTGCAAACCCCCATACACTCTTACCTCCAGCACACACACAAACTCCCATACAAACACCCTCCTCACATTGTACATTCAATACACAAACATACATACATACATACATCCCCCCCTATACACTTCTCCAGTCCCACATGCATATTCCATATAGTCCTACATCTCCCTTCTCACACAGTTTTTATCATCTTAAATGTTTGTATTGCACACCTCCAGGCAGGTAATTATACAAGTTTTCCTATTTTGTTCACATTTAACACCCCTTCCTTTCTATGTGTAACCACAAAGCTCCACAATAACCCAAGCAACCAGCCGTGTTTGGCCTTTAATGAAACAATTATATTCACTTCACTTGCATCCAAAGTTCTGTAGTCAGTTAATTTTCTTCTGTTTGTAATTTAATTTTAGGGTCTGATGTACTAAGCTTCCACCCCCCCCCCCCCTTCATAGATAGAGTAGAAAAAACTTAGTAAATCAGGATCTTAGTTTATTAAATGTGTGTGTTTATATATTAACAAGGGGAAATGTCAGAACCACCAAATAGGCTATTCTAAGAAAAAAAAAAGTATTTCACAGTATTCAGACTTATGTTTTTGATCCCACCTCTTGTCTATGGGTTTCATATATGGAATGTTTTAAATATTGATGTCTAAAGAACTCAGTTTGTATGTAATGTCATTTAATAAAGCCTCTGTCAACAATCCACCAGTTAAGATCTCCTCACTACATAAAAATTTGCTTATAGTATTTCAGAGAACATATTTTATTGTTTTAGCAGTGCATATAAACATAGGTCTCAATGTCCCAAAGTTCAATTTTTCTTATATTTTTTTGAATTATTGCAATTAAAAACAATAGGACTTATTTTATTCACAAGGATCCCCTGAAGCAGTCATGCCATACACATCTCGAAACACTGATCAGTGTCCGGCATTTGAACAAAGTATTGGGGCATTTTGAATGAAGTATCGCGTAGTGTATTTTCTTCACTCAAGGAAAAATAAGAGAAGTCCTATTGTTTTTAAGTACAATAATACAAAAAAATATAAGAAAAATTAAACTTTTGGACATTGAGACCTATGTTTATATGTGCTGCTGAAACAAATGAATATATTTGCAGAAATAATATAAGCAAATTTTTTTATGAAGGTCTCTAAAGATTAAAACATCACACTTGGTATACTGGGGAGATCCTAATTGGTGGGTTGGTTAATGGTGATATAGATGTATCTACCAGAGTGGTTTGTATTAGGGAGTATTTAATAAAGCCTGACATCAAAGTTCATTTTTTCTCAGTTTTGTAAATTATTAATTAAAATTATGCATGAAAACTCTACATCATTTCATCTCTTTCCTGAAAACCCTAACATAGCCATGTTTCAGCGCTCATACTCTTATCTCAAGGGAATTTTCTTCAAATTAGCATTCTGTTACAGTATTTATATAACACTCCAAATCAATGTGCTTTTGCAAAAGTGTTCATTTGTTATGCTATACCTTTATACCATCTTCCTCAAAACAAGTTTAACCCAAGGCAGTTTACATGAAACAATAAATACAATAGCACATTATATAAATAACACAGCAATAAAATGCAGTACATAATACAGCATAAAAAATACATTAAATTTTATCTGTCACTTAGATGCCCAGTTCCCCAAACTGGCAAGATCCTTCTGCATATAATACCTTACCTTTAGGGTCCTTCGTTTTTAGTTTAAACCAATTTTTACCCTAAATTCCTGGATTTTTCAAAAAATGACCATTTAAATCAGATTTTAACCCTAATTTTATGCTGATAAAAGAGGAGCTGTAGATGCAGTGTCTCAAGGCCTCAGCAACTGCTGGAAGCCAGTGCGGGCCAAAGCACTTGCAGTCTTTCAAGTTCTGACTCTCCACCAGCAAAAACGCTGGCCCTCCAATGCTGCTAATGTGACATTTCAAGTCCCACTTCCCCCTCCCTCCAGGTTTTGGGGTTTGTTTTTTTTTAAGCATGGTACTGTAAAAAAAAAAAAAAAAAAAAAACCAAAAAAAAAACCCAAACAAACAAAAAAACTAAGTGTTAAAATTCTAGCGCAGGTGTTTTTTTACTACTGCTTTTACATCAGCTTCTTAGTGATTTGCTGAAGGCTATATGTGAAATAGCAGAGCAGAGTCGTTTGGTATGACCCCATTTTAACACTTGAAAATTCACCTGTTCCCGCATGACCTCCCCTCCCCTCCCCCCCCCCCCCTCCCAGTTGCGCTCAAAACAAAAGTTAGCAGTGGAAGTAGAGGTGGCAGCAACAGTCACCTCGGGGCCTGTGAGACCGTGCATCCTCATTTAGTCGCCTGCTGACCGCGGCTGACAGCTGCAGGTCGGTGGGGAGGGAAGCCCCCATTTGAGAGCCTTTGTGGAAGGTCAGTCAAGCTAAGGTCCCAGCTTCCTAGCTCTGCGCACTAACCATGGCTGCATTCTGGCGATTTATGTTGTAGCTTTTAGATGTCATTAATGTCCAGAAGCAGTCTTACTATTGATTAGTGCTCAGATACATATGTAAATAAGTTGATCGCTGACTGTGCTAAACCAAACACTTGGTATAATGAATGCATACATCACCTTTATTTATATTTCATATTTAAATGTCGCCTTCCAATCCTGCCCAAGGCAGATTACAGTGCATAGCTTTAAAATCTGTAAAACACATCATTACATAAATAACAGAAGTTAATTAGTCTGTGCCAGCCATTGTATTTATCTCATGATTATTTGAGCATAAAAATGTGCTACAATGTACATAGAAACTTATCTCCATGTGTTGATTTGCAGTCTTCCCTTAATTGATGTAGTCAGTGTTCCTTGTTAGCTATTTACATGCTAGTATTATGGTTTTCATCATGTAGTCATTTAGAACCTAAATTGAGAAGTGTTTACCATCTTACTGAGGGGAAAATTATTTTAACAAGAACCTGACTAGTTACGCCACTTTATCCAGATATATTCAAGTTGACAAGAGTTTAATTAACAGTTTGCAGTGTATAATGCTACTTGAGATTTAGGTTGATAAGAATTCAACACTGTATTAAAGGAGCCTTAGACAAAAGGACATGAGTTGAGTCACAGGGATTTATTAAATATGATGCAGACAGGTGCGAGATCTGAATTAATTTCTTAAAATCTGCCACTCACATCCATTCTGGGAACTTTAATGCATCATATAGGCAGCCACCACACCTTGTTAATTTCATTCCATTGCGAACACATAAAGGAGGGGGGGGATGTATTAGAAACAAGTTTGAAACTTGGGGACAACAGTGCTATTTGTTAAGGCTTTACCCTTCTCTATCTATTCATGCAGCTTTCATAAATATCCATAATTCAATTACCTTTCAAAATATAATATTGTATTCCCTCGCTTTATGCTTACAAATAGGCATTTGGGTTTGTTAAAAGGCTCATAAAACTACTGTAACTCTCTGGCTTTTAAATATCAATGGGGGGGGGGTGCTTTCCCCTTCCCTATTGATAGGGATTTGAAAATTCCTCCAGGGCTTACGTGCCAGAAGCGAAATGCATTTGCCATGTACTCCTGATCCCTAATAATTTGTTTTTGGGAATGGGGTACTGGGAGTAGATGGTGAGTGCATTCCTTTCCTAGCAAGTTCACCCCCTTCATGCCTGTCTGGTGCAGCCCTCTCATCCCCTTCACTCCCCATCCCAGTGCAATCCTCTTTCTCCCTTCTTCTGTATTCCTCAGCCCTCTCTCTTCTACTCATGCTCTCTGTCCTCTCCCCTGCCCTGCTGCTGCTTTCAAGCTCCAAAATGGAGCCAAAGGTGCCTCCTACCTTTTCTGGCCTTATAGTCAAAGCATCAGTAATGGATTCAAAATGTCATTTTCCATTTGTCACCCTCCCTAATTTATAGCAATTTGTGCATCCCATGTGGATCCAGCTTTGTGAAAATCTTAACTTTTCTTAAGATCTCAGATAGTTTATTAAGGGATAATAGTGTGAGTCACTGAATATAATGCATAGTAATCTACACATGGACACTACACTATCATCCATCCTTTTTTGGTGCAAAAAATATAGACACACCTGTTTACATTGTAGGTTTGAATTTTTTGCCAGATTTTTCTCAAGGTACTCTGTGTTAATGGGTGGATTTTACCATAGCTTAGTCAAATCAGTTCCTTTATTAGTTGCTCAGTTAAATAATGTATCTGCCTAATACAATTTTTAGCTATAAAATCCATGGGGTACATTTTAAAAAACAGCGCGCGCGTACTTTTGTTCGCGCACCAGGCGCAAACAAAAGTATGCTGGATTTTATAAGATACGCTCATATTTTATAAAATCTGGGGTCGGCACGTGCAAGGGGGTGCACATTTGTGCAACTTGCGCGCGCCGAGCCCTGCGCGCGCTGCCCGTTCCCTCCGAGGCCGCTCCAGTTTCGAAGCGGAACTTTCCTTCCACCCCGCACCTTCCCCTACCTAACCCCCCCCTCCCTTATCGTTGTTGTAAAAGTTACGCCTACCTCTGGCAGGCGTAACTCACATGCGCCATCTCCCGACCCGGGGGCTGTTCTGAAGGCCCCGGCGACACGCCCCCCCCCCCCCCCCCCGGAAAAGCCCCGAATGTCGCGCCGCCCACCCGACACGCTCCCCTAGCGAAGCCCCGGGACTTATGCGTGTCCCAGGGCTTGCGCACACAGCCAAGCCTATGCAAAATAAGCTTGGCGCGCGCAGGAGCGTTTTAAAAAGGTTACGCGCGTACCCTATGCGCATAACCCTTTTAAAATCCGGCCCCATGTGTTTATACTGAAGAACACAGATACTTGTGATATGACATCATACCACAAAATAAATGCACAGATTTACAATGGGAAACTCCTGATACCTATGTAGTCTGTTATCAGTTTTAATGTTTCTTCTGAATGCTAACGGTCCTGGGGCCCAAAAACATTTGCTACAAAACATTTTTTGTTGCTGCTTATTGATAAGGAACTAGTACCTGCCTCTCTCTCTTCACATTGCAGTTCTTCTTGTATGCAGGTCACTTCACTCTGTTCTCTACCTCCCATCAGGCCACAATTTGTCTACGTCAATGAAAAACAGCAGTTTTGCAGTGGTGCAAATATCTCTGAGAGCTTGTTTGGTGCATGAATATAAAATTAGACATGCTTTAGAAAGTTGTGCTGTACAAAAGAGGAATGCTTTGTTGCTTTTATATGATGCCATGCTGATTTTTCTGACATACACAGAATATTAAAATGGCGACCCATTTCAGCTAGCATATCAATGACTTCTGGACTTTACAGAGTATAAATACATTTCTGCAGCTTTATGTTTGTCCAGGCTCAGTTGGAGGAGTCCAGTTTATAAGCATATTTCTTGCTGACAGACTAAAGCTAGTAATCATAAGCCTGCTATGAACTAAACATTAGTTTCATAAAATCTGGATGATAAAATTGACATACATTAAATTATCTGCTGTAAAATGCAGTACATGGAACTTTACAGTTATTAATGTTAAAACTATATGAAGCATAACTATGTATAGAGAAAAACCCAGATTTAGTACACAATGAATATATGGTGTCGAGCCTCAAGACCCATGCTATCAGATAATTCTAATCCCAAATTACTGATTTCCAGTGAACTGATTATCTTTCCTTCACCCCTGGTTTAGGGGCTGTGAATGCTTCACATTGTATCCGAGGCTGCCTTTAGACTTCGATTTTCAGGGTTCAAGAATTAGTCCTTTGCATATCAACACAGGGGTGATCATTTTTTGGAATACAGATATTTTTTTTTTTGCCTTATATTGGCCTAACAAACAAAAGGCATCAAGCATCAAAAGAGACAAATACAGGATGGATCGTATATTTTATTAATGATGCAAATCAAACAAGGAAAGGAAAACTTATTTTAGTCTACAGCATGGACAGAAAAGACTGGAAAATCAATTTTGGATTTGTGCACAGCTGTAATAGGTCTAGAGGTGATAGTAAAATATCAGTTATGTTTGTTGGGAGGCTGCTTATTGGTATCAGTGTTGATACTAAGATATGAAGAAGACCCGGAAAGGCAGAATTTCATACCTTTGTATTTAGCAAGTCTTCATACAGTATTCTAGGGTAGCACTTATAATTCAAACTGTGACTGCTTGTAAAGAGTGCATTCTGGAAGAGCATGTTCAGTACACCATACAAAAGAGGGCTTGTTTAATAGTAGCATATGTAAATTCTCATCGACCTTGGTGGTATATGGAATTAACTCTTCAATCCAGAATGGTACATGAACTCTCACAGAATTGGAATTAACAGATAGGCAAATGTTCACTTCATCTCCAGTTACAATTGGGGATGAACTGAAGTCTTTCATGAAGCCATAAATTGACTGATTATGGATTTTTTTAAACCTGAGCATTGTTTTAAGAGTCCAACCTTAAAACTAAAAGGTCGTCCATGCGTGCGCACATGGTCGCAGCAGTTTTATTACATGCACACGGTTTTATATCGGCGCATGCATTCGCGCAAGTTGGGGGGATTTCATTAGATGCGTGCGGCGACACGATAGGCCCTATTTCCTGTTGCCTCCCAGTCCCCTCCAGTAAAGGAGCGAACTGGGAGGGAACTTCCTAACCCCCTACCTAACCTGTCTCCATTTACAGCTACTAACCCCAACCCCTAAAACCCCGCCAACTACCCTGTGTGTTTTGAAACGTACCTTCTCTCCGTAGCAGCAGCAACTTGCACAGGCCAGTTAGCCCCTGGCGCGCTTCAGTGGGAAAGTTGCTAATGGCGCTGTCTCAGCCCACCCATGCCCTGCCCAGACTCCGGCTCGCCCCTTTTTCACAAACCTCTTTCTTCTATGCATATGGGCAGATACAAGCATGGCTGCGGGCGTTTTAAAATCCCCATGGCATGCGCACGTCCCACGCCACTATCTGCCCATTTCGGCACGTGAGAGGCTTTTAAAATTCGGCTTTCAGCTTTTTGTTTGGTTAAAACGGGTTACATGGCATAAAGAGGTTTTATTTTTGTGAACCTTTGACTCTCGACTTCATTGTTAGAGGAGGTGGTTTCGGGATTAGAGAGAGTTCTATGCCCTTCCTCCCACCCCCATTTTTATCAGGTTTAATGTGGGGTTTTTTTTGCATTGCATGTTTGTGATTGATAAAAGATTAATATAAAGTTACTTAGGATACTGGAAAAATATTCATGTATTCATATAATTTTTATCTATAACAGGAGCTTTTCCAGCAGCTGCTTTGTATGCACGGAAAGATTTACTTCAGAGACCTACTCATGTTGCTACCAAAACTTTTCAAGCTTTACGAATATTTGTCAATGATGAACTTAATGAACTCTATACAGGACTTCAGACAGCACAAGTGTTTTTAAAGCCTGGTGGGCGACTAGTAGCTATTTCTTTTCATTCCTTGGAGGATCGCATCATCAAACGATTTCTGTATGGAACTGATGTGTCAGAAAAGCCTAACCTTTCTATAAGACAGAAGATAAGACACAAGAGGAATTTTGAAGGACGAGAGGACAAGAAACAATTCTCTAACTCGCAGTCTAATTGGATAATACTACAAAAAAAGGTATTAACGCCCCGATTACATGATGTTCAAGATAATCCAAGGGGACGATCTGCTAAACTAAGAGTAGCTATGAAATTATAAAAATGTGCCCAATATAAATATCTCACATGGTTCAAACAATTTTTCACCTTACAGTACATATCACTGAGGCATGACCGTCTAATCCATTAAAAAAAAAAAAGCATTCATGTGAATAAAGGTTTCAGGAGTAATAAAATAAGATATTTATACTTTTGTACCTATGAATTTTTGGGGAAGTTATATTTTCAAAGATTTATTCGGGAGATCTATCAGTTTTTTTCTGATTAAAATTCCTGGGATCTTTTCACTGATTTGGATCCATTTTTGGCACGCCTTCCCTGATTGTGGCAGGGTCTACAGAACTACTGCACATTTCAATAGTGCATTCAAACAAAATCTTAGTTATTGAAAGAGGCGGATTATTTTACATGAATACAAGTTTAAAGCTGATTGGAAGCATTTTTTTAAACCCAAAATACACTCTTAAGTTGACCTCACTAGCTTGACACATCCTTACACTGGAGAGGTTTCAAGTCTACCTTTGTAGCATTGACTCCATGTTGGATAATTTAGCTAGTCTGCAGTTTCACTCTCTTGTGATTGTATTTGAGCCCTATCATATATCTACAAGTTGTTTTAACTAATGATTTGTACTGAGCAGTAAAGCAGAGCTGGCAAAGTATTGATTGGCTACAAAGCATTTAGGGTTTGTTGTCCAGGAGTCATTCCTCTGGGTGATTTAGTATTAAACAATGCAGAGACAAGCAGCAGTCTTGCTTAACAAGCGGTAATACATTTGGAAATGGATTAGTGAGTTGCATCACTTTGACGTTTTTCAATCTTTTAAAATCAATTAATCCAAGTTGGTCTCCAGCTTTAATTATGTACTTCTGTCAAAGGAGTAGATGCTTCCTTTTGACTGCAGGTTTTTACATTTATTGGACACATTTTCTGTGTTAAAATAGGTTATAAAAATAGTATAATTCAATTACCATGAACTGTGCCATTTTTTCAGCACGTATTTGGAAAATCATTCTATGGCTATTATCTACTTCCGTTGAATTATAGCTTAACTAGGTAAAGGTGTAAATTTAATTTCTATCTCCTAGATTGAAATGATTAAATTCTCAACCCTGCCCTACTACACCCAGTGAGCCCAACACTCCCTCCCATTTCCTAATCGCCCTGTCCCTCAAAGAATGTAAATCACATCAAGAACCACCCTGCAATTTGCAGAATCACATGACTGCAACATTTATTCTTTATTAAATGTAATCATTCATTACACCAAGAGTTTGGATCCATCTGGGCATTACATACATCCTGTTACTAGGTAAAAGATGTTATTGCTGTGCCACCCCAAGATGGGAGTCGCCATCCTCTCCGTCAAAGAACATGAGGTGACCTGACCTCCAACTATTCATAACAGTGACATTTTACATAGTAACATAGTAATGACTGCAGAAAAAATACAAATGGGCCATTCAGTCTGCCCAGCAAGTTTCTTATGGTAGTAACTGCCGCTTCATGCAGGTTACCCCATATTTCTGTTAAAGGTAGAACTGCCGCTCTGTGCAGGTTACCCCCAAGCCTTATGTTAAGTAGTACCTTAAGGAGACATTAACTGGATGGGATAAGCCAAGGAAAATAGATCATTGGGCAAAATTAATAGGAGATATAGTAAGTCAACAAATGTTTTTGTTAGAAAACAAAGTTAAGAGGAAAAAAGTCACTGATTTTCTTAAAAAGTGGCTAGAAAGGAATTGGTTAGCATTCATAAACTACAAGAAGTCGCAGAAAGAGGAAGACTGGCAACATCTGTAAAAACTGGGAAGCTGAGAAATTAATCAAGAGAGAAAATGCAAATAGAAGAAAAAAATAGCTTGTATTGTAAAAGACTATTTTTTTGCTAAGATAATGTGAGTGACAGAAGAAAGTGCAAAAATGGGATTTTTAATAATCATAGGTGACGAGGGAGAATATGTAAACATTGATGAGGAGGATTATGAATTGTTTAAATATTTCTGTTCACTGAGGTTAGCTTGTAGTAGGACTGAAAACTGCCATTAATAGGAATGGAAGTGTTGGACCTCAATCAATTTTCAGAAGACTGTTTGCAAGGAGCTAGCAGAACTAAATGTAGATAAAACAGTGGGATTGAACAGAATGCATCCAAAAGTATTGAGGAATTTCTGAGAGCTTCACTGTGTGATATTTTCAACTCTTCTTTAGACATGGTTCTAATAGAAGATATATAAACAAACTTGAGTGCTCTAGTAATGGTCCCTAAAGTGGTTAACTGAGTTGGAAACAGGTTGAGTGGGAGGCGACAAAGGACAGTAATAAATAGAGGAAAGGGAAGTTACCAGTGTAGAAGACCATGAGGGATTATATGGAATGAAAAGCTGAATATGATCAGCATAGATTTTAAAATTGACTCCAAGTCCATCAAGAAGCTGGCATAAGGGGAATTAGGTAAATGTTGAAAAGAATGGTGGATAATGAAGAACCTTGTGGAACACCAGATGCCACAAGCCTTTGTCATTTTCATCATTTAAAAATACAAATTCAGATGCTCAGTGATAATCGCCGATTACCATATTTGTTTAGTCAAGTGGACCTGCAGGAAGTAACCCATTCATCTTGATAGATAATGGATAGTTGAGCATGAAGTGCCAACCACAATGGTAGACACAAACTGACATTTTATTCAGTTCAACTCACTATTGTATTATATGCAAAACTGAAGTATATTCCAGTTGATTTATGAAGTGACTTTTTTGCACATCATCCTGTTTTTCAAGAGCATTATAATTTGTCACTTTGGCAAACTTAAGGCGTGATTTACTGAAGCTGTTTTTCTCCATTTTGTGTCAATGGGGGGAAAAGGCTGCGTAAATCTGGCTCTTCGTTTAGAAAGAAATTTAGAATGTAAAAGGGGAGGTTATTGCTTAAATTTTTATTGTACAATGACTAAAAGCATTTTCAGGAGACAGTTTGAAGCCCTTTACAAAAAAAAAAAAAAAAGTTTGAATATAATTTTGTAGCCATGGTATGACTGTGCATAGTCAGTCACTTACTGTTCAAAGAGGAAGGGGAGTCTCAGCTATTATGCAATAGTGACATCTGCTGACTAGTTCAGCTGTATCCTGAACTCCTGCTATTACTATATCAAAGCTCCCATATCAACATGCTCATTTCTGTTTAAGATAGCATAATTATGGAGTGAAGTCTAATCAAATAATTTTATATTTTTCTTATATTCATTTGATATTCCACTTTTTCCTAGGGGAAGCACAAGGTGGGTTACAAAAAATGGTATAAGAATTTTGTCACAGGAAGAGAGGTAAAACAGGGCATAAGTAGGAGGGTGTAGAGTATCTGTAAAGAGAGATTTCAGAGAGCCTCAGTTATAGGGTGCAGGTAAGGAGGAAGACTCCGCTAATGATCTAAGGGGTAGGCATTCGCGTAGTGCAAGGCCAGGGAAGATTCAAAGGTGGTGGTAATGGGCGGGGACATCAAGTTATAAATGGTGTTCAAATAGAAACAGGTGGACTCAAAAGATGTAACTTGAACTAAAAAGTTACAATTGGGCGATGAAAGGGGATGTAAGGGAAAAGTCTTGATAGACTCTGGAGGGAAGAGGTGATCAGAAATACAAGAAACAATTCCATGAAAGAAAATAACAATGGGGTCAGATAGGGAAGTGGGATAATTAAGTAATATAGCAATGGAACACAAGAGTGGAGCTGATCAAGTAATAAAGGAAGCAACCAGGAGATATGGGTGGATATAGGGGAACTCAAAATTAATCACTGTTTTGAAGAGGCAGAAAAGGGGAAGAGGCCAAATAATGCAGGAAGCAATCAATTGTTGAGAGAGAGTAGAAGGACTTATAGAAGATATAAGGGAATGCAAAAGTTCCAATTCGGGTGAGGGAAGGAGGTAAGAAGAAAAGTTCCTTTAAAGAGTCTGGAGGAAAGAGAAAAGTATGCAGTTAATCTTGTGAAGGGCCCCAATTTATAACCAATATGGTGTACTAGGGGAGTAATGAGAGGGGCAGTCACTTTTGAAATGTCTGGGTGAATATCCAAGCTTTGCATTTCTTGAGGAAGATGAGGTAGCAAGTCTCCATGCATAGCCCTTTGAGTAAAGCAGTCTTATAACATCTGCCATAAGCAAGCTGCCCAGGAGCATTGCAGGGAGGCACAGAGCACTGGTAGACAGGACGGCATTCGGGGAGGAGTTGCCTTCACTTCTGGTTGCTGGTTACAGCTGCGAGCAACAGTTGCTGTTTATATGGCTTGCCCTGGCCAGAATTGGTGGGGCCATGATTTACACTATTCTGATGCCTATGCTGTGCCTTCAATGCCAATAGCTTCCAAGCACTGTAACAGGAACAGATAGTCAAAAGGGACCTACAAATCTAGTAGGATAAGAAGCATGTCCACCACCTGAGTGGGCATGAAGGTGGATGCTGTTAGTAAAGCTTCTAGAACAGATTCCATCCCATGGGCTTTCATGAAGCTGCATTGGTTGGAAGGAAGTCTAGCTCCTAAAAGTAACCTACTTTTTCCACTAATTTGAACATAAATAGGAGGCTAGAGACTGGGCAGTAATGATTGGTTTGGATCAGAGCCTATTTTTTTCAGGATAGGTTTCATCACTGCATTGTTGAGGGAGGAGGACAGGCAGCCTTGAGACCAACATGATAATTGTCAAGGTGAGCTAAGGCACTATGTCTTGCCTCAGGTCCCTGATGAATTTGCGGATGATGGGGTCCAATGGATAGGACGGTTTAGTTAAACAAATCAATTTTGATGATTTACAATGATTTATTGATCATGTATGAGTGTAACGTAGAGAAGGATACTTGCCCTCCCTTCTCAACTATAGAGAGTAATAATGGATTTTGTGTGCTGATATGGTACAGCCCTGCAGGTTGAATGATACTATGGAGTGCTTTAATGTTCTGTTTAAAAAATATATATTTTAAATAATTTTTGCCTATGATGTCACTCTGTTCTGATTGACTCCTTGTGAATTTCGTTGTGTTTTAAAATGGCTGTGCAGAGGTCCCACTGAGCATATGCACACCAGTTAGAATTTGTTCCCCAGAGGCAGACTGACAAGCTCTATGGAATGAAGGTCCCGTATTCCACAATTGTTAGTAAGTGGTAATAGTGTAATTAAGATGTTAAAGTATATTGTTTATGTTGCACTATTGATCTCTACAGAGGCAATATGATGCTTAGGGCTTTTTTCTTTATTCTTTTCTCAAATAAACACCCCAAGCATATTGAGTCTTTTTTTTTTTTTTTTGTGCCTATTAGGTGCATGATTCACAAAGAAAACCCCTCATTTTTGTGTAGGAGTGTACCAGCATGAGCAATTATATAAAATTAAAAATAGAAATGAAATAGAACTCTAAAAATTCTTCTTTCCTTGCCTATATAAAGGAAATGTATAACTTGAGTACTTTCTAAATTTAGGGGCTAATTTTGTAGCTCTGAAACATGTGTATTTTCCCTTAAAAATGACCCCACAATAATTGGCTGTGCACATTTTTATTACATGCTAATGCATGCACCTCATTTTTCTGGAAAAAATTACACACACACTGTTAAAAGCATAATTCCAATGCCTCTTCAAACTGAGTAAAAGTACACACAAACAGGCCCTGTATGCATACTCCCCATTGCCTATTGGGCGGGCAATTTTAAAAAAGGCCACTTTCATGTGTCAAATTTTGTTTTATTCCCAGAACTAAGCTTTGAAGTTACTCTCAGTGGGCTTGACTGTCAAAATGATTTACGCTCACAAAATCCTTTTTTTTATGTTCGGGTGGTATTTTGAGAATCTGGTGTCCAGAGCATGTAAAAGTGTGCTCGTAAGTCACTATAGTTAGTAAGTCCTATAGTTAATTCCTCCCCTTGGTTTCTTTTTTTTTTTTTTTTTGCTTCTCACATTTGTATTATCCAATGTTCGATGTTTATTGTAAAGCCAGTGGCTACATTACATTTTCTGTAAACCGATTAGATGTTCCAAACGATTATTGGTATATTAAAAACTCTAAATAAATAAATAAATAAATAAATACTATTATGTGCACCAAGGAGGCATTCTAGGAGAGGATTTGAGGTGGAGCTCTGGCTTGTGTGCAAATAAGTATGCATGATAAATTCACCTACACAAATTACATCTGCAATAGAGCAAATGTGGCTTTGTACGGGTGGGTTTGTGTGCATACTTAAGCACTTAATGTATGAATTTTAAAAGCTAGCATATGTGCATATATTAGCTTTGCAACTTTGGGATCGTACCCTGCACATTTTTAAAGTGACCCTCCCCATGCCCTGTCTTTACATTTATTTATTTTAAATTGTACATTAAACAAGGAATACCAACCGGTCAGCTCAACCGTGGGAGTCCCCCAAGGTTCCTCTCTCTCCCCAACCCTCTTCAACATCTACCTGCTCCCTCTCTGCCAACTCCTAATAAATCTAAAGTTAACTCACTATATATATGCCGATGATGTGCAAATTCTCATCCCAATTAAGGACTCACTCCACAACACCCTCTGCTTCTGGAACAACTGCCTTCAATCTATCAACCAACTTCTCACAAGCCTCAACTTAGTCCTTAACACCAATAAGACAGAACTCCTCCTCATATACCGGGAGGAATCCATAGCATCCTCCAACAATCAGCCCACCGTGCAACTTATCTTCTCCTCCCATGTGAGAAACCTCGGAGTCGTCATGGACAACCAACTGAACCTAAAATTTGTCAATAAACACCACAAAAGATTGTTTTTTCAGGCTACAAGTCCTAAAACAACTGAGACCCCTTCTACACTTCCAAGACTACCACTCTGTTCTTCAAGCCATCATTTTTTCGAAAATAGATTACTGAATTCTCTTCTTCTCGGACTACCAGCAAATACCATCAAACCCCTGCAGATGCTGCAGAATGCTATGGCGAGGATTTTGACCAAGACCAGCAAAAAAGAGCACATCACACCCATCCTATGTAACCTTCACTGGCTCCCAATCAAATTTAGAATCCAGTATAAAGTCCTTATGATTATACACAAAGCCTTACACAATCTTAACCCACCTGATCAAAATATCCCGCTTCGTCACCATAACCCCCGCTAGACCAATCAGATCTGCTTATAGAGACACTCTCTACGCTCCCCCTGTCAAATCCTCCTTAAGGAAATGAGCTCTTTCCACAGCTGGCCCTTCGTAATGGAATGCTCACCCGCCAGACCTCCGGCAAGAAATATGCCTGACAACCTTAAAAAAAAAACCCTCAAAACCTGGCTCTTCTCTCAAGCTTTTCAGTAAATTTAGATGATCCATCCGTCTGCCGTTCATTTTATAACTGGACTACTCTTTTAGTCAAGTTTTCCGAACTCTAAACAATGATTCTACTTCACAGTCAGGTCTTGCATCTCACTTTTCACCCCAACCCACTTGCCACGATTTAACTTTGGATATGTTTCCTTCATGATATATCTTCTATCTAAGCTCAGTTTTGCCACCCTGTTATTTACCAGGAAGAACATAGTATTTCTTTGTAAGTTGGATCCCAGTTCATGTAACCCCTGTTCGATGTAACACATTCGTTTATGCTTCTATTGTTTTGCTGTAAACCGATATGATATGTACTTTTGCACATGAATGTCGGAATATAAAAGTTCCAAATAAATTATCTGCTAAACTGTGTTCCATTATCTACTTGTGTCCGCGTTATCAGCCAGTTTGTGTTGCTAGCTGTCAACCAGTATATGTCAGCCATCCATTTGCTTTAAATCAATTGACATCAGATGATGGTTTAGATTCCTTATGCCAACATTTGTGAACTTTGACTACTCTATGACCTGTTTTGGCCTGAGCAAGTCATGCTGAAATGGCCGGTGTTAGGTCGGTGTTTGCATTTTATGGGCACTTGTTTGGGGTCTGAGTTGCACATCAGTATTTTTGGTCATTGCATTTTTAGAATTTTTAATGTACAATTTAAAAAATCTCTAAAAACCAGTGGTGGGGTAAATGATTGATCTGGCCAAGCTGTGTGATGTGATATATGCTGGATTGCCTCGGCTTTTCGGTATCCTTTGGACTCTATCATGCTTTTGATCTGTCGGCGCTGTTTTACATTTGATTGACTGCTAGTTTAGTGCCCACTTTCTCCACCATTTCCTTTATGATTGTGTATATTTATTTCGAATATACGTGGGCACTTTTAGACCACCTGCATTGTTTCCCTTTGATAATTGCTGGCTGCAAAGTCCATATGCTAAAAGTTCCCACTTGCTATTTGTGCAGGTTTTGCTCTTGGATATTCGTACTTGAAACATGGGCCACGCTTCTTTGTCCATGGGAATGCCTCTTATTAATTCAGCAGAGGCTGCATGCTATGAAAGCCTGTGCATGCTTTTAGCTGAATAGGGGTGGGAAATTTTACCCAGTTAAATGGCTTTGAACATTTCTCACATATACTACTTACATCTCGTGCCCTAATGTAGTGTACATTTTGAATGACTCCATGAATATAGTCCCAGGTGGAGAAAAATCTAAATATAATCACAGAACTCCTTCTAAAAATGTCAAAAATAATATAGAAAACACTTGCAATCACCCAGAGTTTGTATTTCTAAAATATCTTCAAATAAATGCGCATTGAAATCAGTTGTTTCACATAAATTGTTGTACATGCAATATTAAGGCAAATTGGAATAATGCTTTTTATATATCAATATAAAAAATGGAGGGAAAAGACTTCAGATGCCAATCCCCAGGCAACCGCCTTGTGGATTGGTTACAAGGGCAAAATCATTAGTCGTCATAAAAAAAAACAAACAACCCTCCAAAATTAATGATTGCATGCTTTTGTTGCCTAATCTTTATTTTAATTAAGCATTTAATATATTTTTTTCTTTTTCTTCTCCTTCTTTAAAATCATCTTGTCTTTATAATCATAAAACTGCCCAAGAATTAATATAATAAATCTTGAAAGTACAACATATGAATATGATGCTGTATACCTGTATCAAATTAATCATAATTAGGCAGGACCCTCATATCATAGGGCAACGTGCAGCGCAACTAGCTTAATAGCGACCTCTTTGTTTGCCCTTAATTATCAGGTTACATTACAACATTATTTAATTTTTTTTAAAAATGTTTTTCTCAATTAAAAATAAGTAGCGCTTATAAATAATATTCTTGCTGCTTTGTCAAAATCTCGAGAATAAATTTTGCAAACCACGTGTCTGAATATTAAATAGATGTATATACTGGTTGTTGTAATCCAGCTGTCACCTGCATGGCCCAACACAGACTGTGTTTCTGAAATTAGTTTTCCTGCATCAGGGGAACTCAAAGATGGAGCAGACAATGTAAGAATGAATTGATACCAGGTGCCTTGACGGACTGCAACACGTATCAAGCTGATGTACTGAGGTCATAAATCAATGACAGGGAAATCCTGCTGCAAAGCATGGATGGGCACGTCACAAAATTTCCAAAATTTGATAGCAAAACTTGAGAAAAGTCCCTGAGATGATTTTTGTTCTGAAAATACCTAGTGTATTATGATGTACTTAAGACAAAGGTATACTCAAAATACAGGTGATAAGGATGTATCATAACGATAATACAATAAACAGCACTGTGAATAAAAAAGCACTCGTCAACCAATTTTACACTAAACATTGAGTTGAGTACTGTGCATAAAAAATATATCCGTATAGTTCTCGAGTGTTTAACACTGCTTTCCTATCAGCTCCCCAAGGTGATAATGTGACATGTTGTTTATTTACTTATTTATTTAACACTTTTATATATTGAAGTTTGTATGGACATCACATCGGTTTACATTAAATGGATAGAGAGAAGGGAAAAGAAGAAATCAGGGAATAAAGTTACATTATAACAAATAACTGTTTAATAAGCAACGAGAATCGGTTAATGGATAGAGGAGGAAGGAAAGGCAAATAGGGGGATAAGCAATAGAAAACATGGTAACTTGATAAAAAATAATAGTTAACTGAGAGAGGGGAATATGTACAGGGGAGGGGATGGCATGTTGGCATAAGGGAGTGGGGGTTGTTACGTGAAGGCTTGCTTAAAGAGCCAGGTCTTTAATTTCTTTTTGAAGGTCTGGGTGCAGGGCTCAAGTCCTATATCAGGGACCATTGAGTTCCAGTGATAGGGGCCAGCAGTAGATAAGGCCCCTATCACTGCGTTTGGCAGGAGGGATGAATAGGGTGCCAGTATGAGCAGACCTGGTGAGTCTGGTGGGGGTATGAAAGTATAAAGTGGTGTTTAGCCATTGTATATTTGGGTTGTGTAGGGTTTTGTGAATTAAGGTGAGGGTCTTATATAGAATTCTGAAGGAGATAGGGAGCCAATGGAGGTCTTTTAGGATGGGCGTTTTTGAGAGTTAGGATACGGGCTGTGGCATTTTGGAGCATCTGTAGTGGTTTGAGAGAGGCAGCAGGGAAGCCAAGCAGGAGAGTGTTGCAGTAATCAAGTTTGGAGAAGATTACTGCTTGGAGAACAGTACGGAGATCATTTAGGTGAAGGAGAGGTTGGAGTTTTTTGAGGACATGAAGTTTGGGATAATTTTTCACGGTGGTGCTAATAAATATTTTGAAGTTGAGACTGCAGGCTTCTTGCTTGATGGAGTAAGTGGGGAGGAGGGGGGTGAGGATGAGAACAGAAGGACGATGGAGGGGTTGGTTGTGAGTGAAGAGGAGAAGTTCAGTTTTTGAGGTGTTTAGTGCAAGGTTTAAGTTTGATAGGAGCAGATTAATAGAAGATAGGTAGTTTTGCCAGGTTTGGATGGATGTGTTGATGGAGTCTGTGATAGAGGAGAATTTGGACATCGTCCGCATAGATGTAGTGGGTGAGGTCAAGGTCAGAAAGAAGATGGCAGAGTGGCAACATGTATATATTGAAAAGGGTGGATGACAAGGAGGAGCCTTGGGGGACACCATGGGATAATTTGATGGGGTGGGATTCATTGTTGCCGAATTTTACTTTGTAGGTTCTATTGTCAAGATATGATTTGAACCAGTTGAGAGCTGAGCCAGCAAAACCAATTTCCGATAGTCTGCTTAATAGGATTTTGTGGCTAATGGTGTCAAACGCTGAAGATATGTCAAGTAAGGCAAGGATGTATGATTGGCTGCTGTCCAGACCCTTGATGATGAGGGTTTCGGTGTTAAAGTATTTCCAGAATCCAAATTGTGAGAGGGAGAGCATGCTATGTTTCTCAAGGTGTTCAGAAAGTTGGGTATTGACGACCTTTTCTAGGAGTTTAGCAAGGAACGGGAGATTAGAGATGTGTCTGAAGCTGACAGGTTCTGTAGGATTTAGGTTGGGTTTTTTTAGAATGGGTTTGACAATGGCCTGTTTCAGGATGTCTGGGACAGTTCCAATGGTGAGGGAGGAATTTATGATGTCAGCTAAGGGTTTGGCCAGGGTGGAGGAGATAGATTTTAGAGTGTTGGGGGGAATGTGATCAGAGGGGTGGGATGCGGGTTTTATTTTCTTAATGAGTGTTTCAGTTTCGGAGGCAGAGATGGTGTCTGTTCTATGATTGATCAATGTAATTGATCAAAGCTATGAGAGATAATTTTTCGTCATTAAGAATAAGCAACAGAAATTGCTATTAAGCTAGTTGTGATGCACTTTGCCCTATGATATGAAGTCCTGCCTAATTATGATTACTTTGCTACATGTATACAGCATCATATATTCATATGTTTGTGCTTTCAAGATTTGTTATATTAATTTTAACTACAAACCTAAGAAGTCCACCAACCCATTAACCTTAAAATATGAAACAAACCAACAGATGGGTGTATTAAATTATTATATGCAGACCTATACTGGTATCATACTTAGTGCAAAGCAGCCAATAAATTTCGGCAAGTGCACAACATTATAATTATATACAGGTTTTAACTATGTAACAAAGTCTGTTAGTATTAATCACTTTTTTCTTTGCTTTTTCTTTTTTTTTTTCTTTTGCAATTAAAACAGTGGTATATGATTGCTCACTAATTTTTAACAAAAGTGGTTGCCAATCGGTTGCCAGCCGATTAACGATTTCCAGTACTAACTTTTATAGTATCCCCATGTCCTACATGATCAAACCAAAGGTTTTGAAATACTTTAACTTATGAAGTTGTTCAACTTTTATCTGTTCAAAATCTAGTGAGAATAGGGGATGCAGTCAAGCCCGACCCTGTGGGGCCAAACTTGTAATGATTAAAGATGCTCAGCTTGAAAAGTATTTTGATATGGCTGCCATGGGACTTCAGCAACATCTGGATGTCAGGCTTGACCACATCCTCTATTCTCACTAGATTTTGAACAGATAAAAAAGTTGGACAACTACATAAGTATTTCAAAACCTTTGGTTTGATCATGTACGACATGGGGATATACTATAAGTTGGAATTGGATATCGTTAATTAGCTGGGACCAATTTGCAACTCCTTTTGTTAAAAATTAGTGAGCAGCTGTACAGTGTTTTAATTGCAAAAGAAAAAGCAAAGAACAACAAGGTGATTAATACTCATAACAGACTTTGTTACACAGTTAAAATGTGGTATATGATTATAATGTTGTGCACTTGCCGAAATTTATTGGCTGCTTTGCACTAAATATGAAACCAGTATAGTTCTGCACATAATAATTTGGTACACCCATCTGTTGGTTTCTTTAATATTAATTTTGACACATTTTTAGGAGGAGTTCTGTGATTACATCATTTTGAATGACTTACATATTGGGGGATCAAGTTTTAGTGAGCAATCATTTTGTATCCTCTAAATATTTAAAATGTTTTAAACTGAATTCCTGAAGAGAAATCAGTATTGACAGCATTAAAAACACCCCCTACTTAATTGTAAATCACGATAGATTCAAAAGTATAAATATTACTTACTGAAAGTGAGCTGAAGAGACAATTTAATTTTTTTTCCACATATAAACCTTATTTCCAGATGCCATACCTGGGTGACACTAATATCCTGGATGGCAGACAACTGGAGAAAAGTCTTCTCTAAGACTAACCTTCAAACACTATCAAGGGTTGCAAAAGTAGGGGCAACCACCTTCATATCCTTCAAAGACTTAGGAGCATGGTCAAGCCCTGCCAACCCCTAGCAGGAAGGAGACTTAAATGACCCAGCGATATTTGTTTCCTGGTAAACTTCTGCATTGCAAGTTCTTTTAGTCTATATTTTCAAAACTGGTGACGATATAAATCAATACCCAGATTGATATACTGACTCTTGCAGCAGTGAGAGCTTTTTACAGCATAAAGCCCCTGATGCAACCTTGGTTGGCGAAACTCGGCCTGAGTCGGGCTTTTTTAATAAAATCTTCCACGGTGTAAGCCCCTGAGGCATCTCGTTGAGCGAAATTTGGCCAGAGTCGGGCAAGATTCAATAAAGTCCATTTTATACCGATTCCACCTTTGTGTTTTGTTGCTGTCAGCCATCTTTGATTGGTTACCGGTTTGTTGACTTAATGACCCTCCTCTACTGCAGCACTATGTCCTCAGTCATAGAGCCAATCTGGGATGTATGACCATAATAAAACCTCCACAGTTTTATTTCAAGCTAATATAAAAATATTGTGAAATAAAAACAACTCTGTTTTTGGGATAAAACTATCAGAAAATTTTCAGTATTATGGGGACCATGGTACAATTTTTTCAAAACCTTGTTATGTTTAATAAATAAAGTTTCTATGCATTTATAATGATATAAAAGCAAGCAAAGATTTACTGTTATATTAGATTTTCCTCTGTTGTTCTAAGTCACTGTAGTAAATTTGAAGAGATGTGAAAATATCCAGTTAGTTATGAACTAGTATCCTAACATTGTTACTGATACTGTAAATATACCAGCAGGAGTAACACTTTTGCACGTACCCTCTGAGGTTATGCTGCACATATGAGTGGGAGAATTGCTCAGAAAGCTTCCCAGGAAGAGGTCCATCTGATGGTTGATAGTTTGGATATCACTGGTATGCTGGAGAAGTCTAGCAATAAGTAGTCAACAGAGGGATGCTTCTTGTTCTCTTTGTTTTCTTGTAGGATAGAAAACCTATTTTCAAAACAGGTCAACTTGTTTCATGGTCAAAAATGTTTCCAGAACAAAACAAGTTTATAAGAAAAAATATGTTGGGCTATTATGGCTTGGGCATAATGTTTCTAGTATGTTTCCTATGTAAATGTATTCTAGTTTGAAATTCACAAATTTTTTTTTTATTGCATTTTTAGGTAAATTTTGAAATAAAAGAAAATGATAATTCAAGTACAAAAGAAACATAACTACATATCACAAAGCTTAAATGAACCAAAAAATGATTCAAAACCACATAAAACTGTGTGTGTAAATTCAAACTATTAATAGAACATGAACTCATTCATATATCTCCATTCACTGACAGTGTGCATGTTACCAGGTAATATATTCTATTTTTGTATAATATGAAATATGTTTTGTTTTTTAGCTGTTGCAACTGCTTTTCTTTTTAGGTTTGAAGAAGCTACGGGGATCTTATTTTTTGGTTTTTCAACTTATGACTTAGCCACCAATGTAATAATACTGCTGTTTATTTATAAAACTTATAGACCACATAAACATTCACAACAATAAAAGCAGTTTACAGATCAACATTCATAATAAAACAAAGCAAAGCCATAATAAACAAATCCCTACTGACTTCCATCCTTCCTCTTCCAGTCATGTTAACCCCTCTACTCTATCCTACAACCTCCAGCTTTCATCCCTAGAAATAGCACCTACCTAACAAACTTCCTTAAAAATCCTTGAAAGGAAATAAATGTGCCTTAATTTCCATAATTTCAAATACTTCATCCCTCATAATAACTGGAAATGAATGTCAGACTTGTGCCACTATAGCTGTAAATGTCCATTTGGAATGATGACTAGTTTTAAATATGTTCCTTTGGGAGGAACCCAGAAGAAAACCCGAGAGAATCAGAGCCCATATCCAAGTCTAAACCACATCAATTTATGAGATTAAATATTTTGGCCTATTAGCAATCATGCAATGAAAGGTCAGTCAGCAGTTTGCTCTCTGTTATTGGCAGCTAGGGTAGTGAAGCAAGCAGAAGTGAAACCCTCTTCTATCTAGACTTCCCATATACCAAAAGCATTGCATTATTCTATATTAATTGCAATTTTTGAGCAAGGCATACTGATAAGCCCACTAACAGCATTGCAATAATCTAAAACCCCCATGACCAATGACAGTACTACAGTTTTTGAAGTTATTATATCTAATAGGGATGTAATTGACAAACTCTTTTTCAAGCACACATATGCCCTTTGGCAAAGTTGCCCAAAGAGAGCTTCCAACAAAAAAGGCAGTGTCCAGGGTCACCCCTACACTCTTAACCTTAGGCAGCACACCTAACACATGGCCATCTAACTCAGGATGCAACAACATTGATAAATTCATAAAAAGCCTCCCAGCTCCCAGAATCTCTGTTTTGATATGTTCAATATCAATTTATTTCTTTGCATCTAGGCTTGCAATTCTAGTCAGGCATTTATAAATGGCACCACCTCATGCAGCCCACTCTCAGTGATGATCAGGAACTGGATGATATCGGCATAAATGCACTCTTTGAAACCCAGCTCCTGAAAGAGGTCCACTAGTGGTCTCTTGAAAAGCAATGGCAACAAACAGGAGCCCTGAGGTGCTCCCAAGCTAAACCACCTCTGGTTATGAACACTCCTCCCTCACCTGGGTTATTTGCAATCTTATTCAACAAATAGAAAAAACCAATCCACCACCTGAACCTCCTAGACCCAGCTGCCAACACATCTTGACCAAGATCATATGATCCACCACATCAAATGCAATCACAAGGTCTAACAGGATCAACAATGCTGATTTCCCTCTCAATATTAGTTTTTCTATTTATTTTGGTTTCTTTAATAGTTCAATGCTTGGAACTTGCTTGGATCTTGACTCATGAAAAGATTTATTTTTTTTTTATTGCTAGATGTAGTCCATTCTAAATCAAGTTAAATTTAAATTCAAATAAAATAAATTTTTAAAAAGTAACTACGTTCCCACTCCTTCGGCTCAAATTCTGCTTCAGTACTCTGAATTTTCAGCCGAGATTGAATAATATTATAGAGTACTCTACTGTGTGCCAAAATAGGCTGTCTGTCTTTATAAAACAAACATCCATATGTTGTTAATTCTTACTTTGGTAAACAACAACACTCATTAAGAATACATAGAGGTTTTTAAAAAAAATAAGAATAGCTATAATATGACTTTGACTGCAAATATGCATTTATTTTGAAAGACAGGATTATCAACAATATTGTTAATCATGCAAGTCTTGTAACACATTCCCAAATTGTAGGGCTCAAAATATTCATTGTAATATCTGTCAGATAAGTATAAGGGTCGGGTGCATTTGTAAATCCACCCTTTAATGCCTTTGTCTAAATTCATTTGACTCGTAGTGGATGCCATCAGAGTTTGTAGATGTTGATGCATGGAAGTGTACAATCAATATACTGTTACTTATTTTAGGTATGTACCGTGAGTCAAAGAGTCCAAATGAGCAGATTGCAGATACTTTAGGTGAGGATGTAAGATGGTCACTGTTTGACTATGCTTCTCTAGTTGAGATGCAAGAAGTAAATGGAAGTTTAAAATGAATGACTTCTAGTCTCAACCATTATCCATTTACTTATGTAAAATGCAATGGCGATGACGTTGTTAATCTATAAGCATTTAAGGGCTCCTATAATCAAGGGTCTGTCTTGCCCATTCATTCGCATGCACGTGTGCAAGCATAGCCACGCGTCCTTAGTGACGGGGGCTGTGAGAGTGGGAGGACCAATGGGAATGCTGCTGCTGCTCCCGGACAGTGGGAGGATAAGCGGGAGTATGGGGTGTTACTGGCCTCTTCAGAACTGGAGAAAACAATGAGAGTTTTTTTGCTGTTGCTGCTGCTCTAAATTTCTGCTGACGCTGCTGAGCTTCTGATGGCATTGATAGTGGGGAGGGGTGGGGGGCCGGAAAGGTGAGTGATGGAAAATGTGCCTCTGTGCAATGCCTGTGGCCTACGCTGTTTTTCAGTACACTCCAGGGAGCAAAGAATTGTAGTACCTCCTGTTCCTTTTTTAAAGTTTTTTATTAGCCTAGCATTAAGTATAATATAACACTGTCCAAGATAGAGTGGACAGGAATTAATTAAAATAGTTATTTTCAACAATTTAAAACGCAGCAAATTCCATAATTTATTTATTTATTTAAAATATTTGTTACCCACCCTTCCTACGTCCAAGGCAGGGTACAACACACACACACTAAAATGATAAAACCACTATAATATGAAATGCAATTGGACAATAATAACAAGACAATTATAACCTAGATATGCTCTTAGATAGAACTAGGGCATAGAGCTGGGAAACTGAAAAATTCTGGCAGGTTAAACAAAGGCCTTTTGGAATCGATGGGTTTTCAGGGCTTTCATGAAAAATTTGGACTCTTTGATTAATCTGATTTCCATGGGAAGAGCATTTCAGAGGAGGGGGCCGGCAAAGGCAAAAACGCATTTCCTAGTCTTATCGAAGTGAACTAGCTTTGGTAAAGGGACATCTAGTAATCCCTGATGTAACAATCACTTCAAATTAATTGTTCACCTCAACATTTCCTTTTAATTCTCCCCATTAGACGTACCCCCGACAGTCATGGTATCTGTGCCGTGTTGTTAGCAGAGCCTAGTCAATGTATATTCATCTATCAAAGACAGTGCTAAGGTATTCCTTTCTATTGCCAAGTTAGAATGTGATTTTTGCTGCTGTTCTAAATTGTTTACACCTTCCTTATCGTGAAGCTGCGGTTAACCTCTGTTTATTTGCTGCTATTCTAATATGCTGTAAACCGCTTTGAGTGAATTTCTTATTCAAAAAGGCGGGTAATTAATCCAAAGCATTTAATAGCATGCGCCCAACTCCCCAGGTTAATTACATACCTGCAGCCCGATGCACTATGCAAAACTGACAATTGAATTTGGTAAACGGAGAATCAGATGTTGTGTTTACCTCCACAGGCAGGTTATTGATAAAATATCCCCAAGTTTTTTGAAATTTCATGGATTCCAGCTCTGTCCCTAGGTAAGCCAACATTCTTCGAGTGTAATGCCGAATACCTTATCAATCAGCAGTAGCACAATTTGCAATAAGGTGTGGCAGGATGCACATTCAAATTGAATGATCCAGAAGGACTAATCTCCCAAAATAGACGCCTGCAGCTATGTTCCATCTTCAATATATCCTGAAAATGAAATTGTCAGAGGTTACATATTTTCTTTCAAGATGGCCTGAGTGAAATGAGTTGGTGGTCTCAGCTCAGAGTGGCCTGGAGCCTACATCACTACAACAGTCTCCTCACTTTGTACCAGTTGTCATGTTATAAATTTCAGTGGTACATTTTGGTGAGGCAATTCAAGGAAATATTCCCTATTGCTGCTTGAGTCTCTTCTGTTCTGTGCATGCTTTCGAAACTGTTTCCAGTGGTATACATCATATATTCTTTATGAAAAATCTTTAGAACAAATTATGAAACTCAGCTGTTCAGTTTGAATTAGAACTGCATTGTATTGCTCTTGTCTTACTGCAGGTTAGTATATCAACAACTGCCAATATGTAATGATAATTTTAAGTAGTGTGCATAACTGAACTCTAAATAGGTGCGCCTAAAGTCTATTTATTATTTACAGTCATAGAACACTTATCTTGAGGAGTTCAAAGCAGTATACAACCAATAAATATTTTTGGACATTTAAATCAATGTAATTGTAATATCTAAAAAATTAAAAACAATCCTAACAGTATAAAAGGACTAAAATCCCTGTAAATAGCATGTCAACAGGATTTAAAAATATCAAAAATCTCTAATGCAAAGAACCATAGTAGCCAAGTTTTACATAATTTCTGAA
Source organism: Rhinatrema bivittatum (assembly GCF_901001135.1). Lineage (NCBI taxonomy): Eukaryota > Metazoa > Chordata > Amphibia > Gymnophiona > Rhinatrematidae > Rhinatrema > Rhinatrema bivittatum. The sequence continues at coordinate 13,865,820 of NC_042631.1, forward strand.
ACATGGTTACTTTCTTTACAATCTTAAGGTCTTGTAGCAAAGAATTCCACAAAGTTGGATTTAAACATAAGAAGGTTGTCTTATCTATATCCACCAATTTGGTTATAGGTAGCAGTTGCAGGACTGAATGCTGACAAGAGTGAAGTACTCAAGATGTAGTATAAGGCATTACAAGATACGCTGGGCCTACTTTAAGGTCTAAAAACCAGAAACATTAAATCCGAAAGGCAACCAGAAGCCAGTATAACTGTAAATAAGTTTTGAGAAGGTTTTCCATATTTATATGATGTTATGTTCCATATTAGGAGTTACCACCCAGGAGAAAGATCTAGGTGTCATAGTAGATAATACATTGAAATCATCGGCTCAGTGTGCTGTGGCAGGCAAAAAAACAAACAATGTTAGGAATTATTAGGAAAGGGAATGGTGAATAAAATGGAAAATGTCATAAAGCCTCTGTATCGCTCCATGGTGAGACCACACCTCGAGAACTGTGCACAATTCTAGTCACCGCATCTCAAAAAAGATATAGTTGCACTGGAGAAGGTACAGGGAAGGGCGACCAAAATGATAAAGGGGATGGAACAGCTCCCCTATGAGGAAAGGCTAAAGAAGTAAGGGCTGTTCAGCTTGGAGAAGACGGCTGAGGGGAGATGATATAGAGGTTTTTAAAAGCATGAGAGTCCTAGAATGGGTAAATGTGAATTGGTTATTTACTCTTTTGGATAATAGAAGGACTAGGGGGCACTCCATGAAGTTAACAAGTAGTACATTTAAAACAAATCAGAGAAAATTATTTTTCACTAAATGCACAATTAAGCTCTGGAATTTGTTGCCAGATGATGTGGTTAGTGCAGTTAGTGTAGCTGGGTTTAAAAAAGGTTTGGATAAGTTCTTGAAGGAGAAGTCCATTAACTTAGGGAATAGCCACTGATATTACTGACATCAGTAGCATGGGATCTGCTTAGTGTTTGGGTACTTGCCAGGTACTTGTAGCCTGGATTGGCCACTGTTGGAAACAGGATGCTGGGCTTGATGGACACCTTAGTCTGACCCAGTATGGCAATTTGTTTTTATGACCCAGACTAGTTTGATGGTAGTGAAGAACTAAAGACAATTACATTAATGAGAGAGCATTGATCAGGCTTGAGGGAATAACCAAGGCTGCTGAAATGCTAAAACGTATGTTAAGGGTCAACACTAAGTTTTGTTTCTGCCTTTATGGCTCAACTTGCAAGAATCCCATCGTATTTGTATATATGAGATAAAATTCTAATGCCAACCAATTAGGAAAATTGTAACCCATCTTATATCAGTTGAAACCTTATTAGGTGGGTTTTTGGTAAGCTTATAAATCTATATTTGTATTTTATAAATTGTGCAGCAGTAGCCACACAGTTTATAAAATGTATGTGCATATGTTTTAGTACAAGAACATTTTTTTATTCAGGGAACCACATAGTTTGTACATCTATTTTATAAAAAAAATTGTGCATATATTTTACATATTAAATAATTGTATGCTTAATAACCCTCCATTTATGAGCAGAGGCAGGTATTTTATAAAGTTGGTTGATGTTTACCCGTCTTATTTTTATTTATTTATTTATGCTTATATTCTGCCACTTCTACATTGTATGCAGGGCGGATTATACTTTTAACATACATAAATATTAACAGCAAGTAACATAAAAAGAATAAAATACATTAAAAAATGCATCAACAAAAAAGACTGCTTTAAGCATTTTTCTAAAAGTCTTAACATCTGTTTCCCTACAAATTTCCTCAGGCAAACTGTTCCAATGTTCTGGCCCTGCATAGGAAAAAGCCCTGGTTTGAGTTACAGTTGGTCTATATATCTTCAGTGGAGGAAATAACAGATTTGCTCCTTGTGAGCACAATGTTTGTCTGAGAACATACTTTTGCAGTTTATCTCCCCTAAAGCAGCTTATGGATTAGTACTAACATCTTGAACTTCAATCGCCATTTATAAGTAACCAATGTAGCTTCTTTAGTACAGAACATTTATGTGCATTAATCAGAGTGCCTGTCAACAAACGAGCAGAAGTGTTTTGTTTTAGCTGCATGGATTTGATCCAATTTTGTGGAAGCCAACCCAATAGACTGTTACAGTAGTCCAGATGGCCATTTAGTAATGCTTACACTACTGATCAAAAGAATTTGATAGGCAGCAACTTGTTTAATGGCTGTAATAATTTCAGGGTATAAAAACCAGTTTGCAATTTCTTCCTAACGTGGCCTTTCAATATTAGTCCAGAATTTATGATTACACCCAAGTTCCATGCTTCAAATTCTATTATTAATTGACAGTTCTCATATACCAAATAAGTGAACTGTTCTGAGGGAAGTTGGCACTCAATCCACAATAATGTGGTCTTTACTATATTTAGACTCAAGCCGTTAGCCCTTAACTATCTCTAGTTTGCTGCAAATATTTAAGAAATTAATTACTGTAAAAACCCTTTCCGCTATGCAAGGCAGAAAAAGCTGTAAATCATCTGCATATAAAAAATGAAGTACTCCAAGGAGCTAAACAGGGAACCTAATGCATGTAGATAAATATTAAACAGTACTATGGAATGTAAGGATCCCTGTTGGACCCCCCAAAATAGTAGTAAACCAAGCAGAACTAAAGATCCCAAATTTGTACATTGGTGATGGTTTGATAAATAGGATGCAACCCATTTATGTACCATTCCTCCTATACCAGTTTGTCGAAGTCTGTACAATAATATTTCATGATAAACAGCATTACATGTTGAACTGATGTCTAGTTCAACTAATAAACCTGTTTCTTCATAATCTAATTTTACAAGTGGCTCATCTATTAAGAAAAGCAAAAGTGTCTCGGTACTATGAGACTTATGAAAACTGTGCTGAGATTTATCAAGCATGGCAAACTCAGCCAAAAAATTGTCCAACTGAATGAGGATGCACTTTTCTATAATCTTGGCCATAGTAGACAAATTGGAGATGGTTGATAATTTTCTACTTTGGCTGGAGATAATTATCTTTTTTCAAAATTGGTTTTGTTATAGATTCCTTTAGAGCATTAGGCAGTGTATTCCATTTACCATAGAGGAATTAGCAATGGCTTATATCAGTTTAAAAACATCATCGCCATTGCATTTTACGTAAGTAAATAGATAATGGTCGAGATTATCCATTTGCTTCTTGTATCTCAACTAGAGAAGCATAGTCAAACAGTGACCATCTTACATCCTCACCTAAAGTATCAGCAATCTGCTCATTTGGAACGTGAGCTGTAATGTCAGTCTGAATCTTCTCCTGAAAGAACCTTGATGACTCTTTACAGGTAGCTTTGATTATACTGTTGGTTTTCTTACCAATATATGCACTACAGAATATAGTATGAGAGACTTAATAGACATTTCAATCCTTTCCTTATGATCACGTTTACACTTAAAACATAAGTTCCTATATTCCTGTAATGTAACGCTGTATATACATCTTTAGTAGTATCTCTACTATGAAAATACTTGTGTGTGTATTCTAAGCACCAGGTTGTCAGGATTTCCATAAGTTGTTATGGTCCTTGGATGTCAAGAGACATATCTTGAGGTATTTAGAGGTTTCTGAACCTCTCAGGACTGGCTGTTTATACTCCATGGTGGGAGTAAACAGGCTTAGCTGGTGTCACGGGCTGGATTAAGGGCATAGGCATGGCTGCATATGTGGATGCTGAGCAGCCATTGCCTAATCAGATTAGGGCTCATTCCACTAGGGTTTAGGCAGTGTCCTGGGCAGATATTAGATTACTGTCTCCTGTTGAGATTTGCTGGGCTCCTTACATACATACCTTTTTTAGGTATTACCACCTGCATGTGCAGCCTTCGTGTGTGTGGTATTGATCAGATCACGGGCAGTCTCCCACCCTGTTTGGATCTACCTATCGAATGCTAAGAGAGGAGAAATTACTACTTACCTGGTAATTTCCTTTTCTTTAAGGAGGCTAGATGGATCCATCTTCCTGCCCTCGGCTGCTGGATGTTGGTGGTATTGTCCTCCTGCGTGGCTGCGTGTTCCAGGGGTTACTGGTAAGTGTCAATCCAGCCCCTAGACTAGTGTTGTTACACTCCTTGTCTGAGGTCAGTGGTTTCCTGTTACCTGAAAGCTGGAGTGGATGTCTGTTAGTAATCAAGTTTTTGTTTGCCTACAGTTGGCTTTTGCAAAGAATACTGGTGGATTGATATCAGTGCAGGGGTATATATACTGTGACGTCAGCTTTGCTCCGTCTGCATCTGCTGGTAGAGGTGCATAACCCGCTGGTTGTGGATCTACCTGTCCTCCTCAAAGAAAAGGAAATTATCAGCTAAGTAGTTATTTCTCCATTTGCACGAATACATGTTTTCCTCAAATACAGTACAATAGCCTAAGTACCTTAGCATGCAGCATGCCACTGATCACCAGTTAACTTAGCATACATGAATATTCTAACCAATGTGAATATGCTAGCCTTGCCCTTGACTTCCTTTCTTCTGTCTTAAAAAACGTAGCAGAGGCTGATGTCTGCTCTTTCAAATGTTTATGCTAGGTCATGTGATTCTAGATCTGTTTGTAAGATTTCTTCGTGCAGACATTGGCACAAAAAATGTCCAATTTCAACAGAATTCATTAAATACCCACACATTGGTTTACAGGTTCAATCCATATGATATTTGTTGGCTGTCATTCAGAGAATGACATGCAGCCAACACACTATTCAGCAGAGTTTACCTTCCATCTGTCTATCCATCTGTGGCATGAAAAGCATACTTAGAAATATCTTTTAAAGATTATACATGCAGAATAATACAAGGAATACAGATGTATGAATATATGTGGTATACCATATTTACCATTAGGTTAAAAAATCAGGTTCATTTTTGTTCAGACATAATGAACATTATTGTGCATTCTGTCCTGCCAGATTCTGTCTCTATTGGTCTTAAAGCATTCATTTTACTGCTTTATATTTCATTGTTTTCAAAAGTATTGGCAAATTATTAATTATTGTTCTAGTTATTAGAAAAGGATCCAAATAGTACAGGACTTCGGGTAATGGATCCATACTGTCTACTATAATAGGCCTTTCTTTGTACAGCTGTCCAACGGAAAGTCTTTCCTTCTCTAAAAATGTCATCTCTTATGGCTGTTGCAGGCAGTGAGAATGGCAGGCTGGGTCCAGGGAGAGCGCATGCAAATGACTTTTACCATTGATTAAGCTGAAATTTTTAAATCCCATTTCTAGAAAACCTGAGAGAGTTGCTTAGCTAACCCACCTACGCAGCTGCAGGAGTAGCCAAATTGTAAAATATGTAAACTATTTATTTCACTGCTTTTTATGGTGTGCCATTGTGAGAGGATATTTTGCTCTCCAGAGGAGAGCTGGAGCTCTTTGCTTTTCCTACTAGCTTTTTGACTGTTAAAATGCTTATTTTTGGGAGCCTAATTAAAAGTCAACATTAGCAGACTTAACTAGGCAAAAGGCAAAAAGGGGAATAGGATTCAGACAACAGACAACACTGGTCCCCCACTTTTAAGGTCCCAGGGAACTGATGAGCAGACAGGGGAAAAAAAAGCACAGACGGCTGCTATGGCCGTGTCCAAAAGCAAAACACATTCAAGCAGCGTTGTCTGAATTGTGAAGAAGGCTGCTCACCCTGTAAAAAGGTTGCTAGCAGTAATTTTGTTATGGGTTTGACAGTTGCTTGGTTTTGATAATATTACAACCCTTAACATAAGGCTTGGAGGGGTAACCTGAGGCATTTATTTATTTATTTAACATATTTCTATACCGGTCTTCATGAAAGGATTCATATCAGGCCGGTTTACATGGAACTTAGGGGAGTCCCGGAGTAACTAGTAAACCAAACGAGAGCCGAAGCAAAGAAAAGAGAGCCAACACAGCATGGCTTCAGAAAATTCTACAGCACAGAGACCCTCCTCCTCGCTCTCACCGACACCATCCTACGAGGTCGTGACAGTGGCAAAACATTCCTCCTGATACTCCTTGATATATCAGCTGCCTTTGACACCATCAACCACAGAACACTCCTCACCAGGCTTAAAGAAATCGGTCTTCAAGACACTACACTCAATTGGTTCAAATCCTACCTCACTAACAGATCCTTCATTGTCAAGACAAACTCATCTGAATCCTCCCAAGTGCCCCTCACACATGGAGTCCCTCAAGGTTCTTCACTATCTTCAACCCTCTTCAACATCTACCTCCTCCCACTATGCAAATACCTCTCAGATGCCAACCTCACCTACTTTGTCTATGCAGACGACATACAAATTCTACTCCCCATAACCAAGTCCATTGAACTCACCATGGAAAGATGGAACAAACTCAGTACAAAACTATCAAAACTGCTATCCCAACTATCTCTCTGCCTTAACCAAGCCAAAACAGAAATCATTCACATCCATGACGACCGTCCCCCTTCTCCTCTCACGAGCACCCCCTCAAACAACCCTGGGACACCAAACTTATCAAGAACCTCACTCACACCATCCACAAAAAACCTAGGAGTAACAATCGACAGCCAACTCAACTTTAAACGGCACATCTCCAATACAATCAAAGATGGATTTTTCAAGCTTCAAACACTTAAAAAACTCAAACCCCTCCTCCAACCGCACGATTTCCGAACAGTACTTCAATCAATTATTTTCTCAAAACTCGACTACTGCAACTCCCTCCTCATTGGACTACCAGAAATCCACATCAAACCCCTCCAAGTCCTACAAAATGCTGCCGCCAGAATTATCACCAACCACAGAAAATCCTCCCACATCACACCCACTCTCAAAGACCTCCACTGGCTGCCCATCACACAAAGAATACAGTATAAAACCCTCACCCTTATACACAAAAAAATAAACAATAGCAAAATGGTCTGGCTAAACAACACTATCCAACCATACACCACACAAAGGAACCTCAGATCCTCCAACACAGGTCTCCTCTCCATCCCAAATCTCAAAAATGCTCACCTCAATGCAACACGCAAACGAGCCATTACAATAGCTGGCCCTACCCTATGGAACTCCCTCCCCACTCATCTCAGACACGAACCCTCACCACAAGTCTTCAAAAAACAGCTAAAAACATGGCTGTTCTTGAAAGCCTTCCCTCCAGATTCCCAACCCCTTCAACTGCATGTTCTTGAAAACCTGCCCACTTGACCCTTACATGCACTACCGCATATCACCCCCCTCACAACCACCCCCTCCTTTTCCCCCCCTATTCCCACCAGAACTAATCGTAACCGTAACCAATTCAAACTGTATATATTGTATATAGGATAGATGCTACAAATTATATTCCCATTCATTTGATTTCATATGTTACAATGTTTTTTACTTCAATAGTTTAATCAATTGTTATCTTGTTAAATGTAAAATAGGGCAGATCTCGCCCTATTCAACCTGTTACCTGGAAACCGATGTGATATCTCGATCGAATGTCGATATACAAAAGAAATAAATAAATAAAAATAAATATAACAAGGAGATAGAACTTGGGGGCTAGAGTAGCCAGGAAGTAGAAAGACAACAATTAACAATTAACTAGAAGTAAAATACATATGAATAGTAATGGGACTAGTGCAAACGTCCCATCAGTTGGACTAGTGCAAACGTCCCATCAGTTGGATTTTCTACCATAAGAAACTTGCTGGGCAGATTAGATAGACCATTTGGTCTTTTTCTGCCATCGTTACTATATTAGACACTTCCATTCCTGGTTTCCTCATCCCACTGTATTTTGAGATTTTTTTTTTAATTTTTTTAATTATTAGATCAGGCTTTTCGATAGGGAGAGCTTTGAATGCTAGAATATGACCTCAGATTCAACTTATGCTTTAGACTGAAAGCTTTATGAGGGTCATTTTCAAACTTCTACACGTAAGTTTGAAAACACTGGGGTAATTGGTCGAGTATGCGCACTCAATCGCTCACATAATGTTATACCTCCTCTTTGGAGGGCGTAACATGAAACGAGTACACTTGAAATCAAAAAGTATTGCACATAAGTCCCGGCTTTCCCCCAATATGCCCAGAAATGTGTCTCCTAAGTGCCATGTGAAACCAGATTATGTGCAAGTAAAGGGCTTTGAAAATTACCCCGTGTAAGTCTAGTAAAGGAGGAATGAGCAAGGAGGTTTTATTTATTTATTTATTATTATTTAAAAATGTTTATATACCGCTTTTACAATTCAAAGAATTAATCAAAACGGTTTACAACCAAACATACACAATAAATAAACTAGACAAAATAAAACAAAATAAAACAAATAAAAAGTTAACATAGCGCAGTATACATTCATGTCCAACAATTTTCAAATAAATTAACAACAGGAAATATTATGTCATGTGAATATGTGTAAATTGAGAGGAAGCAGTTGGAATAAATGGAAGTTGTTTTATGAATTAGTGGTTAAAGTATATGCTTTCTGAAATAGATAAGTTTTCAATAGTTTTTTGAACTGTTGTATTGATGAAGTAAGACGGAGGTAATCTGGAAGTGAATTCCATAAAACAGGACCTGCTACTGAAAATGCTCTTTTTCTGGTTAGTTCAAGTTTTGCCAATTTGACAGTAGGAATATCTAATAAGTTTTTTGAAAAAGATCTGAGATGTCTGGTAGGTTTATATATGCGAAGATTGGTACATAGCCAAGTAGAAGAGGTGTTATAGATGAGAGAATGAATAATTGATAATACTTTAAATTGAATTTGATATTTAATTGGTAGCCAATGAAGTGAAAGTAAAACTGGTGTAATGTGAGTTCGAGCAGCAGAGTTCTGTATCATTTGTAAAGGATATAATACAGAATCAGATAAACCTAAGAATAAGGCGTTGCAATAATCCATACCTGAAAAAATTAAAGACTGTAATACTGTACAATAATCTTTGAAAAAAAGAAGAGGTCGAATTCTCTTCAATAAATGTAATTTATAGAAAGATTTTTTTGTAATGTTGGAGATATGATTAACCATAGAAAGATTGGAATTGATTGTAATACCTAAGCTAGTAGATGAAGTACTGACAGGAATTGAAATACCTTTAAAGTTTAGATGAGAAGGAGGGCTATAGAGGATTCTGAAATGGATGAAAGATGTGTAATCATAGTTTTTGAAGGGTTCAATTTTAAGCGGTTGTGGTCTAACCATGTGTTGATCGTAGTAAGGACCAAAGATATTAGAGAAAAAGTTTCAGACCATGAATTTTTTAAAGGAAAGAGTAACTGAATATCGTCAGCATATATTCGGAAGTATACATTTAAAGTTGTGAGAATATGGCAAAGAGGAAGCAAATATATGTTAAAGAGTAATGGAGACAATGATGAACCCTGTGGAACCCCAGATGAAGAATTGAATGAATCTGAACAATGGTTATTAACATGTACATATAAAGAACGATTTGTTAGAAAAGATCGAAACCAGGACAAAACAGTGGATTGAATGCCTATAGACTGTAAACCTGCTAGAAGTATATGGTGATTGAGGGTATCGAATGCGGCGGAAATATCCAAAGAAATAAGAATGTAATCTGTATAAGCGTCAAACCCTTGAAAAACTGTATCAAAACAAGATAATAATAGAGTTTCTGTTGAATGGCCTTTCCTAAAGCCATGCTGGCCTGCATGCAAAATATCATTGTCACTCAGGAAGTTAGAAAGTTGTTTTAAAACTGCTGATTCTATAAGTTTAGCCAATGAAGGAATCAATGCTATTGGCCTCAAATTACTAAGATCTAGGGGATCTTTCGATTTATTTTTCTATTTTCTCCCCGCACAGATTTAAAGAAAAATCATATTAGACTCTGAGCAAATCCGTTGACCCACAGAAATCCCAGAAAAATGTTAAGTCTCTCCCCAGTGGATTTCAAGAGATCTACCTTTTTAGCAAGCAACTGGCCCATTTCCTTAAAGTCTTGTTGAATTGGTCCACAAAACTCATTTAAAGTAGTTTGCACGTTCTGATGATCAACGAGCATAATTCATGCAGAAACACATTTTAAACTGATTAAATTCACAACTTAAAACCAGATCCTTTTTTTCATCTTTTATTTTTGGCCATTATTCAGAGGCATTTTTGAAATATATAAATTGCTCTATTTGCCTATTGAATAATTTGTATAGGTTCCTTTTGTGGAAGGTAAAAGAGCTCTTCAAAGCTCAGCTTTGCACAAATTCTAGAAAAACATGGTTCATTATGGGGCCGATTTTAAATTTTGCGCGCACTGGGTACATTTGTGCGCACTACCTGGCGCGCACAAATGTACACCCAATTTTATAACATGTTATAAAATCCAGAGTCAGCACGCGCAAGGGGGTGCACACTTGTGCACCTTGCGTGCACTGAACCTAAGGGAGGCCCAATGGAGGGAACTTTTTTTTGGTCCCCCCACCTTTCCCTCCCTTCCTCTATCTAACCCACCCCCCAGCCCTACCTAAATCCCCCCCCCCACCTTGTTTCGTAGAGTTACGCCTGCGCCAACTCACTGTCAGCGTGCCAGGCCCCGACACAGACAGCTGTGTCGGGGCACTCGGCCATGCCCCCAGACCGTGGCCCCGCCCATGGCCCCACCCCTGGACCGCCCATTTTTCGAAGCCCCGGGACATACGTGTGTCCCAGGGCTTGCGTGCGCCACCAAGCCTATGCAAAATAGGCTCGGTGCGCGCAGGGATAGGTTTTCGGGGGTTACGTGTGTAACCCTTTGAAAATCTACCCCCACATATTGTCCAGAAATCAAGAATAAGCAATAGAAACTGATCAGTGAAAACCTTCACTATTCCATATGATATTCTTACAATGAGATTATACTTATTTCCACAATTTTTAAAAGAATTTTCATGCTTCTATTCTTGGAAACTGGGGTAGTAATGATAACACAAGGGAGCCTTCGTACTTGAACAGGGTTCAACTGCTTGGCTCAGCTAGGAAATAATCCCTGCAATCTACTTTACATATGAACATTCATTTTAATGATTTTTTTCCACATGAATCACCAACCAAAAATATATACTGTAGTGTTATTTGATTTGGCTTTGAATTCAGTAAACTACTCGGTTATTGTGGTGCAAGCCCATACATATTGTAGCTTTCAACCCACCTTCATTGCTTTAGGTGGACAAACTTATAGAAAGAGAGCGACCCTCTGCACTACCTCATCCACTCTCATAACCATCTAATGAATCATCTTTTGACACATCAGAGTTTCTCCATTATAACTTCAAAGTCAGAAAAGTCCCACTCATTAGTGACTCTGTAGTTTCATTGTTATGCTTGTATCTGAAGAGTGTGTGTATCTATATCTATCCATCTACAGATAGATATACACACACACCGTATATTGTAAGCCCTCTGGGGATAGGGAAATACCTACAGTACCTGAATGTAAACCGATGTGATATCTCATCTCAGATCGAATGTCGGTATATAAAAAATAATAAATAAAAGAAATAAATAAATATGATGTGTTCCTTAAAACCCTAGGCATTTCAGAAACTCATTTTTCTTATAGTAACACCAATTAGATGTTTGAGAGTGTACTGTAGCTGCTGCCCTTAGTTAATGCGATTGCTGATTACTTGCTTTAAACCAGTGTTTCTCTCAGCAAGGGCCATGTGTACCAATGGGAATTCTTGAAAGCTTGTTGGGATAAACAGACTGACCACTGCTGCCTCATAGGAGAGGGGAGCCCATACAACAAGAGACAATCACTGCCCACTGCCCTAGGAAAAGCCAACTTCATTGCTTTCAGTGGTCCATTACCAGCATGGATATGCACTCCATCCCACCTCCTGGACCTCCTGTAATGACAGCTAGCCTCGTAATAGCTGAAGAACAGGCAATACAACCATTAGCATGAGAGGATCTGGAGAGGCAGCCAGTTGTGGAATTAAAGCAGAGGCTGCAGGATGCATCAAATTGCTGATGTCTCCATTCTTCCTATTGTCTGAGCTTCCTAATTAGAAATGACACCTACACAGGTTTAGGAGGAAGAGAAGGCAACCTCAGAGACCAGAAATGCAGCACTTTCACGTCCCCCATTGTTCCTGCTGCCTCGTCTTAGTCCTGCTATTCCTGTGGTTCTTTTCCTTCTGCTTACTAGTTGCCATGGGAGAGAGAGAGCAAGATTAGGAAAATGGAATGGTAAGTGCTGGGAAGAGTTAAAAAGGGAAATGAGACAGAGTTGGCGAGAAGAAACAGAAGTGATAGAATGCTGACCTGGAATTTTGGAAAACACACAAACAGGGAATGGAAGACTGATGTATGTGCGTGTTGTGAGGGGAAGGTGAGAGCTAGAGAAAGGGTGGTGGGCTAGGGAGGATTGGGAACTACTGGAGAGAAGAATCAGGAGGAGTTAGATGATGAGAGGACAGGCTGAGAGGCAGAAAAGAGATGGAGGTCACAGAGGGGTCAATGGGGAAATTAACAGGAAAAGTGGAAGCATGGAACATATGGGGGAGAGAGTTGAAGAAAGATGGAGATAAAATTAATGAAAAATATGAGAAGTCTGGGAGAGATGGATAAAAGAAAAAAAGGGAACAGGCACTATCGGAGCAGCTCGCTGGCTGTTTGCGTTATTTAGGCAAAGTTGCTGAAGTTCACTGATGGCAATAGGGCAGAGAAAGTCCCTCTACAGCTGCACTTCAAGAAGGAACAAATAAGTGGGTAGATTTCATCAGAATTATTTAGCTGCAGAACTTGCCAAGCTATTTATTTAAACAACTTATATTACACCTTTCTCAACAAAAAGGAGGTAATTTTCAAAAGGATTTACGCATGTAAAAGGAGCATATACCGTAGTAATTTTCAAAAGCCCACTTAAAGTGCACTTACGTGCGTAAAACCTATTTGACAATTCAATCGCATATATCAACTATTTTCAAAAGCCCACTTATGCATGTAAAACCTTTTCATGGACATAAACCCTTTTGAAAATTACCCTAATATGTACAAGCAGATTACAATATAATAAAACAGTTAACACATATGCAATATCATAAACCCAAAAAGACTAGAACATAATATAACACAGCTAAAATAGCACAATATCTACAATCATCCAATTTTTCCCTTCTCATCTAATGCTCTAATCATTTAACAAATCAGCACAAACCTGCGAGAATGTTTTCATCTCTTCAGAACCTTTTTTGTCTGGTTGTATTCTGAGTGATAGAGGAGACTATTTCAGAGCCTAGGGCTGACAACTGAGAATGCTCTGGAATGCACCATCTGCATTTGATGGTCCTTTAATGGTAACTTTACCATTTGTTCTTGGTCAGAGGATCTCGTAAGTGCCGCATCGGTGTATAAGAAGTTAATACTTCTTTCAGATACTCAGTGTAGTGATTTAAATGGGATCATTTATCATTTTAAATTTTACTCTAGGCCACTGTCCGCCAATGGAGCAATATCAAAGTAGGTGTAATATGCTCCTTTTGACTAAGAACTATGATCGTTCGTGCTGGGGAATTCTGCACTTTCTGGGGTACTTTAAGATTTTTTTTTATTTATTTATTTTTTTTAGGTAATGCAAGACACATGGAATTGTAGTAATCCAGTGTTGATAGCACCAATCCTTGTGCCACAGTCTAGTTATCCTCAACTTGAAGAATGCCATTTTTAATAAATTCTTAATCTGAGTTTAAAATGTCAATCCATAATCTATTATAATTTTGAAGTCTCTATTGATGGTTACATTTACCTGGCTATGTTAACTGTTCAGAGGATTTTTTAATATTGACTCCCAGAGAAAACTGGGATATTGTGACCATTATCTTGAGTTTCTTCTGAGCTAAGTTTTTGGTTCTATTCTGAGAGATTCTTTGCAATTTTTAGTATAAATAAAAAGAATTATAATAAATGTTTGGATTAATTTTATATTTATTAGCTTATTTGTATTATGAAGGCCTAATGCTAATGTACCATTATTAATCAGTAAGAAAGTAAGTTCATGAAATCAGATTCTCGGCATCTCTTTGGATGTTTGACTGCTACAGTTTTCACAACTCCTTTGTATAGGTAGAAACAATGTCCTCGATCAGAAAGTGCTAAAAAAAAGAGCTTGCCGCCTATTATGCTAATAGGAACAGACTTCATTCTCTATTATAAAAAAAAAAAAATTCTCAATGAACCACTTTCAGGTTGGAACTATTTGAATGATTTTCTTCTGAATGACGCAAACTGAGCTCAGGAGAGCCAGATGACATCCAGCTGAAAAGACCAAGATGTTGAAGCAGAGTGAGAGTTCAATTGGGAACCCTGCTGATCACAGACTTGCAGTAAAAAAAAAAAAAAAAGAAAACTTTGATAAAAAAAAAAGCCTTTCTGAAGTGTAACCTCTCCAGGGAAAGGAAAGCAGTTTAAAATGAGAAACTGAAGAAGAGAAACAGGCCCTACTATTAAAGATCAAGAATATTAATAGCAGGAGTTCGGTAAAGAATATGTGAAAAGCATGATGTGTTGCATTATATGTTGAAATCAAAGTATTTCTTATTCAGCAGAGAGTCATTTATTATGACATCTTCATTCAGTAAGTCATCAGTCTGATAGAAAGTTTGGCAATTTGAGGGATCTTCTGGTATTTTCCTACATAAGGCTTGCAGTAATGAGAAACCATCAAAAATTCCAGACAAAAATAATGAGAATTTTGTTATCCTTCACATTGACTCTGGGAGCCGTGACGCCTCTCGTGCTCCCTTCAGCATCCTGCCCCTTTTCATTCCCGAAATAATTGCACGTTACACATTAATCTTGGTATTAACTGGCCGAGCTTTTATTAACATAACAGTTAATATGAACTCAACATTATAACAGTTCACCCACCCGGACCAATCCGTCAGTCTCACTGCTACTGGAACCACGCCCCCCCCTTTTGTAGCCCGCCACTATTCTAGCAAGGCGACATCACTTCAGACCCCCTGCCACGTTTACCAGCAAGGGGCCCCTGCCTCAGGGCGTGGTCCCCACCCTTTTTACAACCTGCCTTTTGTGAGCCCCGTGGCTGACCCAGGTCTAATAATTCTCTGTTGGCCCGGGTACCCGCCACCAAGCTGCGACATTGCCTACACGCAGGTAGGCACCCTGTCCTCACCATAATCCTTGACACCTTTGATCCCTTCCTTGGGGTGGGTGGGTGGGATGCTGGTCCCCGGGGGTGAGGTGAAAGAGGCCGTCCGCGGCGCGGTTCGCACCTTAAGAACCCGGGCCGACATCATCAGGGCCGGCTGCGAAGCATAAACCCCTCCCGCTCTAATCCACCGGCACGCAGACGATGGGCTGGGGACGCCAGGGTCCCATAACGTTCTCGAAGACAGCCTGCACCACTGAGGCTCTGCCGTGTCTGGGCTATTCCTGCCTCCCTGCCTGCAGTGTACAGAGCCAATTCGCCGTTCGATGGAGACTGTAGCCCTTTAATGCTTATAGAACTCTGATACCCGCTCCTGTTGTACTGTGGCTGTGAATCTCCGTGCAGGCTGTGTTGATGTGCGTAATAAGTCACCTCCCTCTCAGAGATGTGCCGCTGCTGCCCTGACTCCATGGCCTCTCCTGCCGTTATCTCCCTGTTGAGCATACGCCCCCATGCCCCCTCAAATCAACTGAAGCCGTAATCCCCCCTCCTTATACCGATCACCCCTTTTACTAGGAGCCGTAATGGAAATTGAACCCTTCTTCCTAAGAACATCAGGACATGCCATACTGAGTCAGCCCTAGGGTCCATCAAGCCCAGCATCCTGTTTCCAAGTGGCCAATCCAAGCAATAATAACCTGGCAAGTACCCAAAAACTAAGGCTATCCCACACTACTGATGCTAATAATAGCAGCGGCTATTTTCTAAGTCAACTTAATAGCAGGTAATGGACTGCTCCTCTAAGAACTTATCCAATTTTTTTTTTTAAACCACCGCTATACTAACTGCACTAACCACATCCTCTGGCAACAAATTCCCGAGTTTAATTGTGCGTTGAGTGAAAAGGAACTTTCTCCGGTTAATTTTAAATGTGCCACATGCTAACCTCATGTAGTGCCCCGTAGTCTTTCTATTATCCGAAAGAGTAAATAACAGATTCACCTCTACCTGTTCTAGACCTCTAATGATTTAAACACTTCTGTCATATCCCCCCTCTGCTGTCTCTTCTCCGAGCTGACAAGTCTCCAGCTTCTCCGTCTCTTCCCACAGGGAAGCTGTTCCATTCCCCTTATCATTTTGGTCACCCCTCTCTGCCTTTTCTCTATCGCAACTCCCCGGTTCATAGCTCCCTGCAGTAACCCCTAGGCTATTCCTCCCTCCCACTGTGCTGCCCCTTTATCAGAAGACTCCCCGCGACCTGTGCCTGCCCGGGCGCAAGCCGGAAGGAAATAACATAAAGCCAACTTGAGGTCTTGTAACTGCAGCTATCCCCTGTGATCGGGCTACCCCTGCTCCATCCACGGCCCCTCTCCTCTCCTCACCACAGACTCCCTTCTCCCTCAACCGCAAACCCTGCTGACTTTAGTGCAGATGCAGGCCTGCGAAAGCTCCCACATAAAAGGGGACAGAGCCCGTCCATATCACTGCATCCGGCATGCTCTAGTGACCGCTCCCTTTTTTTTTTTTTTTTTTTTTACAGAGGGGCTGGAAAAAAACGAAAACCCCTCCTTGCCCCTTTTGTCTGTGACACTGCAGGAGGACACGTCTCTTCTCCCAAAACCCGAACCAAAGTCATGGGGGAGACTCGGAACACTGTCCTGCCTTGCACATGGCACTGAGGCACCCGAGGCCCCTCTCCCTCCCGGCCTCCAACCAACGTGGCTCTTGCCTCACTCTAAGCACCAGTTCACAATACCCCCCGCACATGTGTGAACCTTCGCAGGAGCCCCACAAAAACCCTGCATACCAACTTTACAATCCACGGTGTTATTGAGCTGTTGGGGTTTCGAACACACATCCTCGACATTATTAACCCGGTTCCCAAACTTTGGACCAGCGAGGCTTTCGCGGTCGCGGACCGCCAGGCCCGTTTTTGTTGCTTGAGCTATATTCATATCTATGCTATATAAGAATTATGTTTCTTACCATTCTAAGCATAAAAGCACTCGCATTTACTTAACCTGGGGAATGGAGGACCCTAATCTGGGATCAAATGAACCATAGGCAAGCGAAACAACCACCCGGGCGCCCAGGGTACCATCCCACCCTGACCCGGCCATCTGCCCACACCAAAAAGGCCCCCCTCACCTCCCGCTGTGCACGATCTGCTGGTCCCCGGGGGGCATGGCGAAAGAGGCCAGCCACAGTGTGGCTCGCGCCTTAAGTACCCGGGCCGATGTCGAAATAGACTGGCACGCTGCTCGAGCACAACTCTGAACTTTCTGACAAACCCGATGGTATGAGAATACAATCATACGTACACAAGAGATATTACATACAGCCCCTGAGGCAGCCCCATTGTGTGGGCAAAACTCGGCCTGAGTCGGGCTGTTTATTGGATGAGCAAGTCTCCAAAATAGATTCTAAATGGACTTTTGGCATCTAATCTATTGTGTTGCCCACCAGACTCAGAAGTACATCTTAGGTCATGCTCCTCGTAGAGTTTAGACAATAATGGGAACAAAGAAGGCACAATTGAGAATTTGCCTTTTTAGTGTTTTATTTCTCACTACTTAATTTAAAAAAAAAAAGTTTCTAATAATCAGTTCAAAGTATATGAAGTGGAAGATAATCTTGCCAAAAATAGCCATCAAATCACATTAGGAAAAATAATTTTTAGATAAAATAATAAAGCATGAAATCTAATGGTGTTTTTTTAAACATTATAAATGTTTCTGGAAAAGGAAATGAATGAGGTGATCAAATTTACAGACAAAATTATTCAGAGTTTTTAAATCACAAGCAGGTTATGAGAACTTGCATGAGGACTTTGCGAGGCATCCAAATGACATTTGAAATTTAAGGGGAACAAAAGTGCAAAGTGATGCACAAAGTAAAAAGTAATCCAAACTTAGTTATATAGTGTTAGGTCCCATATTAGGAGTTACCACCCAGGAAAAGGAAATCTTGAAGCCAGTTTCAACACTCAATTTCTGTTGATTGTTGGCCAGTTTTGGATTGCTAAATATTTCTAGTTTAAGCAGCCAACAAGCAGAGAAGAGTGTTAGGTTTGTTAAGAAATTATTTGCTATTGTTTTCGTCAGCGCTGTAGCTGCAGCCACTTGAAGAAAACCCTTCCTGGATGTTAATACCTCCATGATGGTGAAAGTTCTAGATTATGAAGGGCGAGGTGAGATTAGGAATTTAGGATGGGAGGAGAGGGAGGGAAACTATGTGATGGAGGAGGGGAGGGGCTAAATAACAAGGAAACTGAGAACTGCTTTCTGCCAAGTGAGATTCAGCACACCTGTAAGGCAGTAAATGTTCAGCCAGCCTACCGACCCCCAGATTTTTGGCGCTCTAGGCACAGGCAGAGAGTGTGCCTGTTGATAAATTCAGGCCTAGTCATGGCTGTGCCTCCCTCATTAAAGAGTGAATTTCCAAAGGGCCATGCACGTAAGAATCAGGACTTATACGCGTGGCTGGTCCCTGCACACGCCACACGCGTTTTCAAACGGGCCCGGCCACCCATGTAAGTCCTAATATGTGCACAAGTGCCGAGCCCTGAAAAAGGGGGTGGGCCTGAGCGTGGACTGGGAGGACTGGGAGAGCTGGGGCAGGGCAAAGGCCAGCCGGGACAGCAAACCATTAGCCGCTGTTCCGGGGAAGTGTGCACCAGCAGCTGGCCGGCGTGCGGAAGTTGCTTCTGCTCCAATGGAGTGGTAATTAAAAAAAAAAAAAAAAATGGGGCTAGTTAGGGTTAGGTTAGGGGTCGGGGTGGAGAGGGAAAGAGGTAGTGATAGGAAAGTTCCCTTCCAGTCTGCTTCTTAATTGGAGTGGACTGGGAGGGAACTGGGGAAGGCCCAATTGCATTGTCACGTGTAATTTACTAAAATTCATCTCCCCCCCCCCCCCCGTGCCCGCCACCCGCACATACGCACGCATGTTATAAAATTGGTGCATCCATGTGCGCGTGCGCTCTCCTTTTAAAATCTACCCCATAATTTCTTACCTAATATCTTCCATAATTAAAGCAAACCAATCTGCCCCCTTCTTCCAGTTCCTCTGTATTTGAGGATGATGCTTCTTAAACCTATCACTCCCTATGGAAAGGAGCATGAGCAGATAGGAAAAGCTCCTCTAGTGTCTGAGCATATGTCCCTGCTTTCCCCAGCTTAGACAGTGCAAAAACAAACGGTTACCAAAACGTGAACACCAAATGTTCTGTTCTGACAAACCTTGAACATATAAATTGATCTGATGGACCTCCAGCCTCATTGTCCCCCTGGTGTTGAGAAATGTAAACTGTTGTGTTGGCGGGAGCATACAAGAAATCCTAAAAATAGAAGTTTAAACATAAAAGTAATACTTCAAAAAAACACTTCACAACCCATCTTTTCCTCCCTAAAAAGCAAAACATGGAGGGGGGAAGGTTTTATACTGAGGAAGAACAGGTATTGCTTGTTTTAAGAGTCCCTGGCAACACTGAAAACAGCGATTCTGGCTGTCAGGATACAATCTTATATATTCACTATATCTAAACAAGCAGAAAGCCCACAAACCAATAAAGTCCTTCAATTTCCATGCCTCATCTTCATTTTTCTGGCAGGATCAGTGAGCCTTATTCAATAAGATTTTATCCATAGATATGGAATTGGAAAAGGTCCTTTCTAAATAAGGCTCAGTATCTTAGGCACAGTAACAATGAGAGAAAATATCACATCCTCTGCTATATGAGAAATATATCTGTATAATAAGCAGTTAGCTTTTTTTTTTTTTTGTTCAAAGTTAAAAAAAAAAAAATCCCATTTGTAATAAAAAAAAAAAAAAAAAAAAAAAAAAAAAAAAAAGCAAATCCATGGGACCAAAAAACTTTCAATTATTTGACCAATGGTGGAAAAATATCTCTGAATCAAAGATGGGTCAATGGAAGAGGAAGAGACATCAAGACAATTGTAAAGGCAATTTTACAGCTGTCCGGAAAACCCGTTGAGATTATCTATGCCATCCACAGTGGACTGGAGAAACTATTACTGCAGAGTGAGCCCGTTTTGCACAGCTGTGGCTTCAACTGTTGATTCTGATGTAGGAAAATATGGGGTAAAGAAATATCAACGGAAGAAAAAGTAACATTGTTAGGGGAAACTAACCTCACCATAGGAATGCTCTATTAGGGAAATGTTTAGCAAGTGCCAGTGTATGGCAGATTCCCATGAATATGGGACAAAAAATGTTATGAGCATTACAGATGCTAGAGCTCATACCACACAGTGTATGTTAGAGGTAATTTACATGCATATTTATTCATGTATTTATTTAAACCATTTTATATTGCTGAATATTGTTGCTTTTATGCGAGAAACTCCTTTGAAATTTCACTGAATTTTCAAATGGTTTACGCACATAAATGGGTGTTTGAAAATTGCTATGATATATGCTATCTTACGCGTGTTGGTGTTATGATAAAGGGTAGCCCACACTTGGCAACATACACTTCTTATACTTATCTATGATTTTCTAATAGCAGGGTTCCTTAGTATCTCTGGCTGTCAACTGTTTGCTGTGAATATTTTGTAGGGAGGTTCAGGTACTTGATTAGGGTAAATAGAGCATGGCATAAAGGGTATAACATTCTCAGAGTTGGATGAATGGGAGTGGAAGTATCTGTAAATAAAGGTGTGAGTAGAGGGGGCTAGAGGTGCCAACCAAATGAGGTCCAGGATGCATCTGTATGGGAGAGGAGAACCTACAGGCAAATGTGGTTGATGACAGCATTGACAATACCATGCACTCATCATATTTATTTATTTAGCATTTGTTTATATACCGAGGTACAGCTGACATAGCCTTCACTCCGGTTTACATTATAACAAACCAGTTACATTTAAATTCATAACAGTGTAACAGAGAAATGAATCAGAACATTAACTTAATAAAGACAATAAATATATTGAACAATACATTGAACATAAATCAATAATTAATAATAAATTGAATATAAATCACAAGGAGAAACAAGTGTTCCTTATTTTTAAAGACGTACCCATTTAAGATAAAAACATACTCCATAAAAACCAATCAACTCTCTACTGTTTGGATTGACTTGAGGAATTATCGTGCAATGGTTTGTGGATGAAGAAAATATTTGTGACGCTCAATCTATTGCAGGCTTCAACAGGACATGACACATCCAGTCAGCAACCATAGGAAAATATTGTTTATTGTTCTGGAATCACCTATTGAAAATGTATCTACGTTGTGTCGCAACAGTCCTCCCAAAAACAAAGTATTTATATGCAAATTTTATTAATGTATATTACGGAGATATTTTGAGGTATATACTTAGTGGGCAGATGAGCGGGTAACTTCCCTTACAATTGTCTTGATGTCCAACTACTTATTGAATACCTCTACTGCTGTCTCCCTCCTCATCCACTGACCCATCTTTGATTCAGAGGCATTTTCCACCATCGGTCAAATGCTTGAAAGTTTTTGGTCTCATGGATTTGCTTAATTTTAACCTGGTGACTTTACCCAAATATTCAGTGGCATTTATCCAGATAATATCTGAATATACCTGGATAAAAGATATCTAGGTAACTTTATGATTGATATTTTTCTGATCAAACATTATCTGGCTAACCAGGTAGCGCTGTATATCAGCACTCACCAGCTAAAATTTAACCATGCTCCCAAAACAGGTGAAGATTACCCAGGCAAAGTTTAGCCAGCCAGACAGTGGGTGAGACGTGAGAGGGGGAGGGGATTTTCAAATCTCGGCTTTTTTCTCGCTATGTCCAAAATTCCCCCAGACAAATCCTTATATTATTGAGCTGTCTGTTCTTAGAATGTGATTTCAAGGGAACCAGATATATGGCTCTCATCTCTGGTCCCCAAAGGTCAAAAACAGGCCTGGTTTTCACAATATCTGCAGTATTCATCAGATGTTTGCATATTGGGCGGTTTACCTGCAAGCCAGACCTGGCTGACTAGATGGCTAGGTGGTACAGATGCAGTACTTTTCTCTAATAGATGATTGGTTTAAATCAGACTTCAGAGAGCAGGTATCAAAGGTTGCTGCTTAGTCACTATGAAATGATTCTCTGGTCCCTGTTCAGTGTCCAGTAGACAAATTCTTGCATTCCTGACTCGTTTGGATTCTTAGAACTGTGCGCTCACGGAGACATCTTGCTTTCAGCGGGACCTGCCAAAGCAACATGGCAAAACCATTTTTGCGATCGCTGCAGAAGCTTTCTTTTCGTTTACTTTAATCTAAATTCATTTTGTATTTTTGTTTGAATATTCATTGTTGACTCTTTAAAACTGCCAATGATCTGATATTTAATAAAAGTCGTCATTGACTCAAATGGCAAAATTCATGACTTGTTGCTCTTTATCAGAAGGCATATAGGATTGAACCTGAGTGTGAATGGTTAATGGTGGTGGGGAGAGGAAACCTCATTGGCCATCATGTGATGGAAGAAAACACAGGGATATTTCTCAGGACTCACTTTCCCACATCTGTCATCACACCGTTTATTTTTTAAAGGACAAACCAGTAAATAACTGTTCTTTCCTAAAAGGATAGCTACGGTGCTGTTTTTTTAGGAGCAATGTTGTTGATAATTACATCCGGTTAAAATTTCAGAAAAGCACATTTTTGTAAATTCTGTTATGTTTTCTTTCTGTCCATCTTATTATACAGACTGAAATATTCCATTCCTTTATATGCCACAGGGTAAGAAAATATTTTCCACAAGTCATCTTGTATTCATTGACCTTTAATGTCCTAATTTGCTACTGATACTTCGTTAGTCGATTTGCAGATTAGAAGTGCATATTTCAAAGCCACTGAATTCTTTGTTGGCCAGAGTCCCTTGGGTTTCTTGCCCATATTCAAACTGTATGCTAGGGAAAAATCTGTTTAGCATCTTCTGCACACTAATATTCTTAATTTGAAATGTGTTATCAGTTCAGAAATTTTAGGGTTTCATTCAATAAAGAATTTTTCCCAGATGCACAGAATAGGAAAGTGACCCTTAGCCTAAGTTATCCAATGATCTACAGTTCGTGTTAAAGTTGCTCTGTGTGGCACTGGATGGTTTAACATATACCAAATTATTTAAGAACGCCATCCAAGTCACCATGCAATTGGCTTCTTTCTGCTTTTCCTTTGCCAAATATGTGGCTATCATTTTTATCAAATTTGTGTTAAAACAGTTATACGGATCCTTATGATAACATGAAGAGCTATTGGCTGCAATTTAAGCAAGCCAAGCTAGATTTCATCTAAACTCCCACAATGTAATCATTTTGTCCAGATGTATGAAAGTTTTTGCAAACCTCTGTGATATTTACAGGATACTGAGTGTTGATCATGTTTTAGATTTGGTAGATTGAGCTGACTGTAGTCTAAACTACATTCTGAACCAGGTCATTCCAACTTTTCTCATACTGGTCTAGGTGTCTTTTTACAAGAAAAAATCCTTGATTCAGACCAAGAATCTGGTATATCTGGTATATCTTTTTAAAATAATGCATATGGCAGGGCTTCTCAAACTTGGCCTGATGACCCCCACCGCCAGTAAGGTTTTCAGGATATCCATAACAGTATCAACGATAAGGTTCAACAGAGATAATTCCGATCAAGCTGAGTCAAATCATCATTAACTGTTAGCCACTGGGAATTGGTTGATGCACTGTGTAAATCAAAGTAGAGTTTTCTTTTCCAGAAATGCTGTTGAGCTGATGAATCTGGGTGACAGGTAAATTATAGGAGTGCTCAATGTGTATATTATCTTCCCACTACATAAGAACAGCTTACTGCGTTAAACTGCAATTTCCAGCAGTAACATATAATTTAGTATAATAGGTATGGGTCAACTCATCCTTTCTGTTAAAGCTCTTTGTGTACATCAGTTTCACTGATGTTTTATTCAATACATGACAGAATTATTGAATCATTCTATGTCCTAAACAGTTTGAATTTCAGTGTTTATGTATTCTGGAATAAACATTAAACATTAGGAGAGAGAACATTTAACAGTATAATTCCAGATTGTATGCAGCATGCATACATACATACTATAATTTCTAATACATTTGTAAGTGATCGCTTATCAAAATAATGGATGATATCTAAACTATTAATATAATCCCCTGTTTCCAGTATTTTGGCTTGTCTAAATTAAGATCCTATGGTACTGTAGACAGCATAAAAAGAATTTACAGAGTATATAGCAGCATGCCTTCCCACTGGCATTTAGGGATGTGCATTGCTTGGTCGTTTCATTTGGCGGTACGCACGTAGAAACATATAAACATAGAAATGATGGCAGAAGCAGACCAATAAGCCCATCCAGTCTGCCCAGCAAGCTTTCACACTTACTTTCTCATACTTATCTGTTACTCCGACTGCTGAATTCGGGGCCTTTATTGGTATATTTTTTATTCTAATTTCCTTCCACCCCTGCCATTGATGCAGAGAGCAGTGTTTGAGCTGTATCAAAGTGAAATATAAGGCTTAATGTTTGAGGGTAATAACCGTTGTATCGAGCAAGTTGCCCAGATGTTTGTATATTCATACTGCTCAGATCAATGCCTTGTTAGATGTGTTCTGGATGTAAATCCTCTTTTCTTCATTCCCCCCTGCCGTTGAAGCAGTGAGCTACACTGAATATGCTTTCCAAGTGAAGTAACTGGCTTAAATTGGTTTGGTGTAGTAACCGCCATAACAAGCAAGCTACTCCCACGTATCTCGCAAATGGGAGAGTAGGTGCGCAAAACTTGCATGTATGTGGGTGGCCATAGGCATTATATTAGGCCAATTCTGAATCAGCTGCA
Source organism: Rhinatrema bivittatum (assembly GCF_901001135.1). Classification (NCBI taxonomy): domain Eukaryota; kingdom Metazoa; phylum Chordata; class Amphibia; order Gymnophiona; family Rhinatrematidae; genus Rhinatrema; species Rhinatrema bivittatum. Next base: position 13,890,777 of record NC_042631.1, read on the forward strand.
TTGTCTGTCCACTGCACAATAAAATTTGAAGTAATGAGCTTGGCATTTAAGGGGATAATTTTCAAAAGCATTTACGTGCATAAAACAGATTTTTTTAAAATTATGTACAAAAGTACATGAAGTGATTTCATGCTTTTTTTGTACACACTGCAAAGTGTTCTCAGATGGAACTGGGGTGTACGGAAATCATTTATATGTGTATTTTTGATTTTCAAAAGTATGCACATAAACATACACATGTACACTTGCCCCTCTGTAGCAAGTATAAATGTATATGCTTGTGCCATGCTAAGGCACATGGAGTCCCGCTAATTTCAAAATGGGCTTGCGTGTGTTGTCCGTTTTGAATATTAAGGGCTGAAGTCTCATGGTAAGCCATATGCAGGCTTACCATGAGACTTGTTTGAAAGTCGTGCTTTAAGGTTAAGCACAGATGCTTTTTGAGATGCGCCATTATATAAGAGAGGCATGATTAACCAGCGCTTTTGCTTGTGCTGTCCCAGCTGTCTGGAATACACTATCAAAGGAGATAAGTCTATGCTGTATTTTTGAAAAACGTTGACATGCTCAGGCCTTTAAGGAAATTTAGTGGATATGGTTCCAAGCAGATAGCTGATATAGAGAGAGACTTCAGAAATGTGGGTTGGAGTGAAAAAAAAAAAAAAAGATTTGTAGTTGGTTTGGTTGTTCTGGACAACTGGGAGAGGCTTATGATAAAATTACAGTAGGGTGTACCAGAAGCCCTGAATTAAAAATGGGTATTTGTGCACACACATTAGGTGTGCCTCATTAGTTTTGAACAGGCATGTATTCATTTTGTATGGACGTTATTAATTTTAATTATTGCGTTGCATCTTTGGCTGAATAAGCCTTAGTGCTATTTGTTGGATGAATACAGCATTCATGATTTTATATTATGCTGCTATGTAATTGTTTTATTATATTTGCTGCACACTTTCACTGTTCACGAGAAGGCATGAAATAAAAAAAAAATTATATAAAATAGTGAAATACAGTTCAACCAGGGCAGAGTGATACTCTGTCTTTTTAAAAATGAAAATAAGTTTCCAATAGGATTTTCTCAATATAATCCCAATAGAAATTAGAGTAAACTAAGTATCTTTTCTTATTTTATGTTCATACGATACAGGTTTTTCTTTACATGTGCTGTCTATATATAGTTACCTTCAAGTTAACTGGACTAATTTTAGTCATGTTATTTACATGGAGTCTGTTTGTAATAGGAGATTTGACTATCTCTTTTGTAAAGGCCTCGGGTGAGTGAGAGGCTGGGATGCAACCCCTTCTTGCCCTGTAGTTTTTTGGGGTGGTTTGTTTTTTTTTTATACGATTATAGAATAGGCCCGTGATCTAAATCTCTAAATCAGGCAGCACACACATTCCCCAAATGACACTGGCCAGGAAAAGAATACCAAGTAGTGAGGAATTCCTACTCCTATGTTGCGAGACAAGTTGCCTGTCAAGTCTTCGACTTTGATGGCCAGGATTGGCCTGCTCACTACCCAAAAATTGTGTTGGTATGCTTAATGAGTGACGGACCAGGACATCATTGCATCACAGAGAATTTTGCCAGTAATCAGGGATCGAATTGCAGGATAACCTGAGGGGGTGAGGCTTGATGGCTCTGCGTCTCCAACAGAACTTCATTGCCGTAGCATGATACTATGGAGCATTTGTGAATTGAAATTCATGCAGTTCAGATGCCTGCAACATAGATGTTGTATCCTCAGTTCTAAAATAAAGAAACATATTATCTTCAGACACATCTGCTGAATGCCCATATGTTCTCAAAAAAGCCAACGTGGCCAGTGTTTCACCAAAAGGATGCTTCAGGGTGTTTCTGCAAACAAGTCAGAAAACAAAGTGCCAAAGTACACCCCGGTGTTTCGGGGTTTTTTTTTCTCTTACATTTATTCCATGAGGCAAAAACTACCAAGCTTATATGGTGGCCACCTGCCTATCGAACATTCAAATGAATAGGAAATGCTCAAGGTGCATGGAAAGTACCAACCTTTTTTTTTCAAATGCAAAACTTTCTATTATCATTCAAAAAATATAAATGGAGTCTGTGTATTTATTTATTTATTTATTTATGGATTCTTATAAACTGCTATATCAGGTACCAGACTTGGTCAAAGCAGTGTACATCATTAAAAACATAATAAAACCATAACTAAAAATAAAATACAATAAATCATGCTTCCATGTAAATGTCTGTCAGTTCACGAATGGCTGTAATAAATTAGATTTCTGCAAAATGTCCAAGATGTATTAGTTTGTGCAAGAGCTCATTCAAATCCTGTTTCCAATGAACATGACATCTGCTATTCATTTGGATAAGACTTTTAAAAATATTCTTATGCCAGTTGTTTGATCATTCAGTATAAATATGTTGCCCTGATTGGTTCAAATTACAGCGTTAAATACTTTCATTTCCCTCCCTATAATAGTGTCTGGAGCCCAGTCTGCTGCTCCCCATCACTCAGTTTCCTATTCTTGCTTCTGCTCGCTCCTTTAGCACTTTCAGAACTCGTAAGCTGAGGCATCATAAGATTAGCCCAGGAGGTGCTGGCCTGCAAGTTTTGAAAATACTCAGCTTGCATAGGAGCAATCAGTGAGTGCAGCAGAAGGGACTCCCAGCAGTCAGATGACAGTGGGTACTTTTCTTCCTCATCTTGAATGAGCAGATACACCATTAATTTGATACTAACGAGAAGCCTTTGAAAATCCTAGTTACATCCAAGAGCCTCTCTTGGCCATCAGATTGCCTTATTTAGAGTCTTACTTGCTCTTGGTAGAGGGCTTGATATTTTAATTTTGGAAAACTCCAACTGATTGAATATTGTCTTAATCCATCTGTGTAAGATGACTAATACTTTTAATCCATTCAATCTTCTTCTTATTAAATTCTGTTTTGATTTTATAATGATAAATCAATAAACCCAAGCCCAAACAATGTAATCTGGGGACTAACACAACGCCAACAACACAAGTCTCCCAGTAGTATTTCAACTAATTGATCCTACCCAAAATTGCTACACCACTTTATATTGTATTTTTCTTAACTTCTATTTTCTATTTATTATTGTTGTGTGTTCATTTTTTTTTTTTGTTTTATAGGACCTTCAAGTACTCAATGTATCGTTCACATCCTGCCTTTACTCATAAGCCCAATTTTATTTCATTTATTCTATTATTGTTTTACAAATAGAGAGCTTTACCCAAACATTGGGAGCTCTCAACTTCTTTCAGTTGTCACCAATTCACTTTAATGTTCTTAACCAATTGTTTGTCTAAGGTCCCTACTAGAGCAGTCTTGCTCTAATATAAAGTGGTGTAGCAATTTTGGGTAGGATCAATTAGTTGAAATACTAATGGGAGACTTGTGGTGTTGGTGTTGATTTTATAATGGCCATACTGCATCTGTAGGAAGCAATTTTGACTAAATTGAATGACATATCTTATTTACACTCTATCAGGATAATATTTAAATATTTAGGAAGGAAATTGAAATATTAATTACTATCACAATGTTGATACCACTATATGAAACCTTCAGTAATATATACCCTTCAATACAGATCCTCCATTCAGCATGGTGATCAGCTGCTTTTATTCCATGACTGTAGAAAGAAGAGGCTGTAAGAATGATTCCTTCCACTCTTGTTGCAATATATTTCTGCTAATGCTTGTATGAGCTTGTTTCCATCAGTGATGGTTAAATATCTTGTTTAGCACATCAGAAGTATTTCTAATGTTCTCTCTTTCAGAAACTTGACTTTCATTTACTGATTTGTTGTTAAAACAGCAATCTGAAATGTATTAACAAATTGGAAGTAAAGTTTTGTGTGGCAGTGCATGCAAATTAAGTTTATGTAATTATGATTGAAGTATAGTGGCTTAAGTCATTATTAGAAAAATATAACTAAAGTTGCTCTCTCTTTATGGTATGAGAGCAGTGAGAACCATTTTATTGTGAATTGTGGCATAAAATATTCAGTATACTGTTATCAAAGAAATATATTGTGAGCACATGTAAAACTTTTGCTATTTCACCTTACACTGCATATCTGAAGGAAGAGACCTGTGTGGCTATCAAAGATTAGTCAAGGCATCATCTTTGGATAATTCTCCTGCTGAGCCAAAAAATAAAGCTCCAGGACCATTTCCAGTGCTGCCCTCGTGGACTGTGATGGGTGCCTGCAAAGTTTGTACAATGCTCCTGTGATTTGGCGGGAAGCTTATGGCTGCAGGCACTTCACTCCACTTCTCACTGACACACACTTTCAAGAAAAGGAGCTAGAACATCTGTAGTTTGAAATAGTTCTCGTTTCTGGTACTGAAATGCCACAAATATTATCTATTATGTTTGAAACATGAAATGCTAACTGGAGATATTGAAACATCTTAATGTACTTTTCACCACTTCTGATAGTGATGCCTTAGTATTGTGAACAGACGAGTTCAGTGACTCGGAGACCATTATACTCTGTGGACTGTGGCATTACTAAAGGAGGTGAGTGAAAGAGAAATAGTAAACAAATAAGGAATTTCTCTTCTATATTGCACTGATAATTCTTCAGTAATTAGACTGAAGAGTGATGTATTAAAAGTGCATGCTATAAAATTTAATTTAGATATGTTTATATTGTTAATATTTGTCATTATGTAATAGGGACTATTCGATCTAACCTCCTCTTCTCCCACATGCACATATTGATTAAGCTAGATAACATTTCCCATAATCAATATCAACTTGAAAAGATAACTAAAGGCATAGAACAGCAGTAGGCTAATCCAATAATTGCTCTGTAGGCTGTTATTAAGCATGGAAAATTCAAGAAAGAGGTCATTTGGCTTGCCAGACACCAGCAGAACTGTAAGATCTAAGGTCTGTTTGAGTTTTGCAGATAAAAATATAGCACTGGTACTTTTCTGAATGTGGATAACCTGCACAGAGCAGCAGTTACAAGCCTGAACAAGATGGTGAGGGGATAAGCTGCACAGAGGCAATTGCAAACCTAAATACCTTGATGGGCAGGGCAGACTGTATAGACCATTTGGACTTTATCTGCCATCATTTAGTATCTTACTATGACTAGCTTGACCTTTTGAGTAGGTGCATTAGATTGCAGTTCTGTGCTATCCAACTGAGGTAAAGTCTTGAAAGGGCACATGTCTGACCATGAGGTCATTGGGTTGTGACTCCAAAGAAACTGGAGCTCCTTCCTCCCTCCCTATCTGAGGCTCCGGCTGAGCAGGGGGGGGGGGGGGGCAATGTTTCTTCAGAGTCAGTGAGATGTCCCTGCCAGTGAGCCTTCACCTAACTAAGCTCCCAGCGATTCCTTCTCTTCTTGAGTTCAATTGGACTCCTCCAAGGTGAGGACAAACTTGTCCATGGGGGCCAGGTGCTGGTGATGAAGTATGAGGGAAGGTATGAGCCTTCCCCTTACATATACCCATGGGATCAGTGAGAGGAAAAGCTTTTTAAGAAAATAAAGTTAGAACAAAGCCCTCAGAATGAGACCAGGCTTCCTGTAGCCATCTTGGTTCCCTCCAACCCCCCCCCCCCCCATCTAAATGAATAATTTATATAAACTTCATCTTTATAGAAAATTAGCATATTTGTTTGAAATAAACTATATTTTCATGCCTTAAATAATTTTTTCTTAGTAATTTGACATTTATACTTGCTTTTAGACACTGAGAAAAACATCATCGGTTAGAGGACAATTTCACAGGGATCTAGCTGAACAGGTAGTCTATTTATTCCTCCATTTCTTTGTCTGCAGACAAAGGAGGTGCAAAGTGTGCAGGATCTATTGTTCCGGTCTGTATAAGTTAATTTTCAAAGAAATTACATGCATAGATGTTTTCTTTGAAAATTGCCTCAGAGGTCTGCGGATACCAAAGTATCCATGGACTTTGCACCTAGGGAAATTACTGAATATTTTTCCCTTTAATGAATAAACTACCTTACTGGTCCAAACTTCTCACCCTTGTATGAATAGGCCCCTTGGCGTCAGAGAAATGGGGCTACTCACGTCAGATATTCCATTAAAAACAAGATTGGCCAAGAAAAAAAAATACATTGGTAGTTTTTGCACATTTAATGCTTCATCACGTTAGGACACATTATCACCTTATTGCATGCCAATCTTATTTTGTTGCTGACTGAGATGCAGAGCTTAAACTAGAAAGAAAAATGTAGCGAGAACTTACCAAGAGGGGAAAATACACTATTGGATGGTAGATAAGACCTTTAGGATGGGGGTAGGAAGAAGGAAGATTGCATTTTAGATGCTCTATGATTTCATTTGTTTGCAATTTGTATACATTTTAAAATGACAGAAGTTTTAAACTCTATAGCTTCTAATTCTCTTTCCAGTTTAAACACTTGGGAGTATGTGAACTTTAGAGAATAAGAATGTTTCTCTCTCATACTAAAAATATCCCTTTCAAATTCTTGCTATTTCAGGCACATAGCTGGAGCCAGCCTTGGGGCTTTCTACGTAGAAGTCAGTTAAAGGAAAGAACCCCCCAAACTCAGCTTAAAAAATGTTCACTTTTAGTGTTTCATCAATTGATGGGTTGGAATCTCACTCCAGTGCCTCTGGCACACTCTGTTGGTGAAAGATTTTCTCTTCCTTTTAGGGGAAAATTAGCATTTGCAAAGCTTAGCTTTAAATGGTATTGTGAAGAGTGTAGGTGTATGTGTGTAGGCTCTTATAATATAGCTTTGGTTGAAATTTTCTTTTTCATGCCGCAGCTCAGAAAATACAGACTGGAGTGCAGACAGGACCTCATGCTTTCTGGCTTGCATGCCGGGGGCCTCCTGCTAATGCAGCAGAAATCATGGTAGTAATTACACAATGTTGGGTTCCATATTAGGAGCTACCACCCAGGAAAGAGATCTAGGCGTCATAGTGGATAACACATAGAAATCGTCAGCTCAGTGTGCTGCAGCAGTCAAAAAGCAAACAATGTTAGTAATTATTAGGAAGGGAATGGTGAATAAAATGGAAAATGTCATAATGCCTCTGTATTGCTCCATGGTGAGACCGCACCTTGAATACTGTGTACAATTCTGGTCGCCACATCTCAAAAAAGATATAATTGCGATGGAGAAGGTACAGAGAAGGGCAACCAAAATGATAAGGGGAATGGAACAGCTCCCCTATGAGGAAAGGCTGAAGAGGTTAGGACTTTTCAGCTTGGAGAAGAAATGGCTGAGGGGGGATATGATAGAGGTGTTTAAAATCATGAGAGGTCTAGAACGGGTAGATGTGAATTGGTTATTTACTCTTTCAGATAATAGAAAGACTAGAGGGCACTCCATGAAGTTAGCATGGGGCACATTTAAAGCTAATTGGAGAACATTTTTTCACTCAATGCACAATTAAGCTCTGGAATTTGTTGCCAGAGGATGTGGTTAGTACAGTTAGTGTAGCTGGCTTTAAAAAAGGTTTGGATAAGTTCATGGAGGGAGAAGTCCATTAACTGCTATTAACCAATTTGTCTTAGAGAATAGCCAATGCTATTACTGGCATCAGTAGCATGGGATCTATTTCATGTTTGGGTACTTGCCAGATACTTGTAGGCTGGATTGGCCACTATTGGAAACAGGATGCTGGGCTTGATGGACCCTTGGTCTGACCCAATATGGCAATTTCTTATGTTCTTAAATTTAAAAAAAAAAAAAAAAAAAAAAGGAAACTTATGTTACTGTGAGGCTCATGAAATTTGCCTTTTTACTCACCACTTTTTGGTATAGATTGTATCACTGTTACCAGTCTTTCTCTGCTGGAAATAGTGTCTGCCTCCAACATCTTCTGCAAGAAGAAATGTTTGTGATGAGGCAATTGGCAGTTGTTTTAAGGAAACTGTAGTATTGAACAATTGTTGCACTGTTTTTAGCTTCTCAGTCCTATTAGTACTGAATTAAATTCATCTTTTTGTGCATAAATACTTTCCTCTCTAACTTCAGCTAGGTACCATATTTCCTTACTGCAACACTAAAGGTGGTAAAGAAAAAGTACAAAAACGTTTCCAGGCTTTTTTCCTCCTGACAGGATCTGCCATATCAAGATCCAAAGCAGTATCTCTTCCCCCCCCCCCCCCCCCCCCCCAGGCTTTTTCCATCCTGGTAGAACCCACTACTTAAGTAAACAAAGACACTCACACACACTTAATCTCACACTCGGAGTCAGCACAAAATAGATACCAGGTTAACAGTTTTTATTAATGCTAAGCTGTGCTCCAGAAAGCAAGACAGAATAGATATCAAAGACAATAATTGCATTGATGATAATGAAAATCAGACACTTTCTTACAGTTATTAATGCAACTGAATTGCTTCTATCGGTGACGATTCTCTCTTGCTGTCTTTCCCTCTGGCATTTCCCGCCCCTTCCTCTATTGGTTGTACATTTATTGTTATGCTGGTGGACCCTTGGACCGAGGGGGGAGTGGATGCTACCTGTGGGGGGGGAGCCCCACAGGTCCCCACTGTCGGTAGGTGAGGCAGATGGTGGGCAGAGACCCCGCTGGAGTCTCCACTACCAGCCCACGTTCCTCTTAGGTTGAGCCTTTGGCTGCTGGGGCCGGCTGGACTTACGTGGGGCTTCTGCGGAGATAGTAGTCCAGGAGGAAGAGATGCTGATGAGGTGCAGACCAAGTTCAGGAGCAGGCAGTGAAGCACAAGGTCAGGATCGAGGCAGGCGCTGTATCTCATGGTCAAGTTCCAGGCGAGGGTTGTGGCAGGCGGCTTAGCTCGTGGTGAGGTCCAGTACAAGGAATGAAGGAAAGACGGGAATCCACTTTGCAGGAGCGATGAGACCTATTGCCAAGGCAAAGGTTGGAAGCAGGGTCCAGCCTTACATAGTCCCCAGGTGGTGATGTCATCAGGAAGGGCTGGCGGCACTTTCCCACCGCGGGCCCTTGAAGTAGCAGAGAGAGGTGCGTGCACCTAGGAGGGCACCCAGCGCAGGAGGAAGTTGGCGACATCCCAGCTGCAGAGAAGGAGAGGTCAGCAGTGTTGGCCTGGTGGCTCGGGCCTGCGGAGTTTGCGGTGTCAGGCTGGTGGCGCGGGGCCAAAGAAGGAACATTGAGTCGGCAGCGGCTCCCACTGCCAGGGAACTCTGGCCTGCTTTTCTCGTGGTGTGGCGGCGGGTGAATGAGGCAGATCCTGGGGCTCCGCGGCCGGCAAACGTAACACTTTCCATCTGCATATCTGAAACTGTGTGGTGGGAAACACATTGTGTTCCCAAAAATAGTCCAGGCTTTCTCTTGCAATTCTGACCACAGATCCTGGACACCTGGTTTTTACCTCTTATATTCTCACAGTTGCTACAGTCACATAAGTGTCTGATTGAGATCTCTGAATCCATTAAAGCCTAACTTATAAATACGTCCTTAGCCAGAGTAGTCAGACCCAGGTTAAGCAATTCCATTACAATGGGTACAAATCAATACTCATTTACTAGGCTCAAGGCTTCATGAGTAAAAGGCAAGGCAGAGTTTCTCAGTCCAAAGCTTCATGGATGCAAAGCAAGACATATGGTTGGTTTCTTGGTTCAAGACTTCAAGGATGTAAGGCACGTACTTCCAAGGTTCTTGGATTCAAGGCTTCACACAAGGCAGAGTTTCTGGGTTGAGAATTTACAGGTTTTCTCCAGGTTCCTACAGTTTGGCTCTTTAGTCTTTGAATTGACAAGAACAGTACATTCTTTCTAGCAGTCCCTTTTGTGAGCCCTGAGGATGAATCTGTTTCCTCAGGATGGGGATTTTAGGTCTAGGTTTGTGACTGTAAGCAGCAGGAAGGACTTGTTCTCCTTAGCAGAGCCATCTGGTGACTGAGCTCCAGATTCCCATTCTGGCACTGCAGTGGTTCAAGGCCAAGCAGAGTTCTTTTGCCCTGATAGTAAGCTGTTGATCTAAAAAAAAAAAAAAAAAAAAAAAAGTTTTCAACACCTATACTTCATATGATGATAAACCAAAGTTTTCATTTTATTTTACTTTTTTAAAATAAATAATTTTAAGATTTGGACCAGCACAAATCTACCCACCGATTTTGTAAATAAATAATTCCTTTTAAACTTTCCTCTTTTATCCACCCATGGTCAGCACACAAAGGGGGTCAATATTCAAAGCCATTTAGCTGGATAACTCTTCAAGTTATCTGACTAAATGGCAAGTATTTGAATATTGAGGCACTTATTCAGCTTGTTTTTAACTGAATAAGTCATCAGGATAAAAAAAGAGGAGTTTTATGGTAAGATAAGGTTGTATGGTTAACTTAGCTAATTTTCAGTTCTAACCAGCTAAGTTAGCCTGATAACTTTACACCTGCTTTATCTGCCTTGTGTGACCAGTTATATGGTTAATAAGCTCTGTAAGACTAAAAATCCAAATGCTTAGGGGCCCTGCTACCCGATTCCCACCCTCTCTCCCCAGTATGTTGTAACTGGATCCTTGAGGCCGAGCAACCCCCAAACTCTCACCAATAATGTATAATAAATATTTCTGGCATCACATATAGTCCCTGCCCAGCTGTCTATATGCCATTTTTAGTTTTGGTTTTTTTTTTAAATTTAAAAATGCTTCCTCCCATCCTTCTATCCACCCACAACCTCAATAACTCATGTCCCCCCACAGCCCCCAGACATGGAAGGACCCCCTGCAAGAAGCGGGGTATTGCTTGCCCATTCTTAGCACTTCCAGCGCTGCTCTGATAAGAAAACTGAAAAACCTAACTAGCTATATTGAAACATAGCCGGTTAGGTTTTCAGTTATTCACTACTTTAGGCAATTATATTCAGTGGGACGTTTATCCCGCTGAATATCCAGGACAAGTTATCCAACTAATGTCCATTCACCGGCTTACTTTATATGGACCTCAAGATCTATCAGACTTAGAAGAATACCAGATGTTTCTACTTATCACAGTGAAACATGCCTGAAGGAGCTTGCACTTTTTTTATCTACAATATCATTACAAGTATTGGTACTTAGGTTCATTGCCTACATGTATCTATTTCTATCAATCAATTTAGCCATATTTACTGAATACTAGGATTATTATTTAAGAAATCTTTCAAAATGAGCCTCTTAAAATAAGATCTTATCCTGATTTGCAATTTGCTGTATCAGTTGGTTACTTTACATCCTGACAGCATGACGATAAAAAGCAGAAAGATTAGTTTGGAAGAAGAAGAAATACAATCTTGATAGATTTGTAGTGTGAATTGTAGCTTCACATCTCACAATCCTTGGCCCCTTGTGGTGTATATATGGATGACTAAGACTGGGCTGTAGGTGAGCTCCGAAAATAAAGGGATATTGATTGATGACTAGACGATGTTTTGTAGAAACTGCTGATTTCTACTTGCTTTCTCGTACTTGCAGGTAAAAAAGTAATTAGAGGTGCAAACATAGGAGGTGGTGTCTCCAATAGACTAGCTCATCTCAACTAACACACAGATGTGTATACACAAAAGCAAATCTTAAGAAATATGCTAGAAAATGAGCAGCAAATAAGCAGTCATTTCAAAGCAATTTTTTTTTACTAGACATCCTAGAATATGTATGAATATGAACAAGAATATGTATTTGTTATAGTGCTAAACTAGAATCTGAATGCTGCTACACTGAATGTGATTGTTGATCAAGAATATGATTGCTGATAATGTAAACCATTGTGATCTTCTTTTGGAACGACTGTATGTAAAACAGGGGTAGATTTTATAAATCTGCGCCAGCACGTACTTTTGTTTGCACACCAGGCGCAAACAAGAGTACGCGGGATTTTAATAGATAAGAGCATAGCCGCTAAAATCCCGGGTCGGCGCGCAGCCTGCCTCCGTTCCCTCTGAGGTCGCTCCAGTGAAACATACAAGGAGTGTCAAATGAAACAGAAATGACAGAACTGCTCAGACTTGATCAATGTATGGTCATACCAGGGAAACAGATGTAATAGAAATATCTGACAGTTTGTCCAGAGAACAAATGGCATCCATTCAGAAAATAAGATCTGAATAAAGTCAGAGATCAATTGCTTAAAACCCAAGGCAAACCCAACAGCCAAAAAGTCATCAGCCAAAGAGGAGACAGTCTGATCAATGTGAATAGTAAGATCTCCCAAAATCGCCACTGTACCCTAACCAAAGATGAATGACGATTCCACCATCTCAAGTGAATTATGCTTAGCAAAAGCTGGTGAACAATAAATCAAACAAACTTCAAGCTGCTCAGTTGTAAAACCAAAGCATCCAGGGCACATTCAAAACCAATCTTTGTCAAAGCAAGGCTTTTACTCCCATAAAAAATCTTATAAACAAAGATAATTTTAAACAGCAACCAATTCTAAGAAACAAGATTCTGTAATGAAAAAAAAAAAGTCAAAAGATGCATCAGTTAACAAATCAAATATAATCAGAGTCTTAGGATGCACATCATCACCAAACCCCGAATTATCCTATTACTTTGACAGGGCTGCCTTTATACCATCTTCCACACTACATTTAGGGTAAGTTAGTAAATTGGGTTTAATTCCTACAGATTTACACCTTCCCCTCCCCACTCCCATCTTCCAGCCATATTTCCTTCTTCCCAGCACAACCAGAATTGCAGATCCTGTAGCTTGCTATATTAAAGCCCCAACCTATTAATCTGACAAAATGATAGGAACCTGCTAAAAAGAGCCTTAACTTTCAGTCACTGTCAGTTTTGACCAAAACAGTTCCACCAATAGGTTAGCTTGAAGGGGTGCTTAAAACAGGGAGTGTCTTTTGTCATGACAGGCGGGCCCTCTCTTTTATGGAGGCAACCCATAGAGGGTGTGGAGTCAGAGAACATAGCAAAGATGGTCTACAATCAGCACATAAGCATTTAACAAACTGTATATGGAAGGGTGTGAAGAGCGTATGAAAGGGAAAGGGGGGATTAACTAGGGTTAATTCAATGAAATCCTATTTTAAACAATATTTTTCATCAAAATTACCAGATAATTGTTACGAAGAGGGAACAATTTTCTTCCTTGCTACAAAATGGTGGGTTGTGGTGATAGCTGAATAGAACAGGTCTTGATATGAAATGCAAGAACGGTATACATTGCTTATTGTGAAACACATGGTTTGGCTTTGGTAGAAGCTTTGCCATTGGAGCAAAGTGATGGAAAGCTGGTGAAATTCTGTTGTGGAACAAAAAAAAGAACAACACACAAGACTCTGCTCCCTCAAGTCAAATGGGCTTTCCCATATCTTCTTATTTTCTGTCGTGGTCTCTGGAAATCCCCAGCAACTCCCTTCAATACTTTTATCTTCCAAAAACTAAATGGAACAAAAAGGGACTGAATAAAAGATGACTGCTTAGAAGGGCAGTTAGAAACATTAATACAAAAGGTGGTATTAAGAAAAACAATTGATTATACTTTTTGTTTTGATTCTAAAAGTATTCTACTCTTTTTTTTTTTTTTTTTTTTTTTTTTTTAAACGAGTTAACTCTCTTTTTGCCTTATTGAGAAATCATATCATTGAGTGAAAGAAAAGAAGCATTTATGTGCTATAACTCGTACAAGTATTTGATTCCCATTCATCAAGTCATTCTTTCTGAAACCCTTTTCTCATTGCACTGCATGCTCTCTGGAAGCAGAGATTTTATTCTCTGAATCATGTAGAGAATCTTCAACCTGAGTCAGATTTAACAAAAAAAAAAATATCTATATTTCTGTATATATATATATATCTGTGCAAAGCATTCAATTGTGACCTTGAGAGCATTTATATTTTTTATATAGCAATGGATGACATGTATTTTTGTTACATTCTTTATTGGAATCTGAGAACATGACGTCTACAGCATTCGCACTAACAATAATGTCTTCAAAGCATTTCAAAAGGTTTGTGAAGCTTTTGCTTTCCTTGAGTTGACTTTTCATTCAAACTGTTTTTCCAGATTTATCTCTGTTCATTCCTGAAAATACTCCAAAATCTAAGACTTTACACAGTACTAATATCACTGAGAGATCTCAAGCATCCCAGCCTATCCCTATTCTTGGATAATATTCCCACAGAGCTATTATGAGCACAGAAACAATGCGACAAGGCGATAGCAAAAGCCAGAAGAATGCTGAGCTGCATAGAGAGAGGAATATCGAGTAAGAAAAGGGAAGTGATTATTCCCTTGTACAGGTCCTTGGTGAGGCCTCACCTGGAGTACTGTGTTCAGTTCTGGAGACCGTATCTACAAAAAGACAAAGACAAGATGGAAGCGGTACAGAGAAGGGCGACCAGGAAGGTGGAGGATCTTCATCGGATGACGTACGAGGAGAGATTGAAGAATCTAAATATGTACACCCTGGAGGAAAGGAGCAGCAGAGGTGATATGATACAGACTTTCAGATACTTGAAAGGCTTTAATGATCCAAAGACAACGACAAACCTTTTCCGTAGGAAAAAAATCAGCAGAACCAGGGGTCACGATTTGAAGCTCCAGGGAGGAAGATTCAGAACCAATGTCAGGAAGTATTTCTTCATGGAGAGGGTGGTGGATGCCTGGAATGCCCTTCCAGAGGAAGTGGTGAAGACCAGAACTGTGAAGGACTTCAAAGGGGCGTGGGATAAACACTGTGGATCCATAAATTCAAGAGGCCGGCAATGAAGAGTGGGGGACTCGCCAGAATGATGGCTACTGCCTGGAAACAATACCCTTATTCAATAAACATACACATGCTTACTGTGACTCCAACATCGCTCTAAGCTTCAACAGCAAGAGGAAATATGGAAAAAAGGATTTGCACTCACAAAGAGGGGAGTAGCTGGCTTGTTACGGCGGTTACTACCCCAAACCAAATAAGCCTGATACTTCACTTTCAATGCATATCCAGCATAGTTCTCTGCTTCAACGGCAGGGCTGAAGAAAAACTGATACTTCACACATCCAGCAGCGCTCTCTACTTCAACGGCAGGGGAGAAGAAAAAAGGGTTCGCACTCACAAAGTGGGGAGTAGCTGGCTTGTTACGGCGGTTACTACCCCAAACCAAATGTGCCTGATACTTCACTTTCAATGCATATCCATCATGGCTCTCTGCTTCAACGGCATGGGAGAAAGACTGATACATCACGCATTTCCAGCATAGCTCTCTGCTTCAACGGCAGGGGAAAAGAAAAACAACCAATAAGGGCTGTATAACATAGTCTGGGTAAAACAAATAAGCATGGGTGTAGCTTGCTTATTGCGGCGGTTACTACCCCTACTACCCCCTAACTAATCAAGCTAGACATTTCACTTGGATGCAGCTCCATCACTGCTCTCTACATTAATGGTGGGGGTGGAAGGGAAATAGAACCAAGAGCTAAGAGAAACAGATAAGTATGAGAGAAAAAATGTGTGAGGCTTGCTGGGCAGACTGGATGGGCCGTTTGGTCTTCTTCTTTCGTCATTTCTATGTTTCTATGTTTCTATATGTTTCTATGTAAAAAAAAAAAAAAGGTTCACTAAAGTTTACCATACCTTGTATTTTTATTATATGGTGCTCTTCTACAAGATTTGTTTTATATAGCTGTCATTACTATACTTTGGAATATGAGTATTATTTTTGTTTTATTTTGTGCTTAGGAGTGTAAAAAATCAATATTAAGTTATGATTGGAGGTTCAACCTGATGCCTCTGTGCTACCCTATGGGATACTCAGATTTGATTCCCAAACCTGACTCCTTGGGTCAGCCAGGGCTGTGGATAGGGAGGCAGAACTTGGAGCCCTCTCAGAGGAGTCCTAGCCATTTTGCACCAGTGACACCTACTGGCTGGCTATTAACATGTGTGTGAGGTTCTGGAGGGAACTGCAGTCCGTGTCTGATAGGGAAATCTTACTGCAATGGTAGGGCTATTGGCCCAGTGCCAATTCTAACTGAGCTGGAAGCTCAAAGAAAGAGAATGAAGCTTCTGGACCAAAGAAATAGAAATTGAAGAGTTATGTGCTTGAATTTGTTCCTGTACAGTGTTCACCTAAGAACAATGCATAGCAGTGCTTACAGTATGTGAACTGGAATAGAGACAAATATGTTTTGCTATGTTATCACCAGTTTTCACCATCTGCATAAAGAAATGTACTATATTACACTGTACAGGGTAAAAATGCCTGAGGTTCGCATCACGAATACTGAGCAAGGAGGGGAAATTCTTCCTGAACAGGTAGGTCAAGAATGTCGCTAGAGAACCTTAAACCCAGATTTGATGTTTAGGTGAGGCCAGAGGTTGTTAGCCTTTTTTGGAAAAAAAACAAAACATGCTTTTTATAAAACATATATTAATATACATTAAAAAAAAAAAACACATCTTCTTACTGTGCATGCTAAGTGAATTTTCAGAAGGGAAAGAGTAGCTCTGTGCTATCTCTGCTGTGCAGAAAGTATGCACCTAATAAAGAGGTAATTTTCTTAAACAAGATAGGCGCATACATCAGTGCCTAAACTGAGGGCTATTACTCACACATGTTGCAATTATTTAACATGTAAAATACATGCATGTCCTTAACAAAATGTTCTGAAAAAAAACTGTACACTCCATTAGAAATTGTGCACATACCAATATATCATACTTTCGGATGGAGATGTGCAGTGTTTTATAAAATCCAAGCATCACTTTAGGTGCATCAGCTTATGGGCGTACATGCTGAGTTATGCACACTGTGGAAAATTGCCTTCCCTGTGTTTGTTTTGGTTTAGTGAATTAAATGAAGTGAAAGCTGAATTAACCCCCCTCCCTCAGCAAAGCATAGTATTGACTTACCAATGTACTAGAATTGTTTTGTTTAATTTATTCTTTATCTGCATTTAAATTACAAATCAAATACTCTGATATTTGAATAGAAAAACAGAGGTACATGAAATCCTACAATTGAAAAGAAAAAATATATAAGATAAATTCATACATGTATTTCCAAAGAGACAGCAAAATAGAGAGATTGAAGAAAAGATGATCTATGGATCATGTAAGTATGAAATACATGGAAAATATAAAAAGCAAATTAAATACATTAATTGCTTTACCTATCACTCAGAAAGTAGTCACGTATTCATTGCTGCTTCATGGCTCAATCTATCCACAGAGTCCTGAAAAAATATTAACTGAGAAGGCTAAAAACCATATTTACTACTAACCTATTAGTATTATTATTATTATTCATTTTTTAATAATTATGGTTTTGTTTTATATTTTTTGTAATTTTTAATTGAGTTTTACTTTACTTTATATTCTGAGTTTTTTTGACTGATATATTGTATACCGTTTTGATTAAACTTTGTTTGTAAAAGCGGTATATAAACATTTTTAAATAAATAAATAAACCGTATATAGGGAACTCCCTAATGTGTGGTTATGTGCGGTAGCAATATTTATGAAATAACCACCATGTGATTATACCTTTTTATGGCTGCCATCTTTATTCTCAAAATAATTTTTTCTTTTTTTCAAATATTTTATGTATTTTATTTTATATCTAATCCTTAATTTCCATTCTCCTTGGCGGTCAACCGACTCCCATGTAACGCACACGCTTTTTCAAATAGATACTTATCTATTTCTGTGATGTAGGTCAAAGCCTACCCAACTGCTGTTGACTCTGAGTCGAAGCTGCCTGCCCGACATCAGCCGTGTTTTGACAATGCTTGCTGCTTCAGGGACCTTGGAGAGTTTCTACATTAGCCATCTTTAAGTTTCAAGGGTTCCGGAAAACACTTATTTTCTTTTAGAATGTTTCTTGTTGGAGAACTGTCATTTCTGGTTAAAATAAATACAATTTTTAGCAACAAGGAGCACACTCGTTTGTTGAGTAGAAAGTCTTTGCTAGCTCAGAACCAGGGAAGTCAGGGTTTGCATTGTACTACCCTTCCTTGTGACCTTGGGCAAGTCACTTTATGTTGCTTTATCTCAAGTACAAATTTAGGGCTTGATTTACTAAAGCTTTTTTTCCCATAAATCAAGCCCTTATATTGTGAACCCTTTGGGAGACAGGGAAATGCCTTCAGGTACAGTAGGGATCTCTCCACGAGTTAAATAGTGTTATGTATTGTATTCATATGCTCTTCGCTGCCATGACCTTGGGTTGAATTTGAGTGGCAAAGAAGTATAAATAAAATTTTCATGGGAACTCAGTTTATATCCCTTTTTGGATGCTATTTGTAAAAAGGGCCTCAATAGCCCTGGAAGGTCATATAAGATGTCATCCTTTAATAATTTTCATTTGGGTGTGCTGCCCCTAAAATATAGAACAAGTTACTTCTAATGCTGTATCTGGAAACTTGTTTCCTTACCTTCCGGAAAAACAGCCAAAGCTTGGGTATTTAGCCAGGTCTTCCCCCAAGCTCAAGAGCAGACACTCATCATTTAGCATCTGCATGACTGCAAATTCCACAAGGTTCACTTGCTTTCATACTAACTCTATCAACCTAGCTCTTAATATCTCTGACACCACGGTCTTTACCGTACTTCTTTATACGCAGATATATATGCATTTAATTTATACCCAATCCACCCACTTCCTTATCCCCTACCTAATATAACCCAGTATTTATGTATTTACTTGCAATTTATCTCATCACAGTATGCAAAGAATCCCGTTCTTTCCAAGACTAATATGGCTACTAGATCTTTACTGCAGTGTTTCAAAAGAGTTTAATTGGTAATCCAACAAATGCAGAAAGGAGGTGGCATTGTTCATGGGTCCTTTGATCATTTTATCTGTTCTCATTTAATTTCACAGGAGCCTTAGTTGTTCTAAGGTATACGTATGGTAGTTTCCCCTCAATACTTACTCTTGTTTTTTTTCTTTTATCTCTTTGCGTTTCCTTTTCTTGCTCTACTGCATAGTTGTCACACCGTGCTAAGCCAAGGAAGGGCTTTTTGACAACATAACATAGTGTTGCTTAGCAATGTCATGTATTTCTCGGTACCTCTCTCTGTTCACCATTTCTGCCTGGGCTCTCCCCAATGAATGCTGAATCACCAGTGCTCACTCAGTAGGCTCACAACCCTTCCTCTAATGTTCATTATGATAAATAATGCAGCCTGTGGACGTATACAAGAGTTCACAGATTCATTGTAACATAATTTATCAAAAACGTCACCAGGGCCAGCAACATTTGTTCCACTCTGCACAATGCAGCACCAAGGTTGCAAGAATATTTTTCACATTATTTAAACTTGATAATGGAATTATCACTTTTGAAAATATTGCTTTGTTGCATTTTACACTTTTTTTACTGCCTTCTTAAACCTCCTAAAACCGTACCTGAAACATACCCTAAAAATTAATCGTTTATCAAAATCATCAAATATTGTCATAAATGGTATAATTCAATGGATTATGATTATTCTTTAGAAACCTTGGTTTTTGACATCCAGTATTTGGTCTTGTGTAAACTCTATTGAGGAGGGACTGGTTTGTGTGTACAGCACTGTGTATGTCATGTATTACTACAGAAATGTTAAGTAGAAGCAGTAGATTTGAAGTTTCTGCTTATCAGAGATGTAAAATTTTCATATTTTTCTTATGCAATCCTTAAACAATAGAGGAAAGGTCAGTGGTATGTTCTTTGGTTTTCTGCCCTTACCATTTGGTGCTCTTCTCATAGTGTTGTGTATTATGCATGATTAATTGCATGTATACAGTCAGCCATGCATGGTTAATTTATCTTGCTGTACCACAGTGGAGAATGGAAAAGCAGTAGATGCTTACATTTAGAGGTGATTGACTTACATTATTAACCTTACATTCAGAATCCTGCTTTTAATTTATGTATTTAACAGCTCATAATGCAAAGCAGAAGCATTTCATCCAGCCTGTCTCTAATTAGTTGTTACCTAGCAGGAAATCATGCATGTTACAGGTCTGAACTAAAAATATAGCAAAACATATTGCCCATATCTAAGAGATGATGGGTCTGTATAGGTTTTGTAAATGCCCTGGAATAGCAATGATTAATCCAGATCTACATGGAAAGCGAATGACTCCCATTCTAGTTCTTGCTGTTGATGACACCCCTCTCAATTAAATCCCTAAGCTTCAGCCTGGGTGTTGTCACAGATATTAAGAGACAAAGATCCCATTCAGGGTCTCCCATTTAAGGAACATCCCATCAATACTCGTCCCCTTAACCTCCCTCTCACAGCACAGGTATCTGGCAAAGAGGAGCATGACCCTGTGATCTGAGATAAATGCTGGCCTTGATAAGGGAAATTTAGCAGTCTGAGTTCCAGTGGAACCAGTAAAGACTTTGCGAGATGAGATGAAGGTGAGCCAAGGGAAAAGATGAAGTTCTGACAGATTTGTGAAGGAGCTAATGGGGGGTGGCTGAGCCAATGTTAGTAAATGGTTGCAAGAAAAATAATTATGCAGCTGCATATTAAGAGAATTCTTCTTTGCGCTTTGGTGATATTCAGTTGCTTTTCTACTTGTCTGGTCTTTGATGTTACCAGAATCTGTGGATAAGTTTGGGGTTTTTAGCATGTACATGTTTGGTAGATTGGGTGACAAGGCTATTCCCAAGGGAGGATACTGAGCTAAGCTTTAGTAACTCCAGTACAGACTAGGTCTGGAGTGTGGAAGATGCTGCGCAAATAATGCTTAATGATTTGCCTTTCTGTCACTCCCCTCTAGTGTACCTTGCCAGTCTCCCCCTAACTTGTAATTCTGTGCCTTTTTGTTAGGCGATATATTAAATATTATAAAATGCTAGCTACAGGATCATGGTTGAGAACTACGGCAGATTAAATCCTATTGTTAACTTGCTCTCAAAATCTGTCTCTCCTTGGGATGGTATAATAATGCCTGTGCTGTAAATTAGTGGATTCAGAGCTGGGCACTCTTACTCATCGCTTTATTGATGCTTTTCTGCTTTCTGTAGTGCAGTGAGCTCTATCCAAGACCATGTTACCCTCCAGCTAACAATGAATCAGTAACCTAACACAACATAACTCTCGTACCAGTTACATAAGTAAAACAGGAAAAGAGCCAGGTCTGCCTTATTTAATAAATCCATCTGATTCTTCTCTCTTATTTTCTATCACCTTTTTAATGGTATGCCAAAAGGAGCTAACCTTTATCTATGCTTTGGAAGAACTCTGTCCCTTGGAAGTCCTGTTGGTGGTTTACTATACATGAGCCAAATTTGAAATGTGATTTTTGTAATTTTGCTGAATTTTACAGTGGGCTTTTTGTTTGTTTTTACCATTACATTAAAGTTTGCCAATATCTGACAAATATGTGTCAAATAAATTGGTTAATGTGGTGATTGTGAAACTGGAAAACTGAATCTCAAGGTTTTGCGCATAAATCCAGTGCCCACTGGAAAGGCAGGTTCGAATGGCTTGCATTTAGAGGATACTGTTCCCCTTTTATTTATTTTCAAGTTAAAGGTAATTAGCTCTGTCATCTCAATTTCCACATTCTGCTGTCCAAAACGCGCGCCAGCCTGCCACTAAGTAGCAAGTATAGCTAAGGGAAAGAAGAAAATTAAGGGAAACATCTTTGAAAGCTTTGATTTTGTCCATGTTTTGCCTCAGACAGGCGGCTATGGGAGAAAAATAGAAAACTCGTATTCTGTTGAGGTCTCTTCACCGTGGTTCCTACATTCAGCAGAAGTAAATACTACAAACGCTTAAACCTGTCTTCCTTTCATTTTATAACGGTAACACGCTTTCTACAAAGAGGGAAAGATGTCTCTTAATATAATGCTGCCAATTAATTCTTTTCAGTTAAGCAGTAGATAATGAGGCATCAAACCCCATGTGGCAAATCCTACTCAAGACATATTTTTATTTTTTTTTTGCAGTCAATCTGTTGTTCATTATTGTATTCACTGTTTGGATTTTTGCCGTGAGTGCCAAGCATCTCATGAGCGTTCTGGTCCAGATGAACTGAAGCAAAGTGTCTTGTGAATGTTGCAGCAGCTAGAGAATGGATGAGGTGCCTCAGGTAAGGCAATGCCCTAGCTGCTACCATGAATAAGGAACAGATTTCCTCTTCAGCATGCCAAATGTGGTTAACTGTCCTACAAATACTTGGAGGTTTGGTGGATTTTAAATATATTTTATTGTTGGCCGTTTTTACACCGTACAGTGGGGGAAATAATTCAGCAGTAGCGTCAGATAAGTTCAATATACCTCTGGTAAGCTATCAGATAAAAAGGCCCCTCTCCCCTGCCACCACTGTCTCTCATTGACAAGTTAGAAAGGCCCAAGAACCATCATGAGTGGGAGGTCAAAGGTTTTGCATCCAAATATTATATCATCATAAATCAAATTGAATTATATTGTTCCTTCCAGCAAGGGTAACATTTGAGAGGTGGGGCACTTACCTTCTCCAGCCTGTCATCTCTTTGACATACTAAGATATATATTTTTTTTTAATCAAAATCTTTGTGCTGTGATACCTTTGGAAAACTTGGCCTCTAAACATGTTATATACCACTGGTGAGGAAAGATTTAGATCCAGCTTGAGTATAATTACAGAAACCAATCGGAATGCCCATTTTACTATATTTTTTCCTTGAACTTTTATTATTTATTGGCCTTGAAGCTAGCATGCACTGGTACTTATCCACATAAGGCATCAATACAAGAGAGAACTTCCCAGACTCTGATGGATGTTCCCAAGAGCACCTTGATTAGAAAATCCTCTTTAAAATCCAACATAATAGATACTTTCTACTATTCTGTAATTTAGAATGCCCACAGCAAATTAAGATGCAACTATTGAAGGGCCCTTTTGAAATGTGGTAACCTAGTAAATGACTGTACAGCTGATTATTCTCCTCTGATTTGCTCGATTCTTCAGCTGACCCATGTGAAACAGAGAGGAAGCAATGAACTAACTACACAAGATTATCAGGAGGGCAAAGAGAGAGATGGGAATGAATTGTAGGCTAGAATGTAGGGTTTAAAAAAAAAAATACAGCAAGAGAAAAAAGTGTTCTGTTCTTTTGAAAGCCGATTAATAGGTGAGTGTTGCACATTTCAAAAGAAAGTTAGAAACCAGATATAAATAATGTCCTCTGGTGTGCCAGAGAACTGCAGGGTGTGAAGCAAGCCAACTGAATAGAACAGGAAATTTTGCTCAGGATGCCTGGAACGCCTATCCTTTTCACAAACATTGCAGTGAGTAAATTACCATGGATGATTTACCAAAATTATTGCACAAAAGAAAAAGGCAGCTGATATGGCATTGTGTGTTAAGCAAATGATATGCAAATGTATCATGTGGCATCATGCCGTGTGCAAACTATTGTGCAGAAAAACGATTTGCTGTATTTTGGCCAAATGACTCCTGCAAATTATAATAGAAAACAGTACCCACCTCCTAGAAATGTATAAAAGCCAGGCCTCCACAGTCACTCATTGCTACAGTGAGATTGTATGGTATGCTATTTGTTTGTCTAGTCCTCTCCTGTTTCTTTTTGGCTTGTTTTTGTCTGTAGGAGGACTTGAGTATGTAAAAATCTTTGTTGATTTGCATGTTTTGTTGGTCTTTTGTCTTGGGCGCTAAGGCGGAGAGTGTGTGCAGGAATGGTATGAGGATGGAACAGGAAAAGGGACCAAGTGTCAGTATAAAGGTGAGTGGCAAGACTGAGGAAGCAGGAAGGGAAGCACCACCACCACCGTAACCTAAGCCACTGGCTTGTACATCACCTCCTTCTAACAAACATTTGACCTGAAGTGGTTCACAGCAGTACCCTAAATACATCAGTAAATAAGTCATATAAGACAGTAAAATGCAATAAGAAAATCTAAAAATAATACCTAAATTTAGAACTGTAGTCTAGACTACCCAACTCTTTTTAGAGAGGAGTAAGCCAATGATTCATCTACTGTGCTCAGTTTTACCCTATTATATGCACTCCCCATCTCTCTCCCCCCCCCCCCCCCTGCCCCACCCAATATCAGAAAGTTTAGTCTTCCCATCAACTCAGTCAACCCTAATCCTACATCAAGGTGAGAAGGCACATTAAACCAATTATTAAACGAATATTCCTATCCCAATGATTTAAAAAAAAAAAAAAAAAAAAAAAAAAAGAATCTTTTCTGTTCTTGGACATTCAGAAGGAGTGTGTAGTCCCTGGCATCACAGAGATATACCAGCTTTTACCCTGGATCCATAACATCTGATTCAGCACTAAGGAGAATATCATCTCAACCATGTCCTCTGGCACTATCCATTAGTCTTTGGGAAAGAGTTCAGCAAGAGATCAAAGGCAATAAAGAGCCAGTAGTAGAGTTCATTGTCATTGCCGTCAGCAGTTTGGGGCAGTCTCCTCATACGACAGGTCGCTGCAGGAACAGGTATAAAGACTGCAAGCAACTGTTTCACAAAAAGGTATCAAATATCCAAGCTCAAAAGAAGTCTGGAAGAAGGAGGCCACGCTCCAATTATCTCAGTGGCATGCCTGAAGGCCATCCTGAAATGTGAATAGATTGAAGGACCTTTCTGGTAACTGAAATGTTGCCACATATCCAGCTGCAGAGACGGCAGATGTGTACATGCTACCACATCAATGGGACAAGAGCAAACCTGTCTTATGTCAAAATGGTGGTGGGATGGATCTTAGCCATCTCAGAAGCCATTCAACACCCAGAGCATCACACAAAAAAGAGCAGATAGTTAACATGAACAGTCAGTTATTGATTTATGCTCTTACCTGATTTGTTTTTTTACTGTAATGTGATTTAATGATTTGTTTTAAATTTTATTGACTTTATTTTATCATCATGTAATTTTATTTACTATATGTGTTTCTATTGTACCCCCACCCTGAACGTAGGAAGGGCGGGTAACAAATGCTTTTAAATAAATAAATATTCAGATCCATGGGGTTGAAGAGAACATTATTAAACTTCTACTTTCACATCTCCAAATTAGGGTGTACACCATCAACAGAGATATTAGATTTACAGGGAAAATGATCCTTAAACTGCTTCTCTACATCTTCATGCAAAGGTGCTTAGCACTGAGGAAGGACACACCACTAATGGGCTCCACATGTCAGGAGGTTCATATTTAAATGTTGTTTCTCCCTTTTCCACAAGTCAAAATGCTTCAGCCAAATGCAGCATCATACCATCCCCTCTTGGGTTACCAGTACATGCCGGTTCTTTTAGACAGCGGAGCTAGAGGAGGGAGCTGAAGGGCAGAATCCAACATTTTTTTTTGACTGCTTCTGAGGGAGCCTCAGTGGGAAATGGAGGATAAGGATGCTTGTCACTCATTCCTCACATCTTTTCTTTTGGAAGCACTCTAGCACCACCTTAAGGAATTGCAACTAGCCCCTTCAGAAGCCTGGAACCCTCGAGGAGCAGATACAGGTGATTAGTACTGACAAGACTGGCTTCAGAGGGAAAAAAAATCATCTTTAAAAAGACATTCTGGATTTGAATCAAAATGTCTTTTGGATGAGGACAGTGTACATCTCAGTTTCTGACCACCTACAGAACCCAATGTATGTTCTAGGTAATGTATTGAGGCAAGGCATAGAGGTGCCTTCTGTGATGTCAGCCAAATCTACAATGAAAAGCTCAAAATCCAAGGTCCCTGAAGCAGAAGTGGGTGTTTAGGATAGATCTAGAATACAAAGATACCCTTATTTGGAGGAGGGACGGACACTCCCGAGGGAATCATTTACTGCTGCATTCTTTGGAATTACTTACATGGACTCAGATCTCTTATGCTATGCATTGAAATGTATATTCCTTGTTTGCTGTAGTAGTGTTCTCAACAAAAGACAACAATGATTGTGCATCCAATGTTTGTAGCTTGTACTTTTTTCTCCACCTTACTATATAATATATATTTCATTTGTATGTTTGCCACTTTTTGCATCTATGCTGTGCAATAAAACTTTGTTGTCTGATTGTGCTTGAGAGGTACTCTCGGAGATAGTAATGACTTTCCCTAGTTTACCTGGTTAATAATTTATAGACTTTTCCCCCAGGAAATTGTCCCAACCTTTTATAAACCCCATTATACTAGTCACCTCAATGACATCATCTGGCAAAAGATTCCACAGTTTGATAGTGTGTTGAGTGAAAAAGTAATTGCTATGATTTGTTTTAAATTGGCTGGTTGTTAGTTTCATGGTATATCCTCTTTTTTTTTTTTTTTAGTATTATTTGAAAGTTTAAATAACCATCCTTTTTTTGTTCCACCCCACATTATTCATAAATTTCTATCATGTCCCCTTTCAGCTATCTCTTATTTTATTTATTTAAAGAAATGTTGTAGTCTGCTAATCCGAAAATCTTAGTGGCTAACAATAAACACACATAATAAAATCAGCAAAATAACAAGCAATCAAAATATCTAAAAGTACAGAACCCTAACAAACATTACAAAAAAAATTATGAAGGCTCTTCTAAGCTAAGATCTGTTTACTGTTCTTACTAATGCTCAGTTACAAGGTATTGTACACTTTTGGAAACCGTTATGATGGCTCAACCGAATAACGGTATATAAAACTCATCAAATAAATAAATAAGAACCTTAACCTATGTGGCCTTTAATCCCTGGGGTACCATTCCTTTCCCTTTATCATTTGTATTGCCTTCTGAACCTTTTCTAGTTCCTCTATATCTTTTTTTTCAGATGAGATGACCAGCCTGCTCATAATACTCAAACCCTCAAGGGGGGCAGTATGATGGACTTTATTTCGGGCATTTATAAGTTGCCTACTGCCTAAGCTCTAGGCGGCATATGAAACAAACATTCACAATCATTACACAGAAACAAAAATTAAAACGAGCATTTACCACAAGAGGCCAAGGTAGAGACAAAAAGTAGAATTAAACACCAGAAACTGCTACAAAAAGTTCATAAGAAAGCCTACTGAAACAGTCTGTTTTATTTTCAGTTCATTCTTATTCCATTTGCTGTCTAACCACCACTGCACACTAATACAGAACCCAGTTATTGTACATGTGAAGTTGGGTTATTTTTCCCTATATGCATCACTTTGCACTTTTGATTATTAAATTTCATCTGCCATTGATATGCACAGTCTCTGATTCTTGCAATGTCCTTCTTCAGATCCTCATAATCTGCTACTGTTTTAACAACTTTGGATAATTTTGTGTCATCTGTGAATCTACTCACCTCACTAGTTCCTTTTTCTAGATCATTTAAGGATATGTAAAAGAGCATAGGCCCAGTACAGATCCTTGGAGCGCATGCCACTAGTCGCCTGTCCCCATCTGGAAAACTGACCATGTAGTCCTACCCTCTCTTTTCTGTTTTTTTTTTTTGGTTTTTTTTTTACCATTTACCAATCTATAATAGGATATTGCCTCCTATCTCATCATTTTTTTATTTCCTGAGGAACCTCTCATGGGAAACTTTGAAAAATGCCTTCTGAAAATCCAAAAATGCTATATCAACTGACTCACCTTTTATCTCTTCCCCATTAAGCCATGTTTATATGACCAGTAATTTTATTTTTAAGAAAAGATTCATCCATTTTGCTCAGCATCAACATTAGGCCCATCAGATATAATTTCCCAGATCATCTCTGGGACCCTTTTTAAAAACTGTTGATACATTGGCTACCCTCCAATCTACAGGAGGGTAGCCAATCTGTTTTAAATGATAGATTTCCTAGCATTTGACAAATGGACTCAGGACCAGTGGAGTTATGCTCCCCTGCCAGCAGATGGAGATGGAGCAAGCTGACATCACAGTATATATAACCCTGCAGTGACCCCAGCCTGCCAGTATTCTCCGTCTCCAGCAGATGGTGGATGTGCATCTCCCTATGGTGAATGGTTTGAGCTTTCTGAAAGGAGAAATTTGAAAATCTAAATTCAGGAAAAGAAAGTCCCCACTCTCCTGTGGTGATACCTAAAGGTTCCTCCCCCAGTTGAGAATTCCTAAGGCGATTTGCGTGGTCCCTCAGAAGTGTGCCTTGGTCTTGTAGCTGTTTCCCAGCTTAGATTTAGCTGCTAGTTCAGCTGAAAGGCATTGAGTGCAGGAGGCTAAGCATGGCAGTGATGGCAGATGCCCCCCCCCCCCCCCCCCACAGCCGGAGACCGTCTCTGTACTCAGCCGCTAAGCACTGAGCTCAGGTAAGGTAAGAAAAAAAAAAAAGGAGAAAGTTTTGCCTTGAAAGAGACAGAGGGGTTTCAGGATTTCCTCCGGTCTCCGTTCTCAGCGTGCCATGCCGACATTCGTTCCCGCTCCTTTTGGGTTTGGGGATCTGGGCTAAGCCCCACACTGAGGATTTTTCTTACATGCCGCGTGGCAGGCCATGGAGGTCGTTTTCGCTCGCCCTTGTGCGTGTTCTGCCCTCTATAGGCCGTCAGTGTGCGCAGCGTGTCGGCTCTGCGCCTGCGTTGTGCACTCAGTTTTTGGGCGGGCTTTTTACGTGCACAAACTTTTTTTTTTTTTATGCTGCTGTTTCACCTTTTGATGTCACACCTCTTTGTTATAAGTACCATATTAATAGGTATAATTGTATATGTAGCACCGTTTAATAAAACATTTCAGCGTGTCACAATCATCATAAACTACAACTGTGGTGCTCCAATTCTCTCTGTGCTCAGCTTTCCGTTTTGTTAGGCCCATGCCTGGATATCTTGGCCATTTTTAATGTAATTACCCCAGATTCCTCTCTTTCTCTCTCTCTTGCTTTCACGCCCTCCAGTTCTAAATTAGCTAGCTTGTCACCAAAGCCTCTGAGTAGATGACCAGCAGATATTATTTTCCTTCCTGAGTTAGACCTCTTTGTAGGGATCTTCGGCCTCCCATCATTTCATGCACCACGTTATGGGAGGGCGAGGAATCCCAAGTAGGCGAGAATGAGGCTGCTGACGTCTGTAGTTATGTAAAACAAGAATGGAAAGTTATTCTAGATTTAGGGATAGATGAGAGAGTATTTAGCATAAAAGTATATTGGTTCATATAACCATATAAATGCGAACTAGTAAAAGGTATGATGATGATTAAATATATTCTATCCTTTAATTTTGTTTGTTTTATTTAAGATATTTACCGTCCATCTATGGTGCCCAAAGCAAGGTTCAGCATGATACAAATCACAGCAGAAAGTTTGCAGCTTCGTACTTCTATAAAGCAGAAACTCAATGCCTTTGAAAATATATTTTCAGCTTTGTTTTCATTGACAGTCAAAACCTCTGAGAACAGTGCTTATTAAACTCTGACCAGTGCAGAGTAGCCAAAGGCATCTCTGATGCTGTGAGTGGAAGAACACACAGACTTAAAAGAGGAGAATCCGAATTTGCAAAATAGCTGCAAGACAGGAAGGTTCTTTTTTAAAAAAGAAAAATAAATAAATAAATTATTTAATAAAAAGACTTCCTCTTCTCTTGCAGCTATTTATTTTATTGAAGCTGCTGATAAAAAAAAAAAAAAAAAGCAATGAGTTCACTTTCTTTTTGGATGATTAGAAGGCTGCAGGTGGAGAGTTAAAGCTTGTCTTTAGTCAGTGATCTGTAGATAACCCTCAGTCCCTCAATGACGTGATAGAGGCCCCCAAAGAGAGGCGGTGAGTCAGCGGGAAGGAGGCACAGAGATTGCTTGAAGAGCCATTAGCACGTCATTGGTAATCCCAGCGACCCCTTTCCCATCCCTGGCATTTGTCTCAATGTACTCTAGTGAAGGGCTGCTAGTATGTTTAATTTAAAGGTTCTCGCTGCCTTCCGCAGAAGAGGGGGGGGGGGGGGGAGGGCTGTGGAGGTTTGACTGATTGCATGCATGAAATGCTTACTAACACATTTAGATCTTGTGAGAGGGGGTGTATGTGGCATTCCTGTTTAAGATGAAAACACTGTACCATGCAAAGAATGAAGAGGCTTACAATGAACTATATTTAAACTGTGCCTGGAAATACAATTTAGGTGCATCTCCTTTCTATTTTTCACTTGTGTCTGCTTTTCAGCCTCTTTAATGTATGACCTATCAAACATTTAAACCATATAATGCTTCATGATTTGTTACACCCGCTGTTGCCTTTTCCTTTATCAAAAGGCTAAATATATCTCCGTGTGTATATATATATATATATATATATATATATATATATAGCTTTTAGGAACAGGCAACCTAGGTAACTACCTCCGGTGCCAAATTTTCAAAGGTGTTAGGGTGTTACCGCTACCATGCCACCAATCTGGCTGTCCTGTATACCAGTGCCAGCCCCGCAGCAGCTCCATGGGACCTGGGGCAAGTCACTTCCCCCTCCACTGCCTCTGGTACAAACTTAGGGCCAGATGTACTAACGTGTTTCTCCCATTGTGTATCTATGGGAAAAAATGCTTAGTAAATGCCACCCTTGGATTGCAAGCTCTCTGGGGGATAGAAAAATACCTACAGTAACTGAATGTAATCCACTTTTGAAGTACCTGAAAAGCGGAACATAAGAACATAAGGATATGCCATACTGGGTCAGACCAAGGGTCCATCAAGCCCAGCATCCTGTTTCCAACAGTGGCCAATCCAGGCCATAAGAACCTGGCAAGTACCCAAAAACTAAGTCTATTCCATGTAACCATTGCTAATGGCAGTGGCTATTCTCTAAGTGAACTTAATAGCAGGTAATGGACTTCTCCTCCAAGAACTTATCCAATCCTTTTTTAAACACAGCTATACTAACCACACTAACCACATCCTCTGGCAACAAATTCCAGAGTTTAATTGTGCGTTGAGTAAAAAAGAACTTTCTCCGATTAGTTTTAAATGTGCCCCATGCTAACTTCATGGAGTGCCCCCTAGTCTTTCTACTATCCGAAAGAGTAAATAACCAATTCACATCTACCCATTCTAGACCACTCATGATTTTAAACACCTCCATCATATCCCCCCTCAGCCATCTCTTCTCCAAACTGAAAAGTCCTAACCTCTTTAGTCTTTCCTCATAGGGGAGCTGTTCCATTCCCCTTATTATTTTGGTCGCCCTTCTCTGTACCTTCTCCATCGCAATTATATCTTTTTTGAGATGCGGCGACCAGAATTGTACACAGTATTCAAGGTGCGGTCTCACCATGGAGCGATACAGAGGCAATATCAAATAAAAATATATCAAATAAAAATATATTTTTGTCTTGGCATTTCCTGTATTTTGCTGTTCCATTGTGACCATCTTCTAAATTATATTGGCTCCATTTTAGATAGTGCTGCTGGTGTCTCTTTTAAGTTATTGATGATGATTTAATTGTTTTGAATAATATATTGTCTGTAAATAAACATGTAGAGAAAGGTGAACTGGTTGATATAGTGTTTCTAAACTTTCAGAAAGCATTTGACAGCCCCCTATGAGAGACTCCTTAGGAAATTAAAAAGTTATGGGATAGGATACTGTGACCTATTGTGGATTATTACACTGGCTTCCCATCACATACAGGATTCTGTTCAAAACACTCACCATCATATACATCGCGCCCATCACATTAAAGACACATCTTCGAGCGCACACATCTACCAGACCCATCAGAAGCGCTTACAAAGGCACTCTGTATGCACCTCCAGCAAAATCACTATTAAGAAAGAGAGCACTATCAACAGCAGGTCCTCACCAATGGAACGCCCTTCCACCAGACCTACGCCTGGAACCTAGCCTACCGGAGTTCAAATAAAAACTAAAAACTTGGCTCTTTAGACAAGCGTTCCCAGACTCATAATGTAACCAGGCTTTCCCACTCCCACCCATTACCCTCCTCTCCCCACCTACCCTGCCCTTTTGCCCCAAGCCAAACCTCTGACGAACTCTTCAACCCCAGACAATCCTCAGCCTAAATATTAACTCTATCATCTTTATAGTCTCTTCTAGACTCACTGTTGTATCCATGATTTCCATAGTTGGTGTCTCATGACCTACTGTTTCATGCGCTTGTTTATCAGATCTACTTACGTTTATTGTCTTGTTTAACTGTTTACTGTTTAACTGTTCAATATTTATAAGCCTGTTTATCGACTTAATGTAAATAAGCCTTGTTTAACTGTTTAATGTAAAAAAGCTCCGGCCAGACAAGCCCCGGGCGAGTTGCCGTTCTTTGTAAACCGGATCGATTTGTATTTCATACAAGAATTTTGGTATAGAAAAATTAAAAATAAATACATAAATAAATAGTTAAAAGGCCGAAAACAGTTTTCCAAATAGAGAGAGGTCATTAGTGGGACCTGTGCTATTTAGCATATTCATAAATGATCAGAAATAGGGAACGATGAGTGAAATCAGATTTGCAGATGGCATGAAATTTTTCAGAACTGCAGAAGGACCTTGAGACACTAGGAGCTTGGGCACCTGAATGGCAGGCAAAATGTAATGTGAAAAAGTCCAGTATGATTCACATAGGGAAAAATAATCCCAGCTACGAGTACACAATGCTGGATTTTGTATTAGCAGCCACCATCCAAGAAAGGGACCTCAGTCCTTGTGGACAATACATTGAAATCTCAGTGTGCATCAGTAGTCAAAAAAAAAAAAAAAAAAGCATATAGAATGTTAGGAATGATCCAAAAAAGGAGGTGGCTGTCAGCGGGTTAGGAATACAGTCGCTCAATTTAACGAGTGTCCCTTTTCCTAATCTGGCTGCTGGCAAGACTTTTTTTTATTATTATTTTTTTTTACCTAATTATTATTATTTTTTTTACCTAACTGTTCCTCTGACTTGATATTGCCATGATAATAAGTCTGAGGAGCTACAGAAAAATAGTATTTTCTGCTTTTCTGTCAACCTTAGGGGCTTCTCAAAATGCAGTGCAGGCGTTAATTTCTGAGGGTAACAATGGGCACTTCGAGCGCACTTTTTTTTTTTTTTTTTTTGCATCAGGAAGTAATAGCTAACTGCCTCATCAACATGAATTTACAAGTGATGAGCGCTACTAGCTTTGTGTGGGAGGTTGGACACGCTAACCCGCTTATTGCATAAGGGTCTGTGGACACGTGTCCAAACACAGGTTAACCAGTGCGCTCGGCTAAGCTCACTGTATTTCATTGACCCTTAACTGCCATCATCACATCCTCCGGTAAAATAAAGGAAGCAGACAAAGAAAATGGGTAAGAGAAATGTAAAAAGAGAGAGATAGTATAGGAGTGTGTTCAGCTACTCTTATTGTTTATTTTATATTTCTAAATCATTTTGTCATAAATGCCCATTGAAATTTACAAAGGCCGCTAATGGTTACATAACATAGTTTAAATGCATTGTTTTTATCGTATAGGAAAAAAAAAATGCAAATCTCATACATCACACATCAATTCTGTACCACACTGCAGAGTGCCCCCTTCAATCACGTTTAATGCCCTGGATGCTATCAGTGTTGACAAATTATTATTATTATTATTATTTTTAGAAGTTTTCCTATAAATACATCAAAGGCTGCAATGTTAGCACTTAAACACTCTGCATGTGAGACGGTGTGACGTGAGGATCACTTTTAAACCCGTGTTAATTAAAAAGTAACAAAACAGATTATAACAAGGTATTTCTTTACCTGAAGAAAAATTCTCTGTATGGTAACTGCTATACTGAAAAACCTACATATCTGTTTAGATGTTAGTATGTGAAAATTAGTATACACCGAAGGCATGAAAGCAAAAATCTTATTTTTAAAACATGGGCAAGTAGAAATAGCAAAGGAAGAAAATATCGGCCTTGTTCAATTTTATACGTGGTCAAAATGATGTCAGTCTGTGAGATTGCAGATGTAGGAAATGTGGTTCTTTCTCGCTTACACAGGATCTCTCTCTCTCTCTCTCTCTTCCCCACATCTGCACCTTGCTAGGGAATGGCTTCATATCTCCAGCTGCTGAGACAGAAACTCCAGTGGATGAATCTAGTTGATGAACTGAGCACAACACGTAAAACAGGCCAGAGAGCATCCAAAGTTTCCGCTGCATGCAAAACAAAGTCTGGAACAGTAGTCAAACTGCGTTTTGGGACAAAGTCAGTGGCTATGCATCAGTTTCTGAAGACAGCGTGCATGGGTGCTTTTGCATTGCTGCGGGCACCTGCTTTGTGTGTGAGTATTTTTTTAATATGGAAAATAATACACACAGATTTGAAAATGTAATCTCCTCCTCTTGGCCTAACCACAACCCTGCGAATTTGGCAAAAATTCTGTATGGTGTTCAGTCATGTGGCTACTTTCTGCTGTATTGAGGGATGGCTCTTTTCAGACAGTTTATGAGCATAAATTGCTGTTTACTTGTGCATAAGGCTTTGAAATTTGCCCTCTCCAGCATAGCCTGAAACCCCTCCACCTGACTCCGATACTCAGGCACAGTGCTCTTAAAATGCTAATTAATTGATGCATGGCAGCAGAACAGTGAGCATGGAACTCGAAGATGACTTGCAGAGAAATATTTTGTATTTTTCTTGTTGTAGGCAAACTAGTGTCTTAACAGGTAGAATAATGATAAAAAAAAAAGTGCACTGAATACCTGGAGCACTCAGGAAAAAGACAGAGCGTGACTGAGATAGTTGGAAAGTGTATGTTTGTTCTTCTCTATTGCTGTTACTTGTTTGTAGAGATGTGCTTTGTTTAAAGATATCAGGTCGGGCTTCGGATTGGCCACTCCGTGAAAAATTCCATTTTCGCATGGTTCATTTTTTTTTTCCAGCAATTTCCACTGAAGTGCATTAGTGCACACTAACGAGCCTTAATGCGCATTAACAACCAGTTAGTGCGCACTATCTCAGCATTAGTGCACAGTATACCACATGAGATAGTGCGCACTAGCTAGATGTTAATGCGCATTAAGGCTCGTTAATGTGCTCTAATAGAACTTACAGTACAGTAAGGGGCTCATTTTCCAAAGCTATCGCAGGCTTGCGCTGTTAGCCTACATATTATACATTTAGATGTGGAATTGCCCTCAGATTTATGACTGAAATTCATAAATGTATTTGATATTACCTTTATAGTCTACAATTTCCATAAAATGCTCAAAGCAGTGAACAACAATTAAATCTGAATACGTTAGAGTGGACAATGTAGTGCTCTACCTTTATTTGATTTTTGACAATATGTATAACACCATCTAACCACTTTCTGGAGTTATATTATAAACTTCTCCATAATATTCACTTTTATTATCATCATCATAGTACGGAGAGATTACTTGATACACACATCGTGGGGTACCTGTGTTTGATACACATCTAGAACAATGGAGGCAAGGCATGCAAATATATCTCATGCATATACATTGTAGAATCCAGTTTGTGGCCTTCGAGGACCATATTTAGGGACCTCTGGTCTAGGATATTAACAGTCTGTGTGAGTTTGACAAAATGAAATATCAAACAGGCAGTTAAAATTCAGTATTTCAGTTTGGAGTAACTTGAAAACATGTGAAACCCAATGTACAAATGAGGGAGGGACAAAACTGTCTACATGGAAGGATATAAAGGCCTGGATTTCTATGGAGGAGGTCTGTGAATAAGTTGAACCTTTTAGGGTCACGAGTAACTGAGAAGAACAATTTGTGTTTAAGGTAGAAGCTCCATGAATTATCTGTGACTTGATTTTACAATGAAACATGTGGCACTATGAACTTTTTAATTAAAAGCAACTCTTACCTCCTATAGATAATTCTGTAACAACAATAATGTAGCAGAGCACTTCAGCAGGCTCTCTGGGGATGCTTCGTTAATGAAGAAGTAATTTTATTTATGGTAAACTGATTGCAAATTAATATAAGGCTTATATATTTTCTGCTATTGTTCTCATCTTTTAACTTATTTTTAGGCTATCCTTTTAGAAGGAAATTTTATGAAGCAAAGCACCTCGAGGGACTGATGTAATCATAGGTGCTATTAGATTTCTTCCACAACTGTTCTAAGTACTGTAATTCACCCTTTCCTTTCTGTGTAATGTTCAGTATTTGTCACTCTCTTTACAGCTTATCATTTTATAGTTTGACTAGAACAGTATCTTATAAAGGAATCGAGCATTCAATGGATTTAATAGTGCTTGCAAAACAGACCTTCATAACACCCGTAATAAAGGAAGATTTACTTTTCTACTTCCTTATAATTGTGAACGGCTCATATCTAATCATCGGTCCAAGAGAATAACTTATCAGTCCATATGTACATCTGTTTAGAAAATGTTTTTTTGCAAATAAAAGAATTTAAGTTGGGAAGTACTGTTTCATTAACTAATGCGTGCTAAAAATTCTTTTATTTGCAAAAAAACATTTTCTAAACAGATGTACATATGGACTGATAAGTTATTCTCTTGGACCGATGATTAGATATGAGCCGTTCACAATTATAAGGAAGTAGAAAAGTAAATCTTCCTTTATTACGGGTGTTATGAAGGTCTGTTTTGCAAGCACTATTAAATCCATTGAATGCTTGATTCCTCTGCATATACTTGATGTATTCATCCTTTTGACTCTCTTTTGAAGATTTAGAGTGGTGTCTTAGCCAGTAACCATAGGAATTTCTGTAAGGAATCAAGTATGACAAATCAATACTGCTCTCCTTCCCCAGCAGCTTCATAGAGAAAGACCTTATTGAGGCTATGAAACTAGAAGATCTTGGTAAAAAAAAACAAATGACAGGAGTCTGGTGGCACCTTATTGGCTAATATGCATCTGACAAAGTGGACTCTGTCCTCAAAAGCTCATGCTTCAATAAATTGGTTAGTCTATAAGGTGCCACCTGACGCTTGTCACTTTTTGCTACACCAGACTAACATGGCTGTCCTTATGAAGATTTTTCACCAAATGATCATAGGTGAGACAAAAGATTAACGTGCATTGAAAACATTTTGAGAAGTCACAGCATCCTTCCCCCACTACTACTACAAACTATGGGCCAGATTTTTAAATCTACGCCCAATTTTATAACATGCGTGCGTAGCCGCGCACATGTTATAAAATACGGGGTTGGCGCGGGCAAGGGGGTACACACTTGTGTACCTTGCATGCACTGAGCCCTAGGGGAGCCCCGATGGCTTTCCCTGTTCCCTCGGATGGAACTTTCCTTCTGCCCCCTCCACCTTCCCCCCCCCCCCGACCTTTGACGAAGTTACGCCTGCCTCCAGGCCAGGCGTAGGTTGCCACGCTGGCACGACCACTGTGCCGGAGGCCTCGGTCCCTCCCCTGCCCTGCCCCCGGCCTGCTCATTCCACGCCCATTTTTTCAAGCCACGGGATATATGCGCGTCCGGGAGCTTGCGCACGTTGCCGGGCCTACGGAAAATAGGCTCAGTGCGCGCAGGAGCGGGTTTTCGGGGTTATGCACGTAATATACGCGTGTAACCCTTTGAAAATCCACCCCAAAGCCACTTAAATTGCAAACTTTTTTGCTTATAAGAACTCCCTTACCTATTATACCTCTATGACTTGATCAGGTAGAATGCTGCACACATTGTCAGTGCTATGGAAAGATAAAATGAAAATATGGCCATCACGTCGGTCTCATTGATCATTCGCAAGAGCCCTGACTGTAGAAGATTGCTGTTGAAAAGCCTTCAGAAAGATTTGTGGCTGGTAAAAAATAAAAAAATAAAAAAAAAATGGAAATTTACTCCAACGTTAAGCGTTGAATTCCCACATTATTTTAGCAGGAAAAGACCTCAAGTCTATTTACTGTTGATGATATTCATGAGCAATTATTTGCCAAATTTGCTGCACAAGTCAAAATTAGAGCTGGATGCATTTGCAATATAACAGTGTCACAGCCATAAATTTATTCATCCTCACTGAGCATATTTTCCCCATTACTAGATCTTAATGTACTGCCTCATCCTTTTTTTTTTGGTATCTCTTAAAATGATGCAGACAATATACTGCTAAGAACATGGTGACACGCTAAAAAGTAAAAAGCCAGGTCATCAGCTGAAGGCAAGATGTGTAAGATGTGTAAGGTGGAAAGCAACTTAAGAGATGGCCAGGAGGAAGCAGAGGATGACAGCTTAGGTAGAACATGTGGTCTCCGAAGCCAAAAAGCACAAACCTCAGTGAGAAATAACATGAGAGAGCAGTCTCACTCCAGAGCCCTTGAGCACAGGCACTCTGTGTATTTCCTCTGCTGCAGCCACTCTTGACCAAAGTGATCGAGCTTCTTCAACTCCCCCTGAACCTGCTCAGGGAAAAAGAACCAAGCCTCCTGAGCAAAATGCGAAAACAAAAAAAAAAAAACAAAAATGAATGAAGTTCTCAGAAAGTGCTCAGTTTTAACAGTGCATTAGATTTCAATGTAAGTAATAACTTCTTTTTTAATCCTCTTCCAAAGCTTTACAGTGGCTGCTGAGCCAAAGATCAAATAATTCTAATCTGTAACATTAATGTCGGAGTACAGTCACTTAAAATGGTTTCCCTCTGCTACTGCTATTGGCTCCACATTTCAGTTCGTTTCTGTGTTTCTTTCTTTACCTCAGTCAGTCTGGAGCCTTCCTTCTCTTTTGGGTTGCATATTTTGGAGAAAGAATGTGAAATCCTCTTTTCTTGTACGGTACTTGCTTTCGGGCCTGGTAATTAGATAAGTTTCTGCCACTGCTGGCAGTTATCACGCGATGATCCGTTTAGTAGGGGTGTGCATTCGTTTTGAACTTAAATGGAAAACGCAACTTATTTTTTTTTTTAACTTAAAAAAATGATGAGGCGTAAACGATCGGATTTCCAACTTATTCAACATAGCTATGTTGAATATGTTGGAAATCGCGATTGTTGATCTAAATAAAAATTTAAACCCCTCACCCTCCTTAATCCCCCCCCCCAAGACTTACCAAAACTCCCCAAGCTGGCCAAAAGTTCCGTGAGGGTCCGGAAGCGGACGCGTGGGGAATCACGTGACGTCCGCGTCACTCCGACGTGACGCCGACGTCACGTGGTCCATCGCGGTTCCGCTCCCAGACCCCTCGTTGGACCCAAACGGCACTTTTGGCCAGCTTGGGGGGGCCTCCTGACCCCCCCAAGCTGGCCAAAAGTGCCTTTTGGGCCCAACGAGGGGTCCGGGAGCGAACCCGAGGGGAATCACGTGACGCTGCGTCACTCCGACGTCACGCCGACGTCACGTGATTCCCCTCGGGTTCGCTCCCGGAACTCTCGTTGGGCCCAAAAGGCACTTTTGGCCAGCTTGGGGGGGGTCAGGAGGCCCCTCCAAGCTGGCCAAAAGTGCCTTTTGGGCCCAACGAGGGGTCCGGGAGCGAACCCGAGGGGAATCACGTGACGCCGCGTCACTCCGACGTGACGCCGACGTCACGTGCTCCTTGCAAAGGAGTTCAGGAATGGCGTCCTGACCCCGCTGGACCACCAGGGAGTTTTGGTAAGTCTTGGGGGGGGGGGGGGGGGGCGGGATTAAGGCGGGTGAGGGGTTTAAATTTTTATTTGCACATATGGACATAGACTCAACTTATGGAATTCTCCATATGTCCATATTGACCGCAAATGGGACCCCCTTTCGACTTATGGACTTATGAACTTAAACTTTTGGTCTGCACATCCCTACCGTTTAGTATAGGACTAAATTATGTCTCCCTGTTTATGCCTTTTCTGGAGCTTTATTGAAAGTGTTGCAGAACAGTGCCGCTGGAAATAGAAAACTAAAATATTTTAGAGACAACAAAGCCAGGACTAAGGCATTTTTTTTTTAACATTTATTTCTTCTGTGGAGTTTTTCTCCATTTCATGAACTACATAGGATTCATCTCAACCCTGTTGTCCTGCATAAGATGGGAAGGGAAAAGAGGGAGAGAGATGGGGTTTAAGACAAGTTTGCACTAAACAGCTTCAAAAGAAAAGTTTTTGTAGACGAAAGAAAAAGGTTGATTGGATTGTAAGCTCTACCAAGCAGGTACTGTCTTTTATCTTTCTGTGCAGCACTGTGTACATCGAGTAGCGCTATAGAAGTGATCACTAGTAGTTATGATGCTAATTAGATTCTAGGGAAAGTGCCAATCCTGGGACACTGGGATAATTATCTTATTTTGGGGGTCAGGAAAACCTTTATTTTTCACTGTTCTGAAAAATTGGCTCTCCAGGCTCAGTGGGGATTTCTCACCTTTCCCCGAGTTATCATTTAAAGACGGATAGAGGAAGCTGATAGGCTTGCTAGACCTCTGATCTTTTATCAACCTAAACACCTAAAGAACTATGAAGCCACGGGGCCACATTCACTGAGGACTTATGGTCCTCAGTGAATGTGGTCCTTATGGTGCCTTATGCCTTATGGTCACCATCTGATGCCCTCTTTTGGGTATGAGGCTGTGAATGAGGGGCTACCAAGGAACCCCGTCCACCTTCAGGAGTTCAGAGACATTGCCAGAGAGCAGTGCTGTGGTTTTCCTATGAGCGCTGCCTCCACGTTACCCACAACTCCAACTGGCACGGACAGCAGGCTCTGCTTTCTGAAATGGACTTTTTTTTCATTCATTTCTTGCAGTTTTCAGATCCATAATGCATGCATATAAAACTGAAAGTCCCTTTTTTGATGTCTTCATAAAAATAACCAGTGCACTTGATTCACTTCTGTGGTTTTGGGCGCACATTCGGTCAGTGGTGCCAGATATTTGGGTTGCAAAAGGGTTTGTTCAGTAGGGATGTGCAGATGAAATTGTTTCATTTATTCTTTTCATTTCCCTTTCTTTTGCATTCTCTTTGTTTTTTTTTGGTTTTTTTTTTTTGGGTATGCATTCAAATGAAAAACAAAACAAAACAATAAACTGGGACTGCGAGACCATATGGTATCACGTGTTTTTTTCTAAATTTAAAGTTCCCTTGGACTCCCTCTCCCCCCTCCCCCCATCACCACCACCACACACCTTGCATATCACTAGATCTACTAGAACCACCACTCCTGGCTCATATGACCTCGATGCCAAGCCCCCCCTCACCTAATCTTTCCAATCCCCCCACTGGTGTCCCCATTCCCCTGCATTGCCCTCCGACCCCTCCGGCTAGTCACAATGATTGTCCTAGTCAAAGGGGGGGGGGGCAAGATTGATCCCCAGTTCCTCCTGCCCTGCTGGCACCACTCTAAAATGGGGACAGACAACATCTTTTGGCGCGAATTTCCATTCCATGTGCATTCCGTCTTTTTTTTTTTTTTTTTTATAGGGGACCGAAATCGGCAACATGACCTTGCATGTCTCAAAAGGTTTTATGAGATTTATGCAGATTTTAATTAGATTTATAATACATTCTACATCTCAAAGCCAGGTCAGACCCAAGTACCTCATTAAAAATGCTCATTATTGACTGATTGGATACTATTTGACCTCACAAATGCCCCCCTCTCAAATTTGAAATCTGTTTTCACCTATTTGTCTGATCCTCCCGAATAGTTATTCACAGTGGCTTCTTTTCTGGCCTCAGATTGGGTGAATCAAGCCCACTGATGTTTTGCCTCATGAGCAGAATGATAAAGAAGCTGTTTTGCTAAAAAGGATAAAGGCTGCAGTAAGACAGCAAACGTGGGTGGCTTATGCCCACTGCCTGAATCATCTGAGCTGAGGGAGAAACTGGACTTTCTGACAATTAGAATAATGTGGGCTGGAGAGTACTGCACAATGTCCATGGATACTTTCAGCGTTTTCCCTATCTCTTGACCTGATAAACTTATCAGAAATCTAGTGTTCATTTTTTTCCCAGACAAAACTTGCAAATAGCTGGAGGTAACCTGCCATGTACCCATAGCACAGTGTAATATTATTTTCATGATCAAAATTTACTGTGTGATATTCTGCGCGCAGTTTAACGTATGTAACGCCGATAGTCACACCTTTGGGACTAGCAGTACAGATGGAGCTCAGATGCTGTAGAAAGTAAACTTATTACTGCTTGTACGGTGCATTCGCCATTTCTACTGCGTTATTTACTACTGAATTTTCAGACTCTGTTTATAATTTGAGCTTATCCATTAGTTACATTACCCAGTCCAACTGGTTATGCAAAACAGATGTAGTGGCACACGGATTTAATGATGTTTAATATTTTAACCTGTTTTTAACATTGATAGGAACGCCTTTGGCAAACGTCACTGGCACGCCGAGTGCTTCATGCCAGGCTCCGAGGTGCCCTGTCGTCAGGATCGGGTGAGTCAATGTGGTTTTTCTTTGAATCGTTTTATGGTATCTTTACCAGTTCTGCACAGCGTTTTAGGAATGAATTGAGGGAGTATTTAAAGAGTTAAAATTAGGTCTGTCTGTTTAAATATTTCATATGCTGATGGAGGCAGAGTTACATCAGTGAAACATAATTCATTCCTTTCTACTCAGGAATAGTTTCTCAGAGGAAGTAACACGATTGCATGAAATAGCTATAGTGTCTACTGGTTGTATAAGGGTTAATAAAACAAGATGTAAAACTCTGTCTGATTAAATGAGGGGCAGCTCAGATGTGACAGTAAATCATACGTGGTGATATCTTTCAGCAGTTTTCTCGTGCAAGCTACCATTACACTCATTAGTTAGCTGCTTTGCCTGGTACGGTGTAATATATCCTGCAGCACCTTTGAAAGCTATCTAATGTCACTATGATTTTTACTTTGTCAGGCAGCCTCAGGCAAGTCACGGAACTAAAATCATTCCTGAATCACAGAAATAATTCATAATAATAAAAAAAAAAATCATATTATGAAGATCGCTGGGAAAAGGACCCACAATGAAGATAAACTTTCCAGCATGCCCCTGGGTTTCATTCAACAGCTGAAGAATAATTCCTGGTGCAGGGTAGAAGTTACAGTAAGATCCCCTAGATTTTTGCAGTTCTGGGACTCTGACAGCAGAAACCTTGTCACAGAATCACAGAAAACCGGGGGCTACCACTGTCTGTTGAACTGTCCATTTGCAGCTGTGTCACTGCTTCTCACCCATGCATCCAAAGAAGTGGACTCTACCCTTGAAAGCGCTTGCCTCAATTGGTTAGTCTAGAAGGTGCCACCCACCTCTTGTCATTTTTGCTTTCCATCCAGTCAACGTTCTCTCTCATGTCATCATTAGAACATAGAAAGAACATAAGAAGTTGCCATAGTGAGTCAGACCGAGGGTCCATCAAGCCCAGCATTTTGTTTCCAACAGCGGCCAATCATAGACTCCGTGCTACTAATGCCAGTAGTAGTGGTTATTCCCTAAGTCAACTTGATTAATAGTTTATGGAC
This sequence comes from Rhinatrema bivittatum, assembly GCF_901001135.1. Lineage (NCBI taxonomy): Eukaryota > Metazoa > Chordata > Amphibia > Gymnophiona > Rhinatrematidae > Rhinatrema > Rhinatrema bivittatum. Next base: position 13,933,908 of record NC_042631.1, read on the forward strand.
TGCTCCTCCAGGAACTTAACATAGACACTGGGCTGAAAAGAGAGGTGTGCAGGGAGGACAGATGTGATTGAAGGGACAAGGAAAGAGGAGGAAAGAGACCTGGAGTGCAGGAGAGAGAGAGAGAGGAGGGAGGACAGATTAGAGAGGGTAGAAGAGACTAGAAGGAAAGGACAATTAAAGGAAGTGAATGTGTAAACAGGCTGAAGAGTGAGTGGGGAAAAATTAAAGAGAACCCTCTCTTTGGCGCAGTGCAAGTGTTAAGTATCAGGCTTAATTGATTCAGGGTAGTAACCGCCATAACAAGCAAGCTACACCCATGCTTATTTGTTTACCCAGCCTGTGCAATTCAGTCCTTATTGGTTGTTGTCAATATAAATCCTCTTTTCATCATTCCCCCCTGCCATTGAAGCAGAGAGCCATGCTAGATATGCATTGAAAGTGAAGTATCAGGCTTATTTGGTTTGGGGTAGTAACTGCAGCAACAAGCAAGCTACTCCCCTGCTTTTTTGTGAATGGAAATCCTTTTTACCACATTTACTCTTGCCGTTGAAGCATAGAGCAATGCTGGAGTCGCATTGACAGTGAGTATGTTTATTGAATAAGGATATTAATCTCCAGGTAGTAGCTGTCATTCCCGCAAGCCACCCCCATGCCTCTTCACTTCATTCACATCCTCTAAACTTTATGGATCCACAGTTTTTATCCCACGCCCCTTTGAAATCCTTCACAGTTTTGGTCTTCACCACTTCCTCCGGAAGGGCACTCCAGGCATCCACCACCCTCTCTGTGAAGAAATACTTCCTGACATTAGTTCTGAGTCTTCCTCCCTGGAGCTTCAAATCGTGACCCCTGGTTCTGCTGACTTATTTCCATTGGAAAAGGTTTGTCATTGTCTTTGAATCATTAAAAACTTTCAAGTATCTGAAAGTCTGTATCATATCACCTCTGCTCCTCCTTTCCTCCAGGGTGTATGTATTTAGATTCTTCTAAATATGTGGAATCTAAGAGTCATTGTGTCAGAGGCACTTGAGGTGTTCAAACAGGTAGATAAAGTGATGGATTCTTGGGTGTGTAGAGAGCAAGGCTTAATTTATGGGGGAACGGCCTGGAATGCAAGTCTACCACTTCTTTTCAGTCAAGAGGTAGAGCGGCAGGGGTGTTCTGCTCCAACCCCTCCCCTTCAGGCAGTCCGCAGGGAAGAGGAGGAGAAAAGGGTGAGCCTGGATCAGATACAACAGCCATTCTGCTCCTTAATCCAGGCTTTTTCCTCCTGTTTTCCCTCCCCTCCTCTTCTTCAGGGAACAGGAAGAGATGGGGGAATACTTGAAGCAGATGCTGCAGACCAAAATAGTGACAAAAGGGGTTGAATTAGAACAAGTTTGAAACATATGTGCAATAGTGCCCATTGTCAAGGTTCCAATGCTGGTCTTGATAAAAACCACAGCTCACAAGTTTCAGACTTGTTACTAATTCACCCCCTTTTTGTGTCTGTTACTCAGGGCATTCTGACTCCTTTATTCCAGGACACAAGGGGAACAGAATAGAGCTGGCGATGTAAATCAGTTCCAGCTCCCTGTAGAAATGGAGTATAGCAGGTGGCAGACCACTTCTGGTCCGTCCCCCCCCCCCCCCCCAACTCCTCTCACGCCCCCAAAACCTAGAGAAAGCAGATCAAAGCCACTTATCACAAGACAAGAGGAATCACAGGGCCTTGAGTTTTGTGCAGTCTCCCAGCACAGTTTAAAGGCAGGACAAGGCAGAGGATGGGAAAGGTCAGAGACAGGGAGGTGAATGCCTGTCACCTCACTGCTTCTGTTGCTACAAGGCTTGTTCACTTTAGGGTCGATTTTTAAAATCCGCGCGCTTGCATCCGTGTGTTCGCCTTTCCCGGCGGGCGCACATGGATGCAGCTTATTTTATAACGTGCGCGAGTCAGCGCACGCCTGTTATAAAATACATTAATATCCAAATACGTTAACATCCACACGCGCGTTGGATATTAATGTCCGTGCGCGGGGGGGGGGGGGAGGGATTTTACAAAACAATGGGAGTAGGGCTTTCCCAGTTCCCTCTCAGTTCGCTCCAACTAAGGAGCGGACTGGGAGGGAACTTCCCTATCCACCTAACTACCCTTCCTTCCTTCCTTTCCCCTCTCCTCTCCTCCCCGACCCCTAACCCTTACCTAACTCTTAGAATTTTTTTGTTTGTTTTATAACTTACTTGCTCCTTTGGAACAGTTGTAAGATACATGCGCCGGCCGGCTGCTTGGGTGCACTTCCCTGGGACAGGGCCTAATGGCATTGGCCGCTGCCCCGACCCACCCTGCCCAGACCACGCCCCCGCCCCGCTCCCTTTGAGACAGGCTGGCACTTCCGCGTGTACCAGGGGGATACGCGTGTGGCTGGTCCATTTTTAAAATGCACCCGGCCACACGTGTATCCCCTGGTTTTTGCGCTTTGACAATTCGGGCGCTATGTATGCATATCCGTAGAAGACAGCGCACACCCTGCCCAGCCCCAGCCATGCATCCCCGTGCTTTGCCTTCCTCCCCCCCCCCTTCCTTTAGAGAAAATGGACAGAAAATATGAGGTGATATTGCCCCTGTAGAAGTCCCTGATGAGACTGTGTAAAATTCTGGAGACTGCAACTTCAAAAGGATACAAATCGGGTGGAATTGGTCCAGAAAGCAGCTGCTAAAATGGTCACTGGCCTTTGTTGTAAAGCTTATGGGGGACAGACTTAAAGATCTAACCATATGTACACTAGAGGAAAGGTAGGCTAGGGGAGGTATCATAGAGACATTTCAATATCTCTTTACTCAGGGGGCGAGGCTCTTTCAATAGAAAAGAGACTCTGGAATGAGGGGTCATGGAATAAGAGGGTAGGCTCAGGAGCAATCTAAGAAAATATTTCTGTACAGAGAGGGTAGTGGATGCAAGGAACACCTTCCCATTTGAGGTGATGGAGACAAGAACAATATCTGAATTTGAAAAAGCATGGGGCAAGCACCGGCGATCTCTGAGGCAGTGGTAGAGATTGTAAAGACCGTCAGTCTAGATAGGCCATATGGTCTTTTTCTGCCTTCATGTAGCTGATTTCCCATCTTCTTCACATCACAATTACTCATAATGCCTACATATATTCTAATTTATCTCTAGAGGATTGTATCATTGTGTCCACGTATTGAACAAAAGATGGTAAAATGACACAAGCATTTTGACTTAGAAATGTTCTGTAAAGGACTCTCTGTTTCGCAGCTTCTCCCATAGAATGCCACTGGAAAGATATCAGTTGGCCTGTAACGTACCACAACACGCGGTTTGTAAGTCTAAAAAAAACAAAGATGCACTACAGCTCCTGAGCTGGTATATCTCAGATTGCACCTTTTATCCAGGAGCCTCGTGTAGTCTGCCATTCAGTGTTTCAGAAGCGTAGCTGCAGCCCCCTCTGGAGGGATGGTTCTGCTCAAACTGCATTAAAAGTTTCCAGAAAAAAAAAGCAATAAATCATTAATCAATTAGGTTACAGCATTGATGGGGAGGGGGAACCTAGAGGCAGAGTGGTTTTTCCTAGGATACACAGAGTTTAGCAGGTCTAGGGGGGGGTTTAATTTGCATCCTCAGCATAGAGGATTCCAGATAATGTAATCTACTGATTATCATGCATTAGTTTACAATGTACTACTATTATACATTAGCTGTTAGATACCTTCTCTGGAGCAAGTGCTTGAACTAGAATACTGCATCTGATATATATCACATTTGTTTTAAATATTGTGAATGTTACTTTGTAAACCGTTGTGATCTTGATTTGGAACGATGGTATATAACATTTTAAAATAAATAAATAGTAGCTCGGTACTGTAACAACAATGGATCTCAAGTTCATTTTAGAAAAGTGAGAGATAAGTGAAGTGCTATGTGAACCAATAGCAGGGCACGCTTTATTGGCATTTAATAGAATATCATTTCTGTTCTTTTTATATTGAGTGGTTTATCTATTCTTTTGTCATAATTAGTCTTGGGAATGTTAATTTTCAAACAGCATGTGTAGTGGTAAGGTCTTGACATACACCATACACGCTGACAATACTGAGAATTTACAATGCAAACTTGCGCACCTAAGTTTACACTGAAAGCACTCAGCTAATTGACGAAGTAGGTGCACACATTCACTCATGGAAAGTTTCACCTCCTCTTCGTAAGGCATAACTTAACTCTGTGTAAAATTAGCATATAGGCACATAAGTAACTTGCACTCGTGTATACGCTATCTTGGATACATCAAAGAATATACATGCTTTTGGTTTTGCGTGCACATACATGCCAAGAGGTACATGCCTAAGTTGCTATTCTCTTAGGGGTAGATCTTAAAAAAGTACGCTGGATTTTATAAGATACGCGCGTATCTTATAAAATCCGGGGGTCGGCGCACACAAGAGGGTGCACATTGTGCAACCTGAGCGTGCCGAGCCCAGCTCGCACTGCCTGTTCCCTCGCCCACCTTCCCCTCCCTTCCCCTATCTAAAACCCCCCCTACCTTTGTCAGCAAAGTTACGCCTGCCGGCCAGCAGCCCCACTCCATGCTCCAGTCCTGGGGGCTGGTCCGGAGGCCTCGACCACGCCCCCAGGCTGGTGCCATGCCCCCGGGCCCACCCCCAAAATGCTGCGGCACGCCCCCGAAATGCCGCGTCGTTTCGGGAACGCCCCCGACACGCCCCCCGCCCCTTTTCCAAAGCCCCGGGACTTACGCACGCCGGTGGCCTATGCAAAATAGGTGCGCCGGCGTGCGTAAATCCTTCTGGATTTACACGCGCCGGCCTTTTAAAGTCCGCCCCTAAGTGTATATTTGGCAATTTATTTGTGCAGTTTTACACCTGATAATTAGCTAGCGCACTTGATATAAGACTCATTTGTTGTCTGCGGTTGTTGGGTGAGAAATGGGGGGGAATTCAGAGTGCATAGGAGGATTTCGATGACCTGGAGGAAGACTGGGTGAACTGGTGGAAGTATCTACAAACTGGTGATTTCAATTACACGGGCGTCTTAAAATATAACTACTTCTGCATACAAATAAGGATTTTATGCAAGCAAGTTATAATTATTTTTGTGCCTAAAATATATGCGCATATGTTTATAAAATGCTTTCAATGCCTTGCTGATATTTGCATGTAACCAAACACCTGTGGGTATGTTGGGGGTAAACATACACGTATTTTATAATCTGCATGTACCAGATATGCACAGGTTATAAAATACTGTAGTTGATCTCCGCATGGCCATATGCACGCCTATATGAGGCCACATGGAGGTGTTTTAAAATTACCCTTGTAGTTTGTTAAATGGAAGAATCTGTACGTAAGGGCCAACTTTGCTGCCCAGAACGCTTCTCCTCCGTGCACGTAAAAGTACGCAGGGAACTGGGTTACAAGTGTGTGCTTTTACATGCACTCGGCCTGTCTCAATTGTAAAACGGCACAAAAAGCCTGGTTTTATGCGTGTAAAAGGCTTTGAAAATTGCCCCTTCTGGGAGTAATTTTCAAAGTCATTTCCCTAGGTAAAACAGTGCTTTACCCATAGAAATGACCAGTTAGATTTCTGCTCGATATGTGGGTAAACGTCTGCGTATGTGGTCTGTGTACACGTAGGTTTACCCCAGCCGTGCAAGGGCGTGCCTAGAAGTGCAGTTGGGGATGAGTTTGTACATAACTTTTGGATTTTCAATGCTATGCAGGTAAAGTTTCACAAATAATTTCTGCATATATACCAACAGATGTAAATGTGTGTGGGTAGGTTTGATTGTATAATTTTCAACGCAAACATATGTGCATGAGTTTGCTTTGAAAGTTAATGTAATTTTTACATGTAATTGTCATGTAATTGTTGACTTTTTTTTTTATTCGAGCTGTTATAAAACTACTTTTCTTAATATTGCTGTAATTTTTTAAAATGTTTGTAATCTGCATTCACTTTGGATTAGTGGTTATTAAATTGACTAAATAACTTTGATACTGGTGGACCTACAAGAAGGAAATGAAGTACAGTGGAGAGTATCTGTATTCATATTGGTCTATGCTATGCCAAAAACCCCTACAGCAAGTCAAGTTGTGTCTTTCTGCCAACAAGGACACTGGAAAACAATTCCCCTTTTTTGCTGCTCTTTCCAGAGACCGTTGGTGCAACAAGCCAGGAATCCGTTTGGTTTCTGGCAGTGCTGCCTAATGCATAATAAAACATGACTGGAACTGAGAGATGGATTGCACTGCATGCCCAAGAAAAAAAAAATATTTCCAAAGGAATTCTGGTGGTAAAGAATGAGCTTTCTATAGAGTTTGTTTATTAAGGATAATATGGTCGCTCAAGATTTAGGGTTATATATGCAATATTTATGGATTCATCTGGGTGCCCTCTTCACGAAAGTCAGCATTCATTTAAATGATTGCTGAAAGTAGAGCATATTTTAAGAAAATCTACTTCTTAGTTAAAACAGAAATAGTCTCTTAACGGCAGCAGAGAAGCTCAGAATTTACTGACAGCTGTTTCAACGCTCCCAGCTTGAAGTTCTTGATAAACAGACTTGATGCTCACACTTGGCCTCTTGGCTGTCTAAACCATGCCAATATGTTAGAATGGCATTCTGCTCGTTGATAGGGCAGAGTGCCAGTTTTTCACTGGGATATGTTAGACACCAGTTCCCCTCCCCCACTGTCCCCGCCCCCACAGGTTTACCGCTGCATAGGCAGCCCGCATGGCAGCACAAGGTTTGCCGTTTCTGCAGGGATATAATCCGTGGTGACAGGGACGCTTCGTGTTAGGCTGTTTCCCAGCCACATCATCACAGTATGGCGAAAGTCTGAAACCTGCCTTCATCCAAACGTGTCCTGATATCCTGACTATATTCCAGCAGAGCTTGTGTACAAAAATTATCTTCTTCTTGTAAGGGAGACTCAAAAGAGCTATGCACAGTTTTCCAATCCCTTTCTAAATTATGTAGCACTTACTAAGGCACAGTACAAAACTCCATTAATAATCACCCTCCCAAGAAGAGCCAAAGTGCACTAATCTCGACTAATAGATACTGTGCAGGATTCAGGGACCCCAGGTAGCTAAGTTATAGGGCCTTAGTCAGTAAAGACTTTTTCCATAGGCAGAGAATAGGACAATGTCCTTTTTAACTATAAGACCCATAGGGGCAGATTTTCAAAGGGTTATGCACATAAATTACACGCGTAATCCCGAAAACCCGCTCCTGCGTGTGCCGAGCCCATTTTGCATAGGTCTGGCGATGCGCGCAAGCCCCGGGATGTGCGTATGTCCTGGGGGCTTGAAAAAAAGGGGCGGAGAGTGGGCAGGGCGGGGGCGGACCGTGCCCTGGGGATCGCGCACCGGCACTCGGCCGGCACGTGCAACCTACGCCTGCCCGGAGGCAGGCACAACTTATTTAACAAAGGTGAGGGAGGGGTTTAGATAGGGCTGGGGGGGCGGGTTAGGTAGGGGAAGGGAGGGGAAGGTGGGGGGGGGGGGGGCAGAAGGAACATTCCCTCCGAGGCTGCTCCGATTTTGGAGCGGCCTTGGAGAGAACAGGGAAAGCCATCGGGGCTCCCCTAGGGCTCAGCGTGCGCAAGGTGCACAAGTGTGCACCCCCTTATGCGCACCGACCCTGGATTTTATAACATGCGCACGGCTGTGCACACATGTTATGAAATTGGGCATAGATTTGTGCACACCGGGTTGTGTGCACAAATCTACACCCGTGCGTCCCTACTAAAATTTGGCCCATTGAGTGCTAAAGGCAAAAACAGCTTAAAACAGAATCCCAGTATACTGTGCAATAAATAACTGAATTGCCATCTACAGTATATCTGTTAGATGTTTATACATTCTGTATCAGGCAAGCTATAAAAAAAATCAAATTACACATTTATTGCTCATGTAATTATATGCTAATTGGGATTACTATATGTGAAAATATATTTTGTGTTTATATTCTTAAACCACAGAAATGTGTTTAAAAATGAGCTGGTATTTAATTAAGGTACATTAATGTATTAAAGGTGAAGTGAATGTTTATTTAACAATTGTAATTGAAAATGATACCAGATCCTGTTACTTTTCTTACTTTGTTTTAGGAGGATTTTAAAGTTATGAAGCTGCTTCTTCACTCTAGTCTGTAAGGTTTGGGCTGTAAGGAACAGGGCATTTCATTCCCAGCTGTGGAATGAGTAAGTTATTAAAGGGAGAAAGTGTAAAAATAAATGTAACTCTTCAGTTGATATCAAGCAACAGGCAAGCCTCTAGGAGCTGGCAACATGCGCCCAGAGGTGAATACTGGTAGGATGCACATTATACAGTTACCATTCTTTGGTTATTCATCTATGATGGAAAAGCGTAACATGGGCATTGCTGGCTCAGGGAGAGTGGTCATGGCAGACATCAGTGGCTTTTTTCAGATATGGTAATTTAAGAAGCTTATGATTTAAGTTTGAGTAGTCTTCCATTTCTTAGATAAAATTCATTAAAAAAAAAAAGTCATCAAAATAATTGCGTGTTGCTTGTTGAATGTTTCGTAGTTATTTTGGGGTCAATATTAAAAAAACAAAAAACTAAAGAAGAAAACTAAAATGGCTAACCTATATGGCTAAAGTTAGCTGGAGAAGTCATCTTGGATATTTAGTGGGATAAATGTCCCACTGAATATACCCGAATAAAGTTATCCATCTAACTATATAGTACCTTCCTTTTCCTTCTGAGATCCTCTCTGCTTGTCCTATATTTTAAGAGTGCTGATGCTGTTCCTGACTGGTACCTGATAGAAATGAGGGAGACGATGAAGGAAATCAGAAAATCAAGTGGAAGAAAAAAAGATTGCCCAGGAGATAGGTGACACAATATTTTTCAGATATATGAGAGAAATAAGGAAGGCCTGAAGTGCTATAGTGAAATTGAAAGGTGAAGAGGAGCAATGGCAGAAATATTAAATTCTTCAGTTCTATGTTCACTAAAGAAACCCTGGAGAAGGACCGATGCTGTTGACAAGACTGTAGAAGGGAATGAGCTAGACACCTCCTTTTACAGAAGAGAATGTATGGGAAGAGCTAGGAAAACTGTAAGTTGAAAAGTTCATGGGGCCAGACGAGGTTCATCTCAGGATACTGAGGGAGCTCAGAGATGGGCTGGCAGGTCCACTGCATGAACTGTTCAATAGATCCCTGAAAACGGGAGTGGTGCCAAGTGATTGGAGAAGAACAGTGGTGGTCCTACTCCATAGGAGTGATAGCAGAGAGGAAGCTGGAAACTACAGGCCGGTTAGGCTCACCTTGGTGGTGGAAAAATTAATGGAGACTCTTCTGAAGGAAAGGTTAGTGAGCAATCTACAGTTGGGAGGATTGCTGGACCCGAAGTAACATGGATTCACTAGGGGAAGGTCTTGTCAGACAAACTTGATTGACTTGTTTTGATTGGGTGACTAAAGAATTGGATCAAGGAAGAGTGCTCAATGTCATCTACTTGGATTTCAGCAATGCTTTTGATATGGTTCCACATAGGAGGCTTGTGACTAAAATGAGAAGCTTGGGAGGGAGCGCCAAGGTGGTGGCATGGATCACAAACTGGTTGACAGATAGAAGACAATGTGTAATGGTAAATGGAACCTTCTCTGAAGGGAGAACGGTGCAAAGCGGAGTGCCACAAGGATCAGTGTTGTGACTGGTTCTGTTAAATATGTTTGTGAGCGACATTGCAGAAGGGATATGTGAAGTTTGTCTATTTGCAGATGATACTAAGAGCTGCAGCAGAGTGGACAACACTGGAAGGAGTACAGAGAATGAGAAGCTTGAACAGTGGTTGAAGACATGGCAGCTGGGATTCAATGACAAGATGTGCAGAGTCATGCATCTGGGGTGTTGTAATCCAAAAGAGCTATATGTGATTTGGGGATGGGGGGGGGAGAGGAATGAAGGGCTGATGTGCACAGAGCATGAGAGGGACCTTGGGGTGATAGTGTCTACCGATCTGAAGATGGTGAAGTAATGTGACAAGGCAATAGCAAAAGCCAGAAGAATGCTGGGCTGCATAGAGATAAGAATTACCAGTAAGAAGAAGGAGGTGATAATCCCCTTGTATTGGTCCTTGGTGAGGCCTCACCAGGGCTGCATAGAAGAATTACAGTACGGGAGGTGATAATCTCCTTTTATAGGTCCTTGGTGAGGGTTCACCTGGAGTACTGTGTTCAGTTCTGGAGACCGTATCTCAAAAGGGACAGAGTCAGGATGGAGGCGGTCCAGAGAATGGTGACCAAAAGGGTGAGTGGATTCCATCAAATGACTTATGAGGAGAGGTTGAAGGACCTAAATATGTATACCCTGGATGAAAGGAGATGCAGGGGAGATATGATACAGATCTTCAGATACCTGACAGCTATTAATGTTGCACAATCAACAACAAATCTTTTCCATTGAACAGAAATCAGTAGAACTAGGGGTCATGAAATTAAACTCCAGGGAGGAAGGCTCAGAACCAATGTCAGGAAATATTTCTTCATGGTGAGGGTGGTGGATGCCTGGAATGCCCTTCGGGAGGAAGTGGTGAAGACTAAAACTGTGAAAGATTTCAAAGTGGCGTGGGATAAACACTGTGGATCCTTAAAGGCTAGAGGATGGAAATGAAGGAAAGCGTGCATGGAGATAACTTGCTGGTGTGGCGGTTACTAGCCTTAACCGATAAGCCTTCCTACTATTGATGCAACTCCATAATTGCTCTCAGCTTCAAAGGCAGGGAAAAGAGAAATTAGACTCAACCAGAAACCAACAAGGACATCGAGGTTTACAGTCTGGGAAACAAATAAGCATGGGGGTAACTTGCTGATGTTGCTATTACTACCCTTAACCAATATGCCTGAAGATTTTGATCCAAATCCAACATGGCTCTCTGCTTCAATGGCAAGAGGTGATGGAGAATTTGATTCAAACAGCAACCAACAAGGGCCCTGTCTTTGATGATCTGGGAAACTGATAATTATGAGGGAGACTTGTAAGGGTCAACAGATGCTACCATAATCTTGCTGGGCAGACTAGATGGACCATTTGGTCCTTGTCTGCTGTTATTTCTATGTTTCTGTGACTCCACTAGCTCCACAGGGAGGCTGTTCCATGTGTCCATCATCTTCACTATAAAAAAAAAAAAGATATATATATCTTCTGAATCTATTCTCCTTCACCTTCATCCTATGACTCCTCATTCCAGGGCTTGCTTTCCATTGAAAGAGGCCTGTCTTCTGTGTATCAATACCTTGGAGGTTTTTACATGTCTTTATCTTCCTTTCCCTCCTTTCCTTTGAGGTATACATGTTTAGATTTTAACTTAGTAAATGACAGCTTATAAAGTCCAAAATGGGTCCATCCAGTCTGTCTGCCTTGGTAATCTGGGTTGTAACTGCCACTCCCTGCAGGTCACTCCCATGCCTTTTGAGCTTGATGATGAAGATTGTTAACCATTATAGTACCTGTCTTCTGGACCAACTCCATCTGGTTTATATCCTTTTGAAGGTGCGGATTCCAGAATTGTGCAGAGTATTCCAAATGAGGTCTCGCCAAATACTTTATTTAAAACTTTTCTATGCCGACATTCATGGGACTATCACATCGGTTTACGTTGAACAGGAGTAACCATTAACTTTAGAATATTAGAAATTACATGTAACATAAAGGGAGCTAAAGGGCTAGAGTAGCAGTCAGATACCGAAAAGGTATGTTAACATAAATAGAATGCTAACACTTGTTTACAATATATGACAATTATTTACAATATGTACAATATATAAGATTTGTAGGGCAATTACATGAATGAGATAATAGCAAGATTAGAGAGTTTAAGGAGAGATTGGAAAGGAGGATAAAGAATAAGGCTACTGGGGTAATGAGATTAGAAGGTTAGGGAGGGGGAAGGCAGAGGGCTACTTAATTGAGGAGGCAGCTTAAGTTTGAAGGTTGCAGGGAAAAAGCAACTTGTACAGAAGAAATATCACCTCCTTTTTTACTACTGGCTATTTGTCATCTTGTGCACGCAAGCATCCTTCTGGCTTTTGTCATCGCCTTATCCACCAGTTTGCAACCTTGAGATCATCAGATATCACCAACAGATCCCACTCCTGGTTTGTGCACAGAAGAGCTTCATGCCTATACTGCACTGCTTCCTTGCAACCTGAATGCATGACCCTGCATCTTTTTAGCATTAAATCTTAGCTGCCAGGCTATAACACCTACAAAAATAGCACTGGTGGCCAGGTATTTTGGCAACAGCCTCACTAGTTTTGGTGGCTGTGTTGATTGTTACATAATTTGATATTAAGACGCAGTGTTGGATTAAGTATGGGTTTTGTAAAAAAAAACAAAAAAAAAAACAATGGGGAAGACAAGCCCTGAAATTGTCTAGCAGCAGGTGTAGTGGATGCCAGTACTGAAATTAAATTTAAATTTGTTTAGGACCGATAAAGAAGGTTGAGTGGTTGGTAAAAGATGTGTAGGGGAACAGGTATAGGAATTTCTATGCGCATCTAACCAGAGAGGACAATAACTGGGCAGACCAGATGGACCAACTGGTTATGTTGTTTACTATGTTGCTATGGATTTGGTAAAGAACATTATTTGCATATATTTGTCAAGAAAGGAAATATTAAAAGATGTAGTAAAGTCAATTCAGACCAAACAGATGATCTTGTATGTTTTTCTTTTATTTATCTGCTGTGAGCTGCATTTATCTGCTTAAGTAAGAAAAGTATGGGAAATTGAAAAAAGGAAACTTTAGAAGATATGACGCTTGATCAAATGACCATGCGGGTCTTAGACTAACAGGGGATTGAAATGTAATGAACTATTGCATATGCTACAAAATGCTTTACTGTGATATTTTACTGATCTCCTCAATCATTTCTCTTCTTTTTTTTTAAGATGCTTTGAGGAAGAACCACAATGGAACTATTAGTTATAATGAATAAAGATGAGAAAAGAGAGAAAAAGAAACAGTGGAAGCGAAAAAGTGCGTATGTTTGAAAAAAAAAAAAAGATTAATTAACAAGTGCCCAGAGAGAAATTTTGTAGCGAGAATGACTCAGAGCAGTAATTTGCTCTGCCAGTAGCCAAAGCCAGAATGGAGACAGTAAAGGAGTTATCCAGCACATAAAAGAAGAGAGATTGCAGCATCCCTTCATATTTGGGAAGCTGAAAGGTACCTTTATTTCCAGCTTACTCATATCCTGACCCTAGAACCCTATTAAGAATAACTTTCAGGGTCTGTGCTGCTGTCTGCCAGAGAGTCATGTTGCTAAAAACAACTAAGATGTAGTAGTAATAATAATGATGATGATGATGATAACCATCTCTAGAAATAGGAAGATCACTTTCTTGAAAAAAAAGAAAAAAAAAAAGTTTGACAGTTTAATTGATTCTGGATCTTCCCTAACGTTTTGAAGCTGGACAGGCGTTAAGCTAAAGCAGAGGAGAAGCCTTAGAGGTTAGAGCAGGCTGAGAATAAGGGAAAGCCAGGGTTCAAATCCTGCTGGCACTTTGTGTGACCTTTGCCAAGTCTCTTCACCCTTTGTTACCTCAGGTAAAAACTTAAGGGGTCATTCCCTGAGCTGCATTAGGGCTTCGCCATGAGGTAAATGTCTTAAGTGTGACTATAACACGGGCTTTATAAATATCGCAGGTTCTCATTCCCCAGCGCAACGTATGTATTAAAATGAGATGATCTTAATGCACATTGCTAGGCAACATTATGGTAATTGATGTGGTTTGTTTCAAAATTTGCAAGCCGTTTTATGTGGTGGGGCAAAAGTCTGTATGCGGCCAAATGGTGCCATTTTAAAAATGGCAGCTCAGGGCCCAGAACTTGGTGATGCTCTGGGCTGTACTTCATCACTTGGGATATCTAGGGAATGGGTGGAGAGTTGTAGGTGGGGGGGGGGGGGATGGAAGAGGTCCATGGGGTGGGGGAGGTAATTTTTTCACTACAAGAGGGCGGGTTCTGGGACAAATGGGACGGGAATGGGCCCAGGGACAGCACTTGAATACTCCGGAATTAAAGCCCATCGCCGCTAGTGATGACTGTGGGTGGGGCTTATCGTCCGGCTGTGGGGATTCACTGAGACAAGGCTGGAATGGTGGACAACAGCAGCAGATGTCAGGCAAACGGTTTGTCTTTTTGGCAATGATACCAAAATCTGCCCGGAAAGTATGGAAAACATAAGTACGGATCTAGCAAAGCTTGAGGAATAGTCTATAGTCTGGCAGCTAAGATTTATTGCTAAAAAATTCAGAATCATACATTTCAGCTGCAAAAATCCAAAAGATAGGTGATGACATTTTTCTTAGCATGAAACAATTGACTTATTTATTTAAACACACTTGATTGATCACCTATCTTATAGTTGTAACCTAAGTGATGTACAATAAAGCAAAAATGCAATTAAAAAAACATGTTCCAAATGCAGAACATAAATACATTAACAGAATGAGTAAAATAGGATAATAACTAAATATACATTAAACTAAAACAGAATAAAATCGATTAAAAAATTAAAAAGATACAATAAAAAAGAAAAATCAAACATAATCACAATTCCATACAATAATTCATCGCAATAAGATAAGAAAAGCTGACATTTCTAGTACTCTATAACCTAATTTCTGTCTGAGAAGGTAATAGCAATTCTTGCTGAAAGGAGCTCAATAAATGACTTGATTTGTAAAGAATGATCAGCCTAGAACTGCACAGAGCCTTCAAGGTTAGGGATCCTATTTTAAATTGTATTCTAAGTGATACTGGAAACGAATGTAGTTCATATAGTAAAGGGGTTATGTGATCATATTTCTTTTTTTCCCAAAAATTAGTTTGGCTGCAGTATTCTGTACTTTGTAGTCTCCTTACCTGAACTGATGTCAAACCATGAAAAAGGATATTACAGTAATCCAGTCATGATAAAATGAGACGATGAGTTAAGATACTAAGATCTGATGCATCAAAGAAAGGCTTAAGATGATGAATGAAATGCAAAAAGAAAAAAGAACTCTGTAATAAATGTGAAATATGATTAGAGCAAGAAGGAGCTGAGTCAATGTGAACACTCAAAATAGTAATAACATTTCTAACTTTCGGGCAGATACAGTAAAGTGCGCTCCAGTGGAGCGCACTGTTAGCTCTCATTTGGCCGCGTGTTTTCGACGTGCTATTTTTACCCCTTATACAGTAAGGGGTAATAGCGCGTGGAAAATGCGCGGCCAACCCTCCTGAAAGTAATAGCGCCCGCAACATGCAAATGCATGTTGATGGGCCTATCAGTCATTCCCGTGTGATACAGAAAGCAAAATGTGCACCGATGCCGCACATTTTAATTTCGGCCGGCACCGGGAAAGTGTACAGAAAAGCAGAAAAAAATGCTTTTCTGTACACCCTCTGACGTAATATCCTAGTGATATTAAGACAGAGGCCCCAAAAGTTAAAAAAAAAATTTAAAATAAAAAAAAAAAATGTAATCTGCCCGCGGGTTGGAAGACGGATGCTCAATTTTGCCGGCGTCCATTTTCCGAACCTGTGGCTGTCAGCGGGCTTGACAACCGACGCCAGTAAAATTAAGCGTCAGCTGTCAAACACGCTGATAGCCGCCACTTCTGCCAATAAGGAGGTGCTAGGGACGCGCTAGTATCCCTAGCCTCTCCTTTTACCATGGGCCCTCATTTACATAAATTTATTTACTGGATCGTGCGCCCAGGAGAGTGGCCTGGGCGCATGCCAGGAGAGCAGGCGCTCGCCCACTCTCCCGCAAAGTTTTCTGTATCGGCCCATTTGATAGCATTACCAAACATAATGGCGGATGGAAACTGTATTGAATTTTGTCTTCTAGAGAACTTCAAAGCTTCAGATCTGTCTGGATTGACTTTAAGTTTTGAAGAAATTAGCCAGTTGGCCATGTCATTTAAACAATTGTTGAATTTGCTAAGAGAAATAGTGGACTCATGATCACAGCTAGCTAAAATCTGAATGTCATTAGCATAGAAATACCCAGAGAAACCAAGACTTTGAATCAATGTGGCCAAAGGTACTAGAAAAATATGGAAAACTGTCAATAGAGCACAATGAGTTCCAAGTTAAAGAATATGATCTGCAAGTCAAGAAAGATTTAAATCAATTGAGAGATTGACCTTGAATACCAATGTCATGAAAGTGGTAAAGCAGTAAATGGTGATCAACAATATCAAATGTGGAGCTCATGTCTAGACAAACCTTAAAACTATTTTTCCCTTATCCAGTTGTAGGCTAGCTCATTAGTTAAAGCTGTGAGAGCTGTTTCAGTACTGTGGCCTGTCCTGTAACCTAAGGGGTAGATCTTAAAAGCCCTGCGCGCATAAATCCTCCCGGATTTATGCGCGCAGGGCATTGGCATGCCGCTGAGCCTATTTTGCATCCGCCGGCGCGCGCAAAACCCCGGGACGCGCATAAGTCCCGGGGCTTCGTAAAAGGGGCGGGAGGGGGCATGTCCGGGGGCATGTTTCCCGATCGGGGTGTGTCTGGGGGCGTGTCCGGGTCAGGGGGCGGTCCGAGGCGGGTCTGGGTGCGTGGTGATGGTTTGGGGGCGGGCCGAGAGGGCGGTCCCGAGTCCCCTGGCACTGCGGCCTGTGCCGGGGGATGCCGAGGCGGCGTGCACAAGTTACGCCTGCCTCAAGCAGGCGTAACTTGTATGGCAAAGGTAGGGGGGGATTTAGATACAGCTGGGGGGTGGGTTAGATAGGGGAAGGGAGGGGAAGGTGGGGGGATGCGGAAGGAAAGTTCCCTCCGAGGTCCCTCCGATTTCGGAGGGGCCTCGGAGGGAACGGAGGCAGGCTGCATGGCTCGGCGTGCGCAGGCTGCCGATTTTGCGCAGCCTTGTGCACGCCGACCCCGAATTTTATAAAATCCGGCGTACTTTTGTTTGCGCCTGTTGCACGACCAAAAGTACGTGCGTGCGTACTTTTTAAAGATCTACCTCTAATTGTTTAGGATGCAACACAAAAGTCATGTCCAAAAAATTAGGTAATTCAGAGTGCAGTATCTTCTCAATGATCTTGGACAATGTAGGCAGATTAGAGATCGGTTGATAATTCTCAGGAAGTCTGGATCCAGGTGCTTCTACTTAAGGATAGACCTAATTATCGCAGTTTTTAATTCTTGAGGTAAGACTCAGAGCTCCATACTAGAATTTACAATCAGCTAAAAAAAGAAGTAGACCCAGATTGTGGTTCCTGATGAACTTAGAAGGAAGAGGACCAACCCTAGAAGAGGAAGGTTTCATTTGTTTCAGAACAATTTGTAGTCCTGCAGCAATGACTACGTTAAAAGCAGATAATTTGCTAACTAGGACCAAGTCCTTTTGAAGAGATGAAGGTAAAACCAAGGCAGATGATAAATGGCAAAGAGGCTGCGAACAGGGTAAATTCTGCTTTAATGTTCGGTACTTCAGTATCAAAAGCGGGATCTGGGGGTGATCATATCTGATAATTTCAAGGCGGCCAAACAGGGAAATAAAGTGACAGCAAAGGTCAGAAAGATGCTTCGGTGCCCCTCTATAACTCCATCATGAAACCTGATTTGGAATACTGTGTACAAACCTGCAAAAAGGATATAAACCAGTTGGAGTCAGTCAAGGGTGGCTACTAAAATGGTTAATGTAAAGCATATGGGGACTGACAAAGATCTAAACATATATCCCCTCAAGGAAAAGCAAGAGAGAGGAGAAATGATAGATATGTAAATAAATCCAAGATATTAGTGCACGGGAGATGGGACTCTTTCAATGGAAAGCAGGCTCTAGAATGAGGGTGTCATGGGATGAGGGTGAAAAGGGGTAGACTCAGAAGTAATAAAGAAATATTTCTTAACAGAAAGGGTCATGTATGCATGGAACAGCCTCCCGATAGAGGAGGTGGAGTCAAGGACTGTATCTGAATTGAAGAAATCATGGGACAAGCACAAGGCATCTCTGAGTGTGGTAGGAATTGGAACACTGAGCAGTTCTGTAGATGGACCATATTGTCCTTATCTGCTGTCACATTTCTATGTTTCAAATTAGGGTCAGTAATCTAGCAATTGACACATTGACAAAGATTTCAGTTGATATAGTTCTACATAGGAATAGACTTCTCAAAATGACATTTCTTAATGGTATTTAAATAAGTTAACATTTTTTAGCCTAAGAGATCTGTTGGCAAGAAACTACATTTTTGTAATCCATTTCAGAAAAATGGATATGCATCTATATTGAATGCATGGTAACACATGCAGACAAAAGGTTGAATTTGCAGAAGTTTGAAACATGTTAGCAGCAGCACCAGTTGTCAAGGATGCAACCTAATCATACATTTCGGTCAAAATGTCTTACACTCATTTTTTCATACATGTAATTTTTACCGCATAAGTAATTCAGTATCTTAGGCTAATGCTCAGCACGATTTCTGCAGTTGATGTATGGTGTTCTGTCATAAAAGGCTTTATTAAAACCATCTTTCTTTATATTGAATTTGTAGTTGCATGGGTAGGACCTTTAGGGTCAATATCAAAGTTTGATCTATGCCATTTGAACATTTGTTATGGCACCTTTTAAAATCATAATAATATTAATTACGATAGAACCCAGATACCAAAAGGGGGCTTCATGTAACCTGTAATTCATTGAATCAAAGAAATGTGATTTTCTCAGAATTGAGCTGAGATACATTTTGAAGGGGTCTAAGAAAAGATCAAGAAAACACTGCGGTAAATGAAGTTGTTTCAGTGATTGAAAAACCTGAAGGGCTGTCACGAAGGAACAAATCTGACTCACCCCTTTGCAGGAGAAAAACAGAGGCACTGCAAGACTCGTAGCAGTGCTTTATTAAAAAGTTATAAGTGCTGGGAAAAAAAAAATTAAACGCCGAGACTTTAGATGAGGTTATCACTGGCATAAAACCGAACCTTGAAGTGACTGGCTCATGATTAGGCACTCAGGGGAATGAGCCCTGACAGCAAATATGTTATGTGAGAGTTTCTTACTAGCTTTTAATCTACGCACACAGTCCCAGAAGCGGAAATGCTTAGCAATTATTCCCGTCTCTCATATTTTTCCATCTAACTACAAACTGAAAAATAAAGAGATTTAATCTCGGTATATTGCCACGGTTCCCTTTTGTGTTGTCTGCAGACTTCCCGCTGGTCATGTTTGATCCCAAGTTGTTCAGTGTGCCGTTTTCTGTACTGGGACACTGAAATGAATGAAAGGGTCCCTGACGTACTGCAATAGGACAAACCTGACAAAGATAGCACTCTATAGAAATTGTTTGAGGAGGAGTCTCTTCCCGTTTCACCATTTCCAGTTTATGCCAATCTGTAGCATTCAGGAAAAATCCTATTAAAATACCAGAGTGGTAGTGGTGGTGGCGATGTTGCTTTTTTTTTTTTTGCAAGGTCACAGGTGGGGAAAAGCAGGGGTCATATGCACTAAAGTGCAATAACAACTTTAGCACACAATGAACACCTCACCCTAGGTACTACCATTTATCTTATCTCTTAAGATGTCTTAAAATAGGTTATTTTGGATATAATATTTATCTCTGTTACCTATGTAAACACCATAATGGCCATGCTAATAAATAATAATGAACTGGACCTTTTACATTTGTCACCACGGTTTCTCCACTTTCTCATTTGCTTTTATTTCAATATTCATACAGCACCCTTAATCTGAGTGCGTTACAATGAGTACAAAGAGCTTACGGTCTAATGGTTACCTGAGGCAGCAGCAGATCAGGTGATTTGCTCAAGCTGCTTCAGGGGAGGAAACACAATTTGAACCCTGGTCTCCTGGTTCAGGGAGAACACCTGCTCTTCTGATAGGAGCCTAGACCATGACATCAGATAAAGATCATCTAATCTGCCCATCCTCTTCTTGCCCTCAGAGATCCTCTCTATTTGTCCCATGTTTTCTTGAATTCTGATATGGTCCTCATCTCCACCACCACAAAGGAAAGGGTGTGTCTCAAGCATCCACCACCATTTCTGAAATAAATATTTCCTTAAATTACTTCTGATGCATTTGTTGAAGCAGTGAGTTTTAGTATTTAATATTTTGAAAGTCTTGAAAATTGTGGACTCAAAAACACACAATATATATGTGATGGGAGCCCTACAATCAGATTCTGGTCACTAGAGATTTGTTCTTGGAAGAAGCTTTCAGGAGATGTCACTTAACCTTATTAAAGGATTTCCCTCACGCCGTTCCTTTAAGGTAAATCTTCTAGAAGGAGTGCTGTCTGAGTTAATATAAGGTGGTGGTTACAGCAGTGAAAACATAAGAAATTGCCATTCAGGGTCAAACCAAGAGTCCATCAAGCCCAGCATCCTGTTTCCAACAGTGGCCGAATCCAGGCTACAAGTACCTGGCAAGTACCAAACACTAAGAAGATCCCATGCTACTGATGCCAGTAATAGCAGTATTTTATCTCTTGTATTTAGCTTTGTTTTCTTTTGGAGTGAGTGGCTCTAGCAGCTCCTCGGAGAGCAGATGGTCTACATAGTCTAGCAACACCAGGCATGGAAAACCAGTGAACCATTGCTAGGCTCTGGGTGGTGTCCATTGGTAACCCAGGAGATTTATGGACCACCTTGTCTTTGTAGACACCTATTGGAAAGGGAGTGAGAGTTTGTTGATCGATCTGAGAAAAATCCATGTGAGTGGATGTGAGCACTAAAACCTTGTTTGTGTTTTGCAGGAAGAATGTTTTGTTGTTGATGTTGATGCTAATCAATGCTGTGAACCTGTGAACCCTGATTTCATCAGTGAATTTTAATAATATTCATCTCTGACTGCTGGAAACCCCAGAAATAAAAGTTGAGTTTGTTGAAGATCACTTTTGCATGAGACCCTCTTTTATCTCAAGGTTCAAGAGAAGCATCTGTCAGTCCATGGAAGAAGTTGGGGTGCAGTCAAAGGGGTCGCAGAGGGGAAATTAATGTTTTGAGGAGTTTTGCTTGTTCATCTTGATGAACCCATCCCTTACGTCTGTGCCAGGTCCACAGTACCACCTGCTTGACTTTTTTTTTTTGTGATCCTTCGAGAGATTGTTCCTTGGATCACATACAGGTATCAGACATTGCCCTGGGAGGCATTATATTTATATATATGTTTATTCATTTCTTTCTCCATTCCAGCTGCCCCTTTAAACTTCCAGAGCAATTGCAACCAATCGGGGCTAGGGCATTATGAGTTTTTATTCAAAACTACCCAGGGATTTTACCTTTTTTTTTTTTTTCCCCCCTCCCCTTCTTTAATCCCCCACAACTTAGCATGGTGATCATGTCAACAGTCCTCAGCTAGGGATGTGTAATCATGAAGCCTGAATTTGCTCAATAATTGTTGCCATTGAGTGATGGCTGGAACTTCCCTCCCCCTGGGACTTTGAACGCTGCCTTCACAGCATTTTCAGTCTCAGCCAGCCTAGGGAGCGCGGCTCTGGTCTTGGAATCGGCTCCACGTCGTCTTCACAGCAGCACATGGCCCTGCCTCTGGGCCAGCCCCATTGTTTATGTATAGTACTTGCCTTTTTCCTGCTTTGCATAAAAGTTAAGGGGAAAAATCTGGCTTCTTTCTGTGCAATAGAATTTCCCATTACAGTATAAAATTCTTCTGTTCGGGAACTCGCTAACGGGTGAAATATATATGTGTGTGCATATGAGAGACAGGGGGTGACAGTTAATTCAAAAGCCTAATTATTTTTTCTTTCAGCACACAATTAAGCTCTGGAATTCATTGCTGGAGACAGTAGTAAAGGCAATTAGTGTAGCTGGGTTTAAAAAACATTTGGACAAGTTCCTGAAGGAAAAGTCCATACAGTTATTAACTTGAGGAAAGCTACTGTTTATCGCTGGATGCCAGCAGCATGGAATCGCTCTGTTATTTGGGATCTTGCCAGGTATGTGTGATCATCTGGCTTGGCCACTGTTGGAACTGGGCTTGATGGATCCTTTGAGCCAGTATGGCAATTCTTAGGTTCTATGTACTTAAAAAAAAACCCCCAAAAAATACAAAAACATGATGCTTTATAATGATATTGACTGCACAATACACAAACAAACTAAATACTTGTTCTGTTGTATGAAGTGCCTAACCATCCATGACACTAGCAATAATACATTAATTTCTTTCTCTAGAATATAATCCCATCCTAAGTAAAATGAATTACCAGTTATCGCTATATTACAACCATTGCTGGAATGCATATTTTTACAGCAATGACTTTTTTTCTATAAGTTTTTAAGTACACCTCCTCCTCCTGGCATAATAACTTTCTCTTCCAGTACCGTGTAAGAGGCTTTGGGATAATAATGAACTTACTTTACTGACTTTTTTCACTCTGTGTAACACTGTATAGTTTATCTTTGAAGCAAAATGAATAAGTAGTCAGGAATCTACTTTCCCTTATCCATGCATACAATATATCGCTTAAGTGACATGCAAGCTGTATTTTTTTTTAAAAAAGGTAGTAATTCATTCCTCTGCTAGTTATCTCAGTCTTGAGTTGAATAGATCACTATATTTCAATGTCAATTTTTAATTTCCATTTGATTTATAGGCTGCTATTCCAATGCTCAAAATGGCAGTTTACAACACCAAAAAACAAAATAATACAAGGCATAATAAACATATACAACAATTAATAAAGTTATATACAATAATAAAATACAAAGAATAATGAAAATTAAATGAAAAAAATATCAAATTTATACCAAATAGAAATAAAACAATCAAATGAAGGAATGTGCCATAGTGGCTTTGCATGCCAATAATTGCAAAAGCCTTATTTGTAATTTATCAACATTCAAAAGGAAATGGTCCTAATAATAAAAAAAATAGTTTGGAAAGGCAGTGCTAAAAAAGTGAGCCTTTAAGGAATGTCTAAAATGACAGGTAGTCCTGCTACAAAGCTAATTCCAAAGGCATGGAAATCCTTTGGACAATCTGATTTTAATTCACTTGGTTGCTGTTTGTTTGCACTTAATGCTTTTATTCCCTCCCCAAGTACAGTTTACACTTTTGCAGAATTGTGTATGGTGAAATCCTTTGGCGAGTACAATAACAGATGCATGACTGCTGCCAAAGTGACTGTGCAGGAAGAGCACGATCTTGTTCAATCCTTTTTTATTCTTCCACAAGGACATACTTTTTTATATAAACTCAGGAAGCTGTATCCTTACACCTGCAGTGATTTGTCCTAGCATTTTAATTTTGGAGTTCAATTCATTATGTTGAACTCATTGCATATGAATGCAGGATTTCCATATTTCTATGACAAGGTATGTAGATTTTGTGCTTTTAACTTAATTTAAGCCTGATTGATTACAACCAGCTAACATGGTACAAAATACACATGTAATAAAACTAATTATAGCAAGGGTCTATGCCATTAAAAAAAACAAACAAAAACAAACAAAAAAAACCCTCCATTTCCTCTTATGTTTAATTAAAGACTTTCAATCATTCATTTGATATGTAACAATATATGATCTGTAAAATACTGTATTATTTCAGATTTATAAAACTAGAAAAACACACACAAGTGGGTAGCATGATAAAGAGAGGAGCAAACAGTTGTTAAATCACCTTTATGAAATTTTATTGACTTTATTGACCAAAACTCTGAATCTCCAAGAATTGGAGACTGCCTTTTATGGCTTTACCAGAGATTTAGCATTCAGGCCTTACGTGTGGTGTTGTGTACACTCTCTATTATAAAGTATTATTGTTATCATTCCCAAAGCATCAATAAAACTTTAGAATTAAATGTACTGAGGATTCGAGCAATGTTGAATTATTTTGTATAAGATACGTGACTTGAAGCAAACAAAGTGAACCAGGAATCCCCAGTGATGGAGCTGTGACAATGAGAATGATTACACTATTTGGAGCCCGTCAATGAAGGTAACAGAAATTTCAATAATGCACCCTTTGTAATGAATGGCTTCTTTAGTCACTCCCACGGATAGTGGGGCCATCGGAAATCTTTCTGCATGCATTTAGGTTTAAGTATGTCTTTGCTAGTGAATCGTTTGCAAAATAAAAGAAAAAGCTCTCTAATCTTGAGAACAAAAAAGTAAACCATCTTTAAAATAACTTGTCAAATACAACAGTAAGTAAGCAGTTAAGAAGTAATGCACTCTACTCTCCTTTATAGAAGTGCAATATTAATTAGACTGAAAATGTTAATATTAGTGTGTAGTACCACTATCATAACAATATAATAATAATTTGGATTTTTAGCATGCCTTTCTAAATAATGCTCAAGACAGCTTAATGCATTATTAGTAATTCAGATATAATATAGAATCCTATATAATATAAATCATACGGTACAATATTCATTCCTAACAGAAACATTAAGTAATTCATTCATCACATAGTGGTAGGTGGGGGAATGACCCTCCATACCTCATTCATTTATTTATACTCCACCTTTCTAAGGGCAATCAAAGGGACTAGAACCTATAACGAGATGTAGAAAAGCAGTACCACCTTAGCCAGTTGATTAAAAAAAAAAAAAAAAAAAAGTAGTAAATTAAAATGCAGCCAAAGCAATATCCTAAAAGGTGAATTTTAAAAGCCCAGAGCGTGCCGAAACTGGGAGATTCACGCACAATTAGGGCCGGCACGCACCAAGTGCATTTTAAAAGATGCCAGTGTATGCGAGTTTCTTCCGCTACACGCACAACATTTTTTTTTTTTTAAAAAGGGGTGGGATGTGTGGGCGTAGTCTGGGAGGACCATGGGCCTTCTTGGATTTCTCAATGAAACTAGCATGTACTTATGCGCCCAAGTGCATGCCGGGGTCCCTTGGCATGTAACTTTACTTCTTCTATGGATGGCGAGTAAGTCATAAATAAAAAAAAATCTAGGCCTGTCAGCAGGGTTTTAAGGATTGGGGCTAAAGGGGAAGACGTCTTATTCTTTGCCTGAATGAACTGGGAAAACTGGTAATTGTCAGTGCCCGTGCCTACTAAAATCCCTCTACTTATGGGTTAGATGTGCACTTAAATCTGTGCGCACATGTGTACATTCAGCCCATTTTAAACCATGTGTTGTTAGACGTGCATATGTTACAAAATGGATGCATCTCTGGGCGCGAGCCAGAAAATGTGTGGACATGTGCGCCTGCACGGCTGTTTCAAAGTTACCGATTAAGGGCGAAGGTCATGTGTAACGATACGTTTACACCTGGAGTTAAGACACAGCCTATCATCAACTCAAACAAGAAACTGTCCTTTGGAGGCATTCAACCTTTCATATCCTACAGAGGCTTTATTGACCAATAAAATGCAGTTGCCAGCTACATTCAAGTCAGTTGAGGAGTACTAAAAGGAGTGTTTTTCCTTATGCAAGCTACAACGAGCTTTTGAAGAGACAGCTCACATCATCCCTCCAACAATACTATTCAATGACAAAGCAATCCAGAGGGAAACATTCGAACAGCAAACTCAAGATTTCAAACCTGAGGAGGATAATTTTCAAAGGAATTTGCTCAGGAAATAAAGGAGTTCCCTGGGGAAATCCTCTCGGTCAGTAAACGTATACTTGCCCTCCCCTGTCCATGACTAAAAATATGGACTCTGGGAAGGCAGGGAAAGCAGATACAAAGTCTGCAGATACTTTTCTATTGGCTGTGTTTGCTGACCTGAAGTTTCAGAAGGAAACTCCTGAGGAGTTTCCCTTTGAAAATAAGCTTGTAGGCCTGCAAGCTACCTAGGTATTTAAAAAATTGCCTCTGTTATTGACTTCAGATTTCTTAGGTGGAGGGGTTTGTGTTCGTAATCCTTTCTCCCTTCAGTAACATTAACACACACAAGGATATGTTTGTTCAAGTCTTCTCTAAAGAAATGGAGGAAACTATATTTACTGTCTCTGTGCTACAGCTATGTTCTCTCTGCCTTGAAAGGATTTATAAATAACAGACTGAGAAGTAACATGGAGCATATTCTGTTTTCGCCATAGTTAAGTACTTAAAGGACAACAAAAAAATCAAGAGCAGAACCATCTCTTTATGTACTGTCAGGAAAAAGTCACTCGTATATTAGGGTCAGTGATTGATAAATGGGTTTCACTATTAGCTGACGATCCACTGTATTATTGAGAAGCTACAGAAAGAAAACCAGTCACCCACTTTCCTCTCAAGTTGAACTTGTGTGAGTCTGTAGCTGGCTACCTTCTTCTTTCCTGTCTTTTTAGAGTCTGCCCACAAACACCACTGCTTTTCTTCCTTTTTTCTTTCTTCCTGTGCCGATATTCACTTTCACTTTGTTTTGGCCTCCTCCTTCATTCCTACCCGTTTATCTGTCGTCACATACAATATCCCAGCATGGAACCTGCTTCAAGTCTTCCATGATGTGCCTTGCACATGATGGATGGGGGACACCGGGATAATGCGGCAGACTGAAATACCGCACGAGGAAAGTACTCGACTGTTTAGTCCAGAAATTGGAACAAACAGTGCTTGTGTTTTCAGTTGCATACTTCAACAACCCTCCTCTTCTAATTTGTTTCTGGATCATAGTAATCCAGTCTCCTTTGCTTCAAAGGACTTCAGAGTCACAGAGCCTCTCTCTACTGTTGTATACAACTATTTTTTAAATCATTTTAAATATTTTGTGAAGCCAAGGAATAGTATAATGCATGACTTCCCCAACTTATCCATGATGAATATGAATGAGATAAATTTGCATACCATGGAGACTTACTATATGCAAATTTATTCCATGGATATTCATTGTGGACAGTTATTTATTTATTTATTTATTTATTAGTTTTTTCTATACCGGTGTTGGAACATACCTTCACATCTTGACTGGCTGTCCCCAGGACAAGTTTTGGAAGCCCTGGTATAATGTAAATCAAATTGCCTTCTCAATAACACAGTAGATGACAGCAGAAAAAGACTCAAGCAGTCTACCCAGTCTGCCTAGTTACTCCTGTCTACACTGCAAAGATATATTCCAGTTGCCAGCCATAGGGCATGAGCACTTGTAAGAGATCTCTTCTTACACAGGATAGTTTTTGTGGTCTTCCTCATCTTGGGTAGATGAGCATTCAAGGTCCCCCATTTACATCACACCCAGCACCCTTCCTTTCCCACAAAGCTTTGTAATTATCTAATATAGCAAACAATACTATTTTGGTCATTGACCAAACATCTGCCTCCTAGGTATCTGTGTAGCTGCCAGACAGACCCGCTAGGAGTTCTAGTTGTTATAGTACTTGCAGTCTGACGGAAAGACCTGGCTTCTAGTTAATTCTATCTTCACAAGCGTTAAACCTTAGGCACAGAGTGAGAGAAACCCCTTTGAAAATAGATTCTGATATAATTAAACTCGATTGGAAAGTTGTTCAACCATAAAACACAGCTTTAACTAAGAAGAAACCCTACTGAGGCCTGCTCTGGTGAACTGCATTATGTTAACAGATTGTGTTTTAATTTTAGTCTGTCGATATGAGCAACTTGTAACACTGTACTATTGTAAGTGATGAGCACATGGTTTGTAGGAATCCTTCCCTTCGTGGTAATACTAGAGGTTTTGCATCAGAGGCTAATGTTTCACTTTATTAAATATTTACCAACAGACCATTGGCCATATGGCAGAAAGTTTGCATGGTGATAGATTTGGCGTTTGTCACCTTTTCAAGTATATGCCATGTTGTGTGGGTTCACAAAGCCCTTCTGATGACCCTGGATTTTGTCCTGTACACTCCTTGGGGAAAAGAGTATCAATATCGAATGTATGTTCTGTTGAAATGTTTTGCAGGAATGAGCATGTTAAAGTTATTCTTCTGGTGTGCCATGAAGAACATTTACCTGACAGTGTTTGTCTTCAATTCTGTTCTAAGTGCAGCGTCACTTTCCATTAGGATATTATCCTAGTCAAATGACATGATAATACTTAAATGGGACCTGTTACTTTTGCAAGGATTATTATCAAGACTGGCTCATTTTCCCACTTTCAATAAGGCATAGCTTAGTGGTATTTATCTAAAATGTTATTGAGATTTCAACCTTGCCGAGTTAAATTATGAGACACCAATTCCCTTAATATATTTTATATTTTACACATTAAGAAACTACTTGTATTATTTTTTATATCATTATTTTTGAGTAGGTAAAGTGTTCACAACTTTATATTTGTGTTTCCCTGTAAATTGTCTGTTTTAGGGAAATGTAATGTTCAAGGTATATGATGCATAATTTAATGATCACACCAATACAGTGAAATAGATTATAAAACAGGAAACATTTTAGTAACTTACTGAGTGATTTGTGTAACTGTAAGAACTGTTCATTTATGCTCATCATCTCTGGATTTATGTTCTATGTAAATGGAAAAACGTTTACATGCATCATTCACACAGTCACTTATAAAGTGTTTATTCACCAAAAAAGACTAAAATAAGAACATAAGTGCCCTGCTGGGTCAGACCAAGATCCACCGAGCCCCAGCATCCTGTTTCTAACAGTGGCCTGTCCGGATCACAAGTACCCGTCAGATCCCCAATAGTTGATCTATTTCCTGTTTGTCACTCCCAGGGATAAGCTCTGGCTTTTTCCCTTCCTTCAGGGACTTGTCCAATCCTCTTTTGAACCCCACTGTGAGTTGCCTTGACTACGTACCCTGGCAACGGATTCCATCGCTTGATTGTGCGCTGAGTGAAAAAGCACATCCTACAATTTGTCTTAAATCTACCTGCTAGTTTCATGAAGTGTGACCCTTAGTCTTAGTGTTGTTTGAAAGGGTAAACAACTGCTCCCTTATTTTCCCATTTCACCCCACTCATGGTTTTATATATCCCAATCATATCCCCTCTCCTTTGTCTCTTTTCCAAGCTAAAGAGCCCTAATCTGTTGAGCCTTTCTCTGTAAGGGAAGCTTTTATATTCCCTTTATCATTTATTTTGCCCTTTTCCGTGTCCACTATTTGTTGTTTTTTGAGACGAGGCGACCAGAATTGCCCACAGTGCTCAAAGTGCAGTCGCACTATGCCTCGATACAGAGGGAAAATGATATTTTCAATTCTTTTACAAATTATTTGCCATGTTGAGCACCGCTGCTCACTGATCCAGTATTATAACAATGGGCAAATATCCTAATTCCCTAATTGATTTATTCAGTACTTGTCTGGCAAAATTTCAACCAGTCATACATGGTGTCTCATTTCAAACTGAACGCCACCCTTTTTCAAGTGGATGGCAATAAAATTTGGAATTTATAAGATATAAAAATACAACTTTGGACAAAAAAAAAGTATGCAAAAAAAAAAAAAATCCAAAACAGACAAGGCACTGAGGAGAGAAACGGGTGATATGATAGTCATTCATTCAAAATTATTAGTAGCTACATTTCTAAAAGAGTTCTAAGGGAAGTACCTAATTTAATCCTAAAATGTCTAGCTCAATAAAGAGATGATATTAAAAAAAAAGATAAAAATAAAATATTTTGAGGGCTTTGAGAAATTTTCTGCTTAGTGGGTTTTTTCCAATCCTTTTTCTTTTCATCTTGACCGGCCCAAGTGTTTTAAACATTTCCATCACTGATTTCATATTCTACGGTATATGGGAGACTCCTGATTTTTAGTACAATAAAGGGTATTTTACTGGTTTCTTCATTCCCTGAGGCAGGACTACCCCATCCTATGATGCAATTGTTGGAGATTGGACCTTTAAAACATGTAAGCCTTTTCAGCAAAAAGATGAATTATGGACCGATTCTTGAATGCAACAGTCCATTACTAATCCTCTTTGAAGAGTGGCCCGCAATTGTGTGGCTTCTCTCTTCATGATAGGCCCTGTAAAAGCAAAACAAATACTTTCATTAGTAAGGTCATAGTGAACTTTGACAAAACCCCTTTATTTTGATGTTGACAGAGAAAAAGAGGATACACACAGGATCAGGAATGGAAATGCAGAGCAGAAACATCTGTGTAAACATATAGGTGCATTTTGTGGACATGTACAGATTAGCGCTGAGAAAACAGGATTACTGCAGACACTGCCATTACTCAGAAAAGGAGCTTTCATCCGAAACCACGGAAAAAATGCTTTATCTGAGACTCAAGGCATCCAAACAACTTGAGAACGTAAAACAGGGCCTCCCCGTCGGTATTGAAATAGATTCTCTTTTTTACCTGTGGTAATGGAAACAGAAAAATAGAAACAGATATGTATATTTCTATTATATGTATCAAACACTACGTGACTATAAATTAAATCTAATAGGTGGTAGTTGGACTAATGAACATTTCAATCAAAATATGGCAACTTACCACAATTATATCTTACTTATTATGAAGATAATGACCATCATACGGGGCATATGTCATTTTATGGGAGGACACATTCCAAACTATGCCAATGTTTAATCATAGGTCATTTGTTTTTACATTTTTTTATGCTTGCATATCCATCACCAAATAAAATGGTTCACAGTGATATTTCAAATGTTCATTTAAGTTACAAAAATGTGGAAATTCGAACAAAATCAACTACTTAGCTGGATTTCCTGCCAAGGTTATTCGAGTAGTACTAATTTCCTTCCAAACTGCAAGATTCGTAAAGTTAACTCATGCCCAGACCATCACTTAATACTACGCCCGACACGGTCCGTGTTTCGTCAAGGGGCGATTATTCTTTGCAGCAGAGCTGTTTCTTCAGCTTACAAGTGTCATGTGTCGGAATAAGAATAATCACCCCTTGACGAAGGATAGCACCCCGAAACACGGACCGTGTCGGGCGTAGTATCAAGCGATGATCTGGGCATGAGTTAACTTTACGAATCTTGCAGTTTGGAAGGAAATTAGTACTACTCGAATAACCTTGGTAGGAAATCCAGCTAAGCAGTTGATTTTGTTCGAATCTCCACATTTTTGTAACTTAAATGAACATTTGAAATATCACTGTGAAACATTTTATTTGGTGATGGATATACAAGCATAAAAATTTTTAAAAACAAGTGACCTATGATTAAACATTGGCATAGTTTGGAATGTGTCCTCACACAAAATGACAAATGCCCTGTATGATGGTCATTATCTTCATAATAAATAAGATGTAATTGTGGTGTGTGTTGCCATATTTTGATTGAAATATTTCTGTTATATAACATGTATTTAAAACAGATTTAGCACAGTTGCCTAATTGTTTACATAGGTTATTAACTATAATTTAAAACAATTTCACTATCACTATTGGTTATTAGGGATGTGAATCGTTTTTTGATGATTTAAAATATTGTCCGATATTTTTTAAATTGTCAAAAATCGTTAGAGTGCGATACAGTAGAAATTTCCCCGATTTATCGTGAAAAAATCATTAATTGGGATAGTGTCCACTAAAGGGAGTTATTTGGGGGGAGGGAAAACCGGCACAGCAAAACAACCCCTAAACCCACCCCGACCCTTTAAAACTAATCCCTTACCTTCCCCCACCCTCCCAAACCCCCCCCAAAACCTTTTACATGTACCTGGTGGTCCAGTGGAAGCCCCGGGACCGATAGCAGACTGCCACTCATAAAAATGGCGCCGATGGCCCAATAAAAAAAACAACCCACTCGACCCTTTAAAAGAGCCCCCTTAGCTTCCCCCACCCTCCCGATCCTCCCAAAACATTTTAAAATTACCTGGTGGTCCAGTGGTGGTCCCAGGAGCGATCTCCCATTCTCGGGCCGTCGGCTGCCACTAATAAAAATGGCGCCGATAGCCCTTTGCCCTTACCATGTGACAGGGTATCCGTGCCATTGGCCGGCTCCTGTCACATGGTAGGAGCACTGGATGGCCGGCGCCATTTTTAAAGATGGCGCCGGCCATCCAGTGCTCCTACCATGTGACAGGGGCTGGCCAATGGCACGGATATCCTGTCACATGGTAAGGGCAAAGGGCCATCGGCGCCATTTTTATTAGCGCAGCTGACGGCCCGAGAATGGGAGGTCGCTCCCGGGACTTCCGCTAGGTCACCAGGTATTTGTAAAACGTTTTGGGGGGGTTCGGGAGGGTGGGGGAAGCTAAGGGGTCAATTTTAAAGGGTCAGGGTGGGTTTTTTTTTTAATCGGCTTGGGCCTCACTAAAAAAAATTAGCGATGTGAATCGGAATCGGAACCGATTCCGATTCACATCTCTACCGATCAGATTTTTTTCTCCCACCAGCCGAACCCGATCGTTAAAACGATCGGGCACACGATTCACATCCCTATTGGTTACAGAATCCACTTGAAAACATAGAAAGTTTCTTATGTACCTCTTTTGCTGGAATTCATGTTAGCTAATTTATAGTATTGCATAACAACACTGACAGTTTTTAACATATCTAGTAACTTTTTTATTTTGAAATCATAATCCGTATGCAAATCTTAATCAGAGCTATTTGCGAGCTGGTGATCTGGCATCGTTGTATTGCATCTTTATAAGAACACTGGGATGTTGGATCTCTTTCCTGTTGAGCCAATGCAGTCCCTGAGCTGTTTGATATTTACAAACATGGGGCCAATGTACTAAAGTGCATTAGCATCAGCCATTAACACACATTAATGTGGCACTTATCATGCATACTAACAGCCAATGTGAATGACATACAAACGAGGCAGATGGTAGAGGGCACATGTACTTATCTATGGACTTTATCACAAAACTTAACTGGACCTCCCCAAGGTGTAGTTACATTTTTTTGCATTAATGTGTCTGCAAAGCAATTAGCACACTTTTGTGCACTACTAATAGGCAAGGAGATGTTCTGCCCAATTTTGTGTCTCAGTGGCATAGTTTTTGCATTAAAATTCTCGCAAGTTAATTTACCTTTGTCACTGGATTGCATGCATTAATAGCACTTGTTTCCTCCTTTCTCCACCAACTCAGTTGCAGCCGGTTCTGGGTTCCTGTTTCCATTCAGCCTTCATTCACAACTAAGCAAGGATTTTCCCTCAGTTTTAATAGGACACCCCCACCACCAACTTGTTCCCAATATGGTCACTGTAATAACATTTCTGAAGACAGAAGACGAGCAGGGTCCTTCCAAACCCCCCTGCATCATAGACTCTAAATCCAGCCACCTTTCCTGATGAGCCTCATACTTTAAACATTGCTTCTGCAGCATCCCGAATTGACCCAGGGAGCTGAATAGCCCAACTGGGAATCAAATCAGGGGCAGTCCGCATGGAAGAACACAACATTGCCACTGGGCCAGCCACATAATAGCACTTAATGCATGTTAATGCTTTCAGAAGCATTAGGACACTTTAGTACATTGGTCTCAAGGTAAGCTGTTTTGTGTGTGTGTGTGGTTTTTTTGGTTGTTTTTTTTTTTTAATTTAGTGTATCTGGCAAAAACTCTTGGGGGCAATTCAAACATTTTAATTTGTTTTCTATTAGCTCCATTTCAGAACTTTATTCATTAAAAAAAAAAAAATCTCAAATCAGTATATCAGCCCACAGGTAATTAACATGCTACTGTCTAAAATTGTTCTAGGTAGGTTTTTAGAAATTTGGGCATGGTTTGTGTTACTGCTAAATTCCAGCTATAGGGGCTGGTGGAGAGAAGTAGTTTGGAAAGATCTAATAAGACACATGCTGAGAATGGAGGACCCTGTCAATATACTGACAACCCCAAAGAGGTAACTCTGTTTCTATTTATTTATTTTTATATACCGACATTTGATCTGAGATATCACATTAGTTTACATTCAGGTACTGTAGGTATTTCCCTATCCCCAGAGGGCTCACAATTTAAGTTTGTACCTGAGGCAATGGAGGGTAAAGTGACTTGTCCAAGGTCACAAGGAGCGACAGCAGGACTCAAATCCTGGTCTCCTGGTTCGTAGCCACTGCTCTAACCACTAGGCTACTCCTCTTCTCAGTCATAATTAAAACTAAGGGGAATTACTTATATTGGGTATGAGATGTTATTTGTTCAAGGAAGGCAGGAAAATGTGTTGAAGGAAATCATTTTTCTGCCTAATAAGGTACACTGGATAAATTGCTCAAGAATAATTAGCCTTTTTGAGAATATTGCTCCCCTTGTTAATATCAATGGAAACCTGTATTGTCATTTAACTGTTTACTCCACAAATCAGTCATACTCCTAGACCATCCTGAGTACCTGATGTTTCAGAAGAAAATACGAATCTCTGCTCTTGCTGTAGATATTCCAGTTCATTCAAGTAACTGAGAATAGGTTTGACCACTGAGGCTGAAAATGACCTCAGAGACAATTGAAGAGACAAAGACCAGTGACACTGAGCCAACTCACTCTACTTGATAGCAGTGGACCTATTGCTGAGGCAAGGAGGAGTGGCAGCAGAGGCCTTTTTAGAGGCCTATGCCTGTGAGGTCATCATCTGGCTCCGCTGGCCTTTTCCCACCATGGGCCTTTAAAGAAAGCGAGGTCGGGAGCACACATGCCTTAGGAGGGCCTGGGGGATGGCAGCATCGCATCTGGAGCAGGTAGAATGTGGCGATCTGCCGCGTGTCTGTTCAGGGGCTCTCCCTGGCATGGGGGCTTGTTCCATTGGGCTCAGGGATGAAGGTTAATGCCGGCGGTCCACGGGCTCGCCTCACCTACCGCCAAACGCAGCACCTGGCACTAACCAGGTCTGACTCTCTGGTTAGCTTTTAAGACTTAATTTCAGGCTCTACTAGGTCAGAAAGTTGCAGGCCTAAATCTAAAAAAAAAAATCCTTGAGTAGATAATAGGGTGTGGTATTCTAGATTGCTGGCATGAGCGTAAAATCCATGCACAAATGCATATTATTTTAGATACTGCTGGACTACAGTTTTCAGGAGCATCACTACTTAAAGAAAACGCTGTTGTTGAATCTCATTGCTCTGAAAGGTACGTGAGAGAAGCACAGAAGACTACTTCTTCACAGCTTGACAATTAAGTGCAATTTGATCATGAATACAACATCTAAACACTGCAGACTGTCATTTCAAATCAAGGTCCTCCTGTCATTTCCATTACAAGACTTGTTTTTAAGGCACTTTATTACTTGCATATTTAAACATGTTGTGGGTTGAAATTTGGCAAGCATCTTCCCAGCCCAGGCATAATTATTTTTAATCTGTTGCAGTAAATATAGCTAAATCTGGGCCCTGGCATGTTAAAATCAGGCAAGAGCCTTTGGTTGGTCCAGATGCTTTTTTTTCAACCTGAAAGTACAATTCACTATTTTTAAAGGAAATTTTGCAAGTCCCTCCTGTACCTGCTTATAGTCTCAAATTTGCAAATTAACAGGGGAAGAGAGAGACTATTCCTCTTAACTCCTTTTCTTGACATGTTAATTGCTGCTGTGAGCAAGCATGAGAATGTTTTGGTTAACGGGACTGATTGGGCTCCAATGAAATCTGATTGGATCTGAAAAACCAGCTGAAAGAATCAAATGAACTCAAGTAACTGGACTCAGCAGTCTACCAGATTTCAGAGGGTATAACACTGTGTTAACAGCTTTGCTGTAATAGATGCGGGTTAATGGTTTTGAGCACAATTTTGTCAACCCATAAGAAAACTATCCATGACGCTTTCAACATAATCCCAGGATAGGATAGCAGAATGCATGTGGTCTTTTATGATGGGGTATACTGGAGATCGGTGAGGCATGTCTATTACAAATATTCTGGTGGTCATATTTCACTACTGAGGTGATATGTTGTAATATGTTTACAGTCCCCTACATTATACAAAGAACCATACCCAGCATAATAATGAAAATTATAATGTTAAAAATGCATTTTTATTTCAGTATTGCCTTTTATACAAAAGAAATTTCAAAAAGGTTTGTATGAGCATCTGAGCCTCTTCACAATCACAGACGGTGTTAGCTTGTCGGAAAAGGAAAAGAGGTTAAGATATTAGGGCGGTCATTCTGTCTCACATAGGGCCGGATTTTAATAGCTACGCGCGGGCGTAGATTTGTGTGTGCATCCCGGCGTGCACAAATCTACGCTCGATTTTATAACATATGTGCGCGCAGCTGCACACATGTTATAAAATCCGGGGTCGGCGCGCACACAAGGGGGTGCACAAGTGTGCACCCCCCTTGCGAACCCTAGGGGAGCCCCGATGGCTTTCCCCATTCCCTCCGAGGCCGCTCAAAATCGGAGCGGCCTCAAAGGGAACTTTTCCTTCCGCTCCTCCCACCTTCCCCTCCCTTCCCCTCCCTTCCCCTAACTAACCTGCCCCCCAGCCCTACCTAAATCACCCCTACCTTTATTTTACTATTTACGTCTGCCTATGGCAGGCATAACTTGCGCCGGCTGGCTGCTGTGCTGGAGGCCTCGGTCCCGCCCCCTTCCCGCCCCTTTTTCAAAGCCCCAGGACATACGCGCGTCGCCGGGCCTATGCAAAATAGGCTCGACGCGCGCAACCCCCCTGCACGTGTAAATCCAGCTGGATTTACAAGCGCAGGGGCTTTTAAAATCTGCCCCACAGAACGCAACATTTAGTACGGCTGTGCATTCATTTGTAGCACTTGGGTAATCCGAAATGAAGTGTAGGCCATTTTTGTTACAATTTATTTTAAAACAAAATGAATAAACAGTTCCCCTGAAAATAATGAAAATTTTTGTTTGCATTTATTTTTGGATCCCTTTCAAGTTTATGGGGCAAGCAAAACTGCAGCTTTTTGTTTCTACTCGAGGCAAGCCAGACAGACTAGATCCAGGGTGGGATAGGACAAGGAAGAAGCAAGACCAATGAAGGCCAAGCACCGGTTAATCCCAGCTGAGAACCGTATGGATTGACAGCGATGCCCTCTTTTTTTTTTTTTTTTAACTTGAAACTGAAAGCAAAATGTTACTTTGAGCCGTTGTCATTTTTGTTCCCTTATTTTTTGTGTTGGATTTCAGACAGGTTGTGTTTCTGCTGCTTTTTTTTCCAAAGAAAAATTAAAAAAAAAAAAAAGATTTGGAAAGGAGGATAAAATGTAAAGCAGTGTCGTGAGAGAGAAGACATTGCAGTTTGATCTGTTCACTGTTACTGAGTTAGTTTCATGGAACAGGCAGGAGTAAGAGCAGGGCCGGCAGAAGCGATAGGTGAGCTAGGCCTGGGGTGGCGACCATTAGGGCGCGCGAGCCATGCGGGGCCGCGAGTGGCGGCAGATTCGAATCTCCACTCCCTTGCCAGAGGTAGGAGTCGGGGCTACGACCTGGGGCGGGGGAGTGTGTCGGTGTGACCCGGGGGAGGGGGGTGCTTAGGGCTCCTAATTCCCCTTGCACCAGCCCTGAGTAAGAGTTATGTATCTGTGTGCACTTGCAGAGCCGAGAGGGATCTGTTTTTATTTTAACAGCTGCAGTGTTGTTGACAACTGACCAGATGGAACAACATCCTCCTCTTCCTTCTTTGCTCTTTCTGGTTTTCTGTGTGTGTGAAACAGAATCAGAATACACTGACTATAGTGAATGTGTGACTATTTTTACAGAGCTTGTCATTTACTAGTGGAAGAAGTGTACATAGTTGTAATCAGAAAGCAGATAGAGTGTGGCACATTTTGTAACAAAAGTGACTGTTCTGTTTTTTGCTGTCTGAGTTTCTACATGTTAATATGGGTGTACACGGTACCATATTACACCACATTGAAAACCATGAGCCAGTACTAGTGACTTGAGGGGTCGATTCCTGGCGCTGGCACATGGATGCGGCTATTTTATAACACGCACACGTCAGCGCGTGCGTGTTATAAAATATGATATTTGCGCACGCATCTGCAGGCAGATGGTCTCCGTGCTCAGGGGGGAGGAATTTTAAAAGCCCACATGGGGCAACGGGAGTAGGGCTTCCCCAATTCCCCCTCCCAGTCTGCTCCAATTAACCCCTTCCTAGCTACTTACTTTTTTTTTGTTAGATTACTTACTGCTCCTCTGGAGCAGAAGTAGCCGGCCTGCCCCCTTTCTTAGGGCCCAGCACTTCTGAACATAATGGGGATTATGCACGTGGTTGGACCCTTCAAAAAATGCGTGCAAGTCCTGGCTACGCAAGTAACCCCCCATTATTTACACATATGACCCTTTGAAAATTTACTTGTGAGTGTTTCAAATTCTATCATGCCTCGGGGAACAAAAGGTAGATGTGGCCCTAGTGACAACAACAATGGCAGATGAAGAGGGAAAGGATTTTCCTCCAAAGGGACCTAGGGCAAGCACAATTGATGATAGTAGTGAGAAGACCAGGATTCCCCAGCCCAAGATAAAGAGAGATTTTTTTTAGCAGGTGGAAACCACAAGCAGGGTTGGGTAAGAAGGAAGCTCAAGCTGGAAGACCATCTACCACCTGTTTCCACTCTCATCTCTGTTCCAAGGCCAGCGGAAGAAGAAGGCATAGTCAGTGAAGAGGCAGGGGCATTACAATACCTAAAAGCAGCACAGCATTCCCCCTTGATTCTTCCGGAGCTGTATCTGCAGCGGATACTGGAGAAAACACTGGTTCAGTTGAATCATGTCGGGGATTCTCAGACCCAGAGGGCATTAAACTTCCAGTAGCGCAGTAGGGTTTGGGGAATCTGGTTCCTGGCTATTCTCCAGTGAGTGGGAGGCAGAAATTGATACTAGGGATGTGCATTTGTTTGAAACTAAATAGACAATGTCATTTTCAAAGCAAAACGATATAAGCCACAACATTTTGTGAATTTTCTTCTATCATTTCAGTGCACACTATTTCTGAATACTGCACTCTTTCTGAAATATAAAAAATTGACCCCCAAACAATATGACAAGACATAAAATAACATTTTTTGGCTTGTACACCCCTAATTGATACTGTCAAAGTAAAGAGAACGTCTCAGGAAGAACCAGGTAGATAGGAGCATGAGAAATGCACCTGACCTTTTCCTTCTCAGCCCACAAGACATTAGAGATGTAGTGGTGTTACAGAGGTGAATTTTCAGCTGGAGGTGCTATTAGGGAAACGTATAACGTGCCAGTGGAATTAGATGTATGTATGGGACAGGAAAGAACTGATACGAGCACTACAGACTCTGAAGCTCACAGTAGACTAAGTGCTAAAGATTAGATTTTATTCTTATTTTATATAACGGAAACAATATAATCCACACTTATTAACACACAATTCTTCTCAAGCTTAATAAAATCACATATTCTTTCTAACCCAAGCTTTAAGTGAGTTTGGAATTTGTAGGGTGGGAAACAGAACTGAAAGTCTGCATCTTGCATGGTAAACCTGCTATGGGGAGCATAACACAGATTAGGACAATTTTCAAAGGGATGACCAACATTTTTTGTTGTTGAGAAAACATATTATGCTTAGCCTTTAATTGCGATGAGATAAACTGATTTCTGCAATAGTTCAAAAAGAAAATATTTCACAATAGTTTCTATATTTAATTATAAAATATTGTCTTTTTGACATGCTAAGGAAAATAAGACAGGGAGAGGAAGTAGTGTCTGTCAACAAAGCTTTATTCGTATTAGGAGAATGCCCTGCTATTGGAAACTGTGGAAAGCTGAGGATCTGACACCTGTAAGATTTAGTTTTTTAAACTACTTTATAATCTATACAGCTTAAGGAGAGATTTCATTATAAAAGAGAGATACCGATACTGTAGCTTGAATACCTAATGGCAAAGTTTAAATACAAATGCAAAGTATTGCAACCAATACAATTTAATTTTGCACATATTACAATAAGTAGAATTTGCTTTTTAACTGTCAAATTCATGCATTGTGTATCCCAAAGCATTTAGTAAACACAGAAACTGCAAGCACTTGGGTTGGAACAGAAACAAATGATTATTTATCCCTCAGTGCATGGTCCAATGTTTGTGGACAGTCAGGGTGCATTAAACCCATACTACAATCCATACATTTTAAAGAAACATTACCATGAGCTGCAAGTTTGTTTCCATAGTAAATGAATTCACACATTACTATTATTACTACTACTACTACTACTACGCAGTACTGTACAGATACACAAAAGCTCATGCTCCACATAATTTACAATCTAGCCAAGAATCCTAAATATTTGCATGAAAAGTATGGATGCCTTTTACAAACTGTACCTGAGCAGTATCAGGCCACGATTGAGTGCCCACTTTCCTAACACGTGTCTATCCACCTCTCCTGGGTGTGCGATGCAGAAGGCTAATGAGCTGCCACATTAAGAAGGAGGCACTAGGGGAAATTGTGAATCTCTAGTGCCTCCTTGGCATTGGGCGCCCAGGACATGTGGCTATCAGTGCGTGTTAGGAAAACAGACACTCAATACACGCGTCTGTTTTCTCCTGCTACCAGCAGAATATACACGGCTCCCAGACTTTTTATTTTTTTGCATAATGCAGCTTTCTGTGGTTCCTCCTATATCACTACAGTACTAATAGAAGGAACCACAGAAAGCAGGATTTTTGCTTTTCAGGTTGAGCCCTTGAGTGCAGCATGCCTTATCGCCAGCTCCTGGACTGTCGTTACATTTGCTGCATTACAATGGGCACATTGGCCAAGCGGGGATTTTTTGAATCATGGGGTAAAATAGCTACATGGAATTTACATGTGATGAGCGGTATTAGCTACATGCTGGTTTAGACGCACTAATCCCGGTATTGCATCAGGTATAAGTCTAGCAAGTCCAACCACACATTTAGCGGCCCACTGACCTGAGCGCCCAATATTCCATCAACCTGTATGTGTTTTCCAGTATAATTGAGGAAGGATAGAAAATGAGGATTCCAATCCAGAGATCACAGAGAGGACTGCTTCTTCTAGCCTGCCACCAATGAGAGAAAAGAAAAGGATATTGCAATTTTTCCCATTGGAAATGAGGAGATAGCCATTTTGGAGAAAGGTCCAGGGATCTTATTGTAGCTGATGTACCCAAGTGGCATAAGGAATTGAACCTGTTTTTTGTGATTTTGGAATTCAAGTAATTCTGTTCTGATTTTATATTCTGGACTGTCTCTCTGTTATTTTCCGTACCTGCTAAACTTTTGATTGTTTTAAGTAAAAGCTCTTTTTCGATTTGGAACACAATGCTTGGAGTGTGGATGGTTTTATTTTGTAGAGTGATCCCCCTTTAGGGTCCTAGAGATCATCCTGTCCCCATCACAGAACCCATGTCAGGGCTTGGAATTGACACCCCATGTAAAGAGTGGGGAATATATTTTGAATAAGTGAATGAACTATATTTGCAAAATTAGCTATTTGTGTCCCTATCACCACACTGCTGCCTCCCATTGAACAGAGCACCTGGTAGAAGACGGAGCCCTGTTTTTTTTGGTTTTTCTTTTTGTCACCATAAGGTACTATCTGCACATGTGCCTTGAATTGCATTTCATGAAACAATTGACTTACATCTTGTGCATAACCGAGGAATGCACTAACTGATTAGCTGAATGGAAAGATTTGCTTTGGCTTTGCAAGATATTCTTCATATAGACAAATGTTGTCCAGTATTCCATTGTCCACCTTTACCACATGGCGTAATGAAATAAGTCTAGTAGCTACGTGCTTTAATATCATGGCTCCGCACCAACCAAGGTAAATTGGTTAAGCACACCCTGTACAGTCTGAGCAGACTGAAACAGATTCCTCAACTGGTGCTGACATAACTTTCATGCTTGAATAACAGCAACTAGCCAAGTGATGGAGCAATGTAGATATTATCTTGTAAATTGGCTGGAATCCATTCGCAATCAAAAACCTGTCATGAAATATTGTGACAAATTTTATGCAGTGTGACTTGAAATCACTGTATGCAGGGGTACAGTAGTGTGGCTG
Organism: Rhinatrema bivittatum; assembly: GCF_901001135.1. Classification (NCBI taxonomy): domain Eukaryota; kingdom Metazoa; phylum Chordata; class Amphibia; order Gymnophiona; family Rhinatrematidae; genus Rhinatrema; species Rhinatrema bivittatum. The sequence continues at coordinate 13,975,703 of NC_042631.1, forward strand.
CCATGTTAGTCCACTGGATTGCATATAAATAAAGCAAACCCTATGAAATATATTAGGCTATTCCTTTCTCTTGGTCTAACTTAATATATTTCTTGACTAGCATTCCTTTCCTCAGGTCAGAACTGGTGGAAGTAAACAAGGTAGAAGGGTAACATTTGCAGAGTGCAATCAGATACAAAGGTATCAGTAGGTAACATAGGGCTTTAGGGGTTTAAAAACACTAAACAGTCTAAAGAGCCGTTCTGGTGAATATCAACGTAGTCTTTTAAGATTCTGAGGTGACTGAGAGAACTTCTGTTCTATGCCGAAGTAGGGTGGTTTTTGTTTTTTTTTTTGGTGGTGACTGGATCAGGTGCAAAGTATTTTCTTGGTGACTGAGACGAATTCTTGTAGGTGATGACAGGGTAAAGCGTGAGGTGGTTTTCTGTCTAGACCTAAGGAAGGGGGTGCTAGCTCCAGAAAGCTAGTCAAGAAATGTATTCGTAGTTCAAGAAAAAAAAGTTTCACCTTATATTTTTTTGTTTTGGTTCATTAACCTTTATTTCATCGATTACCATAGGCTAGCATAGAGTCTTTAATATATTAAATATGCTATCTGTTAATATTTCATGTGAGGTGTTAATAAATCTGAACCAGAGTGTTGCAAAATACTTATTGGAGGTTCCTCTATGTCCAAAGCAAAGGTTCCTGCAATTTGTTGCCAGAGGATGTGGTTAGTGCAGTTAGTGTAGCTGGGTTCATAAAAGGTTTGGATAAGTTCTTGGGGGAGAAGTCCATTAACTGCTATTAATCAAGTTTACTTAGGGAATAGTCACTGCTATTAATTGCATCAGTAGCATGGGATCTTCTTAGTGTTTGGGTAATTGCCAGGTTCTTGTGGCCTGGTTTGGCCCCTGTTGGAAACAGGATGCTGGGCTTGATGGACCCCTTGGTCTGACCCAGCATGGCAATTTCTTATATTCTTAAACTGTGAAACTTTTATTTAATCCCTAACAGCAATTTTGGTGGTGTAATATTCAATATGTACAGGAAACTCTGTGTTCAGTGGTACAATGTTCATCATACAGTTCAAGGAGACCAGTTCTGATGGTGATTAAAACTCAGTGCCTTGACACAGGAACGAGATTTGTCAGGGCTGCATTAAGGGGGGGGGAGGGGTGTAGGGGAGAACAGGCTTAACCAAAAAGGTTTATTACTGTAATCCCTGAAAATAAAAACATTTTTAAACAAGATATTAATGAATTGTATCAAAGTTTACATACTCATTTTTTTTTTTTTACAGTTTGTGGACCACGTTAAAAGGCCGCTTCATCTTGATGCAACATACCATGATGAACTAGAGACTGAAGAGGTAATTTCCAAAAGGTTTTTATGTATATACAATTGGCAAAACTCAAAAGTCCATTTAAGTGAGTTAAATCCTTTGAAAATTATCTCCTTGGCACATAACCTGTATTCCTCATAGATCTGTTATTACTTGGGGGGGGGGGGGGGGGGGGTGTCCTTTCAGCAGAATTTAAGCATGTAAACCTCAGTTTATGCAGGTAAATCACCTTCTGAAAATTATCCTGGTATTGTGCAGGGAAAAGTATGAATGTAACTAAAAAATTACATAGTCCCTTTTCTCCAGGATTTCATAATCTAGTCAAGAGTGCTAGCGGGCCAGGGTCTAGGCCTCCGCATGAGAGGGCACAGCTAGGGCTGCCATAGGCCTCTTTTAAATACAATTAATAGGAAAATACCAAATTTTGGGGAGGATATTTACATAAAAGGCTATTTTTGGTTTGTTCCAGTCCAAGCAAAACAAAAATGGTTAGGTTTTCAGCTCAATACTTGCCTACATCTAGTCTGTCAACATTTGACTGACAAAATTTAGGACTACTATGAATGAGCAAGGTTACATACCTAAACTTAGCCCATTAACTGTATTTAGCTGGCTATCTTTTGCCAACTAACTATAGTTAACTGTGTTGTACTTATTACAAAATGTAATAAAAAATTAAATATAAAAAAGCCAGCTAAGTGCAATTAACTTGCTAGAGATAGCCAGGTAAGTATAGTTAGCCAGCTAAAGATAGCTAGTTATATGAAGATAGCCAGGTAAAAAGTATGCCAGGATTAAAAAAACTAAATCGGCCTAAGTTTGTAGAGGAAGTGTCTAATTTAGTGGGAGATAGTTGGGAAGATCAACTAATTAACACAGATCAGTGGGAAGTGACTTGGAACTCCTTATTAGAGAAAGGGATGCTCTGAGGACCAGGAAATAATGAGTAAGGTCCCAAATTGAGTGAGAGAGAGTGTCCCTTGATATACTGTACATTTGAAGGAACTGAAAGGTGGATTATGCCATTTAGAGAGGAGATGGAGAAAGACAGGGTTTATGAGGACTAGAAAACTTGAGGTTGGCAGCTGCAGAATATTTTTAAAGTGGTATTTGCAAAGAAAAAATATTATTCAGACACTATTGAAAAGGCTAATAATGATCCCAGAATAATTTTCAAATTGGTTGTTGGGAGTTAATAATAAGCAAAGCGTTTTTGAGATTGTTTGTGATTGTAATTTATTATGTTCTTTTTTTGAGGAAAAGGTTTCAAATTTGAGAAATACATCACCGAGGGCCAGGGGTATAGAAAATGTCACAGTGGAAGATAGCCACTTACATGTGTCTCTTACTGTTGATTCATTAGATGGAGCACCATTGTAGGAAGAGATTACTGACGCTATTGATGGTCTTAAGTAAATTTTGAAACTTCAAAAGTATTTAGAGAATTTGTGACAGTCTCATTTGTGTAAATTAAATCAGTGGTAAAGAGAGTAAGAAGTCAAAATGTCCTTCTTATTTAATTGATATTCTACAATTTTTGAAGAGTCTCTGGAGCTTGGTTAACGCCTCGCTGACCGAAGGTTCCGGGTATGTTGAAAAAGTCTATAGTTGTCCCAGTTTTAAAATGTGTTGATGTGGATCTTATGATCTGCTCAAACTATATATAGAAATGATGGCAGAAAAGGATCAATGGTCTGTCCAGCAAGCTTTCCATTGTAGTAACTGGCACCCGTGCAGATTACCCCCTTGTATCAGTCAATGTTGCTTGACGTGCTTTGCTTATGGACATGGCCATAGAAGCAGTCCTGTGTTCTTTCCTTAATGTCTGAGCATCAGGACCCCAGACTGTAAAGAAGTCATGGCTCGTATTGGTTGTCTCTAAACCCAAATTTCTCTTTCCTTTCAGCCCCCACCCCCCTCATTCGTAACAGAGATCAATGTTGCAGTTACATCAAAAGCATCAATGCTTATTGGTTAAGAGTAGTAAGGGTAGTAACTGCTGCTGTGTGCTGGTTACCCCATGCTCATCAGTTCCGCAGACCTTAAAAGCTGGGGGCCTCATTGGTTGCTGTCTAAATCCAATTCTCCTTTTTCCCCTGCCATTGAAGCAACCAGTTTCTAACCCAGTCAGTCTGTTTAGGGCCTAGATCTAGGTTTCTCAATCTGCTTATAAGTCATCTATGTGAAACCACATCAAAGTTCTTGCTGTAATCCAAGTACACTACATCTAACTCTCTCCTCTGATTTAACTCTGGTCACTCAGTTAAAGAAATTGATTGGATTAGTCTACCTATATGTATTTATTATTTATTTATTTATCATCTGCCTATCACAAAATTGTGATCAAGGTGTTACATCGCGGTGATCCTAAATATATGGCAGATAGTGGGGTAGATTTTCAAAGGGTTATGAGCGTAACCCCCGAAAACCTACCCCTGTGTGTGCTGAGCCTATTTTGCATAGGCTCAGCGGCATGCACAAACCCCGGGATGCGCGTATGTCCCGGGGCTTTCAAAAATGGGCGGTCAGGAGGCGGGGTGGTGGTCCGGGGGCGGTCCCGAGTCCTCCGGCACAGCGATTTCGATTTCGGAGTGGCCTTGGAGGGCCTTGGAGGGAACGGGGAAGCCCCTAGGGCTCCCCTAGGGCTCGGCGTGTGCACCCCCTTGCGCGCGCCAACCCTGGATTTTATAACATGAGTGCGGCAGTGCATGCATGTTATAAAATCGGGTGTACATTGTGCACGCCGGGTAGCCCACACAAATGTACCCCGCGCACGTAAGAATAAAAATCTGCCCCAATATGTTTTGTTTTCTTAACAAATCCAAAGCCTGTTAAATTCTATAACCCAGTGCTTTTGTGTGAGCTCCTGAGGTGTTGAATTTTTGTAGGGTTTAAAGGTTAAAGTTGGCTGGGTAGTCATGGCTGCCGGTTTTGGAAAATTTGAAGCCTGGGCAATGTTGTTAACTGTTCACAAGTTTCAAAGTTGTGCTTATTAAATCATCTTTCAGCAAGTTGTGATGATCTAATGAACTTGTTACATTGTTGCTGACCTGTTTCATTGTAACAGCGCTGCATTTCGATCACTTTAAACATTTTAAAACAGATACGTTAATGCTGAGAGTGATATGCCATGGAAAATATTTAATGCTATCACAATCATTTATGTGGAAAGACCTGACATGTCACTTAAGCTTATTCGTCATATGCTGAAATTAGAAACTGGAAGCCCCTGACACTTTAACCCCTGAAAACAGTTTAAATGCATTTCTATTGTGTTAATAACCCCTTAAGCATTCACTGCCAGTACAAAAAGAACTGAAACACAATAGGTAATGTGTCTGCTAGAGCAGTGGTTTGTCTGTATGACTGTGAATGCAGACAAAGTCTTATTCTCATTCTATGAGAATTTGATTCATAAGTTTCAGTGATAAGTGGTGAAATCTTGCAGCATCCATGGGTCATTTAAAACTTGCTGTCCGAAAACTGGAGTTTTCATTATACAAATATTTCACAGAGGTGGAAAATCTCCCTAACCATGCTGCCCTTTGCTTGCAAAAACATTCATTATCCTGTAAGTGTAGTATAACTCAATGTGGTTAAAAGTAATTATGTCTTAAGAGAAAAATGAACTCCAAATTATTCATTTAATATGACATTACAGAATGCTGAAACAAGGAGAGGAAAAACATTTCTTTATAACATTGGATGCGGAGAAAGCAAAGAAACTATATGAGGACCTAAAAAAAACCCCATACCAATCCTGTATATGCAACTATTTTAAGAAGTGAAAAGGTTTTATGTGCAAATGTGATTATTCAGGAGCATGTCTTAATCATTAGTTACCATACTAGAAGTGCCACATAGAATTAATGGAGCCTACTTTCTGAGACTTGCACACACTTGTGTACATGTGTCTACATGCACCCAGGAAAAATATACCAGTGTCTAACTCCTTGACCCCCACCTGAAGGTTTGATGTGGATCAGATGTCAAATCCAAAAGTTAAGTGGTGTGATGATTGTGGGCATACTTTCACAGAATATGTGGCTAACTCAGATGTGCATCTCTGTGATCCTTGTGGACCCTCCATATATGTCCTGGAAATTTGGTGTGGATCGGATACAAAACCAAAACGATGATAGGGTGGGGTGTATAAATATTCATGGAATAAAAAGAAAATACCCCTGTTGAAATCCTCATATACCGCTTGATGTGTTCTGAAAATGGAAAACAAAAATAGTTATTAGGTGGGATAATTTCAAAAAGTTTCTTGGTGTCATTTTTGTGCATGTGTGTTCATGGAAAATATCCCAAATACCCATTCAGGATCATTGTGGGCCCCTTAAAAAATGTAATGTGATTTGGATGAAAAAAAAAAAGTTGTGTGATGCAATAACATTATTAGATGGTGGAATTATGCATGTGTATATGTAGAATATGCTAATTTCCCCCCAGTTCTTATTCTACATTTCAGCACTTCAAAGTGCAGGTTTTAACACCCGTGCATTGTGTCTGCATGTGTTTGTGAGAGAGAGCGACTCTGTAGAGGCCAACTTGTAACTTTACTATTTAAACCACTGTAAAAGTGAGCAATAGTAACTCGGGGTGAGTTTTTTTTTTTTTGGGGGGGGGCTAGGTTTTGGGGAGCAGTTTTACATTCACAGTCAGAGATATGAACAGCAAAGTTGAGAATGATTTTCCGTCATTTGGAGTGATGAAAGGTAAAAAAAAAAAAAAAAAGAATAGATTTGTACAATGTACTCTCTACCTAGCTTGTCTCCCTCTCCCTCTAAATTGCCATTTGCAAAATAGTGCAGGCCCAGGGAAACTCCGCTATAGCATTTTGATGAATCTAGGGCTAAGTTTCTACCCGAGGCAACTTGCCCCAAGGAAGCAGGAATGGGATTGAACCCTGGTCTCCTTGGTTCTCTGCCTGCTGTTCTAACCGCTAGGACTACTCCTCCACACAGGCAGAGAATAAATGAACTAAAGTGAAATATTTTGGCCTGCATAATCCCAATACATCACTGAACTTATCAGAACACTTTTATGTCTTCTAACTGAGTCATGCAATTGAAATCAGGGGTGTCTTTTGTCTGCTGTGTTTACATCCCTTAACAGAGCTTGCAGTCAGTCCACTTCAAAGCTAAAGTAAACTGAGGTAAAAAGAAACATTTTATCATTCAATGACCTATAACCACTATATATAATATGACTTATGAAGTAATTAAAGACAATCTTATAACAAAGCTATTTCTTGATGAAGTCCTGCAGCATTCAGCTTTTTTACTTTCAACTAAATAATATTCCCTGGATTTCTGATGCAAAACTCGAGGTTTCCTACTTTGAAATAAACCCAAGTTGCCCACTAAGATCATAGAAACCTAGCATATGATGGCAGAGAGACCATATGGCTCATCTGGTCTCCCTGTCCACACCTCCTGCTCAGCTTATCTGATAAAGTTTGTTTTTGTTTTTTTTAAAGGTATGGAAGATATTTTTTGTGCTCCTGATTGTATCTATAGAATTAGAACCTGAATTTTTCTAAATCAGGCACAGGGCAGTTCGCACAGGGTACATCACAGAATTATCTGCTAAATCAGGCACAGGCAGATAATTCTACAGGGGAATGAAAAAGCTCCCCAAAGCTTTTAAATAATTTTGGGATTAATTCTGTAGGAAATCTATTTGGCGTATTCATTAATTAGATAATATATTTAACATGTATTACATCAGGTCTATAAGGGCCTTACTACATAATAATGGAAACTATTATTTTGCTTTACTCAATGTATTATGCACTGAAATGGATACAATCAGTTGACAATTACTTAATAGAATTCAGACTTCACCTGTAGCTGCTCATTGATATCAAACCCTTCCAAGAGGGGGAAAAAAAAAAATCACGAGATGTACATAAAGATTTTTTTGTTCTCTAGGCTTTGAAGTGCAGATATAAGCATGCCGAGAGCCACCTGTTTTCACATCTTATTAATGAGCAGCTTCTATGAACGCTACACTGCAAAGGTTTGAAAAGTCTTTTATTGTACCACGTTGGTAGCAGTTTTGAATTGTGCTTCAGCTCGACTTTAATGTGGTTAAGCAATGTACGTTCTCGGGCAGCTCTGCCAGGCTTCTGTTTGTTTCTGCCAGCAGCCTGCCGGGGTTTAGCCGCACGGCGTACACATCAGGACGTTATTGTTTTCTGGTCAGGCTGAAACACGTACAATGCAAAATTAAAGAGAGTTCTGCTTTGGGGAAGTGCAGGGAGCAGCCTGACTGGATTTACTGAGCTGTTTCTTCCCCCTGCTGGTGAGCTGTTTCATCCTAACGGAGCAAGGAGCAGGTGTGACAGAGGCGTTTCTCCTGCTTAAACGGCTCTGGGGGGCAAAACGCGCGGCGACACTGGTCCGTACCCTTGTGACAGAGAATAATGCGGAAGTCACGCGGGGAATCGCAGTCGCCTACCGTTCCCATTTCCAATGCCAGTGTGACAGCAACCAAAGCCGCACTGCACTAGATCTGCCAATATCCTACTGCAAATATCAATTCGAAATACTCTAAAGACTTTCAGATGACTAAGGCCTTACTTAAATTGTGCTAGAGACTTAATGATGTAGGATCACAATTACTTTTTTTTTTTTTATAAAATTTAAATTTTTTTGGGCCTTACCTATTGGTTGCTTCCCACAATTTTTTCTATCCTGTTTTCTACCCAGCCAGAACAATTTGAAAATCACCTGGCAATTTAGGGTGAGCTCTAATGGTGAGAGAGTTCTGATTGTTGTGTGCTGGTGGAGTGGGCTCTTTCTCTCACCATTTTCTTTTCATTGAGGTCTCCTTTGCATTTTTTTAATCAGAAGCTCCACGAACATGGCACACCCTCCAACTCTGATATATGGCAAAAAGATGCTTATACATAGCATGTCGCATACCGTAAACAATCTGTAATCCTTTAAACATTCACCAAAGATTTTAGAGAATATTACACATAGTACTGTCTGTGCTGTCTACAAGCCACTCACTTATGTGAGCCCAGGGCTGGGGATTGCATTAAGCACACTAATAGGTCACCTACAGCACTAAACCTTGGGAGGAAATCCTACCAACCCCTAGCCACTGGCAGTGGCCAAAGAGGAGTGAGAGGTCAAGGACTAAGGTTGTTAGCAAAGCTCATCCCACTGAAGGGTGAAGACAAGGAAGAGGGTCAGGTCTGCTGGCAGAGCCCCTCCCACTGTCAGTTGAAGAATGTAGGAAGAGGTCTCACATCAGGAGGGGAGAGAGAGGGAAATAAATGCTGAGAATATGTGGAGCAATAGAGAAAGAGTGAGAGAGAGAGGGGATTGGGTGGGTAGAAGTTAGGGAGAGGGGGATTACTGGGTGGATGGGATATAGAGATAGAGGGTACTTGGTGGGTAGGGTAGAATAGAGAGGGAGTACTGATACATGGAATAGAAAGAATGAGAGAGTGTACTGGATAGGAAGTTAGAGAGAATGAGTTGGTGTTATATATGCTGAACTGGTGGGGTGTGATGGGAGAGAGAGAGTGTGTATGCTGAGGGGTGGGGTTTGGAGAGTATTTACAGCTGATAGGGTGAGAAGGGAGAGAGTGTATGCTGAGTGGGTGGGGTTTGGAAAGAGTATACTGAACTGGGGTGTGACGGGAGACTGTGTATACTGAATGGGTGGAGTTTGGAGAGAGAGTGTGTATGTTGAGTGGGTGAGATGGAAAGAGAATGTGGAGAGCGAGTGGAGAGGTATGGAGAGAGAAGATGCTAAGCTGTTGGCAGGGTAGAGAGAGAGAGGTGCTGAGTGGATGAGGGTGGCGTAATGAGAAAGAGGATGCTGATACTGTGGAGAGAGGGCTAAACAGCTGGGTGGATGCTGAAATGCTAGACATGGAGAGGAGAGAGGGGATGCTGGGCACAGGCCCCGCACCACCAGGTATGCAAACTGTGCAATTGCACAGGGCGGCACACTTGGTGGGGTGATGTTGGGAGTAGGGAAAGGATCGAGCTGCTGCCGGTGGACCCAATCCCACCGGCAACAGAAGGAGGAGGCCTGTGGTGCCGGCGGAAGAAGAATGTCTGTGGTGCTATTGGGTGAAGCCAATCCCACCAGTGGCAGAAGACGTGGAGGCCCGTCCTTCAGGTCCTCCTCCGGTGCTGGCCCTGTGGTATTCAACACTCACAGCACTAGAGCCTCCTCTATTCTCATGAGAATACAGGAAGTGCTTGCACCATGAGTTTTGAGTTACCTCGGGGCCAGCACTTGAAGAGGAGCTGCAGAACGGCTTTTCTCCCCCAAGAAGGAACAGGCTAGCAGCAGTAGCGGAGGAGGGAATGACCCATGGACCCTGACTGCCTGGTCTGCATGTGAATGGGAGGCTGCCTGTGATGAATGTGTGTGTGAATGGAAGGCTGCATTTAAGAGTGGGTGAGTGAATGGGAGGCTGCTTGGGATGTGTGTGTGTGTGTGTGTGTGTGCATGTGTGTGTGTGTGTAAATGGGAGCCTGCTGGGGTATGTGGGTGTAAATGAGGGTTTGTCTGGGGGGTGTGTGTGAGAGAGAAAATGGGAGATGCAGGTGGATGCCAACCTGCCATCAGCTGAAATGAAGATGAAGGACTGGGGATGCTGGTAGATCCCCACCAAAGAAGAGTTGTAGACTCCTGCGGGTTTGTCTGAGAGGGAGCGTACGAGCGTGTGTGTGTGCATAAAAAGAGGGGAGAAAGTTTGTGCATCCCAATCCTGCTACTCGACGACATTCCCAGGTATGGAGAGCGTGAATTTTTAAAATCCTTTTTAGTTTTATTCTCCAAGTGTTATGAAATATTTTATTGATGTTTGGGACATTAAAAAAAAAAACTTGTATATGAGTTTTTAATTACTTGATCTTTTATTCATCAGCTTTTAAAAAAATATTCCTATTAGTATGTTTTTAGTATTATGATTATGAATTTATTTTATTTCTTGATTTTATTGTTTGATGTTTGAGGAATGGTGATGGTTCTGTTTTTGCATTGTTGCACTGTAGAGAGTGTCTGGCATCTTGTGGTTTCCAGTTCAGATTTTGTCTGCACATTTTGTATTTCTACTTTATGGTTGCTCTATTCTGTATTTGGCGAGGGTCTGTTTATGTTCTGCATGTGTGGCTGAGGTGAGGCATTTTCCTAATAGGAAGTGCATTAGTGTATTTGGGGTTTCAGAGGGTCAAACCCACACCCAGCACACATCGCAATAGGCCTAATACCATATGCGTTCCAAATGTCTTTTTTACAGGGACTTCTGGCTGGCATCACAGCAGTGCATAAAAATATAATGTAAGTGGTATTTTTACCACTTACAGGATACTGTACTTTGAGATTTTTCATGTAAAATATAAATACATAACTCTGTGTGTGGAATGGAGCAGGGGACGTTGTGCAAGGCTATAGGGCACCTTGCACCAGCCATGAGTTTGGAGGGTTGGGGGAAGTGGTGTCAGTTTTTAAAGTTTGTATCACTGAAAGGGAGCTGGGTAGTTTGGGGTTTTTTTTGTGGGCCCAGGACAGAGAATGAATGAATGGGGGTTGATGGGGGGAGAGAGCAGCACAGTAATTGGTCGCACAGGGCAGCAGAAAACCTAGCACTGGCTCTGGCTAGGCATTATAGGCAGGGGACAAAGAGAGGGGGGGGGGGAAGAGATGGGGGCAGGAAGGGGTATTATGGCTGAACCTGTGGGGAGATGGGGGGCACAAGAGTAAAGGTTCATCTAGGTTGCCTAATACCCTTGCCCCGGCCCTGTGCAAGCCTAGGTGGCCCCCATCAATCTCCCTTCCAAAGCCGTTTGATTTCTTTTCAGGGGTGCAATAGTGATAGCAGTGAGAGAGAGAGAGTGCTTATCTACACTCAGACTACAGCAAGCGACCTACGCATGAACGCTTCATGTGCACTACAAAAAAAAAAAAAATAGCGAGCTAAGTAGAACAGAGAACATGAGGAAAAGATTAGAAGCCCCGTGGAAAGGCGTGGAGAGAGGGCACGTGCGTGCCCCTTGGCTCTCTGGAGCATATACTGAGAGCAGCAGGTGCTGGGCAAAAGCGAGCCCTGCTGGTGGTGACTAAACGCTCTCTGCGCAAGCGAGGCAAACGCCGTGTGGGTGAGAAGATAGTGAGTGTCGCTTTCTCTACAATATACGGAATGATTTTTAAATGCACTTAGTGCTTCACTGTAAGTCACAACAATAATTATGTGATATAAAAGTGTTTTGGCAGAGGCAGGAGCCTTTCAGGGTTTCCCGTGTTGCTTTATGGTAGCAGTCGTGCTGAAGAGCAGTTTGAATCCCTGTCAATGCTTTGATCCACCGTGTGGGAAATGATTGCAAAGCTGTTATTAATGTACTCGGAACCAATCAATCGGATCCCCCAAGGACACCTTTCATGCCCACAGGAGTTCTCCAGAAAGGATGTCGTAAAGTGAGCGCAGTGTGCAGTATTCCAGGTGTTAATGCCTCAGGAATTAGCACTCGCCCTCGGATCAATTAAAAATTACATTTCTAAGACGCATTAGAAAAAGCCTCCAGGTTTCCCCGCAAGACCCCCCTTGCGGAGCAGTAGCTCGTGTTTACGCAAATGGGACGAGAGGATACGGCGATTCACGGGGGCGAGCAATATTCAGAAGCTGTTTACCCGGATCAGTACGTTTTGACCTGCCTGTTTGATAACGTCCCAGTCCTTACCCAACTGAAAGTGTACACGGGGGATCAAGAGCACACGTGCACTGTTACCTGGGTAAAAAAAGTAGGGGTGGGACCGTGGCTGGGGGCGAGTTCAAATCGGGGAAGGGAGGTAACACTCATGGTTTACGGCGTCAAATCGATGAGCATTTTTGTCAACCGAAAAAAAATCCCTGTACAGAGAGCAGGTGCAGATCTTTCCGGGTTCTTCCCCCCCCCTCCCCCCAAGCAATTTTCGAGGGAAAAGTATGCTTGCACTCTGCCTTTGAGAAACAATGCAAGCAGCCAAGGGAATAAGGAGCTCAAGACTTTGCATCAATGCATTCAGGTTAGGGAATTTCAAACAGTGCACACTGGGCCTAAGACTGCAAGCACTTTTAAGCTGCGTGCTCTGCACTAATTTTCAGGCCGATAAATGTTAACCCGCATTTGGACGCGCGTTTTCGATGCGCTAGCTTTACCCCTTATTCAGTAAGGGGTAATAGCGTCGAAAACGTGTGGCCAACCCCCCCCCCCCCCCCCCCCGAAACTAATAGCGCCTGCAATATGCAAATGCATGTTGATGGCCCTATTAGTTACTGCGCACTAAGAGTTAGTGCGCACTAACTCCCTTTAGTGCGCACTAACACGATTTAACGATTTTTAACGATAAATCGTTAGAATTTCTATTGTATTGTGTTCTATAACGATTTAAGACGATATTAAAATTATCGGACGATAATTTTAATCGTTGAAAAACGATTCACATCCCTAGGAGGCAGTGTTCTTTCATGGCTTAGAAACTGGTTAAAAGACAGGAAACAGAGAGTAGGATTAAATGGTCAATTATCTCAGTGGAAAAGGGTAAACAGTGGAGTGCCTCAGGGATCTGTACTTGGACTGATGCTTTTCAATATATTTATAAATGATCTAGAAAGAAATACGATGATGACACAAAATTATTCAGAGTAGTTGATTCACAAGCGGATTGTGATAAATTGCAGGAGGACCTTGCGAGATTGGAAGATTGGGCATCCAAATGGCAGATGACATTTAATGTGGACAAGTGCAAGGTGATACATATAGGGAAAAATAATCCATGTTGTAGTTACATGATGTTGGGCTCCATATTAGGAGCTACTACTCAGGAAAAAGATCTAGGCGTCATAGCAGATAATCCATTGAAATCGTTAGCTCAGTGTACTGCAGCAGTCAAAAAAGTAAACAGAATGTTAGGAATTGTTAGAAAGGGAATGGTGAATAAAATGGAAAATGTCATAATACCGAGTATTGCTCCATGGTGAGACCGCACCTTGAATACTGTGTACAATTCTGGTCGCCGCATCTCAAAAAAGATATAATTGTGATGGAGAAGGTACAGAGAAGGGAAACCAAAATGATAAAGGGGATGGAACAGCTCCCCTATGAGGAAAGGCTGAAGAGGTTAGGGCTGTTCAGCTTGGAGAAAAGACGGCTGAGGGGGGATATGATAGAGGTCTTTAAAATCATAACCCCTACCTAACCTTCCTACTCTTTCCCCTCTCCTCCCCAACCCCTAACCCCTTCTTAGTTACTTATGGTTTTTTTAGTTTAGTTACTTTCTGCTCCTCTGGAGCAGAAAGTAACCTCCGCATGCTGGCCGGCTGCTGGACTTCCCTGGAACAGCAGCTAAGGTGCATGGAAACACATGTGCATACTTTTGTCACAGTGCTTTATAAGCTGTGCGCAACACAGTTTTATAAAATGGTAGCATACATCATACACTCACGTGCTCAAATGGTCTACTGTGGACAGTTTGGAAAGCTGGCTCTATGTCTGTTTGTGCATAAGGGAGGGTGAGAAGATTTATGCTAGTATTTTATAAACTATATGTTTGGAGCTGCACTGTTTATAAAATTGCACGTATTTCTTCCCCCAAAGTCTGTGCGTATGTTTCAGTACACGCGCATATTTCTAATGTAGGGAAAACGCATACTTAATCCACCCAAGTTCTAAAAATGTGCATCTATCTTTTGCACATTTAATAATTGGAGCAATTCACATGCAATAACCCAGCCTTATTCGTGGAGGCAGGAATTTTATATAGGAGTATGTGCGCTCTCCGCTTCTGAAAATACTTGAACACATAATTGAAACTGCCGGTTTAGCCAGAGCTTCCCCGGTTCACCTCGACCCTCCAACGCTTCACCCTGAATTGTCACCAATTCACCCAGGATTAAACACCAGACCTCTCACCCAAAAACTGCGTGAGTCAGTTAACAGCTGTAAAAGTGTTCAGACTAGTTCAGTAATGGATGTGCATATACCACTTACAAAATAGCAATTTGTGCATTTACTTATGAAACCACCCCCGAATACCCGAACAGCCCGCCATTTTTTTTCCCCTCGTTAGCATTTACGTGTGACGCTGCGAGGACATGTATACGCTTGGGATTTATTAAATAGCTACGTATGTGCATATAATCCTAATTTTAAGCATGCAATCCCTGCATCTCTATTTGAAAATCATCTCATTAATTTGTATTGTTAACTGAGTTGCTACGGCTTGGTTATAACAGATTATTTCATTGCCTTTCTGTTTATTGAGTCGCTACTGCTTTTGGATTGTTTGGCAAGGGTTAAAACATGCTATAGCAAAGCTTTAGCAATGCAGCACATTTGCCAGAATTTGCTTGAGAAATAATCTACATATTTCCTTTCACATGTGTGTCTGCTATAAATTGTTTTTTTTTTTTTTTTTGGGGGGGGGGGTAAAGCGATCTGAAGGAGGAGCACAGGGAGGGAGAGTAGAAGGGGAAAACCAGGTATGGGGGAAGGTGAGAGGATCTGGACTCTGAAGGGGGAGGGAGAGGAGAAGGAGGGAATACCCAGAATCTAGGGGGAAGAGGAGATGGGGGGGGGGGGGGGGGGGGGGTTAGAGACTACAAGCTGCAACGGCATCCTCCTTTTAAATTATTTGGCTGCCCTGCCATCTCCGTAACTGGAGAATTTCCACCCCCTGCTTTCCCGGAGCCAGGAGAGGGAAAAAAGGGACAGTGCCCAGGCACCATGTAATGGATGTCTCTCCCACCTGGAGACTGGGGGTCTCTTCAGTACTGCAGGAATAACCCGAAGAGGCCATCTGAGTGCTATTCCAGCATGCCTCATGAAGAGAAATGTTTGAATCCACGCTCATTTGTGGATTAAAACTACTGCTTTCTGCATTACTTTAAACTGTAATCATCAGGTTTTTCTTAAACAGAGTCATGCCCATTTGTATTTGAAATGTAAACAAAAAGAAAATTTCATCATCTCGGGGAAAAATAAATGTGGATGTTGCTTTTGAAATAGGTTTCTGCAAGCGCAGCCTTGCTCTTAGGTTCAGCAGGTGTTCTCACTTCTGCCTGTCATTCCTTAAGTAATGGATTACTTTCATTTAAGATTACAAGACTTTCTACAAAGGAAAGATGTACTTTGATACCAACATGAAAAGGCACTTCCATACCCCAAGATAACTCGGCTATAAATAGACCGCAGTGATGCTACTGCAGTTGGGGAAATTCTGCTCCATTAAAAACTTCACTCAGAAATGTAGAGCAAGCCTTAATAATTAATGCATATGATTTAAGTCCATTTCACATTCAGGACATTTTTCCTATAAATATTACAGGAACATTTACCTTAATTCTAATGAATGAATTTTTCGGAATGCAAGAGGGAAACATTCCTGTTAAGGAGGAGTTGGGCTGAGGCTTACTGTAACGCAGGACTCAGACGGACTGGAAAGCCGCCTTCCAGAACCCGTCGAAATCTCCTCCTGCCTCGCAGACATTTTTCAAAAAACATTTTCCTTGCTAAAGGGCGATTTACTGGGGTGAAATAGTCTGTCGGGGAGCTGCCCCTCGCCGAATCTGGCTAAAAGTGTGCACAGGATTTCACCAGCGCGTGCATGTTTGGGGCAGAATCAGAAAACAGCAAGCAGAAGATCTTTTCCTACTTAAAAAAAAAAAAAGCAGGAGCAAAATCCATGCACGTTACTTCCCAGTGGGGAGCATGCACCCTGAACACTCTGCGGCCGCTCTTGCACTCGCGGTCCCCCACCAGCTCAGAAGTTTTCAGAGGGGAAGCTCTGCGCAGAGTTTGGCTTTGATACTGAGCTTGCAGAGACCTGCCAGCTGGGCGGGGAGTTTGAATCGTGCCCCTTGCTGCTTTAACTACATTGGCAATGGATTCTGTATCTCCCTGGGGATAGAATTAAAAAATTAGTATCCCCAGTTGAAATAACCCTTGGGGTTCTTTGGCAAATGATGGCATATTTGACAAAGCAAGCCGGGCTGAGCCTGTCCCCATGCCTCCCTCTAGCATCCAGTTAGGTGGCTGCCGCCACTCCACTCAGTGCCTCTCGCAACACAACTAGCACATCAAGTGGAATGGCCACAGGTAAGAGGTGGTCTCCAGCGAGATCAGCTTCTGAAAATACATTTTGGGGGGACCTTTGTGGTCTGCAGCAATTCCCAGCTGATGGTTTGATCCTCTCAGGTCTTGTAGGCCTCAGTTATCAATCTCAAGTCTGTAGATCAATCCCATGGTGATGAATCCAACCTAAGGTATTTGAGTGTCTCTTCAGGGGAAGGTAAATCTTTGGAAAAGTAAATTATAGTTTTTAGTCTAATTTTTCAAAAGATGTTAGGGTAGATATTCAAAAGCCATTTAGATGGATAACTGAAAAAGTATCCAATTGGCAATATTGCACAATATTCGGTGAATTATCTGGCTAAATTGTATCTAGCTAGAATTTAGGAAGATATGTTGGGGGCATTCCTGGAGCAGGTAGTAGGTGTTGTGCGGAGGAGTGGAGTTAGCCAGTGAACCTTACTGGCTAACTCTGGCGACACTGCAGGCAGGTCTAAAGTTGGCCGGCTATATCCAGTGGCATGGCCATGCTGCTGAATGTCCTGGTTTAAGTTAGCCACTGAACGACTGAATACGGACCCCTAAATCTATAACCAAGAAAATGGGAGATACTAAACAAAAACAGCCCAGCAGTCAATCAATAATTTATAACCAGCTTAGGAAAGATTTTACTGATTTGATTTCTAAATGGTTTCTTCCATTTTATGCACATGACATATTTTTAGTAGACAAAGTTCTCTCCATAGTTATTG
Organism: Rhinatrema bivittatum; assembly: GCF_901001135.1. Lineage (NCBI taxonomy): Eukaryota > Metazoa > Chordata > Amphibia > Gymnophiona > Rhinatrematidae > Rhinatrema > Rhinatrema bivittatum. The sequence continues at coordinate 13,992,865 of NC_042631.1, forward strand.
TGATATCTTCAGATTTTCCTAAATAATGTAAATACATGTCTAATGCCCTCATGGGGAAAAAAATTATTCTGTCGAGAGGCCAATTATTTTTAGTGTGAAAAAAATTCCTTTATTCTGTCCAGCAGTGACCCTATGGGCTCACTTGTGCATTGAGAGGCAGAAGACCGCAAAGGTTCAATAACCTCAGACCAGACCGGATCCTTCTTTAACTGTAGATCTTTTCCAACACTTGGAAAGGCTTTGCACTTTTGAATAGTTAAAATGGCATATCTGATTCAAAGCAGAAGGCACGAATGACAGACCTATAGCAAAGGCTTTGAGCTGTTGAGTTGGTCTTTTGAAAGATAGATTATCTGCTTAGACATTCCGACACCTTTCCCCCACTTCTCCTAATGGTTTTATAGAAATGGGAGAAAAACATCATTTTGCTTATTGTAGACCTGTTCCATTTATTCAAGATAACACTTTCTACAACATCAGGCTGGATTGTTTGTGAGTTGTGCTTCATAATAGCCGTAAAGGTTTAGTAACTTTTTTTTATTCCTTATTTTCTCATCTAAGGCCTCCCCATAATGATGAATAAATGTTTAAAATTGCCATTGTGAACATTAGTCATTCCCCAATCACCTTCACTTATGCTTGCTGAAGCTTGTTTGTAAGACCAAACCTGTCATGTTGATTGAACAGCTAAGGTTTACCTCCCCCGCACGCTCTGAAGGCCAAGTCGGGAGACTTTTCTTGGTAATTGGAAAGGGCTCGCAGAACTAGTAGAAGGGCTGCCCTTTCCTGCTTTGCACCAAAATGTTGTGCTTAACGTCTTGCAGATCTGACAAGTCATTTTCATTGGAATGACCCTTTCAGCTAGGACGTTTCCAGGGTAAATACGAATCTCTTTTCTGATCGAAAGGTTCGTTCCTTCCAGTTAAAATAATATACTATGATCATCTTTAAACATTCATAGGTGTCCAGATCTGTTAGAGACCATGAAAATAATACAAAGGAAAAGAGCATTATTATGCACATGAAACACATGGGTAGAAGTTGCTGTAATCTGGATCAGTGTTGCTTGTACTTTAAGTCTTGTAGAGGCACTCGAAACTTAAGCAATAGTCCCCAGGAGCGGTGGACTTTCCTTGGACAAATGTGTCCAGGCTGGAAATTAAATGAATCTAATGTAAAAGATAAGGAGGATTTTTCTTAGAAAATGGAAAAAAATACTAAATATTATGGGGGGTGAGACGGCATGTAGTTTGTACCCTGAGATTGTTTTTCAGTAATGATTTAAACTGCAACATAGAAAAGCATTGTTATTGAAAGCAGCAGAATCTTTAAGTTTTCATGAAGAATCCCCCAGCAGTACAGTAGTAGAAGTGCACCGTACGTAGAGCTTCTGCTTTCTGGCAATTTTACTTTAGCAGAGCAATACCTGGAGCCTAAGGGGAGCCAATACTTGCAGCATCACAGCTACATATAACAGCGGCTGAAAGAAGTCAGTACCGCCTGCGGCTTCTCTCGGACTCCTGGATATGGCGGCAGACCACTCCCCCTCCACTCCAGCTCATCTCCCCCCCCCCCCCCACACACACTCACTCTTTCCCCCTTCCTCAGCTAATCTACTCTTGCTAAATATTTATATAGTGCTTCAAAATGTACAAAGTGCTGTACAGATACACAAAAGGTACAGTCAAGACAGACAAGTGTTTGGGAGAATCAGAGGTCACATTTAAAAGTTTCTAGATGGGTTAAAAGGTGGAGATTAATTGAAGACAAAGACTACTTTTGGTAAATCTGCAAGAACTTGAATCTTTACCACGAGACCTGTTCCTTACACACACTCTCTCTTCCCTCTCTCCCAGCTCATCTCCCCTTACCCACTCCCTCCTTCTTTTCACCCTCACACTCGCCACCCTGCCCGAGCTCATCAATCCTGACTCCCTCCGCACACACTCTCCCCTCCCTCCAACTCAACCTCCTTCCATATTCTGTTCCCCTCTCCCATCTCATCTTTTCTGTTTCTCTCCCCCAACCCACCTCTTCCACAAGTTTCCACCATTCTGTCCCCACCCTGCTAATTTGTCAGTCCCCCTCTGACCATTTCCCCACCCTGTGCAATTCCCAAACCTTTATCCTGTTTTGCAGTCTTGCAAAAGCACATGCAGCCCAAACTCTGGCTGGGGCAGGAGGATTATTACTGTTCAGGGTGTGGTGTCAGGAGAAGCGGGGGGAGAGACAGGGGCACTAGCTTGGAAGGAGGTGGGAGAAGGTAAAAATTCTTCATAAGAAGGGGAATTCTGTACTAATTCTGCATTGTGAAATTATGAAGAATTCCCCTAGCAGTAAATTCATATGAAATTCAATTACAAAACTCCAAAGCATAATGTGACAGATACAATGTCTTACTTACTTGAACAGCTTCTCAAAGATGATGCTGTGAATTAGATGAGGTTCAGTGGTTAAAGATGTGCCTCTGTGACAGATCTATGGAAATGCATCTGTACAACTGAAACAGAATGGATTTGGTCAAAATGTTTAAGTAGAATCTCTCTACCATGACCGAAAGGTCAGCAGTAGAAATGTTACACTGATATTTCTTCACGCCAATCACTTTGATGTTTAGTTCAGAGAGTGCCCAGAGAACAGAAAAAAAAACATGGAAAAGAGTGCTTTTATTTTAATAGGCACAGAAAAGTAAATAACTTTGGAACGTAATACAGCCATTAACTGCTCTAATAACGTAAGGCTGAGCTGGAGCATGAGGTCTGTGTGAAGTGATGTTCCTGAAAAGCATCAATCATCCCATAGCCAGATGTCAAAGAATGGATCCATGTAACATAATAAACGAGAGATGTACTTGTCACACTTGTTTTGCTACTTTGGGATCATCAAACATGAGCATTTGGAGCACCCTTTCCTGTTTCATGCACAATTTAGTACCTCGCCACCACTCAGATCCCAAACTGCCCATGCCCCCACTCCCCATGCCCCTTTCAAGTATATAAAAAATAAAGAAGTTGCCATACTGGGTCAGACTATGGGTCCATCAAGCCCAGCATCCTGTTTCCAACAGTGGCCAAAACAAGTTACAAGTACCTGGCAAGATCCAAAACATTAAATAGATCCCATGCTACTAATGACAGTAATAGCAGTGGCTATTCCCTAAGTCAACTTGTTTAATAGTTTATGGACTTCTCCTCCACTTACTGCCTTAACCACATCCTCTGGCAATGAATTCCAAAGCTTAATTTTGTATTGAGTGAAAAATAATTTTCTCTGATTTAAATGTGCTACTTGCTAACTTCATGGAGCATCCCCTAGTTCCTGTACTATCTGAAAGAGTAAATAACCAATTCATATTTACCCTTTCATGATTTTTTAGACATCTATAAACTGCCCTAACCTTTTTAGCCTTTCCTCATAGGAGAGCCATTCCATGCCATTTAACATTTTGGTTGCCCTTCTCTAGATCACACCTACACTGCAACTATATCTTTTTTTTTTTTTTTTTTTTTTAAATTTTTGAATCCCAAATGAACCACTCAACACTTTTTCTCACTGAATTTTAGTAGCTAAACCCTTGATCTCAAACTTTCTTAGATCACTTCATTTTTTTCTGCTTTATATGCAATAAGCATATGCACAGTCAAAATGTTCATCTTCGTGTCTATTTGTTTTTCTTGGGCTTTTTTTTTTTTTTTCATTTGGCTTCATGGGTTTTAATTTGCTGTGTTTATTCATTTTTGGGAAAGAGTCCCTACTTTCTCCACGCACATTAGCAGGTGTAAATGTTCATGGATAGTTTTGATGGGAGAATTTTCAAATGAAAAGTTTGCATGTACTATCCATTTGAAAATTGATGCATAAAGAACTGGCAGACTTTAAACCCATGCTGGCAGTTTCAAAATTACCCCCAAAAGGCTACATTTAAAGAGGGCAATTTTTGAAAACATTTCTGCAGGTTAAAAGAGTACTTTGCCCTTGCCAATAGGCTTCTCGAGAATTGTCCACCCTATATGCAGGTAAATGTACAGGCGTACTGCCTCGATATACATATTTTTACCCTCAGTAAGGGGAACTCATAGACAGAGCACTATTTGGAGCTAAGCACACACTTTTCAATTTTCAAAAGTCTGCATGTATTTTAACTCTGAAAAATCACCCGCACAAAATGGCAGGTGCAAATATGGGCAGGCAATTTTCAGAGTGAAAACACATGCATACTTTCCCTTTGAAAATTGGAGTAAAGTCCATAAGTTAAAAAGTTCCCATAGCTGCAAAGGGTGGGGGTGGGACTGATTATATGCTGAGTTCTTTAATGCTTGCGGGAAATGCCATCCCATTTTGCTTGGATTTTTTTTTTTAAGCTTGGATGGGTGCTATATAAACTTCCAAAGACCCCTCAACTTGAATTTTGAATCCTTTTCAAAAGAGTATTGCGCATATTAGATGTCAATATCGGTGACTATTTTTCATGTGCCATGGGTTCCTCCTTATGCAAACTAAAATGCAAATCCATAAACCACTATGTTTTAAATAAAAACAAATGCTCAAGCATTTGACCGTGTTGTACTCATCTTGGTGACATATTCTCTTATTTCAGGCACACGGACTACAACAGTTCTCTTAAGTGCACAAATTAACCCTCTCTTTTTATTTCTATAATTACCTGGTCAAGGGAGTTGTGTACTTTGGAAATCATGCAATATAGTAAATCTAGAGCATATATTCCCAGTCTCTATTATCACTCTACAATAGTGAAGCAATTGCTGTAAGGCATGGGAATCTATGTTAAGAAGTTTATATTTTTGGCACGATATGCATGGTAGAGGATGGTCTCATTTGAACAGGGACTGTCTCTTATGTGTACAGCACTGCACACATCTTGTAGCACTCTACAAATCAATGATAGTGTTAGCAACAGTATCTTGCTTTTGTAGACATTTCAGATGATACCACTTAACACATGATCTGTCAAACTAACTAATGCAGGACCATTCTGTAGCTCATGGTAAGACCCCCTAAGTATTACGGGATTCATGACAGTCAGCTGTTAATGTCACACTATAAAGAATGGATTCATGTTAATGATGCAAAAACATAGACGTAGCATGAGACTCATTATCTCATTTTTTTCATGTCACTTGTGCTCCATCAGAGGTGATCACAATCATCCCACACTTTAGAATCAGTGGAGGCTTAGATGTGTTTCTTTTAGAAATCATGTCTGACTCGGTTTTACTTTAATCAGTTATGTATATTAAAATTTCTATTGTTCTCTCAAGTCTGAGTGTCCTGTGTGGAAAATCCAGTTACACAGCCATGCAATTTGTGGATAAGAAAGGCATTTTGGTTAATGCATTAACTAGATACCCTGTGTGTGTGAGTTTCTTGTCCATCATTATATCTCTGCGTAGAATAGCTTGGTGTCGCATTGATGTCAGTATTTCCTGTTCAATTTTCTGCAAGGAAACAAGACTAATTTATATGCTGATTATTTCACTGGACTGACCACCTTCCTTCCCTATGTTTGTCATGCATCTCATTTGTTTATAATCAATTTTGCTTAACCTTTGTATAGCAACTGCAGACAGTACATACATTCATTACTGTCTTCTTCCCATCTCACAATCACAGCATTAACTAGCATTAGTATACTATATTATAAACTAGACATTGTTAAATACAAGTATCTCTAGGTTAAAAATGGATGCAATAATTCCACACACTACTATATGTTCATAAAATGTATGCATATGTAATATGTATATTTAATGTGTTATAATATTGCTGTAAATATTTTGAGCAGTAGATAAGTTAAAGATAGGAGATGTCTTCTTATGCATTGCGATCATACTGTTTAAATACTGTAATCTGCTACTCTGCATATTTATACTACCTGTACACTCCTTATCCACCAAATGGAATTTGTATTTTGAGCCATCAATTAAAAATTAAGCACATGCTTTATATACACTCCCACAAACATTAAATATACATCCAAGATTGCCTAGTCTTGGGGAAGTGTTCAGGGGGTCAAACACTTTTAAATTAAGGAGTCTGTGTACTAATCAGTGACATGGAATCTACATGTATTATCACATGTTAACTACCATGGAATTGCAGGCTAATAAATAGACCCCTAAGTTAAGTAGACATTTAGGGGCAGATTTTAAAAGCCCTATGCGTGCCAAGCCTGTTTTGCATAAGCCCAGCGATGCGCGCAAGCCCCAGGGCTTTGTGAAAGGGGCGGGGCGGGTGCGGGACTGAGGTCTCTAGCACAGCGGCCGTGCCGGGGGATCGTGTGCTGGCACTTGGCTGGCACGCGACACCTATGCCTGCCCAGAGGCAGGTGCAACTTGCAAAACAAAGGGTTTAGTAGGGCTGGGGGGGTTAGGTAGGGGAAGGTGAGGGGGCAGAAGGAAAGTTCCCTCCGAGGCCGCTCCGATTTCGGAGCGGCCTCGGAGGGAACAGGGAAAGCCATCGGGGCTCCCCTAGGGCTCGGCGCACGCAAGGTGCACAAGTGAGCACCCCCTTGCGCGCGCCGACCGTGGATTTTATAACTTGCGCGTGGCTGCACATGCATGTTATAAAATCGGGCGTAGATACTAAAATCTGGCCCTTAGAGTAGTAGATCCCAAGCCTGTCAGCATTTCAGGATATCCACCATAAATATGTATGAGAAATTTGCATGTACTGGGTCTCAGAGGGGAGCCAGACCAGACCTTCCAACCCCCTCCCCCACCTCAGAATGGACTCAGCATTCCAGAGGTCCATGCATTGTTCACTACCAGCCCTCCTGCTAAATTCCAAATGACACACAGGCTCATGTGCGGAGCGCACTGTTAGCCCCCGGTTGGACGCGCATTTTTGACGCGCTATTTTTACCCCTTATACAGTAAGGGGTAATAGCGCATGGAATATGCGCATCCAAACCCCCCCCCCCCCCGAAACTAATAGCGCCCACAACATGCAAATGCATGTTGTGGGCGCTATTAGTTATTCCCGCGCAATACAAAAAGTAATGCCTGCCAAAGGCAGGAGTTAATTTCAGTTGACACTGGGAAAGTGTACAGAAAAGCAGAAAAAACTGCTTTTCTGTACACTCTCCGTCTTAATATCATAGCAATATTAAGTCAGAGGCCCCAAAAGTACAAAATAAATAAAAATAAATTTAAAATCTGCCCGTGGGTTGGAAGACGGACGCTCAATTTTGCCGGTGTCCGTTTTCTGAACCCGTGGCTGTCAGCGGGTTCGAGAACTGACACCAGTAAAATTGAGCGTCGGCTGTCAAACCCACTGATGGCCGCTGCTTCTGTCAAAAAGGAGGCGCTAGGGACGTGCTAGTGTCCCTAGTGTCTTTTACCGCAGGCCCTCATTTGAATATTTTTTTTTCTGAATCGCGCGCCCAGGCAGAGCAGGTTCTCGCTGGCTCTCTCACGGGGTTTTCTGTATTGGCCTGACACTGAACAGTGCTTCATAGCAAAGCAGGGTTTCTTCATTCACATGAGGGAAGGGGATAGCTCTAGACTGATGACCTTGTAAGGGACACCTGTTAGTTAGGGTATTCATGGGGTCATTTTATTTTGTTGCAAGGCTATATTTTGCTTTTTATGTCTAAAACTTAGAGACTTGATCCATCTCACAGAAGCAGCTTCAGTCTTTTGTCCACATTCAGATAACTTCCTGTAGAAAACAGGCACACAGACACACATACACACACACTCTCTCTCTCACTCTCTCTCTCTCTCTCTCTCTCTCAAGGAGGCATAGGCTTGAGTTCAGCTGTCTTTGCCAGGCACAAATATCAAAATAGGCTATTACAAAGAGCCAAAATTATACCAGACTGTTATGAATTCAGGACTCAGCTTATGGCAGGAAGATATCTGAACAACTAACCACAGTTGCAGAACTCAGGAAAGTACTGTTGGCATCATCTAAACAGGTCTTTAATACTGGGATAGATGGGGATTAACTATTTCTGTTATGGGATACATAACCAGATTCACAGGATAATAAATTTTGGGTGGATTCTTATCCTGTGTTCTAGTCAGGAAGGAGCCTGGGAGTGGGAGAAGTGTTAACAAATGGGTTGCCTTTCCAATATAAAGAAGGGGAAGGCCCCTGTGTGGCCTTGCTCAGCACTTCAGGAGGAGATTGGGAAAGGATTCAGCATATAAGGAGGGGATGGGGTGGGGTAGCCCCAGAGGAGGCAAATTTTTTCAGCAGTTCAGGTGATTTGCAGAAGAGATCTGAATACCAAAGGGCCTTTCCTGAGACAGTGTGGCCATGATACCTTTATGTGATTATGTGCATGCTACTACCTTCTACATGTTATTCTGCTAAATTTTTCATGTGGATGCACTAAATTTTACTGTGCAGCCCATTAAGAGATACTTTAGTGTCCACATTAAAATTTAAGACACTCACACGCTAACATTTTCTTAATGTATGTTTTATTGCCTAGCCCCATTATTGTTAAAGAAAAAAAAACAAAAAACAAAAACCCAACATTGATTGCACTGGAAAGAAACTTAAAAATATACATATATATTTCATTGCTTTATTGCCTTCATTTGTCTCTAATACATGAAAATAGAAGATATGAATGTTCTTTTGTCAAGTCTGGGAGGCCACCTGTAAGTGAATATTAACATGAAACCACAGAATATGGCAGATCAAGACTCTGTGGCCCATCCAGTCTCCCCATTCACATATCCTGTTCAGATTTCTAGTGATTTCCACTCCCTCAAAGATCCTCCGTGCTTGTCCCATGTATTCTAGAATTCCGATACTGTCCTTGTCTCCACCACCTCCACAGAGAGGCAGCCCCATGCATCTACCACCCTTTCTGAAAATGAGATATTGCCATAGATGATTCCCAAGTCTACTACTGTTACACTCATCCCATTGTCTCTCATTCCAGATCCCCATTTCGGTTGAAAGTGGCCTGCCTCCTTGGGGGTATTTAAATGTCTCCCCTATATCATGCCTTTCCCTCCTTTTCTCCAGGGTATACATGTTTAGATATTTAAGTCTGTCTCCATACGCTTTATTATGGAGATCTTTGACTATTTTAGTAGCTGACATCTGGACCAACTTCATTTGGTTTATATCCTTTGGAAGATATGGTCTCTAGAATTGTACACAGTACTCCAAATGAGGTCTCATCAGAGGCTTATACAGAGATAATATCACCTCTTATTTTTCTGCTATCCATTCCTCTCCCTATGCACCTAAACATCCTTCTAGCTTTTTCCATTGCCTTATCTCCCTGTTTGGTCACCTTGAGGTTACTGGATATGAGCACCCCCAAATCCTATTCTTGTTTTGTGCACAGAAGAACTTCACCCCTATACTCTACTGCTTTCTTGAGATTTTTCAAGCCCAATGTATACATTTTTTAGCCTTAAATTTTAACTGCCGGACTCTTGACTATTCCTCAAGCTTCACTAGATCCCTTCTCATGGTTTCCATATTTTCTAAGGTGTCTCCTGTTGCAGATTTAAGTATCAACAGCAAAAAGGCAAACATTTCTTGATAACCTTTCTACCATATTGCTTAAGAAAATGTTAGACAGAACTGGACTGAGGGCCAATCCTTGCAGAACTCAACTGGTAACCTCCCCTTTATTTGGCATGAACTCTATTTAACCACTACCCTTTTGTTGCCTTCCAGTAACTGTCAGTTACTTTAGGACCTGTACCTAGGGCACTCAATTTGTTTATGTCACCTATGTGGAATGGTGTCAATGACCTTGCTGAAATCCAAGAACACGCCATATAGCACTTTCCCCTGATCTAACTCTCTGGTCATCCAGTCAAAGACATTGATGAGATTTGTCATATAAGACCTACCTCCGGTAAAGCCAAGCTTCCGTGGATCTTGTAGCCTATTAGATTCTAGAAATTGCACAATCTTTTACATTAGGAGCAATTCCATTAATTTACTCACCACTGAGGTCAGACTAATTGGCCTGTAGTTCTCAGCCTCCTCCTTACTTCCACCTTTGTCAAGAGGAGCTACAGCTGTCAGTCTCCAGTGCTTTGGAAGTCCTCCTGACTAAAGAAGAGTTAAACAGGTCAGAGTTACCAGAACTTCCTTAAGTTCCCCCAATATCCTCTGATGTATCCCTGTTACTATCTCTACTTTTAGTTTTGCTGCTCTCCTGAAAATTGTATGAGATGTTTTTCACTTCCATTTCTATTTGTGGCAGTTTTCTGTAGAACAGTCTTGCCCCCTGTTTTACTGTATTAAGCTATTTATTCTTCCATTTGTCCTAACTAATTTCCCTTAGCTTTTCCGGGTTATGCTACTTGCCTTCCACTTTCTGCCACCTCTTGGAGTTATGAACGCTAAACTTTTTTCCCTTACTTTTTCAGCCTCTTCATTAGAAAATCACAGTGGCCACTTTGTTCTCTTGTATTTAATTGTCTAACAAAAAGGTTAGTTGCCATTTCAATATCTCCTTTTAGTTTTGTCCACTGCTCTTCAACTTCCCTTAGCTTATCCCATCCAGTTAATGCCTCCTTGAGGTATTCCCCATCATAACAAGATAGTTTTCCTGAAGTTTAGTGCCTTTGCCTTTCAATGAACTACCACTGCCTTTGCTCCAGTACTGAACCACACCATCCTGTGATCACTGAATCCCAGTAATCCCCCACTATGACATAAGAAACGTTCTCCTTATTTGTAAACACCAAGACCAGTATTGCTCTCTTACCTGTCAGTACTGTTACCAGTTGCTGGAATATTTATTTTTGCAAATAATACAGGATCTCTCTGCATCTATGGCCAGTGACTTCTTGCCACATTTGGAGAGCAGTGTTTCACCACGCAGTGGTCCAACAGGACGTCCTGAGACTGAAGGTAAGGGCAGCAGTTCACGGGGTCGGCCCGCAGATGGCTGAACCCAACATTGGGATGTCCAACTTAATATCTGGCAGATTGAAATCATCTAGCAATATCACCTCCCCTTTTAGGGAAATGTTATGAATGTCTTCCATTATATCTCTATTCATTTCTTCTGCCTGCAAAGATCTGTATATAATACACCAGTATAAATGGATGTTCCATTCCCTTTCTCCAGATCATCCCAGATTACCTCTTGAGCTCTGTAGTTCTGTTGTTTTAATATTGTTCTTTATATATAGCACCACTTCTACTTCCTTTCTTCCTACCCTGTCCTTCCTGAATAGATTGTAGCCTGGTATAACTATCTTCCAATCATGGTAGTCTATGCACCATGCTTTGTGATCTCCACTGAATCCAAGTAGGCTTCCTCCCTGGCCATCTTTAGATCTGGAACTTTATTTCCCATGTTATGAGCATTAGTGTATAGAGCTTTCTAGATGCTGTCCTTTCCCCCCATTTCTCTATAAGTGTTTAATGACATTGTTGGAAACAGGATGCTGGGCTTGATGGACCCTTGGTCTGACCCAGTATGGCATTTTCTTATGTTCTTATGTTCTTATCTACACAGCCATTCATTTATCTCCAGAATGCAAGCTTCCTTGAAGTGCCAGGGCCTTTATCTTTGCTTGGAAAGACTGAGGAGAAAACCACCTGTGCACCTATCTGCTTCACCCTATCACCCAGAGCCATGAAATTACGTTTGGTATGCTCTTTGTAATACTTAGCAGTACAATTCATGCCAACATGGATAAGCAGCACTGATGGCTAACAGTAGGCTTGATGACTCAGTAATCTTTTCATAATATCTTGAGTCTTGGCACATGGTAGACAGCACACCTGCTGGGACAACATGTCTGGTCAACAGATGGATACCTCCATGCCCTACAGAAGATAGTCACTAACCATCACTCCTTTCACATGGTTGCTGAGCCAGCAGCTCTGGGATTTATGAGTTATGATTCTTCCTCTTTCTAGGATGGTTTCTCCTCCTCCAGTTCCTCCTTTTCCTGGTATCATTTTCTCCTCCTCCCTTTCCAGGGCTGCATTTTGGTTCTTCAGATGGAAAGAAACTGGAGTCGGGGTATAGTGACCATGGTAATCTGTGTCCAGTAATGGTCCTGTGGTACAGTTTTACCATTCCCTCTGCTTGAGTTTTCCATCTTTGACACCTCAATAAGCATTTCATCAATGTATTGTCCTGAATGCTTCTCGGCTTTGCCACTTTCTTTCTCAGTTCTGCCACCTGTTTCCTGTTTTCTGCTCCTGTAAATTAGCTAGTTAATTTCCACTACTGAACTGCAATTCATCATGAAAGTAATGTAAAATGGTTATATTATTAGTATCAATACATACAATTTAATGCCAGAATGCTCTCAGGGACTAGAGAAGGACGTCACTGTGACTAGGGTCAGTTTGGAGCCAGGCAAATTTGGTTTTATTTGCTGAATGTTGGGCTTTCAGGCTTTGGGTTGTATAAACTGCTACTCCTCTGTCTTTTAAGTTAATTTCAGTTACAATTAGTTAACTCTTTCACTCCTTCAAGATTATGCACACAGATATACTGTATATTATTAAGTGCTCATTGAATCTACATGTTTCACTAATAAGATTAGATCTGTGATAAAATAAACTAGGCTGCTAAATATTATTTTAATATGAAAATTATCCTAATCTGTCATCTGATCCTATCCGTCTCTTTTGCCAGAAACTAAATATCTGCTGTCGCCAAAGAATAAAGCATATAATGGCACACAAGTACACATAGAAAAAGTGACTGTATTAGCATACATTGGAAATTTAGGAGCTAAAACACCAGTCACCAAGGATTCAATCATGCTTCTGTCCAAGTCACTCATATCTCTTTTCATCTGGAAACATAGAAACAAAATATAAAAGCAGATAGTGCTCATAAAATTTGCCTATATTCATTCCTGGTACATTAATATAGATCCCTGTTGATCTCTTTGTCTTCATGTCTTTGCAGAGAAGGTCTCCAGTAGCAAAGAAGTGGGTTAAAAATCAAGAGATCAATTGAGGTCTGTGGCATTACACCAGGGATGAAATTTGGCAGATTTTATGGGTCTACTGGTCCTTATCTTCCATCTTATTCTATAAATCTACATTTCTGAACAGTAAGAGATGTGAGTCACTTGAACAGTAGTACGGGTTGAATCCTTGGTGATTGACGTTACTGCTCCTAAGTTTCAATTTATGCTAATACAGTCATTTTTTCCTGTGTGCAGTTGTGTGCTCAATATATGCTTTACTCTTTGTGTCAGTTTTAGTGGCATGTTTGCAAATTAATCTTTGCCTGCTTCTATAAACAGCAATGGTAGCTGCAATTTTCCTATGGGGATAAAGACTGAACGCGGATTCTGTATTTGGGGTCATAGCAGATAGATGGTACTAACTGGTCTATGTTAAACAACATAATAATAATGATAATAAAAATATTACTAATTTATTCATATTGCATGACACAACACTCATGAAGTGTTACAATACATGAATTCTAATTTAGCAACTAAATTATATGGTCCATAAATAGATAAAACCATACATTAACCAATACAAAATACAAACATATAAATCACAATAAATACATAAAAACATTTAGCAACCCAGACAAGACACTTACAATCTCCCTTTCTTCAGCAATCATAAATACATGGCTAGGGCTCCTGATTATAGGTGTTTATAAATGGTAAATTTAGGTGCTTATTTTCCAGCTAACTAGGGATTCTTTCAAGGTACAAAGAACCGGTGTTTATTGGTGCTTTCACAGTGCAGGAACTATTGGTTGAACCAGAAATGCACATTTAAGCATCTGAGGAGTCGTTAGCAGAGAAAAGTCACAATCTGGATGATCACAGGTAGGCAAAAGGAGAGGTGAGAGGAGAAGTGGTTTTCCAGTATTTATCTGATAAATGCCCTGTATATAGCGTAGTCTATACTGGCTTGACCACGGGCAGGGATTATAGCCCTTCAAAGACCTGGTGAAATAACCAGGTCTTTTAATAGTGTCAAAAGGCCTGGTGTCTAGGCCATAAACACAACAATGGGAGTCAAAGGGTTCCAGACCTATGGAAGGGCATAAAAGAAAGCTCTCTATCTCATTGTAGGCCATCTCATGTCCTTGGCTGAAGGGGTAGCCAAACAAAGATTTTGAGTGGATGTAAGGGTCAGATGGGGAAAATTCCTAACTACACCATCCTGTAGGTAATTTGGACCTCCACCCTGCAACAACTTGAAAGCTGGTACTAGCATTTTAACAAGCCCCCTGTAATATGCTGGAAGTCCATGGAGCTGTTTACGCATAGGCGAGAGATGATTAAAGTATCTGCGGCCTGTTAAACCAACCCTTGCTGCAGGATCACAGTGCTACAAAGTTAAATAGTTTCCTTCACATGCAGTTCAGTCTTGTGTCATACACAGAAATACTACACAACTACAGCTTGGTAAAACTAGAGGCACAGATAAATGACCTACAACCTATCTAAAACACTTATAGAACAAAGCTTAGATTGTAAGCCCTCTGAGAACAGGGAAATACCTACTCTACCTCAGTGTAACTCACTGTGAGCTAAATATCTATCTCTCTATATATATAGATATGTATAGTGAAATATTACACCAACAAACCTCTATAAGGAGAAAAACGAACATGACTGAGAATTACTATTACACATTCCATAAATAGAGATGATGTACAGGTTTTCTGCAGGAAATAGCAAAGAAGAAGTATTTTCCCCCCAAGATAAGGGAGCATACTCTTCAGAGTTTAGTTGTGCCTGCTGAGTCTGCTGTGAAATATTTCACCGGGAAGAATGTAAATATTTTGACTGCTTGTGCCATTTTTTTGCTGATGGTGTTGGAGATTACAAACTGATGTATGGGTACGAAGCTTCGGTGACACACGCATTCTGGAGATTGTTAATGTTTCCACATTTCTTTGCTAGTAGAGCCACACAGGCGAATGAATGAGAGTTCTATAAACACAGATGATGAGTTATATATATACACAGTACCTAACACCAATGTATTCAAATAAATAGTGACAGATTTTGGGAGTCCATTTATAATATGTAAATAGACATACATGGTAACATTTAAAAATATCTGCGAGAGGGGCCACTGAAGCCTGGCTTATTATCATGGAAGGCAAAATATAGGCTTAAAAGCAGAAAGAAACCCATGGCACAGAGGTTTCCAAACATAAAAGGCACTTAATTGAAAATGTTTATGTTACAGTGAAGTAGCAAAACAGCCACTCTAGGAGTCAGCAGCAAGTTCCTTCTTAATGTTTAAAATGCCTTTTGCCCTCTTTCACAAAGAGATCATAGACCACCTGTTGAGAATTTTTCTACTTTAAAAATACAATTCAGTAGAATTACAGTTAATAGGAAAGTTTCACCCAAATGCTTTACTATTCCATATTTTAGGGAGACTCTAAGGATTCTACAATGGCTCTTGGTTTTTTTCCTGGCCTTTCTGACAGGTGTTCACTAAAAGAAATTGTAGTTTTGTTTTTTCATTTTGTTTTTGTTGTAGGTTGTGTGTGTGTGTGTCTGTGTGTGTAGTGGGGGGGAGAGGTATTTTGTTTAACATATATTTCTGTTTTGTTTCCTTTGTTTGAAAACAAAATAAACATAAAAAGAACAGGAAAAAAATGGGGTAAAAAAAAACGAACAGCAAAACAAAACGAAACTAAGGAGACCAGGTTTCCCCCATCCCCTTACCAAAAGAAAACTCAGTACTGACAAAATGTTTAAAATGAGCCTTCATCCAGGCCTTTCCCCTGTGCCTCTCATCCTTTCTGTGGGGGACAGGGCAGAAGGCCATTCCCTGTTGCTCCTGCTGTGCTGGGTCCTGATTCGAACATGGCGGCAGCCCCAGCTGTACAACACAATGGTGCTGGCCTCGGCGCTCGTCAGCACCTCCTGCACTTTACTGCTTAGTATTGGTCCAGCAAACAAATAATGGACTCTATTCAGGTAGTGCCTGCTGTGACCTGAAGTACTGGTGGGAATTTCATGCCTTAGAGACAGAGGTGTAATGGTCCAGGCAAATAGGACATTCCTTCTTATTATTGACAGAAGTAGAGAGAGTGTGGAATGTTTTGCAATGCGCACTGGTCCTTCTTAACAGGAAGCAGTAAGGTTTCATCATATCTTAATTACTGCACTCAAACTATTAGAAACTCCAGTGCTTTCTTTTTATGTCTGATGGTTGAGTTGCTTCCTGTTGAGACAGCAGTGACTTGCTCTTTCTAGTCTTCGGCATGACTGGTGCAGAGAGCAGTAAAGCTGCTGCTCATCCTGATGAGTTTATACTGAAGTGTAATAAAATATATCATCTGTGTATCACCAGTGAACAAAATGCATCTCTCTGTTAGCAAATTTGAATATTAGCCTTACATAAAATTTTGGAAACCCCCCAAATATTTTAGTCTGATTGCATGTTCTCATTGCTACTGCCCTTTGCAATAGCAAGAGTTGTCGTCTGTAAGCTTAATACATATTTCTGCTCGGTTACTATGCTAGCTTATTTTTATAAGGCCGTAAAAGTATTGAAGTAGCACAGAGAAAGCTGCAGGTGCCAAAGAATGGGCCATCTCAATCTCTGCTATCTTTGCTTGGCGGCCAACCAGGATACTTCTGGGCTATGAAATATTGGCTGCAGTAAAATGATATAACAGCTAATGATGTGTGTCTTATTGGAATATATTGTTTGCTTTTGCTCAGACTGGGTAACTAACGTTTGATCCCAATGAATTCATTGCTAGTTACATGGTTGGTTAGGTTGAAGAAAGTCCAGCAGACCATCGGGAGTTCCATGCCTTTAGGGAAAAAAACATCTTTTTAGATAAGGGCCCCTTGAGTCCAACTTACCTATTTCAGAATACTATTGCTTTTGAACCTCAGATATGAAAATCAGGTTAAGTTCCTAGATTTACAGTTTTCCCTACAGTCTTAACTATATCGCCACCCATTTCTTTTCTTTGAAAAATCTCTCCAATTTTCTTTTGAAGTGTTTAGTTTTAACCATGACCATCTCAGTGGTTAAAACGTTCACAATTTCACTACTTTGAAGAAGATGGTGAAAAACTCCCCCCTGGCTTTCTTGGTTCCATGAGAGCTACAAGATAGAAATCCGTTCACCATTGTGAGTGGTTGATTCATCTGTGTAATTCCACAGTCTCCCTGCATCATGCCTGCAAACATTTGCTTCCATGACTAGGCTACAAAAGCACCTTTAGCATTCTAGCCACAAATCCGCTTCCCAGTCAACATGGAAAAAATACAGAATTATTTCTTACAAAACATGCTGCTTAGATATTGAATACCAGTCTGTTCTCAGTCATTTCAGAATACACAACTATTTTATTGTCTATATTGTCTGACGTTCAGAGTCCAGCATTATTTTGCACTAAAATATAGCAGTAGCTTAATTATGTTTCAGATCGCAGCCGAGAAAGATTCAGGGCTTCAGTAGTGTCCAGCTTCAGAAAAGAAATCATAGTCTGTTCTGTGAGTTCAAAGAATAACGTCCACCGAGTGGATACAGTGGCTCCAAAGAAGAGGCAATAAAACAGATCTGAATAACTTATCTTGTGCATTTTCTGTTAGGATGCTGAGAGAAGCAACTGGGATATATTTGCATTTTTAAAACGTTTTGCAATTTTGTTTCTACCAAATTCATTTTGTCAGGGGAGGCAGTGCTCCTGTATGCATTCACAATTTCAAGATTAAATACAAATGTTCTATATTTTCTTACTTTTCACATCTTAGAAGCTGATTGCTTACTTCTCCGCACAAGTCATGCACCAGGTACAATGTACAGAAAACATACAGCAGGGTTCAAGACGTCTACAATGTTTCACAGGGAAGTTTGTTTCAGCTATTAAATGTTCTCACATTAATCTCACATTAATATTCTTAAAACAGTTTGTAAAATTCTATACGTTTGTATTACTCCCTGCCACTTTAGAAATTCCTTCTGATGATCTAAAAAGCCCCTTAATTAAGAGAGTTGAACAGCTGGCTTCCTCTCCTTCTGGGCTGTGTGCAAGTGGGGTAGTGATCTGGTCCACCCACGTCTCATAACTCACTCCACTCTAGGACCCTTTCAGACTATGCAGCTAATTTTCAAGAGGTTTTATGCATGTAAAATGGACTTTCAAGGAGATTTTAAAAGCATTGCTAGCAGAAAAACGGCCCCATACTTGCGTATTTGGGGCCATGCACGAGCCTTGCAAATTTTAAGAAGCTGGGAAGCACTTGCGTACATACCTGTGTGTGTTAAGAATAAGGAGGCAGAAAAGGAGCAGGGAATGGGTGTTCCAGGTTGGGGGCCAAGACGTATGCACGTAACCCCCTGGATTTTGCAAAGCTGGCCATGGTGACGTGCGCTAAGTTACACAGATAACTTTACTACTGGTCCTGATGAGGCACAAGTTGGGGGAGGGGAGAGAGTGTCTTTTAAAGGGCCAATCTGACCCTCTCTATATCCCACTATAAGGGGGGGTCACTTTCAACTCAGGGTGGGTTTTTGGGGGGACGGTGTTGCAAGGGTCTGTAGATCCTTGTTAACACCACCACCCCCAAAATCCACCCTGAATTGAAAGTGCCCCCCTTACAATGGGATAGAGAGTGTCAGATTGGCCCTTTAAGAGTCTCTCGCTCTTTCACTATTGTGTACGTGTAGTAGGGATATTTTAAATGGTACATGAGTAGTTGCACACACAATATAAAATTGAGCGTATTTTTCCTCGTATGCCCATGCGTGCGTTTATGGGCACATGCGCACCTTTTAAAATGTACTTGTTTATGCATGTAAATGGACTTTTGAAAATTGCTGTGATGTATGCTACGTTTGCTTGCGTTACCCCTTTGAAATTTCACTCCTATGACTGACATCTTGTAGTCTGCCCTAATAGAACGCTTTTTTCCCACGAGGCTGCTTTACTAATTCTGTCCACATGTCATCCCTCTCCATATCTTTTCTTATCCCTTCAACAGATAGGTTTATTCATCCTGCAACGCATTCTCTCTTTTTATTTTATAAAATGTTCACGAAAGAGGCACAGATGGACAGTAGCCAGGGTTCAAGCCTTGACGATTGGCAGTGCTGCTCACATCAAACTTGGCTAATTCAGCCCCTTTTTGTGCCTGTCTCCTTTTCTTTAACTCGGTCTGGCCCAGGTTTTTTTGGTTTTTGTTGTACACCAGTTTGTCACCATACAGTTGAGAAGTCCAGCGATGTGCCAAAAGCAGCTCCCAGGGACCCCCCAAATTCTCCGAGTGGAATTACCTTATGAAAAATAATCTCACTGAGTGAAGTAGCATGAGAGCGTCTTGATAAGCAACTTGTAACACATTGCTGCAAAGCTAAACACAGGGAGGTCAATACTCAAAAGCCGTAACAGAGTTATCCTTCTAAATGGCAAGGTTTTGGATATCCAGCCCATCATCCGGCTAGATTTTAGCCGGACACAAAAGAGGTGTTTCGGGGAGGAGTAAAGCTGTTTGTCTTAAGCTGATTTTCAACTATAATTGGCTAATGTAGCCTGATAACTTGACACCTCTTTCAGAGCAGGGCCTAAAGTTATCTGGACTTGTGTGGCTGAATACCCGGCCACTTACCCGGATGTCTTCAGAGGGAGCTGGTAAGTAGTGCTCCTGTAAAGCAAAACCAAAAACAGTTGTGGGCCTCCTGGTCCATCCTACGCCCCACCCCCCCCCCCCCCCACCACCACCACCAAGATGCAACCCTCTGCTAGCCAGGACCCCCCCAAACCCCTAGAAATGTTTTGAATAATTTATTTATTTGCATTCCATCTATTGCCAGATCTTGTTCTAGCTGGACCCCCGAGTAACGCTGGAAGCTGCCGGGATCGCATTGCACAGCAATCCCAGCATACAAAGAGGGGACACCCTGATGCAGCTACCGGGTGGGCACCTGGGGGAGAATGTCAGCCTGGGAGGGAGGTGTTTAGGGGGAACGAAGGTGCAATTTCTTTAGCGGGGAAGGCTGGAGGCCCAGGCTTGACGTTGCTAATATCTCTGCATTAAAAAACATTTCTAGGGGTTAGGGAGGTGGTTCCTGGCCAGCAGAGGGGTTGTGACTTGTGGTAGTGGTGGGGAGAAATCAGGCAGGGAGGCTTGCAACTGTTTTATAGGAGCACCTCTTACCTGGATATCTTTGAAGATATCTGGGTAAGTAGTGAGTTATCCAGCCAGCCAGATAACTTTAAGCTTAACTGACCATATTCAAACAATGGCCGATTAGGGTTAAAATTATCCAGCTAGATGTAGCAAGATAATTTTAAACAAGCATATTCAACGGTATGATTAGCCCACTGAATATACGGGACAAGAGTTATCCCACTAACTTTATCCAGATAACTTGTCCACTAAACAGTGTACTCAATATGACCCTCAGGCAATAGGAAGGCAACGTGCCAAGAGCTGCCTGTGTTCACCACCAGCTTCTGCCATGAAATAATCATTCGTATTGCCAAGAGGAAAACTGGAATAAATTGCAAAAATTACAAAACAAAAGCCAAAAAACTAAAAATATATTTGTTTAGAAACATTTTTATAAATGTAATTCTTGTTCAAGATATTTGCACCATTATCTGTCGGTTCTTGCTCTCTATCGCTTTCTTCCATTTTGGAATCGCACTAAGCAAAGAATTAAAGCTAGAAGTGACTGTGATTGATTCTTGCAGGTGTTTGTCTTTATCCGGGACTATTTCTCCGCCTGGCTTTCCCTGTTTAGCATTTCTTCAGAAGACATTTCTATTCAGTGCCGGGAAAAATAGTGGAAACTGTTCTCAAGATCAAAATCACAGAACATATAGAAAGACATGATTTAATGGGACACAAGCAGCATAGATTTACCCAAGGGAAGTCTTGCCTAACAAATCTGCTTCATTTTTTTGAAGGGGTTAATAAACATGTGGATAAAGGTGAACCGGTAGATGTAGTATATTTGGATTTTCAGAAGGCATTTGACAAAGTCCCTTATGAGAGGCTTCTAAGAAAACTAAAAAGTCATGAGATAGGAGGCAATGTCCTTTCGTGGATTACAAACTGGTTAAAAGACAGGAACCAGAGAGTAGGATTAAATGGTCAATTTTCTCAGTGGAAAAGGGTAAACAGTGGAGTGCCTCAGGGATCTGTACTTGGACCGGTGCTTTTCAATATATATATATAAATGATCTGGAAAGGAATATGACGAGTGAGGTTATCAAATTTGCGGATGTTACAAAATTATTCAGAGTAGTTAAATCACAAGCGGATTGTGATAAATTGCAGGAGGACCTTGCAAGACTGGAAGATTGGGCATCCAAATGGCAGATGAAATTTAATGTGGACAAGTGCAAGGGTGTTGCATATAGGGAAAAATAACCCTTGCTATAGTTACATGATGTTAGGTTCCGTATTGGGAGCTACCACCCAGGAAAAAGATCTAGGCATCATAGTGGATAATACTTTAAAATCGTCAGCTCAGTGTGCTGTAGCAGTCAAAAAAGCAAACAGAATGGTGGGAATTATTAGGAAAGGAATGGTTAATAAAATGGAAAATGTCATAATGCCTCTATATCGCTCCATGGTGAGACCAAACCTTGAATACTGTGTACAATTCTGGTCGCTGCATGTCAAAAAAGATATAGTTGCGATGGAGAAGGTACAGGGAAGGGCAACCAAAATGATAAAGGGGATGGAACAGCTCCCCTATGAGGAAAGACTAAAGAGGTTAGGGCTGTTCAGCTTGGAGAAGAGACGGCTGAGGGGGGATATATAGAGGTCTTTAAGATCATGAGAGGTCTTGAACGAGTAGATGTGAATCGGTTATTTACACTTTCGAATAATAGAAAGACTAGGGGGGCATTCCATGAAGTTAGCAAGTAGCACATTTATGACTAATCTGAGAAAATTCTTTTTCACTCAACGCACAATAAAGCTCTGGAATTTGTTGCCAGAGGATGTGGTTAGTGCAGTTAGTGTAGCTGGGTTCAAAAAAGGTTTGGATAAGTTCTTGGAGGAGAAGTCCATTAACTGCTATTAATCAAGTTGACTTAGGGAATAGCCACTGCTATTAATTGCATCAGTAGCATGGGATCTTCCTAGTGTTTGGGTAATTGCCAGGTTCTTGTGGCCTGGTTTGACCTCTGTTGGAAACAGGATGCTGGGCTTGATGGACCCTTGGTCTGACCCAGCATGGCAATTTCTTATGTTCTTATGTTCAATAGTAAATGTGGTTGGTTCTCGCTTCACTGGATAACTGGAGACCAGCAAGCATAAACCCTGAGATAAGCATTGAAGACATTGGACATTTTGGTTCCTTTTCAGTTTTCATCAGACCTAAAGATTTTTCTTCTACTCTCTGGCAAAATAATATAAATTGAAATTTTAAAAAAAAAAATCCTCTCCAGTTCTATTTAAATTCCAAATTCCTGGTGCAGTCTCTCGAGTTAGGTGATATTTTATTTCTTACCCATAAAACCCTTCTGCTCAACTGATAAATGGTTTCAAATAAATGTTTGCATCATTTGGTATGTTAGATGGGGAAGGGAAAAAGAGCTCACGCAATGAAAGGGAGGCAGACTGCCCACCCAGAGCTCATATTCCACTACGCCAGGCTTAGTCACAGGAGCTGTATGATTAGTCTTAGCTATAAAGAGAAAAGTTACTAACTATATTAGAGTCACTCATACACACGGAGGAATATGTAAATGGATTATTTTATAGGAACAGATGAAAGTCCTCCTACCTGCAAACTAAATTTAAAATAACTTAACAAACATGTAAAGAAACAAATCTAATAGATGGTTTGTTTTTTTTTCTAAATGCAACTTTAAGAAAATGTGAACACACTATTACTGCCAGGTATCCCTGCAACAATTTAATCCAGTTTTCAGGAGGATAAAAATAAAATGATAAAAATTAAACCTACATCATATCACTGGGCTTTTATTACTATTCAGTAAGACGGTAAGTTTGAAAGCGGCGCACACGTGCGCGCATTCATCGGACTGCACCCAGGAACATGGCTATTTTATAACACACGTGCATATATGCCGCGCGCACAAGCATGCCCGGTTTTTAGTGGACACGTGCCTGTGTATGCAAAAGCCACTTCTGTCGCCTAGGTGGGGGACATTTTAAAAGGGATGTGCACCAACTCCGCTGCCAGTAAAACCAGTTTCTCTCCAGTTTGCCCAGTTAGCAGCTAACTTCGCCAAACTCCCCTAGTTTAGATGCTTTTACGCTCCCCATGCAGATCTGACTTTTAAAAAAAATTTTAAACTTACACACCATCCACAGCAGAAGCAAAGCTGCGCGGCTGGGGACCTTGGCACGCTGGATCACTTAATTATTTACATGCAAATTTCTGTTTAAAGTTCCGAGATGCCCATGTACTACCCAGACCATGCCCACACCCTGCCGATATATGCACACAGTGGCTTTTACATGCGTATCCAGGCCGCTTTTAAAAATCCGCTCAGCAAAACACCAGCCAGACCCTTATTTCTTTGCGCATCAGGCTTTTAAAATTCACCTTTAATTGTATTAGTTCCTTTAGGCTTGTCCACCAATTGGCAATGGGGTCGATTTTAAAAAGTGGATGCGTGCACAGTTCCCGGCGCATGCACATGGACGCGCTGATTTTATAACATGCGCACGCCAGCACGTGCATATTATCAAATCCGATGGCCATGTGTGTGTGTGTGGGGGGGGGGAGGGAATTTTGTAATCTATGTGCGGCGACACAATCAGGCTTTTGTCCAGTTCGCTCCCAGTCCACTCCAGTTATTTCGGAGGGAACTTTCTTTCGCCTTCCCCTATCTAACCCACCCCCCCGGCCCTATCTAAACCCCCCCCCTTACCTTTGTTTCATGATTTACGCGCGCCAGCGGGCTGCTGGCACGCCATCACCCGACCCGGGGGCTGGTCCGGAGGCCTCGACCACGCCCCCGGGCTGGCACCACGCCCCCGGGCCCGCCCCCGCAACACCGCGTCACGCCCCCGCAATGCCGCGTCATGCCCCCGAAACGCCGCGTCATTTTGGACGCGCCCCCGACACGCCCCTTTTACAAAGCCCCGGGGCTCTGCGCGCGTAAATCCGGCCGGATTTACGCGCGCAGGGCATTTAAAATCCGCCCCTCTAGATGTAACAGGTTGTTGTAAATGTAAACCAGAGTGAAGGTGATTTTTGCTATACCTCGGTATATAAAAACTGATAAATAAATAAATAGATAAAAAGAACTTTCTCCAATTAGTTTTAAATGTGCCCCATGCTAACTTCATGGAGTGCCCCCTAGTCTTTCTACTATCCGAAAGAGTAAATAACTGATTCACATCTACCCGTTCTAGACCTCTCATGATTTTAAACACCTCTATCATATCCCCCCTCAGCCGTCTCTTCTCCAAGCTGAAAGTCCTAACCTTGTTTGGGGGGGTTGACAAGTTGACTCCCAGTGCAATGGGGGGAGGGCTGATGCAGGTGTTCGTCTGCTGGGACGTGGAAAGGGAGGCCAGTTCCATAGTACTGATCCACTGGAAGATGCCGGAAATCCAGGAGGGGTGAAGGTTCACCACCTCTGGGATATGGTCGTGGTAGGGCTACCCAGGTACCTAGAAAGGGGCTAATTCTATGCTGCATTTTTCAGGCTGGGGGTCATGTTGTTGTGTATTCTGTTTCATGTTTTCTAGTCCTTTATCCAAATCTGTGAAGGCCAGGGAAGAGTGTGAGGTGAGACTGGGGAGTCCTGCCTGCCTTTGTTAGGGAATTACTTAATCAAAGCTAAACATGGCAGATGCTTTGTTGTTTTCAGGGTAATATTTTTTCTACAGTTTTATGGTTTTTGTGTTTCATTGAGAATTAAGACGCGGCGTTTCGGGGGCATGACGCGGCATTGCGGGGGCGTGACGCGGTGTTGCGGGGGCGGGCCCGGGGGCGTGGTGCCAGCCCGGGGGCGTGGTCGAGGCCTCCGGACCAGCCCCCGGGTCGGGTGATGGCGTGCCAGCAGCCCGCTGGCGCGCGTAAATCATGAAACAAAGGTAAGGGGGGGGTTTAGATAGGGCCGGGGGGGTGGGTTAGATAGGGGAAGGCGAAAGAAAGTTCCCTCCGAAATAACTGGTGGGAAAAGTAATGGAGTCACTGCTGAAAGAGAGAATAGTCAACTATCTACAGTCTGGAGAATTGATGGACCAGAGGCAGCATGGATTCACCAGGGGAAGATCCTGTCAGACAAATTTGATTGACTTTTTTGACTGGGTAACCAAGGAATTGGATCAAGGAAGAGCACTAGATGTCATCTACTTGGATTTCAGCAAAGCTTTTGATACGGTTCCGCACAGGAGACTGGTGAATAAAACGAGAAGCTTGGGAGTGAGTGCCGATGTGGTGACCTGGATTGCAAATTGGTTGACGGACAGAAAACAATGTGTGATGGTAAATGGAGCCTTCTCTGAAGAGAGAGCGGTTTTAAGTGGTGTGCCGCAAGGATCGGTGTTGGGACCGGTCCTGTTCAATATCTTTGTGAGCGACATTGCAGACGGGATAGAAGGTAAGGTTTGTCTTTTTGCGGATGACACTAAGATCTGCAACAGAGTGGACACGCCGGAAGGAGTAGAGAGAATGAGACGGGATCTAAGGAAACTGGAAGAGTGGTCGAAGATATGGCAGCTGAGATTCAATGCCAAGAAGTGCAAAGTCATGCATATGGGGAGTGGAAATCCGAATGAACTGTACTCGATGAGGGGGGAAAGGCTGATGAGCACGGAGCAGGAGAGGGACCTTGGGGTGATAGTGTCTAATGATGTGAAGACAGCGAAACAATGCGACAAGGCGATAGCAAAAGCCAGAAGAATGCTGGGCTGCATAGAGAGAGGAATATCAAGTAAGAAAAGGGAAGTGATTATTCCCTTGTACAGGTCCTTGGTGAGGCCTCACCTGGAGTACTGTGTTCAGTTCTGGAGACCGTATCTACAAAGAGACAAAGACAAGATGGAAGCGGTACAGAGAAGGGCGACCAGGAAGGTGGAGGATCTTCATAGGATGACGTACGAGGAGAGATTGAAGAATCTAAATATGTACACCCTGGAGGAGAGGAGGAGCAGAGGTGATATGATACAGACTTTCAGATACTTGAAAGGTTTTAATGATCCAAAAACAACGACAAACCTCTTCCGTAGGAAAATAATCAGCAGAACCAGGGGTCACGATTTGAGGCTCCAGGGAGGAAGATTCAGAACCAATGTCAGGAAGTATTTCTTCACGGAGAGGGTGGTGGATGCCTGGAATGCCCTTCCGGAGGAAGTGGTGAAGACCAGAACTGTGAAAGACTTCAAAGGGGCGTGGGATAAACACTGCGGATCCATAAAGTCAAGAGGCCACCAATGAAGAGTGGGTGACTCGCCAGAATGATGGCTATTGACACAATACCCTTACTAAATAAACATACACATGCTTACTGTGACTCCTACATCACTCTAAGCTTCAACAGCAAGAGGTAATGGAAAAAAGGATTTGCACTCATAAAGAGGGGAGTAGCTGGCTTGTTACGGCGGTTACTACCCCAAACCAAATATGCCTGATACTTCACTTTCAATGCATATACAGCATAGCTCTCTGCTTCAATGACAGGGGAGAAGAATAACTGATACTTCACACATCCAGCAGAGCTCTCTGCTACAACGGCAAAGGAGAAGAAAAAGGGTTCGCACTCAAAATGCGGGGAGTAGCTGGCTTGTTACGGCAGTTACTACCCCAAACCAAATGTGCCTGATACTTCACTTTCCATGCATATCCAGCATGGTTCTCTCCTGCATCGGCATGGGAGAAAGACTGATACATCACGCATTTCCAGCATAGCTCTCTGCTTCAAGGGCAGGGGGAAAAAAAAAAAAAAAAAAAAACAAACTGATGCTTCACGCATATCCTGCATAGCTTCAACGACAGGGGTGAAGAAAAAAAAAGGATTCGCAATCACAAAGCGAGGAGTAGCTGGCTTGTTACGGCGGTTACTACCCCAACCAAATGTGCCTGATACTTCACTTTCAATGCATATCCAGCATGGCTCTCTGCTTCTACAGCAGGGGAGAAGAAAAAAAAAAAAAAAAAAAAAAAACCAACAAGAGCTGTACAACATAGTCTAGGTAAAACAAATAAGCATGGGTGTAGCTTGCTTATCGCGGCGGTTACTGCCCCTACTACCCCTAACTAATCAAGCTAGATATTTCACTTGCATGCAGCTCCATCACTGCTCTCTACATTAATGGTGGGGGTGGAAGGGGAATAGAACAAGGAGCTAAGAGTAACAGATAAGAATGAGAGAAAAAATGTGTGAGGCTTGCTGGGCAGACTGGATGGGCCATTCGGTCTTCTTCTGCCGTCATTTCTATGTTTCTATGTTTCTATAACACAAACACAAACTCTGCATTGCAGAGGTGCAGGGACTGATACCTCCAATGAGGTCCGAGCATTCCTTATATCTGATGTTAATGTAAACTGGCATTCCAGCGCAGAGCACTGAAAATTAATATGAATAAAGGTCTACTCTGGAAAAGGAACTACACTGGGAGGCAGAGGACATATTTAAGATTTATAATGTGAAAGTATGCAGTCACTCTTTGATGTTAATACAAACGCCAGACAGATTACAATGGAATGCTCTGTGAGATTCTTTGCACATTGTTCATCTGTTCAGAAATAAAACAGCGCTTATGAATGGAATCCAGAATTGCTTGCTTGGTGGTGGCCCCCATATGATTCTAGATATATAAATGGAATGAGCGAGCACCCACAGTTTATAGTGAGAGTCCAAGGGGGGATCCTCTCAAGTGAAATCTCTCCTTTCTTCAAATCTAACAATCCCTCTTTCCTTCCCCCCCTTTCCCTCCCTCTCTTTATATCTTTTATCTTTATCAAAGGATTTATTCAATGCTTATGCAATTAGGCTCTAAGCAATACACAAATGAGTATTTACACAATAATAAAACAAAATAAAAAATGAAAAAAAAAACATAAAAGGCAATAATAAAAGATCATAAGTGTATAAAACAAAAATAAATGCATACAAAAAAGACATAAAATAGCATATAAAACAATAAAACAGAATATCAAAAATAGTTAAAAGTAGGCCTGCCAGAAAAATACATTTATACATTGATATGTTCTTGCCCCATTTATATTTTAATTTTCTCTTCTTTCTAATTTGCTCCTCCAGTTCTCATGTGCCTCCTTCTATCTCTTTTACTCCATTCCTTATCGATCACACTCCCCTCTAGCCCATCCCCTCCCCTTATACCATATTCTTCCATTAGAAACTGATTCCATTTGCTCTTTACAGTGCTGCAAAGATATTCAGGAAGCTCCTGCATTCTCCTACACTCTGTTGGACCTCAGGATGCAGAGGAAAGTTTTCTGCTTTCATTCCCTCCCCCTTTCTTTCCCCATAAACAGGAAGAAGGAAATCTTTTAAAAATTCCTCCTTTACATCACTATAAACTGCAATCTACTAGGGCCAGAACTTTCTCTTGTGTGGCTCTCGAATTATGGAATGCATTACCTAAATATCTGTGATGTATTGAAGATATTAAAATTTTTAGGAAACAGGTGAAAGCATTTTATTTTAAATGGTACAGTAAAGAAATATTTCAGTCAGTGGATGAAAAAATGTAGAGTCAAACCTGTACCTCATCCTCAGCTCACTTCGTACTGCCACGATGATGGCAGTTTCTCTCAAATGTGAGTCACAAGTGTATCAAGTTAGTCCAATAAAAAGGTTCACATGCAACTTTTCACTGACCTTTAATTCTGATAAAAGCCCAAATAATAATTAATTACAAACACGAGTGGTGCATTAAACTTTTCTCTTGTGTACAGCATGAAACCTTTTATACAATAGTTATGTGACATTTAACAGGCATCAACCACCAAAAAATAATGCATGAGACCCCCGACTGTTTTCCTATTACTGCATCTACTACCCACTACCAGCACTGTGGTATGTTATCCTGGGATGGAGGACATTTGCAACCGATAATAATTCTTAAGCACTGTTATGATGATGACTAAGTAATAAAGAATTTAATTAACATAGCTTTGGATTATTTGATGATTACCAATTTACAGTTTTGTACAGTGAGATCCTTATTTAACCATTTCACAATGCACATAATGTTTCTTTGTAAATAAGCAGGCAATGCATTTGAAAACAGTTTCAAAGCAACCTTAAATGCAGTCCATAATGTTTGAAGACTGCTTAACAATCAGGATTCTAACTCTGTGGATAAAAAAGAAATCTTCAGCTCAAGATATCGTATTTTATGCAATACGATACATTTTGCATGATCAGCCAGTATTACATGCATGCCTAATTCTATAGGGATCAATAATCAAAAGTGCCCTTATTGGTGCAAACGTCATGGGTACTTTAACCAATAATCAAAGCAAATATATGCTGGTAGTTTTGCTTTGATTATTGCCTAATGAAAAATTGCCTGCAGAGATTTGTGCCTTCTTTCTCCACAGGTAATTTTTCAGAACAAAACAATGCATGTACGTTCTGTATAATCAAAGCTATGTGCATTGTTCATTTCTCTGTCCTCCCACCTCCAACTCTGCCTACTTTTACCAGCATGGAAGAGTCTGTTTCTGCAGATAAAACATTGTTTTATGCAGGGAATTGCCAGCATCTGACCATTTCCCCCCTTATGACCATCTTGTAATATAGCTACTAGAATGACCGTATCTCA
The DNA here is from genome assembly GCF_901001135.1 of Rhinatrema bivittatum. Taxonomy (NCBI): domain Eukaryota; kingdom Metazoa; phylum Chordata; class Amphibia; order Gymnophiona; family Rhinatrematidae; genus Rhinatrema; species Rhinatrema bivittatum. The sequence goes on from NC_042631.1 coordinate 14,022,546, forward strand.
CAGTCTGCTAGGTCCTCAAACTCACAGACATGAGCTTTTATACTCTCATACTGCTCTTCAGCCTCAATTCACTGAATGCTTACAGCGGGCTTTGTCCACACTAACCCCTAGATTAATCAAAAAGCTATAATAATGCATGGATAACACCTGTGTTAAGAAAAAGGGGCGTGTTTATGGAAATTGTAGAATTACTGCACCAGGCAATAACATAGCACTTCATGCCATCTCACAAAGATGACATTCCTACTATGTTCTCTCACCCTAGCTTGTTTGACTCTATAACAGGGTACCATCAAGCTAGCGTGAGAAAACATAGTACAAACTTTCATCTTTGTGAGACTTTCCTTACTCCAAATGGCGTCAGTTCTTCACTGAGGTGTACTGTGCTGTTCGTACATCTCATGCTGCATGAAAAACGGGTCCCAAAACCACCACCAACACCTCACTTTGAGCTATTACATGCCCCTCCTATAGGCATATAAATAGTTGCATACTGTAAAGGCCTCCCCAGAGGCGCGCTCTCTCTCTCTTTCTCTGTCTCCTCCCAAGCCCAGAAGTGGCCGAAATGCAATTAAAAAAATGTATTGCAAATTGCGTTACGGCTGTTTTCGGTCATATCACACAGCTTAACAGCAGGAAAATTGGTGTAGTTATTTCTGGCATTAAAACCGTGCGATAGCATGTGTTATGCTATCACCCGGTGCAATATAGGCCCTCATATTCATAAATCCCACCCAAACTCCTTCCTAAATCAGCCCCTTCCCAAAATTTGCATTCGCGCCATGTGCTAGCATGCGTTATGGCATTTACGCATACATTAATGCATTATTGCGTGCGCTAATGCCATAACGCATTTTGATGAATGACTCTATAAAATTGTTAATGGCAGTAAAGGTCTTTGTCCTCTAGCAACCTATTGCTTGTAAAAACATTTGCCTTGTGTAAAGAATGGTGGATTTATGTTTGAAGTTTTCAAATCTGTGTTACTGTGTCTTCTCTGTTATCTCCTTCTCTCTTTCTCTGTCATGCTCTCCCTCTCTTCCACGTCTTCCCTGTCCTGCTTGTGCCCTGTGAAAGTTCTCTTTGTGTATTTGCAGGGGATGGGAAGGGGAGGACTGGGGGGAGCCATTGGCCAGTCACCTGTTCCTGGAAAGAGTCCCTCTGGAGGAAAACGACTGGCTTTTGGGACTAGCCAGGGGGGTGAAGCTGGGCCCCTGGGAAATATTGCTGTTCAAGACGATGTCTCTGGATGTTTGAAGTGCTCATTGATAACAGTGATCCTGACAATCATTGCCAATAGCTTTGAACCTGTCCTTTCCACACTAGTTTGAAACCTCTGTACCTTTTTACGTCATGAGTAGTGAAATAATGCTTGAAGAGCCTCTGTGATACCACTAGAAGACATATTTGTGATAGCACTATGTGTATGTGTGTAGTACTTTGTATAAACAGTACATGTTATCTATGTTTTGTTTTGGCAAAGAAAAGTGTGGTCAAATATATTCATCTCCAAGGTCCTACGGATACAGTTGTCCAGTGTCCTTTCCTGCCCATGGTCTTCATTTTTCAGGCCCCCTGTTTCCACATAGCTGAGCCTCCTCAAGAGCATGCTCATTTGAGCGTGATCACACTATTTAATTTCTTCTTGGTAAGTGACTTGCACATGTTAGCAAGTTAAAACCAGCCCAAGGTAGGCATTAAATAAATAGTATTCATTTAGCATATGCTCATTAAATAGTGTAGAGGGTGAGCACATCACAATATTTAGCATGAGTACGGTAAGGTCTCATTTGCATGTGATGTTCTTTCATTTGTATACATGAATCTACGTGCTCACGCCGTTTTGTTTTTTTTCAGCCCTGTTTGCATGCACAGCATGGCCTTCTTGCATACCTCACTATTTTTTTTATGCAGAAGGCTTTAGCTTGCATGCTAAAGTTTATTGCCAAGGCCCCTATATACTAAACTAATGAAATGAACAATGCTCCCACACTAAAGCGAGCACAAGCCATGGTCTTCATTTCAATAACAATCTCTGCAATTCCATACTAAGTTATAGAGCTAGTTAGGGAGGGGAAGCAAAGCCCCACATCAGAGGGAGGGATTGGAGAAGAAGGTGTGATACTACATATAGTGCCTCTATTGCCCCTGATCCTCCCTCCCACCCCCTCTCCCAATAGAGCATGACACCTTTGCAATCTTCGCCTTTAAGTTAGGCTCTTAACCACCTTGCTACTAAGTCAGCAACCTCCTTTCGCCCTCCTCTATGAATGTGAGTCACCCTCTCCTCCAAGACTTGCTCAGAAACTTAGAAAAATAGAACATGATGGCAGATGAAGACCGCATGGCCCATCCACTCTCCTGACTTTCATTTAGAGTTTCCTGTGATCTAAGACCTTCAACAAATTTCAAATAAATTGTTCTGAAATTTAGAGTGAATACTCAGAGCATTAAAATAAATGCAGATTAGAGTAAAAAAAAAAAAAAAAAGAATTTCTATTTTGTTGAATCAAATCCACCTGAAGCTGGAGAGATGAAAAATCATTCAGAAAAGAACTGACTCCAACTTTCTCCAGCTAGTAACGCAAAAAAATGCCATTGCTTAAATCAATGATTATTATGTTCCATTACAAACAAATATTGGTGCAGTTTTTTTTCACTGTTGGATTGTAATAACCCAACTTAAAATGGTCCCTTTTCTTTAAACAAGAAACACTAAATTAATTTCTTTACAATCTGATGCGCACAAAATTAATACAAGCCAATTACAAGCATAAACTTGTGTTTTATGTGCCCAAATGGCTTTGACAGTGAGACCCCCTCCCCCATGAGGACTGACTATACACTGTAGAGCACAGATGATGCCTTCCATTCTTAGTTGCAGCAGGAATTCACAGCAATTTGCCTAAATTTGCACTGAATGAAAGATTGGAAGGCCTTGAACTGTCTCTGTTTGGGAGTTCAGGTAACGTAAACATTATAAACATATTTAAAATGCCCAGAGGTCAACGCTAACATTCAATTAAATAAGAGGATGGGAGGTGACTAATGAAAGAGAAGGCAATAATCACAATCATATAAAAAAAAAAATAGCAGACTACAGCAGTTGTTAATGGGTGACAAATTTAAGCAGATTTGTATTGGCCAATAGGGATACAAAGAAAATGGGTCAAATTGAAGCAGTAATGAGGAATACACGGGGAGTCAATTGTAGGTAACGCATGTAAATAACAAAGAGGGACACGAGGATGATCTGGAGCCTCTTATTTTAATTTACCAACCCTCCTGTCTTCCTCACCAGCTCCCGATGATACCCATTGCTTTGCAGGGTTATGCACTGCAAAATTATCCTCGGTGGGCAGGGAATATTTTCTCAGAGGCAAAAAGCTGAAACCAGTGCTAAAAAGGAAGCTTTTCTGATCCATGATATCAGAAAAATGCATAGTCTAAATGAGGGGCATGGATTTGTTTTGATCTGAATGGAAAAACATGAGAAATAAGTCGATTTATGGTTTGTTTTGGGTAAACTGAACCAAAGGGTCATAGTCCCCGGCTCATTTGATTCAGTACCAATAGTTTATGAAGGAAGCAAAGCAGTGCTTTTTTTTTTTTGTACTCCAAGCCAGACAAAGCAGAGCCCATTGTGGATAGGACAAGGAAGGATCAGAACCAATCATGTTTTGGTCTTTTTTTTTTCAACCAGCCTGTTCCAAATGGCAGCCATATGTCATGACTTCATCAGAAGCTAAGAGGTCTTTGAGCAGCGACTATTCCTCAGCCATTCCTCTGTTGGATCTCAGAAGCGGAAGACAGAGGTTTTAAACTCCTTGCTTCAAAACTAAGAGTGAAAGAAGAGATTTAGAAAAAATGATTTAATTCACAGGAGAAAGCAAAGTGTACTGTTAGACTCACTCACTGACACGGCCTAGTTTAGGTCTGAGGATCTACCTAATAGCAGAAGAAAGTCTGTAATCTCCGTGGGAGAGTACAGTTTGTATCATCGGAGTAAGATTACCACTTCAGCTGACCACTCTTCCAGTGGCTGCAGGAATCTTGCAGGCAGAGAGGCTGAAACTTTCTTGCAGCATGTGGCAGGCGTGCTTGTGCACTGCAGTGACTTAAAGGCCAGCCTTTAAGTCACTTTTACCGCTTTCCTTGGTAAAAGTCAGTGTGACTCTTGCACTAAGTTTGAATCATCAGTTCGCACAGTGCTCTATTTGTGACAAAAGGGACTGGTTGGTCTGAATGTGCCCACACTAGGTATAGAGACCTTGTAGCACTAAAAGCCTCCAGCCACTAGACATCTGCTTTAATAAATTGCATTATATCACTGGCATCGAGGTACATGTGACTATTGGAGAAGGAGAGAGGTCTTCCTCCAGAGAGACCCTGGGGCCGGCACAGGTAGGAACAGTGATGATGAGAGAAATAGGATGAGGACCAGGAGCCTTCCTACCAAGCTCACAAGGGTTTTTTTGTTTGTTTGTTTGTTTTTTTCAAGGGGGAAAACCATCTAGAGAAGCAAGATAGGCCGAGAAGGTGATGCAGCAGCTGCCTGTACCCATCTCCACTGTTAGTATGGTGCAGGGGAAGAAAAAAGCAGACTAAGTGGAAGTTTGCGGCAGTAGTGGGCTGTGGCCTAGCAGCAAGAGATCATCAGCCAAAACCTGCACAGCACTCCCTCATCCAGTCTGATTGTCTGCCACAGATCTTTGCAGAACTCATTGCTTCAGATTAGTCATGTGAGGGATTCAAAGAATTAGAGGAAAAGGGATATTGAAAATGCAGTAACTGATAAAGTTTAGGAGAACCTAGTTACAAGCATGATACCCAGCAGTCACAGGGCAGTAAGCAATCCTGCCAGGTCCAAGGTCACCTCCCAGGAGCAGAAGACAGTCCAGAATTTGAGACACTCCCTTGGCCTTGTCTCTTAAATTTCTTAAATAGTGTGCTCCATCATTTCAAACAGTGGTGGGGCCGCTTGGCAATAGTGATCGTAATATGATCAAATTTGAATTAATGACTAGAAGGGGGGGGGGACAGTAAGTAAATCCACTAAACTTTCAAAAGGGAAACTTTGATAAAATGAGAAAAACAGTTAAAAAAAACAACTGAAATTGCAGCTACAAAGGTAAAAAGAGTGCAACAGGGTGGACATTGTTAAAAAAAAATAAAAAATACCATCCTAGAAGCACGGTCCAGATGTAATCCATGCATTAAGAAAGGTGGAAGGAAGGCAAAACAATTACCAGCATGGTTAAAAGGTGAGGTGAAAGAGGCTATTTTAGCCAAAAGGATCCTTTTTCCAATTTTTTAATGAAGATTCATCAGAAGAAAACAGGATAAAGCATAAGCATTGGCAAGTTAAATGATAAGACAGGCTAAGAGAGAATTTAAAAAGAAGTTGGCCGTAGAGGCAAAAACTCACAAGAAATACTTTTTAAAATTTATCCAAAGCAAAAAGCCTGTGAGTTAGTCGGTTGGACTGTTAGATGATTGAGGAGTTAAAGGGGCACTTAGAAGAAGATAAGACCATTGCAGAAAGACTAAGGGCCAGATCTTAAAAAATACACGCGGGCATAGATTTGTTCGCGCAACCCGGCGCGAACAAATCGACGCCCGATTTTATAACATGTGCGCGCAGCCGCACGCATGTTATAAAATCCAGGGTCGGTGCGCACAAGGGGGTGCACACTTGTGCACCTTGCACGCGTCGAGCCCTAGGGGAGCCCCGATGACTTTCCCCGTTCCCTCCGAGGCCACTCCGAAATCGGAACGGCCTCGGAGGGGACTTTCCTTCTGCTTCCCTCCACCTCCCCGGTACACCATGCCCCAGCACAGGCCACTGTGCAGGAGCACTTGGCCCCACCCCCGGACCACCCCTTTTTCGAAGCCCCGGGACATACGCGTGACCCAGGGCTTGCGCGCACCGCCGGGCAGGGGCAGATTTTCTCAGGTTACGCACGTAGCCTTTGAAAATCTGCTCCTAAATGAATTCTTTGCTTCGGCATCTACTGAAGAGGATGTTGGGGAGATACTCGTTCTGGAGATGGTTATAAAGTGTAATGTTTCAGATGAACTGAACCAAATCAAGGTGAACCTGGAAGATGTGGTAGGCCAGATTGACAAACTGAAGAGTAATAAATCACCTGGACCAGATGGTATGCACTGCAGGGTTCTGAAAGAAATAAAAAATGAAATTTCAGACCTATTTCAATTAATTTGTAACCTATCATTAAAATCATCCATTGTACCTGAAGATTGGAAGATGGCCAATGGAACCTCAGCTGCCTTATGAGGAAAGGCTAAGGAAGTTAGGGCTTTTCAGTTTGGAGAAGAGATGACTGAGAGGGATATGATAGAGGTCTACAAAATCATGGAAAGTGTTAAACAAGTTAAGGGGGATTTGATGGATGGCTTCTCCGAGCAATGGTCTTCTCTCCATTCTGTGGGACTTGTATCTTCTCCACCTGGCAGCATGGGTTCAGCAGAGACCTGGCACTGTAACAGTCTATTCCCAAACCATCCATTATCCTCCTGCTGCCGAGTCTAACAGGGATATCTCTGCAGAAGGCAACAGGCCTAAAAAGCAGAGTCAAAGCCACTGCTTCTGCTGTCCCACTCTCTCTGTTAAACTGCACTCCGTAAACCCAATCAGATTTGAAATCTCTCAGCTTTCTCATTCGTCACATCCTCCCTTGAAATCCATTGGCTCTTAGAATCATGTGAGCAGGAGCAAAGTACAGTCCCATGAGGAACTGACAGGTTGGGATGACCATGCTGAGAAAGGCTGCAATTGTCCCAGAAGCAGCAAATGAAGAGTGTCCTGGTCACACTGGCAGACATCTAGGAATGGCATGACTACACAAAGAGCGGCACTTCATGGAGATACTATGGTAAACTGAGTTGATATTCTCTTACTATCTTGGGCTTGATATTCAGTTTTTATCTGGTTACAAACTTAGGCCTATATTTTCTAAAACACCACAGCGTCATGAATCGTGCGGGGGGGGGGGGTGAAGCGGGGGGCAGGCCTGCGAAAGCCGGCAGCGATCGCACCTCTGTGGTGCGATCGTTGCCGGCTTTCACACCCAATAGCGCCATCATAAAAGGTGGTGCTATTGGGCGTGAAATGGGCAGTGAAAAGGCGCCTTACCTTTTCGCCGTCCACGCTGTCTTCATGGCGTCCGCCCTGACTCCTCCTTTTCCGGGGCAGATGCCGCCCCGACTCCGCCCCTTTTTAGCTTTCGCACGCGAAAAGGGATTTTAAAAAAATGACCCCCTTAGCCAGATAAACTTATATTCAGTGGCGCAGCTGTGCCGATGAATATACTTGAATAAGTTTTAACTTAGCCGGATAAGTAGCTCTTCCCTATTATGCTCCCATCCCACCCACAGCTGGATAAATACTTAGCTGGATAAATACTTAGCTGGATAAGTGGTGGCTGCTGAATACGGCCGAATATTTAAACACCACCACTTATCCGGCTAAGTGACGCTGAATATCCTCCTCCTTATAATTAACACATGTACAACACTGGCCTCTTTTCTACAAAGTGGAGGATTTATGGGAAAAGAAGGAGCTGGCCCTTTCCATATTGTTTTCTAGGTAGAGTTCTATGAAAGTTACTTTTCATCTTAGTGTTGTGATTAAAAGTACTTTTAACTTAATTATAGTCTTTAAATATTTGAGAAAGTTATTACACTTTAAAGTAATCTTGCTTGTCAATCACTAGTACATTTTTTTTTTCAATATCAACCTACTCATTTCCACCTCCAACTTTCAAACTCTGACGGTTGTAACTAAATTATATTTTTTCCTATGAGGTATAATGTTTAGATGCTTTCATCAGCAAAAAAAAAAAAAGGATTTGTCAAATTTCAAAAATTCACATGGTTTGAATTGTAATTAAGGGACTAATGCATGTTACTAATGTTGTGTGGTATACAGTTTTCAAACCAACTTCTGCTTCCGAAGCAGCTCTGCTGTTGGTAGCACAGGTTTGCTGCTGCATCTGGAATCTAAACAGGGCTGGGAAAATCCCACCACCAGCCCCCTTCCAGCTATATGCACCTATTCCACATGCAGTTTCTTCAACTGCTGGGCATGTATATTAAGCAACAGCATCCAGCTGAGCATGAAATATGCAGCTCTCTTCCGCAGCTTCTTGCTGAGAAACTCACTGGGTAGATACAGTCCCTTGAGGTTACATATAGCAGAAACAGAAACCGCATCCTGACCTTAACTTGTATGCCACTGTTAATTTGTTAGGTGCTATCAGAAAGCAAATACTAGAGGTGGATTATGTCTCATGAAAAGGCACACTTTTCACAATACATGATTGTACACTTGTTGAATATTAGTAGACATGACTTGGAAATCACAAAATAGTCATGGGTATCATTCTAAAGTGTTAGTTCTGCAAAATAACTTCTACCATTCCTTAATATTTGGCATTCTGCAATTATATAGGATCAGAATAAAAACTGCCCATTTCCACTCTGTGTTGCAATATTACAGACCTCATTTAATCTCTGCCGTTAGCCTCACATCCCTACCACCGAGGATCCTGTGGGTTTGTCCTATGCTTCCCTCACCTCTGTTACCAATTTTTGTTTGCATAGCCTCTACCACAGACTGTTCCAGGTATCTCCCACCATGCTTTGCGTGAAAAGTTTCAGATTACTCCCTTGTCTACCTGCTTCAAGCCTTAGGACACTTTCTCCTGAAGCTTCCTTTCCAAATGTTTTCCTCTCATGCATTATTTGTTACTTTGAGGTTTTTCACTGTCTCTCATATACCACATCCCTCTTCTCCAACTAGGATATGCATCGTTAGGTCCCCATAATATATAATGGACTGTTATTGTACCTTTAAAGCAGGTATGGCATCTTTTTGCTGCGTTATTTATGTGACGCATTTTAATTGTTGTATCCAAACTGTCTCAGGTTGAACTTGTTTCAAGGAAGGTGGCCTGAGGGATCTTAGCTGAGGTCCAGCGACACCATACAGGTGGCATCACTGAATGCCTCCAGTGCAAGGCATTTAAAGGGAGATGTACTAAGCCATGACAGCTTATCCCAGAGGGGGATGTTGCCATGATACTGAACCCCCTTCCCAGCAAAATATTGCAGCAGTATTGTGTCCCAACAAAAAAAAAAAAAAAAATCACGCCATGGTACCGGGCTGCCATTGCATTAAAGGGCCAGGTGACCGAAATCTACCTCAACTCCCAAAGCTCTCACTCACGCCGGGAGTCTTTGGAGACCCTCGCCCACCCCCCGTGGCTCTGCCCCCCCCCCCAAAAAAAAAGTTTTTAAAAGGGTACATGGCAAACCACGTGGTGGCAGCCCACTCCCTTCCCTGTACCCTCTCTTTGTTCCAAAAAGTGGCTCTGCAGATTTATGAACTCCCTTCACTTCCAAGCACAATGCTCCCCCCCCCCCCCAAGTTCAAATAATCAATTATGCTTCTTTACTGTGCCAGTAAACATTCATGTGAAATCGACAATACACATGTAATTCTGATGTTTATAAAATAGCAAGTACATGAGGGCAAGCTACTTCCATGCATCTATGCTAACTTTACATGCCTAACTCCTTTGAAAATTAACTTTATAATATTTAGTCTTGTAAACATCAAGATTTCTGAGCAATCACTCCAGAATTCTCAATGCATTTTCTAATACGCAAAATATCTGATAGCTCTGTGTTTACACTAGTAATACTCCACTTGAAGTTTAACCTTAATAATCTTGTTTAGATAAAGCAAAACGGGCACTGTGTCAGTAATGTTCTATACAAGTTAGAATTTATTACGTAGATTTGAGGATATTTGTGGACTAAAGAGGATTAGATTCTGTTAGTTTGGACCAAAATGAACTTTCATCAATTTACATATATAAAAATTATGGGTAATTAGAAATCCCAGTTTACAGTGAAGATTGTAATGCTAATTCAGTTCATTCTAACAGTTCCATGGATGATGCAATGAAAACAGGATACATATTATAATTTCATTAGAATTAAAGGGATATTAACATATAGAAAACGGTAATTCTTCTTCCGCTTTTATCCTAACTTTTATCCCTGGCAAATAAAGACAAGGATGGTCCTATTCAGTAAGTGAAGAGGCTAGAATATTACATTTGCTTCCCTCTGGCAGAACAAATGCAGCAGGTATCAGCAGATTAATCTTCTATAATACAAAATATTAAACTAGCCCCAGGGTATTCAGTCTCTCTTTCTCCTCTTTCCTATTCACAGTGGCCGTTCTCTGAGCGATATGTGAAAGTTTTTCAAGTACAGACATTTATGTGTGTAATTAAAAAAAAAAAATTAAAATGCCTATGCATACGCTGGAACTTGCTGTGTGGAGCTGGGCGACGTTTAATGTGCATCTTCGCCACCGCTCTTTACTTCCATATGATTTGGATACATCACATGCTGGCCAGTTTATGGGACTGAAAAAAAAGTGTATTTTATTGACTTTTGATTTCATATTATGTTTTTAGGGTTCCTGGGTGCCTCACTGGATTTATGAAAAATGTATAAATATGAAGATTTAGCATCACAGTAAAAGACAGTGGTGCGTGGCTAGATTTAAGTGTGGCACGGTGAGAACTGTTCTACAGTTTAATGTGTTGAAAAGTACTGATTATATGATACCACTTTAACTGAGCTTGGATTAACTATGGCATTTGAGTTCCACTACATCGATATAATTTTTTTAATTACTGCATTACATACCAGCACAAGCTTATACTCTTGTCTGCATTTTGCTTTTTGGAATATTTATGTATGCAAAACATAACCTGGTGGCACAGCGCCATTAAGGTTTCTACCAATGTTCTTTGCTTGCCTACATTATGTACTAGCCATTGTTCGGCCTGTGGTGCCCTCACAGGACCACTGCGGGACAAGACACAAGAATCAGTTTTGGGGAGCCCTGGGAAACTGCCACCATGACACCTGCTTTTAAATAGTTTATTTTCACAAATGCAAACCTAGTAATATCTCTTTCCACCTATGCTTTAAGGAGTTCTCCGAAAGCTTTAGCCTCAAATGCTTAAGTGATTAGGTTGTTCAAAAAAAATTTTTTTTTCATACTGTAAAGTAAAATGTGACCCAGCTGGATACTAACAACTTGTGGAGTTAAAAAAATATATGTAATGTGGCAGCATTATACAATTACAGTGGTCATGTATGACTACAGCCAAGGGTCCAGATAAAGAGGGGCTGTCTTATTTTCTTTATAACATTTACCCCTTTCCAGCTACTTAAAAATAATTGGAACGTCTTGTCTTCTGGGGAAAACACTAATTGGACAGATCTCACCATCGCTGTGCCATGTAACAAAGTGGAAAATGCCCACTAATCCTTCCTGAGGCTGCAAACCTAGATAGGTGGCATTAGATGATTCACAATGGAAGGCTAACAGCGCCCATTAATTCTTTTTTATTTTTCAGAATTTGACAATTTGTCTGGAACTCGTCACGGGGAAGTTAATAAATGTCTCTCGCGTCATTTAAGCTGAAATTAGGATGCTGTTGTAAACAGCAATCCAAGGACATTTAAAGAGCAAAAAAAAAAAAAAGAATCCAGTATCAATCCTGCTAGAATGAGCTGCCAGCAGGGCCGTCGTTCGGACCCCATGCAGTGGCTGTGCATGGCCGTGTGCCACGCCGAAGGTCTCCTGGTCCCATCCCCGCGTCAGATCTCCTGCTCCTCCAGATTAGCCAGGGTAGGGGATGCTGCGGGGAGGGGTCTGGGTGGGGGAAAGGGAGTCCTTGTGGTGGTGGCACCCCCTATGCTACAGAGTGCGTAGGAGTTAATGTTTTTTTAGGACGTGTGCCGTAGTTAAAGTGAGCGTTTCCCTCTCAGGGAAGGCACAGCTGCAAGGGTGACTGGAGGAAGGGAGATGTTCTAGGAGAGGAGAGGGATGCTTTGTTCAGAGTGTGGTGCATGCATTCTTGGATGGATGGATGGTGGGGGTAAAGCCCCTATGGGCTCGGTCTGGGAGTAGGCTTATAAAACCTCTGACCCCCCCCCCCCCCCCCCCCGGATGTGCCTGTGAGTCCCTCCCAGGGTTTACAGGGTAAGAGAAGTGGGCAGAGACCGCCTTCAAAAATCTCAGGAAGCCTGAAGACAGAAGAAGGAAGCTAACAGGGAAGAGAGAAACCGAAGGACAATTGTGCATTAATTGGGGGTGGGAACTTGCCTGGACCAGGAAGCCAAACCGTGCCAGCGGGAACTTGCCCCAGGGCTTGGAGGATCCTCTCTGCGGACCCAGAGGGAGAATCTCCTTGAGCTGATCAGAACCCGGGATATTGTGAATAAATTAGCTAAGGATGGAGAGGAAAAGAGGACCAGGTTAGGCCTAAGAATTTAATGAAACGAATAAGTACTAGTACGGTTTGTAGGGATGTGCAGAGCAAACGTTTATGTCCATATGTCCAAAGGGGGTCCCATTTGCGGTCAATATGGACATAAAAAAAATTAAATGAGTTGGGTATATGTCCATATGTGCAAAAAAAAAAATTTAAACCCCCTCACCCTCCTTAATCCCCCCCCCAGACTTACCACAACTCCCTGGTGATCGAGCGAGGACTGAGGACGTCATTTCTGCAATCCTTGGCGAGAAGCATGTGACGTCGGTGGCACGTCATTCCCGGCGAGTTCGCGCCGGAAGGCTCGTTCGGCCCAAAAAGAACTTTTGGCCAGCTTGGGGGACCTCCTGACCCCCCCAAGCTGGCCAAAAGTTCCTTTTGGGCCGAACGAGCCTTCCGGCGCAAACTCGCCGGGAATCACGTGGTGCCGCGTCACTCGACGTGGCGCGACGTCACATGCTTCTCGCCAAGGATTGCAGAAATGGCGTCCTCACTCCTCGCTCGATCACCAGGGAGTTGTGGTAAGTCTAGGGGGGGGGATTAAGGAGGGTGAGGGGGTTTAAATTTTTATTTTGGCTCAACAATCGCGATTTCCCACATATCCAACATAGCTATGTTGGATATGTGGGAAATCCGATCGTATATGTCGAATCCTTTTTTTAAGTTAAAAAAAAATACGAGTAGCGTTTTACATATGCGGTCAATACGAATGCACATCCCTAACGGTTTGTTTAGACATTTTATATTCCATCGTTCCATGTATAGATCACAACGGTTTACAAAGTGACATTCATAGTTATGACTCAACAAACAAATAAAGATTGGTTATGGAGGTGGTATTCACAGGCAGGCATTTTTATCTATCAAGTTCAATTGTCTAGGTCATATTAATTGATCTAGTACATATGGCAAAGAGTATGGATAATTAAAATGAAATGATAGTTTCACATCTTAGTCAGTGGGTTGTTTTGAGAATCTTGCATTCTCTCGTTTGATTTATTCATCATGATTTGATTATCTTTAGTCCTTCTTCTTGTCTTTGTGGTTTTTGTATAGTCTGATATTTTTAATTTGAATTACATGTGTTTTTGAATAGCCATGTTTTTAATTCACATTTAAATCTTTTTCTGTCTGGTAAAATACGTAACGTCTCAGGCAGAGAATTCCAGTGCTTTGGACCTGCTATGGAAACCACTCGATCTCTTATCTGCATCAGACGTGTGCTCCGTATTCTGGGAATAGTCAGTAGTCATTTATTTTGAGAGCTTAGTGTTCGCTGTGGATTGTGTATGGTTGTTGTGTCACTCCTAACAAGCCGGTGTTATTGGAATGAATGATGTCAAATATTAACGTTAATAATTTATAGTAGATTCTGGACTGTACTGGTAACCAATGCAGTGACATCAGCGAAGGCGCAATGTGATCATATTTCCTGCTTCCTAATAATATTCTTGCTGCAGCCTTTTGTAATAGCTGTCGTGGTTTTTAAGTGGCTTGCTTGGAAGACCTAGGGGTAAGGAGTTACAGCAGTACTATACAGCGCTGCTTAAGAAGTAAACACAACCTGGATGAGAGAGGAGTTGTAAAATGAACCCTTATGGAAGGTCCGGGGGAGCCTGTCTCGCTGGGCCCATGATAATATGGGCGCCAGCCGGGCTCCTCCGGTCGTATGCTGGAGGGGAGGGGTGGGGGTGGGACCGAGGGGGAGAGCCGGAACGCAGGTCCTTGCACTCCACCCCCCCCCCCCCCCGGCAATGACGCGACGGGGCTGACACGGCTGACTTGAGGGCTGTGGTTGGTTGGCCTCGTCGTGTCATCGGGTTTTGAATGGGGCATTAAAAGGGGCGGAGCTGTTGGGCCCGCCCCCTTTCATGTGAGCAGCTGGCCTGATTCCCTCCCTCCCTCCCCTGTTTTTTATGTGTTATGGGGCTGGTTTGTCGCAGCTTGGGGGGGGGGGGGGGGGGGTTATGCGGAGTGACCAGAGCCAGGACTCAGTTGGGGTGGAGTTCAGAGCAAGGAACCCGCTAGGTGGCGGGCTTTCTTGTCTCTGGCTTCAGCTGCGTGTGACTGGGTTCAGTCTCATGCTGAGGACCCCTTGCTGGGGGCTGTGGTGTGTGTGTGGGGGGGGGGGGTGTGTCCCGATTAGCGGCAGGATGCTGCTGGTTTGTGCAGGTTTGGTGGCCTGCGGGAGGGGTCATTGTGCTGGGATGCGGTAGATGACCCCGGGTTGGGAATTCGGAGTCTTACGTTGGCTCTGGTGGTTATTGTATCAATAAAGCTGCGGCCTTGTCTGAATTCCAGAAGGTTGTTTGAGCGCTATTTACATTATAAGACTGTAAGGAGCTGAGGGGAGGGGACCATCGTGCTGGCTGCCCATATTATTGTCTGTGGGACTGTTATTATTCTGCAAAGCTGCTACAATGTTTCATTTAGACTCTTATTCAGTAAACCACTCCTTTGTTGGAGCACAAATGCCGCATGGACAATGGTTTACGTCCTGGGAGTGTCCTTGGCCCGGTCCTGGCCCTGCAGGTTATCCTGCCTCCAGCTCACAGCCCCAGAGAGGTTTTCCCCAACCTTGGGAGAGTGATCCCGCTGCTCCCCGAGGCCTGGGAAGGTGACCTCGGTGATAATGGGGGGTTACAGTGGGATTTCGAGCCTATGATACAGGGTCCTAGAAGGGAGCCCTGGTGAACGGCTCCCGACCTCAGGGCTGTTGTTGCAATGGACTAGACCAGCAGCAGTAGAAGGCTCCGTTGAACAAGGAGAAAAATCCTGAGGAATTTGTGAGTGAAGGCTCGTGGTACCAGTATCCCAAAACTGTCTCTGTCAGAGCTGGAAGAAATCGAAGAGAGGACCTACTTAGCTTAAAAACAAAAAAGGTCCATTCCCAGAAAGACTACACAGAAAGGCACTGGCGTTTTTTCTGGGCTGGGTGCAGCTCACTGCCCAACAGCATCACCGCCTGTGAGCTCACCCCAGTGATCCAGTAGCACCTGCCTCGTACCTGAAGGCCTGCTAGAACTGGTGAGTTCTGCTGGCTGGCCAGGGTCTGCCTCTTTGGGGAGCTGTGCTCTCTCCTTTTTCCCAGCAGCACACACCCATCATTGGGGTCAAGCATCTGGCTGCTGACTTAGTCACACACACACACACACACCCCACTTCGAGGCTGCTCATGGCACCTTTCTGGGTACAGTGACTGGTCATCTGGAAAAACACAGCTCCATGTAGCCCCCAAACCCCTCACCTCACTCCATCTCCTCTGCCAGCACAGGGCCCTCGAGGGCCAGAGTCCCCTGGCAGTGGCATGCTCCTCCCGAGTGCCATAGCTGCATCTAGTTGGCATCGGCAAGGAGTTTTACCTCCCGGAGCTGCAGGCCCTCTCTTCTCTTGGCACAGTTCTCCCGTGTGACTGCGTCCAGCCATCGTACCCTTCATCACTTTGCCTCCTCCTCCGTCAAAGGGTCCCAAGGCTCCAGATCTCAGAACCCTGCAGATAGCCCCTACTCAACTTAAGACATTGAAATCACAGAAAATAAAACATCCAGATTATATGCAGCACCCACATACAATATGCCTCCTTGTTTGGTTTACACAGTCCATGCACATTTTAGTGCAAAGGGCAAAAGCACTTGGAACCATAAAATACATATTTTGCATATTACACAGGATGGCAGTTGAGGGTTTTTGTTTTTTTTTTTTAAACATGAGGCTTTAAATAAACAACCTTTGGTTGCCAGCTAAATCTGGAAGCATTAGATTACAAATTTAGAAGTATTTGATATTAAATAAATAAATCTTCTTAGCACATAGAACTTTGCAAAGATTAAACATTTCTGCAAATCAATGGGCTGAAGCCAGAATGCAATCAGTGGGGCGGGAAGTATCATTAATTGCATTTCTAAAATTAAACTTTCACTTATAGACAGAAATTCCCAAATGAATCAAATGTGGTGAAATTATCCACAAAAAAGAAACAGAAGTGTTAGGTTCCATATTAGGAGCTACCACCCAGGAAAAAGGTCTTGGCATCATAGTGGATAATACTTTAAAATCATCGGCTCAGTGTGCTGCAGCAGTCAAAAAAGCAAACAGAATATTAGGGATTATTAGGAAGGGAATGGTTAATAGAACGGAAAATGTCATAATGCCTCTGTATCGCTCCATGGTGAGACCGCACCTGGAATACTGTGTACAATTCTGGTCGCCGCATCTCAAAAAAGATATAATTGCGATGGAGAAGGTACAGAGAAGGGCTACCAAAATGATAAGGGGAATGGAACAGCTCCTCTATGAGGAAAGACTAAAGAGGTTAGGGCTGTTCAGCTTGGAGAAGAGACAGCTGAGGGGGGGATATGATAGAGGTCTTTAAGATCATGATAGGTCTTGAACGAGTAGATGTGACTCGGTTTTTTACACTTTCCAATAATAGAAGGACAAGGGGGTCATTCCATGAAGTTAGCAAGTAGCACATTTAAGACTAATCGGAGAAAATTCTTTTTGACTCAACACACAATTAAACTCTGGAATTTGTTGCCAGAGGATGTGGTTAGTGCAGTTAGTGTAGCTGGGTTCAAAAAAGGTTTGGATAAGTTCTTGGAGGAGAAGTCCATTAACAGCTATTAATCAATTTTACTTAGGGAATAGCCACTGCTATTAATTGCATCAGTAGCACAGGATCTTCTTAGTGTTTGGGTAATTGCCAGGTTCTTGTGGCCTGGATTGGCCACTGTTGGAAACAGGATGCTGGGCTTGATGGACCCTTGGTCTGACCCAGAATGGCACGTTCTTATGTTCTTATGTTACCATATCAAAACTCAAATTAGCAGCACAGGGTTCTGCCATTTCGAACTTGTAAAATCAATAAAAGAATTACCAAATCAATTATAAAATGATGTTATCAGCCCCAGGCTTGGATAATTAATAAGTGTTGTCTTTTTTTTTTTTTTGCATAGTGATATCTTATTCATTTATATTCAGGAATCAAATCAGACTCACCAATTTAATAGCTATGAACGGTCTTACATACAAATCCACACAAGGACACAATTTATATCCCCACTTTTGGCCTGTATGGTTCTATGCAAGTAGTATAAACTTGCTCTCTTCCCGGATTCAGATTACCCTTGATGGGGGAATATAAAACGTGCCCCCGTTTCTCTTTCATTGTAGCAGCCAAATAGCTTCAAGTAGCCTCAACCACACGTACCAGTCCCCTTTTGTGTAGTTAGCAGAAAGCAACTCCTGCCCTTAGCAGCTGGAATCTTAAATCTGATCCACCAGAAAAACTGCTGACCAGAATGAATTGATTATTTTATTTATATTCCGATTTTCAGGCTCTTTCAAAGCGGATTACATTCGGATGCTGTAGGGGCTCACAATCTGAGGGCCTGATTTGCTAAAGCTTTTCTCTCATTCTAAGGGGGGGAAAAAACCGCTTTGTAAATGTTTGTAAATGAGGCCAGGGAGAGTGAAGCGACTTGCCCTAGGTCACCAGGAGTGGCAGTGGGATTTGAACCCGGGCTTCACTGGTTCTCAGCAAGATTTCCATAGAGGATCTCCGAAGGAGCGGTAGAGATTGTAGAGATGAGCAGTTGCGTGGACGGGCAAACAAAGTGGGCTGTGTGTGATCTTTTCCTGCCGTTATGTTTCTAATCTGTCTGTGTTTCACTGGTTTCCAGTGGTCCGGAATTTAAAACCAAATAATTTCAATAATCATTTACAATTAACAATTGAGGGAACACATTTCAGGAGGCCATGTGTTGTTGACTGAGATTTAAAAGCTGACCTCAGGAAACAGACAGACAGAAAGCCAAGCTCGCATAAGGAATAAAAGTACCGTCTACCTATGGAATGTCTGCCCAGAATTCTTGATTATTTTGACTTCTGCTACGTGCAGAGCTGGAAATGAAATAAATAGAGTTGCAGTCGAACTCTTTTGCCTGGAAGTGATTAGGCCCTTATTATAGGGGGCGCTCCATAATTAACCTCAAATTGTATTCGATTAGTTAGGTGGGCAACTTCCAAAGCCATTTTCTTAGCCCCAAAAAAGCATTTTGTGTGTGTAAAACGACTTTCTGAAAATTTCCTTCCCTGAACGCGGATAAAAGTCTGAACGTTGTTGCGCGGTGCATTGAGAGGAGGCGATCCTGGGGGGTGGGGGGCAGGAAAACGACGCATTACTTTCCGTGAAAAGGAAGTCCCCGCACAGCAAACCAGTACAAATGTGCCCCGGGTACATCGTGTCTGCAGTAAGTCTGAACTTGAAAGTAGGCCCATACTTTTGCTTTGAAGATTGGTGGAAAATCTGCAGGTCAAAAGTGAATGCCCTAGAACATTGTGCTGCTGCAAGGGTATTAAGTGCCTTAGGCAAACTTTGCGTCCTGGCGCCCCCCTCCCCATACACAATTTAAAATTGTGTACTCGTACATGCTCACACGCATACACTCTTTTTTCCCCTCTCCCTCCTAGGTGCAGGCAGCAGCTTTCTTCTTGGCCTTCCATGGCATCAGGAGACTTCCACTCTCTCTTCCTTGTTGAGCAGACTCAGCTCCTGTCCTTGACCACACAAAGCCGTCTGCCGCGTCTCCTCTCGTCAGCCGCCCGGCCCGGCCGCTGCTGCAACCTGTGGCCCCCTTTTCTTCCGGGCCCTGCTCCTTCCAGCTGTAATGATTGGACCTCCTTCTCCCTGCCCATGCAGGCCTGCAACACGTTTCCTCTGCCGGTCCCCGAGGGCTGGAAGAAGGAGGTCCTGCAGCTGCCACCAGTGTCGGGAGTCGAGACAATGTTTGTTTGTTTTTTTTCCCTCAATTCAGAGCAGGCCCAGTGCAAGCGGTAGGTGGCTGCTGGGCCTCGCCCAAACCTGTGGCGCCCTAGGTGGTTGCCTAGTTCTCCTACTGCTTCCACCAGCCCTGTGCCCTAGACAAGGTTTCTTCATCAATACCTCTCAAATGATGCCAAAAACTGCAGTGTGAGTGGGATTAACACAACTTGTATCTTTCATCGCTAATGTATTTTTTTTTTAGATTAGATTGAAACGGTTGGTTAGTAATCGTATGCACAAAGTTTAACAAGATTACTACAAGAAATGCACCATACAATTTCTAGGTAATGTTTATTCTATTGGTCTTCAACCTACAAATATCACATTTTGAGTATAACTGTTATGAACCCTCCTGTAGCGGTGCTACGGGAGGCTCCTTACCTCTTCCTGGAGGCCGCTCCAAGCCAGGGTCTCGCCTGTGAACTGTCCAGGATTTGCTCCAGGGCCTGGGAGGCCTCAATGTCCTGGGGGCCTGCCTGAGGCTTTGTTTGCATGGACTTCCTGGTTTGTGCCACGCCCTTTTCCCTAGGGGCCGGCCTGCAGCACTTCTCTGTAGTTATAGGGCCAGCTAGGTGTGGGCCTGCCAAACTCCTCCCAGGGAGTCGCCGGTCTGCAGCCCTATAAAAGGACTTCATTCTGTCTTTGCCTTGCATCATCGTGACTTCCCTCTGGAGGCTCCTGCCTGCCAGAGCCTTGTAAGGTCTTCTGTTCTTCGTGGAGCTCCTCGTCTCGTCTGCTTTTATACTACGTCTTCGTGTCTTGATGTCTTGCCTGAGGTCCCTGACCATGTCCTGATGTTCCTCGTCCTGATGTGTCTGCCCGCCAGGATGCTCTTCCCTGCGTCTTCGTCTGGTGCTCCTGAGCCTTCCGTCCTGCATAGCCGTGGTTCTCTGATGATGTCGTGCCCGAGAGTGGAGTGGCCTGCAGGTGGGATTCGTCCCTGTGCTCCTGAGCCTCCGTTCCCGCCAGCCTTGGGGGAAGCTTCGGATGACACCAGCTTTGTCATTGGAGTTCCTCCTTGTCTGGGTCTTTCCTGCGCTTGTCCCGCTCCCCTGGGACAGGGTGGTCCGTGACCAGCCCATTGGGTCCACCAGTGAAGGGCTGAGTAGGGCGCCCTGAGAGACAGTGCCAAAGTCCTCCTGCCCTATGTCTTGTCTTGTTTGGATCAAGTTCCTTGTCCTGCTTGTGATGCCGTCGCATCAACCCAGACTCGTCTGAGATGCCCCCGCATCCATCATAGTCCTGTCTACGTGTCAAGGCCTCCGTCTGCCCTCAACCTCAGGCCAGGCCTGCTGCTCCTTGCCGATCAAGCGGCAGGTCCAAAAGGGCTCGGAACAGTCGGAGGACCGTTCCCCCTACCAACATCATCTGTTGTTGGTTCTGGGAGCTTGCAGGTCCGGCAGAGGGTCAGCCCGACAGCCATGCGGAGCCACTGTCAACCCTTGGCTCGGCCCTGATGGTCTGGGCCCGGGCTAAGGCCCAAGAGCGCACTAAACACCCCCGTTCACAACAGAATGCAAGGCCTCTCGAGGCCACTCACAACAGAAACTAGGAATGAAATGCATTTGAAACTGCATTAACTCTGCAGCCAAGCCCACAGAACAATAACCTATTTGAATAAACATTTATTTTTTAACACACAAGCCTATCTTTTTCTAGCATCATGCAAATTTTGCAGCCAGCAAGATCAGTTCTCAGGAATTATCCAGGAAGAAGAGTACGAGCAAGCCGATGCCTGAAACGACGACCTGAGCTTTCACTGGTTGCAGGTTTAAATAACAGAAGATGCAAAACTCATAATGTTCGGAATTGAAAAGCAGCTCTGAGAGTCTCATTAGAGCTCTGACTGCTTTAGGTCTTGCCTTCTGTCACCTGCCACCCACTTTGTGACCTATGAGTCACCAGATATTCCAGCTTCATCTTAAATCTTTATTATTTCAAACCCTAACGTCTTATGTGCTGAGAAAAATAATATCAGTTTTTTTAGCTTTTAAGATGAATGACAAGTGTATTGGGGGTTCTGCAATTAAGTTGTTTATTTAAGTGCTGCTTTCTGTAGGCTGCTATCCATGCCATGATTAGAAAGGTCCTAATTCAATTCTTCTGTGCATATCATATTTCTTGTTATAAACAGTTGCAGATTCGTAGTCCAGTTAAGGCACAAGCTTTGTTTCTAAGGACACGGTTTCTATGCAACTTTTCCTGCATAGCCGCCTTACCTATTTCTGTGCATTGTGCAAATGCGCACTGCCAACAGGAATGCTCTTTTGATCAGCAGCTTACCTGCAAAATGCTAGTAATCAACCCAATCATGTTTAAAAGGAGCCAGGGCACCGATATTGTGAAGTACATCTGAACCATGATTCCTCAGGATTAGTACATAGAGGCCAATCTCATGGGCAGATCACTGAAACTGGCTTATAATGCACTGTATTTTTGTCTTGTTAATGGCATATTTGTATGATATGCAAATCAGGATGGCATTAATATTCTTGTGTTAATGTTTATATGAAATCTTGGGGCTTTAACACAAAAAGATGCTGTAAACTGCTTTGAACATGTGTGGTAAGACTGCAGTATAAAAAAAAAATCATGTAAATAAATAAATAAATTATTGCACCTTCTTGAGGCTTCATTAAGTTTCACATAAAATGCCAATTTGCACAGTTTTGTGTGCATTACTTAGCTATGCCAATATAGGTAATGAGTTGTTTTGCATAATTATGCTGCTCAGCATCTATTTTGCATAGCAAGTGTGGACAAATTCACAAATGAAAAATGTTTACAAGTTAACGGCCTGATTTGCTAAAGCTTTTTCCCGTTCTGTGTCTATGGGAAAAATGCCATAAAATTGCTGATAGCAAATATTAATGCAATAATGCATGCTAGCAGCAATTTTAGCAAACGAAATCCCATTTGCAAAATGTGGATGCACTTTAGAACATAAGCCTCAAAGTCTGGTGGAGTTGCCGCTGGCAGTCCTTCATCCTGTTGTAGACCTAAGGAATAAAGGTTTCTCAATATCCTTGAGGTTTCATTGCAGAAAGCACCCAAAACAAAACAAAAGGGATAAATGAGAATAAACTAAGTCACTGCACCACAATAGCCTTCAATACAAATAGTTCAAAAATCATAAAATATCAATAAAGTGACCATAATACCTAAAAATGTATCACCTAATCAACCGTACAAAACTGAATCTGTACGAGACTTTCAAAATTTCACAAATGTAGAAGTCTGGGCAGGCTATGTGAAATATAATTAGTGGCGAGG
Source organism: Rhinatrema bivittatum (assembly GCF_901001135.1). Taxonomy (NCBI): domain Eukaryota; kingdom Metazoa; phylum Chordata; class Amphibia; order Gymnophiona; family Rhinatrematidae; genus Rhinatrema; species Rhinatrema bivittatum. Next base: position 14,045,031 of record NC_042631.1, read on the forward strand.
TAATAACACTATTTCCTCTGTAGGAAAGAGGCAGGAACACCACCGTGGAGCAGATGCTGCAGACGTGCCTTTCTTTCAACCCAACAGGTAAAGGACGCCTCCCGTTTGTTACCGCAATTCCCTTGAAGTTGATCCTTAGCATCAGTCACGCACACCCAAGCTAGACTGTAGTGTCCCAGTATGACCAATCAAATAAATATCTTTAAAACTTGCACCGAAGTTTAAATAAATCAGTGTAAATAAATAGAAACATTATCAGATCATTTTCTCATCAGCCATTGCAATTGAATGGGTAAGAGTGAGGCCAAGTTGCTTGACAGCTGAAAGAGGGAGGTATAAGTTTGTCCAAAAATGTGGGCATGATTACATGAAAGCTTAGAAGTTAATTTTAACTCCAGTTGTATAAGTGGAAATAAACAAAATAAAACATAGGGCCACAGACCTTGCCTTAGCTGAACGATGCACCACCTGAAGAGAAAATCAGATAATATATATCATGAGTAAGATGAAATTCAGCAGTTGCTATAGTCCAGCCATTTCTGTGAACTATTTTTATATGCAGAGAGCTTTCCTTTCCACTGTAGTGCCAATGGTGAAGGCAAATGAGATTGAAAAAAAAAACCCGAAAGCGGGACAAAGGGACCTGGAGAGACCAGGAAGGAAACAAAGAAGAAGAACAGGAACTACAGAAGAAAGAGGAAAGGCTATAGACAATGACACCAACATGAATGACATCAACTGGTTAGTCTTGAAATTCAGAATATGGATTATAGTAAATGATCTTTATTTTATTATAGTGATGTACAGTATGATAACTTTCATACAAACTATATCTCCAAGAAAAAGAGACAGAGATGGGAAATTGCTTGAAACTTCTGTGGTAAGCAGTATACCATGAAGTTGGGTGGAAAAGGCCATTTAAGCAAGCATGGAACAGTTGCATGCTTATCTGTTGATGAATCCGCTGTTTAATCCAAAAGCCTATGTCCGGTCCGTGGCTTAAAATAAAAGATGAGAACTAGGAAGATTCAGTCTATCTTTTCAAGCTGGCTTAACGCCCATCCTGCATCCTCAGTTCACCTCTTCATCTCCAGTCCTCATTCCCTTCTCAAATAACATTGTGTGCCATTGTGATTTTCTTGTTCATTGTTTGTAAGGAAAGCTGGGAAGCATATCGAATGAAAAATTCCACATTTGAAAGAATAGATAATGGGTTAGATATGAAGCACATGCAGTAAAATAATTACTTAAGGCCAGCTATGGTAGTGAGCAGTGGATATTAGAGGAGCAACCTGGATTTTCGAAAATCGTAGTTATGTTTTCATAGATAAAACTGCAGTGCAAATACACTTAGCAAGCATCATGAAGTTTCTCTTTTGAGATCTATACACCACATTTAATGAACAACTGAACGTGGGGGTAAATAGTGGGAACCAGTTGAAAGGTATCACTGTTAATGAGCAAGCCTACGTATTATTCTTGGTTTATAATGAATCATTAGTTCAGCTTTCTGGTTTTCAAAGCCTCTGTACATTACAAATACTTTTGGACTTTTATCGTAAAAGCTCTGTGGAAGATACTCCTAGTCTGAAACTGTAGTGCATTGTGTTTCACTCTTCTGGATTCGCTCTAACTAGGAGCTACAGTCAACATGAACAATAAGCAAAGCCTGATTATTAATATTAACTTCCAATGGAGACTTCTTTTAGGGATCCAACTTTGAACAAGCTTTACAACACACTACTATTAAAAGAAGCAAATGGTACAGATTTTCAAATAAAAATGCTTAGAACATTTTGAACAGTCTTTTAGAATACCAATGAATCATAACTATAGGACCATCACAACTTTTTTTTTAAACATAATTATCTCCAAAGGTCAATAAATTAATTTATATGACATTTTATGCAGATCAGAGAATAACAAGGCACATTCAACACTCCTAATAACATAGATCCACTGAATGCTGACCTTCAAAAGACCATTTCTGACATCACCTATTCCTCCTGAAATGACTTGCAGCTTATTAGGTTGGCTGCATAGTACAGTTTGCAACCCTCACTCCCAAACAGATTGTAGCACTGTCTTACAGACAAACTGCCTTTCCCGTTTATGAGAAGAATACCCCTTTATCAAATAGAGAACCATTAAGGAAGAAAACACTGCTGCCCTCTCTTTCGCAGGAAACTCTAAACTGACTCTCATTAAAAGACGATCAACAATGGATGAGGAGAGGCAGCTCAATCTAGCTATTCTTATATATATATATATATAACTTTTTAACAGTAACAGCTTAGTCCTAAATCAGTCTTAGCCAGGGGGAATAAAAGTAATGCAATGTATCATTTAATAAGTCTGACAGTGGAATAAAAGACTGAAATGGAATCTCTAAGATTGCACATCACACGTTTATAGTAACGGGACTCCTAATCTGAACGTGTTTGAGCCTTGGTCAGCATCTTGCAATATTGTAGTATGAAAGAAACGCATCTTGGAGAAGGTGCTGTCAAAATGACTCAGTATAGTTACATCACTGAAAAGGTTCAATTAAAAGTACTGTAAAGTTCACTAATATTGAGATTAGGAAATTGCTAATGCTGTAAAGGCACGCATAGAAACAGCCATTTACTACTCTATATATGGACCATTGTAAGGGGGCACTTTGATTCGGGGTGGGTTTTCGGGAGGTGGATTGGGGTTAGGGCGGTGGTGTTACAGACACATTCAGAGGTATCCAATACAAATCAGCTCCTTTTCATTACTTATAAGGTCAAAAATTCTTTAATGAGGTCAGTTTTGCAATGGATACCTCTGAATGTGTCTGTAACATCCCCCTAAACCCAACCCACCTCCCAAAAACTCACCCCAAATTGAAGTGCTCCCATACAATGGTCCATTTATAGATAATCTGACTGAACCTTATAAAGAGGCACTCTCTCCTGTGCCTAACAAGTGGCATACTTAGTGTGTACAGCTCCAGTCATGCATGGAGAGTATAACCTACAAGTGTGGGTTATAAAATAGTGCATACTTTTGTGCGTGGCGAGATACATGCATTCATGAGTGCATGCGCGGACCTTTTAAAATCTACTTTTTAGATTTGTATTTGTGCCTTATCAAATAACCTCATTCTCTTCCCGGGAGAACAGAGGGGCCTACATACCAATAGGTGATGGTGTTAAAACTTGCATTAAATGTGCACTGATGCCATGTATTAGGCGTGTTAATGTATGCCATTGGCATGTGCGGAAGCAGGGGCTCTTCAGCTTGGAAAAGAGACAGCTGAGAAGGGACATGAAAGAAGTTTTTATAAAATCATGAGTGGGGTGGAACAGGTAAATAAAGGATGGTTATTTACCCTTTCAACTAATACTAAAACAAGAGGACACTCCATGAAACTAACAACCAGCACATTTAAAACAAATCATAGGAAGTGCTTTTACACTCAGCGCACAATCGAGCTGGGGTATCTGTTGCCAGAGGACGTGATCATGGCGAATAGTGTAGTTGGGTTTAAAAGCGGTTTGGACGGACTTCCGGCGATGACGTAAGCCGAGACGGAAGCAGGGGGATAGAGCTCCGCGGCCCCGCTCCTCATTCCACGAACCGTATCGCAATTTCGCCGCTTGGTTTATCACCTCAACTCCCTCCCGGCAGCCGTGAGTAGGGTCGCTGTCGACTAAGCTCAGCCCGACGGGCGTGGCATGCGGAGAACGGGCACCAGAGGCAAAACAGAGCGCCGACCTCTCAGACCGCGTGGAGTTAAGATGGCGGAGATAGTAGGCCCTACGGAACCAGTTTTGACTGCGATCTCGGAAGACGCCCTTAAAAAAATATCTAAAAGTGTCACGGAGGCGTTGGACAGCCGGCTGATCAAGCTACAAACCTCCATTGAAGATATCAAAACGGCTGTGGAGGGCCACTCGAGGAGGCTGGACGTGGCGGAAAACACCCTCTCGGATGTGGGGGACAGGCTGGCTGCTTCGGAACGCCACGTGGCGGAACTGCAAACCAGACAGAGAGAACTCCTAGCCAAGATGGAGGACCAGGAGGATCGAGGCCGGCGCAATAATTTAAAAATTATTGGCCTACCCGAGGCTGTCCGGGACGATGAGCTGCGCTCGCTGGTGGAGAACTGGCTCCCCAGGCAGGTGGGGTTGGAGCTGACCGATGGCAGGTTGCAATGTGAACGGGTGCACCGTGTAGGCCCGCTGCGTGAGGGGCACGGCCGGCCACGCCCTGTTATGGCCCGGATCTTAAACTGGAGCCATAAAACCCAACTGTTACGGGCGTATCGGGAGAAGGAGAAATTGGAGCATTCCGGCAATAGACTGCTCCTATTTAATGATTTCTCTGCCAGTACAGCGGCCCAAAGAAAGCTCATGGCCCCTGCATGCACGCTACTCTTTCAGCGGGGCATACGGTTTGCCCTGCTATATCCGGCGAAACTGAGGGTGACCTACAACAATCAAACACATCTTTTCACTACTAAGGCTGCCGCGGATGGCTTCATCGCTTCTTTACCACCGGCGGACTGAGATGCCTGCTTCCCATGTGCTGAGTATGCCTGTTGCGGTTCGAGCTCCATTGGTTGTTACTGGTGCCTTGGTTGCTGCTTGTGAGCGACGTCACTCATCATTCCATTTTACGACATGTTTGTTCACTGTGTTCCTTCCCTAACTTTGGTTTGCTGGAACGCTTACTCTTGTGTGACACAACTGACTTCCTACCCAGCATACTGTCTATTGTGGTCTTCATACCCGGGACATACAGAGACTTTCTGTTGCTACAGTACTATTCCTTAGCCAAGCCTGTTTGGGAAGCTGTGGCGTTGTTGGCTGACCGGGGGGGGGGAAGGGGGGGGTGGGGCCGGGGGCAGGGGCCCCGGACGTAGGTGAAGGACGGTCGAGACCCCTGTTCCTGGGAGTGTGGAGGGTTTTTGTATGGGGGAGGGTACGTTGAGAAGTATGAATGCGTGTGTCTGTGTAGCTAGGGAAGGGGGGTTTTGGGGGGGTGTTGAACTGTCCTGGGTGATGTGTGCAGTTTACCTGATAGGGTACTTCGAGGTCACATTGCGATGGTCTGTGTCTCAGTGGTCTAGGCTGGGAGGCCACGAGACACTTTTGGGAAAGGTATTTTGGAGCCCTACGGGGCCCCAGGTTTTTGTACCATGCTTTCTGCCCCATTATGGCGCAGGTTAAAATAGTTTCCCTCAATGTGGATGGCATCCACTCCCCAATTAAACGTACTAAGTTAAATGCAATGTTTAAACGTATGAAGGCCCACGTAGCGTTTTTGCAGGAAACACATCTGGGGGATGTGGAGCATGCTAAATTGAAGCGTGATTGGGTGGGCCAATGCTACTACTCGTCCTTTACCAGACGCAGGCGGGGAGTGGCCATTCTAGTGCATAAGAACCTGCCTTTTCAACTTACCCATTTAAGCCAAGACGCTGAAGGGCGCTACGTTTTGGTGGCCGGAACGTTATACCATCAGAAAGTAGTTTTTTGTAACATCTATGCCCCAAATGTGTATGCGCCTGGGTATTTTACCACCCTGCTGCGATTGCTTATGGAATATTCTGATTATAATCTGATTGTGGGGGGGGATTTTAACGTGGTGGCGAATAAAGCGGTGGATATCAAACCTCCCAAACTGTCCTCTCCAGCTGATATGGGTAAGGGTATTAATCTGCTATGTCAGGAGCTGCAGCTTTTAGATGCGTGGAGGGTGCTTCATCCCCAAGAACGGGATTTCACATTCTATTCTCATCCCCACAACACATATTCCCGTTTGGACTATTTGCTGCTTTCCGAGAAATGCTTTTCCCAGCTAGTGGCCGCTACCATTGATCCGATGGTATTGACGGATCATGCTCCCATCAGCCTTATTTTGCGTTGGGGACATTACTCTCATGTGCCGTTTTCATGGCGTATGCGACCCGATCTTTATTTGGATGGCACTTTCAAAAAGTACGTACAGGATAGCTGGACGGACTATCTTTCACATAACCACATACCTGATGTTGGCCCCGGGACCTTGTGGGAGGCAGGGAAAGCGGTGATGCGGGGGGTAATCATTGCTTATGTGGCCAAACAAAACAAACAACGAAACGCCGAGATTCTTCGGCTTACCGCTCGGCTCCAGGATGCGCAGGTATTACATAAGAGTACTGGGCGACCAGAGGATAAAATCTCTTTGGATTTGGCTCGTGATGCCCTGAATAATTTATTACATATCCGTGCCTCAAAATCTATGCGGTATTATCGTTATCAATTATATAAATATGGCAACCGCCCTAGTAAACTTATGTCTCACTTGCTTCGGCCGAGGGGGGATAAATTGTCCATCCCGGGAATCAGGGATGGACGGGGGATCCATCGCACGAGCCCTTCTGAAATTGAGGCTAGATTTTTAGAATATTTCACACAGCTATATGGCGCTAAAACTATGTCCCGGGAGGGGGCGGTGGCTCTCTTTCAGGGGCAGCCTTGGCCTCGAGTGAGTCCGGAGGACCTACTCGCATTAAATCGACCCATCTCTACTTCGGAAATTTACTCTGTAATTCAAGGCCTGAAACTTGGTAAAGCAGCAGGACAAGATGGGTTTGGGTCAGAATATTACAAACTTTTGGGATTTCCCATACTGGCCCCCTTACAGGGTTATTACACTAGCTTATTGGAGGGTCCCTCGCTCTCGGATGCTGCAAATGGGTCGGTAATTGTGGTCCTCCCCAAACCAGGGAAGGACCCTTTGGAGGTGGGCTCCTATCGGCCCATCTCCTTGATTAATGTGGATATTAAGATTTTAGCCTCGGTTCTGGCTGCTAGAATGCAGAATATACTCCCCACTTTGATACATGAGGACCAAACGGGGTTTGTGCGGGGTCGTCAGGGAGTGCGAAATATCCGACGTCTCCTAGCAGCACTTAGCTACCACTCACAGGAAGAAGCCCTTATACTGAGTCTGGATGCTGAGAAAGCTTTCGACTCTATATCATGGGAATATTTGTTCTGGGTTTTGGAACAATATGGCCTTTCGGGTTCGTATGTGGGATGGCTGTCTGCCTTCTATAGTAATCCTAGCGCTGTCATTTTACTGAACGGCAGGCCCACATCCAGTTTTCCTATACGATGTGGGGTCAGGCAGGGCTGTCCCCTGTCCCCATTATTGTTTGTATTGGCGTTAGAACCCCTGGCTAGTCGCTTGCGTGGGGACAGGGTTTTTTATGGCCTCAGTGTGGGCGGCCACCCTTTGAAAACCGCATTATTCGCCGATGATATTCTATTATTTGTGGGTCGGCCGCGCACTAGTGTCCCGGTCATTGTGCAGCTGTTCAACCAATTCACCTTAGTGGCGGGCCTCCGCATTAATTATGCCAAATCAGAGGCGCTTGCTCTGAATGACCATTTGCCTGATAGGTGGGGTGCGCCTTTTCCTTTCCACTGGGCCCCTTCGCGGCTTAAATACTTGGGAGTTTGGGTCCCCAGGGATCTCAAAAAATTATATGCCTTAAATATTACTACCTGCATAGACAAATTGCTAACCCATTTGGTGGCTTGGACCTCTCTTCCGCTGTCCTTTTTTGGCCGCTGCGCTCTGGTAAAGATGATTCTGGTGCCCAAACTTCTTTACTTACTACATATGTTACCTTGTTGGTTGAGGGGGGTGGACATTGGGCGCCTGCGCTCTGGTATACAGAGGTTTTTGTGGCAGGGGAAGCGGGCGAGACTTCCTTACTCAGTTTTGGAATTGCCCACTGCCCGTGGAGGGCTCAATATGCCCGACTTTCGGCTTTACAATGTGGCATGTCAGTTACGGTTTGTGGGGGAATGGCTCACGGGTACCTATAAATTGTGTGCGGCCGGGATGCTTCTGTGCATGTCTGCGCCTGGTTCTCCCGTGAGCATCATTCAATCCCGGGCCACTGTCCGCAGCGCTACCCCGTATCCTGCAGTTTTGCTCTCTCCTTGTATCCTGGCATGGAGATGGTGGAGACGGTTGAATACACGATCGGGGGTTCGGTCTCTCCTGCTTCCCCTGGTTCACAACTTGGAATTTTTGCCGGGGCGGGAAGGTGGGGCAATATTTAAGTCTTGGGCATCCCAGGGGTTGTTATTTTTGTATCATATGTTTGATGAGGCGACTGGTCAATTATTGGATTTTGCAACTCTGCAACGTACGTACCATGTTCCAGCCAAGCAATTTTATGCTTTTCTTCAGGTCCGCCACTATATTCGTTCTTGTGCGTGGACTGCCGAGGACATAGAGGCGGAACTTAAATTTGCTAATGGAACCTTTGATACTGCTTATCTTACTAATAACATCACCGCATGGAAGAATATGGGACAGAAACTTCGCAGCATGGATAGGGCGGCTCATTTGGCAGGACGTTGGACTGAGGTTCTTCATTCTTCGGTCACTGCTGCCCAGATCCTTACTGCATTTGCACGCTTGCAGAAGACCCTCCCGGATATTCGCCTTCGGGAAATACAATTTAAAATTCTGCATTGGCTCTATTGTGATGACATTCGCCGATTTCAGATGCACTTGGCTCCCACAGCTATGTGTATAAAATGTGGCGTACAACCCGGGACCTTGGCCCATAGATTATTTGATTGCTCAACGCTACGGGTCTTCTGGGCAGCCATAGCGAATGTATTGGGCACTTGCCTCGGAATGACTGTTGATTTTACGGGGATGGTGCTTGTGGCAAGTTCCCTACCACCCTCTTTACTGGATAGGCACTCCAAAGTTAAGTTTGAGAGGGTGGTGGTCATGCAGGCGTGCAGCACTATCTTGAGAGATTGGTTGATCCCGGACAGCACACCCACGTATACAGTTTGGGTTCGACGTATGGCCGAAATGGTACAACTGGAACGAATGGACTTTTTGTTGGGCCGCAGACGCCCGGACAAGGTTTACTGTGCTTGTTGGGCAGCCTTTGTGTCGACAATGCCTAAAAATCTGCAGGATGACCTGCGGGAGAATGGATACACGTCTGAATGGGCAGTTCAAGGGGGGGAGGGGGGTACATAAAGTGTGTGTGTGTGTGTGTGTGTGTCTGGACGACTGAGGAATGGATGTTGGTTGTTGGTTGGGGGTTGGGGGTGGTAGGGAGGATGGGATTAGGGCTGTCTGTAAGGTAAATATGAAAAACGAAAAAAAGGTGGGTCAGGTGGTGGCAAACCAGAGGTCCTTTTTGTTCAACTGTACATCAAGTTTACATGTTCACTGTCAATATTGTTCCGGCTGTTTTGTGAGCGATTTGGTTGCTTCTGTTTGACGTTACCAATAAAAATATTATTCTGATAAAAAAAAAAAAGCGGTTTGGACAAGCTCCTGGAGGAAAAGTCCATAACACATTATTAGCCAGGGAGACTATTTTTATTCATTTATTTAGCAGTATTTATATTTCACATCTTCTACTATGTGGCCAGTGCAGATTACATTATACATTCATAATAAAATATACAATACAAACATAAAATAACATCAATTACACATACAATCAATTTCATATGTTAAATACAATATTAAAATAGAATGCTTTAACCAGCTTCCTAAATGATTTTTTTTTTAGACTAAAGATCACTATTGCTATTCCTGGGAAAAAGTAACAGTAATTAGATTTTCTTTATGGGACTTGCCAAGTACTTCTGACCTGGATTAGTCACTGTTTGAGACAGGATGCTGGGCTCCATGGACCTTGGTCTGACCTAGCATAGCTTTTGTTATGTTCTTAGTCTCCCCAGTTATTGCACACATGGCACATTTGACACATCCTCCTTCAGTTATATTGTAAACCGGCATGATGTACCCACAAATGTCGATATATAAAAGCTAATAAATAAATAATAAATAAATTTGATCGAATCTGCCGCGTACCAGAAATGTGGCAAGGCTCCGGGATCTTTTGCGCACGTATTTTGAATGTGCTCCTAGATTAAAAAAAAAAAACTTTTTGGCAACGCATCACCAGCTTTCTGGGGTATTTGCTGGGGCAACTCAACCCTCTCAAATCCGAGGTTAGCTAAGAGGGGGAGAAATGTTCATCTGTAAAGCATTCCTATTGGGGAATAAGACAATTTTGTCATCTTGGATAATGCCTATGGTGTCCTCATACTGGCATTGGTGTAATTTGCTCCATAGCACCCTGCAGATGGAAAGCAGGGCTAATGCTTCAATATTTAGAAGCCAGCAAATCGTTTTGGCTGTTTTGAGCAGATACATAGAAAGCCAAGCTGCACGCTTCCTTAGCCTGGTTCTTAATTATTAACACTGAAGCCACATGGTCTTGCTGTAGGACTAGGCTGGGGCAAGTTTAAGGCTCTATTGCTTGATAGTTCTGTCTGGTTTCTGTGGAAGAGGGGTGTGGGTGGGAGGTGAAAGTGAAACTAAGTTTGAAAATGGAAATGGAATTAAAATGGAAAAGTCTATTCCTATATTTGAATAGTTCACCCGGTGTGCATAAGAAAACACTGTACGCTTGGTGTTTGTATTTTATTGCTTTCAATAAACAGATTTAAACATGTTTAACTTCGATGCTGGAATGTACACTGCGTGTCCTCAGTGCCAGGCACATACCCCAATAAACAAAATATTCACAATATTCTTTGCTATTGCTCTGCACGTTCAAATTTTGAATGTGTCTAATTCAGATTGTAATAATAGTTTATTTAAACAAGGAGGAACAGCTGCGCCATCAAAACACAGCAAAGTTGCCCTAGGAAATGCAAAGTTACTGCAGGAAGCAAAAAACGCTTATAGGAATTGGATAAAAATCACAACACTGCTGCTTTCTGAATGTCCACCACTATCATTTTCTATCTTGTAGGAATTACTAGGTGGAAAATACCATAAACTAATGCCTGCTATACATCTGATAGAGAAGGGGAAATAACCTGGCATTAACTAACAAAGAAGCAGGAAAAAAAAAAACATCTTTGGGAGATGCCTGCCTCCATTTCAGATATAAATCTGGCTCTAGCCCGGAGGATCAGCGCCTCTTGAGTTAAGGCTGCTGGATGAACTGTGAGGTGGCCGATCATGCAATACTCACTTTCACTCATTTTCCTGCTCTGCTATCAGGTAGTAAATCGCAGAGCAGGTCAGCGATGAAGAAAGGAGCAGTGCCTGAATGGCCACATAACGCTAGTAGTAAGTAAGCCACCCTTAAAAACGTAAAATAGCAGAAATGGTTGTGTTAGAGCCCATTTCAATCTGTAGGGTTAGGAAGATCACCATCCAAGAAAGAATCCAGATCGAGAAGGTTGATGGAGGTTTGATCCCATAGCTCTGCAATCTACTTAGCATTATTTATTTTTTTTTATTACTGTAAGAGGGCTATAAATATTTTTAAATAAATAAGTGGATGATATGGGAAGGGGGAGGCCATCATTCATGACTCTGATTTGCTTGCAAACACTCCGGCAATGAGATTCTCCTTGTTCTCACAGTTTTATGGCTGTTCTAAGCTGATCTCAGTGAAGAAATGTGGCTTCAGCAGCTCTGTAGGGTTTGAGGAACAAGCAAGGAAGTAAAAAAAATAAAAAAGGCACAAAACGTCCAACAGTGGGGGGAAAAAGAAGTCATAGAAAAGTTATAAATAAATAAATAAAAAAGTCATGGTCCATGTCTTGCTGCCCAGCCATTACAGTGGGAAAATATTAGAAAGCCATTGGTCCCTTTGCAGTCAAGATAGCAGCACTACCAGCTGCTTCCGGCAGCAGATCTCCTTTCCCAAAGAGAAGGGGGGGAGGAGAGGAGGAGGAGAAGGGCACATCACAGAGAGGAGAATGCTGCTGAGACAGCCTGTTGTGCCCAAGGAGTACCAAGATCCTCTTCCTCTAGACACAACAGGTAAGCTAGGGAAAGAACATACTATTTAAGTAATAAGAAAAGGTGAAGAAAAGGTGACAAAAAATCAGGTTCCCATCCTACCACTCTGCGCCACATTGATTCATCTTCATGACCTTCAACAAAATCCTCGCATCATAAACGTGCCATATCTACAGCAGGCCCCATTCAATGGAATGCGCTCCCACCAGACATTCGGCTTGAGTTCTGCCACTCTTCATTCAAAAAAAAACTTAAAACCTGGCTCTTTAGCCAAGCTTTTCCAGGACCATGATCATCATTTTTTCCCCTCCAACCAGCAAGAACATATCTTCTTCACAAACCCCCATTTTCCATACCACTACCTACTTCGGTATCTAATCTCTTGCTGCAGGACACTTGAGACTTTCTCACTTATACGTTATAATTTTTATGCTCAATAAGACCTGTCAACTTAATTGTTTGTCTTTTTTTTTTTTTTTTTTCTCCTTTATCTTTTGGTCATCAATGTTACAACGTTATTGTTAAATTTTTGAACTTATGTACACTGTTCCAAGTTTCATAACCTTGTTCTATGTAATGCCTTTTGGCAATTTTCATGTTCTGTTTCAATGTAAACCGATGTGATCTTTATTTCATATAGGAACACCGGTATATAAAAATCTAAAAATAAATAAATAAATGATGATGCAAAAGGTTATTCAACTGACGGGGAAAGGCTAAGAATTCATTGTCCTGTCTCCACGGGTGCTTTCCTCTTCCTTCACAGTTTGTTTGTTTTTTGCTTTCACAATGTCCTGCTTCCACAGCAACCTTTCTGTTCCTGTGTGCTAATGCTGTGTGTTCATGCACTTATTCTGCATGGTTGCTTGGTCGCTGTTATACTGCCAGCTGGTGGCCAGCCTGCATGTTCACAGCTTCTGCTGTATTCTGTGCAGTTGACTCTAAAGGGTTAATCTCTGACTTGAAAGCAGGGGTTCCTGAGAGTTTTTTTTTCTCTCATGTTTATTCAGTCAGCTCTGGCCAGACCTGTGTGATTCAACAGCTAATCTGGCTAACCCTGCAGAATTATCCTCATTTTACCTCCCTCTATTTCTGTGACCCAAACTACACTGGTTGCTGTTATCTCCAGTTTATGCACAATAAGATTGTTTATTTGTTTAACCTGTTAAGTTTGAATTTGAAGAAACAGCTTCCTCTATCTACAAGTGAATACTGAATTAAGCTGTTTAAGTTGCCCATAGCAAACAATTAACGGAGACAGAATATTAATCTGTCTCCACAATCTATTGTTTAGTGTTTAGAACTTTAATTTTATTAAATAATTGAGCCTGCTTTGTTAAAACAATTAGAGAAATCCTTAGATAATCAAGTACAATTACTTTTGGAAAGTAAAAGGAGCATAAACTTGTTTTTTTCTACTTGTGTATTCAAAACTTAAAGAAATTCTAAAATATTTATTGAATGATTTACTAAAAACCTTAAAGGTGAATTTTAAAAGCCCTGCATGTGCCACAGCCAGTAGATATGCATGTCTTGGACTGGCACACCCCGTGAGGATTTTATGAAGCCCAGAGTATGCACGTATCTCCCAGCATGCACCCAAATCAAAACATTAAAAAGGGGTGGGGCATGGGCGTGGTCTGGGCGGAGCAGAGGAGGGACATGGGCATTCCGAGAAGGTCACTTGAAATGTGATTGTAAGCATTTATGCACACAAATGCACACTGGGGGTCCCCTACCACATAACTTTACTTTTGCTATGGATGGCATGGAAGTTTTAAAATTAAATCAGGGCTAGTCAGCGGGATATGAATGGTCAGCACTAATAGGGTAAATGGAAGGAAGTTTAGGGGGATTAGGACGGTGGGAGCCTTTACCTGGACAAACTGGGAATGAACTGGGGAAACTGGGAATTGTGTCGTTGCGGATATCTAATAAAATCCCCTCAGTTGCGTAGTAGAGCCGGCATTTGCGTGCACGTGCGTCAGATCATGCAAAATTGCAAGCAAATGTACACGCGTACAGCCGATTTTATATCGTACGCACCTAAAATGGCCACATCTATTTGCACGAGGTGTCATACGCATATACATGTACACCTGTGCAGCTGTTTAAAAGTTACCATCCCCATATTTCCATTTTGTTTAAACTATTACTACTTACAATTTCTAAAGCACTACTAGACATACCCAGTGCTGGAAAGATACACATTAAAGACGGTCTCCACTCTGTGGAGTTTATAATTTTAGTCAAGACAAACATACATGACAAACAAGAGTCTGCAGAAAATTATATTTATTATAGGGAAGTGTTTGAGATTTCAGCCTCAAAAAACCCTGAATTTTTAGACTGGATTTGAATATGGCCAGAGTGGGAGCTCGCCTCAGGAAGTTGATCCCAGGCATACAGTGCAGCGAGGTAGAAAGCATGGAGTTAATGGTTGCTGGTGCCGGAGAAGGCTGCAGATCAGTGTAGCTTTCCCCGTGAAAAGGCTTAGGAAGAGAGAAGTAAAGGCTTAGGAAGAGAGAAGAGAAGATAAGGTAATGAGGAGCTGCAGAGTGAATGTATTTGTAGATAAGAGAAACCTGGGGGCCCGATGCAAAATAAAAGCGCTGACAGCAGGAGCCCCCTAGCACCTCCTTGGTAAGTGGTGCCTGCGAGCGGTCGGCTGTCCGCAAGTGTCCACCAGTTTAGAAAACGGACGCTGAATTTATCGGCGTCTGTTTTTCCTGATCGGCGCACAGCCACGGATTCGGGAAACGGATGCTGATTAACTGGGCATCTGTTTCCCGGACCTGACGGCTGGCGCTTTTTAAAAATTGTTTCGTTTAATCTTTCCTTCCTCTGGCTTAATATCACCACGATATTAAGCCAGAGCACTTTTTTATTTTTTTGCATTGGGAGTGAATAACTAATAGCCTCAGGCACGTGTATTTGCATGCGATGAGCGCTTTTAGTTTCCTGGCGTGTTGGATGTGTGTTGTGGAGGTGCTAATCCCCTTATAGCATAAGGGGCTGTGCACGTGCCTACACAGCCCGCGTCCAACTGCGGGTTAAACGGTGCGTTCAGCTGAGCGCGCTGTATTGCATCAGCCCCTTGAATTGTACGTGGGAATGGACAGGAAGCCTAGGAGGTGACTTGAGAAGAAGAATTCCATGGTGAAAATGTCTGTGAAAACGACACTGAAGAAAGATGTCGTGCAGCTGAATTCTGAGTAGATTGCAGTGGTGGAAGTTGGCTCAGTGAGAGACCCATGAAGAGCCTGTTGTAATAGTGTAAACTCCCTGCTCTAGGTACATAAGGCTGACTCTTGTTCTCCACCTGGCAGAGCAGATTTTTTTTTTTTTATTTCCATCACGGGGCCAAGAGGATAGTTTAAAATAAATGATTCCTTCTATTCTTTTATAATGCTAAAAGACACATTCATGTTTACAACCTAATAATCTCCGAGCAATAACCATTGCCATAGAAACTGGAGGCACAAGCAGTTTCATGTGTATTGTAGATTTAACTAGAAAAAGTAAGGCATTACAGAAGGTTCAACATATACTAGCATTTCAACATGTACTAGCATTTCCTTAACCTATAGCACCCTTTGATTGAAGACTGTAATAGAGCCCTAAAATGTTGTTTGCAATTTGATGTTTTCAATAAAATCTTGTTCATGATACACAAAGTCATGATTACATTTTGAATCTAAATATTAAAGAGTTATACTGCACCCTGCATTCAAATAGATTTTTGGAAACTATAGAATTATTGATGTGATATACTATATTTCCCAATAAAGCACATACAAATTTATGATTATGGGACCTATGCCCTTAAACTCATGCCTTAAACCTCTTGGCACATCCTTGGCAAAATTTTAATGTGCCCAGTAAAATATGACTTAGTGTGTGAAGAACCAGATTTGTTAAGCACATGCGTTACAAATGAGCATGTAGACTTTTAGAGAATAACTTTAAAACAAGTGTGCACGCACACCCATATAAGCAGCTAAATGGGCAAGCGCGTGCATGCACATATATTTTATATATGGACACACGCATGTACACAATATAAAATATGCTTAAATCTACCCTACATGTTCGCAAATCTAAAAGATACTAGGGATGTGCATTCGTCTAGGACAAATTAGACAATTTCAGCGAAATTGTCTAATTCGTCCTGTTTTGGCCACCCCAAACAAACGAAGGAAATTTTCCCGAAATTTCATTTTTCGGGGTTAGTGCACGTTTACATTGAAACATTAGCGCACACTAACCCGAAATTCAGGTCGGCCGGAAAAAAACAACAAAACTCACGGGAAATACAAAATTTCCCGCGGTTAAGAACATAAGAACATAAGAAAATGCCATACTGGGTCAGACCAAGGATCCATCAAGCCCGGCTTCATTATCTGTTCCCCGATAATGAAGCCCGAAACGATTGGGCCATCCAATACACATCTCTAAAAGATACATGGCATGTATTTTCAACGTAGCTGTATATGAGTAGCATTTTAACACTTATCCAGCTAACTTACAGGGTCATTCATCAAAATGTCTTAGGGTGTTAACGCCCGCAATAAAGCTATAACGCATATATTAACGCCATAACGCACACGATAGTTATGGTAGTGCGTGACGCGAATGCAAATTTTCAAAGGGGCGGGTTTGGGAAGGGGTTTGGGTGGGAATGAGGGGCATTATTGCACAATTTTAACACCAGAAATAGCAACTCCTTTTTTTCCTGGCATTAAGCTGTGCAAAATGCCTGAAATGGCCATAACGCAATTCACGATAAAAATTGCAAATTACATTTTTGGGCTTGGGGAGAGGAGTGGAGTAGAGTAGAGAGAGAGCACCTCTGGGCTGGCACACATAGGTAGTCACCTATTTATACTGCTATAGGAGGGTCAGCTAGTAATTCGAGGTGAGGTTTTGGTGGTGGTGTAGGGTCTTGGTGGCCAGTTTTACATGCAGAGTGAGATGTATGAACAGCACAGTAGATCTCAGTGAAGATTTGGCATCATATGGAGTGAGGAAAGTCACAAAAAGATGATGGGTCACTTATCTGCGGATGACATCCTTCTGTGCATTAAAATAGGATCTGATCAACCTTCATCCATTACCAATCTCAATAACTGTTTTACAGCAGTAGCTCAATGGCTTAGCAAAAAGAGACTAAATCCATCTAAATCAGAACTCCTCTGGTTCAGCCACTAGCAGTTACCACCTTACATCCTAAGGAGTCAATACAAAGCCTAAGGCGTCAACTCAACCAAAGATTCACAATAGAATCCCAAATCTCAAAAGCAGCAACGCCCTACTTCATGTATCTGCATCAGATCCTCCAACTACATAACTTCCTTGATAAACACAATCTTGCTACTATAATCCACGCATTAATCACCAGCTGAATCGATTACCGCAATTCCCTATACAACAGCGTCTCACAATACAGTTTGAAGCGCCTGCAGCTTGTGCAAAGTACTGCTGCAAGAATTTTGTTAGGTGCAAAAGCAAGCATATCAACTTCACTGGACCTCAGTAGAGTTCAGGATAAAATGTAAAACTCTCTGCTTTGTCTACAAATGCTTGAATAAACAGGCCCCTGAAATACCTCTCTGAACTCTCCTCTTACACACCCTCAAAGGAACTCTGGCCCGCCAAAATGGCTCTTCTTTCCTTTCCTCCGCTGCCAGATTGTTCCAAATTCTTGGTGTACACCAGCTTGAAAGCACGGAATCTCGTGCAGGACAAAGTACCACCGATCCTACACCTGGAGCTCATGCTACCTTACGTTCAGGGGAAAAAGCTAAGGCGTGACTTTTCAGCCAGCCCTTCCCCTAGGACCCACAGCTTCGGCCCAACTTCCTGAACTCCCGACGAGGGACTGTGTTATACACAGCAGGGACACAGCTGGGTCTTGAAACTATAGTCACCAAGGGGTTTTTCCTATGCTGGATCCCAGTGCTATGTTAATTGCAAATTCTGCTTTGACTATAAGCTGTTCTGTTGCCTCTGTCCATTTAAATTTATTGTAATCCACCTTGAGACCAGCTTTGGGAAAAGGCAGACCATCAAATGTTCATACGTAAATAATTTTTCCCAATAAGAGAGAGACAATTGGGCAATGGGGAGTTTATTCTTAGGTACAATGTTTGTCAGATCTGTCCCTAACAGTGCTAGCTTGGGGACACATCACTCTTCAGATGTCTATAACTGGAAGCTACCCATCCTGGGCCCAGAAATTTTGCATGGCCTGGTGCACCTATAAATGATATAAATTCACACGTGCTGACCTATTGTGCAATTGAACACTGGTTGTTTCAATGAAGGGTCCATATTAAGTGGCACAGCAATCATCACGTAGGCCAGGCAACTGGAGCCAAGATATTCAGTGGGAAACACGTCCCACTTGAATATGCCTGGTCACGTTTAACGTTGTCTGGGTAGGATTTACTCAGCTTTAGGCCTGCTCTCCACCATAACCACACGTCCCCTGCTCAATTTAGCCTGTCAGCAGAGAATATCAGTCCAGGCTCCAGAATGCCTTCGCCCCCCCCCCCGTCCCAGCATTTTTAGCCAGGTAACTAATGGCTGGGTAATGACTTATCCAGCTAAAATGTATCCATTGCAAGGGGATGGGAAATTCAAAACCTCAGGTTTGTTTTCCTAAGTCCTGAACTATGCCAGAAATACCTGCTGCATATTGATCTCAGTCTATTTAGTGCATAGAAGTGTATTTGTAAATACTTATTACATGTATGTCTATGTACTTACTTTACTGTACCTTTCCACTGAGTTGCTGATATTTTTCCTATATCTAATGCTAAACCTAATTTTAGAAAGAGGCATATTAATGTCTAGATCTTAAAATCTGATCCGTTGCCAGCTATGTCAATATCAATCTCAAAAAGAGATATGTTGCATGTCTACTGATTTATCTTGTAAAATTATTCTAATAAAATGATGCAATTGGAGATTTTCAAAAAATGCTGATAGTCAGCCAGAGTCTATTTGGATTTACATTGCTGAAAGGTCAGAAGAGATTGGCCCTCCAAAAATCATTAATTTTATCCCTTTATTCTCCCACCTGCTTTCCGAGATGCCAGAGAGACTTGACATGAAGTACATTGTCAGAATTTCCATAATGCTATCATAAATATCAAGTGTTAGTGATATAATAACATTATTTTTTATTTGATTCAGAAGTGGTTTCTTTTTGATAGATATATTTTCTAAATTTGTTGGCTTGACCAAAACCAGAATGGAACTGAGCCATGTTTTTCTTTAACAAAGGAATTGATAACAGGGACAGCCAGGACGATCCATCCTCCTCTCACACTCAACCTCCTTTCCAACATCATATAATCACTCAGTGAAGCAATACAGTCTAGTACTTGGATAGCGAAGGCTGCAGCTTTATTAACATGTACAAATAACAGGGCTGCTCACAGACATCGTTTGTTTTCATTTGTTTTGGGTTTTTTTGTCATGTTTTGGTTTCATTATTTAAAATGAAAAAATGAAAAAAACAAAACCCTGCAAAAAACATTAAAACATTAAAAACTAAATAAATAAAATGGCAGGTCTGCAGTGAACCTGTGACCTCCCTCCCCAACTCCTGGTCCTCCCTGATCCTCCCAGCCTCCCTCAGTCCCTCTTATCCTTTTGCTGAAAATTTCTTCAGGGGGCAGGAACGATCCCTCGTCATTCCTGCCCCAGAGCTGTCACCACTATTAAAAATTGTGCCATTTCAATGAGAGCACATTAGACTGAGTTCCCACCAAAATTAACAGCAATTTGTGGTCTTTCACTATCTTTTATTCTCTCATTCTTTATTCCTTTCTACTTTACCTATTTCCATTCTTTTCAGTTTTGCTTCCCGATTACAAATCATTCTTTTCCCTTCATCCCAAAATCCCCTTTCTTATCCTCTAATTTCTCTTTAAGTTTACCCTCAGACTTCTATGCTTTGAGGTCTTTTGATTATTTCTTTAGGTAATCGCACCTTATTGCTAATTCATTGACTTTACCACATTCCATTCTTTATTCATCTTTCCCTATATATTGAAATTCAAAACATTGTTTGCCTACATCACTGGGTTAGAAACTGTCTGGTTGGGGATGAAAAAAGGTAGCAATAAATGGATTTCACTCCAAGGATAAGGGCATTACCTGTGGTGTGCCGCAGCGATCAGCCCTTGGACTCTTTTTTTTTTTTTTCCCCAACATTTTCGCGAGCATCATTGTAGAAGATTTGTCCTTTTGCTAATGATACCAAAATCTGCAACAGGATAGACAGCCAGAAAGGTAGAGAAAACATGAGAAAGGGATCTAGCGAAGCTTGAGAAATGGTCTAGGTTCTAGTAGCCAGGATTTAATATGAAAAAATACAGAATTATGTATTTAGGATGCAAAAACCCAATGGAGATGTATAGAATGAGGACGAAATTTTTCTAAGCACCAAAGAACAGCAGCAGCTGGGGGTGATTGTATCTGATGAGCTTATAAGGTGATGATATGGGGGTAACTTGCTGGTGTCGCAGTTACTACCCTTAACCAATAAGCCTTCATACTGTTGATGCAATTCCATCATTGCTCACTGCTTCAACAGCAAGGGGAAAAGAGGAATTGGATTCAGACAACAACCAACAAGGACATTGAACTGCTCAGTCTGGGAAAACAAATAAGCATTGGCGTAACTTTCTTGATGTGGTGATTACTACCCTTAACCCAAAATCCTGATACTACATTTCTGATGCAACTCCAACACTGCTCTCTGCT
Source organism: Rhinatrema bivittatum (assembly GCF_901001135.1). Taxonomy (NCBI): domain Eukaryota; kingdom Metazoa; phylum Chordata; class Amphibia; order Gymnophiona; family Rhinatrematidae; genus Rhinatrema; species Rhinatrema bivittatum. The sequence continues at coordinate 14,065,650 of NC_042631.1, forward strand.
TCAATGGCAGGTGGTGAAAGGAAATTGGACTCAAACAGAAACCAATAAGAGCCTGACCTTGGCAGTCTAAGTAACTGATAAATATGGAAAATGATAGCTATGGGAGCTTGATGGGCCATTTGGTCCTGTTCTGCCATTACTTCTATTTTTCTATGACAAAAGCCAGAAAGATTATTGGCTGCAAAGGGTGAAGAATGGATAGGAGAAAAAAGGAGGCAAGACCTGTGTACAGTTCTGTAGACTGCATCTTCAAAAGGATATTACCCAACTCAAGTTGGTTCCAGAGGGTGTCTACTAATGAGATCAATGGTCTTCAAGTATTCTAAAGCATAGGGGGACAGATTTAAAGATCTGAACATATATACCCTAGAGAAAAGGTGGGATAGGGAAGATATGATAGCGACATTTAAATATCCTGAAGGTTTTCATGTGCAGAAGGCAGGTCTCTTTTGAAGGAAAGGATGCTCTAAAATGAGGGATCATGGGATGAGCGTGAAAGGGGGTAGATTCAGAAGTAATCTAAGGAAATAATTCTTTACAGAGTGTGTGAAGGATGCATGGGCAGCTTCCCCATGGAAGTGGTGGAGACAAGGACTGTATTTGAATTCAAGAAAGTCTGGCACAAGCACACAGGATCTCTGAGGGAGTGGTGGGGGATTGTAAAGCTGATTATTTGGTATGGCTGGACAGATTGGATAGGCAGTATGGTCTTTCTCTGCCATCATATTTCTGTTTTTTTACATTTTCTCCATGATGAACTGCAGAGAGCTGTCAAATGCACAGACCATTCTTTCATGGTAAAGAGAAAATCTAGGTGATTTGTGCTACTGCTCATAAGTTTCAAACTTGTGCTACTTCAAACTTTTTTGTGTATAGTAAAGGGAAGAAATAGAGCAGTACAAATTTCAATATACAATCACATAAGGGAAAAAGTATTTTTATTATTATAAGACCTGGAATATTGATAAAATCTGTAGCATTTAAATATTAATGCCACATGCAACAGGTGCTACAAAATCTATTTAATTTTCTCTGTAATTATTCTGTTGGGATTTCAAATGGTAAATTAATGTGGAAATATTGATATGAGAAATACATATATTATTGATTTTCTATATTATTCCACACAAGTACCAATGACAGGCCACTCAAAAAACATAAACTACAAAAATGGGCAGGCTTTCCTATGTGCTATAAAGGTTTACTATTTTCAAGTCAATATAGATCAATAGGGCATACTCAGCATGTAGTTTGCTTACAAGTATCTTTACATTTAGATATCAAGCTAAAGGAAATCCAATTTGGGGTGACCAGAAAAAGCAACATTTTTCTCTAGAAATTAGACACCAAAAGGTAAATATTCAGACACAGTTGGCTAGCTTACGTGGGATATATAGCAGCATGGCTATGATGCTGAATATCCCATTTGCTGTTATTTAACTGCATAACTCTTAGTCGGCTATGCAGCAGGTCTAACTTATCCAGTTAATTTAACTGGATGTCTGAATATCTCTACTTATCTGGCTAAGTTATCTGGATACCCAGCACCACCCACTTACACCTACAGCCGTTGGGAGGTCGACATTCAAACGCTATTTAGCTGGATAAGTGAGTAATCTAGCTAAGTGGCGACCACTGACAAAGCCAGATATTCAGCCACTACCACTTAGCTGAATAACTCCTACTTATCCAGCTAAATAGCATTTGAATGTCAACCTCCCAGTGGCTGATATTCAAAATATCGAAGTGCCTAACTAATGAGTTAATCATCTAGATCATCCAAAATGAAAATTCTCCCCCTTTCGGTACCTAAATTGATGCACTTATGTTCACCAACAATCCTAAATTTAGGATACTAAACATTGGATGGGGCCAGAGGTTGGGGGAAATAAATTGTGAGTTTAGTGCTGATTTAGGCACTAGACACCTACATTAGGTCCATAAATGTAGAAAAATAAAAGGCAGACCTAAATTTACAAGCCTTAGATTTTGGCCCCTAAAGTTAGGGACATTCTCAACCAAAAACTTTTAAGGGCCTATGTTGTGCTATAATATCATCTTTCTTTAGGTTCCTAAAATTTAGGGACCTAGGTCTGGTGCTTGTCTTTCTTGGAAAATTAACCTCTGAAAGCCAAAGGCAAAATATATTTTTCCAAAAAATAAAAGACAATCATAACCTAAATACCCAGACAGGGAAAGGTTTAATGAATTCCGGCACAAAGCTGCAAAACAACCTGAAGGCCTTGATGGAATGTAATAGAAAGGATCAGAAATGATCCCGGATCTTACTGCTATGCAGGGGACACAGGAGGCCGCATGTTCGGGCAACAGCTTTGTGGTTAGAAATGGGAAGGGAGGGTTCCTGGGTGTGAACTAAACAGATGGAAGGAGGTGAAAAGACTGTCCTGGACAGGAAGTGGTAGTTTACAAACAGTTGTGCTCTGTGACTGGCAGCTGGGATAGACCCTCAACAACGTTGGCTGGGCCAGTTGGGGTTTTGTGCTGCTGTCGTTTACTAGAGGCGAGAGGAACATTATAAACTAACCAATGTATCGAGGCACGAGTTTTCAAGGCAGAGTCCATGCATCTCACTGAAGTGGGCTCTGTCCTCAAAAGCTCATGCCTCGATACATTGGTTGGTCTATAAGGTGCCACCCGCCACGTCATTTTTGCTATGCCAGACTAGAACGGCTATCACTCCGAAGATTTTCCAGTGATCTACTTCGATACTTATCAAATTAAAATGGGGTTTGCTGAGGCAGCTCAGTTGTCAGCAGTGTTGGGTATCCTGCAGAAGTCCAGTGGTTCCTATCTGAAGAGGGCAGGATGGGGGACAGAAGGGTTTACATCAGCTCAAAGGATATTTCTCTGTAGGGCAAACAGATGTAAGAACTGTTGATAATACTGAAAAGCAGCACACAGCACCCGTTTCCACAGCTGACACAGCTTCTGTGTCGGTGGGGGATCTGCGATGATTTCATACCTCACTGATCTATTTTTCCAAAACATAGCAATAAAGGTAAAAAGTTCCTAGACAAATGCCAACTAATGAAGGTTCAATTTATTTAAACTGGTATGATAACAAATATGGGGGTTTTTTTTTCTAAATTTTATATAAAGAAATAAAGGTCAGAAAACAAGGTTGCAACTGATACCTTTTTATTGGACTGGCTCATTACTGAGACTTATACGCCATCATGAAAGTGAGTCACACAATTAGTCCAATAACAAATTACCACCTACAACTTCTTTCGACAGCAAACATATTACTTTGTTTAAATTGGAAAAGGTGAGTAATTAAATCCAAAGCCTAATTCCATTTTGGAGTGCCGGGCTCCATATGTTTTCTGTGAATTCTACGTATGCCAAGATTTAATACTTTTGAATGTAGTCCGATTATAAAGGGGCATATTTGTAGTAAAGGTTAGTTTACACGCTAACACCATTTATCCTGTGCTACAAGTAGCATGTTATGTGGTAACGGCTTATTGTGCTTGCTAAGCCCGTCTAAAATTTGCATCTCCTTGCATGTAAATGAAGGAATGTCATATGCAAATGAGACTTTAGTGAGGTAACCAGCAGTTTTGATTTTGGACCAGTTGCACAGGGAACTTCATCCCTCACCCCCACCCCACCTGCACAAACTTAAAGAAAGGTCTGCATGCTGAGATCTCCCCAGAAGCTCCCAGAAAAAAAAGACGATATGCTGCAGGCTCTAATTCCCCCCTCCCCCCACACACATCCTGGCACAGACATGAAGAGCCTGTCGTGCCCAATTTCATCCTCCACTCCTACCCCCCCCCCCCCAGCATAAACATTAAGGTGCTGGCATGACCCAATCTCCATCCCCATCTCCCTGGTTTATAGTTTATAGTTTATTAGATTTTTTATACCGCCGTATTGGCGTTAGCCTTCACAGCGGTTTGCAATATACACATTGGAAATACAGTAAAACAGTTCAATAAAAGATGACAGCTAAAATTAGTTAAAAGCACATAAAAGTATTTTAGCTGTACAAGTAAAGATAAAATTATAGATGGCTATTCCTCAATATGGTATTCAAGGGTAAAGTTAAGACAAATTAAAACAAAATAATAAACATGCATAAAATATCACGCTCATAAAACATAAAAGTTAGTTCTGCCTTTAAAATTGAAGTTTTGGAGCGTTTGTTTTAGTACCTGTAACTAGCCATGAGAGGTTTGATTATTTTCCGAATATGCGCATTTAAAAAGCCAAGTTTTTAAATCCGTCTTAAATTTTTTTTTATCGATCGTTAGTCTCAGATCTGTTGGTACCTCGTTCCACAGTTTGGATCCTGCGATAGATAATGCGCGTTCTCTCACTTGACTTAATCTTGCCGAGCGGATAGTTGGTATAGATAACAAAGAGGAAGGGGCCAGTGTGCTTCAATCCCTCCCCCCCCCCCAACCCCCACCAAGCTTCTAGCACAAAGTTGAAGGGGACTGACATTCCCCAATCCACTCCTCCATGCTGGCACAAAGATATGAAGAATCTGGTATGTCCTGATGGTCCTGATCCCGCCCCCCCCCCCCCCGCAAACATGCATGACTATAGGGTACTCTGTTCATCCAAAGGATGAATGAACCTCAATGCCCTGATCTCACTTCGGGACCTTCTAGCAGGACTCCCCCTCACATCTTCCCCCTTTCAATGCAGGCTAAGAAGAGAGCAAGTGTCCTTCCTGCTTTGCTCCCAATAACTGAAAATAGTCTTGGCTGAGCTCTTATGCTACTTTGCCCCATGCATGTTGACTCGTATTGACAGGGACCTGATGGGAGTGGGGTGGAGGAAGAAGAGTTATGGGCAGGAGGGCCTTTGATTTTTGGTCTAAGTGTGGAGGAAGAGAGAATGGCCACCTGGGCATGGGGTCTTTGGTGCAGGGGTGGGGGGAAGAAGGGAGTCTGTCTAGCCACCGAGTCACTACGGGCATAGTTCTGTGTGTGTGTGTGTGTGTGTGTGTGTGGAGAAGGAGGGGGGGGGGGGGTGGAGATTTGAGGTATCGAGGCCACTTGGTACTTTCTATGGGAGGGAGGGGTGAAATACCCCATACTAACTTGTTACTTCAGTTGAGTCAGCACGGGGGATTTCAGGAGGCAGGTATTGTGCATGTTAAACTTTTTTAAGTTAATGCTCATAATAATGTTATGTACGTGCTCTGGAAACTATTTTTTAGCATCTGCTTGCAAACCATTTTTACATTGCACATTTACTGGCCAGCACACTAGTAAACTGCACTAGTGCGTTCCCTAGTGCTAATGCATGCAAGAAGGGTGATTTTCAAAGCCATTTCCACAGAAATGGGCTTTTAGAAACGTTTCTGCCCCACGTGAACGTAAAAGTGTGCGCGAGGAGCCTCTACGTGCATGTTTTTACCCGGGGGTAGGACTGGGAAAGGATGTGCACTTCCTTTGAAATTTTAAGATGTTTTCTTGTAAAAACTCCTGCACTTATTAGCAGGTGCAGAGAATTTATGCCGGGATAATTTTGCAAAAGAGCGAATGGATAAAATGCTCTTCCCACTGATCTCCGCACAGAGCCCTGCCAGTACAAATTTAGGAAAAACTAAAGACCTGGCTTTTTAAGCAGGCATTCCCAGCATAGGTCTTCCAGCTTATCCCTTGATTACCCTCCCACGTCATTAATATCAAGCTAATTTATTTTGTCATCTCTTCCATGTGATTATCGTTATGCTAACTACTCCATGTTTCTTTTATATTATTTTATGTTTATTATTATTATAACTTTCATTATATATTATTTCTCTTGTTAGTTGCATCCATTGCTTTTCTTCTGTTATGCCTTTACCCTGTTATACCCCCGTTCCTTCCTCTTCCCGCCCCCCCGTTCACTGTACTTCTCTTAGTTCCATGTAAACCGATATGATGCACCCACGAAGGTCGGTATAAAAAAAGTTGTTAAATAAATAAAAGGTACACACAAACTTAAATGCTAGCAGCCTTAAAATTACCCTAAAAGTGTTGCTAGTGCACAGTCTAATTTATGCACATTTGCAGGTCTTTTAACATGCAAATGAGGTATGAGTTGCAAAGCAGTTCATTGCCTATAAGCGCACAGAAAAATAATGCACGTTAAAATTCATAAGAGATCCATTAACACAAAGGGTTGCAGCTAAGTTTTTGCATTGAAGCCTATGTTAACGTGCTGACTTTAATGCTGGTAAATTAATACAGAATTCCTTTAAATGCTGTTAACTCTGGACGGTTAACATGTGCTATTTATCATGTGCTAATGGCTGATGCACCTTGGTAAATTAGCTCCTTCATGCCATTTTAGCGTACATTAGATTTTTACCAACTTTATTTTTTTTTTTTACCATGAGATTTGTGCCTAGGCCCCAAAATGCATCAATTAACTAGTTAAACATTTAAATATTGCTCATATAAAATATATGGTGAAAGGTCATCATTTTAATTAAATTAGTGTCGTTATTTCACAAAGCTGGGCCCATAGAAGTATTGCCTTATATATATATATATATTTATTTAATATTTGCTAACCTTTATTTCAGTGCATTGTAATTTAGGGGCTTCTAGATTGTGCACGTTGTCTGTGGAAACTTAGAAAGTCTTGAAAATGCTTTCGATCACAAAATAATCTTCCTTATGATCGTGACAGACCTTTTCGGTGAAGGAGACTCCAATTTTGTCTGCCTGGAATTTTATCTTCTCAGCATTCAGTTTACCCAAGCCCGCTTCATAAGGAATATTCATGAAATCTCTTCTGTTTGAAAGCAGTGACCAAGCCATGAATGTATTCACGGTTCATGCATGGTGCGACTTTTCGAGCATTGTGAATGTAAATGGTGCTGCGATGCTGCTGAGCTGCACGGTGCCACATTCAGGGCACTACAGGAAATTATTATGACTAATTTTTCTCCCTGTGTGATTCAGCAAAAGGCTACCCGCTTCGACTATTGATTTTCTCATGCACATTCCTACAAGTGTGGCTCAACAAATACGCATTCCACATGGAAATGTGTTTATTAATAAGTGCCACAGTCATTATTTGTGCATCAGAACTCCATTTTCATGGAAGACAAATAATTTAACATTGCAGGAGGTAATAAGAGCTGGCAGCAGGGCCGGTGCAAGGGTATTAGATACCTTAGGAGAACCTTCTGCCTTGCGCCCACCCCCCTCCCCCCCCCCTCCCGCCCTGATCTCATTCACTCAGACAGGCCCCCTCTCATACACACACTTAGGTTCCTTGTCTCATTCACACATGCACCCTTACACAGGCTCCCTCCCTCTCTCTCACTAACACCATTGCTATTTCACACACACACACACACACACACACACAGAGGCCCTGCTTGTGGCCCGCTGATACTCTGTTTCTCTCGGCCGCGAGCAGGATGGGCTCGTCTCACGGCCTATGGAGTCTATGCTTCTCTCGGCCGCAAGCAGGATGGGTGCTGCTCATGGCCCGCCGAGTGTCTGCATTTCTTGGTTGCGAGCAGAGACTCGGCGGCCTGCCGAGTCTCTGCTGCTCGTGGCCTGCGAGTTTCTTATTCCTTATTCTGCCGTGAGCGGGATGGGCTCCGCTCGCGGCCTAACAAGGCTGCTCTTCGCCGCCCCCTAATGGTTGGCTCCCTAGGCATCTGCCTGGTTCGCCTATTGGGACATGGGCTGGCCCTGGCTGGCTGGCAGGCCACCATCTGGGTCTGTTTTATTTTTTTTACAGAATTGGTAGATCCCCCCCCCCCCCTCGGGTATCTGCATGTTATTTCCCTAAGAACAGCAGAACTACAAAACCATGCACACACGAGAGTAATACCAGGACTGGCCTGGCCTCTCTGGAAAGAATGGTGCCAGATGGCAATGTCAAAGGTTGATAATTAATGTGTTCTATATATCTTTCTATTTAATACTAATAATAATAATTCATGTGCTCTAAACATCTTTTTATTTAATAATAATAATATGCTTTATACATCTTTCTATTTAATAATAATTCATGCGCTCTACGCATATGTCTATTTAGCACTACTAATAATAATTCATGTGCTCTATCCATATTTCTATTTAAGAATTGTAAATGTTTATTTGTTACCTTAGTAACTATTTAAGCCATAGAATATACTGGATAAAACATGATCACTTTCTACTGTCAGTTTTAGATCTTTATACTACAGTCCTCATTTAATGTTTACACAAAATCAACTTCAAACTGGTTAGGTGCATTGCATGCAGGGTGAGTGGCATGCAAAATTGTTTCCTTGTGTGGGCCATGTACAGAGTTAGAAGCTCAGGATGATAAGTATCGGCACTCTTCTTAGATATCCCCATGCATTTTAGCAACTCTGCTGCTTGGAAAGTCAATGTATAGACGCTGTATTTGTATTGTGAGCTAATAACGTAGCGAGGAGCATATCAAACGTGACAGCGAGAGATGTAAATGTTTCTCAGCAGGCGGGGAAGGTAAAAGGTTTCACAAAACAACGTAACGAAGCTCGGTTAATTTATAGGGCCCTGGTTAGCTACACAGTGATCCTCCCTGCGGGCATGGTGGACCTGGCCGCTGCGCTTATTTTCAAAGGCCAAACCCCGTACCATGGGCCTGCTGCAGGAAGATTTGATTCTGCGCTCTCCACATGTGCTTTTCCTCTCCCAAGCAGCCTCTGTTCCTTTTTTTTTTTTTTTTTTGCGTGAGGAAAAGTATGTGCGCTGTTAACATGGGGCATCCTTTTCCCCTCAGATATGGTGGAGAGGGGCGATGATTAAAATGCTTTTTTTTTTTTAATACCTGTCTCGGATTGCTGAATATTACACACACTATAGACAAAGCAGCTATATATATCTATATATCTGCAGTATACACAGACGCGCACGTATCTTGTCAGTACGAGATGGTTCCCTCTAAATATATTATAACATTTCCACGAACTCTCCTACATACTTATTAAATTTAGCATGAAAAGAAAACGAGGGATCTCAGTCTTTGGCAGAAAGGTGCAGTTGTGGGGGTGGATATTCTCCATGACTCAGTGTGTGTGGCGCCGAGGAACAGCTGGTCCTTAACTGATGGCAAATAAATGCTAGCACTCCCCTCACCTGTATTACCTTTTCAGCCTTAATTAACAAACATCTGCTTTCTGTTTTCCATCCCCGAAAGCTCTGACATTTTCTTCATGCTAAAATATTCTGTCATATCAAACATTTTCAAAGCCTGCGTTCTGCCCAGGACGTATATGCCAGGGACTGTACGCAGAGCGCATAATGGCTCCTGTAGCCAAGGCTAAACACAAAACAAACCAGTGCAAGAAGAAAAACCTTTTCAGTCATTTGTGGCAGTTCCCATAATTAGTATACCACGTTGCATTAACTAGTACATCATGGCTATGCAGCAAACTACAATCTATCTAGACTGAACTTTGCTCACACCTCCCACTTTAGGTGCTGCAACAGTGCATCACCCTCCATGGTTGGAAATCGCATCCCCCAGCCCTAACCGGATAAGTAGAAGCTCCCATCTGCTGCAGAGATCTTTAAAATATTTCATCTCCGATTCCCTACAATACGTAGCAGATGGGAGATGAACTGGTATCCAAGCTTTTATTCTCTTTACTGCAAAATCGGATGGATTGATCCAATTTCGGTTTTCTGTATGTGTATAAAAGGGGTGGCCATGTCACCCGGATGCACGCACGCCGAGGGTAACGGGGCATCTGTGCCCCGGATCTCCCCCCCCCCCCTTCCCCTGCAGCCATTGTGACTCACTGTGCAGCAGGGAAACAGCGTCCCCCGCAGGACAGACCCTGTTGCCTTCAGGCTGCAGGGCGATCGGGACCACATGGCTGCATGGCCACTTCTCGACGAACATTAGTTCTGGTGTACTGCGTAGTCCATGGCAAGCCTGTGATGCGTGCATGTGGCCAGTCGACCTCAGCCATACCTATTGGCTGCTACGGGCACAACATGAACTGTGGAGAAAGGAGCAAGCAGAAGGTCGAAGAGGGGAGAGCCACTGCCTCCTGCTCTGCCTGTTTATCTCCAGCACACCCGGCCCTCATGGTTACTTAATGATTCTCAGGGTGGGCCATTTACTGATGGTAGTTCTCTTGCACAGACACAGACAGACAGTCCTTTAACCTAGTGCTTCTCAACCCTTTTTTATTTCATGGCACACTTTCAAGTTTGCTCAGTTCTTGTGGCACGCCGAACCAAATTTTGTGTGATTCTCACCCGCCTCTCCCTTCTCACCAGCAGAGGGAGATCAACACGTTTTACCTGCGTGTGCCTCATTCTGCTGGCTTCAGTTTGATCTCTGAACATGCATGGCCAGTTGGATTTGCCAATAGGTACACTAGGCCTGTACCTAGGGTGGCAAAAATCTGTGTCGGGGGGAGGGGAGAGGGCTAGGGCAGCTGAGATTTGCTGCCACCCATCTGTGCTGAATCTCACTCAGCACAGAACAGCCTTCTGTTTCCTGCTCCAGCCCCTCCCCTCTCAGTGCAGAGAGCAGGAGTGGAGGGGTGAGGCTGGAAGAGACAGAGCAAAGAAACTGCTCTAACTCTCTGTTTCAACCCCTCCCCTTCTCTTCAGTGCAGGGGGGGGGGGACAGGACAGGAGGAGAGAGGTAAGGCCAGAGCACACAGCAGGGAGCAAAGAAAAGCCCCTTTTCTCCCTGACTCAGCCTCTCTCCTTATGTCTTTCAGGAGGTTAGCTTGGAGCAGATAGAGCAGAGCAAGGAAGGCTGTTCCTTAGACCTGTTGTCCCTTGTCTGGGGGGGGAGGCCTCAAAATCCGAAATCCATCACTTCAACTGGGCCCTCAGATGTTACAGAGCCCCCACCCATTCAGACTGAAGCAGGAAGAGGAGGCACAAGTGCTGCTCTCCTCCTACCGGTAGGAAGCAGGGCGAGAGAGAGGGAGCGATGGAGGGTTAGGGAAAGTTACCAGATGGAAACATGGGAACAATTTATTGGGCAATGTGAGTTTCCACCCTTCAGTGTCCCTGGCTTGCCTTCCTGGCTTTCTTTTTCTCTCATTCTCTCTGCTCCTCCCTTTGCACCCTCCTCACCTGCCTGATGTGCGTCTTCCTTCCCCCTTGACTCTTTCCTTCAGAGTTGGATATTTTAATTATTTTCCCAAAGCGAGCCCGATGGTGGACGTCAGCAGCTCACACTGTATAATACTGAAATATCAAAGGAACAGAGATCAAAGTGAGGATCTTATAAATCAAGCAATTTACAGTTGTTAGACTGGCGCATCTCCCTTCAATTTGAGGTGCAAAATCAGTGAAAGTGCAGTGCACAAACCGTTCCAGATAACGTTAAGAGGTCAGCCACCCCTGCCACTGCCATGTTTCGCCTGCTGGTTTCATCAGGTGGAACGAGCTGAAAAGCAGTACATTAAAGACCTTAAGGCCTCAGCTTTGGCCTTAGGTAAAATATGAAAATAACAGCAGCCAAGTGACGCACAATAAGCCATTCAGAGATAAGGGTCTGATGAGGCCCAGGCGGTGACCAGGTGGACCCATCAGGAGGGTAAGGGTCATGGGTGGCAAAGATATGTTGCAATATGATATGCCAGAAAACCCCTGGAGAGGAACCTTTTATCACACAGTGAGTCTGCGTGGTGAAAGGTGTCCCTAACTAGAGATAAACTCAAAAGCCGGTATGTGGAGGTTAGTAATGTGAACTAACTAACTCAGATGAACTGGGCTGCAGCCGATTCTAGGGGACTGTGGTGTAACCTTACAGGCATTTCATTAGCAGGGTTGCTCATCGTAGAGTTTAGGTATGCAGATAAAGGTGCGAGTGCTCGCTCCGTTATGGAAATAGTCCTGCGATCGTGCAGAGGTGTGAGGTCATTGGTTGGTAATGGAGAAGCACCAGCCACTTTGATTTCGGAGCCTCACACTTCGTTCTGTTGCTAGTTCAATTCTTTTCCCCAAGACACAGAGAGCAATTTTACAACAGCCTGTGCAGGGATGAAGGCTGCCTGTACCTACCCAGTACATGTGGATTTCAGCCCTAATTGTTAAAGTGGACTTGTGTACGTCAATCCACTTTAACAATTAGCAGGACCGTGCCTCCCTTAGCATGGCATAGATGCGCACATTAATACCTCCCAGAAGCAGGCATAAACGTGCCCTCGAACATTTATGCGCATACTTTTGGAAATCAGACGCATGCCTGTAAATGATTTCCCTGTCCACCTCTGCACAGAATGCGAAAAGCGGGCATGAAAACGCTTCCACGCGTATTTTCACGTGTAAAACCCCACCCCAAGCGCACATCCTTTTGAAAATTACGCCCTCAGATTCCTTGTGGTAGAGATGTACAGGTCAGAGATTTTGAACTGGCCAGAAAAGCTTTTGTTTCCCCCTGCCCCTTGGTTTTAAGGGCCAGCACGGTAGCGCTGGCAATTTAACTCCTTCTCTGACCCAGGGATATTAGGAAAACCCGGGATAGGCCAGTGCACCTCCCTGCATCGAAGAGTACTGCTCAATGTCCTCGCTGGCATGGGATTTCCATCCGAGCGCACTAAGCAGGACTCATATTTTAGAAAGCACGGTTTGTGAGCGTAAAACCATTAGCTGCATCCGCAATAAGGTTTACACCCACAGAATGTGCATTCAGATGTGGGTAAAGCTGTGCAGCAAGTTAAACGCACCTTTCTGCAGCGGAGAAGAGCCCTGCACACTCCGGAAGCAGGTGGAGAGGAGTGGTGTGGTCAGGAGGGGGAGAGGCTGGACCAGGGATGGGAGACTTTACCGCTCTTCACCTGCTGCTCTGTGACCTCTCCGCACCTAACAGCCACCCCCCCAGTCTTCTGCAGTGCTACCTGATCACCACAGGGACAGGAGGAAAGGGCTGGAGCAGTAAGCAGAAGATTTGGAGCCAAATTCCAGTAGAGTCAGGGCATGAGCCCAAGGAGGAGGATTTATGATGGGGATGTCGGCACTGCAGCCTGGGAAGAACTCTCTGAAGGCCCACCAGGGTGCTACAGTACACCTGTTGAGAAGTAACTGCTTTAGTCGGTGTTTGTTTAGGTGGCGTGCAATGAAGTAATAATACAGACACATTTCTATGGCAGGGTGCACAGGGAGAGAAGGGGAGTAGCCGAAAGACCTGCCTGAGATAGGCCGTGACTCGGGCTTGTGAGAAAACATGCTCTTGTTTAGGGGTTTGCATTTGTTTTGAAACATGAAAAACACACTGTGAAACAGTCTGTTTTGTTTTGTAATTCAAAAGAAAATCCCATCAAAAATTTTTTTTTTACTTTTGTTGGAATACATTCACCGCTGCCACTACTACCACCACCACTAAGCTCCTCTCCCCCAGTACCGCCATGGTACAAGAGTTAATCCTCACCCACCATCCCTGGACACATGATCTTACCCCATCTATGGGATCAAACAAATAAAAATGGGGCGGCAGCAATCAACAGTTGCTCCTGGCCTGCCACTGTCAAAATATCACCAACTGGTTCTGAGGGGTCCCACTCCCACTCCATTTGAAAATGAAACAAAAAGCAACAAAATGTAATTAGTTTTAGTTTCGTTTCATTTTCAAAATGAAATGAAACGAAGGCACATTCCTCAAGATTCGCCACATTAGGGATGTTTACTACTGTACTCACTTCTGTCTATAAGTACAGAAACAAATCTCTTGCTGGCAGATTAAATTCTATTACAATTAATTAATAATTATCCACACTAATGTTGGCCAAGAAATACCATTTATACCAGATTTGTAAGCAAAAAGAAATTTACTTAAGAAAACTTACAGAAATATAGAGCACATTGACCTGATATTCTGTTGAAGAGACAAAATTCAAACTTGTGAAACAGAGTCTAGAGAGCTAACAAGAAAAGCAATGCCAGTCTTCAATGTTCACGAACAGGTCTTGTTTTCAGGATATCTGCAATGCATATTTATCAAATACATTTGATTTCATGTGGTCTAGGAACAAAGTTAACGAGCACATTTTGGTAACCTTAAAAAGCAGACGTGTGTGGCTCTCAAGGATCATAATTAAATAGCTGTATTTATTATATTTATAATTACATTGCATGTAATATAATGTTCCTCTTTTTTTTTTTTTATCTTTATAGTGCAGGAAAGTGTAATATTTGTTATTGTTATACCAAATAAAAACTCCCAAAAATTTTCTTTATAGCTAGCTATTGAGAACCAAGACTTAAGATGTTAAATAGTTGTACCCAATTTATTTATTTATTTTTAACTTTTATATACCGAGGTTCCTGTATGGGATACAGATCACCCCGGTTTACAATAAACTGCAACTTCGCAAAAAGGCGGTACATAAAACAAGTGAATACAGAACTGGTGCAAGGAACTTAAATTGAATATTCTATAATATGAACCAGTCCAGGAGACCGCAACAGTGAAATTAGAGAATAAGGCAACTCTTAGAAAGAGCAACACATTTTCTGCTACAAACTGCAGGCCTCCAAAAACAAGGTTAGGGCACATCCTGAACCTGAAGAAGGTGGTATAAGTTTTCTATTTACAATAAACTAACAGAATGTGTTAGATACATTGGTTCTATATCTAAATTTTCAATATAATTTTGCTTTGTTAATATAAAATAAAGTTCCTAATTAAGCATTCATGTATAAAATAGAATTGAGCATGTATGTTTTCTCAGTGAGCTGGCAGACTAACTACCCCTAAGACTTGCGCATACACAGCTACAAATCTACTCTTGTTCACTCAGATTCTAATAATATTTTTAGCCAATAGATGTCCTCCAATCTCAACCACGCATTCTGTGTTGAATGAAGCAGTGCTAAATCTATTCCTTTTTTTTTTTTTAGGATAGCTATCAAAGAGGCCTATTTACTAAGCTGCCTTATGGCACTAGTGCTTGATATTGACTAATTAACATGCATTAATTAGTCAATGCTGCACATTATTGCCATAATGCTGTGTTATCCCAGGGAAAGTGTGACCCAAAGTGAGGCAAAACTAATGAGCAGCATCGCATGCAAATGCTGCAAAGCAGCTCATTATTATGCAAAAGGAATAGCATGCATCAGGCTATTTCCTGAAAGATGTAACTAGCATGTGAATGCTGTCATGACCAGTGCTCCTTTAACAGGGTCACAAGGTAGATGAAAATCTCCCCACCCTCTGGTCAAAGTCCCGTCCCATTCTCGACTGTCACAAAAAATTAGCCTCCCCCCCACTTAAGATCGTCCCACTGAAGCTCCATCCCCCATAGAAAAAGAGTCCCCAGTCTCCTGGACCCGCCTGAGTGTCTAGTGAAGGCTGGAGCTACCCTCATTAGCCCCTGCCATGTCGGCGCAATCTCTCAAAATGGATCCAGCTAGCCCCAGATGCTGCTTTGCCTCTCCTTGGGAAAGGGGGGGGGGCGCGAAGGACTATCTGGAGTCCTTTTGAAAGAGGACACCAGAAGAACCGGAGCAATTAGGGATTCCTCCTGCCCCCACTCGACCTCCAAGGTGAGTCTGGGGCAGTCTGGGAGGATTAGGGTAAAGGGTTAGAAAGGGAGGATATTTTGTGACATTTGGCTAGAGGAGAAAGCGGGGGCGGGTTTTCATCAGCCATGGAAAGGGGGTGGGTGCCATTCTGCTTTGCCTTGCCCAGGAGGTTCCTGGCCATGGCAACAAAGATAAATTAGCACAGGATTCAGAAAACCATAGTTGCTCGGTTAAGCAGTTTAGTGAATTCCATGGTAACTTGGAGTAACACGAAACAGTAAAGTGCAGCTTAATACATAGGGATGCGCAGTGTTGTTTTTTTTTGTTTTGTTTTTAGTTCACAGTAAATCGCATTAGTGCACGATAACAGTACTGCATGCTAACTCGCATTAGTGCACACTCGCATTAGTGCACACTAAATCGCAAGGGTGGACACTAAAAAGAAAACTAATGAAAGTGAGAAAAAATAACAAACAAAATGAAAAAAAGATAAGAATTTTTTTAACTGCACAGCCCTATTAATAAATAGGCTCCGAAATGTAGAGACCCACGCAATTTGATTTCAGTTTTTCCTTCTACATCATCCAGTAAGAGGGGACTTCACTATCAAATGGTTTTCACATGTTATGTTTGTGAAAGTGGTCTTCATTATTTTATGACATGAGTGTTTAACAGTGTGATCAGTTTAGCAAGTGAGGATTTTTGCAATGGACTACAGGCCTCTGCATAACAACTTCTGCTAAATATGATTGTAAACTCAAACAGTGAAAGCAAAGCAGCAGAGCTACTTGCAACATCTGCACTATGCATGAATGGACAAAAGATGGCAAGTGATACCTTGCAATGGGGCTCTTCTCCTTTTGCCATTGTAAAGATCTCAGAAGGACCACAGTAACTGCCACATTGTGCCAGCCTAAAATAGTAGAAGAAACAATGGCATTCTTCATATGAAGAGAGATTTTCTTTCCCCTTGGGCAAAAATAGGAAAAGTCCTTCAGTGACATGCTGACTATAATTCTTCTATTAGAAAAGCAATCACTCACTTTTTCACACAACGCACAGTTAAGCTCTGGAATTCATTGCCAGAGGATATGGTTAAGGCAGTTAGTGTAGCTGGGTTTAAAAAAGGTTTGGATAAGTTCTTGGAGGAGAAGTCCATTAACTGCTATTAATCAAGCTGACTTAGGGGTAGATTTTATAATATGGTGAGCAGTTCCCTGTGTGCGCACATGGACGCGCTGATTTTATAACATGCGCGCCCCGGTGTGGGCATCTTATGCACACTGGCCAGCAGCTGGCATGTGCTTCCCTGGGACAGCAGCTAATGGCCACTGTTCTGGCCTGCCTCTGTACCGCCCCATCCCTCCCTGCCCAGAGCACGCCCCCAGCCTGACCCTTTGAAGAGACCTGGCACTTGTGCGCATATCGGGGTTTAGACATGCAGGGCCGGGCCCTTTGAAAATTTGTGCAGCGCGCACAAGGCCCAGCCACATGCGTAAATCACGGATTTTATGCGCGTGGGCCTTTTAAAATCTGGCCTTTAGAGAATAGCCACTGCTATTACTGGCATCAGTAGCATGGGATCTACTTAATGTTTTGGATACTTGTCAGGTACTTGTGACCTGGATTGGCCACTGTTGGAAACAGGATCCTGGGCTCGATGCACCCTTGGTCTGACTTCTTATGTTCTTATGATCATGGAGCCTTTTCAGGAAGATGATTATCGCTATTCTAGCCGACAAAAAGGTACTTCATGTACCCAGCATCTTCTGACCTTGGTCTTTCTACCTATTTTCTGTTTGCTATTCATCACCATTCATCACGCTGTTGTTGGTTGTCAGATATGTAGAAATGTGATGTGTTCTAGGTTGGAGGTCGGGGGGGGGGAGGGGGTACAGAGACAGTGAGGCACATGGAGGATGCAAGCACTGAGTACCAGTGGCCGTATTTACTAGTGTCTGCATAAATGTATTAATAAATTGGTATGGCCATCAAGTTAGTCAACTTGGAGATCTAGAAACAAAGATCAAGCAACAAGTCGTATGTGAAACCTTTTTTTTTTACTGGTTTACTAAGTTAATACACTTGTGACTCGCCTCATGCATCAGGTCAGTGAAGACTGAATTATGGATGATGTCTGAATATACCAAGTAAACTGCAGGTTGCATGACAATCTCTGTAAGCTTTGCAAACAAACCTCGGCAAAGTGATGCAGCCTGTGATTCACTTGTACATTCTGCAGTGACCCTGACAAAGAAGGCAGAGTTCACCAGTAAAAAAGGTGTGTGCACCTTCAGTTCTACATATAGAAATACAATAAGAATGAAGTGAAATCCTCGTAAGAGACATTTTTGTTTGGATTTTTTTCTCTTACTGTGACTCAGTATTTTTTTTTTTATTTTCATGTGACTTTGAAGAGGATGAAAAAGTTCATGCTGTAGCAATATCCTGACGCATTCATGGTAATTACAATGAAGCCAGAATCTATTGTCTCTGCTTTAGGAGGATGCTTTTTGACCCAAAAAAAAGAGAACACATCTTCATTATTTGATATTCAAGGTTTCAGGCCGCCATTGCCCTGACTGCCGTGAGATTTCATTTTCGACTGGCGTTCTGTGTGGCATCTCAAGTCATTACAGAACACCCCCACTGCCTGTGGGTGGCATGACATTAACAACAGCAAAGCTCCTCGCAGAGACTGAAAATAAACATTTTCTTACTTTATACATGATAAGATTGGTACTAATTTCTTTGTGTGCAAAGAAGGTATCCTGTAATGTATAAGTCAGATTGACAGGACAACGGAGAATAAATCGATGGCCTTGAAGATGGCATGCAATTGCTCATGATAAGAAAACTAAAAGGAAGCTGGGCCGAGCATAAAAGTACTTATATTATGCCATCTGTCTGAATTCTAGTCCGTGTCCCTTGTATATTTATGTGGCATGCCTGGCTTATTGCTTTCATACTCGGGATCACTTAAGGATTTCATTTTGGCTGTCAACTGGGCTCTGCTTTTAAAAGTAATTTTCTTACTCCCCGCCTAGGTACAAAGTCCGGAGATACTTAGTAACTTGTACAGAATTTGGAAAGGAAAAGTGAGTGTTTACTGTCCCTTTGAAAATTGTCCGTGCGTACAGAACCGCCTGTGAACTTTGCCCCTGCTTTTTCTGTTGGTGAAATTTTAATGAATAGCAAAGCACGTAGATGTGAAAATCCAATCCGAGCACGTTATTTTTCCAGCTGAGCTGAACGTGCTTCTAAGAATGCCCCCTCGCAGGCTGGCTAAAAGTGCAACATTCGCCGAGTTAAATTTCAAAGCTTGTTGCCCATAATAGAACCCAGTTTTATGAGTGTAGATCGTATTTTGAAAATCTAACCATAGGTAAAAACATTCTCAAAACCGGATTTTTGCACATACTTTTCCTTGGAAAAGGAAGAAGCATTCTGGGATTGGCGTTGGGGCATGTACGTCTATACATCCAAACTTCCACCTGCTCGTGTACCGGCACTGGAAACACCCACAAATTTTCTAAAATATGTCAATTAAGCCAACTGACAGATTCGCCCTTTAGTGCCATGTAATTCATGAAATGTACATGTGAAAGGTCTGAACTGGGTAACAGCTTCTCTGCAATTAGTATGTTTTTATGCTGTCTAGAGCTGTGCTTGTCTCAAGGTTTTATGTTGGTTGTGCAAACTTGAACAGTTTCATTACATCATCATCTGGAAGATCAGGGCAGTGGCTAGATCTGGGTGCTGCTTAGCTGCCTGTGTTCCCTCATGAGTCCCTATAAGTCAATCCGATTTAGATCCTTTTTTTCACCTTTCCCCCTGCTCCTAACTCTTGTGCATCCTCGTCGCAGCACAGTAGTAAGCGTTCAACAGGTCTAGTACCAGTTTTTCCCTTTATACTCATGCTTTATAACTTCTTTCAGATACAATTTCAGAAAACATTTTGTAGCTCATGCATAACAAAATATTGCATGGTGCACATTGATTAAATTGTTATTACAATTTAACTGAATAGCCCAAAAAAAAAAATACAATTGGGATCTCTTTAAAGGATTACCAGATAATGTGCCGCCTTTATACACATCAATGATTCCCACTTCTTATACTACAATATTTATACATTCAATTAGCCCTAATTTTTTTTCTGAAACTTCATGTAACAGAAATAATTGGCTAACGAGCACGAAAATGGTATTTAGCAAATGCCATGAGCCTGATTTTACATCAATAATAGAAACCACAGTCTTATCCCATGATATTACTTACTATCAGGCCTGAAACCGTTTTTCCTACTGTTCAAACATTTAACTCTACAAAGACCACAGAATAATATTCACTGGATTATTTATTACATAAAAGCATTTCTTCGTCCTGTTTCCTGCTATTAACCAAAAAACTATGGACTCCATCTGAATCCCAACACAACAATACAGACAAACTCCAGACCTGAAAATCCCTTTTGGAATCTATGAGCTCCAGTTAAAAACACAAGTAAAAAGCCCCAGAGTCATATGGGTCTCAGAATTCACCATGCTCCCATAAATCTGGCAACAGTAAAGGGCTACCACTTTCAACTACAAAACTTTCAAAGGCTACATCCGCTCATCAAGAAGACAAACCCTCGTACAGTGGTTCGCGCCACATTGACCACAAGGCTGGACTAGTGCAATGCACTGTACCAAGGGTCTAACTGAGAATGGCCTTCCACAAACTCCAGATAATTCAAAACTCTGCTGCATGACTGATAAAAGGATGCTGCTTAAGAAAAGTCAGCAGGAAATTATCTTCGTCATTCCGGGAGAGCTTTTGTAGTTCCACCTGCCAGACCACAGAGATCTGCCTACTGAAAAGCAGGTATCGGCAAAGGGAGAGTCCCAAAGGAGAAGCATCTTGAGGAAAAGATTCCCTGTGGCAAAGGATTTCTATGACCGCATTATTGAGTGTGATGCTGAATTTCTCTTTCTGAATGGATTGCACCAGCGCACTGTCTACCAAATGATTCATCTGCGTCAAATACCCCAGTAAAAGGATTTTGTTTTGTTTTTTTGCACATAAGAACATAAGAAGTGCCATGCTCAGACGAAGATCCATTGAGCCCAGCATCCAGTCTCAGAGAGTGGCCAGTCCATGTCACAAGCATCCGACAGATCCCAAAAAGTAGAGTGATTTCTTGTTACTCACTCCCAGGGATAAGCAATGATTTTCCCAGGTCTATCTGGCTAATAATGTTTTACGGACTTTTCCTCCAGGAATTCATTCAAACTTCTTTTAAACCCTGCTATGCTCGTTACCATGATCACATCCTCTGGCAATAGATTTCACAACTTGATTTTTATTTATTTAGATTTATATTCCGCTTTTCGCACTTTTTTCAGCCCTTCAAAGTGGAATTACATTCAGGTACTGTAGGTATTTTCCTATCCCCAGAGGGCTTACAATCTAAGGCCTGGATTTTCTAAAATCGCAGGGCTTTGTGAATAGCATGGTAAAGGGGGGCGGGCCTGCGAAAGCCAGCAGCGATCGCACCACCGCAGTGATATCGCTGCCGGCTTTCACACCCAATAGCACCATCGTGAAATATTTAGGCCCATTGAGCTTTAGTAGTTTAAATAACAAGAACAAGATTTTAAATCTGACTCGTCATTCTATGGGCATCCAGTGAAGTTTTCTTAATGCTGGGCTGATGTGCTCATTCACCGCACACCTGTAATTAGGCAAGCAGAGGAATTCTGCAAAATCTGTAATGCTTTTAAACTTGACTTTGAAAGACCAAAATAAAGCAAATTACAGTAGTTCTACATAGGCATGTACAATTGTGTAAAAAATCCCCGGGTTGAAAATATACTTAACATGCCTAAGTAAACTTAATTTGGAATATCCTACATGCAGAAGTTGCTGAAATTGAGGTTTAAAAGATATTGTGGGGTCAGATATATTGTTAGTTTCATGGAGTGTCCCCTTGTTTTGGAATCACTTGAAAGGCTAAATAACCATCCCTATTTAGCAGAGAATAAAAGCAGACTGTGTGGTAATGTGTTTACTCCTACTGGAAACTATCAGAGGATATTTTCCACATGCTGAATAGTCCTGAAAGACTTTATTTTTCTGCAGTGCCAGGAAGGAGCCTAGCAGCATGGCTCACAACTTTTGTTTGAGGAAAGCGATACATTGCATAACAAAAAGAAACCTCTGCATACAATCCGGGGGCGGATCAGGGGCTGTATAAATTTCTACCTGAGGCAATGGAGGAGAGTGACGTGACCTGCCCAGGGTCACAAGGAGTGGCAGCAGTGGAAGAAGCAGGATCTGAACCCTGAGCTTCCCCAGTTCTCAGCCCGCTGTTTTAACCTCCAGGTTACTCTTCCAACCCCCATGCAAATTAGCTTGGTTTTTGGATCGAAATGTATGCAATTATGTGTCAAGAATATGCATTATAAGAGATTCTTCAGCTCGGATCTGCTTGTACCATTCAAGGATCGGAATCTGCCATGTCCTGAGCTAGGACTGCTATAAGGAGAAATGGATATCTGCGCAGTACATGTTACAAGAAATTCTTCTTTAAGTAATTCAGCATCTGAAGCTTTTTTGGAAATCTGTTATAAGCAGATTTTGTTAGAGAAACCTTGTAACAGGCTAAAGAACTTTAGGATCCCACTGTACACAAAATGACGTTATTTTCAAAAGTGTTTATGGGTGTAAGTGGGCTTTTGAAAAATGCTACTTTTACACTCCTTTGAAAATTCAGTCCTAAGGGTTTATTTAAGTTCTAGAATAATTCTGAACATTTTGCAGGGCTTGACCAGATAGTCTAGTGGCCATTGAATTAATGGCTTTCCATGCTGTCCTTTCATAAGATGCAAAACCAAAGCCCCGAAAGCCTCTCCACTGTGTGCATAAAATTGTGCCCCTACAGTGTGTGCGCACATCATATTACATGCATATGGAGCATGCAGTTTTGTAAAAGGCCATTTCTGGTGGTAAAACACTACCCTACCTGCAGAAGTCCCTTTGAAATATCTCTCCCTAACAAAAACAGAAAAGGAAAAAGTTTGAAAATTAGGCAAGTTTCAAAGACATTTACCTGGGTGACTTGGCCTTTCTGAAAATTGAGGGCCTTCATGGCGCCCTTAATTTCAGCCAGACTGTGAGGCATGTTTAGGTCAGGAAGGAAAACAATGTACATGACATTTTCAAAAATATGTGCACATGTTATTTTATTCCAGCTTTTCTGCAGTGGGGCCAATGCAATATCATGCACACAAAAAACATGCGTCCAACTTGGATGCATGTTTGTTTTTTTTTTAATGCCCGCACATTCCCTCTCTTGGGCGCTCGATCTAATAGTCTATCATTCTTTATTTTTATTTATTTTAAAATGTTAATATCTCACAAATTCATGGCAGGTAGCAATCAAAAACAATCCATAGTAAAACAGCAAGACAGTAAAACACAAGTAAGATATATATATATATATATATATATATATATATAACTTAGCATAGCAACAATAAAACACAAATCTATAATATGCATGACATTATGAAATTAAAAACAGCAGTCTAATAGAATACAGCCTAATAAAAGCAGTATACAGTGAATGGAAAGTCTGTTGGAAGAGAAGAGCCTTTAGTTTTTTTCATGGACACTAAATAGTCGGCTTCAGGCTGGGATTGAGTTTCACAAAACTGGTCCAGCAGTTGAGAAAATTTGGGCTCTGGTATAGCTCAACCTATCCTACAGTGGGAACAACCAGTAACATCCTCCAATTTCAGCTACTTAAACTGGGGTACAAACTAGTACTAACTGCCCCAAGAGTTTTTTAAACCTATCCCATGAATAGCCTGAAATATTAATGTTCGTAATTTAAATTTTAGTTGCCAAACCACTGGTAACCAATGCTGTTTAAGTAAAACAGGAGAAATATGGCAATACTATGGCAACTCAAATATTATCCTGGCAGCAGCATTCCACATTAGCTTGGAGAACCTGGAATAGTGTTCCAACCAAATCATGGTAAATAATATTAAACTAATCAAGCCCAGGCAATTCCTCATCCCTAGGTCATTTAATATCATTAAAGCTTTTTAGTGAGACTGCTCATTGATGGGCTGCTTTATTGGACAACTTGATCATTATCTCTTAACCAATAAGCCTTCATACTGTTAATGCAACTCCATTATTGCTCTCTGCTTTTATGGCAGGGGGAAAAGGGGAATTAGATTCAGACAGCAACCAACAAGGACATTGGATTTTATGGTCTGGGAAAACAAATAAGCATGGGGGTAACTTGCTGATGCGGCTGTTACTACCTTTAACTAATAAGTCTGATACTTTGATGCAACTCCAACATTGCTCTCTGCTTCAACGGCAAGAGGTAACAGGGAATTGGACTCAGGCAGCAACCAACGAGGGACCTGACTTTGTCGATTTGGGAAATTAAATAAGGGGGTGACTTGTATGGCACATCAGATGCTACCATAAGCTTGCTGGACAGACTGAAACATAGAAATGACGGCAGAAGAAGACCAAACGGCCCATCCAGTCTGCCCAGCAAGCTTCACACACTTTTTTCTCTCATACTTATCTGTTTCTCTTAGCTCTTGGTTCTATTTCCCTTCCACCCCCACCATTAATGTAGAGAGCAGTGATGGAGCTGCATCCAAGTGAAATATGACCGTTTGGTCCTTTTCTGCCGTCGTTTTCTCTGTTTTCTATGTCATGACTGTGGAGAGATATCGTTCACCATCATCAATGCGTAGACAATTAAAAGCATGAAAACATGATGATGAAGACCCAAACCTGGCTCCCCACCAATATATTGAATAAAATCTTTGCCAAATCTCACCAGAAAAATATACAGTTTAACTCAATATCAAGCAATTCACGACTGCTTAAGCTGAAGTAAAATTAAGTAAAATAAAATTCCTTTCAGTATAGCTAGAAAGAAGGGTGAAAGCTGGAGGAAATAGTGATTCATTAAAAAGACATTACCAGCTTGTTAATTTAAGAATAATCTAATTTCTTTGCTCTCAATCAATCCCTCGCTCTTACAGCACAGTGTAGTGCCTTATAGCACTAGTCCTACCCAAGGTAACATCTCAAATCCATCTTCATTGTATTGATGCCAACAGCGGTTGTGAAACTTCTCATCACAAGATCAAATTTCAGTGAGAAAAAAACAGCAACTGCATCTGGTAATACCATTGGTTTTTCTGAAGGTTCATTTGTTCTTAAGATAAATCATTGCACTCTCTCCATTTCCCAGAAAAATGCCCATTTCAATACCTCAGGTTTCATTTTCAGACTGGCAGTAATGAAAGGCAGTCTAATACAAGGCAAACAACCAACATGAGGAATGATTTTACCTGAGTGTGACAATTGTGGGCCTCCAAGTGATGCAGGGGTCTGAAAAATTGCTCCTTTGTATTTTTAAACATGCTCATTTTAGGGGGCAATTTTCAAAGGAGTTACACGCGTAAATGTAATGCACTGTCGAAGCAATAGTCAAAAGCCATTTTCTTGAGTAAAGTGCACTTATGGGAGTAAATCTTTTGTACAATTCAATGACATAATTTGTTGCATTTTTTGTAAAGCCCGCCTACATGGGTAAGCTGCATTTACTTGAATAAAATCCGGTTTCGCCCGAGTAAATGCTTTCTAAAATCAGGCCCATGGATTTTATTAATGACTTCCTACTTTAAAAGAAAATATATAGATTTACAATGTATCAATGAGCTCATTCTGCACTGGTCTGATGTATTAAGTTAGCCAAGTAAAGCCAGTATCGCCTACAACTTATTGGGTTGGTCATTATTTTTGTGCTACCAACACAACAAATTTAGAGCCTCAGCCGAAATGAAATATACAGATTCTTCTTTTCTTGTATACGTAATATCTTCTTTTCTTGTGTACGTAATATCTCCAGCAGCAGCATTTTATCTCCTTTAAGAATTTCATGCATCCCAGAGCAGGGTAGAAAATAAAACAGTTTGCACCTCTCAACAGACCGAGAGGAGATCCAATTTCAAAATGATATTCTGTCATTTAGAAGCTCCTTAATCAGGATAGATGCCTATTCATGAAGCCATACAAGAGAGATGAGCCCTTTAGATTGGTCTATACATAAGGAAAATATATAATGATTATTAATTGCAGCTGCCCATGTGGAGACCCAAAATAAAATGTTATACTAGCTATGCCCAACTCCAAACAATTTGCATTGGATGAATCTTAGTTATTCGGCTGTGCGTTGGAAGAATTATGGGTTGGAAATTCAACCTTTCTAGCATGACGTATTTTATTCTGCTAAGGAGATTACAGACTTGATGCCTTTAATATAATTCTCTGTTGCCCTTCAGGTTTCCATAGATTTGATGAGCTAGATTAGTCTAGGAACAACTTCTATCTGTCTCCTAGCTGCTAAATTGTCAGTTGCTGGGTTTTTTTTTTTCTTGGAAAAGTTTGCAAGTCCCTGAGATATCATAATGCTTTAGAAGGTCTGGCAAGTTGCAGCAATTGATAAACTTCCAGCACTTAAGCATCACACAAGAGAAAATCTCTCTCTCCAGTATACTGAAAATAATTCACAAAAACTATGTAGATTTAATTTTCTAAATATTTAGGGATGGATGGAGACTGTATAGGGAGGGGTATGGAACTGGGAAATAACCATGGTGAAAAGACAAATCATTTGCCTTCCAGGTGTCTCAGCCAGCAGGGATGGTCGCAAAGTCAAGACGGTAGCTAATGAAAAGCAAAAGGCTGGTGAACCGGATATTATTGTGCACCTGGGTACAAATGACTTGGCAAATGAACAGTACGCGTATGCAGCTCATAATATTTCATTTTGTTTTCTTGGGGTGGGGGGGGGGGGGGGAGAGATTTTCATTGAATTTCATTTCATTGGAGGGTATATATATATATATATATATTTATTTATTTATTTATTTTTGTTTTATTCGTTTCGGCACTATTTGCCAAAATGATTAAAAATGAGAAAGAAAATCTGAATTTCAGCAGGATTGTTTTCATTTCATTAGAAAATGAATGCACATCCTATTGAACAGTTAGAAAATCTTCAAAAGAAGTTTAAGGCATTGGGGAAGGATGTTGGATGGGTAGCCAAATTCATGACTTTCCTAGAAATGCTATCTGCCTATACGAGAGCTCTGGAAGGAATTGTTTTTGCAAAGATCTGTATGTAACTCATGGCTGCGGCAGGAAGGAAGGTTTTGAGTACATTGGTGACTGGGGCAGTATATGGGATGATAAGGATCTTTAAAGTGGATGGCCTACATCCATCCAATAAACTCTATGGTCTTTACCCATGGATTCAGGTCCTACTTAGGGCTTAGTTTAAATGCCAGTCTAACACATAGTGATAAAGGGCTACTGATGAGCAACACATAGATGGCAGGGCCAGTAACTTTAAAACACTCATCTACTATGCCACGCTGCCACATAATGGAGTTTGATGTGAATTCAAGATCTGACAAATTATGATCCAAGACTGGAATATTTAAACTGTGCCCATGGTCTGAGAATGTTCACGTTTGATATGGTCGATTGGACCATTTATTTATTTATTTATTTATTTAACTCTTTTCTATACCGACATTCCTGACAAGTATCATATCACATCGGTTTACAAGGAACAAGGGTACATTTTTTTTTTTAAACAAACCATTTAACAAGAAGCAAGAAGCAAAGTTACATTAAACAAGGAGAAATGAACTTGGGGGCTGAGGTAGCCGGAAAACAAAGAATAGAGGAGGTAAATAACACTTAACTGGTAGTGGAGAGGGGGGGTGCTTAGCTGCTAGCGTAGCTAGGTATGACTGTTGGCATTTTGTATGTTCTGAAAGTTATGGTAAGGCTTGAAGGAATAGCCAGGTCTTGAGTTTTTTTCGAAATGTTAGTGGGGAGGGTTCTAGTCTGAGGTCCGGGGGCATGGTATTCCAAATGACAGGTCCCACTGTCGAGAATGCCCGTTCTTTAGTGGCAGCATGAAGTGTGGCTTTAGTTGAGGGGACTTGCAGGTTTCCTTTGTATGCTTCTCTAATGGGTCTTGTAGAGGTGTGGGATCTGAAAGGTTGAGCTGTAGTTGCATGTGAATGGTTTTATGAATTATGGTGAGGGACTTGTGTAGAATTCTGTAATTTATTGGAAGCCAATGCAGGTTCCGGAGGATGGGTGTGATATGAGCTACGTGGCTGGAGTTCGTCAAGATTCTGGCAGCAGCGTTCTGGAGCATCATGATCATAGATTGCGGTAAGATCCCTGAAAATCAGGGCTGGGGAATAAGGAAGAGGAAGAAAGGTGGCCCCCGCCCCTGGATTTTCACAGACCTTATAGAAATCTAGAAATGAGCCAAGAAATCCTCACAAAAATACTTGCATGGAAAGGGCTGTTTATGATCATGAACCTAGATAAGAATTGTTGACCCATCTCAAAATTAAAATGTTATCAATGTTGGGATTTTAGGCACTGGTTTAGTCTATCATTTATTGCAAAATTGTTTTCTGATGCAGTTACTAGATTTGATTAGCTCCTTTAATCTTGAGCCTTGATCAGATTTATATTTGACCTTCACAGACCACATGTAGCATGCACTTATTCTTAATTTATTTAGGGAGATGTGAACCGCTCTTCTCATTAATTTTATCTCATTGACCATTTCATATAATTAGATAAGCCACATTATCCCGCTTTCTTATTTTAATTAAATCTAGAAAACCATGTGCTCTTCACAGGTGGCAGAGGAGGAGTTCCTGTCTACACGTCAGTGTATTCATAACTTTGCTTGTGTTTGTGAGACCTTTCTAATGAAAGTTATAGTGAGAAAAACGTATCTGTTTACTGCGTATTCACTAGTACCATGTGCAAAGCATAAGCAAATTCTCCTTAATTACTGTAATTTTAATCACTTTCAAGCATACTGACTAAGGCAAATTACCCCTAATTGTCTAGATTTGTTACTGGCAATCACAGCTCTAATTTAACTTCAGTTACTACAATAACCTTCTGATACAGCCTCAGACATTTAGAAATCTGAAGGGTTAAATTCAAACTAATTATAAGGAACAAAATGAACAGATTATCATATTCTCCAAATTATTTAAATTAATACAGTAGAGACGCAGAATACCATGATCCAAAGACTCACTTTGTGGTGAAAAGGAGAAAACAGAAAACATGATCTGATTATCTTAAGGTATGTTTTCTCATATAGGGGTAGATTTTATAGCATGCGTGCACACGTCCATGAGTGCGTGGTTCCCGGTGCGTGCACATGGATGCGGGTATTTATAACACGCATGCGTCAGCAAACACATGTTATAAAATATGGCATGCTGGATTTTAAAATCCATGCGTGCATGTACGGGTGGGTCGGGACTTCTGCGCACATGGGGGGGATATTTAAAAAGGTACGCACATAGACACGAGTAAGGCTTCCCCAGTTCCTTCCCAGTCCGCTCCTTAATTGTGCACATGTTATAAAATCCAGGGTCGGCGCGCACAAGGGGGTGCTGCGCGCGCGCCAATCACTAGGGGAGGCCCAATGGCTTTCCCTCTGAGGCCGCTCTGAAATCTGAGTGGCCTCGGAGGGAACTTTCCTTTTGCTCCCCCCCCACCTTCCTCTATCTAACCCACCCCCTGGCCTATCTAAATCCCCCCTACCTGTATTGCAGGAGTTAAGTGTAACTTGCGCACGCCAGCCGGCTGCCGGCTCGCCAACCCCTGGCACAGCCGCTGTGCCAGAGGACTCGGGACCACCCCCAGACTGCGCCTGGACTGCCGCCCCGCCCCTGGACCTGCCCCCGGACCACCCCTTTTTCAAAGCCCCGGGACATATGCGCGTCCCGGGGCTTGCACGTGCCACCGAGTCTATGCAAAATAGGCTTGGCGCGCAGGGGTAGGTTTTAAAGGGTTACGCGCATAACCCTTTCAAAATCTAACCCTAAGTGAGCAGCTACAAAAGTTAACATCGGGCATGGACATTATTTACTTTGGGAATTGACATTGTTTAAAAGTACCATCTTGGAAACTCAGACAAGATGTATTCTATTCATTAGAAAAAAGGTAGAAGGCTAAATAACTACCAGCATGGTTAAAAGATGGGGTACTAAAAGAACATCTTTCAAGAAATGTAAAAGGAATCCAAATGATGAAAACAGGAAATAGCATAAGCACTGGGAAAGCATTGATAAGGAAGGCAAAGAGAGAATTTGAAAAGCTTGACGTGGAAGCAAAAATTCATAATAAAAATTTTACAGATAGATTTGAAGTTAAAAGCCTGTGAGGGAGTCAGTTGGACCATTAGATGATCCAGGGGAAAAAGGGGCACTTAGACATGACAAAGCCATAGTAGAGAGACTAAATTAATTCTTTCTTCAGTCTTCACTGAGGAACATGATTGAGAGATATCCATGCCTGAAATGATATTCAAAGATGATGATTCTTCAGAGGCAAAACAAATCTCAGTATATCTGGAAGATGTAATAGGGCAAATTAGCAAACTAGAAAGTAGCAAATCATCTGGACCAGATGGTATACATGCCAGAGTGTTGAAAGAACTGTCTCTCTCTCCTGGTGCTCCAGGAGCTTCAAATAAAGCCAAGGTGTAGCTAAAATCTGCATTAAAGCCATGCAATAGGGCTTTGCAAAACAGTGAATCCTGCCCCTAACTCCTCCTCTTTTTCTGATTTGCATCGCACCATACGTTATGGTGCTATCGCGTGCGAAAATGCCATAACTCTATTTGATAAATGACCCTGCTAGATTGTAAAAGCTTCTGGGGCTAGGGAAATAACTACTGAATATCAATGTATATAAAATTGTCTATGGTACCTGGAGACTGGACGGTTGCCAATGTACCATCCATTTTTAAAAAGGGATCAAGAGGTGATCCAAGAAACTACAGACCAGCGAGTCTAACGACTGTGCCAGACAAAATGGTAAGAACTATCATAAAGAACAAAATTAAGAACATGTCATACTAGGTCAGACCAAGGGTCCATCAAACCCAGCATCCTATCTCCAACAGTGGCCAATCCAGGCCATAAGAACCTGGCAAGTATCAAAAAATGTCTATCCCATGTTCTGTTGCTAGTAATAGCAGTGCTATTTTCTAAGTCAACTTAACTAATAGCAGGTAATGGACTTCTGGCTTATTCTGTTTGCCTAGTAGGTGGTGTATTAGTGTTCTAGGGCTTGGTGTGTCACACACCAGCTCTCACAGGCACACGTGCGGGAGAGAGGGAGTGTGTGTGAGAGCATTGGCATGTATTTGAGAGAGGGAGTGTATGAAAGAAAGAATGTGTTAGCATGTGTGTATGTGAATGAGAGATATCTCCTACCTCCCCCAATCTAAGATAATGTCAGGGTGAGTAGAAATCAAAAGGTCCCAGGTATGGACAGCAGAAGATTTTTTAATCCTTATTAGTTTAAATTATTGGGTGAAATTTGATGTTTCCGTTGTTTTGAAACATTTTATTGTTTTGGGGAGTTTTTGGGAGGAAATAGAGCATTTTTTAACTTATTGGATGTTTTATTCATCAGATGTTTTGAAATATTTTATTGATGGTTGATAAATATTAGAACAAATGTATGCAAATTTGTTTAAATTATTGGATGTTTGGCTGTGATGACATTTATTCTTTTTATTAGCCTGGTTTTAATATTATGAATAATATCTGTTGATTTTATTGCTTGATGTTTTGTGAGAAATAAATAATACAGTTGGGCTTGTGGTTTTCCAGTATAGTTTTTGGTGGCTTGTTTCAATTTGGTTTTGGTGAGGGTTTGTCGATATTTTAAAGGTCCAATTCTTGTGTAACTTGAATTCTTGCTGTGAAAATTATGGCACTTGTCATTACTGGCTTTTATGGCATTATGGTCCACTTTTTCTCATTTCTACTTTAAACAGAAGTTTGCTCTTTATTAATTTCATTTGCATGCCGAAAATGGTTTTGAATGTTCTTGCAGAAAATATTTTTTTTCATTCACATATTTTATTGTATCTATATTAGTAGATTAGGCAATTATTTTAAGGGATGGCTTTAGCTAATTTTCTCTCTAAGGATTGGGTTCCTTTGAGCATAAAATTGCTAGGCTTTTTGCATCAAAGAAAGTAGTGTTCACAAGGTAATGTAGGAGGGTGGACAGTGATCTAGGGCACCTGGCAGCAGTAAATTATTCTGGTGCACCACCAAGTTCAGCAGTCACCCTACACCCCTGCCCTATTACAATACAAAACAAAACAAAAAAAAAAATATATATATATATATATCCAGCATCAAAACAAACAGACTAAAATGGAGGATATCCCTCCCAAAACAAAATATCAAATCCTATCAAACTCAGGTAACATTGAGATAACAGTAATAGTATCCCATGGTCCAATCACCCTTCCCTAAGGAAAATAAAGTAAACCAAAATATCCTAAAGGCTCGTGTAATTAATTTTCAGAATATCATATTGCCTTGGTATCAAGCCACGATGCAACCTCACCTTGATTATTGTGGGCCGTTCTGGTCGCCACATCTCACCATCAACATAGCGGAACAGGGAAGAAGTGCAGAGGAGGGTAGCAGACGTGATAAAGGAAAAGCTCCTTTGTGAAGGAGGGCCAAAGAGGTTAGGGCTCTTCAGCCTGGAGAAGAGATGTGACGGAAGTTTATAAAATCATGAGTGGGGTGGAACGAGTTAATAGGGAACGGCTATTTTTACCCTTTCCAATAGTACTAGGACTGGGGGACACTCCACGATACTAGCAGCCTAGCAGATTCAATACACATTTTTTAAAAAAGCATTGTTTTCAGTCAATGTACAGGTAAGCTATGGAACTTGTTGCCAGAGAATGTGGTCAAGGCTATTGATAGAACGGAGCTTAAAAAGGTTGGGCCACCTTTCTGTAGGGTGGGCACACTGCTAACTTCTGAGAGAGTAGTATGGCATAGATTTTCCTATTAGGATCTGCTGAGTACTTCCAGGGGACCTGGAAAGGTGGCTCTGATGAGACAGGATGCTGGGCTCAAAAGGACCACTGGTCTGACCCAACATGACCCCGCTCACGTTCTTAAGTTAATTCTTGGGTTCTGAAATCCATTAGCGGCCGGAATTGCTCAAAGGTTATTTTCAGCGCAGGCTAAATTTAGTGCAACAGAAGAAGGATCCGGTCTTTTGCGTCTCCACATCTTTTTCCACCTGCTTTCAGCCCGGCATATTTCTTTAGCACTTCTGCAAAGAGTTGTCATGTTCTCACAGTTCATTCAGTGTTAAATTAGAAACGGCGTGAACAAAGAGAATGTCTCATTTCATCAGTGCGTGTTTTCCAAACGGTTGGTAAGGGGAACATTTTAACATCAAAAAACTTCTGAAAGCCTTCCATCCCCCCTCCCCCAACCCTGGGGTAGATTGCCAGAATGTTCTGCGGTGAACCCCGAGCATGGATGGGGGTTATTTCTAGTTTTCTTTGGTTTATTAGTCCTGGAAAAAAAAAATAAAAATCAGAAGTCAGTTGCTACCTCGGGTGCCCTTTTTATAAGACTGACGTAAGAAGTGTCCAATGTCCTGATGGCATCGACGAGCTTCCCAGGCTACGCCGATCCCTTCTCACATGCCACAACCCGCTTGACCAGGCATCTTGCACTTCCTGCAGTTGCTCCTTTCTACTCCTTTCTCTTTGTCTATCTTAGCAATTAGGGGGCTGCACCGTGTCTACAGTGATAGTGACCCAGCCCCAGAGTCGGAAGGGTTTTGGATTTCTATTTGGGGTAGAAAGGAGCATGGCAGACAATGACCGTGCTAGAGAGAAGACTGCAACAGACACAGTGCCAGGAATACCCGGGCAGGGACAGGACAGAGGGACTTTTAGTGATTTTCTCACCTTTTGTGATGAAATAGTATTGCAGTGCACTTTAGTGCTACCTGGAGAACGGACCATAATGTAGGCAGCCATAGGAGCCCTCGCCATCCCATCTGCCCAGAAATTTAGCACCCAAATGACTAGAGATGTGCATTCGTTTTTGCCGAATTGGAAAATTGCAACGAAATTGTCCAATTCGGCATGTTTCAGGGAGCCCGAAAAAAAATCAGGATTTTCCCGTTTTTTCGCAAAATTTCGTTTTTCTGATTAGTGCGCACTAACGGGAGTCAGTGCGCGCTAACTCCCCGTTAGTGCGCACTAACAAAAACTAACAAAAAGTAACAAAATCTAACGGTTTTTGTTAGTGCGCACAGGAGTTAGTGCGCACTAACAGGAGTTAGTGCGCACTAACAGGAGTTAGTGCGCACTAACGGGGAGTTAGCGCGCACTAATGGGGAGTTAGCGCGCGCTAACTAAAAATCGATTTTTCGCGAAAAAAAAGACCCGAACCGAAAAAAAACGACAATTTCCATGGCGGCCGAAAAACGAAGAACAACATGAACACAAAAAACGATGCACATCTCTACAAATGACCCCATTTAATAAAAACACAGACACTATTTTTTTGGAATTAAAAGTCCACAGCTTCTATTTGTTTATTTGTGCCGAAAAGAGCCATCTCTCTCAATTTGTCCTCTGTAGAACCAGTTAAACTAAGTTGGCCAGATAAGTTTTTTTCGGCTAACTTACCGAGCCTTGTAGCAGCTGAACACAGACGTCAAAGAGGCTTGGATATCCCACCTTCCCTACAATCAGCTGCGGCTAAAGATTCAACCCGCATGAATACAAAGCAAAGGGGTGGGTGTGAGGGGAGTCAACCCTGGAGGCAGAAGTGATGGCAGCTCACTCTGCAGCTTTCCTTTAAACCCCTGGGGCTCATCCCTTTGCCCAGAAGCCCCTGCAGGGACCCGAGCACTGGCTCCATAAGGCAAACCGCGGGTGAGGGAAGCTGAGGGGCCACGGCGCCGTGTTATGCTCAGCTGCCATACACCTTCACCCATCGCCTTGCTTTTGCACCAGCTCAACAGAGTTAGCATGTCCATGGCGTGTCCCAGGTTAAACTGTGCAATCTTAATTTTTTCATCTGGCCTCTTTTTGATAAAGAAGAGAGAGGCTCAGAATGGCAAAATGCATGGAGACAGGCATATACTGATGCTCTGACAGTATTTTATTATAGCAGAATCTAACAGCAGCAATATGCAAAATGATTCTATTCTTTTTAAAAAAAAATGTATTTATTTAAAAAATGTATATTCTGTATTATTCTTGGTTCTAAATGGATCACAATTAAAACACCCACAAAGCTAACAGTGCAAACTTGACTAATATGCAACAACCCGCCATTGATAGAACTTAAAATGTTACTCCTTCCCCCCCCGGTGCCAGTGTCCAGAATATGTGCTGGACTTGTTAGCTTCTTAATGCAAGACTTCCCAATTATCTCTGATCCATCCCCTTGAAATCTGGTTTAAACAAAATAGATGTTAACTGCTTCCAAAATGACTTGAGACAAAACTATTGCCTCAAAGTGACAGGAAGCAGATTCCAGCCCAGTATGAAAATCCTCTAGATTAATCCTCTAGGTTTAATCCTTCGCAATAAGCGCATTTTGTGAAATGCCCCCTTTGCCCAAAGCTTTAATCTGTGGATGAAATGACATAAGAGAATCCAAAATCACTACTAAATCACGAACTTGGGAGGACAGAGACATTAAAAACATCTCCTTTGAAGCAAAGTGAATCTGGGTTGTCTGGCGACATCTTTCTTGCTAATACCATTATCTCAGTTTTCTTGAAATTAAGAGATAATTTATTCTCTGTCAACCAATTTTTCATAGGAGAGGCAGCAAGAAACTTTCTGAAGAGCAGAATGAACTTTTATTAGGCACTATCTTTCAGGCCGATACAGTAAGGAGCGGTAGGAAGAGGTGCGTTACGGACGGGCGCACCCGCGTTTGCCGCATGCACAGTTCGGATCACCTACCGCTCGATACTGTATTGAAATAGCATGCAAATGCAAGCCACGTCTGAGAAGCGTCCGTGAAGCTTTGGGCCCGCGCAAGCCATTTTACTGTATAGAGCGCTATACAGCGCCCTTACAGTATCCTGGGTGTGCTGGTACCTGTCATTTCAAATGTCATTTGAAATGACAGGTACCAGGGGGGATTGCGAGTCCTCTCCCCCCCTCCCCACCCCCCGTCCCATTCCGAAGCAAGGCAGGGCGAAAATTAAAACAAAAGTGCCTCCAAAAGACCACGAGGAAAACCTGTGCTGTTTGGAAAGGCTGCACTTGATCACAGTGCTTTACAGGGCAAAACCAGGACTGGATCCCTGTTGAATCTGGAGTGCTGTCTCAGGGACCTTTCTGGGCATGGCATGTGCATGATGCCCCATTACCACTCCTGCCTGAAGCTACTCCATTGCAGGTTTTCCACATCTCCCTCAGCAGGTCTCGTCTCAAGCACAGTTGGGCCATCCCAGAATCCCATGCATCCCTGGCAGTTATGATCAAAGGGGCTTTTGACCCAAAAGATGTTGTCCTTAAATGCTACCAGCCTCATGCTGCTCTGAAATCTTATCTTAGCTACCTTCCTGCTGGCTGCTAATCACTGAACAGAACTGTGGGATAACTCTCTTGCACTGACAATCCCCACAAAGCAGGTAAACTTTTTTTTTTTTTGTGTGTCTATTTCTTTCTGTACTGCCGTCCACACTATCTACTGGGCAACAACCAGAACTAATGCTAGCAAATTTTGGTAACATGGGTAGTGGCTGCAACAGCAAAAAAATATATATTTGGGAGAGGCTCTGAGAAAGAAAGAAATGAACGCACCTGTAATTGCTAAGGTAGTGGCAGGTGACTTCCCTATAAGGTCATCACCTATAAGGTCCATCAGCAAATTTTCTGCAGTGTAAAAAAAAAAGAGAAGGAAGAAGCCAAGGTGGCAGTGTAGACATTGCTAGAGAGGTCAGGGATATTTTATTTATGTACACTGTTTTTGTGATATTCTCTTTGGCTTATCTTGTTGGTTTTTGTTTGTTTGTTTTTTTTCATTGCCACTGTAAAGATAATTTCTTTCTGTTGTAATCCACCTTGAACTGGATATTCTAGGTAAAAGTGGAATATAAATGCCCATTTAGATTACATTAGATTCTCAGTTTTGTTTTCTTTTCCTTCCTCATAGCAGAACTGAAAACTCTTAGCATAACGATTCTTTGTAACTGCGGCTGCATACCATTCTGCTTTTTGATTTTGGTGCTTGGGGCAGTAAGAGACAAAGGAAGCTGCCTATCAGTGGAGGAACTTGATCTCCGGTGCCAAACCCATCACTCTAACCATGAGCCTCAGACCTAGCTAAATCGATTACACTTAGGCAGAGTCTTCCATTGCCTTTGAAGCTCAGAGATACAATATCACATCTGGCATGGTAACATTTGTTTAAAGCTAAAAAATAAAAAAAACGCTGTATTCTCCGTAAGTGTATGTACACCATAGATGAGCAGAATAATCCCAACCCTTGACTGGATTCTTAAATCCTCTCCCCATCCTATGGTGCAGGTTGTGTTTGGATCCCAGTCACATTAAGATCACGGAAAGCCAAGGAAAAAGGTTAACCAGAGTTGGTCATCCATCTTCCCCATTTATGTTCAGAAACTTAAGGATGCAAGTGCAGACTTTTGAATGTTAGGTCTGGCATATTTTTGTAGAGTATTGATTTGTGGGACTCTTCTGATGCTTATCTTTCATTAGAGAGTGAACCCCCACACTATGTAAATTTTTCTAACAGTGGTGACATCCTTGATTCATGTTGTCAAAAGGGTCTCTCATTTCTAAAATGCACAAAGGCCCAGAAGGAATATTGTAGAGATTGCAGTTACTTTGCAAATAATCTGTTGCACAAGACCTGAATATTTAGGATAAACTATTTCTGCAAATCAAATTGTTGGGCATAGTGAGGGCAATTCCCAAAGCTGTTTACCTGGCTAAAATCGGACATCTGATCATTGCCCACAGTGTATATGCATTTTGCCAGTGAGGGGTAAGCATTAACTGGAAGGTGACTTGAGTGAGTTCTGAAAACATTGGGGTAGATTTTAAAAGGAGCGTGCACAGCTCCTGGTGCGTGCACATGGATGTGCCGATTTTATAGCATGTGAGCGCCGGCGCGTGCATGTCATAAAATCCATTGGCCACGCGCACATGTGCACCGGATTTTAAAATCTGCATGAGCATGGGTGGGAAGGGTGCATGGGGGGGGGGGGGAGGTGAATTTTAGTAAATTATACGCAGCGATGCAATCGGGCTTTCCCCTGTTCCCTCCCAAACCACTCAAATTAAGGAGCAGACTGGGAGGGAACATTCCTATCCCTGACCCTACACTTCCTACCTCTTCCCCTCTGCACCCCGACCCCTAACCTAACCCTAACTATCCCCATTTTTTTTTTGTTTTTTTACTTCCTGCTGCATCGGAGCAGAAGCGACTTCCATTGCCCCGATCACAGGCAGACCACGCCCCCCTGGCCCACCCCTTTTTCAGGGCCCGGCACTTGTGCACGTATTGGGGACTTGCACGCATGGCCAAGCCCTTTTGAAAATGCACGTGGCGCATGCAGCCCTCCCCGGTCACGCGTGTAAAGTCCCAAATTTTATGCGCCTGGCCCTTCACAAAGTCGCCCGATTTATGCGTAGATTGAAGTTTCCCGTTCATTGGTGCTGTTATCCAGCAAACGTCTGCCTGCAGTGGCAGCAATGGCACGGCTTCCATGGGTCCTTCCCAGCCACAGCGGTCTTTACAGGGAAAGCAGGTGCCAGGGCCTCAACTGGCCCGCTGTGTGAAAGTCCATTTATCTGGGCAGATTAAGTGATTTACTCAGATAAACCGAAGACTGCCCACCTCTGTCCAGCTAAAAGGATGCACAGGAGTGGGAAATACTTGGCATTTTGCACGACTTTACGTCCACCACCAACCTCCTGCTGTAAGGTAGCAAAGTCCTCCGTGCGTTCAATGTTTGCTTTCCCTGTGAAAACTTGCTGCAGAGCAGGTGTGGTAAAGGTGCCCATGTGCTTCGCCACCAGGTGGGATATCTGAATATTGCCCCCCATCCAGCATATTTCATAGACTAGAGATCAATATGATAAGAAAGGGGCAGTACAAGAATAAAGAGTCGGTGCTTCCCTGAGCTTTATTTAAAAAAAAAAAAAAAAGAAAAATTCAACCACTCTATGGATTTATTAAAGAGAGTCTCTTAATACACAAAAAACCCCCCAAAATTGCAGGACTTCCCACACTGGGATCCATTTCTAAAGGGATTTTAATCACAGGCACAGGATGAAAGGAAAGTGTTTTAAAATTAAACCCTACCACTATCAAATGTATTTTCGAACTGAAAGGCAAAAACAAGCTTGAGAATGTTGTCTTTAGGTCTCTGCCTTGAGAATGCCTGTGTTCTATAAAATGAAATTCTTCACAGGCACCACATTTATCTTTTGCTTTGTGCTATGCGTGTTCTAGAAGTGTTTAATTAATCATCAGGTAAAATGTTTGAACCACCAAGTTGGGGAAATTCTGAGCTGGTTAATCCTATTAGGGAGGAATAATACAAACCCCTTTGAAATGAAAATGAGAGCGTGATTATATTAGTCTCTCGCAATATGCATGTAATCCTCTAAGATTAGCACCCTTCCTTATTCATAATGCGATGCCTGTGCATCAGTGACTGCATAATGAAAGCCTGGCTAGGCCCACACGCCCCTCACAATTCATTCTGCAATCATCCAATAAGCCATGGGAACCACACTGTAAGGGGTTAATCGAAGAGGGAGAGTTTTCAAATACACTTCTTACTCTCAAATTTAGGAAAAAACTGAAAATCATTGCTCCACGGGGGGAATCAAATCTGAATCAAACAGTGGATTTCCCTGAAAAGTAGCCAAACTCACAGGCAAAACGCATTCGCCATCACCAAAGCATCATTGGTGACGAGAAAAAATGTTTGGCGTTCACTAATGCTGCTTCGCAACCAGCGTTCAGCAGGTTCTTCAGAGAGCCAAGCAGTAAACTCTCTTGCTTTTGTTGTTGTTTATATTATTTGTTATCACTTAAAACACTTTATCCTTCTTTGTTCTTTCTTCCCAGGTAATCCAGTTACTAGCAATAATTTGCTTGACCAGAATTATAAACCGTACTGGGAATCCCGTCAGGATGAAAGACCTTAATGGAAACCTAATTATGGTTACCTCTTACTATCCCTTTGATGGTGGGAAGCAAAGCAGCTTCACGCTAAACTCCAGAGTGGAATTTCACAGAATTCTGGTTGTGCACACCCCGTCCCAAACACAGTGACTTCTAGGAGCAAGAAAAATGTCTTCCTTTCTCTCCTAAAACAATCAAACAAACAAAAAAAACCCCTCTCATCTATAAATTTCCAGGTTTCATTGCCAAAATCCTTCATGTCTTTGAATGATTTGCTGGAAGAAATCATCCAGTACGGGAAAACACCATTCACTGACGATACCTGTGTTTAGGATACTTTTGCCATACGTTCAGATTTAGATGAACCCCTTTAAGATATGCTTTCTGCACGCATCTGTATTTCCTTCGTTCATGTGGTACCATGTCTGCTGCTATATTTGTACCACACAGGTGTGCCAAATTTCTGCCATTTTAGTTTCTAGTAAATTATGATAAAATCCAAAAGATGGCATGGGAATGCATTGGTGGAGCACGTGAAAAGCTCATTTCCGTTTTCACTGTCCACCTTGTAAGCTCTCAAAACCTTCTTTGAGAAGATTGTATATTCTTGGTTTTTCTTCAGCTGTGAAGAAGGCTCTGTCAGTTGTAAGACAACCTGGAACTAAGACACTACCTCAATGACCTTCTCCGCTTCTTACTTGTAGACCAAGCCCCTCTCTGCCACTTGCAAGAGACTGGCACTTTCCATTCGGCCGAGATCCTTCCCTGGGATGGAAGTATCTTTGTGCCAGAAGGCAGATTGCTCAAAATTGGGAATTAAAATAGTCATTTGGATGAAAGCTTAACCTATTATTCTCAGAATCATTCAATGCCATGTTCTCCTCTTTTTACATGCTCCAGATTTCTGTTAAAAGTTCTGTTGATTCAACTGGCCTTATGCCCTTCCACCATACGTTGATTGTTAATGGCGAAATGCCTTGGAAAGGGATTTCATTCATCAACTGGATGGATGCCAATTTGGCATTTAAACACTAAGTAGCCACAATTAAGTCAATAAGTCAGGGAGAGAGTTTCAAATGCTAATTGTATTTCATGAAAGCTATTGATCTTTTCAGCAGCTTACATTCATATTTATGCTCATCAAACATTTAACAGTGGAAGAATAGAGAACACTGGCATTCCTATGCAGATGATTGACTGGGAGAAGATGTTTCCGACTCATTCCACCAAAACATGACCAAAGAGATACATGTCCCTGGGGAATAGGCAGTAATCTTGGTAAATGACAGGATGCTGGTCATGCCCTGTCCTGGACTACTGCCAGATGGTCCCAAAATAACCAAGAGACCAGGCAGACTGGCAGAAACAGTGTCCTTTATTCCTCATCGGAGTCTGTACAGATAATACAAGTTCCTTCTTTCAGACAGCAGAGTCCCATACATGTACAGCAGGCATAAAATTCCATGCCACAAACTAAATCTCCCTTTATATCTGTAACCCACAACTCTCGAAGCCAGACCTCAAAGCCACAGGTTTTCCAGGTTCCCCAAAATGAACAAAAAGAAAAAAAAAAAACCTAACCAGAATGAAAATGCTTGCCTTGCCCATCCCTAATAAGAATGAAGCTTAACAATGGAAAAGGAGAACGGAAGCTGATTTTGCTAGTGTTAGACTCTTATTTTCATAAGAAGTTGAGCCTTGTGTTTGTTTAAAATATATTAAAAAGAAAAATATGTTCCAAGCTGCACGAACTGCTTACTAACAGGTTGTGACGTCTCAGATTTCAATGTGCTTCACTTTATGCCTGCTAGCTGGCTCCATAATCGATAGTCCTAGGACAAGTTTAACACACCAATCTGTGAATTCTAGCAACCAAAAAAATGGCTAAAAGGATTACAAAAATAACAGTATTTATTTTATTTTCTGTATTTATTATCCACTTACAGTGATAAAATTAATCATGCTATGCAGATCACAAAATGTACATTAAGAACATATGTAACATCAAGTATCATTAAAATACATACGAAACAAAACAATACATCATAACATAAAACTGTATCTTTAAATGCCACATATTCAAAAGCTGCTGTCAATTTATTTCACTAAATCACAAACATGCCTTCGAAATGTGAAGTTAAGCCAAACTCTGTTCTTTCTTGACCTCCTGAACAGCGAGGCAGCTTCAAAATATAACCTGCATCCCTACATTGAGGATCTAGCAATACCCCTGCAAGTTATGGAATTACTTCTCAGGCCCCCTCTTGCTGTATTTTTTTTTTCACTAATTGGGTGCTATCTACTTACATGCAGCGGTAATAACCTCTGCCTTTCGCATTCATGCCTCGTTTCCTCACTTAATGCCCTTTCAGTCCTGTTCTTTACTTTCTATAATATTGCATTGCCAGCTATAGAGCAGGATGAGTCACACTCACTGCAGCACCCTCCAAGGCCTATGAAACAATAAGGCGATTTCTAAAGCTTTTCCACTCAACGTCCATAGATTCACAGGCGCCAACCTTTTATTATAGTGGCATTTCAATCAGGACGTTCCGTGAACAATTATTTGCCACATTCTGCTACTTTACATGGGTTCCAGAGAGAACACGAGAGACGAGATGTGACACACAGCTCTGTCTTCTTTAATTTTTTTCCACAATGATAATTAAAGAAGTGCTAGGTTATTGAAAATATCAGCTTCCTCTTTTATTCCTAGTCATCCTTTCTTTTCTTGTTCTAGCGTATTCAGGACCAGACCTTTTTATGAGAAAAGCTGTGCTTCTCGCTTTTAACATCATCTCCTCTCTCTCTCTCTCTGTCCACGATGTACTTATGTATTGGAGTGACATCTGCATGGGGTTCTGAGATCTCTTCTTCAGCTGTCTGTGCTGTATTCATGCTTTATGCATATCAGACACACCCGCATGGGGGCTGTGAGACGTCTACTCGTCAGCTGTCCGTGCTGTAGTCATTCTTTACCTGCATCGGTGTGATGCCTGCATGAGCTGTGAGATGATTTACTTGTCAGTTGTCTGTGATGAATTCCTGTTTTATGTGTGTTAGTATGATGCCTGCATGGGGATCAGCGCAGCAGAGTCTCCCAATTTACTTCATAAGAGTAACTAAGTAGGAGGTCTTTCCAAAACCTTAAAACAAAAATATTTTCTCAAAAATGAAATAAGATTTATCAAGGGAGCCTTAATGACCTATGTTTTGTTAATTGCTAGTTGAATTATCATCCATCGTATTTATTAGTAGTACTGCTGCTTTAAGACCCTGTCAGATACATTCAACAATGGGCCTGATTTTGAAAAAGCATTTATATTCCCAAAACTGGGTTTTACACGTATAAATGCGCTTTACCCATGTAAGTGGGCTTTTGAAAATTGCTACAGAATATGCCACTGCATTATCAATAAGTTTTATAAGTGTTAACTGCCCTTAATGCAGGTAAATGGCTTTGGAAAATTGCAACGACAGTATGTTACATTTACAAGTATAGCTCCTTTGAAAATGCACCTTTTATTCATTTATTTATTTATATTCCGCCTTTCAGCCACTCCAAACACATTCAGGTACTGAAAGTACTGTGGTCAACCTGGATGACAATTTAACCTATCAGAAGCCAGTCATAAGGGCTATGCCACAGAATTTGTCACCTTTATTCTCTGCGATGGTTGTCTGACATCATAAGTTCATGCTTCACACTTTTCTCACTCCTCTGCACCCACCTTCCCTAAAATTTGTACTGGCCTGACTCCTGCAATATTTTGATGGCAATAATTAAAATTTTCCAATTGCTCTTACTGGAATATTTCTTCTTACTGTGTTTAAGGTAAGAAAACTCACATTTTTGTACTAGAGAAGCAAGAATCTGTTGCCCTGCTGCGTCGTGGAGTTTGATAGGATTAATGGTCGGGGGTGTCTTAACGCTGTTCTTCTTAATGTGGTGCAAGACTGATATTTTTGTCTTTGGCACCATTGCGGAGCAAGAATGAAGAGCAGCCGGCAGGCCAGGTGTAAGTTGGGAATATCACAGCTTTGTAACCAGCACCAGACAGTGCAATTTTCAATTTTAAAAGCTTGGTGTGGATGACAATTTTCTTAGCTATTGGATTTTATCCATAGCTTTCACACACTGACTGCCACCTCCTGATGCTGCAGGATGACAGTTGTGATTCAAGCTGATGAAAGACAAGACTTTTCTTTCCTGTTCTTAGTCCATCCAATAATAGCCAGTGCCTGCCAAGAAATCTGCGCACGCTGCCTCTTATTCTCAAAAGAGTTAGGGCAGCAGTTACTACCCTTAGCAGAAACCATAACTACC
Source organism: Rhinatrema bivittatum (assembly GCF_901001135.1). Classification (NCBI taxonomy): domain Eukaryota; kingdom Metazoa; phylum Chordata; class Amphibia; order Gymnophiona; family Rhinatrematidae; genus Rhinatrema; species Rhinatrema bivittatum. The sequence continues at coordinate 14,109,575 of NC_042631.1, forward strand.
CTTAACCAATAAGCCTTGTAAAAGTAACACTTCAAAAGTTAAAATGTGCATTTTTATCATTCAGTTCAGTGGCTCTCACCCCTGTCCCAGAGGTACCCACCGAGTCTGGTTCTTGGGCTGTCCCTAATAAGCACACAGGGCACGTGTCTGCAGGCACACTCCCTGTAGGTGTCGCGATGTGCCTGTATGGGCAGACGAGCTCCAAAGCTCACCTGGAGCTCTACTGTTTTTGTAGCACAGAGAGATATTTTGAATTCTTGATGCGATGAGAAATTTGGCAGGCAGACTCTTTTGCCCACTCCCCACAAATATCTTTCAAAAGGGTTTTGGGTTCATTGGTTAAAATGAGCTGAACATTGTGAAATGCATGGAACTCCCCTGAAAGTCCCTACGAACTTCAGGCACTGGCTGATCATGCACACGTGAAAACCAATCTTGCACAGCTTTTGCCAGAGGCATGCAAGATCTTGTTTTTTTTTAAAAAGGCCCTCTGCACTCATCAATAAACTACTTTGTCTTTCAGCTGCTTTGCTCCACTTTTGAAAAAAAGAAGTAATCGTTTATTTTATTAAAGCAAAAATGCTCAGGGTCTTGTCATACTTTTGCCCAGTCCATAAATCATAGAAATTCTTTGGTGCGTTTGCAATGGTCTGTCTGGAGACAGAAACTTTAAGGACAGGAAACATCTGCTTAATGCCAGGAATAGGTGTTTGCAACCACATGGACCAGCAAGTTGTGCCTCTTAAGAGTGAATACTTTGCACGTTAATGTGAATTATTAAGGTATTTGGGCATAGCTGCTTATGAAAAAAGCATTTACTGTATTTGCCTTGCTTTTACAGGAAGTTCTTTCTTGAAAGGAATTTTTAATCCTAAAATGCAGCAAAGGCTTAATAAGCATCTCTGAATCCGCAGCCTTCTTCAAGGAGCAAATAAGCATGCCGTTAAGTGGTGTTATAGCGCCGTCCAGGATAAATGGATTCCATTTTTATTCCTTCAGCATTCACCTCTGAGCTAGTCTTTCCGAACCTCGATTTGACGGTCACACGGTACAGTTAGCTCATTTATGACTACTGCAAACGCGTCCTCAGATGCCACAGAGCAAATGGAAAGGCAATCACTTTCCCTTGTCTAGTCAAAACAGGTAAAATCTTAGGCCAAAATATCAACACTATAAAGTGAAGCAAGCTGAAGTCTTTGGTCAAGCTTTGCAATTTTTGCACTGCAGCATCCACAATCATCTGGGACAAAGTTTATTTGGAGTTGAAACGTGGGAAGAGACTTCACCAGGGGGGAAAAGGGGAGCTATGCTGGAGCCATGTAAATACCACCGAGGAATAAATGCACAGGAGGCTGTGGAATGAGGATGAGGGTGAAAGGGACTGGATTCAACAGTAAGCTAAGGAAATATCTGTGGTAGAGGCACAGAACAGTCTCTGGCAGTTGCCTTGTAAGGATAAGGCACTTTCAAGGTCACCTGTAGTAGGAATAAGGTCCTGAGGCTGCACCCCAAGTGAAACACTCATTTAACCCTAAGTATTACCCTGCAGAAAAGCCGCCAAAGTGGTGAGGACTCTCTCATCCTACCCGGGCATCTTCTGAGTTGTAACTGCATCAACATACCCTGCTTCTTCGCAATGTTGTCTTACAGAACTGAAAGAACTCAAAACATGAAACACGCTGCCGTTCCCCCTTCTCCCCCCCCCCCCACCCCACTGTCTCCACACTTCCTCTGCTCAGTGGGCAAATCCTATCTATGCACTTCTCCCCACCCATTCTTGACCCCGTGGCTTCCACCTGACTGTACTGTATGCCTGGGATAGTCTTCCTGAGTTGGGGTGTTATGTTCCCCCCTCGTCTTGTCTTATTAAATTCCAGTCTAAAACCCCCATCTTTTTTAAGCCACTTTTAAATCTTAACCCCTTATTATCCCATTCACAACCTTATTGGTTGTACCCATTTTTTAATTAATGAAATTCCCAAAGTTGATTTTATCATGGACGTTTGCCTTGATTAGATTGAAAGCTCTACTGAGCAGGGACTGTCTCCTATGTGGTTTTGTATAGTGCTGTATGTCAAGTAGCACTATAGATGATAAACAGTAGAAGTAGTAGTAGTAGTAATGTTGTGGACTGGGAACTGTTTAAAAGACAGGAAATAGAGAGTAGGGCTAAATGATCAGTTTTCCAAATGGAGAAAGGTCATTAAGGGAATGTCCAAAGGATCTGAACTGGGATCTGTACTGTTTAATATATTCATAAATGATCTGGATTAGGGAATGACGAATGAGGTAATTAAATTTCAGATGATGTTAAATTATTCAAAGTTGTTTAAACAGTAGCAGATTGCTAGGAACTGCAGAAGGACCTTGATATACTAGGAGACTGGGCAAGTTAATAGCAGGTGAAATTTAATGTGGAAAAATGAAAGTGATGGACATGGGAAAAAAAATCCCAACTACAGGTACATGATTCTGGATTCCATACTAGGAGTCACCACTCAGGAAAATGACCTTGGGGGCAATACTTTGAAATCCTCAGCTCAGTGTGCTGTGGCAGTCAAGAAAGCATTTCTGAACTCCAAGTGCTCTCCTGCAGAGAACCCTATCTCCAGTTCACGGATTCAGGGGTTTCCCTACGCACAGTGCCCTCCTTTCTACCCAAGGTCATCTCGTCTTTCCATCTGAATCAGACAGTCCAGCTTGCTTCCTTCCCAGCAGGGGAATCGGGTCACCTTCGTGCTCTGGATGTCAAGCGGGTTCTCCTTCGCTACCTGGAGGTCACCAATGACTTTCGAGTCTCAGACCACTTGTTTGTGTTGTGGTCGGGACCAAGGAAGGGTGCCCAGGCCTCGAAGACGACGATCGCAAGATGGCTTAAGGAAGCCATAGTCACAGCGTACATAGGTACGGGTCGGGATCCTCTGCGGGGGATTAAGGCGCACTCTCTCCATTCTCAGGCTGCATCCTGGGCTGAAGTACAGTCCGTTTCCTCCCAGGAGATCTGTCGAGCGGCGACTTGGAAGTCTCTTCATACCTTTCACGACATTACCGTTTGCATCTACCGTCGTCGTCCTCTGGATGCTTTGGCGACCAAGTCATTCGAGCAGGGCTTTCAAGGGCCCACCCGGTATAGGGAAGCTTTGGTACATCCCACCGTCTGGACTGATCCTGGTACATACAGGGAAAAGAAAATTACTTCTTACCTGCTTATTTTCATTCCTGTAGTACCAAGGATCAGTCCAGACGCCCGCCTCTCGATTATGGGGTTTTCTTCTGGGGTACTTTCTTCCCTGCTCGATCTATTCACCACACTCTGTTTTCGTTTTGGATTACGCTCGACTTCTAGAGCCTGGTTCAACTCACGCGTCTGTTAGTTAGTTTTGTTCTGCAAGTTTCAGTTCGATGGCTTTCATTGCCTCAGTTGTAATTTGTTTTTATGATTGTTGCACTTGATCCAGCCTTGGTAAGTGGTTGTTTTTGGCTTTGATATTCTCTATGCTGGGCTCCTGCAGAGGATGCACGCATGCTTGTAGCAGCACCCTTCGAGGCCTTGTCTGACTCCATCTGCTGGACAGGGGGATATAACCCACCGTCTGGACAGATCCTTGGTACTACAGGAATGAAAATTAGCAGGTAAGAAGTAATTTTCTTATGTGAATCGGTTATTTACTCTTTCAGATAGTAGAAAAACTAGGGGGCACTCAATGAAGTTAGCATGGGGCACATTTAAAACTAATCAGAGAAAGTTCTTTTTTACTCAATGCACAATTAAACTCTGGAATTTGTTGCCAGAGGATGTGGTTAGTGCAGTTAGTATAGCTGTGTTTAAAAAAGGATTGGATAAGTTCTTGGAGGAGAAGTCCATTACCTGCTATTAAGTTCACTTAGAGAATAGGCACTGCCATTAGCAATGGTAACATGGAACAGACTTAGTTTTTGGGTACTTGCCAGGTTCTTATGGCCTGGATTGGCCACTGTTGGAAACAGGATGCTGGGCTTGATTGACCCTTGCTCTGACCCAGTATGGCATTTTCTTATGTTCTTTCTTATGAATGAGCCGAAAAGGACTGGAAAATAAAATGGAAAATACCATACTGCCTCTGTATCAAGCTATGGTGCGATCAAACCTTCAGTATTGTGTACTTCTGGTCATTCCCATCTCAAGAAAGACATAAGAAAATCATAAAAGGGGCAGAGGAGGGTGATAAAAGTGTTAAAGGGATGGAACCTCTCTCCAATCACGAGAGGTTATATAGGCGAGGGATTCATCTGCTTGAAAAAGAGACGGCTGAGAGGGGGACATGATAGAAGTTTATAAAGTCATGAGTGGGGTGGAATGGGTATTTAAAGGATGGCTATTACCCTTTCAAATAATACTAAAACAAGGGTACCCTCCATGAAACTAAAAGCCAGCAGATGCAAAACAGATCATAGGAAGTAATTAGTGGACGTGGTCAAGGCAACTAATAAGGTGGGGTTTAAAAGAGGTTTGGACAAGTTCCTGGAGGAAATGACAATAAAACATTATTAGCCAGGCAGACTAAAGAAAGTTCGTGCTGTCCCTGGGAATAACAAAAAAAAAAGATCTGCTTTCTGGGCTCTGCCAGGTTCTTGTGACCTGGATCCGTCATTATTGCAGACAGGGGGCTGAGCTTGTTGGGCATTGATCTGATCCAGCATGGCAATTCCTATGTTCTCAAATACAGGGCCAGGTGTCTTTCATTTGTTTCACAGCCTACTGCACTCTTCCAGGGGCTTCACTGTACAAACTGCTCCCTGAAAGAATCTAGGAGGTCCAAGTGCCAGCTAGGAGCAAAGTACCTGTAAGTGGCTCAGAAAGTATTTAGTAAATCTTCAAAAGAACGCTGTTGATTAGTCTCATTCTCTCCCATGAGTTTATGTCATAGTTCTGTATAGCCAGAGCATTGCATTAGAACAGTCAGCTTTTTTTGGTCAACCACGACGAGGTCCTATGTTAAAAGACAATTTAAATTAAAACGTATGGGGAAAGGTCTGTGTCTCAGACTGCCCTGCTGTGGCGTGATGGACAGCCTGGCCTGGCCCGGGTGCACCATGGATATGGTGCTCCCAGGATAAAGGTGGAGGAAAGACGAGTGCCTCTGCTACAGTGGTGGACTCTTCTAAGGAGAGTGGTAAAGGCTGCTGGCGGTGAGAAAGGGAGAAAGAAAAAACCGGAATCTCTCTAGGATCTAACATCTATTAAAGGGCCAACAAAACTCATGTAGGACCTGACTCTCAAGACCTCTTGGTCACATCTGAAGGAGAGACTTCTAGGTCTGAAAGGTTCATGCACTTGGAAACCTTCTGTTTCTAATAAAAAAAAAATATATACATATATATCACAACCTGCAAAGTTTCTGCTTCAAGACAGAAAGACGTACTCTTCACTTTACTGAACAAAATGGATTTCTTCTAGTCATAAAAAAATCTATCAAAGGCAATAAATTAGCTCCGAAATCCGATCTTTCTTTGTCTTGCATGAAGTGTATAACCATTCCAGCACTGGCACAGAGGTTTTCTGTTTCCATTTAAAAGTTTAAAGAATACAAAATATCATTTTAAAAGTATGTGTTCGAACCACGCAATGAAATCTACATTTTAATATTAAACATGAATACATTTGAGTTGGCTCCGTTTTCAGAGTTGTATGACACAGCAGAATGCAAATATTAAATAGTGTGTGGGTGGGTAATGTGGCTCCTAGTATCAGAACTCTAAGATGGAAAAACCCGCAGATAAATCTAACTCAGCCATCATTACTAACCGAGCAGCCATACTCTAGCAATGTGGAAATAATATAAAAATGATGAGTTTCTTAACAAGGCGAAAGATAAACTTGCATCTATTTAATTAAAAAAAAAAAACAACACATATGACACAGGTGCCTCACAGTAACTTAATTCAGGTGTTACACTAGATGACTTTGAGCCAGCAGATCTGCTTGCTTCATTTTGCTCCTCTTGCAATCCTCTCCCAAAGCTAACCCTTCTGCCACCTGAGGTACTCCTCCTACAAGGTCTGTAGTGTTAACACATTACTTTTTCTTGATTTTTCTTAAGAACGTTTTGAGTTTTGCTAGTTGGTTTTCAATATTACATACTAAAAAGGTTAACTACCCCAACTCATATTCTCCTGCACTGCATAATATGGTCTAATGGTCCTGCAAAGACAGGAAATCCAGAACAGATACTAGGTGGCTGGAAATGGCAAAAGCATACAAAGATTTAACTCTAAAAATGGCTTTCAAAACCAATGACAATAAATGGCAGTGATGTAACAGGTTGGGTAGAAAAGGGTAGACAATTTTTTTGAATCAACAGTGCTTTACTCCAGCTCTGTTATGTCCATCAAAGCTATGGCTACATTACTCCACTTTAGGTAAACAATTGTTCAAAAAAGTGGGTAATAAATCCTAATAAATAAATACATAAAAATGTAAAGTTAGCTTTCCATCAAAATTGTGTACATTCTGCAGGACACTGCATAATGCCACTGTTATCCCACTTTTAATAAGCAGGTATTTCTGTGCATGGAGTTTGCTGGGCTCAATGTGCAATGTGCACGACCCACAGAGCTGCAGCCTGAACACAGAGCAGTACCAGAGGCGCTGAGCAGCATGGTGGGCGGGGAACCCAGGTCCCTCCTGACGTAGTGGAGGTCATGCTGGTGGAGTTGTGCAGAGTGGCAGGGAGAGCCAGGGCTCTTGGACCAGAATGGAAGCAACACTGGTGGAGACACTGAATAAGTGTGGCAAATGTGGTACCTGCCCTGCCCAGACCCTACCTCCAGAAGTGAAGTCACCTCTGCAGCATGGCTGGCAGGGAGACCAGGTTTCAGCAGAGGAAGGAGTGGTGCAGCTACCAGGACTGAGGTGTGGACCAGTGGCGTAGCCACGGGTGGGCCTGGGTGGGCAGCTGCCCACCCAATTTAGACCCAGGCCCACCCAACTGACGCCGGAACTGCAAGGCTGTCGCGGGATCCCATCCCCGCGACAGTGAAGAGGAGAACCCATACCTGGCGAGCCATCACGGCACACGTGGGGGAAGCGGTCCTGCAACCATATGGCCGACCTATCTTCCTGTTTGGGGGTGGGGGAGCGGAAGCGCCGCGCACAGCTTCCACGTCTTCCCCCAAAGCAGGAAGATCAGCTGGCCTCTCCTGCTATCTTCGGGCCGTATGGCCGACCGATCTTCCTGTTTGGGGGGGGGAGGAAGGAGAACGGAAGCGCTGCACACAGCTTCCGCTTCCTCCCCCCCAGAGCAGGAAGATCAGCTGGCCTCTCCTGCTGCCACCGGCCTCCTGCGTACGGCCGACCGATTTTCCTGTTGGGGGGAGGAGAGCGGAAGCGCCGCGCACAGCTTCCGCTCCCCCCCCCCCCAGCAGGAAGATCGGTCGGCCGTATGGCTCGAAGGTAGCAGGAGGCCGGTGGCAGCAGGAGAGGCCAGCTGATCTTCCTTTCTGGGGGGAGGAAGCGGAAACTGTGTACAGGTTTGAATGTGTATGCGTGGATGAGAAAGGGAGGCTTGGTGTGTGAGGGTGAAAATCGGAGCCTGGATGTGTATGGGAGTGAGAATGGAGTCTTGAATGTGTGTGGGTGAGAATGGAAGCTTGAATATGTGGGTAAGAATGGGTGCTTGAATGTGTGTATGTGTAGGTGAGAATGGGACCTTAAATGTGTGTATGTATGGGTGAGAGTGGGAGCTTGAATATGTGTATGTGTGGGTGAGAATGGGAGTATGGGTTTGTGTGTGTGGATGAAAATGGGTGCCTGGATGTGCGTCTGTGTGTGCATAAGAATATAAGCCTGGGGAGGGGTGAGAAAGTGAGAGCTTGTATGTATGTCTGCAGAGAATGTGAGCTGGGGGGGGAGAGAGAGCATACGAGAGTGAGAGCTTGAGTGTGAGAGGGAGTCTGTGGGAGAAAGCATGTATGTATATATATATATATATATATGTGTGTGTGTGTGGAAGGGAAGAAGACAGTAGTAGAAAAGACACTGAAGAGGAATTAGGAAATGAGCGACAAGGGATAAAATGGGAAAAAGAGACCAGGACCAACTGATTAAAAAAATACAAAGATCAGACAACAAAGGTAAAAAAAAAAAAATATATATATATATATAGAGATGTTAGCAATTTAAATATGTAATCTTTGGGAATGTGCATTCTTATATTTTTGTATTTTGCTCTTTCTTAAGTATTCCACTGTTCAGACATTTTAATTTCTCAGGCTTTCTATTTTGGCTTTATCTGCATGTTTCTGTTTCTAATTTATAGTCTCTTATTTCTATATTAGGTAAGGGTCGATCTCAGTTTTGCCTGTGTGTGTGACGGAAATGCAGTATTTCTAGCATATAGTTTCTCTGTAGTAGTAGTCCAGCTTGTTCTGTTATTCCAGTAGGTGATGTATCAATGTTCTAGGGCCTGGTGTAGTATTTGCATTGCTGCTTTTTCATAAGGTTGCTGTTTGAATCCTGAGAGTCAGTGCTGTGACTGTATGGCAAGGTTCCAGATGCCTCTTTCTTTGCAAGAGTTTGTGTTACTTCACAAAATAGCAGTGGAGGGTTATTTTTTGCTGAGATGACACCAGAATTTGAATTTTTTTTTCATGTTACTTGTAATGTGAATTGCCCTAGCTCTGCGCTACACCTGTTCTGATGATTAATTTTATTTTATTTATGAAGATTTCTGGGTTTCTGCAAAGATGGTTCATGAAAGAATAAATTAATTTTTGTTTTATTACATGATTGGATCTGATTGTTTTCTATACTTGAAATAATTGAGGTAAATTATTTTAAAGTTTCATATATGACACATAATGGCTGTTGCAAACTACTTAGAAAGCCATTCTAGGGTGCAGTATATGGCATTATTTATCAGTAAGAAAACAACTAGTAGACCTGCATGCCTTGTGCCCACCCATGTTAATCTTGTGCCCACCCAAAAAATCAATTCTGGCTACGCCACTGGTGTGGACTGAGGAGGAAGGGTGACAAGGAGAGATGGGAGTTGCAAGGAGAAAACATAGGGGCTAGAGAATGTCAGGGGGGGGGGAGAGTGGGGCTCTGCATTCTCCCCAACCACTCAGCCCCCTCCACACCCTTACTCACTCATTTTAAAAAGATCGCACGAGCGCCCACAAACGCGCGTAACAGAGACACCCTGCAATTTTATATCATGCACACACATGCGCACGTATCATTTCAAGTGCCCCTGCCACGTGCATGTGTGTGCTTGATCTTAAGAGGTGGCTCGAGTAAATGTCCCGGGTGTATTGTCCCCAGGGCTTTAGCAGCTTTTATGCGCAAATGCGTACACAAGGGGGGGGGGGTAGAGAGAGACAATACGACACTATCTATATCTAGCACTGTAAGAGGGGCACTTTCAGCTCAGGGTAAGTTTTTTTTTTGGGGGGGGGGGTGCACGATGTTACATTGGTGCACTACAGATCCTTGCACCCTGGCCATGGGGGAGGGAATGAAGGACTTGAACAGGTAAATGTAAATCGGTTATTTACTCTCTCAGACAATAGGAGGACTAGGGGGCACTCCATGAAGTTAACAAGTAGCACATTTAAAACAAATTGGAGAAAATTCTTTTTCATTCAATGCACAATTAAGCTCTGGAATTCAATGCCAGAGGATATGGTTAATGAAGTTAGTGTAACTGGGTTTAAAAAAATCATGATTGGGTTCTTATGATTCAAACCCACCCTGAGCTAAAAGTGCCCCTCTTAGTGGTATATATATATATATATATATATATATACACACACGAGATATATACACGAGATACGCCTGCCTCTAGCAGGCATAACTTTGTCGACAAAGGTAGGAGGGGGTGTAGATAGAGCTGGGGGGTGGGTTAGGTAGGGGAAGGGAGGGGAAGGTGGGAGGAGGCCAAAGGAAAGTTCCTTCCGAGGCTGCTCTGATTTCGGAGCGGCCTCTGAAGGATCGGGCAGCGCGCGCAGGGTTCAGCGCGCGCAAGTTGCACAAATGTGCACCTCCTTGCATGCGCTGACCCCGGATTTTATAAGAAAGGCGCGGCTACACGCGTATCTCATAAAATCCAGTGTACTTTTGTTTGCGCCTGGTACGTGAACAAAAGTACCTGCGAACGCACTTTTAGAAAATCTACCCCATGTGTGCATACATGCTCGCATGTGCAAAAACCATGAACCGCTTATCCAGAAAAGTTCCAATTTATGCAGTTAAATAGCAATATTTGGTCAGATAAGTCTGAAAAACACCACTTGCATGGTAATTTTCTGTCTAAAAGTGCTATTTATCCAGATAAGCTCAAATTTGTCCATCTAAGTTGGCTGAGTTGGAATTTACCTGGATAAGTGCATGCAAATAATTTACCCACATATTTATACTTCACATTTAATGGGATATGAGAATAGATTTTACTCACTTTATTTAGACACATTTTACATGCGTAAGTCAGGGGATTTTAAAACATGCACACAGCAATGAAATTACCAGTTTTACCAATTACCATTCACCCAGTCCACCTGCAACTTGTGAAGACCCTCTTGGTCCTTCAGCCTGAAATCTCTCCATTTCATCCAGACCCCACCCCTAGTCATTTTTTTCACTTTTGAAATGTTTACCATAACTTACACCCGATATTGAGCACGAGTAAAAGACTTATGCATGTCAGTTTATGCACGTAAATGTTGGCTCATCACTGTAATTTTTCTGCCCTGCCCCTTTCTACATGTGCAAATTTACTCCCCGTCCCCAATATACGCCTGTATCTTCTAGTTTTTAAAACAGTTTACACTCTCATAGATACCATTTTATGCATGCATATCTTAATTTTTATGTGCACGTCTTTGAAAATTCACTTCTTAATTTACACATACACAGACACCCACCCATAGACAGAACCCTTACCCACTTCTACCCCTCCACCCGCTCACATGCACCCACACACATAGGTCATCCATACCCTATCCACTTACACGCACCTCACGAATATCCCCTCCGTTCTTGCACTCTACCCACTCACACCTCATTCACGTACACACAGAAACCCTACTTCCACTGACATATACATACACATCCCACTCACACACATATCTCCCCACACACAAACACACCAATCCATCCCACACTCAGACACCACCCACCAATGCAGCCCCAACAGCCACGAGACTCTAGGGGTGCAAGTTTTAGAGACATTATAGAGTATTTTTAGTGGGAAGGCATTTCCTAGGAGGGAGAATTGCTAGAGGAGGGAAGAGAGTGAATAGGATTCGCGTGTACCTCCTGCCATGTGCTTTTCCTGTCATTTTATGATGGGCTGCACCACTGATGTGTTTTGTTTGTCCTGTTGGTTTTATTTGTGCTCTTGGTTTTATTTGTACTTTTGATCATCTAACATGTGTGCATGTGCTGCTTTGGGCTTCCACTCTTGTGGCGGGATAGGTGGTGTAGAAGAATTTTAAATATAGTAAAATAAAACAATTAACTAGTTATATTGGATTCTACACATATCACCCATTCAATATGCTGAAATCCCAGCCTACAGCTAAGTAACACTAATGCAACAAGCAACATGATCACATTTTATGCCACCAGTTGGTCCTACGTTTTAGCAGAGTGCAGGAGAAGAGAAAACTCGAGGGGCTTCATTTTGCTGGAAATAACAAATCACGGTTTACAGAGAAAATTACTTTAAATGTTTGTGTTTCTAGTGAAGCAGCACTTAACTTTGCAAAGAAATGCCAGTGCTTTTTCTTGTTGTTTGAAATAAAGCACCCATGTGAGTAAGGCGGCTGATATTATTGTATCTGAGACATGGCTTCCTGGAGTCTCTTTCCAGAGAGGACAAAGAATACCAACAAGATAAATGATTGTTTTACCTGCTATGAATCAGACAAAATAATGTTAGAAAAAGTGACAATTTACTTGTCTACAATCGTCAATGGATAACTCCAAACTATCTTTCTAGTTCCTAAGAGTATTATTATTATTATTATTATTATTATTATTATTAATAAATAAATCATAAGGGTTATTCATACAGACATAATTATGTCAAAACTCATTCTTTCTCCCATGGGTGCCTCATCACAGGGTAAATTCATGGTGCTTTAACTGTTGCAATATGGAAAATATTTTCAGTTTGGCTCGTTATTTCAATTGTTATTTCAATCACTATTTCAATCATTATTTCAATCACTGTGCCTTTGTATATAACATGACTGTACCCTTGTATATATTACCATACCCTTGTATCTACTGTATATACCTAATCCTGTTAATACTGTACAAGTTATACCCCCCAAGTTCCGATCTCCCCTGTTTTTTGTACTTTCACTGTTCAGTTCCATGTAAACCGATATGATGTTTCGATGAATACCGGTCTTTAAAAATATTTAAATAAATACATTTAAATAAACTGGTTAGCCTCCTTGATTCAATTTGGTTCACACACACTTTTCTTTTTTTTGTTTATTCTTATAATTTGTGCCACCCCTAGCCCCACACTCCAGACCCTGTAAGTAGATGTGTATTTAGTAGGCGAGCCACTCCCCAATGGGCGAGAGTTTGAATCTGAATGAAAAAGCTACACAATGTGATGTAGTAAGGCTTGTGAACTAGGATTCCAAGAGTTGGCATGGTGCCAAGTGAGCCTTTCCTTATATCCCGCCACAGGGAAGGCTTCAGGAGGAGGAAAGTGAAGCTATTCATGGCTAGGGAAGGTGGCTGGGACCCAGGGTTGGGGTTGGCCAGGCCTCACCAGGAGGAAAGAGTCCAGGAGAAAGGAGAACCCGAGGACAAGAAGAGGTCCCTGGAGAAGAGGTGAAGGAAGATCCCTCCCATCCCTGCCGGAGGGAGTTCTGGTGACTGGTCTTCTGTGAGAGTTCTTGGACAAGGAGAATACCCACAAGAGGAGAAGCTCTGTGGAGTTTCTCTCTGACCAAGGAGCTCAGCCGGAAGCTCAGCCAAGTGGCAGAGGCTGTGGAAAGGAAAGAGGATAACCTGCCCTACCAAACAAGTCCTAGTGGAGGAATGGTCCCTCTTCCAGGCAGCAGACTTGTAGGAGAAAGGTGGATTGCTGTGTGGTGCATTATTACTTGGTGTGCCAGAGCTTTTGGACTTTAATATTTTTACCTGATCATCAGTGCCAGTAAAGACTTATTTTTGGATTCAGAGTGGTTATTTTTTTGGAGTGACTGGACAAGTGTGCAAAAGAGATCCTGAGCAAGAAAAGGTTTTTAGGGCCTTGAAGAGCCGAATCCTCTCTCCCTGCCCGCCCCCATACAGAAACCTCAGGAGATCATGGGACCATACCTGCGCCATGATGCTCCCAGTGAGCCCTTCTGCCAAAGAGGAGGTTACACCAAATTGCATGGTAAAAGGTTTGGGTTTTTTTAGCATGACTTTTATTGCATAACCTCCAAAGTCTGCATAAAATAAGTAAGATCTGCCTTTTTTTCTCTAATAACTGGCACCTTAACACTGGACCCACCTAGTTTACTGAGTCATCACCGATTCCACTCGATCTCCAGTCCCCTCCATTTCTTGCCTTCAGTGTACCATCTTCTCTTGGTACCTGCCAACCTTCTGGTTCCATTTATTTCGTTCCCAGGGCGTTGTGTTGAAAGCCCAACACGAATGTAAGTACACTGGGGCACTCCTTCACCAACACTCATCAGAACATCACTGACACCTGCACAAATCAAATACACAGTGCACAGGTGAAGGCTGCACTCAAAAATAGATTTTTCAAAACAGAGGCTGTGTACAATAAAAAAAAAAGTGTGGATCTTTTATTAAAGATAATCATTGGGGGTGGGGGTGAGGGAAATCGTATATATATGGGCAAAATAAGAAACCCTAAAAATAAGAGCAAAACAGTGAGAAAGAGGGGAAAATAGTTATTATAAAGATCTCAAAAATCATAAGCGTCATCACAGAACTAGAAAATGAAATAGATACACACATAAAATATTATTTAAAAATTCTGATATTGAGATCTACATTCAAATGAAGCTGACAGCCCTGGGAACACAGCTTGGGGTCAGCAGAAAGTGCAGGTCCTTTGCCATGCAGTAATGCTGGGTATCCTACCCTTGAGAAATAATTACTCTAATGTGATGAATACTGAGTGCATCACCTGCGATATGACTCTGGAATTCTATTTCTGAACCTTAGATAGCGCAGTGACCTGCAGTAATTCTGGTGCACCTTATGTGATGACGACTATGGTCGAACAGCGTACAAGCTTGCACCATAAAATCATGGATTTGCCTATTCTAGCTACTCAAATGGGAGACCATATGTGACGTGAGAACAGTAACCATTAATTATTATATCTAGTGAAGTTTTTAAACATATAAATCTTCTTGATGCCAATTAAGCATTTAAATTGCTGTGTAAAGCCTATCTCGCAGATGAGATCAATGAGGAGAAAAGTGATAGTGAAATGAACAAACTTGCTAATTATCAGCTGTACCAGGATCTCAGAAGAGCTCTTTAACATACTGATTTGAGCCTAAGAAAAGGTACACAGTAAAAATAACAAACGGCCTCTGGATTTTTGTTGTACACTGGAGACTTTTCGTTGAGTTCTGCAACGTCTGGAGGATGTGAGTCTGCGCGAATGGCGTAAAAGGCCATTATCAGTCAGAGAGCCACAGAGTTGTGTACTGCAGAAAGCGGATACACCGTCATGGAAACCTGCAGAAGTTCAGGATGAGAAAACCATCCACGAATTTTTCCAGAACAGCCCTTTTTGTTACCAAAGGCAAGCACTCTGTTGCATGCAAATCTCTCTCATGCACGTTCTTTGCGGATATCCTGAAAGCTCAACTGGCTGAGTTTGTCCTGAGGACTGGAATGAAAACCACTGCTAGGCAGGATGAGTAGTGGAAAAAAAAATCCTGAATTGCAACAGTCAGAAATGCAGATATTTAAGAGATATTCATAAAAAAAGAAAAAGGAAATTTGGAGTGCAAAGGACTCACACAGACCTGCCTCTAAACATTTAATCACCCAAATACATGCACACAAATTATATTCACTCTGGCAGCCTTTACAAGCAAATATACTTACTGCTGCTTCAGTCCAAGCCAGAGCACTGCTGCATCCGAACAACTTCCATCACATCATGTGGGAGCCATTTTGACACTGTATATACATATATATATATATTTTTTTTATTTATTTATTTATTTATTTATTTATTTTTTAAAAATTTTTGCCTGCAGAAAAAGAGAATAGTTGAAGATAAAATTTTGAAAACACTTACCCAGTAAATTGGAAAAAAATACAAAAATTACATCAAACTTGAAACAAAGCTGAAATTTGCCTACTTCAATCTTGAGTTTTCTGCACATCACTAAACCTTGGTAGGAAAAATGGCCCTGACCTTTTAAAATCATCTTTTGCGTGGGGCACTTTAGCTAAGATTTTGAAATAGGGTAAAGCTTTAAATAATTTTCTCATAGAATAAAGAGTTATCGGGCAGAAATAAAGTTGACAAATGATGAGCATAGCCAAGACATAAAAAAAAAAAAGAGGAAATCAGGGTGTCAGTGGCCTCCGGACTGGGATAGAAATAGGGACAGAACTCATGTAATTGTGAATGAAGGATCCAGTAAAGGCTGGTTCAGAGTGAACCAGAATCTCCAAGAAGCAGGAGGGAAATACTGAGGCAGAGGTACAGTATTTGGGGGGGGGGGGGGGGGGGGGGGGGAGAGAGAACTCTTCCAAGCATGAAAGAAGAGCAGGATCTGGGGGGGGATCATATCTCATGATCTCAGTCAGGTGGATAAGGCAATGGGCAAAGCCAGAAAGCTGCTTGGCTGCATAGGGAGAGGAATGTCAGCAGATAAAGGGAGGCGATATTGCCCCTTGTGTAGGTCCCTGGTGAGACCTCACTTGGAATACTCTGTACAATTCTGGAGACCCCACCTTCAAAAAGTTATAAACAGGATGGAGTCGGTCCAGAGGGAGGCTACTAAAATGGTCAGTGGTCTTCATTCTAAAGCATATAGGGATAGACTTAAAGATCTAAACATGCACACTCTAGATGAAAGGTGAGATAGGGGAGATATGATAGAGACATTCAAATATCTCAAAGGTTTCCATGCACAGGAAGTGGGCCACTTGTAGCAGAAAGAAAGCTCTAGAACGAGAGATTATCTGATGAGGGTGAAAGTGGATAGACTCGGGGGGCAATATTTCCTATTTCTTTCTAGCAAGAGTGGTGGACGCATGGGACAGCTTCTCAATGGAGGTGGTGGAAATGAGGATCGTATCTGAATTCAAGAAAGCATGGAATAAGGATAGAGGATTTCTGAGGGAGTGGTAGGAATTGTGAAGCTAAATTAGTTGCTATGGCAGGACAGGCATAGATATGCTCTTTTTCTGATACTGTATTTCTCTGGTTCTGTGCCTATGAAATGGTCACACCATAACTAAACCAGCCTAACTATGTAGCAAACAGGGAAAGGAAAGGGAGTAAGACTTAACAGAATACCTACCTGTGCCCCATGCTCTTCACGCCCCCCCCCCCCCCACACACACACACACACACACATAGCAAGCAGAGGAAATAATAAAAATCTATTGCTACTCGCATGCTGCCGAATGAGAAGCTGAGCAGGCTGAGATGCACAGAACGGACACAGGAGACCTCTTGTTACTCAACTAGAGACAACACGTGCGTTGTCTCAAACCTTCCTCACAATGCTCTCTACGCCTTGCTAAATGTGATGCACCAGTGCTGACCCCTGGGTGAGAGAACCAGCCTCCTGCAGTCACCAGGCCCAATAACCCTGGGACCGGTGGGCTGGAAGGCAGGGAGCCCCCCTGGCTGACCCCCAGACCAGGAAGAGGGTCCTGGCCTGAAAAAGAAAACCCTGGCAAGCCATGGCAAGGCGCTTTGCTTTCTCAGCGCGGGGTAGAGCTTCCTGCAGCATGGCTTGCAGAAATTAACCATTTATGTTCCTTACCATAGGCAAAATTCTCAGAGAAACCTAATGTCAAACATGAAACAGCTGCCAGCCTTGTTTGGTCTGAGTCTGGATAATTTCTCTCCCTTCTTATTATTTCTTTTATTCCTCTTTTATATTTTTTTGGTTCTCATTCCCTTCCTCTTCCCCCACCCGCTCAATGCACTCTCCCACTTTTCTCTTTCCCTCCCAAACATCCTTCCTTTCTTCTCTCACTTTTCTCCTCTTCCTGCATTTACATTCCACGCAACTTCCATCCTTCCTCTCCTCACCAGCCTCCACCTATCTTCCCTCTTCTTCCAACCAGGGTCTTCCTTCTGCTACCACGTGTCTTCTCCTCCCCCCCCCCCCCCCCCAGTCCTGTCTGTCTCCTGTTTCCCATCCCTTGCTTCTTAGCACTACCCTCTCTCCCTTTTGCCGTCACCACCATTCCTCCCAAAAACTGCCTGCTGGACACTTTATCAAGGCTTAGACAAGACCAACCTGCACGTGAAACTGGCTCATGCACCTTATTTGTTAGGCAGAATGCAAAACTGTGGAAGTTTCCATAGATGTGGCAGCATTTCATTTGTCTACAGAGTTAATGGAGCAATTAACCTTTTGATTCATACATGGGTAATTGGATAAACATCTTTGTTCTTCTGTAATTTGACAATCACATTCAATACAATTCTTTTTGCACTGCGTGGACGCTCAGAGACCTGACTTAACAAGCAACTCAATATTCATTCCTGTGGAACCATCTCGTTGTGCTTCCAAATAAACTGAAATTATCTTTAGAGTCAGTTGATACAAAGCCATTACCAGCTTGACTAATATGTTCTTGATCTGAACCTATATAAAAAAAAACAAACCAACCCCAAAACATTTTAAGAAAGACGGGGTAATGTTGCTCCTTCCTCTGGTCTGTAAACAATTAGTATAAAACGCATGCTTTACTTGTTACATTTGCAAATATTGGAAGGTAATTTTGCAGTTTCGTTTAGGTATTCCACAGCTCATCTTGCAAACGTAATTCATATTGGAAATGCAAACCCCCTTTTCTTTTTTTTTATTGTTTTCACAGCCAGTATGTATATAAATATTTAAACAGAATCAAGCCGTGACAGATGTGATCACTAATAAGGGGCATTATTTTTTTTTTTTGTATGTGGGGGTTTTACTGGAGGATGCATGCAAGCAGCACCGGCGGAGCCGACGGGTTTATCTCCACTGCCTTCTGCCCGGAGATGCTGTGCTGCTCTCTGACTCTCAGAGGGTTAAGGATGGCGCATTACACCTTGTTGCTATGTGCAGCAAAAAAAAAAAAATAATTAAAAACCCCAAGCAGATGGCACCCCCTCCCGAAAGGTGAAACATGGTACGAGCCAGAACGCAAATGCTGACGTCCGTCCTCTCCCCAGAGAATCGGTGATGTTTTTTTGTACGATCAATGTAATATTCCGCAGCTAAATTTAGGCTCTCTGTGCGTCCTATGAAAATGGCACCTTACTTTGACTAATTAGCAATAAAAATTGTGGTTGGCTACAAGTTTAATTATTTAATCTCCAAGGTTATGATTAAATTAAAACTCCTTGCCTGAAGGTGGAAGGGGAAAGGAATAGATGTGCGCTGATATTTCTGTTAGCAGGGGGATGCGGTTTCTCTCCTGCTCGGAGGCTAAAGCCGGTTCTGATGTCTCTGAACCTGACATTAAGCCCAGAGGAGAGAGACAGGACGGGGAGAGCAACCTGCGCGCCTCCAGCTGTCTCTCAGGGCTCCCCCAACTTCGGGAATCGGGAGCCTCGGTGCAGATTTAGCAAAAAAAAAAAAAAAGAGACATTATTTATGAGAAACACTGTCCGACTAGCAGTAAATAAGCTCTAACGCTATCTTATTACATATTAATCCAGCACAGATAATCTCACACACTTCTCAGTCTGACAAGGAGGGAGTCTCAGGGAAGCCAGACCATGTGCACTAGGATTGGAGACTTTTAGGAGCAATGTGGTAAGAGCAGCTGGAAATTGAGGCTAAAGCTGGTTTTTGGAGTAAGGGGGAGGAGGACGCGCAGTGATGCAGCCTCTTCCACTTGAGTGTGCGTTGTAAGGTTCCACACAACAGGTTTTCGGTTTCTTTTACTGAAATCTTCTACCTGAGAGGGATGGGGCTCGCTCTTCTCTAGACTCTGTAATTGCGATTCTTGGAGCTGACCCAGGACACTGGCGGCGGTGCCCTCAAAGCAGCTACAAGGGTTAAGCTGGGAATAGAAAGAATCAAAAAACCCACCCTGGCCTTGGCTTCCCGCGAGCCGAGTGGCTGGAGTGGGGCTCGGTGACAGGTTAGAGGCGTGCGAGGGACTAATCAGGCCCCCAGACCTCGGGGACGGGCAGAAGGTGCTGCTTCCTTACAATGTTGCATTGTTGCTAAGCAACTCGACGAGGAGGCTGCGATAAAGAAGCTTCGAAAACCACAATAGGGCAGATAGTAAATCCATTTCTGAAAGAGGTTCAGAGCTCGCTGAGGTTGTGAGATCATTGTATTTGGGGGGGGGGGGGGGGGGGGGAGAGAAGGAATTGGTTTCCTACATTTTTCATTTTCTCTTCCCTCCCAACTCCCTTTTTTTTTTTTCCTTTTTATCTAGCTCAGCTATTGCATGCAACAGCGGGTCCTTTGGGCTGGAGCCCCGGAGCACGGGGGTCCCCTCTGGACCCTGGTACACATGCACCCCCAGCCTAAGCGTTTACAGTACATGTCCCCGTCCAACAAAAGACTGGGAATCCCCCTCCCCCGGGCTCCAAATGCCGCCTTTGCACCACGCATAGTTCTAGCTGGCCCAAACTCTGATCCCATTACAAATGTGTGGTCCTGCCGCTGACGCATTGGGCCAGCCCCGTGAAAGAATTTTCTGTGCGCGCTGAACCTCGGCAATCAGGTGCATTCATGAAATATTTATTAAAAGTATCCCTGCTGCAACCAGATTGCATGAGTAATTACTAAGCTTGCAAAACCTCTGAAGTCACTTGCTTCGTGAACAATACAGTAAAAACCAATGGACCTATAGCATTAACACTGATATACAAAGCATGTTAATGTGCGCTCCTTACATGCGTGTTATAATTACCAATAGTTCCCAGTGCTAAAGGCAACAAGAATGCAAAAGCCCCCATTTAAACAAAGAGATATTTAAATTAACTCATTACATATTAATGCTGGATATACTATCCAGGTTTAATGGTTAAAAGGAATCATGCACAGTAACACACAGGAA
This sequence comes from Rhinatrema bivittatum, assembly GCF_901001135.1. NCBI lineage: Eukaryota > Metazoa > Chordata > Amphibia > Gymnophiona > Rhinatrematidae > Rhinatrema > Rhinatrema bivittatum. Next base: position 14,129,820 of record NC_042631.1, read on the forward strand.
TGTAGTTAACTTTACCAGCCTTAGAAGTCCGTGGTCTAAATCGAACTTTTGTGCCCCGAATATCCTCACTTCACCCCACCCCTCTACTTCAGTGAAATAAGGGCCTCTGGGCTGACTTGATTCCCCACTTCTCCTGCCACTCTCCATCCTAACCGATCTTACTCTCAAAAGTCTTCATGGGTGGGAAGGATTCAGTTTTTCTCCTGCTTGCCATAGCACAAACATCTAAATGCTATCGCTGATAGGGATGTGCGTTTGTTTTTGTTTTTATTACAAATGCCAAAAATGCAACACATCAGGCTGTTTTTTTGGTTTCTTCTGAAAGGACCAAACTGAAAATAGCCTCCTACAAAAATACAAAACATTTTTCAGGTATTTTCGTATTTGTGGCATTAGAAAATAAAACGCGGGCATTCAGCGACCCTGATTGGACCTTCCTGGCCCAAATCTTTTTTAAATTTTAAGTCTGCATGCAAGTTACCAGGCAAAGATGATCCGGTAAAGAGTCCCAGAAGTTAGGGCTGGCCACAGAGAACGCCCCGTCCTGTGTCTCAGCAAGGGCAAATCCAAAAGCCCCCATTGAGATGATCTAAGAGTTTGTGCAAGATTGTAAATTTGCAGAACTGCATTATTCCATGGAAGAGTGTTAGCTATGAATCATCATAGCTAACTTGTGTAGGATTCTCTACTCCACTGGGAGCCAGTGAAGATCTCACAAAATCAGTGAGATATGAGCTCTCATACTCAGACGTAATTAGAACTTAGCAGCAGAGTTCTGAAACATCTGTAGTGCCTTTAGCACATTGCCTAGTATCCCAATATAGACTATGTTGTAGTAATCCAAGATGAAAAACACCAATGCCTAGAGCACAGTTCAAAAATCTGAGAAAATCAGTAAAGGCTTTAACTTTGTAGTTTGCTTGTAGTGCCTATTAGCATTATCATAGGTCTTTTCAAGATTAGATGTCCAAAAAAACAGTAGATGACCTGACGCTGACTCAGTGTTTCAAAGTCCAAAAACTCTGCCGTTTCTGAAACGTTGCTGGCTGGGTAACCGGTCTGTGCCATGGCTCTTCTTATTCAAGGTTGCTGTGAGGAATATGGAAGCCGTGTTGTATTCTGGGAGTCCAATATCTGTGTCCTAAATAGTGGGGCAGGGCCCCGTGTTGAGAATCACTAGAATCTTCTGACCCACTTGATGAATCATCTGAATGAGAAAAGTGGCATCTGCCTGGAGGATGGCTCCGAAAGAACGTCAATTCAGTGCCATGCATTTCTACGGCTGTAGATCAAAATGGTGCTGGCCTCATGGGAGGAAGGCACTGTAGTGACATCACTTTGGCGTGCCTTCCAGTTGGAGGCTCTGTTTCTAAAATGCTGGAACCCGGGCAGGAGCAACTGAGTTTTGCTCCTGCCCATTTACTACAGGATATGGGAAGGGGGGTAAATGGGGTCTGGGAGAGGAGAAGCTTTCTTTACAGAAGAGGCTGGCCCCAGTTTCGGCACTAGCTCTGGCCTAGGTTTCGGCAGTATGTTTTGTCCTAGGAAAGCCCATCCAGGGCCAACAAAGGCCTGTCATTATTTTTTTTGTCATTTCTTTTTCCTGTGGAATTTTTTTTCTTGTTTAATGTTTTTTGTTTAGCGTATGAACCAAACCCCAAAATACATTAAACGAACTGAACAGAAATGAAAAAGCAAGTCCAAAATGAAACGAATGAACTGAACCAAACATTTTGGTGCTGCATATCTGTAATTACTGATGCTCTGACCCGCACCGCCTGTACATGCACATCTAATATTGCCCGTCACATAAGACCTGCATGTCTAATACCATTTATAAAGAGAAATGTTCAGAAGCAGATGAACTTGCCCCACTCGCTGAGTAGCAATGGAATGAGTTGTGTATATATATTGTCAAACAGTTGGGCTCTACGAAGGAAGCAAATCTACCTCTCCCTGCATCTGCTCATGTGTATTTTTCGTTTACCGAGCACTGTTTGAGTTGCAGAGTGTGCACCGAGTCAAAATGTTATTGTTTCAGTTTAAAACAAAAGCACATGCCTATCTGTTAATTTGAGCATAAAGCTCTCATGTCATAGAGAGCTTGTAAGGTTGGTAGGCAAACTAGAGGGAGCTCTCTGTCAAGCTCTCGTATATTGCTTGCTGTGTGCATCTTATACATGAGCTCAGAAATCTGCAGCTTAATTGTGTTTTGCATTCTATATGAAAACAAGGCCTTGGAATGCTTTCTTTCCAAAGATGACAGTGAGTTTCTCCATGCCGATGTTTGCTTTCCCCTGTGATTTGTACTTGTCTTTCATCACTCTCTTGTCTGGTTCATGTTTGGTGGATGCCTGGAATGCCCCCCTGGTAGAGTTGAGGACAAGAGCAGTAAACTAATTCAAAAGGGAATGGGATAAACATTGTGGATCCCTAGAGGCCAGAAGTTGGAAATGAAGAAAAGGTGAATGGGAAAAACCTGTACGGTGTGGCAATTACTACCCTTAACGAGGGCATGGGGGGCAACCAGCATGAAGTGGTAATTACTACCATAAATAACTTGCTGGGCAGAATGGATGGACTATTTGGTCTTTATCTGCCATAATTACTATATTATGTTACCATGCGGGGTAGATATTCAATCATTACTTAAATGGAATATCTGGCTATACCACTTAGCCTGATAAAAGACTTATCCAACTAAATAGTTAGTGGGCAGAACTGAGCAGCACTACTTATCCGGTTAACTGAGCCAGATAAGTAGCAATACTGAGCCTTATATGGTTAAGTTAACTGTATACGTTAGATGTAGCCCATACCAGGTGTAAAGTTAACTGCATAAGCTTATCCGGCTAACTTTAATACTTATCCATTGTCATGCCGCCAAATATCACGTGTAAGTTAACGGAATAACTCTTATCCAGCTAACTTACATATGTTAATATTGGCCCCTTTGTTACTATCTTTACATTTGTATGTATTTTAAATTGCTTTTCCATAATGCATTTTTTCCTATGATCTAGTACAAATAATTTTATTTCTTGACGTAAGTATGTTTTAATGAATCAAGGGTAAAATCTGTACAGCCCTATCATTTCCAGACTTTGTGCTGCATCTCTCTTAACACAGGAACGATAAAGCAGCAGCATCCTAGGATCAAGCTACCTCCCTCTCGTTTTAATCTCCACATCCTCTTGTTTAACTTTAAACCCGTGCATGATCTCAAAAGCAGAATCTTAAAGTTTATAATTTGTATTACAAAAGAACAGTTTGGGGGGAAAAAAAAAAAGCAGTTAAGTTTGCTGCAATGCAGTCAAAAAAGAAGCCAGAAATATTACATGGTAAAGGGATGCTTTCCTCCAGCTTGCTTGTCTAATGAATAATATTATATTTCTTACATCGCGGTTTATTAAGATGCGGGGGGGAGGGGGGTGGGGGAGGAAATCCCAACAAGAACAAGGACTTAGAGTGGTTAATTGCTTCTTCTCTCACCCTTGCATTCGCCACTAACCACATATGGATCGACCATGCAGTGCAGGCCTCACAGGACATTTGTCAGCCCAAAACATAAATTAGGCGAGCACGCAAATAAAAACCCGCTGCCTTGGGGGGAGGACAGAATCAGTTATTACTTTGGCACTGCAGGCAGACACAGAGTGTGAAGCCAGTAAGAAATCAGGCAAGGTCCTGACGTCAGTCACTCCTGGTTTGCAGCAATTGTGGTCAATCTGAGTAATGTTCAACTGCAGATCATCGATTACAGAGCAGGGGAGTTTCCTGCCGTGCTCCTGTGGCCCTATTACTGTAAACAGTTTTTTTTTTAATTCTCATCACTTTTGTTCCTATGGTAAATGGATGCTTTATTTACACTTAGCCCCCATCCTCACCCAATACATCCGTGAAATACAAAATTAATGAATACATTTTTCAAACAGAAGAGCAGAGAATTCTTGCTTTCTGATAGCACCAGGGCTATTTATTTTTTTAAAAAAAACCATACATGCAAATACCTTCCAATGTCTGCCTCAGTTATTGGGTTAGAAGGATATGTAGTTAGCATAATAATCATGCATCACCCTACAGTATATACAGTAAGGACTGAATAATCCAATTTTGTATTTATCCTGGCTCCATCCCTGAGTATGCAGATTTCTTAAGCAAGAAATATTTTTACAACAAACTCTTTTGCAACTTTTTTTTCCACCCAGAAAAACTTATTCTCAGTCCTCAGAGATTCTCCCTAATAGCTTTTCTCCCGTGGTGAGACACTTCCTTATATAAATATTTTGGAACCATTGGTTTTGTCCCTTTAACAAATCATTTTGAGAAATTAAAGGTGAATTTTAAAAGTCCTGCGCATGCATTAATTAGGGGATGGGCTCATGCATGCCGAGAGGATTTTAAAAGCCGGCTGGATGCGCGCGTGTCTCCTGCAGCATGGTGCATGGGCATGGCCTGGGCATCGGCGTTTTGGGGCATGAACCAGAGATGTGCATGTAAATACAAGGTCCCCTGCTGTGTAACTTTACTTCTGCTATGGATGAGGCATAAGTTACAAAATAAAGAAAACTTGGCAGATCTGCAGGGTTTTAAGGGTCGGGGATAACTGGAGGGAGTGAAGGCTATTAAACTAGGGGGGGGGGGGGGTTTGGAGGACCTATCCCTTAACTGGGCGAACTGGGGATAAACTGTTTTAACTGGGAATGGCATCAGTCCCCTTTGAAATCCCCCGACTCACACGATGGAAGCAGGATTTGCACGCAGATGCGTGCGCCCACTTAAAGTTCGGCGCACCTATGTTATAAAATTCGGCGTGCCAGGTTCTTAAGGCCCGGATTGGCCACGGTTGGAAACAGGATGCTGGGCTTGATGGACCCTTGGGTCTGACCCAGTATGGCAACTTCTTATGCTATAAAATGGCCGCATCCCTGGGCGCAGGCCGACGCACACACGCGCCCGCCCATCTGTCTGAAAGTTACTATCCCTTAGTGTAAAGTTCCTCTTCCATAACCATTTACACAGCTTCTGCGGAGAGAACGTGATCTGCCCTCTAAAATCTGCTTCGTGTACTTCCATTTGAGTCAAACTGTAACTAAAAGCACCGTGTGTTTCCAGCGGTTCGGGCAAGCCCACACATCAAAAACCCTTTAAGTGTTTTCTTTTTTTGAATACTTTTGGAACCTGAAGGACAATAATTCAGCGAGATGACAAAGCATGACCGTCTCCTGTTCCTCACCGCTTCCCCACCATACTGAAGTAAACAAACTGCTTTTTAAAAGCGCAGGAGAGTTTCCAAGGCATTAGTCAGAACTAGAGATGGGTGTGAATTTTTTTTTTTCCAGAACTCTAAGCCATTTTCAGTGTCTAAGGATGATGATCTGGAAGCAATCCATAGCGGGAGAATTGCTGGAATTTGGATCAGCAAAACACCGTAGGGCTCATCGTGCCAATGTTATTAACAAGAAAATCCTGTTATTTTAAAAGGCAAACCTTTAACTAATGTGCTTCTTTTGCCCAAATTAATTAAACAATGAAATGGATTTCCCTCCTTTCCCTAACTTGCAAATGGTCTCCCTTTTATGGAGGAGCCCATTTAAATTGGCGTTAGATTTTTTTTTTTCTCAGATGACCCATCAGTCTGGGCAGTTTGCTGCTGGAACTTGAATGGTTTTGCTCAGAAAAGCCGAGCTGTGTCCAGTTAGAAGGCATAACAGGTGATCGATTTGAAATATCTATGCAGATGGGACAATACAATGAAGAAAGGCAGTAGGACTTTTTTTTTTTGGATCAAACCTGGGTAATGATGGATCCAACTGGATGAAAATGAATAGAAATGCATGGTCTCATATCATCTGGTGCTCATGTAAAGAGAGTGGTAGAGCATGTGCTTCACATCATGGACATTACACGTGTATTGTCTGATGCTATAATATCTGCTTCATCTTAAGGAGTAACTGTTTTAGGAGTCGTGAATGTTGAAGGCAATTTTTTTTTAACTGATGAGATTATTAATACATTCTGAAATTCGAGATATACCCTTCCCCCCTGTTTCTTGCATGCTGTATTCAATTTAACCATGTGTGAAATAAAAGACAAGCAAATTTCATTTTCTCTGATGAGGTGTTAGCATTAGAAATAGGAGTTCTCCCCCTTGGGAGTCACTCACCTCACATGGAGCAAGAATCCACTGTTCCTGATCTGTTCGCAGAGGACCGCTGTCTGTACAGCCAAGCGAGAAATCTAATTACTCTCACAGAAGGGAGCAGAAGTAGAGGTTAAAAAGGAAAGGTTGTTATTAGCTGAACATGCAGTGCTAATCCTACGCCAACAGCTGGTAAGCCTTAATAAAAATATCAATAAATTAATCAGGGATGGCAAATGCTTCACTCTGGCAAGCATGTGTCCATAGGATCCTTAGTTACAGCTGTGTAGTCTTATTTCTGAAAAAGGAACAGATATGTACATCTATAGAGAGAGAGAGAGAGAGAGAAAGAGAATTTTATGAAGCTGAACTCCCCGCATGGTTTCCCTTCTGAAAATCCTGGGGCTAGGAGGATGATTTTACCCTGCACGTTTTTGCAGATTTCATACTTAAGCATCACAAGATGCAAACAATACACAGGGATTACGAAATGAAATCCCCGTGGGAACGTGAATGGTCCCATGACACTCAACTTTTCCCCAGATTGTGGGGGCATCAACTTTCAAAAGGGTTTTTCCCCACTCTTAAACCAGAAATCCCATTGAAAATTACTTCCGAAATCAAGAGCGTACATTCATGCATGTGTTTGTAGATTTGTGACTGATTAAATTCTATCCTGATCATGTAATAAATTAGATATTTTTTTTTTTAATAATGCATGCTTCCAGTGTTTCAGCTAGTGGTTTCACATTTTTCTTCTTAAAATTTAAAAAAATGAGGGTTGTTTTATAATTGAGCATGTTTGGGTAAAGTCTACATGCACCTTTTGTGTGACAACTTTACCCCGAATTTTTAAAGCAAAGTTTTGCACGTAAGTTTACTTTGAAAGTATGCGGGTAGCTGACCTGGTACGCACATTGATTAATATAAATAAAATATTTCAAAACAGCATAAACATCAAATAATACCCAATAATTCAAATACGGATTTAAAAATCTCATGCTTTCCATAGCTGGGGTCATCTGATGTCCAGTAACCCTAAGATTTTAAAAAGAACTGCCATACTGGGTCAGACTATGGGTCCATCAAGTCCACTATTCTGTTTCCAACAGTGGCCAAACCAAGTCACACGTACCTGGCCTACCACATCTTCCAGGCTCACTGTGATTTGGTTCAGTTCATCTGAATCATCACCTTTAAAAACCATCTCCAGAACGGGTATCTCCCCAACATCTTCTTCGGTAAACACTGAAGCACAGAAATTGTTAATCTTTCCATGATGGCCTTATCTTTCCTAAGTGCCCCTTTAACCCCTCAATCATCTAACAGTCAGCCTCCTCACAGGCTTTCTGCTTCGGATATATTTTTAAAAGGTTTTATTGTGAGTTTTTTTTCTCTATGGCCAATTTGTTTTCAAATTCTCTCAGCCTGTCTTATCAATGTCTTACATTTAACTTGCCAGTGCTTTATCCTATTTTCTTCTGATGGATCCTTCTTCCAATTTTCATGGCTTGGGGGAGAGTGGTTGCACAAATTTTATCCTCTTACACACACACACACACACACACACACACACACACACACACACACACACACACACACACTTATACAAGTTCTTTCTCTCATATATTCCCCCTCTCATACACATGTCTATGCTCTTATACACACTCCCTCTCTCTCACATACACAGACTCTCCCTCACACACATAAGCACAATTAATCTCATCTATATACATTATTTTAAGGCATACTGCCCCACTTCCTGACCCCACTAATTATTATGGTTGCAGGGGCCATCCCTTCTCTTCAGTCACTAGCAGGATGGGATCCACCAGTAGCCTGGGCCATCTCTGCTCCCCTTCAGCCACTGGTGGGATGGTATCCACCAGAGGCCCAAGCTGTCTCTCCTGATCTTTGCCTGCTGGTGAACAAACTCTACTAGAGGGCCTGGACCATCTTGGCTCCACTTTGGCCAGGTCCATTTCCCCTTTCCCTTTGGTTGTTGGAGGATGGGTTCTGTTGTGGCCCTCTCTTCTAAAAAAAACCCAAAAAACCCCACAGTGCTAACATGTCCTCTGCTGGTTCCCAGAAAATGGGAACTCAGCTGGAAGACTTTTTAGAAGATAGGACCATGAGTGGAGGTTCACTGATCCACTAACATCAACCTTCAGGAATGCCAAGGTCCTCTGATTCTTTAGTTATCACTGGACATATGGCTCCAAAGGGATAAACATTCTGGTCCAGCCATGGTTAAAGGAACAGCTGTTGTGTGCATTTCCTCCTTGACTTCTGAGTGTGAGGACCTTGAGAAAGCTGGTGAAACATTGTTTTGCAAGTCATTCTGATGAGTGCAGATTAGTCAAGTTGCCCTTGGCATGCAGATCTTGTGAGACTGCAGGTTGGTTCTCTGATACACTTCCTAGGGGATCAAGGTATCCTAAATTAGGGTCCGATTCTCAAGGAAGATCCAGCTCCATTTATCTTACATCCTGGTTCTTGAAAGGTCATGATTGCGTATTAAGGGATATTTCCGCCATTTACCCTGATGAAGGCCCATAAGAATGCTATTTCATTTTCTTATGTTTGAGTCTAGCATCTGTCTGAAGCATACTACAGTGTATAACATCTGTCTGAAGCATACTACAGTGTATAACTGTGGTGATAAGATACTTCCAACATTATGGCTTTCTTTCAGAGAGGTTTGCATTCAGGTTTGATCCCAAATGTCTCTGCAGTTTCAAGTGGCTGCTATTTCCTGTTATAAAGATACAGTTTAAGGAATTTCATTGTTTTTTTTCACCAAGATTTTTACTCATTTTCCTCCAAGGGGTGTAACAATCTTTGACCTCCTTTTAGGTCCTTGGTTCCTCAGTGGGACCATAATTTAGTTCATAGAGCTTTAATGGGCTCACCGTAATAGAGCTTTTCTGTAGGTTTTATCACTGAAAATTTTCTGGTGGCCATTTGTTCAGCTAGAGACATTTCTGAATTGCAAGCCTAGTCTTGCAGAAATTGTTTTCTGGTCTTCTCATTGTTTTCAGTGTCTCATAGACCAGTCCTTTTTACTTAAACTGGTTTCTGTGTTCCACTTAAATCAGATACTACTAGTGTTCACGCGAAGGGTGTGTCATGGTAAAGAGAGGATGCTCTGGACATTGGATATCTGTTGGGTTCTTCTTAGCTATTAAGCAGTCTCTAATCCTTTCAGAAGTCTGACCAATTGTTTTTTTGTAAACTATATGTTTATTCAATTTTAACAAAAACAGCATATTAATATATGTTAAAGAAGTTAGGTTACAGAGATATTCAGTAAATACATTATTGAATAATAAACAGAAATTATAATATCTCTAATAATCCTCTTTTAAACTGACAACCAGAATAAAACGGAAAATGTCATAATGCCTCTGTATCGCTCCATGGTGAGACCGTACCTTGAATACTGTGTACAATTCTGGTCGCCGCATCTCAAAAAAGATATAATTGCGATGGAGAAGGTACAGAGAAGGGCAACCAAAATGATGAAGGGGAATGGAACAGCTCCCCTATGAGGAAAGACTAAAGAGGTTAGGACTTTTCAGCTTGGAGAAGAGACGACTGAGGGGGGATATGATAGAGGTGTTTAAAATCATGAGAGGTCTAGAATGGGTAGATGTGAATCGGTTATTTATACTTTCAGATAATAGAAAGACTAGGGGGCACTCCATGAAGTTATCATGTGGCACATTTAAAACTAATCGGAGAAAGTTCTTTTTTACTCAACGCACAATTAAACTCTGGAATTTGTTGTCAGAGGATGTGGTTAGTGCAGTTAGTGTAGCTGTGTTTAAAAAAGGATTGGATAAGTTCTTGCAGAAGAAGTCCATTACCTGCTATTAATTAAGTTGACTTAGGGGTCCATTTTAAAAAACAGCGCACGTGCGCATACTTTTCTTCGCGCACCAGGTGCAAACAAAAGTAGGCTGGATTTTATAAGATACACATGTAGCCGTGCGTATCTTATAAAATCCGGGGTCGGCGCGTGCAAGGGGGTGCACATTTGTGCACCTTGTGCGCACGCCGAGCCCTGCACGCACTGCCCATTCCCTCCACCCCCTTGCACCTTCACCTCTCTTCCCCTACCTAACCCCCCCCCCCCCCCCCCCCGGCCCTATCTAACCACCCCCTTACCATTATTGTAAAAGTTATGCAGGCATAACTCTCGTGCGGCTGTTCCGTAGGCCTCGGCCGCGCCCCCAGAATGCCCCCAAGCCGGCACCATGCCCCCGACACGCCCCCGGAACGCCCCGAACGTCACACCGCCCACCCGACATGCCCCCCTAGCGAAGCCCCGGGACTTATGTGCATCCCGGGGCTTGTGCGCGCCGCCGAGCCTATGCAAAATAGGCTCGGCATGCGCAGGGGTGTTTTAAAAGGGTTACGCCAGTACCTTATGCGCGTAACCCTTTTAAAATCTACCCCTTAGAAAATAGCCACTGCTATTACTAGCAACGGTAACATGGAATAGACTTAGTTTTTGGGTACTTGCCAGGTTCTTATGGCCTGGATTGGCCACTGTTGGAAACAGGATGCTGGGCTTGATGGACCCTTGGTCTGACCCAGTATGGCAATTTCTTATGTTCTTATGTTCTTGTGGAGGGAATCAGAAATATCAAGACAGATAAACAATGAAATAAAAAAAATAAAGAAAAGGAACATTCCCAGAGGCATACAAATGAATCTAGAAAATTACATGACAAATCCTAGGTGGAAGCATTAACAACACCAACTGCAAGTTTTACATGAAGAAACTATCAGCTGTGAAGGGTCAAAAAAATTGTAACGTTCATTTTCAAATTTCACAAGTCACTTACAAGGAAAACAAGCAAAAAAAAAAAATGAACATGAATTTTACACACATACTGCTTCATCTGCAGGAATTGCTTACTTCTAGCCTGGGTTTCAAAAGATATGTCGGGAAAAAAACCTCATTTTTGGACCCAAAAACAAACATTCCTTATTTCTAAAGAAAAGGCACTCTAAGACAAAAAATACCAGCAAGGTGGCTCTATAGGACACCTCTTCTTGCGAGTTTTCTAAATAGGCAGACAATTCCAGTATCTATATTCAGCTGCTCTTGCTCAGCTTCAACGTGCAAATACATTTTTTCTGAGGAATATAATGGATCTTATTTAGAGGTGGTTTTGCATGTGGAGAAAACTTCAAAACCTCCAGCATATATCTCTTGAACAGTTCTCTTGGCCCAATCTAAGAGGTCCAGGGGAGGTTCAAAATTCTCAAATTCAAAAGCCACATTCTGTTTTCCATAAATTCCAGCCTAAATTGTAACTTAAGATTGTCTATTTGTAGACTCTTATTGTTAGACTGGACCATCATTAACCTTCCTTCACAGACAATCTTCTCAGAGAAAACCTTAATGGATTGCTCCACTCTTTCAATATAATCTTTATTGTCTCTCATGAAAGACTTGATACTTTCAAGTCTTTTGAATATACCGCAGAGATATTCATAGTGCAAATAGCATTCCAGATGGATTCAAGAGAGATCTCACCTCTTGCCCCATGGAGGCCTATCTCAGGTCCGGCGGTTGGGAGTGGAAAGCTAGGCAAAGGCACTCCCAGGGATGTTTCTGCCTCTGGCACCATAGAAACATCTCCTGATGTCTCCCGCAACTTCTCCAGCAGATGAGGCGGCCACTTGTTGGCCTCTGCATATCTAGGCACTGAATAGTTTTCCAACCCCTACACAGTCCCTGCCACTTTCAGGTTGGCCATGTTGATGGGGAGTCCAGCTCTGGGAGAAACCAATAGTTCAGGCATGGGGGTATATTTCACTGCTCTGGGCTGAGGGAAATCTTGGCCTCAGATCAGGAAGAAGCTTCCTTCCCCACCCTGGTAATGAGGCACGCCTGGGAGTGGAAGAATGAAACTCTGAGGTAACAAAATGCAAAATAGACTACTGAGTAAAGGTGATGGGTAGTTGAGTTGACGGAGGGGGGGGGGGGGGTGCACTCCATAATTCCTCTTCTTGCCCATAGCAAAAATGGCTGCCAGCAAGAGCTCAGAGTTTCAACGACTTGCCTCTAAGGATGCCATCTTGATCCCACTTCCCTCAACAGATTGTTTTAATTGCAGGGCTTTGTAAGGGTGACGCAGCTCCTAAAGCCTTTCTTTGGTTTAAAAGAAAGAAAAGAAACATTTCTTTCTGTATTGTTTCAAACACAAAAGAGCTTGCTCCATTGGTGCATTCATGTTTGAAGATGAAAGTGCATCCCTACTTTTTTTCATCCTTGTTATTCTGGAGAATACACTCGTATACTAGTACCTAATAAGGATTTTGCATATAACATCAACAGATCTCATGACTTATTAAGACTGCAGACGATGAAGGAAAGCACTTTTGTATCCTTTTCATCTATGAATGCTTCATTTGCTTGCTAAACAGGCTCCAGAAAGCCACATTCAATATGGCCGAATGTTCTTGACCCAACAAACTACAATTCCAAACTACTACTACTTTGCTGATAAACTCACAATCCTCTTTGCTAACACTGAGGTATGAAAGGAAAGGAGACACTAAAATTTCAAGCTCAACAAGGGCATGGGATCAGTAAGGAGCAAGGGATAACAAGTTTGTGAGTTGGATATACAACTGGAAATTGCAGAGAATCACCGCAGTTGCATTATAAGTTCATTTTAAAAATAGTGTTGCCCCGTGCGCAACACTCAAGGTGAAAAACATTTTATAAGTGAGGAAAACTCATAGGTGAATTTCTAGGAGAACCTTTTCCTTCTGCAGTGGTAAACCTGACTTTTTATTATCCATGTCTCAGTAGTGTAGACTGAAGTTTCTTGCTTTCATAAATCTAGTTAAAATAATGACTTGGATTAGTGTAATCAACTCCGTGACAACAGTTTTAATAGAGAAAGTACATAGGTGTGAAGTGACGGCTTGCGAGGGAAAAGGTCACTGGAGAGATAAAATATCATCATCATAGTTCAGAATAATGCGAGCGAGCACTCCAAGAATAGCAACTGGTGCAGTGATTTCAATCAAAGATTTAGGAGCCTGGCATTAAGCAGGGCACTTTATCCCAGGAAGGTGTAGAGATGGTCAGATTTTGATAATGGAAGCGCGAAAGTGAAAAATGCAATTCCATGCTAATTAATTACTAAGGAATGTCTTAATCTAGAATCATAATTCAGCTCATAGATTCCTTTCAGAATGACAGAGCTGGGAAGCCGTTGACTTGCATCCAAACCTCCCTTTGAATTACACACGTTGCTGAAATTCGCTTGCATAGCTGAATACTCTGATGATGGATGGACAGTGCTATGGTACCAGTGAAGCCCACATTTAGGATGCTTCTTTAACGTTATTTTTCTTGGCGTATACTTTTAAATGATGAATTAGAAAGCAATTTCCTTTTAACATCTTTCTATTTTTTACTTTGTAAATAACATTTCATTGTTTTTGCCTGGCAAATACTGGGCTGTACACACCATTGAATGGTAATAATAAAAAAAACCGTTATGATGCCATGCTTTTAATTAAATTGTGATCTATTTATTTAGTCTGAAAATACAACTGTTTGAATACTTTTAAAATGTGGTTGGGATTTTACTGCAGTGAAGTAATTGTATCTTTCTCTTTTCTTTTAATTGCTTTTTATTTTCAAAAGTACATATGTCAATACTAGCAGAGAGAGGCCATGCCTGCCCCTATCTCCTATTCCAGCCTATCCTTACCCTTCCCTCTTCCCCCTCAGCCCCATCAGCCCCATCCTCATCACTCGTTCCACCTCTTCACAACCCGTTATCATCACGCCCTTGCCCAGCCTGCCCCCATACATTTTCTCTATTTATTTATTTACTTTATTTAAACTGTTTTATAACTTGCACAATAAAATGTACTTGGCGAGTCATAATACATACAACATACATAACAATCACATAAATTAAAACAAACATCATAAGACTAAGAATAAAACTTATGCAATAAGCATAAAAACCAAAATCAAAACCACAAATTATAACACAAGATAAAAGAAAATACATAAACAATACAGAAAAAAAAATTAAAAACATAAAAATAGCCCTCTCTCTACTTCAGCCTGTCCTCATCATTATCCTTGTCTCCCCCTCCCCCGACAGCCCAGCCCCATCACTTGTTCTAGCGCATCACCCAATAAACTAGTCCCAACACTCTCTCGTCACTCAAGCCCTGTTGTTCCATGATTTCTCTAACCTCCTTCCATCTGCAATTTAATAACAGACTGCTGGAGGCTTCACCCAAGCTATGCCACTTTTCTGAGATTCTTTTATTTTTACAGTCCATAACTAAAGATCTCCTATATGTATGCCCTTAATTCCATCTAGAAGTACCCTAGAAAGCATGACATTTGTGAATTATATAATTAGATATATTGGATGAGAGTGAAAATATGAAGTGCTGGGTCTACCTCAAGGTTATATCATCTCAACATCCATTTTCTATAGGAACATTTGCATTACTGTTCATCAAGGGGTAGATTTTACAAAGTTACGCACATGCGTACATTTGTTTGCGCACCAGGCACAAACAAAAGTATGCGGGATTTTAATAGATATGCGTATAGCCGCGCGTATCTATTAAAATCCGGGGTCAGCGCATGCAAGGCTGCCCAAAATCGGCAGCCTGCGCATGCCGAGCCACGCAGCCTGCCTCCGTTCCCGCCAAGGCCGCTCAAAAATCGGAGCGGCCTCGGAGGGAACTTTCCTTCCGCCTTCCATCCACCTCCCCCCACCTTCCCCTCCCTTCTCATACCTAACACCCCCCCCCCCCCCCCCCGAGCCCTATCTAAACTCTCCCCCCTACCTTTATTCCAGAAGTTACGGCTGCTCGAAGCAGGCGTAACTCGCGCGTGCCGGCTGCGTGATTCCCCGGCCCGGGAGCTGTTTCGGGGGCCTCAGCCATGCCCCCAAAATGCCCCCGGGCCGGAACCATGCCCGCGGCCCCACGCCCAAATGATGCGCTGCCGCAACACGCCTCCCGACATGCCCCCCCCCCCAGGAAAGCCCCGGGAATTACGCGCGTCCTGGGACTTGCGCACACTACCGAGCCTACTCAGCATAGGCTTGGCGCGCACAGGGGGAACTTCAGGCAGGTTTTCAGGGGGTATGCACGTATCTTACGCGCATGCCCCTTTGAAAATCTGGCCCCAAGTGTTAGCATGTTCTTGCAATTGATTTATTTAATTTTCAAATCCTAGTGATGTCTATTCATTTGAAACAACAAGGTACATTATAATGACATTTCTTCTGTGTCGGTGGGTGTCCAGCCGCCCTAGGCGGTGATGTCATCACGTGATCTCTTTCTCTCCTCACACATGACAAACCATCCCAGCTCCTCAAAGAAATACATACCCAAAAACGTAAAATGCCCTCAGTTCTGACCCTCACCCGTGCCACATCTCATCTCCTTCATCCTTTCAGAAGTGGGTGGGGCTACTCTGCTGCCCCTCCCACTTCTGGCATCCTAGGCCACCGCCTACCCAGCCTAAAGCATCTGCTGGCACTGCATTTTGTCTTTGTCTCAATTGCTTTTGAATGGAAATAAAAGAACAATAAATAAAATGTTGCACAGTTTCATTCTTTTCATTTTTAAAATTTTGCTACTGCAACCGATGAATGGAAAAGACCTCTCAGGCCTGTCCCACTGTTTGTCCCCCAACTCCCAAACCCGCTTGCCACATTAGAGTTGGCGGAGGTGCACGCTTAGTAATGGCGCTGGCATCAGGCTGCCAGTGTCAGCTCTGCCAGGGGCAGGAGCAACCGGGGATTGATCCTGGACCGGGAAGAAAAAGAAATGAAAGAAATAATGCGTGTTTAAAAAAAAAAAAAAGGTTGCATTCATTTTTCCCTGAAACAAACCTGCACACGAATCTGCAGGTGCAAATGCGTGCGGGGGGAGGGGTTTGCTGGCAGAATCTCTAAAGGGAAAGCATGTACCGAATATCCCTCGGAAAGTCGGTGTAGTCTGTGGGTAAAATCCTGCTGAAGCGATTTTTTTTTTTTTCATACGCTGCCCGTCTCGTGCACGGGTAAATTTCGGTGTGCGGTGCCACTACACGTGCGGCTTCACCCACAGGGAGAGAAGGCCTTCCCGGGGGGAAGGGGGGGGGCAGGGGTGCCCTGCGAAGTTGCTCGCACTTGCATTGCTTGCCAAGAAATGTGCGGTTTGATTTTTTTTTTTTTTCCCCTTGGAAAAATTCCTCGCACCACTCAGCAGGGGTCATCGTGTGCGGGGGTAGTTTTCCTGGGGTATCTTTCAAAGGGGAACATAAGCAGAAAACCTTCACTTTTTTTTCCCTTTGAAAATCGGGGCCCAGCCTGTGGGTATAAAGTTCTCGCTGACTGCCCTGCTCTGGGGCAGTAGAACATTACCCCCAGGATGGAAAGTCAGTGCCTGTAGCTTTGTTTTCTTTCCTCGTCTTTCTTACGCTCTCACCTTTCTTTCATCTGCTTATGACTTACTTATCTGCATTTTCTCATGCAACTGTATCGCTGTCACCCTACACTTGAAAGAGCACAGGAGGATCAGTTCACGGGAGAACTGACCTGACCGAGACCCGGGTCATGAGGCCAGGGATTGGAAGTTGAGGATTTCGTCCCTTTTTCTCTTCACTCGTGCCCCTTGGATTCAGCACCGAGCAGGCGTGTCGAAATTTGAGAGATACATTTTTGTTTCAGATAATACATTTAAGAAAACAGATCCTCTGTGCTTTTGTTTTGGAAACTATCCCATTGCAAAAAAAAAAAAAAAAGCAAGAGGCAAGTGACTGTGGCTACAGGAAAATAAACTGCCAGCTCCCTTTGTTTGTCTCAGGTGCATGTGTAGATTATTTTGAGGTTCCAGTGCTGGCCACTTATCTAAATCTCGATCCAGTGGATCACAGGAACCGGAGCTGGCTAGCAGCTGCTCTTCATTACTGTGTCTGCAAGTACTAATTATTCATGGGTTGGTTGGAATCAAAAAGCCACTCTGGCAATTTAGGAGATTCTGCCTTGAAAGCCTTAGGCTCTGACAGTGTGCATTTCAGACCTGTGAATTGGAAAGCACACATCTTATTTAGTGCTAATGACATTACTCACCACCCAGATGCATATAACATTACCGCAAACTCAGTGCCACCGGCAAAGTTGTACTGTTACTGTATCTTTCAAACTTTTAATTGCTGGTCTCCTATCCACAATTAGTAATAGACAGTTTCCCATCTCTTGGTAAATTATTAAAGAAGGTATGTTATAGTTTTAAGTGTACAGAATAGAAGATACATTGAATATACACATTTCTTTGTTGCCTACTCCAGAATTTAATTTTAATTTCTGCTATTATATTCTGCCTTTACAGCCAGAGGCTAGACAAGACAGATTGCCAAAGAGCATAAAAACACACATAGTTAAAACAAAAATGAAAAAAAATCAATACAAAATGCATAATCAGGCATACAAAAAGTGCACATGACAAAAATAAAGAATTTTATAAACCAAAAATATGCATCACAAAACATGTATTTACTTTATAAATTTTAATACCTCGCCTGTCATGAATATCAAAGTGGCTTACATAAATGTAATTAGCAAATCAATAATCATCCACCCCATCAACCACATTCTCCTCGAATACGACCCATAGCAGCTGGCAGAGAATCAGGGAAACCAAGGTTGAAATCCCTCTGCCACTCTTTGTGACCTTGGGCAAGTCACTTTACCCTCCATTGCCTCAGGTACAAATTTAGATTGTGAGCCCTCTGGGGACAGGGAGATACTTACTGTACCTCCTACATACATATCCATCCCAATCCCCCTAAATACAATAAAATAATATCAACACAGACCCCAACCACGCTAAGAACAGGCCACTGATGATGCTCAATGAGGACCAAAATTGTATTTATTTATTTAAATGCACTTACTACCCGCCCTTCCTCATTCAGAGTAGATACAAAATGAAACATATACAGACAATAGAGAGGAAGAAAAGGCAAAGCAAATCGTGGGGTGGGGGGAAAGACAAGCAGCAAGGAAGTGGGATCAGAAGTGCCAGTGGGTCATAGGAGAGGGGAATAGAAGACTAGATAGTTTCCCCTGCAGGGGGACAAGTTGAGGGTAGTGTGTTGTCATCTTGGTTCAGGAATGTTCTCTTGAAGAGGAAAGTTTCTAGGGCTTTCTTGAAGAAAGTTCTTTCTCGAAGACATCTTATTGTCTTTGGTAGGCTGTACCATAGGAGTGATCCAGCGGAGAATAAAGTGCGTCCTCTGGTTTCCATGAGGTGTGTGAGCTTTCAGATGGGGGTGTGGATTCTTAGTGTTGAGGAGAGCCAAGGGAAGTTTAAGTTATGGATCGAGGACTGGTTGATCATAGCCAGCTTATATTGTATTCAGAAGGAGATAGGGAACCAGTGAAGAGATTTTAGAATAGGAGAGATGTGGTCTCGCATGTGAGTGCTGGTAAGGAGTCTTGCTGTGGAGTTTTGTATCATCTGTAGTGGACAGGTAGCATATAGAGGAAAGCCTTTCAGGAGAGAGTTGCAGTAATCTATCCCTTAGAATAGCATGGATGAAGGGCAGATCTGAAATCTGAATATTTGAAGAGAGGTTTAAGATGGCATAGCAAATGCAATTGGTGATATTTCTTATATGGTTACACATAGAGAGAGAGGGGTCAATAGTGACTCCCAGGTTCCATACACTTTGGGCAATGGGGATGAGAATCAAAAGTGATATGGTTGGGAGTATTGTCAACTGGATGGCGTGATAAAACGATGATTTCTGTTTTAAATGTGTTGAGCACTAATTTATTGCTATGTATCCATTTTTGGATCGTTGTAAGGCAGTTGCTGAGGAAAGATTCAGTCAGGGCCCATGTTTCCTTGAGAGGGAAAAAGAATTGAATATCATCTGCATAGACTTCATAGTGCACTCTAAGATCCTCAAGGGTACAGCATAATGGAGTTAGGTACAGATTAAAGAGTGCAGAAGAGAAAGCAGATCCTTGGGGCACTCCAGAGCTCAGTGGTGTCAATGGGGAGGTAGAGGAGTCAATTTGGACTTCCTGTGTTCTGTTGCTAAGCTATGACAAGAACCATTCCAGCACTGTACCAGTTATTCTGAAGGTACGTAGGCTAGAGAGTAGGATGGAGTGATTAACAGTGTCAAATGCAGCGGAGATGTTGAGTAGTCAGAGGAGGAACGAGGAGCCGACAATTTTAAAGTATTATCCACTATGATGCCTAAATCTTTTTCCTGGGTGGTAGCTCCTAATATGGAACTTAACATCGTGTAACTATAGCAAGGGTTATTTTTCCCTATGTGCATCACCTTGCACTTGTCCACATTAAATTTCATCTGCCATTTGGATGCCCAATCTTCCAGTCTTGCAAGGTCCTCCTGCAATGTATCACAGTCTGCTTGTGATTTAACTACTCTGAATAATTTTGTATCATCCGCAAGTTTGATAACCTCACTCGTCGTATTCCTTTCCAGATCATTTATATATATATATATATATATATATATATATATATATATATATATATATATATATATATATATATATATATATATTGAAAAGCACCGATCCAAGTACAGATCCCTGAGGCACTCCACTGTTTACCCCTTTCAACTGAGAAAACTGACCATTTAGTCCTACTCTCTGTTTCCTGTCTTTTAACCAGTTTCTAATCCATGAAAGGACATCGCCTCCTATCCCATGTCTCTTTAGTTTTCGTAGAAGCCTCTCATGAGGGACTTTGTCAAACGCCTTCACTCCCCCCAGTTTACCAAGACCTCTCACGCAGTCTGTATTTGCCTATAAAGAATTCTATGCTCACTTTCTCCTGATAATTAGCAGGAGTAATTATGCGCAGGTAACAGCTGTACGTATCTTGTGGTCTGAGGTTTTAAAATATCGCCTTACACACATAAAAGTTGGTCCTTCCTGGAATGGCCCAGGCCTGGCCCTAGCCCTCCTGCTCTTTCCATGAGCAGATTTATTCGCACACCATTACTTGCGCGGGTTTGTTTGAGGTTTATAAAATAGCACTTACTTTATCATGCACTATTTGCATGCTCATTTATATGCACGCAACTCCTTTAAAGTTCACCTTTAAAGGGTTAAAGGTGTTTTTTTTCAGGGGAAATTGAAAGAAATGTCTGTGCAGAAGTGAAAAGGAAAGGTTGGACATGTGCGTCAGACCTATCGACAGATAGAATGAGAGGAACAGAAGCAGACACCCAGTGACTAGAAAACAAGCAGGTTGCATCAAAGTATTTTTAGAGACTAATTTCTACCCAGCTGTGTCATCTATGAATGGGAGAAGTTTCAGAAAGTTACCTAGAAGCTGCTTAATTTGTGCAAACTGAAATCTAATGTAATTGAATTTACAGCTTAGATACTCCTCTCAATCCTATTATGGGGTTTGGGGTTTTTTGACCTGGTAGTTTCCTCTTACCTTCTTTCAGGCCTGCAGCTCACTCAGCAACAGGGCTGGGGTCTACTACCATGAGCCCTCTTTTTTTTTTTTTTTTTTTTTTTTACTACCACCCGGGGATCGTTCCCCCTAGTTGATATCTCCTGCCAGCATCATAGCGACAGTCCTCAGCAGGGGAGAGCCAAGCAGGCCCCAGAATCCGGCTACTAGGGGTTCAGCATGGCACAATCACTGGCTCCAACCCTGGGGGACTGTGAACACTGCCCTCTGCGGCCTCCCAGCCCTGGCCAACCCGGGCAGCAGAAGACCCGAGCTGCCAGCCTGGCCCAAATATTGCTCTTTCTTAATAAAAGGATGACGGAGTTAAATGTATACAGTATATCACAACTGGAATTGCTTCATTTACAATTTAATTCTTTATAACTCTTCATGTCAGTTAATTATCCTCCCACGATGAGATTGTTCATGAAGTTTTGCTTTTATAGTATATTTAGAACTGCATATACCAAATATCTATACTGATAGCTTTGTAAATAGCTTAAGGTCCTGCATGATACACCATGCTGGAATGATAAATTGAGGCCTGCACAAGAGACAGGTAGTTATCTTAGGCAGCTTCAGTTCTACAGGGAAAAGCCTCAGCAGCGTTCACTCCTTCATTGTTTACAGTTTCTGATCGTACTCAATCCCGTACGTGAGAAGCCCTTCGGGCTTGTTTGTCACACACAAGCTTACATCCTTGGAAAGACGCAATTCTCGGCTTCTTAGTGGTATAAACTGCTTGTTTCCGTGACATTTTCCGGGGATATCATAGCTCAGGGACGGCAATGTATGAGAAGAGAAGCACGAGAACGCCCCCAACCTGATGTCAAAACTAAAGGGAGCCAAGCAGTTTCCAGCAGCTCCTGAAAGTGTCTCAAATCTGCCAGAAAATTAAAAAAAAAAAAAGCTGAAAAACTGTAGAACGACGTAAAGAAACTGTGATAATAAAAAATAAAAACAAAAGATGCACGCTTTCTCTTCTCTCAGACATCTCGCTCAGAAAATTCTCCCACGTAACATCTGTCATTCTGATTGACAGCTGCTTTGACCAATAAGGTTCTTACATTATTGGATGCCTAGATATGGGGGCGGGGGAGCACTGAATTTCAAAACAAGATCTGACCTGCGTGAGGGGAAATCTGGCGCACGCATATTATAAAATCGGAGGGCACGCAAGGGGGGTGTACTTTTGCAAAGTCCAGGCGGCAACGCAATCGGAACTTCCCCAGTTCCCTAACTGGGGAAGTTCCGACCTTCCTTCCCCTTCCCCTCTCCTCCCCACCCCCTAAACCTAACCTACCTCTATTTTTATTTTATTACTTGCTGCTCCTCTGGAGCAGGAGTAATTTATGCATGCCAGCTGGCTGCCCGCGCAAGCTTCCCTGGGGCAGCGGCTAATGGCTAATGCTCTAGGCAGGCGTTAATTTCTGAGTGCAAAACTGTGCATTTTAGATGTACATTTGTTTTTTGCATTTCAGGTGATTCCCTAATTGCCTCATCAACATGCATTTGCACGTCCAACTGCGGGTTACACAGTGCGCTCTGCTGTATTGCATCAGCCCCTTGGAGCCTCACTAGACAGTATTTTATCTTTTCGCCACATATCAAAATGATAGTCAGACCGGGTTTTTTCAAACTATGTGTTCTAGCTGGTCTCAAAAAGTTGCTGCATGCCTCAGAATTTCGTGCTGTTGTACAAGCTTCCATTTTTCCAACATGGCCTTTACCTAGGGCCTTCCCGGCTCTACACTACAACCATTACAAATGCTTATAAATTCTTCTGCCCATTTAATCGCTGGCTTAAAGTGCACAACCACATCACTCCTATTCTGATTGACTTACATTGGCTTTCAGTTAATGAGTGGATCAAACACATAATAGGCATGACAATATTTAAACTGATTAACAATCACTCATGCCCATGGTCCAATGCCATCCTTAAGATAGACCAACCATTCAGAAACTTGTGATCCTCACAAAAAGGCCTTTTAGGCATCCCATCACCAAAATTAGCATGCCTTCACATTTCTCGAGAATGTGCCTTTTCTGTCACAGGCCCAGTTCTTTTTCAATGGAACTATGATTGTGCAACTCATTAAAAAAAACATTCAGAGGACTTTTAAAAACCTTTTTATTTAAGCTGGCATACATGTGATTTATGTTAATATTATTTTATACCTTATATTTTTACTACCAGTTTGTTCATTTGAATTATTTAATGTATTACATTGTTAATTTCTATTTGTATGTTTTAGTTTTATAATATTATGTATGTTTTATTGTCTATCGCTTAGACGTATTGCAGTGTTAAGCGTTTAACAAATATTAAATAATGTAAATGTAAAAGGTATGGAGGGGTAGAATGTGAGCTCTGAAAAAAACCTCCCATTAACATGTATTTCTCAGTGTACATGTATCTGTACTTGTAGTTTATCTTGTGCACTTTCGGTAATGAGAATGCATTGATCATATCCAGATACAGGAGTCTATCTGATACTAACAGCTACATTTGTAATCAGCTTTGTTATAAGAAAGGCTATTGACCAATGTAAACATCAACAAGGCAGTTGCTTTAATGCATATGAACACGTTCCTTTTAATTAGGCACTGATATTGCATGCTATCATCATTTGGTAATTTAAATAAAAAATGTGGTGAAGGGTTTTGTAATAGTTCACCTACTCCTAATCATGAATGTCCCTTTAATCATGACTGCATGTGTAGGATTCACATGTTGGTTTTATTGTCTTACCTCTTAAGCTATCAGGAAGAAATGGCAGATGTCGCTCTGATCATCTCACAGCATCAGTTGACAATTTTCCTCTGTTCCCCAAATTTGTTGTAAATTGTGTGATAAAAAAAAAGAATCAAAAAGAAAAAAAAAACCAGCCGTTTTCATTATGATGTGTTGTCACAATGCAAAAAAAACATCTGTAAAGCAGAAGCCAAATCTGAAACTCCCAAGTTCCAGGCTTTCTTAACAGTCTCATTGTTCTAGAAGTTAAAATAATGGAAACTCTAATTTTTAAGGACGCCCTCTCACATACACAGTTTTTACGTCAAATCATTTCTATCCCCCTACGTTTAGAAGTTTTACTCGTGTTCTGAAATGAAAACATTCCAAATGGAGCTTAATTTAAGCCAGGATTAACATTAATTGAGCGTTGTAACTCTTAATGTTTTGCCTTCTTTGGGTTACCGTTATTATGTGGGGTTTGGGTAATGATGCTGAACTAACCGTATAGATGAGGTTAAAGAGAGTTATATTAGAAGGTCAGACTTGTACAGAATCATTAATTTGGTTCATAGGAGGAAAAGTCACTGAACCACAATCTTCCCACGACCTTCGTGTTGTCAGAGCAGACGCCGGATGAAAGTTCAGCGACGCACAGGAGAGAGATCCTTACCCCTCTGGGTTTGTACACAGCTGTGTTTAAAGACTCAGGTCTGTCCGTAGAGCTTTGCAGTCAGGAGTCACTTTTAAGGCACAGACTTAAAACATTAATTTGATGCATAACCTGGAATGTGTAAAGCGTGTTTTGAACGTGAGAACCCACAAGAGCCATTACAACATACACTTGTGAAATGGGATGTTATAAAGCAAGCACACACCACACACACAAAAAAAGCCTGTCTGTTAAGATAGCCATGGCTCAGGTGTGTTATACAAATTCCACATAACTTGTTATATGTAACCTATAGTACCAAATAATATATCCAATGTGCAATTGTAATCATTTTAAGTTATATTTATGGACAAAAAGGTTATTTGTAAGCCTGTGAAGATGCTACTTTGTGACCTTTTGCATTGAGGGTCTAAAATTGCAATTTGAATTTTGCCTGTTAGCTAAAGGCTCTACAGCCCTTGAAAATGTGGATTCCCAGCAAACTGCTATCCTGAGGAATATAAAGATTTACTGGATGGAAGTCCAGCAGACCAAGCTGCAAGAGCCGTAACGTCCAGTACTAGGTTAAATGGAGTACAGTGAAAAGTTGCAATCATTGGTGCACCATCTCCAAGGAATTCTGGAAATCAAACATTGGTCCAGAGACCAATGAGAATGACTTATTTGCATGTTATATTCAACACGCAGTACTAAAAAGGGCATTTACTGTTTTGGTAAAGGCCAAAGTGGAACTGAGCTAGTCTTTGAATCTAAAAGCTTTAAATGTTCTCCTAGTCATTAAAATGAGCAAAGAATTGCTAAGTTTTGAGCATCCTATAGGCTTGAATGAAGCAGAAGAGAAAGCTACTGTTTCATACAAAAGCAGCACAGTGTGTTGGCTGGCTAAACCTCACACAGCTGTAACAGGACAGCTCCATCTCATTGTCTCTTTCTGTAACAAATAACCTTCACAATGTTCCACTATAGAGCTTCTTATTGTGTACCATCGCTTATGTGAAATAATTTCACAATGAACTTTGCTCCAAATTTCTATATTTTTAAACATAACACAGTTGTTTAACTTTGCACCAATGACATTTTATTCAAACCGGATACAATGGGGGCAACATTCAGCCACTGAGCGGCTCAGCTAGTCAGCTAGATAACCATACCTGGCTGGCTAACAGGATATGTTCAGTAGCTTGGTCATACCACTGAATATACCTACCTCTCCTTCCCAGAATGCCTCCTGCCCACCCCTGGAATGCCCCTGACTAATCTGGCTAAATTCTAACCAGGTAATTAGGAATATAAGCCCAGGTAAGCCATTTAGATGGATAACTATTATGTTATCTGTCTAAATGCCATTTGAATAGGGACCTCATAATGTTTACACAGCCCACACACTAATGTCATCCTAGAGCACTTTTGGAAGATAGCAATGCCAAAGGGCTCGCTTAGGATGTAATTTTCAAAGGAGTAATGCATGTAAATGTTACATACTATCGTAGCAATTTTCAAAAGCCATTTACTCGTGTAAAGTGCAGTTATATGTGAATATCCTATGGACAATTCAATGGCATAATATATTGTAGCAATTTTCAAAATCCCATTTACACAAATAAAGTCCATTTACATGTGTAAAATTTTAAGCATGTAAATGCTTGTTTAAATGAGGCCCTTAGAGTCTGATTCAGGCTGAAGATTTCTTTACAAAAAATTGAAACCCCCAAAAAACAAAATGAAGCTTAGTATTTTTGCTATGACTTGTATTTCCTCTAAAGGCAATAGATGACAGCTTACTACGCCTGTTGTAACTTTGCATATAGCTTTCATTTATTTAAAACTCTGTAGAAATAAGAGCCAAACAAGTGGTAGGCGATCCCTTTTTATTGGACTAACTTAAATCATCTATGACGAGCTTCCAAGTGTTGGCCTCACTGACCTGAGGGAAAGAGGATAAATCTGGAAAGCCAGTCACAGATGTATTACGTTAATCCTACTACTTGTTTGTTGACTCTTAAGAACATAAGACTTGCCATGTTGGGTCAGACCAAAGGTCCATCAAGCCCAGTATCTTAATTCCATGTATGCAAATTGACCAACACAGCAACAGGAATACTTTGGGGGTAATTTTCCAAAGGATTTACGCACTTAAATGTGCAAATGTCCTTTACCTGTGTAAGTGGGCTTTTGAAAATTGCTACAATATATGCCATTGAATTATCCATAGCTTTTACCTGCATTAGGTGCACTTAATGCAGGAAAATGGCTTTTGAAAATTGCTACGTAAGGCTCCAGTAATTTGAGAATTAGGCATCCAGAGAACTTTCTGTAGGCTTCATTTCATTGGTCAATATGTAACTGCTTCACACTTGCTGTAGCAACTCAGCATGACTAGAGCCTGTTTTTCCACGTGAGTCTCTCCTAACTCTACACCATGACGCTAAAAGGGAAGTTTCCCTAACTAATCAGGTGCCAGAACCATATCACCTTCTAGGCTGCTGGTTTTCCTCCCCTCATTGCTCTCACCTGTTACACAATGATTTCTGAAGCCACTTATTGAAAATAAATCAACATCTCTGGAAGCATGTGCCCTAAATGATAAAGGACAATATATTTACATATTTAGAAGTGGGCAACAGAGACATTTCCATTCAAATAAGCACAACAATGCATCTCTTGTGCTCTATAATGATTTTAAAGTCAGTCATCCATAAATTATACTAAGAGAAGGCTTGACCTTTCAGAGCAGATCTTGGCTCTATGCTTAAGAGTCTGGTGAAAGATGTTTCCATAAAAGCAATAAGTGAAAATCCAATTTTTACTCAGTTTTCTTTAAAGCCAAGTCACTCTTAGGGCCGGATTCACTAAGCTTTTTTTTTTTCCCCCCATAGACACAGTAAGGGGGTGAACCCTAAGTAAATCAGGCCCTTAGTCAACATCGGAAGCCGATCGAATAATCTGAAGTCACATTTCAGATGAAAAATAAAAAAGACTTACTCGCTCTGTTTCCATGGAAAGCAGATTTTTTTTCAGAACATTTTCACTTTCTGTTTGTTGACCATAGAGGAAGAATGATCTGCTGGTGGCTTGGGCATCACATAAGAGAGAGTGCTCTTTGAAAACTCCAGTATAGCTCCTTTATACTTTTTGCAATTGCAAATTTATCAAATGGAAACACCGATGACATTTTCAACTCAAATATGGAAGTGTGGTTTGAATCCCTGCAGTTCAAGAGATATTCTTGGCATTTGGAGAAAGTCCATATTACTGTTTGGGAGAACGAGAGAGATGATGGGAGATGATGGGAGAACGAGAGAGATGTGGAGCAGCAGTGGACCAATCTAAAACGAGCAATCACCAAGGCAACTACTCTATATGTTAGAAATGTAAAGAAAAGCAAAAGAAAATTGAAACCTATCTGGTTCTCAAAGGAGGTGGCTGACAAAATTAAAGCTAAAAGAACAGCATTCAAGAAATATAAAAGATCCCAAAGGGAGGAACACAAAGAAGAATATTTGATTCAACTGAGGGAGACAAAGAAATTAATCAAGTTGGCAAAAAGTCAAGCGGAAGAGAGGATTGCCAAGGAGATAAAAAATGGTGACAAAACATTTTTCAGATACATCAGCGAAAAGAGAAAGGTCCAAAGTGGTATAGTGAAATTGAAAGGTGATAATGATCAATGTGTGGAGAGAGACGAAGAAATGGCAGAAATATTAAACGAATACTTCAGCTCTGTGTTCACTAAAGAAGACCCTGGAGAAGGACCATCTCTACACAACAAGAAACTGGAAGGAAATGGAATAGATGAAAATCCTTTTACAGTAGAAAATGTGTGGGAAGAGCTAAAGAACCTGAAAGTGGACAAAGCCATGGGGCCTGATGAGATTCATCCAAGGATATTGAGGGAGCTCAGAGATGTTCTGGCGGGTCCGCTGTGTGACCTGTTCAATAGATCCCTTGAAACGGGAGTGGTGCCGAGTGATTGGAGAAGAGCGGTGGTGGTCCCGCTTCACAAGAGTGGGAACAGGGAGGAGGCTGGCAACTACAGACCGGTTAGCCTCACTTCGGTGGTGGGAAAAGTAATGGAGTCACTGCTGAAAGAGAGAATAGTGAACTATCTACAGTCTGGAGAATTGATGGACCAGAGGCAACATGGATTCACCAGGGGAAGATCCTGTCAAACAAATCTGATTGACTTTTTTGACTGGGTAACCAAGGAATTGGATCGAGGAAGAGCACTCGATATCATATACTTGGATTTCAGCAAAGCTTTTGATACGGTTCCGCACAGGAGACTGGTCAATAAAACGAGAAGCTTGGGAGTGAGTGCCGAGGTGGTGACCTGGATTGCAAATTGGTTGACGGACAGAAGACAATGTGTGATGGTAAATGGAACCTTCTCTGAAGAGAGAGCAGTTTTAAGTGGTGTACCGCAAGGATCGGTGTTGGGACCGGTCCTGTTCAATATCTTTGTGAGCGACATTGCGGACGGGATAGAAGGTAAGGTTTGTCTTTTTGCGGATGACACTAAGATCTGCAACAGAGTGGACACGCCGGAAGGAGTGGAGAGAATGAGACGGGATCTAAGGAAACTGGAAGAGTGGTCGAAGATATGGCAGCTGAGATTCAATGCCAAGAAGTGCAAAGTCATGCATATGGGGAGTGGAAATCCGAATGAACTGTATTCGATGGGGGGGGAAAGGCTGATGTGCACGGAGCAGGAGAGGGACCTTGGGGTGATAGTGTCTAATGATATGAAGTCTGCGAAACAATGCGACAAGGCGATAGCAAAAGCCAGAAGAATGCTGGGCTGCATAGAGAGAGGAATATCAAGTAAGAAAAGGGAAGTGATTATTCCCTTGTACAGGTCCTTGGTGAGGCCTCACCTGGAGTACTGTGTTCAGTTCTGGAGACCGTATCTACAAAAAGACAAAGACAAGATGGAAGCGGTACAGAGAAGGGCGACCAGGAAGGTGGAGGATCTTCATCGGATGACGTACGAGGAGAGATTGAAGAATCTAAATATGTACACCCTGGAGGAAAGGAGGAGCAGAGGAGATATGATACAGACTTTCAGATACTTGAAAGGTTTTAATGATCCAAAGGCAACGACAAACCTTTACCATAAGAAAAAAATCAGCAGAACCAGGGGTCACGATTTGAAGCTCCAGGGAGGAAGATTCAGAACCAATGTCAGGAAGTATTTCTTCACGGAGAGGGTGGTGGATGCTTGGAATGCCCTTCCGGAGGAAGTGGTGAAGACCAGAACTGTGAAGGACTTCAAAGGGGCGTGGGATAAACACTGTGGATCCATAAAGTCAAGAGGCCGCCAATGAAGAGTGGGTGACTCGCCAGAATGATGGCTACTGCCTGGACACAATACCCTTATTCAATAAACATACACATGGTTACTGTGACTCCAACATCACTCTAAGCTTCAACAGCAAGAGGAAATGTGGAAAAAAGGATTTGCACTCACAAAGCCGGGAGTAGCTGGCTTGTTACGGCGGTTACTACCCCAAACCAAATGTGCCTGATACTTCACTTTCGATGCACATCCAGCATAGCTCTCTGCTCCAACGGCAGGGGAGAAGAAAAACTGATACTTCACGCATACCCAGCATAGCTTCAACGGCAGGGGAGAAGAAAAAAGGATTCACACTCACAAAGCGGGGAGTAGCTGGCTTGTTACGGCGGTTACTACCCCAAACCAAATGTGCCTGATACTTCACTTTAGATGCATATCCAGCATAGCTCTCTGCTTCAAGGCAGGGGAGAAGAAAAACAACCAATAAGGGCTGTATAACATAGTCTGGGTTAAAACAAATAAGCATGGGTGTAGCTTGCTTATTGCGGCGGTTACTACCCCTACTACCCCCTAACTAATCAAGCTAGATATTTCACTTGGATGCAGCTCCATCACTGCTCTCTACATTAATGGTGGGGGAGGAAGGGAAATAGAACCAAGAGCTAAAAGAAACAGATAAGTATGAGAGAAAAAATGTGTGAAGCTTGCTGGGCAGACTGGATGGGCCGTTTGGTCTTCTTCTGCCGTCATTTCTATGTTTCTATGTTTCTATGTTTCTATATTTTTGTATCTATCCCATCACAAAACTTTTATTCAGATTACAGTATATTTAAGGACTCGTTGTCATCCAGAATTAATCAAGCTATTTTATGGCCCTGGACATACCAATGGCGGAACAGCTAAGGATTAATTCAGCAAAGGAAAACAGTATTCAGGCCAGCTTAGAGCCAAACTGAAGACCTTAGCACCAGAAGTTTCTATAAACCATTGGGAAGATGACAACTCGCAGTTCAATTAAGGTGATCCAGTGCCAAGGCTATAAATAGAGCTGCGTTTGCTTCCATTCCACTGGACAGCAAATTGTAGGAAAACAGCTTTCTGAATACTCTTTGCAATGCTAATGTAGGTATTTTACCTGGACCTAACACAAGTCTTGAAAGGGGATATTTTTTTTTAACCTTTTGATTCAAACATCCGAGAAGTGTTGCAGCGCTGAGCTGAAGAGTGTCCTGGAGTGTCAGAGAGGTCGTGACAGTCATATCATCTTGATCACCTTTGATTCTGAAGATTAGTTTGGTCACACCTTTGCATTCATTGTGCTGGGAAATTTGGAGGCTTATATAATGTTCTGCACAGGAGTAAACCTCCATCGGAGACAGCCAAGCATAGCCTGGGCTGGCCTGTATATAATATTTTTTTGAAATGCCATTGTAAGAGTATGGACTGAAAAAAGTAGTCCACTGCAATGCAGCTTTCATCTGTTAGCATCTATTAGACTATTAGAGATGTGACAAATCAGAAAATGAGCACCTTCACTCAACGTATAGAAAGACAGAGCATTTTTTGCCCACTATTCTATGATATACTGAATGTATTCCCCTTCCAACCTACGATCATGTCAGGACCCCCCTCCACTTCCAGCCTCTCCAGAATGAATGCATTACTGTGGAGGGCCCCATCTTCAGCAACAGGAGTAATGTGAGAGCTTTCCTGCTGCCAATGCTACAACCTGCTAAATGACACTGTTGCGTCTGAGGTGGACCCTTGGGCCGAGGTGGTGTTGATGCAATCCGTAGGCGAGAACCTACTGGTCCCCACCGTCGGCATGTGAAGTGGACTGATAGGTAGAGGCCGCTGGAGCTTCACCTATACCAGCCCTCATTCCCCACAGGTTGAGCCTTTGGGTGCCAGGGCCAGCATGACTTAGGTGGGCCTTCAGGTTGATTAGCAAGAGAGATTGCTAATCAACAGTATCTTAGCGTGCACATTAAAGTTTTAGCTCACACATGCCAAAACATTTTTCAGCGTGAATGTTAGTATATAGGCCCCTTTGTGGAATGAGATATAAGCTAAATGAGCTACTTCGCTATTCATTCTGGACTCGAGTCTATTTTGCCCATTGCAGGGTGAATAGGTAGATATATTTGGGGTTTTCCAAATATCAAACAGCAGCTTAAATCAAGGAGATAGCTAGAAAGAAGTTTCTTTCCCTGAAAACGAAAGTTATAGAAATAGGTGCATCCTTTTTCCTAAAATACCCGAGTAAATGTTTCATAAATTTTCAGGGGAAAAAATTTGTGTTCACAGAGCCATCACATCTAGAAGTCTTTCTTAAAGATAAGATAGAGGCTAGATTGAATAAAATAGTACCAACTGTAACATCTGAAGTTAAGGTCGATTAAATAAACAATTTAGGTAACCCTCTCTTTTTTGATGATTATTGATATAATATTATATAAATTTCAGTCCCCCCCATTATTTGTATTCGAATAGATAAATTTGTATAATTTGAATGTGGATATATAATTGTATGAATGTATTATGTTGCCTATCGAATTTCCTGTTTATGCACAGTAAATGTGAATATTGTATTTCTTTTTTGAAAAATTTCTAAAAAAAAAAAAGGAGATAGCCAACAGATATTTAACACCCACAAGATTTTCGGAGTACACAAGAGGAACGGCTACACTACAGGATTCACCAGTGCTTTCCATGACATTCTAAGACCAGCTTAAAAAGCACCTATTCCCCTCACCAACACCTTGCCTCTCACACCATCTTTCACCATTCTTCATCTCTCTCTCTCCTAATCACATGCTGCTAGTACTCTGTTTCTCTGTATGCCCCTCCAATACACAACTTAAAAAGAATTCAAAGAATATTAAAAACTAATTTTCTAGGTAGTGTACTGTATAAGGAAAAAAGTCAACCTGATTCACTAAGGGGTTTTCCCATGGACACAAAATTGGGAGAAAAGCCTTAATGAATCTGGCCCATAGTTTGTTTAATAAAATATAACGTTTAAATACATCTTTGCTATCCTCTAGGAAATGGTGTTTGCCTAATTGTGTTCCACCCACTATCCAAGAAAATGTCTAATTTATGGCTGGAATTAGTTTCATGAAGATAAAGTTTAATGGAGCTTTGTAAATAATATTGTTAAACTTTCTTTCTACAAGTTAGCAAAATTGTATGCGACAGTGAGTATATCCAATTGATTTTCCGCCCACCAGAAACAATGCTGAAAGACTAAATCAATGCAAATGTCTGTAAACTCCTACCTACATTTTATCAAATAAGAAAGTTTTACAACACACAGGCTTCATATTATAGTCTTTTTTTTTTTTTCAGTGGGGAAAGTAGGTGGAGGGGGCAGTGTAAGATAAGAGAGGTACAACTTCAAGCACAAACGCTGGGCATGGTTACTATAGCAAGGCCTTCTACTGTCTCCACATTCCCAGCTTCCCCAAGAAAAGAAATGATTGCTTTCCATGGTGGGTTTGTATTTAAAATGGAAACCTCCAGATTAACCAAACTTGAAGTACCTCAGTGTCTCAAGGTACAACGGCAAATTTTGCTCTCCTCCTGTACCCCAAGCAAGTGAAAAAATGCAAGGCTATACAAGCTTTGAAAATAAGGTGAACTCACACTTTCCCATCGTTATAGTTTCACCCAGCCTAAGGTAATTAAGACCCAAGGAACCCAAACTAGGTCACAGCCTACTCGTTCAGTCCTAGTACATAAGCTTTCCAGGGCCTCAGTCCTTCACCCACTCGCACAGTTTCCTATTTAGTTCTCAGCTTCACGCATCGTTAGGGCTGCCAACTGGCTCCAGATTTAAAGGTCGATCCAGTCCTGGTTTTTCTCCCCCATTGCATGCAGTTCTGGCTCCCCTATTGCAGTCCCTAAGGAAAGCAAGACTACACATCCCAGCGTGCAGTGAGGTAAAACCAGACACTGACCAGTCTGTCCTGAAAACCTGGAACCAGTTGGGCAAACCTAGTCACCGTTATCTAACATTAAGCATTCAGCTTAAGTCTCAGCAAGGTCACAGAAGATGAGATGACCTTTATATATAGGGGTCTAGGAGAAGTATCAAATGCATCTTTCTCTTTTGTCTTCCACAAATTCTATGGCATGGCATCAGAGATACAGCCTCAGCACAAAAGATGGCTTATACAACAGGTCCCATGTGAACCCCTGTTTTTCCCATTATAGATCCAATCAGCTTTGGTTCTCACAAGAACACCAGCTCAACTTTCACTTGTAACAGGCAGCACCGAGAATTTCTAATTGGGTAAAGTGAAGCTAGAAAAGGAAGAGAGAATGATAATGATGAAGGGGTTGGAACAACTGCCTGACAAACAGGCTGATGCAATATCGGGCGCTCAGGTCAGCACGCCGCTTAACGCGCATTTTGTACGCACTAGATTTATGCCCAATGCAATACGGGGATTAGCGCATCCAAAACACTCGTCCAATCGAGCGCGTGGCTAATAGCGCTCATCACATGCAAATTCCATGTAGATGAGGCTTTTAGCTATTACCCTGCAATACCAAAAAAACTGCCATGCGGCCAAGGCGCACATTTTAATGCGGCAAATTTAACGCCTGCCCGGGAGCAGGTATTTAAGCACGCCATGCTCAAGGGTTCACAAAAAAAAACCTCAAAAAATCCTGCTTTCTGTGATTCCTCCTATTAGTATCTAAATCGGAGGAACCACAGAGAGCAGCATCCCCAAGCTCTTGCTCAATTGAAGGATTGAATAAATTAATAAGAAGTATCAGGCACAATATTAATTTAGTCACGCCTTCACTTACTGCCGATTGGTTCATTTACTGTCGCATGTCAGTGAAAGGACCAATCCCCTTTCAGAAGGCTATCCTGAAAAGGGATTGGTCCTTTCTCTGACACGTGTCAGTGAAATGGACCAATTGGGAACAGCCCTATGGGGGGAGGTGGGGCGAGGAAGGTCTGGCCAGGCTGTTGAGGATGCATAGCCACTCTCCTGGGCACCCAATGCAGAGTGCAAGGGACACACAAATTATCCATTGTGTGTCCTTTTAGTGTGGCAGTTCATTTGCCTATTGCATCGAGTGCCCAGGAGAGGTGGATGTGCGTGCATTCTCCAGTGTGTGTTCTCTACTGAGCAGAAGAGGTGACTGATAGGGGATATGATAGAGCTTTATAGCATCATGAATGGTGTAGAACAGGTAAATACTGGATGATTATTTAGTCTATCAAATTACACTAAGACTAAAGGACACTCCATGAACCAGGTAAGCACATTTAACACTAATGGTGGTCAAGGCGATTAACATAGTATGTTTTAAAAGAGGTTTGGACGGGCTCCTGGAGGAAAAGTCCATAGCCCATTATTAGCCAGGTAGTCTTGGGAACACCACCGCTTGTCCATGGTCATGAGCAAGGATTGGCTCTCCTCTTTGGGTTCTTCCAGGTACATGTGAACTGGATTGGCCACTGTTGGAGACAGGATGCTGGGCTCGATGGACATTTGGTCTAACTCAGCTTATGGGACCATCTTCAGCTCATGGCTCAAACCCTACATTTGGATTTTTGCCAAAAGGCAGAGAAATGGCCTTGGTGCTATTAGTCTTTAAGCAAGTTTATTGCTTCAAATGATTGAACATCCTTCATATAACAACCTTAACATCTGGCAATGCCTTCACCACTGGGTAGTTTTTCAGAGTCATTTTTCTCAATTTCTTCTTTTGGTATCTGATTAAACTCTTATAATTCCATAGTTCTTATTGAAAAAAGTCATAGTAATTTTAGTTAATATTTGAGGTTAAGTTTAGATATTGGCCTGACCTGGTTTAAACTTTCAACCTCACCCCTAACTCTTGTTCTCTGAATAACCTGACCCCTCAAATCTAGTTGATTCAAATTATATCACTGGCAATATTGAATTTAAAAATGAAGAAATATATGTATAAAACCCTTCCTTCACAATCCAATTATATTCTAAGCTGAAATTTATTCTCAACCCTGCTACCTACTTGGTAACAGATGTTGCTATCCGAGTCCTATTAATCGGTCTCTGCAGAGACAAAGGCAGTGACTCACAGGTATCTGTGCCTTTCTCTCTTTCTTTGCTAGGGCTGTGATGTGACCTGTGCTGCTTCGTAGCCACTGCTCGGTTACTTTGAAACGCTGCTGTCACATCTTCAGACCACGATGGGCCTCAGTTGTAAGGAGGGATGTGCCTTCATTTGGAACAAATGCAAAAATTGCAACAAGTGAGGCCATTTTTTGGTTCAGTCTGAATGGAACAAAGCAAAAATGGCCTCCTACAATAATTACCCAAAAATGCTTGGGTATTTTTGTATTCATGGCATTTAAAAAAAAAAAAAAAAGCCTCTTGCAACCCCGGAAACCCCCTCCCAGCCCAGCACGACGTAAACCTGGGGCCTGGGTCTGCCTGGCGGGGCCTCCCCCCCCCGAAGCCCCTCTGACTCCTACTCCTAGCCCAAAAAAACAATTAGGCCCAGCCGGGGCTGCCCGGGGCTGGCATGGAGCCTACCTGGACTTCTCCCACACATTGGGAGCACCCACCTCAGTCCCCACGTTCCTCCTGGGTGAAAAAGGGCAGGAGCGAGGCCCACTCACTCCTGGCCAAGTCCCGGTCCTTTAAAAATGGCAGCAAACTGACATCACTTCACCGCTTTCCTGCGGTACGGGCGATGCCATTTTGATGTGCAGAAGGTCCCTTTGTACAGCCAAACATCATAATGGCGTGGACCACATCGGAGGAAGGTGATGAAGTGATGTCACTTTGGCACCGACCTCCTGGTTGACGATGTAATTTTTAAAAGGCCGGATCCGGAGACGGGAGTAAGTGGGAGCCGGGGTGGGAACTTCCTGGCCCCGGGCACGCTTACACGAGAGCGGCCCGAGCAGGCTCCAGTCTGGCCACAGAAAGGTTCCTCAATAGCCTTGGGCAGCTCCAACCAGGCTGGATTAGTTTTTTTGGGGGCCGGAGGTTGGGAGGGGGGAGGGCGGGATCAGAGGGGCACAAGGAGGTCCAGTCACCCAGGCTTGGGCCGCAGCTTCGTGTTTTGATGGGAGGCAGGGGGGTTACCAGGCACGCGCATGTTATAAAATCGAGGGGTCGGCGCCCACTAGTGCGCCTTGCCCATGCTAACGCCCACGGGCTTCCCCCGTTCCCTCCCAGGCCGCTGCAAAATCGGAGCGACCTGTGAGGGGACTTCCCTTCCCCCTAAAGCTAAGCTTCCCACCCCTTCCCCTAACCTTTGCCACCACTAGCCCTACTCTAACCCACTCCCCCACTGTGCCGGAGGCCTCTGGCTCTGCCCCCACCCCCGGACCACCCCTTTAATAAAGCCCCGGGACTTAGACGTGTCCCGGGGGCTTTACACGCGTCGCTGGGCCTTTATTTATTTATTTAACATTTTTATATACCGACCTTCATGAAAAGAATTCATATCAGATCGGTTTACATGTAACAAGGGGTATAACTTAATCAACCATATAACAAGAGGTGAAAGATACATATAACAAGGAGGTTTTAACTTGGAGGGCTAGGATAGCCGGAGATATAGGACAGCATAACTGAATAAATTAGATTTATAAAATAGGTTTATAAGTTTATAAAATAGATTTATAAAATGCGTGCCGGGCCTATTTATAAAATAGGCCCGGCACGCATAAGCCGATTTAAGTGCTTGGAGCTTTTAAAACCTGGCCCTTTTTTAAATTGGATTTGGGAGTTTTTGTTTTCATGTTTAATTTTGTTTCAGTTTGGCAAATAAACCAAACTGAAAAATAAATAAGCGAACTGAAAAATAAATAAACACTGAAAAATAAATAAGCGAACTGAAAAATAAGCAAAATATCCCTGAAACGAAAAACAAATCAAAAAATGGAAAGCTGGAGAATGCACATATCCCTATTTATAACAAAGACCCTAGCTGATAATGCAAGTTAGTCTTTCCATTAATAACTCACGTTGGTGGCAGGTCCGAATTTAGGAACAGGCACTGGAGTGATGCTCTCCGGGCCTGCCCCTACCACGGAGCTGTTTGTTTTGCAGGAGAGGCCAGCCCTGCAGGAGCAGAAAATGCAGCACAGGGCCTGTGAGCTCTTGCATGCCCACAGAGCCCAGTGGTAGCCCACCCCTCATTTGCGTTTCTACGGTAATGGGAAAACCCATTTCTAAGGAGGGGGAGGGGCAGGGCTGCTGCAAGGCCTGTCTGCCTGTGAAAGCTCCCAGGCCCTGAGCTGGTTTTTCTGCTCTGGAGCTCCTGCTGCAGTACAATGTGGGGAGGGGAGGATCTGGGCATTGGGGGGGGGGGGGGGGTACAAGTCCTCCACACAGGGCACTGGAAAGCTCTAGCTGACCGTCTAGCGTGCCGCCGATCGGGGAGAGGCATCAGCATGGTCTCTGCCTCTTCCTGCCCATGCAGCTGGAGGAGAAAGTGGACCCAGCGCGGGCGGGAAGGAGAGGCCGCGCCGATGCCCACGTAGGCGGGAAGGAGACGAGCGCGTCCTCCTCAGTATTGGCGCAGGCTGTGCTGCACTGAAGAGCAGCAGCAGCCGAGCAGCGAGGCCCCGCCCACTCGGGAAGCCGTACAGTGGGACCCGGTCTTGGTGTTTTAGGGCCTGGAGTAATTTTTGCAGTGTTGCTTTTTCATAGGTTACTGTTTGAGTGCTGTTAATTAGTACTGTTCTGATATGGGAGGTTCACAATAATTATAATGCAGTTTTTATTAATGTCTTCCTGAGGGGCAAGCCCACATCCAAAACACATGACAATAGGACTAATATCAATTCCAAGTGTCCTTTTTACTTTTTTCTGCAGGTTTTTCTGGTTGGCACCTCAGTGGTGCCTGTAAATATAATATGCATGCTATAAGTGATATTTTTACCTCCGAAGACTGTGCTTTGAATGCCTTTTTATATTAAATTATTCTAAATGCATAATTTTATTTGTGTGTAGGGAGGGTGTTACCCCCGGGGAGGCTGTAAGTTTTGCCTAGGGCGCCTAATAACCTTGCAGCGGCCCTGCCTCCCACACCTCTGGGTGCTCTGTTTTCAAATCCATCCCTGGTGGTTTGTTGCTTTAAGGGCTTCTTCTGCTCACTGGCTAATAATGCATTGTATACTTACAGAATGTAAAGCTGCCGTCCCTACAGCCCCCTATCCCTCTTGGCCAAGCCTGATAGCTTGATGGCAGTACTGGGGGCTACCATGTAGGAGCGTAATTTGATTCTGCTCAACGGGCCAACAAGGGCTGGCTTGGGAGACGCCTGTGGATAGGATTCCAGCCGTGCAACACCTTACCAGGCTTACACAGTGCTCCTTTTCCAGGGCTGTCATGAGCGAAACGCGATGTCATGCAGACTTTCCCCAGCGCTCGTGGTAGCTCTGGTGGGGGGTGAGGGCGGAGATGGAAATAGGGAAAGGGTTTCGGTGCACATTTTCAATTTTCAAAAATTACACACTTGGAGAGGCAAAGTGTAACTTCCTGTGCTTATTGTCTGTGCAGCCATGTACTGGATCAACCCAGAAATCTTTCAAAACAGATTTTTCTGCATGTCCGCCATGAAAATGAGGGCTTAAGTCTGCGAGTTATTTCTACATGCAGACTTTAACCCAACACAATTAGTTGTAAATTACACGCTAAAGGCTTTGCACACACACACACACACACACACACTCAAATACAAAAAAAAATAAAAATCACTATTTCATCCAGTAAATGATGAGTTATATAAACGAGATAGATAAGGATGCTGCGGTACAAAAAAAAAAAATTATTTCTCCTGTCTCATTAGGAGCAGCAGAATAAATAGGCAGAGTGCCCCTGTGGATGTGCTAAGACTTTCTCAGGAATAAACCTAACGCTGTCCTGCTCATTACAACCCAACTTCTGCAACATTCTGCTGCAGTCGGCCTCCCATTACCACCTTCACCAGCTCACGCTGACTGCACAGCACCTGCCTTCCACACCTCGAAAGTAAGAACACTGGACCCCAGAAACTTGTTTTATTCAGTTTTTAAGGACAGTAAAAAAAGAAACCTTCGTGGGGGTTTTTTGGGGGTTTTTTTTAGCCGAGACCAAACCCTCCAGAAACAGCCGCTAATTCACCAGGATTAGAACAAGTAACATTGCTCAGGGAGGCTCTCAAGATTCTCTTGATAAATTATTTTAAGAAAACAAAATGTTTCACTGACTGTAGCGGAGCTGGCAATAGCCCGTTGATAAGAAATTGGCAGCACATCGGTGGCACAACTTGTCTACATTACATTTCTGGCTTGGTGTGGTAAAGGAGGATTAGCAAACGCACTGACAAGGTCTCCAGTTGGTTTCCTTTGCTCCCGATAGGGGAAAAGCAAAAAAGCAAATAAAATGTTAGGAATTATTAGGAAGGGAATGGTTAATAAAACGGAAAATGTCATAATGCCTCTATATCGCTCCATGGTGAGACCACACCTTGAATACTGTGTACAATTCTGGTCACCGTATCTCAAAAAAGATATAGTTGCAATGGAGAAGGTACAGAGAAGGGCAACCAAAATGATAAAGGGGATGGAACAGCTCCCCTATGAGGAAAGGCTGAAGAGGTTAGGGCTGTTCAGCTTGGAGAAGAGACGGCTGAGGGGGGATATCATAGAGGTCTTTAAGATCATGAGAGGTCTTGAACGAGTAGATGTGACTCGGTTATTTACACTTTCGAATAATAGAAGGACTAGGGGGCATTCCATGAAGTTAGCAAGTAGCACATTTAAGACTAATCGGAGAAAATTCTTTTTCACTCAACGCACAATAAATCTCTGGAATTTGTTGCCAGAGGATGTGGTTAGTGCAGTTAGTGTAGCTGGGTTCAAAAAAGGTTTGGATAAGTTCTTGGAAGAGAAGTCCATTAACTGCTATTAATCAAGTTTACTTAGGGAATAGTCACTGCTATTAATTGCATCAGTAGCATGGGATCTTCTAGGTGTTTGGGTAATTGCCAGGTTCTTGTGGCCTGGTTTGGCCTCTGTTGGAAACAGGATGCTGGGCTTGATGGACCCTTGGTCTGACCCAGCATGGCAATTTCTTATGTTCTTATGTTCTTAAAAGAAAGAGGCGGCCAGCATAGCTGCCTTTAAAAAGGGTTTGGACACGGTCCTGGAAGAAAGGTCCATGAACCATTACTAGCCAGGTAGACTCGGGGAAGCCACTGCTTACCCCTGGTAATGAACAAGAAGGACTGGGTCTGTTCCTTGGGATCCTGCTGTCGAAGACAGGATGCCGGGCTTGATGGAAATTTGGTTTGTCCCGATATGGCATTTCTTATGTCCTTACGCATGGACTTTGCAGCCGTGCGGGTATTATTAAAAATTTCCCCCTCCCTCCCGCGCTCCTTAAAACAAATCAGTTTTGCTCTGTACCCTATGCTTTGAAGTGTAGGCCCCTTAATTTGCATAACCTCAAGATGCCCCTCTATAGACCTTTTTGGACCATTTGAGTGCAAAGACTTAAGGATGAATTTAAAAGCCCCGGGGTGCACCAAAGCTGGGAGATATGCACACAAGTTGGGCTGGCGTGTGCCGTGCTGGATTTTAAAAGGCACCCGCGTACGCGCACAAAATGTTTTTGTTTTTTTTTTTTACAAAAGAGAGGCGGGGGCATGGGCATTCCAGGATTTATGAATGAAACCAGTGCCTAAATAACTCACGTGCACAGGCGCAAGCCGGCGTCCACTGCTGCTTAACTTTACTTCTGCCGTGCATGGCGTGTACTTCCTAAAACAAAAAAAACTAGACTAGTCATTGGGGTTTTAAGGGTAAGGGCTAGCAGGGTAAGAGGAAGGCTAGTTAACTAGGGAGGTTAGGAAGTCCTATCCTTTACCTGGGTGAACCGGGAACAAACTGGGGGAGACTGGTAATTGCATCGTCGCGCATCTACTAAAATCTCCCCACTTGCAGGATAGAGGCAGCACTGGCACACACATGTGCATGTCCATATCAAATTGTGTGCACCCGTGCATGCAAACAGCCTATTTTATACCATGTACGCATATATGCACGTATGTTATAAAATGGCCGCGTCCTTTGCAGTGAGCCGGCATACGTATCTTCCTGTGAGCCTGCGCGGCTGTTTAAAAGTTACCACCCCTGCTTTCGATTTACCTTCAAAGTACTCGAAGATTTGTGCTACCTTAAGATACCCAAATATTCAAATAAACCTGGACATTTTGAGGGAAAAAAAAATTTCAGAGTAATATTCAAGCTGGGATTAAGCCGACTTTGAGTAAATAATATGAAGGAAACATTCAAAGACCCAAACCTTAGTTTGGTGGAAGCTGACCTATCCCCGATTCAATCCAAACCATTCTGCACGCCTAATTTAATTATGGTTAGGTACAGTCTTTCCTGCCTATCGGTGCAGCCAGTTAATTATTCAAGGAACTTGCAATGTGTTTCTTGTAGCAAGGAAGAGAGTTCATGCCCAGAACGGTAGCTGGGACGTGAGCACGTGCTGGAGCAGACGTCTGCAGCATCTCACTGACATCTTTGTTTGGGCTGGAAACTCTGCTGGAAGACTGTTTTGTATTGTTACAGGGGGGGTCCTCGTTCCTTCT
The DNA here is from genome assembly GCF_901001135.1 of Rhinatrema bivittatum. Taxonomy (NCBI): domain Eukaryota; kingdom Metazoa; phylum Chordata; class Amphibia; order Gymnophiona; family Rhinatrematidae; genus Rhinatrema; species Rhinatrema bivittatum. The sequence continues at coordinate 14,171,791 of NC_042631.1, forward strand.
TTCAGCTCGCAAATATGTTGGACTTCCGACAAGCATTGAACTTGCAACAGCTACTTTTTGTCACCTAATATTTTTTTTTACTTCATGCTTTGACTTCTAAAGCAGGACTCTGTAGTCCTGCTTCAATACGGAGTCTGTTCGAGCCAGCCCGGACTCCCACCAGAGATCAGACGAGAGCCAGGCAGCTTGTCACGCATCCTTAGAACTCCAGCGCGACATAAATCTGCTGCCCATGAGGCAGTTATATTTCAATGCCTTTATTGACTCTGAATGATTAAGCCATGGCTTACAGACAATGATATACTGACCACGTCTATTTATAAAACGACACCATTCTGCACCAAGAAAGGGTCAGTTGCGTGTGGTTATTGGGGAAAGCAGAGCTTTTATTTGATGGTATGCTCTGCTGGCCTATGTCTATTCATTCGCTACTCATAGCTCCTTTCTTAAACTTTTTTGGGTGAAACCCCCCTCCCTCCCCCCTTGTTTTCAGACAAAACAATACTCTTTGATAATTAAGAAACTGAACTGACAACACAACAGGCTACGATGCACAAGGCAGTGGTCATCTGTTTTGTTGAGCTGCAGCGCCATCGTGTGGGCCCAAGGAGCACACGCATAATAGAAGCGATCGATGATGGAAGGACGTGAAACGTGTTGCTGTTTAGTTATTTATCGATATTCAAAACGAATCACACGCAGGGGACTGCAGGCGTTTATTTCTCTGCCACAATATCCTGTCGCAGTAGAGGCAAAATATCGTGGGGGGGGGGGGGGGGTGCTCCTGTGATACTTGGCTCCTCTCCTGGAAAATATTGTGGCCGTTTCCCCGCAATATTTTTTTTCTCTTGGGAAAACTGTGAGAAAAACATATCATGAAGAGCTGGTAAACACACACACCCCTCCCCTCCCAGGGGTCTGAGTAGTCCCCTCCACCTGTCAAGGCAACTCATCGTAAAAAATATATATATATTTTCGTGCTCAAAGTCTTAGGTAAGGAAGCCATTGACTCTTTCCAAACACTTCCGTTTTCCAAAACATGCACCCTTCGGTTCAAAGAACCCACCCCCTGAAGGCATCCAATCTGCCCTGCCCTTCTAGACTCCCCCCCTCTTTCATAGAAGACTTGATAGGGTAGATCGCACACAGGCCGATACAGTACAGTGCGCTCCGGCGGAGTGCACCGTTAGCCCGCGATTGGCCGCGAGTTTTTGATGCGTTAGCTTTACCTCTTATTCAGTCGAAAATGCGTGGCCAAACCCCCCCCCCTCCCCAAAACTAATAGCGCCCGCAACATGCAAATGCATGTTGATGGCTCTATTAGTTATTCCCGCGCCATACAGAAAGTAAAATGTGCAGCCAAGCCGCACATTTTAATTTCTGCCGGCACCGGGAGAGTGCACAGAAAAGCAGAAAAAAAAACTGCCTCTCTGTACACCCTCCGACTTAATATCATAGCGATATAGCAATTTTTTATTTCCATGCTAAATCCTGCATGGTATGCAGAATAATCTGGGGCTATAGAAATTTCCTTGCCTCTAGAAATACAGCAGTTGTGAAGTTACAACTCTGTATTCGTTTTGTTCATTCTTCTTTAATTTAGCTGGAAACATAAATGAAACTAAAGCATTAAATTTGCAAGTCTGATCGAAGAGATTCTTCTGCGGAATGGCCAGAAATTCCCCGAACCTCCTAAAGATTCTGCCGCGTTCCCCAACGGGCCTGTAGCGCCTGTAGCTTTGTCCACTTTCAGTTCTGCCAGTTCCATGCAAAGGACCTGTTCTGTAAATGTTGTACCATAAGTACCCTTTCCAACTTGCCCTGCTCTTTCTCCAACCCCTTCTTCACTGAACAAAAGTATTTGTTTAACATTTCCACTTTTTTTTCCCCCTTGTCCTTCTTTTCTCTCGCTCTTCCCATCCAGTATTACTACACTATTCCTGGAACCTATCCCAGATTCAAATAGAATCATAACAGTTTGTGCTCTTGTTTTATTGCGGTGATTAATGCAGTAAATTCAGTTAGCATAAATGTACTTATTGTTCAGGATTGGCGAGTTGGTTTACCTTCAGGCAGATCCTGTCTCTTAATCCATGAGTCACAACCAGCCCAGTCAAGCAAGATAAAGTGGTCTTCAGCAGTGATTACGGGCAGCATCTCACTCAGAAGGCGATTTTTAGATTCTCCTTGCAGGCCCAGAACCCGAATGAGTGGGTCTATACTTTGTTGGATTTTTACTGATGCAATATGGGTTCAACAGAGATTGGACAAGCTCCTGAAGGAAAAGTCCATAATCGGTTATTAGTTAGACTTGGGAAAGCCAGCGCTCATCCCTGGGAATGAAATGCAAGAAATAGATCAACTATAGGGGATCTGTCAGGTACTTGCAGCCTGGACTAGGCACTGTCAGAGACAGGATGCTGGGCTCGAGGGACCTTGGTCTGACCCAGCATGGCACTTCCTATGTTCTTAATAATGTTGCTGCCATACAGTAATAAGAATTGATGTGCATGCCATCTTCTTGTGTGCATGAGGTCAAGCACTACCCAAGTGGGTAATTTCTAAATCCTGCGGGGATCTCAGTGGGTTCACAAACACTTTGTATGCATGAGCCTTTGAGCACATTTTCAAAGGGAAACTCACAGAATTTGTCATCTGCTTGTTCTTGGCCCTCTTTCAACTCTTTCTCAGTGTGGGGTACCTTTAACCCACCGAGGGGAGGGCAATTTTCAGCCCCTTGATTTAACCCAGGTAAACTGTTTAGTTACCCAAGTTAAAATCTTTTGAAAATGTCTCTCCCGAACCTTTCAGACTGGAGCCTTCTGTGCCTGACCTGCATTGGGTTGTCCGAGGACCATTCCAGGGCTGCATTAACATCGGGGTACCCTATTAAGATCTCACAGAGCTAGATGACCAGCAGGAGCCGTACCTACTGTGGGGGAACCGGATCCAGAGCCTCAGTCCTACCCACATGTCTGTGCACTTCAGTCCTCTCCCCTTCATCTGAGGCAGAGACCCCAGTGGTGGCTCATGTAAGGCGAGAACTGAAGGTAGGAGTCTCTTAGAGACCTGGACAAGCAGGACTCCTCTCCCCAATCCTTGTGTTAGGGGTAGAGGGAGACATGCTGATGAGGATGACACTTATTCTGCTTAGTACCTGAGCAGGGAAGGTTCTTGCATGAGCTGTCACGTTCTCCTTTAGTCCAGGTTAGGCAACCTTTCATTTTACCCAAAATAAAATGTGCCTTGATGCATTTGTTCAGTCTGTAATGGATCTGAACCATTTCCTATGGAATATGGGGTCTGGCTTCAAGGGTCGTTTCTTTCACCTTTGGGCTTCATTTATTCAGGTATGTATGGCAAATTTTACCCTTGGGTCTGGATATGGTGGGATCATCATTACAACTAAAATCCTCCATCCAAGTCATGGTTGATTGGCATTCTGGTAAGAAGTTAGTCTTGAATGAAACCAAAACTGATATTCTCTGGATGGATGATGTTATATCTGGTCCCCAATTGCTTTCAGTCAATATTGAGTCCTCTGATGTCACTCTTTCATTTGAGGGGGAGGTTGAACTCCTCCTTTAGAGGAACAGGTCATACAAATGGTACCATCAGCCTATTTTAGGCTTCAGCTGGTATGCCGGTTACAACCAATAGACAGAAAATCCTGTCGGTTGGTTATCCAGACCTTAGTATTATCACATCTGGACTATTACAACAGCCTGCTCATCAGTCTCCCTTTGAGGCTATTGTGCAGACTCCAAATAGACAATTGGCAATATAAGGGGGACTTCAATCACAAAACTCCACCCAAATTACACAATGTGTATTCCAGAAAACCTCTGTATGCTAACACAAACAATAATCAATTGTTTAACTGGTGTATATTTTATACCATATCAAATAGCCATACTAAACAGAAGGAATGTGTGAAACTATCAAATGTTGTAGGACCCTTACTCTCAGAGTCTGTATGTCAAACTCTTTGGTGCCTATGGCAAGTGAAAAGCTGTGCCCTCACCCATTCAACAAAACACGACACTGCGAGTTAGGAGACTGTCAAATGTTTGTACATCAACGTCCAAGGCCAGTTCAGCCTTGCATCCCCATCCCAGCTTGTCACATCCTCCCTACACACAATTAAAAATTATACATATATAGTAACAGATTTTACATGGAACATTTTCAAAGTGCATTACATGGAACATTTTACATGGTACATTTTCAAAGTGCAGTCTTTAGAGATAAAATGCCACTTATATATATGCCAACTCCAAAGACATCACTTCGCAGCAAGTAAGAGACCTGGGAGTACTCCTAGATAACAGACTCAGCCTCAACAAGTTCATAAACAACACGACAAAAGAGTGCTTTTTTAAATTGCATGTATTAAAAAAATTAAAACCTCTACTACGCTACAGAGATTTCCGCCTGGTTCTACAAGCCATCATATTACCGAAACTAGACTATTGCAACTCGCTCCTTCTCGGCCTCCCCGCTTGCACCACCAAACCGCTTCAGATGGTCATGAACGCAACGGCCAGAATTCTTACAAACACCAAAAAAAGGGACCATATCACCCCCATTCTCCAGCACCTACATTGGCTACCTATCAAATACAGAATTCACTTCAAAACCATTATGATGATTCACAAGGCCCTACATAACATCGCTCCTCTCAATTTAACTTTTCAACTTCAGCTTCACACCTCCAAGAGACCGACAAGAAGTGCGTACAGAAATATGCTACGTGCCCAGCCAGCAAAATCCTCCCTGAGGAAACGCGCACTATCCACAGCTGGCCCCATACTCTGGAACTCGCTCCCTCTAGACCTTCGCCTCGAACCGTGCCACATTACTTTCAAAAAGAAACTAAAGACTTGGTTTTTTGCACAAGCTTTCCCAGGAATCTAAAAGCCGGAAGAAAACATTATCAGCCTGGTCTCTGACCCAACTCACCTTATGTACATTGTTTACTGTATATTGTATATTTAGTTACCTCTATTTAGCTATTTATGCTTAATCTCTGTATCCTCTGCCAAGTTCCGCTGCCCCCCCCCCCCCCCCATATTATCTGTTATCTTGTTGCAATGTAAACTGCCCACTGAGGCGTTAGTTTGAGTTCCTTGTATACAGGAACATCGGTATATAAAAACTAAAAATAAATAAATAAAAAATAAATAAATATAAATAAATAGGTTTGTTATGTTTACATGCAATGCTGTGGTGCCAACCAGAAAACCCTGCAAAAAAGCAAAACAGACACTTGGAACACCGTATGATATTAGACCTACTCTAAAACACCATGGGCATGGGCTTGGCCCTCTGAAAGCCAAAAAAAAACCAAAAACAAAACCCAACAGAATTACAATAGAATACACTTTCTGTATCAAAACAGCACTAACTGCCAGCACTCAAACAGCAACAACCCTACCTATGAAAACTTAATTACAACAGGCCCTAAAATACCCCCTATTAGGAAAATAGAACAAGCCAAGCTGCTATAGAGCTCTACACAGAAACTACACACTAGCAGAATACCTCACCGGTCACTCATGCAGAATACAGGCAGATCCTCTCCAAATACAGAATAAGCAGACCATAAAATATAAATGGAAAAGTGCAGCAAAAACTGAACTGGAAATCACAAGAAGCCAGAAGACTCTGTATGCAGTGCAACAATGGAAAAAAGTAAACATTACCATTCCTCATAAAACAATAAAATCATGAAATATAAATTTCATTAAGAGTAGTAAAACCACATGAATAAAGAGTATAATTCAAAACAGCTAACAAATAGAACAACCAGTAATTAAAAACTCACAGACATTTTCTGAACACAAATAAAATATTTCAAAAGGCACACTAAATAACAGCCAATAATTAAAACACATATGGATTTTTAAAAATTCCCTGCTTTCCATACCTGAGACATTTTAATTTTCAGATGCCCTGAGATTTTCATCATTTAACAGGAAGAGAGGAAGGAAGATGACTCCACTAATTAGAGGGTTGAAATACACAGAATAACTTGACATTGGTTGGCAGAGAAACATAAATACATATACCCTGGAGGAAGGGAGGAGCAGGGGTGATATGATTCAGACCTTCAGATACTTGAAAGGTTTTAATGATCCAAAGTCAACGACAAACCTTTTCAGTTGCAAAAAAAAAAATCAGCAGAACCAGGGGTCACGATTTAAAACTCCAGGGAGGAAGACTCAGAACCAATGTCAGGAAGTATTTCTTCATGGAGAGGGTGGTGGATGCCTGGAATGCCCTTCCGGAGGAAGTGGTGAAGACTAAAACTGAAGGATTTCAAAGGGGCGTGGGAAACACTGCAAATTCATAAAGTTTAGAGGATGTGAATGAAGTGAAGAGGCATGGGGGTGGCTTGCGGGAATGATGGCTACTTCCTGGTGATTAATACCCTTATTCAATAAACATACACACGGTTAATGCGACTCCAACATTGCTCTATGCTTCAACGGCAAGAGGAAATGTGGGACAAAGGATTTGCATTACAAATAAGCATGGGGGTAGCTTGCTTGTTGCGGCGGTTACTACCCCATACCAATTAAACCTGATACTTCACTTTGAATACATATACAGCGCAGCTCACTGCTTCAACGGCAGGGGGGAATGAAGATAAGAGGATTTACAGTCAGACAACTACCAACTAGGATTGAATTGCATAGTCTGGGAAAACAAATAAGCGTGGGAGTAGCTTGCTTGTTGCAGCGGTTACTACCCCGAACCAATACTTCACTTTGAATACATATACAGCGCAGCTCACTGCTTAAATGGCAGGGGGAATGAAGAAAAGAGGATTTATATTAAGACAACCAACAAGGACTAAATTGCACAGGCTGGGTAAAAAAATAAACGTGGGAGTAGCTTGCTTATTGCGGCGGTTACTATCCCTAACCAATTAGGCTTAATACTTCACTTTTATGCAGCTCTAGAACTGCTCTCTACATCAATGGCAGGGGTGGAAGGAAAATTAGAACCAAAAAGTTACCAATAAGGGCCCTGACCTCAGCGGTCAGAGTAACAGATAAGTATGAGAAAAATAACTGTGAAAGTTTGCTGGGCAGACTGGATGGGCCGTATGGTCTTCTTCTGCCGTCGTTGCTATGTTTCTAATTTTCTTTGAATCATTTGTAAAAAAAAAAACAAAACATAACACATAAGTAACTTAGATGTAGTGACTGTCATGGAGATGTGGCACATGAAAAACCATAACAGGGCTGAAGTTCTTGGTTACAGCCTAATCAGGAAGGACAGGATAGGAAGAAAGGAAGGAGAAGTGCCAGTATATATAAAAAATAATATTAAAGCAAGAGAACTACAGGGCTTACAAAGTAAAGAGGAGGCTATAGGGGTTAATCTGAAAAGAGGGAATGGAACATCCATCTACATTGCTATAAAACCTCCACAGGCAGAAGAAATGGATAGTGATTTAATAGAGGATATTTGCAAACTTGCGATGAAAGCAGAAGTGCCGTTGCAAGGTGATTTCAATCTGCTGGATGTGGATTGGAAGATCCTAGATGTGGGGTCTTCTAGAAGCAGGGAGATCCTGGATCCTCTGCAAGGTGAACTGTTGATGGGAGGAGGCAGTACTGGACCTGGTGCTTAGCAATGGGGACAGGGTTTCTAATGTAGTGAAGAACCATGTGATGTTCAGAATTAGAGTGTAGGCAGTGATGGTTCATTTAAAGGCAAGAATCCCAGACCTCGGGAAAACTAACTTTGTTAAAATGGGGAAATACCTCAAGGGAGTCGTTAGCTGGATGGGAAAATCTAGTTGCAGAAGAACACGGGACAAAACTAAAAGTAGATATTGTAAATGCAACCAACCTTTTTGTTAGAAAACCAAAGACAGGTAAGAGTTAAAAGAGGCCACTATGATTTTCAGAAGAAGTAGCTGAAAAGGTCAGGAAAAAAAGGTTAACATTCGTAAATTGCAAGAGACTGCAGAAAGAGGAAGATAGGCGACAATATCTGGAAAAGCTAAGAGAAACTGGGAAAATAGTCAGGACAGCAAAGATGCAAATGGAAGAAAAACTGCAAATACAATAAAGCTGGGGGGGGGGACAAAATATATTAGTGATTGGAGCAAGTGGCATTGTGAGACAGAGGGGAATGAGTGGAATTTTTAACATTTGTTTTCACCATCTATTATTTTATACATTTTTAGTATATTTTGTGAATTTATCCTTGTAAAATTATCCGCTGAGAATCTCAGGATCATGCAGGCTACAGATAAATAAATAAAAATATAGAGCTGATGAGGAAAAAGTATAATTGCTTAACAAATTATCTATTCAGTATTTCAATGAGGAATGGCCAAGAGTAGGATCACAGAAAACAGCCATGAATAAGACTGAAGTGAGGTAACCTTCAATTTTCAGAAAAACATGTTCATGAGATGCTATCTAAACTTAAATTAGATAAATTAATGAGGCTGGATGGGATACATCCGAGGGTATTGAGGGAATTTAGAGATGACCTGGCAGCTCCAGTGGTGACCTTTTCAATGCTTCTTCACAGCTTGGAGTAGTTCAGAGGACTGGAGAAGGGCGGATGTGGATCCTCTTCACAAGGAGGCTGGGAACTACAGGCTGGTTAGTTTGACCTCTGTGGTAAGAGTATTGCAAGTTCTGAAATCCAATAGATTACAAGATCCGAGGCAGCATGGTTTTACCAGAGGTCAGACGAATCTTATCAGTTTCTTTAACTGAGTGACTAGAAGTGTGATCAGGGGAGAACTTTAAATGTAGTGTACATGGACTTTGACATGGCTCCACATAGGCAACTTATAAATAAATTGAACGCCCAAAGTGATTGACTAGATATGAAACTGGTTGAGTGGGAGATGACAAAGGGTAATGGTCTTTAAAGAGGTCTTTAAAATCATAAGAGGTCTTGAATGAGTAGATGTGAATCGGTTATTTACACTTTTGAATAATAGAAAGACTAGGGGGCATTCCATGAAGATAGCAAGTAGCACATTTAAGACTAATTGGAGAAAATTCTTTTTCACTCAACGCACAATAAAGCTCTGAAATTAGTTGCCAGAGGATGTGGTTAGTGCAGTTAGTGTAGCTGGGTTCAAAAAAGGTTTGGATAAGTTCTTGGAGGAGAAGTCCATTAACTGCTATTAATTAAGTTTACTTAGGGAACGGCTTCTGCTATCACTGGCATCAGTAGCTTGGGATCTTCTTGGTGTTTGGGTACTTGCCAGGTACTTGTAGCCTGGCAAGTAGCCTGTTGGAAACTGGATGCTGGGCTTGATGGATCCTTGGTCTGACCCAGCATGGCAATTTCTTATGCTTTTGAGTTTGTTACCCACAAATTTTCTGCTCTTTCACACACATATGCTCTCTCTCTCTCTCACAGACACACATGCTCTTCCTAAATCTCTCTCTCACACATGCATATGCTCTCTCTCACAGACACATGCTTTCCCTTTCTCTCACACACACTCATGCACAAACATGCTCTCTCATTCTCTCACACGTGCTTTCTCACACATACACGTATGCACACACACACATACTCTCTAATTCTCCCACACTCTCAGATATACATACATACATGCTGGCTCTCTCTCTCTCTCTCACACACACACACACACACAGGCTCCCCTTCTTTCTCTCACATGCACACACTCTAACAGCAGCAGTCTCCTTCATCCCCCGCAGGACGACTTCTAGGGGTTGACCCAGCTCTGGCTTAGCGCTCCTACCTGCAGAGCAGGTTGTGCCAATCCTCTTCCTCCTACTAAGGCCCTGCCTGGCGATTCCAGCAGGATCGTGGCACTGCTCCTCCTCCCCAGGCCCCACTGGCGATTCCGACAGGGTCGTGGCATTGCTCCTCCTCCCCAGGCCCTGCCAGCGATTCCGGCAGGGCCACAGAGCTGCTGCTCCTCAGAGCAATATCACCGGCAGCACTATGGCGCCCTACAGGCAGCGGCACCTATTGGCCATAGGTACACTATGGCTCTGCAGGTGCCCATAAGAACATTGTACACTTTCTCAAGGCACTTTGTTAGCTGCTCCGACTTGTAAAGAGATCAGGAAGTCTAGATCTTGTGCCAGGATATTCTCGGTAATAGCAGCACAGCTCTGGAATAAGCTTCCTCTTGCCATTAATTCAGAAACTAATTATCTGATGTTTTGTAAAAAAGAAAAAAAAAAGTGAAAACCTGTTTTTTTCCATCCAGGGAGGCTAACTTTAAAAGAATTGCATGCAGCAGCATATACATGTGTATGTGGTTGCACATAGTTTTCCAGTAGAATGCTATAACACATGTATCACATACATGCATATTATAAAATATGCATACATTCACCCCACAAAATACACGTGCTTGTAAGCCAACAAGCGATTACATGAAATGCATCGAAACTATGCATTTTACACAACTATTTTTTTAAATACATGCACATATATTTTACGTGTGAATATAAAGCAGGACTTTCATGAGTTTGGATTTACATTTCACTAAAATTACTAGTTTAACTAATTAGTCCACCAGTTTGCCCAGTCCTTCTCCAGATCCTCGAGACCCTCCTGGTTCTTAAGCCTGAAATCCCTCCAGTCCTCTCAGACCTCCCACTCAGTCAGTACTCCATAATAAGCACCTTTAATATTACTTATGCCAGATAATTAGCAGTTGTAAAAATATGCAAGCAATTTGGAAAATGTACACATGTAAATGTCTAAAAATAGCAACTTTCGGGCTTGATTTTAAAAAGCATTTTCAAGCTTAAAATTGGGTTTTACATGTGGAAGTGCACTTTACCCGTGTAAGTGAGCTTCTGAAAATTGCTACAGTATATGCCATTGAATTGTCTATGATAATATGCTACATTTACATGTGTAACTCCTTTAAAAAATTACCCTCCCATTTTTTACACACATATATCTGCATGCAAAATAGAAAATCCGTGCATCTTTTGCACATTTATAAAATATGGAAAACGTGAGTAGTGGCTTCGTACATGCACATATGCTAATTTGTATGTGCATACCATTTTAAAAATTCACATTTAAGTTTGTTTTTGGTTTTTTTGCTAAGAGGTTTGTAATGTAGCTGCTGGAAGAGGCTGTGCTTGCTGTGAATATTAATTCTGTGTTTAGGTTTTTGCTGTTTATTTGTATTGTTAGTACTGAGATTTTTTATTTCGTGCATTGCCTTGGGTGATAATTTTTCTGGTCAGGGAGGTGGTTGATAAATGTTTTAAATAATCACTGAATTGCAGTGCACTCTCATCTACAATAGCTTTTTGAACTTAAGTGCAACAGCAGTGATCATGCAGAGATCTTTCTGTTCACTTTATCCTCCTTGTCAGTTTTTTTTATCTTATACAATTGTTCATAAAGTTTCCAAGCAGCACAAAATATTTTATTTTGACAACACACAAAACTCAAACTTGACCGCTAAAGCCTTGCTGAAGCTGTCACCGTCTACATGGGTCTGCATGGGTTTCTGAAGTTTGCTAGTGTTTCAGAATCAAGCAAAGATCCTGGGTATTCCTGAAGCAATTTAAATTATTGCTTGTCTGCACACTTACAGGTGAATTTTAAAAGCAGTTACACGTGCAAATGTCACATACTACTGTAGCAACTTTAAAAAGCCATTTATGCACATAAAGTGCACTTTCTCATGAATATGGACAATGCAATGGCACATATTGTAGCAATTTTCAAAAGCCCATTTACACGGGTAAAGCACATTTACACGTGCAAAACCTAGTTTTATGCATGTAAATGTTTTTTAAAATCAGGTCCATACTGAATAATTTCAGAAATGGAAAAGATTCTTTCTACCCAAAGAAGGTGAGCAATGATTGAAGACCTAGGTCAGGGGTAGCCTCCAGCGCCACAAACAGGCTAGGTTAACAGGATATCCACAAGGAAAATGCATGAAATAGATTTGCATACCATGGCAGGAGTGTTTCCATATCTATCTCATGCATATTCATTGCGGATATCCTGAAAACCAGACCCGTTTGTGGCTCTCGAGGACAGCAGTTGGCCACCCCTGCCCTAGTTTTTATAAGTAATGCTTTAAATTAGGAGGTGCAGAGAGGGGTGACCAAAATGATGAAGGGAATGGAACAGCTCCCCTATGAGGAAAGACTAAAGAGTTTAGGACTTTTCAGCTTGGAGAAGAGACGGCTGAGGGGGGATATGATAGAGGTGTTTAAAATCATGAGAGGTCTAGAACGGGTAGATGTGAATTGGTTATTTACTCTTTCGGATAGTAGAAAGACTAGGGGGCACTCCATGAAGTTAGTACGGGGCACATTTAAAACTAATTGGAGAAAGTTCTTTTTCACTCAACACACAATTAAACTCTGGAATTTGTTGCCAGAGGATGTGGTTAGTGCTGCTGTGTTTAAAAAAGGATTGGATAAGTTCTTGGAGACGTTGGACCCTTGGTGTGACCCAGTATGGCATGTTCTTATGTTCTTAATCATTTTAGGTAGATTGAGAAAAGACAGAAATAACTGCTTAATCTTAGTAAATGATGATATGAAACAACTACGAGTCAAGGCAGAGGAATATATGGTAAGAGGCAAAGGCAGCACAGATATGCACGAGTACCACAATGACAAGAATATATTTCTTCTTCCAGCAATACAAATAGCCATGAGCTATCACAGTAATTGGGTAAAGTAACAAAATGTAAAGTAATGCATTACTGTTTCACAAGTCCAGGCACGACGTAAACCTTGGGTCTGCCTGGGACTAAACCACTTTACCACAATGTCATGTTAAAGGATTGGGTGACTGCATGACACACGTGAACAATTTAACTTAAGGTCCACAAAGTCCAGAGGTCTCCCTAAAGCAAGTCCATATCTGTCTGAAATTAAAGTGCCTGTGGTTGTTTGCTCCCAGTCCCTAACCCTATAAAACTGATGTAAGAGGGGAATGTTCAGTGGTTTAACACAGGGCTAATGCATTTTTAAAGCAACCTTATATGTATAAGTCGACTTTTAAAATCAGCTGGAATGCACGCAACCCAGCGCTGCTTGTTAGGAGGTAAATGTGCGGGAGTGGCTCTCTGCTCATTCTGTAGGAAAGCAGCACCTGTAAATGGTACCTCTGCCCCAGCTCTTTCCCCCAGTGTGCGCAACTTCTGGGCGCACGTTTACATGCGTGGCCCCCGGGACGATCTTCAAAAGCCCACGTGTGGGCATCAGACGAAGTTACAGGCGCCCGGATCCTTTGCAAAATCAGGCCCTAACAACAAACATTATTCCTTGGGTAAGAAAAAAAAAGGGAAAGGCCATGTTAAAACAGACTTAGGGGGCTCCTGTGCCAAGGTACGTTAAAATCATCTAGTAACGCAAGTTAACGCACCGACTTTAACATGGGCACCCATGATATATGGCCTGATATACGAAAGGCCATAAAGCCCTTAGCACATCGAGCATTAGGAGTGGTAAAGGTGTGCAGATGTGGTTTTCAAGTCCCGGCATTTTAGTGCAATTAAGGGAAGTCAGCAGATGATTCAGTGGTGGCTTTTACTGGCCAACAAGCGGCACGGAGGGGAGTCTCGGAGCAGGCAGCAAAATAGGGTGGCATGGGCCCCCTGTACTGCCCACATCTAGGAAAGAAAATGGGACAGCGCCCAACCTAAGGAATTTCATCTTGAGGGGGACGAGCGCGCTGTTCCCTTCCGCTGGATTACTGCTGTTAGGCAGGACGAACCTGCTAGCATCCCGGCTCTATTTCATCATAAATAGCAATGAAACCTTCCTTGCCAAAGGAGTTTCAGACTGGTTTATAATGGGCTTAAAACCAAAAACTAAAACATATTTGAAATTTAAAAAGTGGCTTAAAGTTGGTTTCAAGTGCATTGGTGGAGAGAGAGAAATGAGAACCCATGTTGCGGTCTCGCCTCCTGCATTTCTGTACCAGACTGAAAGATGTTCTTGTCTGAGCAGCCCCTTGTTATATACGGAACACAGAAGGGAAAACGCAGCTGCTTTGCAGACTGTGACTCCATTGTCACATTTTTCCTCTGAGGCTACGCACTTAATTCCTTCCTTTGGCTTCACGAAAGCAATGACTGTAGTCTTTTCCCGGGTGAGCCCACGTCATCCAGTAGCTTTCAGCAAAGCCCTTGATCAAGGATTTCTGGTTTGCTCCTCCAAGAAACAGAATGAAGTTAAGACTTCCCAACCACCACCAAATGTTAAGGGTGGGCTTTCTCCCATTCCTACGCTTGCAAGGGTCACAGCAGCACAGGGCTTCATCCCTGAACAGTACGGCAAGGGCGGCACGCAAGGCTATAAGGACGGGAATCCAAAAGGTGACTTGGAGAAGTCCGGCACATGCCAAAATTTGGAGATTGCGCATTCTTGTAGGGTTTAAAGCTGCCCAGATACGCACGCGTCTGCCACAGTGCGCACATCTCACTTGGATTTGAAAAGAAGCACTGTCTGGGTGGGTCATGGGCATTTCAGGGTGGGGCCAAGATATAGATATCCACATAAGTACTGGGTACATGTGTTGCGTCCGTCGGTCTGAGACGGCTTCGACCTCTGTGCCTCACCTTTCTTTCTGCTCTCCCCGCTAGCGTTGGGAAGATGGCTCCCATCATGTCTGCATACCGCTCTCTCCGGCGTCCCAGGAACGGCAATGGCAAGGCTATCCGCCATGTTTCTCCTGAGGGCCTCCTAGGGTGCGCGAACGCATGTCACCCACGTCTTTATCCACGTCATAGCAGGAACCTCAGGGGCGTCCCCCTCGAGTGACGTCACACCATCCGTATATTTAGCCTGCCCTTCATTTGCTAACAAATCGAGTTAGCAAGGATTGAATATGCCTCGCCATGATACTAAGTCAGAAGGTGCACAGAAAAGCAGTTTTTACTGCTTTTCTGTGCACTTTCCCGGTGCCCGGAGAAATTAGCGCCTACCTTTGGGTAGGCGCTAATTTCTGAAAGTAAAATGTGTGGCTTGGCTGCACATTTTACTTACTGAATCATGCGGGAATAACTAATATTAGGAGCTACCACCCAGGAAAAAGATCTAGGCACCATAGTGGATAATACTTTAAAATCGTCGGCTCAGTGTGCTGCAGCAGTCAAAAAAGCAAATAGAATGTTAGGAATTATTAGGAAGGGAATGGTTAATAGAATGGAAAATGTCATAATGCCTCTGTATCGCTCCATGGTGAGACTGCACCTTGAATACTGTGTACAATTCTGGTCGCCGCATCTCAAAAAAGATATAGTTGCGATGGAGAAGGGCAACCAAAATGATAAAGGGGATGGAACAGCTCCCCTATGAGGAAAGGCTGAAGAGGTTAGGGCTGTTCAGCTTGGAGAAGAGACGGCTGAGGGGGGATATGATAGAGGTCTTTAGAATCATGAGAGGTCTTGAACAAGTAGATGTGACTCGGTTATTTACACTTTCGAATAATAGAAGGACTAGGGGGCATTCCATGAAGTTAGCATGTGGCACATTTAAGACTAAATGGAGAAAATTCTTTTTCACTCAACGCACAATAAAGCTCTGGAATTTGTTGCCAGAGGATGTGGTTAGTGCAGTTAGTGTAGCTGGGTTCAAAAAAGGTTTGGATAAGTTCTTGGAGGAGAAGTCCATTAATGGCTATTAATCAATTATACTTAGGGAATAGCCACTGCTATTAATTGCATCAGTAGCATGGGATCTTCTTAGTGTTTGGGTAATTGCCAGGTTCTTGTAGCCTGGTTTTGGCCTCTGTTGGAAACAGGATGCTGGGCTTGATGGACCCTTGGTCTGACCCAGCATGGCGATTTCTTATATTCTTATGTTCTTAATAGCGCCTGCAACATGCATTTGCATGTTGCGGGCGCTATTAGTTTCGGGGGGGGGGGGGGGGGGGGGGGGGGGGGGGGGGGGTTGGCTGCATGTTTTCAATGCGCTATTACCCCTTACTGAATAAGGGGTAAAGCCAGCGCATTGAAATCATGCATCCAAACGCCGGTTAACTGCGCTCTGCCGGAGCGCACTGTAAGTGAGTAATCTAACCTTTTATCAGTCTGTCTCATCTACAGCTCAGCACTGGGAACCTGCAACCGGAACCCCCTATACCACCGTGTGCTGCTAACATCTACCATTGTGAGATGGGTCTCCTCTGCCGAGGGTCCCTGGACTGCTACTACAGGATCACCTCACTACTGCCACCTCTGGTGGTATCATCCAGCTGTCTAATAAAAGACAAATCTCTGTGTTTGCCTGTCTCGAGTCTAGCCTAGTACTGTGGTTCCTCATGGGGCTCCTCCCTGTGGGAGTGGCCATTGCCGCAGTACCCAATAATCCACCCCAACACCTCAAAACCATAACATGCCCAGGTGCAGTGCCGCGTAACTTTGCTTCTGCTATTGACGAAGTGTAAGTCTAAATAAAGCCAGTCCCAGGCATGGCAAAAGGATTTGAGCAGGCCTGGGTTAATTGGAGGGGAGTGCAGGCTATTAAACCAGTGGGGTATTGATGACCTAGATCCTCACTGGGTGAACCGGTGGACAAACTGGTGAAACTGGTCATGGCATGGACATGTGCCAGTTTTAAAATTCCCTGACCTACGTGGCCAAAACCCGATTTATGCAGCTGGGAAGGCACAAACTTAAAATTGGGCACACTTGTGCATGCACCAAAGCTATTTTATAACACGTGCTTGTACGTTCATGCAAATTATAAAATCCCCACGTCCCCTGGGTGTGCGCTGACATACACATGCGTATGTGAGCCTGCGCCCCCATTTGAAAGTTATCATCCAAGAAAGGCAGCAGAGAAGAAAGTATTCAATAAACAATGTGGACTTTGTTTTCCTGTCCACTACTAAAACGATCAGAACGAAACGTACAACAGTACTGTTACTATTTTTTTTTTATCAGAGAAAAAAAAAAAAAAGAGGGACTGTAAGATATCTTGATTGTAATTGTAATAATTGAAAAAATGGAAAAAAAAAGAAAATTAAAAAAAACCAAGATAGAATGAAAACCTCCACCAATGACACAAAATCAAAACAAAAAGGAAACAAACAATACCCCTTTTATATACTTCAACAATTTAATTACTCCTGGATTGAGATATGGGAAAACAGGCAAACGTGGAGGCTGTTGCCGGATAAGCATCATTCGAACGTCCTGGCCACCTACTTATGCTGTCCCAGGTGTCACTCGACAGGAGGTGTTCTCCTTCCTCCGCCACTAGGAGCCATTTGAGTCTGTGATATACATTTAGAGGAAAAGCAAAAAGAGAAAACAAACATCAGGGACGGTAACTTTCAAACCTGTGCACGGGCATCCATGTGTGCATGCATGCAGCAATTTTATAACATGCATGTGTCGACAGCACGTGTTATAAAATCTGCTACCCATGTTCATTGGCACGCATGATTTTATATTGGCATGCGCGTAAGTGAGGGGAGGGGGGGAGATTTCACTAGCTGTGCATGGCGACTCCAGCAAAGGAGCGGACTGGGAGGGAACTTCCTAACCCACTAACTAACCTGCCTCCCTTTTCCCCTACTGGCTCCCACCCCTAAAACTCCGCTAACTACCCTACTGTTTTTTGTTTTTATAACTTACCTGCTCTCCGGAGCAGCAGCAGGTTGCGCGGGCTGGTCGGCTTCCGGCGTGCACTTAAGCGGGACAGTGCTTAATTGTCCTTTCCCGGCCCACTTCTTTCCCCCTAACCCATTCTTCTGCACATACCAGTAGATATGCACATGACTGCGGGTGCTGGAAAATCTGTTTGGTGCACGCATCCCGGCCACGTGCATCTCTCAGTGTAGGTGGCATGTAGGCCTTTGAAAATTCAATCTTATGCAGTTTGTCCCTTTTGGAAAAATTCACAAAAAGTCTACCTCTTAATATTTTGGGGTTTGTTGTTTGTTTTTTTTGCCACATTGTTTAATGGGAAAAATTGAGGAAATGCATGAAAACCAGAAGAATTTTCCCTTTCAAGATTCGCACAAGAAAGCACATGTGACTGCCAAACGAAATATGCGTGTAGAAGATAAACTAAAATTTATATTTTTTCTGCTTTTGGGAAAAGCAATCCCCCAGGCAAGAGGGTAAGACTGAGCTGACTGCCACCATTCAGAAAAATGCACGGCAGAAAATAAAGCATAGATCTGAACCACCAGGATCTCTACAGTCATCGTCCAAAAATTCAGAAAGCAGGGACAAGGAGAAAGCTTAATTTTACAGCTATCCTATTCAAGATGCAGTTAATCTTTTCATATCAGTAGCAAAAGATGTGAAGTACGGAGGCAAGAAATCATAATGGAGTGCCATCAGGAAGAAATAATAATGTTCAAACCACGCAAGGTTAATGGAGAGCACTTAACCATGACAAATAGCTCGATTTTATTTGGACTGTGCAGTAAATAACTACTGTCCAGTAATTCCTACTCATCCTTTGATACTGCATTTCAGTTTCCACAAGATGGCAGTAAATTTTAAACTTTACTATTAAACTGGGATTTTTTTTAAATTAATTTTTTTTTTTTAGTTTAATCTTTATTAATGTTTTCAATTTCAAACAAAGTATCCACTTTGCACAGAAATGTGGTATTACACTTAGAAACATGATGAAACAAAATAAAAGAAAAGAACAATATCAGGCAAGAAACTCTTCTATTTTAAATACCCAATTATGATGGGGGGAGACGGCATTGAGCAAATAAGGAGAATTTGAGGAAATCTGCTAAGGAAAAAGCTTAACACTTTACGACTTTACTTCATAATATGATGAACGCTCTAGATACTGCTAATTTGTAGCAGAGCCTTCTTGGAATCAATAAAGCTTTTTAACTGTTCAGGTAGAAAAAAAATATAATTATCTCTATTGTATTTTATAATGCATTTGCAAGGAAACCTTAGAAAAAAAGTCACTCCCAAGGTTAAGGTTTCCTGGCGCAAGGCCGGAAAGCTTTTCCTTTTCAACTGCGTGGATTTGGTCAAATCAGGAGAAATCCTAATTTTTTGACCCATAAAGGAAATATTGGATTTTTTTTTAAAGTAGGTTCTCATAACATCACTCAGATCTTTCTCATTGAAAAAAAAAGATATCAAAAGAGTGGTTCTTTCCACTGTTTCATAATCCGATGATTCAAGAAAGCCAGTTAAGTTCTCTAAGTCAATCGGAATGGCTTGCGATTGAGTATTACCTCGAGTAGGCAGAAAATAAACTTTATCCGGGGGGGGGGAGGGGGACCCGATTCTGATGTAGGAAATATCTTCTAACAGTAATGCGTGAAACTTCTCCCACAACCCTGGGAAAGCTTAGCACTCGTAGATTTAGATGTCTCAAAGCATTTTCAATAAACTCCACCTTTCTATTCATTGCCATGATTGGGACCACAGTCACCTTCTTTGTTCCTGGCCAGCCTTCCCACCCTCCCACCCTAATTACCAGTTCATGGGGCAGAACATTTCGTTATTGTCAGTTCGGAATGTCTAGTGCTGTAACGTATTGGACAGGGGATTTTTGCTCGCATTCCTTTGGATACTGTCAATGTTATGGCTTGTGAATATCCTAGGTAGCCTCCAATGTTAGCTAGCAATGCATGTTCTTGGTGGATGTTACATATGAGCAGCGCAGTTAGCAGCACATGTTAGTCAGTCAGACAATGATGAATGTACGTAATACATTTTTAATGTCACAGCTGGGGGGGGGGGGGGGGGAGGGGTCGGCAGGTACCTGAACCACTGGGGGCATTTCGAACATGGTGCAAGACGTGCATCACGGTCTAGGTCATCAGTGGACTGGTGCCTTCGGCGGTGCATGGCAGGGCATCCTTGATTGGGTTCAAGGTGAGGGGGCCAGGTTAGATGCTGCCTTGCTTGGTATTATGGTGGGTGGCAGAGGTAGGGGTGTAGCCAGTTTTACCATATCAGCTCAGGTTCATGTTATTTGAGGGTTGTATATGGTTGGATAAAGTTGCGACCTTTCTATCCTATTGCTATGCTTCTGTTGTTATTTCACTGTTATGAATTGTGTACCAATGTGTCACAGGTGTTATTAGATATGTGGGTGTTGTGGGGAATAGATATGTGAGAGGTAGGGCTATAGCTGGGCCGATGCTATCACTGCACCTGCTAGAGCTCAATGTTGCTTAGCTTGCTGGCTGCTCATTGAGACCTTCCAGGCTACATATAAATGGAAAAGTTCACACTTTTCTTACTACCTGAAGATACTGAAATCAGTCAGAAGTGTCACAGGCTTAACTGCCAAAGTAACTCCTTCACTGTGAAAAAAAAAAAAAAATAAATGTAAGGAGGCAGGTCTGGCACACTTTACAGGAAATGCTGATAGCTCTGTGTTTGAAAACTGTGATAAGGCAATCGTGATGAATTCAGGGCTTCCCAATGTGCAAAGCCCAGTGCAACCTTTTGAAAGCATCCTGTCAAGAGCAGTATCATTTTAAGCCGTTACCAGAAGCACTCAAAGTTGTGATGGTCAAAGGATTTGGCCGCCAGTCGAAGCATCCCAACTCCCTCATCTTTCATAAGCCTTTGACTAACTCTCAGAATGATGCCAGCTCAACCGTACTTCTGTGTGCATCTATGCCTGTGCAACTAGAGCTGGTTTATCTTCAGATCTATTAACGAATCTCATTGCAAACCAGAGGAACCTATTCCCCTTTCAGCAAAGGCCATCACGTTACCATGAGAGCTGTATGAAATACATTTTAAATAAAATTGGGCAATCTAAGAGCCTAACTGGAGTTGGGTGGGATGGAGGAAACCTATATACAAAGAGGTATTCTGCCAAGACCTGTGATCTGTTTCGTCTACAATGTGCTCCCCCAGCTTGTTTATCGTTTTGTGCCCATGTGTTTTCTCCTCCGTCCCACCAATAATGCAGCTACCACTACCTCCCTCTCCATCCCCCCCTCCTTTTATAATGCAACAACCACAGACCAATTATTAGACAGGTTACAAAGATGCAATACTAAATGTCATAAAATTCATTGTAAAAAGTTATAAAGTTCAATGTATACTGTTACATAATGTTACAAAGTTCAATACAAGGTCGCGAAGTTCCAATGCAAAATAGAAAGTCTATGTTGATAGACCCCTCTGTTACATATCACAGCAGTTTACAGTGTATGATGAACATCGGTACAGAAATACAAATAAATAAATATTGAAATTCAAATGCCTAACACTGGAACATAGATCTTTATCTTGTATAAATCTAGCAGTAGCTTTTCTTCCAGCTAGAGTCAGATATGGAAATAGTAATTGGTTTATTATAGGAAAAAGAGTCCTCTTATCAAAATATCAGGAAAATATTTCCAAATAGTTGGAATTTGAAGTCCAGGGTCAGCTGGTGGAGCTGTCTTTGAAGCTAGCCTGTTATCTCTAAGAACTTTTTTTTTTTTTTAACTTTGTCAAACTCTCATATGGCACTGCCTAACAATATCAGTTCAGGAGTTGCTTTGTTAGTGTTTAGTTTAAACATTTTGGGGGGGTAATGCATGCAGCTTTTACCGAATGCTGTAATCTAATATTTTGAAACTTACCAATACAGCAACATCTGTTATCAATTGGAATATGTGAATTGTGTGCCTATGTGCACTTGAGGTAATTGAGTGATTGAGCACCTTGGCATGGATGTCTAGTTAATTGTGTCTCTTGTCTGGTCTACACACTTGTATACTTTGTTGCTAGTTAAGAAACAATTGTGTCACTTTTCAAATAGCAACATTGTTCTCTTTCATTCTGCAAACAGCAACATTGTATTTATCCAGGTTCGTAGTCTTTACTAGCACATTGTATTTAATGGTTAGAGCTGGTAGTATTATTGATCTATATATTTAAGTGTTTTCCAGTGAATGTCAAAAAATCTTTTTTGTCAAGTTACAGTGTACTCCTGATTCACTATTTCTTGTCTGTATAAGTTTAGTCTGATGCATGTATGTATGTTAAACAATTTTGGTATGTACCATATGGAGTCTGTTTTTAATTAAGTTAGTAATAAAGGTTTTTTCAATATTTTCTTTTTTTTTACATTTATCATTAGTGCTCCTCTCCCATCCTCTCCTCTCCCAGTAATTTTCAATACACACATAAATATAAATACAGTGTGGAGGATGTGGGTGAACTGGTGAAGGTCTGGCTATGGCAGGGTGGGGGAATAGAGAGACCTAAGGGGGCCCCCTAGGATCTGAGGAAGTGATAGGAAGGCCTCATTTTTTGTTTTAATTTTTTAGGCAGATTATGTAATGTTTATTTAAGCTCAGCAAATAAACAGAACCAAGATAAACATATGAAACAAAAATTAATTTCCCAAACCCCACCTCAAATGAAAAAATGAACCTAAACAAAAATGTGGTATGTACACACCCCTAGTTTCTGAAGCAAGTGGTGGAGGATGAGGATGAACCAGGGGTAGCTGCGCCTAAAGTTACATCTGTATTTTATAAACTGTGCAGTGCGAGCCATGTATCACCGGACCCCCGGAAGTACATGCATATGTTTCAGCACACAGAATTTTTAATGCAGGAATCCACTTAGTTTATACACCTATTTTATAAAAGCACACATATATTTTACACATTAAAAAATTGTAACATGCACAGGTAAAAGCCCTCAATTTGTGTGCGAAGGCAGGGATTTTATAAAGTTGGCTGATGTATGCATTTATCTTACTTGTGAAAATACTTTACCTGTGCATGCATGTACTTCCAAAAAAAACCAGTTTGCTGAGACCTCCAGCAGTCAATCCAGACCTTCCCCAGTTCACCCACTTGCCCTAGAGCCTAGGGCTAACTTAGATGTGCCCGATAGCAGGCCTAGATTTAGCTGGTTGGAATTTATCCAGCTAATCGCTTAGTTATATGCGCATAAGCCATGCCGCTGAAAGTGAATATACATCAGAACTTAGCAGGATAAGCCCTATCCAGCAAAGTTACTTAACTTGACAGCTCTGAATATCAGGCCCCCTACTCTTAGAAGTAAAATGCCAACAAGTTATAGGTAATGCCTGCTTATTGGTCTAACAAATTGTGACTTTGTGGCAAACTTAAGGGGGCTTGTACCTCACACTTTCACTTTTTAGTCTTCCAACTTTCAAAACCCAACACCGGTACTGGAATCCAAGCCACACTTTACTGCAATATTCAGACATCATCCTTAGCCCAATTTGTAACTCCCCCATTTCTAAGAAATCTGTCTGAACAGAACCGTTTTGCAGTCATGTATTAAAAGCATGTACAAAGCTGAGAAGCAATCAAGGTAAACAGAAAGGAATTGCATTATTTAAAGCTGGTTCTCTTATTATGACATCTTCATGAAAGTGAATTACAAGATCCCTGAGGTTTAGCAGCTATAACTTAAAGCTTCAGGTAGGATATTGTAGCCACTGAGTCTGACATTTGTATTGTATTTACCTCAGGGCAAAGCTAATAGCTCTCTCTCTCTCTCTATATATAAATGTATATGCATTTCAGAGGATGCGTGTTGAAACTCATGCAGAAAGCCATTTCCAGAAAAGACATAAAACATTAAAATGAAACAATAAAAGAATATAATCAATGCATGCTCAGAAGTCTCACCCGCCCCCCTCCCGTCTTTCATGAAAATTCATTGCATCCTTTACAAGGAGACCCTGTAGGATTTTGAACTTGTTTTAACTGATGTGCTTGGGGAAAAAAACACAACCCACATTGACCCCGAGCCCCTGCACTGAGGAATGGGTGGTTCAGCCACAGTGACTGCAGGTTCCAGCCTCACACCGCCAGCATTAACAACTTTATGGCGCATGGTACTTAGCACGCTCGGCCATATTTTTTTTCCAATCCAAAAAAAATTCCATTTCTAAACATTTGCCAGTCTAATGTGCAATCCTCAGAAAAAGGGTAAAATGCAATTTAAATAATTAACAGGAAACAAGAGTGCATTTAAATTTAAATATGCAGATGCACATTTAATTACATTTTCTAATATTTTTTATGAATAAAAGTATTAGCACAAGAGACTTTACCTTTGTAATTACACCTAAATAAAGTGCAATATAATTAAATCTAGCACACATTACTCTTAGTATAGATGAATGCAGCAAATTAATATAGTGTCAATTTGAAAAACAAATCCTCATTAGTTAATATTTATCAAATTAAAAAGAAGTTTACAGTATTTTTTTATAAGAGTCACAAATCACTTCTTTCAGATAAGCCATGGGATGACATAATATTTCGATCATTTAAAAAATGAATCTCAGCAAAGCAATAGCTGAAACAAATCCCACACAGGCCTTTGACTGGAAGGAAAGACATTTCTGAATGGTGGCAGGCGAGCCAAAGATATTATAGTGTAGAACAATTCTGTGACATGCCAACAGGGACACCCAAGCATCCCGTTTACCTGCCGGACAGGGAGAGTCAGTTTCATGGCAGTAACTAAGATCACTGGGAATGCTGTTTCCTGCCCCATGGCTGTGAGTATTAAGATAAGACACTCCCTCAGCAGTGTGCAATTAAGAAGTCAGTTTTACCCCTGGATTAGGAAAAGCAGTGGCATGGCCAATCCAGCAGAATAAATGCAGATATGTAAAGAAAGGTGGACTAGTTTGTGAGATAAAAGGGGTTTTAAGCCATGTAGTCAGGACGGGCTGAAAAGAGAAGTCTAGTGGAATTTTAACTGACATGGAAAGGAATTAATCTATTTGATGAAGGCCAAGTATCCCAGAAGCTATTGAACTATATATCTGACAAGTAAGGCTGACAAGGACATTTCATTTAATGGGGCAAGGATTATGCTAAAATATTCAAGAGGCAAATTAGCAGAAATAGTAGATGCCTTTTCTTCAATAGCTGGGTGTAGTATTTGGTTAACAGACACTAAAATGCCTAATGTCTTTGTAGGTTAAAAGGTGAATTTTAAAGCTCTGCGCATGCTAAAGGCGGGAGATATGCGCAGAAATCGGGCTGCAGCGCGCCACGTGGATTTTAAAAAGCACATGATTCCTTATCTCTTAAACACCAGAAAACCACATTAAGGCACTGAAAGCATGGCTCATTTCCCAGTGTTATTACCTCCTGAGCAGTGTCAGATATTTGCAGCTTATTGCTAGCGATGAGAATGTTATTTCTAGAAATTTCTACAAATGCAGTCACTCTGCAGAACCTCACTACCTCTCATCTCTCTCTCTCTCTACACTCCTCCGTGTGCTTGGATTAGTCTTCCTGAACTGGTGCGTCCTGCTCCCTCTCTTGTCGTGTTTAAGTCTCATCTAAAGACCCATCTTTTTGAAGCCGCTTTAAAATTTTATGCCTGATTGTCTGCTTTGAGTCTTGTTAACTAACTTTTTCTTTTTAACCCTTGTCTTCATTTATGAAATACCCCAAATCTCTTGTCCTGTATTTTTGTCTTATTAGACTGAAAGCTCAATAGAGCAGGATCTGTCTTTTTGTACAGCCCTGCATATGTCATGTAGCACTATAGAAATTTGTAGTAGTAGTAGTAGTAGTAGTAGAAATTTGACTCTTGGCATCATAGAATTCACTGCATTGTTTGCCCATCAATTTTTGAAAGGTAAAGTTTAAAGTACTCAATAACGAATCTCTGATGTGCATTAATCAACTACTGAAAATATACTGCCCAGTCAAAACCCTACGATCTGAGGGTCAGTGTCTATTGAAAATTCCAAACTACAAAGTCGTTCACAAGAGGCAGTCCTAGTTAAGACAAATGAAAACAAATCAGTGGAAGCGTGTTTACTGTAGAGAAGAGGTTAGTAGTCAGAAAAGGTGAGTTTCTAGACTGGATTTGAATGTGGCCAGAGATGGAACATGGCACTCTGGCTCAGGGAGTCTGTTCCAGGCATAAAGCATAGCAAGATGGAAATCACAGAGCTGAGAATTGACAGTGGAGGACAAGAGCCCAGATATAAGAGCAATCTGCCCAATGAAAGGAGCTCCAAGGAAGGGTGCAGATGGTGGTCAGATAAGCAAGCTGAGATTTGGGAATGGATGCTTGGTTAAGTTTCTGATGAAGAGAGATAGATCAGCATAATATCTAAAAGCTTATGCGCATAGGTTTGTTACAAAAGTGCTTGTGTAGCTGCCTTTCTCTGCACACAAAACAACCTGAACAAACCTACACCTGCTCTTCACAGGGTGCCACTTGTGCAGGCTAACTTATGTGCAGACTTGTGAAAATAAAAATGTAAGCTCATAAGTCCCATCTCTGCCTGTCAACCCCCCTCCCCCATCCCAGGAATGCCTATCCCCAAGTGTGCATAAAGATATGTACAATCATCAAGCCCTGGGCAATTACCCAAAAATTATGAGCATAAAAATGTGGTTTATGCATATAAATTACTTGAAAATTCAACTTTTGAATTGCCTACATGTCTGTTCTCTCTCCCCTCATCCTCCTCTCCAGGTTATGCAGTACATATGCAGATCCTTAATTGTCACCTCAGAGGGCTTTTCTTTCAGTCCCTGCTTTCTGATTCTAACTAGGTTATAGCTAACCTAGAAAACCAGAGGACAAGAGCTGTAATCAGGCGTTGGCTGAAGGGGGCTCGCATTCACCACCACACACTGCCTCAGTTATTGATATCACCACATGACCTTTACCTCTGCGTGATATCGCCCGCACAGCAAATGGCTCAGCTTATCAAGAATCACCTGTATCCCAAATGAATCATTTTCTTTTTAATCCCAATGATGAATAAAATTCAAAGCAGCAGTTACTGAACTTCATGCAGCATAAGCCTTCCTGTAAAATATGATCCAGAGGTGCCACTAAAAAAAAAAAAAAAAAAAAATCAGATTAAATTTAAATGAGACAGTTTTCTCATGTAACCTGATTAAGGGACATTGAAAATCCAGTTTAGAAGAGCTAACACATGATCAAAAGCTTCAGCTCTGGATTGCTAACCAGCACCTTTTGTCTGTGTAGTATTAACCTTTCACAGTGCAGTTAATTATTAATCATTCTGCTATAGATAATGTGCTCCATTTCCAAGGTCTCTTCAATAAACACACATTCTATTTGTCATTCCGTCCAGTAGAATAAAATATTATTAATGCCCTTTCCATTCTTCAGTATGGTTTGCATTTTTAACCATCAAATCCCAGGCTCTGTATATATTCAGCTGCGGAAAGGGAAGTGTCCATCACTGCCCTGTGCTGAAGGGATCACATGGAAGCCCCCAGCAGACCATGGCTTCAGTACTGAACACTTATCAAATATAATTACGTATAAACTAGGCAATTCATTTAACTCACAGGTTTGTAATTTAAGTAGTTCCAGCTACCCTCTCTCCCTTACTCTGCTTACCACATTTTCTACTTACAGAAATGATAAAATTAGTCAACAGGGAGAGAGAACCCCAGACATAAAATTCAGTATTTCCTCCTGTGAAGGGACAGAAGGAGGGTAGAATAATGAAAGAATAGTCAAGCAAGAGCCCTCCTGATAGGCAACAATCTGTAAAACGGCATTAATAGGATAGATAAAATGGGCCCAATAAGTTACAAGGGATATTTAGCAGCATGGCTATGCCGCTGAATATCTGTGGTCAGGGCGCTACTTAGCCGGATAAGTTAAATCTGACTAAGTTAGACCAACTCTGATAAGAAAGAATATCGCTACTTATCCAGTTAAGTTAATGGGATATGTAATGCCACCCAGATCCGCCCACTGCCCATCCACAAATTGGCCAGCTAAGTCACTTATCCGGCTATCTAGCAGCTGCTGATTGTCAGTGGACCTCTAGATAGCCATCTAAGTCCTACTTATCCATCTATCCTGCACTAAATGCACTTTCAATATCAACCTCAGTGTGCTTTTCATACAGGTGCATAGGATGATATCCACCATAACTATTTATTCAGCATCTATAATCTGCCAGTCCATAGTCGTGTTCGCAGTGGAGTACAATATTAATAATCAGGGATCAATCAAACATACCACAATTATGATACAAATAAAACAAATCATTAAAATAATGGCAAACTCCGACATAGAATATTAAGTATGAATGTTTTTAATTTTGTTGTGTTCTCATGCAAATCATTTAGCATCTCTCCTCTTTAACAAATTGGCACAGGAGTGAAAGTTAGCTTAAAAGAATTAGTTACACACTACCAGGGAAGACTTTGAAGCCATACTGAATGGAGTGGCAAGCAGGACGCTACCTGTGTAAAGTCTACCAGGATAGTCAGTGGGACTTGCATGGATTAAGTCTCTCGCTGAATACACCCACATAAAGTTACCTAAATAACTTTCCCTGACCAGATTTACCTGCCGCAAGGTATCCATATAACACACTGAATAGAGGCACTACCTGGAAATATTTAGGCCATGGCCTCAAAAGGGCTCTCTCTTTATCTGACTAAATTTTACCCAAGGAAAAAGTTGCCCAGTTGGCAGAGCAGGAAATAAAAATCACTGGTTTTGTCTGGGTAACTTTCAAGTCACTAGGGGAAACGCTTTTTAATTCAAACTCTTCTTGTTCTCCGTTATGCTGTTTCCTCCACGGTTATTTTGCATGAAGGCATGGGATAAACACAGAGGATCTCTGAAGTGGTGAAAGGGATCATAAAGCTAAGTCATTAGCTTTATGTGGATGGGTGGACTGGATAGGCTGCTGTCATTTTTTTTATGTTTTGGTGCATTGGAATGCGATGCCAATATGTTAGCACATTTCGTCTGGATGTTTCAACTGCACACCCACGTACCCTAGAACCCCAGTGTGGGCCATATTACCTCCCCAAAACCCTGCCCCCCCCCCCAACCCTCCCCCTGCTCAATGCCTACCCTGCCCAACTCTAACCTTCACCTTGTTCCATACCTACCCTGCCCCCTATTCCATACCTACCCTGCCCAGCTCCTACTCCCCTCCCCTGTCTGACTCTTATCCTCCCCCTGTTCCATGCTTACCCTGTCCGATTCCCACCTTTCCTTCCCCACTCCATGCCCCCTGGCCTACCGTGGCCAATCCTTGCCCTACTTCCAGCCCCCAAAACGAATCCATTCTAGTCTGCTCCAACTGGGGCCCCTCCCATTTAAATGTGCTGGGGCTGGGATCACGTACCCCTTTCTCAGGTCCTGCACGATAAATACAGGAGCAATACCCACTTGTTCCTGCCCAGTGCCTGGTCCTTTAAAAATGGTGCCATTTGCCTGGAGCACGACACCGAAGTGACATCACTTTGTCTCCTTTCTC
The DNA here is from genome assembly GCF_901001135.1 of Rhinatrema bivittatum. Lineage (NCBI taxonomy): Eukaryota > Metazoa > Chordata > Amphibia > Gymnophiona > Rhinatrematidae > Rhinatrema > Rhinatrema bivittatum. The sequence goes on from NC_042631.1 coordinate 14,201,004, forward strand.
CGGTACAGCTAGCACCGTTATGGTGCATGGTCATTCAGCCTCATTCATTGCCCTTCCTACAATCATTTTAAACGAATGCACATCCCTATTGATCATTTTAGTTGCTACCCTCTGGATTGACTCTTGTCAGTTTATATTATTTTGAAGGTACGATCTCCAGAATTGTACGCAGTACTCCAAGTAAGGTCTCACCAGCGGCTTAGATAGAGGCAATATCACCTTTTTTTTCTGATGACCATTCCTTTTCCTATGCACCCAATCATCCGTCTGGCTTTTGCTGTCGCCATATCTACCTGTTTGGCCACCTTAAGATCATCAGATACATTCACCCCCAGATCCCATTCTTGTTACTGCTGCAGTAAGACACTGAAGCAGGTAATTTCATCAGATACATTTCTCTCTTTAATTGCTAATAAGACTAGACAAGTTAATAACCAACAGCATATGATAAAAAAAAAATATTATAGCTGGTATCTAGGTTTTGTTTTTTTTTAGAAATGATGTCTGCAGGTGCTGACAGCTGTGCTCTTTTGCCTTCTCTTTCTTTTCATATTGAATTATGAGCTAATGGAATGCCAGGTATGATAGCAACTTTTCATCTCTGTCCTGAAACAGGCATCATTAGGGAGGCTAAATTAATTTAATGTTTTTACTTTGTACCGTAAGGGTGAAGCTGAGATGTGGTGGTTCATTTTATTACAAAAAACAGAGGTCACAAGGTTGGGCTGTAAAGAAAATCAGCTTAAAAATGTTGAGAGATTAAATACATAATATGAATAAGAGGTCAGCTGAGTAATTTGCTTCCTATTGTAAAAATTACCAGAGAAACCCCTGAGGGTTCGACGTTTAGCTTTCCGAAACCCATGAAGGCCTTCCGCCCACCAGACACATGCTCAGAGGAATACTCTTTGCTTTCTATTCGTCATTACACACCTCTGTTGGAGGCTCTTCCAAACATCGCCTTGCCAGGTTCCTGCAGGCCAGGGTTTGCTTTCAAACCTCACGGGCACTTTTGCTTTCCGCTAGGAGCCTGACGGCATTCTGACTTCAGAACAGTGAAGACTTTTGGGCACGATGTGCTAGGATATGCCATTAGTGCTTGGAGTCCTTTATCTTAGGGTTGATAGAAATACAAGACACAAGATGAGAACTCAGAATGTGAGATTTTTCTGCGCGTTGCTTATTTGAAGCCTGTGGAAATGGTGCTGAATTGTATTGCTGACTGGTTTTGCTAGGGGCACAGAACTGAGCAGGCTCAGGATGTATGCCTCCTGAAGGAGCTCATTATTTAGCTACTGTAAAGCAGTTCCTTCAAGCTTAGATGTTGTTCAGGGCCTAGAGAAAGAACAAGACATTCAGTATATACTAAAAAAAAAAATAAAATATATATATATATATATATATATATTGGTTTGGTAGTTCCCTCCTGGTTTTCCAGTTCAATCAACGCCCCGACATTCTACACCCCCTACATCCCCGTCACCGTGAGACCTCATTGACAGCTACTTAAGGGGTTTTCCACCACAGGCCATAGTTCCCTCTAGAACCCTATATATTTTACATGGAATCTAGAGTTGGTGCCACCGCTGTGAAATAGCTGAGCTCTCTCTCTCTCCCCCCCCCCCCCCAGCTGGCCCAAGAAGCAGGAATCATGTGGGGGGGAGGGGGGGGATCACCATACCTGAACCATTCTTTTTAGGGGATGGTATTCACCCCCAAATTCTAAAGAAACTCAAATATGAATTTGCAGACATCTTACTGGTGATCTGTGACCGCATTCAGATCTGCCTCCCTCCACACCTGAGCACAGGAGGGTGGCAGATGTAACGCCAATTTTCAAAAAGGTCTCCAGGGGTGACCCAGGTAATTGCAGATCACTGAGCCTGCTATTTGTGCCCGCTAAGATGGTGGAAGCTATCGTTAAGGACAAAATTATTGGTCATGTGAATAACCATGACTTAATGGGGAAGAGCCAGCATGGGTTTAGCAAAGGGAGGTATCTATGAAGGTGTGAGCCAATCACTAGAGTATATTGGGATTGTTTGTCCCTTATGAGAGATTCCTCAGAAAACTAAAAAGTCCTGAGACAGGAGGTCATTTCTTAATGTGGACTGGCAAGTAATTAATAGAAAGCAGATAAAGAGTAGGGATGTGCAGGGGAGGGTTCATTTCGGAGGGAGGTGGGGAAGAGAATTCAATTTTTGGTTTGTTTAATGGGCTTTTTGATTCAATTCATTTGCAGAACCAAAAAAAAAAAATTAAATAAATGTAAATTGAAACTAACCATAAAGAGACCCTCTGACCTCGCCCACCCCTGCCCCAACAGAGGCCTTGGGGCCCAGACTGAGCACAGAACCAGAGGTTAGGAGAACCTCTGAGGGCTGAGATCAAGTCTTTTTTCATTTTGTACCTCAGTTCCCTCCATTGAATTTGGTAAAATGATGATGATGATGATGATGGAGATGGTTGCCTGTTCCCTTCGGCCGCTGCTTGTCATCCAGGTGCCATAAATGTGCTGATAGTGTAACCACCTCGGATATGGCTGCATGCATGCACGTCACAGGTTTATTACAGAGTGGGATATTGTTTAGCGTAAAATAATTCTGCAATTCCATAGTATTATGGTTTTTCAAAAGCAATATTCCTTGGCCAGGAAGCTCTGCTAACCAGGAAGATTGAAATAGGCCTGCAGAGTGACAGATTTCACAAGGAAAGTCAGACTTTTGTATTTGAAATATTGTCAGGTTTGTTATGTGGTAATAAAGAAGGGTGGGATACAAATTCAGATCATGACCCCGTTAGGTCTGTTATGTTCAGTTGAATTTCCAGTAACATCAGTGCAGAAAACAAATCGAGAAGCAAATTATCAGATACCAGTAAAGAAGCCCATCAAATGGGTTCAGTACCTGCTCCCTCAGTACAGTAATATCCTCCTCCCTTACCTGTATGCACATTTAACCCCATAAGCCAATATGGTCTTCCCCCACTGCCACTCAGCCTTGCCCCTCTCTAAACTCCCTGATCTAGGTCTGCAGTGCCTTAAGGGGACCCTCTGTTTACATCTCTTTTAGCCCTGGCAAGAGCCAGGTCCTCCCTATAAAGTCTGTTTGCACAGTAAAATGCAAATGCTCCAATGGCAGTTCAGACTGATTTTTTTTTGGGGGGGGGGGGGGGGAGTTGGTGTTCATCTAGAGCCTCTCTCTTTAATCTGGTGTGGTTTTTCTTCATTTGCATGAGATTTCTATTTTTGTAACTTCGGACAGTAAAATCTGCTTTTCCTTGTGTGCTTTGCTAAGTACATCTAATCTCGCTGCTCTAACAGCGTGGAATGAAAAGATAACAACGCTCTTATTCCATATTGGGTTTTTTTGTTGTTGTTTTTTTAGTTCTTTTTTTTTTTTCTGTGGCTATGCTCCAAAGCACCAGAAGAAGGCAGGAGATACAAACAATTTCTTGGAAGACAAAACAGGGGGAATAAACAAAACAAAACCCATCTTGTGCCATCCTGCTTAAAATGAACTTACTCAAGGCTTCAACAAACTCTACCATTTCATGAAACTGCTGACTCCTCTCTTTATTTAGCCAAAAGTGCATTGCGCTGTGTGCTGGTCATTTGCTTTGAGAAATCTTTGACGATGAAGTGGTGGCAGGTTTGTGTGGCCTTTCCGTATCTGTTCTAGTTCCAGGCTGTCCTGTCTGCTCTTCGTTTTTAGGGGAAGCCTTGGGACCCCTTTGGAGAGCTGCAAGATCAGCTTAGCCCAGGAGCTACCGAAGAGAGGAGCAGCTCATGAAACCGAGCTCTCTGCCTCCCGGGGCCTGCTGAGCGGAATTTTAATCTCCAGCCCGCAGATGAAATGTAGTCTTGCCGGGGAAACGTTTTCAAATCGAAGCTGTGATGCCCGCACGTGGGTCTGACTCCCAGGGCTAAGTTGTATTTAAAAATGGCTTTGAAATCAAACGCAAAATCGAATCACAGGAAAACACAATAAACCAATCTGGAAGGTTCCCGAACAGGGTTTCCCCCTCTGCCGATGAGGACTGTTTTTATCTCCCAGTTGATTAAGAAACATTGAAAGAAACTGTAACAGCCGACAAAGTTCAGAAGACCCATCTGGAGAACCTTTCTCCCCTTGCAAACGCTGCAGATGTTTCCCTTTGTACAGGGGTCAGTGTCAGGGGCCCCATTTCATATTCAGCACCACTGCTGTTAGGACAAGGGAAAATCGATTCCCTCCGGCCTGCAAACAATTGCGAGGCATTGCTGCTAGCGAGTCGGGGGTTCAGGGTGGATGGAGATTTCAGGATTCCCCCCCCCCCCCACAGACCCTTGGAATATTGAGTGGGGGGGGGGGGGGAGAGCACCTCATGAGCTGTTCCAGGGAAGGAGCCGAGGTTCAGATTTCTGCTTGTAGGGCACATGGGTTTGAGGGGCCACTAAGACCTGGATTTCTGCTTGGAGTGGGGGGCGATGTGGCTTGCATTAACACGGGCCACCAGGGAGAAGCCTCCCTGAAGGAGATGCAGTTCTGCTCCTGCCTTGAGTGGCCTATAATTAAGCTGCTTAGGTATTAGCATTGGACATTTGGTTATTTTTGTTTATTGTATGTTTTGTAAGTTTAATAACATAATCCGCTTTGGTACAGCACTGCTGAGAAAGGCAAACTATAAATGCTTAAATAAATACATTACTGTTTCCATTGCTGTGGGGGGAGCTGGCGATAACCCTATATAGGTGATGTTATTAACGTGCCGCGGTATATAAAAAATCACGAAATAAATAAAAAAATAAATAATGCGCATGCAGGTAATCCGCACGAATGCTCTTGGTTCAGAGGTGTTAGCTAACCCCGCACTCTTGCATGTTTAACCCAGGCATAAATGCTACCGCTCTTTACTACATGGACTTAAACAACTTTTTAATTCATTTCAGAAAATGCCCTGGAGAAGGAGTCAAACGACGGAAGGTGCTTTGGGGCGTGCCCTCTCTCATTATGGAGGTGACAGGCAGACCTGTCGCAAGTTCTGATTTACTAAAAAGTGCAGGCAGAGATGCTTCACAAAGAAAAGCAGCTTCCTCCTCATTCTTTGGGCTTTTATAGCTCAGCTGAACCCTGACCCAACTGGTTCTTCAGCACCATCAGCTTTCATCCGCAGCTATAGCCTTTCCCCCCCTCCCGTCTGGCTGAGGGGCCCGGATCACCCTGCCTAAGCGTGGGCTTCTTTCGGCCAGCAGGGGTGGACCTTGCATGAGGGCTGGGACTATGAGTGCATTTATTTATTTATTTTAAAGCTTTTATATACCGCACTCTCCAAGAAGATTGCTCGGGACAGTTTACAAAGTTACATTCACAATATAAAACATAAAAACAAAACATCACAATGAACAATTTAAAATTACTAACGTAATACTTCTAACTCTGCAATCTGTTACATTTGTTATAAAAGATATAACTCTCATTAAGTGCCAGTGCCCTTGGCTGAGTGGAGGAGAGTCTCGCTTTGTTACCTCTGTGTCAAATGCTTTGTTAAATAGAAAGGTTTTTTAACTCTTTTAACTCTCCGATTTCTCGCAAAGCGTCAGGTAGAGCATTCCAGAGATTAGGGCCAGCAATTGAAAATGCTAATGTCCTATTAATGTAGAGTCTGGCATTTTTTTTAGCATAGGGGCATCCAATAGATTTTTGCCTGCTGACTGCAACTGCCTCAATGGTATGTATAGCTGGAGTGAGGTACAGGTCAAGATTAGTGAGACCTTATGAAGTAGGTTGAATATTATTGTTTTTGTATTGCATGTGAAATGTAACTGGCAGCCAATATAATGACACTAAATTGAGGGATATATGCTCACAACGGCTAGAATTTGTTAGGATATGGGCACGGGCAGTTGAATTTTGAACCAGTTGTCATGGGTGAGTGGTTCATGAAGGTAATCCAAAGTATAGGGAATTACAGCAATCAAAATTATTTAAAATTAAAGCTTGTAGGACCATGCAAAAATCACAAGTATTTAATAATGGCTTTAAATGTTTAAGTATGTTATTTATTTTCCACAGTTCATTACCAAGATAATGTTCGAAGCAGATCACAGCATTCTTATAAATAGCAATCTTATAGCCTTTTAATTAATAACAATCATTGCATACATTTAAATAAAACTCATAACATCCACAATATATCAATTAAAAGCCTTATAAAAAGGAAGGTTTTCAATTTTTTCCTAAAAGTTTGGTGATCAGTAACCAGTTGTATCTCTAAAAGAATAGGATTCCATAATACTTACGCTACCTGAAAAAAGCACAACGTGAGGTTTGCTATCAGTGCACCTCTTTGGCCTCAGGGATCATTAACAACTGTTGATTAGCAGAACACAGATAGTTGTGGGCAGTACAACTGTACCAACACCTTCATATATCGTGGACATTGACTTAATAGGAAACCAATGTAACTTTTAAAACTGGGAAAATGTGGGCAGCCAATGATCAATGGAGCTGCAGTGTTCATCAATATCTGCAACGCCCATATAAAACATTTTGGAAGTCCTACACAAAGGGCGTTGCAGTAATCTAAACAGGATAACACAAGTAGATGTATTTTGTAAAGTGAGGATTTTACTATAATTGATATATGATGTTGCATTGATAAATTAGAGTCTAAAATTATTCCTACATTTCAGGATTTTTGTACAATTGGAATACAGTGGCTATTTTACAACCCTTCTCTTGTTTTACCTTCCCTTGGAGCCCCCTCCACTATATCTATACACAGTCCCCTTTCCAGTCTCCTTCACCTCTTTCTCTCCCTCAAGTTCCCTTCACCTAACCACTCACCCCTGCTCCTCTCCTCTCCTCTTCCTTAATGGTGAATTTCAATAATGCCACAGCTGTAAGCAGGCTGCTGAAAACCTCAATTTCTTATCAAAGAATAAAAGTTACAGCCATAGCCAGGTAATTTACCTTCTGTGACTAACTATGGTATGGTAAAGACGTCTCTCACCTGGAATTTTCATTGTAATAAAACGCTGTATTATCTTCCATAAATTATACCCAACTGTATTGCTGTCAAGGTATGAAATAAATCACTGTTTCCAGATAACTCTCTATCCCGTCAAATGAGGTCTTTAATAGATTAAAGATTAAGTCCTTCCAGTTGGAAACAGGCTGTGCTAACTTGCCTATTAATTAAGATGAGGCAATTAAATTCCTTGGTCACTGCAGAGTTTCCATCTAACAGTATTGTTTCCCTCAGTGACCTGCTAACATGTCTGCTCTCATTTATCCCAAGTCATCCTAGTGCTAGAAAGCAAACATGTTTGTCTTTACGCACATGCACCGTTTATCTGCCAGGTCTTCCCAACTACCAGAGAAAGGCCTCTCATGGCGGCTGGATTCTGCTTCCCGAGCAGGGCACCGCAATGAAGTCCACATCGAGATATTTGGCGGCGTAAGAATCTGACATGCCACACGCTTTCTTCAGCTGTTACTGAGCGGCGTGGGGAAAGGGGGTGTGATTCGATCACTAGGCATGCAGGGAGGGGGAGGGGGGGGTGTCTCTTTATGCGGATGATATAGACAGTTGGTGGTTCCATTAGGGAGAAATTGGGTAGATGTTCAAAATTGTAATTTTAAAATGATAAATATTGTACGATGGTTGCAACAAAATTATTTGGCTCTGAATCCATCTAAAACAGCAGTATTAAGAATAGCTCTTGAAAAGGTGATGTTACCTTTGAGCACTGGGGTGGACTCTCTTAAACTCACTCTGGTTGAGAAGGTAAGAGATGTAAAGATTTATTTAGATTCTCAGTTTGGGGGAGAAGTGCATCTGTCTAGGACCAGTCAACTGATATATGGGAAACTAAGAACATTATGACCATTTTTAGATGTGAATAATTTTCAGTTGGTCATGTATGCACCTGTTATTTCACATCTAGACTATTACAATGGATTATTAGCTGAGTTACCACAGTGTTTCATGCACAGATTACAAATTGCTCCGAATGTGGTAGCAAGGCTGTTCCAAAAAAAGAGCTTCAGTGGGACAAAATGCTTTATTTGTTACATTGATTGCGAATTATGATCCGGGTGCAGTTTAAAATCCTGACTTTGGTGTTTGGAACTCTGAAGGGGGTGGAAGCCCTCAATATTTGAGAGATAAGTTAGAATGATACCAACCTAATAGGAATTTGAGATCAAGTCAGGATTTTCTATCGAAGGTTCCATAATTTTAGAGCAAAAAGTATTCTCTGTGATGGAGGCCATGACATGGAATATATCTTTCCTGTGGAGGATCAGCAGGAACCAGATAAGCTGATTGTTCATAAAAATTAAAGACCTAGCTCTTCCCATAGTAATGGGGTTTGGAAGTCGACCTCTCTATAAATGATGGGAGATTATTATTAATGGATGGGAGGGAGGTTTTTAGGTAGTAGTGGGTTTGATGATGACAAAATGCTCCTGCTTTTTTTGCTTTCACATTCTGGTCTTTATATGTTGAGTCATGAATTGTATATGTTGATGGTGTAATCCATCTTGATGATCTTGTGATCAGAAGCCGGTATTATAAGATCTTTTAAATACATAAATAAATAGTTTCATCTGAGAGGTTTTAAGGGAAAGCAAATCATAATATATAGCAAATTGTTCTTTGTAAGTCTGTTTAATATTGCAAGCTCAGGTAAGCAACATAATTATACAACAGGTCACTAAAAAGCTGCAGATTTCTGTTGCCAGCCAATATTCTTCTATAGGAAGTGCCACTTTTTTACATAAAATTAACCAATAGAAAAGCAAAATTAACAAAATAATATATATGTAAATCAAAATTTTAAATACATAAAATGAAAAAACTATTTAACAAAATAAAAAATAAAATATGTATTTAACTCACTCAAGGCAGGTATTTTCCTCCCCCCCCCCCCCCCCCAGGGCTTACAATCTAAGGAGTGAATTTTCAAAGGAGTTACACGCATAAAAGTATCAAATATTGAAGCAATTTTCAAAAGCCCATTTACACATGTAAAGTCCAATTACGCACATAACAGCTTTTGAAAATTCAGTGAAATTTCAGAGGAGCTATGCACGTAAAAGTAGCAATTTTCAGAAGTCTATTTACACACGTAAAACCCCATTTTAGACATATAAATCATATTCTTTTAAGTTTGTACCTGAAGCAATGGAGGTTGAATTGAGATGCCCAAGGACACCAGGAGCAGCGGTGGGATCTGCCTTCCTTGCTTCTCAGCCTGCTGCTCTAACCACTAGGCTATTCCGCCACACCATCAATGAATAAAAAAAATAAATACATGTGAAATATGGTGGTTCAATTTCCTGAAGTCGCTTATTCTGTGTGTCTTGTCTAGATCAGTGTTTCCCAGCCCTCTCCTAGCAGCTTGGGTTTTCAGGACCCACTATAATTGAGATAAGTGACAGATGAATTGTATTTGGTTTTCACTTAAATATGGGATTGTGGTTGCTGTGTTAATTCCATGTTATCAGAATGGACCAAAGGTCAAACAAGATGTAGAGGATACCTTTTTATTGAACTAAAGCTTGTCACATATCTATTAAGTCAGTCCAACAAAAATGTATTGCCTACAGCTTGTTTGTTGCCTCTTAATTCCACTTAAGTATGAAAACTTTTTATTCTGTTATATTTGTACTGCACATTTCTTTTCCTTTTGAATTATCTCATTATGGGCTGGATTCATTATGGCTTTTCTCCCATTCTGTGTCTATGGGGAAAGATTTTGATGAATCGGGTTATGCTTGTTGGTGAATCTGTATTTGTGGGTGTGGTTGAATCAATAAAAAAAAGTCACAAGCCTTGGAAAAAGTCACTCATTGTTTTTCTGCATTATGCAGTCTGATTGGTAATGGCGCAACATTGGTTTTCTATATTATACAGTCTGATTGGTAATGGCGCAACATTGGTTTTCTGCATTATGCAGTCTGATTGGTAATGGCACAACATTGGTTTTCTATATTATGCAGTCTGATTGGTAATGGCGCAACATTGGTTTTCTGCATTATGCAGTCTGATTGGTAATGGCGCAACATTGGTTTTCTATATTATACAGTCTGATTGGTAATGGCGCAACATTGGTTTTCTGCATTATGCAGTCTGATTGGTAATGGCGCAACATTGGTTTTCTATATTATACAGTCTGATTGGTAATGGCGCAACATTGGTTTTCTATATTATACAGTCTGATTGGTAGTGGTACAACACTGAAGTACAGTGGTATATTGAGCAGTTCACAGTATATGTATGCTTTGCTAGTCATTCTGTGCTACATCAAATGAGATTTTTTTCATTTTTTATAAAGCTGCATGTTGTAATATATAATTTGCATTATTTTATGTTAATCATCATTTTTATCGTCACAATCTGCTATCAGAAACCATTTGAAGTCAGAGTTAAAAAATAAAATACATTCACAATGACTGCACCTGTAACTGACTCTTTTCAGATTGAGTGGAATAAAGAAGGTTTTTACAATATTTCTATAGATGCCTCATGCTGCATGCAAAACATCCTGCATAGATTTTATTATGAGTCACAGACTGCAAAGTCTGAGTAAACACTGATGTTTTGGACCTGTCAAATTCTGCTGAAGAAAGGTACACTTTATCACCAGGTATAAAAGAAGGGATAGAACACAATTTTTTTTTTCAAAAAGTTTTTATATATCTAGTTTTAAAATTACAATTATTTTAATATATAATATCTGTCTAGGTATCGATCTATCATATGTATATTCTTGAGAAGCAAATGGAGAAGAGTAGCTGTGATAGGAATATTAAAATAATGCACAAAGGTCAATTATTTTTTGCTGGAATGTAAGTTCTGAATCTAGAACAAGACATGAATTTAGGCCAGGGCAGCGGAATGCTTTTTGGTTGGTGGTGGGCTCACTATCAACCAAGCTCTTCTTCTCCTCTCTTCCCTTGCCCCCACATTTCTCCCTCTCCTTGTTCCACCCTCTCTTTCTTTTCTCACCCCACTCCCTACCCACACACCTACACATTCCCCTTCTCCCCTTCCATGCTGATGGGAGGCAGGAGAAGGACAGCCATGTTCTCCCCCTGATGCCTGGCCCGGCTGCTGCATTGAACTGCTTGGGCTCTATAGAGTCGCATGTGGTTCAAAGAACTTGGGGCTCTGAGCTGCAGGTGGGGAAGATGCAGCCCAAGCACCACTGCTCTCCACCCCCCAACCCAAACCTGGATATCTCACAGTGATTCTGCAAGAAGAGTCAGATTTCAGGTGGGCCATGGCCCCTGTGACCCTCCCCATTCTGATGCCTATGAATTTAGGTAATGCTAGATATATAAGAGCAACATAAAAAAGGTGTTTAATGTATGGGACAGCCTTCCAATGAAGGTCACAGGAGTAAAAGTACGGTCTGCAGTGTGACAGTAAGGAACATGGGCAGGCTTTATCTGCTATCAATATCTAGGTTTAAGAACATAAGAACATAAGAAATTGCCATGCTAGGTCAGACCAAGGGTCCATCAAGCCCAGCATCCTGTTTCCAACAGAGGCCAAACCAGGCCACAAGAACCTGGCAATTACCCAAACACTAAGAAGATCCCATGCTACTGATGCAATTAATAGCAGTGGCCATTCCCTAAGGGGCAGATTATAAAATCCCTGCGAGCGTAAATCCTGCCGGATTTACGCTCGCAGGGCACTCGCACGCCGGCGCGCCTATTTTGCATAGGCCGCCAGCACGCACAAACCCCCAGGATGCACGTAAGTCCCGGGGCTTGCTAAAATGGGTGGTCCGGGGGGCGTGTCTGTGGTCTGGGGTGGTCCGGGGGCGTGGCCGAGTGCCCCGATACAGCAGCCTGTGTCGGGGCCTGGCCAGCCGGTGTGTGCAAGTTATGCCTGCCAGCGGCAGGCGTAACTCCATCGAACAAGGTGGGGGGGGGGGGACAAAAAAAATGTTCCCTCCAAGGCCGCTCCGATTTCGGAGCGGCCTTGGAGGGAACAGAGTCAGGCTGCGCGGCTTGGTGCACGCAAGCTGCCGATTTTGCGCAGCCTTAGATGCGCCGACCCCGGATTTTAAAAGATATGCACGGCTACGCTAGTATCTTTTAAAATCCGGCGTATTTTTGTTCGCGCGCGTGCTGTTTTTTAAAATGTACCCCTAAGTAAACTTGATTAATAGCAGTTAATGGACTTCTCCTCCAAGAACTTATCCAAACCTTTTTTAAACCCAGCTACACTAACTGCACTAACCACATCCTCTGGCAACAAATTCCAAAGTTTAAATTGTGCGTTGAGTGAAAAATAATTGTATCCAATTTTATGCTTCATACCAGACCACGAGGCAGTTTGTACTGGAGCACTTAGAATGGATTTCTGTGGAATTTATTTTCTGCTTATTCATTTAAAACATTTACTTCCCACTCTATCCAATATTGTAGGTAGGGTTCAATTCTGTGTTATTTTGATGATGCGTAATGGGGCCTTACCGTTAACTTTCTCATTGTAGATGCCATTTGGTTGGTTACAATTTTTAAATTTGTTGTAGGTATGTAAGTTCACGACACTGAATGAAGACCTGAGATCTATTGTGTCCAATCTTTCCTTGATGTTATCTCTGGGTGGCGATGCATTTTACCATTCCTTGAATGATCACATGTTCATTTTCCTGGACCATGTCCAGCGGAGGGGCAGAAGAGACATTTGGGGCAAATGCTCTACCAAGAAAACAGGCAACTGGACAGTACACTGATGCAATTAATGCTAGCAACCTAAACATTTATCCAGAAAGAAAAGAACATTTTGAAAGCAAAAATTGCTGGTCGCCAAATATGTGTGATATAATTAAGGCAAAAAAGATGCAGAATTTCAGAAGAGAACTGCTGTATAGGCAGGATATAATAATACCAAGATCAATCTGTAGTCAACTTACAAAATATTTTCTTCCTGGTTATATAACTGCCTGCAGTCCTGAGACTAGCAGGGGTTTTTTAATTGGTGACCTCGTTACATTACCATCTGGAATTTTGATGCCCCTCATCCAAGTGTAGCAAGCTGAAGACCTGGAGGAGACATCTGACGTATTCTACAATAGATCTGAGCACGACAAAAAGGAGAGAATCTCCCCTTAATGAATGAAGCGACAGGACAGAGATAGGCAGCGTGAAAACATTTAAAAACTGCACTTCGAAAGAGAGATTACATTATAAACAGTTTTTGATGTTACCATCGTGCAGAAAGAAATGAGCCAGACTGATTTATTCTAACATTAAAATTACTGAAGGATTATGGATGCTTTCAGCGGAAGCCACGGCCTGAGGCGTGCTTCGGTGTGCAGAATGCAATGCTGTTTACTGTCTGTGACACGTGCCGGCTGGAAAAGTTGGCCCGAAATAGACATTTCAGAAATTGCCATGCCGAAAAAGTTTCTAACGCTTGGCCTAGCATCTGACTCAGTTGGTCATTCCATAAATCATGTCACGGTATCTTGAAAATGCCTGCTGATGTTGATTTAATCAAAAAGATCAGAGACGTTCGGAATACAGAATCAATAGTAAAATATACTTCTCACAAGGGCTGCGTCTGCAACCTGAAGCAGACTGTGAGGGATTGGATTTTAATTACCCTCATTGATCCTTCTCTTTACTTTGAAGAATGCAGATTGCAAGGGAATTTTATGCTCAGATTATTATTCACATCTTATGCAGAAAGTCAATAAACAGAAAGAGAAAAAAAAAATGAAAGAGAATTTTGCTTTTCCCCCCCACAGTGGATGCACAACATAACAAGGAACCATGTGAACCATTTTATCAGTCTTTGTTTCCTTGTCTGACCACAGGCTCCTACCACAGCGGGGCATCTTTCTTATGGTTTCTACCACTGGGTGTATTACTTTGGGGGTCCATTTTCAGCCACAGTCCAGCCAGCACCAATGAATATTCCCAGCTCTTATCCAGCTAACTCTGGGACTTCTCTTTGGCTGTCCTAAAATTAGACGGTTACATTATTTATTTATTTATTTAACAGTTTTTTTATACCGACCTTCATAGTAAATAACCATATCGGATCGGTTTACATTTAACATAGGGTATAACTGAAGGAACAATTCAGGTAAACAATAAATAACCATAGATAGGAATAAGTCAAAGTTACAATCAACGGGAGTCAAGAACTTGGAAGCTTAAAACAAGCTGGAAGGAAGATAAAGGCAAGTATTAATTATGAAAGATACGATAGAGAGAACGGGTTAAAGCTTGGAAGTGCTTTAACCTGGAGGTACCAGAGTCCATAGTTCATGAAAATAAATGCCAAGGCCGGATGAGAGTGGAAGCCATTAGTGATTGTCTGGAGGATCGGAGAAGGCTTGGTAGAAGAGCCACGTCTTGAGTCTTTTTCTGAAAGTTAAGAGGCAGGGTTCCAATCTGAGGTTTGCAGGGATGTTATTCCAAATAGATGGGCCTGCTATCGAAAAAGCTCTGTCTTTGGTCGTGGAGAGACGTGTGGCCTTAGTCGGAGGAAATTGTAGAGTGCCTTTGAGAACCTCTCTAGTTGGTCTGTTAGAGGAGTGGAGTTTGAATGGGATTTCCAAGTCGAGTTGAAGTTGATGGTGGATGGTTTTGTGAATTAGGGTGATTGATTTGTATAGGATTCTAAAATTTACTGGTAACCAATGTAGGTTACTGAGGATGGGTGAGATGTGTTCACCGCGGCTGGTGCTGGTCAGCAGTCTCGCTGCCGCATTTTGTAACATCTGCAGTGGTTTGGTGGTAGATTTGGGGAGGCCTATGAAGAGTGCACTGCAGTAGTCTATTTTGGCGAATAGTAGCGCTTGTAGGACTGTCCTGAAGTCCTGGAAAAATAGTAATGGTTTAAGACGTTTTAGAACCTGTAGTCTGTAGAAGCAGTCCTTGGAGGTTGTGTTGACCATTTTCTTTAAGTTTAGTCGATTGTCTAGTATTGCCCCAAGGTCTCTAACATGCTTACAGGTAATGTGAGAATTGTGAGGTGATGGTGGCGGAAAATTGTTTTCATTTGAGGAGATGAGGAGTAGCTCTGTCTTTGAGGCATTGAGGACCAGGTTTAAGCTGTTAAGTAGATTGGTGATGGAAAGAAGGCAGTTATTCCAATGGGTAAGAGCTTTTGAGATAGATTCTGTTATAGGGATTAGAATCTGCACGTCGTCTGCATACAGATAATGAATTAAGTTGAGATCCGATAACAGTTGGCAGAGGGGGAGAAGATAAATGTTGAAGAGGGTTGGAGATAAGGAGGATCCTTGTGGTACACCTACGGTTGAATTTGTTAGAGGAGACTCTTTGTTGTTGATTTTGACCTTAAAAGTTCTATTGCTGAGGAAGGACTTGAACCATTTTTGGGCTGATCCAGAGATGCCGATATCTGCTAGGCGATCTAGAAGGATGGAGTGGTTGACTGTATCAAATGCCGCCAAG
This sequence comes from Rhinatrema bivittatum, assembly GCF_901001135.1. Lineage (NCBI taxonomy): Eukaryota > Metazoa > Chordata > Amphibia > Gymnophiona > Rhinatrematidae > Rhinatrema > Rhinatrema bivittatum. The sequence continues at coordinate 14,216,444 of NC_042631.1, forward strand.
ATGTCCAACAGGACTAATAGAAAGGAATGTCCTTTGTCTAACCCCATTAGGATATGATCCTAATGGGGTTAGACAGATAATGCTGAAAACTGGGGTTAGCCAGATAATGCTGAAAACTGGGGTTCATCAAGCCAGCATATAGCCTCAGGCTAGCTGGATAACTTTCTAACCTGATAACACATTACCCAGTTATCTTGGGGTTGGTCAATGTGGAGAAATTTTCAAATCTCCCGTTTGTCCGGCTAAGTCCACATTTAGCTGGATAAATGGTGCTGAACATCAGCCTCTGTGTCCGTGTGTGATGTCTTCCGTTCTGCCCTCACACTGTAGATCCTTTGGAAGACCAGGGAAGATGATAAAGGTTTGCCTTACGTTAGGAATTTGCCAATTTAGTGGGGGGTAATCGCTCCTCATTCAGCTAAATCCAGTCTCTCTTGTGTGTAATCCTTCGGATCCTGGTGGGAGTTCAATTCATCAGTACCCACCACTTTAGAGAGCTTCCTCCGTCAGGCACCAAAAGGAAACTGCAAGTAAACCCAGTCTTTTGTAATCCTCGGGTGGAGACTAAAGGTACAAAAGTCCTTCTCCTTAGACAGTAGGGATGGGCATTCAAAGTAGAAAATGAGACGAAATCTATTTCATTTCAGATTGTTTTCAAAATGGAAGGAGTTAAATTCTGATGGAATCTACTACCTCTACCCCCTTAGGGTCCTGCCAGCTGTCCACTGGAGTTAATGAATTTTGCCCCATCCTCCCCAGCAGAGGAGACCATCTTGATGTACAGCACCTAATTAGCTCCAGCACAATGACCCCCAGCAGTCAGTTGGTGAAGAAGAGACAAGACGCCAAAGAGGAGCTCCGAGGCCTGGGTTCTGGGCCGGGGTCTGACTCTGGGCTGAGGCCACAGATGGCTGCATCCCCTGCTCCCTCAGTGCTGGGGCCTTGGCCTAAGCTGAGTCCCGGGTGTCGGGATCCAACACTGCACGGTGCATGAAAATTATCCCCTTAATTAGAATCGTAATTTCCTGTAATTTTCTTGAAAGCCAAAAGATTTCACATAAAAGCTCGTTACAAAGAAAAACTTTTAGTGGCCGCACATAGGCCTGGGCAGGGAGGCAAAGATGGCTGTTGCTACAGTGGCGGTCCCTGCTGGGCAACCCGAGGCACTGTAGGTTGCTGCTTTCTCAGGGAAAGGAAGACACGGGGGAGGAGTGCAAGGGAGATTGGTTAACATGTGGTGGGAAGGAGACATGGAGGAGAGCAAGATCTGAACGTGTACATGAATGTGTTTTATTTGTATTTTATCTGTAATTTACTGCATAACCCCACCCTGAAACATAGCAGGGCAGGTAACAAATATTTTAAAATACAGAGGAAGGGAAGGAGAACCAGTGGGCAGCTGGGGGGGGGGGGGAACAGACAATCAGGGGTGCGCAGAAAAACAGAGTCGTTATGAGGGAAGCAACACAAAGGAAAGAGAGACAAATAGAAAGAGGAACTAAGAGAGACAGAATTTCTGGGAAGAGAAAGACAGGAGGGAGAAAGCCTCAGTCAGGAAGCGAGCAACAGAGATATCACAAAAAAACGTGAGAAATATGTTGAGGTGACTGAGCTTCTAACGGAACAGATGGATTGTAGAACGAGAGGACAGGAGAATCCCTCAATGTTGGAAGGGGCCCAGCAGAGTTTAACAATAAAAGGTAGGAACTGCTGATTTTATTTTTTTGCTACTTCCATGGGGCAGAAGTGGGATTGCGGAGAGAAGGGATGTATCCCAAAGGATTGTGGGTCGGGGGGCCATACCTACCACATCTTTATTCCGTTTCCAAAGAAACGTTGCATACATCTCACAGAACAAATATATTTCAAATCTCAAACAAAATTTGCTTAAGCCCATCATATTTTAATGACCTTCTTCTGTTTATTTATACCTTCTTGTATTCTGCCATCTCCATACAAATGTTCGGAGTGGATCACAACATCAATATTCATAATCATTTTACATATTAAGCAATCATTATCAAAACACAATTAAAACAGGTACAATGAAATAAAACAATCAAATACAACAGAACAGCATTAAAAGAACACCAGTGCTGCTAAGTTATTTGCATTTTTTACCCGCTCTATAAAAGCATCCTTATTTCTGCAGCCAGCTTGCATCTGGCAAGCCTAGAGCAATTTAAGAAGATGAATTGAGGGAACATAAACACTGGATCAGGCCTCAATTTCCATGTCACCGAAAGAAATGATCAAATTATATTTGGAGAAAACGTCTCCTCTTATTCATCACTTTGGGTAAATCGCACAGTCTGGCAGGTCAGGTAGGTTGCTCCCTGCTGCTCAGATTAGGAGGGAAGTAAAAAAAAAAGCTACAACTATACTTACAGCAAGCTCTTGTGTGTTAAAAAGAGCCATAAGGTGTTATTTCCTGAAAGAGGAAAAACAGTTAATGAGTCCCTCTTACAGAATAAGGCAAGTTCTCTTCCTGGCTCTGTGCGGGCTGTAGTTCATTAATGGAAGAGCTTTGATTCACAATCATGTGTCATCCTATTAAAAAAAACATGGTAACCAAGCAAAGATCTCTTGGATTTTACACTTATAGAATGCATTGTTTCAAAAATACAATATATAAGCAAAAAGGAGTTAAAATAAGGCAAAGTTTTTGAAATAAAGTATCTTGAGTTGATATGTTTTCTGTTACTTTGTGGAATGAACTTATTTTGAGTTATCATAGAACAGGTAATGGAGATATTTGCAAGATTTGGTTCCTTTTAACATGAAACGAATGCCTAATACCGTCTAATTTTCAGGTTATTTGTTTTCTAAATAGTGTGTACTGTTTCTGAAAATGAAAAGCACAACAAGAAAAATGTCCACAAAAAAAAACAAACAAAAAATCAATCCTGAGAACAAAAAAAAAAAATTAAATATCCCTCCCTATACATCAATATGGGTGGTTTTCTTTTGAAAATTGTCTACAAAGTTCACAGGAGTGAGGTGCCTTCCTACTTTGCACCTGCTTTATTTGTGGATGGTAGAACAGGAACAAAACACTGTGCATAGATTTGAAAAAAAAAAAGGAACACATCTGTTTTCTCCCTTGTGGACATCTATTTTTAAATCTAGAATTGGTTACCTTTTTGGTGTGCTTTGATGGGGACAGTTTTCACCCAGGAAGGACTGAGCCAGGTAACCTGTCCTCCCCATTGCCTATTACAGGAACCTGGGGCAAATTTCAAAGGGATTGTACATGGGCAAAATGGTGTTTATCAGCAGAGAAAGCCCCTTTTCAAATTGCCTGCCCCTCCCCCCATCATTATGGGCAGTGCTGGGAGGAAGGGATGCCATGGGGGGCACTGGAGCCCATCCCAGTCACTCCTGCCCCACAAATGCCTGCATCCCCTGCTCCCATGGTGCCGTTAAATCCCTCCTCCCTGACGTCACATGCATGAATGCTGCATCCAGAGCTAGGTCATTAAGATATTTTGGGAGTATGTCGTGCTACTAGTATGAATACATAGAACTTTTGGGATAGTGCGGTTAAAAGTTTAGAAGTTCATTATTTTAAATTTATGTGCACATTTTTTAGTGCTTAAAAAAAAAAAAATCAAAAAATGTTTTCCACAAAATCATCTAAACACAACAAATGTATTGATCACCGTGCTCAGAAATAAAAGAATGGATGGAGGTTGGGTGGCTGATGATTAAGTCATTACTGGGTAGCAATGCTAAAATTATATGAAACCTACCACCCCATCCACATATAGTTTTGTTTATAGTGGCTGTTTAATTAACACAGCATAGTCTGCATCTTGTTTTTTTGAATTTTTTGTAACAAAAAAACAGCATTTGTAGGTGTTATGGATTGTGTATCATATGCATGATGGCTGCACACTGCCTGGGCTCATGCACGCTCTCCTTCCTTCACTCTCTGCCTCCCCGGACATGTCCTCTTATGCCGCCCACTCCAGGAGTGGCTGCATCCATCGTGCCCCTTGGCTCCGCGCATACTGGTCACACGTTGCCCGAGCCCATGCCAGGTCCTCTTGCTTACCTGCCTTGCCTCTTTGCCCACACTGCCTCTCTGTCAGTCGCGGCTTTATCCCGGACCCTCATGGGCCTAAATCCACTGAACCTTGGACGTGGATCACCAGATTCCCACTCTGACCTTAGCCACCTCCATGACTCCTGACCCGCTGTCATTACTTCTCCTACCCACTTATCCCACCCCGCACTGTGACTGGTTTGCCTCATACTGACTGACTGTGCCCAGGCATTTTGCTCCAGCAAGCCCACAGCGTGGACAGAGTTACTGTATCAGAGGAGATGGACTGGTTGGCTAAATGCATGCGTTTGCAAGGACAAGAAAAAGTATGTATCTCTCCATGGTGAGGCCGCAACTATCATACTGTGTGCAATTCTGGATTCTGCATCTCAATAAAGATATAGCTGAACTGGAAAAGCTTTAGAGAAAGCCGACCAAAATGATGAATAGGATGGAACAGCTCCTCACTGAGGAAAGGCTAAAGATGTTAGGGCAGTTCAGCTTGGGGGAGGGGCGGGGGGAGAGAGAGATATAATAGAGGTCTATGAAATCATGAGTTGAATGGAACAGGTAAATGAGAATTGGTTATTTATGCTTCAAAATAATACAAAAACTGGAGGACACTCTAGGAAGTTAATAAGTAGCACAGTTAAAACAAGAGAAAATTATTTTTTACTCAATGCACAATTAAGCTCTTTAATTCATTGCCGAAGGATGCGGTTAAGGCAGTTAGTATAGCTGGGTTTAAAAAACGTTTGAACAAGTTCTTGGAGGAGAAGTCCATAAACTGCTATTGACCAGGCGGACTTGGAGAAAGGCACCACTTATTGCCAAGCGTTAGTAATATGGGATCTATCTACTGTATGGGATCTTGCCAGGTCCTTGTGACATGGATTGGTCACCGTTAGATTACTGAGCTTGATGGACATGTTCCTATCTGGCTGACTCCTGCGGAGAGGTCTGTGAGGGCAGTCTCCCTGCTAAAGCTTCTTCTGTATCTGAACTGTCTTGAATGGAAACCAATATCAAAAATCTTTTTTTTTAATTTCTTTAATGTACTGCATCTCTTGATTAGCTTTCAGGAAGTTACACTCATTCCAAACGGAATAAGTAGGACAAAGATGGACAGAGGATTATAAAATTATGTGTGTGTTATGGAACAGCTTATTAGGAAATGGTTACTGACACTATCAAATAGTCCTAGGGTCAGGGGACACTTCCCCGAAATTAACAGGGGTCAGGCAGAACATTTTGTAATTGACCTGATAAAGGAAGTGCAACTCCCAAAAGCTCGACAAGAAATGTAATAATTTAGTCAGCTAAGAAGGGATCAGCTTATAATTCTCTGTTTATTGATCTTTATGGCCATATATTCAGGCGAAATAATATTCAACCACTCCATGTTAGCCATTCTTTGATTCACAGGGGCTTAGTGATTTTTATAAGGTATTATTTAATATCCTCTTGAACACTGTTGTTATTTATTAGCATGGGGGTCACAGCGAACTTTGGAATTGATATTTCTTTGCAGTATATCTATAACTAGTTATAAATATAATTATGTACACAGTTTGGGCCTCATTCATCAGTAGACAGTGAATAGGAGAAAAGCTTAAGATGGTAATATTTAAACTGGCACGCGGGCGCACATGTGTGGGTGTTCATCGGCTCGCACCCAGGGACGCCGCCATTTTATAACGCGTATATGTGCGCCGGTTATAAAATAGCCTGAATACGTGCACATGTGCATGTAATTTTAAGTGGATGCGTGCCTATGCACGCAAATACCGCTTCTACTGTGTAAGTGGTGGAATTTCAACAGACGCGAGCCGACGCCATTACCAGTTTTACCAGTTTGCCCAGATAAGGAATAGCACTTCCAAATGCCCCAGTTTAATAGCCTCCCATCTCCCCTTCCTGTTGGCCCCGACCCTTAAAAGCCTGCCGATCTGTCTATTTATCTTTATTTTATAACTTGCACCTCATCCTTCTCAGAAGTAAAGTTACACGGCAGGAACCCCGGTGCGCGTAAGTATTTTCACACTAATTTCAATTTGAAATCCAGGAAGGCCCGTGCTCCGCCCCTTTTTGGAACTTTTCGTTTGCGCACATAGCGGCAAGCGCACGCATACCAGATTCACTCGGCGTGCGCCGGCCCGACCTGCGCGCTCATCTCCCGGTTCTGGCACATGCCGGGCTTTTAAAATTCACCTTTAAGTGAATGAGCCCTGCAGTATATATTGCTAGGCTCCTGTTCCAGCCTTCCCTCATTTCAGCTCCTCGCCTGCTCTAGCCTTGCCTAATCCTTAATGGAAAGGGCAACTAGTTAACAGGCGAGACAGACAGACAGACAGATAGAAAGGCATCATAAGAGGAATATTGTCTCAGTCCTGGTTTTATCCTGTTGCATGCAATGGACATGAGTTCTGATTTCTCTAACCAATGTGTAACTGTGATTATAAGGCCATACACGCAATGTGGGACCCTTATGACATGGAACTGGTGGGTCACAGAAAGGAAGAGTACAGACAGAGGGAGACATCATAGCAGTAGCCAAAAGTAAGGTATTAACCATGATAGATATTTTACTTTCAATTCACAAGCACTTCCAGAGTGGATCATTAGATGCTACTTTATCCATGTCATATTAAATTGTTTTTGTGTCTGAAAGTGTGCACTGACTGTAAACACATAACTCCATATGCCACAGGAAAATATGAAGATAAATAGGAATATGGACATTTACCTCACAGCTAATTCAGAACATGTCAGTATGAATGCTACAGGGATTCAACTGGCAGACCACATTGCACCCTCCTATAAAAAAAAAACTGTACTGGCTACAAATAGCCTTCAGGGCCAGATTCAAAACCTTAATTCTGATCTTCCAGAACCTAAGAGGAAATGAACCTGAAAGACCTGCCAGGATGCGAAGGTCCTCCTCTGTAGCCGCCATCATCACACCATCAAACAAACACATCCTGCCAATGAACCTTCTCAGGAGCAGCGCCTGCCCTCTGGTGCTGCCCCACCAGACTCAGGACTACCTTTATTTCAGAAAGCAGGTAGAAACCTGGTTACTCCGCCAAGCCTTTAATAGTCTGGTTGAGTTCCAACCCTTTCCTGACTGTAACCTGTTTACTGTAATGCCCCTTACCTCTAGTGCTTCTGGCAGAGCTTCCTGCACTGGGCTGCATCCCAGGGCCTGGTTGAAACTACTTGCACTTCCTGTAGCCCTTTTATAGACCATGCAGCCAGCATTTCCTGTGGGCGCTGACTGATGATGTCATCCCAGCTCTGGTGTATAAGGAAGCTCAGTTCCACCAGCAAGTTCCCTGCTGTGCCTTACTTGCAAGCACATTTTGCTATGCTTCTGTTCCAGCTTCTTGCCTAAATCTGCTTCAAGCCCTGTTGTTTGCTTTGCCTTGCTTGTCTGTTCCTGGACTCTTCTAGCCCTTGCCTCTCAGACTGTCTGCTGGTTACCTGAACCTGGCCTGGATTCTGACTTTGCCTGCTCTCCAGCTGCCCTGACCTTGGCCTGGTTACTGACCCTCGCCTGCTGGCCTCAGAACCCCAAGGGCTCAACCTGCAGGGGAAGAGCCTGGTTCAAGTGAAGCCTACTCCCTGACCCTGCAAGAGCATGACCACCTGTGCGGGGGGAGGGGTGATCTAGCTGATTCACTAGCCAGGCAGTACCAATCTCGCTACAGCCCAAAAGACTTGCACTCCATGACATTTATATACTGAGTATGAATAGTCTATTCAAGCTTATTTATTTTACTATTTACATTTGATATCTTGATGTTTCATAACAACCTCAACATGGGTTACAATACAATAATTTAATTTTATAGATTTTATTTGATATCTTGTTTTAATTGATTTACTTTGTTCTACTTCACCTAGCACTATTTTAATATAGGTAAAAGATAAATACTTAAATACATACTTGAAGCACATATACATGTCATATAACATCATAAAATAAAATGGGTAAACAATGAATTACAAATATATATAACCCCCCCCCCCCCCCCACCCCATCACTCTACTGACTTACCCTAAAGCTCTCATCTGCTTCCAATATAAATTCACCCAAATACCCTACTCAGTTTGAGCCAACACATGCCTACTCTTTCTCAAAGGCCTGCATGAAAAGCCAGGTTTCAATACCTTTTCTGCATTTCCCATAATCCACTTCCTCTCAAAGTTCCAAGGGGAGGCTCTTCCTTGAAATAGAAGCACTGCAGCTAAAGGCTGTTCAACAGTTGATAATTTCTTTATTTTATATATTTAGAAGTATGTGTTTCCCGGCATGACAGAAGGTAGAGGGAGAAGGCCAGCAATGGGAGAATAAGGTATCACCGTTAACAATGTTCTGCCTTTGGGTTACGTCATGGGCTAGCAACCTATGGAGAAGGATCAAACAACCATTTAAAGAAAAAAGTCTATGAGAGCGTTCTTTAAAAGCTTTAGCTGAGCCACAGCAAGCAAAGGGCATGCAATCAGTGACTACTAGAAAGATTTCAGCAAACGAGCTAGCTCATACCAAGTTAAAGCATTAATCAAGCACTTAGGGCCTGCTGTACAAAGACATTAAACATTAAATTTCAATCTAAACTCTATTGGGAACCAGTGTAATTCTTTTAGTATCGGCTTTATATGCTCCTTTTGAGATCCTGTTAACAATCTTGTCGAGTTTTTTGAATAAATTGAAGTTGTTTTAAAGAAATTCTTCTAATTCCCTAATCAAGGGAGTTCCCATAATCTACACATGTCATTAGCAGTGAATGAATAAGCATGGCCAGATCCTTCCTTTCAAGCAATGGATTAAGCTAACCTGACTAATCCACAATGACTCAGACATCTTGGAGGTTCAGCTTAAATTTAGCTGATATAAGCCAATTTGCAATGGTGACAAGACAGGCATTAAACTTAGAAACCTCCTCAGCTTGATTAGGACCGATGTCTGCAAATAGGCAGCAGTCAGAAATCCCTCTACCTGATAAAAGAATGTTGGATAATCTGATATTTTCTGGATAACAGAACATATGACGACACCAACCAATGTTTGGATAACAAATGTTTTTCTGGATAATGGAACTTGGACTGAAGCCCTTTAGATAATAGGCTTTTTTGGATAATGGGTCTTTACAATCGACTCAGTGTTGAATGTAGAGGTTGGGGATCTTTATCATTTACTAATATTAACACATTCTTTAGAACCTACAATAATACATTTTCCTTTTAGAATACAGTATTTCCGTTTTGTATGAGTTTTACAAATGCTCTTCAACACTAAAATCATAGCATAGAGTTATTTTAAACACGAGTATTCTTTCATCATACCTTACTTTCAATTCAGTTTCATGACTCAAATCTTACGCATCAAGGGAGACCTGGACCACCTTGTTTCGGAGAGTAGCAGTACAATAATTATTTTATCCTACTTCATAAGCTGTCTGTTTTAAATGGAATAGTATCTATTTTCAGATGTTTTTCATGTTAACTCATCTCTTACAAAATTCTTTGTTTTTGCTTTTTTTGGGGGATGGCATGGCTGCATGTTGCTATGTTACAGGTATTGTTTTCTTTCTACGGGAATTAAATGACAAACCAGTGGCCACATCTAGGCAAGAGATCCTGTTGCAACGTTTCTGTGATCTCACACAAGCAGAGCTGACTTCAAAACACGTGCCTGCCAAAAAAAAAAGTTTCAACTTGCTTTTGATAAAAGAGGCCAATTTTGCTATCTAGAGCTTCTGATTTGTTGTTAAAACTCAAGAAGAGGCCTAACTGCTGAAGCTCCGGAGATGTCAACTGGTCACTGCCCTTGAGAGAGTGTCAAAGAAAGGCTTCCAGGGAGGAGCCCCACCTCCTAATTATTGGCGATAGTAGATCATGATTTGAGGACAGTTGGGCTTTTGCTCCAGCAATGCTCCCTGATGTCAGCTGAGGGAGCTCCATCTGTGACCATGTTAGCAGATAAAGCCTTTCCGCTTTGTCACTGTCTCCATGGATATATTACTACTCCAAGTTTTGATTAAGGGGGTTTATTGTTTGCTTGTTTTTTTAAATTTTGGAAAAATAGGAGTCTGCCCAGGCCCTTTTCTATTTTCCTTTTATTGTTTCAATTTCTTTCTGTTTATTTGAAATATAAAAATCAAATAAAAAAAACATTTAAAAAAGAAATACAAATTTAAAATGTCCAGTTCACCACTCCTCACCCCTGCAAATTTTTTATTTTTTTTTAAATCTCTCCTGCATGCTTTCCCAATGTCCCAGCCTCTCCTGGACCCCTTTTACCTCAAGAAGTCTTTAAAATCCCAGAAAATCTTCACAGGGCACGAGTGGCAGAATATGGACCTCTCCTTCTGTAGGAGAGCTAAAGAGCTGCAACCACATTGGCCTATGAATTAGGAGATGATGGTCTCAGAGGAGTCCTAGGTGCCAGAGCAGTCAGATGCATTCACATCCTGGCTCCTGTCAGAATTCTTTGAATATGTAAACTCTGGTGCGCACCTTGTCTCTGATTTATGACAAGAAGACAACAGGAGAGGGAGAGAGAGACCAGCGTTTGCAGTTTATAATTTTAATGGCAGAATAATAATTCAAGCTTGCAGATGGACTGCCAAAATGGATAAACATGATCTTGTGCCTATCTAAAGCGAGATTATTTAAAAGGAATGTTTTTGACCTGGTAATGTTCTGTGGATATTTAACTTTTATTCTTAATATCCTATTTTGTTGTAAGATGAGACAGCTTCCTTAGTGCAATGTGCCTTCTTGGGTATGCAGTATAAAATAACCCAAGCTTCTCCCCTTTGCACTGACCCTTGAGGATCTGGGCATGATTGCTTTCACCATAGCACGGCGCCTAGACGGTTTACGAAGCACTGGGGGCTGCTGCTTCACGTTCCATGTCTGGACCTGTTCTCTGATGTGAAGCAAGTTCTACCATCACTTTTACAGTTTCATTGATCCAGCCCAGCAGGCCTGCTGGGCTGGATCAATGAATAGACAGTACATGTAAAATCACCTCAGCGTGATCAGTTTTACAGCATATGTGCACTCTCAAGTTAAACCTGCTGTTTTTTTTAATAAAATATCCTTTTTAACAGAGCATGCTAGCTTTTTCATATGTGTCTTGGTTTCAACAGGATCTAGGATTATTTAAACAGAATGCAAGTAGCTGAAATGACATCTGAGCCTATCCTCTATTGTAATCAAAATTATTCAGCTGCGTAATTAACCATTTAATTGTGCCAGTCATTTTCCAGGAAAACCCTCCCTGGTTTCCTAGTGAGCTGTAAATAGAATGGACTTCATAAAGTCTTCATAACCTCATGATACTTAACACCAATTCATTTTAGGGTAGAGTACATGGGTGGCATTAATACTTAGGGCCAGCAAGATAATAACATTCCCCAGCTCTACCACATAACATAATATGCCCTTTCTATCATAATCCCCTCTACATAATTGTGTTCATATGCAGAGGGATAAAAAAAAAAAGTTTCTGACAGCTGATCCATTTCACCTTCTGGACAAGAAGTCATTACATGCAAAATCACATGTAACTCTCTGGACTAATGTCTCACTACAGGACCCCAAAATTCACATTTAATTCATTGGGGCTTAACCTTTGCAGATTTTCCTAGACATTTTAGCATCCTCAGGCAGGCTGATGCACACGGGTTTACTTGTGGTAGGGCGCACATTTCAGGTGTGTATGAATAATATAGTGTCCGATGCAGCAAGGAGATTAGCACATTCAAAATGCATGCATGCATTGGGTGCTATCATACCCGATAGCACCCAATGCATGTAAATTCATGTAGATGAGGACGTTAGCTATTACCGCCTGATGCAGGAAAGCGTGCATCCAAAGGCTAGGCACCCAATGCATACTTTTTAACATGGGGAATTTAATTCCAGCTCCAGAGGTAGAGTAAAGTATTTGCAGTCAAGGGCTCATGAGAAGCATTACAAAACATGGTCCTCTGTGTTGCGATAAATGTGTCCTCCTACTCTTTATTATCATCCTGATTCGTAAATTTACTGCTTGGGGTGGAGAAAAATATATGTGCATTGATCTGATTAAAAAGAAGCAAACGTTTCTTATCACCGCACATATCACACACTGCATAATTTAGATGTCCATAGCAATGGGCACCCGATGTAATAAACTTCAGCACTAAAATCAGCACCTCATTAAAATAACCAGAAAGAAGCGCAGTCAGAACGGAGGCTCGCATTGAGAGCACCCGATGCAATTGTGGGCACCCCATGCAATAAATTCCTTTGAACGCCAGAAACACACATTCTCCCTTGGTGCACCCTTTTTTTCTACACCTCCCCGATTTCCCTCTCATTTAAATACCGCATCGGGGAGCACAGGGGATGTGGCTGCGCAGGCAGTGGGAAAACTGGCACTCAATTTGAGCGCCTGTTTTGAGTGCGCGTCTTATTGCATCGGCCCGTCTCGGTTTTAGGATTTACTGTCAGGGCGGGAGAGGCGGGGAGAGGCTGTTCTCCAGGGCCCTGAGCGTTGTTGATGCATCTTTGCACGTCGCAGGAATAATCATGCTGGAAGTGAAGTAGTGAAAATGACTAATCCTCATGCAATCCCATCCATTTTCATGATTGGCTCTTCAATAAATCTGTGGCTTTGTGACACTTAATGAATCTGTTCTTTCAATCCTGATCTTTGCTAATTGTAAAGGTCTTTAAGAAGCTCCTTCCCAAATCTGAGGATGCAGGAAGATGTAGCTCAGTTTATATCCCATAGTCCCATATTGTGTCCCTTTCTCCAGATGAATAGGATGCAGTTCTCTCTTCACTATCCAGGTGATAGCACAGGTGCCACTGGTCTTCCTCCCTGGAATGAATGAGAATTCATTCTTACAGTAACCTCTAAAGGGCTAGTGAGTCTCTAAAGTTAAGAAATTCCTACCTCTCAAGGTGACATTCCCCGAGTCCCTGGATTCAAAGGGGACTCGGATAAAAATCAAAGCCAGTTTCAAAAATCACACCTACAAAATGGTCCTTGGGGTTTTTTTTTTTTTTATAGGCTAGGACTCCACCATTAACTTCTCCCACATAGGAGAGCTATACCCAACTAAACCTAACTCTTTACCCACTAAATTAATTTGCATGTTTCTTTAGTAGAGACCCAGTAGGGCTCTATGCACAGACAAGGATGCACCCTGATTCTCAATAAACACTGAATGGTTTTCCATGTTTCCGAACACCTGGAAATCAGAGAAGTATTATAGCTTAAGCTTAATGCTATTTTTTAGATTAAGAAAAAAACAACTTTTGATACAACTTGCTCTACAGTAACAAAATGCCATGGAGCAATTGATTGCAACATAATAACTGTTGAATTTCTAGATGCAAACATTTGATTTCATGTAATGATCCATCCTTATAGTAAAACAAGGAAGAACAGTTGCCCCTGAAATGCACTTCAATTTAAATAAAGCTTAAGAGAGGCATAAACCTGCTTTGCCCTGGAAAACACTGGTTTCTAGGGGATTACCAAGCAAGTACACTGGTCCACGCTGAGAAAATGTTTTCTAATTCCACATGCTGCACGGTCCAAGATGATTACATGTTCCCAGAGAATTTGCTTATGCCTCTGAGCAACGTTGCAGCCAAAGTAGCGGAAATACTGGAGTTTTATTCCTAGACAGCACTGTTACCTTAATTTTAACCAGCCCTGGGGATTTCTTTACAAGATATTTTTGGGCATGGTATAAGGGATTACTCCTTCTTTTAGCACAAAAATGGCCTAAACAGAGATCTTACGCCAAGATGGACATTGATTTCGGAATCCCACTGCAATCCTCACTTGATTTTTCCTTCAGAGAAGCTAGGAATCCATCTCGTTTAGGTTTCAGATGCCTTTGAGAATGCTTAAAACTGAAAGGAGAGCCTTCCAAACGCACCTGAATGAAAAGGAGGGAACAAGTAAGTCATTAAGAACTTTACATTCGATGTAGCAAACTTATGTTTTCAGGTGCAGTTCTTTTTTTTTTCTTTTTGGAGGGGGACTGGTAGCTTCCACCTCAATCACAAACAGCCCCCTTCATGGGCCATGATGCCAAGAGCTTTTCATTCACAGCTTTCTCCAGGTTTCCCCTCATTTTTAACCCACAGTGATGTTGGTCCTCCACCTCCTCGGTCTCTGGTTGTCTTTCTCCCAGTGGTAATCCCGCAGCCACAACCTTGACGTCCTCACCGCTCCTCCCCATATGTTGGCGACAGCTTCCTGGACCAGGAGAGTCGATGCAGGCCAGGCTTAAGCAGAATGGGATACCCCCACCCTCCCACCCTCACTAGCACTATATCAGTTCAGTGAGTTCCAAACCAATGCTAGCAGAAGCTTCTCCTCTCAGCTACCTGCTACGTCAGAGCGAACACAACAAAAGCTTGCAGCCTCTGCTGCAGCATAGTAGTTCTTCAAACATGGCTCTCTCCTATAGCTGTTCACAGCAATTCACAGAAATGCCAGATGAAATCTTCAGATGACATTTTTATCATGCTGTTATATTTTGTTATGCACATCACATGCTTTAGTAGGTCATTATAGCATTTCTGGAGAGCTACTAGTAAGAAATCATTGAAAATTTAGGTTTCATGGCAGTGACCGTTTGCACTTTTTCAGGCATCTTCATCCAGATACAAGTGAAGGAACTGAAAAATACCCAGGACAAATTTTGCCAAGAGGCACAATTAGTAATTTGCATAATTCTGAGAATGCATTGCTGCAAAACATCTGTTGTAAGGCATTAAGAGGTAAGTGAACAGCATGTCAGAATGTTCATTGAAAATTAACTAACTGGGAAGATGTCACATGATCTGCTTCCAGACAAGGTTTTTATTTAGGGCTCAATATTCAAAGATATTTATTTATTTAAAATGTTTATATACCGCACAATGGGTAGAGGTCTATCCGTCTAGGCGGTATATCTGGCTTAGGGGGGTCATTTATCAAACTGCTATATGACATTTTCGCATGCATTGAATCCTCGTACCTTGTGGGTAGCTTCCCTATGAACATTAGCCATGACGTTTGCTGGTACAAAGTACCATTGACTTGCCCCCTGTGACCACTATCTGCCAATTGCCCCAAGCGCTTATGCTCTCAGGAATGCAATTAGAAGGACTTGGGCTGTTTGTTCTAACTGCTTATTGAATTATTTTATACTACAACTAGTACTTTAATGGAGAGAAGGCTTTTTTCTTTACTCCTTTCTCTCCCGCATTCTCTGCTGCTTCTCCTCCCCAGACCGCCAGCCTGAGAGGCACTTATAGCAAACATAAGGTGGGCCCTGCCGGGTCAGGGCAGCCTCTGACAGGGGCCAGTCTGGATCATTAGGAAGTACCCGGCAGATCCCAGAGAGTAGATCCAATTCCTTGTTGCTCCCTCCTCAGTATAATCGGGCGGCTAATAACTGTTTATGGACTTGCACCACTCACAGGGCCTAAGGAGGAGCACCTTCTCTGGTGCACGCTCTCGGCCCTGCGCCTGGCGAGCCACAGCCACCATAATAGCAGCAGCACGCTGTCCTCCCTCCTTCCCCGGGACTGAGTATAACACACCCAGGACTGACCAGCCCCTGCTGGATACAAGATCCGTGGTGTGAGCCACAGGGCCGGCCCTAAGTTAGTCGCCTTTATGATCCTCAGTTGCTCAGGTCATTCCCTTAAACCCTTTTATAACTACTTAAGTACACAGGCTCATGCAGAGTGAATTATTACGGAGTGAATTCAGAACTTGCAGTGAATAATGATGTGCAGTTTATAGGACATTAGTATTTGGCAGGGATAATGTAGCAACACTGAAATGTTTGTGGTTAATGAGTGAAGCATACTTAGAGCAAAAGACTATTCCAAAGATTTGTTTGCTTTTAAAGATGTGATTAAGGAAACATCATTATATATCATCTTTATTTTGCTATTTGTCACATAGATTAATCATAAACTGTTACCAACGAGAACAATGTGAATGTTTGTGTTCCTGCATTTTGAAGTAATAAAGAAAATGCCTCAGATACAGTACAAAGCCTTCATTTTGGCAGCTGCTCTCAATTCAGACATTATGCTCTCTACCAGAGGTAAGCAACTTCGGTCCTCGAGTGCCACAAATAAGCCTGCTTTTTCAACATATCCAATAAATGTGCAGGAGACGGATATGCATGCACTGCCTCCATTGTATGCAAATATATCTCATGCATATTCATTGTGGATATCCTGAAAACCAGGCCTGTTTGTGGCACTCGAAGACTGGAATTGCCTTCCCTTGCTCTAATCGGCGTTTTATTCTTAGACTACAAAGAAGAATTATTACCTCTGATCTGAAATGATTCAATAAACAAGATTCTTGGCCTGACTCACCGTTCTCCACCCTTGTTTCAACCCATTTGGAACCTGCCCAAGGTCAGTTCACTGTCACTTATGGCAGAGGGAGGATCTGATGCAGAGGTGCCATGGGCCTTCAGCTATAGACACCAGGGCCTTTTCACTGGTTGGGCCATACCCTCTGATCAAGCCATTAGGAGGGCACAGATCTCAATTTCTTTGGCATCCTGAACGCCACCCATAGGTAGCAGGGTGGGCAATGGCTGAAACTCAGTCCCTCTGACAACTGTGACCACTCCCAACCCAATAAACAGAAGCTGTTGAACATAGGTTTCCTGTATATACATGGGCAGGGCTCCCTCTGAGCAAGGTTAAGATTTTATGTTATTTTTGATGAGCTGACGTGCTCTTATTATTAAACACTTGCTAGTAGTGGCTGATTGCCCGTGTTCTAATAGGGCAGAGGTGCAGGTATGGATCCGGATTCAGAATTATTCAGGGCTTATATTGTTAAATATGAAATAACCTTTACAGTGGCAACATGTTATAAGCAAAAACCACACTTACTAGAAAAAAAAATCAATAACATTTAAAATACAAATCCACCAGTCTAATATCTTGTGAACGCTTCTGAATAACAAAATAAGAAATTATTTTATCTTGGAGACCTTTATACACGGAATATTTTGCAAGCTAACTTGCTATAGCAATGTTTCCCTATTATATACATAAGGCTCTGGTCCTTCTTTTATATTATTTAGTTGCCAATAAAATCATCAGGCACTCGTTCTATCAATACTTATCAGTTTCAGCACCTCGCTGAGGGGTTAATATTTTGCGACTGCTCTGAGAGCACACACAAGTGGAACATTCTGTCTTGTCTGAGCTGTCCCTCCCAGTTCAAAGCCATTGACCTGTCTCAAAAACCGCCATCCTCAGAGCAGCTAAAAGCCTGCGTAGGGTTCATAACTTCCCTTACTTCTAGCTGCACTAAAAAAAGGGCATTCCCAGGGGCGAGTTCAGGTCACGGAAGTAAAGTGCGGGTACAGAATGGAATTTCTCTATCTGTGTCACATCCCCTGCTGGTTTATTTTTCAAGGCCTCAGCAATCTGCTAGCAACACAGGCTCAGAATCTCAATATTATCCTGGATTAGAGTCTCACGACGCATCCGCACTTAAAGTCTCTTGTCAAGTCTGCATTTAATAAACTGCGTATTTTAAGACGACTAAGACCTTCTTTGAGTTCGCCTGATTTCGGACGAGTATTGCGAGCACTTATTCTCACACATCTGGACTGTTGCGACTCAGTTTCCAGACAGTGCAAAACTGTTGCGGCTGCTGATCCTGGGCACATATTCAGCTGCCGCCATTTATAGCAGGATAAGTCGAAACTTATCCAGCTAAGTGACGTTGAATATGGACCTCAGACTGCACACACAATGGTTGGTATTCAAAGGCTTTGTCTGCCTAACTTTTGAAGTTAACCAGGCAAAAATCAAGATTGAAATATTTCTTCCTGCTGAGTGGATAAATTTTGTGTGCATAGGAAATTTATCTGTCTAAAAAGTGGAGGTATGGAAAGTGTCGTGGGGTGAGGGCTAACCTTAAGCCAGTGAGCATAGATATTGAGACTTCTCCAGCTAAAGTTACACACTTAGGTCTTGTTGGAAAAATACCTGTTGTAAAATTATCTAGGAAAATGTATGCATCTAATTTTATCGAGGTTAAGTCACACTGAATATCTGGGTAAGCTGGACCTGAATAACTTAACTGCCCACCTGCTCTCTGAATATTGATCTCCTAGCAAATAATTATATAATAACAAATATAAAACACTAACATATGTAGAACCCAACCTCCACTCTGATAAGGAATGTATCTGCAGTAGAACAGTCAATATACTAAAACAAAATTAAAATACAATCTCAACATATGTATCTGCTCATTTTGTCCCAGTATTTTCTAGTTCTATATTTTAATACCAATTTGAAATAAGAACTGTCCTTTATTAAACTTTCAGCCATGCAATCTATGCTCTGTTAGTACAGTAAAAGGAATGTTAATTCTGTCTTAAATCTGTTATTTAGGGACTTAGGTGAAAAATGTTTAGCATGCACATTGGTTAAAATTTAATGTGCATGCTAAAACACTACATTAATGGTTAATGCACTAAAGCTTAGCATGTGTATGCAAAAATATAACCTTTGTAGTGTGTGAATACTTTTAGAGTGCATCATAAAAGTGTAGCGTTTATGCGCTTATAGTACCTATATGCTTAACAGCTTCTGCATGCTAAACTGAGTATGTGCTGTTGTCTTATCCACATGACTCAGCCCCCTCTTGCTTTAAGACTGACACGTTGGTTATCAGTGCTGATTGCAGAAACAGGAGAGCATTTAAACTCCAGAGGAAAGGAGGTGAGCGAAGAGTAGCATACCAAAAGCAAATGCCTCAGATGTCTGCCAAGGAGGAGAAAGACCGGCAACAATGATGCTTGATCAGCCGCCATTGATGCCAGGGAGGGGAAACGTGCCAGTCCTAAGGGCATCAGCATTTGATCATCCCCCCCATCTATGAATGCCATGAAGTGTTGTAGAAATAATGGAACATCGACAGCTGTTCGGGCTAAAGCTTCAGACCACCTGCTGTTGCATTTGGACAGATTAACCACAGTAATGACGGCAGTGGTCATTGCCATATGCCAAGAAAGCAAGTTCAGATAACGGACACCATCACCATGTGCCCCATCCCCTGAAGCTACTTCTCCCCCTCCTACAGTGTCCACCCCATTCTTGCCACATGGAAGTGACCATTTCAGAGAGCCTCAGAAAGGTTAGAGAGGCATCCAGCCTTGTTCCCATTCAATACTTTCCATGAGGGAATTATGACTGAGTGGCTGCAACCATGTCTTCACTGAAACATCTGACTTATGGTCTATTTATATCATCTGACACCAAGCAAGACATAAAGCATATACAATACGATATTTCAGCACAATTATGGATCCAATTGGGCCTTGATTTGCAATAGTTACAACATTTTGCCTTATACACTAGGCAATTTACGACAATGTGTGAAAATAGTTGTCATCAGTGAACATTTGATTCAGGAAAACAAGTCCTTATTTATTTTTTTATTTTATTTTATTTAGAAACATTTCTATACCGTCGTTTAGTCATGCACCATCACAACGGTTTACAGGGAGGCACATACATTCATGATTGGGTAAAAATCTCTATCAAAGTGCCAATAACATTTCGGTTACATGTTTTACTAATAAAATTAAATGATAGGTGACATGGATCTTGTCCATTTATATGGTTATGAGGGTAACCATACAATTATTGTACTTTATACTAATTATCTATATTAGTAGTTAAGTGGAGAAAATAATAAAATATGCAAAAATGCATCTGTTGACTTTGTGCTGTGTGTTGAGGTTCATTTGCCTGTTTGTTTACATTTCTTATTCTCTGCTCTCACTGTAAAATGCTTTTTTGAAAAGCCAAGTTTTTAAACTTTTTTTTGAAGAGTTTTAAATCTCTCTGTAATCTTGTTTTGAGTGGCATTGTGTTCCATAGTATTGAACTGACTAAAGATAGTGCTCTTTCTCTTACTTGGGTCAATCTAACTGTCTTGACTGAAGAGATGGTTAAAAGGGCTTTATTGGCTGATCTGAGATTTCTCTGGGGGACATGTAAGCGAAGTGCTGTATTTAACCAGTCTGCTTTTTCTTCGTTGATTAGTTTGTGAATCGTGCAGAATTTTTTATATTGAACTCTTTGTTCTATTGGTAGCCAGTGTAATTCGGCAAGTGTTTGGGTGATGTGATCTCTTTTGGTTTTCCCAGCAAGTATTCTGGCAGCAGAGTTCTGTAGGATTTGTAGTGGTCTAATTGTTGAATATGGTAATCCCAGAAAAAGTGTGTTACAGTAATCTGTGCTAGCGAATTTGAGTGCCTGAGGGCTGTTCTAAAGTGTGCTTGTGTTAGCAAGGGTTTTAGCTTCCGGAGGATCATAAGTTTGGCGTAGCCTTTTTTAACGTTTAGCGATATGTGTTTCCTAAGGCTGAGTTCTGTGTCAATTGTTACTCCTAGGTTTCGCGCTTTCTCGGCTATCTCTATTTTCTGATCATTTTTAAGTTTGATGGGGCTTTGAATCAACTCAATGTTTTTTCGTTCAAGATGTATAAATTCTGTTTTTTCTATGTTAATCACTAATTCCATCTGGTTTAGAAGTTGTTTAATTATATCTAGGTACATCATTGCTAGATTTAAAGTTTTTTCAATTGTTTCATCTACGGGCAAGATTAGTTGAATGTCATCCGCGTAAATATAATGTATGATACCTAGTCCTGCCAGGAGGTGGCTTAGGGATAGCATGTAGATGTTAAAGAGTGTCGTTGAGAGGGCTGATCCCTGGGATACACCTATTTTTAATTTAATTTTGTCTGAAATTGTATTTTTTATCTGTACTTGAAAAAAATCTATTATTTAGGTAAGACCTGAACCATTCAATTGTTTTGTTTTGTAGTCCTATCTCTTCTAGTCTTTTGAGTAGTATGGTATGATTAACTGTGTCGAAAGCTGCTGACAAATCTAATAGTATCATAATGTAGTGTTGGAATTCTCTTGGAAGTGCTCGAGTGTGTGTGTGTGTGTGTGTGTGTGTGTGTATTGGAATCTCTCCACCCTGGCCTCCTCCTTTCTCCCCACATCTCCTGCTTTATCATTCCCCATCTCCTCCATCAGTAACCCCCCAAAGCATCCTGTTAGGTGAGCCTTTAAAATGGTGTCAGAAGCAGGTGCTACATTTCATGCCCTAGTGTGTGTGTGCTAAACATTACATGGAGAAAAGCATACATCCTATTTAGCATGTATCCACTAAAGGCTCATTTGCATTTGACACGCCTTTGTTTATATGCATGTGCACCACTAATTTTAGCACATGTCTACTAATGTTACTTCATACCATTGTAACATTCATCCTAAGGCCTTCGAGTATAGCATACTCATTTTTCTATATACTCAATGTCCTTAGCAGGCATGCTAAGCTTCACTGCATAGGTCCCTTAACCTATTGATGGATTTTCCATTTTAATCTACAACTAGGATTGCTTTGAAAATGTTACAGGCTGTACTTTTCCAGAAATACTTAAGAGAATGGAGGGAAAATCCAAAATAGGCTGGAAGAGTAAGGCAGGGCTGTTTCAGGGAAAAAAAGGCAGGAATCCCACTGCTAAAGAAGAAGATATAGACCCTGCTCCAAACATTCATACTCTCCATGCATAAGGAATGCTTTCCTTGTACAGCATTTCTATATATTGGTTAGTGACAAAGTCAGACAATGTTAGATGGGCAGACAGAAACAGGGAAATTGAAGAAAGGACAGACATCACCTCTGTCACACCCTATATTAAAAATGCAACTGAAAGGCCTTGTGTTTTGTGCAAAGAAGGCTTATTCGTATATGGTTCTCTCATGCCATGCCCATCCCATGAGGCCTATGAGGAGCCTGGACGTACCATGCGCCATGACCTTTCGCTGATTGTCTTTCTTACTAATCAACCGTTTGTGCTTTGCACATCATTTATGTCACATGTTCTGAAGTCCTGCGCATGGCAGAAAGCATTGGCACGGGTAACTGTAACCTGAGGTGTGAAGGCGGGGGTGTAAGTGATGCATGCATGAATTTTCTTCTTCCGTATGGCTAGAGCAAGCAGAAAAAGTACAGCTTAAAGTCCTATATTAATGTTTGATAGTCAGTTGATGATAATCTAGTAGATTTACTTCATGATATGCACCTTTGAGGCAGGAGTATGCAATCTGGGCACTTCAGCTGGTGTGATACAGAACTGACAATATAAAGTGCCTCAATGCAGTGCTCCAAGGAAGCACTGTGAATGAATCACCCTCCCCAATGTAGCATTGCTGTGAGGGAACAGTGTTTCCTGGTCTTCCTGCATAGCAGACAATCATTGCGCCACAGAGAGGAGGGTGAGTATATATGTGAGAGAGTGTGTCGAATGGGTGGGTGAGGTATAACAGAATGAGTGTGAGGGAGCAAGCATGTAGGACAAAAGGGAAATTAGGTTTAGAATAGCTTAAGAGTGGTATGACTGTTTTATGGGCTAAAGTAGTTATTAGGGTAGGCCAAAGCAGTTTTTAAAAAGTGAGCCCCCCTGCCCGCCTCCCGAGAGTAAAATCATCCAAAAAAAAAGGTGAGACTGCCTGATCGTGTATCAAAAGAGGTATTTCAAAACGAGTGAACAGAACAGGGGAATTCAGACTGGGGCCTAAGAAGGATGAATTCTAATTTGGCGGGAAAGCAAACAAATGAGCAGTGACTGAGCACTGTTGAGGGAGTAGGTACCCTGTATCTGCCATGTGCTAGTTTGCTGTTGGCTTATTAAGTGACACACTTAAGGAAAGCTTCGTAATGCCGCACCTTCCTGCCCATTGAGCTTGACTTTAAGTCAGTAGAGCCAAGTCGAGAAAGATGGGATATGGATTGCAAACTTCAGGTATGGGGCCTTAGAAAAAAAAGAAAAAAAACTTTCCAAACGTTAGTGCTTTTCTTCTGCATCTCATTAATATGTGAGCTAAAGTGGCGTGCCTAATGACTCCCGAATCCCCACAGCAGAATTATGATTTGATGACTGTTGATTGTATAGTGCTCTTTCAATGTGGCACTCTCCATACGAAACATCAATACAAACTATTCCAGACCTCCGTCTCCAACTGCCTCTTCTTTTAGCTCTCCAACTGACGAGAAATTCTTTGCATGTACCTGTCTAAGGAGTCCGTAGCTGATGCACCCTGCATTGGTCTTTTGGAATTAGTTTTGAACAAAAATAAGGCAGTGCATTATATCTGGACCAAAAATGCATTCTTTTCCCTTCTTTTTCTAATGCTTTACCAATCAATGAGCTCAATGTTGTCAGCTTGGCTTCATAACATACTTAGATTTTCTAAAAGATAAATAGTTCAGTGGGATTGGTAGGCATTTATCAGATTATTCAAATAATATGGCTCAAATACTTTGTAGTCTTAACTGCATTTTATTTGAGGTGAGAATCTCAACTAAAACTTGAACATAACTCTTTTTTTTTTTTACACATTTTTTTCCATCAATTAGAATTTAGCCAGAGGATTTGTTTCTTTATGGGCAAGCTGGGTGCTGAAGGGAATTGAGTGGGGATCTTGTAGGCTAACCAAGGGGGTTATTTTCTAAACCCTTATCGCGTGCGTTAGGGCCCCAACGCACTCGATAAGGCCATATCGCATGTGAAAAGGGCCTTTTCGCATGCAATATGATGCAAATTAGGGGGAGGGGAGGAGTTGGGGCGGGGAGGGGAGGAGTCGGTGGTGTTTTCGCTGCCGGCGATAATGTTACTAACATTATCGTCAGCAGTAGCACGCCGAATAAATACACATTTTATGGTGTCGCTATTCGGTGCGAAAGCTGGCAGCTGGTGCGTAAGCCGGCAGCTGATGCACCGCAGTGGTGTGAAGGCTGCGGGCTTTCGCAGGCCCATCCCCCATTTTCGCAGGATTCACCATTCTGCGAAAGAATGGTGAATCCAGGCCCAAGATGGTGGAGTAGAAAGGAGGAAGACAAAATGACTGTCCTGGACAAAGAGCAATCCAGTAGGAGGTCACATACTGTGACTGGTAAGTGGGACCTGTCCTTAGCAGTATGCACACAATCACCATGCAGGCTGGTCTCTTTTTCTGCTCTCATTGACTAGGTTTTCTTCTTCTAAAGTAATGTAAAGAAGAGCAAATCACAAGCATCCAATAATTGGTTCGGAGGAAGAAATGCATTGTTAATTACATTTTGGCCTTGTCATGAAGACCGTCATCAGCTGTAAGAGGAGGGCAGACTTCCTCAGTTGACGTTTACAATAAAAAGATGCCAGAAGGTGAATGCTTGTAGACAAACAGGCAGAACCAGTTTCTGCTGTAGGGCAGAAGTTACTGTATGCATTTGGGTACCATGAGATTCTCTTATTTCAAGTCGGTGCCGAGGCAGATGTGACCACCTGATCCGTAAATCTCTTTATCATCATTCTTTGTTTTTCAAAATAATTTGCAATCCTGATTAAAATATTCAGTTTGCAAGGCATTCTGATGAAGCCAATGTAGCCATACTATGATTCCAGTATTCCTTGCATTTTACCTTCCTTCCGTTTCTCAGGGGTGGCATCTTCTGAACTCCACTACTTTGAGAGCTTCTTCTCTCTATGTAGCTCTTTATCTGCTTAGTTAGCATATTCCAGTTTCTACTAGAAGGACTGGCCTCTCCAACACTGAAATTAAAAAAAGATGGGCAGTGCAGACAGTAAAAGGAAATGTTTATTAAAGTGTGTTTTAAAAACAATGGGCAGCTTATTTTGTAATATTGGGCTCCAGCTGATGATCAGTTATTGTAACATCGCATGTAATGCAAATTCATATGATAATGCATTACCTCTCATCTAAGTGCGCACAAACTGATTAGATATCATACCTGCATAGAATTCATTCCAGATTCCCATCTGCGTTCACCTGTATTAGATGCTCTCGGCATTAAGAACATAAGAAATTGCCATGCTGGGTCAGACCAAGGGTCCATGAAGCCCAGCATCCTGTTTCCAACAGAGGCCAAACCAGGCCACAAGAACCTGGCAATTATCCAAACACCAAGAAGATCCCATGCTACTGATGCAATTAATAGCAGTGGCTATTAGCTAAGTAAACTTGATTAATAGCAGTTAATGGACTTCTCCTCCAAGAACTTATCCAAACCTTTTTTGAACCCAGCTACACTAACTGCACTAACCATATCCTCTGGCAACAAATTCCAGAGCTTTATTGTGCGTTAAGTGAAAAAGAATTTTCTCCGATTAGTCTTAAATATGCTACTTGCTAACTTCATGGAATGCCCCCTAGTCCTTCTATTATTCAAAAGTGTAAATAACCGATTCACATCTACTCGTTCAAGACCTCTTATGATCTTAAAGACCTCTATCATATCCCCCCTCAGCCGTCTCTTCTCCAAGCTGAACAGCCCTAACCTCTTCAGCCTTTCCTCATAGGGGAGCTGTTCCATCCCCTTTATCATTTTGATTGCCTTTCTCTGTACCTTCTCCATTGCAATTATATCTTTTTGAGATGCGGCGACCAGAATTGTACACAGTATTCCAGGTGCGGTCTCACCATGGAGTGATACAGAGGCATTATGACATTTTCTGTTTTATTAACCATTCCCTTCCTAATAATTCCCACCATTCTGTTTACTTTTTTGACTGCTGCAGCACACTGAGCCGACAATTTTAAAGTATTATCCATTATGATGCCTAGATCTTTTTCCTGGGTGGTAGCTCCTAATATGGGACCTAACATCGTGTAACTACAGCAAGGATTATTTTTCCCTATATGCAACACCTTGCACTTGTCCACATTAAATTTCATCTGCCATTTGGATGCCCAATATCTTCCAGTCTTCAAGGTCCTCCTGTAATGTATCACAGTCTACTTGTGATTTAACTACTCGGAATAATTTTGTATCATCCGCAAATTTGATAACCTTGGGAAGGCTGGAGGGGGCACCTGAAAACTCCTGAAGGTTGTCTTTAAGAGCCTTTTTAAAATGGGTGATTAGCCTAGATCTTGCTGGGATCTAGCAAGTTCCTTTCCATTGGGAAACACCATGGATAAAGCTGTGAATGAATGTCCCTATGGCCATGGGCTCGTCTCAGGGAGTTTTTTTCTGTTCTTCACTGAGCGTCCCTGAACTCTGATTACGTTTAAATGTCATCCAAGTTTATGATCTTCCAGAGACGGACTGCTCAGAAACTGATCTGGTAAACCCTGTTCGAATCGACTCCACCTTCTGTGCTAACAAAGCCCATTAGAAGAGAGCATGGGTGTGACCCCAGGACCTGGAGGCAGGGCCTTAAGCTGGGTCATTGCCCCCGGGCACGCTTCAGTTCAGTTTCTTATGCAGAGTTATTCTTTTGCAATGTTTCCCTTGCTTGTTTGCATATTTTGTATTGTGAACCAGAGTTCAATAATTCAGAAGCAGAGGTGTATCCGTCTCACTGACAGCCAGAATTTAGTGGATAAATGTGGCAGACTGGCTTTGTTGGCAGCTTATATTTGTAAAGACGCTCCGTGCTCACATGAATTTTTCAATTCTATCAGACAAGATAAGTGCCTGCATGAGTTTACTGCGGAAAGCAATAAAGGGCCCAGGAAAAATCGCTAGATTTCTGTAAGTGATCAAGAGCTGATACTCAGCTTGCCGTAGCTAGCAGCCCTTCTACTTCACACGGAGCCAGCTGCAGGGGTTTGGCAACTGGAATTATGCGCAAAATTTGGAGAGTAAATGACCCCCTTTGTAAGGGCAATGCTACGGGCATTCCTTCTGTGCGGTAATATTTGTTACTAGGCATCGGATTTAGTATTCTGCATTGCTTTTGTGGTGCTCAAATATTTATAGCCACACTTCAGGGTCTCCGAAAGTTTTACAAAGAATGAGGTCGGGCGACAATCTTACCTCCTCCTTTCCTGACCAGAGGAAGTGTGCTTTAAGGGTGCCTCGAAGTTAGTTCCTTATCACTTCATCTTTTCTAAGTGTCACAATAATAATAACGTTATTCCAAATGGTTTTAAAATTAAAAAGCAGATGTGTAATCGCAATACTAAAGAGAAGGCCAATCCTAGTTAAAAAAAAAAAGAAGAATTTTAGTTTATTTAGCTTTGGAAAGTTTTATCTTTATCTTTTAAAGTGTAACTTTTGTTTTACCTAAGTTTTGAAAATGAATTAGCTGTGAATTAATGAGAAGATTGCCTCATTAGATATGAAGCCCTAAGCTGCAGCAGGGGGCAGGTGAGATATGGATGTGCCCCCTACCCCAGCCTCTGTGAGTTCGTGCGTAATCACAGAACGTCGGCAGCGCTCATAGATCCAGGAATATGCGCATCCTGTTCCGAGACTCCAGATGCGCCTGGGGAGAGGGCAGCAGAGCATGAAGGGATGCGGCACTGGCACGGCTGCCAGAGGGAGAGCGGGGCCACTAGATGGGAAGGAGGTGAGGGGCTGCATGGCCTGGATTAGCAAGCCATGGGGCAGCCAAACTGAGGCAGCTTGAAAGATGGGGAGCAGGGGGAGAAGGGGAGGAGTGCTTGGGTCAGATTGAGCAGAGTCAGGGGAGGTGATGGTAAGAGTGCTGGACTCAGTCTGGAGAGGGGGCAGATCTCTGGGGCAGAGATGATGGGAAGGGGCCAGAGTGTGCTAGGTTCAGGCCAGGGGTGGATTGGCCTATCGGGGGATCGGGCATCCCCCGGTGGGCCGGTCGCGCTAGTCACGTGGTCTGCCCAGCACGGCCATGACAGAGCCGCGCTCGGCAGACCACGTGGTATCTCCCGGGCCGGCCTGGGCGGCGAATGCCCGGGCCGGTCTTCATCAGGAATCCGCCGCTGGTTCAGGCTGTGAGTGAATAAGGGTTTCTGGGGAATTTCACCGGGTATCAGCCAGCATGTTTATAGATAAATAGAGAAATAAGTGTTGCCGTACCTGCCATCTGTAGCAAGGAAGATGATCCCTTTAAAGCATCAGCAGTAGGAGAAGGATCCAGATCATTCAGTTAAAATTAAGCAGCTCCAGGTTCTGTAATTTGAAATCATGATCTAACATCAAAATGGGTTATCAGGGTGTATGTTGTTGCTAGCAAGTTGTTGAGGAAGGCACGTGCGTGAATAGGCTGGATGGCTGAATGAAGGTTAAGCCAAGGTCGGTAAAACCCAGCCTAGCTTGAGAGGCCATCTTGGCTGAAAGAGCAGAATCCAGGCCAGGCATGCAGAGGTTCCAGAGGATGTAGCTCAGCTTTGGGGGCTCTTCTTATATACAATCACCAATCAGAGCACACCCTGCGCTGATTCACTGAGGCTTTCTGAGGGTGCATGTAATTCCCTGGCAACTGGAGGATCAATATCCCTTTCCCCTGACTCTGCATCTCACATGGCTCCTCTATGGCTTCCTGGTCCCTGAGCCAGGTGGTGTCTGCCAACATCTCACAGACATGATCAGAACAAAAATCATTTCCATGTACAAAATCACAGTCCAGTTTCACTCCTCCTACACGATTGCTGGCTGAGAATTTGCTAGCATCATGGACTGAGCATGCTCACCCATGCAACTCTATATATATACAAGGCATAATGAGGCTCGTGCATGGGGAAATGAGGCAGCTCGCGCATTCAACGGCTTGGAGGAAGGCAGTCCTGAAATGTCTCAAACACCCATTTTTGCCCTTTGCACTTCACCCTCTTGGGTAGATAAGCACACGAGATTCCCTCTTTAGTTCATTCACACCTAGCACTGCTTCAGTAGGCACTGAGAGTGACACCTGAAACTCTACAAGTACCTACCCTCACTGTACATAAATGTTCTGGTAATGATTAAACAGTTCTGAGCAGCCATCGACAATCCTCTAGTTGTTGGAAAACAGATTAATTGGCAGAAAAGACTGATTAAAAAAAAAGTCTAATTTTTTTTTCTAATTGGATTTAAGATTTTAAGAGTTTAAGAGTCAAACCTAGTCAGAAAACATGTTTTCTTTTGGGAAAGGAAGCATTTATGATCATGTGTTTTCTTATGGTCAAAGTTATTTTCCATCTGATATCAGCCTTCACCATGGTTATTCAAGAACAAGGACCTTCAGAAGTGATGCTGCCCCTGTTATTGGTCTACCCCATGTATTAAGCAACATGGACAATCATGAAATAACAATCAGGGCAAGGCATCAATGGTTAATGATTAGGGGAAATCATTCCTTTTCCTGAGCCTATCAAGATGTGGCATCTTCCCAATGCATTGATGCATCTCAAGTGACACATAATGGGGTCAATGTGAATTTCACTGTACACCTCCACTGCAAACAATATCCCAAAACAGAGATAAATATAGCAAGGAATTTCATCTAGCATTTCAGGCAGAACCAAATGCTTCTACATCAAGCAAGCCCGGGGCCAGCACAGAATGAGGTCCCACTGTGGATTAATAGGCGTTAGTGTTGGCCAATGCCTGTTGCAGGAACGTGAGTGAGTGTCTTCGCATTCCGACAGAGTGATAAATGACTCTGCACCCACAGCGGAATATGGAAAGAATCCAAGTACATTTCATTGGTACTATTTTAATTTGAATAAAATCTGTGGTTATTTTTGTTCTGTAGAGGAAGAATTTTTTTTTTTGGGGGGGGGGGGGGGAGGATTATTTTGTTTGTTTTAGTTACTTGTTAACCATCTGGTGCCTGGAATCAGAATGTTCTCTCTTTTATGAATGCATTACAATGCCCAGCATCTGCAGGGTAGAGCAATGCAAGAGAATAAAGCTGGTGGCTTTGTTACTTCATAGCTGCTGCCCTTCGTGCGCAAGGCTAGCAACAGACTACTTTGAAATTCTCTGATAAATTATATAAACATACAGGCCCTGTTTTATGAAGGATTATCTCCTAATCTGATATGTCAGACACATTGGAGAGAATATATATTGGATACCCAGCAGGTGTCAATTTTATTCAGACCAAACAGAAGAGAAGGGACCAATATCTATAATTTATGAGGGCTAAGTGCATGAATTAATTCTAGAAACTCCACCCCTCAGCAGGGGGACCAATGAGAATGAACCTTATGTCTCATGGGAAATTGTCATGTGTTCTGCTCATGCAAATGGAATTTTGCATAAGGAAATGCTGAGCTCACTTCTAACGCTATTGCTTAGGGGTGCACAGGCACAATATTTGTGGTTTGTTTCCGTGGGAACCTTTGGTTCGTTTTGGGGGTCTTCTTTTCTTTTTTGGTAAATGCTGATTTGCAAACAGTGCGTGCCTGCGATTTAAGGTTCCTATGAGGTATCACCAGCCCCCCCCATACCCCCCTTACATCCTTCCCATTTAAAACTATTGGGTCAGCTGCCCCCCCCCCCCAACCCCACCAGAGGTCATAATCACAAGCAGCACCAACACTTCCCATCCCACCCGCTTGAAGTGAAAATCCCCGGCACAGCGGCAAATATGGCTGCTGTGCCGGGAGCCTGACTCCGCCCCTGCCCCGCCCCTTTTTGCAAGCCCCGGGACTTACACGCCTCCCGGGTCTTTACACGCGTCGCCGGCCCTTTTTAAAATAGGCCCAGCACGCGTAACCCTTTTAAAATCCAGCCCAATGTTTTTCAGTCTGGGCCACTAACATGGGTGAAATGGCTCAGCTGAGAAACTGCCCACCTCAGAGTTTAGCCAGGGGGGGAAAAAATGCTCCTACGGGTGTCTTTATATTGGGGTGGAAAAACAGCACACGTGGATTTCCTTTCCTAATATACCCGTAGTATTTTCACCCTCCCTTCTCCCATCACTTGCACAAATAACAGGTGCGCAGTGCGTGCACACTTTTAGCGCTCTCCTTGCTTGTGCTGATTGTCAAAGAGAAAGAAGGCAGGCAGCCTCTCCTGGAAAATTAGTATGATGTGCATGCGTGTTCAGACTGCCTGCATATATTCTACAACTCTTGTATAATTCATACAAGGACCAGAGAGTACACAAAGGTGAACGCTATTAGCCATAAGAAGGTCTGTAACATATTTACATTTTGAATACCAAGAAACATCTCATCCTTGCATTATGGCTCAGCAGGGTAAGATTATAAAAGGCATTCTTATGATGGTAAAAGCCCTCCTCAGCTTTGGTGCCAAGTACATAAGACTTGAGTCATTCACTTGATGGAGCAGCATTTTGTAGTAACACTTACCAGCCTGCCTCCAGAAAGAAATCACTTTATACCATCCTTCGCTTTCTAATAGATTTCCCTTATCTAATAATCCATTTAAGTAAGCAGTAATCCCCGAGGCACCGGGCATATAATAATTATTCATAATGCATTGTTTGACAGCGCTCTCAGCCCAGGTCCTTAAAGCAGAGCAATAACCAAACCAAAGGGGCTTTACTAGCAGAAGCTGAGAGCAGTTTGATCTCTTTTCACGGTATTTTTAAAATTAGAGCGTAAATATTTTGAGCAGTTAAGTTTGTGAGACCGTGACTGTTCTGGAAGGCTCTGTGATCGAACCTGGGTTGCAAACGAACCTTCGTTTTCACTTCAGCTTGACTTAGGGCACGTGGCAACTGAGCCAACACAATGTGGCACCATGCAAAGTTATTTGGTACCAAGGCAATGAGACAACCAGGAAGTCGGGACAGGCCAAGCAGAATACACGAGTCTTTACTTCGAATCTGAAGATAGAGAGGTAAGCCAGTAAATGACATCAGATAAAGACCAAGAAGCGGGAACTTACCTGCCCAGCAGCAATTTTATGCACTCCTACCCAAAGTAGATAAAATTCCCACATGGAACTGAACCCCCTGTTGTGACTCCTTTGGGGTTGCAACTGCCGCTCTGTGCAGGTTACCACCCCATGCCGTCCAAGAAGCACAATGCAGCCAGTAGTGGCATCCTGGTCACCAGTTATTTTATATTTTATTTTTTATTAAATTTGTGTAATATATCAGACATAAACATGGTATAAAAAGAAACACTCATTGTATGCAGAAATAAAGAAATGTATTCCACTAGCAATAAAAGTCCATCCAAGGATGGGGAAATACTGTGAAGTGTAGGAACTGAGTAACTGAGATGTGTGGTAGTAGAGCGTGCACGCTGAGCTCTGTGAGAGTGGCTTGGCTATTGGGGGGAGAGAGGGAGGCAAGGCTGGAGGCGGAGCCGAAGAGTACAGGGAGAACGAGGGACAGAGCTGAATTTGCATACCAGCAGTGCAGGTACAGGGCAACTTTCCACTTTATTGTAGTTAGATTAAAAACAAAACTTAAATGCAAGAAATCTCATAGCCCATATAGCATGGAGAACAGAGAGGAAAACTGACAAAAAATGAAATTCTCTAAATACAGTCACAGATCACAGCAAAAACAAAAGAGAGAGGGCAAATACTAATTATTTCATCAGCTAAATTATCCATGCATTTAATTAGGGTTTTTACAGGTTGATAATGTAAATTTAATACAGTATTGTCAGTCATAAACTCAGACCTCATCAACCATGATAATATTCATGTTTTTATGGAGCGCGTGGCTCAAGCACTCTCTAAGTATAAAATCACTTCATGGTATTCCACGGCAGCCTGTAACTTTAGCTGTCACTCTGCTGTGTGGCAGGACAACACTCTCCTTTGATTTCAGCATTAAAGAGAATCTGCTTGTATACACCAAGTAAAGCTGTGATCTGCATTAATGTCTTATTTATTTATTTAAGGAAATCTTATTTTCCAATATTAGAGCCCAAAGCAGATAAAAGCCAAAATCAAATAAGAGAATATAGCAAATAAAACTTCATACGATATAAACATTAAAGCAACAATAAATGGTAAAAAATCAAACAAGTAAACAAAAAAAAAAACATTTCAACCGCTTAACATGTTTTGTTTTGTTTTTTTTTAATTATAAGTGGTACATAAAAGCATTTAAATAAATACAAAATAAAACATTAGAATCAAGAAACTATCAAAGCAATACCGTCATAATGGCCCAGTATGTTGTTAACAGAATGGCAGCTAAAAAAAAAGCGTGTTTTAATTTTCCTCAAGAAACGATATTGAGTCTTGAGGCAGGATTGGAGCAAGGAAGCTAAGCCCTCTTCTCCTGGTAGAAGCAAGTTGATCCATGGTGGTGATTGGTATGCGTAGCAATGCCTGCTGAAAAATATTTGGGAGTTTTCTACTTCTGAAAACTATTAATAAGATCTTAAATTGAATTTGGCTTCCAATAGGTGGCCAATGTTTGTGATTATGAGAGCACCATTCACAGGAGGGCTTCTCTCAAACGCTGCAAAGTTTCTGAGATTTTGCCCTGGACTCTGCTCAACGAGCAGACGGTGCCCTCGTATTCCTCATCATCCCCTTTCCACAGGCCTCGCGTTTGACAGCTTCAAACAGGTTGTGTACGTTTAAGCTCTCCTCTGACACCCCCCCCCCCCCCCGGCATAGATTTCTAAGTTTAAGATCATTAAAGCAATTCAAGTTCCCTAATACCGTTGCCCACCCAGCTTTGACTGTGCGTGTTTAGTGCCTCTGCCTGCCACATCCTTCCCTCAGAGCAATAGAGCAGTTCTTGCCTCATTTCAGGGAGTGTGCTATGAAAATCTGTCATTGTGCCACTTTGGCAAATGTAAACACGTCTGATGACCGATATCTTGCGCTGGAAACATGCCGGAAAGATAATTTACAGCCTGATTTTTCAAAGGCCTACGTGTGCGTATACCTGGAGAAGGTGAACAAAAAAGGGGCGGACAGAGGACGGGGGTATGAGCGGGCCGGCACAGCACCTTTAAGCACCGTCCCGCCGAAGCGGGCGCCGGGATCAGACTGGCGCGCGCAACCTGATGCTGCACGGCAGAGCGGGTAAAGTATTAAAGCAAACACAAGATAGAGGGGCTTTGGGGGTCAGGGCAGATAGAGGAAAAGGGAGGCAGGTTAGCTAGGGGGTTTACGAAGTTCCCTCCCAGTCCGCTTCCTTATTGGCGCGGGCTGGGAGGGAACTGGGGACAGGCCCTATGGCTTCTCCGCGCGCTTCATATAAAATGTACCCCCCTTACACGCACGAGTCTGCACTCACACGCACACGCCGATATAAAATCGGGCACGCGTGTGCGCGCAGGTAGAAGATTTTCTAACATGCGCGCATTGGCGCACGCATGTTATAAAACTGGCGCATCCATGCCCATGGACGCCTGCGCGCTTGTTTTAAAATTTACCTTCAACTTACTACAGAAGTATGATCATTTTGAATTTGCAGTTTCAGCCTCCACTACCTATTTGCAAAACTTCGTGCGATGATACTCTGTGATCAAATAACTCTGCGGCAGCTCCAGCCGAGGTTTTACTGAGCCTTTCCTCTCCGCAGAGCAGCCCTCCTGCCCAACTGCTGTACAAATTCCTCCCATTTGAAGCTGTGGAGGGGAGAACACAGCCGCTGGCCCTGCTGCCCGGAGTCTGCTGCATGCGAGCTGTGAACACGGAGGGACCTGGTGAGACATGGACAGGAGGAGAAAAGAAAACAGAAAGAAAATTCAAAAGGAAAGGGAAACCCCAGCAGCTCAGCAGCCAGCTCTTCACTTGTGTTTCAAACACGCCACATGGGATTGTAGACTTTGCCTCTTCTCCTAGGCTGGTGCACAAAAAAAAAAAAAAAAATCAACTTTATGAATGCAATACTTCACAGCAAAAGCATAAATTTAATATTCTGCTTGTGATTGTTTTTTTACAGAGATATATTTAGAAATATATATGCCTCAAATACCGCATCACTGCCTTTAAGCTTCATTAACAAATATTTTCAAATGTCTTTTTTTTGGGGAGGTGTCAACAGATATAAAAAAAAGAGCTTTATTGTGTATTCTCTTCATCTTACAGGACACACTTCTACTTCACAGGTTAAAGATTTTTGGGTGGATTTTTAAAGACACGTGCGCGCATGCATGTTATTATATTCTTGGGCAGCGCGCTCATGCGTGCCGGATTTTGTAATCCGTGCGGGCGGCGCATGCAAGGGAGAGGAAGATTTAGGCAATTCCCAAGTAGCGACGCATCCCGGCCTTCCCCAGTTCCCTGCCCCCCTATCTAACCTTCCCCTTCCCCTCTCCTCCACACCCTCTAAACCTACCCTACCTTATTTTTTTCATTGTTCAAGTTGCTGCTCCTCCAGAACAGTAGTAACTCGCGCACACTGGCAAACTGCTGGGGTGTGCTTCCCAGGCACAGCGGCAAATGGCCACGTGCATGGCTGGGCCCCTTTGAAGATGCACGCGGTGCGTGCAAAGCCCAGCCACGCACGTAACCCCCATTTTTTTTATGTGCACAGGGGAATAAAAATTTGGCTGTTAATGAGGGGGACCCTCATTTATAAAATACAAATTAAAGTTCAGCAGAATAAAATCTACATCCATCTTTACAATGCCCCATTCGAGTAGCAAGAAAATATATTATACTGTGCATGTACAGACCATGAACGTATGAAAAGTGCAGCCACGCCCCTTATTCGGAAGAGCGTTGCTGAAACAGATGAGCTATGGAGGACGGAGCAGCAACCACAGCCATCGTAAACCTCTGAATGGGGATAAAGCCAACAAAAAAAAATTAAAAACAATTAAAAAAAAAAAATGCTTACTGTCCTTATGTTGCTCGCAATGTTCACTTTCTCATGCAGCCAAAAAGATATTTCAAGTTGAAACCAACATAACAATGGCAAGGACCCATCTAGCCTGCTGCATGAGGTTGGTTCTGTCATGCAAAAATTTGCTACAGTGCCTAACTCTGTGCAGACCTCGGGGTTTTGTAGACGAGAGGGCCTCTTCTGCATATATAAGTGCATGATGTTCATACTAGAGATGTGTATTTGGGAGAAACGAAATAGATAATGACATTTCCTGCTTTGTTTCATTTCATTCTCAATAAGAAACACTTGAACATCTGTATCACTGGAATAAAGACATTCTTTTGTGGACAGTGGACTTTATCCTTTCACGCATTCCCTTTCGCTGTGCTTAATAGATTATGCGGCACGTAGAGTGAGTACATCGGCCTTGCGGGCAGTCCCACCGGTCAGCATGAAAGAGAAGAATGTCCAAGCCAGGTTTTCCTTTCATTTTGCCAGCACAAGATGACCACCAAGCACTCTTAACAGGGAAACCTTCGGCCGCTTTGGAGAGTCATTGGGTGTCAGAAGCTGCTGTATTCCTTTTGATCATGCATAAGAAATCTCACTTCATGCTGACCGGAGGAGATAAAAATTCATCTCATGATGCTCTCACGCAACCCTAATGAGATGACGTCTCTTATTCTGTAAGAGGCGTAGACTGCTCTGTGCTCCCTGCAAGAGATTACATCAGTCCTCTGAGTACACTGGAAGACATTCTCTCTTTTTTTTTTTCTGCGCTTATTTGAAGAAACACATTATAGCTTTCATTTTGGCGTAATGGATGGATCAGAAGGCTCTCGGGGAAGGTTACAGTGCTGAGAGACTTTGTCATCTTCAGAAAGCTACTTCTGTTTCCCTCTTGAGGTTTACAGATCTTGATAGAACATATAATACAACTGTAAATCCCTCGTGCCTGCTCGCCCCCTCCACCGCCATTTATAATTTAGAGAGCGGCACTCATGACAGCTAAGCAGTCAGATTAGTAAAACCACTTCCAGCAATCTAATACATGCAATATTTAATCCAATGAGGAAGGCAGTAAAATAGAGCAGTATTAAGTGTGATTATAGAAAAAAAGTTTAAGGACAATTTTCCAAAGCCATTTATTGAGTAAATGGACTGAAAATTTCCTTCCGTCATCCAGTTAAAAGGAGGTGTGGTATGCCATGACATGTGGACTTTTAGCCTGATTTGGGGTTTGTTCCTGTGGTCATGCTTTAGGCAGAACTGGAAAATGATGCACGTACATTGAATTTTCAGATCTGCATGTGTTACCTTCCATAAAATGTCTACCTGCACAAAAAGCAGTGCAAAATTAAGTTATTATTAAGTTATTATTAAGTTATTAAGTTATTATTAAGTTATTAAGTTATTAAGTAATTATCCCTTTACAAATCTTTACGCCCCACCGTTCCTTTTTTCTCTCTCCCAGTTATCTTACCCCTGTTTTTTGTAACTGCCTCCCCTTGCACAAGTTTAGTTCTACTGTTCTATGCACCCCTTGTTTCTATGTAAACCAGCATGATGTGACCTGTTCATGAATGCCGGTATATAAAAAAAACCTAAATAAATAAATAAAATAAATAAAAAGGCCCTCAATTCTTTGTATCCATGGCAATTGCAAGGAGAAAGTATACGCACACCTTCCCTTTGAAAATTAGATAAAGGTCCATGGGTACAAAGCACCAGAGGATTTTGCACTTAGGCAGACAAATTGAAAATTGCTTCCAATGATCATGGAAAGCACTAGAACACAAGAACATAAGAGCCACCATACTGGTTCAGGCCATCAAACCCAGGAGCCTGCTCCCAACAGTGGCCAATCCAAGTCACAGGTATCTGGCGGGATCCAGCGACAAGTAGTGGCCTTCTCCAAGTCTACCTAGTCAATAATAGTGTATGGACTTCTCCTCCAGGAACTCGTCCAAACACTTTCTAACTCAAGATATGCTAGTTCTCTTGACCAACACCAAATTCCACAGCTTCATTGTATATTGAGAGGCCGATATTCAGCACCACTTAGCCAGATAAGTAGGGACTTATCCAGTTAAATGGTGGCACCCATTCAGCCACCACTACTTAGCCGGATAACTACTATTATTAAGACCTGAGGACATGCGCTCAGTGCTACAAGTACCGATCTTTCCTCATACTGATTATTGCAATTCTCTTTTTGGGGGTTTATCTGCTAATGCTCTGCAGGCACTTCAGCTTGTACAAAATGTAAGGCCTAGATTTGAACACATTTCCCCAGTTGTGGCTGCCCTTCATTGGCTGCCAATAACATGGTGAATTAAATTTAAAGTTTTAATCTTGCTGCATAAGATTCCCAGGTGTAATGCTGTGTTAAGAATTTATAGACCATCTTGTTCCCTCCGCTCAGCTAATAAAGGTTTGTTGGAAATAACATCACCAAAGCTTGCTTATTTCACTGAGGCTAGGGATCAGGCTTTCTCTGTGGCAGGCTCATCCCTATTGAATTCTCTTCCCAAATATTTCCAGCTTCCACTGACTTGAAACAAAAGAAGAACCAAAGACGCTTCTCTTCCGTGAAGCCTTCACTTAGCTCACTATGTTGGTTTCACTGCTAATTTGATTGATCTCTCTGTTTTTTTTTTTGTTTTTATGTTTTGTGTGTTTGCGCACTACTTTTATGAATGTTTTATGTTGAAACTTCAATGCATGGCTCAAGAACTGGTGTAAAGAAGAAGGAATTTGATATATTGGAGGCTGGGGCCGTTTATGGAACAGTAAAAGGTTATACGATAAAGATGGCCTACAACTGTGGCAAGAAAAATGATTCTGAGAAAGAAAATCAGATCATATGTCATTAGACATTTAAACTAGAGGATGGGGATGACAGAAGCCAATGACATAATAAAAATACAAGATGTGGGAGGAGAAATTAACAAGATAAATCAGCTCTACTTTTGTACAAAAGAAAAGATACCCAGTAGATGCATTAAGCCAAAGGATAAAAGCTGGAAAGTTATAAGTACAAACGCTCATAGTCTGGGCAATAAAGTTCAGATCTGCAGGCCCTAATGGTGAATATTGCTAAAATTACAGAGACCCGGTTCATTGTGAGTCTCATGAACGAGAATGACTTTCCCAGGAAGGCTAGAGATGATAGAAAAAGGAGAGGAGTTGCTCTTTATATCAAAAACAGTATCCAAGCAACTGAAATGCATGGGGAAAGGAGAAAGTGCTGTGGGCTGTCTTAAAAAAAAGATGATGGCACTTCCGTTTACATGGGTGTGGTCTACAGAAAGGGCCCTGGAACAGAGCTCTAACTTATGCAAATTTATTTCATGCAAAGCCATGGCGGACTTTCTCAAAACTCTACTGGCTGTGGGGATCCCAGGACAGATTTGGGAACCCCCTACCTTAGAATTCCGTCTGAAGGCCATTACCCGTGGACTTGCTTTGGAAGAAATGGAACCAGTAACACGGGAACTAGGCAACCGAAAAACTGTCTCCGACTGCTGCCAACATGCCAAGGCAGACGCTTCCTGCACGCCCCCCCACTCCTTAGATTCAGGATGCAGGCCCACATCCGCCTCCCCCGATACTTTAGGGAGGGATTGAGCGCCTCCTGCTGAGGAGCCATTTCTGACATTTTATCACGGGCTACGCTGCACTAGAGGAGGCAGCTGGTCACCTGCCAGGGATCCCGCCGGGCTTCCGCCAAGTTTTCCTGTGGATTTGATCTGTGCAGATATAATTTCTTTAATTGTTCTATTGCTTATTGAGTTGTGCATCGTGAAACATTTACACTATCTTGTTCTTAAGTGATTAAGCACTTTCCCCCCCTTATTTTCTAATAAAACCATTTTCAATATTAGTGGTATTTATCGTATTGGTAATTCTGGATACCGGGAAAGAAAGGGTTAAGTCATTTTTAAAACGCCTCTCAATCAAAAAAAAAAAAAAAAGTTTGGAGCACTTCTGAAGTTTACTTACAGCATTGGGTCTGCAGTGCAATGCAGCAGTTCCTTACAGTGTTTCTTGGAGGATAAATAGACATTGAATTACATTTTACCTCTGCGCTGCGATGAAGACACAGAGTGGTTCAAACCCTGAAGTGTTCATTACTGGCAAATGGAAGAAAATAGATTTTTAATCCACTGAGCTGGTTTGCACCTGCTTTCTGGCATCAATAGTGCTTTTCTCTTTTGAAATTCTTAATCGTTTGATATAAATCAAAAGGTGCGCAGGAGTAGCTGCTACCCCCTTGTGCAAGTCACTTCAGCCTCCACTAGCCTGGGAAGGGCTGCGTTTACCAAGCACTTTTCCCACAGCACAGAAACCCTTGGATTGAGGGCCCTCTGTGGGAACAGAGACCTACTGCGGTATCTGAATATAACTTGCCTTCAGCTACCGATGAAAAGGTGTGAGCTAAATGGCTAAATCTTTCTCCTAGGATTTTTTTGCTGGCGTGTAAAGATTATGGAGAAATGCCTTTGCTCAATTACTCAGCAAATCAAAGTGAAGGCATGTAAAAATTAAAAAAAAAACAAACCCCCAATTCAAGCTTCCACCTCTGGGAAATATAGATAGGATGCATGCATGCAGACACGACTGTGTGTGTGTGTGTTTTCTAATTAAGCACTCTGCGGGCCAGAAGCAAAATCCTGCTGCTGCAGATGAATGGAGATCCCTGGGACCGGGCTGCTTTCCGCGCTGGCCACGTGGCCTGCAGGCCCAAGCGGAATGGCTCTCGGCGCCATCAGACTCACCTCGTTATGCAGCGGAATCTGAACACGCTCAGTATAGCTCTTGAAGCAGATGGAAATCCCGGTAATGTCTTGGGCTCCACGTGCCGCTCGAACAACATGCTAATCCTGAATTTCTTCCACGTGTACAAGAAAAAAAAAAAAAGAGAGAGAGAGAAAAACCTGTTTCTTTAGAGAGAAGTACATCGGTAAGCTGATCAGTGCAGCGGGCTGTGTCACCATGCCCAATTCTTTTATTTTTCACTGCGATGGAATTTAAAATGAGATTCCTGCATGGCAACATGCGCGTTCCACCTACCTCGAAACATTTGCTGATTTTTCTGAACAAACGATAAATCTCCCCAGCCCCTGATGACTAATCCGTTCTTGAAACCTCATCCTTCATCGTGAGCTCATCTGTGGAATGCAATGCATGCTTTGCTAATTTTAGAATATATTTCTTTTACATTTTTTTTTTTTTTAAGCATCAATGCTGCCTACTCACTGTAAAAAAAGAAAAATCATTTGGCATCAAATCAGACCATGAAAAGAACAATGACAAATGCAAGCATTTCCCCACAATGCAGGGGCGTAGCCAGAACTGAAATTTCTTTTGGTGGGGGGCCAAGGTTAACATGAGTGGGCACTGTGACTAGCACCCCCCTCCCCCCAGTCCTTCAGCCCTATTCTACGAGGGTATTCACGGCAGTGGCTACAAAACCCTTTTAGTGACTGGCAACATTCTGTATGTCCCGTCTCTACACTCTCTCCATGGCCTGTCTCTGCTGTTTATCACTTTCCCTCTGTGGTTAAGGTAATAGCTGCTATATGCAAATATTAATCTGTCAGGCTGCTGGACAGCAGTTATGTAAATAGGCTTCCACCCAGCCCAGTCACTCCTGAGAGGAAGGGGGATAAATAATTACCTGCTAAAGCTAAACAAAGTCCTTGATGGCCTCTACATAATATAACCCAAGGGCAGTAGTGATTCCCACTTACCTTAAGCCTCCTTAAAGGCATAGGGGGGATCTTGGACGCAGTGATTTCACTGCCTCCAGGCCCTCTAAGGAGTGACTCAGATGGACCACGATTCTGCTGATAGGAGTAGGGGGGCCTGAGTCAAAAGTGAGGGAAGAGCTGACCCCGCCCATCCATTGCTCCACCTCTGCCGCAATCCTTTACTTAAAAATGGACTGGCAAATGTGAAATTGAAATTCGTGGAAAGCAGTGGAAAGCGGTATAAGAGAATGCTAGATGGGAAGGGAGCAAACAATATCCCTCCAATCCCTCAGCTCCTCCTACATGGTTCATTTTCTGGCCAGACCTTTTCAGACAAACACCCAACTGGTGGCTCAGCCCCTGGTGAACCTCGAAGAAGGAGCCAGGAGGGAGCAAGAAATGCCACAGCTATAGCTCTGTTCCCTATTAGTTACTGTTGAAGCTCAGATTTCAGTTTTACTGGTTCATTTATACAAGCAAAGTAGGACAAATATGCTCATTCTTCTCCCCCACCCCTTCTCCAAGCCACCAACTCAATTCAACATAAATGTTTGTAGAGATCAAGAGGCATGACTACTAAAATCTTCCACAACGTTTCTTGGTCCTTACCAAAAACCACTAAAAGATCAGTGACAGGAGCCCCACTACATTCTACAGAATTTTTCCTGTGACCTTCAAATTATATATTATCTATAATATGAGCCTGGTTATGTCTTAGAGGTCAACCAAATTAGAGAGTGATTAAGGCTGAAAAGGTTCCAAGGCATTTTCAAGATGGAGACCCTTCTCCCCCATATAAAACCTCATAGGCATAATCTGCTAAGGGCCATCATATCTTTAAAAATGGTGCAGGCCATCCAGTGCACCTACCATGTGACAGGGGCCGACCAATGGCACCGATAGCCCCTGTCACATGGTAAGAGCAAAGGGCCATCGACGCCATTTTGATTAGTGGCAGCCGACAGCCCGAGCACGGGAGAATGCTCCCGGGACCCCCGCTGGACCACCAGGTATTTAAAAATTTGGGGGGGGGTCCCGGAGGGTGGGGGGATACTAACAAACTCATTTTAAAGGGCCAGGTTGTGTTTTTAGGTTGTGTCCTTTCCCCCCCCCCCCATAACAATAAGAAAACCCACTAAATTAATCGTGGGGTTTCCTATCGCTATTGGGGACCCCCCGATATCTGATGATATTGAAAATATCGGACGATATTTTCAATCGTCAGATAAACAATTCGCATCCCTAGCAAATAGTGATATTACTGCATAGTTATAAAAACAACATGGCGCTGGCCAGCCCATAGACTGGGGCAGTAATGACTTGGGATTGTTCCTGTCCCTTTTACCCTTGGACCAGTTCAATGGAAGGAGTAAGGGGGCAAAGAGGGCCATGGGGAAATGGGCATTTGTTTTGAGTTTTATGTTTTGAATTTTTTTATTATGTCAGTTCGGTAAACAAACAAAGTAAACATTAGACAAACTGAACCCCTTCCACAAAAAAGAAAAAAAAATGTTACCCCTGCATGTACCTAATAAAAATCTCAGGGCAACAGGAAACTCTTTACCTGAACCAGCCCTGATATTAAAAGCTAAAACTTTACCCTAAAAAGGACAAAATTCATCCTGGGTAACATTTTCTACATTCCTATAACTGTTTGCTCATGAAACTATTGACTTTTTCTACTTCATATCCCAATTAACAGGTAAACACAGAAACATAGAAATGATGGCAGAAAAGGACCAATGGTCCATCCAGTCTGCCCAGTAAGCTTCTGATAGTATCTACCGCTTCATTCAAGTCACCATCCAATTCCCTGTTGCCTCTTGCCATTGAAGCAGAGAGCAATGTTGGAGTTGCATCAAAAGTATCAGGCTTATTGGTTAAGGGTAGAAACTGCTACACCAGCAAGTTACCCCCATGCTTATTTGTTTTCCCAGACTGTACAATTCAATGTCCTTGTTCGTTGCTGCCTGAATCTAATTCTCATTTTTCTCTTTTTCCCTGCTGATGAAGCAGAGAACAGTAATGAAGTTGCAACAACAATATGAAGGCTTATTGGTTAAGGGTAGTAACCGCCACACAAGCAAGTTACCCCCCATGCACTCTTTTCTTCATTCCCATCCTCTAACCTTTAGGGATCCACAATGTTTATCCCATACCTCTTTGAAATTTTTCACCGTTTTTGTCTTCACCACCTCTTCCGGAAGGGCATTCCAGGCATCTACCACCTTCTCTGTGAAGACATATTTCCTAACATTGGTTTTGAGTCATCCTCCCTGGAGTTTCATTATGTGACCCCTACTGATGTCTTTCCAATGGAAAAGATTTGTTGTTGATTGTGCATCATTAAAACCTTTCAGGTATCTGAAGGTCTGTATCATATCTCCCCTGCACCTTCTCTCCTCTAGGGTATACATATTTAGGTCCTTCAACCTCTCATCAAATAAGCCCTATACACACTGATGAGGCACAAGTGTGGGCCACAGGGATCCTGGAGAGAGAGAGAGTGACAGAGAGAGAGAGAGAGAGAGAGAGACTCTGTATAAAACCAATATGACATACTATACATACTATATATATATATACTGCTAGCTAGAGACTGCATTGTACAAATCAACTCTTGTTGGTACTTTTCATTGATTCAAATGATAGAAATGAATTAGTCATGTTAAATTTACAGTTATTTCCTCTGACCGGGTATGTAAAACCACCCCCTTCCCCAAACCGGCCCCGAGTTGAAAGTGTCTCCTCTTACAGTGGTGTATATATTGCATGTCATATTGTGTCTCTCTCTCTCTCTCTCTCTTTCAATCTCATGCATGCGGTGGGGATAATGTAAATGGTATGTATGTACTTGCATGATATAAAATTGAGCATACTTTTGCGAGCACACTCCTTTTAAAATATATTCGTAAGCACTTAGTTAAAGTTACAGGGTCCCAATTCCAAGAGATGCTCCATTCTGTAGCTGTTGCAAAATGTTTTTGAAAACTGAACTTTTAGTGTGTTTAGGTACAAATTGTGTGTAATATTTTAACATATTGGCACATAACCATAATCCATGGACTACTGAAGTACTCAATAACCTAATGAGTCCCTTTTATATGGTATTGTAATGCAATAACCTATTGACTTTTAAGGCACATAATAATGTAATGTGTTTCTTTTCATTCAGTTCTGTAATGTCCCATTGACTTTTACTATACATCAAACCATAGTGCTTGGTGCCACAATCTATGACTTA
Source organism: Rhinatrema bivittatum (assembly GCF_901001135.1). NCBI lineage: Eukaryota > Metazoa > Chordata > Amphibia > Gymnophiona > Rhinatrematidae > Rhinatrema > Rhinatrema bivittatum. Next base: position 14,261,056 of record NC_042631.1, read on the forward strand.
AATGAAGAAATCAGGCAGCCCGCAGACTCAGTATATACTCTGTGAGTTGTGTTCAGACATTTTGTCCTTATGGTTGTGTACAGTTTACTCAAGAGGAAACTCTTCCAGGAAGGACATGTACATTGCCAACCCATTAATATCAAATTGTTCAATTAGGAACCATTAGCTGGTTGAGAATTGACTGGTCATTTTACAGTTTGGCCTTGGATTTTATTAAATGCCCCTGAAATTTTGGAGTAGAGAAAAGGCTGAGGGCTTAGGGAATGCAAATGAGAATTTGATTCATATTACCACACACAAAAAGCAAACAGCCACATCATTATCCTGTTCTAAATTAGTGAATGCTGCAAAACTGGATCGTCTAGTCCATAGTAGTATTTACCTCTATTTAGCATCTTTTAAAAAATTTTCTAAAGCATGATTTATGTCCTCATTATTTGTATCTTACATAGTTACTGATGATGATTAGGTCAAATTTCATATCTACTAATTACGTACATAAGAGATGCTATGCTGAGGCGGACCAATGGTCCATCAAGTTCAGCAACCTATCTCCAGCAGTGGCCAGGCTGGGTCAGATTCTAATAGCAAAGTCTTTTCCCTAATGCTCACTCCCAGAAATATGAAATGGAGACACCAAACCGTCTGGGTATGTTTCCATCATTCTCCTCTGTAAAAATTGAAACAAAGAACTCGTTTTTCTGCTATGCCAGGGAATATCTTTATGGGGTTTGTTTACATCTAACAGTAAAATTATTGCAAGGCGGAAATATGCTGCAAACCCTATTTGATCTAGTCTATATATACAGGCTTATGACCATAGTGCAGGGATGGCTACCTCTGGTCCTCAAGTCACAGCCTGTTTGTGGCTCTTGAGGACTGGCAGTAATAGCCACTCCTGCCATAGTGCATGGTGTCAATTAAAATTAGAATTACAGGAGCAATTCTCAGACTGCCCACATCGAGACGTAATCTGCAGGTCCTTGTCACCTGTGCACATTGCATCAATTTTCAAAGGCAAACTCTGTAGGTACTTTCACTTTTAAAATCTGAAATAGGTAAGAAGCTTAAGCTGCAAGAATACCCATTCATTTGGGATCACATTTCCACTCCTAACCACATCGCCAGGATCACCTCCTCTCAGTGCACTGTAGAACCACAGGTGGACGGCCTATTTATGCACTGAAACACTTTTTACCTGTCTGGCCTTTGAAAATCATCCCTTGGGGGGGGGGGGGTGTCAGTTTTCAAAATGCCTACATTGGGATGGTTTTGCCTGCAGGCTTTGCTAAAAATCTCAGTGAAGGGAGGCATTGCACGCCCATGCTGAAAATCGCCATGGATACAAAGAAATCTGTGGACATTTTCAGCTGCTTGATTATTATTTGCATTTAAATTTACATAATAAGCAGGTACCTGCAGCTGCTTTTCCTGTGGGTAGCTTTTGAATTGAAAATACTGTGCATAGATGTGAAATTGCTATCTGTCAGCGAAGGGACCAATCATTGCTCTTTTTACCGGGAGTGATGTGAATAAATACTAAGGTGGCGGCAGCTATTAGCTCTATTGCACTTAATAATCAGCCCAGGGGGTCATTTTTGTGGCTTTGGGAGGCGGGTGATTTAGCCAACACCTCTTTGTAAGGTTAAAGACGGGGAGGACTGACACTTGCACAGAATGCTGGCGGGGGAGGGGGAGAGATGGGAGATTCCATATCCAAAAGCCTGGGGAGCAGCAATGTTACCCAAATAACCTCATCTGGATAACAGTTTCTGAGTATATTCAGCGGGAGATGTACCTGGTTAAGTGCCGCTTACTACCTCGACCAAAGGTAGTCGGTTAACTAAAATTGGCTAACTTCCTACTCGCTACATCACTGAGTATGTGTGGAAGTGCTTTACTTACTTATTTTGAATCTTTCTAGCCCCGCTAGTCCTAAAATAGAAAAAAAACTTGCTCCTACACGGCCAACAAACTAGAACTGGTTTGGCCAGCAGTAATTATTGCCTGAGGCAGGAGTAAACTAGTAAAGTTTGAAAGGCTGCAGGAGGTGAATAAAAGGTATGTATGTATTTGGGTAAAGAGAGTTTGTGGGCAGATCTGTGAGAGAAGGGAGCACTGATGAAGCATCTGACACGTTGGATCCTCTCCGTGCTGTGACAAATGCCTTTTTCATTTTGGTGCTAAACATATGGAGGTCCCTATTCAGCCACTGTGTGGCTTGGCTAGTTAGGCGGATAAACGTATCCAGCTAACTTAGCCTATATATTCAACCGTGTGGCCATGCCACTAAATATATCCAGCAGCTATCAAAGCTATCCGGTAAGTTTATCTGGCTCGATGTAGCACAGGTGTCTGGGCCGACCAGAGTTTGCAAGATAACTGAGTACTGGAGTTAGCCAGATAATGTATCCAGCTAACTCAGCTCCGCCCCCCTGGAACACTCCTAACTTATCTGGTCAAATTTTAGCCGGATTAAAAAGTTATTATGTTAGAATTTATAGGAATAGCTGCTTGGTAAACCCCAAACATTTCATAGCTCTTTGCCCTCAGGTTAAAATGAATTTTGGTGAACACAGCCTGTAACGTTTAATGCAAACTATTAAACTATGCATATTCCTCCAAGCAATTTCCTGCAGATATCCATGGGGAAATTGCATGCATAGATTTATAGATTGCTCACCGTTCCCCAGAAACATGAAACATAACAGTAATCTATGCTGCATGCCTAAAAACACCAGTCCTTCGGACTCCCAAATTTATTGCCCTGGCGGAACATAACGTTCAAGCTTTGGCAATATTTCCCGGGTAGCAGAGGTGAAACATGTTAGCATCTCTCATGCGCATGTATGGAACGTGATCTAGCATGCAGAGTGACTCAGCTGAGCACAGAGAGAACGCGTGAGCTCATCAAGTGGGGGAGAGCTTTCCAAGGTTGACTAGAGCACTGCTGCAACAGATTGACCCGAAGAAAAACACAGATGGTCTGTGATACGACTACCAACCGGAATTTTCACGCTCAGGCTCTTAATAATCACAGCTTGCCATAGCATCTACTTAGTTATTTCCTGCAGCTCTGATCCCCTCCAGGTCCCTTTCACTTCACATGACAGAGTAAATTAATGTACGTTAATGCTCCGCAACCTGCCAGGACGACAGGAACCACCGCACATTCCTGCTTCAGACTGGTGAACAATAGTGCATGATGCCATCACAGTGTAGAATGCACAAGGAAACTCTGCTCATGATTGGGAAATGTATGGAAAATAATAATCTATTGCATCATAATGAAATGTATTTCTTTTCATGCAGTAAGATAATATCCCATCAGATCAGTTCTGGTGCAACAATCTATGTTGTAAATACAAACATCAGGCAGCATACAGGCTCAATGTACTCTTTGGTTTGTATTCAGACATTTTGTCCCTATGATTGTGTACATTTTACTCAAGAGGAAACCATTTCAGGAAGAATAGGTACATTGTCATCCATTAATATCAAGTTGTTCAATTAAGGAACCATTAGCTGGTTGAGAATTGCGTGATCATTCTATAGTTTGGCCTTGGATTTTATTAGATGCCCCTGAAAATCTGGAGTAGAGATAAAGGCTAGTGCTTAGGGAATGTAAATGAGAATTCTAGATATAAAGATTTGATTCAAGCTACCACACACATTGCCTGACCTAAAAAATAATTCATATACCTATCCTATTCTAATTAGTGAACACTGTGAAATGGGATCCTCTTATCCACAGGACGTACTTGCTTGGTTTAACAGCTTTCTAAAAATCCATATAAATTATTACCCAAAATTATCACCTTATAATTTGTATATTATCTGCTGGAGGATTAGGTCAAATTTCAGATTTACCAATTAAGTAGATCATAATCATAGAGCATAATCATTTTGATGAGTACAAAAAAACATGAAGCTTTTCTATTACTAGTAGTAAAAGCCCATCCAAGGGCAGGAAAGTTCTGTGAAACGTAGGAAGTACATAACTGAGATGTGTGGTAGTAGAGAGAGTGTAGACTGAGCTCAGGTATACTATGTGGTAGTAGAAGACGATTGGACAATTCAGAGAGAGAGAGGTGGCGGAGCTGGACAGTACAGTCAGAAAGAAGGTACTAGATAGAGGATTGGAGTAGTGGTCTACCATTTTGTAAAAATGAATAAATGCAGAGAGAGGAGGCAGAGCTGGCGATTACAGGGAAAGAGAGGGGCAGAGCTCAGTTTGCATACCTGCAATGCAGGTGCGGGGCAGCTTTCCTCTTTATTATAGTTAGAAGATATATGTGTTATCTTTCATATTTACAGACACACAAAAAACTTTTGAATGTATTATTTTGGTCATGAAATCTAGTATATAGACACCTTTCTGAACAGTTCTCCTGGACGTACAGGAAATCTGCTGTACTTGGTTTGTGACTGAACTTTAATTTTTCTTGGCTGTATCTCACTATACCATGCCCCTGGCATGGTATAGTGAGATACCATTCTCCTGGCTGTATCTCACTATACCATTCCCCTGGCATTGCATCCATGGAAGATCTCGCGCTGATCTAGGAAAGTAGAAGGAGGGCCTGTGTATTCATTTTAAACAAATCTGAAGCAAAAAAAAAAAAAAGGCCGTTTTCAGTTCATTCCAAATGAACCCAAAATAGCCTTCAGGTATTTTCATTTCATGGAAAAAAATAATTTGCTTCCCCAGGCCTCTCTGGTCCTTTCCAATCCGACTCCCAACTTCTCTAAAGAGGGTGTCAGGGGTGCTGCGGTGAAGACTTTTTCTCTTACTTCCCCACCTTCAGGGATTGACTTAGTTGATATTCTCCATCAGATAATCAAATGGTTTCCAACTTTTGGAGTCCTTTGCTTGATTTTCTGGCTCAACGTCTCTATTCCTTGTTTTTGTTTCCTGTCTTTCTCTGATTTATTTATTTATTTAAAAGTGTTTGTATACCGTCTTTACAAACAGTGTTTAATCAAAACGGTTTACATAACTAAATAAAAAAAACAAATGTAAATAAAGATTTAAATTTAAAAGAACATAAAGATTATCAAATTATAAAAGCTCAAAATTACAAAAATATACAATAAAAATAAAAATCTAAAACAATGAATAGTTTACATAAAAAATAAATCAATATATAATAATGTTGTGCCTTGTGTGATGGAGAAGTAGTTATGTTATTTAGTGTGTGATATATGGAAAGCAGATTGAAATAAATGTGTTTTTAGGGATTTTTTGAAGTGTTTGGAGTTGGATATGGATCTTAAAGAGTCTGGTAATGCGTTCCATAAGATTGGTCCAATGACAGAGAATGATCTTTTTCTGGTGATGTCAAGACGGGCCTGTCGTGGTGATGGGATGTCTAAGAGGTTTTTGTTCAGTGATCTTAGATGTCTGGTGGGTTTGTAAATCCGGAGAATGGAACATAAGGTAATTGAATTCGGAGTGTATATGAGAGAGTGTATAATGGACAGGATCTTGAATTGTATTCTGTATTTAATTGGTAACCAATGTAATGATTGAAGTATTGGAGTGATGTGATTTTTTATGGAAGAGTTTGTTAAGATATGTGCTGCTGCGTTTTGGATCAGTTGAAGTGAATGAAATGTGTTATCTGGGAAACCTATATAAAGAGAATTATAGTAGTCAAGCCCCGAAAAGATGAGTGATTGAAGTATAGTCCGAAAATCGTGAAAGAAAAGTAGAGGTCGAAGCCGTTTCAAGAGTTGAAGCTTATAAAATGAATTTCTGGTAATTATGGATATGTGTTGGTCTTCTTCCTTTTCTATTTCATCTATATCCCTTTGTTGTCTCTTCCTTTTCCTATCTTCTCTTGCTTTTCTCCTCCTTTCATTATTCTTCCTCCTCTTTGTCATCTCCCTCCTTCCTACATTATCTCTCTGGATTCCCCAATCCAGAGCTCTCTCTGCTCCATCTCCTGCCATCCTTTTTCCTCCTCTCCCACTCCTCTCCCACTCCATTCCCCACCTTTGCTCTCCTTTCCCCTCTCTCTCATCTCTCTCTCCTTTGTCTGACTCCTTTCCTTTCCCCCTGCAATCCTCTCCACTCTCTCACTCCCCATTCTTGTTCCCTCCCTTCACTTGTCCTTTCTCTCTTCCCCTATATAAACACTCACACACCCTATTGCACCCTTGCCCTCTCTCTGTCTCTCTCCTGTCCTCTACCCCTTAGTCAACGCTGAAAGGGCTGAAACAGTCGGAGAAAGTGTTCCCAACGGAGAACAGTGCTTCCCCTCCTCTCGCTTCTGATTGGCTAATTCTGCTGACCAGAGCCAATCAGAGACAAGAGACAGGAACCAGCTGCAGAGTGAGAGACTCTTCTGTCCCTGGATCCTGCCTGCCTCAGATGCCGTCCTAGTGCCCACCCACTCACTCCTCATCAAACTCCAGTGAAAAAGACAGCCATGCCGAGGAGTGAAGGAGGCTTTCTAAAGACCCAGAGATCCCAGGTGCTCTCCCGAGAGCCAGGGTCATATCCGCAAAGCCGGAGTCTCCACACCAAATCTGGAGAGTTCCCAGATATGGTGATATCTTTCAGGGTTTCATGCTAGTTTGTTATTTTGGAATTTCTGTTTGAAATCTGTTTCTCAACAGTTCCTGCTTCAGACTGGGTGGCTACAGGAAAGCTAGAACTGGGGGAGCAAGGAATATTTCATTCAGTGACTCATCCTCCAGGAGCAATGGCTATAAGGGTTTTTATAATTTTTCTTAGTTTTTGTTTTCTCTGTTTGGATTCCATGCTACGTTTCACTAGATACCTCACACATGTATATCATATGAGATATTATATTTATATATAAAACACGTTTCATATCATCCTTATGTTGCTTCTCATTTACAGATACCAAGATTCAGGAAGCCATGGCTAAGGCCACAGCCGCAGGCACTGATACCACCCCCCCATCCTCTCACTCCCTGGCGCTTCCATTCACTCTGCGGTTACCAGCTACTTCAGAAACCCTGAAAGCACCACACCGACCCCTATATTCCTGCAGCTGCTCAGCCCATGAGGGTCCAAACACCTCAGGTGCTCGCTACAGAAATATATCACCCTGCAGATCAGCACCCACTGAAGAGCATACTAGATTAAAGGAACTAGGGCCTTCTTAAAGGCAGGGAGGCTTGCATTGGTTTCAAAGTGGTATTGGTACAGCTTTAAGCAGCTTTTAGAGTGCCATTGCACTTACTCTGAAAAAGCAAGCTAAAGCCACCAGAAAGCAAAGGAAATACATGAAAAGGATAAAAAAAAAAAAAGATGAGCCACGATATCGGTGCAGGTCCCGATGCAGAGATCCCTGTACCGTGCGTCAGAAGCAGTGCAAACCAGTGCCTCTGTCTTTCCAGTCATTGTGCCTGAGGAGTGGCCCATGAAAGGTCCCCTGCCATCAGGAGCAAGGGGCAAGCAGACGCCGTGCAGGTATTCACACTTGCTGGAGGGACTGCAGATCCCCCCCCCCCCCCCCCCTGATACACAGCTTATTAATCTTTGACATGCGTTGTGCCTCATTTTTACCACATTATTGGTAAACGCAGAAATGTGCAGTACTGACGACGTGTTTTGGGACACATTTTTAGTGCCAATTTTGGCATTTAATGCGTATCAAAGCATTATCGTGCCTTTGCAAATAGGCTGAAGAGTTACCCGTGATCCCTTTACAGCCCTGTCTCACCCATACATGACCAAAGGATATAATGTACCACTTTAAGAATAATTTGGCCTTTCAGCTATAAATGAAAAAATGGAATGGATGAGAGTATAAAGCATTTTGCTTCTTTCTTTAAAGACAATGGCTCAGGATGTAAGTTAGTGTGAAAAATAAATTGTGTAAAATTAATCATCCCAGTAGCTGATGTGGTTTAATCCATCTGCAGTGCAGAGGCTGACCAGCAGAGGGCCAAATACCTTTCTAATGAAATTTAATTCAATCCACTAAAAACACCACAGAGAAGAAAGCTAAAAAGACTGTTAATGGATACAAGCTGAGCAAAATGTAAAAATAATCAGGCTGGGATAATAGGTGTGGAGCGGCTCTGGTTACATCCCTAACATCAACTAACACAGGGTTGCCGGATGCTTTGGACCTCAGCCTCACCAGTTTTTGGAGGCCGTTTAAATTATTGTAGTACCTGGTGATACGACAGGTTCTGGTTCTGGACTAAGCATGGGTAAGAAGCGAAGGGGAAGACAACAAGGTCTGTGTTAGCCTACCAGGGTTGAGAGGCTGGGGAAAATATATGGTGGTGGTGGGGGGGGGGGGGGGGGGGGGGGGAGAGAGCTGGTGTTGGTTTCAGTATGGGAAGGCCTGTGCTCATCTACCCAAGTAGTATCCGCGTTGAATGATATGGAAATTGCGGAATATAAGATGGTTTAATTGTAAAGAGCCACAATATATTTTACTGACGATTTATTTTAATACGATGTTTTTTTTTACTTCATTGTACGTTTTATTTATTTGTACATTTTATTTGTACGTCATTGTAAACTGCATTAGGTTAAACTTTGTTCAAGGAAGGCAGGATATAAATTTAATAAAGCATTTTGGATAGATTGGCTGGGCCAGTTTGTCCTTCTCTATCATGTTGCCATGTTGTCATGGGTATAGTATAATACATACTATAACAACATAATAAATGACAGCGGATGTGGACTAAATGGTGCATCCAGTCTGCCCAGTAAAGTTGCATTCAATTTAGGAAAATGCTTTATCTATTTTAGGTACAGATTAGGTACACACACAATTTATGCCGCTCAACACCAACTCCCTCCTCCCCCCAAGCCTTTACGTGCCTCTCAACTCTTTTCCCACCACATATGTCCTGAGTATGCCCAAACTCAGCCAAAGTGATGGCCTTCACCTCTTCTACTACTACTAGGATTATCTCAGGCCTTGTCGTCTTCTCCATTTCTTCCCACAACACCAGTATTCAAGTCAAGTTCCCTTCCATATCTAAGCTTTTAAACTATCCCCACAGATAGTGATACTGTGGTAAAAAAAAAAAATAAAAAGAAAGAAAGAAACAATCCAGCCTCCTCGTGCTCACTGAAGTTTGGGTTTTAGCTATGGTTCCCCCCTCTCCCCCCCTGACGTTGTAATCACTGCTCCGAGACGGTTACCCCAATACTCTCCTGTCTTGCACTGAACTGCTGCAACGTGCAGGTGAATCCTGGGTTACTTAACATCTTCTGGTCTCCAGGGATCCTCTGTGTTTATCCCCCTAGGTTTTGAATTCAGCTACCATTTTTGCCTCCACCTGAAGGGCATTCCAGGCATCTGCCACCCTTTCCGTGAATAAATACTTCCTGACTTTCTACCCAAGTCTTCCTCCTGACAATTTCACATCATGACCCTTAGTTCTACAGCTTCCTTTCCACTGAAAATAATATCCATTCTGCTACTGTTCCCGTGATATGAGATGTAAGGATATGCCTAGTACTGAAAGCTCGTAACAAGAAATCTGTACCTTTTGTCTAATTGGCATGCTCCAATGTTATTGCTCAGATAAATTATGGGTCTGACTCACGAAGGCTTTTCTCCCATTTTGTAGCTATGAGTGAAACATTCCCGCTCTATATCCGTAGTTGGGTAAGCTAAGCCGGCCATTATTACATCCAGTCTCAGCCTAGTCTGCATATTTATATAACATCTTATCCTCTGGGTTATTAGTAGGCAAGAAACCCAATATGAGACTGTTCTGTTACAGGATAATGTATAGTAATGTGACGTACGGTACCTCATGTCTGGATTTGTTTCTACATCATTTAGCTGCAAAAGTTAAAGGGAACTCACTGGAGTCTGACAGCAGGTTTCTTAGAACTGGTGACTTAGCACGTTGAAAACAGACAAACTCATTCTGTCTAATCTAGTAATTATAAACCATGGGGATGTGCATAACCACAAAGATCAGACAGAGATAATTGAGGCAAGCACATAACACAACAGTCAGACAGGAGAACGTGAAGCTTGTACATAAAGCCAAAGATCAGACAGAAGAGTGTGGGGGATAACTGAATTTATTTTAGTTTGCGTTTTCTACCTTTAGTGATTTTTACTACTGTAATGTATGCTATGATAATGTTATGATTCTTATTGACTGGATTTATTTTGTATTGAGAATTATAATGTTGTATCTCAGTAGACTATTGTATTTTATATTTAAAAAAAACTGAAATTTTAGGACTAGCAGGTTAGAAGTCTACAAAGTAATTAATTAAAATAAAAAAAATATACACAAAGGTCAGACAGGAGAGTGCAAGGCATGTGCATATACACAACAGCCAAATAGGAGAGCATGGGGCATGTGCATATACACAACAGTCAGGCAGGAGAGCATGGGGCATGCACATATACACAACAATCAGGCAGGAGAGCATGGGGCATGCACATATACACAACAATCAGGCAGGAGAGTATGGGGCATGCACATATATATACCAGTCAGGCAAGAGAGTAAAGGGCATGTATATATTCACACCAGTCAGGTAGGAGAGCATATACATATTCACACCATTCAAGTAGGAGAAAATAAGGCATGTACATATACACAACAATCAGGCAGGAGAGCGTGGGGCATGTACATATACACAACAATCAGGCAGGAGAGCGTGGGGCATGTACATATACACAACAATCAGGCAGGAGAGCGTGGGGCATGTACATATACACAACAATCAGGCAGGAGAGCATGGGGCATGCACATATACACAACAATCAGGCAGGAGAGCATGGGGCATGTACATATACACAACAATCAGGCAGGAGAGCATGGGGCATGCACATATACACAACAATCAGGCAGGAGAGCATGGGGCATGTACATATACACAACAATCAGGCAGGAGAGCATGGGGCATGTACATATACACAACAATCAGGCAGGAGAGCGTGGGGCATGTACATATACACAGCAGTCAAGCAGGAGAAAATGAGGCATGTACATATACACAACAATCAGGCAGGAGAGCATGGGGCATGCACATATACACAACAATCAGGCAGGAGAGCATGGGGCATGTACATATACACAACAATCAGGCAGGAGAGCGTGGGGCATGTACATATACACAGCAGTCAAGCAGGAGAAAATGAGGCATGTACATATACACAACAGTCAGGCAGGAGAGCATGGGGCATTTACATATACACAACAATCAGGCAGGAGAGCATGGGGCATGTACATGTAGACAATGAAAGTCATGAGAGAGGATGTAATCTTGCCTGAGAAGAATCTTCTTTCTAATAGATGGTTAAAATGTAGTCTCAGTATGCACATTCGTTAATTCATTGACTCATTCTTATAGAGGTGGAACAGAAGGAGATCTTTGATTATAGAATTAATTTCCATTTCTGTAACTCCAAAATTGACAAAGTTCCTTTTTTTTGTGTGTGAGTTTAATGCCATCTGTTTAATGTCAGTTGTTAGAACATTTTTATGCATAAGAAAGCTCTGAAACGTGCTGGCCTTTTCTTTAGTCATCCTACAATGTAGGAAGACATTCGTCAAAAGCCAAATGAAAGCAACACATAAAATGCATGCCATTTTTACAAGGGGCAGTAAGAGCTTTGTAAGTCGCCTTCTGCCCTCATGGTCTATGAAAATGTGTTCTCGTCAGTCTGTTAAAACACATCAGACTTGTTATAGCAACTGCTTTTCACTAGATTGGTTCCCGGCCAGAGACCTGTCTTAAAAAAGTATTTCTCACTGCGATGTCTTCTTCACTGCGTACAGCACCAGAGTGCCGACGAAACTCATGAGACTTGCGTGTAATTAATGTGTGTTAATTATCGTAAGTATCTGGATTCTTTCTATTGGTGAAATGACAGTCCAGACCATTCACTGAACTATGCAGAATGTGTAAATATTAAGCCTCTGCTATGACTGTTCATCATTTCTAAAGCACTATTAGGCATACCCAACACTGTACGGATGCACGTAAGAGGAAGTCCCTACCCCGTGGAGCTCACCGTCTCATCAAGACCCACAGACAACACAAATGGAAGGTTTCAGGAAACAGGGATTGGAACTGACACGGCTAGGACTGGGAAGATCCAGGGTTTAAGATAAGAGAAAAATTTTCAAAAGGAATTTACCCAAATAAAACCTCCTGACTGAAGATCATGTTCCCCAAATGAATCTAAATGTGAATGCAGCTGCCATAATAACATGTATACTTTTAGCTGCTTTAAAGAAAGGTGGTCCTGTGAGTGTGTTTAGGTCAAGGGGGGTCCAGCACACACTCTTTTGCTCCCATGTGGCCACCTGCGCAAATAGCAGGTGCAAAGGGCACAAACTCTTTTGGACTTAACCGTAGGTTATGGGGGAAATTCGGACCCCACAGAGGCCTAAATGGTGAATATTTCCTTGGTTTTATTTCTAACATTTTGTCCTTTTAATTGTTTGGCACTGAATTTCCAATACACATTATCACCAAGTCTTATTTAATTACTACAAGTGGGCTGGTCACTGCACTTGAAAAACAGATCCCTACAGGGAGTCCAACTGTACCCTACCTGAATCAATTTCCCTGTACAGTGGTTAACTTGCATAATCCCAGGTATTCCAGCAAGCTTTTTGTGGGTGGCTTATGGGTCACGATGTGCTCACAGTTCACCATAACCCCCATTTTGTTATGTTATGCTTAGAAGTAAATTGACTTTTTGTAAGAAAAGATCCCTTGATTTTCTGCCTCTAATCAGGCTCCTAATCCAATCTGAGCCCTGTGTCACCTTTGCACTCAGAAATTTTCATGCTCGTCTCTCCTTGAGTATTTAAACACTTTGGAAGATTATCAACAATAGCCTTATAATGACCCTCTTGATTTCCGGACCTCTCAAAAAAAGTCACATGCATTATTTTTTCTTGCTTATATATGGGTTATTTGCCCCATTTAGTACATGCATGGAAGGAGAAGAAAGAAAGAAGGAGGAATATATAAGAAAGAGGAGAGATTTATAGACACAATGGTCTCTGCCTCAATAGTAAGTACTTCTGACTGCTTCTCTGCCATAGGTTAAAGTGGATGAAATTCATGCTGCAGTCTGTTTCTGTCTACACTTTCCAGCAGATGGATGGGAATCCTGTCCTATTTCTAGTTTGGCAAAGCTGTGCCATGCCTGGAGGTCTTATGGGATGGGGGGGGGGGGGGAATGTTCTACTATTTCTTACATTTCATCAAGCCATTATGTTGTTTGTTTTTTTGTTCCATAGAGAGTCAAGGTCGTGGAGCTGCATGTTTGAAAAAAACGATCAGACAGTTTTCATAGATGATAAGAGCAATTCATCACTTGAGGAGCACTCCAATGATGATGATCCAGTCTTTCTTCCAGGGAGCAACGGGCTGCTTTAAAAATGAAGATCACATTTCCCAGGAAAATCCATCCAGGAGTAATGGGGAGTTGGTGATACCAGCAGCCAAGATGTCAAGTCTTCCGGTGGTACGGGATAGAGGAGCATTCCCATGGCTGGCATGGTAGAGGCAGACCTAGAGCCTCCTCACAGTCCAGGGAATTATAGCTACTATGCTCTGAGAACGTCCCCTATGCTGCCACTATGAGAGGCAGAAATGGCCTGTGTGTAGGAAAATGGCAGCCAAAGACATTGTGCATGAATGAGATGGACAGACATAAAAGCGTGCTGAAGAGACAGTATTTCAAAACCTTTTGCCCTATTTATGTCTGGCAATAGTTTGTCAATCATTGTGGCAGAAACAGACAGGGAGGCAGAACGTAAGTTCAGAGAGCGGAAGCAGCCGGATGATACTGAACTGAAGACCTCTTCATTTTGAGTGGCTTGTTTCATGGAAGCCATGAAACCTGGAAAAAGTTGTGATGTCCACGCACCGGGCATCCTTGTTTTTATGCCGCAATAAAAGCAGCACGCATACCAATAAATAAATAAATAAATCCATGGTTTGATAATAAAGTTACACAGGAAGAAAAGAGAGCAATGGACAAGTTGCTGCCTTCTGTGATGTGGACACTGTTTGCGGTGGAACTTTGAAAAGGGTATGTGCCAGGGATTCAGCTGACTGTGGACGAGCAGCTGGTAGCTTTCAGGAGGTCAATGTTCCTTTGCATGGTCTATGTCCAGCTAACCCTCAAAATACAGTGTCAACATGTGATGGTGCTACGACGTGGCAACATCACCTCCATGGTGCAAGCACGCCTTGAGTACTGTGTGTAGTTCTGGTCGCTCCATCTCAAAACAGACAGAGCGGAACTAGAAAAGGCGCAGAGGAGGTCAACAAAAATGCTAAAGGGGATGGAATGGCTCCCCTTTGAATAGAGGCTACGCAGGCTAGAGTTCTTCAGCTTAGAAAAAAGACGGCTTAGAGGAGACATGACAGAAGTTTATAAAATCATGAGTGGGGTGGAACAAGTTAATAAGGTGCAGGGTCATTTTAAAAGGAACACGCATGCACCCATAAACGAGCATATCCGTGCACGAGAAGAAAGATGCTGCAATTATAAATTGTGCTCACAAGTACACATGTATCATTTAAAGTACCGCTCCCGCGTGTATTTTGGCTAAGGCTTCAGCGGCTTTTGCGTGTGTACGCAAGCTGATTTTAAAAAATGCTTGCACAAGGGGAAAACCAGTTTTTCCAAGCAGTCCACCAGTTTACCCAGTTCATATTGAGGTCTTCAAGACTCCTCTGGTTCTTCACCCTGCAAGCCTCCCACTTGACTGTAAACCCTAAACCTGTACTAAACGCCCTAAAATGCAAGATCTCCAGACTTGCTCCTCCTCAGGACCAGAAGTAGAGTTATGTGGATAATAAGCCGACGCACGCCGTGGTAAAGTTTTTAAAAATGCGGATTTGCACGCGCAAGTCTTGGCCCCGCCCTTGATCGCCCATGCCCTCCCCTCCCCTTTTCCATCCCCTTCTTGAAACGCGCCCAGAAATGTCCATGCATACTGAGCCTGAGCTGGAATTAGGCAGTCAGATCTGCTGCGCCGCTGAGCAGCTAAAATACCACGATGTGCAGCGGCAATTTTCTGCCAGGTCACTGACCCGGAAACCTTTACTGGAGCCTTTCTGAAATTGTTCATTTTCCACCTTCTCTGGCCCAAACCAGTCAGCTTTGTTGTTGTTGTTGCTTTTTGTTGTTTTTTTCAAGGAGATTAGCACTGTCCATGTTACTGCACTTATCTGCATTAAACGCAGGCATTCTCGAGGACATAACTTTGATTTTTAGGGAGAAAACCGCATGCTCACCTTGAAGTTTGAAAAGCGTTGTGTCCCTGTTTGGAGGGTGCAGAGCCCTTTCTTCCCCCCTGGCTGGCTCAGTTACAGAAACCCATCTAGCAGCCAGCTGCCACCTGCCCCTAGCTTAGGGCTTTCCCGAAAACAGGGGCAAGATCACTGTGGACCTGTCCTGGCCACAAAGGTTTTGCTGAAGTCCTAGCCTGGGGATCCTGGGCGGGATTTTAACCGTCAACTCCTTTCGCACGGGAAGTTTCCTTTGAAGCTTCATTCGAGGATCGTGGGAAAAAAAAACTACTCCCCCTTCCCGCTTTAATGAAAATTGCTGCCTGGATGCTGGTGCGAAACCGGTGAATGGTCAAAGGACTAGCAGCGCAACAATGTAGGTCGCTAGATGCATTGAATTCCTCCTTTTAAAAGAGACATATAATGGACACACAACGGGCTAGCACAAGGTGGAATCAATCAAAGACTAAGCAAGTAGTCAAACTGCTGAATAAGTCAATACCAATGGTTCCTGTTATCAGGCTCGCACAGCGCCAGCGACGCATGACAAAGATTTCAGCTGGAACAAAAGCATCCCATGATTTACTGCGAAACAGACACGCAACGCAACAAATCTCAAAAAGGATGAAAGACACAATGGGACCAAAAGGGAAATAGAATAGCGAGGGGGAAGCATCTGCAGGCACAGCCGACCAAAATACCATTTCTTTGGGAAGTAAGAGACCATCTTCGCTGTGAGAGGGACCGAAACCCCCAAGGTTGTTAAATATGTGATAAATGACGCTAGGTCAGGGCATTAATGATTTGGCTACATCTTGGCCAAAATGCAAGGATACTGTTAACAAACATTGACATCCAGTACACTTAGGAGATGATTAATGGTAACAATTTTAAGCAAAGAAAGAATTCTTCCTGATGGCAGTGATAAGTTAATATTGTTGGGGATCAGAAGGTTAATGGCAGGTAGGGAGTGAATGAATCTGAAGCTGCCAGTTATAGTCCTCAAAGGCCCAATCAGCCTTGGAAAAGCCGTCGGGGAGGGGGGCCGCAGCCGATCACTTCCTATGCTGCCAGGACCCTTCCTTTTCTCCTGCAACTTGGGGGGGGGGGGGGTGAATTCTGTGGCAGCTCTGCTTCAAATCCTGCATTAATATGTCCGCAGTTCATGCTTACTATGCAGAAATAGTTTCCTTTCAAAAGACAACTAGTTGCCAACTTTTCAGTGGCTGCGTCTGGATAATTTCTTTCATCATTTTGGTTTCCTTTCTCCGTTATGGGTTACACGTTTTCTTTTCTTGCTTTCCTTGCAGAAATATTCACAAGTGCTCATGGGGGTAACAGTGTGCCTACCCGTGTGAAAAACATGGCTTGAGAATTGCCGCCCCTGTAGTTGGGTAAAAGCACGTGGGCGGTTTTGCAGCACGTGGACGGAGTTAGTTTTAAGGGGAAGGCAAAATCCCCCATGGTGATTGCGCCATCAGGTCACTGTGCTTACTGTCCCCAGCCTGTGCGCCTGCTCCCGTGCATCACCCATGATGTGGGACACCTGAATTTTCAAAGCGGATGCAGAGTACCATAGGCTTGAAAGCTGTCCACAGGGACTTGCAAGTGCCTTCTTAATTTACTTTTTTTTTTTTTTCAAATTTCCCTTCCGCTATCTCACTCTTTTTCTTCATTCTTCCTGCCTTCTCTGTCACTACAGCCTGGATAAAGGTGAACCGGTAGATGTAGTGTATTTGGATTTTCAGAAGGCATTTGACAAAGTCCCTCATGAGAGGCTTCTACGAAAACTAAAAAGTCATGTTAAAAAACAGGAAAGAGAGTAGGATTAAATGGTCAATTTTCTCAGTGGAAAAGGGTAAACAGTGGAGTGCCTCAGAGATCTGTACTTGGACCGGTGCTTTTCAATATATATATAAATGATCTGGAAAGGAATTCAACGAGTGAGGTTATCAGATTTGCGGATGATACAAAATTATTCAGAGTAGTTAAATCACAAACAGACTGTGATACATTACAGGAGGACCTTGCAAGACTGGAAGATTGGGCATCCAAATGGCAGATGAAATTTAATGTGGACAAGTGCAAGGTGTTTTATATAGGGAAAAATAACCTTTGCTGTAGTTACACGATGTTAGGTTCCATATTAGGAGCTACCACCCAGGAAAAAGATCTAGGCATCATAGTGGATAATACATTAAAATCGTTGACTCAGTGTGATGCAGCAGTTAAAAAAGCAAACAGAATGTTAGGAATTATTAGGAAGGGAATGGTTAATAAAACGGAAAATGTCATAATGCCTCTATATCGCTCCATGGTGAGACCTCACCTTGAATACTGTGAACAATTCTGGTCGCCGCATTTCAAAAAAGATATAGTTGCGATGGAGAAGATACAGAGAAGGGCAACCAAAATGATAAAGGGGATGGACAGCTCCCCTATGAGGAAAGACTAAAGAGGTTAGGGCTGTTCAGCTTGGAGAAGAGACGGATGAGGGGGGATATGATAGAGATCATGAGAGGTCTTGAACGAGTAGATGTGACTCGGTTATTTACACTTTCGAATAATAGAAGGACTAGGGGGCATTCCATGAAGTTAGCAAGTAGCACATTTAAGACTAATCGGAGAAAATTCTTTTTCACTCAACGCACAATAAAGCTCTGGAATTTGTTGCCAGAGGATGTGGTTAGTGCAGTTAGTGTAGCTGGGTTCAAAAAAGGTTTGGATAAGTTCTTGGAGGAGAAGTCCATTAACGGCTATTAATCAAGTTTACTTAGGGAATAGCCACTGCTATTAATTGCATCAGTAGCATGGGATATTCTTAGTGTTTGGGTAATTGCCAGGTTCTTATGGCCTGGTTTGGTCTCTGTTGGAAACAGGATGCTGGGCTTGATGGACCCTTGGTCTGACCCAGCATGGCAATTTTTATGTTCTTAATTACCTTTCTCTCACACCTCTGTCCATACCTGCAGTCTGTCCTTTTCACCCTTACTTCCAGAGTCTCTCCTTCATTCTTACAACATAAAAGCATAAGAAATGCCGTATTGGATCAGATCAAAGGTTCCTGAAGCCGAACATCCTGTCTCCAACAGTGGCCAAACCCAGTCACAAGTAGCCAGGAGATTCTCAAAGAATAGACCAGGGGTCCCCAAACTCAGTCTTTGAGGGTCATAACTCACTCTGGTTTTCAGTATTGCTGCAATGAAAGGCAGGGATACATTAGTGAATTTTCAAAGAGTTATGCATGTAAAAATTAACATATATGGGTATAAGTAGCCTGCATTCGTGTAATCACTATTTTATAAACATAAAAAGTACTTGCATTCTGCAGGTTTCCCATGTCCAACATGAAATATACTCTTGCAATAAGCATTTTTAAAAAATCAAAAAATTCATCTAAAAGGACTTGTTTCCTAAGGGCTGATGATTATTTATCACTCTTAGCAGTGAAAATACTGATTAAGAATTATGTTCAGTGTCCACGGGTGTTATGATGGTCCCTTCTAGCTTAAGATAAAGGTTTCTCTATTTGATGTCTAATTATTTTACCTGCAATGTTTTTCTTTTTCATCACTATTTTATAAACATTGAAAGTATGTGCATAATATAGGTTTCCCGTGCATATATATATGCATAAGTAGCCTGTACTCGTGTAATCACTGTTTCATAAACATCGAAAGTATGTACGTGCTGTAGGTTTCCCGTGCACATATATGCACGTAAGTAGCGTGTACTCATTTATTTATTTATTTTCAGCAATTTCTTACCCTCCCAATTACCATACATATGTTCTGGGTGGCTTTCAAATTTAACATAAGAACATAAGATGGCCCAGCCCACCCCCTTCCCTAACTCCTCCTATCCAAAATGTACCCCCAATGTCTTCAACTCCCCTTGCAAAGATACCCACTCAGCAGGCCCCACCCCCAGTTCCCAACAATCCCTGAGGTCTAGGGGCCCCCCCCCAGCCCCTCCTTCCACACAGCCATAAAAGAAACCTTGGTGATCTTGGGGGTAGCTCACTACCCCTCTCCCCCTTAATAAAGGTCTGATGGTCGCTAGTGCCCAGAGCACTCTCTTGCTCCAGGCCGATTGACGCCATTTTCTCTATTTTGTGATAAGGGCAAAGTCCGGGTAGAGGACTTAGGCTAAATAAGAGCATGAATAACCCAGCATCATGCATCTGTAGTAAGATCATCCTCTCCTATGAGCATCACTTTGCACTTTTCCACAATAAATTCTGTCTGCCATTTAGTTGCCCAATCCTTCAGTCTCTTAAGGTCCTCTTGCAGATTCCTCACTATTGCCTCAAACTCTAAATACTTTCAATAATTTTGTGTCATCTGCAAGTTTGATCACCTCACTCATCATTCCCTTTGCCAGATTATTTATAAATATGTTAAAGTTCACAGGTGCCAGTACAGATCCCTGAGGCACTCCACTGTTTACCTTCCTCCATTGAGAGAAATGACCATTCAGTCCTACTCTCTGTTTCCTGTTCTTTAGCCAGTTACCAGTTCACATTAGGACTTTGCTTCCTATCCCATGACTTTTACATTTCCTGATGAGTCTCCCATGAGGGCCTTTCTCGGACACCTTCTAAAAATCCAGACAGGGGCAGATTGGCCTATCGGGGGATCAGGCATCCCCCGGTGGGCCGGTCGCTCCAGTCACGTGGTCTGCCGAGCGCGGCCGTGACAGAGCCGTGCTCGGCAGACCACGTGATGTGTCCTGGGCCGGCCTGGGCGGCGAATTCCCGGGCCGGTCGTCCTCGGGAATCCGCCGCTGAATCCAGATATACTATATCAGCTGGCTCACCCTTGTCCACATGTTTGTTAACCCCTTTAAGAAAATGTATCAGATTTGTTAGTCACACCTTCCCTTTGCTGAATCCATGCTGGCTCTGCCCCATTATTCTGTGTCTATCTGTGAGTAAAGTAGCAGCAGGAGAGAAGAAGCAAAGGGCTGCAGAGGCCAGCCTCAGCTGGTAGATGACGAGAAGGACCTCAAGAGTAGTATAACAGGAACGAAGGGAGCAAGAGGAATTAATGGAGGCAGTTGAACTATGATTCTCTTCCAGAGGGTACATTCTGTGGCATTTTCCACAGCCACGGCATCTCAAGCCATTGGGAGCCAAAATCCCTTTGGTCAGTTCAGATATATGTCATCCTTACAATGATGCCTCCTGCAGCGGCAGAATTAAGCAGCATGCAGACAGAAACAGTTTGAATAAACCAGGCAGTAGAAGGAAGAGAGGAGAAACTGTCTGCAGTCTGAGATACGAATGTGTGCGATCATCAGTTATACTGTAGCATCACAGTTGCCTTACTAAAGTGAAATGCATTGAATTCAAGATACGAGTTACAGCAGTGACTGCATTTTAAATAACTGGGGGAAAAAAAAAAACAATCAAATATCAGATCTTTACTCTGACACATCCTGGCCTCTAAACTGAAGATTCTGTGTGAAACCGATATGACTTTTCCATTTGTCATCAACCATTCAGGAAAATGATCTTCTTTCCCTATTGACCTCTGAAAGTGTAGACATTATTAACACTGTACCGAAAAATTCAGCAGGGGAAAACAAACATGATCCTTAGATTTTTGTGTTAGCAGCCCTGACAGTTTCCATCTCAGAAACGCGATGATGTACAGTAGCAGTCATCACACCAGGGTTCATTGTCCAGCTACTCGATAATGCAAGACTCGCTTCTGAGGACCGAACAGTTAGCTCAACCACCAACAAAGTCATTGCTACCCCTACATAACTATTTCAGTTGTTAATTGTTTGTTATAATTATTCTATATTGTTTTATGTTAATTACATTGTGTTAAACTTGAGGTACAAGAAAGGTGGTTTACAAATTGGAAATAAATAATTATTCCTTCTAAACAAGGACCGGAGGAAACACTATGATCGGCAGATACCTGACTCTATGTAGACTACGTTTAGTGGTCTTTTGGAGGTCTTGTGTAGATCCTTATGAAAGAAGGCAGTCAGTCGGTAGTTTGTTGTATTATGGCTGTGCCTCTCCAGTTTTATTCCAGCATGGGGCTTAATAGTAGCAGAACTGGGATGGTTGTGGGGTTAGGCAACGTGGTTTAGAGCCAGGTTGTATGAATGATTTTTCAGATGCTTGATGTTAGGTGTTTGGATGTTTTGCAGTGTGTCCATTGACTTGCAACTGATGTTTCAGAATCAGTACAACCTCAGTGATGTAAGATGTCTGACAAGTGGTTTATTAGCTTAATTTCATAGGAGGCCTAATTTTCAAAGCCATTTCAATGAGTGTAAATGGCTGTTGTAACATTGACCCAGGCTCAGTGTGCATGAAAGAATGCATGTGACCCATGGGCCGGATTTTAAATGTCCTGTGCGCGTAAATCCGGCCAGATTTACGCTTGCAGGGCCCTCGCGCGCCTATTTTGCATAGGCCGCCGGCGCGCGTAAGTCCCGGGGCTTTGTAAAAGGGGCGGGCCCGGGGGCGTGGTCGAGGCCTCCGGACCAGCCCCCTGGTCGGATGATGGCGCGCCAGCAGCCTGCTGGTGCGCGCAGATTTACGTCTGCTTTCAGCAGGCGTAAATCTGCCAACAAAGGTAAGGGGGGGGTGGGTTAGGTAGGGGAAGGGAGGGGAAGGTGGGGGAGGGCGGAGGGAACAGGCAGCGCGCACTGGGCTCGGCACGCGCAGGTTGCACAAATGTGCGCCCCCTTGCGCACGCCGACCCCGGATTTTATAAGATACGCACGTCTCTTATAAAATCCAGCGTACTTTTGTTCGCGCCTGGTGCGCGAACAAAAGTACGAGCTCACACAAATTTATAAAATCCACCCCCACGTGTGCTTTTCATGTGCACTGAGGACAGACGTTCTGGGGTGGAGTTGGAGCAGAGTTGGCACTTAAGCACATATTTTTTAATTTAAAAAAAAGGTATGCAATTGAATGTGTCTGTACTCAGCCAATTATCCCAGGATTTTCAAAGCAAACTTTCGTGTGTTAAATTCACTTTGCAAATACTCCATAAAGTCTGCATGTACGGATTTACTGCTATGCAGGCTGTTTTACCTCATGTGCACTTCTGTTTATTATGTTTTCTTTGTCTGGTTCTTCATTGTTTGCATTATGCCCTTATAATTGAGGGCTTTTACTACTTTTTTGATGTTTTGATTGTACTGGACATCATGTTGGGCAATGACACATTAATGTAAGTAATTATTAAATGTAAAAAGAAATACAATTTAATGATATTACTTTTGTCATTGTATTTTGACCTAATTTTATAAACTAAACAAAAGATGGCATAAATATCTGCTTGGGAATGCGATTGTTATCTCAATGAGAGAGTTAAAGATAAATAATTATTTGCATCCATGCCCTCCCCAGGTTCGGGATAGGGAATACCATTACACACACAATAATAAAACCAACAAATCATACATAAAAACAAACAAATAACTATTCTGCAGTGCGCCAGATCAATGTACATTAAGATGAATCTTAGCTGATACTGCTTTAGCGACAGAAAAGATGTCCTACATCAGAATGTATTTGGTCACGCGTCTAAACAACAGATTGATGTAGGAATAGGGCGCCCTACGCTCCTAGGGGAAAATCTAGCTTCCTAGAGGTGAAAGGAACATCGGGATTGGTCTCAGTCATTAACATCTTTTCTGCTCTGAATCGATAGCTGTGCAATAGAATCGATAGCTGTGCAATAGAATCGATAGTTGTGCAATAGAACGGTGAAATGGGGTGTTCCATGGTCCAAGTTCTCCTGCTCTCTCTCCCTTCACCACAAATGTGTGGGCAATGAGAGCTCGGCTAGCATTGCAAAAGATGAGTTCAGGCTGGCTGCCATACAAATTATATGTCTGTGCACACTGCCAGTCCAGAAATAACATGGCAGCAAGGAACAAGATGAATTCCACAAATAAGCAAGCAAGAAAAGATGGTGCTCTCCGGCTCAGTATTTTGTAGCATTTAACCATGATGAAAGTGGAGGCAGGAATGACATCGCCAGATGATAAACTGGTTTGTTTCTTTCCTGTAGTCAGTATTTGGGGAAAAAAACCCCACAAACAAACAAACAAACAAACAGAATTGCATTGCTCTTATAACAGACCTGGATATAGTAACTGACAAAAAAATAGTTTTTCCAAACCATGCATATTAAATCCAATAAATTATCCTCAAAATAGTCACCAAGAGGGGTATTTCTGTTGTAGTGTTATTATGGTTAAGTGGTAGGAGAAAATGACAAAGTTGTTGCATTTTTTTCTTTAATATTGGAATTGTTTAGTGATTTTGCTAATTGTTTTCTTCTGTGATCCTCATGCAGTTTGTTTGGTTTTTTTTAATTAGGATGCATTTTTGGTTCTGAAGGTGGTTAACAAATGTAAATAAAGAAATAAAAACGATAAAGGGACCATACCTATGGAGCTTATTCAATAAATTTTCTTCAAGGTGCATTCTTTGCACAAGGGAACACAGCCTTAGTTGTCCAAAGCAGATACCCAGCAGCACCAGCTGCAGTGAATGTAAGCATCCGGTTCAAAGAAAGCTGGCATGTTAATTCTTCAGAGCATGGTGTTGGCACTCTGCAGGCCCTTATTTAGCACCCAAAGCCTGAAGCACTTTGTATATCTGCATCTTCATCTCATAAAATAAGTATCCAGACGTAGATTACTTTGACATCCCTGTTTATTTCTAATTGAACTAATACAACTAAATGCTATTAATTCAATGTAAAAGGATTCATGTAAAAAGAGTAATGGCACAGTAGTATTGCTGGCTATTGAGATTGTTACAGAGATTTGTGGTTAGGTATGGGGAAGGTAGGTGCAGGGAAGGATGGGGGAGCTGTAACTTAAGTAGTGGGGATCTTGAATGCTCTTCTAACCAAGATGGCGAATTGCTAAGGAGGTCAAACTCTGTGCCTGGCAGCTGGGATGTAACCTTAGCAGCCTGGGCAAAATAACTAGGCAGACTGGGTGGCCAATTGACCTTTTCCTGCTGTCATCTACTATGTCACTATGCATTCTGCTATTGAAAATGGACCAATTCAAAAGAATCCCAATGGACATTCCAATATCTATCTACATTTTTTGCACAACTTTTTCTCCTTTACAAATTACCTTAAACTGTTTTACATTTATTCAATCACCTGCATAACAACCAGGGCAGAGAACCCTGATAAGCAGGAAAACCGAAGCAACCCTGAATTTGGAAGCAACAGGACTGGCGAAAAGCCCTCAAGTGTTCAATTCGTCAGCTTAACAAGCGCCAGGAACCCCTTCCTTTCCCGGGAACGCACGAGCCTTTGCGCGTCTCGGAGCTGTTTGGGGCTTCGCTGTTGCTGCCATTGCGTGTCTAGTGTCCACGGGAACTGCGGCTGGCATTCGTTAGCGGACACCTGAAGCATTCACAGCCACCTCGGGGAAAGACATATTCAAATCAGACTGACCCTGTGTAACGTTTTCTGATCGACTGCCAAATGCAATGATTAATCACTTTCTCTCTCCTCCTCCTCATCCTCCTTTCTTTTCTCGTCCTCTAATTACTCTATAATGCTGGAATTACTTGTCTGGCTCAAAGTGAAACTGAGCTTATGATCTCCATCCCGGTTCACACTGCACAATTACCGAAATAATTACCAACACAGAGACTTCAGCAGGGGGGCGCATAAAATTGCAAGCGAGGAACAATGCCAGCATGCATTATCAACATTGCTGTGCCGTCTCCTTTCAGGGGCATAAGTAAAAGTGAAAAAGGTTGCTTTCAACTCTCTGCTTACAAGAAATAACATCCCTCCCACACACAGGGATCATTCTCAGCATATCCTGCAGAGGCTGCAGATGGCCTTAACATAACCATAAGTGTCAAAGAAGTTATGTAGGTAAATGTAGCAATTTTCAAAAGCGCATTTACGCATGAAAAACCTTTTGAAAATTGCCTCCTAAGTACATTCAGGTAGATTTTTAAAATGCTGCGCACGTAAAAAAAAAAAAAACCGGGGGTTATGTGCGTAGCTGGGCCTTGCGCGCGCTGTGCGCATTTTCAGATGAGCCCAGCCTTGCGCGTAACCCCAGTTACGCGCCGAAGTGCCGAGCCCAAAGAAGGGGGCGGGGAAGGGCAGGCTCGAGGCAGCCGGTACAGTGGCCTCTTGCCGCTGTGCCGATAGAGCGCGTGCCGGCAGTCGGCCGGCACGCGCAAGTTGCTTCTGCTCCAATGGAGCAGTAAGCAAAAAAAAAAAATGAAAGAAAAGGTAGGTGAAAGGATTTAGGGGGTGGGGAGGAGAGGGGAAGAGGGAAGGAGTTAGGGTAGGGACCTGGGAAAAGGACCATCGCGTCGCCACGCAGAAATAAAAAACTTTACCCCCACCCCCCCCCCCGTGCGGGCGAGTCACGGGCCGCGCACACATGCATACGCAGATGTTAAAATCCACCACGCACGTGAATGCGCCCACCGTGTTTTGTGACACGCGCATGTTATAAAATAGCCGCGTCCATGTGTGCGCGCCGGGAAGCGCGTGCGCACCTAGGTTTAAAAATCTGCCCCGTTATGGTGTTATAGTTTTGTAATTCAACTAGGGCTACATTATGATAAGCAGGACATCAAACAGAAATAAATTAATACAATAAATGGATATGTTTTTGCAGGTGTCCATAATCAGTACTATTAGTGCCATTTTCTATGGTGCCTGATGGTTGCCGCCGATTCCATGCTGTAAGGTAAACGTCGGATGTCAAAGGTTGCCATGCTGTCTGCTGACTGTTTACCCATGAAATGTTCTGAAATTATTTAGCAGTGGTAAAGATCTATTTTAGGTCATTTCTGTTCCAGGAAAATGACTATCACATTAAATAAGCCCATTCCAATGAAAACAAATCCAACTAGTAGAAGAACAATATAGTTAGCCTGCTAGCTCAGCGGCAGTGCATTGCGCTGTCACCCAGAGGGACTTGAGTTTGATTGCTGGCTCAGATCTTCTGTGTTCAGAGGAGAGGGCGTCACCTAGTTGCTTAATGTAGGGCCCATAATTGCAAGGTTTTACTGCATCCCCCCTTCCAACCACGGACCTGTCACTGCAATGACTGAGCTAAACGTAAGTTGGGAGGAGATAAAAAAAATGGGAAAAAAAAATATTCCCAGACAGTTGTGAATGAAGACTCACAGTACCGAAACCCAACCCCTGGTTTAGACTGAGCTGGAAGCCGAAAGAAGCTGGGCCACCAAAAAGAGAAAGAGACAAAAATAAGCAACTTGTGATTTAGAATCCTAAAATTGCATTTATCGAATTTCTTCCCGGCAACTGTTAATCAGAATGTTACCTTCCTCTCTGAACTACAATGGAGCCCTCAGCTCCTGGTTTTACAAATGGAATTGCCTTTGATTATCGACTGAGCGCCTTTCAAACAGATTTCAAATGCTCTGCAAGAACTCCGAGAAAGAAATATTCTCCGCGTGATGAAGCCTATCAGTTCCAACCTGAAACCTCCTTGTGTGAGCCTTAAACCGATTCATTGCAGAGGATGCAAAGTTAACACAGCCGGTTCACTGTTAGAACAGATGTAATTGTGGTAATCCCTATAAAAAAAAAAAAAGCTCCTGTAATATTATTTCATCTCCTTGAAGATGTGGATGAAGTGCAAAATTATAGAGTCAGTCTGAACGCGTACGACTTGAACACGGCTCGGCACATGAAAAATGGAGCTTTAAAAAGCCATCGCATTAGGTTGTTTTCCCTTTCCAATATCTGCCCCACTTTTGAGTAGGAACAATATGTACTTTCCGAGATCCCTGCTCTATTTGTAAGCCTCCGACGTGATCGTGTTATTTGCCCAAAGTCACGCCATCAAACAGAATATTTGCATAGAACTGCCGAATGGCAAGAAACAAACATTTTAATTAAAACCTTTATAAACTCTTTCCCCTACACCCCCCACCCACTCACTCATAACCACCTACATCCCCTCAACTGCTGGTTACAGTTTCATGCATTACAACCCTGAGAGACTTGTTTAGCAGAGGAACTCTACGAACAACACAAAGCCCCTTGGGAAGGGGGGAGGGGGTTGGGGGCTACAATGAAACTCGTATATTAAGGACAACACGGGCCCCCGGCATTTTGCACTACAGCGTAGTTTTCCTTTAACTTCAGATGAGTTAGAAATGTGTTGGTAATAAGGAGCCTGTAAGATAACATTGATCCAGATCACTGCAGGCTAGATAAGTTCTCGTCTAAAGATCGAGAAATACCCAGTTATGAAATGACATTGCTGCAAGTTAATTGTTATTTTGGGTACAAAGCCAACAAACAAATCCTCACAAGCACATCCAGCAACCAGAAAGGCTGGCTGAAGTCGATTCATAAAACTGAAAACCACTGAGCCATATTAACGATGACATCCATTCTGCAAAATTCAGTGTGCTGAAAAAATATCAGCCCCAGGAATAAATCTCTGCAGTACAGAGATGAATATCATGAGAACGTATGCCATGGGATTTAATATCCTTCGATGTGTTTCTTTTTACAGGGTTCAGGAGCTCTGTGGGATATCAACTGTACCACTGCATGTTAAATACCGTTATATCTTATGAAATAAATAGCATCAGCCACAATCGGGCGGCCCTTTATCCTGTCATGTGACGATGGCAATGGGGGCGCTTAAGGCCTGGCGCCATTTTGAAAATGGCGCAGGCACTGGAGACACGGGGGGGGTGCTGCAGCCTATTCCACTAGATCACCAGGATACCAGAAGAGGGGTCAGGGGTTAGCTGCCTACTTTTTACCTCAATTAGAGGAGGGACTTGAGGACGGAGGAGGGTCTACTTCCACATGGGTCCTGCAGGAGGAAGGTGGGAGAAGGGTCTCACTAGAAGTCTCCCAAAGATGTTTGCACCCTGCCAGGGAATGAGCTCCAGTGCCACACAGCCCAGGAATGCGAGGATGTGCGACCCTTCCATTTCTCCTGGGGAAAGTTTGCATCACCTCCTGAGCTATAGTTAATTTTAAATCAAACAACACAGCTTGCAGATTTGAAGGCAAGCCACTTTTTATTTTTTATCTGCATCCTCCCGGGTGGCCTTTTCTCTAGGACTAGCAACGATGCCCGATGTATTACAGTGTGCTAATACTCTTACAAGCGTTAACACGCGTTAAAAGTGCCTTTAACATGTGCAGGCTAGTTTGTGCACACGAACAGGGCTTTTAGCTTATAAAGTAGCTTTCGAGAGTTTTAATGCAAAAGCCTATGCTGATGAGGCTGAGAAGCAAAACTATACAAAACAGCCTATTGGCGAGTAGAAAAATAATAAAACAATTCCGTATGTTGGTTATGTGTGTGTGTGTGTGTGTGTGTGTGCAAGGCTGTAAGGTTTGCATAGGGTACTTAATACCCTTCCTTTGACCATGGGTTCCAATCAGGGGGTGTCAGTTTTTAAAAACATAGATTGCTGGAGAGAGCTGGGCTTTTATTTTTTTTTTTATAGCGTGGGACAGAGACTGAATGATGCGAGGGCGGGTGTTGGCAGCAAAGTAATCGTTTGCCCAGGGCAGCAAAAAAAGCTAGCACCAGGCCTGATCATTTGCAGGGCAAGTGGGACAGTACCGCACAATTTACTGTGCCCTATGAGGATACGTAACAGAAGTGGCTCTTTCGACTTTCTAGGGAATGCAGCAGAAAGCCAGCCCAGGTTGTGCAGTGCTGGCCTAGGAGATCACCTGGTGCTATTGACAGTTACATTTTATTTTGACATAAATTTCACCTAGCTTTATTCCACTAGCCACCATATTTTTGAACAGTAGTACACTATTTGGAAACCATTGCACTGGAGTTCTCTATTAAGACTCTGTCCTCAAACGGTGCATGCCTCAAGAAATTGCTTATCTCTACGGTACCACTTGCTTCTTGTCATTTTTGCTGCACTAAACTATCAAGGCTATCCCTCTGAAGACTGAGATCTTTATGTGATTCACGGTGAATAAATCATTTCTCTGTAGCTCTTAATATTTTGAATTAAATATTTATACTTTAAACCTTTTTTTCATAATCACAGTCATTGCTACTGTGGTTCTACTGAAATTTGGTTTCAGGCAACAGACGTGCACGGGCATATGCTGTGTGTACATTTCCTTCCATGAAATAAACCAGACCTTCACTTGTACAAATTTTCATCTGCTGTTTCATAGCCTCCGTTCACCATCTGCTGGGATTTGAACTTCTTTTTCAATAAACACTGTGCTATAGCACCAGGCAAATTGCATGAATGGATCCCTGAATTAAATCTATCAACTGATATCTTTTTTCACTATTAGATAGTTCTGATTTTGTCCCAAAATGTAACAACACAATAATGTTCTTATATTCTTATGCATATATGCTCAGCTAAGGTTTGTTTATGATCTCAATCCACGGATGAAACCGTTAACATCTCCCAAAGGGAAATCAATGTTTCAACTGTGTAATTAAAGTGGATTTATTTAGTGGATCACTTACTGTTAGATGTGCAGAATAAAAACATGATACACACAAGACAGGAAGACTTATTTGGAACACAAAGTTCCACATGGATACATGATTCAGAGTAATATGATGTCTATCACACTGTATGAGTATCCGGTTGTTTCAAGGCTAAAAGTATGTGCTTCAGATTGATGCTGTAAGTTAGTGGTATGTATACTTTTGGGGACATTCACAGTGTATGTGTACACTTTCCAAACACGCCTCCAACATGTTTCATTTCTAGATGTCCAGAAATATATGTGCTACCAAAGTATGCACAAACTTTCAGCCGGTTGGAAATCCACTTACCCAGAAAAGGCTGAACTAAGTGATTAATCTGAATTACCCCGGCACTGACGTCAGGCTCACCCTGCTTTGGAACCCTTTTTTTAAAAACTGCTACCTCTAACCTTCAGGTACCATAGCTGATTTTAATGATAGTTGCAGATTACTAATAGTAGGCCTGCAATTTCATTTTTCAGTTCCTTCAGCATTCTCTGTGGTCAAGCAACACAGACATCCCTGCATTCAGCACCAGAAGCACAAACTCCGTCAGTGTTGCAATATTAAAATTTAAAGAATTCAAAGAAAAAGAGAGGGGGCATTTCTTATGGGAAAACAGCAAACGTAGCAAGCTATAAACAAAATAACTTGGCTAGGATGTCACAGAATGGAAATGCCGCTAGTCTTTAAGTGATTTATCAAAATACCTTTTCATAAGGCACAATTCTGTCCCTGTAAGGTGGTAAATTTTGGAGTCAGCATTCTTCAACTCACAGAGAAAGCATCAACTGCCTTCAGGAAACATCACATCTGGGCTCAGAATGAAGAATAAGAGCAATTGTGACCCAAACAATTACCGCTCGCACTCTGAGCAAGACTAAAAATAGATGGCAGCTTCTGTGTTTAAGGCTCGTTCGTTACTTCATCAGATGCTTCTGCGGTATCAGAATTTGTGGTTGCTCCAAACATGGTTAAGGGGGCTTATGCTTGCATAATGAAGAGGTAAATAAACATGACGTCTGAATGCTTTCTGAAGCTTCCTAGAGAAGCAGTGGCTACAATGATTTATCAGCTTTACCTTGCAAAATGTACCGGTGGTCTGCCTACTGTGTGATATCACCTGCGAGAGGTTAAACGCTGCTGTTCTCGAGGCAGATGATATCGTACAAGCGTCTAGAAGATCAATACACTGCAGGAGGGAGCTGGCAAGGTTGTGCAGAGGTAGTCTAGTACAATCAAATTAGCTGTTAGATAAGATTGCCAAGAGAGATTTGGGGGCGAAATAGGAATGGCTGTCTAGAACCAAGGAACATATACTTGAGAAAAATGGATCTGGCCCAGACCAATTACAGATACCATGGGATCGTGCCCAGGGCTGTTACGATGAAATATTCTGACTGAAGAGGCCTCCCCAGAGGGTCTGAGGCTATTTTTCAGACTTCAGAAGGACACAGTAGACTGCAACACCATTGCTAACAAAGCAAATGCAGGCTTAGACTCGGTAGAAGCACATATGCTAGTGACCAGAAAATAAGTAATTATTTCTCATAATAATTATTGTGATTCGTTTGTACAGTTCTATACAAAAGAATTCACGAGACACAATGCGACCCAGGGGCCAGAGTCAGAAAGAGAAATTGGATTGATGACTTGAAACAGAGCTGTGGAGATAGACTGCACTGGAATGACCTGACAGGTCATTAGCCAGAGAGACAGATGAGCCCGACAGGATGAGGGAGTTGCACAGCTGGAAGCAAAGCATGCAAGAGCAAAGTACAGCCCCAATAATGGCATCAGCTATCTACCGGGGCAAGGAAGCTCAGGCCACACAGGGGAAGAGAGAAAGACCAAATGGGAGCAGGCTGGAAGGCAGGAAACAGGTGTCAGATAAGATGCGCCTACCAGAGGAGTAGGTGAATGCTTGAGAGGGAGCACATAGCAAACATGAGGCTCTAAAACAGAGATAAAGAAAGAAGCATGAAAACAAGGAAGCAAAAAGGGAGAGTGAAATGGAAGACAAGAGCAAAAAATATTGGGGGAAGACAAAGATTAGCGACACAGGGATGGCAACTTTTTCACAGGTGCACGGGCACACGTGTGCGCGTATTCTCCAGCCCGCATCCAGGGACGCGCACATGTTATAAAACAGACTGTCCATGTGCACATGTGCACGCATGTTTAAGCCGACGCGTGCCTGTGTGTGCAAACACCGCTTCTACTGCGTAAGTGGCTGGATTTTGGTAGACGCACACTGACGCCGTTTCCAGTTTTCCCCAGTTCGTTCCCAGTTCACCCAGGTAAGGGTGCATGTGACGGGAGATGAGCGCGTTCGTGGGCAACTTTTAAAATCCACTTGGCGTACATCAGCCCGACACTATTCGCACAGCTCCTAGTTGATGTGCATGTCAGGATTTTAAAATTCACCTTTATGATGCTAATTTTTAAAGCCATCCGTGCAGGCAGAAAAGTGTTTTGCCCATATTAAATCAACTGTTTGAGAACTGCACACTCGTTCCGTGCAGCCAGAAGTACTTGTGTGATGTTCTACACCAAGCTGAGATCGGATGTTCTGGGGTGGAAGGAGGGGTGAGGTTGGAGGGGAAAGACATGCATAGATGGTATTTTCAAATGTATGCACGT
Source organism: Rhinatrema bivittatum (assembly GCF_901001135.1). Classification (NCBI taxonomy): domain Eukaryota; kingdom Metazoa; phylum Chordata; class Amphibia; order Gymnophiona; family Rhinatrematidae; genus Rhinatrema; species Rhinatrema bivittatum. The sequence continues at coordinate 14,293,445 of NC_042631.1, forward strand.
TATTTTCTATTTTAAAAAAGTACCTGCAGAAGAACCCGGTGCAAACGATCTGTGGGTACTTTGTAACTAACTGCGGCAGGCTTCAGAGTGAACCTGTGTGCGCATTTCTCCTTTACAAATTGGTGCAAAGTTTGCAAGATAAAGGCAACTTGCGTGCTTTGTCCGAATGCGGAGAGCGTACAAAAGTGCCCCCCTGGATTAAATCCGAGATGAAATAGAGATGAAAAAATGCAATAGAATGAGAGGAAACAGAAGCAAAGCAAAGGAAATCTATATATGAAGGTGGTGAGATTCAAAGACCCATGTGAGATTGTGAGCGTATATAAGCAGCCTCTGTGCATGGTAAGCAAATTTTCAGTTGGGCAGGAGTATGCGCATACCGTCGCTGTCACACAGAAAAGCGCATCATTTCAAGAGCGTTTCAGGGTGGGGTATGGATGTGCAGCTCATTTACGCATTTTATAAATGGAGTTATGCCACGGGTGCCACGATTTGACACCTGCTAATCAAGTCAGAGATATTAAATCCGACTTCTCTTTTATGTGCAGTTATGGGTGTACTGGTGAAGGTCTCAGCAAACTGGAAGCACGCACACAAGGACGTTTGTTTTCACCAGCAAGATGCACGCAAACGTCAGCCAGCTTTATAAAATACCTGTGTCCCTGCGCATACACTGAGGGTTATTATACATATGTTACTATTGTTTTAAAATATATGCATATACTTTAAAAAAAATAATTGGGTAAACAATGATGATCCCTGCATGAGCAAAATGTGCATGTACTGAAACATGCGCACACACTTTCCGGGTGGAGATACGTGGCTCCTGCTGTACATGTCATACAATCCAGGCATAATTGTGGGCTTATGTGTGAATATACTTGAGCTATGTACTCTGTAGAAAATTATCCTGAAAAAGAATAGAGCATGTGAGAATATAAAACCAGAGTAGAAAGAGAAAAACAGAGAAATGACAGAAGGTGATGAAAGAGCCAAAGGATTGTAGAGTTGGAAGACAGTAGATGCACATAGGGAGAAGGAAATGAGATGGGAGAGTCAGGGAAATCAATGTGACTTTAATGAAGATAATGTAAGGGAGCTTTAACAGTAACACAATAATGGTTTACTCTGTAACCTAAGCCAGCTCCAAAATCAGGGTATCTGACCTGCCAATCCTGGGACCTGGGTGAAGCTTGGCTTCTGAAGCATGGTACAAAGGATGGATGAGGACTGTTTATGGCAATTTAACTCTGTGCCGAGAAATTGATGTACCAAGGGACATTGATAAATGAGAGAATTCTTGACAAGTGAGACACAGCTGGCATCACACAGGTTTCTTCAATACCTGAGGAAAGCCAGCTGGGAGAACGAAAGTGTTTATTTATTTATTATTTGTATTTATTCCTTGCCTTGTATTTATTCTAGCACTATTTTGTACAGCAAAAATTAACAATGGTGACAGCCTCGGTCCGCTAGCACCAAGATTTGCTTCTGTTCTGTAAAGAAATTTTCAAGAAACAAGAGGATAAAAGGATCTGGGGAGGGAGGTGCTGAGAGGGGGGTTTTCTTTTGGTTGTGGACCAAGACATTTTTTAAATTTTGTTTTGATTTTCATTGTTTTTTAAATTTAATGTTACGCCTCTCACCTCTAATCTGAAGCACTTCCGGCATCATGCAGCATCCTAGGAACATGGCTGAACTTCCTGCAGTTCCTGAGTCCTTCTTATAGGCCTGGCTGTTTGGAACATGATCTGATGACATCACTTCCTCCCTTCTATAAAGGAAGCTCGGAACAGGTCTCCTGCTCATCTTCAGCAGTGCTAGTTGCCAGCATTTCTTCGTGTCTCCCTGCCATTTCCAGTCTGTTTCCAGTTGTTTCTGCTCCTCTTCTGGTTTTGCCTCTGTGTCTATTTGTTTGCTCCTTATTCCTCTCTCTCAGTCTGCTCTGTCTTGTCCCCTTTGGATCTGCTCTCGGCCTGCCTCAACCCCAGACTGGACTTCATTTCTGCTTTGCTCTCAGCCTGTCTCGACCCTGGACTTGACTTCAACTCTGTCTTGACCTTAGCTCGGCCTGTAAGTCCTGCTGGCCACCAAAACCTGTGGGCTCAACCCAAGAAGGAGGAGGTGGCTAGGCAGAAGACTTTGGCCACAGTAATTCAGCTGCCACTTGTTAAGGCCTATTTTGTGCGTGCATTTAATTTGTTTGTGGGTTTTTGGTTTTGTTTTTTTTAATGAAAAGAAACAAAATAAATAGCAAATGAAAAAGAATGAACAAAATGAAAAACAAAAGAAAAACAAAAAAAAATATCTATCGTTTGCACTCTATGCAGGTGGGTTTTTTTTAGGTAAAGCTATGGATATTGTTACAGAATGTGTCTGTGCGATTATCACTGATTGTATTATTATCTCAAGATTGACCTAATCTAGATATAGCTTGAGTTGGTGTACTAGAATTTGAGAAAAGCCTTCCATGCAACTTCCTGGATATATGGCACAAATACAAAGCCATAGTCCAATATAACACTTAGGGGCAGATTTTAAAAGCCCTGTGCGCGTAAATCCGGCTGGATTTACGTGTGCAGGGGGTTACACGCGCAGAGCCTATTTTGCATAGGCCCGGTGACGTGCGTAAGCGCCGGGATGCGCTTATGTCCCAGGGCTTTGAAAAAGGGGTGGGAAGGGGGCGGGGGCATGGGCGAGGGGGCGGGAAGGGGCGGGACCGAGGCCTCCGGCACAGCGGCCCGGCCAGCGCGAGCAAGTTACGCCTGCCACAGACAGGCGTAAATACCAAAACAAAGGTGGGGGGGATTTAGGGTGGTCTGGGGGGGGCAGGTTAGATAGGGGAAGGGAGGGGAAGGTGGGGCGGAGTGGAAGGGAATGGGGAAAGCAATTGGGGCTCCCCAGGGCTCGGCACATGCAAGGTGCACAAGTGTGCACCCCTTGCGCGCGCCAATCCTGGATTTTATAACATGCGTGCGGCTGCGCGCGCATGTTATAGAATCGGGCGTAGATACTAAAATCTGGCCCTTAGATTCCACACTTAAAGACTACATCATGAACCACTGGCATCATCTCCAGTGTCGGAATCGGTAATTGGCCTTCCCATATATCGCATTTTGCCCCCATTCAGTTTCAATTAAACCAACAGACAAATTCCTGAGTCAGAGATGGTCTTTGCACAACTTGGGGGGTCCTGTTTTGAAAATTGGGGGAGGGCTTCTCCTAATCTGTAACTATGACAAAACTCTTTGGAAAACAGACCCCTAAGCATCTATCTATTTATTTATTTATTTATTTATTTATTTATTTATGTGACCGTCGTTCCAAAAGAAGATCACAATAGGTTACAAAAGTAACATTCATATTCTAGGTCAACACAACAACAAGTACATATTCTAGGTCAACAGTGCATCAAAAACATGTTAACTAGGGGGCTATGACAGTAGTCTGTGATCCATAAGTTCCAGGTCAATATCCTTCATGTATTAGTCAGTAATTTGTCATAATACACTTTACATCGCTCAAAGCTTATTGCTTATTTTATTAACATTGTCCATGATTATTGGAAATGAAGTTATTGGCATAATGATATTTTAAGTTAATTCGTAATCATTTCTGAAGAGCCATGTTTTCAGTTCACATTTGAAACTCTTTCTTTTTGTTATCATGCGTAACGTCTCTGGTAGATAATTTCACAACTTGGGGACCCCTATGGAAACATTCGGTCTCTTATTTGTGTTAGATGTGTGCTCTGCGGTGTAGGCACAGTTAATAAACCTTTGTTTTGCGATCTTAGGGCTCGCTATGGTCTGTATGATTGAAGTGTCACTCCTATTAAGCAGGGGTTTATGTCGTCGATGATATTTAAAATGAGCATGAATACTTTATAATGAATTCTGGATTGTACTGGTAGCCAGTGCAGTGCTATCAGCGAGGGGGTGATGTGGTCAAATTTCCTTGTCCCTAATAAACGTCTTGCTGAGGCATTTTGTAATAACTGTAGTGGTTTTAATACTCCTGAAGGAAGGCCTAGTAAAAGGGAGTTGCAGTAATCTATGTTTGAGAATATTAGTGTTTGTAAAACAGTGCAGAAGTTCTGTGAAGTTAGTAATGGTTTTAGGGGATGTAATATTCTCAGCTTGGCGTATCCTGTTTTAATTAATTTGCTTATGTGCTTTCTCATTGTAAAGTTCTCATCAATCTGTATTCCTAGGTCCCATACTTGATCTGAGGGTATAATGTGAAAATTCCCCAGGTCAATGAGTGGCAGTTTGACTACAGAGGATGTCAGGGATTTTTGGAGTTTAGTGTTGATTTCAACTGAGATAGTTCTTGTTGTATTGCCTTCATGTATGTTGACAGAGTCAATGCAGTTTTTTTAAAATGATTTGTCGAATGGGATGTAGAATTGTATGTCATCTGCATATAAGAAGTTGATTCCTAGTTCTGCTGGTAATCTACACAGAGGCAGTATGTAGATGTTGAATAGTGTTGCCAAGAGTGCTGAACCCTGGGGGACACCTGTATCGACTGGGAAGGTGTCAGATATGTGATTGCCCAGTTTGTCTTGGAATGTCCTACCTGCTAGGAAGGAAGTGAACCATTTGATAATATTTCCATCTACTCCAATTTTTCTCAACTGATGGCATAGCAGGGTTTGGTCCACAGTGCCGAAGGCTGCTGTCAAATCAATTAGTTCCAGGATATAAGATTCATCATTGTTAAAGATGAGTAGAGTTTCTGTTGAACAATATTTTCTGAATCCGAATTGGTTTGGATATAGAATATTATTGTCTTCTAGGTGGTTTTCTAATTGGGATAACACTGTTTTTTCAAAGACTTTAGTGATAAAAGGCAAGTTCGGTATAGATCTATAATTGTCCCAATTGTCAATTCTGCCAGTTTTATTTTTTAGGATTGGTTTAATCACTGCTTGTTTGCCCCATATGGGAGCAATCCTTCTGAGAGTGAGTGGTTGATTAGGGTTGCGATTGTCGGCGTGATTACGGCTGTGTACTATTTATAGGGAACTTGCAGGAAATGGGTCCAGTGGGTGGATGGCAGGCTTAATTTTGGTAATATTTGATTAATTTTGAGTTTAGTTACGTTCTCAAATGTGGTCCATTTAGACTGCTCATGTTTTTCTTCTGTTGGTGAGTAGGAGGAGAATTGTGTTTTAACCTATTGATTTTATCTACCAATGAGGTGGTATAATCATTGCAGGCATTCTTTGGGAAGTCATAGTTATTCAAGATGAAGGAAGATGGGTCCTTGATTAAGGAGCGGATTTTAAAAGGGTAATGTGCGTAACCCTTAAAAAAAAAACCCTGCGCGCGCCGAGCCTATTTTGCATAGGCTCGGCAGTGCCGCAAGCCCCGGGACGCGTGTATGTCCCAGGGCTTGCAAAAATGGGCGGGGCACGGTCATGGGCGTGGCCGTTGTCCAGGGGAGTGTCCGGGGTGTGGCGGCGGTCCGGGGGCATGGCCGAGTGCCCTGACACAGCCGGCACGCACAAGTTACACAAGGTCGGGGGGGATTTAGGTAGGACTGGGAGGTGGGTTAGATAGGGGAAGGGAGGGAAAGGTGGGGGGGGGGGGAGAAACAAAAAAGGTTCCCTCCAAGGCCGCTCTGATTTCGGAGGGAACAGGGAAAGCCATCGGGCTCCCCTAGGGCTCGGCGCGTGCAAAGTGCACATGTGCACCCCCTTGTGCGCGCCGACCCCGGATTTTATAACATGCGCGCACATGTTATAAAATCAGGTGTACATTTGTGCGTGCCAGGTAGCGCGCACAAATGTACCCCCCGCGCCTAATGTTAAAAATCTGCCCCTGTTTTTAACAGTTTTGAAGAGTAATTTGGAATTAAATATTACACCATGTATCTGTTTCGCATAATAGTCTTTTTTTTTGCTTTATTGATTTGTTCATGGTATTTTGTCAGGAGGGATCTGTATTTTTCTAGGGATCCTGTAGATTGGCATTTCCGCCATTGATTTTCAGATTTTCTCAATGACTGTTTAATGTGTCTTAGCTCTTCGTTGTACCATGGTTTCTTTTGTTTAGATGTATTATGTTCTTTTTGGAATGTTTTTGTCAGGACTGGACTTAGGTTATTGGCTATTTCAATGATGATTTTATCCTAGGAGTCAAAAGCTGCGGAGGCATTATATTGATTAAAATCAATTATTTTATTTTTAATTGATTCTTAAAGTATTTTTGGTTCTATCTTTTTTCTGTGGGTGAAAGACTGATTATTATATGAATTTGTTGTGTGTTGAGGAGGGTAATATCTGCTTTTATTAGTTGGTGATTAATGGTGGTCATAATTTTCTGAGTGCACATTTTTACTATTTTAAAGTAGTTTCAGCTGTAATGCTTGCATATTTCTCATGTATATTTAAATTGACTAAAAAAAGAAAGCTCAGATGATGGCCTCTTCATTCTCCATGGATTTGAATGAGTTTTTTAATGTCATATCATTCATGGGCAAAGATTTTCTGCTGCTAGATTCACACCGAAATAGCAGATTCCTTCACTATTAGAACATTTTTTGCAGCTAAGTAAAAAAATCTATATTTTGATTTTCCCACTATACCTTTTATTCTTGCTTTTTAGCAAAAATTCAGAATAAAGATATAAATCCATTAGTGAACAGAACCTGTGACTCTACCACAGTTGAGAAGAATTCAGTTTGATTATCCTGACTGTGAAATTGACTGACACACTCCAGTCCCGGATGGCTTGGGAGCAGTACTGAGGGTTAGGCCAGTGAGGGATCCCGTGTCATCTGCATACGCTCCCTACTTAGGGGGTCATTTAAAAAAGTCCCTTTTCACATGTGATCACTAAATGTGGGCGGCGTCAAGACAGGAAGAGGAGGAGTCGGGGCGGCACCGGGGCAGATGCCGCGAAGACGGCGAAATGGTAAACTTCCGTATCGCTGCCTATTTCACGCCAAATAACTATACCTTTTATGGTGTAGTTATTCGGCGCGATGCCAGCAGCGATCACAACGCAGAGGTGTGATCGCTGCCTGCTACTGCAGGACCGCCCCCCCCCCCCCCCGTTTCCCCCCCCCCCTGTACCACAGGATTCAGAGAGCCCAGGCAGAGCATAGTTCAGGGAAGTGCAGCAGTCAGATGCTGTTTGGCCTGAGGGAGAGAAGGATCAGAGCGGGGGAAAGAGAGTATGAAGAATACTGAAGCGGTAGCCCAATTCTGTGCTGCCATCTGATTTGAATCAATAGTGGAGTACCCCAGGCATCTGCATTTCAAACGTATTACAAGCTTTTTATGAGTTAATGAATTCAAACATTTCTTTTTTTATCAGCGATAGCAAAACTGTTTCCAAAGGTCATAGAAATATGTCACTGGAAAGTAAAAAAAAAAAAAGAAAGTAAAACACTTCATTCACTCCATAGATGTCAATAAGGCTCATAATTTAAAATCCAATACATGTTATTTGCTTTCCAAAGAAGGTTTAGAGTCCCCTGAACCCTTGAACTGCTGTAAGTGCAGAAGGGAAGCCGATCCAATCTTGTATTCTGATATTGTGAGTCATCTTGTTCCTGAAGTGGGTAGAGGGTGAGTCAGACCAACTTGTTGAAGTCAATTTAGTGTTTCCAAGACAGTATTGCTTGCCCTGGTAAGCATTCCTATAGACTGAAAATGCTGACCCAGCGCATTGGCAGCACTGTGCACTGATATGCAGAGAGGTCCCTGGTTCAATCCCTGAGTCGGGCTGGGGATGCTGCTGAGGTTACGTTCACAGCTCCAGGGGTGGGGAGAGAGAGTTAAGGTCATCATTAAGAGCAATACCTGATGGCCGGAATTAGAGTGCATGATAAAGAGTTCTGGAATTAGCCTCGACACCATTGCTGCAGTAACCAGACTAGGAAGTCTGAGGCTGGGTTTGTTAAAATAGTTGAAAAATCCCCAGGTAGTTGGAAGCAAAACCTTGTGGTGCCAGATTCCAACCCTGGATTCGATAGATCTGGAATAGAAAGGAGAAAGTACTGGGCCAAAAAACCCAGGAATGAACATAAACACATTAATTGTTAGAAACTATGGAAGTGAATTTTAATGAATATAACCAGCTTTGTTAAAGTTAGCCAGATAAATGGACAGCCCTGTGGCCTGACCAGAGTTAGCAGGATAATTTATCTGGTTAACTTGACTCCTCCTCGATCCGCCCATTCCCGCCCCTGAGTTATCCGGCTAAATAGTGTACACTGACCGCAGCCAGATATTCAGCAGCACCACTTAGCCAGAGAAGTCCAATTATCTAAGATTTTTTTTGAATGGCAGGCTCCTGGAGAACATTACCTGAAGGAGCCCAAAAGGGAGTCATGTCCTCTTAAAAGAGGCCTGATGGTTGCACTCCTCATAACGGTTTTGAGAATTTTCCAGTGATGCAGAAGGGGTAACTCAAGTGTGCGTGAGCACTTTTTCCTGCTTTTTGCCCTTAGTTCATAGTAACATTTTGGAGGGAACATGCTCAGCGCACTTTTCGCACCCAATTCCAGATGTTGGTGGCATCAGGAGAGTGATTCTGGACATCGCAAACTGAAATGTTTTGTTTGGGTTTTTCCTTATGTAAGCAGAGCCTCCGCAGTGCGATTCTGAACACAGAATATGATCATTTCTATGGGATGACGCTAACAGGTATCTTTCTGGGTGAATTGAGCTCTGACTATTTCTGGACTTGGAATGGCTGTGTGAGAGAGAGTAGAAGAGATTAACAGTATGCCAAGTGCTGGGACCTGATTGTGGGTGAGTTCTGGAACGAGAAAAGAAGCGACACGAACACTGGCCTGAGCTACAGACAGGTGAGAAGGAATAAATCCACTCAGCGCTTATTAAGACGTTCTTTCTTCGTGTTCAGGACGCTATTAATAAGGCGCCTAAAATTTAACCATGATGTGTGGCGCACAGAAAAGACACTTGATTGCTTGTTTATGTCGCCACACATTGCTGCACTTATAGGAAAGGCTTTTCATAAGCACTTGAAATTAATTGAGTTTTCTTGTCTCTAGGGGAAAGCTTATGTTCCATATCAAGCACTTTAATGTATTAATATTCCTCCTAGAATGCGCTCTTATAAACAGCTGAGAAAGCGGGAGTCAGGTGGTGTCGGGGTTTGTCTTGAAGGCTGGGACAGTGAACGAGAGGAGAACCACCAAGGCCCAGAGAAGTGGCTCCCTGTGCCAGCCTGTGAGCATCACAAGTTCCCTCCTCACCCAGCCATAAGTTCAGGGAAGCTCTGAGTGCAAGGAGAACCTGACTTTGGCTTAAATGGGTCTTTCCTGCCACAGAATCTGTTATAGAAGGGGGGCCTTAGGAGGCCTTGCCTTCTGTTATGCACACGCAGGCTTTGGCTAGAAGGAACAAGAGATGCCATGAGCAGCTGCTGAACGAGAATAGGAGATGTGTGCCCTTGGACCTCGGTGAACCCAGAGAGGAGCTCCGGAGAAACACCGAGGCTGGTGAGACAGATCTGTATCTGGGTCGGACCAAGCCCAGGCCCCTGACTACCTGCATACCTCAGTGAGACCAACCACCCTTGGTTGGTCTCTGAGTGGTCCTCCGACTACTCCAAACCCTTTCGGACCTGCCGATGAGGGCAGGCGAAGGCTCTGGAACATGAAGACTGAGACAGGAGACTTAGGACGTGAAGACTCAAACTAGAGGCTTGAGATGTGAAGACTCAGACGAGAAGCTTGAGATGTGAAGACTCAGACGAGAAGCTTGAGCACGAAGGTTCAGGATCAAGGTTAGGAACAAGAACTGGTTTGAGGCTGCGACACAGCGTGCCCTACACAGCCCAAGGACTGGTCGCGGACCATGCTTGAGTGCGAGGCAGACTCCAGATGAAAATGTGGTAGTTGAAGCCGGAATATGGCGAAGATTCAGTAGAAGCCTGTACCAAGGCGCGCCCTACACAGCCGCCCGTGGCTGGTCGCGGACCATGCTGAAATGGCACAGGTTCAGTCAGAGTCTTAGGCATGGACAGTGCAGCCACCAGGACATCCAAGGGCTGATACAAAGGGAAGGGGGCCAAGGCGAGACTTGGCTTAAGGCATGAAACATGGGACCAAGACGAGACTTGGCTTAAAGTGAAGATGACCCTCCGGAGACTAGTGCTGCGAGACGAGAAGGCTGGCCCATGCCACGAGGTGACGAGACACGACATGACATGCCAGAGAAGGTAACCATGAGGAACCAAGGGTCCAGGAAGCAGAAGCAGAGATGAGGCATCAGGAAGGAACCCAACTGACCGAGGCTCCAATGTCCGAGAACAGGAACTGGACGAAATGGATTTACCCTCGGGATGGACATCTGGAGGACTCGAGGAGCTGGAACATCACAGGAAGATCAAGAGACATCAGGAAAACCACGAAACATCAGGAAGAGACCAGGAGCATGAAGAACGATGAGGGATCCCACGAAGAACAGGAAATACCAGCAGGAGTGAAGACGAGAAGTCCTTGAGACGAACTAACTCCTTGCAAAGGCAACTAAGGACTGGAAGCTGGGCCCTTATATAGGGCTGAAGATCAGGAGACGCCCTGGGAAGAGTCCAGGTGGGGCCAGGAGGCTGGCCCTTTAAATCTCTGAAAGAGGCGCGACCCGCGCCCTAGGAGACAAGAAGCAGGAAGTATGCAGAACCATGGCCAGCAGCCATGCTGCAGGAGCAATGCAGGGAGAAGCCGGGCCTCTGCACAGCCCCCGATGTCAGCAACAGCTCCTGCTGCTGCTGGAAGCACTGAGGGCGGCTCCAGCAGCCAGGAAAGTCCGGGGACTGAGGTCTCCAGGCTGCAAAGCTGAAGAGAGCGTCAGCTGAAGATTAAAGTCCACGGCTCCTGCGCTGCGGAGGTAAGTGCAGAATCATAACAGAATCCATGCAGTGAGAATCTCAAATCAAACGGAAGGTGCCTCACGCAGATAGAATCCGTGTTTATGTTTCTTTGCTGTGCACTCGTACCTGCCCATGGGCATAGAAAGGTGAATTTTAAAAGCCCAACATGCGCATTAATTAATTAGGGGAATGCCTGCATATGTTGGGCTCACACACACGCTGAATGGATTTTAAAAGCCGCCTAGATACGCGTGTAAATTCTGCAGCGCGCACATCTCAAAGGTTTTCAATAAAAGGGGCGGGGCGCGGGCATTTCGGGGCGTGAAGCTGAGATGCACGCGTAAATACTTACGCGATCTGGTGCTCCAAAGCCCCCTGCCGCGTAAGTTATAAAATAAAGATAAATAGGCAGATCGGCAGGGTTTTAAGGGACGGGGATAACTGGGGGAGTGAACGATATTAAACCGAGGGGGGGGGGGGGGTTAAGACCTCTCTCTTCACTGGGTGAATTGAGGATGAAATGGTAAAACTGGAAATGGTGGTGGCGCTCGCCCCTTTTTAAAATCCCCCAATTTAGGCGGTAGAAGTTGGGCATTTGGGCGCCCGCATAAAATTTGTCACGCATGGATCGTGCGGCGAGGCTATTCTATAACACGCGCGCATACGCACGCACAAGTTATAAAATATCCGCGTCCCTGGGCATGGGCCAACGAATGTACGCACGTGCGCACCCGCGTGCCGGTTTGAAAGCTACCGTGGCGGAGAGCGGGCGTGGCCTTCCTGTCACCCACCTGCAGTAACCTGGACATATTGTGTTACTGTTTCTCTGGACCTGTAGAGCAATCGTCTGGCTTGTCCACTGATTTCTCATTAACGTCCAAAGAGAACAAAAGAAATTAAGATTGCATTTTTCCTTGCTTTGCTGTATATTTTAATAGAGTTCTTTGAAAGATTCCTTCCCAGATATCTCTCTCCAGATATAGAATATAAAAGAGGAGCCTGATCATTCTACATGTATATATATATATCTATATAGATATATATATAGATATATAGATATATCTATATATCTATCTATATATATCTATATAGATAGATAGATATATATCTATATATATATATATATATATATAGATATAGATATATATATATATAGATATAGATATAGATATATATATATATAGATATATATCTATCTATCTATATAGATATATATAGATATAGATATATAGATATATCTATATATCTATATATATATATATATAGATATAGATATATATAGATATATATCTATATATATCTATATCTATATAGATATATATATAGATATATAGATATATCTATATATCTATATCTATATATATCTATATAGATAGATAGATAGATATCTATATATATATATATATATATATATATCTATATCTATATATATATAGATATATATAGATATAGGTATAGATATATATCATTCAATAACATTATACCAGCAGAACAGAGACATCATCCTTTGTCAGTTTGACTTAATGCTAAATTCTATTTTAAACACAGCGACAGCAGTATACAAGTGATGGGACTCTGGCAATAAATTGAAAACTCAATATTTGGGAGGGGGGAGCAGGCCATGTCCTGAATTCGTTTACAGCGTCTGAGCCCAAGGAGCACTGAGGCGACACAGAGCCAGGCTGGCAATCAGGTTTTTGTGAGGCATTTTTATGAATGAAGCGCCCTTGTTAATCAGTCACAGTGGGAAAATCTGCCCAGCAGCTTCCGCCTGGATAGGATGACAGCTCTCCCTACCCCACACAGCCACTGGTGCTAAACAAATCACACTTTTCAGTTCCCTGAGAATTCCTTTTGCAAATCAGAGCTGAATCGGTGGAGGGAAAGCAGCGCAGAACAGTTTTCTTCTCTGCAGGTAGAACGGGAAACAGATCAAAGCTTTCCATAATGGCAGAAATTTGGCTGCCAGTATCATTAAAACTGCTAATAAATCTATTACCCAGCTTATAATGAGTGATGTCAATTCCAAGTGGCTTTGGGGCCAATCTAGTAGTGCTCGTTATCAGTAATGCAAGCGCTGACGTACATTAAATACTTGCATTATTTATTGCGAGTGGTTAACGCTTATTAGCAGCACTTTTAACACATGTAAATAAGCTTCTGCTAGTGTTAACACAAAATCTATGCTAATTAGATGCAAAATTATGCAAAATAGCATATCTATTAGCACAGCAAAAAAGTACATACATTAAAATTTGCAAAATGTAATATAGACACATTAATGTCAAAAACTTTATTGCACCTCAGGGAGTGCTCCTAATTTGCATCTCATCCACACTGGTCATTATTATGTGTGTAAAACACTGCATTTATGTGCTTTAACAGCTAAGGTTAATGCAGTTCAGTGCATCGTTCTCATACTGAAAAGTTACATTTCTTTGGGGAATTTTTCCTAAGAAATCATCTTTATTTATTTATTTATTTTAAAACACATGAATTTTCTAGTTCAGTTTGCTGCAAAACTCAGTATAGTACCCTAGGAATTTTATAGATAAACAGAATTTCTCACATTTTTGATAAATACATAAAATCTATCTATTTCATAAATTATTGTGTAGGTTCAGTCAGAAAGCATGGGCTGATTTAGAGGCATAAATAGCTTGGAAAAATCATGCAGCTGATTTGATTCCCAGAGGTAAAATTATAAATGCAAAGGTGACATTTCAAATGCATCATGTCATCACTATTCAAGAGAAGGATTTTAATAATAATAATATAGAAAGTGGCTAAGACTACCAAGTTCTCCTGGCATTTGCTCCTCAATATATCCTAAAGCGCCTGCATTGCTAAAGAAAATTCAGTGGAACAGCTGCTATTAAAGGGCACAATGCACCCCTGGTCTCTTATTTACTATTCTATAGAAGGAAGAACTGGTAAGTATATTGATATACAGAATAAATAGATATCCACAAAATAAACAATACATGTCATTACAGGTTACGATGCTCATGAAAACATAATTGTTACAGATTTAGCCTCCCTAGGAACAGGGTCTGAGAATAAAAATTAAGTAGAATTATCTAAATCAAAGTATTCTGCCCCACCAGATTCACATATCCAGATACACAGACTTCACCATTAGATCATCTAAAAGAGGATCTTGATGAATTGCTCCCAACAGATTAAATGTCCATACATCTCTACAGAAAAGTTCCTTAAAATAGATTGAACAGCGTCCATAAGTCATATAATATTCATTCCTATAGTTGCATTCTTTCCTAAATCAGGTGGCAGCATTTCACTAGCTCGTTCCATTGTTTCGGGATATTGGGATGGCTTCAAACTTTTGTCACTCAACCAAAGAGTGGCGATTCTTTCTCATTTTGTGATTCAGAGTTCCAGCTACATGTGTCCAATTTGCATAATTTAGCATGAATGTGTATGTACATATTTGTGTTTGTATAATTTTGGTTATTTAGCTTGCTTGAAGTCTCTTCAAAGATTACTACCTCTTTTTTAAGTTTGTTTTCACGCATTAACTAAAACCCACATGAGCGCTTGTAGAAAATGTTTCGATGAGGGGCAGAGGGGGACATCTGTAAAACAAAATCATAAAGCTAGTAATAAGAACAATTAGTCATTAAAATATGAAGGGGGAATGACCCCGATTCCTCTTTCTTGGGGCATCATTGAATACCGAGCTTAGCTAACCTATTTTCTAATCTTTCTTCAGTTATCAAGGGGCCTATTAACTAAAGGTTAAAGATGGCGCCGGCCGTCCAGTGCTCCTACCATGTGACAGGGGCCAGCCAATGGCACGGTTACCCTGTCACATGGTTAGGGCAAAGGGCCATCGGCGCCATTTTTATTAGTGGCAGCCGATGGCCTGAGAGCGGGAGATCGCTCTCGGGGACCACTGGACCACCAGGTAATTTTAAAACGTTTTTGGGGGGTCGGGAGGGTGGTGGAGGCTAAGGGAGTGGTTTTAAAGGGTCGGGTGGGTTTTTTGTTTATCTGCTGACAGCCCGAGTGCGAGAGAACGCTCCCGGGACCCCTGCTGGACCACCAGGTAATTTTAAAACATTTTGAGGGGGGGGGTCGGGAGGGTGGTGGAGGCTAAGGGAGTGGTTTTAAAGGGTCAGGGTGGGTTTTTTGTTTATCAGATCGGGCGTAGCCGATAAAAAAAAAAACGATCGGGCCAGACGAAAAAAAATGCACAATTTGAATCGGAACTGGAACCGAACCGATTCCGGTTCCGATTCACATCTCTAGCAATTAATAGCAGTGGCTATTCCCTAAGTAAACTTGATTTATAGCAATTAATGGACTTCTCCTCCAAGAACTTATCCAAACCTTTTTTGAACCCAGCTACACTAACTGCACTAACCACATCCTCTGGCAACCAATTCCTGAGTTTAATTGTGCGTTGAGTGAAAAAGAATGGAATGCCCCCTATTCCTTCTATCATCCGAGAGTGTAAATAACTTATTCACATCTACTCGTTCAAGACCTCTCATGATCTTAAAGACCTCTATCATATCCCCCCCCCTCCCCCCAGCTGTCTCTTCTCCAAGCTGAACAGCCCTACCCTCTTCAGCCTTCCCTCATAGGGGAGCTGTTCCATCCCCTTTATCATTTTGGTTGTCCTTCTCTGTACCTTCTCCATCACAACTATATCTTTTTTGAGATACGGTGACCAGAATTGTAGACAGTATTCAAGGTGTGGTCTCACCATGGAGCGATACAGAGGCATTATGACATTTTCTGTTTTATTTCCCATTCCCTTCCTAATAATTCCTAACATTCTGTTTGCTTTTTTGACTGCTGCAGCACACTGAGTTGACGATTTTAAAGTATTAGATTACATTAAGGAGTTATTCAATGTAAATTGTTAATTTGTTAAATTGTTAATTGTTATTCTCCGGTTATGATTTCCTTGTTTTCTATCCTTCATACTGCCTTTTGGTTACCCCCGCGCCCAGTTACTCTCCCTGTTGAAATGTACTTTCCAAACTTGCAGTTATTATGTGAACCGGTATGATGTCCCCACTAATACCGGTATATAAAAGTTCCTAAATAAAATAAATAAATATTATCCACTATGATGCCTAGATCTTTTTCCTGGGTGGAAGTTCCTAATGGATCCTAACATCATGTAACTACAACAAGGGTTATTTTTCCCTATATGCAACACCTTGCACTTGTCTACATTAACTTTCATCTGCCATTTGGATGCCCAATCTTCCAAGGTCCTCCTGTAATGTATCACAATCTGCTTGTGATTTAACTACTCTGAATAATTTTGTATCATCCGCAAATTTGATAACCTCACTCATTGTATTCCTTTCCAGATCATTTATATATATATTGAAAAGCACCGATCCAAGTACAGATCCCTGAGGCATTCCACTGTTTACTCTTTTCCACTGAGAAAATTGACCATTTAATCCTATTCTCTGTTTCCTGTCTTTTAACCAGTTTGTAATCCACAAAAGGACATCACCTCCTATCCCATGACTTTTTAGTTTTCTTAGAAGTCTCTCATGAAGGACTTTGTCAAAAGCCTTCTGAAAATCCAAATGCACTACATCTATCGGTTCACCTTTATCCACATGTTTATTAACCCCTTCAAAAAAATGAAGATGTTAGGAAAGACTTCCCTGTTCATACGTTGCACTCTGCATGTCAACGTGGCCCCTAACCCCTACACTAATACCTAAACCTCACCTCGAGTAGCTAGGTGGGCCTCCTATGGAGGTATAAATACCTACCTAGTATGATGGCCTTATAACTAGTCTCTCTGTCTCTCTCTCTCCCTCCCCCCAGTGGTTGTAGGTAGGATTTGCAACAATTGTGATACTTATCGCAAAGTACGAAAATTTATCGCAGTCTGCGGTAATAGCTATGCGAAGCGCTAAGGTAGTGCACTTTGCGATAAACAGCCTATTACCATAAAACACGCCTTTTCCTATCGCATGCTATATTTAGTGCCTTTTGATAAATCCAGGCCTATGAGATAAACGCTTAGTAAATGACCCCCTAAGAGTAGACTCTAAGCAACATTCAACAAAAACATAAATGCATACAAAATATGCACGTGAGAGGTTTTCATATACTGTAATTGAGACTGTACATGCAAATCTATCTTATGCATATTCATTTGGCTATGCTGAAATCTCAATCAGTTAGGGGGCCCTCAAGGACTGGAATGCTCCTCCCTGTTCTCTTAGGCTTAAAAATATTGAAGTCTGCAGGCCCAAATCAGATTTCTTTTACAATCAAAGCCATTTGCTAGATGCCTAGGATTCTGTGACAAATTTGTCTAACATTTTTTTCTTTACTATTTTATGTTTTTAATGCATGAGAGATCTGCCTCCATGTATAAAAATAATTGTGCTTGCATATAAACTTTTATTTAAAGAAAACGCTTTCTGGAATGAAATGTTTTATATGGAAAATCTAGCGAGAACGAGACATGGGTTGGTAGTGCACTCATTTTGGTAGGAAGACCCTGCTTAGCCGCCAGTCAGTTTTTCTTTTCCTGCACTGCATTACTAGCACCGACCCAACTGTCTACAGACATTCTCTGTAGCTATTTTTGGACACATAAACAAGGTCAGTCTTCATGGGCAGCATCCTAAATATCATCCATTTCTTCCCTGATCGTCACTAGTTGACTACAAGCAACAAATCCAGCGAGAGACAGGTTCGCGGCTTTGTGGTACTTAAATCTGATAACAAAATCTATATTCCAATGGACTGAGGGTCAAAGGAAGCAGAGATGGAAGGCATACTGAATTTGAAGTAGAAAAATAATTTTGTGTGTGCTTCAATCAGTTCAATTAAAAGCGAGCAGTTGGTGAGTCATCCCAACTGTTTGAACACACTACGTTAGATACTGTTCCCAGGATACTTTTGATATTTCAAGTAAATTTTTAAATGGAATGGAAATAATTTCTTTGTAAAAATGTGAAGTATTAGCATATACGTGTGCATCAATATACAGCCAATCAGTAAGACTAACTGTGAAGGTAAGCTCGATATCTGTAAACAAAGGAGAATACACAAATGGAGTAAATTTTCAAAGGCTTATGCTCCTTTTATACACATATATCTTGGGATTTATCTTAACTTTATGACATGGTATTAGCATCTTCTGTTACTGACGATATTGATTGGGGTTATTTTGGAAGAGACTGTATTTACCTTGCATTAACTTTCAGGCTTTCTTTTTTTTTGTATTCTTTTTTGGTTTTTAGATTATACTCTGCCTGGTGCAGAACGTTTGCTGGGCATTTTTTTTTTTAATGTGCGATTTCTGATCTATTTTATAATCTGCTGTGAGGGAAACATTTTTTCAGATATATGTGAAATATAAATGAATAAGTCAAAACAAATTACATCAAGACTAGTGTTAACCCACCTAAATTGGACCCTCTGGCCAGCTGGATTTGTAGTCGTCTGAAATCACGCAAGCATTTTCACAATGCTCACAGCCCCATAGAAAAAAGGAATTCTGGAGGGTGGGAGGGGGGAGGCATTTCAGAGGTGTGGTTGGAAACTACATGTAATTAGGGGGGTGGTTTTCAAAGTTTTTCATTTCATTTTGTTTTTTTCAGGATATTTTTTATTTCATTTTTAATGTATTTCTTTTTGTTTATTTGAAATTAAATATATTTTAAAATTAATGGAAAAAATGTGAACTCCCCCCAAAAGGATCCCAGCCTCCCCTTCCTGCCACTTCTTCCCCTTCCACCAAAATGTAAAAGTTAAAGGTCCCCCCTCCCTGACCCTGAACTCCACTTTCCCCATGGGTGGGATTGTAGAAGTCAAAAGGGCACAGGAATGATCCCCAGTAGCTCCTACCCCTTATCAAAAGGGCACCAGCCAACCACAAGGCCAACATGGAGGTAAATAAGTATGTTAATGGTCAGTAGAGGTCACTTTTAGATATTTTATATAGAAAATAAGTTTTTTACATAGGATTAAAATTCAAATTACGGGGGCGGGGGGGGGGGGGGGTTCTAGCTATTGATAGTCATAGTCTGCCTTAAGATGCAGCAGGAAACCACAGATGGGTGGGGGAAAAATACATGAGCAGTGAGATGGATCTGAGTTTAATTGTTTTAAATGTCATACCAAAAGAAAGTACGATGTGAGTTAATGGCAGGAGGTGCTAACCAGACACAGCTCAGCACATTACGGAAAAACATCTGAGCAACTAACCATAGATGAAAAGTAGTGTTGACCTTTTTCTGAATAGGTCATAATGACCAAATAAGGTCTGCTACTGAACTAAGCCAATGAAAACCACATTCTGACCTAACCTGCCTTCCCCTAGAGTCAAAAGAACCAATCATGTATCTGAAAGGCCTGGCCGTAAGCTAGCATGAACTGGCTATGCTGCCTACCAACAAAGGCCAGCCACTCATGAGCCAGATACTTACTCCACCTATGATAACTGCATAGAAAGCCACTAACACAGAAGCTGAAACCAGAAAGATTGCAAGCAGGAAGCTAAAACCAGGAAGTGCCGAGAACCAAAGACACGTAGAAGGTCCCAGCAGCTCAAAGATAACACCATGCTAAAGTCTATTTTGACCAATGACGTCTGAAGCAACTAAAAGGTGATATAAATCTTAGATTGGGTTAAAGGTTATATTTGGGGGGTTTTGACCTGCTATACAGGGTGAGTTATAAATATGGTAAACTTGTAGAATAAACCTTATGTGATTCCATTACTATTTCCTCTTCATTTTGTATCTCATAGAGTGGGGCCCAGTATGGTCCCCTAAAGGCCTCAGTTTAGAAATATATGGGCTTCCTGTACAACATGGTGCCTTCCTCAGGACCAGCTGGCTTCATTTTGACAAGGAATGCAGCAGGGCAGGAGCAATTGGGAATCACTCCTCCCTCCTTTTGATTTTGATAAGTGGAGATCAGGGGAGTGAGGCTGGGGGTTGGCCTTGAATGTTTATATTATGGCAGCAGAAGTAAGGAGCAGGGCCTGAGCTCTTCAGGGCTGGTTGCTGGTGAGAAACAAAACAAAAATAAATATTTTTTCTCGTTCCATTGTTTTTGCAAATGAAACAAAACAAGCAAGGAGATTTTGTCTGAAACAAAAGCACAACCGTACAAGGAAGTGTTGAAAAATGTATTTGACAAACCAAATCGATTAACAGATCATCAACGAAGGTTCAAAATATTCAGTAAATCAAAAAAAGGGAACCTCGTGTAAACTGTTTATAAATTTCACAGGGTAATTCCTTCATGAAAATTATATAAAGTGGAAAGTGGGGGTTTCATATATTTTTTTGGCAGGAACCATCCAGGTTATCCCGTCCTTTTATTTTAGTCATCAACCAACCCTCCTTCCACCTCTTTTTTTTAATAAATTGCGTGAAGCACTGTGAAATTCATACTTTGTTAAAGTGCACTTGTAACGTGACATAAATTTTTTTTTTTTTTAATTTAAAAAACTGCCCAAAAGACAGGCCTACCCAGATATCCATGCAAGGCCTTGATCCCAGATGAGCACAACTGGTGGATCATTAGAGGTTTTGGATTCAGATGAGAAACATCCCGGAAATTCCATATCTTGGTGATCTTTCACAAAAAACGTGGGCTTGGCCTGTCAGCTCACAGGGAATAGTTTAGATGACTTGAAGCTCCTGAGACCCGCATTCTGCACTTCCTTAATATCTCATCTGTTCCCAGGGAGCCTGCTAGAAGTAAAAACACTCCTCCTTCCTGCTTCATCTAGAGGCAACAGCCAATATTCCTCTGGAGGTTCTCATTCCCCTGGCTGGCTCGTGCTAAAATGTACACTTAAACAGGGATGCATGGAACTAAGGCAATACCATCTGTGAATTAGAGCATGGATTTAAAGATAAATTTAATCGGAGACCAGAGGGACCTTACACGCAATGCCAGGATGCAGCCGCAACACCCTAACAGGAAAGGCATAAAATAAATGAGCAGCCAGTCAGGACTGGGGCACTGTCTCACTGCAAGGGGCAACTGGCGCAGCTAGGTTGGTTGAATGTGTGTAAGTGGATTTCCAGTCTACTAGGGCTGCATATATAAGGTGCGTAAATATGAGCACAGGTACAAGAGGTGTTTCATGGGGAGAGGGACATTTTAGGGCCATCTTATGAATCTAAGTGCAGAACATAGGTCTGATGTTTGTAACCGGCATGCGGGCAATCCTTAGAACTCTGCGCCGGCATTTAGAAACGGGCCACTCTGGTTGCACGCGGAGTCGCAGAACCACAACCCACATTCAGGCACAATTTATGCATGCATCTTGTGTTTAAAAATCAGGTTTTTTTTACAATGATGTGTGCACTAAACAAACTGAATTAAATAATATTCAAAATTAATCTTTCTGTGCATCTAAAGCTGGTTCCCCAGACCCCTGGCTCCCGAATATTTCTTTTCCATTCATCCTTTTCCCAATTTTTTTTACAAGTGCTCCCCTTGGACTGGCCCAGTGCACTGCCATGAGGAATATCCCTGTTTTGGTTCCTACACTGGTTCCTTCATGCCCCGGGTCTGCTGGGGCTGGAGATACTGCTGGGGGGGGGGGGGGGGGGGTAAGGATGTCATAGTCCTTGTTAAAGGTGACACCTGGTGGTTGATTTTAGAGTACCTGATACAGGGTCCTGAAAACTGCTGCCCAGATTCCAGTCTCAGGCTCCTTCTTGCAATAACCAGATTAGGGACAGAGTCTGGAGGTGGGGAGGGGTCTGTTAAAATAGGGGGGGGGATCCCCATGTTGTTGCACTTTTTTTTTTTTTTTTTTTAAATCATGCCCAGCTCTAGTTTTTTTCCCATTCTCTTCAGAAAACAACTTCACTTTAAAACCCCCAGAAAGAAATGCGGCACTGTAGCCTGCCAGGCACAGCTCATGAGCCCGCTTCCCAGCGGCACGCACATGCTTATTAAAGTGTCCACGGTTAATGCCAAGTGAAACTTAAAACAAAAATAGTACTACATGGGACTGTTGCTAATGAAAAAAAAAAGATCTAGCTGTTGTTTAGATTTAATTAGTGGGTTGGCATCGAAAGCTGTGCTGAGAAGCTCTTGCATGCAGATTAAACAGGTGACCTGTATACAGAGGCACTAAACCTCATGAGCAGACAAGCAGCAGAGCCTGAGAGCATCTCCACGCACTCTGAAACAGAGAGGGGAGTCACCTACAGAGCAAGTGTGAATAAACCGCAACGCTTTGCAATGTACATGGGCACTTTTAGCCTGTAAGAGCCCCTGGCAACTCACAGATGCATGAAGGAGGTAATCCTGTAACTTATCTGCCCAGTATAACACATGCACGGATGGTAGCAGGAAGCCAATCATTCACTTTCTGCACAACAAAAGTCATAGCAATGTTTTAGCATTGTACTGCTGCTCACTACAAGGAAGAGAAAGAGGTGTACCCATGTCTCGGATGCAGTGCTATGGGCTACAGTATGGGGGATCCATCCTCTGGGCCCTGTCACATTTGGGCGTTCTGCGACGGTGACTGCACTCAGGCCTGAGAAGAGTGGGAAGATGTTTGCTACTGTTGGCAATGCCTGAGAGTCAGTGCTCAGGGTGCCCCCCACAGAAGGCTCCCCCTCCAGCCCTCAAGCCAGTGAGAGACCCCAGGTCCTCCTTGTCATCCCATCTTACTGGTACCATTGTTAAACACTTATGTGGTGCTCTTAGTTGTACACAGTAATGTTAGAGTTGCCAACTGGCTCCAGATTTTCAGGACAGGTTGATCCAGTCCTGGTTTTACCCCACTGCTTGCAGGGACTTGTAGTTCTGACTTCCCTATTGCAATTCCTTAGAAAAGCAAGACTTCAAGCTCCTGCATGCAATGGGGTGAAACCAGAACTGGATCAATCTATCCTAAAAATCTGGAGCCAGTTGGCAACCTTGAGTACTGTACAGACACATAGAAGAGAGACCATCCCTGCTCCATGTAGTTTACAATCTAGTCAAGATGCCCAAACAGAGTCATGGGTTAAAATTTGGTGGGGTTTAATGGAGTGTAGAGATGACTTAACCAAGAAGAAAATCTCCACCCTCTGGGTGTCTCTATATAAGAAAACCAGAAAGTGGGGTGAAGGGCACGTGGGAGTCTAAGTCAGACCCTCCGTTTGCACCTAAAATACTGAACAAACCATCTCAAGGCAGTTACTTGGAGCTAAAGAAAAAAACAAAACCTGGAATCTGAGCTATAACCCCACTTCAGCTGAAACTTACAGGATCTCTACAAGTTAGACACTTTTAAACCATAAGTGAGCTGAAACTGCCTCAAGCTGAGTCAGAGTTGTGCTGAAACTGATGCCTCTGTCCTGCATTGCCCAATAGCCTGTGCAATGGGCAGCACACGGAGAGGGGGTTCATAAATGATCAGCAGTGCGGGGTACGTTTCTCTAGGCAATGCCTCATGGGCACCCATCAGAATAACCACAGGGAGCGGCAGCTGTGCGGCAGCCTGGACTCAGCCGGAGCTCGCTCTCTGGGGAGGTGAGAAACCCCCCACGCAGGTGGCCGCTCACCAACAAAGAACACATGGAAAAAGTAACAGGATAGCCACTTGATAGGCTTCACTGATTAACACACAGAGTTTCCTGGCGCAATGTGCAGCAGTGTATGAAAGTCACATGAAGTGCAAGGGGGAGGACAAAGAAGAATCCGGGTATCGCCTAAATAAGAAGGAAAACAGAAGAAGGGAGATGCACTAAAAATACAATATCCCCTTCTAGCATGCCTGACGTTTCTGAACCTCTGTATCACATTGTAGTTGCATCACTGATGGAAGACTCCATGCTTTATCTGATCAAAATTAGAGGTAGAAATAACGACTTTGTTACTCTTATAGCAGTTACACATTTTTAGAGGGATCTTTGGCTTTTCATCGTCAGGCTTAATTTCTGTGAAAATGCTGGGCTGCAGCCTACGGAGAGTCATCAAACAGAATCTGGCAAGGTTTAAGGAACGCTCTCATACCTCAAGGAGGTGCCGGCAGGGAGAGAGGAGGAAGGCGAAGGGACATGAACCGAGACCTAAGCCGCGGAAAGAGCAACAAGTATTCACGAGAAGAAAGGTCACTAAAATAAGAGGGCACAGAGAACAATGGGGATTTCAAAAAGGGGTTAGAGGGATCAGCATTCGAAGCCTATAAGAGATCTCAGAAGGGGAAGCCCAAAGCGGAATTGTATCTGGTGAAGCCGAATAAAGCAGGAAAGGGAAGCAGTATGGCAACGGAGAGAGGTGACAAGACTTTTCTCAAGTATGTCACTGAGAGAAGAAAACAAGGTCTGGGTAGAGACTGGCAAGGCTAAAGCGGAAACACTAACCCAACACTTTTGTTCAGTATTCACTGAAGAAGGGACTGGAGGAGGAGGAGCGTGGATTGTTGGCCGGGGTTACTCTGCAGCAGATGCCATGCTGTTTACAGAGAAGAGTATTCGAGCGCAGCTAGAAAAACTGAAAGTGGATAAAGTCAGAGTTTGGACAGGATACATCCTAGGATATTAAGGGAGAGAGAGGATCCAAGGCAGTATGGTTTTACTAGAGGGAGATAGATCAATTCACATGAATCTGATTGATTACTTCAGTTGGGTTATGTTCGAGTTGTGGACCCTTGTGTTGGGGTGAGGTTGACACAACCTACAGGGGAGGCCCTATAGGTCCTAACAACAACTGGAAGAGCAGACCAGAGCAGAAACTGAGGCTGGAGCTTCACCTCTTTCCCCTCGGGTTGAGCCTTTGGGTTCCGGGGACCAGCAGGTCTTAGGTGGTTGTCTCTGGTGCATAGGTGAAGAGAAAATCCTTGGTCTGATTGAGGTCAGAGATACCTCAAAAGGTCAGAAAAATACATACATTTCCTCTGAAAACTAAATAATGTTAGTAGCATATAAATTTGCTGAGTACCTCTGATTTTGTGTTTATGAGGTCAGAGATAGGCAGCAAGTAAGGATATCAAGAGTCCAGGCTAGGGCCAAATACCAGAGGGTCTGTCTGAGAGAGAGTACGCGGTAGGCTGAGCGAGGAGGAGAGGTAAAAGTGAAGCTGGGCAGGGCTAAAGAGATGAACATAGGCTGAAAGCAAGGCTGAGCAAGGCTGAAGAGACAAAGGCTGGCTGAAGGCAAG
Source organism: Rhinatrema bivittatum (assembly GCF_901001135.1). Lineage (NCBI taxonomy): Eukaryota > Metazoa > Chordata > Amphibia > Gymnophiona > Rhinatrematidae > Rhinatrema > Rhinatrema bivittatum. The sequence continues at coordinate 14,318,449 of NC_042631.1, forward strand.
GCAGAGGACAAAGGACGAAGGCTGAAAAGACGAAGGCTGGCTGAAGGCAAGGCCAAGAATGAAGGCTGAAGAGAAAAAGGCAAGACTCAAGGCAAAGCAGAGGACAAAGGCTGAAGAGCGAAGGCAGCAACTCACACTATCAGGATAGTCAACAATTGTGTGCTTGCTTCAGGCGTCTGCCGCCATCTTTTGAAGCTGATGTGGGAGCCATGAGTGGCCTTTCAAGAAGATTAATTTCATTCCCCTGAAACAGGCACAATTGTGCCAAAACATTGTCAATATCGGGAAGGGATAAATGCTGAGCACTTTGGAAAGTTGTTGAGTTGAAGAGATTGGATTTTGTTAAAAAGATAAGTAGTATTTACTTGCATTATATACATTATAAGGTTTCATAGTAATTTTTAATGAAGTGAGGGATTAATAAAGTTAGTAATAAAAAAAAAAGTAAAATAGGTAGCTGAGAAGAAGTATATGAAGTGAAATACAGTGCTCAGTTATATGATGCTGGTTGAAGCCCATTGCGGGCAAGAGCCTGTAGATTATACTTTTGTGAACATCATTTGATCTGATACTTATTTCCTTGGTGTTGGTTAGTTTTCCACGATTGATGCATTCATTTTTGTGAGATTAAATTTGAGGTTAGTTGCTCTTTATGTATTTGGATTTAATCAAACTTAACAGGTTACCAGAGAATTGGATCAGGGCAAATGGCATTGAATGTGTTTTACGTGGATTTCAGAAAAGCTTCTGACACTGTCCCACAAGGGAGGCTCATAAATAAACTTGAGTAGTCTAGGCAAGGGACCTAAGCTGTTGGACTGGATTTCAAACTGTTTGAAAGATAAATGACAGGGTGTGGTAGTAAATGGCGTTCATGCTGAGGAAAGAGGGGTGATTAGTGGTGTGCCTCAGGGGTGGGTCCTGGGGCCAGCTGTGTTCAATATCTATGCAAGCGATATTGCACAGGGGTTAGGAGGAAACGTTTGTCATTGTGCAGATGACACTACGATCTGCAACAGAGTGGACACACCTGAGGGAAGCAATCTAAGGAAGTTTGAGGAGTGGTCAGTTGCCTGGCAACTTTGTTTCAGTAATTGCAGAGTTATGCATTTGGGGTACAGAAATCAGAGGAAGCAGTCCACAATGGGAATGAGACCCCGAGGTCCGTGAAGCAGGAAGGAGACCTTGCGGTGATTATATCCAGTGATTGTAAGACAGTGCATCAAAGTGGGGGCCAGAACTGGAAGGATGTTAGGGTGCATAAGGAGAGAGCAGAGAAAAGGAAGTAATAATGCTTCTGTACAGGCTATTGGTGAGACCTCACCTGGAGTATTGTGTCCAGTTGTAGAGCCTGTACCTCCAAGAGGACAGAGAGTGCAGGTGGCCTAGAGCTGGACTTCCAAAATGACCATTTCCACCATCACTGACGTTCAATGTCATTTGAGCCCCGAAGCATGCGAGGAAGCCATGTAAGTGGGTGGAGTTTAAAAGAAGAAGTGTTACTTATAGCAAGTTAATTTTTATTTATTTATTTAAACATTTTTGTATACCGTGAATTGGTCAAAATTCTGACCGTCTAGACGGTTCACAATTAACATACATAATTAAAATAACAATACAAATAAAAACATAACAAATACTACATTTCCAATATTGACTAATGAGGGACTGTTGAGGGAGCAGTAGTGTTACTTTAAAATTCAACTGATTTTGTAAGCCAGGATAAAGAGATACGTTTTTAGGGATTTTTTTGAACTCTTCTTATTGGCTGTCAATCGAAGTTCTTTGGGAATAGAGTTCCAGAGGATGGGTCCCGCAACAGAGAATGCGTTTGCGTGTTAATGCTAAACTTGCTATTTTTATGGATGGTACTTCCAGGATACATTTGTTCACTGATTGAAGTTATCTTGTTGGCTTATATATTCGTAGTAATGAACAGAGCCAAACTGAATCAGTATTATATAGGAGATTGTGGATTATGATTAGTATCTTATATGAAAAACGGTAGGATATGGGTAACCAGTGGAGATGTTGTAATACTGGTGTAATATGGTTTCTTCGCATTAAATTAAATAATATCCGGGCTGAGGCGTTTTGTATAAGTTGAAGAGGATGAATGGATGATATGGGTAGGCCTAAATATAAGGAATTACAATAGTCTAAATTTGTCAATATCAATGCTTGAGTAACTGAGCAAAAATCAGATGGGAATAGCAGAGGTTTTAATTTTTTTAACATTTGCAATTTAAAAAAGGACTTTTTAACTATGGCTGAGATGGCCATGAATAGTTTTGAGTCAATAAGGATACCTAAATTTTTAGCATACGGTTTTATAGGAATGACCTGTCCTTCAAACTTGAACGTATTGGGAGGCTGATGACATGAATCTGGTACTGTGGAAAGAAAAATCAGTTCTGTTTTCGAAGCATTCAGTTTCAATCTATTATGAGATAGCCATGTTTTTATTGTAGCTAGGTAAAGTTGAAGGAGAGAGAAAGTTTTTTTCCAAGTATCTGAAAAAGGAATGATGAATTGGATGTCATCCGCATAAATTTTAAAGCATAAATCTAGCCCTGATAGAAGATAACATAGAGATAATACGTATATATTGAAGAGCAGTGCAGAGAGTGAAGTCCCTTGTGGGACTCCAGACTTTGTTGTATACCATTCAGATCTAGAATTTGTCAAAAGTCAAAGCATCTGCAGACACATCCATACTCCTTAAGTGTGAAAAGATGGAAACTATTAAAAGTGAAGTAGTAGTTTAATTTAACCCATGATGTTTACAGCTGTCTGCATCAGCAAAGCTTGTTCTTGCGGATATAGTGCAGCCATCAAAAAAGACAAAACATAAAACAGAGCCTGTCCTTTCTCCTCACTGTAGCACATATTTACAGTATTGTAGCGTTTAATTGAAGACAAGTTTTAATTAAAAAAAAAAAGAAAGAAAAGCAAACCGTGAAATTTATGTCCTTTTTAATTTTCAAGTTGAAAACTACAAATTCAGTTATTATCAAATTTGCCACCTTTGAAAAGCTGCTGTTCTACAACATTGTCTCTCTAGCATGGCCCAGTGTTTCTGGATACGGCCGGAGTTTTAGAGACTCTCACAACATCTGATGAGAAATAAATAAAATGTGTTTCTGCAGAACGTAAGGGATCAGTGAGTGCAGCGAATCTTGGGTTTAGTTTAAAGGTTCTTGTTCCACCAGAACTCAGGGTGCATCTTCCCTTCCGGGGCGGTCGATACTCATAGAGGTTCGCCAATGCACACAAGAAAAGCAAAGGAACAATGCAAACAAGATTTAAAAAGAACTTTGTTTCCATCAGGCCTGACATTTGCTTATGTCCGTATTAAAAATATCCAGGAGGATGGATTTAATAATGCTACTCTTAATACACGACTGAGACTATATAAAAGAGCGTAACAAGCTGTACGCAGATAAGCCCTGCAAAAAAATACGCTCCTTCCCAACAGTGCTGTAACCAGTTAATTATATCTGTTTATTGATTCAGGACTTCAGTTTCGGAGCCATCTAGCCCTACTGAGGCTCCAGGCATAAAACAGCTGGACGAGGCACCCCCCCCCCCCCTCCCTTTCTGCCACAGCATTTATTTATTTATTATTTATTATTTTTATATACCGACATTTGATCTGAGATCATCTCCAGCAGTTCAGTCTGTGCCCCCCATCTCCAGCAGTTCAGTCTGTGCCCCCCATCATAAACGGCGATGCACTGTGCATCACTACACCGTCAATACCACCTTAGCCACAGTCTTGTACCCCACTAATGATATGACTTATTTATTTATTTTAAAAGATTTCCTACCCACCCAATCTACCATTCGTGGTGTGCTACATAATAATAGCATTCAAAAGAGGGAATGAGATTAATATTTTTAAAAGAAACGAAATCAATGTATTAATAAAATACATGGGATTTGACTGTACCTACTCATCGCATTGATCCTTGCACTGCCTATAGGCAGAGCAGGTAGTATGCAAATACTCGACAGATGCATTTTAAACCAGATCTTGAACTCTCTTTACATTTTTCTCAAGTTTTTTTCCATTTATAGTCCATCATGCCTGTCTTCACTTTTACAGTCATTTAGCAATTTTGTTCCAGTGGGTAAAATTTCACATTTTATAATTGTTCTGCAAACAGTGTTCATAAACCCTCTGAAAAGAAAACAGACCAGTTCTACTTGTATTCTAGTGCAGTCACAACAAAGAGATGAGGCGACCAGAGCTGCACGCAATACTCAAGATGTGGTCGCACCATGGATCAATAAAGAGGCATTAGACGATACAATAGAAATTCTAACGATTTATCGTTAAAAATCGTTAAATCGTGTTAGTGCGCACTAACTCGAGTTAGTGCGCACTAACTCCCCGTTAGTGCGCACTAACTCGATTTAGTGCGCACTAACTGAAAATGATACAAATAAACACTTTCCAGGTCACTGAAGGTCAGTTAGGAATGAATATGTGTTCCTATTGGCTGGCTGCCCTCTTATCTATTGATGTTACCAAGGTTACCACTGAGGTGATGGTTGGGGGGATGGGAAATGGAACTGGAAACTAACGAACACCAACAGAAAATGAAACAAAGTGTTCACACTTCCCAGGTCAGTAAAGGTCACTTAGGAATGAATATGTATGTATGTATTCCTATTGGCTGGCTGTGCTCTTATCTATTGATGTTACCAATATGGTTGGGGGGATGTGAAATGGAAACAGTTGGAAGCTTGACAAAAAAAGTAATGTAATGATCAGCACTCACGTGACTAGAACTTGTTTGTTTATTATTTTTGTTAGCAGGCACCTGAAATGCTAGTGCATGTTGAATTTGCCAATCACTGTGCATTTTAGAAAGGTGGTCCTGGCTGGAACTGTACACAGTTCAAATATATGTAATTGATTGTTGGTAAGTGTATTTTTTAAGTAGCCACACTGGCACCAGTATGTTTACTTTTCCTCCTACTTAACTCACTAGCTCAGCTTTGTAAGAAGGGCTTCTCGCTTGTGTGTTGTTTTTGTTTGGTGTGAGGAGAGCAGAAACATCAGATCTTTATTCAATCTACTACAGTCATCTCTTACAGTGCCCTATCCCTATTAATACCAGGAGTGTTGTGATCTTCCTGCACACAGTGCCCTAACCCTGATACCAGTCTGAGACAGCTCCCTCCCTGCATTACTAGTGAGAGGCTGGCTTCACAGACAGGGGGGAGCTGCCTGACCCTCACTCCTGACTTCCCCCATGTCCCAGCTAGTGAATGGTGTGTGGGTGAGGGGGGGGGGGGAGGATGTGAAGTCTGAGACAGCTCCCTCCCTGCATTACTAGTGAGAGGCTGGCTTCACAGACAGGGGGGAGCTGCCTGACCCTCACTCCTGACTTCCCCCATGTCCCAGCTAGTGAATGGTGTGTGGGTGAGGGGGGGGGGGAGGATGGTGAAGTCTGAGACAGCTCCCTCCCTGCATTACTAGTGAGAGGCTGGCTTCACAGACAGGGGGGAGCTGCCTGACCCTCACTCCTGACTTCCCCCATGTCCCAGCTAGTGAATGGTGTGTGGGTGAGGGGGGGGGGGAGGATGGTGAAGTCTGAGACAGCTCCCTCCCTGCATTACTAGTGAGAGGCTGGCTTCACAGACAGGGGGGAGCTGCCTGACCCTCACTCCTGACTTCCCCCATGTCCCAGCTAGTGAATGGTGTGTGGGTGAGGGGGGGGGGGGAGGATGGTGAAGTCTGAGACAGCTCCCTCCCTGCATTACTAGTGAGAGGCTGGCTTCACAGACAGGGGGGAGCTGCCTGACCCTCACTCCTGACTTCCCCCATGTCCCAGCTAGTGAATGGTGTGTGGGTGAGGGGGGGGGGAGGATGGTGAAGTCTGAGACAGCTCCCTCCCTGCATTACTAGTGAGAGGCTGGCTTCACAGACAGGGGGGAGCTGCCTGACCCCTCACTCCTGACTTCCCCCATGTCCCAGCTAGTGAATGGTGTGTGGGTGAGGGGGGGGGGGGGAGGATGGTGAAGTCTGAGACAGCTCCCTCCCTGCATTACTAGTGAGAGGCTGGCTTCACAGACAGGGGGGAGCTGCCTGACCCTCACTCCTGACTTCCCCCATGTCCCAGCTAGTGAATGGTGTGTGGGTGAGGGGGGGGGGGAGGATGGTGAAGTCTGAGGACAGCTCCCTCCCTGCATTACTAGTGAGAGGCTGGCTTCACAGACAGGGGGGAGCTGCCTGACCCTCACTCCTGACTTCCCCCATGTCCCAGCTAGTGAATGGTGTGTGGGTGAGGGGGGGGGGAGGATGGTGAAGTCTGAGACAGCTCCCTCCCTGCATTACTAGTGAGAGGCTGGCTTCGCAGACAGGGGGGAGCTGCCTGACCCTCACTCCTGACTTCCCCCCATGTCCCAGCTAGTGAATGGTGTGTGGGTGGGGGGAGGGGGGGGGGGGAGGATGGTGAAGGTCTGAGACAGCTCCCTCCCTGCATTACTAGTGAGAGGCGGCTTCACAGACAGGGGGAGCTGCCTGACCCCTCACTCCTGACTTCCCCCATGTCCCAGCTAGTGAATGGTGTGTGGGTGAGGGGGGGGGGAGGATGGTGAAGTCTGAGACAGCTCCCTCCCTGCATTACTAGTGAGAGGCTGGCTTCACAGACAGGGGGGAGCTGCCTGACCCTCACTCCTCCGGGGTATTGTGATCTTCCTAGCACACAGTGCCCTATCCTGATAACAGGGGTGTTGTTGATCTTCCTGCATGCAGTGCCCTTATCCCTATTAATACCAGGACGTGTTTGTGATCTTCCTGCATGCAGTGCCCTATCCCTGATATCGGGATGTGTGCAAGAAGATCACAACACCCCCGGTATCAGGAATAGGGCACTGTGTGCAGGAAGATCACAACACCCCCAGTATCAGGAATAGGGCACTGTGTGCAGGAAGATCACAAACACCCCTGGTATTAGGGATAGGGCACTGTGTGCAGGAAGATCACAACACTCCTGGTATTAATAGGGATAGGGCACTGTGTGCAGGAAGATCACAATACCCCTGGTATCAGGGTTAGGGCACAAGTTCTAGTCACATTGACTGATCACATTACTTGTTTTGTCAAGCTACCAACTGTTTCCATTTCCCATCCCCCATATACTGTCAGTAGGAAACTTGGTAACATGAATAAATAAGAGGGCAGCCAATAGGAATACATATTCATTCCTAAACTGACCTTAACTGACCTGAAAAGTGTCAAATTGTATCATTTTCAGTTAGTGCGCACTAACTCCCGTTAGTGCGCACTAACTCGAGTTAGTGAATCTTCCATCTTGTTTTCCATTCCTCTCCTAATCATACCTAACATTTATTTATTATTTCTTCTTGATATCCTAGAATTCCATATACATCAGAGAAGATTACAATAAGTTACTAAAGCCATCAAATACATATTACACCTCACCTTCCCCTCTCCCCTTAACTCAATCACCTCTAATACCCTTCAACCCTCTCAACCTGCCAAGCACAACCGACCCCAGGATCCCCATCTATCTCACATTACCTTTTCAACCTGCACTGTTCTAATTCAAAGCAAAGGCCAAAATAAACAGCCATGTCTTTGCAATCTTTCTAAATCTCAAATGTCTCGTCTCTCGTGAATTTCACATAGGATCCTCTTTCAGATTTCTGGGGCAAGGCCACTAAATGTTGTCTTACATGTCACAGCGAGACTTGTCAAACACACTGAGGGGGTTAGATAACAGCAACTGGAAAGATAGCCCTAGCATACGTGGAAGCTTATCCAAAGGTAAAGTGACCTACAAATGTCAGTGTTCCCATCCACATAGACATTTATACACTGTTACCAAGATCCTAAACTTCATCCCAAACTGAATTAGCAGCCAGTGTATCAACAAGAGTCCATCAAGAAAGTGTCCATGCAGTGCCCAGACCAAAATCCTGACTGATATGGGTCCAAACTGTCTCTTTTCTGTAAAAGCTCCACCAGCTGCCCACTCCAATGAGGTAATTTTCAAAAGGTTTTACATGCATAAATGCCCTTTTTACACAGAAATGAGCTTTTAAAAATTGCTAGAATATATGCTACTTTACGTGCATAACTCCTTTGAAAATCATCTCCAAAGGCTTTAGACAAAAAAGGTGCATGTGATATTGGTCTGAAATCTTCCACTAACAGTGGATCCAAAGAAGGATTTAAAAAGAAAAATGGCTGAATCACACTGTACATTTTAGCTCTCATGAGATTTGGATTTCATTACTTGCCTATTTCAAATTCAAGCCCTAATGAGTAACAATTCAGGAGAATTCCCTCTGCCAATGATACATTTACAATGAGACCCATCCACTCTGCCAGCCTAAACCTTGCAGATTTGATGTAAAATCCTGGGATAGATTCAGCTCGGCCAGAAACTTCACAATCTCAGTGGAACAGACCGGTCGAAAGCTATTCCATTCACCCTGCCACCGATCTAGCCTATCATCCCTACTGGGAGAGCACCCAACTCCCCTCCTTCAGCCCCTGCCTTCCTTAAACTGGTGCTAATTAATGTTTGAACTACAAACCCCCGATTAACATCCAAAACATCCATGGTCACTTCCGAATCCATCCCCATCTCCGTGCCCAAACTATCTGAAAATACTTTCATCATCCTATTCATCATAGTACACTACTCCCAGGATGACCACTACAATCCTGCTCACACCTCTAATTGAGATATAATTAAGAGGTAAATATCCCTCCTTAATATGTCCCTCTTTCACATTTCCCTGTGCAAATGTAAAAGGAATTGAGCTGTAAATTTAATTGATTATAATCTGTCTTGAGGCCAGCTTAGTAAAAGTGGGATATAATGCTTCATACAACGCTTTGGGTGATTTTAAGTCTGAAAAGCGATTCATTAATTTAATAAAATATCAAATCTTTAAAAATAAATAAATAACTCTTGATGCCCTCAGTGCATTTTCATAGGCATGATGGCATTTTGATATGGCCCAGGACACCGAAACAAAAGAAGCATTTTCATTTCCTTTACCACAACAAAAATAAACTAGAAGCAGCAACCATGGAACTAGGAGGTGTGGAATGAAACACAATTCTGTTTATTGTCTTATCTTTCAAATATGTTTTCTGTCGGCACCAAATGCATGACAGTTCCTGGAAAGCAGAAGCTTCATTCCCTCAAAGGCATTCTGGTAGTGGCATGCACATTCATCCATTGATTAGCTGGTGCGTTCTTGTTTTATGTGATACGAACCTGCTATTCAGAGCACGTACATTTCCTGTGTGAACTTCCATGAGCATTTTTTAATACTGAGAAACTTGTACATGAAAACTCAACCCATATCCCACCCCCAGGAACGCCTCTCCTGCGCAGTCTAGGTGAGCTTGTGCGTGAACACATCATATGTGCACAAGTTTTACTCGCATATACATTTATTTAGAACTTCTTATATTCTGCACTTATTCAAGTTTATTGCCCAATGTATTGTACAACAAATACTTTCATAAAATTCAACATATGTAGAAACATGTTCACACACAAAAAAAAACAAAACCCAGGTACAATAAAATATGCTAGTGACAGTAAAATAAGTAAAACATATCTCCTAAAAGCCTCCTCAAATATGCTGTTTTTACATTCTTTCTAAAATATCTGGCAGGTAATCTTTCAAAACCCCATTTCTGTGCGTAAAGTAGTAATTTATCCCCTAAAATTGCAGTAAAGGCACCCATGAATTAAAAAGATGAGCAATCTGATTGCTTGAATATTTGTATTGAATTATTTTAGGATCTTTGATCTCCCTCACCATTCACTTAACTACTAGAAATGTGTAGAAAATTAAAGGTCAAACCAGGTTGGGTCTGACGAAATCTTTGGATTTTCCTTAGGTTTGGGAAGCTCTTCAACATTTTCCACAGGGAAGTCTTAGATTCTACTTGGATTTTCCAGTTCAAGGGAATTTGCATGGAACCTGGAGTCCATCGACTCTGAGATTTGGGCAAACCTGCTCATAATCCAGTTCCAAATCACCAATTCAAGAAATTTACATCAGGTTTGAAAAAAAACAAAAACCCATAACAAAACAGTTTGAGGAACTTATTCAATGAACCAGAAATTTCCTTGGAGGTTCATCCGTTTGTGAATCTATATATATTTTTAAAGTTCCCACAGCTCTCCTTAGGAGGTACCTCAATAAAATTATGGAAATAGTGGATTAATTGCAAGCCCCATTACGGACTAATATCCACTTTCATAGAATTAATTAGCGTTGCTCTACCATCTACAGAGTAGGTGGAGAGAATGAATCCTTGCTGGCATTATCAGGAGACAAACAAGGAATAATACAAATTTACAAACTGCACTGAACACATGTGGTTTGCCGCAAATGCCTGATCCTGTTTAACACTGAAAGCTTTGTCAAATTAACAGCAAGATATTCTACTTCACAGTTTCATAGTTTCAATTAAATCATCATGATTCCCTATTTTATTCCATTAAAGGAAACCTGAACTGCTTTAGTCTTCCCTTTAATTGAAAATGTTTCAAGCACGGCACAGGGTAATTCTTACTGCTCTGCCTAGTGCACTTCTGCTCCTTCAGGTCAGCAGTGTCCTTGGGATAACGTACTCAGGTGTTATATTTTACCATGCCCATCACATTAAATTTGTACACACTGCACTGGTGCCACGAGCTGAGGCTACTAAACATATCTAGAAAATTCGTGGTTAATATAGGCCATTCTGAGCAGAAGCAGTGGTCAGAAAAAAAAAATAGAAGGCAATTAGGAAGAAACCATAACCAGTGCTCAGAGACACCTTCTGGCTATGCTCCAGATTACATTGATGCCATGTTCTAGAAGATACCGTGGTCCATACTGCTAAGCTATGGGACTGTCACTGTAATGTTTGGGCTAGACCAGGGCTTCCCAAACCTGTCCTGGAGACTCCATAACCATTGGGTTTTCAGGATATTGACAATGAATATGCATGAGATAAGTTTGCCTACACTGGGGGGTAGATTTTAAAAGAAGCGCGATCAGCCTACTTTTGCTTGCGCATCAGACTCAAGCAAAAGTACGCTGGATTTTAGTAGATACGCGCGGAGCCGCGCGTATCCACTAAAATCCTGGATCGGCGCGCGCAAGGCTATCGATTTTGTATAGCCTGCGCGCGCCGAGCCGCGCTGCCTCCCCCCGTTCCCTCCAAGGCCGCTCCGAAATCGGAGCGGCCTCGGAGGGAACTTTCCTTTGCCCTCCCCTCACCTTACCCTCCCTTCCCCTACCTAACCCACCCACCCGGCCCTGTCTCCACCCCCCCCCTTACCTTTGTCGGGGGATTTACGCCTCCCGGAGGGAGACGTAAATCCCCGCGCGCCAGCGGGCCTGCTGCGCGCCGGGCCGCGACCTGGGGACGGGTACGGAGGGCGCGGCCACGCCCCCGGGCCGTAGCCACGCCCCCGTACCCGCCCCCAAAACGATGCCGACACGCCCCCGGAACGCCGCGACGACCGGGCCCGCCCCCGACACGCCCCCCTCCGAGAACCCCGGGACGTACGCGAGTCCCGGGGCTCTGCGCGCGCCGGGAGGCCTATGTAAAATAGGCTTCCCGGCGCGCAGGGCCCTGCTCGCGTAAATCCGCCCGGTTTTGGGCGGATTTACGCGAGCAGGGCTCTGAAAATCCGCCCCTGTGTCGCCAACGTATGAAGAGGTATTTCATTCACGCTCACTGTCAATGTCCTTTAGGGATGTGCAGGGCAAACATTTAAATTTTGGTTCTTTTTTTTTTTTTTTATTTCTGGGGTTTCGTTTTTCTATTTGTTTAATGTTTGTTTGTTTTTTTTTCAGTTTGTTTTACAATTTGAAAAAATATATTAAACATAAAAAAACAAAAACAAAATAGGTCTCCTTGAGACCTTGCAACCCCATCTTGACCCTGAAAGACAACCCAGAGACCAGTCCTACCCAACTGAGCTGAGTTGAGCCCTCTGGGTCTTCCCTGGCCCTGCCGACTCCCATTCCTGGGGCCCACGACCCTCACTTACCGCACCTATGGGGGTCCATAGGTCAAAAGGGCAGGGTTGATGCCCACTCACTGCCACCCTCATGCTCCATCCTTTAAAAATGTTGATAATGGCCCTCAGGTTGGTACGGCCATGTACAAAATAGCACTGGCCATCCCTGAGATGGCACCAAAGTGACATCACTTTAGCACCAGTCTGAGGGCCGCTAGCGTTGTTTTAAAAGATAGATGTGAGGGCATGGAGTGGGGATAGTGGAGATAGTGGAGGCTGTGACTTCCACAATTTTTTTTTTTTTTTTTACAGGACAAGAGTGGGGGCCAGAAGAAGATCGGAAGGCTTCAGGGAGGACCTTTATTGTTCTCAAAATGAAAATACCCAAAAATGTTTTGAATATTTTTATGCTTAGCCATATTTTGTTTGTTCCATTCAGAACAAAGCAAAAATAGCCTTTTTTTTTTTTTGGTTTGGATGTTCAATTAGTCTGAAGCAGATGCACATCCGTAGTATCTTAAATAGAATACATGATTGGCTGTGGGATCACCAGGACAGATTTAGGAAGCAATGGATTTTGACAGGAAGCAGAAATGGAGAAAAATTGGAAGGATAAACAGGTCGCTGTGAATGAAGGTTGATGGCACCATGGCCTCATTTGGGGCAGGTTCTGAATGAGGTGGAAACCCAAAGCAGCAGCAGTAGCAGGAATCTACCAGTGGTGAAAGGGACACATTTTGGGGTAGATTTTTAAACAGGCGCATGCACATGGATGCACCGATTTCATAACATGTGCGCGTTGCCACGAGCATGTTATAAAATGCGATACCCGCGCACACATGTGCATCCGATTTTATAGTGGTGCTCACAAGGGGGGGGGGGTGATTTTCTAAAAAAAAAAAAGCATGGTGATGCAATCGGGCCATTCCCAGTTCCCTCCCAGTCTGCTCCAATTAAGAAGCGGACTGAGGGGAACTTCCCTCTCCCCCTAACTACCCTTTCTCCCTTTTCCCCTCTCCGCCCTGACCCCTAATCCCCACCTAACTATGCTAATTTTTTTCGTTTTTAAACTCACGTCCTCTTAAGAGGTGAAGTACGTTTTCGCGCGCCAGCCTCCAACCTGCCCAGACCCCGTTCCCAGCACGCCCCTTTTACAGACCCCCGGCACTTCCACGTGTACCGAGAGATAAGCGTGTGCCAGGCCTGTTTTTGAAAATGCGCTTGGCGCACGTATCTCCTGGTATTTGCGTGCGCCAGGCTTTAAAAATGTACCTGTTACTGGGGCCAATGCAATAAAGTGCACTCAGCCTAGCGCACAGGTTTATATGGGTTTCGGACAACGCCCCACTAGCACCTAATGCAATACGGAGATTAGCGCGTCCAAAATGTGAACCCAAACAACTGTGTAGCCAATAGTGCTCATCACATATAAATTCCATGTAGATGAGGCTGTTAGCCATTACCCCCCAGTTCAGAAAATTGCTAGGCGTCCAACACGCACTTTTTAACACAGCAAATTTAACTCCAGTCCCAGAGCTGGTGTTAAATCAATCTACGAGTCAAGAGCTCCGGAGAAATTTTAAAAATAGTGCCCGGTTTTGGATCCTGCCTTTATTCCTAAATACCTACTGCTTGCGGTGTTTAAGAATACAGGTAATAATGTAACAGCTTGATGAAAAAAAAAAAAAAATTCCGGACGCATAATATACACGCACAATAGACACGCTCCAGGCCAGTTTTGCTCCTTGCTAGCGTGCGTGTATATTTGGCGTCCAGAAATCGACCTGAAGCAGGATAAAACAGACACTAGCACTGAGCACCCATTGCAATTATGGACAGACATCCACGTCTCTTGGGCAGCCGATGCATTTGAGCGCTAGGGACACATTAATTCTTCCCCAGCCCCGCCCCTTTTTAAGGCAGCAGCTCATTAAAATATAGCATTGGGTGGCCAGGAGAAGGGGCTGTGCGCCCGTTAGGAAGATGGGAGTTCAATACCAGCGCCCGTTTTAACGTGCATCTTATTACATTGGCCTGGCTGTTAGCTAGGACCAATTTCGGTCTGGTCTGAAGTACAAAACACCTCCCTCAAACAATCACAGAACTTCATTTACTAAGCAATTTTCCCATAGACTCAAAAATGGGAGAAAAGCCTTAGTAAACAGGCCCTTAGCTACCAATAGGAGTTATCCATATAATATTAGAAAAAAAGAAAGTAATATTCCCGTTATTATACAGGAGATCAATCTGAGGGTTCTTGCTTATGTGAATATTGATTTAGATAATTTAAGTTCATCACTGAAAATGCCTTAGTTAACCACTTAAAAATACAGATCATTAACCCTTACATAATTTCAAATTTGTTCTTTCAATCCAATGAAAAATTCTAATAGTCTTCATTCAAAAGGTTTAAAATATAATTAACTACATTCTTGTCTCCTTAGGCTAAATCCGCCAACTGGAACATATGTTTTTATAACCTTGCTTTTATTACCATTAGACTCAGAATTCATTTTTTACACAGGGCGATATGAGCATGACATGGTATTCCACTCTCTGCCTCCCAGAGCAGTGGCCCTCCTTTGTGATTCACCGTCTCCAGAGTATCAAAACATAGCCTACCCTCCACTATCCTGACAAAAGCTTTCAGATGATGAAAGGCGTTGGGACAATTATACACCAAAGCACTGTCTGAAAGAAGAATGATGATGGATTCAAATGCTGAATGAGGCCTAGCTTTATTGAAATAAATGCTCTGATATTTTAATTATTTGCTAGAAATGGTATGGAGATATTCTTCTATTATTTCCCTATTACAAATAATTTCAAACCAGAGCAACAGAGAATGCATAGGACAGTTGTACTGTAGCAAGATCAGAAAACTGAAGGTAGTACTATATAGTACTAGGAGGCACTTCATGAAGCTAACAGGTAGAACATTTTAAACAAATCACGGGGACAGTGACTTTTAAACAGAGGCGCAGGCGCACATGCACACACGTATGCCGGCTCACGCGGATGGATACGGCCATTTTATAATATACGAGCGTATATGTGTGCATGTTATAAAATCGGCTGTACACGCATACATGTATGCATAGTTTTATATGGACTTGCGCATGTCTGCGCAAATGCCGTCTCTAAATGCATAAGTGGGGGGAATTTTAGTAGATACATGTGCTGATGCAGCTACCAGTTTCCCCAGTTCATTCCCAGTTTGCCCCAGTAAAGGATAGGACTTCCTACCCCCCCCCCCCCCCCAGCTAGATAGCATCCCTTTTACCCTATTAGCCCCGACCCTTCAAACCCCACTGACTAGCCGTGATTTTTTTATTTTAAAACTTACACACCATCCATAGCAGAAGCTACTGCAGCAGCAGTCGATTGTGAAAACACACGAGGACGTGACCTTGGAGGAGCTTGAAGAGAATGAAGACGACTTTAATGAGGAAGATGAACGAGCCATGGAGATGTACAGACAGCAAAGACTAGCACAGGTGGCAAGCAGCCCAACTGAAGAATACATTTGGAGAAGTGTGGGAGATATCAGGACAGGACTATGTTCAAGAAGTAACGAAAGCTGGAAAGCATCTATGGGTGGTTTTGCATCTACACAAACAGGGAATTCCTCTCTGTGCTCTAATAAACCAGCACTTCACTGGACTGGCAAGGAAATTTCAAGATGTCAAATTTGTCAAAGCTATTTCTACAACCTGTATCCCCAACTACCCGGATAGGAAACTACCGTCTGTTTTTGTCTACTTTGACGGTGATATCAGGGCACAGTTTATTGGACCGCTAGTGTTTGGAGGCATGAATCTGACTAAAGATGAACTGGAGTGGAAGCTTTCAGAGTCCGGTGCGATAAAGGCCGAGCTGGAGGAAAACCCTAGGAAGCAAATTGAGGACCAGCTGATGAGCAAAGTGCGGTGCTCAGCTCTCGGCAGTGACTCTGAAGATGATTACTGTGTGTGCTTTTCTTTCCCACCTTTAAATACACTTAAGATTGTTCTCTTTATAGATGAACTGCAATAGTAACCTCAGCCTAATAAAATCAATAATTAACAAACAGTTTTATATTGAAAGAATTCTGTTACCGCATATTTCTGGCATGTCTATAATGTTTTAGCTATCCTAATTAATTTCTATTACTATATGTGCCTTTATGTGAACCGTTGTGATGGTTAATTTACTGAACAATGGTATAGAAAAGTTTTTAAATAAATAAATAAGTAGAATTACGCGGTTGGGGACCCCGACGCGCATTTGTACATGTAAATAATTACGCACATACTTCAGGTTACAGACCTGGCACGCCCATGTCCTTCCCATGCCCCCACCCCACCCCTTTTAAGACTTCCCATTTGGGTACATCATGGGAGATGCGAGCGTACTTGCTCACCTTTTAAAATCTGCGTGGGACACGTGAGTGCGACTTCTGCACGTATCTCCCAGTTTTGGCGCACATAGGACTTTTAAAATCTACCTGTTAGCATACACTTAAACTGTGGAGTTTATTGCCAGAGGATGGGGTGAAGGCAGTCAGCATAGCTGGGTTTAAAAACGGTTTGGACAAGTTCCTGGAGGAAAAAGTTCATAAATTGCTCTTAGCCATGTTTGCTTGGGAATGTCACTGCTTATCCCTGGTTATGAGCAAGAGGATTGAATCTGTTCTTCGGGATCCTGCCATGTTCCTATGACCTAGACTGTTCACGCCGGAGACAGGGTGCTGAGCTTGATGGACCTTTGGCCTGATCCAGTCTTATGCTCTTTTGAAAAAGGTGAATTACATCACCGTGACAGAAGCTATAGCAAATTCAAGTAAGAACAATAAAAATAAAACAACAGCTCAAAAGAAATTCTGAGGAGGATTCTGTTAAACTTTGTAATCCAAATTTTCTATTAATTTATAAAAGATGCCGAAATAGAACCCAACTCTTTTCTCTAAAAGAGCAAATGTCACAAATAGGCCTCCATGATGGACCACATCAGCCACTAATTGTATTTTATTCCATGGTGAAATCAGGAGGAAGTGATGGATACAAAAGTTAACGCAGGTGTATATCTGTGCATGGCGAGCACAGACAAGTCATTGGCCCTCCTTTCTAAAAACTTTGAAACATGAGTAGTGCTATGTCTTCAGTTTTTTCTCAGGATCAAAAGTCTGAACAGCTTGTTAATCACATCAGTACCGTACTGTGGAAAATGTCCTTACTAGTTAACGAATTCCGCTACCTCGGAATGCCCATGGCAAAGGCTTTCCCACTGACCAGGCGTTGTCATGGTCAGAGATTTTATTATTTTTCTATGTACAGAAATATATCTATAATGATGGCATATATTGCAGGAGTCCCATTGCACTGTTATAGAAAAGAAGATAGCTTATAAATGAGTACGTTCAACCTTTACAAAGTATCCATCCCCGCTAGACGGTCACTATATGCTAACACTTGGGGCTCGAATCGATCACTGAAAGAACATTGTCAGTGCGATTCCATGATTGATTATTGTTATGCAACTGCCTATCCCTACTCGCTTGGGCCTTAGGCATGTATCTGGAAGCTTTGGGTCCCAAAATTCCACTGACAGAGAGGAAGACTTGCTTCAAGGCCCTTAGAGATGAAAACCTCCTCTTAGGCTTGGCCAATAAATTCACTCCAATTTAAAGAGTTCACAGAGGGCTGGCTGCATGACAAGGGAAAGCCAAGAAGAGCGTTTGGTTGCTGCATAGAGTTTAGGCCAACCTGTCTTTAAATGCTGAACATGGCTGAAGTGATCCTGGTGCCTCGGGACCTTGGAAGTGTGAAAATGTTCAAAGGAATAGGAAGAAGCTGTTTGCTGATGTGTGGGGACAGGCTCTTGTTTAGGGCAATCTCACAGATGTTTGGGGTTGGCCTCATAAGAACATAAGACTTGCCATACCGGGTCAGACCAATGGTCCATCAAGCCCAGTATACTGTTTCTAACAGTAGCCAAGCCAGGTCCCAGGTACCTGACATCTATATTATGTAATACTTATATAAAATCTTCCCAACTTCCCACCTTCCCAACTCCCTTCCCCTAATTTTTTATTGTAAATAATTCACTTGTATATAACGTTTTCATTGCATATATCTAACCATTTTATTACGCTTATCAATTTGCGCAGTATTACCTTTGTTTTCCCCCCTCTTCCCCTCTACCCAGTTCTCCTATCAGTTTCATTGTAAAGCCCCGTTGGCCACTTTATGTTACATGGAAACCGATGTGATGTTTTCCTAACGAATGTCGGTATAAAAAAATTTTAAATAAATAAATAAATAAATAAATAAATAAATAAATGAAATGAAATTGCACCTAAGTTTTAATGAGATTTTTTTGTTTATTTATTTAAAAGGGTTTATATACCGCTTTTACAACTAGATTGGTTGGTCAAAACAGCAATAAATTCCTAGAATATTTAACCATAATAAAGTCTGGAATTACATATTCATACTATATACAAAGAACATTAACTAAATAAAAAACATTGGGATTCCAGATAAATTATATATTTCCTATTCAGTAATATGTAAAATGAACTTTGAAAATTATCCATAACAATGTGAATTCCAAGGGATGAAATTACAAAATTGTCACACCTGGGAGTCTCATGCAAAAAAACCCTATTAACAGTGAACATGTTCTCCACTTTCAGTTGCTATCTGGCATTTGCAGAAATCTCCTCTGGGATAGAAAGAGTCTCATTTTGCTGTTCCCTGAATCAACAATAAAATCTCACTAATGATTTTACAGCCTGACATCAAAAATCACAATGGCACAGAAGCATTTCTCCCGTCTTACATTTCATGAAAACATTTTCTCACATAAAGCGTCTGATCCTCTGGGCATTAGCTGGAGGATTTTTGTGTGATGTTCACTGTCAGATAATGAGCTGCTGTAATAGAAGGAGACTCTGCTGCTGGTGGCTCATTCAAACTTTCTTGGTTGCATGTGTTGAACTGCCACATTCGATACAGTAAATATCGAGAGAACTTTTATAACAGCTGTAACAGTGCAGCCATCATAACAGTGCACTAACACAGCAAACCGGTATAAAATTACCATGGATTAAAGTACATAGGGCTCATTCAACAAAAATTTCTATCATTAACTATAATGCAAAAGAGTCCTTTTTAAATAAGACCCATTGTCTTCAATCCTTTACTGTCTAAAGTTCATATTGAAAACCTGGGGTTCTATCAATTAGTCTTTAGGTCTCACAGTCCTACATAAGAAGTTGCCATATTGGGTCAGATCAAGGGTCCATCAAGCCCAGTATCCTGTTTCCAACAGGGCAAATCCAAGTCACAAGTACCTGCCAAGTACCCAAACATTAACTAAATCTCAAGCACTATTGCTTATTAATTAAAAGCAGTTTATGGATTTTTCCTCTAGGAACTTATCCAAACCTTTTTTAAAACCCACTTATACTAACTGCTGTAACCACATCCTCTGGCAATAAATTCCAGAGCTTAACTGTGTACTGAGTGAAAAAGAATGTTCTTCAATTTGTTTTAAATGTGCTACTTGCTAACTTCATGGACTGCCCCCTGTTCTTTCTATTACCTGAGAGAGTAAATAACCGATTTACATTAACTTTTTCATGTTCTTTCATGATTTTGTAGACCTCTATCATATCCCCCCTGAGTTGTCTCTTCTCCAAACTGAACAGCCCTAACTTCTTTAGCCTTTCCTCATAGGATAGCCGTTCTATGCCCTTTTATCATTTTGGGTGCCCTATCCTCCCTGCTCTTTTTATATAGATTCATTTTGGAAATGGAGGCCCAATTTCTTGTAGGTTTCCTCAATTAATTCTGTCTGGTTCATCCCAGTTATTCCTTTCTTGATTTTATCCCAAAGTCTTTTATCTGTCTTGTAACTGTGTCTTAACTAGACTGTAAGTGCCACGGAGCGAGAACTGTCTGCATAGCTCTGTGCACACCTGGTAGTGCTACAAAAGTGAAGTAAAGGTAGTAGTAGTAGTAATAGTAATTATGTAGTTCTAGGGGAAAATTTTTCTTTATCCTTTCATATTGAATGTGTTAAGTTGAGTCATATGGAATCCTAGGGAAATCAAGGCAAAAAACCCCCCAAAACACTGCTTGAATGTTGACATGGAGATAAGGTTATAGGTTTCGTACAATTGGAAGTAGCATATGGAGATACTGGATTTATATCTAAATCCACAGGATAAGTTATTTTAAACAATGCCAGTATTTAGCATCTGCAGAATACTGTTCCTGCCATATCTGCCCTTACACAGCTGTGATTTTTTTTTTTACATAGGACACAGAGCCCTTGTCTATATTTTGCAAACTAATTGGAAAACATCAAATACTAAGAAACTGAAATATGATCAAGAAATTATAAATGTTCTTGCTGGTGTTTTAAGAAGTGAAATGAGACCTTTACACTTCTAAGCATAGAACCCCATCCTTTTTATTTGTATATCCGTAGGGGTGCCAATGGATGCAGCATTTCTCAAGGTAAATTCTAGAGTTTCTATGTGAGTGCCTCAATATGCTTAAGACCTGAATTTGGGAAGGTCAAATGAATTGCTCAAGGTTGTTTAATGAGAGCTAGTAGGAGTGCAAATCAAATCTTGGTATCTTGGTTTCTCAGCTAGGTTTTATCCTTTACCCATCACTAACTGGTATTCTTGCTAATTTGCAAAGATGTAATTTGTACTCAGTAGTCCCTAGGAAAACCAAAAGAAGGAGAGGCTGGGTATTGGCTCATAGACTGGGCAATTTAACCTGTGGACTTTGCACCTGCTTTATGTGCGGGTACTTCTTTCATAGCAAATAGCATGTGTGGAGTCCAAAATACATGGGATGTTCCTCTCCCAAGCTAAACGTGCACCTGGGAATGCCTCTTTTAAGTGCAGCAAGAAAGCACTTTTACACATATTGAAGGGCAGCAACTTTCAGACAATTGATTTATGTGTGTAAATTGCTTTTTATCCGTATAAATGGCTTTGCAAATTTTCCGTACTGCACTAACTTTTCCCATCCAGATTTTGGGTTTCAATACCAATTTAGTTTCTACATAGAATATATTTTGTAGTCTCAATTTAGTTATGAATAAATATTTTGCCTACAGCACACAATTCAGCCTAGTTAATAACTTCTTCTGAGGAAGCAGAGCAAAGAGATTATAGAGATGCACCATGCCTGATCCACGCGATGGCTGCCAGTCTCTCACTTCCTTGGGTATAAGGATTAAGGCACACCAATAAAACAGAGCTAGAAACCTACGAGGATGAAATCTCATTGTATCATGAGACCAGATGACATAATTGTGTTTCTACTAATGATACAGTTGCAGAAAAGCAGCTGCCAGCTTTTAAGCCACACCAGATAAGATGCCCATCAAACCCTAAAAATGTTTAGCTGAAATAAGAAAATTCTTTAAGATTCCTATATACTTTTTCTTGGCCATAGAATACGCTAACTCAGAAATCTAGTTCTCAGTGTATTCAAAATAAATATTTATTTTATTTATTTAAAGTCTTTCATATACCGAAGATCATGTACAAGTACATATCGCTTCGGTTTACAGATAACCAGCATTGGAATTACCATAGATATGGTGTACAAGGAACAAAAAACAAAAAATATGAGATATGTGCAAACGTTCATCTTAAATAATCAGATTAATCTGAATGCCTTGGTTCCTCTGAAGACTGGGCCTGTTTGGAAGCCTCAAGGGATTGTATTCCACTGGATTGGACACTGTTCCACTACAGCTGGAATGCCGCAGAATTATTGTATTTCAGCTCTGTTTGTGGACATCGCACGCCGGCCGCCGGCTGAGTCACCAGCTGCCCCGCAGTCCTCTGGGACACCGCTCTGGGAGGCAGAGGTTTAACGCAGCCAAAATGAAATGAGAGTCAGGATATTATCTGCTGATGACAGTGTTAAGTTACAATTATAAGAAAAGAAAAGCTATTCATAGAGACAACGTCTAAGGTAAACTAAGTAAGCTAATACAAATAAATGCAGTCTACAATTTCACAGCGATAAAAGATAGGCTTTTATATGTCCTGGTAACCTCACTGCATTAGGTAATTACTTTTTTTGTTTTATGTACCTTAAACATATGGCTAATGACAGAAAACTGTGAACCTTGCATACTGTACTTTATAAAGTTTTAAAATTCCTATAATGGGGTTAATTTTCAAAGCCATTCCCACAAGGAAAACCCACAAAAAAAAAAAAACCCAGCCTTTTTCAAAACTGCCTGCCCGATATGCGGGTAAACTTGTGCGCCGTGCAGCCGCCACGCAGGCGTACAGCGCCCCCGTCATGTGGTGTAGTGCTACAGAAATGCTAAGCAGTGGTCATAGCTTTAACCCGCAGCGAGCAGAGGCGTTCATGGGGGGCAGAGTCAGGAATTACACAGGTCATTTCTCCCCTCCCCCTCAGATGCATTCAGGAAGTGTAAGTGTCTCCGGGCACATTCCGTGGCGGAATTTTCCAAAGAAAGCGTGAGACCGCGTCAAGGTGGTGCTTCTAGTTAAAGGCACAGCCCTTGCACCAGTGCGGGTCCCCCTGATGAATATTGCTATTTGTACGGAACTTGTACGGAATAAAACTCTTCTTCTCCAATGCGAGCTGGGTCACGAATAAGTAATGAAATAGCGGAACTGGCGCGTTTATGAACCGTAAAGTCGGTTCATAAAGAGAGAGGAATCCGTTTCTAATCTTCCACTACCTGACAGCATAAAACACAGGTAGGAACCTCTGCTCCCCGCCCAGTGACCAGTTGCCCCCTCGGCACTGACCCGATTTGATCTTAGGCCCTTTCCTTCCCCCTGAATTGTGGTGGTTGTTGCTAGGTCCTGCCGGGAGGCCGTTCCAGGCACGCAATGCATCTCTGGGAAGAAGAACTTTCCTCACACTTTGCCTGAGCTTCTCTCCCTCCAACTTCACCTCGCGACCCCGAGATGCTTCTCTCCCTCCTGGTGCCCTATGGAATCCCGAGGGCATATTGGATGTTTTTTTTCGTCGTATCTCCTTTCTGAAAATATCCCCCTTGGATTTGAATTTATTTATTAAAAAAAAAAAAAAAAAAAATCATTCCCGTGATTTATTTTACTCGCCTTGCAAATCTGAGCTGAAAGTGAGTTAACCTTCAGGTACAATAGGTGGCTTCTCTTCCCCAATCTAAGCTTCTGATTTACCCATTCTGTGTCTACGAGGAAAAAAAAGCCTTTAGTAACTGAGGCCCTAAGTTTCTACCTGAGGCAACGGAGGGTGAAGTGACTCGCCCAAGGTCACCAGAAGCAGCGGTGGGATTTGAACCCTGGTTTCTCCGGTTCTTATCCTGCTGCTCTAATCACTAGGTTGATCCTCCTTAGATCTCTCTTTAACTCTATAAATACAAACATTTCCAAGAACATTTCCGGAAGCAGGAGGACAGGTGTATATGGTGAATTTCTCCTATCTGGTATGTTTGGCAAAACACTTAGTCCATGAGGCTTCAAGGTAAATCATGTTCTCTTATATTTGGAACACACTTCCATATAATAGGACATGTCCTGCGTGCCAGGACATGTCCTATTATAAGGCATGTCCTGGCACGCAGAACGTGTCCCTTTTCTGGAGGAAAAGACCATTAACCATTATTAATACAGAGTTGCAGAAATCCACTGCTTGTTCTTGAGATAAGCAGCTTGGAATCTATCTACCCCCTGGCATCCTGCCAAGTACTTGTGACCTGGCTTGGCCACTGTTGGAAACAGGATACTGGGCTTGATAGACCAGCCTTATGTTCTTATGATTAATTTTTCAGGAGTAGGCATGTGCAAACGACAGCATTCCGATCAAATTTTATTACAGATTAAATAAACTGACCTATTTTAATCACAAACATAGAAACATGACAGCAGAAAAAGACCATACGGCCTCTCTCATCTGCCCGTCCACACCAGCTGCTCAGCTCTACAAACCCTCTTCTAAAACTGAAAGAGGTAATTCTTCACTTCCACACCCATCATGATAGAGGTCTGGCTACTTTCCAGAGGAGATGGTGCACCAGATGAGGGTGAATTTACTGTGCATTAACAACTTCTGAGTGTTTTCTTTCTTTGACGTGATTGCAGATTGGACACTGAGAAATGCAGAAGGAGAGTTTGGGGAAAAACCCTGCCAGCAATCATCGCATCTCTTCCTCCAGAAAACCTTCACAGAAAAAAAAAAAAAGAATGATTAATGGTGTTAGAACTGGCATCAGATCCATAAGCCACTGTAAAATATAAACACGACTGATTTACGCTGACACCACCCAAATGCCGGTGCGTTATGGTGACTGATAGTTCACACAAAGAGACAGCTAATATTTATAGGTGCTGAGAAGCTGCGGAAAGGAGAGAGGCGAGCTGGCAGAACCGCTGCAGTCCCATGAGCTGTAGCAGTTTACAGATAAGGTAATGTCCTGGCATGCAGAACTTTAGGGCATACTTCCCCCATGGCCGGCGTCTATTTCTATAGACACTGATGTCTCTCTCATATTGGACAGGATAACGTGTCCCTTTGCACTACTTCATCCTGGTCCCATTTCCCTGTCGAACTTCCGGATGACGCATGCATCACGAGCTAATCAGCACCCTCAGCTTAAAACTGCGCCCTAGACAGTGCCACTATGGTTTTCTATTTCAGAGTGCTAGTACTCAGAGTTTGTTTCTTTCTTTTTTTTTTTTTAATGGACATTTTAGAGGCTTGAAAGAAGATGGGGGAATCAAGCATTGCCTTCTGACACGATGCTCTCTGTCCAAGGATCCCCAGCGCAGTTACAATGTTTTAGCAGCTGTGGCCAGTTTATCTCATTACCAATTTGGTGCCCTAGAAACAGTAGAGTGAATTTCCAAAGAGGTACCTTTGTAGGTAATTAGCATATACACACCTGAGTCACTTGTACTTGCGTGGATGCTATTTTATAAACACGCGTACTTTTCATTTTGCGTGCAGATATATGCAAGAGAAAAGGGACGGTCTAGGCAACTTCCAGGGCGGGGACAACAGTTAAGGGGGTAATTTTTCAAAAGGCGCTGCGCACTTAAATGCAACTACTGTTGTAGCAATTTTCAAAAGCCATTCACTCGAGTAAAGAACGCTTACACGAGTAAATCCTATGGACAATTCAATGGCATATATTGTAGCAATTTTCAAAAGCCCACTTACTTGAGTAAAACCAAGTTTAAAAGGTGCAGGTCCATTTGGCAACCTACTCGCATAATTTTACACCTTGTTTTATTTATTTATTTGATCTGTATTCCACTTTTTCAGGCACTTCATAGTGGATTACGTTCAGGGACAATAGATATTGCACCCGCTAATTATCTTGCATAACTGATATCGCACTTGTTCATGGTATAATATTGACTGGGAGGGAGGTCTGGGTGAACTGGGGGTAGTTCAGGCTGAACCAGGAGGGTCTCAATGACCTGGAGAAGGACTGGGAGAATTGGTGGAGGAATCAGATAATGGGTAATTTCAATTATGCATGAATATTTTTACAATATACTGACTTCTGCGCTTACATGAGGTTTTACATGAGCAAGCCCTACCTTTTTTATGTGTATATTTTTAAAATTGATAGGAAAAGTACACACATTCAAAACACTGAAATACTCACTTTCCATGCATTCCTCGTATTCACGTGTAAGCCATACTTCTGCATATTTATAACACGCACTTATCTGATACGTGCGGGTTATAACATAACTATCGTAGATCTCTGCATTGGCAGCTGAGTACAAGGGATAAAAATAATTTTAAGAAAAGGCTGTGTTTCCTAGAATCAGTGTTAACTTTTTCTGGATCGATGAAAAAGAAACCATTAATGGCCTCTATAAGGGCGAGTGCTGATAGTAGTTTAGGGTGTTTTGGGAGGCGGGTTTAGTACCATGGCAACATGCACTTTGGTTAAAGTTACTTAAAAGGCAAGAATACAAAGTTTAAAAATGTCTGGTACTGCACAGACAATAAAATTATCCACTGAAACAACTAAAACATTTTTCAATTATAGTAAATTACAATTGTGTAAGCCATCCGCTATCTTTTTCCCATGTGCGTCACTTTGCAATTTTCCAGGTTCATCTGCCATTCAGGTGCGTAGTCTCCTTGCCTCACAAGGTCCCTGTGCAGTACATCAAGATCTGCTGCTGCTGCTTTAACAGCTTCGAATAATTTTTGTACCACCTGCAAACTTGATCAACCTTTTCCAGATCATTTGTGAATGTCAGACAGCACCGATAAACCAATAGCTGGCATTCATGACTGCTTTACCTCTTGATTCTTTCAGTGACAAACTCTTGCGATTGGATAGCTTGAGGCACTTGTGGTTGCTGGAAGGTTGCCAGGCACTAGTAGGAGGAGATTCACGCCCGAGTGCTAACACGATTCTTCCAGATTCCCAGAACCGAAGCAAAAGGTCTTACAGAAAGGAAGAGAAGATAAAAATGTGGCTCTTATTAGCATGAACACATCTGAAGAAAGCTTCTGTGCCCTGGGTGGGGGGGAGGGTGGTCTCAAAACGCTGCAGTCCTGACATCTCTTTTTTTTTGGCCCAATAAAAGGAATGACTGCTGGCAACGATTTCATCGCAAACTTTGCCTTCGTTTCAAACATGCCAGAGGTCCTGTTTTTCAAAGAGGAGCGAAAACAAACACTGAAGCAATTGGCAGAGTTCTGCACTTACGTTGGACATTTGCTAGCTTGTTACTTGGAACCATTTGACAAGTGAATGAGTGGATCTGTCTGCTACTGAGGGTTTCAGTATTGGATGCGGAGCAAATTTCAAAACATGGGGCCATATTGTGTAAGAGGCATCAGGGCAGCATGCACCAGAGATAAGTTCAGTTATATATTAGTTCAATTAAGAAAAAACAACCCACACAAATAAAGATTGCAAAAGACCAGTGATTTTATTGGGAAGCCATTATGCTAGCTATTTATTACAACAGTAAGGGCTTTCCATGTGTGACGGTCTTGTCATAGTAACCTCTGAAATTCAGTGTTAATGCTCTGTTCTAGAAGAATATACAGTTGAGAGTTAGATGGATCTTTTGAACACTTTGCAGTGAATTTTCAAAGCGGCCCTCACGTATGTGCTATTTTCTAAACATTGAAAGTACACAGGTTATTTTCAGTTTTGCACGAACATTTAACCGGGAGGGGAAAAGTGATGATGTAGAGATGTTCCAGGGTGCAATTCTGAAGTACGTGCAGTATTGCTATCTTGTAAGAGATAAGATACACTCGAATATATTATCAACGTTATCAAAATATATTATCAAACTTGTTTGTACATTTTTTTCTCCTGCTCATTGACTGGTACAAGTGAGTCTGGATTTGTGTGTTGTCTGCAGTTTTTGGGTGGAAGGTCTGGGAGAACTGGTGGGGATTCAGAGTGAAGTGCTAGAGGGTTTTGGTGAACTGGTAGAGGTAATGCCGAGCTGGTACTTCCAAGCAGGCGCACAAAGAAGCATTTTCAAAAAAGTTATAAGCGCATACTTTATAAAATGTCAGACTCTTACCTCACCAGGTCCAGATTGGAATTAACGGCACTGCTTTGTCTCCAACCTGTCTCACAGAACTCCACAAGTTAATACTGGCTCGCAGATTTCATCTTGGTTCCCATTGGATACAGGAGTTCCACAGGGGTCAGCCCTTTCGGCTATGTTATTCAATATTTAACTAAGGCTCCTCTGGAAAATTCTATCAGGTCTGGGTTTGCAGACGATATGCATTTTTTTCCCCTTGTACTCCTGATATCAATACCACATTAGGTTTGCTTTCTATTTATCTGTCTTTGATATAAAGTCGGCTACCACATAATAGACTTTCACTGAACCTATCTATAACTGAGAATGCCCATTTGAGCCAGAATTCAGAAAGCCTCTTGCCACCTTCTTTATCCATTCAGCAACAGGCTATTCCTATCGCACATCAAGCAAAAAATCCAGAGGTCCTAACTGAATCTGACCCATCCTTTAGAGCACATGTTAAAATGCTGGTGCAAAAATCATTTTGGAAGCTTGGAATGCTATGCAGATTGAAATTTTATCTCGAACCATCTGACTTTTGAGCTGTGTTAGAGAAACTAGTAACATCTGACACCGATTACTGCAATTCTTTATGACTGGGCCTACCAACACTATGCCTTGAAGGCACGTCTAATAATTCAAAATTCGGCTACCAGGATTTTGACTGGGACCACCAAGTTTGACCACAATTCTCCAGTGCTAAGCTCCCTACATTGGTTCCCAATTGAGTACCAAATACACTGTAAAATTCTCACCGTGATTCATAATGCTTTGAGGGATGAGGCCCCGAACTGTATTAATTCTTTGTTAAAGATTTATCATCCATTAAGAATTTTAAGATCAGAAGGACAATGTCTGCCCGAGGTTCCCAGCCATCGGCTCATCCAACCGTCAGAATCACGGGATATTGCTATTTGTGCCCGCAGGACTGCTGCTGTGCAAAAAAGCTTCTCGTTATCTTACGTAAGCAGGTTTACAGCAAAACCTTAAAAAAACATCTGAAAACACACACTTGTTTACACAGGCGTTTTACTTGACTTGAAAAGACATCATTCTTGATGGCTAGTGTATTATGTCAGACGGCCAATACAAACAATTTTGCTGTACACAGAGACCCAAAGCTGCTGCTGCTGGTTTCTTTTCAAACTTGTTGCTTGTTTGACTTTCTAATTCTGTCTTGTTTTTTATGAATGCTTTCGTTGGAAGCCTATAAATGAAATGTGGCCTATAAATTAAAAAATAAAATAAAATAAATTCCGTGCGTTTATTCGCACAGGAGTCGATTTTAAAAGCGCCGCTCGCGCTAGAAGGCCCATACACGCGAGTACCTGGGCCATGCGAGAGCAACGCGTATTTTAAAAGCAGGAAATTACACACATATATACGTGTGCGCGAGTAAAAAAAAAAAAAAAAGGGTGGAGCTAAAGCATTCAAGGGCGGCTGCAGCTCGCGACGGCTTGTTAGCCGCGTATATTTGCCGCTGCTCCTGATGAGGTGTAAGCCAGCAGGACACGCCAGGGGGAGGAGTCTTGGTTAAATGGACGGGGTGCAGGCTGAGGAACCAAAGGGGTATGGACGACCTCGAGAGAGACTGGTGGACCATTTGGGAAACCTGGAAGCGTCCTTCACGCGAGCATGATTTAAAATCCGTTTTCTTGAATGTGTTAAAGCCCATAAAGTCCTAAGGAAGGTACAAGAAGTGCATTTGCTGGAGTAATGGCTTAAAATTAGGAGCACACGTACACACGCTAGGCGTATTTTAAATCATACGCACGTAAACGTGTGCATGATTTAAAATTCCAGCATATGCTTGCTCGTGCGCCCTTATGCGTGTTTATGGGCACCCGCGCACTCGCTTTAAAGTTACCATCATAGCGTCACAATTATTTCACGTGTAAAATGTACACATGTATAATTATAAAATGGGTGAAGAAAGTATGCATTTTCTTGCTTTGGAAATAATGCTGCCACCGCACAGATTATAAAATAATAACATTAATTGTGGCGCATGCTCTTATGCATACAAATGCTGTACCCCAGAAAGATTTGAAATTCGGGCTCCCTGTGATTACTTCTGACCTCTGTGGCTCAGTACATTCACATTATTGAGGGCCAACAGCTTAGGGCCTGATTTACTCGAGTGAGTGGGCTTTTGAAAATTGCTACGACACATACGACACATGCTACGACACTTCACTTAGAGGATAGCCACTGCCATTAGCAATGGTAACATGGAATAGACTTAGTTTTTGGGTACTTGCCAGGTTCTTATGGCCTGGATTGGCCACTGTTGGAAACAGGATGTTGGGCTTGATGGATCCTTGGTCTGACCCAGTATGGCATGTTCTTATGTTCTTATGCCATTGAATTGAATAAATGGCTTTTGAAAATTGCTATGATAGCATGTTAAATTTACACGTGCAACTCATTTGAAAATTACCCCCTTAATAGTCTCCACCCAAAAAAAATGGCAATCCCCACACTCTCAACCTTGTGTTTTCCTCTTCTTTTGCCAGTTCCCTTTTCAAACAGGAGGTAACACAGGAGAAGGAGGCTCGGCAGGATGAGAATTACTCACAGTCTCCATGCACCACAGCCGCTGCTGCTGTTTCCCACGCCTGCCTCTCAACACCGTTAAGCTGAGCAGGTGGGTGGAGGGGAGAGAGGGAATGGGTGGGCAGAACCGGGGAGTGTTAACCAATAAGACTTAAATGGGGATAGAGAGCTGAATAAAAAATTAATTCTTACAAGCTCTGTGGCAGGTCTAACTTATCCAGTTAATTTAACCAGATAGGCCTGAATATCGGCACTTACCCGGTTAAGTTTCCCCCAATCCATTCACTCCCCACCCATTGACTATCCAGTTAAAAATGTACTCATTATTTTATAGGAGAGGTAACCATACAATAACATCTCTTTTTGGCCGTCATATTGGAGTTTAGGGAACAACGCTAATGTTTCGTTATTTTTACTTATTTAAGTAAAGATCTGCAATGGATTTCAAGTAAGCACAGGATTGGTCTCTGCTTTCTCAAAAACAATTTTAGCTATTATATTTTAATTTGCGCTTAATTATACACCCGGAGTATCTTCATCCCTCCACACACATCGCAAGTGCACACTGAGAATGCAGAAACTTTGAGCCTGTTTTCAAAAAGGTGTTTCCCAATCTATGGACCTTACTCGCTAAGAAATGAGTTTTAAAAGCTGGGCGTGCGCCAAAATTGGGAGACGCAGACGTAGCTAGGACATGTGCACGCTTGCCAGATTTTAAAAGCCTCTACATGTGCGCGCATCCTCCCAATACCGAATATTTCAAGCCAATTCAAAAGGGGGTGTGGTTTGTGCAGGGCGGGGCATTCTGGGACGTGGCCAAGAGATGTGCGCGCAAATACTTACACGCCTGGGTGCATGCCCAGGATCCAGCGCCGCGTAACTTTACTTCTGCTATGGAGGAGGTTTAACTTTTAAAAAAACAAAAACAAAACAGCCATTTTTGAAAGGTTAAATAACGAGGGGGATTGCACGCCATTAAACCATGGGGGTTTGGAGGACCTGGCTCTACACTGGATGAACTGGTGGATGAACTGGTGAAACTGGTCATGGTCTGGATGCGCACCGGTTTATAAAATTCCCCCTGTTTACGCGGCTCAGACCAGGAAGTGTGCGCGCCCAATTGCAAAATAAGGCGCGCACATACACGCGCCCAGGCTATTTCATAACATATACATAACATGTGTGCGTGTGCTTGTAAAGTAGCCACGTCCCTGGGTGCACGCCAACGCACACGCAGCAATGTGCACCCGCATACCCCTTCGAAAGTTACCATCCCTGCTTTCTTCCCATAAACCCAAAATGGGAGAAAGCGCCTTCGTGAGTCAGGTGTTGTTAAATGTATGAAAAAGCCCCTTTGAAAATAAGGCCCTGTTCACAGGCAAAAAAAAAAAGTACAGCTGAGCAAACATGATCCGAAGTCAAACTGTGCCATAGTGATAACGTCTCTCTTGAAATGAATTATACCGCCGGGAAAGAAAAAATTAACATCTGCCTCCCTTACCCTCAGCCCGTCTTTGAATCTGCAAGAAAGAAAGAAAGAAAAAAAAAGCTACTTAAATGTAATTTAAACAACCTGAGGGCAATGTCTTGTTGTTCATCAGAATATATTTGGAACTGTCAACTGGAATGAATGTCGAGAAGTGGATCTGCTTTCTGCACACGCCCTAGAGCGCTGGTACTGTAACAGCACAAGAAGGAAAATGTAAATGAAATGTGTGAGTGGATAATCCAAAGAATGGCTTAACTCTTCCCAGCTGCAGGAGAACTTTAAAATGTAACTGAAATAGAACAAATTGCCAAAAAATCTCTTTTAAATCCACGTTGATCTATGTTGACACAAAGGCATTTGCTAGTCAAAATTCAGAGCTAGTCATGCTAAGTTTCCACCTACTGTCTTATAAGAACGAAGCTTTAATAACTGATAATTATGTCCATATTAATAGAGAGGTTAAATAAAGGTGCTGGTGCTGCAAGCTGCCTAGCTGGAAAATGTACGCATGGCTGTTCGATTGGGAATGGATAGTTTTGAAGGGCTTGATTTTCAAAGCATCTATCCACATGAACACAAAATAAAGTGCAAAAAACAGCCCAGGGATTGGTGCACGTAAAAGTACGAACGTAACCGGCTTACACAGGTGCTTATGTGCAAGCTGCAGAGGGGGGCGATCCGCAGGGCAGAGCTGTGGCAGAGCTGGAGCACTTTTCTTGTTTTAAAAACTATGTGGTCCCTATTCAGCCACGGGGAGTCCGGCGGTACGTGTCCCGCCAAATATACCCCAGCTATCTGAAAATTAGCCGGATCATTTTTTTTTTTTTCCGGCTAACTCCAGGACTCTCCCTAAAGGTAGCCAGATAACTTCAGTGGATAATGCTGAATATCGGTGCGATCTGGCCATATTAACTGGATAATGCCAATCCACCCCAGAAAGCCCCTGCTCTG
Organism: Rhinatrema bivittatum; assembly: GCF_901001135.1. NCBI lineage: Eukaryota > Metazoa > Chordata > Amphibia > Gymnophiona > Rhinatrematidae > Rhinatrema > Rhinatrema bivittatum. The sequence goes on from NC_042631.1 coordinate 14,351,045, forward strand.
CCCCTGATTATAACTGAGGGCTGGATTTACTGATACCGCCGGGCTCTTTGAATCCCCCGGTAATGGGGGCAAAATAGGGGGGGGCAGTCCTGCGATAGCCGGCAGCGATCGTACCTCCGCGGTGCGATCGCTGCCGGCGTCGCGCCAAATAACTACACCATAAAAGGCGCGAAACTGGCAGCGAAAATGCAGTGTACCTTTCGCTGTCGGCGAAGTCTTCGCAGCGTCAGCCCCGGTGCCGCCCAGACTCCTCCTCTTCCGGGGCTGACGCCGCCCCGATCTTGGTATCGCACGCGATAAGGGACTTTTTTGCGTGCGAACCGTCCCTTATCAAGTGCGATCCGCTTGGAAAATGACCCCCCCCCCTAAGTTTTTTAACTGGCCAATAATTCCGATGGAGATGTCAGGGGATGTAAAATGGGCAGAACATTCAAAGCACAAGGGTTTGTCCAGCTACGTCCAAATCTAGCCAAACAAATCTCTTCGACCTCTATATTCACCCACAGACGTGAAGAGGAGGTGTAATTTTCCGCAAGCTAAATCTGCGCACACATCGGAACCAATTACTCGAGCATTTTCAATTCCAACTTGTGTGCATGATCTTTGCTTTGGAAATTCTGGTAGGAGCCAAAGCAGCAGAACCACATGAAAACTACACCAGGTCGACCCCACTGGCTCCCAGCTGAAAGCAGGACACCGTTTAAAACACTCTGCTGTGCTTTCAGACAGGCTCCAGAACGCCTTTCCCCACTCGGTCCTCTCTGCCGGCACTGATAAACTCAAAGTGGTGCCATTAATTTACGTGGCAGAGTTTGGCACCGATGCTGGTAGGAGGGAAGCAGGAACTCTTATGCCAGTCAAGCTTCTGAAGACATTTTGGAGGGATGAGTTCATGATGGAATTGGGGGGGGGGGGGGGGGAAGGGAGCAGAGACTGTGATATTGTGGGGTATTCATGTCCGTGGGGGGAAGGGAGAATGGAATTATTAAAATCCGGAAGACCCTTTTGTATACTGACTCTGAAGCCCGTGTTCTTATTTTGGGGGTAAGGGGGGTATGCTGAGAGGGCCTAAAGACCTAATTTGATGTTTTAGGGGTGGAAAAGAGAACCAGGAAATAGCACATCATACATGGGCATTAGTAAACAACCTTCACTATATAGCGCCCTGGTTTAATTATTTAGCTGTAGTTCACAGCATGAGTGCCACATGCTTTTGCTCTGTAAGAGAGTTACTTTCTACAGTAGCAGATCACAGTCTGTTTTAACCTTCAAATAAGTACATCTGTAAAAGGGGAAAGTCGAACAGGTAGCAAGACAGTTCCAGTAAAGGACGTGGGTTAGTAGGAACAGTGAATGCCTGTGACCTTGCTGCTGGAACTGAAAAATTAGAGGCCGATCGTAAGCTGCATTTAATATAAGAGTTTTTCCGAGAACGCCGTGTGCTTAGCACAGAGTCAGCAAAGCAATGAATGCGGCAATGCCTGCTCCAGAAGCCGCGTTTCCTTACCAAACAGCCAGCTTTAATGTGAATATGGAATCCACTCCATGTAGCTTTCGGCCATTGGGCTTACAGTCAGTCTGGCAAGTAGGCACTAATCCGAGGCCACTCCTTCTACATTTAAAAATAAATGCACGTGCCTAGCAGAATACAAGTATGTTCCACACACTGGGAAAGTGGAAAGCCATGTGACATCTGAACTGCTAAGTCTGTGATGTAAGAAGTGATTCAGTATAGACAGTGCAGCATCTAACAATTTATGAATTAGCTTGCTGAGAAAGGTGTTTATGTAGGCAGTTACCTCTATGTGAGAACAAGGCCCGTCATCCGATTACAAACCCAGGGCCTGGTTTATTAAGGGTTCACTCAATTAGCAGCAATCGGGGAAAACCTTTCATAAGTTTGGCCCCACTGCCACAGAGTTCTCTGCAGGGAAACAGGTTAGAGCATGTCCCCTATCCAGAAATGCACGATTTCATGCTGGCCTTACTCAGATTCCCCATCTTATAGCCATGCAGAGAAGCAGGACCAAAATAGTAAGTGGTACAAATGTCAGTAAATGGATTGAGTTTTTTTTTTTTTTGCATTGCTCAGGAAGAACTGCCTCAGCATTACTTATGAAAGCTATATCTAATGGGCACTGGAGTGCTAGTGAAGGATACAGCTTGGCATGAGCCAAAGTAATAAGTCATTGGCTGTCAGACTAGAACAGAAGCATTAAACCCTGATGTACACACTACGATGGATAAGTAATGAGAAATGATTGGTTGCTTGTAAGACTCTGCGCATTTAGGGAAAGTCCCAGATAAGAACTATTACTGAAAAGTTTTGTGCTCCTCATAGAACCCAACTGCAAAATAGTAAGTGGTACAAATGTCAGTAAATGCAGAAAAAGATTGACAAAAGTACTGCTGTTAATTCATAGAAAATCCACCTCCAAGGATATGGAACAAAAACAATCTCTCTATCAAGTGTAATTATGGTGTTGACCATCACTCAACTAGAGTAAGGCTGCAGCGTCCCCCGACTGACTGACCCATGCTGGAACAAACCTGGTCTGCCTCTGGCACCATTTAACTCTCCAAACTTTCCTTCCACCCTCAAAGAAAATGTTACGATAAACCACCCAATGTAAAAGCTCCGCCCTAAAATTCCAACAACTGAAACGAATAGGAATCACTTGTCACATTTGTAAGCACCTTCCAATGAATGGTTCCCCTTGCACCTCTACCCCACATTCATTTGTTTATGTATATAGCTCCCAGCACCTTACAGCTTCCTGGAATGCTGACACCACCCTGGATGACCCACATTGAGCCACGAAGAGGAAGCCCCCTTCCCTACCCAAGTTTTTTAAATAATGCACAGCTTTTCCAAAGGATGAGAAAGAACTCCTTACCATCATGAGGGGCTGCAAAAGTGCTGAAATGGCAAAAATCATTATTTGCTTTCCAAGCAAAATTAGCGTCATCACTTGGTTTCTAAAATTTATTGAACAACAGACTATTTCTTCAGTATAAAAAAAAAAAAAAAAGGCAAGCAGTGTTACTCCTGACACAGATTGGAATTATGGCTTTAATGTTCCTGGGGCACAGTTAAATTGCCACTTTCCTCAAACATCCCCTAGGGCACCTTTTCCCACTTGTAAGCCTTTGACCTGCCCCAGTGGCAGGGTCTGGGCCCTTGGAGGGGCTGGTGGCCTAATCTGGTGTTCCAGGTAACGGTAAAGGTAAAGGTAACGGTTCCAGGTAACGGTTCCAGGTAACGGTAAAGCCTTAAATATCCGGAGCTCTTTTATCTGCATTCTCCCATTGCTGAATGCAATGTGACTCACACAGAATAGCAGCTGCACCCTACATCCAACCAGAAAATGTTAAAATGCACATGGGGAGAAAGGTTAGCAGGTGGATGGGGAAGTACACACTGTTTGACTTATCTGTTTTGCTCAGTGCCTACCGCCCACAAAAATTCAAGTGGGATTGTTTGCTGCCCGGGATTTAACAGTAAGAGGACTGGATCCTTGTCAGCTACCCGTGGGCGGATGTGGGTAGTATCTTTTCATTTGCCAGACATTTTTACAATAATTGTCAGAAGGAAGAGATATGAACAATCTCCTTTTGCATGGGGTGGATAAATGTAGATGGCGTCTCACAGATGGGCTTTTTTTTTTTTTTTTTTTTAAAGCAAAAAATCTAACACAACACCAACTATGATTTATAGGTGCAAAATACATTCAAATAGTCTCATTTAGGGTTAATTTTAATTGCCAAACACCTTACTCCATTGTTCTCATTTCAAGTTTTTAGGAGCTTTGTATGGCTGATATGCGAGTACATGCAGGGTATTTGTCTACTGGAAATTCCTCCGTTTGGAACTACATGCATACAGTCAGTGAATATATATTTTTTTTCTAAAATTAACAAATATGTAACCTGTAACTAACAGCACCATGCACGGAAATCGGATTTTTAGCTTACTTTGTAAAAGCAAAGAAGGCTTATGAGATCCCTGTGACTCTATGAATGTGTCCTAATAACATTTTTTTTTGTTTGTTTTGGGTGCCCCTCTCCATATCAGATTTTCAGGACATGTCGGGGAGGGGGGATAAGGCAATGAGTATTCTGACCAGGGTGAGGGATTGTTCATCTCCACAAATACGTGCAGACACATTTTTCTGAAAAGTAGGCTCCGGTAGGGTTTGTATGCAAGGTGGTGCTGACTTCATAGAGCGTTCTGTATTTATTTTGCGCTGAGTAATAGTATCAGAATATAGTAAAAGAATCCAAAGAACACAAGTTTTTTTTTTTAAAGAAAACACTGAAATAGTTTTTCATGCTAATTACATATCGATAATAAATGGTACAAGGCGACGATCATTAGCCGAAAGCTTCCGATGTCTTTTTTTTGTTTTTTACCAGGGCAATTTCCAAACAATCCTCGCAGCCTAAAGTGTGCAGGTCCCATCATCCATAAATCCATACACACAGTCACATTTCCAACTGGCTCGCTGACCCTTTCTGCCTTGCACGCTCCAACCGCCCCACCAGAGCAAACAATAAAGGAACCCTCCATGTGCCCTCTCTCAAAAAGGCACACCTCTCCTCCACGAGGCAACGTGCCATCTCCATCGCCGGTCCCACACGATGGAACCCACTGCCTACAAATCTCCGTCTCCATCCCTGCACCACCAAATTTTATTTATTTATTTATGAACTTTTCTACACCGGAAGACGGTGCTCTCTAAGCAGGCTTTACCCAGATTAGTTCCTAATCTCCACCTGACCCGAACCCATGTGTATGGTTTTTTGCTTCTCCTGCTATTTATACGGACAGTTTTTTTCATATTCTCTCTGTTACTTATATATTATTTGTTGCTCCGTGTGCTTTCTCTCGGCCTCCTCTCTTTCTCTTGTCCCATCCCTTGTCCCTGCTTTATGTATTTTCCACCTTTGGTTCGGATGTAAACCGGTATTGATGTTCCCACTAATGCCGGGATAAAAAATCATGTCAGACAAATGCTAAAAATGGGACCAATGACCTCTGATGAACATCCCCCAACATTTTTAGTTATTTTCATTTTCATATGTACGGGGGGAGAAAATGTTTGTAAAAGGTCTCCTAGAGACCCCCCGACCCGCATCCCACCCCCAACAACTCTGGGCTCTGGGGCATGGGCCCAGACCAGGCCCCTGCTGGAGCCTTTCCAGGCCCCTTCAACTCCTTCCTGTGGCAAAACAGCTCAGTGCTTGGGACCTACCCAGTTGGGCCCCCTCCAACCCACCCCCCCCCCCCTTGCCTTTCAAAATTCACCGTGCCAGGACCTCCCTGGCCCCCGCCTATCCTGCCTGTGAGGGTCCGGTTCTCCTAAAGAGCAGAAGTGATGCTCGCTCACTCCTGCCCTGTCCATGTCTCACCAGAAATGGCGATTCTGCCCCTCCTGAGCAGCATTAAAGTGATGTCACTTCAGCCCCTGTCGCAGGTGCCCACAGCTGGTTCGACGAGAGATACCCATGGGGAGTCCCCTAGGTTCAGGGCTAGGCTCACAGGGGTAGGGACAAGGAGAGGCAGACAGGTTTGGCTAAACAAAGCTTGAAGAGAACTCTTTTTGTGTCCGGAGTTGTGTTGTGACTCAAAAGTGTCCTGGATTTGGGAGTGCTAATCCCGAGGGATAATCCCAACAACTCCTACCTTATTCTACTTTGGAGTCGCCACTGAATAGATCAGAAGCATCTGGGGAGGCTGGGAGGGGGGAGGGGATGGGGAAGGCCCAGATGGAAGAGGCTCCTGGGGAGGGATCATCGGATCATCCCTTCCTTTTTTTTTTGCTTTGGTGCTTGTTTTGTTTCTAATAAACGAAATGATCCAAAAATAAAGAAAAATTAATTAAAAAAAAAAAATCCATGCACACCCCGTACACACAGTTTTTCATAATGTTTGCACAAAGTTTGCAAAATAATTACATCTTGCCTGTGGCACTAATTGAGATAGAAAATGAATCCAGCGTGGCCCCTGGAGAAAAAGTCCTGGCAGATAATTAATGAGCTCATTTATGCACAAGGCAGTTTGGCTTTTTATTGGAACCTAAAGCACCTGAGCCAGAGTCAAACAATGTGAATTAGATCAGCAAACAAATCTATAAACTGTCATTGCTGCCTTCACATTTCCATTTCAGACCCTTTGCAAAAGTCATAGTTGTAGGTCTCTCTCTTTATCCAGTGGTCACTGAGACAGTAACAAGCGTTCCCAGGCCCTCATCAAATTCTCATTTACAACACTTGTGGCTCCCACCGGCATTACCTGAAAATGCTATAAACGTTTTCCCCCCAGTGCTCTTACACCTGAAATACTGCAGGTTAATTTACATTCCCAACATAGCATATCTACATATGTAGATATGCTATGTTCCTTGTAATAATGTTCCTTGTAATAATGTTAATGTTAATGTTCATTGGTTGATTGTTATTGTTCAATGTTCTATGTAAAAAACCCCGGTCTAACCTCCCAGACCAGGGCAACCTTTTTGTTACATGTAAACCGGATTGATTTGTATTGCATACAGGAATTCCGGTATATAAAAATTAAAAATAAATAAATAAATAAAATGTAGATATTCAATCTGTATCGGGCATTGGCTAGCATAACGAGCATTTTCCAAAGCTGGGCTAAAACATTTCTTTTCATGGCCCTGCCTCTGTCCATCTAGCACTCAGGTAAGATTCTTGGCAGAACAATGGCACCTAGGAACCAGGATCAATTAGCAGAGGTAATTATAGACGAGAGCAGATCCCAGAAGGGACACGGAAACATTTTCAGCACTGGAAAATAGAACAAAACGTGCCGAATGTGATCCGCTCCGCTTCGACAGGAGGTTCAGGAAGCGCAGAATGCATCTGCTTTCATGGCACGCGGATGCCGGAGGCCCATCGGCGGCAGCAGCAGCAGCAGGCACTAATCTCGCACGGGGGTACTGTCTCCGTGCCATTGCCCTCGTGCAGAAGGACCACGCATGCCGACAAACCCTCCCGGACCTTTGCATGACTCAGAGCACTTTTATTTCATTAGAGCAGAAACCTCAGGCTGTGCCTCCTGCTGCCCGCGGTCTTTGTGTCTTACTGCAACACGGTGCACATTAATTCGGTCAATGGCCTGAACCTGAGATGAGCCTGGCACCGCGACACTCGTATTTGCCATTGTTCAACAATGTTTTTAAAGGCGCACAGTTTTTCTCTCAACCAAATATCCGGCTGTGTCGCAGCTGCTCACTTTTTTTGTGCTTTGCATGTTGCAGCATGTCAGTGCAATTGATCTGCTGCAGACTAACAAGCCCTCTTATGGCATAAGAACACAAGAAGTGCCCCGCTGGGTCAGACGTAAGGTCCATTGGTGACAAGCAGTATAATTTTATGGCTCACGGGTCTTTGTTGCATCCTTTCTTGTGAGTTCCAGTGTCTGATCATTTTAATTTCAAAAGTTTTATGTTCCTGGATTTTTTAAACATTTTTCTTTAATTTATCTTCATCAAAAATATACTGCCTGTCACTTTCTGATCAGTGATCAATCCCTCCAACTCCTCTTCCCACTATCATTGGAAAGGCCTTTCATGATTCACTTATATTTCCTTTTAATATCATTTGAGGAAGAGGGCAATAAATTAAAGAGCTCTTGAAAGCTAGACAAGAAATCTATTTAGTACAATTAAAAGATATCACTTTAGATTTTTAGGGGGTTTTTTTTGTTAACCTTAATTTCCAGACTATATTTAAGGGTTAGGAGGGCTGGATTTTGTTATTTTTTTAATGAGGATTTAATCAGTTACTGGCTGATTTTCAGAGCCATCCAGCTACTTTAAGTCAGGCAACCCAGCTTCACTCAATCGAGCCGGTCAGTTTTAAGTGAAATTTCAGCTGAAAGCTTTTCTCGCTAGCTTTATCTGAGAAGTCATCTGGGTAAAATTAACCTGTTAGCTTACCTGTTCAACTGGTTTTTGAATATTTACCTCTAGATAAAGTTGGAAAGGTGAAGATGAAGAAGCACAGCGAGATGATATCCAGAAAACCAAGTCGATATTTTTAAACCACGACAAAATCAGCAAAATCCTAACATTTTTCTTTTTTTTTTTTGCCCAACTATTTGCCGCCCATAAATGATCAAACCACCCACGGGAGACTGGCAGCAGCTGTATCATGTAACTGTAATGCAATGAACTGTAAAACTCATATAAAATAAAACATTGTAAATGAACTCACCGTTTCTTTATGGCTCACCTTTCCAATAGTCACTGTAAGGTCCTGCTGAGATATGCCCCAGTAATCCCGACCAGAATTGCTTTGCACTTCCTACTAATTCAGTTCTGTTCATGCTCCATCCCAGCTTTTGGATATAGCGTCATCAAGCCGCCAAGGCTTCAGACTTCCATACGCACACACATAAAGGCAAAAACTAGGTCCTATGCACAGCGAGGCCGCGCGGAGATCTACAACAGTATTTTATAACCTGCGCATACCGGGAACGCACAGATTCTAAAACACGTGTATACCTACCCCCCATATACGTGCATGTGCTTGGTTACATGCGAATATCTGCAATGCATCAAAAGCACGTTCTTTTCCTAACATACGCACATAGATTTTATGAGTGAAAAAAATATGACTTGCATAAAACCCTGATTTATATGTAGAAGTCCGTATATTTTAAGAATTAATGCATGTGTCCTTGAAATGGCCAGTTTGCCAATACCTCCACCAGTTCACTCGGTCCCTCTCTTCAACAAGACCTTCCTAGTCCTTCACACTTTAACTCCCCCCCAGTTCACTGAGACCTCCCACCCAACCAATAGCAGACCACAGACAAGTCTATCAGTTCCGCTAGATAATTTGCAGGTATAAAATTGTGCCAATAAATTGCCTAATGTATTCGCTTAAATCTCTTATAAAATAGCAATTTATGCTTCAACATTAAAACCACGCCCCAACGGACCTCAAACACACCCACTTTTTCATGTGTACATTTGCTCGTGAAGGCGGATATATGTGCATATGTGACCCATTTGAAGAATAAGACTTACGCGCCTATCCCTTTGGAAAATTCACCTCCAAGTATTTTTCCCATAGATGCAAAAATGAGAGAAAAGTTTTAGTTCATGGGCCCCTAAGGAAGCAGCTCCAAGTATCAATGAACACGTCTAGTTCAATCTCAGGCCTGTGTCCCGATTTCTGAAACGCAGGGGGACGCACTACACTGGTGATGAGGAGGATAGAACCTGTGCCTAATTTCCGCGGGAGCCACCGTCTAACCCAAGGGATTCAAGTCCCTGCTCTCCTTGCAAGCCAACCAGTGAACGGGTTCCTTCGGGCTCCAGGCCAGGCGCAGCACGGAGAGCAGGTACCAACCTACCGTATCTTGAACCAGCGATCGACATAACACGTTGACACACTCAGTTATGACTCCCTGATGGGTTTTGCCTGAAAAAACTCCCTCGCATTCATCATGTACCAGGTATCTCTTATTCCCAGCCTTCCCAGTCCATGATTCTCCTTCCTATGTTGGGAACCCTGGGTAGGACTGAATGGAAAATATGTTTGCAATGATGAGAGAAGATAATACTCCAAAAAAAAAAACCAATGTGTTATGCTCCTTCACTTAGCAGAAGACAAACTGCAGCAATTTTTCAAGACCTTATCAGGAACATGGGGCAATTCTGATTACAGCAAAGCAAAGGCAGCTCTGACAAAGAACTTCAGGCCTCTTCAGAAGATGGACTTTGAGCAATACATGTTTCTCCCGAGCCCGTCAACAAGAAAATGAAAACACGGATGTCTCTCATTCCTGCTTGGGCCACCTGGCATCCTCCTGCAATTCCGCAAATACAGATCAGGAAAGAAAGAGGCAAATCATCCAATGTTGCTTATCTGCTAAACTGAGAGGAGATTCTGAGGGACCCCCAACACCACTCTCGTCAAAATCCTGGATACTATGAGAGCAAATGAAGTCGCAGAGACCCAAACTCAACTGGTAATGTGGGAGTTTTCCCCAGTAATGCAGATTTTTTCATTAAAATTTAAAAATCAATGCACAAAATGATGCTAATCATCTCATTTACATGTAGCACAGTTTGTATTAACACAAAACATTTGCGTTAATGCCACCATTAATGCAAAACTTTAACACTTTTGTGTTAAATGTGTACAGTAAATGCATTATTGCTTGGTCTGCATGCAGAAATAAAGCTGTTAGTGAATATCACATTAAATGTGTGGCAATAATTCACAGCACATTAGTGATGTTCACACTAATGTTTTTCATCTTCATTTCATTTTTTTTTGTTTCTCAGAGATTTTTTTGTTTGTTTTTCATTTTCATAGGTTTTTCTTTTTCATGTTTCTTTATTTTATGGAAATAGCGTGCACCATCAGCTAATAGTGCACGCTATTTCTCGAAAACAAAATTTTCACTTTTTTTCCCCCATTTTTTGGTTCATTTGCAATGAAACAAATCAGGCTCATTCATCCTATCTTACTCTTTTCATTCAAACGAATGCACATTAGAAATGTGTGTTACCACCCGCTTTTATCACCACTCAGTACGGTACCAATTGGCCCATTATCATTCTTTAAGCAAAAATTCTATTTTACATTCTTTAGGAATAATTAGTTTTTTTATGTTGTTTTTCTGTGAGAAATAGGCTCAACTCTCTGAGGATTAATTTACTGTGAACTTTACCAGGGAGAGAGATTTTGGATCTGATTTCCTACAGGGACGGAAAGGGAGAAAAGCTTTGATATATCTCACCTTGTAAACAGCATCAAGGCGGAGAAAAAACGGTGATTCACAAATCAGAGCACATTAGCGAGCAAAACAGCTAATCTATACCCATGCATCTAATTGCATTTTACATTGATTGAGTTTTTGCTTTGATCTTTTTTTATTTCCACGTTGCTTTGTACATGACAAATAATTCATTGAGTTTGCTACATTAACCCATAAATTGTGATGAATAAGTTATATTTCTTTTAGTAATGCAAAGTAAAAAATGATTACACAATTCAAACCATGACATTTCTCTTAGCCTCAGTTATCATTATTTCTATACATACAGTGTGCTTCTTGCTCTCAGAACGTGATTTATGAGTGAAATTATATTGGATGACTTTCAGTTCGTGTAAATCTGTTGTCCTCCCTTTCAGTTCTCTGTCTTAGCAGAATGAGAAAAGTAATGGCTACAGTCAGAAGTTAATAGCTTTCCTTAGCTAAATGCAAGTATGACTGCTTGTTGTGCATTTCTGAGATACTGAACAATAAACCAAGTATTCAGTATTGACATATTTCCATTCATAAAGGGCTTGATATTTAAAAACCTGCTGAGTGGGTATGGTAACCAAGTAAATCTACTCTGTTATCTCGCAGAGATATTTGACCAAACTTACATGGTTAGTACATGGTTAGTTGTGTGGCTCAACATCTGGCGGACATAAGAACATAAGACTTGCCATCAAGCCCAGTATCCTGTTTCCTACAGTGGCCAATCCAGGTCACAAGTACCTGGCAGGATCCCAAGGGGATCGAGAGATTCCAAGCTGCTTATCCCAGGGATAAGAAGGGGATTTCTGCAACTCCACCTTAATAATGGTTTATGGAATTTTCCTCCAGTAACTTGCCCAAACCTTTTTTAAATGTAGTTATTCTAACAGTTTTCACGACATCCTCTGGCAAGGAATTCCAGAGCTTAATTATGTGATGAATACAAATATTTGTTTTAAATGTATCACCTAGTAACTTCATTGTGTGTCCCCTGATCTTTGTACTCCCTGAAAGAGTAAACAACTGATTAATGTTTACATGTTCCATTTCTATCATGATTTTATAGACCTCTATCATATCTCCACTCAGCCCTATCTTCTCCAAGCTGAAGAGTCCTAACCTCTTTAGCCTTTCCTTATGTTCCATCCCCTTTAGCATTTTGATTGCCCTTCTCTGTACCTTTTCTAATTCTTCTATATCTTTCTTGAGATGTGGTTATCAGAACTGAACACAATACTCAAGAAGAGGTCACACCATGGAGCGATACAGAGGCATTATGATATTCTCTGTTTTATTCTCCGTTCCTTTCCTAATAATCCCTAGCATTCTATTTGCTTTCTTGGCTGCTGCTACACACTCAGCAGAAGATTTCAGCGTATTATCATTGATGACACCTAGATCCTTTTCCTGAGTGGTGACTCCTAATGTGAAACCTTGCTTTGTGTGTCTATAATTTGAGTTACTCTTTCCTAAGAGCATCACTTTGCACTTGTGCACATTAAATTTCATTTGTTATTTGTATTCCCAGTCTCCCAGTTTTGCAAGGTCCTCTTGCAATTTCTCACAACTCCCTTGTGATTTAACAACTTTAAATAATTTTGTGTCATCATCAAATTTGATCACCTCACCTGTTCCCATTTTCAGGTCATTTATAAATATATTAAAAACCAGTGGTCCCAGAGTAGATCCCTGGAACACTCTACTATTCACCCGTCTCCATTGGGAAAATTTACCATTCAGCCTTATTCTCTGTTTTCTGTCTTTTAACCAGTTCCAAATCCACAATAGGTCTCTGCTCCCTATCCCAGGACTTTTCAATTTCCTAAGAAGTCTCTCATGAGGGACTTTGTCAAATGCTTTCTGGAAATCCAGATACTCCATATCAACTGGCACACCTTTATCCACATGTTTGTTTATGTCCTCAAAAAAATGTAGCAAATTGGTGAGACAAGACTTCCCTTGTTGGTTTTGTCCCATTAAACTATGCTTATCTATATATTCAGCAATTTGTTCTTTATGATAGTTTCTACCATTTTTCCTGACATGGACATCAGACTCACTGGTCTGTAGTTTCCTGGATCCACCCCTTAATCCCTTTTTAAAATCTGATGTTACAATGGCAACCCTCCAGTCTTCAGGTACCATAGATAATATTAATGATAGTTTATAAATTAGGTCTGCAATTTCATTTCTCACTTCTTGCAGCACTCTGGAATGTATACCATCTGGTTAAGGTGATTTGCTACTCACTAGTAGGTCAATTTGCCTTAGTACATCTTCCATGTTCACTGAGATTTGTTTCATTTCATCTGAATCATCACCGTTGAATATCATTTCTGGCATGGGTATCTCTCTTACATCTTTCTTAGTAAATACCAAAGCAAAGAATTCATTTAGTCTCTCTGCTATGGCTTTGCCATCTTTAAGTGCCCCTTTTAGCTCTTGATCATTTAATCATCCAACTGACTTCCTCACAGGCTTTTTACCTCAAACATACCTGAAAATGATTTTGCTTCCACTGCAAGCTTCTTTTCAAATTCTCTTTGCCTTCCTTATCAATGCTTTGCATCTAACTTGCCAGTGCTTATGCTATTTCCTGTTTTCTTCATTTGGATCCCTTTTCTATTTCTTGAAAGATGTTCTTTTAGCTATTATAGCCTCTCTCATCTCACCTTTTAATCATGCTGGTAGTTGTTTAGACTTTCTTCCACTTTTTCTAATGTGTGGAATACATTTGGTCTGGGCTTCCAAGAAGGTATTTTTAAACAACGTTCATGCCTGATCTAAACTCTTAACCTTTGCAGTTGTTCTTTTCAGTTTTTTCCTAATCATTTTCCTCATTTTATCATAGTCACCTTTTGAAAGTTAAATGCTGTCATATTATATTTTGTAAGTGCTCTCTCGCTCTCCAGTTATTAAGCCAAATTTGATCATGTTATGATCACTATTATCAAGTGGCTTCAACACTGTTACTTTTCACACCAAATCCTGTGTTCCACTAAGGACCAGGTCTAAAATAATTTCTCCTCTTGTTGGTGCAGGACTGCCATTTGCATGGCAAGGATTATCCAGCTAAATTTGAAAGCTAGTGCCACAAATGCCTTTTATCCATATCTGGCTGTAACTTGCTTTGAGCTACAACGAAAAGGCGTGAGCTAAATACACTAATTAAAAAAATACTTGTGAAGATTTTTAAACGGGTATATTTACCCAGCTGAAATCCAGTTTTAGCCAGGTAAGTCTTTTGAATATGAACCCCCAAATATTTAAATATATATTTTTCATAATTTTTCATAATTTTAAAGTAACACTGTGATAGATACAGTTAGTGAACACTGTAACACCATTTAAAGGATGAACACATAAAATGTTGCATTCAATGAGCTTTTGAGACTTCATGGGTGCCTTCTTCAGCTGTCACTTGAAGAAGAGGCATGTGGGGGTCGTGAAAGATTATGCACTACCATTTATTTTGGGTATCGTAACATACAAAACTTCCTGTTTTCTCAAAGATCAATATGGCTGGTAGAACTCAATTCTCTTTATGTGCTTTCCGACATATAGAATCAGGGACAGATGGTAGGAGAAAATCAGGCCAGAGGGGTCGAGCAATGCAGGAGTCAGGTCAAACATGGAGATCTTCTGCAACATGGAAGCAGAGTGGCAGATCTTTGGGCCCTCATGACACATCAATTGTGCCCCCCCCCCACCTCAACTACTCCAAGCTCGGGCTGAGATAGCCCCTCTTCCCCACCACCATTATGACCTCCATAACCCTTGCTCCCCATGCCTATGCTTGCCTCACAATCTCTCAGTGCTACTTTTGGTCAGGCTCAGTGTAGCTCCCTCTCACACACAGTCTTAGTCTTTCAGTCTCAATCTCTGTCCCAGGTCCCCCCCCCCTTCCCTGACCAAAAACAAAAGCCCAGCTCCCTCTGGTGATCTAAACTTTAAAAATTGACACTCCCCCCCCCCCCCCCAATCGCCCCTCAAACCCATCTTACGCCATCCATAGGTCCAAAATTCCTAAATGGGGCAAGAGCGATCCCCTGTGTGTGGGTTCCGGCTGGCCCTATGGCTGGCATTTTGTTGTGCAAAAGTAACTCCACAATATGAAATGATGCCATCAAAAGCCATGCCCCTCCCTGCTTCCCCTCCTTATTTCAAACATAGCAAATGCCACCTTAAGGATTCATCAGACCCAGCATCCTGTCTCTGACAGTGGCCAATCCAGGTCACTTGGAAGAAATACCTAAAGCGGAGATCTTTTCCCATTATGATGTAACAATTATTGCCAAAGCAGGAGAATTAAACCTCTTGCTAGGAAGGAAAAAAAAATGCAAGCAGTAAGAAATAAAAAAAGCATAACAGTCCTGGAGCACAGCCTGCTATTGACCTGGGAGATGAGAGGGGGCAAAACCACTGGCTGGAAGAGTATCAGAAAGAGGAGGCGAGTGGCTTGTCTGGGGGCTCACTGGCAGGTTTTTCTTCTAACTCCCTTGGCTGGGCCAGGGCTGGAGAGGTTCGCAGCCCCTGCGGGATTAAGTGTTGCAATCATCACTCTAGGGCTATACCCTCAGGAGCTGGATTTTAGGGCCAGCGAAGGCAGGGTTTCAGAACTCGGGTGCAAGGCCCCTGAACCCCAGGACTGTCGCCGCGATGACCGACTAAGTTGGGAGGAGATAAAGAAAAGAGGGGGAAAAATATCCCGGGGTCGTCGTGAGCGAAGGATCCCGGTGCCAGATCCCAAGCCAAATTCCCAAGCGAGCTGGCACAAGGAGGAAGAAAGAAGCTGCCGGGTCGAAACGTGAGAAGCATTTCGCAGGGCAGAGAACACCGGAGAAAAGTTTGTTGGAAACGCAGCCCTGCGTGCTCGGGTTAATTACCCCGGGGGGGGTGAATTTTCAAAGACTTACTTGTACATGCTATTCTAAAAACCTCAAACACATGCGCGTGTATTTGCTTTCACACGCATACTTACGCGTGTAAAAAGGGTCGGTCTAAGGGTGGGTCCACCATTTACACACGCAGATTTGCCAGCTTAAGGACGCAATTTTACTCCTGCTAATTATCTGGCGTAAGTGATATTAAACGTGCTTATTGTGTAGTGCCGGCGGGGTGGGAGATCTGGGTGAACTGGGGGGTAGGGGGAGCTGAGGCTGAAGAACCAGAAGGGTCTCAGTGACCTGGAGAAGGACTGGGAGTACTGGAGGAGTAACTGGTAAATCAGGCAATTTCACGTACACGTGCCTGTTTCAAAATACGCCAATTTACGCAAGTCCCGCTTTATTTTCCTGCGTAAAAATATGTGCGCGTATGTGATGCGCGCGGGTTATAGAGCGCTGTGGTAAAACTGCCCGTGGCCCCAAACGCACGTACATGCCTCCGCGCGCAGTCATTTGAAAGTTAGCCTCCAAGGGATTTGGACATTTTTGCCCGATTCCTTTTAATTCGCGAGTCTGCAGAACCCGATAAAACGGCACAACTGAAGATCTCGATGCTCCGCTTGTCTGGTTAGCCTTCAGGCCTCGAGGGAAATTACTGACCGGGCCTGTTTTCTGTAAGTCACAAATGAACTGCATTGCGATGATGACAGTCTCGTCGGCCTGCGCGGGAGAATATTTGCTCGAGAGTCCTAGACTGTACTGGGCTCTGTGCTCTTAAAAACTCAGGAGCGGGCTGAAACGCGTCACGGCGAGCCGCTTCGTTCTGAAACAGGCGAGGTTGGGGGAAAAGCGGGTAATACCTACGTGGAAACTCGGCGAAATGAAATGTTACCACCGAAGGTGCCCGAAAGCCTACTTATATAAGGTGCCAGAAGAATCCCGCTTTTGTTGTTCCCTGGCTTACATGTACACTAAAATACAGCACAGGAGCAGGCAGGGAACAAGAGCCGTCAATTTCTCGCCAGGATCTGAGGCGTCGCTCAGCAGGGAATGTGGTAGTGCTAATCAGAATTAGGGTTCATTAGCATTGCCTCCCCACTGAATCGCACACTGCGGCCCACCAGAAAACATTCACTCCGACAGCCGCAGCGGAAAGCTTTCTCCACAGCGTCAGTGAAAGGGAAGACGGGCGTCTTAAATGTCACTGCTCGTTCCCTTCCCCTGGACCGCGCATTCAGAGCCAAATTATGACACCTGCAGAACCGGACAGTGGGAAAGAGAACAGCGGCAGCCCCCCTCCCCCCCCCTCGTGAAGCCTGGACTAATTGGTGAGGCCCGCACGCCAGTTTCAAGCCAAGAAAGGCTTTCACAGCGCACGTGAGCCGGGGAAATATATTTAACACAGACACATCGGTGAAGCGCATGTGACGAGCGTGTGACGGTGAATTTCCATTATTAACAAAAAAAAAAAATAGAGATGAGTTACGGGACAACTGTCTATCATCCCTTTTCTGACCTTTCATATGTAGAAAATGTCCTGACTCTGAAAGGTCACAGGGAGCAGATTACATGGGATAAGCGAGACAGCATGAATTCATACAAAACTAGTTTTCGATCTGCAGCAGTCGAACCTTTTTCCATCAAATGAAGGCAAAGGAACTGTGGTGACCGCCTCTGCACATCAGGGGTTGGGTCGCACCACACTTATTTTTGTTAATGTTTTTATGAATTCGCGGAAGGGGTTGTTTTTTTTTTTCTTTTTTTTATTTCACATAAGAACATAATAAATTGCCATGCTGGGTCAGACTAAGGGTCCATCAAGCCCAGCATCCTGTTTCCAACAGAGGCCAAACCAGGCCACAAGTACCTGGCAAGTACCCAAACACTAAGAAGATCCTGTGCTACTGATGCAATTAATAGCAGTGGCTATTCCCTAAGTAAACTTGATTAATAGCAGTTAATGGACTTCTCCTCCAAGAACTTATCCAATCCTTTTTTAAACACAGCTACACTAACTGCACTAACCACATCCTCTGGCAACAAATTCCAGAGCTTTATTGTGCGTTGAGTGAAAAAGAATTTTCTCCAATTAGTCTTAAATGTGCTACTTGCTAACTTCATGGAATGCCCCCTAGTCCTTCTATTATTCAAAAGTGTAAATAACCGATTCACATCTACTCGTTCAAGACCTCTCATGATCTTAAAGACCTCTATCATATCCCCCCTCAGCCGTCTCTTCTCCAAGCTGAACAGCCCTAATCTCTTCAGCCTTTCCTCATAGGGGAGCTGTTCCATCCTCTTTATCATTTTGGTTGCCCTTCTCTGTACCTTCTCCATCACAACTATATCTTTTTTGAGATGCGGCGACCAGAACTGTACACAGTATTCAAGGTGCGGTCTCACCATGGAGCGATACAGAGGCATTATGACATTTTCCGTTCTATTAATCATTCCCTTCCTAATAATTCCTAACATTGTTTGCTTTTTTGACTGCTGCAGCACACTGACCCAACAATTTTAAAGTATTATCCACTATGATGCCTAAATCTTTTTCCTGGGTGGTAGCTCCTAATATGGAACTTAACATCGTGTAACTACAGCAATGGTTATTTTTCCCTATATGCAACACATTGCACTTGTCCACATTAAATTTCATCTGCCATTTGGATGCCCAATCTTCCAGTCTTGCAAGGTCTTCCTGTAATGTATCACAATCTACTTGTGATTTAACTACTCTGAATAATTTTGTATCATCCGCAAATTTGATAACCTCACTTGTCGTATTCCTTTCCAGATCATTTATATATATTGAAAAGCACTAGTTTAAGTACAGATCCCTGAGGCACTCCACTGTTTACCCTTTTCCACTGAGAAAATTGACCATTTAATCCTACTCTCTGTTTCCTGTCTTTTAACCAGTTTGTAATCCACAAAAGGACATCGCCTCCTATCCCATGACTTTTAGTTTTCTTAGAAGCCTCTCATGAGGGACTTTGTCAAATGCCTTCTGAAAATCCAAATGCACTACATCTACCGGTTCACTTTTATCCACATGTTTATTAACCCCTTCAAAAAAATGAAGCAGATTTGTTAGGCAAGACTTCCCTTGGGTAAATCCATCCTGGCTGTGTTCCATTAAATCATATCTTTCTATATGCTCTACAATTTTGATCTTTAGAATAGTTTCCACTATTTTTCCCAGCACTGAAGTCAGGCTCACTGATCTATAGTTACCCGGATCACCCCTGGAGCCTTTTTTAAATATTGGGGTTACATTGGCCACCCTCCAGTCTTCAGGTAATTGGGTAATTGCCAGGTTCTTGTGGCCTAGTTTTGGCCTCTGTTGGAAACAGGATGCTGGGCTTCATGGACCCTTGGTCTGACCCAGCATGGCAATTTCTTATGTTCTTATGTTCTTATGAAATGAAAAAAAAGCATTACATTTAAAAATAAAGCAAAAAAACAAAAATGTTGAGTCATGTATGCTGCAAAAAAAACCCCAAAAAACAAACCCCACAGACTCCTCTTGGGCCCTGCCTCAATCCTCCCCCCACCCAATTTCCCCAGCCCCCCTGGATCTTCTTTCCCCGAGTCTGCTTTCTTGCCAGGCATGGCGCCTGGTCGTCAGACGGGAGCCATTATCAATTTCTTCCATTCAAGAGCCAGCCTGAGTATGACGGGCACCATTTTGTAGGGAAGAAAACAGCAATGGTGCCAGCCTCGGTTTGCCGTAGCATCAGTGGCGGGACAGGCACAAGAAGGGATTCCTGCCACTCAGTGAAAGTTCATAGACTTCACAAGGTAAGGGGGTCTGGAGGGAGAAAGGGGCATTGAGGAAGGGAAAAGGAAAGTGGTTTTTGTTGTTGGGGGGGGGGGGGGGGGTTGTGGTAGGGCTGGAAATGGACAATTAATCTACTGTAAAATACTAAGCAGATGAAATAGTGCTTAAACCTGACAGACAGTGAGCCTTTCAGCAAGCGCACACATCTACTCCTACTGACTAAAGATTTGGTTTGTATGAAAAGTACTAAAGAGAGATGTGCGGGCCAAAAAATGTCATTTCGGTTCATTTTCTCATTTCGGAAGGGAGTTCATTTTTCGGTTCAGTTCATTTCCCAAACCAAAAAAGATACATTAAATAAACAAGAAAACTAAAAAACCACAAACAATGGGTTTCCCAAGACCCTCCAAGCCCCTTTCCTGCCCTCCCAAAGATAAGTCAGGGGCCCAGGCCTAGCTGGGGCCTCTCCAGTGCTCTACAAACCCCCTTCCACCATGTAAAGTCAAACCCAGTGCCCGGGCCTACTCATCTGGGTTAAGCCAGCCACAATGGAACCAGCCATCCCCGAGAGGAGAGCAAAGTGACATCACTTCGGTGCTGGTCTGGGGGACGCTGGCCCCATTTTTTGTAGCATAGGACATGAGAGCGAGAGCAAGTGGGCATTGTAGCTGCCCTCTGGACTTTGCAGACCCCCCCCAAGGATGGGGGTAGGTCAGGCTGGAGAGGACCCTGGTCCTGGCAATATTTTATGGGGTGAGACTGGGGGTCAGAGGGTCCCAGGGAAGCTCCGGTCCCATACTTGTTTTTATGGAGTAGGAGTGGGGTCGGAAGGCCTCAAAGAGATCCTTATTTGTTTGTTTTTACTGGCGTGCAAAAACATTTTTTGGGGGTATTTTCATGCAAGGCCATTTTTGGTTCGGAAGTATAAGTCATTTAAAACAAATGCACATCCCTGGTACTAAATGTTTTCTGTATCCAATCTATATCTCTAGAAGTTCTGGGGGATTTGGTCATTTTGATCCTGTAGCTTTCCAGTGTGTAAGGACAACTTTTTTTTTTTTTTTTCAATTTATTGTAAGGACAACTTTTAACCTTCTGTCCAGGTAAACATTAGTCACCTTCTGCAATTTTTTTTGCTTGCATAGTTCATGGTTTCTTTAGGGATTCAACGTGGGTCATGGCTTATTTCTCTATCAGAACAGAGTATGCCTCATATCACTACACTATCATCTTTGCTTTGGCTCGTTCAGTTCGTAATCCAGATTTCTAAACGGCGTTAATTCTAAGAGTACAGCAGATGTAAACCATGTACACAGGTGCCTTTTGTTAACACCTGGAGCATGGAGCATTGCTATGGTTTAATACCAATTGCCAATAAAGGGTGACAATAGAGAAGAACAATAGAAATATACATAACAAAGCAAAATGTCACATTGTACCATTTACCTCTGCTTATATCTTGCCATTTTAAAGTTGAATATGCTGACTGGCCACAACTTTTATTAGCTATTGCCCAAGGCTGCTCTAGCATTTGGTTTTTGCTTTTCATCATGAGCTAAATATGATGCACAGTAAAAGAAAGACTGTAGGGCAATGTTCTTACCAGCTGCCAAGCTGACAGATAAAGGAGGCTGAGGACGACCCAGTCTGTCAAGCAAAGGAATTTCATAAACAAAACTATTTGGGTGTAAACAGCAGTTTACCCGGAAAGCAAGGCGGTCCGATCGAAAGAACAAGGCAAGCTGATGAAAAGACAATTAAGTCTTGCACAGGCGCACCAGGGAAGAATGAGGGAAGTGCACAGAGTGAATCCAAAGAGAAGCCCTACCTACCTGGGCTTTCAGCTCAATTGGAATCAGTCATTTACCGGCTCTGGCGCCATGAGCCTTCATTTCAAAATCGCTTGAATGGCTCACATCTTCACAAGCCGGCCTGCTCGAATTTCATTCTGCCACAGCTGTTTTACAGGTTAAGCAACTGAATACAACCCTTGCATAGTAATTGCACTGACTATAAAGTTTCTGCAAAACACCATTGTGACTCTTCTTGTTGAGATATCTTGTCATTGCCTCAACAGAGTCCTAGGCACACACATTGACCTCTGCCTCAAGGAGGCAGGCAATGGAAGCCTAGAAAAGATTAGTAATGCGATTCCCGCTTGTTCATTATTTTGGAAACCAAATCTTTGGAGTGAAAATCCGCCCCTTTACTAAATGTACACTTCCATTTCCTTTAGCTTCCCGTGCATTGCTTCTCTGGTGGAGAGCAAGTAGCTTGAATGAGCAATGATGGATATGAAACAGAAACAGAACTCTTTCGATAGCCATGTGAAGATAAATGAGCTCCGCTGTACCAATGTGCCAGTTTTGCCGTGCTGTTCCAAGTACAAATATGTTAATATTCTCTCAGCCGTTCCCTGTTCCATGCTGTGATAATGAATCACAACATCAGACCAAAAGTCAGCGCGCATTAGATATAGCATTTAACTGCAGGCTGAATTGTACTTGCTTGCTGTTTGTATTTCTCAGGCTTCTGATAGCTTTGCAGGAGAAAATATCCAATAATAAGCTGTTTTTAATGAATCAGATCATAAGGTTCATGAGAATGTCGGAAAGTGCTACTCGCTTTTCCTCATTCAGGATCAACGTATTAGCAATGCGCGCTTTGCTTGAAATGAAATGGGGAATTCGTAGCAAAATATCCCGTCCTATTTCTTAAAAAGAAACGACAAAACAAGAAATGAAATGTCATTTGTTTTTCTTTCCTTTGTTTTTTGGGGTTTTTTTTTATTGTCTGACCCCTTGCCACACCAAAAAAAACCAAAAAAACAACCACCTTCCATGTCTTTCCCCAGTGCCCCAGCCTCCCCCATGAAATCTTTAAAATCCATTTAAAGTCTTCACAGGGCAGGAGCGATTCCCACTCTCTTTTGCCCTGCCACGTCAAATGGTGCCAGCAGCCCACGGTCGGCACCTTTATTACTTTCTTTCATTTTACATGTTAGTGGCCTAGTGGTTAGAGCAGAGGGCCACAAACCAGGGAAGCCCAAGCTTCAGATCCCACCGCTGCTCCTTGTAACCTTGAGCAAGTCACTTCACCCTCCATTCCCTCAGGAACAAACTTTCCAGGTCATTCATCAGAATGAGTTAGGGCCCTAAAACCCGCCATAACGCATGCATTACTTTCCACGTTGTGAGATGGGTATGCAAATTTGGAAAATTTAGTCAAAGGGGAGGAGTTTATGAAAATGGGGGGTGTTTAATGTTGTGTGCAATAGTGTAACACACATTATATCTACCCCTTTCTTCCTGGAGTTAAGCTGTGCGGGGGGGGGGGGGGGGGAGAGACAGAGAGTGCACCTCTAGGGTGGCGCACATATTTGTCATCTATTTATACCACTGTAGGAGGGTCAACTAGTAACTCGCGGTGAGGTTCTGATGGTGGTCTAGGGTTTGGGGGGGCAGTTTTACATGCACAGTCAGGGGTACGAACAGCACAGTACACATCAGAGAAGATTTCATGTGATTTGGAGTGAGGAAAGGTTCACAAAGATGAGATTTCTACAATGTATTCTCATCCTAGCTTGATAGCAGCTAGGTAGAAAGTCCGTGGCTATTTTTAACCCATGGACCTTGCACCAATTTTCAAAGGGAAAGTAGACCTGTGTTTTTGCTTTGAAGCTTTTGCATTGCTTTTCATGCAGGTGCGTATCTCATGGAAAAAATGCATGTTGATTTTAGAATGCAATCTCCGCATGTTAATTTCCTCCCTCACCCCACCTGCACACACACCGAGGGACAGATATTTTCACACAGGTAAATCAGTATTGACCCAGATAAATAGCTTTCAAAATTGCCCTCATGCTGAGTTCACTGATAAATTAACAGGAAAGTCATTGAAGATGTAAAATCTAAAACACTTTTAGCAAAAAGAAAAAAAAAATATGCAAGCACGGTCAATAGAAAATGTCTTCACATGTAGTAGCTACATACAGCAGACCTGTCACTACCACAGCATCAGTCTCATCCAAAGGTTTTCCATGGTTACCCTGCATGCGTCATCCTCTTCAGAAACAGATCCCAAGCTGACAGAGCACACGTGCAATCCTGCGCTGTTCAAGAGGATGACAAATACACAAAACTTGGACGCCTCTCTGTCAATCTGGTACTTTGGCAGTGAAAAAGAAAAAAAAAAAACGTTAACGGTTCCAAAGTCCCAGGAACACTCAGTCCTCCACGTTCGGTACCACACTGTTACCCTCTCATCCTTAAATTTATCCAAGCAGATATTGACAGCTCTTTTTAATGCGCCTTTCCAGCTCTCCAACAAAGCACTAAAATTGGATCTAAAGACAGGGACTATCCTTTGCCCTACATATGTCACAGGCTTGCAATTTCTTGTGAGGCTTAAAAAAAAACTCTGATCACTTTTTTTTTTAAATCGTTTTCTTCTTTCTCCTCCCCGCAAGGGAGGGTCCACTTTTCGACAGAACTTCTGCGAAGTAAAGTGGCGTTTTACATGCAGGTTTGACAAATGTGCCGGTAACCTTATCACGCTTTACCCAGACTGACTGGAGGCATTCCTGAGCTGGGGAGAGGGCTGAACTCATGCGCATAATTTCGCATTATAAAAAGTATGCACGTAAATTTTCACGAAAAAAAAAAAAAAATTCTGCACACGTTTTAACTGCAGGCAGATTTGGTGGGATAATTTCCAAAGCAGACTCATGTGTGCAAGTCCGCTTTGATAACTGGTGTAACTCACAAATGTTTTTCTCATGGGGGCTTCTTTGCTAATTCCCTCCTAACTACACAATGCGCCGGACTGACTACCGTATGTCAAACTTCTCAACAGGCTGAATAATTTCTGGAATAATTCAGGTATTTATGTGATTCCAGAATACTGCAGATTGGGACTCAGAACTATTGCCTGGATGGACAGTGAAAGAGTGAGTTCTCACCCACTGCATTTTATATTTGCTAGAATCTTCTATCTGGTGCCAATTATAATTGGCTGAAGGAATTCTCCTGGCAATCTTTAGCCCAACCAGTCACCGAGGGAAGCAAAATGGACATAACTGACACTTGCAGGCATGACTCATGCTTGGGAAGAAAACTGAAATGTTTATTTATAATGTGGAAATTAATCAAAGTACCAATATAATTACCATTTAGAATGTCCAACTACCTTCTCAACATTCCAGCACACTGTCCTTAATCATACTTACAACCGAAGGCAGAGCTGTCAATCAGCTTTAGAAATTCAGGCCCTTGCACACAGAAAATATGAAGCACAAGTAATATTAGGAAAGGGCTATTTTAGTGGGGGGTTGCTTTTCCCCCCTTTTATCACTCTCCATCTTTGACCCTCTTGCCCCAGGAATGCTCATCAGATTGATGACTGGATGGGGTGTCTCCATCCCCCTCAGTGACACTGTAATGACAGCCTTCTCTCCTTCCTAGGCCCATGCCCAAACCTGGTGGTCTTTTAGGATGGGGGATCTGAACTAGGTCCTAGGGACAGCCCAGATAATAGGTTTAGACAGAGATTTACCCTTGAGCAAAAAAATGGCAAAATGTTAAATACTGATTTTAGGGCGTATAGGTCCACACTGCAACAGGAACAAATACTTTGCTAAAAATTTGGATCCTGGGCTGTAGTAAAAGTGACACTCTAACAAATATGGGACCTGAATCAGTCTTGGTTGGACAATCCAGACTACTTGATCATTCATCCCAAAAATGTGTTACCAATGTTCAGCATTTACCCAAAATAATTATCAGAAACAACATCTTTTTGATTGAATGTTTCATTCGCAAAAAAAGAAAAACAAATCATGTGCAGTTCTGGTCACCATATCTCAAAAAAGATATAGAAGAATTAGAAAAGGTACAGAGAAGGGTGACCAAAATGGTAAAGGGGATGGAACAATTACCCTAAGAGGAAAGTCAAAAAGGTTAGGACTCTTCAGCTTGGAGAAGAGACGGCTAAGGGGAGATATAATAGCGGTCTATAAAATCATGAGTGGAAAGGAACGAGTAAACATTAATCAGTTGTTTACTCTTTTAAAATGTACAAAGACCAAGGGACACACAATGAAGTTACTAAGTTGTATGTTGGCCTGACTGGTACAGTTATTTCCTGGTTTAAGTCTTATTTACATGGCCAGTCCCAACAAATAAATATAGACTCTGCTACTTCATCGTGATTTACAGTGAAAACCGGCATGCTACAAGGTTCAGCACTCTCAGCTATACTGTTCAACATATATCTCTTCCCCATCTGTCAACTTCTTTCAACCCTAGGTCTCTCTTATCATCTCTATGCAGATGATATTCAGTTCTACTTTCCAAACCGGCAGAACTGGCAATCCGCAGCCCAATACATCTACCTCTGCTTATCTTTATCAAGAAATGGTTAACTCATAACAAACTCTGCTTGAACCTTTCAAAAACAGAAATAGTCATCCTTAGTAATCCTGCTTTCAATGATATCCCAAATACTTTCTCTGTTGACAATACCACTCTTCATATCTATCCACATGTCCGAAATCTTGGTGTCATTTTTGACACCAAGGCCCAGATTCATTGAGGCTTTACTCCCATTTTGTGTCTACGGGAAAAATCCTTAGGAGTAGATTTTAAGAGGAGAGGAGAAATACCCTCTTCTAGAACCATTAGGCTTGAAGTAACTTGTGAACTTCCATTTTCTATCATTGGCCCAATAATATGGAATTCTATCCCACTCTATTTGAGATTCCTATCCAATACAAAGGAGTTTAGAAAAATCCTAAAACACCATCTATTCAGTCAAGCCTTCAAAGATTTTTGTGAATCTTAAATAATCTTCCAAATTCTTGCATTGCTACCCAAGTCATGCATTCTCTAACCTCATCTTTATTCAGGCTTTAATATCCAGGCTTTGTACTGTTTAGTGTTTATATGTATTAACCGTGTCTTTGTTCCTTTTTATGTTCATTTTATTATGATTGTTTTATTGTAACCTGCCCCAAACGTTGGAGAGTGCAGGTAATAAGTCCTTTTCAATAAATACATTAACTAAATTAAAACTAATAAGAGATTTTTTTTTTACTCAGCACATAATTAAACTCTGGATTTCATTGCCAGAGGATGTGGTGAAAGATGTTAGTGTAACTGCGTTTAAAAAAGATTAGAACTAGTTCCTGGAAGTAAAGTCCATAAACCATTATTAAGGTGAAGTTACAGAAATCCACTTCTTAACCCTGGGATAAGAAACTTGGAATCTATCTACCCCCTTGGGATCCTGCCAGGTTCTTGTGACCTGGATTGGCCACAGCTGGAAACAGGATACTGGGCTTGATAGACTTTTGATCTGACCCAGTATGGCAATTCTTATGTTCTCATGTTCTAATGTGCAAACCTCTGTGGCAAAAAAAACCAAACGTATCCAGCTGAAACACATTCAATGTTAGTGGCACCTCCCTGGTTCACAGTCCTATGCTCTAACCACTAGGCTACTCTTCCACTCTACTTCTGAAAAGAACACTTTGTTTACAGTGTTTGACTGTTCAGTTATGAGTTTTTACTACATCTGCAAATTTGTAACCTGCCTGGAATTGTAAATAGATTCTATACATTGAATGAATGAATAAATAAATAAATGGGGTAAAATCAAGACTGGCATGCAGCTATATGGTCAACCTACATCTAATTCACATGTTGTGCTATTTGTTATATTGCTGGTTTGTCCACACACGCGAGTTTATACGCTACTTGTGCACCCGTACTTGTTAGCCTTTCTTAGACAATGTCTGTATGCCGTAATACCTGATTTGACCCTGTCTGTACAATACTGCTGTACAATGCTTGTTCACTGTAATACCTGTCCGTAGATGTTTATATAATGTAATCCATTTTTCTATTTGCCTGTATATAGAACGATGCAATGCGTTAACTTAATAAGTTCAAGAAGTTCTCGGTTAAATTTGTTCATCTGTAATAAGTTGTTTAACTGTAAACTGGAGTGAAGGTAGCTTGCTATACCTCGGTATATAAACGATCCTAAATAAATAAATAAATAAACATATTTATTGGTACAGTAATTTTGTTTACTGCTCACAAAGCTCCTGAAAGCAGAAGCTCATAGTAAAAGTAAATGACAAAAGTACTTCAGCACCTTCCAGCTCTGGTTGATGCCAATCAATCCCATGTTATTGCCTAATCCAGAGCAGGCGCGAGCTGGAAAGCTCCTAGAGGAGCTGCCTCCCCAGCATGGCCCTGGTTCAGGTCAGAGAGGTTGGCCAGCAGGGCAGAGAAAGAGAAGCAGAACAAGGGAAGCATGATTTGACTTCCGCGCGTAACAGGTTTATTGCATCTGAAATCGTTCCCAAGCCTAAGTGCTGGACAAGTCAGATACGTGTGGAAAAATGCACGCCTCCTCTGGCCAGAAATAGAAAGAGTGGCTATTGCTTAAATCTTCCCAACATCCTCTTGTCTTTTACTAGGGTAGAAAGGAGTGGGGTTACTATGCAAGCAATAACTTATAGAAATGAAACAAAACTTGCAATCACTATTTATAAACCTAAATGTGGAAACCTAAAAAGTGGGCAGCGATGAGGCCACAGTCGGAGGGTAGGGGAATGGCACAGGTTTCAGCATTAGGTAACTAAATCTAGAGAAATGAGCTGGAGGTCAAATGTAGGATCCCTAAGTTTCAGGCTCCTAATCTGGATGAATTTTCAAATAAAAAATGAAAGTACCTAAGTTATCCTGTACTCTTTAAACCCCTCAGAGATGGCTCAATCCTTTTATTTTATGACTTTCATGTCATCCATAGCAGGTTACGCAGCGGGGGACCTCGGCACTCGTGGGGACGCATAAGTATTTACACACGCATCTCTTTGCCAGGCCCCGAAACGCCCTCACCCCATCCAGACCATGCCACGCCCATTTTGGGAGATTTTTTTTTTAGATGTGCATGCCGCAGCATTTACCTGCATATCTGGGCGCTTTTTAAAATATGTTCAGCATGCGTGATGTCCGACTTCTTCGCACATCCCCTAATTGATGCCTGCGGCTGGCTTTTAAGAACATAAGAACATGCCATACTGGGTCAGACCAAGGGTCCATCAAGCCCAGCATCCTGTTTCCAACAGAGGCCAATCCAGGCCATAAGAACCTGGCAAGTACCCAAAAGCTAAGTCTATTCCATGTTACCGTTGCTAGTAATAGCAGTGGCTATTCTAAGTCAACTTAATTAATAGCAGGTAATGGACTTCTCCTCCAAGAACTTATCCAATCCTTTTTTAAACACAGCTACACTAACTGCACTAACTACATCTTCTGGCAACAAATTCTAGAGTTTAATTGTGTGTTGAGTAATAAAGAACTTTCTCCGATTAGTTTTAAATGTGCCACACGCTAACTTCATGGAGTGCCCCCTAGTCTTTCTATTATCTGAAAGAGTAAATAACCGATTCACATCTACCCATTCTAGACCTCTCATGATTTTAAACACCTTTAAATACTTTGTCTGAGACTCATTTAAACAGCATAGCCACACTGAGGCGGTTTCTAGCATGTCCCAATATCCAGAACCCCGATATATAGACCACAGAACCACTCATCTAGTTAGGGGTGATTTCAGTAACTCGCCTAGTTGCAAATTATGCATGCATTTCGAACGCATGGACCTTCCAGCTAAAATTCAAAGACAAACTACCCAGGCAGCTCCTCTTCGGAAATCAGCTGGCATAAAGCACTTGCATGCAAAGCAACCATGCACTTTGCAACTGCTCTTAGTGCAGAATGCCAAGCAGGAGAATAATGTGCCTGCCCCGCCCTGGGAATGCCCGTTTAACCCTGCTGAAAATAACGTGCTGTGGAAGCCAACATCTACGCTTAGCCTGGCGACGGATGGCAATTTCAAGCCAGACTGGGTAAAAGGTTTTGAAAATTGTTCCCTTATGTACTGCCTTATGTGTTCGAGCAGCTGATTAGAAAGAGTCCCCTACAGATACTGGCACTGCAGAGAGACAGGTCTGCCCATCCAGCTACAGATCAAAGCCCTCAGAAGATCCGTCCTGTTAGAATGAGCTCTGACTTTTTAGTATTCTAGGCATTCTGTGCAAAGCTTCAAAATTCATTTGCTAAAAAGTGCTTTACTTATTATTAGGAGTTAAGTCTAATAAATGATATTAAACTTTTTTTTTTTTTTTTTTAATATTTTGCTTGCCTGGTTGAGAAGCCGCCTGTTCAAACTTGCTAACCACTAAAAGTCTAGCACTGCCAGGAGTCAGCTACAGCTGGACTGATCAGCAGCTCTGGCTCCAGTAAGAAAGAAACCAAAGCAGAAATACCCCCCACCCATCACAAGCTTTGCGGGCAGTGCCACGTTAGGAACACTCTGTACCACAGTTTAAGAGCTAATTTTCTACAAATGATGGATTCTAGCAGACTGAATGCTGCTGACAAGCTACAGCACTGAAGATCATCTGAAGGTCCAAACTGTAACATTTCACAGATTATACAGAGTGCAGCACTTTAAAAGTGAAGATAATTCTGCACCTCCCCACCGGAGTATCATTCCCACCTGAGGAAGGAAGAAATACAGATAATTAAGTCTCGGTTTGAGTTTCCCATGCAGTGGAGCACACGGTATCTGGATACCACAAATCAAAATCAATCTAATCAACCAATCTCTCTCTCTGCAAAAGCAGGAGTGGACTCTAAAATGTATGAAAGCGTCATTATAATTATTGAACTAGGGAATGACCAGCCACGCTGTGAACCCTGACGTGGTATCTCTATATACAGCTCTCTCGTGCCCAGAAGTACGGAAGCCTGCATCATGTGTGGAGCCGAGACAGAGCCAAGGATGATGATGCATCTGGCGGTGAATTCTGTCCTCGAAAGCTCATGCCTCAATACATTGGTCAGCCTATAAGGTGCCATTTTTGCTTCACCAGCCTAACACAGCTATCCCTCTGAATGTAGCAATCAATCTGTAAGAATTACTCCAAAAAAACAGAAGTAGCTTCCATCCCAACCCTTTACGCCTGGTGATTAAATGGCATAAAACCGCTCTCCCTTCTGGTTCCATCATGGACCGGTCCTGGGCTCACGAGTAATCTTCAGAGACTCCACTGAGCCAGTAAGCTCCTTCCCTCATTCCTCCTAGGAGCGCACTGTGGATGGCAGGAGCACTGTGCATGCCCAAAGAGTCAGCCTGGGAACGCTTCCTTTGATCTTCTTCCTAGCCCTCCTAACATGTTCCATGTGCTGCGTGATCGCACTGCTTTGAATCACAAGATGCGCCCTTTCTCGGAGCACACAGATCAGTTTTTCTCATGCTGTACTGAGCCGTGTTACTCCTGCATGGGGGGCCTGAAAAGGTCTGGTGCAGTAAAAAAAAAAAAACAAAAACCTGGATTTACGGAGATTCATAATAGCGGAAGTGTCTTGGAAGAAGCTTTAATCTCCTCAGGAACCTAATAAAATTCAGAATGAAGAAGGATTTTAAAGCTGATTTTCTTTGATAGTTTTGACACATAACTGAATTATTTACAGGAAAACACTGCTTTAAGACATTCAGGCTTGCAGTCACGACACACGGGTAAAATATAAAAATAAAAGATTCTGTAACATCGAGGGTGATCTGCTAGCAGGATTTGAAACAACAGAATAACCTGAATCTCCGTTTCTTCCAATGGAACCGAGCTCACTGTAATAACCCGAGTTACTAATTCACTGCATTCAATTTTCTGTCGGGCAAAATTATGTACTGTAAGACATGATAAGACCAAAACAATTAGAGAAACATACTGGGCATATCAATTGCTAACATTAAGTGTAACAAGACAAGATCAAATTCTGTTTTCTCATAACACTTCCTTCCCATAGAGAATATTAAAATCTTCTTTGCAACCAAACTGGAATGAGACTTTTCAGCCTGTAACTAACAGAATGGAGAAAAGAAACCTACACATGCTTCTGCCTGCCATGCAGGGTTCCTGCAATGACCAGTTTAGAAACGGGGGGGGGGGGGGGGGGGGGGGGGGAGGGGTGTCTATTATATGGTGAGGGGGAATTCCTGCATAACTGCAAATAAAGGCTCAGGGCTGCAAAAAATCCCAGCACCCGTTCCAACAGAGCTGGAAAGAGAAGGAGAAACGAGGAGCTGCCAGCCAAAAGAATAAAACAAAACCTCCAAAAACCATCTCAGGTCACAGCTTCCTGGCGCTAAGAAAAGTCTATCTGGCTTACAATGTATGTATTCATTTCCTTCCAAACAGCAACTTCAGGTTCAAATGAACAAATTAGCCTACGATGGGATGGAATCTTCAGGCACAATCTCAGCGGTGACCCTGAAGGTGACCCTGAAGGTCAAACAGAATGAAGAATGAGGCTTTGTTCCTCGTGAAGTCACAAAGAGACAATTCACAGCTCCCGTTCTCCATCCCAGCCAGAATTCCTGCCCATGGGCTTTATTTAAGGAAGATCTTTCCATATGCACACAGAATGGGGAAAAGTCCTTTTCTGATTTAGGCCCTGTATTCAGCAATGCACTGAAACAAACAGCTAAAGTGAGCCAGAGAAACTGCCACAGATATTCAGCACAGCGCTGCTGATTAGAGGCACCACTGAGTATAGCTGGATAAACGTATCCGGCTAACTTTAGGACGTATATCTGGCATGAGCCAACTTTGTCAGATAAATTATCCTGCTCGCTAAACAAGAGTTACCCAGATAAATTATCCGGCTAAGTTAGCCCCATACTGGACTTCCCCAGAGCACCTCCAATTTATCTGGTTAAGTTCGATCTGATTAAACAGCCAGGGGAGTCGTCGGTGTTCAGAGCGACAGGAAATTTAAAGCCCATGGTTTCTCCAGCTATGTCCCAAACTTAGGAGATCATTTATCAAAATGCATTAGGGTGTTCTCAGTTGTTAGGGCCCTAACACCCGCGATAATACTGTAACGCGAATATGTAAGCAAATTTGAAAATTTTATTCAGGTAGGAGGAGTAAATGGAAGAGAGGGCTGGTTAACGCTGCATGCGATAACGAAACACACACTATTGTGGGATTTAACACGAGAAAAGCTACACCTTTTTTTTTGGGCGTTATATCTAACGATAGCTGTGCATTACAGCCAAAACGGGATTTATCACAAATCCCGTTTCAAGAGAGGAAGAGAGCGAGAGAGCCCTTGTGAGGCCCACTGACTTTTTAACTATTTATACCACTGTAAGAGGGGGCAATTTAACATGCACAATCATACATACGAACAGCACAGTTACCATCAGTGAAGATTTAATTGATTTGGAGGGATGAAATGTGAAAGAAGAGTAGATTTGTACCATGTTCTCTCTACCTACCTTGATTACAGCTAGGCAGACAGTGCATCAAGCTAGATAGAGAGAACAAGAAACAAATCTACTCTTCTTTCACACTTCATGTCTCCAAATCACATTCAATGTTCACTGATGGTAACTGTGCTGTTCATACACATGACTGTGCATGTTAAATTACCCCCCAGAACCCACACCACCCCACAAACCTCACCCCGGGTTACTAGTGCCCCTTCTTATAGTGGTATAAATATTAAATTTTTGTGAGCTTCTAGAGTCTCTCTCTGAAATGCAAGATAAAAGTCTGTCTAGGGACTTTTCAGCTTGCGATGTGATGCGGTACCAGGAAAATTACCCTAATCATGCCCCCTTTTATTTATTTATTTATTTATTTGAAAGTTTTTGTATACCAACATTCGTTAAGAAAACATCACATCGGTTTCCATAGAACAATAATTAGCCAACAGGGCTTTACAATGAACCTGATAAGCTAAACTAGGGAGGGGGAGAGCATCACGGGTGCTATTTTTGCTATATCTATCACAAAATGATGAATCTAGGCCTTAGCCAGACAAACCATTTCAGTAGTGACCTCTGTGTCTTCTACTCTCCCCCAGAGATTTGTAACAACAGTCTCTCAGCTACAGGAAAAGTTTGTTTTCAAAGTCCCATTAGCACCAGCAAAGGTGGAGAGTAAAAATGTCAATAGAAAGGATGGTGCTCGGGGATAACAATGGAACTTTGAAAAATGGAAGAAAATACAAATGGAAACAGTACTAGCGATCTGAATTAACATCTCTCAAAAAAAAAAACAAACCTCATGTAGGCATTATTATCCCTGATACCTTTAGGAATGATACAGTGTGTAACCTAAAGCACAAACGTATCAAGTACAGAAACAGCATAGATCTCCAGATAAATACGTTGAAACACTGTAGATAGACAGTGGAATTCACCTTATACAGGATGGAATAATATGCCCAGTTATATCATGTGTATTACATAGTGTTACATGTTCTAAGGCAAAGTACAGGGTAGGATCCTATCTTCTGTATTAAATAATTCCATCACACTAATCCTGAACAAGTTTTTCATTTTAAGCACCCTGTAGACTCAAAAAGATTTTCATGAAAATAGAATCTGATTTCCTCAAAGTCATGGCTTGAGAATATTACAACCTCTGGAGACCACGATGCCCTCCCAGAGAAGACGCTAGTTTTGGACTAGATTCCAGTCCTGAACAGAAAAAGGGAACAGAGCTATGAAAGCAAACAAAAAAAAAATAAATTAATATTAGTCTGGGCTATGAAATGAATGCGTCAGTCTATATTTAGTCTAGAAAACCATCCGGAATGATCCTGTTATATTGACTATTTACTGGAGTGTAATATTTTCTTCTATTTTATGTCATAAGAACAATCTGTTTGATCTGTTCCAATTCTAAGAAGTCATAAATTCATTCTGTAGGATATCAACAAAGATAGATGGAAGCCTATGTGCGTAAGAGGCTACTGGTCCTCACTCCTTCCTTTGGATTCAACAGAGGAAGGTCCTGTCAGACAAATCTGATTTACTTTTTTGATTGGGTGACTAAGGAATTGGATCGAGTAAGAGCACTTGATGTGATCTACTTGGATTTCAGCAAAGCGTTTGATACGGTCCTGCTTAGGAGGCTTGTGAATAAAATGAGAAGCTTAGGAGTGAGAGCCAAGGTGATGGCCTGGATTACAAACTGGTGGACGGATAGAAGACAGCATGTGATGGTAAATGGAACCTACTCTGAAGAGAGAGCTGTGTTAAGCAAAGTGCTGCAAGAATCCATATTGGGATCAGTCCTGTTCAATATCTTTGTTAGCAACATTGTGGAAGGGATAGAAGGTAAAGTTTTTCTTTTTGTGGATGATACTAAGATCTGCAACAAAGTGGACATGCCGGAAGGAGTAGAGAGAATGAGACATGATTTAAGGAAACTTGAATGGTGGTCGAAGATATGGCAGCTGGGATTCAATGCCAAGAAATGTAGAGTCATGAATCTGGGGTCTGGTAATCCAAAACAGCTGTATGTGATGGGGTGAAGGGCTGTTCTGCACAGAGAAAGAGAGGTGATAGTGATAGTGTCTAGCAATCTGAAGATGGCGAAGCAATGTGGCAAGATGATAGATAAAGCCAGAAGAATGCTGGGCTGCATAGAGAGAGGAATAACCAATAAGAAAAAGGAAGTGATAATCCCCTTGTACAGGTCCTTGGTGAGGCCTCACCTGGAGTACTGCCTTCAGTATCTCAAAAGGGACAGAGACAGGATGGAGGCGGTCCAGAGAAGGGCAACAAAAATGGTGGGAGGTCCTCATCAAATGAATTATGAGGAGAGGTTGAAGGACCTAAATATGTACACCCTGGAGCAGAGGAGGTGCAGGGGAGATATGATACAGACCTTCAGATACCTGAAAGGTTTTAATGATGCACAATTGACAAGCCTTTTCCATTGGAAAGAAATCAGTAGAATTAGGGATCATGTAATGAAACTCC
Organism: Rhinatrema bivittatum; assembly: GCF_901001135.1. Taxonomy (NCBI): domain Eukaryota; kingdom Metazoa; phylum Chordata; class Amphibia; order Gymnophiona; family Rhinatrematidae; genus Rhinatrema; species Rhinatrema bivittatum. The sequence continues at coordinate 14,386,365 of NC_042631.1, forward strand.
AGGGAGGAAGACTCAGAACCAACGTCAGGAAATATTTCTTCACAGAGAGGGTGATGGATACCTGGAATGCCCTTCCAGAGGAGGTGTGAAGACAAAAACAGTGAAAGATTTCAAAGGGGCATGGGATAAACACTGTGGATCCCTAAAGGTTAGAGGATGGGAATGAAGAAAAGAGTGCATGGGGGTAATTTGCTGGTGTGGCGGTTACTACCTTTAACTAATAAGCCTGATACTTTTGATGCATCTCCAACATTGCTCTCTGCTCCAACGGCAAGAGGTAACTGACGGTTAGGGAAACTAAATAAGGGGGTGACTTGTATGGCACATCAGATGCTACCATAAGCTTGCTGGGCAGACTGGATGGACTGTTTGGTCCTTTTCTGCCGTCATTTTCTATGTTCCTTTCAGGTTCTGTGATGTTGAAACATAGCTGAATTCTTCCTGCCCACCCAGATCTCTTGTGCAAAACTCAGCACCATAAAGCAGCAGCAATTATTTCATTTTATCTGGCCTTGTTCTTAATGTAAAGCCCTGATGAAAGTGCACTAAATATTAACAAAATAATATTTTCTCATTCAGACAATAAAAACATGGAGTGTGCCCTTTTAAAAAAAAAAACAACAACAACAACAAAACCCCTACCTGCTTCCTGCAGCTGGACATACAGGGAGAGCTCCGATGGGCTCTGCCGTGTCCCCGGACCACAATCATTTGCAACCGTTTCCTGCTCCGTAACCGGTGCCTCTTCCAACAGAAAGCAACGGGAATACTGCGGTGCTGCTTCCGACTGCACCAGCAGTCAACGGGAGGGCAGGAATGGCACTGCGAGAAGTTGCGCTGCTGTCTCTGCAAAGAAAGGACTTTATAAAAAAAAAAAACAACAACTCTGCAACATAACAGTGAAAGAGAAATGTCTGCCAGCATTTATATTTTCAATTAGAATATTACTTGGATGCATTTACTCTGTATGATATTGTACAATTAACCTGTATTCCTCAATGCTGGGGTTTTGCATTAAAAACAATCTTCCTTTTCTACAGAACAGCAGCATTAACATCACTGTAGGTGTCTAATCTGAGCTCCCTCTTCTCCAGTGAGCTTCTCCCTCTTCTTTGTAATGATCAGACGGCCCCTATCCTGGTCGCTCTACTGCCAGAGCTTTCTCCTGGTCTCTGCCTACGGCAAAACTGGAGCCCAGCACAGGGAAAGCTTGTGGAAACCGGGACCCTGCTGCTGCATTTCCAAACGGAAACAGAGCCCGCGCAATAATATTTTGCAAATGGGTCCGAATTTCTACAGCTTGGATCTCCTGAACGATACTTGCAAGAGGGGTTTCAGCATAGACGGAGAGTGGGAAATTCATCTCTCCTCGTGCAAACGCACAACAGAATAAAATCTGTACTTACCCGGGGATCCCAAAGACTCTCTGCTATCTGTGGCTTCCAGAGAGTTTAAAATGGATTAGTCTAATCGCGCCTCTCTGGCTGAACCATTCCCGGCAGAAGAAGGGGCTTAGACAGAAGCTTCTGAAGCAATCAGAATTGGAAAGATGAGAAAGGGAGAACTCTGGGCCTCTTTTCCCGGGCTCACAAGCAGTCTTGGTCCGTAATAAGCAGAAGGGTGGGCTTCCAGCAAGGCCCTCTGGCTGCAAAGCGTCGCATGCATTCGGAAGCCCACAGGGAAGGAAGGCGCTGCATTTCCTCTCCCTCATTCAGTTTTACAATCAGCTAGTCCTGCAGGTAAATGTCCCTGCATATATTTAGGCTAAGCAAAAACAAGAGGGGACACTTCCCCTGCCCCAGAAAAATCTCCCGTCTAGCTTTCTGCCTCCGCCGTTATGGGGCAGAAACATTTTGCAAATACACCCCAAGGTTTTTCAAAGTAATAATTCAAAGTGTCAGTGTTTAGCAAGAACATCACTTTTGGGTTTGCAGCGAGTTTCCTTTGTACCTGGACGGTATATTTCAATATTTAATCTTGTTTAAAGAGAGACACTTTTTTCCCCAAGGCAGTTATCATTGCCAGTCACGCAGGAAAATAAAGGAATTGTTTCTTTCGTGTACGTCACACGTGTAACCTGGTGGCCGGAGCAGCGGGCTGAGAGCCAGGGACGCGGCCGATGCCCATCCACGACCTTGCGCAAGCCACCTCACCCTCCGTTGCCTCAGCGACAAACCCAGGGCCTCATTTACCGAGCATTTTTTCCCAGAGACCCGGAGAGGTCGACATTTATCCGTTTAAATGTTTCGTTTTGAATACTGACCTCAGAGAGGGGGGGGGGGAAAGCTTTAGCAAACCAGTTCCTCCCATCGTGAGCCATCTGGGAGCAGAGAAATACCGGCAGCACCTGAGCGCAACGCGCCTTGCGCTCCCACTCACCAAGGCGAGCGCGCAACCTGCCTCGCCGAGCAGGCCACCGGTCATCACAGAACCGGGGCAGGGGGAGGCAGCCCCCTTCCCCTCGCTCCCAGGCACTGCCTTTCATTCTGTTCCCAGTTAATATCATTCTTCCCCATGTAACGCAGAGAGAGGGCACAAGTGTTATCAGCAAACAGTGTCAACCAGGACTCTGCGGTGCGGCAGGCTCCGCCAACAAATCACACAAATGCGCAGAATGCCTGGAACGGGAAAAACCCCCGAGAAACCGTTCCGCGTGCAGCGCAAAAACGCAAGAAGCAGAAACAGAAATACAGTTCCCTCCTATACCACGTCCTGCATGGAGTGGGGTGTGTTGTGTTACATGACATCCCCCGCCATCTATAAAAACAATAACAGGGAGGGGGAGCTCGGAGGTCCCAACATAACACCCCCCCCCCCACCCACACACACACGAGAACAATGTGGCCCCAGTATAACACTTCCTGCCCCCTCTATCTTTCCCTACCCTCTGCCCTGTATCTGTATCCCCAATCCTCTTTATCTGCCTGCCCCCACTCCCTGCCCAGCACCAGTACCTTCTGATCCCCGCTCTCTCTCTCCCTGCTCCGATTCCCCTCTCCACATCTCTTGCTCTCCCCTGCCCTACTCCGCTCTCTCTGAGGCTTGGGCCATGGGGGTCAGCGGCGCCACGGCAGGCGGCAGGAGAAAGCGACCACTGCGGCAGGAGACTCCGCCAGCGCAGGGAGGAACAGCACCGGAGGCCGCGGTGGGACCACAGCAGTGGGAGGGGCCTAAGTAGCAGCTCCTCCTGCCCGTGGCTTCACTCCTGGTCCTGCGCCCTCCCGTGCCTGCTCTGCCCACGCGGGAGCCACGTGGTTGAATGGCCACCTGCCCCACTGTTGTAACTAGACAGTGGTGGGAAAAAAAAAACCAACCCAAAATGTGCAAATGCTAGGTTCATGCAGATCCTCCCGCAGCAATGCTATTTCTATAAGCTCTACAATAGCAACCATTTGTTATGCCTTTCAAATAAAAAATGTAATTTTTTTTTTTTACAATTTTTCAATGTTTATTATATTTAGACAGGGCTTTGGTTCAATATATTACCATTTCATTCCAAGATATTACGATGAGGAATAGAGCACCAACAATGATCCATTTACTGGCAATAATTTACTAACCTGGCCAGTGTTGTACCTCTGTGTCATATTCATCCCTTCCTAAACACAAAAAGAACTTACTGCCAAGAAATACTGCAATATGCATGGGTCAGCAAATAACAAAATAGCAAAAATAAGTATAAAAATACTGTGGTCTCTGTTGTCAGCCTAAAAGAGTAACAAGTAAATACAGCAATGTTTTACCCATCAAAATGCATCCACGTCAAGCTTTCTTCCAAATTAAGTCATGGAGAGGGTGGAATGTTAGCCGAATGGCCAGAAAGAAATCCGAATACCAAAGGGAGACGCAGAAGTGCCCGTCCCAAGGATTGTCACCAAAGCAACGAACAGGAGGAAACAGTCACAGCAGGGAGCCTCTTCCCGCACCGAAAGTCTCCAGGTCACCTTCTTTTTCTCTCACTCTCTGTCCTTACCACTTAACACTTTGTCTGTTTTATTTTAAAAAAAATAAATAAATCTGCAAACCTCCTAGAGACGAATATCAAAACGAACAGCTTTATAAAATTCTGCAGCTTCACCAACGCTCATTTCCACTTGCAAATAAGATAAAATTTGAATATGAGAATATATATATATATATATATATATATATATACATACATACTCTTTAGAATAATGTACTCTGTTTTACAGTGTTTCTAAGACTTTTTAAGTGATGGAGTTTGAGGGGTAAATAACCAATTGCTGATTTTGCCCAGCGACTGTACAAAAAATATCCTTTCGATGCCATCTTTACCCAATGCGCATGTTTAAATGAGTCTGAAATGAACACTCCCGTCTCACCATGCACAAAACGCTGGCTTTCTCCTGATGAAGGGCCTGAGTTACTAAGGCTTTTCTCCCATTATGGGGGAAAAAGTTTAGTAAGGGAGACCCAGAGTTTGACATTTCTCTACATATCTTCTGCCAGGCTTTTCATTGTAGACAGTGCGTTAAACAAGATGAATAACAAAATCACAGTGGATTCCACATATAAGAAGTTCAGAGGCAATTTGTGGCCATTTCCACGGGTAAAAGAGCGTTTTACTGGCAGAAAGGGACTTTTGGAAAGATGGCCGCCCTCTGTTTGGGTTAATGTTGGCAGTTTCACTGATTCTACCCGGATTGTTATTCCTCTGGCTGGGCTCGGGGCGGAGCAGGCAAGGATGCATTGCAGTTTGGGATTTTCAAAACCCTGCGACTTCTTTTGGTCGGAAAAAGGGTCCACGTGGAAAGCAAGGAAGGACAAATCCCCCCCAGGTTTCTTTTCCTGGAGCAACAGAGCAAACCTATCCGAGGAATCCTGCTTCGATTACTGGTGCAGGCCCCTGTGGGTACAAAGTGCCCATGGAGTTTGCACCGGTGTGGGTTCCCTGCCCCCCCCCCCCCCCCAGATTGTAAAAATGCTGTGCTTCTAGGAACCCTCTTTAAGTCCTGAACGAGTCCTGACTTTCCAGTATCCGACCACGGGCACTAATGGGAGAAATGCTTTTCAAACCAAGACCCTATGTTTTCATACATTGGAATGTTTCGCTTATAAGGGAGATAAAAACATATATTTTTGTGTCCTTCCATTAAGCAAATGAAAGCTTTTCCTGCCACCTCAAAGTCCACATGTACCCGGCAAGATCAACAAGCAAAATAGACACAATGGAAAAGTTTGATTGCTGGTCTGGCCCACGCAGAAGACCCAAACTTGATTCCCAGGACCAAGGCCAGCTGGTGCTCCTCAGGCCAGCCAGAGCCACTATGGAGGTAATAATCCCCCCCTGTGGGAGAAGGAGCCTCAGATACTACTCGACAGGGGACACTAGGAGCCAAAATTAGGGTGCACAAGTGACAGGGTCCAGGAGGAGCTATGGTCTGTGGTCCTTGGCCATGGACTTTTGTCGAGACAACTAGGCTAAGTCTGGAGAGAGATGGTGTTTATGAAGGTGCCCGGTGCTGAAGCACCAGCAGAGAAAACTTCCAGAAGCCCACAGGAGCTGGGGCAGAGTGGTGGGTCTCCAAAACAAAACAAAAAACATTTCATGGTTTGCAGTTTTTACCATTGCAGATGCACAGAACACAGAAAAAGAAAATCTAGAAATTAGCAATTTTGCTTTCTTTTATTTTTGCCTGTTTTCTGAGATGAGGGGGGGACACCACTGGTCTTATTTTGAAAAGGCAACATAAATCTGTTTCTACAGTATAGATCAAAAAAATATTTTTTTTTATTTTACAGCTTTGTTTTTTTGTTTTTTTTACAATTGGAAACCTGAACAGAACTAAAACTGAAGTGCATACGAGTAGATTAGAAGGAGTTACTTTCACAGCAAAGTCAGAGAGCTGGCAATGTGAGTGCAGCACAGCACTATATCATGAAGTAACATGATACAAAGCCAATACAGCATGTAAACATGGCGAAATAAATAATTACTCCTCCAAAAGCAATATGTGTTTAATATCATTTTGTCATGGTCCCATGAAAGGATGTTCTTATACAAGGAATCCACTGCATTTTATATATAACCAGCAACTTTTCTGTTTGAGACATTCATTTGCATAATTCATGTTAATCACTGCACTCGTCAAGGGATAAATGCATTTGGAAATGTTCAAAAGAACTCACACGTCAGTTTCCACTGACTTCAAATTTGGACAGTTTTTTTTAATAGTATCATTTCCATTCCCTGTGCCCTGGCATTGATTCTCTTTGACACAAAGAGATTCTTTTACGCCTTCCTCCATCTCCACATATTCAGATTTATCCCCTAGGGAAGACAAGGTGGAACTTCTGAACTTCTTCAGGAGGTTGGAAGGGAGGTAGGGACAAGAGATCACATTCTGGGCCAGCTGGGTCTGGTCTTCATTCTCAGTCTCTCGGTGATAAAAGTAGTTAAAGTTGGAGACAATCACTGGCACTGGCAAAGCAATGGTTAACACACCTGCAATGGCACACAAAGACCCGACTATCTTGCCCCCAACAGTGATGGGCTTCATGTCCCCATAGCCCACTGTTGTCATGGTAACCACGGCCCACCAGAAGGCATCTGGGATGCTTTGGAAGTGGGTGGAAGGTTCATCGGCCTCCGCAAAGTAAACAGCACTGGAAAACAAAATCACTCCAATAAAAAGGAAGAAAATGAGAAGTCCCAGCTCCCTCATGCTGGCCCGAAGGGTGTGCCCCAAGATTTGTAAGCCCTTGGAGTGTCTGGAGAGCTTAAAGATGCGAAACACACGGACCAAGCGAATTATTCTCAGGATGGCAAAGGACATGGCCTGCTGTCCGTTGCCTTGCTGCTGTGCAAGATCCGTGCCAAGGGTGATGAAGTAAGGCAAAATGGAGACAATGTCAATAATGTTCATGATGTTTTTGAAGAAACCTGTCATGCTGGGACATGCAAAGAATCGCACTGTAAACTCAAAGGAAAACCAAATGATGCAAACCGTTTCCACGATGAAAAAAGGATCATTGAACGCCGTGTGTCCACTATCCAAGAGCAAAGTTTCATTAAATGCCCCATTGCCCACAGACAAAATAAGATCTTTGTCATCTCGAAACTCTGGTAATGTTTCCAAACAGAATATGATGATGGATATTAAAATGACTAAAACAGAAACAATTGCAATCCCCCTGGCTGGACTCGAACTTTCAGGATATTCAAAAAGCAACCAAATCTGCCTTCTGAACTCATTGACTGGCAAAGTCTTTTCTTCTTCTTTCACAAAGCCTTCATCTTCCCTGTATTTTAGAATAACTTCTTCCCCAAGTTCATAAAACTTTACCTCCTCAGAGAAGATATCAAAAGGGACATTGATGGGTCTCTTTAGTCTCCCTCCTGACTGGTAATAATAAAGGATTGCATCAAAACTTGGACGGTTTCGGTCAAAGAAGTACTCATTTTTCAAGGGGTCAAAGTATCTCATCCTCTTTTCAGGATCCCCTAGCAAAGTTTCTGGAAACTGAGTCAAGGTTTTCAGCTGCGTCTCAAACTTCAAGCCAGAAACATTGATGACCACTCGCTCGCAGCATTCAAACTCACTGTAGACCGAGTCGTAGCTGTCCTGGGGTGGCCTTCCCACGAAGGATGACGCCTCGTCCGTCTCTTCCTCGCGTACGCTGCACAAATCAAGCCTTCTGTCTTCCTCAGGCTCCTCGCTGTCCTTCAGCATCATCTCCTCGGAGCCGCTGGGCACCAGCTCGGAGGGGAAAGTGCCGCTGCTCTGGTTGACCTGAAGGCGGCTCCGCTTCCGGTCCTCCAGCAGGGACCAGCGCTTTTTCTTCTTCTCCTTTTTCCTCTGGGACTCCTCTTGCTGCAGCTGCTGCTGGGCCGGGCCATTGCCATGGGAGGAGGCGCGGGTCTGTTGCAGCTGCTGCTGCTGCTGGTTTCCACCTCCGGAGGCTCCTTCTGCCACCACCCGCGAGTGTGCAAGGCGCTCACGCTCCCTCTCCCGGGCAGCAGCACGGGCCTGGGCATATCCGTAAGGAAGGTGGCTGTTGCAGCCAGAGCTTTCTGCACTCACCATAGCAACCTCCATTTTTTTTTTAGATGTGCCTTTTCTTCATATGTGCATGCAGATTCTTTCTTATTATTTATTGGCGCTTTATAGAAGCAACAAGACTTTGCCCCCAGATCTTCTTTGATTCAAAGCCGCTGAGCAGCCAGTAATTGTCCGCAAGCATAGAACTCATTTTATAAACTCCGCATTACCCTGGAACCCCAGCTGTGTTCAGATTTCTGTTTTCACATAAATGTTGGCGTGGGGAGGGGGACTAAGCCCACTGACTTTTGTTCCAGGAAGTCTGGCCTTGGTTACGTTTCACTAGGCACTTTCATGTGGCATTGAGGAATGTTGCGATGGACAATAGGCTGCAGAGTCTGAGCTCATTCATGATTCTTCCAAGACTGTGCAATCAGCGAATCCCAAGTTGTCCCTTCTCACCTTGAAAGGCCAGTTCATTTAACAACGGTTAATATTATCATTATTCACCTCCGAGACGCAGGGCAATGGTTCGGCCCTGGTAATATTATTATTTGACAGGTCAGAGCCACTTCCGGCCATCACGTTAAGCACGGCGATCCTTTCATCGTATTGTCCACAATCCGAACTCAGCCTGTCACCAAACTGAGCAGGAGGCAGAGGCGCATCCAGGGTCGCCACAGAGCGCAAGAACCCGTCGGCGTTTGGTGATCACCGTGCACCTGAGCTCAGCCTGAAAAATACAGAGCAGACAGGAAAAAGAATTTACACCGGTTATTCTTGTAGCACACTTTCTCTGCCAGATCATGTTCAGCACACTTTGAAATAAATTACTCATACAGCTTGGAACATACGACCTTCTAAAAATTCAGCAAACCTCTTTGGAAGTAAAAGACCTATTGAAGTAAAAAAAAAAACCTATAGTGCAGCCACAGAAGTCTGCAGCTAGTTCATCAGATCGTAATATGGGTAGCCAGGACATACACTTCCCTCGGCATCCGCCCTTTTACAAGCACCAATAATGAACACACTGACAACAGATTGGAATCAAACAGGCTGCAGCTTCATTACGTTATACAAACAGCCCTCTGCTTACAAGCTTAAGGAACTCCCGCTGACCATCCGCCACCAGCCGGCAAGATGATCACCACCAGCCACCCGGCCAGCAGGTTCCTCCTGCACAACACAAATTCATTTCCATCTCCCAGCAAGGACCATATGGGGACAACTACACCCAGTTGTCTCCCCTAGGTCAAGACATGACTGCTGTCAATTCAGCAAACATTTCAGCATAACACTTAACCCCCGACTGGCTCGGGCAACACGCCGCCGCCCCCCCCCCTGCTGTGACAAAGCAGAAAGAACACCCCAGATAACGGCCCTGACCATATAAGGGCGGTTGGGAGGGATGCAACCGCGGCTGCGACGGACGGCAGGTAAACAAAATGTGCCCCTTTGCACAGCCATAAACCCCCAAACTCCTCCGCTTACCCTACAGGCCTAGCGCCCCAGGAGCCAAACAGCTCCAAGCTCATCCAAGTTCAAAATTAAACTGAGCAACAGCCCAACCTGACTGACTGTAAATTCAGTCTAACTACTCCCCAACCGCCCACCCCCACCCCCTTCCCTAACTCAGCCCTTCCATTCCGGCCTACTCCAGACGTGAGCCTGGCACCGTATTACTATGGTCGGTCAAGCACAAGGCCTTTCCGCCCTCTCATACATCCTGTAGTAGATTTTATGAGGGGCAGTGAGTGTGTCCGGGGTGCAGCTATGATTATGTGGGCGGGAGGAGGGCTTTGGCAGTGCTGGGGAGATTCCGATTGTGTGGTGGGGGGGGGGGGGGGGGTTGGGAGTTATTGCAGCGTTGGGGAGTTCTGGCTCTGTAGGGATAGGACTGGCAGTGCTGGGGGGGGAGGATTCTGATAATGTTGAGGGGGCTCTGATTCTTTGAGGGGGAGGGACTTCTGGCAGTGCTGGGGGCTTTGGGCTGTATTTGTGTAAGCAGGGCCTAGACGTCCCTTCATCTTGTCCATTGTGGGTTTATTAAATGCAATTGATTGAAATTTGCTGTATTTTTCCCTATAAGATTTGCTTTAGTGAAGGGGTACGAGGAAGGTTTGGGCTGTTTTACGGCTGCCACTTGAAATGATCATCAAACAATTGAACATTGAACTGAAAGTAGAGCGACAGCAGTGAAGCAACAAACAGTACTGGGAATTAAAACAGATTTTCTTGAAAACGGAAAAGTAACTTTACTGGATGCATTGCATTTTTTCTGGTAATTTTACGTCCCATTCAGGAGGCCATACAAAGTTGCAGATTAGGAACTAATTAGTGAATACATTCAAGAGTCCCGTAATGTGTTCAGCAGAGCCCTCGGAGGCAAGGATCTTTCTGTAACGTGCCAAGGGTGAAACCTTCCAGTCAAAAAGATCAGGCTAAGGGGGCCCCAGGCATTCTTCCCACGGAGAGAGAATGCGAGAAAAGCCTTAGAAAATCAGATGCTAAGTGAGCCGAGGTGAAGGGGTCATTAGGATCCTGACAGAGAAAGGAGGGGCAGTGCACCAGAAACGGGAGCGCATCATTTGAGCTGCCGTGTCCGTTTGGTGCAAGCCATTACCTCACCTTCCACGTTATTTTGAGTAATATCATCGTGAGTTGCAGAGCACATAATGCCAAATGTACAGCACTGTACAGAGACGCACAATGGACAGTCCCTACTCCATGGAGCTTACAGACAGACAAAACACACAGAGAAAGAAGAACTGAGGCTTTTGATTCTGGATGGATCATTTGGTCCTTTTCTGCCATCATTACTATGTTACCATCATCAGTTGTGATATTGTGGTTGTAAATATTGAAGGAGAGCTCTGATTATGGATGCTACTGATCTTCCTAATGTTATTTATTGCAGTGAAAGCGTACTACTACCACCACTACTATTTAACACTTGTATTGCACTGTACGCAGCACTGTCAAAAAAATGAGACAATCCCTGCTCAGTAGAGCTTACAATCTAATCAAGGCAAACATACAGAGCAAAAGAGACTTTGGGAATTTCATTTATTAAGACAATGGTTGAAAATTAATGAGGCTGTAAATAGGACAATCAGGAGTTAAGATTTAAAAGCTGCCTCAAAAAAGGTGGGGTTTTAGATGGAATTTAAATAAGGCAGGATGGGGAGCACGATGCAGCAGCTCAGGAAGTTTATCCCCAGCCTATGCTGCAGCCAGGTGGAAAGCACGGAGTCGGGAATTGGTGGTAGAGGGGAAGGGCATAGATAGGAGTGACTAGTCTGATGAGTAGAGCGCAAGAGGACAGGTGTAGAGAAAGATAAGAGAGGAGAGGTAGTGAGGAGCTGCAGAGTGAAGGCTCTTGTAGGTGAGCAAGAGGAGCTTGAACTGTGTGAAGGAATGGATAGGGAGCCAATGTAGTGACTTGAGAAAAGGGGTTATATGGGTGAAGAGACTTTGGTGAAACATAAGTCGTGCAGCTGAATTTTGGATGGACGGTAGTGAAGAAGCAGATTGCAATAAGTCTAAGCAGGAGGTGATGCGAGAGTGGATACGGGTTCTGGCAACATGTTCAGAAAGGAAGGGATGGATTTTGATGATATTACAGGGAAAGAAACAGCACATGTAGCAGTGTTTTGGATATGTGTAGAGAAGGAGAGAGAGGAATGGAAGAGGATTCCAAGCGGTTGGTGCTATCTATAGAAAAAGAACAAGGAGGAAGAGGAGAGGTGGGCTTGGTGGGGGGAGATAAGGAGCTTTGTCTTGGCCATGCTGAGTTTAAGGTGGTGGTGGGACATTAAACAGCAATATCAGACAAGAAGGCTGAGATCTTGGACTGGATTCCTGATGAAATTTCTGGTGTAGAGAGGAAAATCTGGGAATCATTAGCATAAAGATTGTAAGGAAAACCATGAGAGGAAATTAGAGCACCAAGGAAATTCTTATACAGTGAGAAGAGAAAAGGGCCCAGAACAGAACCCTGAGGCAAGCTAATTGATAGTGGGATGGCAGTACATAAGAACATAAGATTTGTCATACTGGGTCAGCCCACAGATCCAGCAAGCCCAGTATACTGTTTTCAACAGTGGCCAATCCAGGTCACAAGTACCAGGGCAGGATCCCAAGGGATAAATGTATTCCAAGCTGCTTATCGTAGGGATAAGAAGTGGATTTCCCCCAGTCCACCTTAAGAATGGTTTATGGACTTTTCCACCAGGAACTGCCCAAACCTTTTTGTAAACCCAGCTACACTAACAGCTTTCATCACAGCCTCTGGCAAAGAATTCCAGAGCTTAATTATGCATTGAGTGAAAAAATATTTTCTCCTATTTGTTTTAAATTTACTTCTTAATAACTTCATTGCCTGTCCCATAGACTTTGTACTTTTTGAAAGAGTAAACAACACATTTGTGTTCACCTGTTCTATTCCACTCATTATTTTATAGACCTCTATTTTATCTTCTTCAAGGTGAAGAGTCCTAATCTCTTTAGCCTTTCCTCATAGGGGAATTATTCCACCTCTTTTATCATTTTGGCCGCCCTTCTCTGTACCTTTTCTAATTCTGCTACATCTTTTTTTGAGATGTGATGACCAGAACTGCACACAATACTCAAGATGAGGTTGCACTATGGAGCGATAGAGAGACATTATGATATTTTCTGTTTTATTCTCCATTCCTTTCCTAATAATTCCTAGCATTCTGTTTGCTTTCTTGGCTGCTGCTGCTGCTCACTGAGCAGAAGATATCAACGTATTATCAATGATGATGCCTACATCCTTTTCCTGAGTGGTGTTCCTAATGTGGAACCTTGCTTTGTGTAGCTATAATTTCGATTGTTCTTCCCTAAATGTATCACTTTGCACATTTGTCAATTTTAAATGTCATCTACCATATGAATGCCCAGCCTCCCAGTATTGCAAGGTCCTCTTGCAATTTCTCACAATCTCCTTGTGATTTAACAACTTTGAATAATTTTGTATCATCTGCAATTCTGGTCATCTCACTACTTGTTCCCATTTCCAGGTCAATTATAAATATATTAAAATACAGTGGTCCCAGAACAGATCCCTGAGGCCCTCCACTATTCACTTTCTCCATTGAGAAATGTAACCATTTATCCCTACTCTCTGTTTTTTTATCTTTTAACCAGTTCCTAATCCACAATAGGATACTGCTTCCTATCCCATGACTTTTCAATTTCCTCAGAAGTCTCTCATGAGGGACTTTGTCAAATGCTTTCTGGAAATCCAGATACACTATATCAGCTGGCTCACATTTAGCCACTTGTTTTATGCCTTCAAAGAAATATAGTAGATTGGTGAGGCAAGACTTCCCTTGGTTAAATCCATGTATGGCTTTGTCCCAATAAATTATGAGTAGATATATGTTCAATAATTTTGTTCTTGATAATTGTTTCTACCATTTTGCCCAACACTAACATGAGGCTTACTCATCTGTAGTTTCCTGGATCACCCCTGAAATCCATTTAAAAAACTGATGGTCTGTTGGCAACCCCTCTAATCTTCAGATACTGTAGATGATTATAAAGATAGTTTACAAATTACTAATAGTGTGTCTGCAATTTCAGTTTTCAGTTTGTTCAACACTCTGGGATTTATACCTTCTGGTCCAGGTGATTTGCTACTCTTGTTTGTCAATTTGCCACCAGAGAAAACACTAAACGTGTGCTGGGAGAGTGAAGAAGAGAAATAAGACAGGATAGAGTCCCAAAATCCTAGTGAGAACAGAGTATCAAGGACTAGGTAGTGATCAACAGTGTTAAAAGCTGCAGATAGGTCAAGGAGGACAAGGATTAAGTAAAGACTTTAGGGGTAATTTTCAAAGGAGATATGAATGTAAATGTAACATACTGTCATAGCAATTTTCAAAAGCCATCTAAACATGTTGCATGGGTACCTACAGAATCTGAATGTAATTCACTTTGAAATACTTGAAAAGTGGAATATAAATCAAATAAATAACAAACAATAACAAATAATACTTAATGCAGGAAAAGCTATTGACAATTCAATGGCATATATTGTAGCAATTTTCAAAAGCCCACTTAAATGGTAAAGTGCATTTACATGTGTAAAACCCAGATTTAAGCAAGTAAATTATTTTGAAAATCATGCCTTTTAGTTTTAGCCATAATTGGAGACTTTGGCAAGGACTGTTTCTGTGGAATGTAGAGGGTGAAAAGCAGACTGGAATAGATCAAGAATTGCTTGAAATGAAAGAAAATCAAGATAGTGGTAGGAAGGAGATGGGACAATAGTTGGCAGTGTTGGTGCAAAATGTTCAACCACCCTAAGTGGTGACATTACCCTACCACATGATCTCTCTCTCTCTCTCTGGCAATCTCATCAATGAATGCACTGCGCTATCCATGCCTTCAAATTGACTGCAGTGCCTTTGCACCCTGCCCACTTCCAGCGCCGTAGGTGGCTGCCTAGTTCACCTAATGCCTCCCACCGTTCCTGCAGGTAGTGAGGGTTTTTTGAGGAGTGGTGTGGTCAGAACATGTTTGAAAGCAGCCAGAACAGTAGCAGTGGAAAGCAATAGATTGAGATTGTGACAGATGGAAGGTATGATTGCAGTAGAGGTACAGCTGAGTGGGGATGGGGTCAGAGAAACAAGTAGTGAGTTTTGAAGAAGAGAGAAGATGGACAGTTTATACTCTACTGTGATTTCAGAAGAGGAGAAGGTGGCGGAGGCCAGGAGATGTGCAGAGGAAAGAAGTGGGGGAGAGGCAGGTAGAGGTAACTAATTTTGTGAATCTTGTCATGGAAGAAATCAGCCATAGTCCAGGCAGAGGGTGAAGGGGAGAAAGGGAAGTGAAGGAAGTTTGTTGTATCTGTGGACCCTTGCACTGGGGTGATATTGGCTCTCCCTGCAGGGAGGAGCCCTGCAGGTTCTACCGCTAGCAGGCAGACCCAGGCGAAGCAGAGACCGGTCTGGAGCTTCACCTTCACCAGCCCACGTTCCCTGGCAGGACTTAGGCAAAGGTATCTGCTGATGAGAAGGGACATGGTCCAAGGCCAGGATAAGGTCATAGGCAAGTGGCAGTCAGGCATATCGAAAGTCCAGGTGAGGGTCAGAACTGTATATCAATCAGAGGGAAAGGAAAAGAGAAGGATAAGGCTGGAGCAGGCTGGGCAGACAAAGATTGGAATAAGGTGAGCAGGTGAAGACTGGAACAGGTTGGAAGCAACATGCACTACAGAACATAGGAGGACCTGTTGCTGAGACAGTGTGTATCCAGGGAACTGCCCTCTTCTAAGGTGAAGAGGATGACATCATCAATAGGAGCCGCGGGGACTTTCCTGCCATGGTCCCTTTAAGAAGCCCGATGTTGGGACAATGGCAGCCAGCTAGAGCATGCCAGCCATGAAGGTGAGGGCAACAGCTTGCGGGCTGTCCTTGTGCGCCATCAAATGCAACAAAGTTTAAGTAGGAAACTGAGTGTGGCAAAGAGATGGTGAGGGTTGAATGCAAGACATTTTATTAGATGGACTTAGTAGTCTTGCTTGGCAAGTGCAATAGCAGACTGGAAGGAAGTCATCATGAATTTGAAATGCATGGGCATGGGATTTTAACCAGAGATGTTCTGCAGAGTGGGCACAAGAATATAGGAAGTGAATTCTAAGGATGAGCCAAGGCTGGGGTTTGGTGTGCTTTACAGGATGTGAAAGGGGAGGGGCAAGGCTATCTAAAGCAAAGAAGAGTATAGTGTTGTAAGAAGAAACTGCTTTATCAACTGATTCAGACAATATAGTGGAGGAAAGGAGAGATGAAATAGTACTGGAGCGCATACAAGGGTTGACGGCTTGGAGATTTCTGAATGTGTTGCTAGTGCCTGGATGAGGGTGGTTTAGTGTGAAAGTTATCAAATGATGGTCTGAAATAAGAAAAACTGAGGTGGAAACATCTGAGAGAAAGCATTTGGAGGAAAGCACTAGGTCAAGGCATGCTTGAGAGTAGGAACGGTAGAGCAGCGTTGCAGATCAAATGAGGAGTCAAGGACAGGGGTGGATTGCCCTATCGGGGGATCGGGCATCCCCCAGTGGACCGGTCACTCTAGTCATGTGGTCTGCCGAGCGCGGCTGTGACAGAGCCATGCTCGGCAGACCACGTGGTATCTCCTGGGCCGTCCTGGGTGGCGAATCCCCGGGCTGGTCGTCATCGGGAATCTGCCCCTGGTCAAGGAAAGGAATTTTGAAGCATAAGAGTCAGAGGGGTCATCAACACAGAAGTTAAAATTGCCAAGAATAAGGGAAGGGAAAAATAGCACAGTGAAGAAGGAAAGCCAGGAATCAAAGTTGGTAAGAAAGGAAGATGGGGATTTATCATAGGGTGAATACATGACAGCTACCTGGAGAGGTAGTGAGATGAATGGGCAGATGGAGGTAGCCTCAAAGGAAGCAAAAGAGTGGGATTAAGGTGGAATAAGGGGTTGAAACTTACAGTAGGAGAGAGTAGCAGTCCAACATCCCCACCATGGCCTACTGGGTGAGTTGTATGGGAGAAAAGATAACGTCCATAACAGAGAGCAGCAACTGAAGCAGAGTCCTCAGAGGACTTCGTTTTTTGGGTACTATGGGATCTACTTAATGTTTTGATACTTGCCAGGTTCTTGTGGCCTGGATTGGCCACTGTTGGAACAGGATGCTGGGCTTGATGGACCCTTGGTCTGACCCAGTATGGCAACTTCTTATGTTCTTAAGCCAGTCAAAGCAAAGAGATTAAAGGTATGAGAGAAAGATATCGTGAATATAGGCAAGTTTGTTGCAAATAGAATGGGTAATCCAAAGGGAGCATGAAAAAGGAAGAGAAGCGGGAGGGAGAAGGGGAATAATAATATAAAATCGGGGGGGGGGGGAGGGAGTAACAGTTTGATATGCACTGATTGGGTGAAAGTTGCATTGGAAGGCAAGGATTGGGATTGATATCCCTGGCTGAGAGTAGGAGGAGGAACAGGAGAATACGTAGAAGAGAGGGAGAGCTGTGACAACAGCGACATGGATGAGAGGCTGTCAGGGAGAGTAGAAATGACTGGATGAGAGGAAGAAAGCTTATTCTCAGAGCAGTGGACAGTGCAGATGACAGAATGGCAGGTAAGATAAAGAAGGCAGACAATGGGGGAAGTGGATTTGGTGTTAGTAAGGATTAGCATCTGGAAGAGAACATGCAGGAGAGTGATAGGAAATGAAGAAAGGCCCTGCAACCTCCCTAGTACCTGGCCGGCTGCTCAAGGAATGCGGGATTGGAGAAGCTCAGGCCTGAGGTGGGTGGCGGTGACCTCCAGTCGACCTCCGAGGCAGCTGGGAAAAGTATGCGAATGGGCTGCAGCCTTCCTTATAGAACGTCTACCCCGGTCTCCTCATAAAAGCTTTTAATTATTCCTTCAACCGTAAAACTACAGAAGACACAAACCAAACCCAGATGTGATTAGTTGAGGGACAGGCAGGCTTTACTGAGTACCGATGTAAGGTATTTGATAACCCAACTGGTGAAAAATGTGGAGGTCCATTTTCAAAAGCCATATAAGATGGATAACGGAATAGTGATCCATCTAAATGGCTTACCTGGCTATATTCAGCCCTTATCCTGCTAAATCCTAGCCAGGTAACTGGTTATCTGGCTAGAATTTAGCCAGATAAAATGGAGACAGTCTGGGGGTAGGCAGGAGATGTTCTAGGATGAGCAGCTGCTTAAGTTAGCCGGTTACTTTCTGTGGCTAACTCTGGTTGGGCCATAGGGCTGACCTAAAGTTAACAGATTATACAGAACGTGCTAACTTTAAGACTGCACTACTGAACATACCTTGATAGTTAGCCTGCTTTGTATAACCAGTTAATTAGAAGAACCACACAGCAACTGAATATGGACCTCTAAGTCTTTGCTAAGGAACCTATCTACATACTAAAAACAGACATTGGGGTGGGTAGCTGAGGAGCAGGCTGGAAGACTCTTCAGAAAGACAGCATTTCCAACAGGCATCAAACACCTTTCACACTTATGAAGCAGGCAGGAAAGTCATACAAGCCCCAAAGTTATTAGAAATTAGGAATAGTCATTTTATGTCAAGGATCCACTCTGTATCTTTGCAACAGTAATGAGCAAGGGAGATCTAGTAGGTTTGAGGATGGAAGGAAAGCAGCCCTCATGTCTGTACTGGACAGGTCATGCTAGTATGTAAAGAGAAGCAGTATTATTTGTGCAGCTGTAAATAGCTGTAGGGACAGAAACAATATCCTTTGGTCCTAACTTAAAGAAGGACTAAAGAGTGATGGGAAAAGGCTGAGACTGTGCCATGAGGTTGAGCTGTCAGGGGATGGGCTGGAAATGAAAAGTTATTAAATAGAAAAGTTATTAACCAGTATTGCTGAAAGAAAAACTGAGCTACACAGCAGCATGTATGAGGTTATAGATGTGTGGATTCTACAGGTGAGACCAGGATTCTGCTTGTGTGTAACACTCAAGTCTCTGTGAGTGGCCTTCAGGGTGTGCATATTCATGTGCGACATTATGTGTCTTCCTAACATCGTGTGTAAGTGTATTTGTATTTGATGCTCACTTCCTCAGACTGGTAAATGTGTGTGCAGTGCCCAGGTTGTGCATTTGCATGTTCGTGTTCAAGTCGGGCCATGTATTTGTGTGTGTACATGCATTTGTGATGCTCAGACGGCATGTTTGTGTGTGTCTAGGGAGGCAGGGAGATTGTGATACTTAGATTGTGTGGACAAGAGAGAGATGCTGGAACCGCATGTGTGTGTTTGTGTGTGATGCTGAAACTGAATGCGTGTGTGTGTGATACTTAGAATATATATGTGTCTGGGGGCAGGGAGCATGTGATACTCAGACCGTGTGTGTGTGAGAGGGGTTTAGTCTGCCCATGCACAAGGGGCCAAAGAGAACTAAAGCTGACCAGCCTGAGAACCTAGGAGACAGAGGAGAAGGGTGAGAGGGACTTAGGGTTGGAGTGATGAGGGAGGAAGAGTTAAGAATAAATTCTGCAGTAAATACTCAGTGACTCCCATCTCCGTCTGAGCTATGCATTGAGGTCTTTCAGTGTAATGACGTTAGGCAGACCATTTATATGACTGAGGGCAGTGTTAATAAACTGACACTAACATACACGTTGCCTGGTTTGACTTTGGGGACTGGGGATAATTGTTTATAATTATTTTTTGTGATCCCTCGGATTTTAATTACATAGCTCTAAACCTCACTGAAGGGCGTGTGCCATGGATGGTGACCGAAGGGGGTTCTAGTTTTCAATTTTTTTTTTTAATTTCTGTACTTGGCAGTTTTTCTTTCCTCCCTAACTTCTCTTACGGTGCCCGCTTTTCCCTGCCTTCTTCTGAGTATAGATGGCACAAGGCATGGGATATGTTCCAGTGCAAACCAGGGGGAAAGTGCATATCTAAAAATAGAAGAGTCGCATCTGGGTGGGATGCCCGTAGGCTGCTGTTCTTCATGGAGGCAGGAGTGGAGGAGCAGCAGGCTGTAAACCAGCGTTCAGATCCCACTACCATTCCTCGTGACCTTGGGCAAGTCACTTTACCCTCCATTGCCTCAGGTACAACCTTAGATTGTGAGCCCTCTGGGGACAGGGAGATACCTACAGTACCTGAATGTCTTCCACTCTGAGGTGCCAAAAAGCAGAATTTCAATTGAGATTAAAGCTAGGGCCCCACAGCTGCCTTTAAAAGGAGGCTGGGATCCCGAGTTTATTCAGGGGAGGAAATAAGATGGGGAAACCCAGTAAGAAATCGCTAACTGGATTCCAGCAGAAGAAAAATATATATTAGCTAAAACACTGGCACAGATTAAGCCATTCTCTTGTTTCATAGCTGTAAAACACGCCAAATCTCAATATTAAAGCTGTCCAATTCTGATTTAAGAGGGGAGACCTTTCATAGGCACAAACTGAAAATGCAACTCTCGTCCTACCAGGGTGAGATGAGAAGCACTTCCTTGCAACCTTTCTTTCAAGGTGTGCATTGCATATGGAATTCACTTTACAAAGCGACTTGCTACACCAGTTGTAAGAAGCCATTTAATAAATGACAGTAACTCGCCAACATGTAAAAAATGCAACTCTGAACCAGGACACCATATACACAAAGGCAGAACTATTCCTGAAAGACGAACCCTCTCCACCCAAGAAAGAGCACCCGGTTAACCCAGAGATGGGCTCCACGAGGCAGGGAGAGAAAAGCTGAACTGCAGGCTACAAGGCGCGGAATATTTAGCACACGAAAGCAGAAGAGGGAATGCAAGGCAAACTTCCCCAGCCCGGGCTTGCACATGTTTGCCTTGGCAAACGTGCCCGGCTCTTCCCCCGGGGTGGACTCGCCCTGAGTAAACTCGGAGCTTGCTTTGCTCTGCAGGGCAGCTAATTTGCCCAGGAGCCCTCCCCCAAATCCTCCCGTGCGCTGTTACCAAGGTGTGTGCAAGCCTCGTCCGTCTCCCTCCGAGCTTTCCCGACCCAGATTCTGCAAATGTGAAGCCACGGGTGAGAGATGAGAGAGGGGGGACCTGCTGAACCACCATCAGCCCCTTCCTCCGGTGTTAGGAACCTAGCGCTGCCGCCTCCTCTCCGGGTCCGCTCCTATCCCCCCCCCAAAGTCCCAATCCTATCCTCTTACCTCGCAAGGCAGCCGCCGGAGGAGGAGGGGGAGCGCCGCCGAGGGCTTGTTGATCTCCTGCTTCCCTCTCCTCTCCCTCCACCACCCCTTCGCATCCTTGGCAACAGAAAGCGATGGGGAGGCGCAAGTTGGGGAAAAAAAAAGCTGCCGGCCTCGGCCGATCCTGCTGGGCCAAGCTCCGTTCCCTCCTCTTCTGCTGGCCCCGCAGCACCACAGCTTCGCCGCCTTGCCAGCCCTGCTCGGGGAGGGGGGGGGGGGAGTACCGGGGGGACCAGTGAAGGGCGACCGTGGCTTCCCTGCGCTTTATCCCCGGGGCTGCCCGGCTCCACAGCGGCCCCTGCTGGCGCCAAGCACGCCCTGCGCCTTCACGATGCTGGGGATTATTCTCAAGTTAAATGATAGATGCTCGCCAATAAAAAGCTGTGCAAAGCCGTGCTGCGGGCGCTTTGTTTAAACCTGGGACAGGAGGAGAAGGCTGTTTCCTAGCACACGAGCATGATCTGCCGGGGAAAGTGATGGGAGACCGCTGCAGAAGGGTCATGGCGCTGCCCCCCTCCATCCACTGCCACCTGGGGTCGGAAGGGAAGGTGAGGTGATGTCCTGGGGATAGGCTTCCTCCAGAAGTGCCACTGATGGTCTCCTCCCAGCCACCAAGGAGCACTCAGCTGGGGGACAGGAGGTCGAGGGGGGGGGGGTGACCCCTCGACCTTCTGTCCCCCATTCAGGAGGACTGAGACAGGCTCTTTTCTATTTACTCAACAGTGTGATTGGCAGAGCCTGGGCATCACATGTTGCTGGTCTGTGAGTTCAGCGGCATGCAGAAACGTATAGGTGGAAGCAGATATTCTCCAAGTCAGTCCAAATATCTGTTTGCCAAATATGCCCCAGGATGGATATTCGCAGATATTTATTTGACCAAATGTGTGACACCGAATGGAGGCTTTATAAAGACAGAGCGAGCTGGGAATCGTCAGCGCTGAGGCCTGGCTGCTCCGTGCCACATGTTTAAGGGAGAAAAGACAGTTTCCCTTACAAAGGTAAAAAGACCGCCGACTGATTGACTCCTGTGAAAGGAGTTACTGTTTCTCCCAAACCTCCCCAGCTGAAGTAATGTCTTTTGCCAGGTCAGGTGATTGCACAGACCGTGGACTGAAAGGAATAGTTCACCAGATTCTCCATTAAAGATAAACACCAGTAAATCAGCAGCTGTAACATCCTGAAGCCCCCAAACCTGCCTGAGCTGGCAAAAATAATTAACACATGGGCGAGAGGGATGTCTGCCCCTCCAGCTTCTGCATAGAATTAGGTATTTGTTAAAGTTATGGGCCAAGCATTCTAGCAAGCTCTACAAGGTCACGCCTCATCAAGTAATTCACAAACCTAAATGCTGAAATTACTTTGAAAAATGTCAGCTCTCTCTGACTGGTCAACTGGGCAAGACACTGGTCCCTACCTCCCATCTAGTCATCCCCGGAACTGGAAGCTCCCAATACAAAATGCAGGCATGTCCTGCTTCAGTTCCTGTTATTATTAGGGTTTAGAATTAACCAAACAAGTGAAATAAATGATGTAAAGACAGGTGGTCATTTAAAAAGAAAGAAAAAACAAACACATCCAAAAGCATGTTTTGTCATCAGACATTCTCCTGCCTTTTGGTCTGTGTGTGCCTCCTGCATTTTTCCTGATCTTGTGCTGTTTTAGAATTTAAGTTGATGTCTATATAAGTTGGGTAAGTGGGATTTTCTACATGCACTTTGAGATCCTATAAGATACACTCTGAAAGTTAGACATTTCACGTAAAAAAAAAGTGCAGGTCTCGTTTCAGCAAACATAACTTATTTATCTTCTAATCTTTAAACCTAATTGGCTGGGTTTTCGGCCAAAAGTTCCCCTAAATCTAGATTTAGGCCTGCTGTTTGTGCAGCTCGGCTGGATGGGCTTTAGAGCTGAGCACTGAACATCTTCGCAGTTCATTTTATTTTTCTTTTGTTTTCTTTTTTGTTTATTCTTTCGTTTCATCTAGTTAAAACAGAAAACAAACACATGAAAAAAGGAAATGAAAAACAAAACGAAAAGAAAAACCGTTGAGTCCATGCCACCCTCTTCCTCGCCACCGTCACCAGGACTCCCCCCCCCCCCCCCCCCCCATAGACGCTCTCCTCCCCAACCTCTTACCCCTATCATAAGGGGCAGGAGCAATTCCCACTGGGTCTCCAGTGCCATTGCGTTGTACGAAGGAATTGATTTAACCCCCAAAGCACACGAAGGCACTGGTCCTTAGGGGTCCCCGGCACGAGTTTGAAGGATACTCAGCAAGGCAGCACCACGCCAGTCCCTTAGACCCACAGATGGGATAAGTGGTTGGAGGAGAATCCGGGAGAATCCAAGGTGGGAGCGTTGCAGAGGGAGCTTTGGTGGCAGCAGAGGTGAGGAGGGGCATTTGAAAACAAAAAAACAAATACGATTCTTTTTGGTTTTGTTCACTTTGTTTTCAAAATGAAACAAAACGGGAAATTTCCTTAACGTTTCCCATTTCATTTGAAGCGCAATCACATCCCCAGTTAGCTTTTCTTACATTTTAACGGAAAGAAGAGAGTTTTAAAATGTACAAAAACACAAGTAGGAAGAACATCAGTTATTTTTTTTTTCCAGCTATGATTAAATTACAAAATATTAGTCTGTGTAAAGGCATTTGTCCACCACATTAAATCTTCTTCAGAAGGTTCCAAGGCACCCACCATGCACTACAATCTTTATATATTCGTTTACTCATTAATATTATTCGCAGCTAAAATTATGCCTCAGTTTAATTGCAGTTCCACCATGTCACCCTCTTGTAGATAATTACCCTGTTCTAAATGTTAGGAGCAAATCTGGAGCTGCCTCTCTTCTCAGTGTTATCAAAATGAAAACCCAGGAGAGATAGACGTTTGCTCTGCAAGTCAAGCAGAAGAGAGCGAAATCAAAGTGGATTCCCTGTCCCTGTATCCCCTCCTTCCCAGCTGTCAGGGCACTGCCTCCTATCCCATGGCTTTTTTCATTTCCTGATGAGCCTCTCATGAGGGACTTGTTCAAATGCCTTCTGAAAGTCCAGATGCTCACTTTTATCACCTGTATGTGCCGTTGCTGAGCTTTTCTGTCCTTCCTTCCTTCTTCCCTCTGACCTCACACCCCAGCACTAGGCACCATGGCAGGGCTGGTCTTAATGCGGCGCAGAGACCAGGGTGAATCGGTTGTAATGGGCCTCTTCTCCTGGAGGTTGAAGAATAAAAGAGCAGGGGGTTTCCCCTCAAACATTGATGAGCAAGGGGGTCCTCAACCTGGTTCTCGAGGATCAAGATATCCACAATGAATTTGCACGACCTGTACTTGTATACAACAGAGGAGGCGTATGTGAATATATCTTATGTGCATTCATGGTGGATATCCCAAAAACCAGACTGGTGGAGGGATCCCTAATGACCAGGTGGGGATTGATGCCCAGTATGGGACTGAGGGATTACCTCTATTGCTTCCCCAGCTTGTCCCAGCACAGAGTCCTTAACTGAATCATTCACTCTGTCGTTCAGCACACAAAGGCCAGACTAACAGTCCCTGCACAACTCTTCTGAAAATGGGACTTTATGGCAAGGGAGTCACAAATTTGTCTCTGATGCATTTTGTTCACTGAAATTTACTGTAAAAATATTATACACTGCATACGAAAGACTAAAAAATTATGCATTATATTCAGAGAGAGCACCATCTGTCTAAGAACTGCTTAAAGCTTTTGAAAATACATTTTTTTTTATCCAAATAAATCCATATTTCCAACAAAAATCTGTTGTAGGAAGCCAAGAAAATCAGCTCTCCGACCATGGAAACAAGGGTAGGAAGTAAAGAAAAGTCCTTATTTCACTCAGTATGAATGACCTCCAACCAGGAATCCCACTAAGAGCTAAAACACAGCCCGCCAGTCTGGAAACACAGGCAAGGTTCTAAAGACTTTTTGAAAGTTATATTAATCATCTGCTGATAAAATGCATGGTTTGAAGCAAAGAGCTTCCCCTTACATCAGAAAATGCAAAGAGAAAAAAAAAAATCTTTCAGGTCATCCCGAGACAAAATAAATAAATAATGTGCAATAAGTCGTCTTTTTTTTTTTTTGCCAGAATGACATGTACGATGAGACCACCCCCTGACTGCGCCAGCAATGAAGTGTTTGTGCAATGGGTTAAACCACAGTAACGAGCTGAATGGCTGACAGCATGCGGTATCTTAGATACTTTCAGGCCCCAGGGAAAGATCCAACCTGCAAAAGAAGTGAATCCTTCCCTTGGGTACAGAAAATCTTCCCTATTGTTCAGACTCTCCCTGCAACAGGCGCGGCAGACAAGGAGCCGCAGGCTGAGGCAGCAGGACCAGGCACATAGAAAGCCAAAAGCGTCCGGGTGCTCCCTTTGCATTCTGTCTGAGTTCAGTCCGTAACGAGGATCTGGAGGATTCCCAGACGCTTCTACATCAAACACGTGGTTAAAACCCGAAAGGTGAACTTTAAAAGCCTGACGTGCACGGCAATTTAGGGGATATGCAAATATGTTGGGCCGCATGGATTCTGAAAGCCACCCAGATGCGCACATCAATGCCGCTGGGCGCGCAAATGGAAAGTTTTCAGAAAGGGCCGGGATGTGGGCGGGGCATGGGCGTTCCGGGATTTTAACCTAAAATTTGCGCGTGAAGGCCGGCGCGCACCAGGGCCCCCCGCCGCCTAACTTTACTTCTGCTATGGATGTCGTGTACGTCATAAAATTAAAAAAAAAAAACCAGGCAGGTCAGTGGGGTTTTAAAGGTCGGGGCTAACGGGGGAGGGGGGGGGGTGGGAGATGGCTATGAAACTAGGGGGCAGGGGGGTTTGGAAGTCCTATCCCTCACCTGGACGAACTTGGAATGAACTGGGAAAACGGGCGATGACGTCGGGGTGAGTCCCACTTAAATTTGCTCGCACAGGTGCGTGCGGCCAGGCTATTTGATAAGGTTACGTACGTTGTAAAATGGCCGTGTCCCTGCGCACTGCTCTGAAAGTTACCATCTCACGTTACAAAGTAACCTCGGCACGCCTATGTGTGCGCGCCCGGTTTTCCAAGCGGGCGCTCACAGCCGCGTAAAGTCAGGTTTCAGACACGCAAGTGCAGGACTTTCAAAAACAGGTAGGCATCTATGCCGTGACCAGTTTCCGCAGTTCGTCCACCAGCTCACCCTCTCAGGAGCAAGGTCCCACTAACCCTTCTGGTTCTTTGGCCTGCTCTTTCTTTATTTTTATTTATTTATTTAAAGTTTTTTATATACCGCCGCTCATCAGAGATATCACGGTCAGTGTACAGAGAACAGGAACATACGCCGGAGCGTTATACATTCAACATGGGTTAACATATGAAATCTTGAACATGAAACAACTGTAAAAGTAATTAAATCGAAACAATAATTTAGATGCAACTTAACTGAACTGAGTTAAACTTCCCTGAGTTACCCCAGATCCCTTAAACCCCTCAGGGTGTTTTTTTTTTAGCTTACACCTCCCTCCATAGCAAAAGTAAACTTCTGCAGCACAGGACGCGGGCACTCACTCAGGTGTAGAGGTTCTTGCCTGCTCATCTCTTGGCCACACCCCGGAATGCCCATGCTCCGCCCACACCGTGCCCCTTTCTTCTCCAATGCAAAATCTGCTTACATCGGCACATGCGCACCCATCCCCGCCCCACCTCACAGAATCAGGGGGGACACGCGCACGCGCTAGACTCACGGCCATCTCCTGAATTTGGCACACGCATGGCTTTTAAAATTCACCGACAAGGAGGTAATTTTCAAAGGAGTTACACGTGTTAATGAAACATACTATCACGGCAGTTTTCAACTGAATATGTTGTAGCAATTTTCAAAAGCCCACTTACATGGGCACAGTGTATTTATACGTATAAAACCCAATTTTAAGCGTGTAAATTTCATTTCAAAATCAGGCCCTGAAAGTGCAGCGCACCCAGGCTTAAAACCAGGGCCAGCAGGGGCTTGGGGGTGCTATAGAGACAGGAGCTCATGGCTCTCGAGAAGTAGGGAGTCCCAGCCATTGCACAAAGGTGACACGTAAAAGGGTATTTTTGTAAAAGCCATTTCCATGGGTAAAAAACAGTGCTCTGGCTGGGCCTTTAGAAAACTGCCCACCACAAATGTGAATAAAGGGACATGCATAGGGCCTCCTTATGCACTCTTGTTTCCGCAGTAGGGGGAGGCATTCTTGGGGCAAGACTGGGAAAGAGCTTGCACTTATACACATAACTTTTGGGGGAATACCCCCACATATATTATTTTTATTTATTTATTCATATTTATAACTTGCTTCTCCTTGATAGCCCAAGGTGAGAATACATAACTGTGACATGGCCCTAAAGCAGGTCCTGATTATTAGGCATATGTATTCATTGGTTGAATTGTTTGATTCGTTTCAGTGGTACGCGTGTATCTCATGAATGGAGAGCACAAGCTCACAAAGGATAGAGTTCGGCAACAGATGTGCGCACATACTCTCCATTCACGAGATACGTGTGTACCGCCAAATGACTCAAACGAATCAGCCAATAATGCACATCCCTACTGATCATTGGAGATTTGTTCCTGGACGTCATTTAATCTCTGCATGTGGGGTGGAGTGATGAGTCATTGCAGCAAAGGGGGGAGGGTGTTATTTCAGTCAATAAAAGGTAGTTTTCAGAGCAAGAAATTATCTTTCTGTTGTATTTGGCTTTGCTTCCTTTTGGAGTGAGGAGCTCTCCCAGCTCCTTGGACGGCAGCTGGTTTACAATAGTCAATAGTTGGCCATGAAATGTTTCTGGCAGTGATGATGCCCCAGACATCATAACTGTTCGCAGTTCATATTCAGAATTAAATGGCCGTACCCTTTTTTTCAAAACATACAATAGAAAAAGGAAACCATTTGCTTTCTAGCCCCGATTGTCTGTGGTGTTCTGCCAGGGTGATCCTAGATGGCCCACCTCTTTCTCCCCTCATGCAAATCTGTTTCCGGATATACTGAATGGGGAGTGGGGAACAATGCACTCATCCCTATATTGCCAGCTCAGTTATAGCCTGGAACAAAAAAACCTTTTTCTACCACCTGGAAGGAAAAATGCTTTTTTGTTTAAATCCTTCTTGCCTTTCCTGTACAGTTCAAGCACTGCAGATCCTCCTTAAAAATATGGACAGAATGAGGCTATTTTTCCACCAGCGAGCTAACGATGATATCCCTCCTGTTTTCAGGTCTAGAAGCGCTTGGATGAAACACGACTTTGCTATGGAGGCATGGAAAATGCCAATCAGATAGCCCTCTCCCAAGCTAGGGTCAGATATTTTTGCAAACTGTTCTATGAAAGGAAGGTTGTGAGACCCAACAGCCATGGTCCAGTGTTGTCATCAATTATAATTAAAAACAAAACAAAACATAAAGTAACGGTTTCTGCCACATGAGCAGGATAGTTTGACCTATGACAAGCCAGGTGCCCATATTCTGCATTTGCTGACCTGCACATATTTAGAAA
Organism: Rhinatrema bivittatum; assembly: GCF_901001135.1. Lineage (NCBI taxonomy): Eukaryota > Metazoa > Chordata > Amphibia > Gymnophiona > Rhinatrematidae > Rhinatrema > Rhinatrema bivittatum. The sequence goes on from NC_042631.1 coordinate 14,414,609, forward strand.
GTAGATCCGAAAAGCACACCAAATGCCCTCTTACTAGAAAACAGGGGACAAGAGGATGGGAATCTGCCTTTGAAAACGTTAATGCTTTTTTTAAAAATTATAACTTAAGGGGTAATTTAAAATCTGCCCACATTGATATAGAGCCTAAGGAGGTGATTCTGAAAAGGTTTTAAGTGCATAGCTTCTTTGAAAATTGCCTCCATAGGGCTGAATTGTCAAAAGGATTTATGCATGTAAATGGCCTTTTGAAAATTCCTACTTTTAGATGCCTAACTCCTTTGAAAATCTCCTGTAGGTACATTTTACCCGCAGACTTTCACAGTAACATAGAAACGTTGTATTGACAGCAGAAAAAGACCAAATGTTCCATCCAGTCTGCCCAGCAAGTTTCTTATGTTAGTGACTGCCACTCCGTGCAGATTACCCTCAAGCCTTATGTTAAGGGTAGTATATTATTAACAATCAAAAACAAGCACTGTCAAACCAATAATAAAATTACTATCAACATTTTTACAGGGTGGGCAGCCTTCTTGATAATTCAGACAATGCTGCTTGAACGTGCCTTGCTTTTGGACTTGGCCGTAGAAGCCGTCCTGTGCTTTTTCCCCAATGTCTGAGGGTCAGTACCCCAGACTGTACATTTCAGGGCCCTGACTTTTTCCCCCAACCGATGAAGCAGAGATCAATGTTGCAGTTGCATCAAAATCATGAAAGCTAATTGGTTACGGGTAGTAATCCCCAGGCCTTCTGTTAGGGGCAGCAGCTGCCGTTCCATGCAGATTACCCCTCATGCATCCTTTTCTTTTCCACCTCTAGCCTTTAGGATCCACAGCGTCTATCCCATGCCTTTTTGAATTTGTTTACTGTTTTTGTCCTCACCACCTCTTCCAGGCATCCACCATCCTCTCCATGAAGAAATATTTCCTGATGTTGGTTCTGAGTCGTTCCCTCTGGAGTTTTATTTCATTACTCCCAGTTCTACTGCTTGCTTTCCAGTGCAAAAGGTTTGATGATTGTGCATCATTAAAACCGTTCAGGTATGTGAAGGTCTGCATCATATCTCCCCTGCAACTTCTATCTTCCTGGGTTTACATATTTAGATCCTTCAGCCTTTCCTAATAAGTCTTATTTATTATTTATTTCAGATTTTTATATACCGACATTCTCAATACAAGTATCGAATCAGGTCGGTTTACATAGAACAAAACTGTCGCAATAAAGGCGTTACATTAAACAGCGTTTCTTAACATATGAGTAACATATAACATATCATATAAAAATAAATAAATAATACAAATTAAATATTACATAGACTATAATAATAATAACTCGTCAACAGGACGTGGATAAATACAATGAATGTTTAAGGCATGAGTAAATATCTTGAATAATTAGAGGGGTAGTCTAAATTGTGATATGTGGGTACATAGACCTTGTTGATGTGCAAAAATCCGAGTCTTCCAATTACAGACCCCACACCATTTTAGTCGCACTTCTTTGAACGCCTCTGTCCTGTCTCTGACCTTTTTGAGATACGGTCTCCAGAACAGTGCTCCAGGTGAGGCCTCACCAAGGACCTATACAAGGGCATTATCACCTCCATTTCCTTACTGGTTATTCCTCTCTCTGTGCAGCCCAGCATTCTTCTGGCTTTAGCTATCGCTTTGCCACCTTCAGATCGCCAGACACGATCACCCCAAGATCCCTCTCCCACTGTCCATGCACATTAGTCTTTCAATCCCCATCACATGCAGCTCTTTTGGATTGCCACACCCCAGATGCAGGACTCTGCACTTCTTGACATTGAATTCCAGCTGCCAAAGATTAGACTCCCCCCCCCCCCCCAAGCTTTCTTAAATCACTTTTCATTCTCTCTACTCCTTCAGGCGTGTCCAACTCTGTTGCAGATCTTGGTATCATCCGCAAATAGACAAACTTTACCTTCTATCCCTTCCACAATGTCACTCACAAAGATATTGAACAGAACCAGTCCCAAAACTGATCCTTGTGGCACTCCACTTAACACGGTTCTCTCTCCAGAGTAGGTTCCCAATTTACCATTACACACTGTCCTCTATCGGTCAACCAGGTTGTAATTCACACCACCACCTTTGCACTTACTCCCAAGCTTCTCAATTTATTCACAAATCTTCTGTTCAGGACCATATCAAAGTTTTGCTGAAATCCAAGTATATCACGAGTGCTCTTCCTCGATCCAATTCTCTAGTCACCCAATTAAAAAAATCAATCAGATTTTTCTGACAGGACCTACCCCTGGTGAATACATACTGCCTTGGGTCCAGCAACCCACCAGTTTGTAGACAGTTCACAATCCTCTCCGTCAGCAGAGTCTCCATTAATTTTCCCACCACCGAGGTGAGGCTAACCGGCCTGTAGTTTCCAGCCTCCTCTCTGCTACCATTCTTGTGAAGCAGGATCTCGCGGCACCGCTCCCGTTTCCAGGGATCTATTGAGCAGGTCTTTCAAAGGACCCGCCAGCACATCTCTGAGCTCCCTCAGCATCCTGGGATGTATCTCATCTGGCCCCATGGCCTTGTGCACTTTCAGTTTTCCTAGCTCTTTCCATACGTTCTCTTCTGTAAATAGGGTTGCATCTACCCCACTGCCATCTATGGACTTCTCAACCAGCAATGTTCCTTCTCCAGGGTCTTCTTTAGTGAGGTATTTGTTTAATATTTCTACCATTTCTTCAACTCTTTCCACACATTGACATTTGTCACCTTTCAATGTCACTATACCATTTCGGGCCTTCCTTCTTTCTCTGATGTATCTGAAAAATGTTTTATCATCTCACTTTACCTCTTTGGAAATCCTTTCCTCCACTTGACCTTTTGCTTTCCTGATTTCTTCGTCTCCCTCAGTTTCACCAGCTATTCTTCCCTGTCTTCCTCTTTTTGGGATTCTTTATATGTGCATTCATTCTTTCACTGAAAATGATCCCAAGTAAACAAGCTGCAGACATTTTCACCTAGTAACGTGTGCAGAGAGATTTCTAGAGCAAAAGTGTGTGCATACTTTTAAAAAAGCAGAACTATGCACATTCCCCAAACCCTCCCCAGGACCAGCCCCGGGAGTGCCTCAACTAACACAGGCCCTGCACGCATACCTTTGCCTAAATATCGGGGGATGGGGCAATTTTAAAAAACCCATTTCCATGGGTAAGGCAATGTTTTACCTGCAGGAACGGCTTCAGAAATTTACTTTCTTAATTTATGAGAGGGAACGATCTTGAGACTTTTGAGTTCCAATCACTCTCTTCAACCCTTCCTAATTTCAATTCCTGAAGATCCCCCTACCGTATAAATGGCCGCTTGTGACATTTAGCCCCCATGTTGCAAAAGATATTCAGGTCTGCTCTGCAGATACCCAGCCCATGCTGATTTTCTCCTGCGCATGTCTCTTCTAAAGGACATCTTGGGACGATGATCAGAGAGAACCTGCTCTGTTCCTGCAGTCTGCTTTACCCAACAGCAACATCGGCATCAGCGGCAGGCAAAACGAGAATTCTTTGACTCACGTTACTTTCCCTTTTCTCAGTTATTGCTCATGGTTACATCTTCACTCTCCATTCATGTGGCAGTTGAGAGACGGTAGAAGGAAGCAGCAGACGACAGAAGAGAAGTCCTACATGAAAGGCCTGCCTCCTATGGCTGAAATGTTCATCAAGGCTTGTTCCCTGATTGATGCTTTTCTGCAGGACTCTGCAGTTCCCCCGACTTTCCGCACAGGGAACGTGTGTGCGTGAGAGGGAAGCCACACAGAGCTGCAGGATTCCCAACATTAAAAATAATGACATTGGCGTTTAATGTCTCCCCCCATCCCTCAAAAAAAGGCAATGTAAAGAGTGTGTAACATCCCATTTAACAGTGCACATTGTAGCTCATTTTTATATTAAAAAACAAACTTTCCTTATTTTCTCAGATTTCTTCTTCTTTCACAAAGGAAATATTCAGAAAAATACAATCAATCTCATGTTAAGCATGAGTGAACTCTCTAAACCAACTATTTCTGCTACTTTGCACCTTCCCCAAAAACTAGAGAGCCAAGAGAAGAATATTAAGGTCGATTTCTGTGTTGTATTAAAGCTTAGACAAAGTTTTACACTCCTAAAGACTGGCCACATTGCTAACTTTCACTTAACAAAGGAGACTGATGATGAGATGGAACATGTTTACATTTTTATATATTTGGATCTTCAGTTCCTAGAGGGGTGCTTACATTTTATTTCCATGAAAACAAAAAGTCTTTATTTATCAGATAAAATCCTCACACTGTTAGAAGCGGCTGCATTTGCTACATCCATTGGTGCTGCTGGATGGCCACCAAAGGTTTACTAATATGGCCGCCAAAAGTGTTCTTTCCAGGCACAGTCAGGTTCCAGAATGTTCCATTACAAGCAGGCAAGAGGCCGAAGGGCTGACGGTCATTCATCAGACTATTCATCTCTGATGAAGAAAACTCCAGCTCAGGAACATGAGAGGCCCGTGACCTTTGACCTTCTGGTCTCCTGCGCATGCTTAATGGGTCTTTCTGTAAAACCCAGTGGAGATCCTAAAAGAAAAGAAAAGTAGGATCTTACTGGCTTTGTTTGTCTTTAATTGACAATTGAATTATGTAACATGTTTGTTTTGTTGCTTTAATGCAAGCACTGGTCTGGAAAAGTAAAGAAGCAAAGCCTTGCACATATTCCCCCGCCAGTGCTCCACTTTACATCAGAACTTTCTTCCTGGCTCTGCGGTAGAAAGTGAAACCCTAGGCCCTCTGTATCAGCACACATTTCCATTAAACTGATTAGATTCTGCAGTCTGTGTGCCAGGAGGATGCCTTTAAAATATACTTTCTTAGGCTCTAGAGATAACCTCAAAGCTGTCCATAGTTTATGCCAGAATGAATCAGCTCTGTGAACCCCCTTGGATGTTCATTTCAGATGCAGTGCACGCCTGGGTCCTGAAAAAGAACCGCTGTGCGTATTTCTCTACAGCTGATGCAAGATAGACAAGTCTTCCTGAACCCTTAAGATATTTAACTGGAATTCTCATCAAAACCCTGTTACCACAGTACAGTACAGCTCTGTAGTGAGTATATTTAAACATTTTTCAAAGTTACTTACATTGCTTCATACTATTAATTAACAAGTAGAATTTAATAAAAACCCGTTCTACTAAAAGTTTATTTTTTCCATTTCTACTAACTTGGGCTCCTTTTTAGGACGTCATCGTTAGGAAGGAAGACTTCCCGGATGACGTGGTATTTTATTTATTGTAAAGACATCTGTGTCCTGCTGGCTCTAGCAGGTCCACGTTCACAAACGTTTTTGTTTGATTTTATTTCTCTGTTGTTTTGAAGGGTTATGCTGTTGAATTTTAATGTTTGATGTAATTCGCCATTGTTTGTAATATTCCTTGCTGGGAGCATTCCTTGAATGACCTGTGTGTGTGTGTGTGTGGGGGGGGGGGGTGTGTGTGAAAAGTCTAAATAAATAAATAAATCACAACCAAAAGCAAAAATAGGTGCTCACTAGCCAGATGTACAAAGCTTTTTCCCCGAAAACACAAAATGGAAAAAAAAATTTTTTAAACCCCAAAACGCTCATAGTAATCATTTTTATTTTCATTTGGTCAGTTTGAAGCTCCCAAGGAGGCGGTGGATTGGCCCTCGCAGCCAACTATTGAAGAACAAGGACTATAAAATCAGTTGCAAGTATACCCACAAAGCTGTTTGGTAGGGAGAAATGAGAGCCGGCTTGGGGCTGATGGTTTAAATATGCAGACGTTCAGGACTGGCGCGCTCCTGTTCTGGCGTCATCTACTCGGCATGGGACTGTGGGTCCTAGAAGAAGCGCTTTCCTCGCAGTCAGAAAACAGGAGAACGCCTAACCCTGGCTGATAGCATGATGGTTGGAAAGAAAAATGTTCATGTGCAAAGCTCAGTGCAATCTTACTATTTCAGGATTTGCTTTCATTTTAAAATAGCAGCAAGACATGACTCTACACTTTTAAACTAATAAAAGATTTGGTATTTGACGTGAGCAATGTTTACTGAACAGGGCTAGCTGGGTACCTTAGTGATAGCACATTCCCTACTGGTCGTATTTTTATTTTGTTTATTTTTATCATTAGCTCATGTCTTCTGCAAGTTTATAGACAACATTTCAAAGGCCAGTAGGAACTCAGAGACAGAGGTATGAAAGTGGCAGTTTCACAAATCTTCCACAAAACCTGCAAATGCATGAAACTGTTCACAATAGACTTTAGGGCCTGCAAAGGAAACCTTATTCCCAAAGACACAAAATGAGAAATACCCCTCCAGCACCCCCAGACCCTAGCAGGTCCTTATTCAGTGCGTTTATCCGGCGTGAGGTTGGCACTTAGCAGGACAAACGCTGGGATTTGAAAGGGCCACCCCTGGTATAGCCAGATAAGTTATCTGGTTAAAAGCTTCTCTGGCTAAGCCAGGGCTGGTCGGGGGTATTCTGGGGCAGAGTGCATTTTCCAGTTAACTTAGCCGGCAATGTCAATTTTCAACGTTATCCGGTTAGCATAGCTAGATAACCTCAGGACAGCCAAAGAGCTGCCAGACCAACTTATAAGGCTAACTTTAGGATAGCTGGTGATATGCGCCAATAACTAAAAGATAGCCGAGGATATTAAGAGGCTAACTTAGCCAGTTATGTCGATTTTCAACGTTACCCTGTTAACGCAGCCAGATAACTTCAGGACAGCCGAAGAGCTGCCAGACGAAACTTATATGGCTAACTTTAAGATAGCCAGGGATATGCACCTGTAACTTTAAGATAGCTGGGCTTATTCAGGGGGCTGACTTTGCCAGCTGCCCAGTGGCTGAATATGGACCTCTATGTTTCTAAGATTCTTGTCTCCGGCAACGTTTTATTATGACAAATATTCACTCCAAAATGGTCTCCTCTTTCATTACATACTGTAGGTATTTGGTTCAATTCACAAAACATTTTTTTTTTTTTAGCAGACCAACTTAATATTGTGATTTATGCTTCAGAGTTATTATTTCTAGCTATGTATTCTTTTTCAGGCCTCATGGTCTTTTTCAATCAACACGTTTCTGTGTTTCTATGTATCTGGTTGGTTGGAGATGTGAACTCTTTCTAATGCGCACACTTCCTTACATTAAATCCAAATTAAACCCTACCTCCTTAGTTGACTTTCTAAAATAGAAAAATATTCATGAAATGCTTTGTTTTATGCTGTTTTAAAAATGTAAAGGCGATTTTAGATTTAAAAAGTCAATGCCTTATTAAAAAAATAAATAAATAAAGGATCAAATCTTGCTGTAAGCTGATAGATCACACCTCCTAACCTGCGGGGCACCGAGGCACTAAACTATTCATCCATTTTGCTAATAAATGCTCATGGCCAAGGCAAGAGTATTTGGTGCCCTAGGCAAACCTTTGGTCAATCATCCCCCCCACCTTTTGGTGGCAGCTCCAGCACAGCGTTCCCTCCTACAAGTGGCAGTCGCTAAGGCACAGTGCACTCTTCTTTGGCAGTTTTCGCTCTGGTGCAGCTCTCCTCTGGGCCCATTGCTGGCAGGATTTTGCCATCCCAATAATTTTGGTGCTGTAGGTGATTGCCTAGTATACCTAATGGAGGCACCGGCCCTGTAAATGCTACTTAGATGCCTTCCACCTTAGGGTATTATGGCCAAAGTATACAAATGGTTTGGTCTACGCTGCCGATTGATTGCAGGAGAAAGATTCTTGACTCAGTTTGCACAGGGATCAATTTAGCAATACATAATCTTTACTTATCCTTTATTAATTGAAGAACTGTGGTTGTTGCGTTAGTCCACGTGAATGTGGAGAATTAAGGGTCAACAAACAAGTTGTAGGTGAGACCTCTGTGCTGGGACTAAATATCCACTCTTCTTCAAGTCAGTGAGGCCGCAAGGAGGAATCACTCTCCAAAGCAAGTCACAGATGCATTCCGATAAAAAAGGGATGGCCTACAACTTGTTTGTTGACCCTTAATTCTTTGTTTATTAGCCAAATATTTATTGCGGCGCACTTAAGACCAGGGCCGGCAGATATTAAAACTTTTAGCTGCAGTTCTGAAGCCTTTTCATTTCATAACAGGTTACGTTGCCATAAAGAATGCACCAGATGCAGTTTTGTTAGCAGAATCTTATTTAGGATCCAAGCCATCAGATTGCTTATTTGCTCGGTATCTTGTTTCTTAGTCTTACCTCCTAGATCTTTATCCCAGGGCAAAACAATGGATTTTCATGGAGGCTGCTGAAGGCATCTCCTTTCACCACCCCAGGACCCTGGCGCAGGATGACGACAACAATAAATTCAGAAAGCATTACAATCTATAAACGGCCGAAGAAGAGCTTCTCGGCTTAATTTGATGAGCAAAAGAGCACCACAGTCAGTAGGTAATAAAAAAGTGATAATGCTCCCTCCTCCCATCCATTCGTGGTTCAGCCCCACTGAGGAGCAGAATCAGCCTCTGTACATTTGGAAACCTAGGCTCCCAGCACTTTATTTTTTTAATCAGGTCCTTTATCATTGTTTCCTTTTTTATTAAGCTGATCTTGTTTGATGCATGGAAAGTCTACTGATTGTAGCCATTCGGCTGAAAAGTCATTACTTCCCTGTATCTGCCAGCCTTTTTCCTACTTTTGATACCAACTATTCTCTTGTGAAAGCTTCAGGTAAAGTGAGACCGAATTTACAAAGTGTCAGAACTCTGCCCAAGGTCTGATTATTTACTAACTGTTCAATAATTAAGGGGTTGCAGCGAGAGTTTATTTGGCAGGTGTCAAAGACAGGAGATGTATCCCGTGACCTGCATATTAATCAAAAGCAACTTGTTCCATAGTATTAACACCTGATTCCCTCTATAATCTCTCTTACGTGCAATACTGCGGCTAAACGCGTTGAGGGTCCCACAAGATGTGGAAGAAATGAGAACAAGAGAAGATATGTCAGCATTAATGCACCGGGATCTAATTTAATGCAGTCTGCACAGAAATATAATTGTGAATGCTTTGTTACTTTCATTTTTCTCTGTGCTGCAGCAGCAGCAAAAAAATATGGAAATTAAGAGGAGGAGCCTCCCATCTTGCTGTGCCATGAACACCGGTCTACATCTATAAACAAAATGAGGCAATGCCTTCAAATTTATAAGAAAAGTCCCCACACAGGGGGCTTCTAAAAACACACAAAAAAAAAAAAACAACAATGGGATAAGTAAGATCCTTCCTATCAAAAATGTTTCTTATTATACCAGACCTAAAGGTGTCCCTTTAGCACTAAAAGGGCCATGGTCAGGAACGGCAAAATGGAAACTCGAACACAGCTGCAAGCATAAAACCTAGGTGTAGCAGCAGGGATGAAGACCAGGCCAACAGGAACGATCCATCCTTCTAAGCCTGATTTCTGCAGAGAGGTGACATCGCTTTCTGCCTCCTTTGCTACTGCACTGGCAAAGACCTGCCAGCCAATGTGAGGCCATCCTCTTCCACCAACCTCCTCGCGGCCATAAAACGTTCCAAACCTTCATGATATGAATTTTCAAGACTCTATGAGTAAATGGCTCTATTTACTTAAGATAAAGGGCCTTCCAGACCACTTAGATCCTCATTGGAAGCCTCCTTAGCAACTCCATCAACAAAAGGAATCAGAAGACCAGATGCCCGCCAATGATCTTTCTCTGGGGCAGTCCCTACACTATGGAACTCTCTCCCAGAAGAGCTCCGCCAAATGCACGACGCCTCCCACTTCAGGAAGCAAGCGAAAACCCAGATCTGCCTCCACCCCAGCTTTATAATGAAACCGACTATGAAAAACTGCCTGATACCATTCTGAGTGTCTTATGCATGCTGCTACAACTTATTGTTTTGCTGAGATGTTGAGTTATTTATTTTAAGTTTAGTCACTAGTATTTTGCTAAGATGTTCTTCAAGCTAGGTAAGTATTGTTGATGTATTTCAAGTTTAGTCCTCCCTGTGCACCTTAGGTTTGCTAAGCTGCTGATAACCTCTGATTGCATGCAGCCATCTTAATCTGTTGTACCCTGCCTTGGGTGAATTTCTTATTCAAATAGATGAGGAATACAACCAAAGAATAATATAATTGATGACAGCAGATAAAGACCCAAATAGTCCATCCAATCTGCCCAGCAAGTTCCTTAGAGTAGTAACTGCCACTCCATGCAGTTTATTCCAAGTCTTCTGTTAAGAGTAGTAACTGCTGCTCCATGCAGGTTAACCCATGCCCTCTGTTAAGGGCAGTGATTGCTGCTCCATACAAGTTCCCACCATGCCCTCTGTTAAGGATAGTGATTGCCGCTCCATAAAGATTACCCCCATGCCCTCTGTTAAGGGTAGTGATTGCTGCTCCATACAAGTTCCCACCATGGCCTCTGTTAAAGGTAGTGATTACTGTTCCATGCAGGTTATTCCAAGCCCTTTATTAAGGGTAGTAACTGCCACTTTCTGCAGGTTACCCCCATGCCCTCTGTTAAGAGTAGTGATTGCCGCTCCATGAAGATTACCCCCATGCCCTCTGTTAAGGATAGTGATTGCCGCTCTGTGCAGGTTATTCCAAGCCCTTTGTTAAGGGTAGAAACTGCCACTTTCTGCAGGTTACCCCCCATGCCCTCTGTTAAGAGTAGTGATTGCTGCTCCATACAAGTTCCCACCATGGCCTCTGTTAAGGATAGTGACTGCTGCTCTGTGCAGGTTACTCACATGCAGAAATGTTACGTTTCTTCATTTCTATCCTCTAGGCACTAGGGATCCTCTGCATTTATCCCGTGCTCTTTTGAATTCCATTGCCGTTCTTGTCTTCACCACCTCTTCCATGCATCTACTAGCCACTACCCTTTCCATGAAGGAATATTTCCTGCCATTGTTCCTGAATCTTCCCCCTTGGTATATCAGATCACGATTCCTAGTTCTACAATTTCCTTTCCAAAAGAACAAAAAAAACCCCCTAAATATAAAAAATAAATGGCAGGTGTAACTAAAGAGATTATTAAAATTACAGCAGGATGATAATGTTTATTTTTTAGAAACTTTCTTGTTTCCTGATTGCGTTTCCTTAAATTCTTTTTCATGTTTGCACAGTACTAACGTTATATTATTCTAGTACAGGCAATATGATACTAACGATTGTCATAGACTCAAAATTTCCGTCTTAAATTTTATTATAATATAAAACTGATGATAAAACACAGTTGTCAAATACTTAATACACCGCCATAACTAATTCAAAACATTATTTGTAATGGTGTGCTAGCAGTACCCTCTCGCCAAGGACCATGAGCTTACACTGAAGCTTCTCCGTATAGAATAAAACTTCCTGGAACCACCAACCCGATGTTCCCCACCTCCCCACACTGTAAAGAACATGCAAGCTTGTAGGTTTCCGCTGAATATGCCATTTCGAAATAATCCCACACAGTTTTTAAAAGAGGAACGTTTGTTAGAAAACTACCTTACCCACATAAAGGCCCATTTCCAAGCACTAGCCACCACCACCACCAGGGCCTACCCTCAGGAAAGTTTTCCTAAGCCACGTCAAGACAATCACGAGTCTTTGAGCAAGTGAGGCGTAGAACACAGATCCCCTGTTGTTGACCTGCACCATTTTTTTAGGTCATTAGTTGCACATCCCATAGCCAATTCTATATTCTATAGAATTAGCCTACAGAAAACTGGTTGAATTAGCAAAAGTTTGAAACTAGTGAGCAGTAAAACCAGTCATTAAGACTTCTACTGGTACCTAACTAACAGTACAAAAGAACCGTGCACCTCCTGTGAGCTCCAAATATCTTTAATGACACAGGTAGACTAATCTTTGCTTTCTTTTTCTTTTTTTGGTATAAATCTCTCAGTCAGCTTTTATGACCATTGCTATTTTGGGTTTTTCCAATATTCATTTTCCAGAGGCCAAAGTTAAATTGGGTGATTCAGGCCTTTAGAGGTCAAGACCAAACTCCTCTCTGCTCCTCTGTGGGCTTTATTCAAACCTACACACTCCAAAAGGACTTCACTCAGATACTTTGGTGCATTCATAGCGGAAGCTCGGACTTATGAAAAGAGGGTTTGGGTTTTTTTTTTTTTACGCTGGTATAGGATGGGAAAAAGCCTTTGAACAGTCCGAAGTGCAGTCATACCTGGAACCAGACGTGATGAGGCTCCTAACATTTCAATGTTTCCACGCCTTCATTTGTTTCACTGTAAAATCAGCAAACTGAAAAAAGAGAATCCAGTGTACAGCCGATAAAACACAAGCTTGCTGCAGTCCCTCATTAGAGATGCTCCAAGGGCTTTGTAACTGGTCTAACAACTTCTAAACAGCTTGAACTGTATGAAAAGCAAATTCTGGTTAAAACAAATACTTTGAGAATGAAGCGAATAGAGCGCTGGAAAGCTACATGTTTGCCGGCACAGAATCAGAAGTCAAGCTGCTTCCGGAGAGAGAGGGAACACTGCTTGCAAAGACTCTTCAGAGCAGACTACGCAAACCCTCTGAGTTTTGCAAATTTCTAAAAAAAAAAAAGAGAAACTGCCAGCGGTCCCTGCAGAGACTAAGAGAGAGGGTCTGGAAATCCTGTGATAGCAGGCAAAGCCTTGAGATAAATGGAATCCTTTATGGAGGGCGGACAAAAATGGACAGGTTAGAGCACCATACTTTCAGCTTCTATAATCCATGCACAAGAATTCAGCACTGGAGGTGTCTGCTCATGGAATGCGGTGACTGGTGAATGGTGAGAACGTGAGGCAGAGGGCAGTGGTGGGTGTGGGAGATCTCAGCTGCATTCTTCAGCCCAGCTTCTGCAAATTGGACCAGCAGAAATGCTCCATCACTCCCTCACCCTCCCTGCTTGTCACCAGTAGGAGGAGAGCAGCGCCTCTTCCTCCTGGGTGCCTCCTCTGCCTGAATGAGTGGGGCCCTGCAATCTCACGGGGGCCCCCTAACCCCGCCTGCTCAGCCAGCAGAATGAGGCACCGGGTAAAAAGTGCTGCTCCCTTCCTGCTGATGGGAAGGGAGGGGGCAGTTTGAGAATTGCACAGAACTCGAACGTGTGCCGCAAAGTGAAAACGGCCGAGAAGCACTCACCCGAAAGAGCAAACATATTCTAACCATTATTCTCTTTTTTTTTTTTCTTACAGCGAAAATATGTTTCTCAGAACTGCTGCTGCTGCCAAATAACTGCTAGATGCAGGCAAAATATTACAAAATCCCTTAACTGAACTGCCCAGGAATGCCCAGCTAATGGCCTCAGTTCCGTCTTATTCCATTCTCAGTGCATGATCTGCGCAGTTCTGCAAGCGTGGACTTCTGATCACTAGGGACAGCACTGAGACCTGCCAGCTCACTTCATGCCAAGCACATTCTGGATTCAAACTTTGCTTCCAGTAGCTTAGGAGAACATTTTCAAACCCCAGTCCCATTAGAGCTTTTTAGCATTTGTATAATTGATTTGGGTGGTGGTGCCGAAAGCAGGATTTTAAAGTCCTCAGATAATAAGAGAGGAACCATTCAAGACCAATCCAATAGTATTCAGGAAGGATATTACTTATTTAAGAATAGAATCTAATGGATGGCACAGTAAATGCAACCCAATGCAGATAAAGCATTATTTTAATCTAAACTATATCAGATTTTTCTAACTGCAATAAAATCTATGATAGCAGGCCTATTAATCAGATGACGACCTGGGAAGAGTGAGCACCCTTGAATGAATCCAGAAGAAGACAAGAAAAGGAAGCTTTTCCAGGGGTTAGCTGGCAGCCCAATAGGAATGGGATGCCCAGCAGCGGAGCAGAGACACAAAATGGTCATTTGTGCAAAAAGCTTCTTTTTCTGTTGCATCTTCGAAATTTATTTGGATTCCCCACCAGCCCGCAACCATATCTAGAAGTATGCTTTGTAAAGAAGGGCATTCAGTACACGACAAAATCCCTCACGTGGGTATAAATAATGAAAATGTAGTCTTTCACAATCCTCAGAGAGAAAAAGTCTTTTGTGTTTTCCCATTCCCAGTTCTTTATTAGAAATGAATTGCAAGTCGATCCGGCCGATGCATCCAGCATTGATTGAGGAGTCTCCAGGTACACCGAATACCCAGAGCGAATTACAGCGCAAGTCTCTGGAGGAGAATCGGGAGATCCCCAGGACAGGGGGAGAAGGAAGACCGATCCCGAGGAGGGGGGGCAGATCAACCAATGCGAGAGCCAGGCTCCTCAGGAGTAGGAAGCCAGGAACAGGCCTTGAAACCAGCTACAGGCAATTTATTGGGAGAAGGCCCAGCAGAACCAGTTTCAGTGAGTATAAACCTCGGGCAACCAGAGGAAATAACTTTGGGAAATGTCCGGTCTGCACTGAAAGCTATTGAAAAGTCTTTAAAAACAATAGCTTAAACAACAACAGAAGCAAAAAAAATCAGACTATGTTTAATAACAATTTAATTGGGACTTTTAATCTTAAGATGGAACATTATGAACAAAGAATAACTAAAGGGGAGGAAATTCAACAAAATCTGATAAGAGTCTGAAGAAATGAATGAGGAAAGATTGGAAAGAGTTGAAAACAATCAACGAATACTGAATCTTAGGATAATACATTTTCTGGTTGTCAGAATGAGAGCACCAATTGGGTTGTTTAAAATATACATGAAAGAGATTTGGAAATTTCCAGATTCAGCGCTGCCAGTGTGTGCCAAGGCTGCGGCATATGATTTACCCCAACCGGGCCCGGAGGCTGAAGGCAGGCATACTCTATCCTTGAATATTTCTGAACTGTTAGAAATGTCTGCTGATACAGAAAGTAAAAATAGAAAATCGATGTTAGCTACATTCGCACTTATATCGGACCGAAATGAAGTCTTGAAACTATGTTTTTGAGGAATAGATTAGCCTTTTTCTGGTGCTCAAGTCTGGATATATCCTGATGTGATTAAGATAACACAGCCACGCAGAAAAGAGTTTTTAGTTATGAGAGAAAGGGTTCCTTAGTTTAGGTGCCTGATATATATTAAAATTCCCAAGTAAATGCCGTGTTAGATACCAGAATAATAATTAGGTATTTTTCGAGCCAGCTCAATTAAAGGAATTTCTGCTAGGCCACTCACAAGTCACCCCCAGGGAAGGATTGACTGAGTAATTAATAGGCAAGCTATCCTATCTTATACTTATTTTTTCTGTTTTTGGATTACCCATTGCTCTCGCTTAGAATTTCAGTGCCCCCAAATTCCTATATTTAGGTGCATGATCTAGGAGTGGAATAATATGTTAAACTGACGTCTATGGATGCTTAAAGTTATGTAAAAGTATATGAAAGATTATGTTACCATTTTCTGTTTAGAAATAATTACATGTAATTATGTGAAATTTGAAAATAAAAAATTGAAAAAAAAAAAAAAGAAATGTGTTGCAAGTACAAAAATGCAAACCTTTAATAACTCAAAGTTCTGATACATAACGATCCCTGTTAAAGTTAACACGAAATAAGATGATGCTAAAATATACTCATTCATACAGTGTAACACGGATCAAGGTATATAGCACCCCTACATTATCTCTTTCAGACAAAACAACCTCCAGATCTTTATATTTCTAAGCACCATCCATTATATCAATCAGACTGTTAGTTCAATATTTGCAAACAATAATTTCACTTGCTCATGAAAAGGTTTCCATTTTTTTTTTTTGGCATATCATAGTAACAATCCCTTACGTGTGTCATTATTTCCATGTTACGTTCTTACTAAACTGCGCATGGTCGCTCAGCTGTCGAGGGGATATGTTGAGCTCCTAAGTTGCAGGCTATATTCCCGCTGGCCATCACCAATAAGTCCTTCTACTGACATTCATCTCAGAAATAGAAGTTTTAAAAAAAAAAACCTATGGCTTGCATTATTTTAATCCTGATGAAGTTCCAGCTTTGAACCAAAGCAATGATTACTGAAAAAGAAGGTCAATTTTTTGCTCAAATTGGAATTCAAAGTATAAGTTTGTCTTATGGAACCATAAGCACCACAAGCATATGGCTTTCCTGTTATAATTAGACATTGATGTGCATTGGTTTTTAATGCTTATTCTACAGGACTGTCCTTTGATGAGCTTCTTTGGAAAGGAGAGGGCAGAAGATGATCACTCACAGTCCTGCCCTAACCAGTGATTGTAAGGTTTTTCACATGGTTACTGCAGGTAGGCCCCTCAGAAAGATCAGTAAATGGGATCTAGATAGTTCCTGGAATCCTGGTAGGTACTTGTGACCTGGATTCGCCACTGTTGGAAACAGAGTGCTGGGTTTGATGAACCCTCGGTCTGATCAGAATGGCAAACCTTAGGTTGCTGCTGTTCATGTCCCAGATACAGAATGCAATCAGGGAGGGTAATTTTACAATAGACTATGTAGGGCTGACGTCAACGTGTAGAAGGTACATGTGGACTTCAGGCCTAATTTTCAAAGTGGACTTATGTGTATAAGCCTGCTTGGGAAATGAGTTCATGTGCATGTACCTTGCGTGACATAGGCAATCAGGAGCAGTGGTAAACGTGCACATGAACGTCTGTGCACGGATTTTTGAGAACTGAAAATATATGCATCAATGGCTTCTCCATCCCTGGGAACTCTTCTTTAATTCTGCACAAAACTGCATGCAAAATCACTTGTGCACATCCTCTTACACTGCCTTGGGGTAATTTTCAGAAAGCCTATTTACATGTGTAAAACTGCATTTTACTTTGCCAAATGCTTTTGAAAATTTTCCCCTTAATGCATGCTAAGCTTAATGAACTTGCAGGAGTTCAGTGAGTCATTATCTCATGACTTGACTGCAACTGAGATTAATCATTTTAGCATAAATATATCCTGCACATTTACGTCGACCTTACAGCCTGGCTCTCCATTGATTCTGTTAATATTTTACTCCAGAATTGTGCCAGTAGACAATGGCATCCAGTCACTGTATACAAGCTATATACTGTAAGTTATCTTCAAGACTCATATTTAGCAACTCTCCAGAGCCCATTCAGTTTGATTAGAGACACTCAGAATTTTAACGTAGAAACTTTATCAGAGCCTCTCAGAGACATCCATTGGGATTTTATTACACTTTCTCCACTAGAATTCTATGCAGAACGTCCGTAAATCATATCCAAGGATTCTATAAATTCTTTCTGAACTGGTAAATCTCTATATCTTATGAGGTCCATTCACTTTTAATTTCTAGATCCCATTTTATAAATATGTAAATTACATGCAAATAAATTAACCCCATTAGATCTCTACCTTACAAATACAGTATAGTGCTTTTAGGGCTTCCCAAACCTTTAGCCAATGTGACCCCAGTTTAGAACTTGAAAGTTCACATGACCCCAGGGGACGACAAGAGGAGAATTAGCAGGGGTGCAGTCCCTTCACTTCACTCTGACCCTCCACCCTCTCCAGTCGATCCCTTCTCTCTACCTCTGCCCCTCTAACTGAGGACCTCTTACATCCCCCAGCTCCTCCCACTTTCTCACCCCATCCATTTTCATTTTCATATCATCCCAGCTGATCCTCTCTCACCTTCCAGCTAGTTCTATAACCCCCTCCCTCTCACACTTTCAAACCATCTCCCCTCTCTCACACCTTCCAGCCTCAACTCATCCCCCTCCAAACTTTTTCTCCTCCCAACTGGTCCCCTCTCGCCCCAGGCTCCTCTCTTACATACCCCCCTCACCCTCCACACCGACCCCTCTCCAGCTGATCCAACCCTCAATCCCTTCCTGCATCCGATCCCTCCCTTCAAACAGCCCCCACTACTAAACACCCTTCTGGTCAAGGTCAGGGTCAGAAGCGACATTTTCTTTTTGAGTCTGGGCCAAGAGTGGATGACAACTGGTAAGAAGAGAGGGCAGGCTGCTGACAGGGGCAATATTTTTAAATTGTGTAGATTCAGTAGTAGGTGAGGAGAGAGGAGCAGTGGCAAACTGGCAGTGTCCCTGTGCACACTTGGCCCATCCTTCCCCCTCAGGGCTGGTCCCAAACCCAACTGTGATCTGCAAGTGGCAGCAGCTTGAGGAATGAAAGTCAGCATGGGGCCTGCGAGCCAAGCGCAAGCTCACAGACCCTGCAGTGGTCCTGCTCTCTCCTCAGGCAGGGCTTCCTTTAACCACAAAAACCCATGCAAGGGTAGGGCCCGTGAGTGCCTGCTGGCTCAAAGACCCCATGCTGACTTCCACTACTAATGTCTTGTCCTTTCGGGCACTTGTGACCCCAGCTAAAGGTTTTGTGACCCTTTTTGGGGTCCCGATCCCCAGTTTAGAAAGCCCTGGCTTTTAAGATAGTTTGATTTCGGCAACGCCGGTTGTTTCCCCACTTAAAAAAGACATCCATAAAACTCAGAATCTTTTGGATAATTTCATCATTTCCCTGAAACTCCTGACCAAGGTAATAACCATGAATCCACTTTTCTAAATAAATTACATAGAGGTGAGCTGGCAGGTGACAAAATCGATTACGGGCCTTCTGTTGCATCCTAGACTGAAATCCGAATGAAAGGTTGCAGTGAACTGTGACTGGAATATAAAGAGATCCTCAGCTCGTTTGAGCTACGGTGGCTGCTCGTTTTGGGTTACAGGCAGAGAGATTTCACGTGGAAAAATCTGGAAATAATCTTGCCACTCCAGTAAATAAAACGCACCAATCGATGTGAATGACTACTTAGGAGGTATCTGCTCATCTTAATAGTGTGCCACCATCTGCCGAACATGGGCAAAGGTTCCATGCAAAACTAAAGAATAAGTAATCAAGGCCATAACTTCCATCACAATTGGAAGCTATTTAATTGGCAATTTATCTCAGCAACTGGCACACCTGGTTGTTATATGTTAATCTGGTTGGTGTCTGATTTGGGAAGGTGAGCAGCTCAGACCGGCCGAGCTAAAGCTGCCCTCCCTTCCAGTGGGAGCAAACCCTGACCACACGCAGAAACAACAGGTAAGGTGGCAGAGCTGCTTATCTCACGAGACATCTTCCTGCCCACAAGCAGCTCTGAGCAATTTTATATTATTCGTCTGGGCCCTCTTGCACGAAACCTGGGATGAATAGCCGCACCGGCACCCTGGTCTCACTTGTTCAGATACTGGTCCGCTGGCACGGATTAGCCCGCACTCTAAATCTAAGCTGAGCTCAGCCATTCAAATTCAGGGCAATTCATAAATCACAGATTTTCATGTCATCATTCCAGGCAGGCCACGCATGATTTTACCCATCCTTTGTCTCTCATAACTGCTATCCAGTGCAATAGTGCCCTGTGGAACGGCAAAAGTATGCCACATACACTCTGCAGGTCCGTCCTCTCTGTCCCCGTGCAGTCCAATGCATTAGAAGTGCTGCCATTATACAATCTCATTTAAATTCAGAAGCCACTTCATCGGGTGAATTTACCCAGGAAAGTTCACTCATCCTATGCTTCCCTCCATCTCATTGTTTCCAAAGCTTCTACTTTCAATGGCAAGTTGCAGGAGATATGAGAATGCCCTTCAGGCATTGCTCACAAGCTGTGCCACGAGCAGGGACTCTCCTCTGACATTGTTAAGCTGATTGGCTGAGCACAATTCAAGAAGTCCATTGGTTTACAATTTGTAAAATCTGATATACAGGTTCAGTCATGATTGATCGTTTGGAAAAAAAAAAAAAAAAAAGCATACCGGTACCCTACCATTAATTAATCAAGGGTCACAAATTATTAAAAGTCAAGGAAGGAAAAGACCAGCAGAGGATAGAATTAATTTGATCTGTTTATGTGGACTCTGCAGTGGCATGTAGCTCCTTTCATTAAATAAGAAGTTACTCTATGGTGCGATCAAGAACATCAAAGGGTTATCAGGATTCTGTTAGTATTGTTCACACTTTCTGGTACTGGGGACCCTGCTGGCTTCCTTTTTCTTTTTTTTTTTGAAAGAGATACATTCCTGACCTCAGGGAAACGTGCTGGAAGAGTGGAAGAGTAGCCCAGGGCTTAGAGCAGCAGGCTGTGAAGCAGGGAAGCCAGGGTTCAGTCCTGCTCACACTCCTTGTGATCTCGGGCAGGTCACTTCACTCACCACTGCCTCCCACACAAACTTCGGGGCCTGTATACAGAGGATTTTCTCCCATTTTGTGTCTATGGGAGAAATGCTTAGACTGTAAGCTGCCCCTAGGCAGGGAAATAGCTTTATCTTACCTGACTGTAACTCACCTTGAGCTACCAATGAAAAGGCCCTGAGCTAAATCCAGGTAAATAAAGAGGAGCTTACGGCCAACCTCCATGGCAAGAACTTCCATCGGGTTATTTATTTATTTACAGTATCTCGGGAGTTTATGAAAGTATCTTTAAAAGGAAGCCTGAAATAGGATCACATCACAATAATAAAACAATACTGCAGAACAATGTGAACAAAGATTATTATAACAAAGTGCAGGTCTGCCGAAGGCTGGGTTACCTGTGTGAGGTAAAGAGCACTTAAAATGTCAGTCAAAAAAACCCCACTCATATAAACTGAAAAATAAATCTGTGCAATCAAATGAATATAAGCAAAGCTCATACCAGAAACCCTGTAAAGGCCTGTGTCAAGGGGAATTGTGACACAATAATGAATCGTAGCAATCCAGGACAGTCCTGTTCAGGTGCCTGCTTTAGGTGTCACACAGGGGCCACGATCAGTGCACACAGCCGAGAGGAGCTGAATCCTCTACTTTCGGTTAGGATACAAGACTCTTGGGCTTTCCAGCAGTGGGAGAAGAGAAGAAAAGCTGACACAGCTTACCTGCCTTTAAAGAAGCACAAGCACAGGGACAGGTCATGTCATCCAGCGTGCCTGCAGCCTCCATAGCCAAAAACACAGGGGATAAAATGACACAAACAATGCATGAAGTGTTTAACTTGTGGGTGGACCAAACTCACCACGCCTCAAAAGTCACACTGCCACCGCACCTAGAAATACCAGCTGCAATGGAAAAAACATCAGCTGAGAACAGCCTTACAAACAAATGCAGCCACCCCCTCAACAAGACCCTAGCAGGGCTGCCACCCTCACCCCTTGGTCAACGGGTCCAGTCCTGGATTTGCATGTAGTTCTCGTTTACTTAGGGAAATCAGTGGTAAAAAAGAAATCAGATCTATGAATCTATGCATGCACTGGGGCAAAGCTAGGACTGGATCAGCCTGTTTGGTTGACCTGGGATGAGGTGGGAAGTTCTGGGAACCCTAGTCGGACGCACTGTGGGGTTAGGAAGTAAAAGGCGCTGATAACCTATGTAGAAACCTTAGCACAGAGACGTCCTGATCCAGATTTAAGCCTTTACGTGCTGGAGTTTGCAGAGCACCAATCCAATACTGTTCCCATTGTGGGATCTCCACCAGCTGCAAACGATCTCCGTCTTTCCATGGCCAGAAAGCTCGAAACGTTTTCAGAATGCTCCTGAAACAGAAAGCGAGAAACCAGTGGCGCTGATCCACTAGGATTCCTAATACAGTTACAAACCCTCATCTGTAATGGGTTTTGTTTTTTTAGTTTTGTTGATGTGTTTTATGTATTGTATTTTATTTTATGGTTTTAATCTGTATATTTGTTCGGGCGATTAAGCATAATCTGGAAAGCAATTTATCAACATTTTTTTTTTTTTTTTAAATAAATAAATGCATCTGTAGCCATTTATTTGTTTTACCCACATACATTATCTAACATGGACATAAGAAAACATAATGCAGAAAGCAGAGATATGGCTGTGAGGATCCTACAACAGAAGTAAAGCCAGGACTGGCTCAGTCCCTGCTCACCTGGAGCCACCTGGTGACCCTAGTTACTGAATATTTTCCCTGCAACCACAAGTGCTGCATCGTCTATTTTCTTGATCCAATGAATGGTAATCTGAACCTGCAGAGACTCCAGGAATTGTTTGATTGTTTTCTGTCTTAGGTTTATGATCTTAAGAACGTTGATCCACTGCCAGCCCAAATGTCAGTGTGCAGGAGCCTTAACGCCCCCAGACCCTTGGCTTCACAACAATTCAAAACAGGAAGAAAGCTGCAGGCACAGTGGCACACACAGACCACCTCATCATCCTTTAGAAGGGTGCAAAGTGGTGTACAACCAATAAAATCCATTACAGCACAGTAAAATACAAAAAGTAAGTTTTAAAAAAAAACCTTACTACTAGCCCCAAAAAATAAAGTCTTTGTGCTTTGCCCAGACCCGACCGGCTCAAACAGACCCAGGTGAACAGAACCTTGATGATGCAGCTCCATGGCCAACCTGACACACATTCATTTCCATGATGCATATGTCGGGCTAGGCAAATCTAGTCTTGGGGTGCCACAAACTGGTCTGCTTTCAGGATATCCACAATGAATATGGTTTAGCTCAATTTGCATGCACTACCTCCATTGTTTGCAAATCTATCTCCTGCATATTCATTGAAGATATCTTGAAAACCAGACTTGTTTGTGGCACTCCAGGACCAGATTTTCCCACCCCATGACATATATTTATTTATTTATTTATTTATATTCACACATATACACACACACACACAATATTTAGCAGTACTATTGTCATCTTAATAGAGCCAACACGCTGATTGTAACTTACGTGACTGCAGTTAGCTCAGGTGTCTTACCCTTCATGCGAGGACCATAAACAATAGTTCCCAATGCTGTATTTACATTTCTGAGCTGAAGATTGATGAATGGCATTTAAATACGACAATCAATACATTAAATACACTACATCTTGTTAACCGCTTGTTTCCTCCTATTTTCCTGCGCACAAGATGAATTTATCTCAAAGGAGATGACCTGGGGCTAGCACTATAAATAAAGATCAGTCAAAGAAACGACACTAATTACTGTGGGGCTAGTCAAATAAAATCTCTATAAAGAGGAGGCACTAGCAAGCCATCATCTGTAATCTGATGACATCACCCTGTGTGATGAGGTGAATTCTCAGATCTCTCAGGTTATAGGGGTTACAGCATTACGGAGATGGGCAGCTCCGGGTCTCAAAAACCACAATGAACATGCATGAAGTAGATCTGCATGCAAATATACCTCATGCATATTCATTACAGATATCCTGAAAACCTGACCTGCTTGTGGCTCTTCAGGACAAGAGTTGGCCATCCCTGCAGTATTAGGTGAAGATTCAAGAAGTGGCGTACAACGTATCTAAACGCATCAATTCAGTGGATTTACAAATTATCATGGGGGCAAAACAGGAGGAAATCAGTGGACAAAATTAGTCTTTTTTTTTTTTTCCTACTGATTTGTCCCATCTTGTTGTAATAAACACTGATAGATTCCCAGGAAAAATAAAATTAAATCAGAAAGCAATGCTCCCTACTTTTCCCCAATGATATAAAAATAAAAAACAATCCACAGCATAATCTCCATCTTAGCATCAAGTTTAAAGGGGAGATGCTCTGATGCTCTACCGCTTGTAAATACAGGCTCCCCTGAAAATCTGGGGGGACTGGGACAAGAATAGGGTTTGGGAGGGGGGGAGGGGAGAAGAGTGTGGGGTCTTCCCAGGAAAGAACGAAGGGCCAGGCTAATAAGCTGAGCAGTGGAACGCACTGCACCACTACAGCAGAAAGACAGGGAAGAAGCAATGGTTCAAGCTTGGCTACTTGCACAGCGGGGAACGAACAGCCGACGCTGATCCAAAATAAAATATAAACGCAGCCAGCTAGACCCAGCTGAGGGTAATAAGGACAAAAACGCTCTGGCGTTGGGCTGGCTCTGGGTATAAGCCAGTTCACGGCTAAGCTGCCAGCAGATCTGCTTGGCGGCAAAGCTGAAAACATGACGAGGCACTGAGAAAAGGCTCAAAATATTCCAGCATGAGTCTGTCAGGGGCCACCTTTAAGGGAGCCACTCAGGGAGTCTGCAAGTGAAGAATACTTGGAAAGCTTTCCCCCCCCCCCCCCCCTTTGGTTACTCAAGGAAAGGATCCCACTTATAAAGACCCTAAGCCAGGTTCAGCTCTGGCGGCTTCACATGCTGTTCTGGAGGACAGAGAGGCCCACGCTGGACCTGCCTTTGGGCAAGCTGCTGTGCATGTTAAGTTGGCTTCCTCCGCCTCACCCCCAAGTGAGAGGCAGCAGCAGGTAGAACCTGGCAGCTTATCCCTTTCCAGGCGCCTTCATCAAGCATCGCAGGCGCTCGTTAGAGAGGCTGCCAATTTACTCACTTTACAAAATATAGGGAAGCTTTTCATCATATTAAATATGATTTTTAAATCAGATTGCAGGTTTCCCTGATGCAGCTGGGGCTTGTGATTGCCTATGTGTGATGTTGCTTTGCTGAAAGTTGGAGAGCTCCTGGCTGTGGGGGGAATATATATATATATACACACACATATGAATTTATTAAAGTACAGGTGATAGATTCTCAGTGTTTTGGCTAAGATGGTGTCAGGCTGAGGGGTGAGCCATGAGCTGAGGTTGGTCTCTTCACAGGCTGTTGAGAGCCTGTATAATATTATTGCCATGACAAGAATGATCAGAGGGACCCCAGCTCCAGAACTGCAAGGATTCCTTCATATGAATCTGATTTTATGAAAGCGGAACTCCCCCGATAAGATTTTGGAAAACACCTGGAGATCTTGACGAGTTTTACGCTGGGGAAAACTTGGCCTTTTCACATTCAGCAGAGAGCAGGAGGACACATTGCACACACTCATAAGGAAACAATAACTGGCTCCTGATTACAAAATTCCCACAAAAATTGTGTTTGAATGATAAAGCTGATTCCCGAGCGCGAGACGCTGCAGTTGCAGCTCCCATAAAGAAAATGTCTAACCTTTAAATACAGGTGAAGAGTGGCCCAAGGAACCAGCCCACCTCTAAATAAATAAATAAACGAGGTGAAAATTCAACTTCAGCTTATCAATAAGTTTCAGAGTTTTTTCTCTTCTTTTTCCAGAAGTTTCTGCCTCGGCTTGGTTTCAGTACAACCTGGCTTTCAGGAGGTTTCCTTTGCTATTTACACTTTCTTTCTTTGATCTGGAACTTTCCACCCACTTCTTTCTACTTCCAGATCAAGGGGAACCCAGGCTGGGATCCTGACGCCATAAAACCTTCATCCGCAGCCACCCAGTAATTTCTTCCCTGTTATATATATTCCCTCCAAATTTACGGGTTTTTTTAGTTTTAAATCTTTTAAATTATATTTTCCACTTAAAAAGCATACAGAACAAACAGGAGACCTAGTATGGAACTCCACATTTTAAACAAAACAATGTGGGGTAGATTTTAAAACATGTGCGCAGTTCCTGGCGCGCACGCTCGCACATGGACGCACCAATTTTGCTTATGTGAGTGGAGACTACACATCCGGTTGTGGAGCGCAAGGCACCATTAGATGAATGGAGTCTACAAGATTGTGATTTTTCTCATAGAAATTAAGATACGTTCCCACTGCGGATTACTTTTAAATGATATTGCACCATAAGCTTGAAGCTTTTTTAATGGTCCTGAGTCCAAATGAGTGTCTAAGCCCTTGAGGCAGCCGTTTTAAGAGTGGCGAAACTTGGCCTGAGTTGGGCAGTTATTTTAAATACATCTCCACCACAATAAAGATTTGAAAAAGACTTTGGCATCTATCCCTTTTGTTTACCGCACCAATTTTATAACATGCGCGCATTACTGCATGCATGTTAGAAAATATGATACCCGTGCGCCCGATTTTGATATCATCACACGAATGTGCGGATGGGTCACGACTCGCACAAGTGGAGGAATTTTTTAAAGTAAGCGCGGCGACGCGATCGGGCCTTTGCCCATTTCCCTCCCAGTCCGCTCCAATTAAGGAGCGGACTGGGAGAGAACTTCCTTATCCTCCTTCCTACTCTGACTCCCTGACCCCTAAAACCCCATTTCCTACTTTTTTTTTTATTATTTTGAAACCTACTTCATCTAAATAAATGAAGTAAGTTCTACGTGCCGGCCGGCACGAGCTTCCCCGGGACAGGGCCTAATGGCAATGTGAAGTGGAATGGATGTCTCCAAACAATGCTTAGAAGCATCAAAAAAAAGTGTTTGGGAAATGATCCACTCCAGATATGCATATATCTCCCTCCAAAAAAAAATCTTGTATTTTAGGACATGACCATAAAGAATAACCCAAAGTACCCACTCCAGCATTACATTTGATACATCCATCAAAAATTGCAAGCCGTGCCAAAAAAGCTTGCCACTGGTGAAATAAAGGCTCTGGCTAAAAGTTTGAATTGAGTTTCTCGCATTTGTACATTGTAAGAAAGTTTCGACACATCAGCAAAACATGCAATAAGTAGCTTCATGAGCTGCATGATGCTTAGACTTCAAGCCCTCATTATGTCAAACCTAGTACATTTTAATGCTTCTGTTTAGCTACCTCGAATACTGTGTGCAGTTCTGGTCGCCCCATCTCAAAAAAAAAAATACTGCAGAATTAGAAAAGGTACAGAGAAGAGCAAAACAAATGGTGAAGGGGATGGAATGGCTTCTTTATGAGGAAAGGCTAAACAGCTTGGAGAACTGAGAGGAGATGATATGATACAGGTTTATAAAATCATTAGTGGGGTGGAAAAGATAAATAGGGAATAATTATTTACCCTTTTAAATAATACTAGTACTAAGGGACACTCCTTTAAACTAACAGGTGGTAGATTGAAAACAAATTGTAGGATGTAGTTTTTCATTCCATGTACAATTATACTGAGGAATTGTTGCCAGAGGATGTAGTCATAGTAACTAACATAATGGAATTTAAAAAGAGTTTAGACAATTTCTTGGAGGAAAAGTCCATTAACAGTTATTAACCGACTCCGGGAAGCCCACTATTTGTTGCTAGGGGTGAGCAATATGAAATTGGATCTACTTTTTGTAATGGACCACTGTTGGAGACAATATACTGGGCTCGATGGACCTTGGTTTGACCCAGCATGGCATTTCTATATAAGAACATAAGAAGTTGCCATACTGGGTCAGACCGAGGATCCATCAAGGCCAGCACCCTTGTTTCCAACAGTGGTCAATCCAGGTCACAAGTACCTGACAAGATCCCAAACAGTAGATGGATTCCATGTGGCTAATGCCCAGGGATAAGCAGCCAATCAACTTAATTATATCACCTCACTTGTTTGTTTCTCATTAATTTTTCCGGTTGAACCCAACACAACTCAATAACCCTGTAATTTTACAACATATATTGAAAAAAACTTTTAAAGGGAGGAGTGGAAAGTTTCATATATTACTACATTGCCATTGTCACTACACGTGGGAGGAATATTCGTGATAGGTTGATACATTCTCAGCTACCCACGGTAACTAATGTTGAGAACATGGGTCATTTTAAATGTGGCCAATGCTCCCATTGTGACAACTGTATTGAAGGAGTAAATTGGATCGATCTGGTGACGTATAGAGCTTTACATAAGTCGCGCACAACTTGCACTTCCACATTTGTTGTTTATGCTTTTATTTGCCCATGCCCTAAAGTCTATGTAGGGAGGACTACTCGCACCATGTGAATCCATTTGAATGAACATAAATCTCGGTTAAATACACAACAACTCACTGCTCCTATTGTACCACATTGTTTACAATATCATCACAGTTTTGGACAGTTGAAATGGGCTATTTTGGATCATGTGAGGATATCATCTAGATGGGGAGATCGCACATACACATTGAATTATCGTGAGTCTTTTTGGATTTTCACACTGAAGACTCAGATACCATCGGGTCTGAACGAAGAACTGGATTGGATGTCTCTGGTTTAAGATATACGGGATGACACGTTGAATTGGAGGTCGCTGGAGGAAGACTGATGTAATGACATCATGCTGGATGATGATCGGTGGTTGGACAGTTTAAGGTAGGTAGTGGAATATAGGCACATCAGCAATGTTGATGCTAGAGTCTAAAATCTGAGGAACATTTGGGATGGTGGAGAAAGAATGCGCTAAAAGGAATTGGTAAAACTCCTGATGGAATGAATAAGGCTTACATCCCCTGATGAAAGCGCACATCTTCAAATCATTATTTGAATGAAGAATAGAGACTTTAGTTCTATTGTAATGATACTGTCTCTGTAAGCGCCATAAAAAACAAAATTACAAAAAAATATAGATTTTTGGATATACAAAGATGTGTTTGGATATGTATGAAGTCACCTTTTGAAACATTGTTTGAAGACTTTTTAAATTTTTGTACGCTCATCAGATAATTATAAAAATAGGTTGGTGGTGGATTGTTCATGATTATAAAGCCTATGCACATTGCCTGCCAGTAATGGCAACGTAGTAATATATGAAACTTTCCACTCCTCCCTTTAAAATTTTTTTTCAATATATGTAGTAAAATTACAGGGTTATTGAGTTGTGTTGGGTTCAACCAGAAAAATTAATGAGAAACAAACAAGTAAGGTGATATAATTGATTGATTACATTGTGGATCCCTCCATAAGGTTACATTTGTGTGGTTGACAGGGATAAGTTGTGGCATTCCCCAAGTCTACCTGGTTATTAACAGTTCATAGACTTCTCCTCCAGGAACTTGCTCAAACCTTGTTTAAACCCAGCTACATTAACTGCCTTTATCACATCCTCCAACAAAGAGTTCCAAAGCTTTTACACTGAGTGAAAAATAATGTTCTCCAATTTATTTTAAATGTGCTATTTACCAACTTTATGGATTGTATTTTTTGAAGGAGTATGTAACTGATTCACATTTGCCTATTCTATTCTATTCATAATTTTGTTGACCTCCATCTTATCCCCCCTCAGCCATCTCTCCTCCAAGCTGAATAGCCCTAACCTCTTTAGCCTTTCCTCTTAGGAGAACTGTTCCATTCCTTTTATCATTTTGGTCTTCCATCTCTGTAATTTTTCCAGTTCAACTATATCTTTTTTTGAGATGCAGTGACTAGTATTGCACACAGTATTCAAGGTGTGGGTTCACCATAGAGCTATACAGAGGTATTATAACATTCTCAATTTTATTCTTCATTCCTTTCCAAATAATTCCTAATATTCTGTTCCCTTTTTTGACTGCTGATGCACACAGAGCCAAGAATTTTAAAATATTGTCCACAATGACATGCAGATCCTTTTCCTAGGTGATAACTCCTAATATGGAAGCTAACATTATAACTACAGTGTGGGTTACTTTTCCCTATGTGCATCACTTTGTACTTGTCCACATTAAATTTCATTTGCTATGTGGATGTCCAATCTTCCAGTCTAGCAAGGTCCTCCTGCAATTTCTCACAAACCATTAATGATTTAAGAACTTGGAATAATTTTGTGTCATCTGCAAATCTGATCACTTCACTCATCATTTCCTTCTCCAGATCATCTACAAATATATTTAAAAAAAACCCATTGGTCTTATTACAGATTCCCGAGGCTCTCCACTGAAAAAAAAAGATCATTTAGTCCTACTCTGTTTCCTATCTTAACCAGTTTGCAATCCATAGTAGGACATTGCCTCTTATCTTGTGACTTTTTAATTTTCTCAGGAGTTTCTCACAGGGGACGTTGCCTTCTGAAAATCTGAATACAATCCACTGGCTCACCATTATCCACGTGTTTATTAACCCGTTCAAAAATGCAGCAGATTGATGAGGCAAGCTTCCCGTGTGTATATCCATGCTGGCCATGTCCCTTTAAACCATGCTTTTCCATATGTTCTGTGATTTTGTTCTTTAGAATAGATTCTACAGTTTTTATTAGCACTGAAGTCAGACTCACTGCTTTATAGTTTCCTGACTCACCCCTGGAGCTCTATTTAAGGATCGGTGTTACATTGGCCACCTTCCAACTTTCAGGGACAATAGATGATTGCACCTGAAGATTGGAGTATTTTCATGTTCTTATGTCCCCTGATTTTGTAAATGTTAGTGTGGACTAGTTTAAATTACTCAGGAGAGTAGCAATATCTGATATTGTAGAGGGAGTCTCATTTGTTGGAGGGCTACCAGCGTCTGCTACATTTGGGTAATGTCGTAACATAGGAAATGCTCATTATGTCAAAAAATTTAGAGGAGGAGATGGGCATTAAGCAGTGAATTGCTCTATTATAGGATGGTAAAACTGATCAAGGTTGAGTATTTTTTTTCTTCTGTGCTGAACTCAATATAAAAGATTCTTTTCTTCTATTTAATGTTTTTTGTCCTGTCTCCACAAGAGGGCAATGTTCAAAGCCACTTACTTATGCATGTAAATTCCCCTCCCTCCATATGACTGAAAATGTGCATGTGGAGGAGGCATTCCTGGGGGGTGGATTTAGATCTGGGGAGGAAAATAATGCAACAGCAAAGTGCAAAAGTCCATAAATGCTTTGCTTCCA
The DNA here is from genome assembly GCF_901001135.1 of Rhinatrema bivittatum. NCBI lineage: Eukaryota > Metazoa > Chordata > Amphibia > Gymnophiona > Rhinatrematidae > Rhinatrema > Rhinatrema bivittatum. The sequence goes on from NC_042631.1 coordinate 14,444,985, forward strand.
GTTTGAGTCTCAAAGTGCAAACTTTCTCTTTCTTCGTCCCAATACAGACAACTCTGAAAATCGCCTCCTAATTATCTGAACTGGCTAAAGGATGTCCCCTTGCCTGTGATCCCAAGATAAATAATCAACTTCTCTACACACCGTCCAAAAATATGCACAAATTAATTAATTTATTATGCTTATAGTCTGCAAAACCCATTAAATGAACAATGCAGACTACAGAAATACAGTCTTAATAATAAATTGCTCTTTTCTTTGTTACCAGATACATTTTCCCAATTTTGTTTACATGCATTTCACTAACAATTAGGAAGCCTGCTCAACACCAAGAGTTGTCCAAGTCAAACCATTTACTTTTATCTTCTGAATCAAAATGCTATTCGATGCACTGTCTTATAAGATGTGTATTCCTGCAGGCATGCTCTACCAGGGATTAGGAAACTAATCCGAAACAAATGGCTTTCAAGGTTCTGTCAGAGAAATAAATACAGATATGTGCTCATTACCTGTGGTGTGGATGGCTAAAATCCCATTTGCCCATTCTTCCCATGTCTCCGAGCTCTGCAGAGAGAACACACAGATCTCACAGCTCATGAAAACCCCGAGAGAGCTGAGAAATTACCGATTGTGCTAAGGTGAGTTTCTTTCCCAGGAAGGGGCAGGTAGTGCTATGTAAGAGCATGTTTCGGAAATCAGCTACCAGGAGTCATCGCCTGGCTCTGACAGGACAGCAAGGGCCAGAGGCCCAGGGTTACTCCTCGATTACCAAGTGCTTCAATGCCCACTTAGGGAACACAAATCAGTTTTATAGTTAAAAGAGTGGCATAGCTGGGTCATCAAGGAAAGTCATAAAACTGTTCAGATAAAAAGGAAAGGGACAGAACTTCATCATTAACCTTTCAAAAAGCAAATATTTTGGGCAACCAGTGGTAAACGTACCCTGGTTCTTCTTGCCTTTCAGACGATGAGGATCTGAAGTCATCATTTAGCAGTTATAGACTGGAAAAGGGCTTTGCTGCACTCTGTACCTTATATCATTAGCACCAACCCTTCCTGTGTCAAGAAGACTTAGAATTTTATAATTGAGTGCTCTTAGATATTTTCAATAAGAAAATGTAAAGCAGTCAAAGTCCTTTGATTTTAATATCCCGGTAGGGCTGAATAGTTGGTGCAAATGGGCAGAGTAGATAGGCTGTATGCTCTTTCCCTGCCGTCACGCTTCTCTGTTTTGTTTAAGACCCAGAATGGCTCATTGCTGCCAACTTGTGGCCATGTTCCTACTTTTATGCTTTTAGTGAAGATTCCTCTGCAACTGCACACTGCAGATCTTCAAAGGGAATAACTTTATTCTACTTATTTCCTGAAGATGATAGTTATGTAAAGAATACCAGCCTGCTGCTTTCCAGTCTGTATGCAATGCATTGGGGATGCTAAAGACTTACATTTAACAAGCCATGGTTTATTAACTAATGCAATTGAGAGAGGGATCATGTTACACTTATTCCACGGCCTCTTAATTTCTTATTCACTGTAAGAAAAGTGTCTTTAAGTAGATGAGAGATGCAATTTACATACAGGGACCCAGACTCCATTCACCTAAGTTCATTTAACCTCTGGAGGTAAAACAATGGAAAATATTCTATTTCTGCCACTTATCAATGTTCTGAAAGGGAAAATATCAGTCACACTGGATCCCGAGTGTTTTCATAAAGAAATTCGTGGGAAATTTGGCTCAAGGATTATAGAATGAGATCTTCCTTGTTTGTAAATGTCTGCATGTTCAGGCCTTGAGGGTTTTAACTCATGGGCCTTGTGGCATTATACCTGGGTGGTTGGAAAACTGAGCTGTGTGCCTGTAGTGATTTTAGAAATGATTATTAAAATTTTCTAGAAATACAGAAAAAAGTAAAGAATGCACAAAGGAGATACTGGCATCAAGAGCGAACAATATAGATTAAACAAATAAAAGCTGTACACAAAGGGTTAGATTTTAGAAAAGTACACCCACCTGTTCTTCTGTTCGCGCACCAGGCGCAAACAAAAGTACGCCGGATTTTATAAAAAACACGCGTAGCCGTGCATATCTTATAAAATCTGGGGTCAGCACGCGCAAGGTGCACATTTGTGCACCTTGCGCGCGCTGCCCGTTCCTTCCGAGGCCGCTCCGAAATTGGAGCGGCCTCGGAGGGAACTTTCCTTTGGCCTCCCCCACCTTCCCCTCCCTAACCCACCCCCCCCCCCCCCAGCCCTATCTACACCCCTCCTACCTTTATCGTGAAAGTTACACCTGCCCCAGGCAGGCGTAACTCGCGCGTGCCAGTCGGCCGCCGCGCGATTCCCCGGCCCGGGAGCGATTTCAGAGGCCTTGGCCATGCCCCCGAAATGCCCCCGAGCTGGAACCGCGCCCCCCGGAATTCCCCGAACGTCGCATCGCCGTGTCCCCCCCCCCCGACATGCCCCCCCTAGCAAAGCCCCAGGGCTTACGCGTGCCGCCGAGCCTATGCAAAATATGCTCGGCGCGCGCAGGGGGGGCTTTAAAGGGTTACGCGCATAACCTATGCACGTAACCCTTTTAAAATCTACCCCAAAATAAAGAAAGGGAACAGAGGCAAAAAACGGGGGAGATGACTCTTTCTAACAGGTCATCAGCCTCTACTTTCTGCTCAGCTAAGGCAGAACCAGTTCTACCACCAGAGATTGGCACCACATTTCCAAAACAACTATTCCAGCTGTGATTTGCATCTTTGCTGTTATCTGCTGTCCAATAGAGAGGGAGGGGATTGCCAGGTGGCCTAGGGTAATGGGCTAGGAGCCACCAGACCAGCGTTCAAATCCTGTTTCTCTCACCGATACTCTATCAGATCTTGGGTCATCCACCTTACCTTCCATTGTCTCATGGAGTGTTATCCCCTAGTTCCATGCAAACCGATTTGATATGACATTCGTCATGAAGGTCAGTATGTAAAAGAATTAAATAAATAAAAAAAATAATGGATAAGTGGCACAAATCCTCCTTTAATACGCGAGTATTTGTGCTCCTAATTTTAATCATTTGCACGTGGCAATTTAACTCGTGCACTTTCCTTGGCATGTGTGTAAGTCATCAAATTTTGTGCATGAAATTTCCACCCACCAAAGCCTCACGCCTCTCTTCGACCAAAGACAGAGCTTTCTCGATAGCTGGCCCATCTATCTGGAATAGCATCCCATCAAATCTCAGATTGGAGCCTTGCCTTTTAACTTTTAGAAAAAGTCTTAAAACATGGCTCTTTCACCAAGCCTTCGCCGATCCACCAGACATTCTCTAATTGTCCTTCACTCTTACCTGGTCTGGCATTGACACTCACGAATGGACTCTGACTCTCCCAGGTTAAAGCACCTCTAAGCTCGTAACCTTACGCTTATGGTATCACTGGTTTATCTCCGGCCTTACCTTCCTTCCAGCTTGCTTGCAAGCTTCCAAGTTCTCTCTCCCTGTTGATTGTAACTTTGACTTATTCCTACCTATTGTTTATCTTTCGCTCATTTGAATTTGTTACTCCTTTTATACCCTTGTTAAATGTAAACCGATCCGATATGGTTATTCACTATGAAGGTCGGTATATAAAAACTGTTAAATAAATAAATAAATAAATAAATAAATAAATGAATGAAGTAAATTTCCAGTTTTAACCAAATCTATCTCTAGGTCTTCAAGATCCTCCTGGATCTTCAGCCTGACCCCTCACCCATTAGAATTTGGCTCTAAAGAGTTTTATTCTCTCTTATATCTGATAATTAGCAGGTGCAAATACAAGCTTGGCAGGATAGAAAATAACATCTGTGTAAATGTTGGCCTTGCCCCAGAACGCCCCTGGTTCACCCCTTTTTTAAACAAGCAAATTTATTCGCACATCATTACTTGCACGTGCATGTTTAAGATTTATAAAATAGCATTTACGTGAATATGTGCTATTTGTGCACATCTGCTAATTTGTATGCACACAACTCTTTGAAAACTCACCTTACATTTTAGCCGGATGAAAAGAGGTTGTAGCAGGCTTTCTGGGGGGGGGGGGGGGGGGGGGGGGGTGTGATTACATTTTAGCCGGTAAGCACTGATATTCAGTGCTACCCAGATAAAGCTAGCTGAATAAATCTGGTTGGAAAAATACTTGTTCTAGTTATCCAGATTATCCAGGTAACGTTAATCAAGTATATACAGCAAAACACTTATCCATTTATGTTCCAGTGAATATTCAGGCAAAGTTATCCAAATAACTTCGCCTGCGTAGCTTTCCTGCTTACAAGCCCATTTAAAATCAACTTAAACTGTAAGCTCCTTGGGGCAGGGACTTATAGCTGTATGCTATTTTTGTTGTCAAGCTACCTACAGTTAAGTGACATCTACAGAACAGCTGCACAGAGTCCTTGGAAAATGTGAATCCCGGTAAAGAAAACTAAGTGAAAAATCCTTGATGGTTCCAGAAGTGATTGTATTCCAAACATACTAAACATAGCACCTTTTTACAAGGTTTGGATTTCATCGTCTAGTCAAATGCTAATCCTTGCTCAGCGAGTGGCAAACATGTGGTGATCCCAGGAAAATCCTCCAGGTGTAAATTACAGTGCATGCACGTTGGTATAAAAGAGCTCACAGTTTATTCGGTGAGCATCTGCTTCTGCAGCCGCCAGCCCTGGGAGTGTGCAGGTACTGGGTTTTCTCTCTTCACTTTTGCATGTTCTAAATCTCAGTTCCCGTATCGGGATTCACCTCTGAAGCCATGCTGGGCACATGGGGTGATCTGTAAATAATATCTTACACTTTAAGAAGAGAATAACATAAAACTTAGCACACAAACAATGTAGTAGGCACAAAATAAAAACTGGATGCATGTCTCAATATTGCCCGAAAGAGATCACTTTCAGCTGAAAACAGTGAAGCAGCGATGGAAGATGTCTAGGATCTTCAGTCAGCAATCTTACTCTCCTATTTGCAGGAAGATGATTCCTATGCTCCAATGAATGAGATCTTCTACAGGTACTTGTAATACTAAATATAAAATGAAGCTATTATAAATGAGTGTTTACTGTTTTACTCCCCAGGATGAAGTTGGTTTATTTGTGTTCGCTCCTGCTTTGCTGGAAAGTGAGCTTGTGCCACGCGTGCGAGCTGGTGAACGTCACCATAGCCCTGGAGAGCGAGAGCTGTGCGCTGTGCATTTACGTGAACACCACCTGGTGCTCTGGGTACTGCTTAACAAAGGTGAGAGCTGTGTTTAAAGCCAGATTTCACATGTTAAAGGAAAAGCTGGCAGTCTGCACGGTTCTGCTGAATGCACTGCATGGCGCTGCTGAGGGGGCTGCATTTTGCCGCCACTTTCAACTCCACGATGGTGAGTCTCTGTCCAGAGTTCAGTGTTTCCCAGCAGTTTAGCCTGAGTTCATGTTACCTGCCATTGCTGTCGTTCGAAAGCAGGATGAGGAGAATTTTCCCCTGGGATTTCGCCGGGTAACTTCGTGGCTACCCCGGCTCTATTTCCCCGTGTGAAAATGAATTGCCCCCCTCACAGGAGCGGCAGGTCCGGGCAGCCAGGCTTCCACAGCGTGCGCACTTCTGGCTGGAAATAAATAGCGGCGAGTAAACAGTGCGCGGACAGTTGCATTTCCAAATGTAGGGTTCTGCCCCATTCCGCTGCCCACAGAGGCAGGGGCAAAGGTAGTTTCCCTTTCAAAATTGGCCACAAAGTCCCTGGATACAAACAATGAATGGGGACTGCCCCCCATATGCAAATCATTTAATATTATTAGTGCAAAACAATAAAACACAACTGATGCATCTCCACCACTAATAGACTGCATAATATAATATAAATTATTGCTTAGAATTTGGCCCTAAGTCTATTTTCTTTGCCTCGCCACCTTCACTGCCCTTTGTGGTCGAGAACGACGTTTTTTGAGGCCTGCTCAGCAGACCTGTTTCACCGCCATTTAATGTTCAAACTGTTTATTCAGAAAAGTTATCAGTACAAAGAAAAGACCATGCAGTGCGCGGTGACCCTAACGCCCGCTGTATACGATACTATAGATTCATCGCTGTTTTCTTGACAGTTTGTCAGCCCATAAGATGCACTGTAGAAAGGGCAGGCGGTGAGTGCTTACTGGGGAGGACTCCAGTTTCATTCTTGCCTGGGGGTCGCTGGTACTGCTGAAGGACAGTCGCGCACCTGGGGGGGGCCCGGCAGAGTCATGGCTGAGACTCTGAAGGGCGTGAAAACGAGCAGCGGTAGAGCTAACTCATGAAGGTAGAGGAACACTGCAAGGCTGTGCACTGGTGGCTCCTGATGAGACCTGGATCAGCAGGAGGGTGAGAAGCTGGCAGGCGAGTGAGACTAAAATATCTTAACATTTTTTTTATGCATTCATTTGCATAAAGTGATTTAAGCATGGAGCACTGTAAATTACCGCACATTTACTCATACAAACGGAATGGGCAGTGTCAGGTTTTATTCTGCCTCACTAGGACAAATCATATCGACACCACTGAGAAATAACAAATTGCTACTAATTGTGATATATAAATACCTCACCCTAAAATAAACCGCACAGATGAATCTGAGCTGACAATAAGTGTGGCAGGATATTACTGTAAATAATTCCCATACTCTCGCACATATGGAAGCTGGCGTGATGCCAGACTGGAAGCAATCTGTCCGATTTAGCTTTACCAAGTTACGCTGCCTATCCCTGATGCTGACTCCCATGATAGCTTGAAGCAGTTAAATCACAGTGGGTGCCCTCATCCACAGCCCACGCACTGCAAATATATTTAGGAGAGAAACAAAATGATTCATGAGAAATCCACGCCCCCTTGAGAACCAGTAAAGCTCTGAAGAAACAAAAGGAGCAGAGACTATGATGGGAGATAAGGACCGTAAGGTCCATCTCGTCTGTCCACGTTCATCTCGGATCCAGTGCCACAGACCCTAGCAGATCTCTGGCCTTCCCCTGCTAGTCAGATAGAGATGAGCCATGTCTGGCACTGGATAATTCCAAGTATTATTATTTGAATTTTAACCAAGACACCATACAAATTACTAATGGATCCGTGTAACACACTGGAACATAGGCAGAATTCTTTCTGAGCACAATTACATTTTTTTTTTTTTTGTTACATGGAGAATGTTGGCAGGTACCAGGTGGTGCAGCTTTTACTGAGTCAGTATAGCAGTCTTATTCTAACAGAAATGCCATGGAAACCTTTAATGTCATAAAGAATACAGAACCGCGGTTACATCGCCTCCAAAAGAGAGGATGATGTAACAGATACTTAAAGGGTAATTTTAAAAGGAGTTACACATGTAAATGTAACATATTATCCCAGTGATTTTAAAAAGCCATTTACCTGCATACAAGGGTAGATTTTTAAAAGTATGTGCACGCGTCCATGTGCGCGTGGTTCCCGGCGCACACACAAGGATGCGGCTATTTTATAACATGCGCATGTCGGTGCACATTTTTGTTTTGAGGATTAAAGCAAGGGGTGCTCAAACCAGTCCTTGGGGGAACACCCCAGCCAATCAAGTTACAGGATATTTCTAATGAACATGCATGATGTTTTTTTGGACATCACTTAGATTCATGTTAAGCGATTCACAAATTTTAATAAAGATAAAAGATTTGCATGCACCACCTCCTATGTATGCAAATATTTCTCATGCACATTCATTAGGGATTTCCTGACAACCCGACTGGCCGGAGGACCAGTTTGAGCACCCCTGGATTAAAGTGTTCCCTTGAAATCTACTCCTTCAGAACAAATAGATTAAATCTATGCACTTAGCTATAGGATTGGTTGGATCTGGGATTTACCAAATAATTGGGAAATAACTGGAAGTAGTGCACAAGAATCCACAGTCAATAAACCCTTTTGGTAACAGCAGTTCAATACCTCTACACTTGAGAGTGGATCTTACAATAAGTTTTCTGTCCATGTTTCAGGATCCTGTGTTCAAGCATCCACTCGTGTCTTCAGCTCAAGACATCTGCACCTTCAAGGAGGTGGAGTATGAGACAGTGAAGATCCCTGGCTGTGCCGACCAAGCTGATTCCTTCTACACGTATCCCGTGGCCACAGACTGCCACTGTGGAACATGTGACATGGACACCACCGACTGCACAGTGCAAGGCTTAGGACCCGACTATTGCAGCTTCAGTAAGAACAAGGAATAAAGGACAAGACGGAGCACGTTTCAGACAGAGAATCTGCAGCGTAAAGGCAAAATATCAAGACATGGGGACCCGGAGAGGGACCTTCGTTATTTTCAGAGGTTTATGTATCAAAACTTTATTTAAACACCAAACAGAATAACAGCCAAGCACTCTCAATCCTCAGTGCACCCCCAGTTTTCTTTTTAACAGTATCATCATCAGTTTTATTGAAAAATTCTTCTTATTATCAGTAAGAAACTTGACTGTGGTGTTCCTATATCCTAATATCCATTCACCATGCATACATTAAAACGGGATTGGCATTCTGGTTAGGAAATAGCCTCAAATTATGTAAATAGCCCCTTAAACTGTCAATTAGGGGCAGCTAGGGACTTTCAATTTCAGGGGCAATTTTCAAAAGGTTTTAGGTGTGTAAGTACATGTGCTTTGGAAATAGCCCCTCCATAGGGTAAAAGACTTTTATCCATGGTAAAACACGGGCGTGATTAGAGTGGGGTAGGAAGAGGGATCTCAAACATGACAACTAGAACAACAATGAAAAGACGATTTACAAAACATGAGACAACATTTTAAAAAAAATGTACATGTTTAATTTCATAAATAACTACATGGCTCATTCTTTAATTTTGCTCAGCCAGCACAAGGGAAAGTAGAAATCTGACAACTTCACATAATATCATATTCTATTTCAATTAAAACAGAAGATGCGATGATGGGCATGATGCAACTTAACAAATCTACACATTACCCCTTCTAGCTCAAAATACTATCATCACCAGAGGTTCTAAGAGGTCGACAGTTAGTGGGCCAGTGAGTAGTAAAGTTGCCTGGATAATGTTACCCGGGTATTCATCAGAACATACCCAGATAAGTGCTCCACTGAATTCACCCAGTTAAAACGACCTGGTTAATGTTACCCAGGTACGTTTAGCTAAGCTGTATTTCTGACCACATTTAACCAGATTACTTTTTGCAAGTAGCAATTAAAATGTAGCCACACCCCCGGCAAGCATCCATCACCACCTCTTTTTATCTGGCTAAATTTTGTGTGGGTGATGAGTTACCCAGGTAGCAGGGGAAAATCGAAAAGTTACCCAGACAAATCCTTAGACTATCACCCTCCATGAAATTAAATAGTTGAAGAATTTGTGTTCAAGTAAGAATAATTTGTGTTTTTGGGCTAGCAGTTTCTCCTTTGGGCTGTTGGCACCATGAGCCTTTATTTGTCACTAGCTGGGGGGATTTTTTTTTCCCTTTTTTAAACCCTCCCATCCCCCACCAATTCCAGCCATTACAGAGATAGTCTTTGGCCAGGGGGGGGCCACAGACTGCAGCTCCCTCCAAAAAGCTGATATGCATGCACCCTAGCTCATCAACCATTGTGCAATGGCCAGGGCTCCCTCCTCCCAGGGGTTTTAAATGCTGCCCCCCATGACATCCCCACGAAGCTGAAGGCAGACATGGGGATGCCAGGGAGACAGCTGCTTTTTTCTGCAGGTTATTTTCCCCTGTAAATCAATGCATGTGGTTTTGGAAATGTACAAGTACCATGCCTTGTTCGGTCCCCACCCCTGGAAACACTGTCCACTTATTGTGGGTGAGAGTGTGCGAGCCGTGCGAACACGTTCACCTGCAAGGAATGCCCTTAAACCCAGGTAAATGGCTTTTAAAAACTGCCCTCCTTGTGTCTAAATTTCCTGAATGAGCCCATTCTTGATCTCTCAGCAGAGGTACCAGGGCCGCATGATATGAATTCAAAATGAAATTCTGACTGCTTCCCCACACCCTTCGCAGTCATTAGGATCGTAAATTACAAAATTTTATCAGCCTGTCTCCAACATGAAATCCGTACAGGCACTACCCCGATGTGTGTAAAGCAAGCATTATAGCACAAATCGAGGAGACGTGGACCCAGAATTAGGAGGTACAGCCACAATAAAAAGTGCATGACTTTTATTACAAAGACTGAAAAAAAACAGAAGGCATGAAATATTAGGGGAAAACAGAACGGAGGCTTAGGAGAGAGAATTTAAAAAGTGATAAGGTCAAGAGAGTGGCCAGTGATATTTTAGGGTAACAAATGTGACGTTCAGCACGACTTCATGTACTGCAAACGTTCTCACAGTTTTACACAAGGAAACAGGAGAATAACTTTCCTTGTACGCACAAATAAAAGACTTTTGCCACTCAGTAATGCCTTTGATTTTACCGCATTTCAATACAGAAACACGCAGCACTCGAACAGACACGTTGTTCATGTGGCTTGTAGGAAAACAATTCCTGCTTTTTGCAACTGCCTGCTCCTTGAGCTATCAGAAAACGTTAGAAGAGAAGGTGACGTTGCCTTCAGCCCCTTGAAGAGCCAGCGCGGCTCGTGTTCTCCTCTCTGGATCCCTAGCTCAGATTTTGCTTCTCAGACTCCCCAGAGGCCCCTAGCTCCTGGGGCAGCATTAAGACACTTACTTGTTAGCCAAAGTTCACCCCGAGAGTTGGATATGGTGGAGGTACTTCATATCCTCTGTAAGGGATTCTACACTCAAGGGTTTTCTGACATTAAAATCAGATAATATGCATCAAAGGTTTTAATATGCATTAAAAGGTTTTAATATGTTTACAATAAAGGTTTTAATATGCATCAAAGGTTTTAATATGCATCAAAGGTTTTAATATGCATTAAGGTTACCAGTTAATTTCAGAATTCTATACAAATCAATCACCGTAATTCATAAAACTATCCATCATCATCTTCAACTCGACCTGGAAATCCCATTCAAACTCCACTCCTCTAACAGACCAACTAGAGATACTCTCAAAGGCACCCTGAAATTTCCCCCTACTAAAGCTTCACGCCTCTCGATGACCAAAGACAGAGCTTTTTCGATAGCTGGCCCATCTATCTGGAATAGCATCCCTTCAAGTCTCAGAGTGGAGCCTTGCCTGTTAACTTTTAGAAAAAGACTTAAAACCTGGCTCTTTCACCAAGCCTTCACCGACCCACCAGACAATCACTAGTTGTCCTTCACGCTTACCCGTTATGATGATTATACTCACGAATGGACTCTGACTCTCCCAGGTTAAAGCACCATTAAGCTTTAACCCGTACGCCCTATGGCATCACTTCATATTTATTTCCTGCCTTATCTTCTTTCCAGCTTGTTGCAAGCTTCCAAGTTCTCTTCCCTGTTGATTGTAACTTTGACTCATTCCTACTTACTGTTTATCTTTCGTTTACTTGAATAGTTACCCCAGTTTTTTATTCTTGTTAATTGTAAACCGATCCGATATGGTTATTTACTATGAAGGTCGGTATATAAAACTGTTAAATAAATAAATAAAATAAATATAAAATAGAGCAGGATATCTGCAACCTCTTAAAGGTAGATAATGAGATTTTTATTGTAGCAGCATAACATATACAATAATTTTATATACAGTAGATATTGGTTTACCTTTCTGATTCAACAGAATAATTCATTCACTCTTGTTACAAAGGTTATGAAAACTCCTGTATTTAATTCAAAGTTAACTTGCACTTTTCAAAAGTAATGCCAAACTTCAGCTTAAAGTAGTAATTTAGACATTTTATCTCACCCTCCAGAGTTGGGTCATCTTCTGGAGAATCAGGATCCTGTCTTAGCACAGACAGTAGCCAACTGAAACTCCAGCGAGCAAATGACAGGTTAACACTACCTTCTCAGGGCAGCATACCCGGAGTGCTTACAGAAGCCTCTGTAATAGCTATACAGGCAAGGAATGAGGCAAAGATGGCTTGGATTGCTTAGGCAGGAATGATATCAGCAAGAACTCCACAGTTAATTGAGTGGGCCTGAGCTAAGCTTAGCTTGAGCTTCGTGAAAAGTCTTGGGTACCAAGTTCATGGGTGTGGAGTTTCCCTGAATGACAGCAAGCAGCGCGTTCTGGACTCTAAGTCCAAAAACCTATTCTTTCTTCTCCAGACGTCACACATATAAATATGCGTATGATCCAAAGTTAATACTGATTGGATGCCTCCACAATTCACCAGCATGGGATTGGTGGGCTTCTGATATGACGTCATCTTATCTGGTACATAAATGCATTTTCTCAAGAAGATGCTGGCATAGGACATCCGGTGAACAATACTGAGCCTCATTGCTGGATACAAAGTTTGACAAGGCCTCAGCCTAAGCAAGTTTGTATCTGGCAGCCCCAGCAAAATTATAAGGTGAAGGCAAATTGCTTGACATGAAGAACAATGGCAACTTCTCCTCTGTGTACTTCTCACAGGCGTTAAAAACCTCCAGGGGCCATCACGTGCTCTGCAAAGTTTGGTTCAGTTGCATAACTCCTTCTTCGGGTGACTGGTTTGTCCCTACAGCCCTTGGTCACGGTGTCTCAGGACAGTTCTGGACTATGTATGGAATGAAGGTATGGAAGAAGGCTAGGAGCATATTAAAGCCCAGGCGGGAGAATTTCACATACAGAAACATGTGGGAAAAGAGACCCGATGTCCATGCCCTTGGATTAGGACACATGTTGAAAACTAATGTTAGAGAGTTCTGATACCATAGAAGTTTAGGGAGACATACAGAATGGAAGAAAGCTATTTGGAAATGGCTCTTAGTGCTTTTGTTAGAAAGTTTTCCATGCCATAAATGCGGTAACCTTGAAACGAACCACACAAGCTACCCATAAATGTAGCAACTGTCAATCAATGATAGTTATTTGATTGATTACTTACATTTGAAGAGTTTGCTGTTTAGAGAAGAGTGCTCATTTAATCTCTGAAGATATTCACTCTCCACTCACTCTGAAGTACCTTCAGTAGCACGCAGGATGTTTTACTGGTTTCTAGGGAGGGAACAGAGTTCATAAACTTGCAAGGACTGTCCTGAACAAGAATTTGCTATTATGTTATAGAACATTTCTTGATAATTGCCAGGAAACATAGCAACGTTTGGAAAGTGTATATGCATTGAAGAGCATAGTGTATGATATCAGTGACCTATGCAAGCAAAATAATAATTATAATAGCTCTCAGAATAATAGTGACAATTAAAAATTCCTCCTGCAGCAGCAGAGCATCAGCTCTCACATCTGGTAATTGTTGATGGAAAAACAGAAAGGTTATTGATCGGGTCACCAAAAAAAAAAAAAGATATTAAAAAAGTTGGAGAAAGGGCATGAAACCAACAAGCTGCTCGGCCTGTGGTAGTTGTAGTCACTCTAAAAGGAGGTGACCAGTCAGTCCCCTACAACTCGAGTATTATTATGATATCTCAACGGCTGTGCTATACCTCACATTCACATAACTTTGGTCTGCACAGTGAAGATGATCGTGTATATTCAATAGCTGCTATGGAACTGTTGACAATTTCTCAAATTATTGCATTGTAACAGAGGAACAGGGAGGGTAACCGAGATCCATTATAATTGTCGGTACCCACCCCTTCCCCATCTGAGAGCCATTCCCTCGCAACAAAAGAAAACCAGAGGCTGAAATGGATGAAGAGGCCGCAGCTTTATTGTAAACATTAACGTGAAAAAAACTCTCTGCATGAGCCCTTTCTGACTTCTGACACCAACCATGCCCGCCCGGTGCTGTCTGCCCTATTTCCTAGCAAAATAGCCCTTCGTGCCCGGCCCCGGAGAGCGAGAGAGGGTCGGTCGCTTAAATTGAGCCGGTGACGTAAATGCTGTGCGCGCGGGCCCAGATCGATGACGCTGTGGCTGCGCTGAACAAGACAGGAGGGGAAATCAAAACTGCGCGCGCGCCCCGATGCGCAGATCCTATGGCGATAGCGGGGTGTGCCGGCCCGACCGCGGCCTCGATGTTAAAGGAGGGCCATCGGACACTCAGTGCGAGTCCTCGCCATACGTTTCAAACAATTCGGTATGGCTCTATTTACGCGTATATATGGCCGTGCACAGATCTACTACAGTATTTTATAACCTGTGCATATGAAGTACACGCAGATTTAAAAATACATGCATAGGTACCCCCAACATATGTGTGTATGTTTCTTTATGCATGAATATCTGCAACATATTGAAAGCACATACTTTTCTTACCTTTTTTAAAGACACATGTATATATTTTATGTGTGAAAAAAAATCACAATTTGCTCACATAAAATCCTGTTTTACTTGCAGAAGAATGTGCATTTTAAAACATGCTTGTGAAATGGAAATCACAAGTTTGCCAAAACCTCCGCCAGTTCACCCAGTCCGTCTCCAGGTCATCAAGACCCTCCTAGTTCTTCACTCTGATCTCTTCCTAGTTCACCCAGACTTCCCACCCAACCAATAGCAGACAATAGACGAGTCTGATATCAATTGCGCAAGACAATTATCGGGGGTAAAATTACGCAAAGTCGCCACACATATGTGCATAAAGCTCTTATCAATAGAAACTTTGATTAGGATTAAGAAAGATTAAGAAGGTGCATACTGGGTCAGACCAAGGGTCCATCAAGCCCCGCATCCTGTTTTTGACAATGGCCAACCCAGGCTACAAGTACCTGGCAAGTACCCAAACATTAAATAGATCCCATGCTACTGATGCCAGTAATAGCAATGGCTATTCCCCAAGAGGGAAATTTAAGACCCGTGCACATGCTTATGCTGGCTCGCGCACGTGGATGCGGCAATCTTAAAACATATGCGTACATATGCGTGTAAGTTATAAAATTGGCCGTACACGCATACATGTGCACACAATTTTCTATAGACATGTGCATGTGCGTGCAAACGCAATGTCTATTGAGTAAATGGGGAGAATTTTATAAGGGGTGCACGCCGAGGTTATTCACCCTTTTCACAGTTCGTTCCCTGCTCACCCAATGCAGGGATAGGACTTCCTAACCCCCCCTAGTTTTGAAGGCTCCCTTTTCCCCTGTTCGACCTGACCCTTAAAACCTCGCTGACTAGCTCCGATTTTTTTATTTTTTTGACTTACACGCCAGCAATTGCAGAAGTCAAGTTCCATGGTGGGGACCCCGGCCTCGCTCTTGTGCGCGGAAGCACTTACGTGCACATCTCATGGTCTTCCCTGACATGCCCATGCCCCGCCCTTTTTTGAACTTTTGGATTTGTGCACATGCGCACCTATGCATGTTATGTTGGTGCTTCTTAAAATCCAATTGGTTCACGCCAGCCCAAGATGCGCATATCTCCCAGCTTTGGCGCAGTTAGGGCTTTTAAAATCCCCAATTGACTACTAGCAGTTTATGGACTTCTCCAGGAACTTATCCAAACCTTTTTTTAAACCCAGATAAGCTAACTGCCTTAACCATATCCTCTGTCAATGAAGTCCAGAGTTTAATTGGGCGCTAAGTGAAAAATATTTTCTCTGATTTGTTTTAAATGAGCTACTTTCTAACTTCATGGAGTGCCCCAGACCTTCTATTACCTGAAAGAGTAAACAACCAATTCATATGTATCTGTTCTAGTCCTGTCATGATTTTATAGACCTCTATCATATCCCCCCCCCCCCTCAGCCGTCTCTTCTCCAAACTGAACAGCCCTAACCTCTTCAGCCTTTTCTCATAGGGGAGCTGTTCCATTCCCCTTTATCATTTTGGTTTCCCTCCTCTGTACCTTCTCCAGTGCAACTATATCTTTTTTGAGATGTGGTGACCAGAATCACACGCAGTATTCAAGTTGCTTCATTCTCTTATATACCCATAGAGAATGCTTAGATAAACTATGCTTTTCATCTGTTGAGTGCTAAGTGAATCTACAAAGAGAGGTTTAAGTCTACAGTACAGTGCCAGGTACTTGTGACTTGGATTGGCCACTGTTGGGAAACAGGATGCTGGGCTTGATGGACCCTTGCTCTGACCCAGAATGGCATGTTCTTATGTTCAAGTTGAACTCCACCTAAATTCTAATATCTGTTTATATTCTAGTTTTCTAGAAATTCATCAAGACCCTTCTTGAACCCTGATACGTTGCTTGCTATGATTACATCCTGAGGTAGCAGATTTCACAATTTAACTACCTGCTGACTAAAGAAATATTTTGCTGTGTTAGTCTTAAAACTGCTAACATAGTTCATTGGATGGCCACTGGTCCTAGTATTTTTGGACAGGGTAAACAATCACTTGCTTATGTTTTTTTCTTTTCTTATAGACTTCTTTTATATCCCCTCCTAGTTTGCTCTTCGCCAAGCAAAAAAAGCCTTAATTTTGCAGCTTTTCTTTATATGAGAGATGCTGTGATGCTCACTGTCCTGTTGCTATCTCTGTACCTTCCTAGGCTCTGACACATCCTTTTTGAGATGGGGTGACCAGAATTGTACGCAGCACTCCAGGTGTGGTTATATTAGAGCACTATACAGGGGTAGGATAATATCTTTGGATTTGTCATCAACACCTTCCAAATTATCCTTTGGCCTTTTTGGCTGCTGCTGCACACTAATTGATACATGACTAATGGACGTTTTGCATCTCAAAGGCATAAATTTACACTTTTTCCATTGAAGTTCGTTTTCCAAACCCTTGACCATTTTTCTAGTTTTATCAAGTCCCCTCTAATTTTTTTTCCACCCTTTCCAACAAGTCCACTGTTTTTCATCATCGTTGCAACCAAGCAAATTTCTCTCTCAGCTTCCTCTGCAATGTCACTAAATACAGACATCAAAAAGACCCGAGCCCGGAGGTACCCCACTGATCTCTTTGCCTTCAGTAAAGTGGACACCATAAATCACCACCCTCTGCATCTTTTCTCTCAACCAGTTCCTCACCCAATCTACAGCGCACATCGTCCATCTGGCATATCAGGCAACGTCCACCAAACATCCCCAATTCACCACTTTTGCCGCCTCATTAAACAACTCAAGCAAGTTGGCCTGGAAAGATCTGGATGCTGCTCTTTCATTTTAGTACCGTTCCCATAGGTCTGTAGTTGCCCACTTCCTCCTTGCCTCCATTTTTCTGTACCAGGACCACATCTGCTCTATTCCAGTCCTTTGGAACCTCCCATCTTCAAAGGCAAATTGCAGAGATATTTATTGACTGTTTGAATTAAGCATACATCTTATTTATAAAAAGTCAACAAAAAATCTTTGGCAGGACTTTGCTTAGAATGTAAAACATGTCACTCAGCTTTAGGACGTCAGTCTCTGCGGCATACCTGAGAGAGGAGGACAACCTCTAGGGCCCAGTATCCGAGTGCTTTCAACTCTGAGGATTAGGATGTCTGGAATTCAATCCAGCTGTGTGCACTGACATTTGGTTCAGGGTCGGTACGAAATCAAACCCAAACAATAGAATATTTATTATAACCAGATATAGTTCAGTAGGAATCTGCAGTATAGTACGACACTGACCTTTTGCTTCAAGGCTGATATTAAGATTGTTTTTAATTTATACCAGAATTATTTTCAGAATTGTTAGCCCAAATATTCTTCCTAAATTACATGCACATCGAGCTACAATTTTTCCATAGGCACAGAAGGGGAAGCCCTTTCTCAGTAAGGCCCTGAATGTAAGGACAGCAAACACCCAGTGCACTCTGATAAATGAGACAGAAAGCCTTCCCACTATCCAGATGTTACATTTATCTCCATGCAAATCTACACCTCTGCCTCTAAAATATTTTTTTTTCACTTCTCAACAGACAGATATAAAAACTGCTTGTGGATCATTAACATTTTTATATTTACAAACAATGGGAGGTTCACATCACCTTATTCTGCACAGGACAGCAAATTAACTCTTACAAAGAGATGACCATTCACAAGTAAAAATGCTCTATATTCCCTTGTACAAAACTAAATTAAATACATTTATCAAATACATTTAAATATTCAAATATAATGGGCCTGATTTTCAAAACCATTTATACACTTAAAACTGGATTTTACATGTGTAAATGCACTTTACCTGTGTAAATGGGCTTTTGAAAATTGCTACAATATATGCCATTTAATTGTCCATTGGTTTTATCTGCACTTAATGCAAGCAAATAACTTTTGAAAATTGCAACAATACTATGTTACATTTACACGCATAACTCCTTTGAAAATTCACCTGATAGTGCATGGTTGCCTCGTGCTAGGAAATGGACTTTTGTGCAAATTAAACGTACATAAATACTTTTGTTGTTAGGTGTTCTAGCAAAAATAGTACCCATTAATGCAATGTACATTGCTACTCAGGATTTTAAGAGGAATCACACCACGTCCTAGAAAAGTCAGTGGTCTCTTCTTCAGTTCAGTACAGGCTCTGTGACGTCTCACACTCATTGTATTCTGCTTCTGTCTCTTACAACTATTTTTCCCATAGAAGCACACCTGAGTCAAATCGGCATCTTGCTCGCTCTGAGCCATCAGTGAAAGTGACTCTTCCTGCTCAACCCAGTACTAATGCTCAGGTGGGTTATATCTCTAGAACTATGATGCTAGTTGGACAGCACCTTGGCCAGGAGAGAGAGAGGAGCGGGCCAGCATGTGTGATGTCAATGTGGTGCCTGACAGATTTAACTTTTCTTGCCTAAGAGGGGTATTTCAGGCACCATTTTTAAATGGTTTCATTCTTATCTATCAGATAGGAAGCAGCAAGCCAAGGCTGGAAATGTGGTGTTCAATTGGTAGCCTATTTTGACAGGAGTCCCAGAAGGTTCTGCCCTCTCACTTATCTAGCACTAATATGCAAACTTTTAACTGGTTTGTGTGATGGTTTCTGCCTGTATGCTGATGACGCACAGTTATTTTGGTCAGAAACAACTCCTGTGATCTCTCTGTATTACTGCCATTTGAAGTTAGTTCACACATAGCAAACTGGCTCTTAATGTGTCAAAAACAGAAAGTTATCCAACACTCAGAAAGAATCTCAATCCCTCCCACCCCACCCCCCAGTAGAAAAACTGATAACATTGACTTGAAAATTGTTCCTCATGCTAGAAGTCTTGGAGTGCTGATCGATGCTAATCTTTTATTTGTCCTGCAGCTCAGATCGGTCATTAAATCTCGCTTCTATAAGCTGTGGGTGCTTTGTCACCTTAAACCTTTGCTACGACCAGTGGGTCAGATTTTCGAACCTACGTGCGGGCGTAGATTTGTGCGCGCAACCCAGCATGCACAAATCTATGCCTGATTTTATAACATGCGTGCGCAGTCGCGCACATGCTATAAAATCCAGGGTCGGCGCACACAATGGGGTGCACATGGGGAGCCTCAGAGGGAACTTTCCTTTTGCCCCCCCCCCCACCTTCCCCTCCCTTCCCCTATCTAAATCCCCCCTACCTTTATTATTTAAGTTGTGCCTGCCTCCGGGCAGATGTAGGTTGCGCATGCCAGCTGAGTGCCGGTGCGCGATCCCCCAGCCTAACGGGCCCTCGGAGGCCTCTGGCCACACCCCTGCCCCACTCCCGACAGCCCCACCATGCCCCTTTTTTCAAGCCCCGAGACATACGCGCGTCCCGAGACTTGGCGCGCGCAGGAGGGGTTTTTAAAGGGTTACGCGCATAACCCTTTTGAAATCCACCCCAGTATATTTTTGTTCAGAGGTTCAAATGATTCTGTTCCCTGTGTTGGATTATTGCAGTTCTCTCTATCTAGGTTTTCCTATGTCAACAGATTGGCCTACATTATCTTGGGCCGCTGCATGAGAAACCATATAACTCCTGTCTTGGCCAATCTCCACTGGCTTTACTGGAGAATTAAATATAAAACATACATGTTAGTGCACGAACTATTATCATTGGATGCCTTCCCTTGGATTAATGTATTGCTCCACGTTTATAAGCTACAAGAGCACTTCACTTCACACAGAGACGTCTATTGGATGTCACTTCAGTGTGGCATGCTTGGTTGACAGACACCAGGGAGCGAGCATTTTCTGTGATCACGCCCATTATGGGGAACTCTTTGCCCAATAACTTACAAATGCTGGGCTGTACAAGGATATTCAAGAGTGTGCTTAAAGCATTCTTTTCCAGACAAACGTTCTCATGACTGGAGGTGATGTCCTATGATAGGGGCAATGTTCTTTGGGGGCAGGTTTTTCTCTCTGTTTACTCGTATTCTTGGTTTTGATCCTGTTGTGCATGTTTTATTGAATGCTGCCTAGGGCTTTAGCATAGGTGGGATATAAATTAAAGTATGCCCATGTGACCCAGGAATGATCAGTGATGAAGAGCTAGATTTTCTGGAGCAGAGCACAACGTATAGGACATCATGTCTCTTCTACCTAACCTTTTAAAATATCAATGCATTTGCTGCATTAGAAAATTATATCCATGGAGGATTTAAAGAGTGAAGTGTTGATGAAATTTTAGAAGTCATGAAATTGTAAAGTTCAGGGCCAAGAGGACTAGCAGGGAACCAGGACTTTTAAGGCTAGAAATGCCTGATTGAATTTCAGCCTAAAAAGAGCTTTGCTATCATCCAGTTTCTTGCAAAGTGGAAAGAGATACTTTATTAGAGTAAAAATTCAATTGCAGGCTTTATCTCCCACAGATTTTAATTGTTTTTATTATATACGTTTGTCAGAACAAAGCACTTTATAAACTGAACACTGCAATGTAAAACAGATTGAGTGGAACAATATGGAGCAGACCAGGAGCAAAAAAGACAAGAAAAGGAATAAAATTAGGAGAATGGGAAAAGGAAGGAGAAAGAGGCAGGACCAGGCCAGAGGTGGGAGAGAAGTTCAAAGAAGAAGCACATTTTTGGACAGATGTGTCGGGCCAGCTGTCACAGAAGCAAGCACTAAAGGTTTCAGGCTTGGAGAAGATTTGCATCCAAGGCTAGAAAATAAATATCACACAAAAAAAAGGTAACGCATTCTGCTCAACTGGACCTTCAGCTGAATCTTCCTTTGAACTAAACTGAGCTACTAAGGTAGAAAATATCTGCACGGGACCCGGTTTATACACATCACAGCCTCTTAATTGCAAACATTTCTTTCTTCCTCTGTTTTCGATGCTTGAAGAAAATGTTGCTCGGAAACCAAAATGCCATCCTTTAGCTGGCGTTCTGGCAGTTCTAAGTGGATAGAATGTTCCTGGGTGCCTTTAGCTGGGCATTCATTGCTAATATTCTTTTTCTGGGGTGTTGAATCCTGACAAAATGACCCTATTTCCCTGTAGAACTCTTCTATGGGCAAAGTACGAGTCTTGGGCCAGCTCATTCGCCTTTCCATCATGAGCTCTGCAAGGCGGTGCTGAAAGCAATGGCCTCCTGCCATGGTTTTTCGATATGTCTTTTAGGTGAGGGCTTATTTTGAGGCCAATGGTTGAAACTGCTTGCTGTAACTCCTGCTGATCAACATAGGCATAGGTAAGGCAAATCTGCAGTGAGACATCATATGCTATCTGTATGGGACCGCATGGTGGCTTTTTAATTTTCAGCATGCATGAGCCCTTCCCTTCCGTGACCGGTCTGGCCACAGGCGTCACACAGGGAACAACAGGTGGATTCCATTCTCTCTGCTTCCATCTCCTTACAAAAATCTGAGCTTGAAGATAATCCCTTTCAGGCTTGAAGTTCATGGCTTGTCTACTCTCCAAGTCAAGGTTCTGTGACGAACATATGTGACAAGTCATTAGACAGAGAGAGCTCTGCAAAGTGTGCTCAGATTTATCCAAGCATTTCTTGAATTTGATTTGGTATATATCAAGCCAGTTGATTCTATATCTCTCTGACCTAAAGAACAAAATGTAGCACATAAGAACATAAGAACGTGCCATGCTGGGTCAGACCAAGGGTCCATCAAGCCCAGCATCCTGTTTCCAACAGCGGCCAATCCAGAATACAAGTACCTGGCAAGTACCAAAACACTATCCCATCCTACTGATGCTAGTAATAGCAGTGACTATTCTCTAAGACAACTTGATTAATAGCAGTTATTGGACTTCTAAGAACTTATCCAAACCTTTTTTAAACTAGCTACACTAACTGTTTTTTTTCCATACAGTGTCACCTTTCGGTATTTGGTATTAATTGGTAAACCAAGTTGGGAAATGTATTTTTTAAGTATAGAGAAAAAATCTAGAACAGTAAAACATGCGCTGTAATTTAAAAGTGAGCAGATGTATTTAGTATTTTGATTAAAGGAGCAGTAAGAGTTATTAAAGTCCATGTAGTTGAAAAACAAAGATTATTAGGCAGCACGATGCCTATATGTGATCTAAGTAACTTACCTACCATTACAGGCTGTGTGGTCCATATTCAAAAGCATTTAGCTGGCTGAGAAGTTAGTAATAAAGATAAATATTGCCCACTCTTTATTAATATTACTGACTATTATAGTGGGAGAGTTTTAATATTCCTTCACAGTAAATGTAACTGAGAAGTTAGCCAGCTAAATGAAAATTTGTTCACTTATCTAGCTAAATTCTAGCCAGAAAATAAGCTATCCAGGCTATTTCAGCCGGATAGGTTAGGGGTGTTCTAGGAGCGTAACTGGAAGGAGCTGAGTTAGCTGTTCTAAAGTTAGCTGGTTAAACTTATCTGGCTAACTTTAAGATAGCCGGGTACAGTCAGCGGTGTGATTGTGGCTGAATATGGACCTCTGTATTTACTGCCACATTCCAGGCCCTCTCTTGAGAAAGAACTTCCAGCAGATGAATACCAGCAGCCCCTCTGCAGGGCAGCTATTCTGAGTCAAATGATTACGCGTTACCCCATAGACACAAAAGTTCAGCATCTGGCTTGCCAGTTGTCAAACTCAGCCAAATGCCAAGACAATAACCATTCTCAGGAACCGGCTCAGGCCTTCCGTTTCATCTTTGCCAAAGAAAGGGGGACACCTTATGGCCATTCTGAATAAGAAATGGACACATGCAGTTTTATGTGGACCTTCATTGGCAAAGCAGTCTACCAACACCAAACTAGTACTGGTTCACAGGCATGTTCCTACAATGATCCATCAATTTCGTGCCCTGTATCATGTAATGTTGGTTCTGGATTTTCCATGCAAGGACTGTCTAGACTTGGCCCTCATTAGCAACCGAGATCTGGCAAAATGAGTTCCCAAGCTGGTAAAAAAAATATATGACACAACCTTTTGTGGGAGGAGCTTCTGCCTAGAACATCATTCCTCAGTATCTGCTATTTTATTTAGGGCACAACAAGAATTAGATCAACTTTACGGAATCTGCCAGGTACTTGCAACCTGGATTAGCCACTGCAAATGCTGGGCTCGTTGGACCTTGGTCTGACCCAATATGGAACATCCCCAGCCTCCTTCTGAGAACCCACAGACAGTTACAAGCACTATGTGATAAACTGTCCTGATGTGGATATACGAGCCTGCGTTTCAAACTCCATAGGGTGAAAGGACTACTGATCTCCTGTCCTGCAGATGCAGACCTGTAAAAGAAAAAAAATGCAGACCTGTGCAATTAGCAATGAATTCTGTAACCGTCAATTTAAAGATTTCCCCCAGCTACATACAGGTCCAGGAGATCCTTTCAGACACTGGAGGGATGTTTGATTCGACAGCTTGAGCTCCACTAGATGGTGCTACAACACACAGAGTTAAAACCTGCATTAAGTTTCGCTATATCTGGTTTGTGTACTTTTAAGTCCAGGCACACAAAATCAAATAAGAAAAAGCCTCCTCCTCTTACACAGAAATATAAGCTTTTCTTCTGGTGATAAATAATGCACATAAAACAAAACAACAACAAAAAAAAGATACAGACAAAAGTTGCAAAGTTGCATAATATGTCTGCCGAGATACCTCAGATACCAGGAGCTGGTCTATATGAATCATCAGCCAAAAATGTCAGACTTTTTAGTGCACACATGTATATAAGAGCGTATCTATGTCTAAGTAGGTATTAAAGGTACACATAGTTTTTGTTTTGGTTTTTTTCCGTTTCATATTTAATTCATTTTTTTTGCTTATTGATTTTGAGCCTCAGAGCGGCCTTGGAGGGAACAGGCAGCGCGCGCCGATCCCGGATTTTATAGGCTACGCGCGTATCTTATAAAATCCAGCGCACTTTTGTTCGCGCCTGGTGCACGAACAAAAGTACGCGCGCTTGGAAATTTATAAAATCTACCCCATAATTGCCAGTATCAACAGCAAAATAATCAAAATCTGTTCTGGACTCACCAGGTTAGC
Organism: Rhinatrema bivittatum; assembly: GCF_901001135.1. Classification (NCBI taxonomy): domain Eukaryota; kingdom Metazoa; phylum Chordata; class Amphibia; order Gymnophiona; family Rhinatrematidae; genus Rhinatrema; species Rhinatrema bivittatum. Next base: position 14,469,254 of record NC_042631.1, read on the forward strand.
AGGGAGCTCTGCACCCACTCAAGTGGGGATTGTTGGACCTCTTCATTCGGTCACGGACTGGCAGGCTGGAGTCAGGGAGCACCCCCACAGAGGCAGTACAGGACTGTAGGGCAGGACTGGATCTGGTCTTCTGCCTATCCAACACCCTCCCCTGCATCTTGTGCCCTTGTGTTCTGGGAGCCAGTAGGACTTGTCTTCTGTATAACATCAGGGCATGGAGTGGAAGCCGAGAACAGGATGGGAGCTGAGGTCAGGCGCAGGCTGGACAAGGCAGGGCAGACAGGAAGCTGAGGGCAGGCACAGGGAGGAAGCTAGAGACCAGTTTTGGTTGAGGGCTGGACACAGAGCACAAGCTGGGGCTGCATCTGAGGCAAAGAACAAGGGCAAGGCATGGGCAAAAGACAAGGGACTGAGCTGGACTGTGCAGGACAAAGGGCCTTATTTTCCAATATCGCATTGGTAACGCATTAGGGGGCGTTACCAATGCAAATGAGGCTTCTTTCGTGCAGTGGGGAAACATCGCGTGCGGCGATGTTTTCGCCATTCGCGATGTTTTCCCAGTGCACGATGATTCTTTCAGTCTTTTATCGCGGTGCACGATATTTGCCGGTTTTTGGACGTCAATCATCGCAGGCCTCTCCCCCCCCCCCCCCCCCCCCCCCCGGGAGCCTGAAACAGGCTGTCCCGGAATTATCGTGGATGGCGATAATCCTTTTCTGGCCCGTAGCGCAGTCCATAACGCGAAGTTGGAGTTGTAGTTATTAGCCGCGATAGCAGTCGCGCTAACACTGCGGCTGTTTCGCCGCACACGATACACAGGTTCCCGCTTTACATATGCTCCGCCCCAACTCCGCCCCCTGAATACCAAATGACTAATTTGCATTCGCAAATCGCGTTAACAGCTGTTAACGCAATTTGCGAATTTATCGCACGCGGTAAAGTGCTTGGAAAATGAGGCCCAAAGACTGGACTAGACAAGGATTGGACTGGACTAGTCAGGTAACAGGGAACAAAAAAGCCCAACAGGGCACAAGGCTGGCAAACTAATCCTAGCAGGCCCAGCGGCCACAAGGTAAAACAGAAAAGCCCAGGAGGGCACAGAGCAAGGCCAAAAATCCTGGAAGGGCTCAGAGCAAGGTGAGAGGCCACAAAGCAAGGCAGAAAGCTTGGATAGGCCACAAGCCTAGGCAAGGCAGGAGGCCCAGAGGCCACAAGGATAGGCAAGATAGAATAGTGAGGTAAGAGAGGCCAGGTCAGAGAACTGAGGTGACTCAATGAAAAGGCTCTGAGAAATTGAGCAGGCTGGGTTGTGGGGTGTGACCAGTGAGGAGGTAACTGGCAGAACTGTGAGGACCCCTGGTGGAAGGAAGGTTGCACAGCGGGCAGAACATTGGCATAGGGAGAGTGCCTAGCAAGCAAAACCATGACATTAACTGAGAGACAAGCATCCAACATTTAAATTTACATAGACCTGCCTCAAATGTATGCACATTTCTGAAACCTGCCCCAGCCACCATAAGGAGTCACATGTCAGACTGTTTTTGCACTATTCATGCTTGAAAATTAAATTTGTCCCAAACTGACTAGTTGAGGATAAGAAAGTGAGCAGCGGATACAGGAGTCAAGTCACATCCTTTTATGGATTTTATGTACGTTGTAATTATAAACCGATAGGTGGTATAAAAAAACAAAACAAAACAAAAAACTACATATAAATAAATAAATCCTGCTGCACTAGCAGTCCCTGAACTCTGTGTAATGATTTGCTGGCTCAGTAACACCACAAACAGGTACTGTGTGGTGCACGCCTCCAGCTGACCTGTAATTATCACTCACAGAGATGGCTTTCTTTTACGACTCGATTCCATTTGTATTAATCATATTACACCAAGGGCAAATTTAATCTGACAAAAGAAAACTATTAAATTATTTTTCACCATCTAAAAGACAAGGCTAAATGCAGCGTCCAAACAAATCTATTTTTTTTTCAAGGCTATTAGATGTAAAAAGAATGAATAAATTCCAGTTTATCAATGTCAGTTTTTTATGGGGGGAAGGGGGGTTCCTATATCACAACAGGACCTTCATCACATTTTTCTACAGATTTGCAGGCAGTTCTAATTATTATACATCCTTCTCAGCAAACTGAATAATACAATCTATGAAGGAAAATTTCTAACTATAATTCCAGAAGTATCTCTACCCTTCCGATATACAGAATTTCTTTAATAGGCTCTATAAGAACACTGTCCTTTCTCATTTCAGAGTTGTCTCTCTTGTAGACATTACTATCACATCATCTGACACCAAACTAAATGGAAAATATACTTACTAGTGGTTCCAATTTTTTGAAACCGATCCTGTTACCATTTTTTTCATTAATGTTTTTGTTTTACTCTTTATGCAAAAACTCAGTTAAATCTCCAGCCCCAAACAGATCTTAATTTTCCCATAGACCAAGCCATTGAGAGGAGTTTGGCTCAATGCTTTCCGCTGACCAGGATGCTCACACTCCACTCTCAGGGGACTGTCCCAGAAATCAGACGGCTGGAGGTTTTATCCCCACCTTCAGCAAACAGCATGAGTAATGAAGCACTGTGTGACTTGCAAAATTAGCACAAGAACCTAAAGCACCGTACAAAAGAAATCATTAAGAACTTGGCTCACTCCCCCGGCTTACCCATGTTTACCAAGATCAGCCATGGCTGCTTCACTGCTCCCACCATGGCTCTAACTACTGCTACTACAATTAATCATTTGGATAGTGCTATCAGATGTATGCAGCACTGTACAGAAACACATAAGAGACTGTCCCTGCCCCGTGGAGCTTACAGCCTAGTCATGATATAGTAGTGTAGCAAATGAGAGCAGAGAAAGGCCCAAGTGCTCCTTCCAGCCTACCTAGCAAGGTTTTTTTTTTTAAATTTTCATGTTTTTTTGTGTGTAATAACTGCCGCTCCATGCAGGTTACCCCCAGTACCTTCCGTTAACGGTAGTGTAAACCGTCATCTATGGGAGGAGGGCACATAAATAATGCCACCTCTCAGGGACATGATTTAGAATGGGTATGTGTAACACCGCACACAACTAAAGTTTCTCCCGGGGATAGAGAAGAAAGGCTGGAGCAGGAAACTGAAATTTAAAAAAACCACAGATTATCACTATTACAGGTCTCTTCATACCGGATACCCTTACACCTTCGGATAAAGGTAGGAACTACTACCACTCTCTGCAGGTTACCCCCATGCAGAAATGTTACACCTAAAGATACAGGTTTCTTAGCTTCCATCCTCTAGCTGCTAGGGATCCTCTCAGGTGAATTTCAAAGAAGTTACGCATCTAAATGTAATATACTATCGTAGCAATTTTCAAAAGCGCACTTACATGGGTAAAGCGCATTTAAACATGTAAAACCCAGTTTTAAGCATGTAAATGCTTTTGAAAATCAGGCCCAATGTGTTTATCCTACACCTTTTTGAATTCCATTACCACTCTTGTCCTCGCCACCTCATCCAGGAGGGCATTAAATGCATCCACTTTTTTCTATCAAGAAATATTTCCTGAGGTTTCATATCATGATTCCTAATTCTACAGCTTTCTTTCCATCAGAAAAGGTTTAATTCAGGTGCATCATTAATACCTTTCAGGTATTTAAAAGTCTGTGCCGTATTTCCCCATCCCTCTCTTCTCCAGGATATACTTATTTAGATCCTTCAATCTCATCTCATAATCTTGTGATGCAGACCCCACACCATTTTGGTTGCCTCTCTCTGGACTGCTTCCATCCTCTCTCTGTCCTTTTTGAGATACGGGATCCAGAACTGAGCACAGTATTCCAGGTGAGGCTTCACCAATGAGCTGTACAGGGACGGCGTGGCCTCCTTTTCCCCTCTCTGGCCTTAGCCAATGCCTTCTCATTAAATCAGAGTCTTTGAGTTAATGAGTAAATATTAGGATGAACTAGAACCAGGTGGAGTAGAGGTGGTATTAGTAGAGGAAAGGGACAACTTTAATTAAGCAAATCTGCAAAAAACAGAGCTTCTGAAAGTCTATATGAGAAAACCAGGAAGTGGCACGGTTGAGACTGTAAATCACATCAATCAGCTCTTCAAAGGATCTTAGATTCCTATGCAAATGCAGCACCTGAACTTCCTTAAGCCCTGAAGAGTCAGAGGAAATGTTAACACCTGGGAACCACCTTATAACCAGCAAAACCTCTAAAAAAAAAAAAAATATCAAAGCCCAGCCCAGGACAGTCTCTTTTAACTTATAATCAGCGACTCACTAGCCAGCTCAGTCCTTGGACCCAACTGCCTTCCTGCTCCAGTTTGAAAATTCAGGCAAGGGGCCAAGCATGTCAGCGCAGAAGGACCTAAGGCTTCATGGGATAAGAAGGAAGCTAAAGCCCACACTTAGGCTTTTGACCTTCAAATAATACTAATTTACATTTCAATACACTCACATCAATCAGCTCTTCAAAGGACTTCAATATTCTTCAATATTCCTTAGCACTAAAACATTGCACTCCGCTTAGAATGATTGCACCATACTGGGCAGAATATTTGGCTACATAAACATAATAAATACCTTCTCAAAGCCCAGAGGAATCTTGTCTGATGCATCAGCTCGGAGGGTGATATGCGCCCATATCTTCCTTAGGGGTGGGATTCCCTGTAATTCTGAAACCAAAGTAAAGCCAGTGCTTGTGCCCAGAGATCAAAAATCAGCCTCCTTGCCAATGCTTAGGATAAAGCTCCTTGCCTAAAGCAGTTCAGAATTCGTTAAAAGTGGGGGGTTTATACCTTAATGAACCCCACAGCAGTTCTCCATGATTGAAGATTCATCATTGCAAGACGGCTGTTTCTTTCAGGGATGTGAGAAAGAGCTTGGAATGGCCAGAAATGGCAGACGGAGCTTTCCCATAGGCCTGCGCTGCTCTCTCTCTCGCTCTCCTTCATTACCTTCGACGAGATAAACTTTCTCTCCAATCATTCCTCAAGACAAAGATTCCGTAAGTTTGAAATTATTTATTGTACAGGTAAATTCTACTTACAATTGTTGCATTTCAAATGTTAGCTCCTAGGCAAAGATCTTTGATAACTGGAGATGAGGTAGGAAAAGGGGGAAGGGAGTCTCTTGTGTTACAGAAGTTGGTTTATGGTAGAAGTAGGAAGCATGAGGAATATGAGGCTGATTTAGTCCTTAGAAGAAGGCAGTAAGAGAGAAGGTAAAAAAAAAAAACCCCCGATCGTTTCACAGGTATTACAGAGCACTGCGGGCTCAGAAGCAAGCGTGGAGCAAGACTGAACTCTCGTCGAGAGCTGCTAAAGGAAAACACCCTCACAAGCAGGAAGCAGGGGACAGGGTCCAATGGCAGCAAGCCTGAAAACCATGTAACACAGGGGGAACATGAAAGGCAGTCCCTTGAGCCTATAAGGCACCTAGGAAGACTCGTTAGATTGAGGGGCATTCGAGCTCTTCCAATAGTGAGAGAAAGTGGAGGGGGAGGGAGCTCCTCTTAAAGGCGAAGGCTCACAGATTTTTATCATGGGTTACAAAAAGTGTTTCAGTATTAAGAATCCTCAGAAGGGAGGACTGCACTAAACACAGTTAAACTACAATATATATGGTTACAAACATGTACCCACTGCTGGGGACAGAACAATAAGAGAAAATTATTTTTCACTCATTGCACAATTGAGCTCTGGAATATATTGCCAGAGGATGTGATAAAGTCAGTTAGCATAGCTGGGTTTAAAAAAGGTTTGGACAAGTTCATGGAGCAGAAGTCCAAAAACTGTTAATAATCAGGTAGACTTGGGGAAAACCACTACTTGTCCCTGGATATTAGCAGCATGGGATTTATCTACTGATTGGGATTTTGTCAGGTGCTTGTGACTTGGACTGGACACGGTTGGAAACAGGATATTGGCCATGATAGACATTCAGTCTGACCCAGTATGACAACATTTATGTTCTTATTTCTGATTCTCTTACAAGATTGCTCCCAGGTCTGTAGGAAGGATACAATTTAGAGATTTTTAAATATAAACTTAAGAGTAACATTTTAATTGGTAGTAGGCGATTACCAGTACTTATCATATATTATTCATTTTGAAATATTAGTCAACGTATAAAGAATATATTTGAAATGAAATAAAATTGAGCAGATGGAAAATCAAATGAGAAGGGCAAATCTGAGAATTCTCAATTTTCCTAGGACACATCTGTTGTCCCCTAGAGAATTATTTAAGAGTTATCTTCTAAAAATACTGAAGTATTCTGATAATACGCTTCCTGTAATTTCTAGAGTCTATTATATATCTCGTATGGTAGGGGGCACAGAATGTCCAGAACAAGGAAATTTAAGTGAAGATACAAACTTGTCTGAACTGTTAGAAAAGTCATCAGATATGGAAATAAAAACTCGGGCTACTTTAATAATACAATGTGCTGATATTTCTCAGAGGGATTTAATATTGAGATTATATTTTAAAAATCAAAATTCTCAATTTCATGGATCTCCAATTAGGATTTTTCCGGATGTATCTTTAAGCACACAGTTGAGGAGAAAAGAATTTCTGACCATGAGAGAGAAAGTAATCCAAAAGGGAGCGAAATATGTTTTACGTTTTCCTTGTAAATGTGTTTTGATTTATCAAAACACGAGATATGTATTTAATCATCCGGATCAGCTGCGAACATACCTCGAGTCCTAAATTCATCAAACCTTAGGAGTAGGAGAGAATTAGAAATATAGTAGTTCAAACACAGATTCTTTAAAATGTTAATTTTCAGCTGAAGCTGCTTCCTGTTTGTTTTCTTTTAGACAGGTTCCGTTATTTCTTTCAGTACCAGTCTCAGGATTCATAGATAAGTTTTATGTATAATTCATATTTTCTTATTGCTTTCTGTTTTGATTTGTGTGTACTTATCTGTGATTATCTTCTGGAAATAATATAAAGTGGAATAAAAATAAAATTTAAAAAAAAAAAAAAAAGAGTAACATTTTAATTGGTAGTAGGCGATTACCAGTACTTATCATATATTATTCATTTTGAAATATTAGTCAACGTATAAAGAATATATTTGAAATGTAAATATAAAAATTGAGTAAATAAAAGAGAAAACAGAGTGGGATATTTTTGTCGCCACACATCTTTTGTACGGGATGTCCTAAATAAGCTGTGGTTTAGAATCTTGCTCAGCTGAGAATAAAAGCAGATAGCATGTTCCAAGCAGTAAAAAGGTGATTATGCTGGCCTAGAAAGGTCAGATGATTCCCATAGATTGCTCTAAGGTTGATGCCAGGGCAGGCCATTCCCAGAAAGCTTGCTGTACTGGCACCTCACCAGAGGTAACCAAAGGGAAACAAAAGTACCAGCAGGACTTGTTGTACAGAAAAAAAGAAAAATGATATCTCCTTATAAAGAGCTAGCCATGAAATTGTTTAAGGTATGTGGACATATAATCAACAAATGCTTACAACTGCAGCATTAATAAAACATAGTACTGTAATATCCAGGAAATAGAGTAAAGTTGCAGATTTCCCAGTAAGAATATTTTGTTTTTCTTGTCACCTCCGTACCAGCAAGCTTTGGCAACTTTAAAAACAGCTCTGAAATGAAGAATTTGGGTGTCAGGAGTAACAGGCGTAAAGGTCAGTTCACGACCAGTGTTTCAAACAAAATTCTTGGCAGACACTTTTAAGAAGGACAAATAAAGTGCCAAATGCTCTGGGCCGGGTGCTGGGTTCTAGTTTTTATACTTTGTGCTTAGCATTTCTATTTGTAGCTGTATTTGTGCAGCAGGCACAGAGAGTGACAAGGATTACAATGAATAATCTATGTAGAAGGCATGACGTGTTCCTCTTCAATAACATTGTTTTCTACAACACTCGGTTTCAAGCCTCGTCAGAGTCGGAAACATCATCAGCAATTCTCTCTCAGGGAACAGTAATTGGAGGGCAAGTCAAATATTTGCTTGCTAATTTTGGACGTGCAGGAGGACAACACCCCCATGTGAGTGGATGTGCAGGATAATGCTCCCTGGACTCACCATTAAAAGCAGTGTATGCATTCAGACAGTCCACAGCCACCTGATCTAGGGGTCTTTGCAAGATGTGGTATCTTCCAGTGGATCAACATACGAACCAGTGGTCTTTTTCTTTTAAAATATTTTTAAAGTATCAGGCCGGAGCGCCAGCAATAGGCTCTACCTTAAAAAGGGTCCAGGTTGGTGACTTAGCAGAATATCAGCACTGACAAGACTTGTACAAAGGTATGATTGTCCAGGAACTTTCATGACCACAGATGTCTCTCCCTCTGACCTCTGCCCAAAATGATCGAAAAGAACTGGCCATGAAAAGGAGTGACAGGGAATGCAGCATACCCTATGTTGATCTAATAATCTTCTACTACTCCTTATCGTTTCTATAGCACTTAGAGATATCTTTAATGAAAGGATAAATATGGATACAAAATCTTGTTTGTGGATGTTGGAATCATAGCATGAAGGGCAGTGAAACCATTACCATACCTCACCAGCATTAAATCACCAAGAGAAGAGAATCCTACTGCGTGTCAGCCACCTGCTAGGAACACTGTCAGCAAATTGGCATCTTCCGACTTTCTTCTTCAAAAATCCCCGAAAGGATTTCAAAAAGAACGCTGCAGCCAGTGGTATGGCTGATAAGCTTGAAAATCACAGCATGGTGCAGACAACTGAACAGGACGTGCTGCCCTGCATGCATGACTACAATCAATTTATGTGAAAAGAAAGCATGAAAGTCTCAGGGATAACTACAAAATGGCTGAAGTCAGAAGAAGATAAACAGTCATTATTGATTATTCATTACAAGGTTAGCGGATCAGAACTGATTTACTTCTGTTTGAAAGGAGGCTATCATAAGCACAAGGCCTTAATCTAAAAGGAATTTTTTCTCATTTGTGCCTTTTGGAAAAAAAAATATTTATTGAATGAGGCTCATAATGTTCACTTAACAAGTCTGTAACCAATTTCATGCTGTGAAATTAGAAATGGAAAATTCTTACATCAGATTGTTGTACATCAACAAGCACATTTCTCTGAAATGGAGTCATTTTGACATGTGAATAGCTTCTGTTCTGTATTAGTTCCCTCCTTCTTGATTGTAATATATTAACTCCTTCTTGGTGCCCTGTAAATTAGAAGGTGTCTTTCGGGTAGGAGCTGTCCTTGTGTACTGGTGATCCTTCACATGCTATGAATGTTCCTTGGATACTGAAAATCAGATAATTATCCTCTAGGTATACAGCTCAGCCACCAGTTAGGATACAACATATGAATGTTGTACAATTTCTATTTACACAATGATTGAGGTTGGATGAGATACATCCAAGGGTATTAAGGGAACTTAGAGAAGCTCTGGTTGACCTTTTAATGTTTCATTAGAGTTGGCAGTATTTCCAGAGGACTGGAGTCAGGCAGACGTAGTTCCTATTCATAAAAGACTGAGGAGGCTGAGAACTACTACCCTTATGAGAAGGCTTAGGGGTAGCCTGCACAGAGCAGCAGTTGCTACTACCCTTAAAAAACAACAAACTTGTTGGGCAGACAAGACGGACCATTTTGGTCTTTATCTGCCATTATTCACTATGCTATTATGTGACTATGTAATTACAGATTAGTTAGTCTGACTTCTGAGGTGAGCAAATGAATGGAATCGCTGCTAAAACAGAGAATAGTTAAGTTTCTGGAATCCAATGGATTGCACAATCTAAAGCAGCTTGGCTTTACACCATAGGTAGGTCTTGTTAGATGAATCTGATCAATTTCTTTGTTTGGGTAACCAGAGAGTCAGATTAAGGGAGAGTGCTAAATATAGTGTACTTGGATTTCAATAAGGCCTTTGACACAGTTCTGCATGGGTGATTTATAATTAAATTAGGCGCACTCTTTATGGTGAGTGACTGACTGGGTTAGAAATTGTAGGAGGCCACAAAGGGTAGTAGTAGATAAGAGATAGATAAGCAGTGTACCGCAGAAATCATTCCTTGGACTGGTTTAGCAATTTGTGAGCAACATAGCAAATGAATTATTTGGAAAAGATGTCTTTTTGCTCACAATACCAAAATCTGCAACAGGGAAGATAGCCAGGATGGTGTGAAAAATATGATGAGGGATCTAGCAAAGTTCAAGGAATGGTCTAGGGTCTGGCAGTTAAGATTAAATGCTAAAAAATGCAGTTATTGCATTTGGACTACGAAAAACCAAGAGAAAGGCCCAGTGTAGGTAGTGAAATTTTTCTAAGCACTAAGAGCGAGCAGGATTTAGGGGTGATCGTATTTGATGATCTTAATGAAGGAGTTCGATTCCATGAACCCCTGAAGACTGCACAGCTGTGACGCCTCTCGTCTCATCATGCTGCAGTGAAACGCACAGCCATCTTGATTTACTAACATTTGCAACGCAAACGGAACCTAATACGTAATGACGTACTTACGCACTAACGTTTAGTGAACGTGACTCCATTTTGGATTCATATTTTGTATTGTATTAATACGAACGCCGTCGCAAATGTCTAACCCGTCAATTAAATGACGAAACAATAGTCTGATCATAAGCTACACCTATTAGAGACCACGCTAGCTATTGCTTGTTCAGCAGTTTGTAAAATGTTTGTTCAGCAAAACCAGAACGCATGTGTGAAAGATAAGAACTGTAAAGTGTATAAAGGTTTGCTCCGAAGGGGGCGTGGCATGCAGTTGTACTAAGCCGTTGTCTTAGCTGCATCTTGCTGGCAATAAAAGTCTATCTTTACGGATCAGTTGTCTGGACCTCCTTACTGACTAAAAAGAGACGGTTACATTAAGAAGACCAAACAGGTGAAAAAGGCAGCGGCAAAAGCCAGAAAGATGCTTGGCTGCATCCAAAGAGGAATGATCAGCAGAAAAAGGGAGGTGATATTGCCTCTATAGAAGTCCCTCATGAGAACTAATTTGGAATACTGTATATAATTTTGGAGACCACACATGCAAAAGGCTATAAAACTGGTTGGCGTCAGTCCAGGGAGTAGCTAATAAAACTACCAGTGGTCTTTGTTCTAAAGCATATGGGGACAGACTCAAAAATCTAAACATGAATACCCTAGAGGAAAAGTAGGAAAGAAGAGATATAACAGAGACATTTAAATATCTCAAAGGTTTCATGCAGAGGAAATGGCCTCTTTCCAAGGAAAGGAGGCTCTAAAATGAGGGTATCATGGGTGAAGGATAGACACGGAAGTAATCTAAAGAAATATTTTACAGAAAGGGTAGTGGATGATTGGAATAGCTGCCCAATGGAGGTGGTGGAAATAAGGACAGTATGAGTAACTAGAGTGGTTTCTCTATTACTAATTTCCAGAATCCACACATGACTGTCCCTTACTAAAAATAGATATAATAAATTTTGTTGGGTGAATACTTTATAAGATTCATTTAACTATCTTTCACTTCAATATTTGGGGAAGTTTTGGGTTCTTGCATCCTTGCACTGACTTCCACTGAACAGCAGAATATTCATATTAATTCATAAATTACTTCATGATGATTCAATTCCATGGCTTAATGCTATTTACAAACTGGTTCAATGCATTCAGATCCGCTAATAACAAACTTATTGGAGATTCTGTTCAACCTGAATTAACTAGGGAGAGGGCATTCTCAACTGCAAGTGCGAAACTGTGGAACTCGCTTCCTGACTCTCTTCATTCTATCACGTGCTAAATTGTTCAAGATGGTACTAAGACATATCTCTTCTCACAGACCTTCTGTGAATTAGAATCACACTGAACTGGCACACAGTAAACTTGAATCCCACTAAGCTGGCATGCTGTGACTTGTTTTCAACTGGAATGGCTTGATTTGGAGCTTTGATTTGTGTCATTTTATGTGAATATTTGTTCTTTTATGCATGTTGAATCTGTAATCCGCCCAGAACTTTTTTGTATGTGTACAGAAAACAAATCTTTTTTAAATAAATAAAATAAATACCCTTTTGAAAATTTCCTGAAGGCCTTGAGACCATCTATAAACATATATATGGCCAATTTCTTAAAATCTTTTGTCGAGACTAGTCATGCTATTCATTTATTATAGACTTGATTTTCACACCTAACACATACCGTAGTCCCATACAGTGCTGCTTTTGAAATCTAATTGGCAGAAATGGCATAAATTCAAAATTGTCTCTTCAGGGAATGTTTTAAGTGACTACTTTAAAACAAATATTAGCCCCAGCTGTGTGTGAAAGAGCAAAAATATTGTGCTTGTATTTCTCGTCTGCATTTTTTAATAAAGCAGTGTGGTTGTACTCTATAATTCTGTTTACCACTTTATGTACTACTTTGCCAGCACATGCACACTGCTGGTGAGGGAGTATACATAGGTGATGGGGACTCGGAGAGGGTTGCACTGGTGATGAGCACACCAGCTATACACTGCTGCTGGGGGCGGGAAAGAATGATAATGCTAAGGGGCATCCTTTTTATCAGCTCGGCACTTCCTGCCTTTGTTGCCTGTGACGTATGAGCACGCAAGAGGCTGGCAATGCGCAGGCGCCGGTGGAGGCCCGTTAATGGCGGCCATGCGCGACCTGGGCTCCGGCGGAGGTGGCGGCCTGCAGAGTCGGAAGCGGAACCATAACAAGGTCAGTGCCGGGCCGGGGCCGCCAAGGGGGGGAGGGGCTATTCTCACATAGCTCCGGTATAAGGGACGGTATTTCGCGCCAGGAGCAGCCCCCTGGGCTCCGACATGGCAGGACGAGAAAAGGAAGTCCCTAACCTCGCACCTGCGCATTTCCTGTCGTGCTGTGCTTGCGCCCCGCCTCTTACGTCGGTACGTGTGTACGTGCGGTGGCACGTGGTGAGACGGCCGACGGCAGAGCTAGAGCGTTTGCTGTGCTGAAAGCCCGCGGCTATGAGTCTGACCAATAAAGTTTAAACAAGGAGTTTCCTGCTCTCATACCTTATACTGACAGGCAGGGCGCATGCACTGTGAATGGCTCTGTAGAAAAAAAAAAGTTGTTGTTTTTTTGGTTTTTTTTTAAAGGACTTAATGCACATAAGACATACTGTAAATGAGAGATTGATCAAGGTTAAACAAATAAACTTCCATGGATAAGGCATGGGCAGTCAGAATTTTCTGGATCACAGGCCTAAAGTTGTATAGACACAAGATGAATCCTAATCAGCTGTACAGCTTATTTTCTTTTATTTCCACCTTGTACATTTGCGATTTCAGATAGCAAAATAAGTCTTCTCTTGTACAGGTGGCTGAAAATGTTTTGCTACTGTGTTTGTATGCGCTAAAGTATGCAACACTTTTCTGGTTGGCACACATTTTGTGCATTGCTGGACCTTAGTTTTTTAGTTACCCCAGTGATATTCTGGTTAGATACTATACTGTACTGCTTTTTTGGGTTTCTACAAACCAAATGCCTGACCTTGCATTTTTTAGCATTAAATCCTAGGACCATTCCTCTTGCTTCACTAACAGTAATAATAGCAGAAAAAGACCAAATGGTCCATCCAGTCTGCCCAGCAAGTTTCTTTATGGTAATGACCAAGCAATTGTAAAACCCAAACTCATAACAAAATAGTTATTTTATATATTGTCATTCCAAGTGAAGATCACAACGGCTTACAAAAGTGACATTCTTTTTTGGGTCATTACATAAATTGGTGTAGCACAATTTGGTAAAACACATACATTGATACTATACAATATAGTATTACATGTAAACCGGTTTGATTTGTATTTAATGCAGGAAGATCGGTATATAAAAATAAAAAATAAATAAATACATGTAGTATATACATTGCAGCACAAGGTTCTTTTACTGGAACACATAAGAAGCAGGTGATACCTCCCCCTAGCAACAGCAGTGAGAAGCCGACGCTGAGGAGGCTGCTTCCGCCCACCGACTCCTGCAGCGGGGAGCAGGGCCTAACAAGCCAGCGGCAATGCCGAAGGGGCCCTCCCCGTCAGCAACATTTTTACAGGGTGAGCAGCTTTCTTGATAATTCTGACAATGCTGCTTGAATGTGCTTTGCTTTTGGACTTGGACACAGAGGCAGACCTGCACTTTTTCCCTAATGCCTGCGTATCAGTAGCCCCGGACTGTAACATTCAGAGCCCAGTATTGGCTGTCATCCGGGCCCTCCCCATGTTTTCCACACAGGTGTCTACCCTGTGGCACATTTTAGTATATTTTGCAAGAAGGCAAACTTTTTCTGATAGACTTTCTGCAACATTGCTTATGAAAATGTAAAACAAAAACCTAATCAAGGCCCGATCCCTATGGCACACCATTGGCAAGCCGCCTTTACTCATAATTAAACTCTATCTTTGTCACCTCTCACTCAACCAGTTTCTAACCCGGTTAGGTCATATTTAATAAGTTTATGTTGAAGGCCTAATTTTCAAGAATAGAGCATGATCTGATCTTCAGAATATAATGACATTGTTTCAGGTGTTTTGAAGCTATTGCTCTCTTAATGAAGTTATTAAATAAGTAGGCAATGCCTGGCATGATACTATTAGCTCTCCTATTTAATTGCACATCCTTCTGCTATCCTGCAGTTGCACAGGTTGGGTTAAACCAATGCTGCTATCATCAAAGTAAGGAAGAATGCACTGAAAAAATGAAAAGATGGATTTTGATTTGGGGCAAATGAAAATAAGGTTTTTAGATGTCCACGAAACATCTGCAGTTTTAAAAAAATAATCCATTTATAACCATATTGACATGAACTAAATAAATATCCCTTGTGTCCAAAATTATTTTTCCCAGCATTGACTTTTTAAGAAATGTAAGTTCTTCTCAGTTCAGTGTTACATCATTAAAGTATAAAGTTAATTTGTAAAAGGAAGGTTTTTTTTTCTAAAAAGCTGTCTTGTCCAAAGGCCCTGCATATATTGGCCTTTCCAAAGTTTTACATTCCTTCACTATTTTAGGAAGGTGGAAAGGGCTGATGGGGTAATGCATTGTTCGGGTCAAAAGTAAATGTAAAACTTACCTCTGATGATGACTTTATGTGACCCTAGCACAATAGAAAATTGAAGATGGGCTTCTCTGGGGTGGAAAATTCCAGGACACCTAAAAATTGGTGCCTGGCGCTGACCCAGGAGAAGCTGCCCTTGCTGCAGAGTTGGCTTGCTTCTTGCCTGCACAGAAGAGAGGCTGCAGGGATGAGGAAGCGACAAAAAAAGGGAAAATTGAATATTAAACAAAACATCTAAAAATGACAGAAAATGCAAAAAACAAAAACTTAACAAAAGCAAAATGAAACCCAAAAAGCTTGAGCAAACAAAGAGAAGGAAAATAATGTTTTGCTCTGGCAGCTAATCATTTTCACAGGTGCCCATTTCTAAATATATTTCCACATCTGGATTTGTCTCATTCTGGTTTACCCAGTTAACAAGTTAAAAATAAACTTAGTGAGCTGGAAAGCACTTGCATTTCTGGGAGATTGAAAATGATGCTGAAAAAAAGTGAAAATAAAAAGTTTACAGCTCATGAATTATCTCTTGGTGATCACAAAACCATTAAAATATGTAATCAAAGAGAGTTCATGACCAACATCTCAAATTACAGTTCAAAGGATAAAACAAGACGGCAAGACTGGAATTTGGACCTATGAAAGAGCCCTGGCCAGAATTTGTGGAATGGGGGAATTGTAGTGCAGCAGCAGGAAAATGCAAATTGAAACCACCTGCAGCCCATCAGGACCTGGCTCAATCCTACTGCTTCAGCATGTTTCTCATTGCTGTTGCACCAGGGAGGCAGTTGCATTTCAGAACGAAGAGACAGCCTGAAAATCCTAAGATGGCCTTTTCCTCAGGACGTGCAGAGAACAAACGTAACTTGCTCAGAAATATAAATCCACTGTGACCCATCCCAGAAGAGGAGGTGTCCTTTGCACAGGGTCCAGGGTTTCAGCTTTGATCTTGCGTCAGATCGGAAATAACCTGCTGTGATTAGTGGGAGGATGTGTATATATATATTGATATGCTTGTTTTGGTTGACGGTCTGCCCATAGTCACGTCCTAGTGAGGGTAGAGGGTGGAAGAGTCTGTATTAGGGATTATTAATTGATTTTACTGTAATTTCATTTGAACTTTGTTGTGTATCTTGTACTCGCTCCCTAAATATGGAAGGACGATTTCTGATTCTAGAACATTCAGGAAGCAAGGGAAGGTGCATTGTTTTACACAAGCATTTATCTCTTTGCATTGATTGTAATCATTGATCACATTTTTGCTTAGATTTTAGTACTGTTGGATCCTGCCAGGTACTTGTGGCCTGGATCGGCCACTGTTGGAAACAGGATACTGGGCTCGATGGACCCTAAGTCTGACCCAGAATATTGATTCTTATGTTTATCTCATTTGATTTTAATTAATTGTTATATTCTTGTTTGTTTGTAATTGTATCTGTTTATAGCTGTTTATGTTAAAGGTGTATCCAGCTTAGAACAATTTTATTGTATAAGATGGGGGATATAAGATTTTTAAGTACCATTTTTAATTGACCTTTTAAACTGTTTTGGGTGTTATATTTTGAGAAAAAGATGGTGTAGAAGTAGAACATAATGTAATTGGAAAATCTTTTTTTTTTTTTAGTGATTGTGGACACACATGAAGTTTAACCGTATTGTTCTTATTTGTGGTGTACACATTTGTAAATGGATGTGAGATACTCCAATGTGCACCAAGGTTCATAGTTTTCAAGTTTATATTAAAAAAAAAAACAAAACAGCAAAAAGCCCAAATGATTAAAATGCTGTAAAAATATAGAATCCTAAGAGACGTTTTCAAAATGTCTATTCTGTAATACCACCTCCTGTGGCATCCAGGCAGGTACCAGGCCAGAGCCTCAGCATGGAAACTCCCGGGTTGAGTTTTTCCCAACTTGAGCTGGGTGGGACGAGGATTTAGAGCACACTTGGAGTTGTTAGAGGTGAGATAGTGTCACAAATATGTCAGGACAGCAGACTTTCCATGTTCCTGCAGCCTCGTTATTTCTCGTCATTGATATTGGCAGGTTTTTCATCTTTATGTACTTCTGGACCTGGGTCTCTGGTTCTGGTTCAGTAGCCGTTCCACAAAAGAAATATCAGAATTATGTTCTTTAAATTTATAAAAGGTAGAATCCACAAACATTGTGAATTCAGAAAGCAGATGTGACTGTGGAAATGTTGGTATATAAGCTTTCATTTGTGTTGTGAAGATCTCAGTTGTCAATGTCTTTCTTTAGGGTCGAACTGCTAAAGCTTTGAAGTGTTTGCAGTTTGCTAATCCAGGACGTCAGACTGAGTTCACACCAGAAACAAGTAAAAGAGAAAAGAGGAGACTGCAAACAAAAAGCACCCCTGCAAATTCAGATAGGTAGGCTGCCCTTTTTTATGTTATTTTTTTTGGATAACTAAATTTTAGTGTCAGCATATAGTTGGATTGAATTTAATGGGCTTGTCAACCTGATTCCAGAGGGACTAGGAAACCAGCAGTAAACTCTGGGTTTGACGGTTTTCTGCTTTGCCACCCCTGTCTGGTTGCAGACTCAGAAATCTTTGGGGAGCATGACGGAGGGAGGGATCCTTTTCTCTCTCTCTCACTTTTCACCTCCATGCTGAACAGCTTCACAGTAAAAGAAGGTAGTGGTGAATTACCTCCAGGCAAAAACCTCATGTTTGAGGTCTGACATGGAAGTGGTGTGCTTGCAGACCCATGGGGACAGTGGATACAAACAAACTGTATGGGGCTCAACCAGTGATGGGGAGGAGACTCGGTTTCATGTAGCATGGGTAGCAGTCGTTTTCCTAAACTCTGTAAATGCTGAAAGACAAAGTGACCCTAGGGTTGAGAGCTGTACTGCCCTAGTCTGGGAGGTGGGAGAGAATAGTTTCTTTTGTTTTGGTAAAGAACGGAGGCACTAACACGCTTGGATAAGCATTGCAGACAGGAATCTAGCTCAGGGGCATTGCTAGGGCATAGGCCCAAAGGTCCTTTCCAGACCAGGACTGGACACTTGAGGACCAGAGGGGAGAGACACATGTCCATCCCCTCATTTGCATAAATTTGCAACCACGGCCCCCCTGAACCCGCCTTCTCTGTCTGGTCCATCTGTTCCTTCTTTTCTAGCATCCCCAGGACCGTGACAACGGACAATCTACAAAGGGATCACCAAAGCCAACAGAGCTATCAATGACGAGTGTTGCACTCTTGAATCTATTTGCAACAGGATAAGAATGACGAAACATAATTTGCATAGATACATACATTCCATTGATTGTGTTTATGGGTACACTGCTCTTTTTTCCAAATGTTGTGAAAATTTGGGTGCATAGATCATACTCATCCTTCACTGATCTCTTCTTAAGGTGCACTCACAGCTGGTTGAGGGACCCAGATACAGTACAGCCCACAGCCACTTACATATAGCCTTTGGGTTACAATATTGTAGACATTTAAAATTTGCGCTGTCTTTAATTTGATGCTGAAAACAGTGATAGTGAATTTTCTCTGAAAAAAGTCAATTACAATTACAATATAGTAATCCTTCCGTACAAAAACAGTACTAACTGCCAGCACTCAAATAGTATCAACCCTACCTATGAAAAGGCAACACTGCAAATATAACCCTAGGCCCTAAAACACAGTACACCTCCTATTGGGAAAAAAGTACAAGCCAAGCTTCCATATATCCCCAACACAGAAACTACACACATTGATTCTCAACCCAGTTCTCTGAACACAACTAGCCATCAGGTTTTCAAGATATCTTTATTACGTATAGGTCTATATTATAACGTATAACCCCATATTACGTATGGGTCTGCAGGCCCAGCAATGTCATCACCCGGCAGCCCTTTTTTGAAGGGGCTGGCCTCACAGTCACTGTGGAGGTAGAGAAGTGAAGGGCGACCTTAGCTCTGGTGGGAGGTGTGGCTGAAGCTCAGGGCATGGGCTCCGTGTGCCCGGTGCTGCCCCTGGTCCAGCTGCTTGATCTCCTGTTCCTGAAATATGACCCTGGTTAGAGCTAGCAAGAGGTCATAAGCAGGGGGAGTCTGAAGATGCCACAGAACAGCCTCTTTGCTTGTATACTGAATTTGTCCATATATCAACTGATTTCTCACCTACATAGCTGAAGATATTGTTGAATTGGAGCCTTGGAGGAGGGGGCAGTTAGTAACATGACACACAGATGTCTTCCAAATATTGTTTTTTTTAATTGCCGTACACTTGTGTCCTTTACCATACAAATCAGTCTGTAGCCTAAAACATTATGAAACGAGTTGCAAATTAATACCTGTTCATACCGGTATTAATGGGAGAAGAAAAACAACCAATAAGGGCTGTATAACATAGTCTGGGTAAAACAAATAAGCATGGGTGTGTAGCTTGCTTATTGCGGCGGCTACTACCCCTAACTAATCAAGCTAGATATTTCACTTGGATGCAGCTCCATCACTGCTCTCTACAACTGGCAACCAATGTAGGCGTTGTTACTGGGAAGTAATGTGTTCAAAACAAGCAGTTTTTACCACCAAGCGAGCTGCAGAATTCTGCAATAACTGGAGCACTTGGAAGCAACTTAGAGGCAAATCCATCTGTAAAGAATTACAATAATCTACAG
Organism: Rhinatrema bivittatum; assembly: GCF_901001135.1. Lineage (NCBI taxonomy): Eukaryota > Metazoa > Chordata > Amphibia > Gymnophiona > Rhinatrematidae > Rhinatrema > Rhinatrema bivittatum. Next base: position 14,488,913 of record NC_042631.1, read on the forward strand.
AGGTTAGAATAAAGGCTTGCACTATAGTACTAAAATCAGTTGGATCTAAAAAAAAGCAAAACATTTTAAATTTAAAATAACCCTTAGACAATATTATTTCAGTTGAGGAATGAATTTTAGTGAACTATCAAAACAGAAACATAAATTGCTAACTTGCGCTACAAATAAAATTCTTTCCCCATTTATTTCCACATTGCTCAGAGTATCTTGGTTTCCTTGACACCCATAATGCCTTAGACTTAGAAAAATTCAAAGCCTAGGGATATACGTACACCTCCTGAATATAATCCATTTTGAAGTGCCAAAAAGCGGAATGTAAAAATCAGATAAAATAAACCTTTTTTAAACCCAGCTACACTAACTGTCTTAATCACATCCTCTGGCAATGAATTCCAGAGCTTAATTGTGCTTTTTCTCCGATTTGTTTTAAATGTGCACTTACTAAGTTAATGGAGTGCCCCCTAGTCCTTGTATTACCTGAAAGAGTAAATAACTGATTCACATTTACCCATTCAAGTCTTTTCATAATGATATCATATCCCCTCTTAGCCGTAACCTCTTTAACCTTTCCTCACAGGGGAGCCTTTCCATCCCCTTTATCATGTTGGTTGCCCTACTCTGTACCTTTCCAGTTCAGCTATATCTTTTTTGAGATGCACACAGTACTCAAGGTATGGTCTCCGTTTTTTTTTCCACTATTGCCTTCCTAATAATTCCTAACATTCTATTTGCTTTTTAGACTGCTGCAGCACACTGAGCCAACAATGTCAATGTATTGTCCACTATGACGCCCAGATCTTTTTCCTGGGTAGTATCTCCTAATAGGAAACCTATATGCTGTATATGATTGACTTGTGTTTTGTTTTTATTGATATGTATTGTAATCTGCTTAATAAGGCATGTCCTCTATAAGCGGACTATAAATTATTTTAAATAAATACAATATTGTGTAACTATAGCATGGGTTATTTTTCTCTATATGCATCACCTCGTACTTGTCCACATTAAATTTCATCTGCCATTTGGATGCCCAATCTTCCAGTCTTGCAAGGTCCTCTTGCAATTTATCACAATCCGCTTGTGATTTAACCACTCTGAATAATTTTGTGTCATCTGCAAATTTGATCACCTCACTCATTGTGGCCCTTACCAGATCATTTATAAATATATTAAAAAGCATTGATCCAAGAACAAATTCCTGAGGAACTCCACTATTTATGTTTTTCCACTGAGAAAATTGCCCATTTAATCCTACTCTCTGTTTCCTGTCTTTTAGCCAGTTTGCAATCCACGAAAGGACATCACCACCTATCCCATGACTTTTTACTTTTCCTAGAAGCCTCTCATGAGGAACTTTGTCAAATGCCGACTGAAAATCCAAGTATACTACATCTGCCGGTTCACCTTTATCCACATGTTTATTAACCCCTTAAAAAAATTGTAGCAAATTTGTGAGGCAAGACTTGCCTTAGGTAAAGCCATGCTGACTGTGTCTCATTAAACCACGTCTATGTATATATTCTGTGATTTTGTCTTTAGAATAGTTTCCATGATTTTTCCTGGCACTAAAATCAGGATCACCCCTGACTTTTAAATATCTGGATTACATTGGCATCCTCCAGTCTTCAGGTATATAGACGATTTTAATGAGAAGTTACAAATTACTAGTAATATGGCTGAAATTTCATTTATGAGCTTTCAGAACCCGGGGTATATACCATCTGGTCCAAGCGATTTGCTACTCTTCAGTTTGTCAGTCTGGCCTACCACATCTTCCAGGTTCACCTTGATTTGGTTCAGTCATCTGAATCATTTCCCCACTCTAATTAGTAAACACCAAAGCAAAAAAATTAATTTACTCTTTCCGCGATGGCCTTATCTTCTCTAAGTGCCCCTTTAACGGTCATCTAACGGTCCAACCAACCCCCTTGCAGGCTTTCTGCTTCGGATATATTTTAAAAAGTTTTTACTATGAGTTTTTGCCTCTACGACCAACTTCTTTTCAAATTCTCTTTTAGCTTGTCTTATCAATGTTTTACATTTAATTTGCTAATGCTTATGCTTTTGTCTATTTTCTTTAGATGAATCCTTCTTCCAATTTTTGAAGGAAGATCTTTTAGCTAAAATGGCCTCTTTCAGCTCACTTTTTAGCCATTCTGACAAACGTTTGACCTTCCTTAATGTGTGGAATGCATCTGGACTGCGCTTCTAAGACGATGTTTTTTTTTAACGATGTCCACGCCTGTCGCACAACTCTTTAATCTTTACAGCTGCACCTTTCAGTGTAACTATTTTCCTCATTTTATCAAAGGCTTCCTTTTGAAAGGGAAATATAAACTTCTCTCTCGTTGATTTCCCCAGGCAGACCCTGCCAGCAAAGAGTAAAGTGTACGATAACCAAGGCCTTCTGCTTTTCAACGGAATGGACCTCTGTGACTGCCTCGACGAAGACTGCCTCGGCTGCTTCTATGCCTGCCCTAGCTGCGGCTCCAACAAGTGCGGCGTGGAGTGCCGCTGCGACCGCAAGTGGCTGTACGAGCAGATCGAAATCGAAGGGGGAGAGACTATTCGCAACAAGCACCTGGGATAAACTTGAGCCCGCCCCCCCCCCCCTTCCAGCATCTGCTCCCGCTCGTCGACTTCAGTGTTTCATACAGCAATAGAAAGATTTTATGGAAATAAGCTATGGTTTGCAAAAAGATATCAGTACAATGACAATGTCATAGTTACAACTCTTTATTATTATTATTATTATTATTATTATTAAAGCAGAGTTTATCATTGTATAGTTAGTAATTTATATTCAGAGCATAATTATGAGATGAGTAGTTGTTGCAGCCGCCTTTTGTCGGGCGCCTATCACTAACCTTTCCCATAGTCACTCGGGACTTTGGTTTAACCTCACCAGAGGATCTTTTTTTTTTTTCTCTGCAGAAGGGATGAAAGAGTTAGAAAAGGCCAGATGCCCCCCGCCCCCGCCTAACTTCTCTTTCTCAGCTAAGACTAGCAACCGTGACTTGCACTGTGTGCATTAGCTTGGCGGGCGCTACCAATTTTTAATCCCTGCCATTTTATGTTCGGTGGTGGAGGTTGTGTTTGACCAAGAATACTGTGTGTTGTGTGGAAAAGAGGCTGCTGGAAAACTCGCGGTAACGCGACAGTGACCTCAACAGTGGCCTGTGAAGTCCCAAGGTCCAGTTTTATTATTACTAATAGAATACTTTCATTCCTAGGTCATTGATTTAGCAGCCCATTAATTATCCTGCATCCTCTGACGTACTTGTTAGGGATTTATATTGTTCATCTGTTATGTTTGTAAGTCCTAGAGCTGGTCCTGCCCCCAACCTCATGCTCTTATTTGTAAAAAGCATTGGAACTTTCTTCCTCATCCTTTGCAGGCTCTGCAGTTCAGTATTTAAGAACTGTGAATTGGCATAACAGCCACTTCTGGGAAGGGAAGTTGGATTACATTACCCTTTTGACAGCTTCCAGAGGGGCAAGAGAAGATGGACAGTGTTATTATTATAACCCTCTTGCATCTGGAGAGAGCGTGGCATAGGGAGTCTGGGAACTCCTACCTTCAGTGCTGGGCAGGGAGTGAAATGCTGTCATAAGACATTTATTAAGGTTTTTTTAAATTTGAAACCGACTGGAGAGGGCAATCGGAAAAGCTTGGGTCTAAATCCAAGATTTTGGCCTTGTGATCCCTGTTATATAATAACAGCTTTCTCCAGGGAACGTATCTAGTTGCATGTACTACCAAAAACAAGCAACTCCAAGTGCTGGTGAATCGAGCATTTTAAGTCGCCGGTTAATGAGATTTGGTTTTTCATCTTATATGGTCAGAAGTTTTAATTTAAATGGAATTATTCTACTTTTGTGCATAAGTTGTAGGCGCAAGAAATCAAATAAAAGCTTTATTTAAAGAAAATGAACAGTCTCCACTTTCTTCCTCGGTGGTAGGCCTGCCAGTCTTCAGCTGAACGGGGGAGGAAGGATTGAAAGCTGCAGGAGCCCATTTCCCTGTCTTACATATGTTGGCACTAATTAAAACACAGAGTTTTAATCATCCTTGGCCTGTATCGGTTCATTCAGGTTGGCGGTTTTTATGTGCAGAGTATTTATTTCATAGAGCGCAGCACTCTGAAGTCTTTTATTGTGGTCCTTTTGGGAGATTCCCAACTTGGCCAGTGGGAAGCAGCGTGGGATTTTATCTGCTCTTTAGAGGCAGCACCTCATTGGTTGTTGGGGGCAATTTCTTGGTTCCCAGCAAATTCACTATAAGCTGTGTAGTTTTGTTTTTTTTTACTACAATGAGACTGCAGTTTGTCCTTAAAACCTGTAGCAATTTGTAATTGTGGAGGTGGCAATGCACTAAAAGGTTTCACGGATGATTACAAAGCTAGAGTTCGGCCTTTGCAGTGCCAGTAATATCCGTAACCCAGTTACACAGTTTCTGTTCAGTGGAGCTGGAGTATGAAGGAGAGGATGTCTTTTTTCTTCTGACAATGTTACAACCCGGGCAGCGTTGGCTCAGGCAAGCATGCACTTCATTCCCTGTGCTACGGAGAACAGGGCAGCTGTGAATTTGGAAGGTCAACTCCAGTCCTTGAGAGCCAACAACAGGTCTGGTTTTCAGAATATGCCCAGAGCATATGTAAGAGAGAGATTTGCATGCAGCAGAGGCAGGGCATGCAGATTGCTCTCATGCATATTCATTGGAGATATTCGGAAAACCAGAGCTATTTGTTACTCTTGAAGGCCAGACGTCTCCACCATTGTACCCCAGGGATTTTTCAGTGAAGGAGTGCTAGTAACAGGTACACTAAAGTCGAGTCCTCTCATCTACAAGAAAAAAGTGGGCTGTACAGTTGCATATTTTAACTATCCAGGTTTCATTTCTTAAGCAAAGCCTTCCAAAACAACTCCCCTTCCAATGTTATAGTAATGCAGAAACAGACCAGTTAAATATGCAGAAATGCTGTTGCCAAAGCTGCTATCATGCTGATATAATTCAATGCATATACAAATATACAATGTCAAACCAGGAAGTACACTGGCACGAAGAGCAGTGACTATTAAATGGAACAGAACAAATGTTAATGTAACTTTAGAAAAAAGAGTTTTAACAGGCCCACCGCTTGGCCTCTTCCTCCGACTGTGAATCGAGCATATGCCAAAAGCTCGCATCCGGTGGCATCCCCAGTTTCCATAATAATGAGGGTTACGAGTGCTCTATTCCAGTCTGCCCAGTACCCTCAGCACGTATGGATCACCGGGAAGAATGCAATCGTGGAATGCGTCTGGTTCCCATAGTGAAAGTTATCTAAAGCAGACTGGCCACTGTACTTAATATCGCAATATTATTATTTTTAATAGATTTTTTTGTTTTTAATTTTTCTTAAAAATTGTTTATTAAATTATAACTTTCTTATCTGAGAAACTTCCAATCATCAGCAATGTCCCAGATTAGCGCAACTGTTGTTTATTGATTATTGAAAGGGAAAACCTCAGACAGCACTCGCATCAGGATTTTTTATTTCAGTCTCTTGATGCTGCAACGTGCATTCTTCATCAACTATCATCACTGGTTTAAAAAAAAAAAAAAAGACCTCTTTCAGTCTTCCAAATGTTTGAATTAACTTCACTGTTATATTCCAAACTTGACCACTTCAGTTCCCATAACGTGATAATTCATATAATCTGCTTAACCTGGATGTTGTAATGTGATCAAACAATGCTTAAGTGGAGAATATCTCAGAAATGGGCGATACTTACCCATGCAAAGTCACCATGGCCAATGTTCACCTTAATTTTCAATGGATCTTCATCTCATCATGTTTAAGCAGCCATTTATTTAAACCCCTTTCCATCATATCATACAGTCCAATCACAAGCCAACTTGGAAACATGTGATGTCTTTTAGCCAATCATATGTGACACTGACAGTCCTACTGGATGCACATCTTCTATTATAGTAGTTAACTCCCCACCTTGCAATCTTCATAAAAGAGATCATACTTCAGCCAATTGGAGACTCCAAAATGTAGTTTTATATAACATTATCCAGACGGAAACTATCGGTTCAAGATATCACCCATTTGTGCTAAACTTTGCCGCACTGTGTTATAATTATAAAAAATGTATCCACTCTACTGCAAGATTTAACCCACGGGGTTGTAAGGTCCCCAGGCGATGAATCCATCATTGTTCCCACTGAATTAATTCATCTTTTCAGCTTGGAGAAGAGACGGCTGAGGGGGGATATGATAGAGGTGTTTAAAATCATGAGAGGTCTAGAACGGGTAGATGTGAATCTGTTATTTACTCTTTCAGATAATAGAAAGACTAGGGGGCACATCTACCCGTTCTAGACCTCTCATGATTTTAAACATATCTATCATATCCCCCCGCAGCCGTCTCTTCTCCAAGCTGAAAAGTCCTAACCTCTTTAGTCTTTCCTCATAGGGGAGCTGTTCCATTCCCCTTATCATTTTGGTAGCCCTTCTCTGTACCTTCTCCATCGCAATTATATCTTTTTTGAGATGCGGCGACCAGAGATGTACACAGTATTCAAGGTGCGGTCTCACCATGGAGCGATACAGAGGCATTATGACATTTTCCGTTTTATTCACCATTCCCTTTCTAATAATTCCCAACATTCTGTTTGCTTTTTTGACTGCCGCAGCACACTGAACTGACAATTTCAATGTGTTATTCAGTATGACACCTAGATCTCTTTCTTGGGTGGTAGCACCTAATATGGAACCTAACATTGTGTAATTATAGCATGAGTTATTTTTCCCTATATGCATCACCTTGCACTTATCCACATTAAATTTCATCTGCCATTTCGATGCCTAATTTTCCAGTCTCACAATGTAAAAATGTTGCAGTAATTTTGCTATGTGCTTGACAGTTGCTTAGTTTTGCTTGTAAGTATTACTATGCAGTTCCTACCCTTAACTGACACATGAGGCGACAGTAACTGCATGGAGCAGCAGTTCCTGCCTTGGCAGACAATTGAGGGTAACTTGCATGGAGTGGCAGTTGCTGCTGTGAGAAGCTTGCTGGGCAGACTGGTTGAACCATTGGTCTTTTTTCTGCCGACAATACAATGTTACTATGTTGCTCCCGAAGCACCCATTCTGCTGCTCTTGTCAAAGCCAGAATCCACCTCAGAATTGCTTTATTGTGAAGTTACAAATTTGGGGATTCCTGCTGCTGTTCAATCTGCTGTTATTGGTGTTCTGGGGCCAGCACAGCAGTCAGCATCTTAACCTGCTTATTAAAGAAATCCTTCTATGTGAAATTCCGAGGGTTCTGTCTTTGAAGTATGCCAGATTTCAAGACTGTAAAAATATATCAAGGAAACAGAAATTTGGTTTCCGTTTTACAAAGCATACGGTGTAACTTGCAGGGCTCTTTTCACCTGTTTGCATTACAGCAGACATTTTGTATTTCAGAGATCTGTTCGGCGCGGACAACCTGTTTGGTAGCTTTTGAGGCTGTGCAGGCCGGCACAATTCCGCTCAGACCACAACTGCTGCCCGAGCTCTATGTGAAAAGCAAAGCTTAGATCCTGAAACCTCTAAGTCACCCGAGCAGTTTCCAGCTCTGATCTGCTCATAGTACTGGCTGCTGTCATATTTGTATCTACATTCATTTACCTCATGATAGGAATTCTCTGCTCTGGATTTATTTCTTTCATGACTGGTGTCATCAGTCATGACATGAGATGCCGAAGAAGAGACCACAGGCCAGCTTGGTGGCAGGTGCTGCACAGGGATGGTTGCAGCCACTATGCAGACTGCGCCCCGGGGAGGGAATCTCAGCCATCGCACCCTTGGACCAGACTTGGGTCTGTGTTAGATGGGTTCTGGAGGGAGCTGCAGTTTGCCTCCTGCCTGAGAACTGTTGCAATGGCCGCCGAGTTGGAAGCAGGATATAGAGAGAGGGGGGAAAAACCTCTGTAGCTGGAATGAAGGCCCCAGGGTACTATCCTCTACTACAAGCCAACTTTGATTGAGCTGGAAGGAAGGAAGTTGCTGAGAAAAAAAAAAAAAAAGCATACATTATGCCAATATCATTTTTGCTTGTCAGTGACTAGTTCTTATTTATTTATTTAAAGGAATTGGTTCTCACCCTATCCATCCATTCAAGATGCGGTACATGTGAAATATGCATAATTAACACACACAATATAAAATAATACAAATCAAACGAAGCAAACAAATTGTAAATAAAGCAGCCCAAAGACTAAGTGGATGACGGTAGGACTGGACCTCAAAGGTTTGTGTCTCCTAAATGTCGGAGTATAAGTAATAGCCCCAACCCCAAAATTATCTGGCAGAGAACTCCATAAGGCAGAGCCAGCCACAGAAAAAGCTCTCTCGTCACGTCTTTCTGGCCAATGAACTAGAGTGCCGTGAAGGGATCTCAAGCAGTCCTCGATGTTCCGATTTTAGTGCACATGGGGGGGGGGGGGGCAGTGTTGTACATCTGAAAAATCATGGAGATCCATGGAGAAAAATGCAGTGGATAATCTAAACATAGAAATGATGGCAGAAGAAGACCAACAGGCCTATCCAGTCTGCCCAGCAAGCTCTCACACTTATTTTCCCATACCTTTCTGTTACCCCGACCGCTGAGTTCAGGGCCATTATTGGTAACTTTTGTATTCCAATTTCCTTCCACCCTCGCCATTGATGCAGCGAGCAGGTTTGGAGCTGCATCAAAGTGAAGTATAAGACTTAATGTTTGAGGGTAGTAACCTTTGTAATGAGAAGTTACCCCGATGTTTGTATACTCATACTGCTCAGATCAATGCCTTGTTAGATGTTGGTGGATGTAAACCCTCTTTTCCTCATTCCCCTCCTGCCGCTGAAGCAGAGAGCCACGCTGGATATGCATTCAAGGTGACGTATCAGGCTTGATTGGTTTAGGGTAGTAGCCGCCTCAACAAGCAAGCTACTCCCACGTTTATTTGTTTAACCAGACTGTGCAATTCAGTCCGAGTTGGTTGTTGTCTGAATGTAAATCCTATTTCTTCATTCCTCCCTGCCGTTGAAGCAATGAGCTACCACTGGATATGCATTCAAAGTGAAACATCTGGCTTAATTAGTTTGGGGTAGTAACTGCTGCAATAAACAAGCTACTCCCACACTTATTTGTTTACCCAGACTATGCAATTCAGACCTTGGTGGTTGTTGTCTGAATGCAAATCCTCTTTTCCAAATTTCCTCTTGCCGTTGAAGCATAGAGCAATGTTGGAGTCGCATTAACCATGCCTCTTCTCTTCATTCCCAACCTCTAGGCTTTATGATCCTCTAGGCTTTATGGATCCACAATGTTTATCCCATGCCCCTTTGAAATCCTTCACAGTTTTGGTCTTCACCACTTCCTCCGGAAGGGCATTCCAGGTATCCACCACCGTCTCCATGAAGAAATACTTCCTGACATTGGTTCTGAGTCTTCCTCCCTGGAGTTTTAAATTGTGACCCCTGGTTCTGCTGATTTCTTTCCAATGGAAAAGGTTTGTCGTTGACTTTGAATCATTAAAACCTTTCAAGTATCTGAATGTCTGTATCATATCACCCCTGATCCTCCTTTCCTCCAGGGTATACATATTTAGATTCTTCAATCTCTCCGCCTCCATCCTGTCTCTGTCCCTTCGGAGATACGGTCTCCAGAACTGAGCACAGTACTCCAGGTGAGGCCTTACCAAGGACCTGTATAAGGGGGATAATCACTTCCCTTTTCTTGATATTCCCCTCTCTATGCAGCCCAGCATTCTTCTGGCTTTAGCTATCGCTTTGTCACATTGTTTCACCGACTACCTGCTAGCATAGCAACTGATGGATAGGTGTAGTATGCTCTCTTCTGCCAGAATTTGTCAGAAAGCGTGCTGCTGTGTTCTGTACCAACTCTAATGCCCTAATATAAACAGAATTACAATGGTCCAGGGATGTCAGGACTAACGCCTGTATCACCATGCAAAAAGCAACCAGGATTCAGCCATGGTTTCAACCTCTGCAATAAACAGAATTTAAAGAAAGCTCCCATTTACTACTGCTTTCATGTGTGCGTGGAGGGGCAAGTCAGATTCCAACCAGACTCCCAGATGTTTTAATTTTGACATAGTTGGAACACTGCAGCTGTCAAACTGAAATACTGATGGAGCATTAATTGAAGGAGAGTGGCTTAGAATGATGACCTCAGTCTCATCCACGGTTATTGTTAGCTTGTTCTGAAAAAGCCACTGATTGATAGTTGACACATATATAAAGAAAAGAGCTAATGTCTCTGGTCAAGTGGTGGAGTTGTCTGTAAAAAAAATTGATATCCCATAATGCCCTACTGCAGGTCCTACAGGAAGTCCACAAATTGGTGCCATATAGATATTAAATACTACCGCTGATAAAGCGTAACCCCGTGGTACTTCTTCTTTCACCTTGGCCCAAGATGATAATTTGAGCCAAGCCTTATTTACGGCATTTTCTCAGTGAAGTAAGAGGTAGACCATGCAAGAACTTCCTTCCTCTTTCTAGATAACAAAATGTTATGACTGAGGGTGTTGAATGTAGCTGAGACATTGAGGAAGTCCAGAACGTAGTTTGTCCCATAATCAAATCTATGTCTAAAGACGTCAAGGCAGGATATCAGCAGTGTCTCCGTGCTTAAAAGTTTCCCAAAGTCAAATTGATTCTTCTTGCCCTTCAAGACTGATATTCAATTGTTTTAAAATGCACCCACCATAATTTTTGCTGAGAAGTTTAAAGACGAGACAGACCTAAAGCTATTCAGATCTGATTGGTCAAGCAATGTTTTTTTCAAAAGTGGGCGAAGAAGTACACTTCCTTTGGCTAATGAGAGATTTGTCATCTTAGTCAAAACATCACTGATCTTGTTCCAGACAACTTTGAATATTGCTATTGCACAAGGATTTACTAACTGACTCCAACTGCTCTCAACTTAGTCTTTGCTTAGATGGAAAATTCAGCACTACTGGACTATCGATGGGAACCTAACACATATCTGATCAGCCTTTTCCGAGCAGTAATCTTCAACCTCCTGGCAGCGAGGGGGATCAGTAGTTGTACTGATGTTTCCCGTATCTGCAGTGATCTGCCTTGTCAAGCGTCCAACTCTATGAAAGGGTTTACTCGGACTGTTCCCCCGCTTGCTGCATTTTAACTGGTAACAGAACAAATACGGTGGCCTAAAGACCTCAGCTTCCTACTGTGAGATGTAAGATGCCAGAACCTACCTGCAGCCATCTCTGGGGTGAATGGCCCAGCAAAACTCTTCTGGCATATAAAACCGCCTGAAAGATTCCTGATTATCCCCCTATGCCCCACCGCACATGCATTTCTCGTTCTCCTGAAATCTGAGGTCTGTCAGTCTTACACCTTCATTGTAATCTCTCCAACCGTGACCTGTGATCACTGTCTAATTTTTCACCTCTACCACCGGCGATACCCCTCTATCACACCTTTTGATACCCCAACTTAGAAACCTCTGGAGGCAGAGGGGAGGGCTTTGATGCTTTCTAGCCCCCAGCTTTCTGTTACCTTACTCATAAAGGCAGAATGCTCATCCAAACTCTTTTAGGATTCTTAATGAAAATAATAATTCTGTGGAGGCTTCTTTTACTTTATAATTTGTGCTGGAAGGTTTGGACAAGGATCTCTACCTGCCTCTTATTGCTGCTTGCAGTAGGGTCACTTAAGCAATGTATGTCTTGTTAGGGCCCTAGAGACTAAATGAGCTTGTGAATTCATTTGATTTTGTCACTGGTAGTTTTAGTTTAAAAATGTACAGAGCTTGACAGCCTTGCTGGAAGACCTGAAATAATGCATGTGCTGTGTAGGAAGGAAGGGCATTTTTGCATCAACAGATGGCGCTAGTTTCCCACTAACATCTGTGCAGCTGTTGGATGACCATGTTCCACTCTCTCTGTTTTCTGCTTCATGTAGTATCCTAAATTAGTATTAAATACAAGCACAATAATAATTGGCTAATAATGTTTCTTTCTTTTTTTTTTTTTTTTATAGCTGGGAACATTAAAAAAAAATACTAGTGTTCATGAATGCTTTTCTTCAAATAATCCAACACTGTTCCTGCTTTCAGAGATGCCTCTGGGACCACAGGCCTTTTTAAGCCATAAGTTGTTTACAAGGATTAGAAAATACAAGTCAATGTTTTATTGATACTACTAAGGTAGAAAAAGGTAAAAAACAAATTTAAAAAAACCCTGAATTATTTTCATACCATTCCTGCACAGATTAAGGTGTTACTCTTTGGTCATGTTGGCCCCTGGGGTTTTATCCTTGTCTTCCCTGTATTTTCAAAGCTCTTTGCCCGTACACATCGCTGGCTGCTAAGGAATTCTGCCCACTCCGCGCCCATGGGAACAATGATGGAGTACATTTGGCTAATAAATTGTCCGCCCTTATGAGGGAGGAGTCTGCAGCCTTCTCTGTAGGGTCTCCCTGTTGTGTACTTTGCACGTCTCATTTATTTTGTGCAACTCTTCTTGTCTCTGTGCGCAGCCACACGGCTCTGCCTGGCCCGACGGCATTTTATAACTAATCAGTTCTTAATCGCTGTGTTCCTGTCAATTACTGCACAGTTAAAATGGCTTCTCCACTTCCTCCGTGTTCTTGTGGCTCGCGAGATCAATATTAATAAGCCATTTTTTCCCTCTCTGTAATTTGTGCACAGAGCTGGAATTCGTGAAGGAGGCAGAGAGGCTTTCGCTCATAGATGTTCCTTTTTCTCAGGCGTTCAGCCCTCCCAATTTGCAAAACCCTTAAACATCAGGGTTATTTCCTTTTCTTTTGAGCGTTTCTCAACTCCTGTATGTCATCATCTTTTTTTTTTCTTCCTTCAACTTGTTTATTACGGTCATACCGAGAACTTTGTTTTTTTTTAGCCAGCCATGAAATATTTATATTTTTCTGCTCATTTAGCATGTCCCCATTCATTTGTAGGGGGTAGAGCTGCACAAGTCGCGTGGAGATCTATGAGGGAGGCAAGCTGTGGGAAAGCGAGTTGTGGTTTCTTGCCCTTAGTCTGAGCTGACGTCACGGCAGGAGCATGCTCGGTAGATGCACGCCATCCAGTGCCAGATGTTGGCCACATCAGGAGCATGGCTCTGCCTATTGGGATAGGGATAAATGAGGGTCCTGCATGTTTTAATGAAACCACTCATGTATTGCAGACTCTGAGCAGAAACAGACTGGGGAAAAGTCCCAGAAAGAGATGTATTCCCGATTCCTGATAGGCTCTGAATATTTTTATTGGTGAAAGCCTGAAGTTTGGAAAATTGTAGCACCAGAATTTGAGCCCTGTGTTTTTATTTTTCTGCTTAAAAGCACTTAAAAATCCCTAACTTTTGTAGGCGATCACATTGTGACTCTCAGGAGCTTGCTATAAGTTATGAATATGCAAAATTAGTTCATTTAACACTACTATAATGTGCAGAAAACGAGCACTTCCCCGGGAAAAATATTAAAAATTCAGAGATCCCCTAAGTGCAGGATTGAGATGTCAGACTCTGAATAGTGTCAGTTTGTCTTCAGTGTAAACTGAAAGCCTCATTCATCAAACAATTATAGCTGGTGCCCTGATAGTCTGATAGTGCAGTCCCAGAGTGGACACGCATCCCTGAGGACTGGCACCGCTTTCCATCCCAGCCTCCCATCCAGCCCTTTCTATGACGCTGGTAATTTCACAGTTTGAAATGTTTTTAACAGGAATGAAAGCCTTGTCATGCAGACAGCCCCCGGCCTATGATGCTTCCTGCATGTCAGAAATTACTAGTGACATTTCAATTTTGCAGGATTTTTTTTTTCTTCCTTTGATAGTATTATAGGGGAAATTTACATTTGAATAAAAAGCAAATCGTACATGTCAGAGTCGGCAGCAGGGAATGTCACATTGTTTATTTTTTTTTCCCAATTACAACTCTATTTCAAAGAGGGTAATGCAATTAAAAGGTAATTACTAGACGTGCAAAGTCAAGGTCGTAAGCGGAAATGGTTACTCTTTCACTTAAAGTCTTGTCTGACTAAATAAAACATTCTTGTGGGTTAAGTTACTTGCTCAGAAAATAATAATAATAATAATAATAATAATAAAAAAAGGATCCCAGAGCAAGTGTGGACTCTGGCCCTGTCAGAGGAAAGGCGTACAGATTTATACTTTGATTTAATATGCTTCTAAAAGTGAACCAAGAACTCTGTCATTTTCTCTCTGATACATTATCTGCAGGACTTGATATTAATTAACAGGACATTAATCACATTTTATTGCCTATAACATCACGAGGTCTGAAATTGTGGTCATACAAAAATGCTGACATATGTCATTTTCTATCAGCTGAGATGTAGTTTGATTTCTCATTTTGTCCAAGCAAAACATCAGCAACAAATCTGATGAGAAGAGCCAATTAACACTTCCCTCTCCCAGCTCATACACTTTGCTTTGCCAAGGCAGATTATGTTATCACACTGGAAACAGCTCTGAAAAAGATTGTCATTTCTCCTTTGAATATGATTAAGCATGGCAGGGGGGCTGAAAGATACCAAACTGGTGACTTAGCTGGGGATAAGGTAGGGCCTGGCAGGGTGAAAATTATGTTTGGCCAGCTAAATGAAGGCCAATAAACCCCCAAGCAAGGGAGCAGAGCAGGGTGGGAAGAGAACAACAAATGAGCACATTTCAGAGAGAGAGACGCGGCCCAAACATTGCCACACCTGGAGACATTGGGTCTGACTGGACAAGATTCTGGCAGTTCTGGGGAGGATTTAGAGGTTTCATAAGAGGTTAGCAACTCATCCCAGTGATTGATGCAACGGGAAAGACAAGCGTTCCTGGTGCAACCTTTCTTCTGATCGGTCACCACCCAGAAATGATTGAGTAATTACTCCTGACCTCTGCCCTCTACGTTAGGGACATAATTAGAAATTCAAATAGGTTTTCTTTTTTTTTTTTTTTGTTCAAATATTTTTATTAAAGAGTTACAAAAATAGCAAAGCAGTAAATCACAACAAGAAAGATACATGACATGCAATAGCTACAGTCTTTACTATCTAAACACAGGATCCCAAACCTTCTGAGATGCTTCCTGGTGCCCAGCCCGCTCAAGTGCTGCCACCTCATATTTATAATATTGTAGTACCGTGTCCCCCACATATTAAAACACAATAAAGTATTATCTTTCCAATGTAACATAACCAAGAAGCACCCAGCCTATGATGCTTCTAGGGTTCCGAAAGAACTAAAAAATGAAATTTCAGAGCTATTTCAATTAATTTGTAAGCTAACATTAAAATCATCTGTTATACCTGAAGATGGCCAATGTAAACCCAAAATTTAAAAAGGGCTCCAGGGATGATCCAGGAGAGCCTGATTCGGTGCCGGAAAAAATCATGGAAACTGTTATAAAATCACAAAATATTTAGATAGACATGAATTTAGATAGACATGAATTTACCCAAGGGAAGCCTTTCCTCACAAATCTCCTACAATTTTTGAAGGGGTGAATAAACATGTGGACAAAGGTGAAACGGTAAATATAATGTATTTGGATTTTCAAAAGACATTCGACAAAGTTTCGCATGAGAGGCTTCCAAGAAACCTAAAAAGTCGGATAGGAGGTGATGTCCTTTTGTGGATTGCAAACTGGTTAAAAGACAGGAAGCAAAGAGTAGGATTACCGTAAATGCTCTGTTTTACAGTGGAAAAAGGTAAACAGTGGAGTGCCTCAGGGATCTGTACTTGGACCGGTGCTTTTTAATATATTTATAAATGATCTGGAAAGGAATACAATGAGTGAGTTGATCAAATTTGTGGATGACACAAAATTATGCAGAGTAGTTAAATCTCAAGCGGATTGTGATAAATTGCAGGAGGACTTTGTGAGACTGGAAAATTGGGAATCCAAATGGCAGATTAAATTTAATGTGGATAACTACAAGGTGATGCATATAGGGAAAAATAACCCATGCTGTAGTTACACTATGTTAGGTTCCATATTAGGACCTACCGCCCAGGAAAGAGATCTAGACATCATAGTGGATAATACTTCGAAATCGTTGGCTCAGTGTGCTGTGGCAGACAAAAAAGCAAACAGAATGTTAGGAATTATTAGGAAGAGAATAGTGAATAAAATGGAGGATGTCACAATGCCTCTGTATCGTTCCAAGGTGAGACCGCACCTTGAATACTGTGTACAATTCTGGTTTCCACATCTCAAGAAAGATATAGTTGCAATGGAGAAGATACAGAGAAGGGCGGCCAGAATGATAAAGGGATTGGAACTGCTCCCCTATGAGGAAAGACTAAAGAGTTTAGGACTGTTCAGCTTGGAGAAGAGACGGCTAAGGGGGGATATGATAGAGGTCTTTAAGATCATGAGAGGTCTAGAACAGGTAAATTTGAATCAGTTATATACTCTTTTGGATAATAGAAGGACTAGGAGGCACTCCATGAAGTTAGCATGTACCACATTTAAAACTAATCGGAGAAAATTCTTTTTCACTCAACACACAATTAAACTCTGGAATTTGTTGCCAGAGGATGTGGTTAGTGTAGCTGGGTTTAAAAAAGATTTGGATAAGTTCTTGGAGGAGAAGACCATTACCTGCTATTAATCAAGTTGATTTAGAAAATAGCCACTGCTTCTACTGGCATCAGTAGCATGGGATAGACATAGTTTTTGAGTACTTGCCAGGTTCTTGTAGCCCAGTTTGGGCACTGTTGGAAACAGGATGCTGGGCTTGATGGGCCTTTGGTCTGACCCAGAATGGCAATTTCTTATGTTCTTATGCATTAATATGACCTTCTCTGCACACACATGAGTGTGAGCAATGTCTATCTTATAATCATAGGTCATATATTGTATTTTTTTGATGCAAGTAAAATTGTCAAACAATTATCTCATGGAGTTGGTTTTCTGTGATTCATAACATGGAGTCCAATAGAAACCTGACAATGATCCAGTGTTTCAAAATCAGCATCTGCATCGAGGCACACAAATAAAGCATCTCAACAAATAGTTATATGATATCTTTAGGAAGAATAGTATAAAGCAGGGATGGCCAACTCCAGTGCTCAAGTGCCACCAACAGGCCAGGTTTTCAGGATATCTCCAATGAACGTGCATGAGATAGATTTATTTATTTATTTAATTCTTTCCTATACCAACATTCATGACACATGTCATATCACATCGGTTTACATCAAACATACATACAATGAATGCAGTGCATGCAAACCTTTCCCATGCATATTCATTGTAGATATCCTGAAAACGTGGCCTGCTTGTGGCACTTGAGGACTGGAGTTCGCCATCCCTGGTATAAAACATAAAATATAGTAAGCAATAGAGCTCTATGGTTACTCACAGAACATTGCTATACAAGACAGGTCAATCTCATCACCTATGGAGACAGAGAGGCATTCTTACTGATAGTGCAGAATAAAACTTCCAAAAAGTTTCTTGTTCAAAAAAATCACTTCTGCCACACCCTGTGAACCACAGTTCATCTATTAAAAAATAAAAACCGTACAAAGACTTGATGTAAAAGACTCTTTCTTATGGGCTTTGTGTTTGAAAAACAACTTTGCATCTTTCTACACAATCCGTACACTTATAGGTGGGGACTGGAAACCGCCGACATCTTTAAAGAACCCACGGCAGGAACTCTGCATCAACCAATCAAAAATATTTCCAATGTACTGAATATCCAGAAAGCGCAGGTACCCTTAACACATGTTTTGATTGGTTGATGCAGAGTTCCTGCCGTGGGTTCTTGCAAGATGGCAGTGGTAGAAAGATACATAATTTAGTTCTCTCTCCTTTCAAACTGACTGTTTTGGTTCCTCCTTCATCCCAATTAATGAAATAGTTTCTAAGCTTCCTCCCAATCACTGTTTGAAAAGTATCCTAGCCCAAGTTATACTAAACATTTCAAGTCCCAGAGTCCATACCTTTATAATGCTGTTACTCCAAGCTCCTCTCTTTCTTCCTTCATACCTGAATGATAACTCCCTTTAGATCTCCTTTGAGATGACAGTAGATGTACCTGGTTAATGCCACTGGTCTTCCTTATTTATTCATTTAAAAATCATTTATGTATTGCCTAACAGAATACATCTTCCTAAGCAATTTACAACATGGATTTGAACAATTTATACAGAAAAATGTAAAATAAATAAACCCTTTCCATACATCCTTGGAAATGACTCATTCCTCCCTGTGGACACTAATGATCCTTCGGTTCTCTCCCAGTGAGGGTTGCCACTTCCTCCAATGTTTAAAGAAAGACCAAGTCCTGGGGCCCTGGGGTATTCAAGAAAACATAAGCAAAGGAAAACCCAAAATGGAGGCAGGAAGGGTGGATAAAACTTTCCCCTCACAAAAAAAAGAAAATAGTTTCAAAACTCATGGTTCAAAATTAGAGAAAGGTACTCTTTCTCTTTTCTTGACCCAAGACATAACCCTAGAAACCTCAGAGTCCTTCTCCAGGAAAAATAACAAATAGGAACAACAAACCAGTCATGCTGCCCCTGGGAGGGTCGAACTAAAAAAATCCACACCTTAAAATGGTGGTAGTGGTTTATAAACTCCAAGAGCACACCATTCTAGACTCCCACATGGGGGAGCTACAAACCCACACTAGCTATTCTGTTTCCTCTCATCCAGTAAATGGATCATTCCTTCAGGTAGAAATGTGGTTCTGGTACAGACCCGAGAGGATCTCTATACATACAATTATAAAAAATAGTAGGACAAAGGGAAAAGCAGCCTAAGACCTGAAAAGGTATAAATAAAGAAAAGCATCAAGTCGATGCCTTAAGCATTTTGGTATTGCATTAAGATTCTGATCTTTCAAAGAAAGTTTTCTGTAAGTGTTTGCATTGAAAAGGACGTTCGTGTCAATCCTTTGTAATGCTCATGGCCCAAGGTAATCTCTGAGGATAGAGGCTTAAATTATCAACTGATGCATAGTGTAAGAGCTAGCGTGGATTTTAGGTCAGTTCAATACTGTGCAATAAAAACATGAACTTGGCAAGTTTGTCAGTGTCAGGCTGCTCTGATGTATAAATTGGTGACCTCTACAAATCTGCCCAATAGTGGTGTACTCATTCCTCTACTCTTTCATTTGTTAAATCAACATTTTTTTTTTACATTTTTAAAGTGAAATGTTATCATGTTAATGGGATTAACTGAAAAAGCAAAAAGTCTTTTCTTGTTAGGGTCCTTTGACTATGGTGATTGATTTAAAAAACCCAACAGGATTGGTTTGGCATGTATAATGCTCATTTTCCATTAAGGTTTATTAATGCCCAGGTCTGTGCAATTAGTGGATAGTCAATTCCCATTACTAGTTAACATGATTGACTATCTGCTTTCTTTAATAAAAAACCATGTCCAGTATAAAGAGAATAAATCAATAAGCAGCTGCATTTAGATCTATTCTGTCTCCTTTTACCATGTCCACAGAACAAAGACGCTTCTACAGCTGAGATGCCGAGATGGCTGCTGAGACGGGAGGAGTAAGAATTCCCATCTTATCATATAGAAAGCAGGTAGGCCCTGTTTAGGGGCTGGCAGTGTGCTCTACAGCGTGAAGGGAAAATAGACAAGCTTCAAAAATAATTGAATGTCCATAAATGAGATGCAACTCTCACGTGTGAAGTACTTTGCAATCTAAGACACAGAATGGGAGAAATCCTTTACTAAACAGGCCCTAATAGTTGAAATGGAAGGAAAAAATTCTGTTTTAATGTTCCCAATAAAGGCGGTCTACTCCAGGTATTCAGGGAAATAATAATATTTGCATCTACAATAGAAGAACATCCATAACGACTAGAGAGGGCTTGCTTTTCAATAATGGATAGCTGGCATTTTCTATGTCTGTCCTATAGACTACAAAGT
Organism: Rhinatrema bivittatum; assembly: GCF_901001135.1. NCBI lineage: Eukaryota > Metazoa > Chordata > Amphibia > Gymnophiona > Rhinatrematidae > Rhinatrema > Rhinatrema bivittatum. Next base: position 14,508,864 of record NC_042631.1, read on the forward strand.
TTCAGCTCCAGTGCTGGCATTTCAATTGCCTCATTCGAGCCAGGAAGATTTAATTCTTTTTTTTACGTTTTGTCATTAACCTTGTTGCTAGTTTCCAATTGAAAACTTGGTTTTGCTTTTTATCTGCAATCGAAAGTTATAAAAATGGGACTATGAACTTTAAAACATACTGTGGGTGCACATGGTAGATGATTCGACTGATGTGCTTTTGGGAGTCAAAACTGTGGCATTTTCCTGTTTATGATAACACTTGGAACAGGGATTTTTTCATTTAATAAAAGTCCTCATCCCATTTCTATGAAATATTTGGAGTCCTGTTAAGTCTGGTAATCAAATTTGTTGGAATCTGTGATACCTGTTAACAGGTAATACATAAATATTATACAGAAGGTTGCTTAGTTTCAGTAAATCCATACCCCATGTGTGTTACAGTGCCTAAACAAAATATATAAGCAGTAAATGCCTATAAACAAATTTATTATATCAGCATGTAACTATAAATAAAAATACACAGTATATACATATACAGTACTCTCTTAAATCCCCAAACGCATACTAATCCATCCATAAACTGTGGATGTTGTTGTCAGAGAATGTGTTCAAGGCTAGTAGGGTAGCTGAGTTTAAGAAAGGTTTGGACGAATTCCTGGAGCACAGATCCATTACTATTAGCCAGATAGGCTTGAGTGGCTCCACTTCCTACTTCTGCAGTGAGCAGCATGGAAAGGACTTTCATATTAGGATCGGCCGAGTAATTCCAGGTTTCCTGGACCGATTGAAGGCTCGATGTGTGACCCAGCATAGCATGCCTTATGTTTTGAAGGCCGTGAGAAGACGTAGAAGCTGCAGACGTGCGCCATCTGGGCTCTTTACCCCACTTTCATGTGAAAGTACCCAAAGGTTTCTGTCGTCCACATTAAAATAGGTGAAAATGTGAGCATACTTGGTTCCAAAATAGAATATGTTGAAAGGTTGCCATAAGGGTTAATAGTTTTATTTATTTATTTAACACTTTTCTATACCGACCTTCATGGTAGAGACCATATCAGATCGGTTTACATCGAATTGGGGAACTGAACCAAGAACATTAACCAAAAACAATAGGTTGAGCATGAAAAAACAAAGTTAGATTTAACAGGGAAATTAAACTTGGAAGCATAGGCTGCTGGAAGGAAGGAAAGGCTTGAGATAGCGGAGGAATTATTAGTATAAACAAAGCAGAGTCAGGGGGCTCTTATTCTGGACATGGGTAATATGGAGATCCATTGCTCCTGAAGGAAGTTCTGTCGACTATTGTGTGTCTTGGGTATCTGAGAAGGCTTGGCGGAAAAGCCAGGTCTTAAGTTTTTTCTTAAATGTTAGTAGGCAGGGTTCCATTCTGAGGTTCTCTGTATCCTTCAAATAAGAAAGAACTCTTAAAGAAAAGAAAGTTAATTGCCCCCTCACTCTTGTAACTTAGACTTCCTGGCCTGCACTCTGTAGAGTATAATATCTGAAATAAAGGTAAATGTAAATTAAATTTCAAATATAATTGACAAAAAAAATCACAATGTTCTCACAATATTTATTAAACAATATATCAAATGCATCCTTTTATCACGATACACAGAAATGGATTCCAAAAATGTAAAAACAATATCACCCAAACCAAACATATAACACATTCTTTTATAAAACATATATTTTACATTTTATATAAAACATATAAAAATCTCCAAATAAATAAATAAATAAATAAAACATTCACAACCATTACAAAATTATATCCTCTGTGCAAATATATGACATTCCTGATAATATTTAGCAAAACACAGCTCTTCTGAATGAACATAATACAGAGCATCATCTTCTGTGCCACTCTAAAAAAATGATGTTCTCAATCTCTATACCAATTCAAACACCTTCAAGATTCAACATATCATAAGGATCATTTGAACATTTTTTTTATCGCTGATGATAATAATACAGAAACATCCATCTACAAAGATAATCACTTTATTACTATTCATTATTAATAAAATATGTATATCCTATTATTGTTCAAATATGTATGCTCTAAAGTGTATATATCCTATTGTTCAAGTATATGAATATATACTCTGTATTACGTTAATATTTATCTAAACTCTTCTAATTGATTATCTTGAATATTATATAGTTGTATAGAGGATATAGTTTTATAATGGTTGTGAATGTGTTATATGGATGGCGTGTATATTTGGTTTGGGTGATATTGTTTTTATATTTTTTTAATAAATTTATATGTATTGTGATAAAAGGATTTATTTGATATATTATTTAACAAATATTGTATAAACATTTGTAATTTGTTGTGAATTATATTTGAAATTTGATTTTCATTTCTCTTTATTGTTGATATTGTGTATTATTTGGGTGAATGTTATTTAGTTGTTTTGATTTTTTTCCATTTTTGCTCTGTAGAATACAGACAGAAATCTGCTTGTGCCACATTATTTTATTTCTATTTTTCTCTGATGTTTCCTCGTATGCGTGTAGGCAGGATGGATCATGGCATTTGCTATGACAGAAAAAAAAAAGCAACCTAAGATACTGCTGAAGTGACAGAACATCACATTGCCTGTGGTAGAAGCAACTCTCTCCAGGACATTTTCATACTGTAGGAATCTGTCATCACGTCACAGAATGACCTTGTGGCCTGGTTCTTAGAAGAGTCGTAGGACAGTTCCTGGGAACTTTGATATTAAAATTCTTTTATTTACTGTTGTTGTGAGAGACCCTCAATGCAACAATGTATTTCCTTTTGCCTTAGTTTACCCAACTGTAGCAGACAATAACCGTACATGCGTATCTCTTAGCCTTGGAAGATGCCAATCAGATCGAGCATACTAGAAGGCTATCATTCAGGATTGGCTGCCGGCGTGGCTTGAATCAGGGACTGTATGGGGAGGCAAGCCAAACCCACAGGCACAAGAATATGGGAGAAATGACTAGAACAACAGATCCTGAAATCAGTGAAAGGGGGTTGCTGGAAACAAGAAAGAATTCCCGGCAAGTAGGCAACCTAGCCTTGTCCACTATGAAACCAGATCCCGCTGCTCTGCCTTCAGGGTTCTAGGGTCCCTCTTGTCAACACTTTTGGTGCACCCAATTCTAAAAGTTCAATACTCCCGGCTGCTCCTGACTCTAGACTCCAACCTCGCTCCGCTGGATAAGCCCATTTTGGAAACTAACAGAGATTTTCTTCCCAAAAACTGGCTGCATGCACGTTTTTCTGAAACATCACAAGAAGCATAATTTGATCTTCTGTGGGTTCAAGTCCCACTGTGTCGCTCCTTGTGACCTTGGGCAAGTCACTTTATCCTCCATTGCCTCAGGTACAAACTTAGATTGTGAGCCCTCTGGGGACAGGGAGATACCTACAGTACCCGAATGTAATCCACTATGAAGCGCTGAAAAAAGTGCAAAAAGTGGAATATAAAAATCTAAATAAATAAAAGCTATGTAAACATCCTTCGCATTGCTACAGTACTCACATTCCCAGCTTGTAGTGAGGAACTTCATCTTTTTACCATCATACAAAGTCCTGACCTGTCTTTGCTGTTAATATAATTCCAGTTTAGGAGAGAGTCAGGCCTTTGCCATTTCCTTTCCCTGCATACAGATGTTTTCCACCTACATCCTATGGGTTTGCCCTGTAATCCCAAACAGTGTTCTCCAATTTAAAAAAAAAAGATATAGATACCTTCAAGCCATTCTCTCCGTGTATTCCTGGCATGTCCTGCTGAGAGTCATAGGACAGGGAAATTGTTCTATCAGTGACTACTGGAGATTCATGACCCCACCACGACCTTGAATTGGCCTTTACTTGTCGCTGATGGGAACTGAAGAACAGCTCGTGTCGACGTGATTGCTGTTCTCCAATGAATCAGAACACACAGGGCACAGAGCAGCACATTAAACTAGCAAGAGAAATATATCACTGCACCTTTATATAGATGTATGGCTTTTGCCCAGCCATATAAATGATTGGGCTAGCCACTCCCCCCTCCCCCCCCCCCCCAAAAGAACTATAAATTAAATATAAACCAAGGGTTTTGAAATTATACTTTTTTCTTTCCCGCTAGTTAGATGTTTTGCAAGGTAAAACATTTCAAGGTAAGCTTACATGAGTACTTCAGCAGTATGTGTAAGAAACCTTATTTATTTATTTACTCAGCATTTCTTATATTACACGGCTTCCACAGAGCATTCGGTGCAGAGTGCATGTAACTGTGCATAACATCAATTAAACAGCACACCACCACAGCAACATACAGCATGAATGCAGTAACAAACAACAAAAGAGTAAAAAATGCCAAGCAAAATACTAGCTAAAAACATTAAAATAAACTGCCTTCACCTGCTTTCTAAAAAAATTTGATATCCTCAGTGTCGTGTAACTCTGCAGGCAAGGCATTCCACAAAAATTGATCTAAATACAGTAATCTGCAGTTTGCAGTCTCGCACCGACTGTACACTTAATAAGCTTAAGTCCTGGGACCTCAGTGGCTGTGGGAGAGAATATTTCCATATCTTAGCCAGATAAAGTGCATGGAGCTTCCATATTTAAAAGCTTAAAAGCAATCACTAATATCTTAAATTGGACTCTCAATTTAGTAGAAAGCCAATGCATCTCCTACAAGACTGCTCAAATAGATTTGTTCCAGGCAATAATCTGGCTGCTGCATTTTGCAACAGTTGTAGAGCATGCACGTGATTCTCTGGAAAACCTTTATATAAACTGTTGCAATAACTGATTTGTTAAAAAATAACACTTGCAGGACAGATCTAAATAAAGTTGATGTTAGCAAGACTTTAAAGACATCAACATTTGTAATCTATAAAATATTTGTTTTACCACTTGGGTAATTTGAGGTATTAATAACAATTTAAAATCAATAATTATGCCCAGGTTCTATGCTTCAAACACTATCTGCAGTGGGACTGCAGCAAAAGAAATAACTGCTTCAGTCAGAATCTCTTAAGCAGATTTATGAGTCACTGGTATGCTAATCTGATGAGAGGGACTGACCAGACAGATGAGGCCAGAGATGTAGGAAGTGGTATAGGCAATGAGGTCACATTTATTAAGAAATACAGTTTTTCAGAAAACAAAGTCAAGATGCTTGTTGTTATTATGTGTGTTTTAGTGGATCCTTGGGGACTGTGGAGATGACCATGCCCCACGGGGAGGAGCCCCATGAGGAGCCACAGCACTGGACTAGACTCTATACACAAAATATTGGAATTGAACTCTTTTATTATACAGCTTGAAGATAGCCACCAGGTGGCAGTAGTGAGTTCTAGTTTCAAGAACCTCGGCAGAGGGAGCCCTTCTCTCCTAGGTGACGTCAGGAGGTTCCGCAGCAAGGAGTTACTGTGGATGAGACAGATGAGATATTAGAGTACTCACTCGGTGTTAGCTGTTATGGATGCGATTCCACCAGATAGTTGTCGTAGGTACAGGCACTGAGGCAGGGAAAGCAGGCCCTCAAGGAGCGAGTACCTGTTCCCTGAATGGCACCTGAAAATAGAACAGAGGGACCCCGAGGAGCGGGTACCCAAGTTAGTAGCAAACCCCAAAGGGCAGAAGGAAAGCTTCCTGCAGGCAGCAGGGAAGCGCAGAGTAGCGCAGACAGGAACAGTTCGTGTCCATATGAGTCTATTCGAGCCTTTGCCAACTCAATGACCTAGCAATCTTGAGAAGTAGATATACCCAGATTGGCATGATGTCAGATGAGGGAACGCCCTCGAGGTTCACGCCACTGGGCGTACTTAGACGTGGGTTGCGTGCGCGCGCACCCTAACAGGTACCTGGGAGGAGCAATGGCATACGGCTGCACCATAGCCATTCCAGGGACGCCAGAGAGGTTGGCTTGATGATGCTGTGGTAGCCATCTTGCCCAGGTAAGCGGGAGGAGCTGAGATAGGGGTGCAACAAGCGGGGCGAAGCCGTCAAAGACCAACGGACGCAACAATGCTTCTGGCCATTAAAAAAAACAAACCTTCCATACAGTCTTGTGGCTACAATCTTGCAAGCTTTTGAGATAGCATGGTTCACTTAATAAGACACAGCCTCTACAAATTTCACAGGGCACACCAAGAAGGTTCTAGACTTATACCTTAACTAAATGTACAAGCTCTTCTAAGAATTCAACCCAGGGCTTAGGTTTACAATCTAATAAAAATGCACTGGGCCTATAGGGTAGATAATCTACTGGTGCTTAAAAGATTTAACTGATCATCTGATGATACAAATTCATTAGTTTTAAGGGAGCAGTTGCTTATACTTTTATGAGGTAATCTGTGAGTTTTATCATAGCAGCATAAGTATACAAGATTTAATAGTGTACAGATATTTTCTTTTTTTCTTTGTTTTAAGTTCCTAAGATTCCACAGAGCAAAGCACTGTTATAAAAAATGAGCAGAACTCAAGCGTTATCTCCGAGTCAGCTTGCACTTGTAAATTACGCAATGCCAAACTAATTAACCCAGCTGAAAAGTAATTAAGCCAGTTTTATCTCACCCTTAGCTGTTTGTAGGTCACACTCATGCAGAAATCCAGGACCTGTCTCAGCACGCCATGGAGAAATTCCAGCAAATCCCAGGCAATCAAATGACAGGAAAATAGAACTCAGAGTTCTCATAGATGTCTCTGTGAGGTAATGCTGTCAGGATTTGGGTAAAGAAGTTCTTGGCTTTAGTCAAAGTTCTTTCAATGGATAAGCTGGCAAGAGACCTACTCCCAGGTTACAGAGCAGGATATGCTGAGCATAGAACTCAGTCTTAAATTTGTAGGTTCTAGGATAGTTAAAGTTCTGGGGAAGAAATCCTTTAGGAAAAATGTCCTGGGATAATCCTTGGCCCAGAAACTCACAGATTGCAGTAATCGTAGAGATGGATTTGGTCCATTGCTGCCGTGGCACTTCCCCTTCCCCCGCAAACCTCCGAGAATTGCAAGGTGGCCCCCACCCTTAATCAGATGTTCACTGCCCAGAAGGGTGGGACATTTAAGTGTAGGATTTGTCCCAGTGTTTACTTCACTGTGTGCTACCCTTAACAGAAGGCACGGGGGGAGGGGGTAATCCTGCATGGAGCAGCAGTTGCTATGCTTAACAGAAGGTACAAGGGGATAACCTGCACAAAGCGGCAGTTACCACCAAAGCAATTTGCCAGGCAGACTGCATGGACCTATTTGGCCTTTATCTGCCATCATTTACCATGTTATTATGTTTAATTGAACCTGGAGCTGAGGTGGGGAGGGGGAATGCTATTGGACAGGGAATGATTGCAAGGCGACAGTGACCGAGGGGGGGGGGGGGGGGGGGAGAGGAAGATCACAGAAATGTTGCTGGCCTAGGCACAGGCATAGTAGATCTGTCCATAAATCCAGGCCTGACCTTAGTGTACTATAATATTGCTTCTCAGCCTAGTCCTGGAGCCTTAACTAGCAAGATAACCTAAATTACTGGACATACAGTAATATAGACATAAGGATTGAAGTACCAGTGAGCACTTTATTCTGCTCTTCCACCTGCAGCCTTCCCTGCGTGACATTTGGACAGCGCACGCTTGCTTTGGGTAACCCACTTGACTTGTTCTGCTGCTTTTGGGAGCCCTTCTAGTCGCTTTAGCTCATGTGAGCGCTGGACAGTGCATGTGCTGCTGGTGACTGTTGAATTTCCACGGTTTTCTATGTACCTTACTTTAAGCAGCATGTTTAAGGCAAGTAATTACAAAATATATATATATTTAAATATGCATACATATAGGATGAAACCATGTTTAAAATATCCCACTTTTGTGCAGATCACTTTAAATAATTGCGCTTGCTGTCTTTACAAGTATTTTTCCAGTTCCACAGTTTTCTGAGATTTCACAGTGATAGCTGTTTATAGTTATTGTGTGTGTATGCTCGCATGTATGAGGATATTGATGTGAAACTTGACTGATTAGTGTCTATTGATTTAGTTTTCTCTCACCTTTCATTGCTAACTTAAAAGCCATGTGATTTGAGGTTATACAAGCTTTCCATAGTCTGTTATGCTGTTTCTGTATCAACTCTTGTACCTAATGCAGCTAGAAAGATTTATTTAAAAATGTTTATTCCGCTCTTTCCATGATCCAAGGTGGTTTACAAGGAAAACATATCATAAAACCGTAAAATAACATAAAATGAAAATAACCTGAAAATAGCAAATTAAAGACACTTAAAACTGGTACTGGCAGCAAAATAAAAAAAAAAAAAAAAAACCCCCAAAATACTATAACACTAGTGTTATGACAGAAAATCCAAACGACTTGCTTTCCTAAAAAGAATAGTTTTAACACTTTCTTAAATAGCACTGGGTCTGTCATAGATCTCAAATGAGTAGGAAGGACATTGCAGAAAACAGGGCCTGCAACTCAGCACAGGTGGTCTGGAAGAAAGGAACTTCAAATAGGCCAATGTTTGCCAGGCAGGGAGTATGCATTGGAACATATATGCGTAAAACTAGCATTGATATGAGCAAATCTATTTTATGTCTATGTCTATACACTGTGGACCCCTTGAAAACCAGACCAGATAGACTGAGGTTCCAGTAGACAGAGTGGAAGAAGACCCCAAGGGCTCAATCCAGACAGGAGTCATGCAGTGCAGGTGTCACCTCATGTCAGAGCTTAACTACATCAAAGACACTAGATGGAATCTATTGACCTTTTGGGTTGCTGCCAGGTACTTGTGACCTGGATTGGCCACTGTTAGAAACAGGATACTGGGCATGATGGACCTTTGGTCTCACCCAGTTTGGCAAGTCTTATATATATATTATGTGTACCCAGGATCTCTCAGACATGAGCATTATCCAGCTAAATCTTTGAAGAGTTATAGCTACTCTTGCACCTGGGCTTGCTAATACATTTATTTATTCTCAGTGGACGCACAAGCTAAGAATAGTCTTCAAAATTAGGTTTACAAATGCCATGTTTGGGGATGCCTGATCACTTGAGGTGCAGTTATCTTCCTCCACTCTATCTCCCAGGACATGTATTTTGTTTCCCAGGGACAGCCCTACCGTATAAAGAGCCCTACCATGTCCACTGCTACCCAGGCAAAAACAGAGCTGTGTGGCCTCTTCTAGTGGTTGGGCCAATGTTTTACCTTCACGTCAGTGAGTTACGTTAAAACAATATCAGCAATCAAAGCAATGCATTGTTTTGCTTTCTTAGGAATATTTTGTTTTTTACATATATCAATTGACATTTCAATGGCCTTATAAATGCAAACACCCCAGATATTATACATGTTTGGCTTACATAGCTTATCACCCACCATGGAAAAAAAAATCTTAAAATATTCTAGCATGAGCCATTCAACAGCAGCTCACATGAAGGGGAAGGTTGACAAATTTCCAATATCAAAGCCAGCTGTCAGAACAACGTAGGGTAATAGCTGTCCTTGTCAAATGCAGCAATTAATTCACCAGACTGTCAATGCCGGTATAATTGATAGACTCCACAATCTGGCTGAGTAATGAGAGTTGAAAGCATTACTGAGGCCATTTCACCTCCTAACAGGTCTCCGGATAGAGGCAGAGCTGTTAGCACTGCAAAAAGTCTGAAGTCTCTGCATATTGAAATACAGTTGTTGAGGAGACAAATACATACTCTAGGAGGTTTTTCCATGCAGAAAGTCGACTTTCATGTGCCAGTGGGCTAAAATTAATTGAAAAATGAAGAGGAATTGTAGTTAAAAGAGCGATAACATGGAATGTCTGAATCCTTCTGCAATTGGCTTCATTTTGATGGGGTGAGTCATTATCATGCAGAAATTCGGAGTTGAGCAGATGCAATAACGGTTTAATGCTCCATTTAGCTCAGCTGAAAAAGACCATGGAAAACAATAGATGTTACAAATACACCAGTCGTTTCTCTGAAATATACATTTCTTTCAGAGATCCCAAATTGAGCTGGAGTGTACATCAGAGCAGAAATCATCATTCTGTGTTTATGCAGCATACGCTGATTTGCTGCTTATAATTGGCATGCTGGCTTTTGGGTGCACTATCACTGGATTAGCACTGAAATGAGATTGCATTAGTACTGCAGCAAATGCTGTACTCAAGGAGTCATAATGAAGCAATGTAAACTCTCCATTTTCTCCAATGTTAAGGCAGAGCACATGCCTGGGGCTCTTCTACTTTAGGTATTTTACTGTGCACTGAATTAACTCCGACAGAGCACGTCCACTCTGGGGGTATCTGTTTATATGGTCAAAATATTTTTTAATTGCCAGGCATTTTACAATTTCTGCACTTGGCTTTCCTAGCAACCTACAGGTAGTTCCTCCTACAGTAGGCCAGTGATTAAATCATCTAGTTCATTATGCACCTACTAAATAATCATATAATGCAGTGGGCCACAAATCTGGTTCCAAAGACCCTCAAGTTATTCTGTTTATCAAAGTAAAAAAATCTGGATGTTAACCTTATTCTTAGACCAAATGTATGTCTGTGTGTATACACACACACACCACAGAGAGAGCACAAAGAAGAGAGGATCACCTTGCTGGTGGCTGGAAAGAATCAGTAAGTACTACTTGGAGACATTTTTAAAACTTAAAAGTATTGGGGAGAAGTAAACTATTGTGGTATATTATTTAGTGTGTTCTGTTTTAAATAAGTAGTCAGGTGGGAGCCTGCCTGAGGAGAGACGCTTAGGAAGGAGCGAGGGCAGGCGGACTGTGAGCTGGTGAGCGGAAAATCTTGTCTCCCGCCCCCAATGACATCATCCAGATCCGACGGCCGCTGCGCCGATTTAAAGAGCTGCACAGCGGCGCGCTGCTGAAGCCGCGTGCCAAAGGGGGGGCACCCCTGGGGAAAAATTTGTAAAGAAGCTCGGCTGTGTTTCCTCAATGGGGAAGAAAAGAAAGATAAACGTTTTAACATCCACACCCGTGGTTAAAGAACTGAAAGGCCCAATGGACACCCATATTGTTAGAAGGGTGAGCCAGACCTCTAGGGAGGTCCTGCAGGATATCTCCTTTTCGTTGGGGGCTACTGCTAGTCCTGCTCAGGATCAGAAATCCAACAACACTCCTGGAAGTGAAGGGGTAAGTGTTTTAAATACCCCTAACGTAAGAGAGGAGTTAACAGCTAAAGAGGAGGAGAAGAAGTCTGTGGAGATGGCTTTAGCAGATAAGGGAGTGGAGGAGTGTGAAATGACTGAGCCTGAGAATATCTCTCTACTAGTTGACACCTGGAAAGCTATTCCAAAGATGGAGAGGAGGCTATCCCAATCCACAACCCAATCCACAATATTTTCCAGCGAGATGAAGAGGAAAATGGAGGACTATGGTAAAAGAATAGCTCAAGTTGAGGCCTCTGTGTGCAGTTTTGGGCACACAGATAACATCTTTACAGGCGACTGGGACTAACCTTCATAAAAGATACCTTGATAATATATAAAAATCTGGAAGGTTTGGAAAATAACTTGCGCAGTAAAAACTTACGCTTTTTGAATTTCCCATTTACCAGGTTACTGTCAGCACAGGAATTGTTTAGAAAATATGTAAAAGAGATATTATGTATGTCTAATGATTTACTCATTTCAAAGATGTATTATATATCTAATTTAAGGAGGGAATATATAGCACCTGAAGGTGGGATAGATATATTAAATAACAATAGCCCAAATTTAACATCTTTTTTTAGAGGCTTCAACCGATGACATTCCTACAAGAGCCACCTTAATAGTGGCTTTTGGATTGGAAGAGGATAAAAATCTTGTCCTACGAAAGTATTTCAAAAATAAAAGTTTTTTGTTTTGTGGTAAAGTAGTCCAGGTTTTCCCAGATGTGTGGAGGAATACACAGCTGAGCAGGAAACAATTTCTTATGATGAGGCAAAGAATGTTGGCCCTAGGGGCCACATTCTTCCTCAAGTTTCCCTGTAAGTGTCTTATTACACTTCAAAAAAACAAATTTGTTTTTCTTGAACCTTCCCATCTGGAGGTGGATGAGGGATTTGTAATAGATATATTGGATTTATAAGACTGATCAATAAGAGTAATGGGGTAGATTTTATAAATGTACGCCCGCGCGAACAAAAGTACGCCGGATTTTATAAGATACGCGCATAGCCGCGCGTATCTTATAAAATCCGGGGTCGGCACACACAAGGGGGTGCACATTTGTGCACCCTGCGCGTGCCGAGCCCTGCGTGCGCTGCCCGTTCCCTCCGAGACCGCTCCGAAATCGGAGAGGCCTCGGAGGGAACGTTCTTTCGGCCTCCCCCCCCCCCCCCCCCCCCCCCCCACCTTCCCCTCACTTCCCCTACTTAACCCAGCCCTATCTACACCTCCTACCTTTATCGTGAAAGTTATGCCTGCCCCAATCGGCCGCCGCCGCGCGATTCCCCGGCCCGGGAGCAATTTCGGAGGCCTCAGCCACGCCCCCCGAAATACCCCCGGGCCGGCACCACGCCCCCCCCGGAACGCCCCGAACGTCGCACCGCTCCCCCGACACGCCCCCCCTAGCAAAGCCCCGGGACTTACGCGAGCAGGGGGGGGGGAAGGGGCAGCTTTTGGGGGGTTACGCGCATAACCCTTTGAAAATCTGCCCCTTTGTTTCTCAATAAGTGCACATCCTTTATTCTAAAAAAAAAAAAAAAAAAAAACAACCCTTCCCTGAGGGATCAGCCACACTGAATCCAGCAACGCAATATCTTGGCTTTTAAGCATGTTCCTGATAGTTTTAGGATGAAGTTCCTGATCATTAATTACTCTGACATGGTTAGAGAGGGGGCAGCATTATTTAAGCTTACAGTGATATTAGGCTCTAGTGTACTTCATCATTGCCCTTCTCAAAGCCTTCAGAGCAGGAATCTTGAATCCATGACCCCAATTCCAAACATCTCAGGAAGTCCATTGTGTACCAAGTTTTTATTTACCCTAAAAGTCTGATTCAGCCAAAGTGGCTAACTCAGCATTTGTTTTGTTTTCTTTTTTTTTTTCCAGCAAATAAAGTTTTCCGGCATAGTCTTTGAAAGTGTTTGAACTGAGATCTCCTATGATTTATTTTCTATTTTCTATTGCGTGTACTGGCAGAGCTCTCTAAATAATAAATAGCTCGTCTGGCCTGAGCCCTTAAAACCATGTGACCGATCTTATTGAATGATGTGTACCACTTCTTGTGGTACTGACCTTGTAACCACACAATTTATCTAATGCAAGACCACACTGGCAGTGCTCTATAAATAATATATTCTCTTTCTCTCTCTATTGAGCAGTACACTATTTAATCAGGTGTGATAAATTATATACAATTTGAATGCTTTAGGAGGGCTTCCCAAAGGCTGAGGTGCTTTGCCGCTGTGCTGAACGTTTGATCATTGCGCTGGGTAGATTTTAAGCCTCTCCGTTCACAAACGGTGTTACAGAATTCTGCAAGGGCCCGCAAAAGTCAGCCAGCATTCTCCCTTTATATTCTCCTGATATAATCATTGCAGATTCACAGAACAGCTGCCTTACATTAAACCACCTCCCCAATCCTTAACCCAAGGTCTCTGGAGGAACTGAAACTGCACACTTGCCTCACAGAATAAGCTGCACAAATTTATTTGAACTGAAGGCTCCATCAATTAGTTGTGAAATAAGATATTTCATGAGCGTAGCGCCATCGAAACAAGAAGGACTTTTCCTTGAATGGGAAAACATTGCGCCGTACGTTCAGCTTTTCTTGCATTAGACATTCACCGGATAACGCCCAAGTTTACTGTTTTAATAGAAAATAGAAGCCCTTTCCCAGTGCGCTTGCTTGAGCCCTAGTCACTGGGCATTTTCAGTAGGCACAAGGACCTAAACGCAAAGTTACATCATTCCTGTGAAATACTCTTCTGTTCCTTTAACGGAGAACTCCAGCCCCATCTCAAATCATATTTCTGGCTACTTGTAAATCACATTTCTAATGCAACTACAGAGCTGTTGTGAAGTGGCAAATGGTTGTGAAATGATCACACCGCTGTTTGTTTTACTGTAGGGAAGCTAAAGCAGAAAAACTGGTGATCAAAATTATTGTCCGACATTACTTCTCCTATGCAAGTTTCCTTTTTTATTAGTTGACCTTTAAAGTGTATTAAAGTTGCTAGTTATGCAGCAAACTGTATTCCCCTCAGACAGAAATTACCTAGGATACCTTACGCAACTAGAAAGTACAGCCCAGTCCACACTGAATTTTATCTGAGTTTGAAATTCTCAGAAGTTGGGCACCGTTGTAGTAATTCATGTAAGACTGCATTATGAAGAGCTGAGCATGCCCCGAGTATGCCCTCGAGAGGTTTTTCTACATCTACGGCTTAATATAGTAATTTGGAGAAGTCAATCTATCTGACCTTTTGTTGGAGTTAACCAGGATACCTGCACTAGCATTCCCACTCTAGGGAAAAGTGCAGTGAGATAAGCAATGTCTAGCCTGTGAACAGGAACTCACATTCCATGCAACAGATGGTACTGCTCACATCCAAGCCACTTCACTGCTTTAGTGCTGTTTCAAAAGGAAACATTTATAGAGTAGCATGGAAAATGATGACAGATAGAACACATTAGATGACTATTTGGTCCACCCAGACAGGGACACTTTCTGGTTTGCTATCACTTTGGTAGGTAAGCTTTCCTAACCAACACCAGTTCTCCCTCCCATATATCCCCAGCACTTCAAAGTGGATTACATTCAGGCACTGTAGGTATTTCTCTGTCCCCAGAGGGCTCACAAACTAAGGCCTAGATTTCACAGGGAAAAGGAGCATGGCTATATGAGACAGACAGACAGACAGACTCTCTTTATAAGGCTTTCATAGTAGTCAACTATTTATATCACTATAGGAGGGCCAGCTAATAACTCAAGGTGAGGTTTTAATAGTGGTTTAGGGTTTTGGGGCCAGTTTGACATGCAGCGTGAGATGTACAAACAGCACAGGACACCTCGGTGAAGATTTGACATCATTTGGAGTGAGGAAAGTCTCACAAAGATGATATTTCTACTATGTTCTGTCACCCTAGCTTGATGGACTGGTCTCACTCTGCATGTCAAACTGACCCCAAAACCCTAAACCACCACCAAACCTTCACCTCGAGTTACTAGATGACCCTTCTATAGTGATATAAATAGTTGAATACTGTGAAGGCCTCCCCAGAGGCACTCTTCTCTCTCTCTCTCTCCACTTCACTCTGCTTCACTCCACTCCCCTACCCAAGCCCAGAAATGGCCGAAATGCAATTTGCAATCTTTATCGCAAATTGCGTTACGGCCATTTCGGGCATATCGCACAACTCAATGCTAGGAAAAAAGGTGTCATTATTTCCGGTGTTAACAACGTGCAATAGCGTAATGCATTGTACAGTGCAATAATGCCCCTCATTTTCATTAATCCCACCCAAACCCTTCCCTGATCCTGCTCCTTTCAAAAATTTGCATTCACGCCATGCGGTACAGTGATTACAATGTGTGTTATGGCATTAACGAATGTGTTATGCCGCTTTCACAGGCGTTAACGCCATAACGCATTTTGATGAATGACCCTATAAGTGTGTTCATGAGTCAAGTAAGGGTGAAGTGACTTCCAATGTCACAAGGAGCGGCAGTGGGATTTGAATCCTGGTTTGCAGCTGGCTGCTTGAACCATTAGGGGTATTCTTTGATGTGCAACCTTCTGTCACAATTTTCCTTTAGATGGCACAGAGTCTGGAATGCTCTGGACCTCACTAGGCCACCGTGGATATTGAAGGTTAGCCTGAGAAGGGTCAGGTGGGGGAGGGACTTTGAAGACAGGGGAGTGGTTGTCACCATGTGACATTTATTACTTTTCTTATTTGAGCCTTGTAGGCTGTTTTCAGACGTGGCAGGAGGTGGGACATGGGTTTCACAAGACTCCCAGTTGGGGTTTTAAGATGGAGGGGAGGAGAGTTGCTTAGGCTGCTGGTGACCCTTTAAATTTTAGCATGGAAGCATGAAAACACGTGTTGTCCCAATGTTTCCAGCTAACTCAATACAATAAAATGCTGTTCCTTATTTTTAGGAAAGTGCATTATTAGCATGTAATTATCTAATAATGAGCTGCTTTTCATGCATTTGCATAGCTTATGCATACAAATATTCATACCCACGTTGTTTTGGTTAAATAACATACAGAAATTAAAATATCACGTTATATTGTCACATTAGGTATTTATTGCATGATAAACACCTAAAATGGCTAAGTAAATATATCCCTATTTTATGAACTCTTTGAGGTCATGGAAATACCTACACTACCAGAATTTAATCCACTTTGAACTGTCATGAAAGGTAGAATCTAAATAAACATAATAAAAGAATAATAATAATAATCTTCTTGACCATACTCCAAGGATATCCAAGAGCATAAGAACAGCCATACTGGGTCAGACTAACGGTCCATCAAGCTCAGTATCTAACTGTGGGTCGATCCAAGTCGTTAGTACCTTGCAGGATCTCAAATAATACACACAGTATATTTCCATGTTGCTTATGACCAAGAATACGCAGTGGCTTCCCTCAAGTCTACCTGGTTAATAATGGTTTATGGAATTTTCCTCCAGGCAAATGTCTAAACCTTCCCTAACTTTATGCCAGAGTTCTTTTGACAGCAACTTGGTGCTCGTGATAGGGTCTTTGTTTAGAAATACATCACGCAGCAGAGAGAAATATCAGAAACTGTTGAATTTATTCTGCTATCAGGTGAATCAGTACAATTTAACCCATATGGGGCCAAGTCACTTGGTAGGTACTTTTGAGGCAATTGGTTACACCAGAGCTTTAAGAGCATCATGGCTCCCTGGGAACATGTATCTCCCTTCCCTTACTATTGTTTCTTGGCTCAGGTTGTGTTAAACCAGTAACATCACTTTCATTAGTTAGTATTTCCCGGAAAGTCTTTTATGCAAGTACTGGCCCAGTCCCTGTCTACTTAGCTTCTGAAATCTCAGATCTCAAAATGGATAGACTCCAAGATAGCATTGCTTTTATGCCTTATTTACTATACAAGGAATTAACCTCTAAAATCTATATTTTCTTTGGTCTACAAACATTAATCCTCCAGAATAGAAACATGATGGCAGAAAAAGACTGTATGGCCATCCAGTCTACCCATCCGGCCAATTAATTTAGCAGCACTTCCTGAGAGATCCCTTGTATTTATCCCATGTTTTCTTGAATTCAGATACTGTTTTGTCTCTACCATTTCCACTGGGAGACTGTTCTATGCATCCACCACCCTCTCTGTAAAGAAATATTTCCTAAGATTGATCCTGAATCTACCCCCCTTTCATCCTCATCTCATGACCCCTCATTTAGAACCTCCTTTCCATTGAAAAGAGGATCACCTCCTGTGCATGGAAACCTTTGAGATATTTGAATGTCGCTATCATATCTCCCCTTTCCTCTAGGGTATGTATGTTTAGATCTTTAAGTCTATCCGCATATGCTTTAGAATGAAGACCACTGACCATTTTAGTAATCACCCTCTGAACTGATGCCATCCTGTTTATATCCTTGACACAATATTCCAAGTGAGATCTCACCAGGGACCTATACAGGGGCAATATCACCTCCCTTTTTCTGCTGACCATTCCTCTCCGTATGCAGCCAAGCATCTTTATGGCTTTTATCATCACTTTATCCACCTATTTGGCCACTTTAAGATTATCAGATACAATTACCCCAGATCCTGCTCTTCCTTGTGCTTAGAAGAAGTTCACTTCCAATACTCCTCATGTTTTCCACTCCTTAATGGCTGTCCACCCTGTTACAGATTTCGGTATCATCAGCAAAATGACAAACCTTTCCTGACAACCCTTCCATTATGTCACTCATAAAAATATTGAAAAGAACTGGTTCATTGAGGCACACCACTAACAACAACAGAGAAAACTCCATTTACCACTAGCCTGTGTTGCCTCCCACTCAGCCAGTTTCTAACCCAGTCAGTCACTAGGATCCGTAAGTCTTCTGTGGCGAACCATAGCAACATAGAAATGATGGCAGAAAAGGACCAAATGGTCCATCCAGTCTGCCCAGCAAGCTTATGGTTGTATCTGCCGCACCATGCAGGTTACCCTCATGTCAAAGGCCTTGCTGAAATCCAAGTATACTGGGGTAGATTTTAAAAGGTGCGCACGGGAGTAGATTTGTTCGCACAACTCCCAAGGCAGGCGTAACGTGCGGGCGCCGGCCAGCTGCCGGCGCGCCATGTTCCGGTCCAGGAGTTGGTCCGGAGGCCACTGCCATGTCCCCGAAATGCCCCTGGGCTGGAACCACACCCGCGGCTCCGCCCACCGAATGCCCCCCCCGATGACGCGCGTCCCGGGGCTTGCGCACGCCACCAAGCCTATGCAAGATAGGCTTGGCGCGCGCAGGGGGTGGAAGGGGCAGCTTTTCGGGGGTTACACGCGTATCTTACGAGCATAACTCTTTGAAAATCTGCCCCACTATGTTTAGCGCTCTCCCTTGATCCAACTTGCTGGTCACCCAATCAAAGAAATTAATCAGATTCATCTGACAAGATTTATCAAACCATGCTGCCTCTGTTTTTGCAATCCATTGGATTCCAAAAATTGCATTATCCTCTGTTTTAGAAGCAATTTCAACAAGAATCTATTGTCCAACAAATATTTTAAGTGATTACTCTGGCATTTCTGTGTTAGCCCACTGAGAAAACCTTCAGACACTGCCCTATCAGCAAAGTTTTGTAGTATTAAAATTGTCTCCAGGAAAATGGTCTCACACCACAGCTCTATTACAATGAAATGTTGGGCCCAGTTTGTTGTAGCTAAATCACTGTCCCATAATCTTACATATCTGTTTCTAATGGTAGTTTGTGATCCAAAGACAGCTGAGTATTAAAAAAAGAGAGGAACAAACACAACCGGAGCCTTTGCCACCATATTTCTTTACAAATAATGTTACGCTAGCCTAATTGGTATGGATAGAAATATTCAGAGATTGCCTGCAAACAAGATATTGTTGATTTCACAATTGTAGGCGAGGTTCCTTATACTGTTACTGCTCCAGAGATGCATTATTCATTCATTTAGACAAGTCTGTTACAGGCACAGCACATCAAAGGCAATCTCACATATACCACTGGACTGAAAAAGCACATCAGAGGTGGATTCTAACGATGGCCAAGACCATTTAGGTTCTCCTTGTCCCATGTCAGAGTAAGCACACCCTTAATCGTCAGTGTAAGTGTGCCTTTGTGTTATGCTACCACATCCAGCAATGCACAATTCAGTCATTCTCCCTGGACAATCACATCCACCTATATACTTGTTCACCTATTGATAATTAAATCTCTCAAGACAACAACCATTTTAGATCCAAGTAGGAGGTAAAGCCATTGTGAGATGTACACTTTAGTTTATTTTTTAAGGTAATTAAATTATGAATGTATATGAAAGATACATGAATGAATGGCTATAGCCAGGGTCAAAGCCTTGATAATTGGCACCTACTGCTCATAAATTTGTGCTAATTCAATTTTTTTTTTGTAACGATTCAGAAAGAAATTCACCAACATTTTCCAGAATACAAAAAAAAAAATGTAGGTGCCAATCATCAAGGCTTCCTTAGATCCTGTGCTAGAGAAGTCATGTATCTCAAGGACTGGGTTTTTTTTGTTTGTTTGTTTGATTTTAAATCCCTCCTCATCTGTCACTTCCATACTTACTAATCTAAAGAAGCTGGGGATATGCTGATGACCGTCGGGAACTCTAATTACAATACGGACAGCCAAAGGGAATTTTTAGGGGATTTTTTTTTTTTTTTTTTTTTACAATGGCGGTGTGTTCACAATTAAAGGTGCACCTTTTATTCCAAAAAAGGACGAAACAAAATATTTAATATAAAAATGGGGGACCTAAGAGTAAGATCCAAAGTGGAACAACAGAAGCAAGAAAACTAATAAGCACACACGAAGACCGCAATCCTTCTGGAGCAGGGACTTATGACCAGAGCTCTACCCAGTGTTAGATAAATTCGTTTCCATAGTCAGTTCATTTGACTCTCTCTCACAGAAGCAGCAGCCAGCAGCAGTTAACAAAAGGCCAACAAACTTTTCTCCCTTCCAAAGCGGGAAGCACCCTTGAGTTCTTATTACATGTCAGGACACGCAAATAAAAGGTCATGTGTCAGTACTTTCTGGTGGATAGTTTGGTTGACAACCACCTCAGTGAAACAGAAGAGAGAGAGAGAGGCTGAGGAACGTATGAATGCAGAAGTGTTCCATCCCTGCTGGATCAGCACCACACGAGCCTGAAGTAATGGGGTGGATGGAAAGAACATTCACTGAGAGCTTTGTCGACCCGCTGCCGTGCGGAGCACAATGGACAATTTTTCAAAAGTAATAAAAATTGGAAAGACTTGATATTGAACCTAATTAACAACCTCGGAACTAGGAATACTGTACATGGAAGCAGAGACAGAGAAAACAGGTATGTAAAAATCTTGCAATTTTATTTGCATACAAAGGCCGCTAGATATGTAATATCACAATAAATTTAAAGAAACAGCTGCTGTTCTAAAGGCTATCAACATGGTAACAGAAGAAAAGCAGAATGGCATTGTACAATTGCAAAAGAAAATCTATTTTCCAGAGTATTTTGTGCTAGCACGATTGCCTTTACACACAGTGCAAAATAATAATAATAATTACAAAAAAAATCCAGAATATTTAAATATAAAAAGGACAATGAAACCTTATTTCAGTCCAGCTTGATTGTATTCATTTGAGTCGCCTATACATGCCAGAAGGTGTGCACAGACAACACCCTTTCGGGAACACCTTGAGCTTTCTCTGGGATCATTTGATTCTTGCAGATCTTATACTGCCCATCCCCAGCTCTCCCTCTCATTTAGTCATACTGCGCAAAAAATACATATATATATATACACATATATAAATTCATATTTAAAAGGAGTTTGCATTTACACGTTTCACGGCATGAAATTCCTGCTCTTTACAGCCTGCATCTCCATAACATTTAATGTAAAAAATAATTTAAACAAAAAAAAACAACAAAAAGTAAGGGTAATTACAAGTAAAATATAGGTAGCAAAATTAGTCCAACTTATTAAAAAAAATAATAAAACAAAATCCAGAGGTTCACTTTTATAAAGAATTGTGACGTACAAGGATGACTGACTTTAATAACACAAGAAATATTACCCCAAAACTTAAAATTCAAACAATATTTAAAAACTGTGCAAATTCAGGTGGTTTAAGATGCTACCTATTTGTTTTATACATATATTAAAATAAAGGCATTCTACCTCTTAAGAGAGAGCTTGGCTGTCCTTTTGAGACAACAGAGAAATGTACAAATTCACAATGCTTTAATGCATCTGTCGATTTAAAATGGAGGAGGCATTTCCCCAAAGTACAGTCTCTCAGTTTTGTACCAGAAATTTACAAACCCCCCCCCCCCCCCCCCCCAAAATAAAACCCCATAGCATATGGAAATAAGTCCAGTAACAGAGCATATGGTTACTATTTAAAAAAAATGGCAGTTTATAAACCTCCTTTTGAAGTGCGCCATAGTGCTTCATGATCCTTGGGGGTTGGGAAGGTCAAAAATAATTGGTGGATTGGTTGGCTGGAAGCTGACTGTACAGGTCGAGGCGTTGATGTACGTGGTGTATCCATCTGTCATGAGTCCGTAACCTGTGGGGGGGGAAAAGGTGTCACGCTTACTAACGTTGCCTCAGGCAGGAAGCACGGACTAGCTGCCAGCGAGGATCTGCATGGAAGTTTAAGAGTTGGAATCCTCTTAATAAATATGCTTCATAAAAATTTGTACATGATAAATTCAGTGCAATCTGTGCGGTAGGCAGAGGTGAATAGAAAAGGGGCTTTCAGGGAAACTCCACAGAAGGCCATAAAACATATTTTCCACTCAAACATCCATTCATTGAGCGAGGAAGGAGAGTTAAAACAGCAAATAAGCAATGACGGCTTTTCCATATGTGACGGCACATAAAGGAATGCCAGCACACAGCTAAACACTTTTGCTCGACTTCATCAGTCTAATTAAAAAAAAAAAAAAGATTTTAATTTATTTGATTTATATTCCGCTGCTTCAAGCACTTCAAAGCAGATTATATTCAGATATTGTAAATGTTTTTATTTGTACCCATATGATATGCAAAACTTCTACCGCATCAGAGCAGGCCCTGTTAATTATTTATGCAAGAGGCTGGGGTCCCCCAGTTATCAAACTTTTACTTCAGTTTAGATCAGAATCTTTACTGGCCCTTTCTCCACCACTGAAAATATTGAGGGAAAAACATTGATTAATCTTAAATGTGCAGCTTAGGTCCTATAAAAGGTCAGATCGAGCGTATCGGTTAACACTGGGAACTTACTAGCAGAGGGGGCAGATAAGTCTTTGGTGAGTGATGGTGGATTCCTTCTGCCAAAGGGGATGGGACAAACAAGGGAGAGAAAACAAACGCCTTCCATGAGGCACCCAAGGGAGTTGGTCAGGAGATTTTGACTGGTCAAGATCTTGACATGGAAAGAACTGGGAGAAAGGGAGGCAGAGTAAGGAGATGTCTGAGGCTGACTTTCCAGCTCTTGCTGGAAAGTCAGCCTCAGACATAAACGATCCTTTGGAAGGAGAACTCTTTTTTGAGATATGTCCAGAAGCAGGACCTGAAATGCCTGTCCACTAGGAACCAGTTGGAAGAATTTCTGTGGGTCATCTACTGAGTTATCAGAAAGTGCAACAGAGAATTTGTACCTTCTTCTGGGGAACAGCCGAGGGCCCAAGAAGGAAGGGGCAGATTCTTATAGAGCATTGAGAGTAATCTTAGAGGAATATTTACTTTGCTTTTCTATCTGGATTTTTCTACTATTTCTGCTGTAGGCTTTGTTTTGTACTTGAAACTTGGCTAATTGTCTCTGGTAAAATAGTTTCTGTTTGGAGCACAACCTTGGTGTGGACAATGTTTTATTTTGAAGGTAACCTCTGCTCAGTTTGGCCTTGCAAATATGTCCTGTTCCCATTCCATGAAACTTAGAAATTCTGCAAAGTATTCACAGGAGGACTGCTGAAGTACAATTGGGCCTGGCCTAGCAGTCACCTGCTAGGTAAATCCAGCATAGCAGCCCAGCCAAGCCATCAGGCCCAGGAGTGAGAAAATTCCCCAGCAATGAAGTTCATTACATTTGACTCTGGTCTCAAGCAAATAATTATTCGAGTGAAGTTGAGATTATGTTAATTCTTGTTGATTGTATTTAATATAGTTGCAGCTCTCACATGGGGTAAGCTTGTGGGATGGTTGATGGGGGGAGGTATATGAAGCATACAGCCGGGGTAATGGCTGGGGGAGGGGAAGCAGTGTGTACCTATGTTATGTAATTCCTGTTGCACCTCCCTTAGGCCATAAGCGATCTGCATAGCCTGGGTCAGAGGTTTCTCCCAGTCAGGATGCCACTTAATATTAAACATTAACATGGGTGATGTACAACCAACTTATTTCCACAGAAACTGGGAGCACTGGAAGTGGATCCAGTTCCTTGGCAGCTATCAGTGCACAATGATGTGGTAATGGGAGGAAAGGGAAGGGAATGAAGGATTTAAACTTCTAGTTGGAACTGTTGGTGGTGACCTTTCATCAGGAAGGTTTCAGCCCTTCCCTGCGCTGTGCTGGGAGATTTCCACCCTGCAACCAAGACTTTCGTGCGGGTTCTTCTTACCTTCATGAATTCCACCGAAGACGTGCAGTTTGGGTCGCACCCGCCTTTGTACGGTGTTCAGCAGCTCAACGCAGCCAACTCGCTGCAGTTCCTTGGGGACCCAGTCTCGAAAACCTGCAGCAAAATGCGATCGATAGGGATTCATTCTCTCAATTCAGGTAAAGCTGCATTTCGACTTTCAGGAAACAGTAATTCACCGAAGGCTTTATTACGTTATCTGAAATCCAAGCCTCGCCATTAGACCCTACAAGTGCTTTCAAGAAACGTCATCACATTGCCTTCCCCGGTCCTTGTGTTTTTTAAATTTGTTTTTCTCTTAATTAACATTTTTCTGTATATGATTAGATTTATTGCCCCGCAAGTGGAGAACCTTCTAAATGAGTAGAAAGTGCAGAGTGGTTCTTCCTGGAAGCGCAGTCATTTTTTTACAGGCATCCCACCAGACTTGTTTCCTCCTCTTTTTGCTGCTAGTGCATACTATCAATCAGCCAGCCAGCCAAGAAAAGTAACAGCATCTCTGGTTATTCCTCAGGTCAATGTCTGACACATTCAGTACCCTCCCCCTCCCCATCCCCTGACATCACTTGGCTTCAACGTCCAGCGAGCTGAAGGCCCAGGTGAGAAACCAGAGTCAGACCCTCCCTCCTCGGGCTCCCAGCAGCAGGCTGAGGCTGCTGGCATAATTGAGTACCTTTAAAGTAAAAGCCACTTAGTTCTACTGTTAATGCAGAAAATCCATAAAAAGGGGCATCAATTATTAGTAAAGTCAGTGTGGGGGATGATTAAGGTCTGGTTGGGGGATGGGGAGAGACTTCAGGCGAGACAGCGCCAGCAGAGGGAAGTGATCTACAGCTGCACTTATGCACCGCAGCCACTCCTGGCCACGTATTTAAGGAAAACAAAAAAAAAAGAGAGTCTTATTAGGAGAGTGCTGAGTGGAAAAGAGATTTTAGTCTTTTTTTTCCCCTCCAGGTGCTGTCCTTTACCCAGCTTAAATTTCAGTCAAAGTGCAGCTGAGAAGGGGAAGGAGGTCAGTGCCGAAATACAGGTATCTGAAAGCTAGAAAGACAGCGTTGGCTACTTGCCTTAACCCCTCTCCTCCCTCCAAAATTTTGTTCTTCAGCTTATGTGAAACGCAGGAGCGATGGCTTTCTCTGATTCCAAAAGGGGCAGTTTTATTTTATGAAATGTGTGTGAACCCCCCCCCCTAATGTACAGCACATAAAGCAGCAGAGTTTATAAATGGGAACAGCTTTTGCGCTGTACAGAAAGCCGACAAGGACATTTTCGGAAGGACGAAGAGCGGTGAAATTAGTGAATTTTACAACTGCAAAAGATGTAAATGATAAGGCTAAATACGAAAATGAAGCTAAGAAAAACTTTAGCGGCTGTAGTAGGAAACTGCCATGGAAGGTGTAGGCAGGGCCACACTACACCACCTTCCCCACTGCCACTACAATGGAACTTGAGCTCTGGTGCAGCCCTGCCTTCTTGGCTGTGTGGTCAGAGGGGGATTCCCCCCCCCCTTAAGGTCAGACGTGACATAGGAAGGCGAGGGGGTGCTGCTCCCAAGCGTAGGAGAGAGCTTGTTCTGGGTCAAAAGAAGGTGCTTTACTCCGAGCGGCATGAACTCGCTCTGCGATGCCGAATTTGTGCCGGGCCTTATCGGTGCTCAAACTGTGGGTTGCAGGACAAAGTCTGTGGGTTACTTTTTAACCTGCAGACTTTGCTTCAGTTTTCCAAGCAAAAAAGTGCATGCACTCCTTCACTTTGAAATGAACCTCCAGACCCCCGTGGATGGGGTTTCTGTGCGGGGATTCATTTCATGGCAAACAATGCGCACAGTTTTGACAGTGCAAGCTGTGTGCGCTATTTTCCTCCCTGACCAATGTGCCCTCCAGCAATGCCTCCTCTTTAAGGTGGCTGGGAAGGGTGCATGGATCTGGCTTTCAAAGCTGCCCTTTTACTGCCTCCCACGATAGGACACAAAATGTATTTACATTTTTTTTTATCAGGAACCCAGCACACATTTTAAACACTTTATATCTACCGTAACACTATTGAAGAACAGAAGCCAGGCATGTACGTGGATTGGTAGCTCTTTTCAAGTTCTTCCCCGGTGAAAATGACCTCGCCCTTACCAGCTCAAGGTCATTTTCAGTCAGGCAGATGCCAGGCCATGGCCAACCTTCCCTTCACATTGCACATTGATCAGACCTCCGGCAGGCGAGTGGTTAGACCTGCACTGGGACAGATTTTACCACTGTACTTGCACTGTTCCGCCTGCAGAAGGATAGCACTGATTAACGAGGGCCTGCTTTTGAAAGCTTTATTCTTTATTTGGTGAAAATCCTTAGGATGTAATATCGGCCTGGGCGCCGGGCTCTCTGTGACGCACAGGCCCGAATCAGCAAATTCTCATTGAGCAATCCAAGCTGCTTGGCGCAGGAAGTCTGGACGCAAGTAAAAAAAAAAAAAGCTTAAATTGGGCACTAGGTAAAAATCACTAAAAATTATAAAAGCTTTGAAATTGCCATTTTTTTTTTTGCCTGCCAGACAAGTTCCATTAACAAAATAAATTATCAAGTTCAAAAGGCAGCTAAACCCGCTGTACATATTATCCAATTATGCTTGGCTTCACTAAATCAGAAAATTAAATTTGAAGACCACCTGGGAGCTCTTTAGCTCTACAGAGTTTCATCTTCATCTCCAGCTTCTTTAAGAGGTCACCAATTTTATTTTCATCGAGGTTGGGGGGTGTAAGACTCCCTTTCCCCTACATTCCACATACCAACATTGACAAAACTGCAATCTTTCTTTCACGTACCAAGAGGCGGCCCATGCGTCATTAGCAGATCGATACCCTCGGGGATCAGGTTCCACTTGTCTAGTAAGGACTGGCCTCTGGGGAGGTTGAAGCCCCATCCGTTAAACCACGGGGTCCTGGGAGGAAAAACAAAATTTAAAACCACTTGTCAACGTGATAACTCTGTTTGGCGCCCAGCGTGACGTCATGCACACACACGGATATCTTTCGGTGTCAATTTGCATGACGAGAGTACCACTGGGCAGATGTGGAGATTAGAGATGTGGTGCCACAAATACAAGAAAGGCGCGTTCCAAAACCACAGCTGCAAGCTTAGCAGGCTACTAAAACACAGACTTTGTAAGAGATTACAAGTAGGCGTTTGCAAAGAAAAGAAAGTACAGTGTCTGAGACGGGAGAAGCCTCCGCCGTTGTCACAGCATCAGACAACAGTTTTGAAGGCATAAGGGGTGTTTACCATCAGTAACAGTTGAAACGAAATTATATACGGTCTCCCCATGTGAAATTAAAGTGTCCTTCCTTAGGTGTATTATTTTCTCTGCTCTGTCAATCTGGACAATAGCATGAAAACTCCTTATGAATAAATATTAATCCGGAAAATAAAGTTATTATTATTATTTTTTTTATTTTTTTTTGCATGGAGGAGGGGAGGAGTCACTTTCTAAGAATTCTGAAAAACCTCTGGGTTTACAGTACTGCAATGCCGTCACATACCGGCACCGATATGACATGGCTGCTGGTCTGCCGCACCATGCAACATCTGGAAACAATTTTCTCATTCGGAATATTTTAGCCAATTAACACCAGTTAGTTAAATCATACAGGAAAAGATGGTTTCAGTAAGATAGCTGGCACAGAGCATGAATAAGAACCTGCTAATTATCCCAGGGTAGGATAAATGCAGGACCACCCACCATTTGCTTTCACAAACTTTTTTGAGCCCTGGGCTTGGGAATGGTTTCTTGTTTTCACAGTCATTAATTCCGATGTGCTCTGCAAGCTCTAAGCATAATGAGAGAAATAGTCCAAGGAATGCTGGGGGTAAAACAGTGCTTTACCCTCTGAAATGGCCTTTTGGAGAAGGGTCTGGCCAATGTGCATGTAATTTTAAGCGTGGCGAGGAGAGGCAATCTGGGGGCGGAGTCTGGGTGGGATCTGCATTTGCATACATTCCTTTTCCATTTTGTAAAGTGTGTGTGCAGACTTCCTGCGTAAAGTTCCTCACACAAAAGGTGCAAACTCTGTGCGTGGACTTTTTGTGGGATCATTTTCAAAGCAAATGTATGCATGTGAGTGCATTCACTTTGAAAATTGGTGTTACTTAAGGGTAAAGCAGGCTGTTATAAAATTACCCCCAATGAGGATACATTTTCAAAGCCTGGGTAACATGGCCTGGCTGAATATTTCCCTCCTTTGCCCAGCTGAAAGCAGCCGCTGACTTGCCACAGCACACATACCTTTAGCAGGACTAAAATGAAGTGTTCCCATGGGAGTGTTTGGGTCAGGACAGTTTCAAAGGTCTGTGCACTATTTTACTCCCTTTCAGCTGCTGCATGTACTTTGCAACTGCTAATTTCAAAGCGGAAGAATGCACAAAGTTTTCCTTTGAAACTTGCCTGCAACAGATGTGGGCTAAACTGGCCGTCGGGCACGGCAAATAATGGGGACTATTCAATATTACCCCAATGTAATATCTTGCAGAATACTAATGTGTCCAGTTTATCTATTTAATCCAAATCCAGTTTATTTAATTACACAACTAACGAGTTCCATGTCCTAAGCATGATACAAGTGAATCAATAAATAATAAACATAGAAAACAATTACAATTCCACTATCAAATGACCAAAGAAAACCAGCAAAGAAACAAAAAAATTTACAAACATCCAACTATAAAAAATACATATCTAAAGCCAGCAAAAGTAAATATATGAACTCAAACTTCATATGATACAGATATGTAAAAATATAGGGCAGGTATTCAAAACAATTTAACTGGATAACTTGAGAGTTTTTCAGCTAAATGCCAACATTTGAATATTTGGGGCACTTATTTGGCTAAAATCTAGCTGAATAAAAAGAAAGGCACTCTGGGGCAGAGTTAAGCTATCCGGCTAACTTAGCCAATTTTCAGCTATATCTGGCGACATTAGACCCGCCTCAGAGCAGTCCTAAAATTATCCAGTCTCGTGTGGACGGATAACTTATATTCCAAAAAATGAATATAGCAAATTAAGTGGCAACAGTAAAAAAAAAAAAAAAAAAGGCATACAGGGCTGTTGGCCAAATCTCCAGCCCCCCTTCTCAATGTAGAAAAGATGTGCCTTGCTGGGCTGAGCCTCCACTCCCATTCCCACTCCCTCAAACCTCTCCAAGTCCTGTTAAAAAAAGTTGGACAGGTCACTGCCTGCTTCCATCCTTCCTCTGTCCGTCCGTCCGTCCCCCCCCCCCCCCAGCTAGGCAACCTGCAAAAATGCCTCCCACCCAAACCTCAACTCTCCCACTCACCAATCACTTATTTGATTTTATCCAAATAAGTGCCCCAAATATTCAAGTGTTGGCATTTAGCTGAAAAACTGGACACATTAGAAACCTTTGTGTCGGGATTGCTATGTGCTGCGATCCTGCTCAGACAGCAGCACTGACTCATTTTTTCTACTTTGTGGCGGGGCTTAGAATCAGTCCGATAAGCCCGTGCACCTCATTGTTTGTTTGTTTGGGTTTTTTTTAGAAGACCGTTGCTCTTTAACCAGCTACATTCTTTTTTTTTTTTAATACAGCAAAGAATTCTGATGGATGTAGTCCGACACTTGTCACGTATAACATGGGGCGGAGGTGCTGAGAAAAGAAGTGGAAGGAATCGTACGCTTCTCGTGCAATGCAAAAGGAAGCACGTTTCATAAGGGGTTTACTCTACCGGAACAGCTATCAGGAGCCCTTTCCATGCATGGGACTGGCCCAAATGTGATAGGCATGCTGGAACCCTAATGATACACCTGCCTGCAAAGTTTCAAAAAGATCTGTTCTTGGTAGGGATGTGAATCGTGTCCTCGATCGTCTTAACGATCGATTTTGGCTGGGAGGGGGAGGGAATCGTATTGTTGCCGTTTGGGGGGGTAAAATATCGTGAAAAATCGTGAAAAATCGTGAAAAATCTAAAAATCTAAAAATCGCAAAACCGGCACATTAAAACCCCCTAAAACCCACCCCGACCCTTTAAATTAAATCCCCCACCCTCCCGAACCCCCCCCCAAATGAGTTAAATAACCTGCGGGTCCAGCGGCGGTCCGGAACGGCAGCGGTCAGGAACGGGCTCCTGCTCCTGAATCTTGTTGTCTTCAGCCGGCGCCATTTTCCAAAATGGCGCCGAAAAATGGCGGCGGCCATAGACGAACACGATTGGACGGCAGGAGGTCCTTCCGGACCCCCGCTGGACTTTTGGCAAGTCTCGTGGGGGTCAGGAGGCCCCCCACAAGCTGGCCAAAAGTTCCTGGAGGTCCAGCGGGGGTCAGGGAGCGATTTCCCACCGCGAATCGTTTTCGTACGGAAAATGGCACCGGCAGGAGATCGACTGCAGGAGGTCGTTCAGTGAGGGTTCCGGCGCCTCGCTGAACGACCTCCTGCAGTCGATCTCCTGCCGGCGCCATTTTCCGTACGAAAACGATTCACATCCCTAGTTCTTGGGGAGGCTTCCAGCCTTTGCAAATGACTGGACAGACAGTACGTCCTCAGCACTGCTGCATGGTGCCTAAAAAGAGCTCGAGACGGAATGAAGCTCAAGCTACCTGAGTTGAACATTTGAATGAGAACCCATTCACTTGTCACCAGCATAAGGGGAGAGTTACCCATCTAAATGGCTTAGCTGCATATTTAAAAGGCTTATCTGGATAACAGGGTTTGCCTGGGGTGGGAGGTAGGCGTTCCGGGGAGGTTAATTTAACCAGCTAACTCTAGACGCATCACAGGGCAGATCTAAAGCTAGCCGGATACCACATATGCAGTTCACTGTAATTAATCCGGATGCATTCAGAGGCGCAGCTGCATCGCTGAATATCCTGGTTAAGTTAGCTGGATATGGCTATCCGGCTAACTTAACTAGCCGTTTAGTGGCTGAATATTTACCCCCACACTTCTTGTACGTACAAAGAAAGCAAATACATGATATTAAAACCTGAAATATAGATATACAGAGGGAGT
Source organism: Rhinatrema bivittatum (assembly GCF_901001135.1). Classification (NCBI taxonomy): domain Eukaryota; kingdom Metazoa; phylum Chordata; class Amphibia; order Gymnophiona; family Rhinatrematidae; genus Rhinatrema; species Rhinatrema bivittatum. The sequence goes on from NC_042631.1 coordinate 14,539,659, forward strand.
CTTTTTCAAAAGATTTTATGCACATAAATGGGCTTCTGAAAATTGCTACTTTTAGGTGCCTAACTCCTTTGAAAGTTACCTCCATAATTATTTACTTATTACAAACAAATTAGGCATAAGTTGTTTAGATCTGTCAAAACGTTAAACCAATTACTACAGCTTTCTGTCCAAAAAGGGATTCCAGTCTGCACTTATCAAATATATGGCATGTATGAGAGCAGCACCAAATTCCACTACTGAATTCACTATGAACCTAAAAAGTGTCATGCTGGGTCAGACCAAGGTCCATCGCCATAAAATGCCATGCTAAGCCAGATCAATGGTCCACTGAGCCCAGCATCCCATACATAAGAACACAAGAAATGCCATGCTGGAGAAGTCAATGGTCCACTGAGCCCAGCATCTTGTCTCCAACAGTGGCCAGTCTGGGTCTCCTGGAAGGGTTGTCAGATCCCAAAGAGGAAGGCCCTTTCCAGGTTCCTTACTCCCAGAAGCAGTATGTGCAGACACCTACGCCTGTCTAAGTAATGGTTAATGGGCCTGTCCTGAACCGCTGGACAGGCTGCAAAGCCAAACGGGATAATACCAATATATTTAGCACTGGATGCAGTCTATTATACCCAATTACTGATTTCTTCATGTCATTTTGCTTTAATATTATATATTTAAATCTTGTCCCTCGCTCAGAACTTTGGATGGGCGGATTACAAACTGTTACCACCCAGAGGACAGGAAAAATCCTCCCGTACACAGTGATTGATGGCAATTGTTATGGTTGTTAATCAGAGAGGTTTTTTCTGAGATGTATTTTCTGGCCGGCTGCCACAAACAAAGAACTCCTTTTCCCCATCAGGTTCTGTAAATTATAGGGGTCCAGAAACCCACACAATCCAGTCTCCCAGAGGTAGGCAGGAGAAGCAAGAGCCAAGAAACTTTTGATTTGTTATTGTAACATGTCAAATATATTTTTCTTTTATTTTAAGATGAAGACATTTTACAAAAACATACTCTAGCAATTGGGAGAAGATACTTCATAACATAAATACATAACGAATGAACAGACATCAAACAATGGAAGACTTATCAGTTATTACTAATGAATTATACCAGCAGTAAATGTGTTCCACAAAAAAAAAAAAGAAATGCTTCCCTTTGTTGCTCTCTGATTTTAGTTCAAAACTTTCAAAGAATACTGCAAACTCAACGTCCTTCACACAGAACCATAAAACATAAGTATCTTGTTTCTTATCTGGTTGCAAAATTTAAGATCTTTTATAGCACGCCAGTGTTATAACGATTGATCCTTTCAATTTGTCTTTCCTATTTCAAGAGTCCCAGCAAACTCACCCAGGAAAAAAAAATGTTTCAGTTTATCCAGTCTCTGTCTCTAGACTGCATCTCTAGTCTGTATTTCTAATAGGATGCAGCAGTAGCCTTTGTTCCAGTAGCATCTTCAGTCCTCTTGTCCTTAAGGTACCTGCTCTCTGACTTTAGAGAAATAAACAAGGCAAAACCCTGCTACACTACCCGTGCAAACATTCTGAAAGAAATGTTTATATGAATGTTTCTATCATAAATCTCAAATCTTGTTGATTTGTGAGTTCAAATAGCCAGGTGCAAACAAACAATAAAAGCAGTGTAATCCCTGTCTTTTTTTTTCCCTCTGTTTATTTCAGGTAAGCTGCATAACACTAGTAAAGAATTTCTTCCAAAAAGGATATTGGTACAATTTATACAGGCAGCTCTCACTCCACATCTCTCAGTTTCCTCTTTACAGCAAACTGCCATACAACCACTCCTACCCAGGCTTACAGGGGTATTCAAAGCTGGCCATGTAAGTAACTTAGCCCATTAGAACATATCCGGCTATGTTACAATGTATATTCAGCAGCACGGCAAAACTGCTGAATATATGCAGATATATTCGCACTCAGGGGTCGATTTTCAAACCCACGTGCATGCATCCATCCATGTGTATGTAGTTCCTGACGTGCAAACATGGATGTGGCTATTTTATAACATATGCGCGCATTGGTGCATGCATGTTATAAAATACAATTTCTGCACATACATGCATGCCGGATTTTAATGTCTATGCGTGCATGTGTGGGTGGGTGGCCTCTCCTGCGCGCAATGGGGGGGGGGGGATTTTAAAAAACATATGCACGGCGATGCAATAGGGCCTCTCCTATCCTCCTAACTATCCTTCCTATCTTTTCCCCTCTCCTCCCTGACCCCTAATTCCAACCTACCTACCCTAATTTTTTTTGTTTTATAACTTACCTGTTCCTTTAGAGCAGAAGTAAATTACATGCGCTGGCCGGCTGCCGGCGCACACTTCCCCAGGTCAGGGCCTAACGGCCGCTGTCCCGGCTGACCCCCAACCCTCTCCGCCAAAGAACATGCCCCCAGCCTGCCCCTTTAAGGCAGGCCATCCCTGATGCACATACCAGGGGATACGCGCGTGGCTGGGCTGTTTTTAAAATGCGCTTGGTGCGCACACGGCCCGGCCATGCATGTAAACCCTGGTTTTAGTGCGTGTACTGCTTTGAAAATGTGGGCATCAGCCAGATAAGCCTACCCGGCTAAGTTTAGACCTGCTCTATGGGGCATCTAAACCTACACGCATACTTATGTGGCTGACTCTGAATATCGACAATTAGCCATATGAGTTAAACAGCTAATTCTCTCCACCCCTAATCTGTCCAGTACATGCCTACGTTTTGTATAAATCTCTTATGTGGCTAAGTGGTGGCTGCTGAATGTAGGCACATATTCACCGATCGCTACATAGGCACATAAGTCCCGCTTATCCGGCGAAATAGTGCTGAACAGGCTTTGGGTATTGGGCCCACAGTATCATTTTTTTTCTGGGAACACTGGCGGGTAATGATCTCTTCCACGTATCTACAGACAGACTGCAGCCTGAAACCACTACTAGAGACCGCAGCCTGTGTATTCAGTGTACAGAAATGAGCAGCTTTGCATCAAAACAGCAGGCACTGGAAAAAGAGACCTCCAGAATTCCCTCTCCCAAAGGGAGTACATGTTACAGTGTTCAGCCTGACCCTGTGCTGAAATACTCCCTTTCATTAAACAAATGATTTCCTGCTGCAGCAGACAATAGCTCCCAAAGAGATGTAAAACAAATAATCACTTTGGCTTTTGTATCTTAATGTGGATGAACAGTATTTATCTGGTCAGCTTCCCACTTTTGACTTTTCATTGCAGCCACAGGATATTCTTTAGCTTTCACACTCTCTGAAAATGGCTCTAAAACGAAGCAATTCTGGAACGCTACTCCAGTTTAGTTTATCTGACTCTGTCCTCAGATTGATAGAGGCCAAACTTTACATGCAGTCATCCAGACATTTAAACTCAGGCTTTGAATTAACACATAATTCTATCCCCAGAAAGTCAAAAATAGCAATTTTTGACTTTACAGGGGATAATTTACACATGCAAGTGGGCTTTTGAAAATTGCTACAATATCTGTCATTGAATTAACAGGTTTTACACTTCTAGGTGCACTTTTAAGGGGCAATTTTAAAAGGAGTTAGGCATGTAAATGTAACATACTATCGTAGCAATTTTCAAAAGCCATTTACACAAGTAAAGTGCACTTAGATGAGTAAATCCTATGGGCAATTCGATAGCATATATTGTAGCAATTTTCAAAAGCTCACTTACTCGAGTCAAGTCCATTCACTCACTTAAAACCCAGTATTATGCTTGAAAATGCTTTTTAAAAATCAGGCCCTAAATGCATAAATGGGTTTTGAAAATTGCTACAATAGTATGCAACATTTACATGCATAACTTGTTTGAAAACTATCTCCGCAATTTCTTTTCAAACCTGGACGCAGTTTCACCCTCTCAGTTGCTCCAGGCAGCTCCCACAACATGCGAAACCCTTCTTGCTCAGCCCCCCAGGAGCAGGCACAGTTGCTATAACAACCTTGGTTTCCATTAGCTGCTACAGATAAGCTGTGTGCAGAAATCCTGGTAAGTTTCCTCTTATTTCTGTGTGGTAAACACCACCCACAAACAGTGCCCCAACTTTCCAAAGTTTTATTCACCCCCCCCCCCCCCCCCCCCACACATACAAAACTCTCTTTAATTCTTTAGAGGATAATTACAAATTCTTTAGAGCATCCAGCTTCTGCTTGGCCGCATTTCTTTTATCTTTTGAAAAACAGCAGCTTTGCCCAAGTATCCTGGGCAAGCCTGTCCTTTGTCACCTTCACTGGCTACCTGTAGAGGCTAGGATTGAGTTTAAAATCCCTTGCCTAGTGGATAGATATGTTAGAGTAAAGACTGGGATGATGGCTAAATTGCAGTGGTACAGGCCGCAGAGAGAATTACGTGCAGCCAACAAATGTTTATCAGTTCCTTCAGTTAAAGATGCTTATTTAAATCCTACTCATGTTAGGGCTATATCAATTGCCAGTCCACTGATTTGTAATACATTACCAGAAAATATGTGCCTTTTGGGTGATTATAAAGCATTTTAAAAAGGCATTGAATAATGAAATATTTCAAGAATATTTGATGGGGTAAATATTGCCTGTTTAATAACAATATTTTATGTGCTGAAGGAAGAACGCGGCGGTCTATAAGAATCGGAGTTTTGTTTTTATATTTTGTGTTATGATATATTTGTATAGAATTATGATTGTTATTGCCTCTTTGTGATTGATATTATGAATGCTTTAGATTTGTATACCATTTAGATTTACTGACAGGCGGTATATAAACACAATAAATAAATTAAATAAACAAATAAGTGCTCAATGGCTGCAAACAGCACTTTTTATACTCAGCTCTTTTTCAAGTAATTTTATATTTGATTTCAGTAACCTTGCTACATAATTTTGTAAATAAATTAAAAGAAACGTCTACCCTGCTAGGTGGAATATTTTTAAAGGAACTCGATCAGATGTGCTTAGAAAAATTTGTGGTATGCTAAGGCACAAAGCTATTAGTCAATGGTACTTAAATCTGCCCAGCGATGGTTGATATCAGATAGACATTAATGATAAGGTTAGGGTGGCACATCTGGTTTAAAGAACATTCCTATAATAAAAAAACCCCAAGAGCAGTCTTCAAAGCCAAGCCAATGATCAGTGCAAGAATGATCATGATGATGTTTTCATAATGTAACTCTTAAGCTGCCAACGAAATCAGGTTTACTTTCTATTTTGCTTTTCATACATTCCAAGCATCCATCTCCAGCTGCATAACCAGACGACAACCCAGGAACAGAACTGAGCTTTGCTCCTCACCAGCTGAGTGTGTCTGGCCTTGATGCTACCAGAGAAGAAAACCACCAGGCACAAGGGAGAAACTACAAAAAATGGTTGAGAGGCATTTCACCACCGAAATAAACCTGCCACATATTAAATACAAAAATGTGTTTTCTTCTGTAGGCAAGAAGGACATGCACGAAGTAACTCAAGTAAACACAGGGTTTGTGCTAAGTTGCATTTAAAAGCATTTTACACTTATAGTCTGCCTTTTCAATTCCACTGAACTGCCCAAAGCAGTTTACAAGGTAAATCATAAAAATACAATACAAATCAAAACAATTCAATATAAAAATTACAAAAAATGAGAACAAAAATAAAAAAAAGTCCTAATACTCCACTGAACTTAGCCTCTACTCCAAACACAATAAATATACATAAACAGCAAATATAATGACAAAAACAGCATAATTTCTAAAAAGTAAAAACCCCCAAGTGTCAAAAGTGGAATTTTTTTTTACATCCAATTGTTATCCTATTATTTTGACTGAATATTTCCAACTCAAATACATGTGGTGGAGAGGAAGGATGTTTATATTAAAAAATGTTACCTGGTGATTCTGGTTCTGAATCTTCATATAATTATTCTGGATTGCCTGGTGTCCTCCATACATCAGCAGGGGAGGTCAGGTCTTTAGAGGTCCATATTCAGAACTTATCAATCTAGGAAAGTTAGCCAAATAGGTTTATCCAGCTAACTTAGAAAATCCAGCCCTAACGTAGCGCAGCTCTCTGAATTCGGTGGTAGCGGGGGGGCAGGCCTGCAGAAGCCGGCAGCCGATCGCACCACCGCGGTGTTATCGCTGTCGGCTTTCGCACCCAATAGCGCCATCGTAAAAGGTGGTGCTATTGGGTGCGCTACTGGCAGCGATAAGGGGTCTTACCTTATTGCTGCCAGCGAAGTTTACGATGCCGCCCCCCACTCCGCCCCGATCTAGCTATCGCATGCGAAAAGGGTCTTTCCATGTGAGATAGGGTTAGAAAATAACCCCCTTAGTCGGGATATTCAGCAGCGCAGCCACGTTACTGAATATATCTGGATAAGTTTGATTTAGCCAGGTAAGTTTATTCAGCCAACTTTAAACCTGCTCAATAGCAGATTTAACTTATCCAGCTAAGTGAGCCACATAAGTAGTCTTGTTCTGGAACATCCCCATCCTGCTCACCACTTAAACAGATAACACTGAACACAACCAAATTTTCAAATACTGCCACTTAGCCAGATAAATCCAAACTTATCTGGCTCAGTGGCACTGGATGTACAGTCTTTAACATTTTAGTCTTAGACTAGGTTGGATGTAGGTCTTTAATGTTTTAAACCAGGCTGTTGTGGGTATTTCTTTTTTTTTTTAATTTATTATTTATTAAGCAAAGTCAAGGCACAACAATGCAATGCACATCTACGTTACAAGAAATAGCAATACCATGCATTTTCCCAAAACTGTAAGCTAACAATATCAAATAAAGAAGCATGACATAAACTTGTAGCTTTGTCTCTCTTTTACCCCATCCCCTCCAGTATAATTCCCCCCGTCCTCTCCCCAAAATTCCCTAGACTACCTTCTCTTACCCCTCCTTCTGCTCCTTAAGGGAATCATCATGAACACTGATCCTCTCGCCATGTAATGTATGGACCCCATGTTTTCTGGAATCGTGGGTGAGAATCATGAATCTGGGCTGTCAATCTACATGTGGTATCCAAAGTAGCTTAGTCAGTTGGACATTCAGTTTCTGGGGAACTCCAGGTTTACGCCACCAAGCAGCCAATTCATATCTCACTGCCAGAATTATAATCTGAAACAGGCGGCCAAACCGCTCATCAACCATGCAGAGATCTATAAAGAGTAATAGTAATCTTGGATTTCGTATGATCTTGCATCCTGTAACCTCAAAAATGAAATCTAAGCCCATAGTCCAATAGTCAATCACTTTAGGGCATTCCCAAATATGATAAAAATGACCTTGCTCCCCACACTGGCGCCAACACCCGTTAGACAAGCTAACTGGAGTAAGGTAGCAGCAGTATAGCAATGTATAACCATTCTCTATTGCTCTTGAGGAGTCAGTGATATCCAGGTAGGTTTAGCTGTAATCACTGGGGGCATCACTGGGGCATATTCAGAGGTGGACTTATCTGGCTTAAGTGCCACTGAATGTCCCTGTAAAGTTACTCAGATATCTATACGGTCAGCAGCCTTGAAGTCTTCATAAGGTGTTCCTGAGAAGGTTTAAGACATTATAAGTTCGGGGCCTTTTCTTACTTTGCCACTTTCCTATTTCCATTCTGTTTCACTCTTGAAGCCCAGCCTTATTTAGATTTTTATATTCCGCTTTTCCCACTTTTTTCAGTGCTTCAAAGCGGATTACATTCAGGTACTGTAGGTATCTCCCTATCCCCAGAGGGCTCACAATCTAAGTTTGTACCTGAGGCAATGGAGGGTAAAGTGACTTGTCCAAGGTCACAAGGAGCGACAGCAGGACTCGAACCCTGGCCTCCTGGTTCCTAGCTGCTCTAACCACTGAACCAAGGCCCGCTTCTTTCTCAAGCCAGTTTGTTAACCTCTAGGTCATGGCATTCCTTGCTCTTGCTTCAGCAACCAGTCTCCCTGGCTAGCATCCATCCCTGTGGACTTATTTTAGATTCTGTTGTAATCCATATTTATTTTAACTCATGATTCCATACACACTACTTCCGTGTGGCATGTGTAGGCCAACAGCACTCTCTACACAGATACAAATGGATATCTAGCGCCCCATCACAGCCAACAGAATCTCCTGGCTGAAGTAGAGAAAATAACTCTCTAATTATGTTCTGTCATCTGAGGGTCTGGTTCTGGTGCCGGGCAGCTTGCTGACGGCCCCCCCCTGCAGGGGCTAGAAATGGCTCCGGTGAGAGACAGCAGCTCTCTTCATGCACATCAAGCCCCCAAATCATTTCATTTCAAAGACATTTTCTACATGCGGCTCTGCGGAGAGCTACACCTGAATATCCACAGCAGTCCGTGCATGTGTAAAGCTTCTCTGGCCACAAGGCCGAATGCCATCAGTGACGCCAGAGCAGCTGAAGTCGGGTGCACTGAATCTTACCTGCGATAAAACAGTGGGGGCTTCAGAGTTACTGCCTGGACTAGCACTTTAAAGTGAACCATTTGAACAGGGGGATGAGAACGAAGAGAAGAACGTTACCAGCACTGATTTGACTTCCTGATAGAGACTGGGGTTTAGCACCTTGCCCGAAGCTTAAAAAGGGGAATAACCTCATTCTGCATTAGAAAGCGGACACAGTGGAGGATAACCTCCCATTACAAAATAAGGATAGATTGCTTTTTTTTTATTTTAAAGTTAATACAGAAAACATAATAAAGTTATAAACTAAACAAGTTATATTAAAATAAATGCACACATTTTCATGCTCTCATTCGAGGTGATTAAGTCACTCTTGACTAGCTCTAAAACTAATTAAAATCTACAGCACTTTCAGCCTAATTTTCTTTAGGATTTTAAGTAGTATTTTGGAGCTGCCTAATAAATTTCAAACGCTGTCAGCTCATCAAACGATGTCAGAAAAACACTGAGGCTATGAAACAATCTACAACATCTGGATATAGATGTCAATAAATTTAGGAGCAATAACCATTTACTGAGACATTAGCTGCAGGAGAGTTCTTAGTCTGATTTGAAAGTAGAGTGGGTTTTTTTAATTTTTTTTTTTTTTTTTTAAAGCAGCATTTGACTGAGAATTAAAGAACCCCACTTCAATAACCTGAATACTGGATTAATCCCTTTGCTAAAAGAATGAAAATCAGGACAGGAAATGCAAGTTAAAAAAAACCAACTGATTTTTAATCCATGCCTTCCAATTTCATTAAACGGTATCCTCCTAGCCAGAGGATTAACAATGTTTTGGTGGTACAGCACATCTGTAAAACAGCAGGTATGTATGCAAAGGCGGCCACCTTACTTAAAAACTGGCAGCGTGCCGTAGCTCGAGCCTACAACAGCTAAAACAGAGCTATTTGCCAGGAAAGTTCTGCCCTGGGACAGACAAATTCACTTCCTTTAAAGCATCGAGGGCTATTTTATCTGGACAAGCTCCAGGACTAAGGGTCATAGCAGGTGTACGTGTCCAGGCGTCCAGCTACTGCACAGCTCAAGGCCATGCTGCTTTAACTTGTTATTGTCAATAAAGGAATGCATTTATTCGGGAGGATACGAAAGCAAGTCTAGAAAAAATAATTCCTTACCTGATGGTAAACGTTAAAAGTTCCGAATCCTTGTCATCTACTTAACAAGAAAATCATTCATGAAAAGAAGCCGTCACTTGAAATGTTACGAGTTCAGTCTTTTCCTTTGTCTCTCCGGGCACAATTATTTTAAAAAGTGTATTCGGTTTTTCTCTTTCCTGAATGGCTTCTTGAGCTTGTGGCACCCCGGCCTACCCTCGGAGAACAGGTCAGTGCAGACTCGGTTTCCTTTCTATCACATTTCATAAGCCCTAACAGGGGAGCTTTGCAGCCGCCTCAGATGGAAAGGCCGCACATTCGAAATCCAACATATATCTCCTGCTACAGATGCACAGGACTGTTGCCACCCCGCACTTCTACAGCAAACAGCAGCACAATTCAAGCTGATAAACCAAGAGCATATTTCACCCAGAAACTGGTCTCCAGCGTTTTGAACTCCTGTTATTGGGTGAAACCAATGTTACAAGTTCTGGGGATAAACAGGGCAATTTGCAAAAGGTCTTTTCACGAGTAGAAAGCATGCAAGTTAAGTCCTCTGAAGAGGAGGTGTAAACATTACACCAAGTGAATGTGTGCATCCACTCAGCCAAATACAAAATCGACCCTGTAGATGGGAGTGGCCCTGCCACGTATAAACTCCCGCCAGAGATTAAGTCTGACCAAGCCGAGGGATGCTAATCTAGGCAGCTTTGTGCACCCGCGTGCTAGAGGCTGAAACTTAACAGATGATGTGTAAACCCTGGAAGAGAGGAGGTGCAGGGGAGATGTGATACAGATCTTCAGATAGCCGAAAGGTTTTAATGATGCACAAACTTTGAACTGTTTCTGTCGGAAAGGAAACTGTAAAACCAGAAGTCACGAAATGAAACTCCAGGTGGGGACAGCTCAAAACCAATGTCAGGAAATATTTCTTCATGGACACTTGGAATGCCCTTCCAGAGGTGGTGGTGAAGAAGAAAACAGTCAACAAATTCAAAGGGGCATGGGATAAACACTTTGGATCCTTAAAGGCCAGAGGACGGGAATGAAGAAGAGGGTGCATGGGGGTAATTTGCCCAGCATGGCACTTACTACCCTTAACAGAAGGCATGGGGATTACTACCCTCAAGCAATAGTCTTGATGTTTCTGTCAAAACTATAACATCCCTCCCCACTTTGACGGTGGGGGCGGAGGGCAACTGGATTCAGACAACAATCGACATGGGCCCTGAATTTTACGGTCTGGGGTACTGACATGCAGACATAAAGGAAAAAACACAGGACAGCTGCTATGGCCAAGTCCTAAAGCAAAGAACGTCAAGCAGCCTTGTCTGAATTATCAGGAAGGCTCCTGACCCAGTAAAAATATTCCTAGCAGTAATTTATGGGTTTGCTTGGTTATGATTGACTGTAAATATTACTACCCTTATCATAAGGCTTGGGGGTAACTGCACTGAGTGGCAGTTATTACCCTTAAACGAAACATGGGGGTAATCCTGCATGGTGCAGCAGATACTACCATAGGAAGCTTGCTGGGCAGGCTGGATGGGCCATCTAGTCCCTTTCTGCCATCATTACTATGTTAAGGAAGCTCAGAAATGCCAGGCACACACACCCTCCTGCCAGAGATCAAGTCTGCCCCAGTGAGAAGGAAGCCCAGGAATGCTAATCTGGAGAACTAACTATGGAACCAAAATATACAACTTCATGACTCCAACCATACTCTGAAAATCAACTTCAGCAAATTAAGTATTCGAAGAGAGGATCTGTTGCTTTGTATAGGGACCTTCATTTTCAGGTTTTATTTTTTTTTCCACGAATTTATCAGTATTTATTGCAACAAAAGCAGGAGAAATCGATGGAAAGGGACTTGTCATTTTTCCTTCTAAATATAAAACTTTCCTTCTTGCTCTAACAATGATAAATTACAGAGAAAAATAAAATAAAAACTGGAAATAAAGGTACTTATTTATAATCCAACTTTATCAGAGAGGAAGGTGCTTTGTACATAAAAGGCATCCAAGTTGTTGAAATCACCAGCAAAAATACTATATTGGTCTAAAACGATTTCTGTAACACCAGATATAACAGTAACACAACGGCATGTTGAATATTCAACTCTTTTTTCCTTGCTTCTCATACATTTTCTGTTTTATTTAGCTTCACTTCAATGTTTCAGTATGTTGTAACACTTCTCGGTTTCTAAGCCGTCATACACTGCTCTGTACGATGAAAATGTAATGCAGGACCTCTGTTCAGACACAGCAAATTTGTCAGTCTGATCTGATCAAAATCTGATTCCAAGGTAACCCATTATCTGAGTAAACTATTCACTTTATATTCACCTTCTTGTCATGGCAGTACAGAGGCCATCCACCGAGGGGGCCTAATTGATCAAACTGTCAGAGCCAATGAGAAGGAGCATGTTAATAGGACTTTTATTTCAGCCAGGAAAGCAGTGGGCTGACAGGAACCGGAAAATATGGCCTGGGTGTAGCTGTTTATTAGCAATGCCGAGACAGGATCCAGGCGACTTATGCGTGATGGAGCACTGGATGTCAAGAACCAGCAGCCAGCAGAAATTAGACTGACAAGAGACAAGAGCCTTCCAGTTATTGCCTGCTGATAAATGGACGACACCTTTCACATCTGGATGGCACTGGCATACACAATGCGGAACACAAAGGTGCCTTGCTTCCAGACGTTGGGTCCAACATGTTGCAAAACATCCATTACCACCGTCGCTACATTCCCATCAAACCCTAACAAACTTCTACAATAGAAAGCCAGACGGCAAGGCTTAATCACGCTAAACCATTTCAGCATGCTTCACACATGTAGCAACCACTATGTGCTTCTTATGGAGGTAATTTTAAAAACCAACCAACATACTGCTGGGCGACTAAATAGGCTTTTTGACAATTGCCCCGGGAGTTATAAAAGTGCGCCCAGAAAGAGTCTGTGTATGCTTTTGATTTATGAATGCACGTGTGCACATTTATACCTGCTCCCAAATCATGCATGAATGTGTGTGTGCATGCCATGAACTCCTGCTAACTTTCAAAGCAGACTTGCAGGCTAACATGCCTGCATACTTTCAAAGCATGTGGGCTGACATTGGATCAATGGTCTTCACTATTTTGTTTTATTGGATTTCATTGGATTTATTGGATCTAATGGGTCTGGAGTGGAGCTCGATGGGAGGAAGTCCACCCTCCAATTTTGCAGTCAATCAGGGGTGAGGGGTGTCTCTTTCTGATGTTATGGCTGACCAAGGTGGTTCCATCCAATTTGTAGCCAGACAGCCATTCTCCTTGCAATGACACCATCCCCCCCCCCCCCCCCCACCCTCTTCCCAGCATCCCCACTCCCCTGGTCCCTCTCTCCAGCAGCCCCTTCTCCCCCCCCCCCCAAATACCCCCATCCTAGCATCTTCTTCCCCTCGCCCCAATTGCCCTCCCAGCATCCCCCCCCCCCCACTCTCTCCTGGTTTCTCTCCCACCCCAACGGCATCTCCCCTTTCTCTTCCTCCTCCCCTCTGGTGCCCTCCCCCACAACAGCACCCCCCTTTTCTGTGGCTCCCCTGCTCCCACTTCCCTACCTAAAAGAATGACAGAAAAGGCAGAGAAAGATCATTTTATTAAATATTTTATTTGCACACAGTGCCGAGAGTGTGCTCAAGGTTATGCCCTTAACACAAAAACATTTGCCATGCTGGATATGATCAATAGTGGCCAATCCAATTCACAAGAACCTGGCAGGATCGCAAAGGGTCAATAGATTCCATGCTGTTTATCCTTGGGATAAGAAGTAGATTTCCCCAAGTCTACCTTAATAACGTTTTATGGACTTTTCTTCTAGGAACTTGTCCAAACTTTTTTTTTAAAACCCAGCTACACTAACATCTTTCACCACATCTTCTGGCAATGAATTCCAGAATTTAGTTATGTGTTGAGTAAAAAAAATATTTTCTCCTATTTGTTTTGAATTTATCACCTGATCATTTATTTGTGTGTGCCCTGGTCTTTGTATTTTTTAAAAGAGTAAACTATGGTTTCGTGTTTACACATTCCACTCCACTCATTATTTTATAGATCCCTCAGGCGTCTCTTCTCCAGGCTGAAGAGCCCTAACCTCTTTAGCCTTTCCTCATAGGGGAATCGTTCCATCCTGTCATTTTGGTCCCCCTTCTCTGCACCTTTTCAGGTCTATTTCCTGGAAATTAACATGTATTATCAGGATATTCGAAGACCTGACATCTGTAGAACGGAAACAATGCTGGATTTCAGTTGTTTTACTCCAGATTCCCTTACACCTGTCCACATCACAAGTCATAAAGAAAGCTGGATCCATGTCAATTATTTGTCAGTGGAAGATCTGAACTCTGGACTACTGGTTTCCTGTCAATCACTAGAATGCCCTGACTCCTCCAAAATTAGAGGCAAACAATTACAGCTTTAATTTTTTAAATCTACATTTTAACATTATCAACCTGAAAGTTGACATATGTTCCCCCATATGTACCCAGAGCTATGTTACTACTGGCTGTTTAAACATATATAAACCATTACAATGAAATGCTTAAACTCAGTTTTCTATCTCCACCCTGGTATGGGTGAACAGCGGTTTTTTTTTTGTTTTTGTTTTTTTTACAGGGGCTAGGAACACGCTGAATTTAGCGCGTGCAAAGTTACAATTGCTCCAAAGAGGGTGTAACTTGTGCACATTACCTTACATGGAGATTTCTGAAAATAAATAAATAATGTGCAGACTTTTTCTATTTCATTAATCTATTTATCTCTTTTATATCCTGCTTAGACGTAGTCAAAAACAGTTTACGATAAAAACATACATAATGTAAAAAATGAACATTCCCAATATTAATAAAAACAAAAATAAAAAATGCTGCATAAAATAAAATAAAACATAAAATGTAAAAACCAATGAAACAGGAAATCATTTTTATCCCCGCCCCAATTCAGAGTGCTCTCCCCCAGTACTTGCAATGGAATGTGAAGGCAGGTTACTCGTGAACCTCTTTGCTCACAACCTCTGGTATGATGTTCAAAGGATTTAAATGCATAAAACAGCTGAAAATCAAGACATTAACGGCCTCTTTTAGGTCAGTGACTTGATGAAAACATGGACCTTGCTGGTATTTTCAGCAACCCTAACAATTTCCAGCCAATAAACGGCAAAAGATGAAAAATTCAACATGCACAAATAAACACACACAGTCATTCCAGCTCCCTGCCTGCATTACAGAGCATCTCCCAACGTGGTTTTGTTGCCGCTTGGCAACGGGTACTCCTAGCCTCTTCCTCTGAAGTTACACCTCTTTGTATTTTATGTACAGTTTTTAGCACAAATATGGCTAGGAAACCATTTGTGGAAAAACTGCTCTCTGACTGCCCCTTACCTTCCCATGGACACCCGTCCTTTCACACAAACCAGGCTGCACCTTGGTGACATTGCCATAGGAACCGTATTTATGATTTTAAAAAAAAAGCCATTCCATTCTTGCAGCCTCATTAAATCTAAGCCTCATTTAACTAGCAGGACATTTTTACAATGGGTTTACTGACATACTCTGATAAATGGTTGTATAACATCCTCCAACAATACCGTGACCACAGCGCGTATAAACACTGCATCGGATTGAACAATGCAGACTTCTCAATAGCAGGAAGTGAGGTAACACAACAAGACATTTTCCCCAGGTTTTGTGGCAAAAGAAAGCACCCTGCAAAAAGAAAAATGTCTATATATACACGAGAACTGAAACAGTCAAATTTCTAAACAGAGAAATTCTTTGACGGCCTGACCCAGACAGACAGGAATTTGATTCCTTACAGATAAGAGAACTGGTAGCAGGATGAAAGCAAGCCCAGCTTGTTCCCATGTCAGAAAACTGACAGCAGTGGGTGACATACTCAAAATATCCGGGTTGGATTACCGCAGAAACCCAGTGGTGAACTCAGTGGACAAGGACAATGTGGAGTACACAAGGTGTTTCCCAGGAGCACCACCATCACGAGATTTTCAGAAATTCAATACAAGGAAGACAGGAACACCACGAAACGCCAACTATTTAAACTTTTTTTTCAGAGCAAGACTGAGAGATGGTAGAATTATTGCCTGGAATGAATGTGTTTAATAAGACGACTCGTCGTTTGCTAACAAAGAGGCAGTATCAGACAATCTCAAATACAATAGATTCTAACCTAAGCCCCACTAATGTAAGTGCCCGAATTAAACCTGCCTCTTTTGACTCCTTAAAAATTCTGCCCTGACATAAGGGGTTTTCCCCTTAAACACAACAAAGCTATAACCACCCCACAGTCAAGTGTAGAACATGCATGCAGTGCCCTGCAACAGAGTGTACAACATGCATGCAGTGCCCATGTGGCATGCCCACACGTGCCCCGCAGCAGAGCATGCGGCATGCCCACGCATGCCCCGCAGCCGAGCATGTGGCATGCCCACGCGTGCCCCACAAATAAAACATGCTGCATGCCCACATGTTCTGCTGGGACTGTTTAGCATTTCTCAGCCACATCTTCCTGTGTGCACGCTGGTGACAGTAATTGAAGAGGTCAGGCAAGGTGGTGCTCGATCTGTGCTCCATCCCCTCAGTGGAGCATCATTACTCAGACACTGTCAGGACCAGTAAACAGCACACTTTTTAGTTTTAATCCTTAAATACTTAAGGGCAAAACCACAGCAAATGTAAGAAAGCATTCTTGTGTAAGAGAGATCTCTCTCTTTGTTATTTCTTAGTGCAGTAATGCTTTAATGATATCTCAAAGCTAGACACAGGAGAGGTTTCCTATTTACACTGGAGATCAAGGTCAGGCATTCTGTCTAAATGAAATTTCCCAGTTTTCCCAAACAGTCTCACGTTCTTTCCGTGATTATAGTTCAAAATGTCACCACCGATTTGTGCTGTGACAGATGAGCAAGGGCACAGGAAGTAAACTTTGCTCTGGTTTTTAGATGAAGGAAAAAACCCTTCTCTGCTCCCTAGCTTGTAAAAAAAATATCAGATCTGTGACATACAAAGAGAGACCAACACATACCTCAGTCACTTACAGTCTTGCTTCCTGTAAGTACTTTTGTCTCTTCTTACTGTTAAGTTACTCTAGCTTTGTCTTCTTCCTCCCCCCGCTCTTTTTTGCTTCTTTCCACTTGTTAATTGTTCAAGGTTACTACACCCCCCTGTTACCTGTAAACCAGCATGATGTGATTGTATCACGAATGCCGGTATAGAAAAGCTCTAAATAAATAAATAAATAAATAGATAGATAAATAAAATAAAATAAATCAATCGTCCTTTTGCCCTCCAGTCCCTGACGGTTCTCGCCAATGGTACAACACAAACTTCTCAGTGCTTTAGACCTGCCAGCAATGAACATAATTCTCCTCGGTGCAGCATCTTCTCCCAGAAGAAGAAATCTACTAAATGAATCAAGCCTCCCCTGGAGTCAACGCAAAGACACAAGGAACTCTTCTCGCCATGGGAAAATTTCCAAAGGGAGGTGTTGACCCACGTAAAACCATCTTTGCAAAATTGCTCCCCACTCCTCCATTCCCCTGTGGGGAGAAAAGCATTGCAATTTGTTTCGCATGTGCTCTTCTCCCATGAGTCAAAGGAAGCGGGGGAGAGATCCGGGGGGAGGAAAAGTGCGCATGGAAATTCCATTTCCCGAGCTGTAAAACAGGTGCAGAGTTTGCAGGTATTTCTGTACCCACGGAGTGGAGCTTACAGCTCTGCAAGTATAAAGTGCAATGGACCTGCAAACTGCCTGGGGATTTGGAAAATTCACCCTCAATGAAAGAATTTTCTTTAGAAAGAAAATATGAGTAAGAAAAAAAAATCCCCAAGATACTGTGAAGAAGTACAAGTTCCATAACTTTTCTCAGTATATAAAAGTCATGCCTTGTAACGCAATCAGAGGCAAACTAGGGCAAAGCCGGGAAGAGAAGGCATCTACCATATACAGTGTTCAAATACCCCCCCCCCCCGTTCACCCGTAAAGCGACCCCAGAACTGCACACACTATCACCTGAAACTGCTGAAAATTCTGTGACCCCATTCATGCTGCTTACCCAGCTCACTAACAAGCTACTGAAGAAAGTCCTTCTTTTGTTTTTTACAATAATTTAGTTACTTTAAATAGCCTTTGTCCGCCTGATCATGACACTCCTCTAAGTTTAAAAGATATGCACTTAAAGCTGGATACGGCTCTGGTAAAGTAAGGCAGGTGCAATCTGACTCAGATCTCATAATTACCTCCTTAGAGCACTGACTGTGTCTCCATGTAGACAAATTCTAAACCCTGAACTCCACAAGTTCAAAGCTTTGCTATCCTCTGCTTGCTTACCCCTCAACCTTCTCCAGAAACCTGGAGATTGCTGGACACGCTTCCCTCTTACTATTCGAGAAATGTCTCAAGAGCACATTGGGATATTCAGCATTGTGTGTGTGTGTGGGGGGGGGGGGGGGGTGTGGATTGGGGGGGGGGAAGGGGAGATGGGGTCAGGGTTGAGCCATACGGTCTTTGAGGAAGCTCAGGTGGCATCAACCTATCAATGCAACGGAATGCTACAAGTAAATCAATAAGATTTAATCATTTATTTATTTTAAATATTCCTTGACCGCTTACCTGACCAAAAACGGATGCCCAGAGCAGTGTACAATATAGGTAAATTAAAAACCAACAATATAAATTAACAAAACAATACAAATAAAACAAATAAACAAGACTGAACAGCAAACAAATCTGAGTGAAAAAGTAGAACTCATCAACCATTCCAACAAGATCCATTACCCTTGTGGCACAGAGAGCCTAGGTTTTCATTTTTTCCTGAAAAAAATGCCCTAATATCTAGAGGAACTTTATACTCCAAAGTTGCAAAGCTCCAGTAGAGAGCAACTTACAATGAGGTTAGATTTTCTCATCTCCTTACAAGCTGAAGTTGCAAGTAGAGGGGGTCTGAGAGGACCAGAGCAGCCTCACATGAGGCTTTAAGGAGGCCTAACTCCAGCCCCCGCCCCTTTCCTGCACCACCAAAAGTGTGAGTTTTGTAAGAGAATGCAAGTACTTTCTACCGCATTGACTGGGGGCGATTTTCCAGTTGTTAATTGATGCAGCTGGATTTGCAATGGATCTGCTGGGGCACCTGGTCAAGATGGTGAGACTGACAGTGAAATGCTAAGAGAAATTAGGGAAGCTAACCAAATTGGTAGTGCGGTAATAATAGAAAATAGCCAGCAATGGTAACATGGAATAGACTTAGTTTTGGGGTACTTGCCAGGTTCTTATGGCCTGGATTGGCCACTGTTGGAAACAGGATGCTGGGCTTGATGGACCCTTGGTCTGACCCAGTATGGCATGTTCTTATGAGAAAAGGAGAATTGTTTTTAGTAACCAGGAGGAATGTGCAGTGTTTGAGGAAATGTAAATGAAACTGCAGAAAGAGCAAAAGGGGGATCTGGACCTGTCTTGGGGAAAGGGAAAGCGGCTACGTAAATCCTTATGTGCATGTTCCCCTGAGTCTCTGCTGGCCCCCAGTTTCTCAAAGGAAAACTCTGCGGGGCATCATTTCCCTTTGAAAATGTGCTTGCAGGTCTGGGTGGGTAATTAAAAAATTGTCCCCTTAATTCAGTTCTTCCATTCATTCCAAGAAGAAGCAGGCATAGTCATAATTGGTCTTCATACTCTGTGAAGGGTTGGAGCAGCAGGCAGGGCTCCTTTACGCAACTCGCAAACAACAAGCCGCAATCATGCCGACTGGAAAGATTTCAAAATCCTGAAGCAAAAGCTAAAGGGAACAGCAGGAATTCATTTCAGTAGTTGGGATAGACCCAGTGAGATTGAGTTTTATAGGGAAGCCTATATTTGGTCTAGAAAACAGGAAATTGAATAGTTTAGACTAATTTAGAGTCTTTGTAACTGAATCTGCCTATTTTGATTCAAAGACAAACCCATAAAAAGCGCAAACTCAAGATAAATTTATTTAAAAATATTTAAAGACATGACATATCACCTATGCACTTAGGGTATGGGACAACAGAATTAAAAAAAAATGCAGATTTCCAAGCATTTTAACAGAAATCTAGCTGGGATTCTGGACCATCGTACAAATGTGTAATGCTCATATTTTATAACAAACAATGCATCATATTTTACAAATAACAAATAAAGATATTTAAAGCTTCTGAATATATATTGTGCCAAAATAGCCAGATGACAGTGGATAACTCAACCAACAAATTGCTCATCTCGTGCTTTTTCTGACCAAGTGACCTATAATCTGCTAGCCACCAGATTCATCCTCTAGCGTAGCACTGCTGCTCTGTAAAGAAACTCAAGTCCCCACCACAATAAACCCCCTCCATGTCTCCTCACTTTCTTCAACAGAACAACTGCCTTTCTCACTCCGCTGTCTCCATCAATTTCATCTATGGCGGAGCTCCTGCCTTTTATTCACACTGTCCAAGAGATGCAAGGTCCTGTATTATCAGCAGAAAGGAATCTCACCATTTCGCTTTACTATCACAAGACAAACTGTATGGGCTAGAGCGGACCTGCCCAGGAGATCTCCCACCCTCTTCAATATTTACCTCCTTCCCCTCTGCCAGCTCCTAACAAACCTAAAATTAAAACATTATCTTTACGCCGACGACGTACAAATTCTGATCCCTATAACAGAATCTCTTACGAAAACACTCATATTCTGGGAAATCCAACCCATCAACCTCCTCCTCACCAGTCTAAACCTGGTCCTTAACGCAGCCAAAACCGATCTCCTCCTCATCTCCTCCAATCTCACCGACCTTCCTCCACAGACCTCTACCAATACCATGATCACGCAAGTAAGAGACCTCTGAGTAATCCTCGACAACCGTCTGAACCTAAAGAAATCCATCAACAACACTACCAAGGACTGCTTCTTCAAACTACATGTGCTAAAAAGACTCAAACCACTCCTACATTTCCAAGATTTCAGGACAGTCCTTCAAACCTTGCTTTTTTCCAAGATAGACTACTGTAACGCCCTCCTTTTGGGTCTCCCCTCCTCCACAACTAAACCCCTTCAGATGCTCCAGAATGCAGCTGCCACAATCTTAACAAACACCAACCGCGTTGACCACATCACACCCATCATCAGGAACTTACATTGGCTCCCAATAAATTACAGAATCTTACACAAGTCCCTCACCATCATTCACAAAACCACCCACAAACAGCTCCATCTCGACCTGCAGATCCCATTCAGACTCCACACCTCTACAAGACCCATCAGAGAAGTGTACAAAGGAACCCTACACATCCCCACAACTAAAGCCACCCTTCATACAGCCACCAGAGAACGAGCACTCTCGACAGCAGGACCTGCCATCTGGAATACCATGCCTCCAGATCTCAGACTGGAACCTTGCCTGTTAACATTTCGGAAAAACATAAGACCTGGCTATTCCTACAAGCCTTCCCTCAACTGGTCTGAACCATGATTAAAAGCCACTCAGACAGTCCCCCTATATATATCCAGGCATCTCCTATTTACCGTTTGTTAAGTTTTTTTCTTTGTCCTTAGCCTCTTGCTACCTCAGCTCCCAAGTTCACTCTACCTTGTTTATTAGAACTTTGCCTCTTGTTCAATGATAAAGTTAATGTTATTACCCTTGTTCACCGACATGATATGATATGTATCATAAATGTCGGTATAGAAAAGCGTTAAATAAATAAATAAATAAAATTTGAGCAAAGGGACTGACCTGGGAGCTCTTCACGTCACAGCTCTGTACTGCAGGTACTAGAGCTACAATACACCGATTTCTCTGCAAATACTCATTCTGGTACCTCTCACCCTGGGAAACAAATCTGTGCCTGCTTGGGCCACTCTTCACCACCCAAAGCAATTCATGGAGATTTGCAGTGAATTTCGTAAAGAACCACCGCACCGGGTAAAACATTGCAAAGCTGGCTTAAATATTATATTACAAATTATCTGCTTGGTGTTTCCTGTTCCATCAGCAGAGTTCTCTCTCTCTCTCTCACTTCTCCCTGCTCTCCTCCTATGGGTCTTTTTATTTCACAGGCAGATGTAAAAAAAATAAATTGTCACTGTCCCCTTCCTAACAACGCCCTCCCCCTCACCTTTCTCTTACTTTTAAGAGCTGCAGTTAAGGGTTTAAATGTTCCTGCAGCTGTACAAAGGGCTCCTCCGGTCCACAGATGCAATGTGGCAAATTCATTACAGGAGACGGGCAGAAACACAAATCTTAAAAAGGTCAGAAAATGGTCATAACGCAAATATAATTTTAATAAAGGTTCTGGATTCTTCGAATGTTAGGAGCCTGCATTCGGTTCTCTTATTTAACTGAGAACGTTGAGAGGGTCCTTAAAGACCTTCTTCAGTCCACCAGCTCATGAAGTCAGTGAACCTGAAATGCTCCCCCACCCGTGGGGACACAGTGCTGGACGATTGCACAATACACCCCCCCCCCCCCCCCCCCCCCGGGCTGAGGCCTGAGGCTTTCGACTGGCTGTGCACAGGCACCCCAGGGGCTCGGTAGAAAGAAATATTTTCTTGACGTCCACCATGCATGGGGTCATGGAAAAAAAAAAAAAAAAGAACCATCTACATCCATTGTTGATGGATGTAGATGTAAATCCCAGGGCTGCTCCTTGTAACCTTGGGCAAACCACTTCATCTTCCATTGCCTCGAGTAGAAACTTAGATTGTGAGCTCTCTGGGGATAGGGAAATCCCTACAGTACCTGAACGTAAGCCTCTCTGAAGTGCCAAAAGGTAGACTATAAAATTAATAATAATAATAATAGTTATTGAACAGCATGACCAGTGCGTTTCTATGACATCATCCCACAGTTATTTGAAAAGTGAGTCTGAGGGGAGTTAGTCTACTCCAAAGCTCTCTGAACTCATGTCACCAACCGCCTGGATATTCAGATTATATTTCTTTTTGAAAATGTTTAATAAATGTCCCAACAGCCCAGCTGTGCAATGAAAATGACTGAACAAGAGCCATTCCTCAGTCTCACCGAGCTCGAAAATAAATTGAAACCAGACACCTGGCTTGACTGTAAAAAAAAAAAAAGAAGTCTGATGATATTATCTAAAAGTTACTCTCCCAGGCGCATTTCCACTGCAAGGGTAGAAAGTTCCCAAGAAAATTACTGCATGCCGAAGAGTGCATCTCTCATGATTTCAGACCTGAAACCTCCCAGCGACAGCCTCCAATAAAGTTGGTTTGCGAAGGGCATCTTCACTGCACCGTCTGTGCAGCGTTTAGCCAAATGTGGAGGCCAAAAGGTTCAGCCCTCTGCAAACCTCGGACATCTTTCTGCCCGGTCCTCATGCAAAAGGTTCTAGGTTAGGCCTGCACAACGCCACTCCCCAAAGCACACAAACAGCTCTTGCTCTGCAGGACAAGCACACAGTGAATGTTAGTGAGATGCATCTGCGTAGAACTGGCTTGAGGAAGGAACAGGTTACTGTGCACAGCTTGGTTACCCTGAAACCCAGCCCTGCTTCTGGCCCTCCATGACTGGATCCGGGCGCCCACACACCGGAGCTGAATCCCTAAGAGGTCGTTAAAAGTTGTCTTGCATGCTAAGCCAGTTTAGCGCCCATGATAAAGAAGGCCCTACTCACCAAAGCCTTACTGTGACTAACACTTTGCCGAGTGAATGGCAAAAACCATAGCATCTTAGCCAATGCTGCTGTATATGAGATGCCAATGAATGCACAGCGAGCTCATGCAAATCATCACCTTATTTACTGAAACCACAGGCTCATCAGCAACAAGCTTTGGTCAAAATTTTGTCACCCACCATGGAGCACCGATCGCACACGCGGTAACAGCCGCCCGCTGGCCAGAGGCAGCTTATTGGGGGAAATGGAGGAGTCTGGGCTGCTTCATCAGGAGATGCCGCAATAAGCAGGGGGGAAGAGAAGGAGACAGAAGGAGAGCAGTAAGAACGAAGAAGAAAAAGAGAGAGAGGGGAGGAGGGACAGGAAGAGAGAGAAAGAGAAATCCAGCAGAGGAGAGCAAGAAGGCAGCCGCATCTCTGAGCTTTCAGGCCCTGCTATGTCTGCTCAAGCCTCTCCCCTTCCCATCCCCCCCCTTCCCCTCCCCTGGGAAGGGGACAGGGATGAAGGCTGGAGCAGGGACCCCCGAGCAGCTGTTCTCAGCCTCATGGTCAGGCCGCTGGCCACAGGAGAAGCAGAGTAAAAGCCGCCTCATACCTGATCCGGCCACTGCAGTCCTACAGGAGGCCGGCACCGGGAACAGCAAAGAGGTCGAGCAGAATCAGGAGGCCCCTCGCTACGAAACAGTTTAAAGGAGCAAAAAAAAAGTTGAGGTACCTGACCTGCTGAGGCCTTGCAGGCCTCTTATTCAGATGACCAGCGAGGTCCGAAAGCTCATGACCAACCACATCTTATTCAGATGACCTGCGAGGTCCGAAAGCTCATGACCAACCACATCTTATTCAGATGACCAGCGAGGTCCGAAAGCTCATGACCAACCACATCTTATTCAGATGACCTGCGAGGTCCGAAAGCTCATGACCAACCACATCTTATTCATATGACCTGCGAGGTCCGAAAGCTCATGACCAACCACATCTTATTCATATGACCTGCGAGGTCCGAAAGCTCATGACCAACCACATCTTATTCAGATGACCTGCGAGGTCCGAAAGCTCATGACCAACCACATCTTATTCAGGTGACCTGCGAGGTCCGAAAGCTCATGACCAACCACATCTTATTCAGATGACCTGTGAGGTCCGAAAGCTCATGACCAACCACATCTTATTCAGATGACCTGCGAGGTCCGAAAGCTCATGCCAACCACATCTTTTGGGCCTGTAGTTGGTTTGAGATCTAGTTCTATTTTACTTTTTTTTTTTGTTTGTTTTTTTGAGAGGGTGAGAGCGCGAGCCGGGGTAAGAAGGTGCCCTACAACCTTTCTTCACAAACTTTAAAAAAAAAAAAAAAAAAATCAGCCCGGCAACAAGGCCACAATAAATGGAACACGTCAGCAAACAGGAGCCCGCGAATAACCAGAGCTTTTAAAATTCCTTTAACAGTGCCCCTAAAAAAAGGAAAGTTCCCAAGCCTTACTGAAGGAGGATTCTGGGTGCAGCTGCGAGCGTTTCTGACCCACACAGGGATCCCCCCACCCCCCGAGTGTTTGGGAGAGAAATGAATTCATTCTCTTGTGAGCCCAGGAGGGCTTTACATCTGTGTAGGCCCTGATATTCCCCCTGCTGCGTGATACCGCATGCCCACCGTTATCTGCTTTCCCCAGCGCCTTGTTTGTGCTTAAGCAGTGATCCTGTCTGCAGGCCTTCTTTCCACACCTCCCCCTCGCTTATCTGCTTTATCAGCTCAGGAAGAAATTTCAGCAAAACTCTTCCTCGGGTCACCCTATCTCTGGGAACCAAACCCATTAAGATATTCCTGACCTCTGCTTGTGCTATTTTAACCGTCTGGGGGTACCGGAAGGAACCGATAAAACAGGATAACAATTGCTTTTGCAAGATAAAACTCGCACAGGGCTCTATTGTGACCGGCAGCCTGAATAAATGTAAAACAACAGAGCACATCTTTTCAGTGGCTTCTGCTAGAAATAAAACGGAATACAGGTTTTCATTCCCTCAGCGGCTGTGTGCATCCCTTAAAAAAGCATTTGGAAAAACAACCTGTTAACTACCGTAATTATTTGCTTTCAATTCGCAATTGCTTGTTGTGCAATCATTTTGAGATTGTGGAAAAACCATAACCAACTTAAGAGTAACATGAGGGTTACACAGGTAAGTAGCATGTACTCATGCAAGTCCATGTATGCCATGCATATATTTTATGCACCTAATTGAAAATATCAAAAAAGTAACCAGCTTCACTATATATATATATATATATATATATATATATAAAGTCTGAAACACACAAAAAAATGAAGCTTGTCTATGTAAAAGTATGTGCCTACTTGCAGTATGCTGTGCACACTTTAACAGGGGAGAAAGGGACTATCTATCTAGGGGCATTCCAGGACAAGATTCATAAGTGCATGCAAGGGTTGCTGATTGTAGCAGAGATATGCGCATACATTACCGAACTTGTCCAAACACTTGTAAGCTGCCAACTGACTCATGCAGTTGAAATTGGACTTGTCTTTTGCCTGCAGTTTGTGGGTGGGAGATCAGGGTGAAGTACTAGAGGGTCTGGGTGAAACAGTGTAGGTATCTGCAAACTGGCGATTCCAAGCACGCATATAACTAAGTATTTCCAGCCTGGCATACTTTATAAACCATCCGCCTTCGTGTTTAATGCTAGGTTATTAGGCCTGCATTGTTACAATTATTTTACGCATAAAATATATGCGATTTTTTATTTTTTTTTTAAGTATTTGGGTTCCTGCACTACAAATTTATGCGTGTATTTTTGGGGCTGATACATGCAATATTTTATAAACTGTGCGGCTCCTGGTACACCGTTTATAAAATACTGGCCTAAATTTCCACTGGGCCGCTCATGTGTGCAGAGTAGTGTGGACTGTTTGGAAAGTTCAGCTGAACATGTGGATTTTGTTCATGTAACATATAGGAATGACCTTTGTCCCTCAGCACCATTTCATCTTCTCTTCTAGCAGCATTAAAGTCCAAAGGATCAGGATACAGCATCACCCTGCTTTTTCTTTTTTATTTGAACTTTGATTCGACTATAGTTACAACCGCTGTTTGTCCTGAGCTGGCATCCTTCTCGCAAAGACTTAAAAACTTAGTGTCTTTACTACCATAAAGGTTTTCATTGGAAGAGACAATAAATCAATACAATTTGCAGGCTTTTCATCCCCTCCTGGTTCCCTATCCTGCAGGGTCTCTCAGGGCTCTATACTTTCCCCTGTACTATTCAACATTTATCTCAAGCCGCTTGTTTACTAGATTAGGTACTTTAACTTAAAATTCTACATCTTCGCAGATAACTTTCAGCTTCTTCTGCCAGTGTACCCAAACCAATCAACAGTAATGACAAAATTAACCCTCCTACTTTATAGCCAATAAAGGATAGTCAAAATTTAACAAACTCCACTTAAACCAAAACACAATTGAAATATTTAAGATTCAAAACACAGATTAGAAGCTTCCCAAAATCACAATCCCTTTTGAGAATTGTGAAATTTTCCGGAAGATGCAGGTTAGAAGCCTAGGTATCTGTCGCACTCAATTAACTATGCAACCACAGGTTTTGGCAACATTATCCACATATACCAACTGAAAAATCTCTGCCTTTTCATAGAGAAGGTAAATCTGACCACAGTGGTCCATGCTGGGATTACCTCATGTCTGGACTACTGCAAAGCACTATATAAGGGTCTGATCTCTAAAGATATGCACAAACGCCAGCTTATTCAAAACAATAAAGGTCTGTAATAAACAGGCTTACATCAAACTCATTCTATACAAGCTTCATTGGTTTCTAGTCCCCCTATAGGGCCAAATTCAAAATCCACCCTAACCTAGGTCCTGAGAGAAAAAGTCCAGAGTACTTAAAAGGACCACCTACCTCAATACACTCTGGCCAGGACATTACGATCCTCTGAAGGAAGTTCCGTAATCCTGTTGAGTGTCTTCAAAAGATGTGACACCCAACAGTGGGCTTTCTCAACAGTAGTTCCCACCCTCTGGAACATCTTCTTCAGATGCAGGATGATAGACAATTTAGGAAGCACTTGAAAGCCTGGCTTTTCGGTCAGATTTTCAAAGGGTTAGATCAGTAATCAGGAACAACTTGGTAGAGATGAACTCCAACACATATAGCATTCCAAGCTCAATTTCTTCTCCTTCACTAACTAGGCATTATAGGCATATTACCCCTTATTACAAGCTATGATATCACTGTCTACATATTTATGCTCTCAGTCAGAAGGGCGACCAAAATGATAAAGGGAATGGAACAGCTCCCCTATAAGGAAAGACTAAAGAGGTTAGGACTTTTCAGCTTGGAGAAGAGATGGCTGAGGGGGGGATATGATAGAGGTGTTTAAAATCATGAGAGGTCTAGAACGGGTAGATGTGAATCGGTTATTTACTCTTTCGGATAGTAGAAAGACTAGGGGGCACGCCATAAAGTTAGCATGTGGCACATTTAAAACTAATCAGAGAAAGTTCTTTTTCACTCAACACACAATTAAACTCTGGAATTTGTTGCCAGAGGATGTGGTTAGTGCAGTTAGTGTAGCTGTGTTTAAAAAAGGACTGGATAAGTTTTTGGAGGAGCAGTCCATTACCTGCTATTAATTAAGTTGACTTAGAAAATAGCCGCTGCTATTACTAGCAACAGTAGCATGGAATAGACTTAGTTTTTGGGTACTTGCCAAGTTCTTATGGCCTGGATTGGCCACTGTTGGAAACAGGATGCTGGGCTTGATGGATCCTTGGTCTGACCCAGTATGGCATGTCCTTATATTCTTAGTTACTATTTACATGTTAACTTGTTACTGTATCCAGGATGTACTCATGTTACTGTACTTCAGCTCCTAGTTAACTTATCCTCTACCTCATCTCATTACTCAAGCTGTAACATCCTATTAGATTTAAGCCACAGTAACTAAAAAAAGGCATGTAATAAATACATACAAATACGATTATTAATAATAATAATAATAATAATAATAATAATAATAATTTTGCAACGGGGTGACTTATGTAGCACCAGTCAATACTTTAAGTGCCCAAACTGCATCATTTCCACAATCTCAAGTCCACTTTTACTTTACTTCCAAAGTCAATGGCTTTTTCTCCTATACATTCTTCCACCCCCAAAAATGTACCCACAAGCCCGACGGCCATATTGTATTACGGCTCTTTGGAGGATAGGCTAATCCCATTAGTTACACATCGTTCACTCTTTCTGAACATCATAAGACAAAGGCTCATGATGTCTTTGTACAAAAGGAGTTTAAATAATTCACACCTCTGTACTAAAACACTTCTTTACAAGAAATCTCCAACACACACTGTAAACAGGTAATTAAATAAAGCCTATGAAAAGTGTCAGTTATCTCCATATTTTTTTTGGGGGGGGGGATCATTTGTTAGGAAACATTCTCCTGATTGCCCAATGACTTTCAACTGGGCTTGTTAGCTAAGCAGGTACCCCCGGACCACTGCAGGCTGGCATCCATCACTGAGAGTTTGGGGTTCTGGGGTGCACATAGCAACACAGTCAAATCGAGTCAAGTCTATTGAAGCTTCAATTTATACAAAGCTGAAGGCGGCAGGGACAGTTCTCGCTGATTAAGCCCAGCTGCTCATTAACTTCTGTCCTCAAAAACATGGTCACAGTATCACGGGTGAAATATTTTAATTAATTTCCCTCTTCACCTCCCTCCCAAAAAGTATAGCATACAGAGAAGGCAATGTGTTAGCAACTGCTCATTTGAATTTTAGTTTAATATATCAGACGAATCATACAATGCGGTCAGAGAGAACCACAGGAATGTTAACCACCAGGCAAGGTCGAACAGATTGCAAGAGTAAAGGACAATGCACAGACTCTGACCTGTCCAAAATTCAATCACACAGAATCCATTACTTGGGCAACAGAATCAAATCAAGATTTTTCCTTCCTTGTGACCTCTGCCATGACCCAAATATAAAAAGTAAAATATTAGTTAATGTGATTCCTGCCGCCTTCAAGAAATAAGGCAGAATGTACCAGAGGAGACATTTCCGTAGGAAATAATTTGAGGTATTTTAAATTATTCCAGTAGAAACCAGAAAGTGAGCATTCCTCATGGAATCCGCGGCTAAGGACAGGATACCCACATCATGTTTACATTCTGTAGCCTTTGCAGAATTCTAGGATTCCTACTTATTATACAGAACTCCTGAAGCCTGCCCTTAAGAACCGTGCCAAAGGAATCCCCCAAACTACAGAACCGTTCAGAATCAGTGAGGGAGGAGGAGGAACGCCCCAGTACGTGAGGTTGCATCCCACCCTGTGGAGTGGGTTCATACCATTCCTCTGCCAGGCAGGATTTACCACATACCAGCCGGTTCACAAGTCTCTGAAAGTTTACAGACCCTGACACTAAAGGAATTAGGTCTGGTCTGGACTATGTCGGCTCTACACTATAGCATTGCCCAATATTGACATGCAACTGTTTTGCTCAGGACGACCTTTCCAAACAGGACAACCCTGTGTGCAGGTAAACGTCTGCGTACTCTTCCACAATGTGCATCCTTTTACCTGCATTCTTGGGGAGGCGTTCCGGGGGCGGGTTTAGGCTAGGGAGTCAGCAACGTGCATAATTTCGCTTTTTCAAAACTACTGGGTGAATTTTTTTTCAAAACATTTACATGAGTAAAATTAGCATGTACTCACATACACGTTATTTTACAAACCTCAAAAGTGCGTGCATATTTTCAGTCTTGTGCGGAAAAAAAAAAAAAAAAAGATGTGGTCTAGAAGCATTCCATGGTGAGGCCAAGGGGTACGCATGCAAGTTGCTATTTTCTAAGAGACTTACGCATGTACATTTGGCAACTCGGTTGTGTAATTTTACACTGCTAATTATCTTGTGCAATTGACATCAGACTCATCTGTTGCTTGGGGGAGTTCAAAGTGAAAAGCCAGGAGGGTCTCCATGATCTGGAGATTTTGGCAAACTAGTGATTTCAATTATGCACAGACTTCCAAGCATAAACAGGGTTTTATGCAAGAAAGCAACAGTTTCATGCGTAGAATATACAGTATGCACATGTTTTTAAAATAGGTAGGAAAAGTATGTGCTTTCAGTGCATTGCAGATATTCACGCATACGCTGGGGTAGACATACGCATATTTTATAATCTATGTGTACTTGATACATGCTGGCTATACTGTAGTAGACCTCCGCATGGCCTTGTATATGAATGAATGGAGTCAATGTAGTTATTTGAGTTACCCTCTCTGGATGTTACTTTTGCTAGAAAATACACCCACAGAAAAAACGGATGCAAATTTGTGCAGGTGCTTTTTCCTTGGGTAATTTTCGACGAGAAAGCAGATATGTGAAAACCGGTGTAAATTCTGCAGAAAAAAAAAAGCACCCATTGCCTGTGCACTTGCCTGCAGAGTTTTGAAAGTTGCCTCCTAAATAATCTAAATAGAATAAAATTAGATAAGAGGAAGAGAAGTCAAGCCTGATCAGAAAACTGCTCGTGAATTTTTAATTGTACATTGTCAGTAAAATATGGAGAACACCACCTCCAGGTTGTTCTACAAACTAATCTTCAGGGAAGTACATTTGATAAGCTGCTTAATTAATTTGACACTTCGGAGGTATTTTAATTGACGTGACAGTTTGTAAACATGTATTGAAAACTTGGTTAGTGCTGTGGAGATGCAAGTCATAGAGATCCCACCAGTGTACGATCATGTTAGACACGATTGGACCATGTCCATCTGGAAATCTTATTTTGGGTTTCTGACAGCTTGTTATAAACATCCAGTTAAAGTTTTCTTCTAATTCAAATACGAGCCTTCTTCCACTGTGCTAAGCAGCTTAAACAATCTAACAGAAAGGTGGTGGTCACGTGAAGACTTTCCTGCTAACAAGCCGGGATGGCCAGTCCGTTACTTCCAATGAAGGCAACCGAACCCATGTCACATGCCGTTAAAACAAAGTGTGCGTGGACCCATTTTCCAGACAGGTGAATTAAAACAAGCTCCTAGGACTAATAAGCAGTCTATCCCTGTTTGGTAGATTAATAGAGCAGACAAGAGAAGAAGACATAGTACGTCATTAGAATTCAAATAAAGTTTCTTTGTTGGCAGGTACTTAATGAGCAGAGGCAAACTGTCAAGTCCAAGTCAGAATGCTTTACTTGTACTGAAGAACCAAATGCAGCCATGGAGCCCTGGAACTGCAGAGGGGCAATTTTACAGGGCAATTGGTGTAGCCGCATCCAAAACATTACTCTGTGTGTAAAGGGATCACAAAACTCTCCCTTCATAGTAGCCCTTGGAATCTCAATGGACCCAGAGTATGAAGTCAGAAGGAGTGGTAGAGGCAATTGGCATTTCCCTTCGGGAAGTATCAGTAGTTTAACCAAACTCCTGTTCTCTTGCGGCACAGGGTTCCTTGTGAGGTCTCTTTTTCCAAGAGAGAGACCTTGTAGGAATGAGAGAACTACCTCTCCTACCCCCTGTCCTGGGAAGGTGGCAGGGAGCCAAGTTCGGGATGCCCAGCGCTTCAGGAGCAGTTTGATGGTGTCTTGCAGTCTAAGGGGACTTCTGAGATTTAATTAAAGAACCAGGCACGATCTCAGGGAAGAGAAGAATTTCCCTACTTCTCAGCTGTCCAGGGAAATCGCTTCCATTAATAAAGAGTGGAGTTTTCTAGATTCCCAAGCTCATGGAAAAACCATCCTAGAGTGCTCTCTGAGGAGAACATCAGTTAGAGACTCAAGTGCATTTGGCTAACGAGAGGCATTCGGTTCTAATCCACTGGATTCTAGAATCTGCATCTGCACTTTCAAGTATTACCAGGGGCCATGCCCAGGGACAGTGCTCCATCCCGCCAGAGTGGGCAGATGTACTATTGCCTGAACTCTATTTTTTGTATCGAATATGCACTCAACAAGAGTGTACCCGCTGTGACTTTACCAGTTAAGAATTTTATTTTGAACACACCTATAGTGCTGGTGTGATTTATTCCTACTGGACTATTGCAGAGGACCTCCAGAGAGCCCTTCAGGGCAGGAGTGAAGAACTCTGGTCCTCAAGAGCCTCAAGAGGACGCTCTCTGTATATTAGAAGAGTGGCAGCGGGCGAGGTCGCTCTCTGTATATTAGAAGAGCGGCAGCGGGCGAGGTCGCTCTCTGTATATTAGAAGAGCGGCAGCGGGCGAGGACGCTCTCTGTATATTAGAAGAGCGGCAGCGGGCGAGGACGCTCTCTGTATATTAGAAGAGCGGCAGCGGGCGAGGACGCTCTCTGTATATTAGAAGAGCGGGCAGCGGGCGAGGTCGCTCTCTGTATATTAGAAGAGCGGCAGCGGGCGAGGACGCTCTCTGTATATTAGAAGAGCGGCAGCGGGCGAGGACGCTCTCTGTATATTAGAAGAGCGGCAGCGGGCGAGGACGCTCTCTGTATATTAGAAGAGCGGCA
This sequence comes from Rhinatrema bivittatum, assembly GCF_901001135.1. Lineage (NCBI taxonomy): Eukaryota > Metazoa > Chordata > Amphibia > Gymnophiona > Rhinatrematidae > Rhinatrema > Rhinatrema bivittatum. The sequence goes on from NC_042631.1 coordinate 14,572,382, forward strand.
GCGGGCGAGGACGCTCTCTGTATATTAGAAGAGCGGCAGCGGGCGAGGACGCTCTCTGTATATTAGAAGAGCGGCAGCGGGTGAGGTCGCTCTCTGTATATTAGAAGAGCGGCAGCGGGCGAGGACGCTCTTTGTCTATTAGAAGAGCGGCAGCGGGTGAGGTCACTTTCTGTATATTAGAAGAGTGGCAGCGGGTGAGGACGCTCTCTGTATATTAGAAGAGCGGCAGCGGGCGAGGACGCTCTCTGTATATTAGAAGAGCGGCAGCGGGCGAGGTCACTTTCTGTATATTAGAAGAGCGGCAGCGGGCGAGGACGCTCTCTGTATATTAGAAGAGCGGCAGCGGGCGAGGACGCTCTCTGTATATTAGAAGAGCGGCAGCGGGCGAGGACGCTCTCTGTATATTAGAAGAGCGGCAGCGGGCGAGGTCGCTTTCTGTATATTAGAAGAGCGGCAGCGGGCGAGGACGCTCTCTGTATATTAGAAGAGCGGCAGCGGGCGAGGACGCTCTCTGTATATTAGAAGAGCGGCAGCGGGCGAGGACGCTCTCTGTATATTAGAAGAGCGGCAGCGGGCGAGGACGCTCTCTGTATATTAGAAGAGCGGCAGCGGGCGAGGACGCTCTCTGTATATTAGAAGAGCGGCAGCGGGCGAGGACGCTCTCTGTATATTAGAAGAGCGGCAGCGGGCGAGGTCGCTCTCTGTATATTAGAAGAGCGGCAGCGGGCGAGGACGCTCTCTGTATATTAGAAGAGCGGCAGCGGGTGAGGTCGCTCTCTGTATATTAGAAGAGCGGCAGCGGGCGAGGTCACTTTCTGTCTATTAGAAGAGCGGCAGCGGGTGAGGACGCTCTCTGTATATTAGAAGAGCGGCAGCGGGTGAGGTCACTTTCTGTCTATTAGAAGAGCGGCAGCGGGTGAGGACGCTCTCTGTATATTAGAAGAGCAGCAGCGGGTGAGGTCACTCTCTGTACATTAAAGAGATTTCTGCACATACACAATTTAGCCAGAGAGACTTAGGGAGGTTATCACTATCCCTGGGGAACAAGAAACAGATCTACTTTTTGGGATCTGCCAGGTACTTGTGACCCGGATCTGGCCGCTGTCGAAGGCAGGAGCTTGTCCTATGACCGCACAAGCTGCTGGCCCATCCAGCTGTCTCCCTCTCTGGTTCTCTACCAGCTTGAGCAGATGAACAAATAAAGCCCCTTTTACTCTCCTGCAGTTTTTATTATTCTGGACTGCAGTTTCTTCTTCATATTTAAGTAGAAGAGTGAGAAGACGAACGTTGGAAAGGAGATTAGATTAAGCGATGCGTGTGAGGGATACATCTGATTATAGCTTGCTTGCCGTTAGAAAGCAGCCTCCTTGTGATATCCTGGATGGATAACACAGTAGCACGCTACAGTAACATTTCCTACGCATGTGGCGTAGGCTGGGCTAGCAAGACTAAACCCTTCTTGCTCTGGATATCACATTAGCGTTAAACACAAACGGCGCAGATTCTGATCTGTCGGGTTCTTTTTTTTTTTTTTTTTAATGTTCACATTTAAGCATAAACCCCTTGAATTTATTCTGCACATTCTGAGAAAAGCTTCTGTTGCAGGAGCGTCACCCGTTGCCCCTCAGCCTCTCACGTTCACAATCTCAATGGATCAATCGCAAACGCACGAAATATTAGCAGCGGTCAAATCGCGCCTTTAGAGGATGGAGAGGGGCGCTCGGCTCAGGCCCTGCGTTCACAGGGACCCCTGCGTCGGCCGTCTCCCTTCCTGGCCTGCCCGCCCCACAAATCGGGTTTGGCCAGCTGGCACGATCAGCTTCCTGGGGCTTTTCACAGGAGGTGGGGGTGGGGGGTGGGGATGGTCTCTGCTGGGATATCCTTCCGCCTCTTCCACAGCCCCATCTCCACCATCCAGGCAGAAACTCACGACAGCAACAACCTTCCCCTAGTCCAAAGCTGCCCCAGATCCCCACACCCCTTTAAGGCCTGCGCTGGTCTGAAAGGCAATTATATTGTTCTTGACTTTCTAACACATGTTTTTTTTTGGGGGGAGGTCATCTAGACCTCTGCTGAGTCCCATGGCAAACTCTGGCCAGCCCCACATGAAGCTGGGGGGAGGGGGTCTATATGCAGGGGGCTTGCAGCTCGCTCGCTTGAATCTGTAGCTCGCACAACGCCCTGGAATACTGTTCGGCTCGAATCCTGCTTTGGCTTGGCAAATCAAAACGCGTCGAGCTTCTTCACCGGACCTGCGCCCAGCCAGTTGCAAGGAAGCGAGGGGTTAATAAGAAAAGCCTGCCCTTGTGGTGAGAGAGGAGGAAAAAGCAGGCCAGGGCCATCATTCTCACAGACTCCAGCCCCTTACGTCTTTGTAGGGCTTGGGGGAAACATTAATAGCACCGCACACTCCAAGTGCACTTTGATGGATTCAAAATGCTCCAAGCTGCAGCGTGAGTTATTGCCCGGTGCTGTTAGGTAAAGAAAAAAAAAAGTTACCCTGCCAGATGTTACCACTGCCTTCAGAGCATGGGAACGGGGAAGCAGAGAATGGGCTTGAGAGTGCGGCCGCGCTGCCGCGTGCATGCGCACCTGGCTTTGCGAATTCCCCTTAATTAAAACAGAAGGAATACTCGTGGAAATGCTGCTTTTCGTTTCACTACAGTCTCACTCGCGTTTTCCCACGGCTCAGATTAGAAAATCATAGGCACCAGCAAAAAAATGATTAGGAGCTAAGCAAGGAATGGCAAACTTCAGTGCCGCAAGGTCTGGCGATAGATACAATTTATTGATCTATCAATCTGTCTGTCTCTCTCTATATATATATATATGTATGCATGCAGCAATTTGAAACCACAGGTCAGATTTAACAATCAACTTGTGTCACACTGGAGGGTGTAAAGTAAGATGGTAAAATTGAAAATTAGATCATGCAACGGAAGCTCGTTGCTTCTCGGCACTGGGCTTTTACCTAACTTAATACCAATCACAGGGAGCCGTTTACGAAGGCTGCGTTAGGTCTTTAACGCAGGGATAACTTGCGGTATTTGAAAAGCCGCACTTTCTCTCTCTCTCCCCAAAACACCCGGCGCAATGCCAGTATTGAAACAAGCTGATCTGCATGCAGACAAGCTCGTTGCCAGCCAAATTAATGCGGATCGTATACTGTAACACAGCTTGCCTCAAAATTCGCAAGTTACATTGAACGTGCATTTATTTTAATAGATCCGTTATCCGCTCCTCCACCGTTCAAGGGGGCGTACAAATTAAAACATACATCAAATCTAATATAAGGCATACAATCACAAACAAGTCAGCATGGGAAAAACAATCTCTCAAAACCTGATCAAGATATAAACCATGCTTTAAAGAAAGAAAAAAAACACAAAAAAAAAATGAAAATCCTGCAATTTTGAGTGAAAAAGTACTGCCAATCCATTGTTAATTGGAGTCAGTCAAGAGAACATTAAGATACTCTGAAGACTAATTGTCAATCTCAATCACTTCTTGAAATAAATATATGTTCAACTGTTTTGTTTTTTTTAAAGATTTGAGTACAAACCAGTTTGGGCAATTGTTCACGCAGCGAATTCCAGAACAAAGGGCCTGCAGTCGCGAAGGATTTCCCACTTGTTTCTACGAGATGAGCCAACCATGGAGATGAACAGCCAACAGATGTGCACAGCTGGATTATAAATATGCAACTCAGCGCGTCAAGAGGTACAACTAACTTTCCCTGGGAGTGTCAAGAGGCTAACGCACATCCCGAGCTTCCAGAATGAGGTCTTAAAGGGGATGAGCAGCCCCCGTAAGGCCCCCTCAAACCCAATGAAAAAATAAATCCAGCGGTCTAGTGGGCCATGTACCTGGACTCCAATCCCCAACCAACACCACCCAGCCAAAAATGGTGAAAGGTTAGGCCCTCCCCTGCCCCACCCGACTGGAAGCTCTGCTCCTTTCAAAAAAATGTGCCTCTCCCTATCTGGCCGCCCCCGACCCTAGCAAACCCCTGAAGCATACTGCAAAGACCCTGCCGTCTAGTGAGGACAGGAGCGACATCCATTAGCTCCTGCCCCCATCACGCCATTTTCCAAAATGGTGTTACGTGACCACTGGCACTTCTTACCTTCTCTGTGCGGGGGAGCCAAGGAGCGTGAGGGGTCCGCCAGTGCCATTCTGAGAAATACCGCAGTTCAGTAAACAGATGCCAGAGTTTGTCAGATTGCTTGTTGGGGGTAGGGAGGAGAGAAAGTGTGTTGTGTCGCTGAACCTGCTCTCCTCCCCCGCCACTCTCCCCTGCTAATCTTGAGGAATCTCGGGGTGAGCAGAACTCAAAAGTTCCCAGGTATGCTTATTACCTGTTTGGCCACCTTAAGATCATCAGATATTATCACACCGAGATCCTACTTCTGTTTTGGGTACAGAACTTCACCCAATATACAGTACTGCTCCCTTGGGTATTTGCAGCCTACAGGCATTACCCTGCATTTTTAGCATTAAATCTGAGCTGCGAAACTCTAGACCATTCCTTAAGCTTTGCTAGATTCCACCTCATGTTTTCCAGATTTTGGGACCATCTGCAAAAAAAGCAAACTTTTCCTTCCGCAATATTGCTTACAAAAAAAAAAAAAAGCGTTAAACAAAACCGAACCAAGGACCAGTCCCTGCAGAACTCCACTGGTAACTCCCCTTTCCCTCGGGGTGACCTCCCTCTCTCGCCAGAAACTGCGCCATCCTCTGTTTTAGCAGCGATTCCATGAATTCGCTCACCGCCGAGGTTGGGCGACCCGGCCTGTACTTTATACAAACTCCACTTTAGTGAAGAAACCACCACTGCCCTCTGCTCCTCTCTAGGCCTTTGGAACTGCTCCCGACTCTAAATAAGCCCTGGAAACGTCAGCCAGTGATGCCCTTAGAACACCCCTCACACTTCTGGGTGCTTCCCGTTTCGGCCTCCGCCTCCTTTTTAGTTTTTCCGGCAGTTTTCTGGAACTTGCTTGAGGCCTGCCTCGCGTCCATCCCCGTCTGTTGGTGTTGCTCCGAGCTCTTCCTCGGTGAACGACGATTCGAAATATTTGTAAAGCAACGATTCTGCGTCCTCCTCCCGAGCCTCTACGTATTCCCCCCCTTTCACCTTCGGGTCTTACAGTCCCATGTTTGCACTTCCTCTTGTCACTAATGTATGCAAAAAAAAAAAAAACCACCCCAAAAACTCAGTGTGGAAGCAGGTCCAGGGGTGGGGATGGGTGGACCTCTGACTTTTTCACTTTTCAAAGTCAGGGGAGAAGGCACAGGAAGGGGGGGGGGAGGGGAGGGGCAGGCCAAGGCTGGCATCTTTTTAAATGAAATGCATTGGGGGAGGGGAGGTTTGAACCAAGGCTATCTAAAATGTCACGTTTCTACTCATGAGCTGAGAAAGCTAAAAAAAAAAAAACCCAACTATTCCTTCTGTGTAAAACGGACTTTCCATGGAGAACGAGTATTTTTCAAGTCAGAAGCGGATCAGCTCCCAACGAGCTGGAACGGCACATTTTGTAAGAAGTCCATAACGTCCTCATAACCTGTGACTCCAGAGCCCTTAAAGGCAGCTGTAAAACGTCGGGCCGGAGGAGCTGAGGGACGCGTGCCCGGGCCTTCAGACATAACTGCGTCACAGCGATGTGTTTTCATTTAAGACGCTGGCTAAAAAAAAAACAAACCAAAAAGAAAATCCCTTTCTTTGCCGGTACCTCTCTGATTTGTCCAACCAGGCGCAGGACGGCGAGTTTTCCTGGCGCCCTTCCTTAAGTTTCAGCACAAAATGGCAAAGAGTAACTTTACTGCTGAGCGCGGACATTTTACAAGCTTTTTAAGTCTCCAGTTAATTACCAGAGAAGACCATGAAAATAAAGGAAATGAGACCGTTTTACCCCATAAGTATCTCAATTCCATCTTGCAGGGCTGCCAATTGGTTTTCTAAGCCACAAACTTCAATATCTGCTCTTAATTTTATGCCATTTGCAGAGCCCTGAAGACTGTCAGCAAAATCCATGATGCATTACAAAACTTGTAATTGGAAAAAAAAAAAAAAACCAAAAAAAAACTGATGGCTTTCTGACAGGATAAACAAAATATATTTTCGACTCAGATTGGACAAGGATGCGATAAAAAAAAAAAAAACAACTTTTATAGGCATTTTCACTTAAATGTAAGAGGAGGGGAGGAGGCAGGAGAGGATTAAGACGGTAGTCGTGAAACGGAAAGACTCTTAGAAAGCGGTGACCTGGCAATCAGAAGGGGAGAAAAAAAAATAAAGTGCACTGGTGCTTCCCCTTTTTAGCAATGTTTGGGTCATGCCAGTTGGGCATTTCCTCCGGAATTACTACAGACAAAGGCACAGGGGAGTGCAGTCCGCGGGATCACCTTTACCGCTCCCACTCCCAGACGCTGCCAGACAGGAGGAGGCAGGCTCTTTTCCTGGAAGCTGGAGCAAAGCGCAGGATGCCACTCAGCAGTGCCGCCCTTCCTGATCGGAGGGAGAGGATCTTTTTCCTTTTTTTTTTTTTCCCAGGGCATACCAGGAATGGATCCACAAACAAGCTGCGTCTGTAGCTCCTCCCGAAACGCCAAAACCTCCCAGGGGTAAAAAGCCACAGCAGCAACAGCATTAGAAAGCCTAAAAGAAGCTCCGGCTCGCTGGCCGCGCTGCGAGCCTACCGGGCAAGAGGCCAGAGGTCGCGTCCAACATTTGGCTGCTGCCTCTCAGGCTGCCCAGTGCTGAAAACGGCGGCATCCACAGCCCCTGCGCCCTGGGGAGGGAGCTCCCAGCCGATGCGCAGCGGCGACTCCTAGTGGCCAGATTTGGTAGGAGGGCATGCGAGTTGCGGAGGACCCCGTTCACTGGACAGACAAGGTGTGTGCGGGAGGGGAAGACGGCAGGGGAAACCGGGGAAAAAAATATGAGCTCTGGCTGTTTTTTACGAATAAAGGCTTCCAGAAGAGCAGCCCCAGCGTGGGGCTCGTTCCGACAGAGCTGCAACCCTAAAGCAGCAGAAGGAAAGCTCCAGTCCCAAAATATTAATGAAAACTTAAAAAGGTGAACCTGAAAAGCCCGGCACACGCCAAAATGAGGGGACGGCGCGAATAGGTTGGTCCGGTGCACGCCGGGCGGACTGCCCGGATACGTGTGTAAAAATGGCGCTGGAACTCACACATGAAACGTTTCCAAAATGCACTGGGGTGCGGGGGTGTGCCCAGATGTTGACCTGAAATCAGCGCGTAAATACTTGCGCGATCCAACGCGTGCCGGGGAGTCCCCCGCCGCGTAACTTTGCTTCTGCTACGCAAGCGCGCATGTTACAAAATGGCCGCATCCCTGGGTGCGAAGCCAACGAACACGCATGCTGCGTTGAAAGTTACCGTGTTGGCGTGTAAAAAGGTTGGCTCCAGCACAATAACTGGAAACTTACAGTTTATAAGTGATTGAGGAGAGGTAAGAGGAGCTGCACTACTTAACAGCAACTTATGGACCCCCCCATGGCACAAGGAGAATTTCTTGAATTGGTCCCGGGGGAGGATGTTAGCTGACATTTGTTCACTGCAAAACTAAAATACTCCTCCCACTCCTTTCTACCACCACCACCACTCCCCAGGAATGCGAAGCACTTTATAGTGCTACAGGTCTCTTAAAAAAAAGACACAACAATTCCTCTAGAATCGTTTTTCCCATTATTTGGGATTTGTTTCTGGGATAAGCATCGCAGCCGAGTCCAGGATTTTGCATCTCCGATAGGTTGAATGTGGTCCTGAAGAACCACCGGTGAAGGAATACAAATCTGTAAATCCTGTTAGAACACAGCAAGCCCAAAATGAGAGAGAGAAAATAACTTATTGACATGCGTTGTCCCCTTTACAGGCTGAAAAGTGCTCTGTGCTAGCTCTGTACAGCGCTGGGGGGGAGGGGGGGGGGTGTTGGGGGATGGCGTGTCAACTTAAGCCAATATGAGCTGGCCAACCCCCCTCCCCCACCAGAGCTCGGCCTGCAGCATTTACAATCAGTTTCAGGGGAGGTAGCCAGGAAGTCACTGGGCCACATGTGGCTACGCACTGAAGAAGGCAATTCCGCAGCCAGCACCACCAGAAAGGCAAAAAAAATAAGTAAAATAAATGAATAAATAAAATAAAGCAGCTACCCAGAGCTTGAAGCGCCCAGGAAAGTGAGCGGCCACCCAGACGCGCTTCCGGCCAGGCCCCCTTCTTGTTTTTCTGGGCAGCAAAGATTCCTCTCCTTACCACAGCACTGAGGCGGGTCTGGCGGGTCGGGCGGTATCAAAGCGCCACGAAATTCTTCCATTCCCTGCACCCCGCGCCCTGCACTGTAAGTGCACACGAATGCCCGGCTGCCTTTCAAACATACAAATGCTTCTAAAATTGGACGTTAGTAGTAGATACTGCTTGAATTCTCTGGAATGCTTTCAGATACACCCTGGGTAATAAAGCGTAATGAATGCAGAATGTGATTTTCTTTACCCTGGATAAACCGAGTTGGCAATTTATATTTTTCTAAAATGTATGATTTATAACTATTTTCCCAAGCCGAGGGCAATTACTCGTTAGGCGGGCTGAAACACTCAGAATGAAAGCCGTTCGTCTTGCTTTTATCCTTCCTTTGAAATTAAAAGCCCTCGCTGTGTATTAGCAAAGGGAATTATTTCTGCCTCGTGAAAACCTCTGCTATTCTGATCCCGTGGCTTATTTCGCATGGGGGCTTAGATGGGACTTTTTGGTTTACAGTTGGGCATCAAAAAGGTGAGCTGCCACAACAGCCGAGTATCCCAGACAACTTCCTGCTGTCCTCGGAGCACAGTACGGCCTTCAATTCATTTAAAAAAAAAAAAAAAAAAAAAAAAAACTTACTTCACTGGGATTTGTGCAAAAGGCGGGAAGGACTATCAGGAGATGTCACTCTCAGAAAGAAAGGACCAGCTGTCGTCTTACAGGCCAAGACTGCTGGACTCAGCTTAGAGAGGACGTGAAATGCTTCTTCTGGCTCAGTTCTACCCTAAGCAGGCGGGGTGGATGAATTTTGAAGGGTGCCACACACCGGACCTAGCCCTTCCCCCCCCCTCAGTTTTAAGCTGAACCTTCATCAAAGCGGCCTGGTGATTTCTTCACCTAGGTTAAGTGCCTCAGCGCTGGAAATCAACACTGAGCAGCCAAGTTAAATTTTTCTTTGTCCTTGCTCCACCCCTTCCTAGGCAGGGAAAAATTTGCATTTATGCAGATCCAGGAACCTAGATCTTTTGCATATCGGCCCCCCCAAAGACAATCCACTTTATCACAGTTTCAGGCAAATGTGCTTGGCACAGGGCAGAGCAGAACCAGGCCTCCAGAGCGAGGGAACGCTGGGTTCGGAGCAGCAAATCCCCACTCTCAAAGTGACAGGTTACAAATGTCGGTGCCAAATGCAGGATTATGTAATGCCTGTGATTAAACTGGACAGCGTTAACTAAGCCATTTTCAGCTTGGGGAAAATCCACACCAACAGTAAGTTGAGGTACAACTCCAGGAACAGGAAACCAATTGCAAGACAGAGAGAGAGAGAGAGGAAGAATCCAAAAAAACCTTCCTGCTGAAATGCTGCTGGTTCTGGCTAATTCACAAATATCCATTTGGGGTGTGTAAAGTTAGGTAAGACAGGAATCAACAGTGGATGATATTTTTCCTTCAGTGGATGCTTACAAAGCGTAGCCCTGTGGAAATTCTGCGCTACTGTGGAACACAGAATTCCCCTCCTGCGCAGAATTTGGCAGGCCCCATCATGCCGCAAATGGAGCCCATCCTGCTCACGGTGAAGATGGAGTAGGCCTCGGAGAGAGAGAGAGAGAGTGTGTGTGTGTGTGTGTATATGTGTGTAAAAGACTACGAGCCTGTGGGGGTGAGAGAGAGAGCATGTGTGAGAGATTGGGAGTGGGATGTGTGAAAAAGGGATTGTGTGTATATGAGGGTCCTTGTTTGTGAGCGAGGGAGCCTGTATGAGGGCATGAATAAGTGTGAGAAAGAGAGCCTGTGTGTGTGTGTATATGTGTGTGTGTGAGAGAGAGTGAGAGAGAGAGAGAGAGAGAAAGGGAATCAGTGTGCAGGGGTGTGTGAGAGAGACATAAGTAGCCTGTGTGAGGGTGTGTGTGTGAGAGAGAAAGGCAGCCTGTATGGTTTTGTGTGCAAGAGAGAGAGAGAGCCTTTATGAGTGGGGTGTGCAAGAGAGAGAAGGGGAGTCTGTATGAGGGTGTGTGTGTATGTGTGTGTACACATGAGAGAGAGGGAGCCTGTATAAGGGGACGTGTGTATACGACAGAGAGGGAGCCTGTATGAGGGGGGGTGTATGTGCACTAGAGAGAGGGAGCCTATGTGTGAGAGAGAGAGAGGGAGCCTGTATGAGGGGGTGTGTATGTGCACTAGAGAGAGGAGTCTATGTGTGAGAGAGAGAGGGACAGAGGAAGCCTGTGTGAGGGGCAGTACTTAGAGAGGCCAAATTCTGGGAGTGAAAATAGATTGGGAGGGGTTGAGCCTAGCAGAGAAGGGGAGAGAGAGTGGAGGGTGGAGGAGTTGGGGCCTGAGAGGACAAAGTGAAAGGAGACTGAGCAGGGAGATAGAGTGGAAGGGACACTCTTACAGTGAACTTCTAGGGAAATTCTACTCAAAATATTTAAAGCTCTGCAACCTTAAGTAATAGCTTTTTCCTGTATTACATTTTCAATTCATTACTTAAAGACTGTCATGTATATCGTGCTTTTTTGACCAATATAAAGTATGCAGAATTTAAGTTTTTGTGCACAGAATTCTCCCAGGATTAAAAGGTTGAGCATTTGGAGTGAAGGGTCGCATGGCTGAATCTCCCGTTATAGCCCCCGCCTCACTACACCAGTGAGAACAGATCCTGAACCTAATTTCATGGACATTCAAATAGCGTCGTCTTATTTTCTCTTCTTTGGCAATCATTCCCTTCATGAAGGTTTTAAACAGCGCGGCACATAATAGCAACAACACCAGTACGACAGTAACAAAGAGATACAGTATTGTGCATTAAAGTAAAAGCCAAGCATCCAATTAAAGCCCGAAAAAAAAGCTTAGCAGCAAGGTTAGAAATGCTTCAACTTCTTTTTACGTTTTCAAATGTGCAAACCTACGTAGGCCCTGTGAAAAGCGGGTACGAAGCCGCCAAGGTCATGAGAAGCATAAAGATACGGAGCACACACAAAACCTGCGGCTTCACGACTCAGAATGATATTAGCAGACGTAATGATAGAGAGGACAGAAAGCCTTCCAAAGGTTATTTATTAATGAGTGCCAGACAATTATTGCACTTGGCCAACCTGCAAACATGAGACAAACTTTTTTTTTTTTTTTTTTTTTACAGAAACCACATCCCAGCAGATGCCCAAGGTTTTCAAAGAAACCACGTGCGGTCTGTTCTTCACCTTGAAATCAACGATCTGCCTTGCTAATAAAACTGAATTAAAACCCATTCTTCCTCCAAAGGAAAGTTAATGCTGAATTTAACTGTTAACAGGCCCAGCGCAGCCCAGCAGTTTTACCGTTAACCATGATGGAAGCCGTTCCGCTCTACTTGGCTTTTTAAAAAGCGCCTGCCTCCTCCCTCGTGGTATCCAGGCAACGTTTTTTTGGGTAACCTTGAAACTCAAAAGGAGCACCCCAGTGGTGTGAATCTGGGCACGTAAAATCCCAGGTAGGCACAGCACACTCGGAACGCTGCTTGCTGAATGTCAGAAAAAAAAAAAAATCAATCTTTCTCTCTCCTCTCCCTCCCCTCCACCTTTAGGAGGGTAATTTTCAGTAGCCTGCGTGCGGCTGAGGTGCTGGTGGAAAGTGCCCACAGACTTCAACACCAGAATTTCCAGGCCGCTGCAACGAGGTGCGCCGAGAGCTCCGCGCAGCTTCGCCTCCGCGCCGGCACGCGTTTCCAGCGCGCGAAACTAACAGCCAATGCAGCGAGGATTCCTACGCGCAGAAAAACCCGCGGTGCAAAAAGCACAGCGCCCGCTACGTGTAAATCCAATGTAAACGAGGCCGTTACTCCTCTAGGCAGGGAGGTACGCACAGATCCCCGCGGCCCAACGCGTTTTTTAACACTGGAATTTAACTCCAGCTCAGAGGTGGGGTAAAGTTTACTCAATCGTCACAGCTAGCGTCCGAAAAGGATTCCTCCGGCGTGATGGTATATCTGCGTTTCTTTTTTCTGCCCGCCTATCTCTTGCGTTTACAAGACAGAAAAAAAAAAAAAAAAAAAAGAGTCAGAGAAGAGAGAGAACAGGATAGGAGAGCCACAGGAGATGAGAACAGGGAAGACAGATGAAGCAGAGAGGGACCGTGTGGTCCGGAGAGCCGTGATCCGGAGGCCATGCCAAAACGGGAAAGGAAGGATCGGCGGAGAGAAAACCGCGCAGAGTTCAGACGCATTTCACACCCGATGCAATAAACGTCTGCTCGCAGCTTGCACGCATTGCTCCAGTTATGTGCGTTCTTCTACCACCACGTCGATTTGCTTATTGCCTCCCCAGCTCTGCCCCTCCCCCCCCCCCTCAGAATGCCTGCTTCGTGTGTGCACAAAAGTGCTACGTGAAATCCTGTCCCGCCCACAGCTCTACACGTAGGCCCGCCATGGTTCTTTTCGAAAAGCCACTTGCGTGCATAAAACCGCCCGTGCCTCTGAAGATTACCCCCCGTATACCGAAATAAAAGTCACTGGATTGTGGGAGTGCCTGTCACATTTAAACAAAAATTTCCACATCGAAGCAGACAATTTACGACTCAGGTTATTGTTTCTGAAACCAGAAACCAACAGTGATAATTAACAAATATCGAGGTGGGCTAATGAGACGCCATGCACTTCTCATTAGCTGACTTCCAGCCTCGCACCACTCTTGGTGGAATGAACGAGGTGCCGCCCGGCAGCCCGTGCCACAGACAGGACTGCAGAGGAACAAGGTTGCATGAAACAAGATACCCCGAGAGCTAGGACAATGCCGGCATGAATCAAGCAGAGACGTTCACTCGTGGAAGCAATGGGCGCTGACAGAGAGAGAGAGAGAGAGCACAAGAGCCAAACGAAGAATTACAAATGAAGGCAAAAGCTATTCATGTTCCACACAGAAAAATCCAAATTTGTCATCAGATTAAAATCTAAACTACAATTACCAAAGCCAAAACAGGCCTTTCTACAAAGGGGATCATTTTTAAACCCCATAGCTAGCTTACAGGCCCATGGGTGCTTATACCTGCGGGGGTGGTAAGGGGGATATATGTCACCCAATGCTTTTACCAGTTATCCAGGTAAAATTTGATAGTTTCCCTTCCTGTGATCAATGCATGGCTACATACATAAATACTCAGAACTATTTCAGAAATGGGCTCAAAAGCATTAGAAACACCTTTGCCAAATACTCAACACCATGGCCCTCCTTTTAGATCGGGAGAACATGAAACATTGCCTCACATAACAAACTTAGACCGTGAGCCCTGTGGAGACAGGGAAATATCTACAACACCTGCAGGTAATCCACTTAGAGGTGCCTGAAAAGCAGAATTTAAATCAAATACATAAAAATGTAAGAATTTCTTTTTTTTTTTTAATAAAGGTATCGTATTTTATAGAGGAAGCTATAACTGGTTAACTGTGGCTCCCTGAGCCCGGGCTCGTAGATTTGTTCTGGAGACAGCCAATATGGCAGTGGTGGCCAACTCCAGTCCTCGAGAGCCACAAACAGGCCAGGTTTCCGGGATATCCACAATGAAAACGCACGAGTCAGATTTGCATACAATGGAGGCAGTGCCTGCAAATCCATCTCACGTACACATTCATTTGTGAAATATCCTGCAATCCTGGCTCCTTTCTGGCTCTCGAGGGCCGGAGATGTGGCCACCCTTGCAATATGGAGTTTAGACTTTCTTCAGAAGTCTGTCAGGAGTTGTTCAAGGTGCAGAGACTGCACACAGCAGCGGTCCGTCCTGGAGAACACGCACGTGTGGTGGAAGCATGCCGCCGGCGACACACAATGGCAAATGTTTAGACGTTATAGAGAGGCCAAAGAGAGATGCACCTGGGTCTCGGCTGCAATGCAGCCACGTTGTGCTCCAGCTAGGACGGCTACGCCCTCTGCAATGATGCAGGCTCACCGAGGTCTGAGCCGTACCCACAGCCAGCCCCAGCCACTGAAACTCAGGCGCAAGGTTCAACGTGGAGGCCTCACGCTGCAGGAGGAATGGGGGGAAAAAAACAAAACATGAAGAACGCTTTCCTGAAGCATCGGGGCCGTGAATGATGACCGTCTGGAGGTTAAATGAAACAAGCGGGTCCTTTCTTAAAATAAGAAAAATGTTAAGCGAGACACTATGGAAGCCATGGCCGTCACGAGAGCACCGGAGTCAGAAAATCTAGCAAAGAAAAATGGAGCACGAGGGTCAACACTTCAAGGACGTCTGACACCGAGCCATCATTGAAGACTTTTTGACAGAGGTATTTGTCTAATTTATGGCCCAGCTTGTCCTTCCTTTCCTGACACACAAATAAATCAGGGGCTGTTTTGCGGAAAAAAACCTTCACCATTAAATCTCCCCTCCTCCCCCCCGAAAAACACCGCGACCCTCATTCCCACCGGGCGGCAGCAAGACGGCGCAAAGCTCTCAAAAGTAAAACGGCTCTCGAGAGCCTCCCATAGCCCACGTGCCGGTCAGCTCACACCAAATAAGAGCTTGGAATCAGGAATAAGGACAGAGCGAGACTTACCAGGGAGCGCCGTATATCCGAAATCCTTTCACCGTCACCTCCGAATCTTGCAAGTAAATTGCGTTGCTCAGGAGCGACTGCACATTGTCAAAGTCCTCCGGTTTCAGTTTGGAGACGGAGGGGAAGCGATAGTAATCCTGTTTCACCAGGTCGGCCATGAATTCCTTGTCAAACGTCAGCTCGTGGTTCCCCGCGATCACTATTTTATATTCGTAGGGCAGGTTTCCTGAAATTACAATAAAAATAAATAAATAAATAAATAAATAAACCATCCGTTAAGGTCAGCGTTTACGTCACCCGACGAACTGTTCGAGTAAAACGAGCAGTGCGGAGATCGCGGCATCGTACGCCGGCCCCCGCCCCCCCCCCGAACACAGCAGAGGACGTACCCGGCAGTTTATGCAGGCCTACAAAGCTTACACACCGCACCGGCTCAGGGGGTCATGGGTTTGTGCGATGCGGAGAGAATAAAAGATTGGTAAAACGCTCAGCTCGACGGACTCCCTTCCCCCCCTCCCCCCCCCCCCCCCCCAAGGAGCTGACAGTCTGCGGCTGAGTAAGGGGGCTCGCTGACCGCTGGCTGGCGAGTGGTGGTGGAACTGGAATCCTGAGCCGAGTCTCCCGTCTCGGAAGCGATGTACTCTCCAGCCGCTGTGCATCAGTTACAGTTGCCTCTGGGAAACTGAACACCGTCAGATTTGCTGCCTACAGAAACGCCATGTGCATAGCATAATTTCTTCCCGTGTTTTTACGTGAAAATACCGCCCAAGTCACATTTGGCGAAAAGGTTCATTGCAGTTTGGGCCAATGTAGAGAAACCAAGAGCTGAATACCTTGGAGGCGCGCGGCCCTCTGAGCATGCACGCGGAAACCGGAGAGGTTTTAACGCCCGCACTCTGCCTGAATTTTCACAGGGCGACCGTGTGGGCCCTCTGTTAGAAAATCTGCATAAAGTCTGTACTTTTAAACCTCCTACGTAGTTTCCCCTTGATCGTTTGTATGGGGGGGGGGGGGTCGGGAGGGGGACCACATCTAGATGAGCGCCCGCCTTCTTAATGCAGCTGAAGGAGCCCGAGTCACGGAACCTTTGGAGGGATTTAGGAGGGGAATTTCCTGACCTTCTCTTTACTCGGTTACGCAGCCACGTAAAGAGCTTGGAAAACTGTCTTCCCCCATAACATTTCGTTTCAAGGAGGCGATTTTAAAACTTTCGCACAGGTGCAGAGTCTGCAGGTATTTTTATCCACGAGCTTTTGCACAAGCGAAATCTGCCCGGGATAAAAGCACCCGCAGCCATTTCCAGCTGCTTCTTCTGTGAAACAGCAGGTGCAGGTATGAAAATGTTATCTGCCTGCCTTATTTCCCTCTGCTGGGAGCCCCTGCTCTAAATGCAGATGAGTGTGTGTTGCTCCCCATGCGTAGCTTTACCTGGGGGTAAGGGGTGGGAATTTTCGCACAGGTAAGTCTTTAAGATATCAGGGAACTGCATGGGAAAAAAAAATGTCCATTTGTTTCACTGTTTTCCTTATTTTTTTTAATTTGCTATTTTTTTGTCTGATGTTTATTTTGTTTTGTTTACTTGAAACAAACAAAATACCAAAGTGGGGGGAAAAAGGGAACAAACAAACAGGAAGCAAAAGGGATGGGTTATCCCCTACTCCCACTGTCAAAAAAATAAAAAGATTAAAAGCCTCTGGGCCTTCCCTCTCTCCCTGGGCCCATCTTACCCATTCGCGGGTTGCAAGAAAAAAATTATTTGAAATTCAGAAAAAATGTAACGGCATTGTTCCTTAGGCAGTGTTGTGCAGATGTGCGAATTGCACCACTGCTTTACAAGTATGGGTTTTTTGAATTATGAATGCTTTTATTGTAATCCACATTGGAATTTTAATGGAATATAAGATCATATAAACAAATGGAAGCAGAATGATCCCCATTCGTTCCTGCTCTGTTGGGGCCCCATTGGCCTCAGGTCCCATCGGGGATTCTCTTTTTGTTTCATTTTGAAATGACACGTAATGATACAGAGTGCTTTGTTGAATTCTTCGTGTTGTTTCAAAACGAATGTACTCCCCTCATTATTTACCATTTCACAAATTTAACTCAAAGTGGGTTATTAACAATAAAATCCAATACAGACAGTCACATCATCATTAATGCCACATAACATCAGGGAACACAAGCATAAAATAACAAAAACAGACCCAAGGTCAATACTGGCCCACCTATTTCAATAATAAGTCCCACAGCTCAGCCCAGCTATTCCTAAAATTACTAAATAGCCAGGTCTTAACCACATTCCTAACTGAGAGAGACCTCACCCCCCAGCCTTACTAATACTACTAACCATTTCTATAGCGCTACACAACATATGCAGCGCTGTACAAACACACACTCTCAGAAAGACGCAATCGTATATTTGGACAAACATACAGGACACGAGACTTAGGGCATTCCACAAAGCAAGACAATGATTAAAAAACGTAAGGAAAAAGAAAATTAGTTAACCAGCCTGGCCTCTAATGGTATCAAATTACTCTGGAGATGGGGGGGTGGGATGCTGACAGGTTGCCATTCGTTTGGTTTTCGCTGAAGTTTGAATAGAAAGCAAAGCTTGCTGGGAGGACCTAAGTAATCTTAATGGGATTACAGCACTACAGCAAGTTTCTGGGGTTGGTTTGGACATTTTAAAATCGATGTGAGAACCTCACCCTTCCCACAGTTGTATTCCAGAACGAGTGATCAGAATCAGACTAAGAAGATGGAATATTTTAGCATCTGCGAATACCGTAGGATTTACGGCCAGATAAATTACAGCCATTGCTTATTTAACAGGGATTAAAGTGTTAAACAGCACATGGCCCCGCCATAAGAATGCAAACCAGAAAAATGAACGCTCGTGGGCGGGGAAACACGGAGGGGGTGACACCTGGGCAGTGCCAGGCGTCTCAGCAGCATTTTACCGTACAAGCAGCTCTTTCATGCAAGCGAGTCCCTGTGGGTGCTTCTCGGCCATGAGCTTCCGCCATTACCCACAAGGCCAGAAAACGACAGACCTGTTCCCACACTCTGCGGCTCCAGGCACGAGAGGAAATTGCCATTTCCTTAAATTTCAGGCACCATTAAAGCTGTTTGGCTAGCGTCACGGTGCTCAGCGTGTCTGCAGACAGTTTGGTGAAAGTGTAGTCTGTTCAATCATGGAAAGGGTTCCGGGGTTTTCTGGCAGTACGTTTTAGTAGGGAGATCGCAGACAGTCTGGCAGTCGTGACCACATTTTCCTCTAAATCCATCTGCTGTTAAGAAGGCAGCACTGTAACGCGCATTAGCCCGAGGTACTTCCGTGTCAGAGAGAACGTTACAGTCACTCTCAGAAAGACGCAGTCGTATATTTGGACACTCCATTCCCAGATATACAAGTCTCCTCGCACGTTTTTCTTTTCAGAGAATCTGCTGATACTTTATAGAAAGGCTAAAACACGATCTCGCCACAAATCTCTGCCTGCCCAGCATTTCAGTTTTGCTCATAAGTAGGTCAGCCTGTGTCAAGGGCAGCTCAAATTGTGAACAATAGTGCAAGGCGCCCTCCCTGAACTTCCCCAGGGTGAGGCTCCGGCTGCCGTGGCTCACATGTTAGCTCCTCACCTCAGGCCTGAACAAGTGCAGCAGAGGCAAAAGGCAGGAAAACCTCTGGGATTTTATCCCCAAACTAGAAACTAGCTATGGTCTTTAAGCAAAGGTACTGGCTGGCCATCTCTGTTTTCCCATTCAGAGAATTGCACGGGGCACCAGTATTTTCTGATACTCGGGGCTTTACATATCATGGCATGTAAAAGAACACAGGTAAACTTTCATCTAACCCTGCGTGGCAGACTGCAAGGTGGATCTCCCCTCATTGCATAGGATGTGCATTTGTTCAATTAATTTTTGGAGGTCTGGGTGTGTAAAATTTGTACGCACATATTTGATTTATATGCATAACATACATGCATAAAATTCAATTATATGCATATAAAACAGCCTTTCTATCATAGGTTCCAAAACCAGGTCAGCTCCACAACTCCTGATATCCAGCCAATGAAAGGTTTGGTCTCAAAGAACAATGCCAGGTGTACGGCTACTTTTAAGATACTAAGCAGGACACTGAGGTGATTGGGTGGGCCAATCGGTCATTACTTGCCCTCATCTACTATGTTCCCTGACTGACTGCCGCCTGTTTCCAGAACAATGGTTTTACCTCCATCTGCAATCACATGGCTCCCTTTAGAAGGAAGATGGATGGAAAAATGTCTTTTCAGTCAAAAACTCCTATTCCTATTTATTGTAAATCAGTTGATTAAAGCAATACTTTGTGTTAGCTGGAAATGGTTTTCTGAAGGCCTGTATAGTAATGCCAAGAAACTGTACACTGTTTTAGGAGGAAAAACATGAAAAATCAAGAATTTCTGTGAATTTTTTTTTTTTTTTGCAAACAGAGCAGCGTCTCTGATTTCAAATTCACTAAATCACAGAGTGCAGCTGCTTTCTGATTGGTTACAGCAATCATTCTAACGCAGGGGGGGGGAACACCAAGATTCAGGAGGGACATGACAGAGGCTTAACAAGATCATGAATGGAGAGCAATCCACGAGCAAGCAATTGTTCCCCTGTCCAAAAGAACTAGGATGAAGGGGAATCCAATGAAACTGCAGGCTAGCAGTTTCAATAGGAACGCAAAGATTTCTTTAGTTAGCGGATAATTAAAATTGTGGAATCTGCTGCCACCAGCAAGCAGCAGAGGAGAGTTGAAGAGGGTTTTAGATGTGTTTCCTGCAAGACAAGGACATAAAAGGATAGTACAGACTGAGTGGAGGCCAAGTGGCTTCACACGTTTACTAATGAACTTTGCTCTTCACAAGGTGACGCTGCTGGAGGCAGGATGCTGGGGCTAGACGGACCCTTGGCCTCACCCAGCTTGACCATTCTTGGGTGTCAGCTTTTTTAAGTCTTTTCTTGTGGGGGAATTTTCCCGGCAGCCCACCTCGCACCTAATTTTTCAATGAGACTTTCCCTTTAAGAACTACCCATGAGGACAAAGTGCCTGTGGACTTTTTCACCTGCTTCCTCTACGGGCAAACTCTTGCAAGAGAATCCGGTCTCCTCCAAGCCCTCCCCCCAGGAGTGCACTATACCAGTACCTTCAGCTGGCCTGAAGTATGAGCTATTTTCAGTTGGCTTGGAAGATTCCTAACAAGAAGCCCATTGCCGCTTCTTGACAGTACAAACAGTTCTCAGAGCCTTGGCTAACCTGGAATACCGCTTACAGGACAGCGCGCTCACTAAATCCGCTTGCACAAGAGCCCAGCATTTCAGACTCATGTGAGGGAAGCGTTTCAGACTCATGTGAGGGAAAGTTAAAATGTGAACTGAAAGGGGATTTCAGCTTCCTGGGCTCTAACCAGCAAACATCTTCCTCGGTTATTTCCGCAATGCTAAACAGCTGATTTTGCAGAAATCTTTTTTTTTTGTTTTTAAAACCCTGCAATCAGCAAGAAGCATGAACTGGGGAGGTAGGCTCCGCAGTTCATATAATCTCATTCCTGTTTGTTTGCGAGGGCACAGACAAATAGGGAACAATGAACAATTCTGCCAGAAATCTCTGGCTCTGGCCAGAGGCCTCGTCTGTTCCAGCCACTGTTTGATACAACAAAAGGAAAGGGCTGGCACATCAGAGCATGCCCTGCCTCTGACCTTTCCCTCTGTAGTCGTCAGGCCTCATTAATCCTTACAGGGGCTGGCAATGTTGTTCGCACTTGCTGGAGCAACGCAGCCGCACCTCCAGGGTATCTCCAGCCTCCCAGGGGGTCAGCCAAGCCCAGGGGCCCCCGTTCACATCACAGATCCTCCGGTCCTCTGGGGAGTCCCCCCCTCCCACCACGTTTCAAAAAAGTGTGTTAATGCGACCCTTCTTTGTGTCTCGGGGGGGGGGGAAAGGAAATAGAGTCTGCTTCAAAGCATGGAGTATTCCCAACTCTGGGCAAAAGCATTCATACGCATTCCTTGCAACCCCAATGAACCTGCCTTTTACTGATAACTGTTTCATTTACTGGATCATACTTTGTCTAGTAACAAAAGTCTCCGCTATTCATTAAAATATTTCCCATGTGCAACCATTATTAAAATTAGAGTTTCATAAAGCAACGAAGTATCCCTGGAAGTAACCCAAGGGCGCACTGCTGCGTTCATAGGAAATTGCTCCGGCGGTGAAGGGTATGCACAGAAGGTATGCAGTGGGTTTTTTTCTGGCTGCAAGAAGCCATAAATCTGAGTTAAACCTGCTTTGTACTGCACAGGCTTGAGCCATTACTGGTTTGTGGTGCTCCGGAGAATGACAAAATCCTCCCTAAAGGACCTCAGTCAATAATGTTCTCCAATCAGGAAATGGGAACGGGGATTCCTGGGCTGTTTCTGCTGGCTCTCACGTGCATGCACACAACATGGCTGCATCTGTTGGGTTTTCGCCTACAGTTCCCGCCGCAAGCTTCCCTTTAGTACTGACTCCTAATGAGGTCCATATTCAGAAGCCTTTTAGAGGGACAACTCAACAGCTATTGCTGTCCCTGGGAGTAACAGGAAACAGAGCCCTTGATCAGTTAAGTTTTCTTGGGGTGCCCTCCCCTTTCAAAAGATCAGGCAAGAAACCACTAGGCAGGCATCATTTGCTTTCCAGGCACCCGCTCTCCGCAATGCTCCAGCTTTAGAGATCCTCCAAGAATCAAACTATCCAAAATTTAGGGGGGAAAAGTGCAAAGACCTGGCTTTTGCAACAAAGCATTTCAGGGAGAGTAAGGTGGCCTTTCTTCTGAAGAGGGACCTTTAATTATTGTATTCTCTTAGGAGTGAAAGGGGTTCCGCATGTGTGCATGTGCTATTTTATAAGCGTGGAGAGGATGCATGCTTGTTCTGTTTCTCATGCACATTTTACAGGGGCGGTCTGGGGCATTCCAGGGTGGGGTTCCAAAGTGCACACGGTAGTTGGAATTTTGTAAGCAGTGTACATGCGTACACTACCGAACCTGTTCGCACCCTTGCTAACTGATCTGCACAAGTGAAATTGGACTGTCTGCATTTTTTGGATGGGAGGCCTGGATGAACTGGTAGAAGCTCAGGGTAAAGTGCTAGAGGATCTAGTTGTACTGGAGACAGACTGGGTGAAGTGGTGCAGGTATCAGTGAACTGGTGATTCCAAGTACTCACACACAACTAAGTATTTTCAATATGGTATATGCGGATACTTTATAAAATTTCTGCCTCTGCATGTATTTGCTCAGTGTCACCATTATGTGCATAAAAATACATGGGTTATGTTCACAAAATGAGTGGCAAACTATGCATTTTCTAGTAATGGAAACCTACACGTGTACTGAAACGTTTGGAGGAAAACTACATATTATTTTATAAAGTGTGCATCTCCCGCCAACAGTTTTTAAAAACACTTGCTTTGATCTCTATGCATCTTCTTACATGTGCAAATGGTGAATTGTGCATAGGTTTGAAAGTTGGACTCTAACTGTAGTTCTTTACATTTAGATTAGTTATTTTTTTTAGAGTGTCTATGGAATTGTTATTATGTATGTATATATATGGGTTGTATTGCTGTGTTTATACTGTATGTGACATATGATAATTGTTTTAATCATGAATGTAGTTTCTTTTGTAGACCTCTTTGATTTTTTTGGTTTGCTAGTAAGGTAGTTTATTAAGATAATAAACTAAACTAAAACTTTGAGATCTGCTGGGTATTTGTGACTCAGAATGGTCACTGCCAGAGACAGAATGCTGGGTTTACTGGACCTTGCTCTGACCTAGCAGGGCAAGTCTTAGTTTGTGGTCATTGGAAAATACATTGGACAGGATGTAATTTATTCTTGAGGCTTGGATACTGTAAAAGTTTATTTGGCTTTCACCATCAAATATGAAAAATATTTGACAGTCTCAAGTGCCAATTGCAATTTAAACGAGAGAGATTAAATACAAAATAACTGCCCATGTTATTCTGCAATTAAAAGGGAAAGTGTCCCTCACTTAGAAAAGGCCTGGTTTCCACTATTAACCAGCAGAATCATATACCCTGGGCCAATAAGCTTTACTATCAAGATGATTAAACTATTTTACCTTAACACCATTACCCTAGGTCTGAACAGAGGCAATGGCTTCATGACTCAGTTAGCATCTTGTTAGCATCTTTTCACACTTACCTCAGTTGTCAGTAGGCTATAATGCTATTAGCACTCTCTCCACACCATGTCCTGCCTAATCCAATGCCTTCTCTCTGTTCTGTATTTATTTTACCCATCTCTTGTACATCACGTCATGCATCTGAGGAAGTGGCCTCCATCCTCAAAAGCTCAAGCTGTAATAAACTGATTAGTCTATAAGGTGCCACGTGTCTCCTAACAGGTTTATATGGTTCTGTACCCATCTACGCAAAAAGTACATTAGGCCTCAAACTAAAACCTGAGATTCCTTACTTGGGGTATTCTCAATCACCATTATATAATATTCCAGACCACAATATATGTTAGATATTTTTAATTTGGTGAAAAACAGGCTCCCTAGTGTCCTAACTGAGCCTCTAAATCTATATCCCACCTGAATTCTCTA
Source organism: Rhinatrema bivittatum (assembly GCF_901001135.1). Lineage (NCBI taxonomy): Eukaryota > Metazoa > Chordata > Amphibia > Gymnophiona > Rhinatrematidae > Rhinatrema > Rhinatrema bivittatum. The sequence goes on from NC_042631.1 coordinate 14,595,804, forward strand.
TCAGTCTGGGACATCATCCGAGATATTCCTCAAAATGGATACTCCCATTGTGTTACCACAATTTAGGTGTAAAAGAAGATGTTGCCTGATACCATGTCAGACAATTCTGAAATCTCAGGGCCTAAACTAATTTGCTGTTCCTAACAGAAAGGGAAGTATAGCTTTGATGTGAATCTTCCGGTATGCCACTGTTCAAATTCATCATGTGTTCTTCTCAGAAATTCCAATAACCTCTTTCCACTGTCTTATTGCGCCTCTTTTCACTCAAAACAGACTGTGGAATACCCATATTTCATTAATTTTATCATCTTCAGGGAGATCTATCTCCACAGGTAATAAATTCAAGAGCAAGACCAATTTCTTTATTGGGACGTTGCATTCTGATCTCATAAAGACGCCTCCACAAATCATCCCAAGAAGATTTAACTTCAATTAATCTCGGAGAGGGCTGGATATAAATATTAATTAGTATGATAGGCCAAGATATCACTGTTCTAACAAGGACTGCCATTAGGTTTTCATATTAGTTAACTAAATCCACCTGAAGACTAGCCGTTGCATTAAACTACACCAGCAGTTTCAGCTAAATGGAGAAATGGCAGAATTCAGAAACCCTAACTCCAGGTTTTTTGTAACAATGTTATTTGATTATTGTGATACAAAAACCTCCACTCTTTACCCAGCAAATTAGACTAGAAACCAACTGTGTTCTCAAGATACTCTGTGTCATTCATGAGAAGCAATTACACACTCAGGAGGTAATTTTCAAAGGAAATTAAAAAGTCATGGGATGGGGGCAGTGACCTAGTGTGGATTGGGAACTGGTTAAAAGAGTAGGGTTAAATGGTAAATTTTCTCAATGGAGAAAAGTGAATAGTGGAGGGCCCCAGGGATCTGTTCTGGGACCAGTGCTTTTTTTTAATATACTCATAAACGACCTGGAAATGGGAACAAGTGAGGTGATCAAATTTGCCAATGACACATTATTCAAAGTTGTAAAATCACAAGAGGATTGTGAGAAATTGCAAGAGGACCTTGAAAAACTGGGAGACTGGGCATGCAAATGGCAAATAAAATGTAATGTGGACAAGTACAAAGTGATGCAATTAGGGAAGAGTAACCCACATTTTAGCTCCACATTAGGAGTCACCATTCAGAAAAACGATCTAAGTGTCATCTTTGATAATATGTTAAAATTCTCTGCTCAGTTTGCAGCAGCAAAAGTAAATAGAATACTAGGAATTATTATGAAAGGAATGGAGAATAAAACAGAAAATATCATAACGCCTCTGTATCGCTCCATGGTGTGACATCGACTTGAGTATTTTTTGCAGTTCAAGTCACCACATCTCAAAAAAGATATAGCAGAATTAGCAAGTTCCTGGAGGAAAAATCCATAAACCATTATTGTGAAGTTGCAGGAATCCACTGCTTATTCTTGGGATAAGCAGCTTTGGATTCTCTCTACCCCTTGGGATCCTGCCAGGTACTTGTGACCTGGCTTGGCCACTGTTGGAAACTGGATACTGGGCTTGATGGACCTTTGGTCTGACCCATTATGGCAAGTCTTATGTTCTTATGAGTTGCACATATAAAAGTAGCATATACTCATATACAAAATGTGTGTGTGTCGTTAAAGTGACATTATTGTATGATTCATTGTTGTTCCTTCAATAAAAAATGACTTTGAAAAAAAAAAAATAGATGTGTGCTATGTGACCCAAGAGAATTGTATAGGTCTGTAACCAGAATGTCATGTTTTATTCTAGTGGATGAAAATATTTTTCATGAATGCAAACTGAAGAAGACCGAGGTGGAAAATATTAGATGCATTTTACGGTGTCTATGCTTCTCACCAATAAACTGCAAACAATGAACCTGATAAGGTGAACAACAATGATAATATTCAAAAACAATCCACCTTATAATAATGTTGAGAGATAAGTCACGCCTAACATGAAATCCTCAAACTGGTAATACTAACATGACCTTGAGAACTCATTGAACATAATGCTTATTGGTTTTTATTCTTATGCCTCTGATGCAGACTTACAAAACACTGGGACAGTGTCGGGCAGTAATATTTAAGAAGATGCACTCAAAATCGCTGTCAAGTTAAGTATTGTATTTGCAAAAAGAAAATCAAAAAGTGAACACACAGGTGACCGATTATACAATGGACGCAGTCTCGCCTCTTTAACTCAGTCAATGAGTTCTCAAGGCGTCTCTATATGAAGGTCACGTTAGTATTATCACCATTAAGAGGATTGCATGTTAGGCACGATTTCTCTCTCAGCATTATTATAAGGTGGATTGTTTTTGAATCTCACCAATAGACAGCAGGGAAATCATTTTTAGTGGAAAATACAACAGCATCAGCAGAAGAAATTCTGCAACAATAAGCAAAGATCTTAAATCCTGTTGCATTCCTTTTGTTATATAATGCGCCGTATGCAAAGTTTTGCATCTTACAGCTCTTCTGCAATTAGATTAAAACTAAATTGAAAAAAAAAATATATATATATATTGGTATTACATTAGGCTAAAATATAAAAATGAATCCTAATCCAATAAGCAAAAAGCTATCTCCATCTCCAAACTTTCCAAAGCATTTTCTTTCAGTGCATCACAGATCAATTTACATGGTATTTTTCTAAATAAGCAAAACCAAATCATGGGTTCCAAATGACTTAACCCATATTGAAAAAGTGTGAGAGTGAACACTCCAAAATGCAATTACTGCAAACAAACTCCATTTTCTCCACTCAGAAGGGAATTTTCCAGAGAACATTTTATTGCCATCAAATAATATTTCTGAAAGCATCAATACACAATTCTATTTTCTTTTCAGAGCCCTACTCACAGCATAATTTAATCTGCCTTACAGCAAACCTCCTGATTCTGAACGGCTACGGCTGCAGTGGGTATCGCAGCCTGCACATCTGGCAGCAATTTTAATAATTTGCACCTTAGCAGCAAACACCCAAACCAATAATCACGGTCCACCACTCTCTCACATCCGAACGCTGCCGACATTCTCTCTTTTGTTTTTCATTATTTATAACTGTAATCAAGTTTTCTAGCTAGCAAAGGAGATTGTCTTGAGAATCAGTAAGTCTCAATACAGCTCTAATTAACAAGGAACTCCCTAAAGATGCAGATTCTTCTTTCTTGATCAAAACATGCAAAAGCGTTTCTATCCATAAGCACAGCCTCAGCTGCACTGTTTGTGTTTTTTTTTACATATATATGAACTAGAGACACAGAAGCTCCTTAATAAATCTACGGGATCCTCCATAGGAAAGTGCAATGCCCCTGGCAGAGCTCTACACAATATTGCCTAACAGTGTGCCTCCATTAGTCTGCTCGAGATTTCTAAAGTCATTCCTTTGTTTTGCCTGAATCTATTTGGATTGTGCGCACAGAGCACCAGAAGCTGAAGCCGTCACTCTGCAGGCTGAGCCAGGTGTCACCAGCAGTTGGGAGGACCGAAGGTTTGAACTAGACTTCTTCTCTTTAGCGGCTCTCAAGAAAAGCCAATCATGGATTTTCTAGAATTTTCTACACCGGATATAAATTTTATTCCACCTTTGACTGGCTTGATTCCGTCCAATGCAGCAATCTTTTATCGGCACAGAAAATGAAGACGTTAAAAAAAAAAACAAACAAAAACCCAACAAGTTATTTGCTCATCAGAAGAGCCTCTGGAGCAATACTTCTATAAGGAGGTTTATTTCGACATAACGGACTGGTATATTCCCATCCTGCAAACTTCCCCCATGGTAAGCGAGGGCTTGAAAAGTGCAAGAGGACTTGAATTCTGTTGGTGGAATTGTAGGCAACCCCACCTGCCTTCTGATTCCTAAAACTTGATTTGATGCCTGCCCCAAGGTCCATGCCTACCCTGCTCTAAAAAAAATATTGCTCAGAGCCAGTTAACAATTCCAGGTCCTAGAAGAATGTAATATTTCCAGTGCAATGCTCCCTCCAAAAAGGAAATGGACATTTAACATCATTTAAACCTTGGTTTCTTGTACTGGATTAATATCTGATCTGCCACCACCTTGACTGCTACAGGCCAAGAACCCAACATTAAAAATAGTAATGACGGCAGAAAAGGACCAAAATGGTCCATCCAATCTGCCCACCAGGCTTCTTAAGGTAGTAATTGCTGCTCCGTGCAGGTTACCCCCACGTTTTTTTTAAGGGTAAGAACTGCCAATTCAGATTTACAAAGAATGAAAATCTCCGTGAAGCTGATAAATCCCTGAACATGCTCTCAGTGCTGCACTAGAATCCCTTCACGTCTGGATACACGACAGAAACTTGCCTTAACTTGTTTTAACTAGGTCAGACACCTGTCTACCTGTCCAACGTTGGGTATAATTCCATAATTTAATCTGGAAATATGATCAGCATCGCCTCAAAAAAGCCCTTGGACACACCAGAGGTGAGACATCTGCAAACCCGGGTGGGGGACCTGTCTCTACATCCCTCTTGCTTGCATTACACAATCAGAATTGGAGACTCTCTCTCTCCTCTAGGTGATATGGAAGTTTCTTTCTGCAAATAGTATACAAAACCTTGCAGAATATTAAGGAAGACCAAATGACACAGAACTCCTTTATGCATGCTAGATCACAAAGACAAATGAAAGAATTAGATGGAATTGTTCAGACCCTATATTAATGGCTAAAAACACCACATTTTTCTGTTCTACCAAAGAAAATCTTGTTGTATTCATATCTGACTATTTTTCTCTTTTTTTTTTTTTTTATAAAGGAGATCATGGGTAGATGATCAAATAAATTATTGAATTAAGAAACCAGGACATCCAGACTACGACAAATGCCTGGTTTCTGTCTTGACTCTAAAGCAGGGATGAGCAAACTTGGGGTGTGGGGTAAACGACCCTGGAGCGTGGGGAGAGCCGCGCTGGCTGCCCAATCGGAGAAGAAAAAAAAAAAAGGGCTATGCTGTTGAGTCTCGGTGCCATGGAGGCACTGCAAGCTCAGAAGGTAGGGGAACTGCAAGGGCACAGTGACATCATTGTAAATATGCCACGGCTCAGCCGGGCATCACTTTCGGGGAGCTGCAGAGAGAAGCAGCTAAGCTGTGGGAGGGCCCAGACAGGGAGCTGCTTACTTCTGCGGCAGAACTGGGCATGGGAGGAGCCACTGCAGTGGGAGGGCCCAGACAGGGAGCTGCTTACTTCTGCGGCAGAACTGGGCATGGGAGGAGCCACCGCAGTGGGAGGGCCCAGACAGGGAGCTGCTTACTTCTGCGGCAGAACTGGGCATGGGAGGAGCCACCGCAGTGGGAGGGCCCAGACAGGGAGCTGCTTACTTCTGCGGCAGAACTGGGCATGGGAGGAGCCACTGCAGTGTTCCACAGCCCAGGGAGAGCTGATGCCCCTCCCCCCAAGCCACAGCCCAACCAGGAGGGGGTCCTGCCACTCCCTACCCAGGGGAGAGAGAGATCACAACTGTTGCCTGCCCAGGGGAAAAGAAATGGTGAGGTAGAGGAGGGGGGGGATGGGCAAAGAGGTTAGAGAGAATGAGGAAGGGGAAGAAAGGAGAATAAAGGCAAAAAGTATTTTTAAAACATTAAATAGGCAAATTGAAACGTGAGAAAATTAAAAAATAAGAGCAAACTAAGAAAAATACAAACAAAATAGAAATATAATAGGAAAAATTAGTGAAAACCCCACACAAAAAAATTGTGCAGGATGGGATGGAGTTTCTCAGCCTCTAACAATTTTAGCTGGCACCTAGGTTTTTTTTTAATTTTATCAGCTCATACTATTGTGGTGTGTGGCAGAAAAACAGTAACAAACATCTTAGACTCTTCCATATTTATAGTGACCAATTAGTATTAATAAAGAATGTCTGATCCAGATCACTTGTATGAGACAAAAAATGCTTTTTAAATGAATTTTTATTATTGTTTTCTGATATTGCATGAGTGGTTTTAACTGATTTAGTCAAGTGTGACTGAAGTTGTGACTCGGTATGAATGTGAGTGATTTTTATTGCATTATAGTAGTTTATGAAAAAATGTTTAATTTATGAAAGGGTATTATGTATTTTGCAAACTAATAGTGGGCTTCAATTAGTAGTTATTGAGAGGATATCTAGTAGCATTGCTCACTCTTTGTCATTTGTCGTAACATGCCCAAATGAGCATGGTATTACTACACACACACACACACACACACTTCTCTCCTAGGGGAATTCTGCACACACATTTTCTAAATTCTGCAAACTTCTACACATTTATTTCTCAAAATAGTGCAATATTTTTTGCAAATTATCAGTCATATGCTTTCTCTCTCATACCATCAGTCACACACGTTCTGTCACACGCTCACTCTCCCCCCCCCCTCCCTTATATTCACACATACACAGACTCCCAAACCCACCCACACCAGCTTACAACAAACACACACAGGCTCACACAGACACTCTCAGCGCCTGGGCCTGTTTTTCAGCCACCAGCGGGATGAGGTCCACTGACACCCCCTAGATCCTCTCTCTCTCTCTTTCACCACGGTGAGGGTGGCGTGAGAGGAGGCAAACAGGAACAGAAGCAGATGCACATCTCAAGGCCAGGGGCAGCAACCCACGGCACGGCCCTGGACAGCCGAGAAGACAGTGACCGCCACAGCTACTGAATCAGGAAGCTCGCTCCAAGCCTCACATGAGGCAGCAGCAGGAGTTGCCTTTAACCAATCATCACCTCCCGCTGCTGTGGGGGCCGGCCTCGCGCACCAGGAGATGATGTTTGGTTAAACGCGACCTCTGCGGCAGAAGCCAGAGACTGCTCACAGCGGTCCAGTGCTAGAGCAAACATGTCAAAGGTTGCGGACCTCTGGCCCAGAACAAATGGAAATATGAATCCCCCCCCTTGACCTCTGCCCCTGTCCCCATTCACCTGCTTTCCCCTCATACCTCGAGCCCCCACTAGAAACTCTCCCCCCTCTCTCTCTCTCTCCCTCTCCTCCCTCACCAATTGCATGGTCCTGGCCTTCGCACGGTGGAGCTTGCTAATCTCGCCCGTGTCGCGCTGCCTCTACCCCCCCCCCCGTGCGAACCTTGCTCGTGCCGCGCTGCCTCCGCGTGAACCTCGCCCGTGCCGCGATGCCTCCGCGTGCTTCCGACGATGCTTCCTCTTCCGGCAGGCGAGCACGCCAGCATAGCAGTCTCGGCGGCAGTGTAGCCGAGACTACAGCGGGGCTAAAGTGACTTGACCAAGGCCTCACACACACACACACACACTTTGCAGCGGAGGCGCGTCTTGAAATATGGCCGCCTCCTCGGAACAGGTTCCCATGGAAGCAACAGGGGCAAAATATATACCTTGTGCTTTCCTGTGCCATCAGCTTATGTGTTTCTATGTAAAACGGGCAGAATAGGTGGATCCACTATCTTAATCCACCGCCAGTTTCTACCTCCCTGGACTTCCACCCCTTGGTACTAAGAGATGGCAAATTTTTGAGAGTAGACACAAATGCAAAGTGAACTCCTGCTTAGCAGTGCAGCTCTGAATTGCTGACATCAAAGGGGTTAATTAGCAAGTCCTCCAGGACTGCAGCCGTGCAAGGCAGGAAGCACGGAGGCACCCAATTTCCCTGTAATAAAGACAATAATTAGGAGGAGCATTTATTAACACCCTACTACAGGTAATTAACGCAGTGCACTGCTTGCTGGTCCCGTGCTAACCTCCATTCCCGTAGGTTTGCTTCAAAGGGCACATTAATGGTTGTGATCCTGAGTAAATGCCAAGATTAACATTTCAAGAATTAAGCCCTAAAGCCAACAGACACCAGAAGTAAATACAGCAAAAGCAAACCAAAGCAGAAACAGAGCCTGCCTTTCCCCCAGTTTCATCTCCCAACAAATTCTGCGGGTTTGAAGAATTTCTTCACCGTGCAGAAGTGACACAAGGAGCCTATGCAGGCTTCGACCGCCATATAACAAAAAACAAAAAAAACAGGGTGATTAAAAAACAAGAAGCAAAAAAAAAAAAGAGACAAGAAAAAGCTCTCTGCAATAGGACCCTGCCAGCCAGCTTTAAATTGAATTACACAGCCTACTAATCTTTATGACTAGATAAATATTCCTTGAACACATTACATTGAGTTCTGCATCGCATTTTCTTCCCAGCGTTCCAAGCTGCTCCTCCACCCTTGAAACCATTGTTCTACGAGACACGTAACTCGCGACGCCGAGAGCACCCCCCCGTGTCCGAGACCCGAGGGTCTCCCCCACAACCCCAGGCTAATTCGTTGCCTCAAGTTGTGCGCATTTCCACGGCCTTTCCAGCAGCAGCCAAAGGGCGGGAGATGGGTTTACAGAACAGAAGACAAGGGAGATCCCTAAAGAAAATATTTCATAATGTGCAGTAAAGACAGAGTCCCCCCTAAGGATGTGGAGAGACATTTATGGAAATGTTTACGAGTCCTCTTGGCTCTGGTTTCTCATTATTTTGTGGGCACATTTAATGTTCATGGCTTACATACAAAATCACCACTCTTAACATGTGCGGCTGTATTTCTCTGGAGGGGTGGGGGCTTGGCTTTTTTTGGTGCAGAGTTGTGGGTGCATGGCTGGCAGCACATAGCGGCACCCTTCTGATCTCTCTACAACCTGCATAGAGAGTCCTAATTGCACTATTCAGATGTAGAGGAAACCATCCCTACTAGCAGAGCAAATCATGATACACACGTCATACAGTGTTCAGAATGGGTTTCTTTCTCTGGCCACATGTCTCTTTGATTGACAAGGTCAGTGTCGGGTGCAAGACTTTTTGTGTTGAAGGGTCATGTAAATTACTGGAAGGGATTTCGAATGAAAACAATTATAAAATTTGAATAAACAGTGTTTAAAACACTTAGCAATCACCGGGTCAAGTGGTATTGCTGTTACAAGCCCCATGGGACGGGTTCACACCTAAACAATGTAAATAAATTCTGTTGGCAGGCCTCTCCAGTCACCAAGGGGCCAACAGAGGTCATTCAGGGCATAAATCAGCAGAGATTTTCATGCAAAAAAAAAAAAATAAATAAAAAATCTCAGATCTGATAAACAGATGAAAACAGAAGAATCAGCAGACAATGAGAAGATTGTGCCCAATCAGTAATAACCAGAGATTATAATAACACGGTAGAGGTTGGATAATTTAGGACAAAAAAATTACATAAAATGTTTTCAGAAGGTGGCAAGATCCTGCAAGAATGACTGGAATTAATGTTACAAAGGGGCGGCCAATGTGCGTCATGCAATGGAATGAAATTACGCTTTGGGACATAGCAACGGACATGCTGTGCATGGACTATCCGACAATTATGCGCTACAGAGGGCAGAGGCCAAGATATTTCATCCAGTGTCACAAAAGGACAAAACAGATATATTCTGAAATCTGCATTGTTCTAAAATCTAGGAAAATGATGCCTACAAGCATTTGATTCTCTAAACTATATACCTTGATTTCAAAATAGTGCAGACCCACATAACGATGATCTTCTCCTACAATACTGGTGCGGTCTGTTGGAACGATGACTCGACTAAGGCAACTCCAGACAATCACATTCTCCATTATAAAATGGAATTGTGTGATATTTGGGAATTGTTCAAGAAGTATGTAGAAGAGAACTGGGGAAGATGTTATGAACCTTGCAAGGAGGGAGTCATAACAAAACAATTACAAGAAAGCATTGGAAAGCAGCTACAGAAAGAAGCTAGCAGGGAGAGCGGCAGGTAAGCTACAGCCTACCCAGCAAAGGAATGCAGGAAGCCCGTGAAACAAACAAGTGAACCAGGCAATCACCTGGTTCAGGGCAAGGAAATTCAATCCTCGCCCTCTTTACAGGGCAGCAGGAGGCTTCTGCCCAGGCAGTGATGATAAAATATTTACATTTCATTAAAAAAAAAAGAAAAGAAAAGGAAAAAAGTCAAACAGTGGCATTGACAGCCAGAATGATGCTGTTCTCTGTTTCTATCCAGACCACAGAGGCCCCTAATTCTATGCATGTACATGGCCTGTCTAAAAGAAAACTACAAACGTAACAATAAAATTCATAACAGGTACCTAGGCAGAATTCTTTTACAAGCCACCGAGTGCTGATGAACATAAACTCATTAATTTACACTCAAACTTCATTAATTGGCAGACTGCAGGCCTTTCTAGAGTCTTTCCATAAAACCAAATGCTGGTTTTATGGTGAGAATTTTGCTTGCCTCCATCTTCAGTTCACGTTGTATCTATGGCACGTGTTAGTGAAATGTTCCCTGATGCTCAGCATCAAGATTTATAGACGCGGCCAGTGCAAAGGAACTGTTTGTTTTTTCTTTAATTGATTTATATTCTACCCTTCATGACACTTCGAAGGGGATTGCATTTGCATTATTTCAGCTCCAAAACCAATGCATATTATAATGAGCTGATTAGCATGCAAATGCATGCTAATCAGCTCATTATTGCCCTAGACACTGCAAATCAGAATGGCAGCGCCTGGCCTTTGCCTCATCACGTGACTCCCGTGGCATTTTTCCCGTGGAAAATAACGCCGTGGCTTAGTAAATGAGCCCCTCATTTTGTCCCTGAGGCCACGGAGGGTGACGTGGCTTGCCCAAGGTCTCAAGGGGCATTTCTGCCTGTAAGTGGACGCGTGGCGATGTACCACATAGTTCTGCTCTGGAAGTACGTGCACATGCTTCAGGACGCGCCAATATTTGCAATGCACTGAAAACATGCACTCTCGCTACCGATTTTATAAACATATGCACAATCCGGTAAATTTTTAAAAGGAACGCGTGCGCTCCCATAAACGTGAACAGCGATACGCCTCATTTTATAAAGTACGCACGTAGCACACGCAGAGAGAGAGAGCGAGAGAGAGATTCTGCATAGGGTCAGTCTGACACTCTATTCAGGTACCACTGTAGAGGGGCACTTTGTATCGGGGTGGGGAGCTGTTACAGAGGTATTCATTGTAAAATTTATTTCACTAAAGAATTTTAGTACTTGTAAGCATTGCACGAATTAGTAAGCTAAAGTATTCATGTAAATATCTTATAAGATAGCAACTTCCACCCGTGCCTCTAGACTTCGCCCAGAACACCCCTACATCACCCCCTATTTTTGCACCATTAAATGTGGACACAAAACCAACAATTCTCTCGACCTTTCAATGATTATAAAAACAGCATTCGTGTGAATACAGGCCACGTATGTGCGTCTATGCTACTTTTCTGCCTGTGATCCTTTTGAAAATATACTCATTAGACTGTAAGCCCACCCTGGGCATTATTTGGAAAGGCAATCTAATAATCAATATTTATTATTGGCAATTCACCTGCTATTGGGAAAAAGAGCAAGCTGGAGTGCAAAGAAAGTTAGCAGAACACCTCATGTGGGTCACACACACAAAACACAGAGAAACCCTCACCAAATACAGAAAAAGTGACCACAAATTATAAACAGAAACATGCAGACTGAAACTAAACCCTTGCCCACTCCAGCCACTCTCCCCCCCCCCCCCCCCAACCCCCAGTCCCTTGCACAGGAAAGGGGGAAGCAGCAGGGATTAGACAGGAGAGCAGCTCTTATTTGATTTGCTCTGTCAGCTCTAGCTTCGGCCCCCCCCCCCACTCCCTTCCCTGCAGACAGGGAGGAAACAACAAGAATGGAAAGGGGCGGATTAGGGAGCACAGCAGCTCTTCCTTGCTTTGACCTGTGCTCTGTCCGCTCCATATTCAGCCCCCATTCTCCGCACTGGAGGGACTGGAGCAAGAAGCAGAGTGGTTTTTCCCTGCTGCCTGAGATTGGTGGCACTGGTCAACAGAATCACTGGGACAGAGCTATGTGTACTCATGCATGACAAAAGCCCTGGTGCCAGCCCCCACAATGCCCAAATCTGCCTAATGGGAATGCCAGCTGGGTTTATATACACACAAAAACCTATGCACAGGTGCATAATAGTCTTATCAGCTACACTGAGCAGCACCGACTTTCAAGATATACCTGATGGAGGGATGCATGCCGTTGGTTCTAGTTTAAGAGCAGAATATTGTATGTCTGAAATAGAGGTTTACTTAAAATATAAAGGGTGTTTAAAGAAAGAAAATTCACAGGAATCATCAAATCGTATTTGCATCTTAGCAGCCTAATCCTGAAGGCAATCCAGCAGGATTAATAATAGAGAGAAAGAATTGCTCCCATGCATGGAGACAAAAAAACTTGAGTCTTTTCCTTTCCCGCGTCTGTATAAGTGAGAAGAGCATATAACAAGGGTGTGCTTGGAAAAGATTTTCTGTTTGTTTCAATTTTGCATTTCATCTTTTTTATTATTTTTTGTTTTTTTTTTGTTAGGTGTTTACTGTGGTTTGGTTCATTTAGTTTAACCAAAATAAACACCAAAAGGAAATTAAAAAAAACCAAAACAAAACATAAAGATAATAAAAAGAAAGGAAGGGGTCAAGTTCCCCTCTCTTCCCACTGCTGAAACCACCCCTCTCACCACCAAAATTCAAAATTAACCCTCCCACTTCTGGTCCTTCCCTCTAGTGCCCCCCTCCCCCCATCGAACCCGGTGGATCAGAAGCAGCTGGGAATCACTCCTGCCCCATTCCAAGGTCCCAGAATGCCTCTGAAGAGGTCATAGATGTAAAGGAGTTATTAATTTTGGTTGCACTTATGGAGGGGGATGGTTTCCAAAACAGGAAATGAAAACAAAAAAGCTGAGCATCGTTACTGCATTCTTCATTTTATTACAAAACGATAGCACATCTCTACTATGAATGGAATCCAACACTAAGAAGATGCGCACCGGTGCAAATTCTTATGAATGGTAGAGCCGTAGGTCATGGGTTTAGTTAATCACAAAGACAACACTGAAAACATGCATGCAATGGCCTCGAAATCTGCCCGGGGACTGAGACGTTCCTCTGACCCATCCATTTAGGTCACAAAAGCACAGGAACAAGTGGCAAGCAAACAAACACAGGACACCAGGGTTAGACAGGCACGTGCAGCGTATGAGCCCGAGGACACGCTGCAGGGACAGAATCCTAGAGGGTTACGGATCGCACATGGCGAAGCAGGAAAAGCTCTGCATTATGGAAACCCATCTTTTAAAGCTGACAAACACGCTGAGAAATATCTGGGGGGTTGGAGCAAATGTCTGAAAGCCCTCAAACATAATCCTCATTAAAATAAGAAATTGACTCACGCTGGTGTACAAAAATATTAGAATCCGTAATGCATAGACAGGATTATTAATGCACAGCACAAGAAATGTCTCTACAATTTATTACAAGCAGGACAAAAGGAAAGTTCTTACACAGACATGGTCAGACCCTTAAATTCACCTCTGATTAACAGAATGATCTGTTACTGGACAGAATACATACTGAAGCGTACAGTTTCCAAATGCTTAAATTCAATTAGGAAGTCATGAGTGACACTTGGGCAGACAAGGCTAATTGGGGTCACCAAAACGAAATAACTTCTTACCTAACCAATCGTTAAACTTCTTGACCTCAGAGGGCAGCCCCAGTTCGGTGAAGTCGCCAGTGTGAAGCAGGATGTCCCCATAAGGCATCTGAATGCCATCTGTCCTGGAGTGCGTGTCCGAGATGCAGACAAACCGCGTGTGGCCTGCTGGCTTCGGAGTGTCATACGGGATGGGATCAACCCTAAAGGGGGGGCAGAAGAGCATCCCAAAGCAGTTACGTTGCGTTTACAACAGTTGCATGCGTGGTTTCAAATCATTATAATGGGGAGGGGGGGGGGGGGGGAGGGGAGGGGATGGGATGGACGACAACACAAGCGAAGTACCAGCCAGGGAAATGGAAATACTGGCAGAAAGGCATCTTTTTTTGGCTGTCTTTTTGTTATGCAGAAGGACGAGCCACAGCAAGAGAAGAGGGGAAAGAAAAGGCATAGTTAAGAAACATTAACAAGGAAATTTGAGAAAGCAGAGGATGGGGGGGAAAAAAAAAAAAAAAAGTCAGACCACAAAAAAAAAAAAAAAAGAAAAGGTGAAAGGGTGACAGCTGTACAATGTGAAACCAGATATACTTCACATAACTAGACAGAAATTACACAGCAGTGATGTACTAAAGGAACATACTGTAAAAGAGTTTTTCACTCATACTGCCACTTGTATTGCAAAGACCGAGAAAGAATCAAATAGTGGGCTTTACAAAGGTTACCACAAGGCACCGGCCCCCCCGGGAGTTTCCTGTGGAAAATTGGCTTGGAAGATCCAAAGACATAAAGTACCTGTGGGCCTGGAAGCTGTGCAGGAGCAGGAAGAGGCTGAACAGCTCTCTTCGGCGCGTAACAGTATTTTTGTCGGCTGGGGCTCCGTCAAAAAAAGTCACATAAAAAAGCCAGCGGTGCCCACAGAGCACTGCTGGGTGCAGGCTCCTGCCCATCAGTGTCACAGACCTGACTGCCTCTCCAATAAAAATTCCTGTGTACAGTATTTAATGAGAATTCCTTTAGTATATCTGCTTAAACAATGGGGACTTCCCTCAGCTAAGAAAGAAAGGAATATAGGGAGGCTCAATTTGTATCATCACAGCGAATTTATGTGGCAATTACCTGCCTAAGTTACACCAGTTTTCAAAAGGAACATGTGCATGTTAGTTCATTTCAGAAAATTATCCCACCGAAAGTATCCGCACCACTTAACGCTATTTGGTACGCACAATTTTTTGTTGAAAGTTTGCACACTTACTTTTCAAAATTGGAAAAGTGCACGTGTAAATAATAACTTTGTCCAAAATCTACCCCCTCCCATACTTCTGCTCAGCGTCAGGCTTGGGTTTATAACACAGGCAACGGCTTACAACGCCATATTTCAATAGACGCTGGAGCGTTGCTGCTGCTGCCGCCGCCGCCGTGCCTCCATCCGGGCCTGCCTCCAAGTCAACCCTGGTTATGTCAAAGCAGCAGCTCCCTGACCCCACAGCAACAGCAACAACTTAAAAAAAAGAAAACTCAGTGCGGGGCCCCCAGGCTGCCCTTCACGCACTCACAGCCCTGCAACAGCCCCCATCTCTTGCATTGGTTTTCATAGTAACAGGAAGCTTTGGGGGGAGAAGGGGGCGGGGCCAGAGCATGCTCAGAGGCCCTGTGCTGAATTTCCTATTGCTGCAGGATTGGAGGGGGGGGGGGGGAACAACCACTGGCTTTGCTGCATGTGGGTAAAAGTGCAAGTGAAATAGCATCTTTTGCATAGATTAATCCTCATAAATCCCCGGCAATTTTGCAACAAGCCAATTATGTGCATAAACCACTCTTCCACGGCTTTTAAAATTACCCCCAAAACATTTTACTTTATAATAGCCAAGAAGAAACATCTTTATTAGAGGGAGCTTGATTAAGGCTCTGCATGCATAAGATAAAGGACGTTATTTCTCTTTAGATGTCTGCAGACAAAGGATTGTATCATATCTGACACTTTCGTCTGTCCATTTCCCAGAACAGAATCTTCCGTCATCTCATCAGGTTCCTTCCGAGTACTCCCTCTTCATCAGAAAATGAGCTTCCAGTGAGACAAAAACATGTTCTCATGCGTTTTGGTCTATAACTCTGGAATTTGGTGTCTTGGGAGTTGCAGCAAAAGAAGACTTATTTGACTTTTAGGAAAAAAAAACTGAAGGCATGGTTATATGATCAAGCATTTAATTAGTAGAATCGGGGGATGAGTGATACTGGCTCAGTTTGTGTCCTTTGTAGGTTTGTGATGTTTTAATATGACCCTATGCTGCACATAATTGGATTTTAAGGTTGCTTTAAATTGTAACTTGCCTCGATGTTTGTTGGAAAAGGTGAGACATCAAATAAAGAAATAGAGATAGACACTTCAGATCATCCATGTTCTCAGTAAACATATTTCCTTAATGCAATCACAGGCAGGGCTTACATTACAGATGGCTCACGGGGTGACCGTTTCGGTATTATCTATATAACTGTAAATGCACACATACACCCCTCATTCCACACTGCCACCATTAATTGCTTTAGTGTACAAAATTCTTCTTCACTGGCCCTTCTAGCACTTAAAACTGCCATTTTATCTCCAAATATTGCTTGACCAGTTAGAATGATGCTCCCAAATTTCTTTCAATCTGCATTCATTAGAGATCTTAGGATCTTACACACAACTCTGGTTTTCAGGATCACCAAGGTGGCCATTCATCAAATCGTGTTAGGGCATTATCACGTGTGTTAGGGCCCTAACGTGCGCGATAACGTCATAACGCATGCGATAAAAACCGCATTGCAAAATGCGAATGTAAATTTAAAATTAGTAGTCAAGTGGGAGGAGTTTGAGTGGAGTAAATGGAAGTGAGGGCCGATTAACGTCGAGTGCGATAAAGTAACACAGAGCATCGCAGGTTTTAATGCAGGAAAAAACTACACCTTTTTTATCTGCATTAGGCCTGCGATAGCTGTGCGTTATGCCCAAAACGGAAATTATCGCAAATTGTGGTTTGAGAGGGGAAGAGAGAGAGAGAGAGAAAAAGAAAGAGTGAGCTTCTGTGGAGGGTCACTTATAATTGAACATTTTATACCACTGTAAGAGGGGGAGGTTTATCATGCACAGTCATACGTAAGAACAGCACAATTACCATCAGTGAAGATTTAATGTGATTTGGAGGGATAAAAGGTAAAAGAAGAGCAGAATTTTACATTTTGCTCTCGACCTCCCTGGACTGCAGCTAGGTAGAGAAAGCATCAAGCTAGGTAGAGAGAACATGGTACACATCTACTTTTCTTTTACCTTTCACCCTCCAAATCACATTAAATCTTCACTGATGGTAACTGTGCTGTTCGTATGTATGACTGTGCATGATAAACTGCCCCCAAAGCTCACCCCAAGTTACTAATGCCCCCCTCTTACAGTGGTATAAATAGATAACTTTGAGAGCCTCTACAGAGGTTCTCTCTCTCTCTCTCTCTCTCTCTCTCTCTCTCTCTCCAGCAGTGTGGGTGTTATTTTTGCTATATTTATAGCAAAATGATGATTCTAGCCCCAAGCTAGGCAAATGACCCTTGTTCTCAGAGAGAGGGTAATTTTCAAAGGCTTTACCCATGGCAATGGCCTGTCATAAAACCTCCTGACCACCTGGGGGCAGAGATGAGGAGGGGAGAGGTTGCACCTACACACGTAACTTGCGCTTTTTTAAAAGCATGTGTGTAAAGTTTCCTATGTACACATTAGCAAGTGTAATTGTGTTCAGGTAGACTGGGATGGGCATACTTTCCCTTCGAAATTAAGGATAACATTTGCCTATTTGCCATCTAACCTATGCGGTTACAATAGTACCCCATAATGAATGTTCATTGCAGACATCCTGAAACCTAGCCCTTGAGGACTGAAGCCAAGAACCCCCTTCTGTGAATTGTTAAAACCATCCCATCCCATCACCACTTTGCTGTAAAGTGGGAAGCTGCGAATCTTAACTCTGTCCATTTCTTCTGCCCTCCAGGTTTAAAGATAACAGCCACATCTTCAAAATCCCCACCACCCACCCTACAGAAATTAGAAATTCCATGAGTTAGCCCCTGCAGCCACACCATCAGCTGGTGAAGAGCTGGGATTCTGTGCAATGCGGCTTTGCGTCAGCCTCTGCCTTCTTATTACTGAGGACAAACTCCTGGAAATGCTTCCCTCCGAGGTTCCATAAGCAGCTCGTTCCCGGGTTGGGCCACTTGGATATGTAGACATAAAAGGTCAACAAAAAAGCTGCAAGCGAGACCTTTTTATTGGACTTAACAATTCATTTCTGACGAGTTTTCAGGAGCAGCACGCCCTCATTCAGGTCAAAGCTCTTGAAAGCTCGTCAGAAATGAATTAAGTTAGTCCAATAAAAAAGGTTCTCCACTACAGCTTTTTTGTTGACCTTTATTTTTATGTACTCTGCCGTTCTAGAAATGCATTTCTCTTTTCGCAGTGGGCATGCAACGTTTTCCGTCCATCTGCCCATATTAGCAACCTGCGGTGCCACCAGGCTACAAGATAATGCCGGGGGTAAGCTCTCTCCTGGATTTTGCCCCAAATCCATCACATATTTTTCATCTACCATCCGATGCAGCTTAACTATCATTTTTACTGCCAGCGACACCACAGGAAAAGTTCACCTTCTCCCTGGCCTGGGTTTACTGTCACAACATGCAATAACTTGCAAAGAGAATGGTTCCAATACACTTTCCACACTAAACAACATTTATCCATAGAAACAATCTGATAAATTAACCAAAAAAAAAAAAGTAAAAGTAATAATCCTATAGCTACTAAGGCCTCAAGTCTCCCAAATTTAGGAGTCATGAAAATTTCTGACAAAAAGGATATTTGGTGACCTGACGAATAATTGCAACCGATGCTTGAAAAGCACATCTCAAGAAGCCCTGCAGAACAGCCCCACCTGAAATCATGTAATACATAATCGCATTCTTTACCATATACATTGCCCTTATTATCCCTTTATCGATACATGGAGTCAGTGTCCTGACATCACCAATGTCTCTATCTGGGCAGAGGGAACTCATTGGGCATGCTCCTTCCATCAACACAAAATAAAGCAAGAAGCCAAAAATGCCTAGCCACTCTTCATTTACCACACTTACTCATTTAAATATGCTCAAAGGCAATTTCATAGCCTAATGCCATAGAAAAATCGGCCAACTGGTCTTTATCTACCATCGCTTACTGTGCTACTACATTAGGAATCTATGGGAAATGGGAAAAAGTTAGGGATACAAAAAAGTAAAACATCGTCTCACTTTCATTTCCTTATCAGTAGTTTTATGCACATCAAGGAAGACTATCCATTCACCAACACATGCCTGCCTCTGAAACTTCAGTCTCCACGCTTCCCTTGAGGTGCACCAACAGCTCACAACTGCCCACAAGGAGCCACCAAGCAAAGGAAGAGTAAGGGATAGGATGGGGGAAGAGAGGCTTATCCCCTCATACTACAGAGCCATGCTCAGCTGCCAGGAAACTGAACTACAACACACACGTGCACCTCTATCCCAGGGCCTATTGCATGTCTACTTGTCCCTCCTTTATATGTTCAGACGTGTGGTGAAGGTGAGTGGTGACATAAGCTGCTGTACATGATAGAGAATGGAGAATATGTACCCGTGCTATAAATAGTTAATAAGGGGCACTACATTCCTGTCCGACAATAGTGCCCATCTTCTGATCTTCCTGCCCATCTGGGGATTCATTGTGCCATGAATAAACATTAAAAGGTGTATAGGGGTAGGAGGGGGCAATAAGCAGACTACTTCTAAGCACCCACATTCATCCACACATAGATAGCAGATGTCCCTTTATCGTAACCTGCTCATAGCTGCCGTTCACATTTTATATTCCTTACTTTTCTTTGGTCTTTAATCCATGACCATCTATAGCTTCATCTGTACTGATAAAGAAATATAAAATGCAGAATATCAGCGTTCCAGTATTTATGATGCAGCAGGAGGGCCTCAGTCAGTCATGCGTAAGCATCCTCCTTTCTGGAAGAGCAGGGACTATTTTAGAACGGCATAAGAACCATGGTTTATAAAAGTCATCCCATGGTGCACAATCCTCAGACTCAGAGTTTACATGACTGTAAACATCGAGTGCATGCACTTTCACGCTGTCAAATAAAGAGGATACTGGACCAGAAAAGACCACGTGATAGCAGGTTTGCCTCCAAGGATATGAAGCATTCACATCCCTTCCTCGGAGGTCACTTGGGGAGCTGGCTGGAAATGGCACCGGTCCCAGTCTTACAACCATTGCTACCGCACCAAGTTAAGAGCAGGTTGAGCCAACTGTTATAATGCAGTGATTCCAGTCATTTCTCTCAATCCGCGACTTATGCAACAAGGTGCAAGGAAGAGCTTGCATGTGTGTTAGGATCATTTTGAGAAGGAGCTTTGCTGGGAAGAGAAAAGCGGTCTTGGAAGGAGAGAAGCCACCAAGGACCAAAACTGGACCATGTTCAAATCATCCAGGCCGGCTGCCTTTGTGACCTTCTGTTTATTTAATGTGACTACTAAACAAACAGTGAGTTTTACTGTAAGTACTCTAAACCCTTTCTGCTAATACTGTGTCATGATCTAGACACAATACAATAACAAACACCATAGGTGAGGCACACTACGGAGCAATAAACCGGCATTGTACCATATTAATGATTAGAAAAATGTTTTCTGCATTGGCTGAGACCACTAATGAGGATATCTGGCCCACAGTAAAAGCTTGTTTACTGAATCTCTCCTTTAATGAGAACACGGAAAACTGCTTAAAAGAACCTTCAACTTCAGACAGATTATTTGGATTACTGAGCTGTGCTTACAGCTTGAAAAACTGCAGATAATGTAACTGTAACTTGAGGACTTCAGCAGAAGACCGGGACAGAATCTCTGAACGGCATTATAATTCCACCCTCCACCCCCACCTGACCGAGCGATGCCACCCGGGAATATTCTGGCTTTCCAAGAAAATAGTATTGTCAATAAAAAAAAAAAGGTTCCTTTCCTGCAATCAAAAGTGAAATCATTCTCCTTCCAACTTGGTGCACAACACTAAAGAATAGCCAGTGCGAAAACAATTACCTGGCAGAGTAAAATTAAGAGATGATTAGCTCTGAAAGTAAATTTCCCTCTAATTTTCAAGCACATGGAACAACTTAGCCAATAAATCCACCTCCAGGCTGCAGTGAAACTGAATCAGTTTGGACTAGTTCCAGAGCCAAGCTTTGCAAACCCAGGTTATGTGGGTTAGAAAAAGCAAAAGTTCAGCGTTGGTGCACACAGACGACAGGAAGACAAGAAAGTATCCATTGCACGTCTGGGGTATAATGCATGCATTAATTATATTCAATCCAATATCCACATGTGGGGCACTTTAATCTGGAACCTTTTCACTTTTATCTTACTTTCCAAAGGAAGAAAAGTCAGCTTTTGCAATCACCGTGTGCATGTCCAGCGGCCACTACAACACCAAATTTTAAGGGCATGTCAGGGAGTCCAAGGGGATCCTGACCAGGTTTTTTTTTGTTTTGTTTTTAAATCCATGTATACATGTGCACATCTTGGAAAGTAAGCTCCATTAATTCTGCGGGAAACTTCTCGAACTGGATAAATCCCAACTTAACCGAAGACCTGGTATGTGCATATCTGAAGGAAGAGACTGAGAGAATCCATGTATATCCATAACTTAAAAACCGAAAGAAAAAACTCACCTCCTGAGAGCAGAGCACACCCAAAGATACCCCCGCAAATAAGAAACAAAAAATGCAGACACATAAGGCTTCACACCAAAAGAAGCCAAGTTTAGAGATGTGAAGAAATGCAAATCTTAGACAGAAAACCAAATCAACTTCTAGGAAATCCAACATCATATTATCTGTTGGGAGGAGTCGAAAAAGTCAACTCCATGTTGACGTGGAGAGGGAAATTTTCAAAGAGACTTCTGTGGGCTTTACCCAGCCAATATGCATGTGAAGTTATACGCATGTACCCTGTCTGTGCGTAATTTTAAGCCCACTGGGACTAGGCATTCCAGGGAATGGGGCCGGGCACAGTTTGCATTTACATGCAGGTTTTTTCATTCTGAATAGCAGGCTAAAATTTTTCCACACAAAGTAGCAGGTGCGGCTCTGCGCGGGGAAGTGTTCATGGGACAATTGTCAAAGCAAACTTGCGCATGCAACTTAGGCAAAGAACAGCTGCAAATGTGTACAAAATGACCCTCCTAGTGTCCTCCTCAGCTTCAGGTTCAAGCCCCACCATTAGTTGCTCCTGACAATCTTTTACGTACGGTTTGACGAAAGCCACAAAGGCAAGGGGTGACAGAAGAGGCAGATACAGATGTGATACAAGGAAAGCCTGCAGAAATGAGGTACTGTCAATGGGGGATCCAACTGGAGAGCGCCAACTGCTGAATGAGCTAGAACTAGGGGTGATCCGGGAAGAAGTCTCTCTCAAGCAACTTGCTGAGGAGCCCATTCCTGGCAATGTGACACTGGACCTGGTGCTGACAAAAGGAGACCACGTCACAGAGGCTATGGGAGGGGATAATCTGCCCACCAATGATAACCACTTAAAAACACTGGATCAGAACCAAACCATACTAGAACAAGGATCCTAGAATTCAAGAGAGATCGTTTCAAGAAAATAGTAATATAGAAAATGACAGCAGATGAAGACTAAAATGGCCCATCCAGTCTATCCAGTTTGAGATTCATCCAATTCAGGTAAATGTACATACAAAATCCCTTATGCAACCCAACACCAATGCTCTTCTCCCCTTCTCCCGCTTAAACTTTTTTCCCCACCACTGTCTCCAGCATCCCCAAAATCTGTCACAGTAATGGCCTCTACCTCTTCAGCTAGTAGAAGGCCATGCCCATGCCTGGGACCTTTCTAGGTCGAGATCGCTGGGATGGGGGGGAGAGGGTGGGCGATATGCTCGCAAACCTTTTCCTCTCATATACACACTCTAACACACTCATGCGCTCACTCTGTTCATTCTCACACACACACACTCACTCCTCATTCTCCCACACATACATGCACTACACACGGCCACTCACCTACACTCTCATGGCCACTCACATTCACTTCTCTCCCTCTTCCACGTGTATAATAAACGTTCTTAAACATGCTCGGTCACGCTCTCTCTCCCCCACCCCTTCTTTTGGCCTGCATAATCCAACAGGAGTCCTTTTTCTTCAGCCTCACAGGCCAACGCTGTCTCTGCTCCTCCTTCCAGCCACGCGGGTTGATGGGAACTCTTCTTCCCCCCCCCCCCCCCTGCCTGTGGGGCCAACACTTCTGCCTACATGGGGGCCCAGGTGATTTCTTCTTCTGGAGCTCAAAACGGGCAGTTCCCTGCTACGGAGATTTCTGGTATAAAACCCAGAGACCCTTTCTTCATTTGGAAAACTGACCATTTAGCCGCACCCTCGATTTCTGGCCTTTTATCTAGCTAGCGATCCACAACAGAACACTGCCCCTGACTTTGCTGTACTCAGGTGAGTAAGCTAGCCCACCTGGGAGCTGGAACAAAAGTTAGAAATTGGGTAAGAAACTGATTATGTAGGCAGTGGTAGTCAAGGGGGATCCGTTCTGGGAAAGGTAAGGTGAGCGGTGCTAGGTGCAGTCCTCTTCAATGCCTTTGTTAGGCACATCATGGAAGGATCAGAAGGGAAAGTGCAACAGAATGGGTTTGGTAGAGCGGATAAATTAGATGAAAGATGATTTTAAGAATTTGGAAAAATGGTTGAACGTATGGCAATTGCTCTAATTAAAAACAAAGTGAAATCAAATCCAAGAGCCATGAATCTTTCTGGAGGTGAAGAACTGGCAGTCACCAAACATTAAAGGGACATGGGGGTCACCATCTCCAGTGATCTCAACGCAGCCAGTTGATGGGATGAAACGGCTGGGAAAACTAATAGTAAACTTGGTGCATAGAGGTATCACTAGGAGAAATTGTTACCTCTTTTCAGGTCTCACATGAGACCCCCACCTTGAGTAGTATGCTCGGTTCCGGAGACCACGTCTACAAAAGGACACTGGCAATACAGAGGCAATTCCAAGGAGGGCCATCCTAATAATGCATGCACTGCACTATAAGCCACATACAGACAGACTGAAGGAGCTAAAAATCTAGGGGTCAATATTCAAAGCTGGCTGTTTAAGTAACTTAGCTGGACATAACTTATTTGTCTAAGTTACATGGTATATTCAGTGGCACGGCTAAACCGTTGAATATGGGCATAATATATCCATGCTTAGCCACATAAGTTATGACTGGCTATGTTTAGACCTGCTCTACGGCTCGTCTAAACTTAGCCATATAACTTATGCAGCTAAGACCAAACATCACTACTTAGCTGCATAACTTGTACGGCTAACTCACTCTGCCCCGATCTGCTCACTACACTTTTCAGCCATTTAAGTGATTAATGCGGCTAAGCAACGGCCGCTGAACGTAGACGCATATTCAGCAGCTGCTACTCAGCTGCCTAGGTTACACTTATCCGGATAAATAGCTCTGAATGCGCTTTGAATATTGATCACCTACTGTTTAGTAGGGGGGTGTGCATTTGTTTTCAAACAAAATGAAAAGCACAGCAAAACACTCACGCTGTGTTTGAAAAACAGAACTTCACCACCACAAACTCGTTCTCTCTCATTGACTTTTAATTATGAAATCCAATGTAAAACGCAAAATCTCTCCTCCTGTACCCCTCTTCTCACACCAAGACTCCCCCTAGACTGGCCTTACCTCTTCCTCAAGGGTTACTGATGCAGTAAGGAGCAGCTGTGAGCCTCAGTCACTCCTGCTTCACTGGTTTCAGTCCATTTTGTTTTATGGCCATAGAACAAAACAGAGCTGGCCTCGGAGCCTATATGCTGTAGGGCAGTACAACAATAAACTGCCAGCCAGCGCCATTTTTTAACCAGAGTTAGCAGGTCAGGAGTGACTGGGGATCACTATTGCCTCTTTCTACATCAGAGATCCTCTCGGAAGGGAAAGCGTAGTTGGCTGGGGCGGGAGGAATCATTTCTTTTCTGTATTTTGTTTTCCTGATATTAATGGCCTCGATATCCAAACATAGCCGGATAAGACTTATCCAGCTGACTTACAAAGGATATTCAGCAGCATGGCTAGCTATGCTGCTAAATATTCCTATAAAAATCACTGCTTAGCTGGATAAGTCTTATCTGGCTAACTTTAGACCTGCTATTGGGCAGCTCTAACTCAGCCAGATAAATCCAAATATCAGCACTTATCTGGCTAAGTTAACTGGATAGGTAACTCCTCCCACAACTGTCCACATCCTGTCCACCACTTATCCAGCTAAGCTAGATAAGTGGTGACTGCTGATCGCAGCCGGATGTTCAGTGCCACTTATCTGGCTAAGTGGCGCTGAATATTGGATTCTATGTATATTTTAGTTCAGCAAATGAGATGAACTGAAAGAAATATTAAATGAACCAAACTGAAATCCAAACCTCCCTCTTCCCCAGTGCGGAAAAAAAAAATGAACATTTTTTCCTTACCCATCCCTACTCTCTTGAAAGGGAAAGGCGAGATATAATAGAAATATTGAAGTATTGTGTGGGTTTCAGTAAAGTACCAGAAAGAAGCATTTTCCTTGCAACGAAAAGTTCTAAGAGACTGGGTCATGATATGAACCTGAAGGGAGGGAAGCTCAGAACGCATGTGAGGAAATGCTTCACTGAGAGAGTGGTGAGCACCTGGAACAGACTCCAGCGGAAGTGATAGGAGCCAGACCAGAGGCAGACGCCAGGCGTGCATGGGAAAAAGACCCACGGGGAAAGAGGATCGCAGACCCAGTAAGACCAGTGACAGCACAGTAGGCAGACACACATGGGCAGATGGGTGAAACAAATCATCCTTTTCTGATGACATCGTCTATATTTCAAACTTAAGGTTTCCACTGTACAGCCGAATTAATGGGAACCATCTGCCTGAGTGATCCCAAGGGAAACCCTTGTAAATACGCCAGATTTAGATTTAATATCTGTAACTTGCACTCCTGTGCACTGAAATAGAGAATATGCTCCGTATTTGCAAATGGCACCTAGAAGAGCCGAATCCTTGGGACAGGAGGCCACAGAAGGCAGGTCTCTCTATACATGGGGCAGGTATGGATGTGGCATCGTTGCTCACCGCCAGCCTGGATACCCTTCCAGGAGCAAGCCTGAGACTGATGCCTCCTCAGTGTCTCCTGACGCTTGCTGGTCTCAGCAGCAGCCACCAAGTCCAGACTGATCTAACGGCCATTAAAATTCAGGCAGGACTTTTAGAAAAAGCTTTGGAAAAAAAAAATGTTATTTCAGCTCCTTCTCCTCCTTCTGTGAATATTACAACACAGAATGTGAAGCCTTGGTAGCTACAGTAGTAGAGGCTGATATAAACTTTATTTTTTTTTCTCATTCGCGTGCCAAGTCTACAAATGCAAGCCAAAAGGGAACTTCTGCACAGTATCAACAATCTCGGCGCTGACCCGAAGGCATCGCTCTCTCTGGGGTTTGCAGGCGCTTGCAGAGCAGGCAGCCTTACAGATGCAGAGACTGAATCACAAAGCCTGCTGCTTACCACGTTCATAGGGACATTTGCAGGAGACCATTAGAAACCTGGTCTTAAACAGCCATTTCAAGCTCCTCAATGCAAGCATGCAAGGATGGCTCATGGGGTAAATAAAGACAGTAAAAGTGGTTTTTCTTCTTTGAGGGCCTCCACATCCAGCCAGGAGTGCCAATACCGAGTCTGCTAGGTTGAAACGCAGGACTAATTGCAGTGGCCAAGTCCTGGTGTCTTAACTGCTGGAAACCACTTTCTCAGATTTATATTCTCATAAAACGGCAGGTAGATGTTTGGACAAGTTCTTAGAGGAAAAGTCCATAATGTATTATTAGCCAGGTAGACTTAAACAAAAAAAAAAAAAAAAAGCTATTGCTATCCCTGGATGTGAGTAGCAGGAATTAAATCTACTTTATGGGATCTGCCGGGCACTTGTGACCTGACTTGGCCACTGTCGGAGACAGGATGCTGGGCCTCGATGGACCTTGGTCTGACCCAGCAGGGCAATCCTTAAAGTTCAGTTCTTAAAAACATTAAAAAATAAAAAAAAAGTACCCCACAAAAACCTATCACAGTTCCATTCCCCCAGCCCTCGCTGGCTCTCTCTGATCACATACAAAGTATGAGGCGCAACAACATGCGACAGAGAAACAAGAAAGAAGGGAAAAAGGAGAACGAGCAAGTGAGTCGCACTGAAGCCAACTCTGTAACGGGGAGAAGAGTTACTAAGGATCATCACATCGTGTCTCCTACAGCAATAAGGTACAACATTCAGATACAAACTGCATCCATTTATGCTGAATTAAGGCACTAACGAGTGCATGGCGGAAGCGTCTGGAAATCTTTTTCTATCACAAAACATTTCCACTCACAGTTCAGTTCACATCAAGAGCTTCTCAAGTTCAACTCCAGGTCATGGTGCCCGATGTCACCCTAGCTGCTCCCGAAAAGACCTAATTATTTCCAGCGTTATCTGCAGGGAGGCGGAGAGGTGTGAAGCAGCGCAACAGAAACAAACCAGGCCCTTACCAGCCAGAGTTTTGTTTTGAGATACAATTTACTAACAACTCAAGAGCATATTTATTTATTTTACAAAATGTATGAAACCTATAGATATTTGTTTCTGTCCCTGGCCAGCCTCCAAACAAAACCAGGACATTTCAAGACCGATGTCTCATCAAGAGTCCGAGCTGGAACACAGATTTCACTTTAAAACAGTTTGGAATTACTGCTAGAATCTTGCATTCTTGGTCTTGTGTCGCTCATAGCTCAGGTCTTCCACGCGCTGGGTCTTCCACTCGCATATCGCTTCTTATTGTAATTCATCCAGTTCCATCTACATATCTGTAATTGGCTGATTAAGATGCATGCCTTCAGATGCTAAATCTTAAATTTAATAAACTCATGCGCAGTGGGTCTCCAGCATAGCTGTCCTGGTAAGATTGTTATTTTGGCAGTTACAATGTGCACCTCATATTTGGACACTCCACAAAACGACTGAGAACAAGCGAAAGTTTGAGCAGTTCCTCATCCAGAATGACATTTTGTTTTAAGGCAGCCATTTCTGGAACAATCTGATCAGCGACATCTATCAAACATCCTTTATTCAACCGTACTACTGTTAAAACATGCCCCTAGCACTATGAAGGTACACACAGCACTATACACACATAAGAGACAGTCCTCCTCCACGAAGCTTATGATCTACTGAAGTCAGACAGACAGAAGAAGACCAGGAGTATTTGGGTTGTAATCAATATGGCCATGGTTGAAAAGAACAGGATTCAGGACTTAAAAGCAATCCCTAAAAAGTAGGTTTATATGTGGAATGCAATCTATAATTTATCTAATTCAGTAAGGCTGGAAGAAGACAGGACTCCATTCCTTTGAAGTCCATCTAAGAAAGACAGAAAATGGGGTGAGGAGGATGGGCTTTACAACAAATGTGCACTTCTAAAGAAGATCACGTGGACTGGTAGGGAAATTTAAATGAGCTCCTTTCTGCACATGAACCACCTTAGAAGAACCTTAGAAACATATCGAGCCAGCCCGTAAAGCAATAAATCAGAGAAAAGCGAGTACCTCTTAGCTTCAAACCTTTGGCGAGCGCAAATTAAGCCGTAAGAGGGATGGTGCGTTAAACCTTGTCATTATGAAGCTCTCGTAAATGAATTACTTGCAGGTTAGCACCTGCCGTAACTTCTTAGAGAACACGTTTTCAAAGGGGTTTCCAGTCCTGAACAGCTTTCTGCTTGTAAATCACCTCCCTGAACACTCTCCTAACCCTGCATGCAGACAGAAGGAAGCACGTTTTACCCTCACTGAAGCAAAGGCGCTTTTGGAGCAGGGTTAGGTCGTGGGCAAAGCCCCTGGCACATTGGTTCTGGTCCAAAAAAAGTATCCATGTGAAAAAGCAGGTGCTAATCTCTGCAGGAACTTTTTTTTCCTTAGGTAAATTTGAAAGGGAAAGTACCCACGGGCTTGGCAGTGATTCGGGAAGTTTGAAAATGTCCCTCCTATATGTCTAGAATCTGAAGTTTTGCTAGGTGGCGGGAACCATTAGAGTGGGCTGAGGAGGGTAACATTGTGTATTAGATTAGATTCATATTCTGCTTTTCAGCTACCTCGAAGTGGCTTACATTCAGGTACTGCCCTGTCCTCGGTGGCTTCACAATCTAAGTCTGTGCCTGAGGCAGTGGAGGGTGAAGTGACCTGCCCAAGGCAGCCGGATACCAGGCGATCCCAGGCTGTATATTCATCCCATGTTGCTTATCTGTAAGCATGATGTGGCATTCATTGATATATATATATTTTAAAATAAGATCTGTGCTGTACCAGGTGAGATCTTTGTTCGTTTACCTTATAAGAGGTTATTTTCTATGTAAATCACCTTTACTAGAGAGGAGCGCTCCATAAATATTAATGTAAAAGAAAAAGAAAGAAAGAAACAGCAGAGTCTCTACAGACGCCAAACTCTTCCAGATGTGTCTTCATTTACAGCTCACGTCTGACAGCAGTAACTTTCTTGGGCTGCCCTAGTTTCAAACCCAGCAGCATCATTCCAGACTGGAAGCACAATATCAGCACATACAATACTGTGACAGTGTTGGCCATCGCACAAACATCATCATTGCCAATAAATAATTTTCTAGAAATTGAAGGAGGCCAAGACTGCTTCCGGAAAACTGGAGGCAGTGTCTGCTCTCTGAAGAGGACGCAAACTGGAGACAAGTGGAAAAGAAAATCTCCTCTCAAAGCCGGGGCCACTCTGTAAACAGAGAATGCTGTCCTACCCTCCTTTTGGTGAGGGGGCATGCTGAGAAGGTAATTAGTGGCTCAGGGGGGTGGGGGGTCACTGGCATCACACTGCCTTAGTTGACTGCATTGTTCTGGATGTGCAGGCAAGTCTTCCGGCTTACCAACCCGCGTGACGCTTTTTCTGGGTTGGTTTTGGCAGGAATGCAAAAGGCATTTTTCAAAACCAGCCCACCTTCTACTGTAAAGAGAATACACAAGACGCCAAAAAAAAAATACAAGAATCATACCAGACTCCACAAATCCATACTACACCTACCACTATGACCACCCCAGAGGGGTTTCCAGCAATCAGAATACTAGCAGTCACATTGGTCTAAGAGAGAATGGGAATCTTTGTGGTCGAGACCCTTTTATTTGACCAATGAATGAGTTCCAGTACATGGGCTTTGAGGCAACACCCAGAACCCTTCTTTAGATGACTTTTCAAAGAAGTCACCCAGATTTTCTCAGCCGCTTATGCACGCGGGCGCTAAATCTTTATTGTTGATCTATCACAAGATTCCGGTCTCCGTTTCTGTTTGATCTTGTGCTGGATGGCATTCAGCTCCTGCGGGCTTCCCAAAATCCAGTAAACCCGACCCTGTGTCCGAACATCAGCGTCACCAATCCTACCACCAAACCTCCAGCCAATCAGCTACGAGGACGCCTGCCTGGAAAAGGGTCAGAAATTGTACCTAAAACAATAAACAGGCGACTTGCAGCCTGCCAGAAATCTCAAAGGTGCGTCTGTGCACTTTCAGAAGACGAAGATGTTTGCAAACTTGGCATTCTTGTCACTGTCAGCCTTTACCCCAGACTTGTCAATGCAATTTCAAACCATTGTTCCATCGAAGCTTTCAAAAATGCAAGAGTGAAAATAATGAATGCAAAACACATCATCTAAGGTTTTACGATAGGGGATGCACACGGTTCGGTGACAAGGAAAGGAAACACAGTCCTGCCACGTGTATCTTAAACAGGCTGCGTGAAGGCAGTCAGGATCTCCATCGATTCGGAAATCGCTTTACTGGCTTTTAAGTGTGTGAATAACGCGACTATTTCTGAGATCAGGCCCTGAAGAGCTCCGTAACAAGCCACCGAGAGCCATCTTGGTATTTTCCAAATTTGGCAAACCTCCTTTGCCCTGCATGAATTCTTTGTCTGTAGAGACCACTCAGAAAGCTGCACTTAAAAAACTTTCCATTCCAAGACCCAGATTTCATTTTCAACTCTGCATCCACCATCGCTTCTGCGTGCATCTTTGGGCCATGGATTTGCATGCTTTCCTCTGATTCTTTCAAAGCTTTGGTTTGGCTGTTTTGTGCGACAGATTCCCGGAGGAACAGGAGACCAGGTTTCAGCTTGTATTTCATGAGGATGGATGTGTAGGAGCTGCCCTTTGTACTGGCTGACAAAACTGCATTATCTGTTTCTCCTATGACATGAACGGCAATCTTTTCTGCAGGGTCTCTGAGCTTGACTAACGCCTGCTAATGGTCACGAGCCTAATTTGAATTCTACGTGTGATAAAGTAAACATCTCCTAGACGGCAGGTAGCTGAAGGAATCTGTACTCGAAAGGCCACAGAACACTGTGGATTGCCTTAACAGCTTTCTCACAAAAGAGCAGACTAAAGGTGCAGACTCTCCGGATAATAAACTATTTACAGTAATTATGGTATGAACGGATTGTTAGCACAGCCAAGAGATTTTAAACAATTTGGGACATCTTGGAAGGGTACAACAAACGAAGGCTGAAATGCAGGAGGTCCTCCAGTAAAACGTTTTCCACATCAGTGAAACCCACCCAGACCGGACAGAGTTTTATAATCCTCCAGGTTTCATGAAACCCTGGATTCCTCATAACCTCCTCTTGTTCCTTTCATGGGACCAACGTCAAAATCATCGAAAGTTGATGCCCTCTAGACCACTGAGGTCCTGTCTTCAAATGTAACCAACAGGGCTGGAAAACTCCCAAGCACCAGGTCACCTGGGAGCTAAAATTTGGGGAGGGACCTTTGCTTTCAGTTTTTATTGTATTTCCCCTGATAATTTATCAAACAGAAAAAAAAATCAATGCAAAACAAATTCTCATTTTTCCCCCCAGTGAATTTCTTCTGTTTTTGTTGGTTATAAAAACCCTGATAAATGCTCAGGGAAAATACAATAAAAACTTCCCTAAAGTTAGGACCTGGTGCTTAATGCTGCTCAGAATCCAACAGGAGCTGCCGCCGGTCTGGGCCCAGAGTCTGAAGTTACGTTTGCTGCCTGCTCAGGCCCCGCAAAAGATGTTACCTGCCTGGGCCTGGGGACCGAGAGAGCTGCTGCCACTGGCCTGGCAAAAGTTGTTGCCACTACCACCAGGCCCAGGGTGAAAGATTGCCCCGGCCTGGGCCAGCAAAAGACACCAGTACCATAGCCAGAGGCTTGGGGGAAAATCCTGGTGAGGTTGGAGAGAGGCTGGGGACAGGAATGGGCAGAGGCTAGAGTAGAAGAAAGAAGGGGAGCACAAAGGTACAAAGTGAAAAAAATGAGCAAATTAAACACACAAAAAAACCCAAAACAAAATACAAGGAGAGAGAAAACCAGACAAAAACATTTACACAAAAACAAAGCATCATAAATCAAAAAAAAAAAAAGTTATCATCAAGGAAAATTTTCCTCTGGTTCCTAAATAATAATAATTTTATTACACCTCTCCAACAATAAGTACTTGATGTTATAATTGTAACTTGTGTAGTAATTATAAACACAAATTATAATTAACACCAATAAAATCAACAGATAATTAAAATCATACACAAAACCAAACACACATGTAAAATAAAAAATAAACATCCAAGCCATTCTCTAAATCCCCCACCCTATTTCCTTCTATCAAGCCCTCAAGATCCTGTACGTGAACCATTTGGGATGTGTAGCTGATTTAAATGAATGTGTTTCCCCAAACCAAAACAGGCCATTTTTAGTTTGTTTTGTTAAATCTGAAACAAATTGATAAAGGCCATGAAAAAACCCTCAAATTCTGTGCGATATTTTATCTGGAAAGTGATTAAGTGCTAATAAATAAATAAATGCATACATACATTTTTGTTTTCATTAATTTCAAAAAACAGCTCACACCACTTGCAAATATAACACAAAAATACCACCACCACCCCCTCCCTCCCGAATCTGGGAAAAAAAAAAAAAAAAGCTGATCAAAAATAATGTAATGAACCGAACCAACAATTTTGGCTGCATACATCATGTGGACCATTACACACCCAATTACTCAAAGACACGCACTCACGCCCCCAGCCAGACAGCAACAGAGAAATTTGGATAACTACTCAAAACCCCTCAAGAAGCCAACAAATGCCCTCCATCAAAGACCTAGGTAACCATGTCTTCAAGTCCTGAAGGAAAACCCAAGAATCACCCTGTATCTGAAGAGCCTTTGAGGTAGATTTTAAAAGGTTGGTGTGCAGCAAAACCGCGAGATATGCGCGTGTCTCGGTCACGAGCGGGCCGTGCGGATTTTGAAAGGCTCGCAGCCACGCGCGTATCTCCCAGTACGCGGCTAAAAAAGATTTGGCAGAAAAGGGGCGGGGCTGTGGACTGCACCCATGAAGTCAGTTACACCCATTGGCGCGCGCCGGGATCCCACAACCGCGTAACCTGTCTCTATGGACTGCGTGTAAGTAGTTAAATTTTTTAAAAAAAGGATAGACAGCAGGGTTTTAGGGGTCGGGGCTTGTAGGGTAAAAGGGAGACTAGTTAGGTAGGGGGTTTAGGAAGTCTGCTCCTTTACTGGGGCGAACTGGGAGGGAACTGGGAAATAGGCCTATTGCGTCGCCATGCTTACCTACTAAAATCTCCCCCCTTAAGCGCTCGAGATGGGATTCGCGTGCACATGCATGCATTGATATACAATCGTGCAAGCATGTACGCACAGCGAGCTGATTTTATAACATGCGCGCATCAACGCACACATGTTATAAAATCGGTGCGTCCATGTGCGCACGCGTGAAAGTTACCGCTTTTGTCTGCAGGATCCAAATAGCAGGCACAACCTAGCAGAGGGCTCTTTTTCTAGTTCCTACCAGACTATCTATCAAGGCAAGGACAACCAGACAAGCCTCGTGGGCAGATCTTAGAGAATGGATAGGTACATGTCTAAGCAAGCCATCCCACAGACAGCTAGGACCCCTGTTATATGTAAAGGCATTAAACGTTATCCAAACGGATTTAAAAATAATCCTGAACTCCACAGGGAGTCAGTGCAGCTATTTCAGCACAAGGTGGATGTAGCCATAATATCTACAACTCATCAACAGTCTGACGGCAGAGTTTTAAATTTCTAGTTGTTTTTTCGGAAGGCCCAAACACAAGCTGATACAGTAATCCACCCTGCTCATAAAGCATGTCTACATCCGAATCACCAGATGGTGATTGGGTAGGAAGGCAATGAGTTGACAGATCATCCAAAGATGAAACAATGCTATCTTAGCCACAGCGGAAACCTGACGGTTCATAGTAAAGCGAGGAGGACTTCAGACTGTTCATTAGAGGTGAACTATATAGGAAAGCAAATTTCCTATCAGCAACACTTCAATTTTATTTACATTTAAGATAAGTTTGTTCTCAAGCCTACCCATCTTATCCTTTCCAAACAATCATGAATGTTCTTAACTCTCTGATCCACATCCTGCCCCAGGGCTAGATACAACTGCACCGTCAGAGGAGAACATATAGAATCTGACTCCTCCTTGACCAATCAGATCTGCCAAAGTTCTCAGCTAAAAATTAAAAAGCAAAGAGGACAAAACAGATCCCTGGGGAACTCCACAGGGAACCAAATAATCCCAAACCACTTGCTGGGCGCACCATTCGACTGAAGCCAGACAAGTGCCGTTCCACCCAATGCCTGAAGCGCCAGCCTCCTCACTAACAAAGCAGGCGAGATATCAAGTAGTGCAGTACAGAAGATGATACAATGTACAACACAAGCCATGCATCAAGGTGTCCTGGATGCCTGTGCTCAGCAATCCAGGGCTACCCCAGAGAGGAAGGTGCGTACCTGAAGAGGTGAGGCCCCCCCCCAGGGGCTAGCGGGTGAAAAAGGAGCCCAGAGCCTAGGCTTCAGGGTATGAACCTGGAGCAAGATAGCACTACAGGAACACTGGAACCAGACGGTTATTGCAGGAGCACATTTATAAGACAGGAACGGTGACGCACAGTTACCCAGGCAGGAATACTGGGCAGGGCCCCACAACAGAACCCAAAGCAGGCCAGGCCCACAAGCTGGAAAGCTGGCACTTCCACAGAGCACAGGCCGAGAAAGCTGTGAAGCAGCACTGTGGGCCTCCTGGGTATGCCTTAAATACTGATGTCAATTTGGGGCACACCCAGTGCTGGCCCAATCAGGAGGCTGCAGAGGCGTGGCTAAAATGCCCAGGAACGCAAGCTATAAAAGCTAGGACTTACCAAAAAAAAAGAAGCCAGCAGCTTCTGTGGCCCTGTGAGGAGCTCGTGGTCTGTAAGTCCTACGGCCATGGGTTCAAAATCCATCAACCCTCCCACGAAAAAAAGCAACAGTGTCTGCAAAGTTCCCTAAAGCCTGACTATTATCCAAAAGGTCCCATTCTAGAACAAAACCCTTTAACTGGCCAAAAACCACTCTCTCAATCAGCTGACATTCAACCCCAGACCCTACTGGCATTGGTCATTTTTATTAGAAGTGCTCTTTTGAAGAAAGGGTTGTTTTCAAAACATGATATAAAGCTCCTTCCCTTAATGAATTGTTGATAATAGCGTGGAGTTGATTCAGAGTAGAGGACTTCAACTTATTTCACATCTGTCAGTGGGGAGAAGTTTGTTAACGGTTTCCCCAATAGCATAAGCTGAGCTCTCTGCTTTGGGAACAGACTCAGCGCCTTCATACCATTATGGGCCACTTCCTCGACCCGAGCAGTCGCATCCACTGAAACACTAACTTCATCAGTACAGAACCGCATCTTTTGTGCTTTTTCGGTGAAATAAGCTACAAACGCCTTGCACCTCAGGACACCCTTTGATTTCTTTTTTTTTACCCCTGGACTAAATCACATCCAAAAAAAAAAAAGGATGGATGTGGTCTGCAAGACTAATGTACAGCCTTCTTTAAACTGGTCCAATAAATGGACCAGTTACAGTGAAACCACGAGCAACGCCAGTCCGGTTCACAAGTACCCGGTACAGCATGGCTACAGGAACTCTGCATTACATGAAAGGTTCTCTGAGAGTCCTCGTTCTCTTCTGTTTGAATGAAAGTTTTATAGCCGAATAATAAAGCAGCTCCAAGCAACATTCCAAAAAATTTCTTCTTAAGCACAGAGATAAAATGCAGTACTTAGGGATGTATATACTGACTTTATGTGGTCCCTGGCACTTCCTGCTCCTACTGAGTCTTCCTCATTTCCTCTGGGATCCTGTACAGGACCGTGAGCAGGCCGAAGCAGCACTGCAAGAGGAAAAAACAAACAAACAGGGGAGCAAGCCCCGAAGTCTGGGAAAAGATCAGAGTCGCTGGCTACAACTGTGCCGTACAGCAGAATCCAGAAAACTCCTTCTCTTCCTTATGGAATGGAACTCCCAGCAAGAAATAATTAGTAACAAATGCAGACTAATCCTACTTTTGTTGCCAGGATGCCATCATCAAATTTTGATATAAATGCGGCATCTACTTTCACTAATTTTACTCTGATGTCAAAATACAGCAAGGAAGAGAAGCCTGGCAAAATGCCTTGAAAGGTTAGAGCAGGCGGGGGCTGAGGAAGGGACTGCGGGGGGGGGGGGGGGGTGGGGGAGGAGGAAGAGTGTCCCCAGATAAGTGACCAGCATCTCGGTGTCGAGGCCTAGTCTAATTCATTAGCCAGGCCTTATCGCAGCCATGAAAGGAGAAACTCTAGTCCAGGAACACAGCAAACACAAGTGAAAAAAATTCCAGTGTAGCACGTCTCAGCACCAGCACCTCCCTTATCCTCACCATCTTTTCAACTTTCAAACTGTAAACTGCTGGTAGAGAGAGCACTGTTCCTGGCCTAAAAAGTGGATGCTGGAAGTATAATCTTGAAATCTTTTCATGAGCTTCAAAAGTTGCAGCCTTTAAACATGATGGATGGAAGAGCTAGAGTTTACGACTGAAATGAATGCTCTCTCCTTTTCCTACTGCACGTTCATACAAAAAATAAAAAGCACAGAGATTATCAAGAAGATTGCTTGGTAATACAGAGACCTACCTTCATATCCTCATAATCAAAAGTCAGGTGCAAAGCTGCATCCCAGAGCACCAACATTAAAGCCACAAAGTTTAACTCAGGAGAATTCTGGTGAGTGGCTGCAGCACATGAAACCCAGCGGCAGCATGAAATACTCAGCTGAACGCCCTCACGAAGCACCTTAACTGCAGGCGGCAGCAACAGGCATCAGGAAGGAGCCTTTCCATTTCTGATTTTCTGTGTTAACTTTTGATTAAAGAAAGTGTTACAAAGGCCTGATACTCATTTCTTTCCTGTGCATACCAAGCCACAGATAAGTCTACGAGATCCATACAATTCTCAATCTTCTCCCCCCGCCCCACCCCTAGCTGCAAGCAATGAAGAACAGCCCCTTCTGCCAGGACCTACTTTACCAACAGTTTTCTTCCAGAGTAGGGAAATCGCCTGCTTTGCAGAGAACCCTTAATATTGTACTTCTGTGCTATGGCGTTCACAGAAAAACGCTAAAGACTGCATTTACAATCTTAAAAAAAAAAAAAAAACCATAACAGGGAAAGAGCTTCTTCTAACTAAAAGATGCTCAGTTATGTCACTGAACCTACTGTGGAATAAGGCCAGATGGAAACAGAGTCCAATATTCATTCAGCCGGGGGGCTTCCGGCTAACTTCACCAGATAATGCTGAATGCTGGCCTCTATCTTGCTAAGCTTCCTGGGCCATCCCCAACTCTTCTGGCTAACTTTTCAGCCAGATGAAGTCGGGGACGCAAAGTCTCTGCCTTGGATTATCCACGTGCGATACTAAAATCGCCAAAGGATCCGCAGCTCATTAGTAGATTTATTCCGATTGCATAACACAGATCCAGAGATTAAAGAATCAGTTTACAGAGCTTCCGTCAATGTCAGAATCCATAAAACAGGCGTTAATTCTCTAATGGGGGGGGTGACAAAGGAAAGCCAAGAAGCTTGGGGGAAGGGGGGGGGGGGGAAAGACAGAGATGGGAAGACGCGGACCTGTACAATTTTTTTAATATCCTTCTGACGTTTCTGGGGCCAGCCCTGCGGCTGGGTGGCAGCGCCGTGGGGGAGAAACCGCCTGGGGGGTGCGGGCGGCCATTGTTGTTACCGTGCAATGGTGATGCTCAGTGGCTGGATTTAGGGCCCATGGCTGCAGGGCTCCAGAGGGACCCCTGGGGGGGTAAGGGCCGAGAAGCATCACCACAAGGACAGGATCAAGGTAAGGTGGGAGGGGGATACAGAATGGGCAAAAGAAGGTCCCTGGGAGATTATGAATGAAGGCTCGGATGCTGGAAGCCCAGAGACGCAGGGAGGATAATGCCAGGTGAAAAAAAAAATAAATAAATAAAAATCCTCCGGACGTTTCCAACGTGATTTGCCTCATGGATTAAAATGCTTTTGTCTGGCTCCCCATCTGCATATCCGTGAATCCGTGAAATGTCACCTCCCAGAGCTGGGGAGGTCTGTCCTGTATACGATTCGCTCTTATTCCCCATCGTATAAATTACACTGTCCAGTACAAAGAAAACCATGGGGATACCTTGGAAAATTAAACACAATAAAATCCTTCCTGTGCTGTTTTACCTTCCCCATCCCCTCTTCTTGCCTAGAATCACCACTGGTCCTGCACTGAGCAGAGAGTCAGACCCCTCACAGTCAGTTATCGACAGCGGGATTTAAATCTCAGGTCTCACGTGCTTAGAATTCAGGAGCAAAGTAGATTCATCCAGGGGTGTTCCTGCCCGTGAGAGCAGCAGTGCCAACCCTCAAGTGCCAGAAGATACGGCTCGGAGTCTCCAGTTAACCAAAGCCTTCCCCCGCCTCTCCCCGTGGCCACCTAAAGGACCAGGAATATTCCACTGACCGCAGCGTTGGAAGAGTAGAATCGCTTCCTTCGCCTACAAACAAAACTACAAATGCAGTCCTGCCGCCACCGGATGGAAGGGGCAAAGCCTCGCCAGGGAACCGGTTTCATCCACCCCCCCCCCCTTCTTATTAAAAGTTATTTCCTTATCAGAATGGAGGGGAGAAGATTTCATGTTTTGTGCCTCATCCGAGGACTGGAAATGGTAAAAAGAGAAGGAGAGCGTCCTTAGCATCTGCACTCCTGAAATCTTAAACTGGGTTAATGGAGCTCCAGGAAAGAAAGAACAGAAAGAAAGAACAGATGGTGCAAAGCTTCCTACAGAGATTACCAGGGGAAGCGTTTCCTGTCTTTATCCAGTCTCCAACCCCCTTGCAGCAGTCTACCTTGTAAAAGTTCCATTAATTAAAGAAAACAAAACACTACCTACCCTTACTTTTCTGGAACCCCTTTTGTTAAAAAAAAGATGCATGCAAAAAAAAAAAAAAAAAAAGCTACCAATGCAAACAGTGCAGCAAGGAAGTAAAGGGGAGGAAACCACTGCAGCTGTCGGGATGCTGCCCTAAGAAGAGATTCAGTAGCAGAGAGGGATGCCCTCCTCTCACACCCCCCTCCCCCCTCCCACACCGTCCCCCCCATCCCCTGCTGGGAAGGTAAATACAAAACCTCTTCCAGGAAATCCTGTGCCAGTGAGAGCGCCCGATGCTCTGCTTGGCACATGAGCTGCAGTCTAGGACTGCTGCTGACTGACAGCTCCTGGAGAAGGAAAGCCCCCGCCAGAGCCTGTGGGTGCTCGGGGATGCAGCTCTGCACCTGGCTTTTGATTAAGGGGATATGAAGGTAGATCTCCGTCTTACCAAACAATCTTCTCCATAATCTCTGTGCTTAGAACAAGGCAGGCAAATAGCGGGGGCCTGTGATAGGAGCTCTAATACCTACCTCCCAGGCAGGAGAGCTGGACAATATTACCGCACACTTTGTCCAAGCACCCAACAACCTCACAAGCCCTTTCCAGGGGTAAGGCTAATTTACAGAACTAAATTGCAGCTTTATCTGGTTTGGGTTTTTTTTTGGGCAAAGTTGATTTTCCAATTGTACCTTCCCGTTGCCACAGAAGGAATGGTCGATGTGAATGAAACGCCCTCTCTCCCAGCGAGAGTCACTTACATGTGCACATGCGGAGGCTGGAAGCGGCTCTGGTTGATGTTGTAGTGGGTGAAAGCTTGGGTGGGGTTGGAGCTGTACTCATCCACGGCTACGGAAACTTTGCCTTGTGCGGGAAGTCCATGAGCCATCCTTCCTCCTTCTGGGCAGGAGCGATCTACAGCTTTCCAGGGCAGGGCACCCGGGCGGGCATCGTGTTCCCGTCAGCTGCTCGATCCGGGCATCGGCCCGCCGGACTTCTGCGAGAAGGAAGGGGGGAAGGAAAAAAAAAAAAGGAAGACAGATTTAGTGGGTTCGGCTCGTTTCTGGGGAAGCCCCCGCCGTGCCTCTCTCATCCTCTCCGCGCTATCCCAGATAAGTCAATAAGGGGAGAACACAATCTGCCGGAGAGCCAGTGGGGATAAAGCCAGGTTTGTAAGCCGTCTTTAATTTTAAACACACATCCCAGGCTAATTACAGATATTAGGAGAGAAAAGAGCAACTCGTCTGTCATTCACCTCCATCACTGGTTGCACAAGGGTCAAAGGCTTTTGCTGGGGTGGGCAATAATTGGAAAACTTGGTTTTACAAAGTCAATTACACTGCAGCTCACAGGTTGGCAGGACTTGTGAGTCCGATGTCAGGGGCTGGGCGGCTTTGCAATGTGAGGGAGCTTGGATTGAATCATTCCCGCGTCCCACTCACCCCAAACACCGCATGCCTTCTCCCAATATCAAAGTCTGAGCTGGAGACCCCGGAAAGCCCTGGGATCATTTCTAGAGACGCTTTGCATCTCAAAGCAGAAAGCCAGTGACCTGGGCTGGGGGCGGCTACAGGAGGGGGCAGGGCTGTGCCCACTGCTTTCAAACCGGTTTGCCGACCTCCACTGACAAACCAGGTTTCAAGAAAAGGCAGCTCAGTCCTTTTAATAAAAAAAAAAAAAACCAAAACCCCATAAAGTCGGGAGTGATTTCTGCCCCAGGAAACCCGGAGCTCCCTGCGAAGTGGAAGCCAGGACGAAGCTGCTTAGCTCCCCCCGGGGCTCTCTTACCGACTCCCGGATCCGATTTCACCTGGAAGCGAAGCGAAGCGGCGCTCCGGCTGCTCCGAATCGGCCAAACGAGACTCCAGAGAGCAACTTCCCCCGGGGCTCGGGATGCCAAAAGCGGAGCCCATTTCAGCCTGCACCCCCCGCCTGCCGGGCTACATCGGCTGCTCTCCACCCCCTCCAGGGGAGGCGAGAGGGGTTTTGCAAGCTGCCGTCAAGTCTTCCTGCCCTGCAAACCACCCTCCCGGGTGCATGCACTGAGCCGAGAGTGCCGGGCATGCATTTACCCCTGGCCGGCTCTCCTTAGGAAAGCACCAGCCTCCTGTACCTGTCCCTCCACTGGGCACCACCACTGCCAGCAAAAGTCACCGATCTGCCGGTCCCAACGACATTTTGCAGCTCAAAAAGGAAAAGCACCACTGAAACCTCTCCAAAGGCGCTGCAGTTTGCAAAGTAAGTGGAATGGAGAGCGCGAGCTCCTGCAGTTCCCCGGCTGACCAGCACCTTCCCCCCGGCGCGGCTGCTCCCTTCCACCCCCTCCAGTCCTCTGCTGGGAGGCGATCTGCACCCACAGCTCCTTCCCCCCGGCGCGGC
Organism: Rhinatrema bivittatum; assembly: GCF_901001135.1. Classification (NCBI taxonomy): domain Eukaryota; kingdom Metazoa; phylum Chordata; class Amphibia; order Gymnophiona; family Rhinatrematidae; genus Rhinatrema; species Rhinatrema bivittatum. Next base: position 14,637,147 of record NC_042631.1, read on the forward strand.
TGCTCCCTTCCACCCCCTCCAGTCCTCTGCTGGGAGGCGATCTGCACCCACAGCTCCTTCCCCCCGGCGCGGCTGCTCCCTTCCACCCCCTCCAGTCCTCTGCTGCGAGGCGATCTGCACCCACAGCACCTTCCCCCCGGCGCGGCTGCTCCCTTCCACCCCCTCCAGTCCTCTGCTGCGAGGCGATCTGCACCCACAGCTCCTTCCCCCCCGGCGCGGGCTGCTCCCTTCCACCCCCCTCCAGTCCTCTGCTGGGAGGCGATCTGCACCCACAGCTCCTTCCCCCCGGCGCGGCTGCTCCCTTCCACCCCCTCCAGTCCTCTGCTGGGAGGCGATCTGCACCCACAGCTCCTTCCCCCCGGCGCGGCTGCTCCCTTCCACCCCCTCCAGTCCTCTGCTGGGAGGCGATCTGCACCCACAGCTCCTTCCCCCCGGCGCGGCTGCTCCCTTCCACCCCCTCCAGTCCTCTGCTGGGAGGCGATCTGCACCCACAGCTCCTTCCCCCCGGCGCGGCTGCTCCCTTCCACCCCCTCCAGTCCTCTGCTGGGAGGCGATCTGCACCCACAGCTCCTTCCCCCCGGCGCGGCTGCTCCCTTCCACCCCCTCCAGTCCTCTGCTGGGAGGCGATCTGCACCCACAGCTCCTTCCCCCCGGCGCGGCTGCTCCCTTCCACCCCCCTCCAGTCCTCTGCTGGGATGCGATCTGCACCCACAGCACCTTCCCCCCGGCGCGGCTGCTCCCTTCCACCCCCTCCAGTCCTCTGCTGGGATGCGATCTGCTCCCACAGCTCCTTCCCCCCGGCGCGGCTGCTCCCTTCCACCCCCTCCAGTCCTCTGCTGGGATGCGATCTGCACCCACAGCTCCTTCCCCCCGGCGCGGCTGCTCCCTTCCACCCCCTCCAGTCCTCTGCTGGGAGGCGATCTGCACCCACAGCTCCTTCCCAGTCACTGCCACCACCGGTGCTGCTAGAGGAGACCCCCGGGCAGCCCCACTGCATCCTCGCAACCGCCTCCTGCCGGCTGGGGATTGATTCCCACTGGGATTAATGCCAGATTTGGTAGTCATTGCATAACTGGGACCTTAGCCCCCCACTCTCACACATAGGAACTGCCATACTGGGTCAGACCGAGGGACCATCAAGCCCAGCATCCTGCCTCCAACAGCGGCCAATCCAAGTCACAAGTCCCCAACATTAAATAGATCCCATGTTATTAATGCCGGCAACAAGCAGTGGCTATTTCCCTATTGATTATTGATTAATGGCAGGTAATGGACTTCTCTTCCAGGAACTTATCCAATCCTTTTTTAAACCCAGCTACACTAACTGCCTTAACCACATCCACTCACAAGAAGTCTTTAAAATTAATAACTGCCAAATGCCATCACTTCCAGGGAGAACAAATCCAGGTTGTAGGTAATACCCCAGTACCAAGGTGCCACCTCCAGCTCATTTCTACTGAACCAAACACCCTACTGCCAGTGGTGCCTTTGCCTGCTTGTAGTTCACAGGTTCTCTGTTTTAGGCCTGGGATTTATTCAGAAACCTCGGATCCTGAAAGTCATCCCATTCTGGGGCCCATGCAATAAAGTCGCGCAGAAAGCGGGCGCTGAACAGTCAGCGCCCGCTCTCTTAACGCGCGCATGGCGCCCCAAAGGGGGCGGTGCCGTGCAATATTAAAATTAGGGGGTCGCGTTAGCAAGGACGCGCTAACGCAAACCCAAACGGTTTTCGTGACTGCCATACGCCGGTCACGAAAACCGACGCTGATAAACCCGGCGTCGGTTTTCGTGACGCACATTTTTCTTTTTGCATCGGGAGTGAACGCCTAATATCCTGCACTGTTACATTCACGCCGCGTTGGATGCGCGTTTAATATGCGCCAGTCCCCTTATTGCATCGGGGGATTGATTAGCGCCTACGCTACCCGCGTCCAACCGCACGTTAAGAGTGCGCTCGGCTCAGCGCGCCGTATTGCATCGGCCCCAGGGAAAAGAAAATGCCCATTTCCATGAGATACTCCGGGGCGGCACAGTCACATCCATGCAAACATTCAGCATTGTGGCTGAAATGTTGCTTAAAAAAATAAAATCTGTTGACAGTAAACTGCAACCCTTCACATAAATGGAAACAAGCTCGATAAGGTGTTAATGTTCTCCCCCAAATTCCTGGCTCCTTCCCTGCTTGCACTTCACACCACCTTCTCCCTGCCCTTCCTGCTGAGGAGAGCCTGCGGGTTTCCCCCCCCCCAACTGATTAGCCCCAGGGGTTGCATAAAGCTACAGCCTGATTAAAATAAACTTGCCAGGCAGAGGCAGAAAGTTCTGGAAGGGGAACTGCTGCGTCCCCTGGCCTGGCGCTGGTCCTCTTGCATGCAGCCGTCCCATAAGCAGCCTCAGCTGACCCATATGCCCCCTGTGTGTCTTGAGCAGGCTCAGAGGTGTGAGGGGGGCTGTGATCCATGCATGGGACTCGGACACCATTCACCCACTGAGGGAAGAAATCCATGCAAACAAGGGAAGGCCACAGCACCCCTGTCTGCCTTCTTCCCCGAAATGTAAAAGCGGGAGGGGGTGGAAATCTCTCAATCCATGAACCCTTATTCGACTTTTTGACATTGGCACTGCATCTGGAATTACAGAGGCAGCCACATCCCATGCCGTCTAACCAGAGCCTTATTTGAACTAATTATGGCAATGATACAGGTAGAAATAGTTTTAATGTTTCTGAGTACAGCACTAAAAGCAGCGAGATTCCTCTCCCCAATAACCCAGCAAGGCCTGGCTTGACATAAAATCTACCGCCCTGGCCTTTACAGTCAGCAAGATAAGCAATGCCCTCCTTCCAGACCCCAGCACCCGCATCCTGTTAGAAGTGCGCAATTCCGCGCGGGATGTACTAAGGTGATTCAAGCGCGCAGGAGAAGGGTCCTGGTCCTAGCCTTCTGGAAACCCTGCGTTTCTTTCTTTGTCATTCTTACTGAGGTGGGGATGGCAGCAGCCGCCCGTGCCCTAGAGACTTGATCCAAACTCCGGCAGACCCGGTCCTCAGGCTCCGAATGAGGCATCGCGGCCTCCATAAAGGAGCAGCGAGACCGAGGGAGCTTCGCGGATTCACAAGGATTATTAGCAAACATTTAGCAAAACTGGAAAGGCTGAGAGGATAAAAAGGTAGGTGTGCGCTCTCTCCAGAGCTGAATCAAACCGACCTAGAGCTCCCCACCCGTGCAAGGTCCACCAGGGGTTCAGTTCTCATTTATTCGGAGTCGGGGCTTGGCACTAAGAAAGCCCGGGCCGTACCCTCCAGTGTTGCCCGCTTTGTGGCCAAGAGCTCCCAGCTGCCCTCAGCAAGGCTGTGCCTCTAGGGCTGCCACAGTACAAGCCTGAAAAAAAATATAAGGGGGGGCATCCCCTCCATCCACTTACTCAGCCCCCCGAATCCAGAATCCGGCACAGCTTGGAAGCTCCCCGGCGCAGGGACCCTCTCCGAGGAGACCTCCCCCCCCCCCGGGACCAGCTGTCAGAGCCTCAGGAAAAGCCCAATGCCCAGAGTCACTTCAGCAAAGCTAAGGCAGCAGCGCCCGTCTCTTCCACCCCAGGACCGCGGGCGCCCTCCTGCCCCTCCGTGGCCTTGCTGGTTGCCCAAGTTTGGGATCCGGGGTACGGATGGCACCGCTTGGCTCGCCCGCTGCGGCTGCCACCCCTGCGGGCTCCCTGCGTCTGACACTGCTGGCATCGCTTAACGCAATGCCCGCGGGCTCTGCCAGCCCGGCTCCCCTCCCCTCCCATTGTCCTCTCCCCCGCCTCCCCCTCCGGGCGAGCAGGGCCGGACCGTGCATTTCCCCCTCCGCAGGTAGCACAAAGCGCCCCGGCCTGCTCCGACCTCCGCACCCCCGACCCGGACCTGCCCCCCCTCCCCCTCCCCCTCCGAGCCCCCGATCGCTGCCTCCCTCCCTCCCCGGGAGAGTGGGGTTGGAGGAGGGGGAGGGGGAGGGGGAGAGAGCGGCCGCCTGGCACCGAAGCCTCCCCCTCCACCCCCCACCGGTCCTCCCGCTGCCCGGTCCTGCCCCGCTCACCCCGGACGCCGCCCGCCGTTACCTGGCTCCGGTCCCGGCTGCTCCTCACCGCCGATCCATGGGGGGGAGGGGCTGACAGCCGCCGCCGCCGCCGCCGCTCCGGTGCAGGCAGGGCAGAACCTCCGACCCCTCGGGTCCCGGGCGGCCGCGAGCGACGGAGCGAGGAGGAGGAGGAGGAGAGGACGGGGAGAGCAGCCTCGATCTGAGCGAGCTCAGCCTGCAGTGAGAGCGGCGGCCACTGGGGTCAGCAGCGGGATCAAACGTGCAAAGGGCACGACACAGACAGACAGAGGGAGGGAGACAGACAGACAGCAGGATCAAACATGCAAAAGGCACGACACCGAGAGAGAGACAGACAGGGCATGGAACATAGAGACAGACAGACAGACAGATGCAGAGACAGAGAGAGCAGCGACCACTTGAGTTAGCAGTGGGATCAAGCAGGCAAAGGGCACGACACAGACAGACAGAGGGAGGGAGGGAGACAGACAGACAGCAGGATCAAACATGCAAAAGGCACGACACGGGGAGAGAGACAGACAGCAGCAGGATCAGGAGAGCACAGGGCATGGAACATAGAGACAGACAGACAGACAGATGCAGAGACAGAGAGAGAGAGAGCAGCGACCACTTGAGTTAGCAGTGGGATCAAGCAGGCAAAGGGCACGACCCAGACAGACAGAGGGAGGGAGACAGACAGACAGCAGGATCAAACATGCAAAAGGCACGACACGGGGAGAGAGACAGACAGCAGCAGGATCAGGAGAGCACAGGGCATGGAACATAGAGACAGACAGACAGATGCAGAGACAGAGAGAGAGAGCAGCGACCACTTGAGTTAGCAGTGGGATCAAGCAGGCAAAGGGCACGACACAGACAGACAGAGGGAGGGAGACAGACAGACAGCAGGATCAAACATGCAAAAGGCAGGACACGGGGAGAGAGACAGACAGCAGCAGGATCAGGAGAGCATAGGGCATGGAACATAGAGACAGACAGACAGATGCAGAGAAAGAGAGACAGACAGAGAGAGAGAGAGAGCAGCGACCACTTGAGTTAGCAGTGGGATCAAGCAGGCAAAGGTAACGACTTAGACAGACCCACAGCGGGCATGACAAAGACAGAGACACAGAGAGAGAGATACAGTGAGAAGTGGTGGCCACTGGAGTCAGCAGCAAAGAGTCAAGAGTGCAGCAAAGCATATAATAAATCAGAGACAGACAGACACAAACAGCGAGACAGACAGACACAAATAGACACATACACCGAGCCACGGAGAGAATGGTGGCCACTGGGATCAAGCCTGCAGAGACACTGGGTGATAGAGGCAGGCAGACAGACAGACACAGTGAGAGCAGCAGCCAGTGGAGTCAGCAGTGGGAATCAAGTGTGCAGGCAAAGGGCACGGAAAGAGAGACAGAGAGACAGAAACTGAATGGAAGTTACCTGGCTGACTTATCCAGCTAGCTATGTACCTGGAGTAAAGTTAGCCGGATAAGTTTGGGGCATTTCAGGCTGGGGATAAATTATCCAGCTAACTCTTATTCAGCCAAGCCTGCCCAGCTACATCGGGCTTTGTCCAGCAGAGCATTTAATCGTCGGCCCTCTGCCGCATATCCCCGACAATGCGCCCAGCCGGATAAATTGTCTTCCCTGCTGAATAGTGACCTCTGTAGTTAGGCGGATACTAGGCATGTGCGTTTATTTAAAACACAATGCGTTCAGAATGGGAAAAATGAGGCCGAATGGGACGAACCAAAAACGGTTCGGACAAAAGTATCTGACATTTTCTCTGCCTCTCAAGGAAGCCTCAGGGGGCCGGGCCGGACCCCCCCCCCCCCCCCCCAGCCTCAGGGCAGGAGCCATGCCCATCACTTTGGTGCCATCCTCCAGGCAGCCAGCACCATTTTTTTTTTTTTTTTTTAAAGAATCAGAGGGGACAATGGACATCGCTCCTGCGCTTTCTGGGTCATTCCCTCCACGGAAAGGGTAAATGGAGCAGAGGAATAACCTAAGCCATTAGGGCAGCAGGGCTGAGAACCAGGGAAGCCAGGATTCAGGGCCCATGGATGCTTCTTGTGACCTTGGGCAAGTCACTTCCGAGGGGGAAATGTCTCTACAGTAGCTGAATGTAATTCCCCTTGACCTAGCACTGAAAAGGTGGGAGCTAAATATAAAATAAATAGGTGGGGGCTCAGCCGGGAGGAAGGTCCAGCAGGGCTCAGGGGCAGGAGAAGGGTTGGGAGCCTATTTCATTTTTTTATTGTTTTGGGGTTGTTTTTTTAAATAAATGTTTTTTATTATTTTTTGTTTCAGGTAATGCAGTGAACAAAAAAAAAAAACATTAAACAAACTAAAAAAGAAAAAAAAAAACAAATCAAAAAAATAACTGGGCCTGCACGCCCCCTAGTGGACACTCCCTTCCCGCAGAATAAGGACTAATGAGGTGATCTGGCCTTCTGGCAGTGCTCCCTGAGGGTGGCATCCCCAGGTCCCATGTGCTCACCAGGCTCCCTTCCCTTCAGGCTGTTGTGGAAGCAGTGCCTAAGATGTGAGGTGTGGAGCAGTGTTGCTCCGGCTTCTCACATTTCTTTCTTTCTTACACGTGTTCCCCCCTCCTGTCCCCGTTAGGTAAGATATGGAGTGCGAACTCCTGCTGCCGCAGGCTGGGACCCGGTGGGGCTACCTCCCCTGCTTTACAGGTGATGTCCGCCCCGGGGCCTCACTGCAAAGTCTCTTCCTATGCATTGCGGGAGTAACTGAGGAAACTCAGCAGCCTGCAAGCCTGGACTCCGTTTGCTTTCCCATTCCCTACTTCCAGTCCCCAGCAAAAAGCAAAATCCTGCTTTAAAAGACACCAAAAGGGAGCAAGAGAAGACTGAATGTCTCCTGAAGACTGGAAAGGAAACTAACAAGCAAGAAAAGAATTGCAGAGCAATCTGTATGACGCATCTTTCCTAAAAAAAAAATATATATATATACTCCCTCTGATTGTAAAACAAGTTATAAATTGGTTTAAGTTTGGTCTCGCCACTTACACCCCTGGGCGGGGTCGACCTCGAGGAGAGGAGGAGCAATCAGAATTTTGAGAGGCCATGATAGCCCCGCCCCCAAGTCTAACCACACCCCTTTTCCTCAGGGTTGCCAGTGAGGTGGGAGCGGTTGGGGTCCAGGGGCAGGGACATCTGTGGGGGACCAGCAGGTATAGTGTGTACAAACACACACACACACACACACTTGCCCCAGGCCCCACACTCCTCTAGGGTTAGTTCCGCCCCTGGGGCAGAATGAAAGTGACATAGATCATGGAAGAGCTTTTTGGTCACAATGCACAGGAATTCCAGGTTTACAGGTGGAAGCCACTGACGCTGGGCAAGCTGAAATTCTGTTGGATTCACAGGTTGATGAATGTCTGCTTTATTTTCTATTTTGTTTTATTTTTCTTCCATTTTGCTCTAGATCCATAGGTTTTAATAGGAAAACATTTTGCCATTCTATTGGCCATTTCTTGACTAGGTTTCTGGATTAACATTTCCCTTCCTCAGGTGCACATGGCAAACTCCTTCAAAAGTCTTGAGAACCCTGAGGAGTTGACCTCTGACTTGTTTCGGCCAAAGGGGCCTAACAAAGGACTTTAAGGGGACATTTTCAGATGTACCCTGGGATTTTGCAAGTAAAATTGTGTTTAGGAGGCCTCTGTGCATGGTAACTGAATTTTGAGAGGTCTAGAACGGGTAGATGTGAATTGGTTATTTACTCTTTCGGATAGTAGAAAGACTAGGGGGCACTCCATGAAGTTAGCATGGGGCACATTTAAAACTAATCGGAGAAAGTTCTTTTTTACTCAACGCACAATTAAACTCTGGAATTTGTTGCCAGCGGATGTGGTTCGTGCAGTTAGTATAGCTGTGTTTAAAAAAGGATTGGCTAAGTTCTTGGAGGAGAAGTCCATTACCTGCTATTAAGTTCACTTAGAGAATAGCCACTGCCATTAGCAATGGTTACATGGAATAGACTTAGCTTTTGGGTACTTGCCAGGTACTTGTGACTTGGATTGGCCACTGTTGGAAACAGGATGCTGGGCTTGATGGACCCTTGGTCTGACCCAGTATGGCATGTTCTTATGTTCTTATGTTCAGAAGGGCGCGAATACACTGCCATGCAGAAACATGGGCGTGCACAAAGAGGGGGTTTCCAGGGCGTCCTGGCATGGGGTTTGGAAGTGCGCACATATTTATGTATTTTGTAACTGGAATACATGTATGCATCAACAAACATGGGTGCAAGCTTTGGCACCTGGATATTAAATCTGACTTCTTCTTTGTCTGCAGTTTTTGGGTGGGGGTATCTGGAGCAAACGGTGGAGGGTGTGGGTGAACTGGTGGAGTTCTCAGCAAACTGGTACTTGGAAGTATTTTTTTTTTATTTGTTTAAAAAATGTGACTTGCTCAGTCCACAGTTCAAGGCGAGGTACATACAGACAGGAAATTCTAGACAATACAACAAAGCAAAAACAAAATAAAATAACCATAAATACTTTCAAAAAAGTGAGGCATTTATTTATCCATTTGATTTATATTCTGCTTTCCAACACTTCAAAGTGGATTACATTCAGGTATTTCCCTATCCCCAAAGGATTTACAATTTACGACGGTAACTTTTAAACAGCCATGCGGACGCAAATGGGCGCAGCCATTTTATAGTATACCCGCATATATATGCGTTTGATATAAAATTGGCTCTACCTGCGTACATGTCCATGCAATTTTATATGGATGCCGCTTTTGCGTGCAAATGCTGAGGGATTTTGATACGCATGCCAACGCAATTACCAGTTTCCCCAGTCCATTCCCAGTTTTTCCCAGGTAAAGGCTCGCCACTTCCTAATCCCCCTAAATAACCTTCCTCCCTTTTACCCCCAACCCTTCAAACCCTGCTGCTTAGTCCTCATTTTTTTATTTTAAAACTCACATGACAACTGTAGCAGAAGTAAAGTTACACGATAGGGGACGCGCGTGTAAATGCTTACATGCACGTTTCAAATAACCTTCCCAGAATGCCCATGTGCCACCATGCTCCGCCCAGATCCCAGTCACACCCTGCCCCTTTTTAAGCATGTTGGTTTCTGCGAGTACCGGGACATATGCACTTCTTAAAATCCTCAGGGCGCGCACCGGCCTGAGACACGCACATATTTCCCAGCTTTGCCGCACCACAGGGCTTTTAAAATTCACCTTTTTGTGCCTACATCAGCCAACTTTATACCTGCCTCTGCGCATAAACTGAGGGCTATTACACACATATTATAATTATTTAATGTGTAAAATATATGCACCTATAATACAAGTGTATGGGCTATGCAGATCCCTACATTAAAAAAAATGTGCGTGAACTGAAACATACGCACATATCCTCAAGGCGTGCGGCTCCCGCTGCACAGTTTATAACTTACAGGCATAACTGTAGGATCACTGACTGATGCATGCACTGTATGTGCTGAGATGCTCACTATTGTGGTTTCACCTACACCAGACGGGTTCCATGTTGATTTACTATTGGGCGAGTTGGTGGATCTATATTGTTCCAAATGCTCAGCATGTATCCCCCGTGACGTGGCTTCTGTTCTTGGTAAAGCATGGTGCAGCTCTGAGCCCCATGATGTACTACTGCAGGTGACGGTGTGGGCGTGTTGTCAGGCACTTGGAGACATTCAGCCACTGGCTTTTTCTCTCACGCTGACAGCAAGATGTTTAGGCCAGCTCAGGGGGGGGAGGGTATTTGACTCTGTCCTGCAAATCCTTTGTTCCTATGCACATCTCCAAGTTTTGCAGAGCACAGGACTGTTTAAGGGCATTAATTAACATACAGACAGGAAATCCTGGCAGAGGGAAGTGTAACCACCTCCTGAGTAGGAAATAAGCTGCAAAGTTGCCCAGGCAGAGCCCAACAGAATCCTCACAAGGAACCCTTCCCCTTTGGCGCTGCCCCAGTGGAACCTGCAAACTGGAACTGCTCCTAATACCCTTCAGATAGCTCTGGGCTGAGGCTTTCCTTTAAGCAGCAGCTCTGTGGGACCTCCCCCCCTCAAAGAAACCCTGGAGAAGGCTCTCTCAGGAAGACGGTAGTAACGTCCCTCTTCCTTCAGACCTTGCATCTCAAGACATCTTCCTGGTCCTACAGGCCTGGTTTCCCCAGCATTCTCCCAGGACAGAACTGGCAGCAGAAAGACACCACCCACTGGCGGAGGGTCAGATGCAGCACTACGCTTCCTACCACCCACTGGCGGAGGGTCAGATGCAGCACTACGCTTCCTACCACCCACTGGCGGAGGGTCAGATGCAGCACTACGCTTCCTACCACCCACTGGCGGAGGGTCAGATGCAGCACTACGCTTCCTACCACCCACTGGCGGAGGGTCAGATGCAGCACTACGCTTCCTACCACCCACTGGCGGAGGGTCAGATGCAGCACTACGCTTCCTACCACCCACTGGCGGAGGGTCAGATGCAGCACTACGCTTCCTACCACCCACTGGCGGAGGGTCAGATGCAGCACTACGCTTCCTACCACCCACTGGCGGAGGGTCAGATGCAGCACTACGCTTCCTACCACCCACTGGCGGAGGGTCAGATGCAGCACTACGCTCCTACCACCCACTGGCGGAGGGTCAGATGCAGCACTACGCTTCCTACCACCCCACTGGCGGAGGGTCAGATGCAGCACTACGCTTCCTACCACCCACTGGCGGAGGGTCAGATGCAGCACTACGCTCCTACCACCTGTCACCTCATCTACCAGAGAAACCAAAGAGAAAGCAATGCTTTGGTGACACACACACACAAACACACACCCATTCACACACCCACACACACCCATTAACTTCTGCTTCCCAATTAGAATCATAGAAATTCTGTGACCTCCTGTCTGACTGGGATACAAAACTTATAAAACAGAAGGGAAATGAACTCTCAGTCCATATCTTGTAAGTGGCTTGACTGGATCAGCATTTAAGTCTTTAGGCAGGTTCTGTTTCTTCCATGCGCCCTTCTTCCATGGCTATACTTTTCTAGAAAGGACTTTTCTAGAAAGGAGGTCTTGCTGTAGAATATTAAATTATTCCCAGGTTGCTTAGATCCCAGTGCTGCATTCGGTAATCTTTACTTCAGTTTTCCTGTAGGCTGCAGTCCTGTCCCACACCAGCAGATCAAAGGAGGCGTCCACGGACGGAATGTCATTTCCCAGACGGTACTTTATTTACTGCGAGTTCTGCAATAGTTCTGCGCCATTCCTTTCCCCACTGACTTGAAGTATTCAGCTTGCCTCAGGTATCATAAAGTCTTCAACAGCGAAAACAAAAAGCACAACTGTCCATGGATTTGATTTTGTCTTGAAAGATATAAAATGCAGTCCAAGTACCACAGAATGTGACGACAGTGTCAAATAAACTGTAAAATGAAAACAAAAGTGGAAATCTGACTCTGCAGCAGTTAAATTGCAGAACAGGCCTCTTGGTTAGTGAGAGCTGATTACAAGCATAAGTCTCAGCGGGGAGAGCCTCTGGTCCTCAAGGGCTGCAAACCCCAAATGAACATGCACAAGATAGATTTATTATTATTATTATTATTATTAATAATTAAAATCTAATATCTCACCTGTAAACGTTCTCCAAGCAGTGTTACAATAAAAATACCACACATAATTGAAAAAAAATCAACAGATTACAATCACACGTATAATAAAACCAATGAAGACAAGAAAACATAAGCCGGCTAACCAGGACAGCATAAATCTGCACTGCAAGTTCACAATCTTAAACAAAACCTTGACCAAAAAGCCACATTTCTATCACCTTCCTACATTTTGGAAAGTTTAATTCAGCACGGATATACACACAACTGGGGCACTGTGCATGCAAATCTCTCTCCGGCATATTCATTAGGGATATCCTGAAAAGCCGGCCATTTTGCAATCCTGAATGTAGGTTTCCCAACCCCTAAAATAAATTCTCTGGGTATGTTCCCTAGCAGCTTAAAACTAAACATTATGGGATACATTCAATAAGTCACAATGAAATGTGTACTTTTTAATACATTGCACATAATAAAGCCGTGTTCAGACTAGATAGCTTCCTAAATTTAATGTATGTGGCTGTTTATATATATCTCTGTATATCTATATGTATATTTCCATTCCATGCAAATTGGGGAGGAAATGTCAGTGCATGCTGATTCTGCAGGCATCTTTTCAAAATGTAAGTTAAAAGGTGTAAATCGAATTATTTCTCCCTGCCCCGAATGCCTCTGTTTTATGCAGCCAAGTTTGTACACATTATGAAAGTACAAAGAACACTTTCAGGTGAGTGAAAATCTGCTTTCCACCATAAGACTGCCATGCGCATGGGAGACTTTAACTCAGGTAACAAGCTTTGAAAAATGTAGCCCCCAAATGTTTTCTGTTTCCTGGAGGAACCACTGCAGTGCAAAATATTTCCCTTAAAAAAGCAAACATGACCGGCCCTGCTCAGAGCATGGAGGACATAGACTCTGACAACTGAGATGTGAGGAAAGCATTATTATGTCCTTTCTTTCTGCCAATATTACTATAATCTGTTGGGCTCCGACCATGGACTATTAACTCTGGTTGTCACATTCACAGGTGCTCCAATTCAGGGCTAGGAACAGAAGTATTTTATACCCTTGGTTTGCATTGTTCCTGCAGGCTGTGTAATTTGTCCTTTGTTTCTTAGTCTCTACAGTCCCATCCCACTGAATACCGCATACTTGACATCTGCTAATGTGAGGCTGTTTTTTCATATGTAAGTATTAGCCCTTGACAGTCACAGAAATTCTTCAGTAACCATTAGACTGTACCATTTGCTGTATATTACAATGAAAAAAAAAACCAACCCATTTGTGGCTCCGTAACGGAAGAACAACACATCACGTGGCATTGTGGGCATTGCTTTGTACCTTGCTATTCTAGAACCTTTGCAGGTGTGAGCCAAGCAGGACAGCGCGGTCGCTATAAGACCAGGAGACCCTGCTTCCATTCACTGTGCGACACTGAGCAAATTATGTCATCGCCCTGTGATTGCTAAATGTTTGGGGACAGAGCGCTGCAATTGAAGAAATACATAAAAATTGTATTTGGTTGTATATTAGGTTATAGTCAATTGCACACCATGGGAAAGGAGAGCATGAGAGATGCCGGATGGAACTCATCACATGACTAAGAGGTACTCCTCGAACCCAGCGTCTTGTCTCCAACTCGGCAGACCCACAAGGAGCAAAGCCATTTCTTGTTGCCCACTCCCAGGGGATAAGCAGTGGCTTTACCAGGTCTACCTGGCTAATCATTGTTTATGGATTTTTCTTCCAGGAATTTGTCCAGACCCTTTTTTTTAAAACTCAACTATTGCTAGATGCCTTGACCTCGATCTCCGGCAACAAATTCCATAGCTTAATTGTGCGTTGCAGGAAAATAATATTTCCTCCCATTTCTTTTATATCTACTATCCATTTGATCATGGCGTGCCCCCCTAGTTCTTGAGCTGTCAGAAAGAGTAAATAACCATTTACTATTTATCTGCTCCACCCCACTCATGGTTTAAAAAACTTCTATCATATCCCCTTTCAGTCGTCTTTTTCTCCAGCCTGCTAAGCCTTTCATAATAAGGGAGCCGGTCCATGCCCTTTTATCATTTTTGTTGCCTTTCTGTACCTTTTCTGGTTTGCTAGGAGGGGCAACCAGAGCTGAACGCAGTATTCAAGGAGCGGTCGCACCATAACCTATGAGACAATATGATGTGCTCCATTTTAATTTTCCATTTCTTCTGGGATCATTTCTAGCGTTCTGTTTGCTTTTTTGACCACCAAGACACGCTGATCTGAGCATTGCAATGTGTTTTCCACAATGACTCCGAGATCCCTTTTCCTGGATGATGATTGCAGGTTACACACGTATAACCCCTCTAGAGCTTTAAGATCATCTCAAAGAGGACGCCTCCGTGAAACACGAGAGCCACCATTTTCCATAGTGGCCTCTATTCTGAGGAAAATGTCACCTGTGCCACTGCGACTGATGGCGTGCCTTAAACTTGTTTAAAAAAACGCTGAAGACATGTCTGAATTGGCATTAGTTGATGTCATTTAAGGGCTGATCTGTCTCAAACCATTACAGGTGGCCCAGAAATGTTTTAAAATAAATAAATAATACTGAAAGCACTGTAAACCTATTAGGATTATTTTTCTCTATGTGCATCACTTTGCACTTGTCCACATTAAATCTCATCTGTCATTTAGATGCCCACTCCTCAAGTATGATCCTCTTCCTTCTACAGATCCTCACAGCCTGCTTTTGTTTAAAATAGTTTGAATGTTTTTGAGGATTCTGCAAATTTGACCACCTCACTGACACTTATTCCAGATCATTAATGAATAAGTTAAACACTGGTCCCTGTACAGATCCCTCAGGTTTTCCACTGTTTCCCTCTTTCTTTGGGAAAACTGACCACACAGTTCTGCTCTCATCTTTCATCCACAGTAAGATCTTGCCTCCTATCCCATGACTTTTTTTTTAGTTCTCCAAGGAGTTGCACATAAGTCTAAATATACTATGTCGACTGGCTAAGTTTTGTCCACATGCTTGTTCACACCTTCAAATAATTCTAGGACATTAGTAAGGCACAACCTCCCTTTGCTAAATCTGTCCAGGCTCTTCCCCGTTAAACCAGGTTTATCCTTATGTTTAATAATTGCTTTTTTTAGCAATACCTTCCACCAGCACCAACGTCAGGCTCACCAGTCTGCAATTACTAGGGACACCCCTGGAGCCTTTTTAGAAATTGGCAGCAAGGAGCTTTGCCAGCAGAAAATGCGCATTTCTAAGCAGGAGTACTGCTTAGCACCCTTGCAAGGAAATCTCATGCAAATGAGGGCATTAAGCAGCACCTCCCAATGCAGAGAGACTGCATCTGGCCAGTAAATCATTTTTTAGTGCTGGAAGCTTAACTCTGGGTCAGAGCTGGGGTTAAACTTCCAGCGCTACTGCACTGGCCCTTAAAATCCCTAAAACAGGGCAAAAAATGTTTTTAAAAAGTTTTGAAAATGTTTGCGGATAAATACTGCCTTATGCAGGCAAGTGGCAGCAGCTGCCATGACTTACAGAGATAAGTCTGTACTTCTCTGGCTTAAGTAGTGGCTGCCAGCACTTAGCCAGATAAGTCAGCACTTATTCGGGTAAGTTGCAGAGGGTAAGAGCTGCCAGCTAGCCAGATAAGTCAGTGCGTATTAGGCTATCTGGCTGGATAAATCAGTTTTTATCTAAGTGGCAGCAGCTACCATCACCTATGGCCTGTCAGGGATGCCTCCCTGCCCCCTTCTTCCTGAGTTAAAATGTGTGTTTGACCTGTGCCAAATGCACATTTTATTCTAAACATACTTTTTTAAACTCTCAATTCATTTGGATTTCATTAGCTTACTGCATCAGGTAGTTAAAAAAAAAAAATCTGGGCATTGAAAATGTGCACTGAAAACCAGCGCGCAATTTCTTAATGTCTAGAAAGAGATTGAGTGACTAGCGCAGATTCTCACCCCAGCACTTTGTTGCTCAGGCTTTCTCAACTCCCAAACAACAGAAGGAAAATCCTCTCTCTCGCTGTCCCTGGCTGGCAGGGCTTTTCCCTCTCTTCACCGGCTGGGAATGGCAAAGAGATTTTTTTTTTCCTCATTCTCCACAGATCTGGTCTCTTGCTCTCATGCTACCTATTCTCCATGCGCATCACCACCATTCACCATGCTCAATTTTTCTTTTCAAGAAAGTTTTTTCATTACAACCAGGCACAGGAAAAGTTTACGGCAAAGCTTAAACACAGCTTTCCAATAAACAACAATTACAATAAGATCAATAAAATAGCCCTGTTATAAAATGAATGCAAGCTAATCAATGTCTAATCAATTAAAACCCTCAATTCTCAAGCCCCACTCTGATACTATAAGCATTTCCTCAACAGTATAAATGCTGCTCTCCCGGCACAAAATTCCTGGTGAGCAGAATCTCCTCACTCAATTGGTCCTTTACAACAGGCAACATCCTGATTGGTGAAGTATGAAATCATAATTCACAGCCTACGGAGGTCCTGCAAGCTAGGGTGATCCAGTTAGGGTTGCAAACTGGCTCCAGATTTTCAGAGAAGGTTGATCCAGTCCTGGTTTTACCCCACTGCATGCTGGGACTTATTCCGATTTCCCTATTGCATTCCCCCAGAAAATCAAGACTGTAAGTACCTGCGTGCAGGGGAGTAAAACCAGGACTGGGTCAACCTGTCCTGAAAATCTGGAGCCAGTCGGCAATCCTAGATCAAGTAGATTTAGCCCTGTAATTACAGGTTGGCAGTGTCCTGAAAGAAAGGCACTTCTACATGTATTATTGTTAAATAGCCGAACAGGTTAAACACAATCCACATGCCTAGTAGGTAAAGTGGGAGAACAAACTGGCAGAATGTTATCAATGTTTCATCATGGTATGGAGAAAACTAGAACAGTACATTTGGTTGCTCGTGCTTGCTATTACTCTGACATGATTACTTACCTTTACTCTTTGGCTGAGTTCATAGCTTAAATCCTGATTGGGTTGAGGAGCAGAGAAGGCGGATACAAGTTTGCCAGAAGCAGGATCCTCGCACCCCCTTTCTCTCATGTTGCATGGTTCTGCGAGCATTAGCCATAATCTAACCCTGAGGTCGGGATTAGCATATAAGGTCTCTGTGAGGCACATGCAAACTGATTATGAAAATGTCTAGTGTAAACAGAAATATGAAAACTGAAGCAGTGAACTGTGAGGAACTGCTAAATTAGTGTCTCCATAGAGTGCTTGAAAACTAATGAAAGAGAAATACTATTAGCATGTGAGAAACAGAGCACAAATAGTACTGGTGCTTAGTAAATACCAACAGGATTGACTGTATGAGATAATTCTGTATCCTGCAATAGTGCAAATGCTTCTCTTCTGAAGCCCCCTGAAAGGAGACTGTGACCTCGGGTCTTCTAAATTGCTCAGTCCGAATGCCTGACATACAAATGAAAAACTCTTGCTACTGACACTGAGTCTGGGGACCATCCACACCTGACCATGTGTCTAGTACGAACATTTTGTTCTGTCCAAAGCAGACTCTGACCATAGCTGAAGTCAATGGCAA
Organism: Rhinatrema bivittatum; assembly: GCF_901001135.1. NCBI lineage: Eukaryota > Metazoa > Chordata > Amphibia > Gymnophiona > Rhinatrematidae > Rhinatrema > Rhinatrema bivittatum. Next base: position 14,654,415 of record NC_042631.1, read on the forward strand.
TGGAAAAAGTCAAAATTAGAACATGTACTATGCAACAGAGCAGAAGGAGACTGCATGTGTGTATCTTTAGAAACAGGGAGTCCAGCAGAAGTAGAGAAATCATTCTGGAAAAGTCTGAGACTCACTCCCACGTGGCACCAGAGTAAAGGTTCGTGCAAAGTCTCAAAGGCAATCAGTTCTTTGCCGGTGCTCATTATGGCGCCCAATGTGGGGAGAAGCATCCAGAACTGGCTCCCTTTAGATCTGTCTATATAGCCTTTTGTACCTAAGGAACAGAGGGAGCCAGAGATGGGATTTCTCCCCAGTGCTACACACCTAACGCAGGCAGACGGTGCCGGTTCTGCCGGCTGCTGTTGCGGAGCGGAACAACAAAGATTCAGCAATCTGTAGATAGGAAGCGCATGTTCAAGAAGCCGTCCTGTAATGACTTTTGCCACAGTTATTTTTAACTGCATAGAAGGAGTGCAGCACGGCGGGATCAGAAGTACTGCGAGAAGTTATGTGCCATGTTAGACGTAGCAGCACAGCAGGGGCAGCTCAAGGAAATCTGCAGCCTGAGGCGAAGGATGAAATGCCCCCCTCCCCCATGGCCCGGTGCAGGTGAAATCTCCGAGGGCCAGGGCGAGGGGAAGGCAAGTGACTTGCCCAAGATCTCAAGGAGTGGCAATAACATTTGAACCCTGGCTTCCCTTGTTTGCAGCCCACTGCTCTAACCACTCAGTTTTTGGGCCCGTTACTTTTTTGTTCTCGGTCTTCGATGCCCACACTAGGGGGCGCCAGAGAAATGTTTAATGGGGTGACCTCCTGGCTGTAGAAATAGGGCTCCTCCATTCCCTACTGCCTGCCTCCCACCCTCCAGAATCTGCCCCCTGGGGGGTGTGAGAGGTAGGTGAATGGTGGGAGTCTGTGTCTCTTAGGGCTGATGCGAGGGTATTAGATGCCCCAGACAAAGCTTACAGCCTTTCATTCCCCCCTTCCCTTCCCTCCCCACATAATTACAACTTACGCATTCTTTTCCATTTTAAGATGTATTAACTTCCCCAGCCTAAAAAGGCAGATTGCATATGGAAAATAGACATTCAAAGTACAATCTTCTGCAGTAAAAATATCACTTACAACATAGTTATTACATAGGCATGAACTGCAAAAAAACCCCCACACTTTCAATAGTAATAGTTTAATAGACTTAATAAATGACCTTTCTCATAGCAATCAAGGCGGTTTACTGGATCCCATATGGTATTAGGCCTTTGGTAAAGTGCACTGGGGGTGGACCTGGCCCACAGAAAGCCAGGAATAAACTGAACTACAATTCCAGTATAGTAAGCCTTCCATATCATAACTGCCAGCACGCAACCTATGCAAAAGCCACACTGCAAATATTACATCAGGCCCTAAACACCAATGCACCTCCTATTAAGAAAACAGATTAAAGCCAGGTTATTGTAAATCCCTGCACAGAAACAACATGCTAGCAGATACCTAAAGCCTCAGACACACAAGCAGAACACAAATAGACGCTCACCAAATACAGAATAAAGAGATCATAAAATATAAATTGAAGCGTGCAAACAAAAACTGAACTGGAAATCACAAGAAGCCAAACTTTGTAAGCAATGCAAACACAATCAAGAAATATAAAACATTAAACATACCAATAAAAAGAATGTCAAACCTGCTGATAAATTCAGCCAACTAAAAACACATATAAAAATGTTTAAAATATTACCAAACACTAATAAAATATTTCAAAACAGCAGATACATCACATCCAATAATTAAAACTAACAAGATAAAAAATAATCTCCCACTCTCCATCCCTGGGAACTTTAGATTTCCAGTCCTGAGATTGTCGTAGATTGGAAAAGGGTGCAGAAACGTTAACCTCTCTCACACACACACATATATACAGGTACTCTCACACATGCACATACACACACACCCTCTCATTTATACAAATGCACACACACCCTCTCATATATACACATACATACACACACACGCGCACCCTCTCATATATACACATACATATACACATACCCACCACCGTCTCATTCACACACTCCCACCACCCTCTCATACACACACTCATCCCCACACACCCTTTCATACAGACACTCCCACCCTCCCTCTCATACACACCCTCTCATACACACAAAGTCTCTCTCACACACAGGCAACTCACTCTCTCAAGGCAAGTCTTTTTCACACACACATTTTGGACTTTTTCTCTGGCTGCTCAGTAAGGCCTCTTCTGCCACTGGCCATGAGGAAAATGCTGGTGGCCCCTCAGTGACTCTTCTTTGGCCATTGGCTCGTGCTTTTGCAGGTGGGGAGTGGGAACCCTGCCAGCACGTCACAATTCCGTGCCACCGCGGGACCTTGCTTTTGCTAGTGGGGAATGGAAACCCCCATCAACATGTCTCTGCTCCATGCCACCAGCACTGTAGGTTTTCCTGCCGCCAGAGTTTGCCCGAATAAAAGGGTGAGGTGGCTGTGGCAGGAAGGTTTCGGGGGAAATTTTGCTGCCTCAAAATCTTGCCATCTGAAGCAGCTGCCTCTCCCTGCCTCATTATAAAACCACCCCTGCAGTACAGGGCACTGTTAAATGAATCGCAGAGAGAATATGGCTCCTTTTAACCTGCATATCCTTCCCTCGGGCAGCTTTGTAGGGAGGAAACTTTAGCAGTCACTGAAGATTTTTGCAAGGGGATTCACTGAGAGAGGTTTTGTGTTCATGTGTTTCCCATTCAGGCATCTCAAGAACCCTGGCAGATGCAGTCAAGCTTCCCAACACAAACCAGGCATGACCTGCCTATGTTTTTAATGTTTATTTTTACAGCTGAAAAAAAGATCTCTCAAAACTAAGGTGTCCGGTGTTGTTTCTCTGTTACTTTCCCATTTAAAGAGACATATTTATTTCAAAAGACACTTTCTTTGAGGCAGTGAAAGTAAAAAAAAAGGCATTTTTTTCGTCGTTGTGGCTGGACAATATTATATGGGTCTGAATAGGAGCTTCATTTTGATTATTTTGTTGTATCGGTGAAGTGTGGCCTTGCATTTTATGAATGCATTTATGTAAACCGCTTAGATTCTCAGATACCACGGCATATAAATAAAGAGCAGGCAGCAAGGCTGAGCCTAGGGAGTTGTGGGGCCCAGGGCAAGTCAGGCAAAGCAGGGCCCCCCCACAATGAAGTCCAGGAGTTTTCGTGCCCCTCCCCCAAAACTTCCCGGGCCACCAGAAGTGATGCTAGGATTAGCCACGATTTGTGGTTTCCCCCATCCCCAGGACAGCCCTGACCGTTCTCATCCCTTGGTCTCCAGCCTTCATCTCTGTCCCAACAATCCCTCCCCCCTTTTCCCTGTCCCGTACACTTACCTATTCCCTGGGACATTCCTCTGCTTCCTGTGGGGCATCTCCTTCACCTCTACCCCCTGCCCATGGCCTGACCAGCAGGAAAGTAGAGCTGGTGGAGCCAACGCATCTAACCCGCTCTTGCTGCCGCCCAGCTCTTCTCCCTCCCATGCTGGTCAGATCAGCTGACTGCGCGGGGGGGGGGGGGGGGAGGGAGAAGAACCAGTGGCAGCAGGGAGCGGGTTAGAAGCACCGGACCCGGCCCACCAGTCCCACTCTCCTACTTTCTGGGTGGCAGAGGGAGAAACCTCTCGCCCCCTGGGCTCCAGTGCACTGCAGCAGGCAGCTCTTCTTCAGATGGGGGATGGAGGAGGGGGAGAGACAGGGGAAGGGGGAAGAGTCAAGGTACAGCTTAAGGAAGTGATGCCATTGGCATGGGGTAACCATTCTAAGGCAGGGTCCCAAAGCGCAGGGCTCAGGACAGGGATCCAGGTTGGTGCCAACACCATCCCCCTATCCCCTCCTCCTCCTTCTCCTCGCCCAAGGACAGCCCCTGGCAGGCACTTAACTGTTATTGCTTTATTTCCAACATTTTAAACAGCTGATTCTATGGTTGCAAGGTCATCTATTTATCCAGTAGTAGAATACCTGTGAGGCTGCAGATGGGTCATGTTGATTTCAGTTTTGCTTTCAGGCTGACACTGGAGTAAATAGTTGGGCACCGATGGAGAGAGGCCGCTTTGCAACACCCCAGTGGTCACGTTCAGCCGCTAACAGGGTTGTCAACAAGGTGTCCTCGAAACATTTCTTATCACCTGTGGAGAAAAGAAGCTGGGGGAGAATATAGAAGGGGAGGCTGGACAGAAAGACATGAATGCAACAGACAGGAAAAGAGAGACGTAGGCACCTGACGTTGCTTATCCTCTCACTACTAGTGCTTCGCATGCACAGCTCTTTGAGCTGATGAAGTAAAAAGGTGAATTTGGGGAAATGAGCATAGAATGAAGTCATCAGCTTTCTGGGAATCACTTCAGCCTGGCAGGTCAAGCGACTTACTCAGATCCTACCAAACCAAGGGGTATATGCAACGAGACGCGCGTGAAAACGGGCGTTTTCCTAACGTGCGTGCAGCCTCCAGGCCGCCCGATGCAGTATGTAAATGAGGGGCTGCATAAAAAAAAAAAAAGGACTCGCTCGGGAAGAACTGTGCATCCCTAGCACTCAAGAGCATCGGGCACCCACAATTTCAACCGGTGCTCAACGCGAGCGTCCATTTTTATCCCGCTTCTGGCCAATTTCCCTGAGGTTGCTGGACGCCCAGAGTTAAGCACCCCTTGTTACTGTGTGTGTGTGTACATTGTGCATCCAGAAATTTATTTATTTTTTTTAGTCAAGCCCTTATGCCTTTTATTTTTAAACACCACCAGCAGTAAATATAAGTGTTGCAATGATACTAACTAGGAGGAACCAGAGAGTGCCGCATTTTTTCGTTTCTCGTGAGCCCTTGACTCGTGGAATGACTTAATGCCAGCTCCGGGCTGCAGTTAAATTTGCCGCGTTAAAAAGTTTGCATTGGGCACCCAGTGATTTTCTGCATCGGAGGGGTAATAGCTAATAGCCTCATCTACATGGAATTTACATGCGATGAACACTATTGATTACGTATTTGTTCGGGCACGCATTTTGGACGTGCTAATCTCATTGCATTGGGTGCTAGTCTAGCGCGTCCAAACACCTGTAAACCTGCGTACTAGTCTGGGTGCACTTTATTGCATCAGCCCCTGAAGAGCGTTAACGTTGGTCATTAACACGCGTTAGTTATCTCACACTAACGGCACGTGTTAATGACACTAATCAGTTTGAAAGTAATGCTGACATAATTGCAAAGCCCCCCCCCAGGTACGTTTCTTGCATTAATAGGCCTGGGTTAACACTTGCATGTTTTAACGCATTTTTTGATTTTACTCTTTATTTATAGGCGGTGAATTGATTTGAATACTTGCAGCGTTCTATCTGCTTTGCATAGATTTTGCACCAATGATCACAACCAACACAATTAACGGGAGAATTGGAAACCTTTTTTCCTCTTTTTTTTTTTTTTTCCATTTTGTGTTGCTTATTTAATCTGCCCTACAACAAAATGCTGCCAGCTTAAGAGCGACCGTTCTGAAAAACAGCAGCAGGGGGGCAGGGGTGACCAGAGGCAAGACGAGGTTCAGGGGATGCCTACCAGCCGGTAGCGGGAGGGAACATGGGAGAAAACCCAGGGTTGGGGGGGGGGGGCTATTTTTAAAGCAGGAGCTCAATTTTCTCAAATAGTGGCTGGAATCAAAATAAAAAAAAAAACCCCAACATTTTGTTTAGTTTTCTTTTGTTTCAAAAATTATTCAAAAGACAAAATGCCGATGATTTCCTATTCCATTTTAAAGTGACAGCACATCCCTATTTGTAACACACATTCATGCTGTTTCAAACATGAACCACGATTTTGGCACATCGGCCTCCATGTGAAATGCACTTACAGTTTGCCCCATGAATTTACCCAGTAGCTTACATCACAGTACGGCATATTCATAATTAAAGTGCGCTGGGTTGAGAATAACAAGATAACGATCCTAATTCAACATCCATTAAATCAGCTAGATTTCATGAGAATTAGCAATTATATGCACAAAACATTTCTTACGCATTCATTTTCTGCTTGTTTATGTAATTTTGAAGTGGCTTCCTTGCTAGCAAAGGGTAACAGATGAACAGTACTGGAGATCAAAGTTCATAGTGTAAGCAGTGGTAATGCAAGCTTCTTTGCCAGTGCAACAACGTTGTTTTTGGGGTGCCAGCTTCAAGGGTGAAAGGGGATTTGCTTTACCCATTTGACCCCTCACCTCTGAGGCAACCATCAAGTGTGCCAAAAAGTATCCATTGGGATGACTATTTTAGTAAGCCCTTGTCTGCTGGAGGCAGGACTGAGAGCTGGATGAGCTGATTCAGATGAAATACCCTCTTCATCCCAAGCCTTGTTACCTCTGCTTCTCAGACATTGCTCTTCTAATCCAGAGATAGCATCAAAGCTGGCAAATACTCATGGCCCAGGCACATTTGAGTGTGCCTGCACGCTTTCGATTGTCCATCATGAAAGACTGGCAGGTTGAGCAGCTGCTGATCCCAGGAACCAGGGACAGGCAATGCCAGCCAGTCCTCTATTCAACTTTAAAAGCCAGGAGCTTGCCAACCGGCACCAAAAGAGGATGCATCCTTCCCGTCCATTTTCAAGTACTCGTTGTGTGGAAGTGGACCATTTTGCTGTTACTGAGAAAGTGAATAGAATGAGCAGACGTTTTAGAGATGTATTGAGCCATTCAAGAATAAAATAAGTAGACGAGCAGGGAGTGAGTATTGCAACATGTGAACATTTCCATTTGGTTCTAATTTTCCATGACACATAAATCTGCACTTGATAACTGGTGTCCAGCTCCAACTGTGTAACTTCTTTATACTTTCAGCTTGGACATTGCTTTGCGTTGACTATATTGTAATTCATGTCATATAACACGGAAAATAGACAGCCCAAGGTAATAGCTAAAACAGAAGAGTTCAGCAGATGTGTCTGAACTCACTCAGGCCAAGCTTTGAACATCTGGCACACATCTCCTTATGAAGGGTCTTGTGTTGTAGGAGAATAAGTCGATTTTGCTGTTTCTGGTGTGTAAATCTGCATCACTAATGAGTTGAATGTATTGAACTGGCCCCAGTTAAAGGACTGGATAAAACAAACCCACAGAAAAAATGCCTGCAAAATTATGAGCATATTTTACATACAGTAAATTTGATATTTTCTGCAAAATTTAAGAAGATTGTAACCCTGATATTTAAAAAAGGCTCCAGGGGTGATCTAGGAAACTATAGACCGGTGAGCTTGACTTAAGTGCTGGAACAGATCATGGAAATTATCTAAAGACCAAAATCCCCAGACATATGGATAGACATAGTTTAACGGGATACATCTAGCATGGATTTACCCAAGGGAAGTTTCACCTCACAAATCGCCTACATTTTTTTTGAAGGGGTTAATAAACATGGATAAAGGTGAGCCAGTGGATGTAGTGTACTTGGCTTTTCAGAAGGCTTCTGACAATGTTACCCATGAGAGGCTTCTAAGAAAACTAAAAAGTCATGGGATAGGAAGCAATGTTCTCCTGTGGATTGCAAACTGGTTAAAAGACAGGAAACAGACTTGGACTAAAGGGTCATAGTTCTCAGTGGAGAAGGGTAAACAGTGGAGTGCCTCAGGGAGGTGTACTGGCACTGGTGCTTGTTAATATATTTATAATTGATCTGGAAAAGGGAATGGCGAGTGAGGTGATCAAATTTGCAAATGACACAAAATTATTTTGAGTAATGAAATCACAAGCGGATTGTGAGAAATTGCAGGAGGATTTTGTGAGACTTAGAGACTGAACATCCAAATTATTCCTCTCTCTATGCAGCCCTGCATTCCTCTGGCTTTAGCTATTGCCTTGTTAGATTGTTTTGCCATCTTCAGATCATCAGGCACTATCACACCTAGGTCTCTTTCACAGTCCGTGCTCATTAGTCTTTCACCACCCATCACATACAGCTCTTTTGGATTGCCACACCCCAGATGCAGGACTCTGCACTTCTTTGCATTGAATCCCAACTGCCAAATCTTGGACCAAGTTTTTTAAACCACTTTTCATTCTCTCCACTCCTTCAGACATGTCCACTCTGTTGAAGATCTTAGTACCATCCACAAATAGACAAACTTTACCTTCTATCCCTTCCGCCAGGTCATTCACAAAGATATTGAACAAAATTGGTCCCAAAACTGATCCCTGTGGCACACTACTTTACACATTCTTTCTTCAGAATAGGTTCCATTTATCATTACATGCTGTCTCCTGTCAGTCAACCAGTTAGCAATCCACGCTACCTTGGCACCCACTCCCAGGCTTCTCATTTTGTTCATGAGTTTTCTAGTTGGGCCCGTATCAAAAGTTTTACTAAAATTCAAGAAAATCACATCAAGCACTCTTCCCTGATCCAATTCTCTAGTCACTCAATCAAAACAATCAATTAGATTTATCTGACAGGACCTTCCGCTGGTGAATCCATGCTTCCTCAGGTCAAGCAACCCACCAGATAGTTCACTAATCTTTCCTTCAACAGATTCTCCATTAATTTTCCCACCACTGAGATGAGGTTAACCAGCCTGTAGTTTCCAGCCTCCTCTCACTCTAGTGAAGCGGGACCACCACTGCTCTTCTCCAACCTTGTGGCACCACTCCCATTTCCAGGGATCTATTGAACAGGTCCTTCAGTGGAGCCACCAGCACTTCTGTGAACTCCTTCAGTATCCTGGGATGTATCTCTTCTGGCCCCATGGCCTTGTCCACTTTCAGTTTTCCTAGCTTCTCCCATACATTCTCTTCCGTAAATGGAGTTTCATCTACTCCACGCCTATCCACAGTCTTGTCAACTATCGATGGTCCTTCTCCAGGGTCTTCTTTAGTGAACTGAAATATTTTTTTAATATTTTGGCCATTTCTTCATCACTCTCCACCCACTGATTTTTATCACCTTTCAATTTTCTTCAGTTTCACCAGATATTCTTCCCTGTGTTCCTCTTTTTGGCATCCTTTATATATAAAGCCCAATTAAAGCACTGAAAATAAAATATGTGTTATTTTGGAATGGAAAGGTTCCCATATCTTGAGTACATTAGGATATAAATCCCACAACTGAAAGGTAATGAACACCATTGTATGTACTTGCCAAAGCAGTCACGGCCATTCCACCAGACAAGGGGTGGAAGACGATCTCCAGTGACAAGCGACTAACAAATGCTCCCTGTGGCTCATCAAAAAGTATAAGCAAAGGGTCAAAAGGCAATTGAATTCTGGTAAAATGATCTATCCAAGAAAGGATCACAGACCAATATACTTGTATTTTAGGGCATGTCCACCAAATATGGAAAAAAGCACCCCTTTCTCCATAGTCACACCAACAGTTGTCATAACTCATAAGAGCCATCTTTTAAAATTATCTGGGGTATAATTCCACTTATGCAGAATTTTGTACCCATTTTCCTCTGTAGTGTCACATATGGAATTTCCCTTTTTAATTTGGCAAAACATTTTCCCCCAACTCAAATCCATTGTTTCCCTCCCCAAAATACCCTCCCAATTCCTCTTTATTGTTTTAATTGCATCTTCTTCTTGTTATAGAAGGAGGCTACATAGTTTAGAAATAAGACCTTTTCTTTGATAGGTTAACTGTTGTAAACCTGTCACCTTCCTACTGCAGGACTTTCTAAGGGAAGCCTTTAAGTTGCGGGTACTGGAACACAGGGAGTTTATCAGTTTTCCTTTCCTTTGTAGCTGATGAATGCAAAGAATGTCCCCATTCTTAAAAATCTGGCTGACTCTGTCTAACTAACTTCCTCCACTCATAAAAGATTTGAGTATTAAACTGCTGAGGGATTATCCCAGCCAGGAGACATTGGGGAGGGAATTGATGAAATCTGATTACCAATAAGCACCTTACTCCAAGGGTCTCAAATAGGACCAGTTAAGGGGTGTTTACTGCTTTCACAAACTGTTTGAAAAACTCTTAAATAAAACCCAAAGAGATACTTTCCACCCCTGATCTGCTGCCCACTCTTTCTCCAATTTGACTCAGTGTTTCTCCTCTGAGCAGGCTTGCCAAGTAATTGTGTTTTTGGTATAGTAAAGCCCCCAGAATCCTTAGGCATTAAACACACTTTCCAAGATATTCTCATCTTTTTCACTTGCCATATAAATTTAGATATCACCGAGTTGAAAGTAGTAAAAAATGTATCCAAAATTTTAATGGGGAGCATTTCCGAAAAGAACAGCACCCTTGGCTGAATGTTCATTTTAACAAAGGCAACTGAACCTAGCCAAGAGATAGAGTAAGGGAACTATACTGCTAAGACTTCTTTTAACTTCTTCAAGAGAGATGCAAAGTTAAGAGAACACAAGCATTCCAAATTGCTGGAAACATTAACTCCCAAATACTGCAGTCCCACAACCATTTAAAGGGGTAATGCATGATTAAATCATCCTTAACCTCTTTCCTAATATTCACTTCTAGGATTTCTGTCTTAGATGCATTAAAATTTTTAATAACCCAAAAATTTGCCCAAACTCTCAATCGTAGCCATAATGACCAGTAACAAATATGATCAGGAACATACAGTAAGATGTCATCTGCAAGTAATGCCATTTTATGATCGTTACCGATTTTGTACCAAACCCCTTTATATCCTGAATTGCCCAAATTGTGGCTGCTGAAGGCTCAAGAGCTAGTGAAAAAATAAGTGGAGAAAGCAGAGAGCCCTGCCTGGTACCTCGTCCCAAAGAAAAGGAAATGTAACTATTAACTGAAACCTGTGCCTCCGGGTGAGGATAATACATTTAATCAGGTGATCTTGAAACCCAAACCTAGTTAATATGTAGATCAGATAATTCCAGTGAATAACTTTTCCATATCTAGGGCCATGAGAATTGTGTCTAAGGGTTGTTTTTTAGTTACATAGACAACATTAATAATCTTCTGTATGTTATCAATCCCTTGTCTGCCAGTAAAAAACTTGTTTGATTAGGATGTTAGTTGGGGCATATTTAAGTCTATTTGCAAGCACCTTTCTAAAATCTTAATATCATTGCTTGCTATTGCTAAGGAAATAGGGTTGTAAGAAGAACATACTATTGGGTCTCTCCTCTCTTTAGGAATTACCAAAATAGTTGCATGGCAATGGCTCCCCTCTAACACTTCATTGAAGATGTCCACTAATTTAGGAGCTAGTAAAGGCGCATAGTATTTTTAGAAGGTCATAATAAAGCCATCATCCCCAGGACTCTTTCCTGAACCAATCCAGCTCCTCGGGGGTGGGACCATGAATCAGGCTGAGCCTGCTTTTGCTTAAGCCCTTCTGTGGTTTCATATGTAAGACACCAGCCACCGATCAGGAATCTGAGACCTGAAAGAGCAGTATTTGCCCTAATATATTTGCAACAGCACTGGTGGAAAAACCTATCTTTGTGCCGAAAAACAAGTTAAAGAAATATAACAGAATGTGAGTGATACATTTTGATTATATCCTAAAAGAAGGCAATCTTTTAATTTGCTTGTTATGTTGTACAATTAAATTATTAAACAAAATTTGAACATCTGACCTGTAGAGCTTTTGGTCAAATAAATAAGCAGGAATGAATCGATGCATTTGAAAAGATATTGAAAGTCTTTTAAATGCTTGTATCTTTCATGATTTATGCAATGTCTTTTCCTGATTTGTGCTATGCTTGTTTTCTAAATAAAAAGTAAAAAAAAAAAATTATTTTCATGCATCTTAGGAATAGAGTTTATTATTGTAATAAAAAATGATACACTATTTCCCGATTGGCAGTTGATATGGAATCAGGGGCAGATTTATATCCCTGAGTGCCCTTACAGCATGTGAACAGCTGGATGCCCTCCCTCCCCCACAGCTTTCAGATGCAATGTTTAGAAAGAGTTGAGGAAGAACAGCAGCCACACCAGCAAGGCATCACAGCTGAGACTCATATGGGCAGGGCAACTTCCCATAGGCACTTGCCTACTTTGCCTATTTGTAGCGGCCCTACCATACAGGGGCAGATTTACAATCAGGATCTTTTTCACTGAAGGAGAGACCTCATGCCTCAGAATCAAAGAGATATGTCAACCTAGTTATCTACTGACCATAAATTCAAGAGTTATTCTGCCAAATTTCCAGTATAATAACTCTGGAGAGCTGCAAGTCTGCATCTCGTAGGAATATGAAACATGACAGCAGAAAAAGACCGTATGACCCATCTAGTCTGTCCATCCACTCATCACCATCCCATGTGAGCCAAAACCCCACCCATAATGCATGAATTTCCTGCCAAGCAAGGGATCATAATCCATGATCTAATGGAAAATAAAAGCAATACAAGAGATATAAATAATTCCCTCGTATTTATTGGGGAATTATTTATACCCTGATTTTACTGGATTGTGATCTGCCTAATCCCACCTAATGGTGATCTGGATTGTGTTTTTCTGGTCCATTTTTTTATTAAGACTGTATACCAGAATAAACTGAAGTATGTGAGTAATAATTAGCATTCTTGCGGCTAGCAAAAAACAAAACAAAACATCAGAACCTATTTATTATGGGATGCAGCTCTATCTAAATAAAAGTCAGTGTATTTGGTCATTGTATGTTCATTCCTGGGACAGTCATTGGAGCTTTGCTGGCCAGTAGATAATGGACTGCTCATGAATGCCCAGACACCAAAATAACAGAGACCTGATGTGCTGTAGACAGGCTACAATTAGATGTCTGAACAACTTCAAATTTCTATTTCCTTAGGAGCATAATCAACCCTATAGAATTTTCTGGTTTAGACATGTTTTATTCTTCTTGTCTTTATGGTTTTTATGGCGAGGTTAAAATATGATGCAGATTTATGTTTTGGAGAGCCCCCAGAAGCAGGCACACCTAAACACAGCTGGGTCAGGAAAGAAGGTGGAGGTGGCCACAAGAAGAAAGAAAGAGGAGACGCCCCGGCTGGGCTATTTGAGATAAGTTTTCTCCATCTTTTTAACTGCACGTTTTGTGCCATTATATAGCACACAGTCGTGCTGTGTTGTTCCAAATCTTAAAAAAGTGACTTGTGTCTGCTCAAAACAAAAGGGAACTTTTCACAAGTTTTCACACATAAAAAGGTATTTGGGGACAATGATTATATCTAAGCAGTGCTTCAGTAACGTGAAGCTTGTTGCTTAAGTTTGAAAAACACTGCAAGTGTTTGAAAAAAAACAGAGAATTTATTTGCATAGATACTGTCACTCGAATTTTTATTTTAGAATCCACGGCTATTGTTCTTCTGTATATTTCTTAGGTGGATTTATTTGGGTTTTCCTCTTGCTTTGAGGCTACAAGCACACATTTCTCGCCTACATTTCCACTAAAGACAAGTGTGCCCAGGTACAATCAGCCGCCTTCTGCAATACCGCTGATGCTTCCTACGAGTGGGTCCTGGATCCCTCAAACCCCTTGCTCACCTCTCGTTTTTCTCTAACAATAACATTGCTCTGCCATTCCTGATCTTTACACAGCAGTGTCCCCTACACTTGGCAAAAATTGAAGTTTAAATTAAATTATAAAAGAGAAGCCAATCCACCGTGCTCACAGTATAAACTCATAAAAGAAGTCAACAAACCTGGGGAGCGGAGTTATAACTTTAAAACCACTGAATCTAATCACATACCACACTATCTCATGACGTTCTTCATATGTTTATATTTTTTAAACTTTGCAATCTGTGACCCACTAATTGGTTACAAGTTGGGATTGTTTTTACCTGCAAAGAAAATTTCAAAACATAAACATTTAGAGGATAACTTTCATCAACTCCATGCGGCCCTATATATGGGCATGTGGAGATCTACTATAGAGTATCATCTGGTCAGGGCAAATTATACAATACGTGTATATTTGCCCCAAGTATATGTGTGTGGATTTTGGCAATGCATTGAAAAGTGTGCTTTAATGATTTATAAACGTATGTACATATATTTTATGCATGGAAATATATAATTTATGCACGTAAAACCCTGATTTGCACACAGAGGTCGGTATATATTAAAAAAAAAAAAAAAAGCACTCCTAATTGAAATCATCAGATTGCTGGTACCTCCGCCAGTTCAGGCCTTTTCTGTGATGGCAACAGCCGGTGTTTGCTAACCCCCAGAGCAGAAGCAGGGCTGGCTATTGCAGATCAGGACTGGCCTGACACCTAGGATCTTTTGCCTGGACTGGCCACCTCCCCCTCGGCATGAGCCCTCAGGTTCTGGTGGCTGGCAGGACTCAGCAGAAGGTGTGCACGCTTGGGAACTGAAAAGCACCCACAAAAGCAAACGGGGCTGAACTGGAGCTGAGACAGGGAGCCCACTAAACAAGACAGACAAAGAACAAACAAACAGGCACCAAGAGGCCACAGACACATAACCAGAAGGCCACAAAACTTGGGCCGGAAATTGCAGGGCCAAACACAACAGAAACAACCAAAGCAGACAAGGCAAGCACATGGAACAGAAGACCACAATACAAAGGTCAAATGGACTAACGGTAAACAAGCAGAGACCAGACAGGGGGCCAAACACACGTAACAAGATCAAGGTGAGAACTAGGACTTGGATTCAGAACAAGGATCGCAACAAAGGGTTCACTCCATGCTGAGCCCCAGTCCGCGAGGAGGGGCAGCTTTTTATGCTGGGAACATGGCCGCCAGAAGGACCTCCAAGACACAGGGCTTGGAGGACAGCAGCAGGAACATGGCCCACTGAGGGCCCCTGCTGGAGAGAGGTGAGCACTGCAAAGTATCCTCGCAATCTCCAGTTCACCTTGAGATCCTCCTACTACTTCATCTTGAATTTCCCCCAATTCATCCAGACCTCCCACCCCAAAACAGCAGACAACAGATAAGTCTGCTATTCATTGCGCTAATTAGCAGGTGTAACATTTCACGAATAAGCTGCCTAACAAATTCTCATAAATCTCTTATAAAATAGCAACCTACATGGCTCCCCACCCCAGAATGCAGTTAGGGTACTCCTTTTTTGAGCAGGTAAATGTGCTCATGAAATTGAAAACATGCACATACTTTTGATGTATGTGCTAATTTAAGTAACTCCTTTAAAATGTAACTTAAGACTTACATGAGTTAATGTAGTATATAATTGGATTCAGTGCTTTCAAAGCCTCTTGCTCTCTCTATCCCTGACCCCATCTTTCTCTCTCTCTCTTTCTCCCACATTTTTCTTGAGCTCTTTCTCCCTATCTCTATAAAGCATTTTCTCTTTTTCTCTCTCTCCCCCCACCACTCTGAAGAGCTCTCACTCTACTCCCCCTCCCCAACTCGCTTGAGCTCTCTCACCCCGATTTTCTTTCTCCCCAGCTCTGTTGGGCCTTTTCTTCTTCATTCTCTCTCCACTTCCTCTGTTGAGCCCTCCCTCCCTATTTCTGTTGAGCTGTTTCTCTCTCCCCCATCTCTGCTGAGCCTTTCGCCCCTCTCCCTCGCTCTCTCCACTACCTCTGTAGAGCTCTCCCTCTCTCTCTGCACCCCCCCCCCCCTCCTGTTGAGCTCTTTCTTCCTCATCTGATGGTTCACTGACACCATTGACAAGGCTGACACCACCAATCAGCTTCTACTCACCAAGGTCAGCATTCAGACTTGCCTCACGATTGGCTGCTGGGCTTCAGTCTGTTATTACTGTCTGATTTGATCGGAGGCAGGGGGGGGCGGGTGGTCTCCAATCAAACAGAGAAAAGGTCCTGGAGAAGGTAATTAAATCCTGTCAGAGGCAATTATCGGTTCTAGGGCCATGACTCTGGCATGGAATGCAGATGATGTGAAGCTGTGTTTTCTTGCAGATCAGCTTAGATGCAGAGAAAGCAGCAGGATTTTGCAAACAAATGCTCTTCTCTCTCTCTCTTAAGCCTATGCTGTTATTAGTTTTTTGTTGTTTTTTTTTAAGTAGCAGATTTACACAAAAAAAATCAGTCTCTCAATATTTCTCATTTAAAGAATCGTTCAGCTAATCAGTGTCAGCCCCAATCTGTTTCTTCTCATCAGAATGCACCATTACACCCCCCTTCCCCAGCATCAAGAGCAGATCACGTTCCCAAACTGTAATTCACCTCTTAAACATTGGGGATGCAAATTATGCCAGCACTGCTGCAGCGAGTCCCCAGGAAGAAAATGTACATGTGTTTGTGCTTTTGATGGAAAGAAACCTACAGAATGAATCGTAAATCAGTGACCAGAACCCCACAATCTTTTAGAATGAGCCCATATGCTGCAAATGAGAGGAACAGAAGGACTGGGTTCAGAACGCAGCGCTAGAAGTGAAAGCCAAGAAACAGGCTACCATTCTAAATTAAGACACTATAAACATTTGGGGAAGGGGGAACGTCAGCTATTCACCGAACTGAAGGAACTTCCCTGGGTATCTGGTTTTTGCTGCTTTTTAAATGGGAAATTTAACCTTAATCCTCTGCTCGGTGGTGGCTGATGGCCGGGTGATAACCCCTCGTTCTACTGCAAGATCTCAATCTCGGCCTACAGACACAAGTCTGCTTTGAAAATCTGGACTAAAGTCTGGGATAAAAATTGCCCACAAACTGTATCCCTACAAACATTGTTTTAAAATGACCCTGCGTCTTGGCTTTTCAGTTCTAACTTTTGTTTTCTGTGGGCCCAATTTATCCGGGCTTTTTCCCATGTCTTAAAGTCTGTGAATAAACAGGCACCAGCGTTACTTTTCCAACTTCTTTTCTCTTATGCCCCACAAGAGAATTCCGATACTCCCAACTGGCCCTTCTTTCCTCCCCTCTATCAAATTGTCCTGTACTAGACTCCGAGCCTCCAGCTGCTACGCAACAAGTATTTGGAACAAGACACCTCTACCGTTACGCCTTGGGTCCTGGTACCTCACTTTCAGAAAAAAAGCTGAAGCACGCATGGCTCTTCACTCAGATCTTGCCGGCAGAAGCCTCAAGTCCACCGATTCCCGACCCAACCACCTGAACCACCTATCTTGAAGGCCATCTGTTACACACCATTGGATTCTTACTGCTATGCCAAATGTGGATTCGATTGTAACTGCATAGGAAATTCAGATGGTATTCTCTGTTTTTAAATTTGTTGTTATCTGCCTTGAGGCCTTTCTTGGTAAAAAGCAGAATATCAAATGTCTATAAGTAGATAATACATAAATTCTGTCTATAGGTTCCTATTTGTTAAAACCCTCACTCCTGGAAATGTGCTGTTCCCCTAGAAATCCGGCATAATTGCTCCTTAATTTCTAGTCTGGTCCCCGTTATACAGTTACTACTTTAGGGACCCAAGCTCATTCTTCTTGGCTGCTGACAAACCCAACCATGCATCTTATTATTCTGTGCACTCATAGGTAAGGTGTGCCAATGTTGAGAACATTGTCCTCAGTAATACAAGTGAACAAAAATACAAGAAGTTATCCCAGTTCCTCACCAATGTACAATATCGCCTTCATAAACATCAACTGAAATTACAACAGAGTTCATCCAGTTTCTACCGGTGTGTACCCCTCTAAAGCCTTCATTTTTTTTCTTTGTCTGGGCTAGGATGCTTTTCTGTGATGATCAGAGAAAGAGTACCATAAAGCAGAGTTAGAGGTTTGTAGAAAATCTCTTTGGTAGCTCGGTTCATCAGTTCTCTTTGGTGCGTTTCTCTCCCTTTCCCATTACCCTGAATGCATGATTTCATGAAAGTGCAGTACTGTCTCTTTAAAAGGGGGTTCAACATGTTTTTAAAGCTGTGCCATACAGTTATTCTCAATTCAGGAACTATCTTACTTCCCCAATCTGTAAGGATTCAGACGTTCTCAAGGAAAGCATGAGGTCAACCTTCAAACGGGTTGATGTTAAAAGCGTTGCTCATGTGTATATGCGTGCCTCGCACGAGCAACGCACATCTTAAGAAGCGCGGAATAAGCGTGTACATACCCACGTGCATGTCAAGAAGGTGGTTCCGGAGAAGGGGTGGGGCATGGGCGTTCTGGGATGGGGCCAAGACATGTGCAGGAGTCCTCAATTTATAAAAGCCGAGCATGGTGCTCGTTGGTGTGTTATCCTCGTTAACTTCACTTTTGCTCCTGATGAGGAGCAAATCTGGAGAACTCAGGTTTCTGAACTTTCAGCACAGAATGAGTATTCAGGGTCAAGCGAGGGGCTTGCAGGATGAAGAACCAGAAGGGTTTGAAGACCTCGATATGAACTAGGAAAACTGGTGGACTAACTGGAAAAACTGGTTTTTTCCCTTGCGCGAGCATATTTTAAAATCCACCTGCGATGCGTGTAAAAGCCACTAAAGCCCCAGCTGAAGAACGCATGGGATGTGTACTTTAAATGATATGCACATACTTGCGAGCACAATTTAAAATGATAGCGTCTCTCTGCTCGTGCGCTAACACGCGTGTTTATGGGCACACACACGCGTTCCTTTTAAAATTACCCTGAAAGTGTTTAAGGAGCCTAACTCTGAGAATTACTCCTCAATTTTAAAACTTAGTAGGGTTGAGTTTCTATATTTAGGTGCCTAGTTTCTCTAGATTTCTAAGTTTATGCGGCTAAAAAGTCATTGGCTACATGGATAGAGTAGGGAGAGAAAAAATAGTTAGGAACTCAGAACTATTAGGCACCTAATTTAAGAGCCTAAATTTGGGGAAATGAATAGCAGTGCTAAGTTTTAGGCCTCTAAATTTAGGTGAATTTTCAACCCAAGGATTTAGCCACCTAGCCCCTAGATTCATCATTCTGCTATATTTATAGCAGAAAAATGTGTTGTGAAAAAAAAGGGGTCGGGGGAGATAGTGGGCAGCTGGCAGCATCACGGCGGTGCAGTTTCGCTCGCTGCAGTGGGGGAGCACCGCGCACACTATCGCCTCCATAGAGCCACAGAAAAAGGTGTAGTTATTTCCCACGGTGCTGCCGGCACCTGTTTAACCGAAAATAGGCACCTGTCCCCCTAAATGAAGGTAAATTGTCAATGAAAACGTAGGATGCTAAATTCCACTTAAATTAGGTGCCTAGAATAGGAGCTCGCCAGGTGAATATCAGCCTCCATGAAGATTGGGGCAGATTTTCTCACAAGCTACAGAACTCAAGATGAGAAAACAGCAGGTGCCAGAGCCAGATCCCGTTGTTAACCTGCTTCAGCAGGGCACATCTTCCATTATGCTTTTCATGTCCATCTCTTTAACCAAATAATGTCATGACTTTAATCTTTCTTCCTTATCGAATTAGTGAAAACATCTGCATAGGCACATGCGGATCTTCATCTTTCTACCACCCGGAAAAGGCACTGCGGCTGCTTCCCTGAATGCTAGCTTGCAGTCTATAAGATGCTCGCCCAGAAGCTGGTAGGTCTCTTCTTGGTTCATTTTTCTGCATTAACATCTGCTTCGTTTTAAAGGGACTTGTTGGCTTCTTGCACAAAAGTGTGCCATTACAGACAATGGGCCTTATTCAATAAAGATTTTTTTTCCATAGGCACAAAATAGGAAATTGGCCTTTCTCAATAAAGCTCAATGGATTTCTTTCTTTCGTTTCCTGTTTTGTTTTTTTTTTTAGGCAAGGCTTCCAATATACATGAATGTAAAAACACTGATATTTCTCTTATGTCAACTTTTGAGTTACTGTACTCTGCCATTTGGGAATTTTTTCCCCTACTAAAAAAGACAGCTAGAGCAAAAGAAAGCAATTTTTGTGTTATTTGAACCGACACACATTCTGCTGAATTAATGAGCCTTCATTGGCAGGACACTAGTGTGGAAAAGCTTGCTGTGTGTTGGCTTTGAGTTAAATACTAAAGTTAAGGGAAAATATGAGGGAGGGAATCAGGGGTGCAGGGTGACTCCGGTTTCCTGACTTGCGTATGCATAAAACTCAGTATCACCAGTGGTTGTAAAAAGCAGTGTGAAGGATGATGCAAACAGTAATGTTTAGGTGGAAAAATGCCCAGTGTTCTATACGGGGATATACTCTGCTTTATAGCCAACCTTCATAGTATTGTATCCTAATTTCTCCTTGTAAAGTTGATCAGAAGGAATGAAAATCCAATTTTTTCCCGTGAGTAGGCAATAGATTAGACAGAAGGGAAAATAAAAGTGAAAACTGTCAATATAATTATAGCCAAAATAATCCACATGTACCACACAAACACAATCTCAATGAATATGGATACCCAACATTTTGTTATTCAAATGGAGGAATGTTAACTGGTGAAGGGCTCTCAACCACAGCATAGCATATTAAAGCATTCCACTGCTGGAGTTTAATCATCAGCCCCTTTTTATACATAAAATAACATATCATTCATTGGTCCCACAGTATAAATCAAGGGTTCTCACAATATATCATAGGATGGTGAAGGACTGTAAAATAGAAGGATCCCCAGACCTGGTCCTACACTTCCTTTTAATTGGGCGCACACACGCGCACACACACACACACAAACACACACACACACACACACACACGGTGATCTCATAAGTCTTCTTCCCTTCAAAAAGAAGAAGAAGAAAATGGATTAAGTAGGAATTTCATGTAACCCGAAACAATTTGGTTACAGGTTTTGTTTTTTTTATTTTATAGACAATACCCAGTCTTTGGAAAAATGTAATTTTGAGAAGTTATGGAATAGCATTAAGGATTTTGCCAATTTGTCACCAGAAAAATCACTATACTGAAAGTAATTGTAAAAATAAAAAATACATTTAGAATAAGTGGGGTCTTAGAGTTGCACCTACATGGTAACCTCTATGCTTAGTCTTTGGTGATGCTAACAAAGTTATCCGAAATCCAGAGTACAGAACAAATCCACATCAGTGCGGAAACATGCTGAGAAATCATTTTGAAAAATTAAGGGATGATTTTGAGCATAGCCCTGGTTGACTGTAAGTCACTTCCTGGTTTCAGTATTGGAAATGTGGAGAAAGCTGTAAGATGGAAGCCGAGCATTAGCGTCTGCAGCCCCAAATCCGCACAGAATGAGAAGCATGTTGACATTTTATTAAGGGACTGACATTTGGCATCAGCAAATGTTCCAACGGTAACACTATATTGCTGTTTCATTCATTGCCAACCCTTATAATTTGATTCATAAACCTTAAACCTTGTAATTACCTGAGGTGCAAGTGAGGCACTTAAGTGTTACAACTGTGATAATTCTCTTAAATCTATACTGGACTAATCTAGATTTGATTTGTAGGAAAAATGGCTGCATCAGCAGTTCCCAGAGCTGCCCGGGGGGGGAGGGGGGGGGGGGGGAACACCCATGGCCAGTCGGGTTTTCAGGATATCTAGAATGAATATGCCTGCAAGAGATGTGCATGCATTGCCTCCATAGCATGCAAATTTCATCTCATGCATATTCATTGACGATATCCTGAAAACCCGACTGGCAGGTGAGTCCCTCCAGGATAGGCTTGGGAACCCCCATGCTACATAATTCCATTTAATCATCTGCATGCATGAAGTTACCTAATTTAAACTTAGTCATTTACATCTGTCTAATGCCCTTTATCC
Source organism: Rhinatrema bivittatum (assembly GCF_901001135.1). Lineage (NCBI taxonomy): Eukaryota > Metazoa > Chordata > Amphibia > Gymnophiona > Rhinatrematidae > Rhinatrema > Rhinatrema bivittatum. Next base: position 14,675,951 of record NC_042631.1, read on the forward strand.
AAACACTGTGACAGTTCAGTATTGCAGCCACTTTGCAAAAGACCAATAAGGAAGTTCATTGATAAAGAATCTCTCTGGCTGTCTTTGAGCTGGTCTGTACAATGTTACAATGGGCAACATCTATACCATTGATTTTAGAAATTATTGCACAGTTAAGGAGGATGGTAAATCGGACTGAAGAGGCCACGAGATTGGCTGATTGCTATGTGGGGATGTGCCATCATGTCTCATAGGTCATTTCTTATCAACTCATGTGCATACCTGTATGATAACCATTAATCAAGCTCCTTTACTACAAAGAAACTGTACTCAGTACAAGCAAAGACATTGTACACAGCTTCTCTCAGGAGTTTCCTGAGAGATCCTTTGGTGTTCCCAATGCTTTCATTTGGACTGAGGTGGCCATGTTCCACAGCGCACCTATTGAGCTCTCTCGCTCTTTCCCATAAACAGCAGCCATCTTCCATAATATACATAAGTTAATCTAGCAGACGAAGGTTCTGGACAGTAAGAGGATCATTTTCTAAGGGACGTCCGTAAGTAAAGCAGTGCTTTAGCCTTTTATAAAAAAAATTGTCTGCATAATATGGTCATCATACAGATATGGACACGAGTCGGTAACAAACGAACGTGCATACTCCTGCCATGATGACAGCTCAGTAAAAAGCCCAAAATGTTTGTCCATGTTTCAGTCACAACGCTGTCTCATATAAATATGTTTGAAAGCATTTCAGCAGCCAAGCTCCATAGGAATCAATAAGGAAACAGGAACAATCAAGTAAGATAAAGCGAGTGCTATAAAGGAATTAAGGTGGTTGCACATATATACTGTATATAGAACTAGAAATCCAAACGTGCCTAGAAAATATCTTGTTTGCACTAGATTGTAAGCTTTCTGGAATAGAGACTGTTCTCCATGGGTATTTTTACAGCAAGCACTGTGAAGTCCGACTTCCCGAGCTTGGGGCGATTCCAATGAGACAGCCATTCACTCGGCTTTGGACATCTTGGCTAAGACTGTTGTCTCTCTAAGGAGCCACCAAATTCCCTGGCTTTCTCTGGTCATTACTTTGACCAAACAGGAACTCAGCTGTGTGGAGTGCGGTTGGAAATAAACAAAATCAGCGGGCACCCTTAAGCTAAGCCTAATCCAGAAGTCTGTAAGACTGCATCCAGTAATGCCAAGAAGATCTACTGCTCCTCTCATATTCAAGCTGCTGCTTCCCAGCCTCGGAAATTGTTTCATATTATTAATGAACTGGCCTTCAATTCTGATAACTTTGCCCAGTTTTGCCCTGATGTTAGCCACTCAATTTTCTATCAATCTTACTGCTTCCCAAACCATATGTTGGGATAATCATTGCCATGTGGAAGGCTTAGATTTGAAATTGGTAGATACTTTGGTTAAATTTAGCAAACAGCTAAAGGCTCATGTGTTTACTCTTGCCATTAATGACTAGCTGAATCTCTTTGGTTTATTCCAGTTTTACTTTTATACAAGGAAGGTTATGTTATCAGTTATATCAGTTCTCTGGTTAGCGGTGTACACTAAGATCTGTGTACAGTTTCTTTTCAGTACAAATATTGTACAGTGTGAAATATTGTTGCTTGGATCATGAGTTGTACCATCTTATTTAATTAGATGAATTTCCTTTGGGTTCAGAGTTATTGCGGCTTATCATGTGTGTTGTTTTATGTTGTTAGTGATTTGGTATATTGTTTGTATTGTTAGACTTATTTATTTTATGTTTTATAGGTTGCTGCTTATTTTGATTTATGGATGATAGTCCGTTACACCACCTTCTATCTCCTCCCCCCGTTACCACCCCTAATGCAAACTATAAGTATTTTAAATAAATAAATCTAGCAGTGCTATAGAAATGATTAGTAGTAGTGATAGTATACTTTACATTGCTTTCATGTCCAAATGTAAATGTCCCTGTAGTGAAAGGGGAGAGCCTGCAACATTCTGGGTTCCTCCCGGGTTTCAGCTGGCGGACATAGCATAGATCTCATTTTTCCCAAACGTTTCTAGAGGCCCTGACCTATGCTCATAGCAAGTGCCACTGTTTAGCCCTTCAGTTGCAGGCAGGCCTGGTATTGATCGTCTGCAGAAAAGGTTTGCTTCCGAACACTGAAATGCTGTAGACTAAAGAGAGCTTCTCCGCAAAGCAGCCTGTACTGTCTTCCCTTTTCTATGTGATGTGTCACACAGTGAGCGTAAGACGTTAAGCAGGTGGATTTCAGCTTACTTGCATGTCTGTTTCTAACTTGTTTCTGTCATTATCTTCCTCTAGAATATGATAATTCACTTAAAGGCACTTCTCCAGGTAAAATAGCCAGACAGTAAATTTTCCTCCTCAGATGGGGTACGAAGCAAGCATAGGGTCAACGGCACTGGTACTTTCAGCTCCTGTAGGTGTGGTTAAGTCAGGTGAGATAGCCCTCTACATGCACTATTTTTCCCCCACCCAGCCAGCCAGATGAATGGCAGCTGCAATGTCTGTGAGCGCATTTGGCACAAGCATTTTACAACTGTGACTTTCCAACGGGGAACAAGGCAGGTAGTTTCCAATGAAAATGTGTGCAAACTTGGCACATTGCCAGCTCCCACGTAGTTTGCATCTGCACCCTCTCTATGAATCTAATTCTGCCTAAGACTGGTTGCACTTGATTCACTTTTATAAAGTAAATACATTCTTGGAAGCTCATTACACCTTGATATCATTATACTATATAGTATGTTACAATGGAGGGATGCAGTGCTGTTATATCTTTTGTGCATAGGCTGTGATACCGTTATACTATACAGTCTGTTGCAGGGGAGGCTGCAGTGCTGATATATCTTATATTGTATAGGCTGCGATATTATATTATATAATATATTACAGGGGAGGCTTTCAATGCGGATGTAGCTTATAATGTACAGGCTATGATATTGTTATACTATACAGTATGTTACAATGAAGGCTTGCAATGCTATGTTCTATAGTGCATAGGCCGTAATATTGTTATACTATACAGTATGTTACAGTGAAGGCTTGCAATGCTGAGTTCTATAGTGCATAGTCCGTAATATTGTTATACTATACAGTATGTTAGTGTCAGCTCACGGTGCTGATATGTCATAGTGCATAGGCTGTGATATTGTTATACTATACAGTATGTTACAGTGAAGGCTTGCAATGCTGTGTTCTGTAGTGCATAGGCCGTAATATTGTTATACTATACAGTATGTTAGTGTCGGCTCACGGTTCTGATATGTCATAGTGCATAGTCCGTAATATTGTTATACTATACAGTATGCTACAGCGAAGGCTTGCAATGCTGTGTTCTATAGTGCATAGGCCGTAATATTGTTATACTATACAGTATGTTAGTGTCGGCTCACGGTGCTGATATGTCATAGTGCATAGGCTGTGATATTGTTATACTATACAGTATGTTACAGTGAAGGCTTGCAATGCTGTGTTCTGTAGTGCATAGGTGGTAATATTGTTATACTATACAGTATGTTAGTGTCGGCTCACGGTGCTGATATGTCATAGTGCATAGTCTGTAATATTGTTATACTATACAATATGTTACAGTGAAGGCTTGCAATGCTGAGTTCTATAGTGCATAATCCGTAATATTGTTATACTATACAGTATGTTAGTGTCGGCTCACGGTGCTGATATGTCATAGTGCATAGTCCGTAATATTGTTATACTATACAGTATGTTACAGTGAAGGCTTGCAATGCTGTGTTCTGTAGTGCATAGGCCGTAATATTGTTATACTATACAGTATGTTAGTGTCGGCTCACGGTGCTGATATGTCATAGTGCATAGTCCGTAATATTGTTATACTATACAGTATGTTACAGTGAAGGCTTGCAATGCTGAGTTCTATAGTGCATAATCCGTAATATTGTTATACTATACAGTATCAGGTCGATACAGTACAGTGCACTCGCCCACTCTCCCGCGATTTTTACTGTATTGGCCCGTATGTTAGTGTCAGCTCACAGTGCTGATATGTCATAGTGCATAGGCTGTGATATTGTTATACTATACAGTATGTTAGTGTCAGCTCACAGTGCTGATATGTCATAGTGCACAGGCTGTGATATTGTTATACTACACAACATGTTACAGTGGAGGCCTGCAGAGCTGATGCTTTATGGTGCATAGGCTGTCATACTGTTGCTCCACACTGAATAAGGTGAACTTTAAAAGCCCAGCGCGTGCCAAAATCGGGAGAGCACCTGCCCACCCACCGAATTTGAAAAGCCATCCAGATGCATGCATATCCTCCCGCTGTGCACACATCTCATTCAGTTTCAAACAGGGGCGTGGGGGCCTGAGTGTGACGTGGGCATGGCCAAAAGACGTGCGCATAAATACTTACGCGTGTTAGCATGCTCCCCAGCTCCACTGCTGTGTAACTTTGCTTCTGCTTTGGAGGAGGTGTAACTTAAAGAATAAAATAAATGAGCAATTTCTGCAGGTTTACAGGGTCTGGAGTAACTGTGGGTTGTGCAGGCTAATAAACCAGAGGGGGGGTGGGGGTGGGGTTGGAGGACCTCAGCTCTTAACTGGGTGAACTGGTGAAACTGGACATGGTGTGGACACGCATCTGTTATAAAATACGCTGACTTATGCAGTAGATTTGTTTGCCTAGGTGTGTACCCACTTAAAATTGGGCACACGTGCGAGCAGCCAGGCTATTTTATAACTAGTGTGCGTGTGTGTGCGCGTGCGTGTTATAAAATGGTTGTGTATCTGGGCGTGCACTGACACTTGTGTGCCAAAGTGCACGCCAGTTTGAAAGTTACCGTCCCTGTTACTATTAGAGCTCACAGTGCTGATATGTCTTATCTTACATAGGCTGCGATACTATTATAATACACAGCCTGTAGCCATGGGGGTTCACAGTGCTGATATGTTTTATAGTGCATATGCCATGATATCGTTATAGCACACAGTATATTACGGTGGGAGCTTATGGTGTTGATATGTCTTATAGTGCATAGGCCATGATCTCTTATACCTCACTATATCATCTTATACTATGTCTCAGAAACATTCAGATAGAAAGAAAGATGCATCTGATACAGGGCATTCCAATAAATGACCTAAGTCTGTGCTGCTTATTTTACAGGTTCACGATATCTTGTGGTACAGTTGGGCAGAGAGCAGCGTTTCCCCCACTGACGTTTTGTGCTTGCACAACTCGTTAGCAAAAGCTGCAAGCAGGTTCCAGCCTTCGTGAATCTTTTGGAAGTTATCTTGTTGTCCTTGCTGTGAGTTTAGCTTGAAGATTAAAAAATCACCGTATAACTCTTGCTCAAGGCCAAGGGTGTAAACTTGAGTTTTCTAGCAAGGTAAATAGGGAAAAAAAGGTGGATTCTACTTAATAATAGGTAAAATATGTTTTGTTTTTATTTTTTTTTTCCTTAAACTGTTCAGTTTGGTAAATGTTTCCGTATTTAAACATAAGTGAAGATTGCAGGGCCCTGGTAAGCTTGCTCGCTCGTTCTGTAAACAAACGAGTATTATAGTATCCAATTTCTCCCGGGTAGCAGTCATTACTTTGTGGTGCAATTATTCTGGGGTACAATGAAAGTAACTAAAGTAATGGGACTAGATATCCCTAAAAAAAAAATTAAATAAATTAAATATACATGAAAAACATCATTAAGTAATGAATAATTCCTCCGTGCCCACTAATAAGCCTTTCTTGCAGCAGCTCTACTGCAATAACAGAGAGCCCATGAGGGGATATGAGAGAACGGAGGACAGTGACTGCAGGGAATGTTAACACAAAAACCCACCCCACAAATTGCTAACAGGGTTGCTTTCCTCTTTGTGTGATATTACCCATTTGTAAAAGGTACTGGGGCAAAACAGTCTCCAAAACCGGGACGTGCATGGGTAGCACTGCGGGGGCATGTGCCTCACTAGTCCGGCGCATCCAGATGAGGAGAGAGCTGTCCATCTCCTGTCCCGCCCAAGAACAAAGGGCTCTGCTCTGGCCTGCAGCTGGACCGAGATAAGTCCCAACAGGTTTGTACTTTTCCTGACTTGGGCAGTTCTTCAGCTTCCAAAAGGAGGCGCCTAGGGACGCGCTGTTTGGATTGGCACCCTCCTTGGCCGAGGATCAGAAAGAGGGGCCGAGGGCAGCAGGAAAAGCTGAGGGACACTTTGCAGGTATCATTTCCTGCAGAGGAAGGAAACCTGGCACAGCAGCCCTCCATATGAATAGCCAAGCAGCAAGCGTTCAACCTTCTTAGGGCGTTGGGCCCTTCGAAAACTGAAAGGGACGTGTGCAGCTCCACCAGTGGACACAGAAGTTCCTTCCTCTGCTTTTACTGACTTGGAAAGCTTAATCTGAGCTGGCTGGGCTTCATAATTAATGCACAGGCCAATTTTACATAGTGGAATCTGCCATTGCTTAACTGAATTGAATAGATATGCGACTCCTGGAGAAAAGGATTTAGGACAGGTTGCTGTTCATTTCTAATACAATTTAGATACTAAAAAGAAATTTAAAAAAAAGAACCATCCACTAAGCACGCAGTCAAACTGAAACCTGTGATAATTGGTCACCAGGGCTCGGACGTTATTGCAGTGCACAACATTAATAATTTAGCTCTGTTTTAGGTTCTTGTGGGGTCCTTTAGGGGTTTTGTTCTTGCAATTCTATGTGACCCTGTCTTGCACTTAATTACAAATCCAAATAAAAATAATATTGAAAATGCATAAATGATTAATTCATAACATTATCAGAGGGCTAAGATTCTGAGTGAGGTAATTTTTTTTTAAAGCAGTGACTATCTAGTCGGCTGGCTCTACGTCAAATGAAGTCCAACGTGACGGTTGCAGTCACACCTCGGGGTGCCATGCATGCCGTTGGGTACCCTGAGGGAATATTTAGTTTTGAGGCAGGGTGGAATCGGCTCCTGCACCGTAGGACTCCAGCTGGGCGTGGGCAAGCCACGGGGAGAGAGAGATCAAGGTGCAGCTCTGCAGTGCCTCCTGGTGGCTGGCTTTCAGAGCTGCAGTGTGCGAGGAGCCACAGTAACATTCCCAGGGGAGCCATGCAAAGAAACTCGAGGTCATATGTAGTCCAATGAGCATTCAGCTTCTCACCCTGGCCAAAACAATATGTGGGAAATAGCCAGTAAAAGATGTTTAGGCCATCGAATTTTAGTTTAAAATGTTTTAAAGATTAAACAGGTAGAAAAGGCAAAATGAATTGTGAACTGTTTGTGGAATGCTGGGCACAAATTTTCTGTTACTTGTGTTAACTTTTTACCATCAGTGCCTGGAACAAATAAAGTCATACATTTAAAAATGTTGTGGACCATGAACAAAATGTATTAGCAAAAGGAAAAAGTCTAGTTTATCTGCGGTTTTTAATTCCCAGTATCCCGGTGAAGCATGAACGCCACTAAAAGGCTGCGTGCAGGCCTCTGACTGTGATTCAGTTTGCGTGGCTGGTTATTTCAGCCAGAAGCCCAGTCTAAATTATTACAATTCCCTTTTTCCAGTTTAATATTTGTTGCATTTTTGAGGCATGGAGACCTAGAACAAGACCAAAAGAGACAAGAAGAAAGATGATATTTATGCAATCTAGGCTGCAGGATCCTTAAACTAAAGCTGGACTTTAATCTTGAAAAGAGCTGTATTGTCCATGTATCACCTCACGTCCACTGAAAACCCACCAGTTAATATTTCATGCAGGCTTCAGCTAAAGAAGGCCAGAGAGCTCTGATGAACAATGCTAGATAAAGCAACGCGCTCTAAAAATCATATTTCATAAAAGGCTGGCTGGTGTCAGACTCCTCCTCCTCCCTGGAAGGGTCACTCTTTTGGGGGCCTAAGGCAGGAAAAGGGGAACCCCCCACCCCCAGGTCACGAAAAGGTAAATGTGGGCAGTTTGCACATGCAGAAAACCGAAAACGCACGCATCCAGCGGGTAACCCAGCTCCTCCATTTAAAATAGGAAAGGCCTTAGGAATGCCCAGGAAAACACCCGAGAGGATCATTCATTCGCAATTTGGAAAAGCTTGATGACCGTGGTTGACTCTTCTCGTGGCCGGGCAAACAGTGAAGAAAGTGGCAAAAAAAAAAAAAGCAGCTCATACTGGAAATACTTTGCAGCCCAGGAAAGTTACAGTGCAACTCTGAAACACAATCTTGCTGTTAGCGAGAGAGAGAGGGAAAGCATCTTTAACAATTGCCTCGCTTGTCCAAGAAGTGCAAAACGGCGGCTTCTTTTGGAGATGCGATATCGGAAGCTTCCGTGGCTGATGGATGTGCCCGGCTCCGATCGGCCTAATGGCACGATAGATCCCGGGGGGGGGGGGGGGGGGCGAGGAACGAGTGACCTTGAGTCATTTCGTTTTGCTGAGAAGGTTGCTGCTCGCCCTGCGTACTCTCTACACCCCTCCTCCCTCCCCAAAGGGAATAAGGGCCCCAGCCTTGGTGGTTTTTTCCAGCAAAAAAACCTCATTTTCTTTCACAGCTTTCTGTAGAAAGAATTTGATACAGGGATAGAGGCGAACCCGAGTGAGTAAATGAAATATTGATCCATACACTGCTGGCCTTGCCTTCACCTTGTCCCAAGGCTGTGAGTTACTGACTTTTCCGTTTGGGCTGTAATAGGAATTATTACGACAGGCTACGCGAGTAATTACTTGGCACGGCAAAAAAAAAAAAAAAAAAAAAGGAGGTCCCATCACATAATTCTGGATAGACATTATTTTCTATCAGCGCTGCAAGTCTGCTTTCTCTCCCTGTCTTTCCTACTCTTGATTCAGTTCTTTTAACCATCATTAATCAAGCTGCTTGTCAGTAGAAGTTTATCAAAACTATTAAGTGAGCCAGGGCGCATGTTCTCTTTAATATATATATATACACACACATATATACACACACGTCAGCCAATTCAGGGAGAGAGACGGCTGAGGGGGGATATGATGGAGGTGTTTAAAATCATGAGAGGTCTAGAACGGGTAGATGTGAATCGGTTATTTACTCTTTCGGATAGTAGAAGGACTAGGGGACACTCCATGAAGTTAGCATGGGGCACATTTAAAACTAATCGGAGAAAGTTCTTTTTTACTCAACGCACAATTAGACTCTGGAATTTGTTGCCGGAGGATGTGGTTAGTGCAGTTAGTGTAGCTGGGTTCAAAAAAGGTTTGGATAAGTTCCTGGAGGAGAAGTCCATTAATTGCTATTAATCAAACTGATTTAAGGAATAGCCACTGCTATTACTGGGATCAGTAGCATGGGATCTATTTAATGTTTGGGTACTTGCCAGGTTCTTGTGGCCTGGATTGGCCACTGTTGGAAACAGGATGCTGGGCTTGATGGACCCTTGGTCTGACCCAGTATGGCAATTTCTTATGGTCTTATGGAAGGTTTCTTCCGTGATGTTTATGAGCGTCTACTATTCAGATAGAATGAGCAGTTAATACTGGGGGCTGCGACTTACAAGAGACCACGAGCCCCTCCCACTTGGAAGGCTGCTGCGGATGGCAAATGCAGAAGAGTGGGTGATCCGTTCAAAAAAAAAGTCAATGGGGGCCAGCGGCGGAGGGGAACAGGCAGAGGCCTGCAGCGACTGCCCGGCCTACGAGCGCACAGCGTTCGGTGATGGCCTGCTACCTTGCCTCTTGCAGCAGCCCCCCCCCCCCCCCCGATCCGCTACAGAAGACCTCCGAGATCAGCTCAATACTCCCCCATCCTGATACTGTAAGAGATGGGACCGATGAGGCCCAGGCGCCTTCCTGCCACTCCTCCAAACTGTTCAGCGCTCTCTCTGTTTACCCGTCTGCCTCTCCTTACTTCATCTAACATGCCAGAGCCCATAAACCCCCTCATTTTTTTGTATCATTGTGGTACTGTTCAAATAATTTTACAATTTTAGCATTTTGGATAGCATAAACGATATTTACATTACAGAACATTCTGCTGCCAAAAAGCTGAAAAATACAATGCGCTTATTTAAGAAAGCTTTTGCTAATTCTATATTTTGGTAACAGACTTAAGTGTTTTGTAAATCTGGAAAAATCCTTTGTATCTTGTAAGGTTCCAAATTTACTTGAAGTAAAAAGGTTTATAACTTGAATGACTGATGTTATATTTTGTTAATACTGCATGAAACAAGTAGTCCCTGTGGTAACGATCGTCCGAAGCAGAGAGAGAGTGCCATATTTAAAAGCTCATTTAAACTTAAAAACTTTTTATAACATTTCCCAACCACCAATCACATATTTAAAAACAGCAAGCTAATCAAAATAAGACCCAATAGTTAAGGATTTAAAAACCTCCAACTCTCTATACCTGGGAACTTTTGATTTTCAGTCACTCTGACATTGTCATAGATTATTGGGGAGTGGAGGGAGGTGAGGGGGATGTACAAACCTTCTCTCTCATACACACACACGTTTATTCTCTCATACACACACTCCCTCTCATATACACACACTCCCTTCTCTCTCATATACACACACGTTTATTCTCTCATACACACACTCCCTCTCATATACACACACTCCCTCTCTCTCATATACACACACGTTTATTCTCTCATACAAACATTCCCTCTCTCTCATATACACACACGTTTATTGTCTCATACACACTCCCTCTCTCATATACACACATGCTTAATCTCTCATACACACACTCCCTCCCTCTCATATACACACACGCTTATTCTCTCATACACACACTCCCTCTCTCTCATATACACACGTTATTCACTCATACACACACTCCTCTCTCTCATATACACACTTTCCAAGTTGTTTGTAAACCGGCCTGATGTGCTTCACGAATGTCGGTATATTAAAAGTGTTAAATAAATAAATAAATACACACACACACGTTTATTCTCTCATCACACACTCCCTCTCTCTGAATGGATGCACTGACACACATGCTTGCTCTATCACAGTTGATCACCCTACCCCTCACAGGCTCCCTCTGTCCTTCTCTCAAACACACCCCCTTACTCAGGCTCCCTCTCTCTCACACACACATATGTACCCTCACATAGACTCCCTCTCTCTATTGCACACACCCCCTCCCGAGATAGGCTCCATCTCTTTCTGGCAAACACACACTCACACAGGCTCCTTCTCACCCTAACACCCAACCCATCCCCCCAGGCGGGTTCCCATTTTCAAACACATACACAACCATTCCCCTCCCCCAGGCAGGCTTCATTCACACACAGTCTCTATGCAATCAGGGTCCACTGATCTCTGTTGCCACCTGATGCCTCGTTCCTTGGAAGAGAGGAGGATTCATCACATTGCAGAGCTGTAAGCGTCCTTCCTGCTGCTCCTCCACATATGCAGGCTGACCCGCGGTACTCAATATTGGCAGTGCTAGCAATTCCTGTATGTTCATCTCATGCAACGCGAGATGACGATACAGGAAGTAGTAGCACTGCGAGTATTGAGTACCACGGGGCTGGCCAGCACAAGAGGAGGAGTCGCAGAATAAGTTCCCTGTTTTCTTCTGCTTCTGCCTCTGGTGACTGCATGGGCCACTATTCTTCCACCGCCAATGGGATGGAGTCCATCAGCAACTACATAGGCCTTTCGCTGATCCCTTTTCTGGGTCCCCTTCCATCACAGCCTCCTCCCTACCAGGTGTGCCGCCCCATGCAATTGCATGGTTTGTACACCTGGTCACACCAGGCCTGATTTGGAGTACTGTGAGTCACAAAAATAGCTCACTATTAACTTGGCTTAGCTCACATGAACAGCACCATATTTACAATTATAAACCACGAACATGTGTGCAGGAATGGCAAAGACTTTCTCAAATCTTATTTATACAGAAAACAACAAAGTCCAAAAAACGAAGAAAACTTATCTGAGTGAAACACCTCCGATGTATAAAGTCCCAGAGTTGTAATAAATAGGCTGACCCACAATCCAAAAAGCCAAAACTCAAGCCTGATCAAACAGGCAGATGAAAATCCGTGCAAAAATCCGTCACCCAAGCCCGGCGCCCAGGGCATTTTGGTGAGGACGCCTGCTTCAGGGGCTATTGCAAGGTTTATTCTGTGAAGATAAAGAAACAAGAGTCAAACCACTTTGATCTTTGGAATATGTGATATAAAATAATTTTTTAAAGAAAGAAAGAATATAGGAAAAAAACATTTAAAAACCTCCCAAAAACCTCATGCCATATGTTAGCCTACTTCAGTCAAGGTTTGATCATGCTTTGACACAAAGTGGCGGGAACCAAGGTAGAGCTAATCTGAAATAAAAAAGAAAACCAAGCACAATTGAAGCCGGTGAAAGCATGTCCAATCAGAAAATAGGTTTAAAAAAAAAACCCCAACCAATCAATTTCATTATTAAGTCCATTTGGAGGTACAGTGTAAAAGCGGTGTGGCTGAAAGGCTCTGGGAGGATGACAGATCCTTTTATCACAGGGGAAGTAATTTTCCATGCAGCAAACATGCTGAACTCTAGTAAATAGGCTCCTCTGTATCCTAGCTTGATCATCCACGTGTTAGAGCATAAGGAGGCCCATATTTAGCTGGATAGCTCACTAGTTATCCAAGTAAATGAATATTTGGGCACTGATCCTGCTAAATTTGAGCCAGCTACCTCATTATAGGGCTAAAAGTTAGCCAGATAAGTTAGCAGTGTTTTGGGGGGGGGGGGGGGGGGGGGGGGGCGTACTGTGGGAGGAGTTACATTAGCTGAATAAGTTATCTGACTCTGATATTCAGAGTTAGCCGGATGACTTAACCCAGCTAAGTCTGGTTGTGCCAAAGAGCTGCATCCTCCTTGAGGCACTGAATCATTGATTGGTCGTCCCAGTCCTTAAATCCTATTGGAAGCAGGTAACGCAGGGAAAGTGCTGTCAGTGCAGTTTATGCAGTGGGGAAGGCATTTTTTTGCAGTGCCATATCCTCAGCCATCCTCTCGACCCATTTTCAGAATCAGGAGCCATAGAATCAGGACTCGAACTGCCAAGCCCCTTTGATTCCAGTGTAATCTTTTCATCGATTACTGTGCTTTTTTTCCTCCTCTTCTTCCAATTCCAGAAATGACATTTTTTTTTCCCTTTCCAACTACGCCGTTGATGGCAGAGCAACCTTTACACTGTTTTCCCTGATTAATTTCATTGCTAATTGCTGCCTGGGATTTTATTTACAATTAGGCTGACTATTGTGGCTAGAATAAAAGCGAGTAATTGGGTTGCGTGCTCCTGTTTCTTGGCCATAACATGATACATTGGCCTTTATTTTCTTGTTTCTATTTTCAATAGATAAAAGTTCAGTGACTGGATGGTAAGCCAATCTATCACACTCCAGAATAATGCTTTCTTTTTTATATATTGCCCACTGACCTTGGAGCACAAGTATCTGCATAGAGGCGAGCATTTATTTGTCAAGATACACAGATAAATTGCCTTCAACTCTTCTGCTGCAATTATGTGCCATGAATTTTTTTTTTTTGCTGCTCTCCTTAGCTCCTTGTCTAGCAGGGTTCATTTATTTAAAAAGGTAAAGGCTTTCCCTGCAGTGTGACTTGCAAGGTCAGGGACTCTGATGAAATCACGCTATTATTTATGCCAAAGAAACTGCTCTACCTAATGGAGATTCATCTCCGTGTGGCTCTGAGAAATTATAAACAAACATTAGTTATGATTGGTTAGAGGACGCACGAAAAGGCAGATCTCTGGAGCCCAGAGTAAGCGACTCCTTTCAGTTCAAATATGGCAGGCACCAAACTTAAGCTTCGGCAATCGTAGTAAATTTACCGTGAAAAATGGAAGCCTTGATCAGCAGCTTTTACCTTGTGCAAATGTCTATTGCGGTCAGTAGTGATTAATAACGTACAAAATCCTCTTTGATAAGTGTCTGCGGACAGGACCAAGGCCTGCGTGCAACTTGTACGAATACATTCGCTTTGAAAATGTGGCACACACGTAGGTTAACTCACCTCCTCTTCGGAGAGCATAACTTGTGCGGGTTATCCGATGCACATACTTGTAAAATAATATGTGGTTTTATGCAAATAAAAGGCTTTGAAAATTCAACCCTGAACTAGATCGTATCCATCTCCCATTACACGCTTCTGCAAAACCTACCAAACTTCCCCTAACAAACAATACTTGCTTGGTATTTTGCACTGCGTTTCTTTCCTAATGAACCTAAAAAAAAAAATCTTTTACTGAGAAAAATCTTTGTGCAAAGCTATAACTGGAGGGAAAAGAATGGGCAAAGTAGAAAGTGACCTCCTACTAATTGCTGGAGAAATATATTTTATCACGCTGATTGCATCTACAATCAGGTATTATTAAGGCATTAGCAATATCCTTGGATTTTGCCACTTTCATGGCTCAAAACAAAAAAGCAATCCCTTTGTTTTCTCTCTGAATGCTAAAGAAATTGGTTTGTGTTTCCTGCTAATATATTGATTAATCCCCTAAATTAAACATGAAGAGGGTCCAAAATGAACTTCATTAAGGAGTATTTAACTGTAGAGCCTGTTTGAACAGCCTAATTAATTATAATCATTTGTATATTTCATTGCAGAAATTGGTGCAGGATACCTCTTCAGCAATCTGACAAGTAAGACCGAGAGCTCAAAGCATCTGCCTGAACATCAGATAATAAAGGTCTGTGTAGCCGGAATATTTCTGGCACCTCATATTGCAGGACTATAATCATTCTGGTTTACAGATTTTAGAACTTGCACAGATACATTTTATCTCACACCATGTAGTTCTTTTCTCAGCAGGAATGCATTTTCCACTATAAGCACCGGAAAGGAAATGACCCAGGATCTACCTGTGTGACGTGGCACCTGATAACCTTAGGCTGGAGGAACATATCCCTCCGCCGATCTGCCAGATGAGCGCACACAGGCAATCTCTCCATTCTGGTATCGCATTGCTTCGGTTTGTAGCAGAAGAAAATCGTTTTCTGCATGGAACTGGAAACTGATTTAATGATTCACTTTCCCATCTTAGAGTCTTTCTCATTTGTAAATATCGGGGAGGTAGGAGCCTTATTTAAAAGGTTGCACTGTTATTGGCTCTGAAGGAGACCCAAGGAATGATCTCAAGAATAAATAAGGAATCATGTCAGCCCCACTGAGGAAGTAGAAAACCTTATATTAATTATGTTTACCACCACAGGCATATAGAAATAATTGTATCCCGAGTTAGAAAAATGCTGCTGAGAGGCCCACTGCATCTCCACAAGCCCGAATAAACCCTTTTTCCATGGGATTTTAGAAGTGGCCACCCTTTCCAGCAGCTTAATCACAAATCACAGGAGACTCATCAATCTGTTTTGCATGCGCAAGGTTGTTCTGACAACATCAGCAACATCTGTAACTGGACAGATGAAGTGCACGAGGCACGTTCGTAGTGCAACAGCTGTATGAAGAGCAACATGTTTGTCTGCACTTAGGTTCACTCACAGCCTCAAAGGCATCTGCAGGCCAGCTCCATAGGAAGCAATAGGAGATACGACAGCAGCAATACATATACAGGAGGAAAATAAACTCCTACCAATGGTTTAGGAAGGTAGAAAGCATAAGCAATTGCATTCATAAAAGGTAGGCATTTATTCCACAGTCCCTGCCCCCTCTTTCCCCTGCCCCACTCCTCAAAATAAAAATAACCAAAGACAAATGCTACATTCAAATTTTACACAGAGCATGTCTGCTCGTCATATCTCTGACTTTTTGCACATGTGCTTCCCTTCTGCGAGTGAGGCTTGATTTTCTGGTTCATGCATGTGTGCAGAGTCAGTTTTGCTCCTGATTTGGCTGCAAACATGTGGATTTCAGCTTGCCATTCTCAGTCTATGTTGAAACACCTTGCGTTCTTTATTTCTTTTTTTTTTTTTCAGTGTAGAAAAGCCATGAAATTCCTCTCCACAGTGCCTGAGGCCTCCAGTCCAGAATGTTCACCCCGGGGTTTACCCCGTAATGGAATAGACAGCCAGACTGAAGGCAGAACTGTTTGTGGTGGAGAATGTCTTACAGACTTAGGTTCTGTTTTCCCTGTGGTGCATGATTTCTCATTTGTCATTTTCAGGTCCCCTATGACCTACTGGAACTCTGACGGTGAGACCAGCTGGACAAGGGATCAGAGACCCCAGAAGAGAGGAAGGCGGTCCATGCAAGACGGATCAGAAGGGCACCAAGCACCCCCCAGGAAATGCAGGATTATTTTTTTATGTTATTTTTTTGGATAATTATCGTGTGTCGTTCCAATCTCTTGCAGGTATCGCTGCATGGGAGTGTGATTACTGGGCATGAGTGCAAGAGAAGTGTTGCATGTTTACAGCGAGAGAGGATGCGAGGATGAGGTTAGATTAGAAGGAAGGAATCTATGTAAGAGGTGGCAGTGTCAGGACGGTCATCATGCAGGATGAAGGCTCTGGCCATGAACTTTCAAAAAGACGAATGCTATTATCACCAGGGAGGGTGGCACTGTCTCTGTAAAAGTGACTTTTCACTGAAAAGGTGCAGCCAATTGCTTTGCCACTTTTCTGTCTCACAGAATGCAATTGAATAAAAAGTTTGTTTCATTTAAGTTTCCTATTTTTATCACTAAAGGAAAATAAAATAAGTGTCAGAATTGTTCCCATAGACTAAAATAAGAGCTGTGTGGGTGCAGGAAGACGTCTTCCAGAGACATTCTTGCCCTGGGCAAGAGAAAATATCTTTGTGGCTTTGGGTCCAGAGTCAAGATGTAAATATGTGGTTTTAAAATCCCCTTTCTGTACCAATTCATGCACCAGCCATATGGTGTCAATGGAACTTCTTCTCTATGGCTGCTTTGCATGCCTTGAACTTTATTTTTTAAGCTGTATTTTTTTTTTTATCCACATTACATAGCTCGCACATAGATATATTTACAACATTTGCTATTCAATAAAAGTCAAATTTCCAGAGATAGTCACCTTCTGGAGTCCAAAATCAGTGGCATGAATAGCCCCTTCATTTCAAATCTGACACTATGCCCTTTGGTCCAAACAGTTTGAACTTTGATCACAGTTAATTATGTTTGAACCATTATAAAAATCAGGAACGTTGTTGATCATTAATCATACATCACAACATAGAGTGTTTGATGTTATCCTTGTTCGATGTGATACTTTAACCTTGGTTCGATGTAAACCGATGTGATATGTTATTCATGAACATCGGTATAGAAAAGTTCTAAAAATAAATAAATAAATAAATAAATAAATAAATAAATAAATAGAGAAAAGGGATGGAACAGCTCTTTACCTATGAGGAAAGGCTAAGGAGGTCAGGGCGTCTCAGCTTGGAGAAGAGATGACTTGGGGGGGGGGGGGGGGGTATGATAGATGTGTATATAATAATGAGTGGAATAGAATGGGTAAATCTGAATCGGTTATTTACTCTTTCAAAAAATTCAAAAACTAGGGGGCACTCCATGAACTTAGTAAGTAGCACATTTAAAACAAATCAGAGAAAATTATTTTTCACTCAACATACAATTAAGCTCTGGAATTTGTTGCCAGAGGAAGTGGTAAAGGCAGTTATCATAGCTGGGTTTAAAAAAGTTTGGACAAGAGCAGTCCATAAACTATTATTAACCAAGTAGACTTGAGGAAAGCCACTTATTATCAATGGGTGTTAGCAGCATGGGATCTAGCTACTGATTAGGATCCTGGCATGTATTTGTGATCTGGACTGGCCACGTGTACAAATAACATTATCATATATTCTTTTGTTTATTACAGTTGATATACACTGAACGCTTTTGACTTCATTGCTGGTATCACATAGCATCGCTATGTGGATAAGAGAAAGTCTATTTGTTTTGGTGTGAAATCATCTACACTGTAGGTAGACTCTTCCAGATACACCAATAATTATTCATTATTTGGTTTTCATTCACTAGTTTTTTATTTTCATTTTTGCTTTTTGTTTTTTTGTTTTTTTATTTTTCATTTTGATTTTTTTCTTGTTTATCTGACAATAGGTTTAAGTTTCTTAATTCCTTTTTCACATTTGTATTATTTTGTTACTTTTTTTGTTCTTTTCACATTTTTGATTTTTTGATTTTTTTATTTATTTAGTTGACTCGCTTGTTTTTGTTTGCTTAGGACAATCAATGCGATATCTTCTACATTGACCATTTCAAGTCCTGGTTGAATGAAGTAAGCATTAGATACACTGTGATTAAATTATTCAGATTTCACAAATTGCCTTAATAATTTGGTTTGGAACCAATACTGACTCCATGAGATTTACATATCTCCATATTACATATGACACAAAGTCACCGCCTCTTAATTCTTTGCATTTTTTCATTTATTCATTTTTTCATCTTTAACACACTGTATTTTATATTCAGTTCATACTAATTTTATGTTCGCCATACATATATGTTGTCTTTTAAGTTATTGTATCCATAAGTCTATACACATATATATGTAGTTATTTTGTTTTTATGTTTTTATAACATGATAATTTTATGACATATTTTGAATGGATGTATGTCTATATTTAGTTTCATATTCATGTAATTCATAATTTTTTTATATATATGTGTATTAATTATTTATATGTCCATTTCTAGTTGCCCCTGAGGCAGCTCTGTGCAAGGGAGCGAAACTCGGCCAGAGTCGGGCATTTTAATAAAGGGCTTGTTTTTATCCGATTCCCATTGTCGTCACAATAAAAAAAATGTTACAGTGCTCAAGCTTTCAAGACCACACAAGTTCCTTTTGTACTACTGTAGAAATTCTCTTTTTCACAAGCACATTCTGCTTTCTGACAAGTTCAAGCCCCAGCTGAAACTCCATGTGACTTTGCATTTATTACGCCACTTGCCTGTGCAAGAATGGGGCTGGTCTGACTTATGCTCCTTGATGTATTATTGTATTTTATTGTGATATCTGTAATCTATTGATATATTTTTAGCTTATGTATTATATTTTATTGATGTATCTGTATTCTATTGATGTATTTTTAGATTATGCATTATTGTATTTTACTGATGTACTTGATTTTGATTATTATGATACATTTTCTTATTGTATTATTTTGTTGGGCTGAATTTGGATCCAAGGAAAGCAGTCTTTGAGTGTAAATTAACATTAACATCATTTTTACCAAGAATAATCTAATAATAATGTTGTAATTGATAGAACTCAATAGTTCTTCCACATCTTGCTTTGAAAGACACTATAAAGATTGCATATTAATGTATCTATTAAATAAATGGTTCATTTTAAGTAAATTGCTTGAGTAAGTCTAAAATATATACAAATGTAGTCATTCTGAAGGAACCAAGGTAAGGGTATTATATTCTTTGAGTCTTTAATCAGTCAGCAAATTTTTCATGTTTGTTGAGCTGTACCTAAAGGAGACAGTGGCATCTTTGAGAAGCAATTACATTTTCTGGAAAATGTATTTTGGGAACCGATGACCCTTCCATCTCCAAGGTTTCTTGACCCTGTTCTCATCACATTTGCAGGTTTATAAATGACTCCAGCTCCAGAGGACCAGGCTGAACCAGCTTCTGGTTTTCTTAGAGAAACTGGGACGGTAAGTTCATACCCTAATTGGTAAACCCAGAATTGACTTTTGACTTACTAACATCAGGCAACATGGCGCGAGGAGAAAAAAAAAGTTTCTGAACAGGCAAATGGCCACAAGGTATGCATGAACATATACACTAAGGAGGAACTTAAAGCCAAAAAGTGATGATGCTCAGTCTTAAAAAGCCATGAAGTTTCCTGTTTCTGCATCTACTGTCAGAGTACTTGATTTGGAATATGGACGCAAAATTAAGAATAATGGTGCCCATGACATCCTCTCCTACTTGATGGATTCATTAGTGGTGTGTACTACATTATGTTCCATCAAAAATGATCTTGACAGATGTTAGATGCAAATTATTAGCATCACTAAAGAAACTGGCCTTACTTGATTTGGCAAATAGAAATGTTGGTATTGATTAATAGACTGGTATACAGTATGGTGTCTGTAAACTCGTTAAGTGTCATCATCAGGCAAGAGATAGGAAGATTAATCTGAGTAATGAAGATTCCAAATGCATTAACAACTTGTGAACCAAACTGTAGCTAGTATATTAAAATCATAACCAAGTCAAATGAATTCCATGTCAGCAAAATGCCTATTTTATAACATAGGTGTTGAGGGATTGTTGACCATGCTCTTATCAGTTGGCAAATAATTTTGCTCTAGCAAATTATGGGAAAGTTTATACTAACATGTTAAATATCATGGAAGTCAGAATACAAATCTAAAGACACCTTTAAAAATCCCAAACAAGAAGGTCAGCATTATTTGCAATATTTGAAATGCCCTCTCCTCATCTACCCCTGTACCTCCTCCTCCCGTTGACAGGAGTCCATGGAAAATAAAACTGAGTTTTATTCTTCATAAATTTAGCTTTTATATATGTTTGAATTCCCAACACTGCTTTCAGGTTCTGCTGCCATTTTGTACGCAATGATAAATGATGCAAGAAGCAGCTGCCCAGTTTCATTCAGGGGAATTTTCTCCATAGGCAGGAGAACTACTCAAACCTACCGGTGGTTCTGCTATGTAAAACTGAGTTGATAACTGGAGCAGTGAATTAATTTCAGTTTTATTACCATAATGATACAATCGAATTGCAGATAGCAACAGTATTCACAGGGACTGGGGAGAGGATGACGTGGAGAGGCACAGAGAAGACTTAAGTTAACAAGTTCTGCGGCAGTCAAAAAAGCAAACAGAATGTTGGGAATTATTAGAAAAGGAATGGTGAATAAAACGGAAACTGTCATAATGCCTCTGTATCGCTCCATGGTGAGACCGCACCTTGAATACTGTGTACAATTCTGGTCGCCGCATCTCAAAAAAGATATAATTGCGATGGAGAAGGTACAGAGAAGGGCCTCCAAAATAATAAGGGGAATGGAACAACTCCCCTATGAGGAAAGACTAAAGAGGTTAGGACTTTTCAGCTTGGAGAAGAGACGACTGAGGGGGGATATGATAGAGGTGTTTAAAATCATGAGAGGTCTAGAACGGGTAGATGTGAATCGGTTAGTTACTCTTTCGGATAGTAGAAAGACTAGGGGGCACTCCATGAAGTTAGCATGGGGCACATTTAAAACTAATCGGAGAAAGTTCTTTTTTACTCAACGCACAATTAAACTCTGGAATTTGTTGCCAGAGAATGTGGTTAGTGCAGTTAGTATAGCTGTGTTTAAAAAAGGATTGGATAAGTTCTTGGAGGAGAAGTCCATTACCTGCTATTAAGTTCACTTAGAGAATAGCCACTGCCATTAGCAATGGTAACATGGAATAGACTTAGTTTTTGGGTACTTGCCAGGTTCTTATGGCCTGGATTGGCCACTGTTGGAAACAGGATGCTGGGCTTGATGGACCCTTGGTCTGACCCAGTATGGCATTTTCTTATGTTCTTATGTTCTTGGGTTCAGTAGTGATTTTCTTAAAAAAAGAAGAAGGTATCGGGTCAGGGCCAGCGCTGCCTTGAACTTGTTCTCCAGCAGCTATGGAGAAAAGGAAGAAACCTGGAGTAACCTGGCAGCAAATAACAGATTCGTTATGATGGCCGCATACTCCAGTTTCCTTCATGGCCTATGTTCCAGACTATTGAGAGCTTTGTAGTTTCTTAATCTGAAATAAATATGCAATAAAGTCCTGCGGTCCTGCCATCTGCCAATAATCAAGTTACCGTCAAAGTCTATTCTTTATTTATCTGCTGAAATGGAATTGAAAGTGTCCCTTTAGATTCTCTAAGAAGTAGTTGGAAAGAACCATATCTTTAAAAAACAAAAGAACAGGCATTTTATGCAATAAGTAAAGTGATCTCATTGCAAGAAACAGCGCCAACATCAACACATTGCAAAGCACTATCAGAACAATAACATCCCAAAAAAAAAAAAGAAGCAGAAATGAAGAGAGATATTAAGTTAAAAGTTCTAGAAATGACAGCATTCATTAAACTTCATAGAAAGTATGCCGGGGCATAGTTTTCTATGTTTTGCGCAGTGACTGCACAGTAGGATTAAAGTGGTGGCGAGCTTGACGTACTCAAGATGTCCCATTATATCAGACTGAAGCTACAATCCCTCCCCCGTGATGAGCAATAGATACAGAATCATGCCTATGCTGATGGAAACAAGAATGATCTTAAATTTTTGCAGCCACCACTAGTTATGCACCAGTGAAATTGTAAGCCCATGGTTTAGGACTACAGTCCAGAAGGACCAGAGCTGAGCGCAGGAGTCTGAAAGCATTTGATCATCCTCCCTGGCTGGAAGTGTGTCCTGGATGTAAAGGGATAGAGCTTTTTTTTCAGTAGGTCACCAGACTTCAAAGAGAGGTTTTTTTTTTTTCTTGTAAAGAAAATGTAGTTCACTTACGCAGACCCCTCTTATGTTTCATGTTGCCTCATGGTAGATATATTAAGCTGCTAAAAAAAAAAAAAAAAAAGCCATGCAGTTCATTAGACTATAAAAAAAAAAAAAAGAGTCATACACCCTTCTCTGTGATGTCCTTCAGGCTTTTAGATGCCTCAGCAGTTCAGTCATACGATTAGGGCACTTTGAAGATGGTCTTCTGATAAAACAGGGAGACTACAAAGAATAATGCACAAAAGAACAGCAAACAATGGGCATAGTTTAAAAACCTGAGCAGGAGCTTCTTCTCTGTTATTATTAACCAAGAGAAAAGCACTTCCTCCTTTCCTTCTCCCCTCCCTCTACCCCTCACAGGGCAGAGATTACCAGGGCTGGATTTAGCCTTCTGCCACCCCCAGGCACTGATTTAGTGCTGCTTCCCCTCCCCCCCCCCCCCCCCGGCTCAGTCCTCACAGGGAGGTAAGTGCAGGGGCTTAAGCGTGAGCTGGCAGGCCCCCACCCCCCCCCTGCACGGAAGCCCAAAGAGGGGTGAGGGGAGGCTTCACCCCTGCTCTTCCTTCCCATTGCAGCTGGGAGCAGGGGTTAGGGGAAGCGGGAGTGGTGCCAGCACGGGCGAGGCAGGATTGCAGGTCAGTGGGGGAGGGGAGGGAATTTGCATCCCCCCCCCCCCCCAAAAAAAATTTTTTTTTGCCTCCCTAGGCCTGTGCGTACATAAACCTAGGGTTCAAAGTGTTTCACTCAAGAATTTGACTTTCCCTTCCCAACAATTCTTCTATGAGACATTTCCTAATATAATAATTTAATGGGAATGTTTGCTGTTAATCCATATTGAGATCATTCTCTGTTACTGAAACAAAATCTAAACGACATTGACTTTACTTTTGTAAGGAATAGAAATATTCCACATCAGCAGTGACTGAAGTTTTTGGGGTTTTTTTTTGGGGGGGGGGGGAGGGGGTTACAGTTCGTGTTTAGTTTGAAGGGAATTTCAGAAGATATTCATTACCCCATTACCTGCGGTTAGGGCCGAATTATTTAGGCAGTTGCAAAAGCTGGACATGCCAGGAAACATGGCCCTTTTAAGAAGTGGCCCAACATTTGCATATTTACTATAAAATGTGCCTTTTCATTTCATGTGCTCTAAAAAAATGTGAGTTTTCTCCTGCTGGTTACTGACACCTGTGTGATAATGGCATCTCCAGAATTCTACCGAGGACAGATCACGATTCACCTTTAAATCGCTTAAACTTATAAAAGTGTAACCGTTCATGATGACCGGACATTTCAGTCACATTTAATCAGGTATTTTTCTAAGTAACAAATTCTGGGATTTGTAGTCCGTCACACTACAAAATCAAGTCTTGAATGCTTGCATTTTTGACAGAAATCACAGATTGAAATTTAGCAATGTTTAGTGCATATTCAGCTATACTTAAAGCTATTGCTCAAATAATAATAATAATTTATTCTTAAGGGTCTTACCACAGAAGCATTCAGGGTGTAAGACAGCAATACCAATGTCGTCCTTTAGAGCATGCATAGACACCGTGACATCACTTGGTGGTGGTCTACTAATGGACGCCAGTTACACTGCTTGCAAAATTATATGGAAGGTGTTACATGACACAATTTATTTATTTTTTTTATATACCGACGTTCGATCTGAGATATCACATCGGTTTACATTCAGGTGCTGTCCAAGTGGCTGAAATGAGCAGCAGACTATACAACCAAGAATAATCTGGTTGCTGTGTTGTGGTGGTGCAAGAGGGTTGCAAATCTGTCCCTTACTAATAGGTCCTGGGTGCGAGGTCAGAGAGAGCAGGAGTAGTGACGGTGTCTGACGCTCCCTTTACTGCAGAGTCCTTCTTTGTCATCTTCAAACTTCTCTGGTAGAGAGGGTGGGGAGGGCGTCTTCAGGGGAGAGGACTGCAGTCTCCTGGGCTGGGACCCACGGTCAGGGTGGTCAGGAGATCTGGTCTTGGGTTGCAAGAGGATCGCTAGGACTTATCGAAGAACCGGAAGTGATCTCAAGCAAGAGAGACGAATCTCCTGCCCACAGAGATTGCTTCAGTCTATGTAAAGAATGGAGTGTCCTAGCTGGAGTCATAGGAAGGAGAATTGCCAAGACTGGTGAAAAGCCATCCTGGAGTGCTGTTTAGGGAAAGTTAGAGGTATATTGGTCTTTGTTCTAATCCACTGGATTCCTGGAGCCGCATCCAGAGTTGCAAGTACCAGCAGAAGTGTTCAGGGAGGATTTTCCTTACCAAAAAGTACCTAATATGCAGCTGTACTACTGACAGACTCTGATTTCTTGGAACTTTATTTTTCTCTATTGACTGTGCACGACTTTTCACCTGAAATCAAATCTACCAGTAAAAGCCTTGAAAGACCCAGGAGCCTGCGTGCTGCAGTGGACCATGACCTCCTACACATGAGTTCCTATCACTGAGAAAAATTTGTGGCATGGGCTACAGTAGCAATATGCAAATACCAAGAACATATCTTTGAAAAAACTTCCAGACCATAGTAGCACTGAAGAGGCACGCCATGATGCAGTATCTGGCTTGTTCTTTTTGTTTTCAATTGGTTGTCAGCCTTCTTTCTGAACTAGCAGGACGCAGGAAGTAAAACTGCAATGCTGGAAGCTGGAACAGAGGCAGCAAAGTCCAGACTGTTCTGTAGCTATCACAATAGTTTTTTTTTGTTTTTTTTTAAAGAGTAATTTTGAGATAATTTTAAAATTATTATTGTGTAGCACTTAGTTGTCAATTCCCTTTTTTCTATTTGTAGTGTCTTCCTTGAAGACAAATTTCCCATTTAAATATCTCACACACATCTTGTTGTGGCATACAGTAGGACAGGTGTTAATATGGTCTGGGCATTTTGAAACTGGTTTAGCCTTTGTGGTGCTGCCCAGACTGTGGAGCTATCATGTGGAAGAGCTGTGCTTGCCAGTCCTGTCCCTTCCTATGAGAAATGTCCCATGCCTCTGGGGGGGTTGCCAGGATACTGAGGTTTCGTAATATCCATGGCTTTCAGGACTGGCATCCTGATCTTTTTTCACTTTCTCATAAAATGAATGTAAATACCCTTGGGACCCAAACGATCTCTGGCACTGTCACTATGTGTAGCCAGATGGTAAGGCTATTGGGGTTTCCGCTTTTAAAGGTGGTATGGAGATAGTTTGCACTTCACCAGAAAATAAATCAAAATAGAAAAATGATTTCAGAAGTACTTTTATAATTAAAGGATTTTATTTTGCTGGTAAATGGATAATTTTCTCAGTTCTTCACTTCTAGAAACAAGTGTAATTATTGAACAAACAAACCTTTCAATAATATCAATAATTTCTATGAGAAATAATTTACTTCTGTTGCACAAAAACAATTTTCCATAGGTGACTTTCGCTCTAATTCTTAACACAGTTTGGAATAGAAACCTGTTCCAGTACGATTATTTCTTACCAAGATACTATCAGATAAGTATTTTCTCAGTTAGTTACTTCTTAATGAGTAAAAGTAATGAATTTCAACTTTAATTCAAGAAATCTGATTGGTTGTGTAAACTTATTACAGGCTCTTCAGACAATTCTGGAATTCTCCAGGTAAGTATTAACAACTTTTAACTTTAACCTGAATTAATTCAATGACTTTGACCTCTTGTATGTCCATGTATGTTGCACTAGTGCAATTTACCAAAATAGTGTCACAGTTTGTTGGTGAACACTTATCTTTTATTGCTGCGTAATAATTTTTGAGGGCGCTGCTTGTGAACGCTGGGTAGAGAGTGCTGACCCAGGAATGATGTGAAGCTTTGGTGACTTGTGATGGAGGAATAGCTCACGCTGCTTGATGGTACAGACTAGACCTGATCCTCTACTCTTGACCACGAAGTCTCAGGATACAGTGGTTCAAATCAGTAATAAAGACTGACTGCCTCACACCGCAAATCTTCTGCAGTCTACAATGTTGCTAGCATGTGCATATAAATGGAGTTCTTGCTAATAGAAATCAAAAATAATTATTTCAACCCTGTCTAAGGATGCTGGCTTTGAGAGAAATCACAGAGTAAAGAAAATATTTAATCACTCTCTCTCTCTCACACACATACACACATTCCACACTTATTTGCCAATAAAGACAGGAACAAGTTGTAGGATTTCTGTATTCCAAGTTATTTCAAAGATTTTTTTTCCTCTAAGGAAACACAGAGATACTTTTAGTTACAGGTCATGTGATTAAAGAGTGTAGCACCTTTATCTATAGGTGGAGTGTACACAATCTGACGTCTGTGGGACTTAATGAAAAATCTTTCTTTCTGAGGTAGTATGTACTTTAATTAAATCAGCTCAGAATCAGACTATCATTCATCCACTTTTCTCACATCCACTTATCTAACAAAGCTGGAAAAAACACCATGGACCAGCTATAGAAAATTAGCCTTAATTTTAACTAATTCCTTACCTCAGAAAGGATTAGAATTACAATAAGCACCACTTTCACACAGTGTCACCCACACAGCTAGTGTTTCCTAGGGTGCTTGGGTGCTCTTCCACTTAGTCTAGGCTTCTGTGACAGGAACCTGCAACTGGGTCTCCAGCACAGCTCTGCCTGCAGTTCCAACGCAGCTCTCTCTGCAGTTTCTAACACAAACTTGCCTCAGATTTCCAGCACAGATCTCCCTGCAGTTTTCAATGCTTTCTGAAAAATCCTCAGAAGAGATCCTTACGCCTCTGAAATCTTTTCAAGAAATAGTTCTCATCTACTTAAAAAAAACTTCTTATCCACCAATAAACCATTTAAAAACTCCTTGACTAAGGAACATAGCTTTCAGAAAAGTTTTTAGCATGTTCAAAACATTCTTTTAAGAAAAATTACTTCTCAAATCTTTCTGTGCTTTGCCTCAACTTAGTGTTGCTATGCAGACCTGATCACCCAGCTGCTTTGCAGACACTAAGGTGGGCTGGCATTACCATGGCATTGTCTATGGAATGGCAAAGAGTTTTCTTTTTTTTTTTTCTCTCTCATTGCTGCATGGAACTTGTTTTTACTACTTTTTAGATTGTCCATTAAAATGAATGAGACAATGAAACCAATAAAAAAGCACAACTTGCACAGTTCAAAATCACACCGAACAGTAGTCCTGTGTCTTTTCATGACCATATTAGCTATTTTAACATTTTTACAGCTAATTATACTTTAAAGTTACATAATAAACATTTTCCATACCAAGGGTTAAAGCCATATTTATATAATCTCACCTGGTGACCACCACCACCACCAAACCCCAGTTTCTGACAGGTTTTGATCACTTTTCAATCACAGGGACCCCCTGGGAAAATGGGTGGGATAACAATTAATATTCACTTCTGACCCCAAACTCCAAATTTGGTCAGGTCATAAGCACCCTAAATCATACCAACACTTGCAAAATGTTAATTTTTATTAATAGGCAAAAGTTTATTACATTTATTGGCACCAAGTTCACCAGGGTGCTTCCCAGGGGTTAAAACTCAGGTGGGAGCCTTTCTACATGTTTCCCTTTTGAAACATCATCTTTTTTCCCTTTTAAGATCATTAGTTTAAATTTTATTAACTTTTAAACTTTAATTTTCCTACAATCACTGTGTAGGCAGCCTCTTACTGATGTGACCTGGCTCTTCAAACAGGCATACCCAGATTAGGACCCTACTCCTTCAACTTACCCCCTCAGTTTTTGCCTCTAAACTACTAACACTCATGTCATGTTACCATGTTAAGATGTTATCATGTTTTTTTTCTCTGCAGCTTTTTCTCTTGCCTTCCTTTTAGTTACTTCTCTAGTTTTTTAATCACCTTTATCCCATCCCCCTTCCCTGTTCAATGTAATTTCTACCTGCAGTTTGAATGTAAACCAATATGATGAACCCACTAATATCGGTATAGAAAAGCTTCTAAATAAATAAATAAATAGCTTCTACATAAATAAATAAATAAATTCTAGCATATGTTATTCTATCATTTTATTCTATACTTTCCTACCTCTACATTTTTTGATACAAAATATTTAATGTTATATTTCTATTATATTATATACCTTCAATACTTTAATATCAATCTATATCATTTATTTGCTCGTTGTTCCTTAAGGCATTAAATTGTTACTTTTATGCGTTCCATGTAAAGGTTGTGCCTATTTCCTGTTCTTTGTAAACTTGTACAATGTGCAAATGGCTATCGGTATATAAAAAATGTTAAAATAAATAAATACATGTGTCTGCCCCACATCTGTAAGGACACCTTGGCCAGAGGATGTGGTTAGTGCAGTTAGTGTAGCTGGGTTCAAAAAAGGTTTGGATAAGTTCTTGGAGGAGAAGTCCATTAATGGCTATTAATCAATTTTACTTAGGGAATAGCCACTGCTATTAATTGCATCAGTAGCATGGGATCTTCTTAGTGTTTGGGTAATTGCCAAGTTCTTGTGGCCTGGTTTGGCCTCTGTTGGAAACAGGATGCTGGGCTTGATGGACCCTTGGTCTGACCCAGCATGGAAATTTCTTATGTTCTTATGGCCTGCACTGTAATCACACCGGGGCTTTGATTACAGCCCTGATGCTGTAAGCTGGCACCAGCCGCACTGAGCAGCATTTATCTATTTTAAAAAAAAAACTCAGTGTGGCACTCCTGGGCTCTCTGGCTGCTGGGAGCTCAGATATTTATTTTAATTTTATTTATCCCATTTACATTAACAATTTGAAATTTACAAAAGTTTTCCCAACGTAGGCTGCACAATTTAAAACAACTGCAGCCTTTGTTGTTGTTCCTGTGTCGTTTTCAAACAAAAGCACATCCTTATCTACTCCAACCAAGTTGTTCATATCCATCCCCTATAGCTCCACCCAGAGCTTAATTTGTGGGAAAACTGCCTAGAACTGAGTTGCACCACTTCTTTTC
Source organism: Rhinatrema bivittatum (assembly GCF_901001135.1). Classification (NCBI taxonomy): domain Eukaryota; kingdom Metazoa; phylum Chordata; class Amphibia; order Gymnophiona; family Rhinatrematidae; genus Rhinatrema; species Rhinatrema bivittatum. The sequence goes on from NC_042631.1 coordinate 14,705,320, forward strand.
AGATTTCAGAGGCCGAATAGCAGGGGGTTCCAGCCCATCCCCCTCCAGGCAGCCTGCAGGGAAGAGAGAGGTGAGCCTGGAGTAGGCAAAGAGCAGGCATTCTGCTCCCTAATTCATCCATTTCCCCCTCCCATCCTATTGTGCAGTGGGGTGCGATGCTGAAGCCTAAACAACAGATACAAGAAGGGGTTGAGTTAGTGCAAGTTTGAAACTTGTGAGCAGTAATGCCAGTCATCAAGGCTTCAACCTTGACCCCCACGCTGCACTTCACAAGTTTCAAACTTGAGCTAATTCGGTGCCTTTTTGTGTCTGATACCCATAGCTTAATTTCTGAAAGAAAAATCTAGAATGGTGTTCTGCCACCTTTCCTCCGGGACTTGAGGAAGTGGACTAGAGCCGATGGTGTAAATCAGTTCTGGTGGTGGTGACGAAGAGCCAGGGGTTGAGCACGGGTGGGTAAAGAGGAGGAAGGGTCTCTTCCAGTACATATGTGTGTGTATTTTTGGGAGAGAGAGAATTCACATTCAGTCCTGGCCCCACCCCATGGTACATGTCACACCTGACATGGCCCCCCCCCCCCCCCCAGCTCTATAGTACAGCTTCCTTTTTATTTACAAATGAAACCCTGACTCCACCCTGTCTCAGCCTCCCTCCCACCTTCCAAGTTAAGGGCTGCATCACCCCAGGCCACATCCCCTGCCCATTTGAGGCCATCAAATGATAACTCGGGTGCAGGAGGGAACACACTTCTTTCCTCTCATGCTACTCCTGAAATGAATAAAAGGCACCCAGTGACCTGCTATGCACCTTTGCCAGGCCATCCAGCGCTATATTTCAGTAGGAGCAGCAGCAGGAGGAGAGAAAGGAGGAGTACTCCCTCCTGCCCCAGTTTACCATCTGGAGATCTGCTGAGGCGGTGGTATTCACAGATGGTCCCTCAAGGGTCGAGGTGTTCGGGATATCCCCAGTGAATATGCTTAAGGTAGACTTGCATAGAGTTGAGGTGGCATGGATAGAAATCGGTCTCATGCATAAGTCATTAGGGATACCCCAAAAACCTGACCTGTTTGAGACCCTCAAGCACCAGACGTGACTACCATTGCCCTAAGAGATAAGCAGTGTTGGGGAAGGGGGATGAAGGGATAGGACCCCCAAGGATAAATCAAGGCCAAACAGCCATTTGAATGGGATGTCAAGAGTGGGAGTGAAGGGGGCCTAGGACAGCATTTTATTGGCTTGGAATTAGCACCATCTTGGCTCTCCGAGGAAGGGTTGATAGGAGGAGGTGGGAAATTTGGGCTGCCCTGGGCCCTCAATATTAACTGAGGAGGGGGGAGGAGAGGGTAAACAGATTGTACCCCAAATACACAGGATGGTAATTGCAGATAAACTGCTGTCAGGGACTGCACATCTGCATTACTTATGGCAAAAACATTCTTTCAAAATGCCAGATTTACTAAAGGTTCAAATGCCATTAGCAAACTGGGCGGTAAAGTGACAGCTAACACTTGCATTAAAATCAGCAGATATAAGAACATTCCTCAGACACTGAACTCGGACTTGCCTTCTTTTCATTGGAGTGCATTTGACAACCCCGTGCTCTCTGTGCCTGTAAGGGTTGTTTTTTTTTTCTCTCGGACGCATGTTAATTACAATATGTAGATTGGAGCTTCGTGAATAATGGCTCTTGTCTATCTGTGTTGCTGAGAACATTTATTCTAAATGTATTTAATATTGCAAGCATGCATGCAATTGTTCAAAAGCACTTTTTGTTGTTAAAAACATCTGAAAAAATAAATTGTCTTTACAAAAAAAAAAGTCATTTTGCAGCTTGTGTTTTGTCGTGATTTGCCAGTAACAATGTTGTTATGGTACCCTCTCATCATACAGCCCGCAAAGGAGCAGGTTTTCCTTCTGTGCTCCACATGAACTCAGTAAGAAATATTTGTTAGTGTTTTCGATGAACAAAGAAATCAGGAATCATGTTTACTTGATCTGCCCTTCATTTGCAAGAGCTTTTCTCCTTCAAAAATCCGCAGGAAGATAAAAGCAGGACTCAGTCTGAGTCTGTTAGCTTCGTTTTCTTTTCTCTGTCACAGGCTGGAAACCATTGTCATGTTGCATCTTAGAGAGGTATTTTTAAAAACCCCAATATTAAAATGCCTTTTCCCAGCCTTCAGAAGATGTTTGTTTATAGAGCATTTTTGGATTCCAGGTACCCTACCCTTTTCTCAGTTTCTGCCTAGGGCACCCGTCCTACAAATATACCCAGGATTATGTTTTAATTATTTGTACAATGAAAATAATCACAAATCTATAATCACCATCTTGCTGTTTTAAGGGAAGAGAATCAAATGGATGAAGGCATGGGAAAGATAAAATAATGAAGGTGCATTCAGACCTTTTCTCGAGATTTGCAAACCTGTCAGTGGTCCTGCATCCAGCAGACGTTTTGGGGCCGATGCAATAAAGTGCGCACAGGTTTATGAATGGTTGGACGCGCATTAAGGCAATCTGCAAGTCAAGGGTTCAGGAGAAATTAAAAAGAAAATACTGTCCTCTGTAGTTCCTCCTACTTGGTATGATTGCAGTTCTTAAATCTACTGATTGCAGTGTTTCAGAGTAAAGGGGCTTGATGAAAAAAAAAATTCTGGATGCACAATAGATACGATTTCGTCCCTTGCTATTGTGTGTGTGTGTATATTGGGCGAAATCAACCTGAAGCAGAATAAAACGGATGCTCGTACTGAGCGCCTATTGCAGATTGTGGGCACCCAATGTATTTGAGCACTAGGGACACACAATTCTTTCCTAGCACATCCTTTTTAACACAGCAGCTCATTTAAATATTGCATTGGGTGCCAAGGAGACGAGCCTGTGTGCACATTCGGAAAATGGGCATTCAATACAAGTGTCCTTTTTAACTCTTGTCTTATTGCATCAGCCTGTTTCTTAATTTTGGGTCTTCTCTATCATTGCACCTCTTCTGATCAGCCAAGCCTCCCCCACCCAGACTTTGATCACAGCTAGATCCAGGTGGAAGACCCATTTTTTTCAAGCTTGCTTTTAATTCATCCATTTCTTCAGTTTTCTTAATATGTACCACCTGCATTTCATCAATGTTTTGCAAAGCATCCTGATTAAGAGTGCCTGAAATGTAGAAATAACTGAATACAAATGTAAGACAGTATAATGAAATACGTACCTGTTGGGGGCATATCTTTCCAGGTGGGACATTCTCCTCTGACTGGCTACTTCAGGTCTTCCCAGTGTAGAAATCCTCTCCGTGTCTGGGATAGAGGCCAGCCAGAGATGTTTCCTGCTGCTGATTCTGAACTGAATGAAACTTGGCACACGTGCATGCTTGCACACACACGACACATGCACGCATGCAAGCAAACATGCGCATCTCTCACATTGTGCTGATCAAACAGCGGCAAATATAAGATAAAAACATCAACCTTCCATGACATTTCTTGATAAGAGAATGACCCATCTGGAGGTTATTCAGCAAACGTTTGTAATACTCTGCGCATTCATGTACGTGTTACAGTTTGCAAGGCTAGTTGGCAGTACAACGTTGTAGTCAATGACGGTAACTTTTGAACAGGTGTATGGGCGCATGTTCATTGGCCCGCACCCAGGGATGCGGCCATTTTGTAACATATGCATGTATACGCGCACGTTATAAAATAGCCTGTTTGCACGCACATGTTGCATGCAATTTTAAGTGGACGTTTGCCTTTGCGCGCAAATGCCGCTTCTACCCCGTAAGTGGGGGGATTTTAAAAGATACGTACACCGACGCCATTACCAGTTTGCCGGGGTAAGGAACAGGACTTCCAAACGCCCCAGTTTAATAGCCTCCCTTCTCCCCTCTTAGTCCTGACCCTTAAAACCCTGCCAATCTGTCTGTCTATTTTATAACTTGCACATCATCCACAGCAGAAGGGAAGTTACACGGCAGGGGACCCTGGCACGCGTTAAGCATTTATGCGCTCATTTCAAAGTGAAATCTAGGGACGTCCATGGCCTGCCCAGACCACGCCACGCCCCTTTTTTTTTTTTTGGAACTTTTCATTTTCACGTTCTGTGGCAAGTACGCGCATACACGGGCGGCTTTTAAAATCCGCTCGGCCCACGCCGGTCCAACTTGTGTGCATTTCTCCAAGTTTTGGCGCGTGCCAGGCTTTTAAAATACACCTTAATACTAACAAATTCTGAATTGTGCTAGAGGAAATCCATGAAATATAAAGCGGGCTCTGCAAACACAGATCTGCTTTGATTTTCTTGTCTTGTTTCTAGGAAACGCACAGTCTCTTTTACTGTTCATTCTCTTTTGCTAGTGCACTTCCATCTCACAAACTTGGTCACCTTTCTTTTGGTGCTGCCGAGCTCCTCTATGCTGGTGCTACTGAAGGGTTAAAACCTTTATTGTGCTATGTTCCTACTGTGTTGCAAAGGGAACCTCTGAAGCTGATCAATGACCACTGTTAAGACCTGGAAACCAATTATAAACCTGAAATTTGTGATGAACAAAGCCTTGAAACACTAGGATGAAAACTACTGAATTAGTCCAGTTCATTAAAATCATTAATAGTCATGAAATGAAAACCACCAGAGTCCAAAAGACTTAATGCCCTATCCATATTAATTAGATGGAAGCAAATGGGAAGTGAAAGAGAGCACACGCTCGGTAGAATTAGCAACTGCTCTCTGCAGACTACACAGATCTCTATTAAAATTCAGTTTAATTAAAATTGATCACGTTAAGAAACTGATGTGGTTAATTAACTGAATTCTGAAGCTCTTTTCAGACATTTCACAGATGCATTGTATACTGCTGTCCTGGGTAACAGCCGCTGTCACCCAGTGAAAAACACTTTCACAGGTTAACTCCGCCTGGGTCCAGGACCCTGGAAGTTATGGTTCTGTCAATCGGCAGAGACTTCAACGGCCCCAAAGCAGCACTGCCAGCTTCCCAGGTAACCTGCACAGAACCGCGGTTATAGACCCAACCAGAAGCAGAATAATTGAGTTGGGGCCTCTGTTTCAGGCTCACTCTGTGGGTGTGGTAAGACTGCCGGAAACCCAAAACAAGGCTGGTGTGTCCCGAGGGGCCCCTCTCCTCCTAATCTGCTGCCCTGAAACACAAACGAAGCCAGTATCCCTGCCGGCTCCCTTCCTAACTAGGATCTGCTATACAAAGCACTTCACACCACGCTCACACCCTGAGTCAGCACGACTGTAGATTCCAGGTCATTCCTATTGCTAGGTCATGCTCTGGAAACCACCATAGCAAAACTAATGTACAGATATAGCAAGGGCAATAGTTGCATTAATGTAGTAAAAAATACTTTTCTTGCAATAATTAAGCGGGCAGTTGAAGGTTTAGGATTCTCTCTGTCTAAAATGATACGAGGCAGGTGGCACCTTATAGACCATTTATTGAGGCATGAGTTTTCAAGGACAGAGTCCACTTCATCCTATGCATGTACGGTCTGTCCCGCTCTCGCCCGTGCCTCTGTTAATTATATCCTTTTCATCTGCATAGCTGAAAGCATGTTTTGAGAAATTGCATGCAATTTCCCAAAACATGGTCCAGGGACAGAAAACAACCGACTAGTTCCCTCACCACAGAATCTGTATATCTATTGTTTACTTATTTCTTTCCCACACTTGTTGTACAGTTATGTGATGCAGGGGTCAGAGGTGAGAATGTTGAGTCCAATGAGGCTTACATCCTAGGACAAGCTTGTCAGACAGGCCAAGCCATCCTATTAAAGCCTGCAGGAAGGCAGAGGGACCTGTATGGAGAGACCATGGATAAACACAATGCAAACATGGGAAAGCCAGATATTAACATGGAAGGGATCTACTAGCAGAGATATTTTTTTTTTGTTTTATTTTGTTTTTGTTTGTTAACTTTATTTTTTATTTATTTAGATTTATATTCTGCTTTTCACACTTTTTTCAGCCCTTCAAAGCGGATTGCATCCAGGTACTGTAGGTATTTCTCTATCCCCAGAGGGCTCACAATCTAAATTTGTACCTGAGGCAATGGAGGGTAAAGTGACCTGCCCAAGGTCACAAGGAGCAACAGCAGGACTTGAATCCTGGTCTCCTGGTTCGTAGCCCTCTGCTCTAACCACTAGGCTCCTCCACTAAATTTATTCAAGTGGATTAACACTGCAGCCAAACTGCTTTACACTAATTAATAGCAGAGGAGCCTAGAAACCATGAAAACTTGCCATAGGCAGAAAAGCTTCCCTGACTATGGCCTCTTAAGATTGATGGGACCACCTTTGAACAATCTAATGCCATCATACTTAAGAAAGAGAGTGAGCGAGAAATACAATATATGATATTGTGGGACTTTCTTTGGAATATCTAAATATGGATGTTGGATTTTTGACCATTCTCCTTTATAACTAGATGGAAGACTGGACCTGAACATTTTCTTACAAACAGAAACACGATGGCAGAAAAAGACCGTATGGCCCATCTAGTCTGCTCAGCCGTCCAATTAATACAGCTTTATAAATCCCATCACTCCCTTATAGATCCCCTGAATTTATCCCATGCTTTCTTAAATTCAGATACTGTTTTTTTATTTCCACCATCGCCATGGAAGGGTATTCCATGCATCCACTACCCTCTCTGTAAAGAAATATTTCCTAAGATTTCGCATGACCCCTTGTTGCAGAGCCTCCTCTCCACTGAAAGAGACTCACCTCTTGGGCATGGAAATCTTTGAGGTTTTCATCCTGTCTCCCCTATCTCACCTCTCCTCTATAGGGTGTACATGTTTAGAATGAAAACCACTGACCGACCCCATCCTGTTTGTATCCTTTTGAAGGTGTGGTGTCCAGACCTGTACACCAGGGACCCGTACAGGTCCAATGTCACCTCCCTTTGTCTGCTGACTATTCCTCTCTCAATGCAACCAAGCATCTTTCTGGCTTTTTTCCAGATACAATCACCCCCAATCACCCCTTCTTTCATACTTAGAAGAATTTCTACTCCAATACTGTAACTCTCCCTTACATTTCAGCACTCTAAATGCATTACTCTGCATTTTTTTTTAGCATAAATCTTAGCTGTCACACTTTAGACCATTCCTCGAGCTTCACTAGATCCTTCCTCATGTTTTCCATACCTTCCTGGTTATCCACCCTGTTGCAAATTTTACAGCTGCCTATATTAAACATTTTTAACCCACTATTTTTTTACAAATTGATTTTTTTTGTGTGTTTGTCTTTTTAGTTACAGAGTAGTGTGCAGTAATAAGTACGATCACAAATGAGTTTTGGAACTGCTGGTAGTTTTAATTCATACTAACTCTATGTTTAAAACTGATTTTGTTGATTGCTAAGGACGTGTAACTGTGCTTTTAGCTGTGTCTGTTCCCACTGTGTTTTGATTGATTTGGTAGCTTAGAAACAAGACTGGATAGGGTGTGTAGGATTTAGCTTATTCAGTAAAACAGGATCAGGAAAAAGAACAGAAAAATGTTTTGCCAGCAACAGGCTGTTTGTTTGTTTTTGGGGGTTTTTTTTCACATTTTTTGCTGATGCTGAAATTTGTTTGAAAAGCCATGGGAAGAACATGGTGTTGTAGAGAAATGCTGCAGCAGGTAATGCCTGGGAATAATTTGTAGTATGACAGTCAACAAGAGGATTTGCTCAGACCATTCCACTTGTATCTGCATAATGAAGTATTTATCTACGGCAGAATACCTAAAAAAAATAAAAAATCTGGAGGCAACTCATTATAGAGACCTTATAAATGTGGTTATTAAATTTGTGTCATAATCCCTGTGTCCATACATGAAAGGAACTCTTCACTAAACATGGCAACAGCAATATTACAACTCTTCGTGTTAATTTTGCATGAAAACACCATCTGGTCCTAAATAGCTGTCTTAGCCATAGATCCACTACAGTTGGGATAGGCTGTCTGAGTATGAAATTTAAAAGGTCAAAACCAGGTCTAATTACATGCCCCAGTACTTAAAGGGCATCATCGGTAGCAGTAAATGAGATAGTGTACATGGTTAATTTTAACCGGCAATAAATCAGAGTAGGCCATTATTTTTCTGAAACCTAGTCAGTGTTTAACATTAATATGTTTTTTACTTTTTTCTAAACTGCAGGGTTTTAGTTTGGAAATATCTTTTTCAGACCACTTGGTGGTAATGTTCTATGCTACAGTGTGTCACCCTTTAAGTTTTGTCTCCTTTTCTGAGTGTGGACAGGCCACAGAAAGTCATTTTCTGCTCTCCTTTCTGATCTTTCACTGTTCTCCTCTGACCTCATCCACATAGAAATAACGGTCAACAAACAAGTAGGAGGAGAGACCTTTTGACCGGACTGATGCACTACACCTGTGATGAGCTTTCAAGAGCTCTTTCCCCTTCATCAGGTAAATGGCATCTCCCAAGCTGCCCTTTCTCTGACCTCTCCCCCTCAGCTGTAGTCTTCTTCCTTTGTTAAGTTCCATTTTGATTGGCGAATCGCTAATTTAGAAGGCAATTTAAAAAGTCGTTTCTGCAGGTAAATAGTTATTTACCCACCTAAATCGGCTGTGATTATTTTATTGGAATTTTAGCATCTAGTTTGTGGACTATTTTATTGGAATTTATTACGTGACTTTGTATTTATTGCTGTATAATGACTTTTATACATCACCATTCGCATTTTTAGGATAAGCAATCTAAAAATGTAAACAAATAATATGTGGCTAAAAGCGCACCGATTCTTCCATAATGCATCTGCTTCTCTGCGCACTGAGACGGGCATTTAGGTTGGGAGAGGAAAAGTGCAGAACATAAGCTGTGTTTTTTGTGCGTACTTTTCCAGTAAAATTCTCCCAGCACAAAAAGCAGATGGAAATAGTCTCTGCAGCAGGTTGCAAAGTGAGGGTACACGTGGACTTTCACTTGCCATGAAAAATACTCTCAGTAATTGTAATAATAATAATGAACAGCTTATGCCTCGTTGCTTTAAGACTTCTCCTAGTGATATGGAAGGAGGTGCCAAAATCTGCCCCCTTACTAGTAGTGGTTACCCTTTCCCTTTTATTCAGCAGTGCTCTCATTAGGTCTGCTTGCCAGCAGTATGCGTCAGAGGGCTCACTCGACCTTTCCCATTGGTGTGCACTGAGGAGTAGGGAGATGTACCATTCCCCCATTAGGAGGACTTTTTTGAGTTAATAAAAACTCCTATGCTCATTTGCAGAGGACACGTGGTGGGCCCTCCATGGAGACAGGACCAGAAGGAGTGAGCTCTCTTTGGGGCACAGGATTCCAGGAGGGGGGCTTCCTGGGAGCCCAGAGCAAGCAGACGAGGAGTTCCTGAGGAAAGATCAGAGTCTGAGGAGGCCCACAAAGAGAGGGGGATCTTGAGAAGCTGCTGGGGAGGTTTCAGAGAGAGAGATAGCCTGCCTGGGAAAATCCACAGAGCTGAAAACTGACCAAGTCATTCCGGCAGAGGCTCTGGAGAGAACAGAGAAAGAGAAGACTTGCCACCCAAAAGAGAGGAAGGCAGCTGTTAAGGAAAGTATGTGAGAGGGTGGAAGAGGCTAAGCTTATTTGTGGTGCTTCTTGAATCTTTGTTTGTTGGACTGCATTATTCGCTGGTGTACTGTATTGCATTTGTTTTTCTTGACACCAGTTTTCAGTATTAGACTATTATTCTGAACAACAGTTTAGAGTGGAGTGTGATTTTTATTTATTTATTTTTTTTGGTGACTGAACTGTTTGCAGAAGAGCCCCAGAGTCTGAAGAAAATCCTAAGGATTTTTCCCTCCCATATGGGAACCCTGGGATTTCATGGGGGCCTTGCGTGGTTAAGTGACCATTCCCATGTGCCCCTCGTGCTGAAGAGTCGACTGAGCTAGAGGCTCCAGACATATTAGCTTGACCTTTTAATTCGACTAATTGAATACATCTGTTACCGTACTGTTGGCAGCTACTATACTGCCTTCATCTTCAATCCTGAAAGCTCGTCAACAAATGTCTTAAGTTAGTCCAATAAAAACGTAGCACCTTGGAGTTTTGCTTTGCTGGCCTCTACATCTGCACATTCAAATAGACTTTAAACTTACTCATGTAATTGAAGTGACTTCATAAGTGATGTCACTCTCCTGCAGCCTCGACAGGCACAAAAAGAGTCAGGTCTGAAGAAAAGGGAGATTCTAATAGACTGAAACACAGCGATCAAGCTAACAAAATCACACTACTGCATCTGATTTTTAAATATCTGGAGAAACCATTCCAGTAGCAAAGTGGCGTAGAGGGAAGGAGTCAAGAAAAGGTCATACAATCTTTCCGAGCCTTCAAGGGACAGGAAACCTAAATCAATAACTCACAACTTCAACAATTCAGAGTATTCTAAAAGCACCATACAGTAGGGTTAAGGCTGTGGCACAATATTTTCTCCAGTACCCAGCTCGCTGCTGAACAGATTTATACAGACTGGAATTCTTTAAATTATTTCCAGCTTCACCAGTTTATTCCATATTACATCATGCTAAAAACGTTCTAACCATATTACTTCTGCGCGAGTCCCTTCCTTAGCCTCAGGACTAGGAATTAATTATTATAATCAAACAGTTTACTCTTTAAGACACATACTGCATGGCATAAGGCACCCCTCTTCCAAAGACAACAGTACTATCTTTGTTTTCTAAATATATCACTATGTATGCCTTTCACAATTAAGTTATAAAATTGTAAAAAAATTAGTAACATCACCACAAAATCCTAATCCATCCCACAGCATGATACAGAACACTGCAGCAAAGCACTTAAAAAAGTATTAAAACATTTAAAAATTACTTAAGAGATATCCCCAGCAGTAATCACACCGTCACTAAAGCATATGGAAGGAAAGAAATTGTGATCTGCGTATGGCTAGTTGCATGCTACAATCTGTTTGCTAAACCTCCGTAAATTGAGGTGGCATTGAAGGCCAGGTAGCAGGTCAATAGTGGAAGCAGATCTATGACTTCCAAGAAGTACACGGTGGACCTCATTTCCTTTCCTTTGTATTCATGACAGCAGTAAGGAATATTCAGACCACAAACAAGGTGAAAAAACGCTCAGTGATTATATCAGCTTGAGGGACCACACTGTTGCATATCTGATGGCAACATAAGAGGTCCATATTCAAAAGGCAGCCGACTAGGGAAGTTTGCTGGATAAACATAGCTGGCTGACTTAGCTGGGATATTCAGTGGCGTGGCCGCACTACTGAATACATCTGGATAACTTTTCAGTTAGCAAAAAACAAAACTAGAACGTACAACTAAATCAGATTTATAAAAGGAAATCCTCATAAATTTAGATGTGATATGTCACAACGTTGAAGTGTCAGAGACCACTAAAAATTGGACAATGTCTTTTATATTTGAATCATAGTTCATCAATATATTTAAACAATTTTTATAATGCACATAAAAGACTTAGCTTATGCAGCAACAGAGATCCGCTGACCTCTGCATTTTAGAGATAAGACGGCTGCTTCTATTTTCGCATCACACAGAGTAACTACCCCTGAAGCAGGAGTTTTGAAATATTGGACCAGTGTTGGGTCAGCAGATCTCAGTTGCTCCATAAGCTAAGTCTTTTATGTGCATTATAAAAATTGTTTAAAAAAATGGGTGACCTATAATTAAAATATAAAGACGTTTGAGAATAAAATGAGAAGCTTGGGATTCGGCGCCAAGGTCGTGGAGTAGACTACAAACTGGTTGACTAAAAGGAGACAGCGTGTAACGGTAAACGAAACCTACTCTGAAGACAGAATGGTGTTGAATGCCATAGGGATCTGTTTTGGGACTGGCTCTGTTCAATATTTTTGTGTGCGACATTGTGGAAGGGACAGAAGGTAAGGTTTGTCCATTTGTAGATGATACTAAGATCTGCAAAAAAGTAGACAAGCCTGAAAGAGTAGAGAGAATGAAAAGGGATTTAAGAAAGTTTGAAGAGTGGTCGAAGACTTGGCAGCTGGGAATCATGCAACTGGAGTGTGGCAGTCCAAATGAGTTGTATGTGGTGGGGGGTGAAAGACTAATGTGCATGGACAGTGGGAGAGGGACCTTGGTGTGATAGTGTCTGGCAATCTGAAGGTAGCAAAGCAATGCAACAAAGCAATACCTAAAGCCATAAGAATGCTGGGCTGCACAGAAAAAGGAATAACCGGTAAGAAAAAAAGAGGTGATAATGCCCTTGTACAGGTCCTGGATAAGGCCTCATCTGGAGTACTGTGTTCAATACAGATGCCGTATCTCAAAAGAGATAAAGTCAGGATAGATGCAGTCCAAAGAAGAGCGACCAAAATGGTGTGGGGTCTGTATCAGAAGACCTATGAGGAGAGGCCGAAGGATCTGAGAAGGTATACCATGGAGGAGAGGAGGTACAGGGGAAATACGATAAAACCTTTCAAGTATCTAAGGTCTGTAATGATGCACAATCATCAAACCTTTTCCATTGGAAAGCATACAGTAGAACCAGGAAGCATGACACAGAACCAAGATCAAGAAATATTTCTTCACGGAGAGGGTGGTGGATGCCTGGAATTCCCTGCTGGAAGAAGCTGTGAAGACAAAAACAGTAAATTAAAATGGCATGGGATTTATATGATTTATTCTGCTTTGACACTTCAAACACTGTGGATCCCTAAAGGCTGGAAAAGGAATGAAGAAAAGGGTGCATGGGGGTAACCTGCAAGGAGCGGCAGCTGCTACCCCTAACAGAAGGCATGGGAATGGAACAACTCCCCTATGAAGAAAGACTAAAGAGGTTAGGACTTTTCAGCTTGGAGAAGAGACGGCTGAGAGGGGATATGATAGAGATGTTTAAAATCATGAGAGGTCTAGAACGGGTAGATGTGACTCGGTTATTTATACTTTCAGATAATAGAAAGACTAGGGGGCACTCCAAGAAGTTAGCATGGGGCACATTTAAAACTAATAGGAGAAAGTTCTTTTTTACTCAACGCACAATTAAACTCTGGAATTTGTTGCCAGAGGATGTGGTTAGTGCAGTTAGTATAGCTGTGTTTAAAAAGGATTGGATAAGTTCTTGGAGGAGAAGTCAATTACCTGCTATTAAGTTCACTTAGAGAATAGCCACTGCCATTAGCAATGGTAACATGGAATAGACTTAGTTTTTGGGTACTTGCCAGGTTCTTATGGCCTGGATTGGCCACTGTTGGAAACAGAATGCTGGGCTTGATGGACCCTTGGTCTGACCCAGTATGGCATGTTCTTATGTTCTTCTGATTACCACCCATAACCAATTAACTTCCATGATTTTGACACAACTGCAAGATTGCTCTCCACTTCAACAGCGGAGGATGGGGGAGCAAAAAAAGGGGAAATGGATTCAGATGACAGCCAATGCTGGGCCCTGACTGTTATGGTCCGGGGCACTGATGAACAGACTTTAGGGGAAAAGTGCAGGACTGCTTCTTTAACCAAGTCCAAAAGCAAAGCACGTTCAAGCAGCACTGTCTGACTTATCAGAAGGCTGCCCATCCTGTACAAATGTTGCTAGCAGTAATTTTGTTATGGGTTTGAAAGTTGTTTGGTTTTGATAATATTTACAACCCTTAACATAAGGCTTGGGGGTAACCTGTACGGAGCAGCAGTTACTACCATAAGAAACTTGCTGGGCAGACTGGATGGACCAGATGTTGTTTTTTTTTTTGTGCTGTCATTACTATGTTACTAAGAGGGCCATTTACTAAGCATTTTTCCCATAAAAAGAGAATGGGAAAAAGCCTTAGCAAATTAGAGCCTAAGGGGCAGATTTTCAGAGCCCTGCTCGCGTAAATCCGCCCAAAACCGGGCGGATTTACGCGAGCAGGGCCCTGCGCGCCGGTGAGCCTATTTTACATAGGCTCACCGGCGCGCGCAGAACCCCGGGACTCGCGTAAGTCCCGGGGTTTTCGGAGTGGGCGTGTCGGGAGGCGTGTCGGGGGCGGGGCCGAAGCGCGCGGCGTTGCGGGGGCGTCGGCAGTGTTTTGGGGGCGGGTACGGGGGCGTGGCTACGGCCCGGGGCGGTCCGGGGGCGTGGCCGCGCCCTCCGTACCCGCCCCCAGGTCGCGGCCCGGCGCGCAGGAGTCCCGCTCGCGGGAGGCGTAAATCCCCCGACAAAGGTAGGATGGGGGTTTAGACAGGGCCTGGCGGGTGGGTTAGGTAGGGGAAGGGAGGGGAAGGTGAGGGGAGGGCAAAGGAAAGTTCCCTTCTAGGCCGCTCCGATTTCGGAGCGGCCTAGGAGGGAACGGGGGTAGGCTGCGCGGCTCGGCGCGCGCAGGCTATACGAAATCGATAGCCTTGCGCGCGCCGATCCAGGATTTTAGCCGATACGCGCGACTACGCGCGTATCTACTAAAATCCAGCGTACTTTTGTTTGCGCCTGGAGCGCAAACAAAAGTAGGCTATTCGCGCTCGTCTGAAAATCTACCCCTATGTATGTTACATATCACATCTAAAAGTATGAGGATCACCTTTATAATTCTGATTTTGTTGTGCAATCTATAGGAGGGGGAGGGTTTTTTTGCTGGCAATTGTTTCTCCTGTCTTTGGGTTTCATTGCCTGTTTTTCTGTTAGCCAGATAAGTTTATCCAGCTAACTTTAGATCTGCTCAACAGCAGATCTGATTTATCCAGCAACCTACCCCTAGATTCATCATTCTGCTATATTTATAGCAGAACGATGAGTCGTGAAAAAAAAAAAGGGGCAGGGGACGATAGCTGGCAGCCGGCTGTGCCGCACAGTATCGCCCCGTAGCACCATGGGAAAAGGTGGAGTTATTTCCCGTGGTGCTGCCGAGAGATAACTCCACCCAAACCCCGCCCACACTCCTCCCCTTCCTCTGATTAGAATAATACCTCCGCGATGCGGCCGGTATCACATGCGATAAGGCCCTAACGCACACGATAACGGTCAGATAAGTTAAAATGGCACTACTTACCTGGCTAAAGGCTGATTCCCTAAAGTGAGCGACCACATTACCCTGCATTATTAGTGAAAATGCCCCTTTAGAAACAATGGGACTGGCAGTAAATAAATCACAGTAAAGCAGTGCCACACTTTATTGAATCACCCTGTCGGTTAGCTGGATAAGAATCTCCTCCCAGTTATGTCCCCATTACACCCATCACTTAGCTGAATAAGTAGTTGTCAGGCTAAGAGGCAGCTGCTGAATGTGGCCAGATAGCCAGACGCTGCCACTAAGCAGGATAAATCAGAACTTTTCCGGCTAAGTGCCACCGAATATTGAGTCCAGAGTTGGTGTCTTTCAATTGTTGATGTCATCAGCTATACCACATCCAGTATACCCTGTCCTGTTGTCTTGAGCTGGCCACCCATTTAAACTTAAGTTATTCATGACATCTGTCTTAAATAACCTCTCTATGCACAGTGCAATGAGCTATGCATTTTTAATGTACAATTCTCTTGTGTAGCACCAAGTACGCTTGTCAGCACTACAGAAATAATAAGAATAACCTTTGCAGATTTACAACATGCATATTATCCATGTACAGTGCACATGCTTCTTGACCTTGCCTGACTTTCACTAATTATGAATATAATCTGCATATATTATCTAGACGTGTTCTGCTTATATATGATCACCACAATCCATTTTCTTAGTGTAGTTTTTTTCCTCTACATTTGCTGCCCTTTCTTATTCTGTAACACCAATTCACTTTTACACCTTTCTGGTGTCCATGTCTATTCAAGGTAAGCAGACATGATCCTGACCTCTGTAGCCTCTGTTCTCTTATCATTTGCCATCCTGACTTGTCCTTTATTACTTATAGTTGACATTTCCCCTCTCTAAAGTACATATAATGCTACTGCTTATCATTTTTATAGCACTACTGGCCAATGGGGATAAGTATTCAGGTACGATAAGTCCCTATTCAAAAGAGTTTACGGTCTGAGTGACACCTAAGGAAACAGCTGTAAGGTATGAAAAATGATGCCACAAATACCAAAATGCAAGCAGATGAAAACCAGAGATGCCATTACTAACCAGTTTCTTCTAGTTACAGTTTTGTTTAAGAATGATGACAAAACACAAGACAAGAAGTCCTTCCAATCTCCAGGAGAGACTGGATCTGCTTATTCTTTACCTACCTAGCAAGAGACAGAAAGAGAAACTCCTTTCAGGCACCTCCTGGTTAGGTCCTATCTCCAGTCCAATGTGCTCTACCGTGCTGCCAGGCTGAAGGAGCTCATATACCATTTAATAAAATATCAATAGATTTTGATTAATGTTCTGAATGCTATGTTTAAACATCCAGCAGAATATTTAAACATTGAGTACAGCCTGTTTAATAAAACATCTGTTGCGTTGCTTGAAAATGGAACCTAACTTCACCAACTTGCTACCAGAACCTCCTAACATTTTCAATAAACTCTCCCAGATCCTTTTCTTCTACTTTGCGAATCTTCCCCTCCTTGACTCAATGCAAAGAGTTAGCATTCTGCTGTATGTGGGCAGACGAAGCGGAGCAATACCATACTAGACGCTAGAAGTTTGACTGTGAGACCTCACAGAATTTACATTTTTAATGAGGACGCGTGCTATTCTCCCCATCACACTTAAGCATGAACTCATTTTGGTTACATGCGGATGTCCAGAAAAGTTTGCGCACAAGTGATACGGTATCTGTATGCTCGTTGGTATGCTCTTAGCAGATATGAATATCTTCATACGCAGTGAGAAGTTTGCACGTGGACTAAAGAGGACTACTAAATGTTACTGGAAAGCAATGTACTCATAAAATCACATCTAGATCATGTGAATCACAGTCATAATGAAATTGAACTTTTTGTTTTCTTATAATCTAAGCCTCAAAATGCTTGCTAAAATGCTACGGTTATCTCTTTAATTAATTTCTGGTATGCTTGAATGTCATTCCAGATACTGCCAAATGCAACTGTAGTTTAACCTTTCCACAATATTATATTAATTACTGTAAATTGGGTTTCTTGAAGACATTACTTAGTGGATGTAAAAAAAAAAAAAAATGTTTTTATCCCTGTAGTTTTATTGCCGTTTTCTTTAAAAATGGTCCTCTCCGTCTTCTTTTGTATGAGCTATTGTCTGGTGTTATGACTTGTGATTTCCCAGTCTTGATTTGAATGCAGTATGCTCAGAGGTGAAGAGCTGAACACAAAACAACAAGGAATCACAAAGAGAGTCCACCAAGAAGACTCACAAATACAAAATATAGTCTCACTTTTGTAAAACAAAACCAAGTTATAATGTGTATAAGATCACGTATCTGACTTCAGCATCTTCTTATCCTCACCCCTTCCCATGCGGCGTGCCACGAGGTTCTCTCCTCTCCTAGTGTGATTCAATATCTACATGGTCCCACTTGGCAAAGTAATCAAGGCCTTCCAAATTCTCTAACACACATATGTAGCTCATATCCAGCTAAAATATCCTCTAGGCTCAGATACCAACCAATCCATCGCCAATCTTGCCACAAAAAAGATCTTAAACTGGCTACATTACAACAGATTGTAACTAAACTCTCAAAAAACTGAGCTGTAATAGATTGGCAAGCAAACTGACTATGGCCACATCCACTCTAGAGTGACCTTGGAGGGAACCCTCATCTTTAGCCATCAAATCTGGAGTCTAGGCTTCATCCTAGACTCCACTGAAGCCCACATAGAAGCAGTAACAAAATTATCCTTTTTCCAATTGGCCAACAGCACCACCTCTGCCTCTTCTTTGATGGCCTAGGCCTGTGTGAAGTACCATTTATTGATGCTCCCCACATTTACTGCCTAGCCTATTTTTTGTGTAATATTTTTAGTTTTGAAGTTAAACTAAAATGTAAACCATAACATCTGCTTTCTTAACTGTAACTTATACTTCTATATCTGCCTCTAGAATATTTAAATTGGAAATTGTAATCTGTACTTGCTAATCACTGTACCCTATACTCAATATAATCACTGATTTTATTGTAACATGTTTTGAACTTTACAGTTGGAAAAGCATGATATGAAAAAATGATGATAATTACTGGAATAAAAATGTTGGTAACCTTTATATTGGAAAGAACATACATAGGATCATCTTGGGCTGTCATTAGGGATAAGAACAGAAAAGGAAGAATGGAAGGTTTGGATTAATTGATTAAAATAGAATCAAAGAAGTTGGGTGGATATGATATTCTCATCAGTTTACCAACTGTTTGAAGATACCAAGTTTCCTTCCTCAGATTATCTGACTTGCATCTTCCAACATTTGGTAGCTTTAATGGAAATATCAATTACTCAAGAACTTTGTCAGCTTTCTTTTAACTAATTCTAGTTTTGGATGGTTGATATGATACTCCCTTTCCACTGACGAACTTATAAATATAAGTAAACCTGAGCAAATATGAGAAACTATTTTGAAGCTCTGAAAGGTCATATTCTAGACCTTAAATTTGCCAGTCACAACAATTGTATAATAAAGACCTCTCACACAATACTGCCGTGGTCTGATCACCAATTACTAAAAGCGGCCATAACCTTCCTCAACCCAATGAAAAAAAAAAACCACACAAATAATAACCAGACATTAACCTTCAGAAAAAAAGTCAGATTTACTTGCAGAATCAATATAAAAAATAAACTAATTGATTTCAACCATGCTAATGCCTCCACAGCATTTGACACTTGGAATAAAATGGTCAAAGAATTTGCCGATAACCTAAGCCCTATCCAGACAAAAACAATTCAATTTGAACAACATACCCCTAAACAAAAGAAACCTTGGTACAATGAAGAATTAAGATGCTCTAAACAATCATTGAGAAAATCTGAGAAACTTTGGCGGAAATGCCAGACTTCTGAATCTCTCTGTATCACTCCTTTCTCAATACCAAGTGTTAATCAACAAAGTGAAAAAAGAATACTATGCTAAACAGATTCATGGGGTAATATTTAACTCTAAATTACTCTTTAATGTTGTTAAATACCTAATCGAGGACCCATCTTCCTCAATCTTGAGCAATAACTGCATCTCAAAGAATGTCTGCAATGAATACACCAACCATATATTAGAAAAAATAAATAAGCTGAAAATTCAACTGTCTACATGCTCACCAACAATAGACATGAAGGACAATATGAACCAGCTAAATGGACTAACTTTGACAGAGAATCTAACCTTCAAATCACTCAAATCATTACTAAAATAAAACCTGCAAATCACTCGCGTGACCCCATTCCAGCGAGCTCCTTAAAAGTAATACACAGCATTTTCACACCAATAATCACATCCTTAATCAATTAATCACTCTCAGAAGATTTAGTCCCAGATAGAGCGAAACAAGCAGTGATAAAACCAATACCAAAAAATAATTCCAGCATTTGTGACAATTGGGAGAATTATTGGCCAATATCCAACCTGCCCTTCCTCTCAAAAACTTTTAAAAAAGCAGTGTTATCACAACTAGAAGACTACCTAGATGACCATCACATTCTTCATCCAAACCAATATGGGTTCAGAAAAAATCGTTCAACCGAGACCTTACTCGTATCCTTAATGGTCCCCATATTATGGGGATTTAACAATGATAATCCAACATCCTGGTACTAATTGACCTAACAGCAGCCTTTGACACTGTTGACCATACCACACTATGCCATCAACTGAGAAAAATCGGAATTGATGGCAGTGTTATTAAGTGGTTCACCTCCTTCCTATCAAAAAGGTCATTCCAAGTCAAACGGGGCAACCATATGTCTGACACCTTCCCGACTGAGGCATCCCCCCCCCCCCCCCCCCCCCCCAAGTTTCAGCACTCTTGGCAACTCTGTTCAACATTTATATGCTTCCTCTATGTAAACTACTATCTGATCTAACTCTAAACACAAATAAAACTGAAATCATACGGTTAAGAAGAAATCTACCTATAGTGACACCAAAGACACCTGACCTGGGTAACTTTAATATTACACCCTCAGACCAAGTTCGGGACTTAGGAATATAAATTGACAAGAACCTTACAATGGAAAAACATATAAATTAATCAAATCAGGCTATGCTAAACTGCGCTTACTACACAGACTGAAACTATTACTAACTCACGAAGATTTCCACACAGTCCTGAAAACCCTCATCTTCTTAAACTTAGACAACTGTAACTCACTTCTACTAGGAATACCTGTCTACTAAAAAAACTACAACTACTTCAAAATGCTGCAGTAAGACTCTTAACAGGTTCAAGAAAATTCAATCACATCTTGCACTCTCTGATGGCTCTACATTGGCTACCTGTACAATCCAGAATCAAATACAAAGTCTTAATATTAATATATACCATCATCCATGCCAACAACTCTGGACTGGTAGGCATTGAACTACAACCATACAAGCAACTTTCAGTTTTCTTATAACTTTGAAGAACATGTGCTCTCTGGTAAAGATTGAATCAATTGCTATTCCTGATTGGATGTGGGATCACTTGGAGTTATGACTCCATCTAGTGGTGAATAAAGCATTAATGAGGATTATGCCATTTCAATAATGCCATAAGGAATTTGTCCGCAAAACAAGGATATACTGAAGCAACTGAGTGAAGATGAACAATGTCTATACTTTTGTCATAGATCCCTCAATTTACAGTGGTAGCATTTACAATTAATAAAAAATAATGGACAGGCCATTATTTTCTTGCAGGAAGTTCATTTGAAATAGAAGAAATATTTGTATAGCACAGTGTCTGTAAATTTGTGACTTTTCCACAAATTTGATTACTTTTTATTTTATCTATATATAAGGGGTGAAATTCTTCTAAGCTTGAAACAACAGCAGGATCTGGGGAGTGACCTTAACATGGCCAGTCAGGTGGATAAGGCCACAGCAAAAGCCAGATAGATGCTTGGCTACATAGGGAAAGGAATGGTCACCAGAAATATGGAGATGACATTGACCCTGTACAGGGCCCTGGGTGAGACCTCATTTGGAATATTTTGTACAATTCTAGGGACTGCATCTTCCAAAGGTTTATAAACTGGATGGAGTCAGTCTATAGGGTGGCTACTAAAATGGTCATTGGACTGCACTAGGGAGAGATTTAAAGATCTTCTGGACCTACTTCTGATGGCAGAAAAAGATGAACCAGTCCATCCAATCTTCCCAGTATTCACACTGCAAGGATCTATCCCAGCTGCCAGCCATAGAGCACTTGTAAGAGATCTCTCTTTATCCAGGACATTTTTATCATCTTCCTAATTTCTATTTTATCACCTTAGTCAGATGACTATACCATACCTGCCATTAGCTGATTCCCAGCACCCCTCTCTTTCCCATGTCTAACCACAAAGCTTGATAATTATCTAAATAGCTACCAATACCAGCATGGTCACTGCTGATCATCCACCTCCTAGGTTCCTTGCATAGCCTGTCAGACAGAGCTGGCTACAAGAGTGCATACATTTCCGCTAGGATTTCTAGATAGTACTGTATTTGCAACTTCAAGACCAACCCAGCTGCTACTTAATTCTATCACTGTAGCCTGCGTGGTAGTCTTCATTTCTGCTAATATTTCA
This sequence comes from Rhinatrema bivittatum, assembly GCF_901001135.1. Classification (NCBI taxonomy): domain Eukaryota; kingdom Metazoa; phylum Chordata; class Amphibia; order Gymnophiona; family Rhinatrematidae; genus Rhinatrema; species Rhinatrema bivittatum. Next base: position 14,726,906 of record NC_042631.1, read on the forward strand.
TATTACCCACTTTGCCACTGATTCTGGCAGCCCCAACATTCACTGAATTATCCAAGTATGGCACTTTAAACACGTCACTAGATTTTGTTTCTGCTATCATTTCACTTTCGACAATGAAGGATCATCTGTGCATATCCCACGCCCTCTTAAAAGTCATTACCACTGCAGGAGAGCATTTGCTTGATTTGATTTCCGCTTTTCTAGCACTTCATGCATACCCCACCCTATCTGGGAAAAAATGTCAAGTGCCCCTGAGTGCACCCTCTCAGAGCATCATAATTCCTTAATTCTAGAACTTCCCTTCTATTGAAAAAGTTATAGCTCTTGTGCATCATTAATACAATTCAGGAATTTGAATATCTATTTCAAATCTCCTCTATCTTTCTCCTCCTCTGTGGTATGCATATTTAGATTCTTAAGTCTCATCTCAAAAGGCTATTGATACAGACCTTGCGACATTTTGGTAACCCTTCTCTGGATCACTCTACTCTGCCAGTGTCCTTCTGGACATACGGCCTCCAGAGCTTTCTGAATTCCCTTAATATCCCGACATGTGTCCCGTTCAGTTGCATGGATTTTCCCCTTTCAGACTATCAAGTTTTAGGGTGCATTCATTTCATCGGTATGTATGTACTTCGCCAACTTTATAGTGCATGCAAAAAAATGGATAGCATGCGCATAAATCATTATTAAAAATATATGTACACTATCCATTTTTTGCATGTGCTTAAAAGTCAGCGAGGTATGTGCGTATGGCCAATACAGATGAAATGAATGCACATCCCTACTCTCTTCTGTATATGATGTGGCATCTTCTCCACTCTCATACCTACATTTGCCAATAATCAGTGGTCCTCCTCCTATCCCTTCTTCAGTAAATAGCAAATAAAAGTATTTGTTTGGCAAGTCTTCTTTCGCCTTGTCCCATTTCACATATTTCTCCTTGTTTTCTCTTAGCCTTACAATCCCACCTCTGCCCTTCCTCCTGTCATTGACATACATGTTGGGCAGACTGGATGGCTCAAAATGATGGTGTTTATCTGCATCGTTGTTATGTTACTATGTTATACTTAATATATTTTGTGACCTTGATTTACCTCTTTAGTTATCTTTTCTTCCACTTTTGCCATCCTGACTACTTTCTCTTCTTCTTTCAGCTTCACTAGATATTCATCAGGGACTGACCGGGAGGTAGGCAGTCATGAACTAATACCACGTACCTTAAGTGGCAAACTTAGGCTTGGGCACAGTAGTTCAGAGTTCCCAACAAAGCTTTAATCACTGTGCAGAAGAAAGAAAAGGATAAAGGATAACTTCCTTACAAGGCAAGCAAGGTTACAGAGCCGCACTAAGGATTCATGGTTTTAGTGCGCCAACAAAGATTCTGGGCTGTCCAAGGCAGGACTCCCTTTGGAACAATAAGGGCTTTACCGGTTGTGTCCAAGCCCTTAATAGCTGAAGGGTAAGAATAATGCAGCTCTACCAAATCTCCACAGTTAGTACGGCTCTCTCTGGTGGAGTCCCAGCTGGCTGCCCCCACCAGCTTGAAGTTCACTGGTCCTGAGAATATTCTTCCTACTTTTCCCCTTTCTGAGATGTCTTGCATGGCTTGAATACCAATCCTTTTTGCTCTTACATTTTCAGCCACCTCTTCTGAAAACCATATTGGTTTACATTCCCTCTTATTTTTATTTCATTTCTTAACATAAGCATTTGTTTCTCCTCCTATAGCTCCTTTAAATTTGGTCCACTGTTTTTGCACTTTACCTTTCTCAAGGTACTTGCCCATTTTACCAAATTTGGAATTTTTGAAATCTATAACTTCGACTTTTGAGTAACTCTACACAAACCATAGTATCTTATGATCACTGGTGCTCACAGGGGTGCCTACCTGCACTCTCTCCATTTGGAGTTATCTTTTCCTTGTGTCTTCCATTAGCATTTGCCCGAGGAGAGTCCCTTTAGGGGAATCCGGGGGATCTCTGCTTCTAACCAGTTCTACAGATGGAGCACTCCCACCATCATGGCCTCCCCTTTCATTCCCATCTTTTGGATGTCATTGCCCAGATCTCTGTCCACCTGCCTTGCAGTTCTGTAGATCACAATGCTGAATTAGTAATATATACATATATATATATAGTAATGCAACTTTAATTATCATTCAGCATACAGGATAACAAAATTACAAGAGATTGTTTTGAAAAGTCCACCAAAATGGTACATAATAAAAAACAGCAAATCACATTTGTGTAAATAGAATCTAGAATAGAAAATACTAATAATAATCAAAATAAGCAGGATTTAGATAGCTCCTTCCATCAGAAAAATACATGCAGCCTGCTCTGGGGTGCTTACCTCCATGCAGGGCCGGTTCTAAGGCAACTTGTGCCCTTAGCAAAAATAGTTGATGGTGCCCCCTCCCACACTCCTTAACCTTGGCATTGATTAGCACGGGAAGGGGTACATGCAAGCTTTCTCCAAAAGTAAGTGTAGGGGCAGGATTCCCTCCCCCCAGAATCCACCCCTGCCTCCTACCCCCCACCTCCCTCAACATCCTGTCTCCATCTTCCCCAGAATCCTCTCCCCATCCCTAGCATCCTCTCTCCTGTTTAAGGCCCCCCATTCCCATCATCTGCCTCTTGCCTTTTCCTTCCCTCACCCCTCTCCCCAGTCTACTGCCACTGCATCTGCCCAAGCAAAATACCTGTTTAGTGGCAGATCCAATCCCACATCTCCTCCCTGTCAGTAGCTGCCCTGCAAGCATGTTCAAAATTGGCAGCCCTGCACTTCCTGTATGCTGTCTTGCGATGTAGGAGATCAGCATTCAAGAAGTGTTGGCCCATGTTCTGAAGACGCTCGCAGGATCAGCACAGATGGAGAGGAACAGCAGTAGTGGTGGCACAGGCTCCCGCTTCTCCTGATCTTCTGCCGGGCCGAGGCTGGAGCCGCATGACTTGAGGTGTGGCATACAAAGCTGCCTAAGGACCCCTGCTTGGACGCACACACGCACACACACACCATGGGACCTGGCTGATGGCGCCCCTCATCACACAGTGCCCCAGCAACCTACCCTGCTTGCCCTATCCTAAAACCTTGACAGCCCAGTTATGGCACATGAACAGCAAAAGTTAGTGAATGCTATCCTACTATAGAACCGGATAAATTGGGGAACAGAGAGAAGAAAGATTTCTCTGGATTCATTCAGAGAACTGAATAGATGAGCATAATTTCTTTTGCCTTGCCAGGATACGGTTTTATAAATGGAGGGGGTGGGGGTGATATTTAAACACTATTTAGCCAAATAAGTAGGATTTATCCAGGTAAGTGGCAGCCACTGAATATCCAGTTATGTTCAGCAGTCGCCAATTAGCTGGATAAGTGACTTATCCAGCTAATTACCCTTATAGCCAGTGGGAGGGCAGCAGGCTTAACTGGGAAGCTACTTATTTGGCCTACTTACAGGGTCATTTATCAAACCGTGATGTGGCCTTATCGCAGGTAACACCCTATCGTATGCGATAAGTACCACATTGCAGTGGTAATATTTAAATTTGGGAAAGGGGAGGGGTGAAAACATTTTAATTCCGGTACCACTGCGGGCGATAATATTTTACACATTATCGCCGGCAGTAGCGCTGGAATTAACATCACCTTTACCATTGGCGGTACGGGGGCGATACGGTGCAGCATGGCAGCAACCCTGGCAGATGAAAACGCACTGTCGCGATGCGGCCGGCTGTACAATTTCACCCCCTCCGCCCCTTTTATATAGAGTGGTTCATCATTCTGCTATATTGACCAGGTCTCAACTTAGCCAGATAAAACTTATCTGGCTAAGTAGTGGCAAATACCAGGATATACAGTAGCAAAGCTGTGCTGCTGAATATCCCATGTTAAGTTATCCGGACAAGTTATATCCAGCTAACTCACTTAGCCAGCTACATCTGAATATTGTCTCATAGGAAGTGCACATAACTTTTTAAGCGTCCTGCCCTAATTCTCACAGGATACTCCAATGATACACTCCCCACAGCAAACAGTACCACAGAAAATAGTGAAGGAAGAACGAATTTCTCCTATAAGAACCCCACTGGAATCAGTTCTTATTGCTATAGGCAGAGGTTTCTTATAATAGCAGGAACTCTTACCTAAATGAGCAATTTGGATCTTTGATATCTATTTCTGTACATTAAGCATTTAGAGTCTGCAGAACTCATAATAGCATTCAATAATTTTTTTTACTATTGTACCATAATCTTTCCTAAATCAACTCTACTGTATAGAGTATTCGTGATGAAGAATAAGTCTTGCAGTAACTTTTCAGCGATGTCATTTTGAAATGCCGATTACTAATCTCTTCATTTTCTTGATTAAATCATCTCTTCAGAAAGCATTTCCCCTGCATGAAATAAAAAATAATTTGTTAAAATGTGTAGGCAAATTATAAAACGATAATAGAACGTGTGATATTGAACGTGTGACATGAGCTGTGTGAAATCTAATTTCGTTCTTTCAGGTTTCTGATACAATTTTTCTTTTCTAATGTCATAAAAATTGTCTCTGGAAGCTTCAAGTACCTGATCCTATAATGAAAGCACATTTCTCTGCTGGAACATGGCAAAAGAGCGAAGTTTAACTGAGAATTGGTCCATAAGTCTTTCTTTTCATGGCCAAGCACGTTCATTTTTTTCCACATAGCACCGAAGTTTCATAACGGCTTTTCCTTCCAAGAGCCACCACCATCCCTCAAGCACATTTTTAAAAATATGTTATCTAAGCCCCATTTAACTGTCATATACTTTTCTGTATTTCCGTTCCCCTAATTTCTTACTGGTGAGGATTTAATGTGCAACAGAAACTCTCCCCAGGGTAATCAGCCGCCTCTTCCTGCCCAACGAGGTGGCTCTTAGCAGCTGACAGCCCCTTGACATTAAGTTGCTAAATTCAAGAGCACAGGCTTTTCAGCGAGACAGCATGTGAGGAGGCTGTTGCTTTGCTACATGGTTTTCCATTTGCTAAATAAATAAATATTCCTGCCCAAGTCCTCTGGTGTTGTCACAATAAGGTGCATCGTTCAAAGTGGAATGGTCCATTATTCTACCCTTTTTCCATTAAGATATCAAAAAAAGGGAATTCTGCAGGAGAAGAGAACACTACAGCAGCTGGAGAAAGATGTTTCACATACATATTGTCAATAATTTGTTTAACAGTGGGGAATGACACTAGGAAGTCATGAAAATCAAATAGGGTTTACGTGAAATATTTACAATTGTATCTTACAGCAAACTCCTTGACAACAACTCTTGATTACGACAAATGAATTTCTAAAATAATTCTTGCCTTGTACTTGCTATACAAGAACTACCACAAATCCTCTTAAATATTTTTTTGTCTCCCAATACATTTGTAATGAGGAACCAATTGTACCTTTTCAGGAACATTTCATTGCTGCAAAGTGCCTATTCCTGACACACTGTCTGTTGATACACAGGATCAGGGGCCTTTTCTCTGGATGGATTTAGCTGAAATTTGGTAGGAGATGGTCTTACTGAGGTGCCATCACTCCTGCCAAATTTCTGTCAAATCTATCCAAGGGGAGGGTGCCTGACAGATGACCAGGAGCCATGTGGCAGGAGTGGGGAAACTGAGCAGGAAACCCACCTTCCTCATGATATTCTAGAAGTGTACAGGTGCTCAACTTGCCTATGGTTACATAAGTCTGGCATTACTTGCTAAATATAGGTTTTCACTTTGTAGAAGAGAACAGAGATAGGAATAGGCAGGCAAGAAATGTCATTGATCAAAAGCAAACACGAAGCTAATGACTTATTTGGCTTCTTTGTGGCAGTTTCCCTTACAGAAAATAATGGGATACATGTGCAGAACAGAGCCCTTGGAGGACTCCCTAAAGCACGCTTAGTAAGATTCCTTTTAATAATACTTTAGGCAAAATAATCTTGGAAACTGATTTTCAAAGGGTTTAGGCTGTAACATTTGGAGTTAGGATTATTTAAACCATGATCCTACTGGGTCACTTAATCCAATCATGGACTGCAATCCAACAAACCCAGACAGCGTTACCTATCTAAAATTATTAAAATGGTTTTGGTTCACAATTCAAGATGGCAATATTTTGGCACATCCCTAATTAACCATGATTTGGCAATAATTACATCAGAACATTTTGAAGAGAATCATTGCTGAATCTTGAGCAGAGGCTTTGAAGCACTGATGAGGTGTCATCGTTTTGCTTCACATCTTCATGGGTCGGGAGCGATGCCTGGTCACTCCTGACCCTCCAAAGCCGTGATTGCCAGCAGCAATTTTTTTTTTTATTTCTTCCATACATAATGATGGCGGACCTGATCTGCCAGCATCATTTGCAATGGTAGTTGCAGTGTGCCAGAAGTGACCAGGGGATTACTCCTTCCCCACGATTTATGTATGTTTCTATTTTTTTATGTTAATCTTAATTATAATCTGTTTAGCAGGCTCTGTTATAGGTGGAATATAAACATTTTTAAAATATAAATAAATAAATGAAGTTATGAAACGAAATGATGCCATTGGGGTAAGAAGGCCCGAGCGCAGCTAGAAGGAATTGGAGGAGGCCTAAGAGATTTTTTAAAATTTGTTTTGTGATGTGGGGGCTCTGTCCTTATTTCTTAAATGAAACAGAGGAAATTGTATTTGTTTTTCTTTCATTTTGCTTTAAAAATGAAATAGGAAACATTATTACAATTCCCTGTATCATTTCAAACACATACCGGTATACATCCCTATTCCTTTCGACCCCTGGGCCTATTCTCACACCGAGGAGCCAAAGAGATTGAGGGCCTCCTGCGTGGCTTGGTCACCAGCAGTCACAGGTGTCCCATGTTCCTTAAGTCAAGACTTCAACACCAGTTTGGAGCAGTTAGACGAGTTTCTGCCAAGAACAGCTCAGAGATTACTCTTCCGGGCCCAAACCACACTGGGTGACATCTTGGTACAGATGTCACAGCTGGAGTTGTTGAGTCCTTGTCACAAACATTTGTAGCGAACTCTGTGATGGCTACTTATGAATCATCTTCTCTTTGCACTCAGGATAAATCTTGAAGTCTCTGGCCTGCTTCTTCGTCACCATCAGGTAAAATCGAAGAAATGTTTTCTCTTCATAACAAATGGTGCAAACATCAGAAACAAGTGTAACCAGGTGCCTGCTGGCATGGTCTTGCTGAAGGAAAACCCAGGAGTCAGCCCAGAAGACTCAACAAAGTAGAAATAAAATGTACGAAGTACTAGGAAAAACTAACTAGAGAAATGCTGGGAGAGGGGGCTTTGACAAAAATGTCAGAAGAAAAAGCACAAGGACTTCTGAAGACCTGCTGGGCAGTAAGACGAAGAAAATAAATGTGATGGCGTCAGTGGACAAAAATCAATTGCAGGGCTCCTGCAGCATAGGAACTGGGCAAGATAGAGGCTTTTGCCTTTTTCAGAAGTTAGGCAGCTAAATGAATATTTGGGCCCAATTCTAGCCAGCCAATAGGTTAGGTGGCTTGAATTTAGCTGGTATAAGTTAGGGGTGTAACTAGGAGGAGCTGAGTTACCTGGTTAAGTTAATTGGCTCACTCCGATATTCAGAGTTAGCCGGCAATGTCTGATTGGGCCAAAGAGCTGCCCTAAAGTTAGCTGGATAACTAATTAAGATAGCCCGCTCTATCCAGTAGTGTGCTGTGACTGCACTACTGAATATACCTCCACAGTTAGCTGGATAAGTTTATCTGGCTGATTTTTCTGTCTGGACTGTGTCAGACTATGGATCTCATAGTAAAGGATCCAGCAGGTGAAATGGTGCAGGTACATATCCTGCAGCTTCTCCATGGGCCTTGCTAGGAATTTTGGTGGTTTACTTCATATCTCACACTAAACTTATTTAAATTTCATTGTTCAGATGTCTAAAACTCTTCTTTTATTTCTTTATAAGAAATTCATGGTTTACATTTTGCATCTAACACCAGATACATCTATTTCAATCTTGTCTTACCCAAAAGCTGTCACTGACTTTAATAGGAGATTCATCAGCATACTTCAGTGTTATATTGTTTGGTTTACCAATCTGAATTCCTTTGTAATCAACATAACAGTGATTATCATCAAGGCAAACAGAGGGCAGCCCTATCTTGTGCCCATGCAAATGTCACCCAGGAAGGCAAATCCATATGGCACAATCACTCTAAAGAAGCAGGGCCATTCTACAGAATAAAGGACTTGGGGGTAACCTGCACGGAGCGGCAGTTGCTACCACAGGAAATTTGCTGGGCAGACTGGATGGGCCATTTGGTCTTTTTCTGCCATTATTACTATGTTAGGATCCTTTTATTGTCAAGTGATACAGCCATCATTTCTCTATTATTAAATTCTGTTTAGAGAAGAACAAAAACCTTGGTTTTGAGGCACTTTGGCTATTACTGTTACGTTAGCTACCATTTTAACGGGCCTTAATTTTGCTCTGTTCAGCAGCTCCTGCTCTCTGAAGAATTTCAGCACTGCCTGTCACCAAGGCTACAGAGCCAGCTCAGGAGAACTAAGCAAGAGCACTGCAGCCACACGGACAGAGAGCTACAATCACTGGGCAGGCAGGTAGGCACGGGAAGCACTAGGACCAGTAACTTTATAGAAAATGCCAAACTATTTCAAAAGCCAGGAAACTCCTGAAAGGCCACAAAGAGGAGGGTATTCAAAAACAGAGATCTGTTTTCATCTCACCTTTCACAGCAATATCAAATGCTTTCCAGTTTCTTAGAAATATTTACAAGAACAAGCTCTACTGAAAGACCTTGACACACAATTCTATGGCAACAATAAAGAAGCCAAGTTTAATATCATTTTTACCATGAGATAAACAAGATAAAATGTGCAACTTTCTGCCTGCTTACATATTAATTCTATGACATGAAAACACAACGAGACAATGCTAAAACGTTTTTAGAAGGAGAACGCAGATCAATGTGTCCTGCAATTCACACTAATTCTCACAGCTAGCTACGTTCTTCATCGATGCACGAGCCGAGTGATACACCGCTAAGAGTGTAGAAGACTTTCTTAGGGCATTCAGGCTCATTCTCAGTAAATAGCACCAGAACCCCTCCCTCCCCCTCAACAACAAAAAAAAACCCCTCTCTCATTTAGGGGACTAGCTCCAGTCACACCCTTCATGGAGGATCTGAGAGATGATCAGTATTATTCTTTCAAACATGAAACAGATCTCCCCATAAACGTTGGATATGGACTACCTGCAACATGGGTCAGAGGTGTTGCTCAGTTGTGTGTGTATTTTTAGCTGAGAAATACCATGGTCCTAATTTGTTAACATGATTTTACTAACTGTACAAAATGTGATTAATATCATGATATATTAAGAAGAAGAGTTTGAAGGTGCAGTGCTAGTGTTTTCTCTCCAGGCACCCCCTCCATCAGTTGGACCCACTGCTCTAATCACTAGGCTACTCCTCCATAGCAAAAGCAGTTACATTCATGACTGTTGACAGCTTCCTTTGAATCTGAAGTAGGACGCATGCCTCACCACTAACTTGTGACAAGGTCATGAGGAGGTCAATATTCAGCAGTGCAGCGAATAGACAATTTATCCAGCCACAGTTAACTGGGTAAATTGTCAAGGATATTCCATGGCACTTTACCGAATACAGCCAGAAAAACGTATCCAGTTAACTTCAGGACTGCTATCTGGCACAACCAGACTTAGCCCGATAAGTTATCTAACTAACTTAACTCTGCCATGAAACATTTCCAACTTATTTGGCTAGCTTTTATCCAGTGAAACAGCCAGATAAGTCATAGGTGTTCAGGGAAATTTAGCTGGACAAACTATTTCAATATTGATCTCAATGAAAGAGACAGAGGGTTAAATTGATATATCTTTGTTTGCCAACATTTACGTACGACCAGTGCAAAGCAGGAAGACAAATTACACCAGTTGCCTTCAACAGCACTGCTCGTTTGTGCCAGTGCAGAAGATTCATAGATCCACAGTATGTTAAACTTAGAAGCAAAATACCTAGTTTTCTTTTCTATTTTGAGTTCAAAGATAAAGAAGTGAATTATAATATGAGGGTAATATTCAGTCTCTGGACAGATTGCTGGCTAAGTTTGAGGGAATATTCGTTGGTGAAGCCGCACTACTGAATATAGCCAGCTATCTTATAAATAGCTTGATACGTTTATCCAGCTATCTTGAGGACTCCTCTATGGCATGACCAGAGTTAGCCAGATTAATTATCCAGCTAACTCTGAATATCCAAATTAGCCAGAAAACTTAGCAGCACCCCCTGGAATGCTCCTATGTAATCCGGCTAAACTTGTGAGTTTTCTGCCTAAATATTGATGCCTATATTTTTATTTACCTAATAAGTGTTGAGCTTCTCCATGGTGCTGGGAAGAGCCAGAAGGAAATCTGGAGGTTTCACCTAAATTAGAAAACAACAAACTTTTGTTATGTTACAGTTTTAATCAAGATATTATCAAAACATTAAATATCAGAGCAGGCATCATTATTTAGAAGAAAATAAACTAACTTCACTGGCTGAAGAAAGTCTTTGTGGTGCCACTCCAGTTCTTCTCTGATGGAGGTGTGTGTATCTTACACCAGTATAAACTCATGCTCCATTCCGTCTTCCTTACCTCGTAAACCCTGCAATTCTGCTGCTTTAATACTATTTTATTACATATAGTGCCACGCCTTCTCCCTTCCTTCCTGAATAGATTGTAGCCCTGTATAACTACGGCCCGGCCATGGTTTTCCATGCACCACATCTCCATGACAGGCACTACATCCAAGATTGCTACTTTATCTTTCCTGTTAGTTTAACGTGCTATAAAAAGGCTCTTGGCTTGTATACACAACCTGCATGTTAAAGTTCTTGGAAGGAGAAATGACGACATCAGTGGCACAGGGACCCTGCTGCTTCCTGATTCGGGCATAATTAGCTCTAATTTCCACCTTCTGCTTGCCGGCTGTAAAAATGTTTTAGAGAATAATGATTAAAACTGCCTGTTAAAGAGGGCTTTTTTTTTTTTTCCAAACATGTGAAACAATTTACCATGAGCTTTCTGTTTAGATATTTCATACTGTTACTTGAGTTCCTTGCCTAGAAAATAGATGTATACTGAACCTAGACTAACGAGCATATTTACCACTCACTAATTTGTTTTCCTTTTTATGACAGTTATAGAAAGAAGTACAATGATTTACAACACAGACCACTACTCATACTACAATGGAACATCTTACTTTTCATGAAAAAAAAATCATTGTCTTGGGGCAAAGAGTTTATCTATTAATGCATGACAGGGGGTACAAAAGTTACAGAGGATGCACATGCTATAAAATAAAGATTATATGTGTTCAGTTATATCACATTTATCTCCCTTTGGTAGGAGGTTAGCATGGATAGAGGTCGTCTGGCCTATTGAATTAATGTGTCCAACAAAACAGCTTGTGAAAGTAATAGGAATTTAATTTCACTGCAAAACACTGAAAACAAATATTTTATATGTTTAGTTCATTACAGAGCACCGTACAAAGCAATTCACATGGAAGAACTAAAGATAAGAAATTAATGTGCAGCAAATTATGCTCAGATTCTCTATAGGATAATGCAATTGGTGGGAAAGAGGCTGAGTGTAACCTGGATTTCAATCTTGACACAATTCCTAGATTCATCTGCCTTCCTGTTGCTGGTTTAAAATGGATAAGTGACAATGATGATAATTACGAAATATGTGAAAGAAGCACTAATAAACTGTAAGAGCACAGGAGAATATGACTTTCGATACAATCAGTCCTTTCTATAATATGTTTTGCCATTGAAAAACCTTGGATTCCTGCAGTGACATCAATGCGCATCTGAATATAGCAATAGATTCCTGCAGTGACATGAATGCACATCTGTATAGAGCAGTGGATTCCTACAGTGACATGAATGCACATCTGCATAGAGCAGTGGATAACTGCAGTGACATCAATTCGCAATGAAAATCGGTTCTTACCTGCTAATATGTGTTCATATAATACCACAGATCAGTGCAGACAAGTGGGTTTTGCATCCCTACCAGCAGATGGAGGCAGAGAATAAAAACCTTTCAGGCACTGCTACATAACCAAGAGTGGCATCTGTAGTCCCTAAGTATTGACTTATACCCAAGCCAAGTAGAGTGAAAACACCAATTTACCCTAAATCAGGGCTAACAGTGAACCCAGGGTTGGAGTCTCCCTGAACTGGAGCCCCCCTCATCAAACAAAGGAACCAAAAAACCTTGTAACTCTACTGGTTCTGAATATACAAATACAGAAATTTCAAACTGAGTCCATAACAGTCTTCCAGCAACAGGGGGGGTGGGCCTCTGTGGTATTACAGGAATGAAAATTAGCAGGTAAGAACCAATTTTCCTTTCCTGTTCATTTCTTTATTTATTTAAGCTTTTTCTATACCGAAATTCATAAATACATATCACATCGGTTTACATGGAACTCGGATAGCAAAAAATTAACATTGAATAAACGTGGTGAAAAGAAAAACAAAAAAAAAAGGAAAAAGAAGAGAAGAAATAGTTACATTGAACAGGGAGAAAAGAACTTGGATGTGGGAGGAAACGGATATAAACATCAAGATTAAAAGTAGAGAAGGAAAAATGTGGCTAACTGAGGCATAACTAAGCTATTTGAATTAGGCAAAATGACTGTCTAGCGATAAACCTTTAATTTACGGTAAGTGAGTTATGAGGGAATAGGGGAAAGCCAATAGGAGACATCCTGTAAATTTAAGGATTATGTTGCTTAGGAGGTTAAGGGGGAGATGGCTGATGGAGAGAGAATAAAGGTGGGAAGGGGTGAGAGGGGTAAAGGGGGTAAAGGGGGAAGTTACTGTAGGTACCTTGGTTCTTACTGGGATCTTACTAAGTTCTTACTAGGTTGTAAGAGGTCAGGGGAGGAGGGGGAGTTACAAAAGTTACCCAGATCAGTTCAGACAAGTGGGATGTACCCAAGCTGCCCTACACTGGGTGGGCACCAAAAGACCCGCTCGCAACAAACTCTCGCCAAAAGCAGTCTTGTCCAGTGCCCGAACATCCAGTCGTAATGCCAGGTGAAAGTGTGTTCCTGGCCGAAATGCACACCAAGTTATACAGCACATCTGCAACATAAGCCATGCCAGCCTCCAATCAGGCCACCTGCCTGGAATTGTCCACTGTAGCATGCTCTGCCTCCTGCACCTTCTGCATCCAACACAAGCAGGCCTTTTGCATCAGGCTCCCACAAACGGGCCATCTGGAGACTCAACACTGAAAACTCAAACATCCTTTTTAACTGGATCTCCAGTTTCTGTCCTGAACAACCTTCAGCACAGCTGAACCAATTAAGGGGACGGTTATCTTCTTAGTATCTGCCAACACCACCGCATCTACTTTAAGTAGCCTCAAGAGCTCCAAGGTCTCCTCCATCAGCGGGTACAATTTCACCATTGCCCTGCTGACTTTCAAGGTAGCCTCCAGAGAATCCCACTCCTGGTTCACTAACTTTCTTCTCTTTTTGGGTCCCCGTGGTCCCCGAAGTCCATTCAGTACTGGTCCACGTCCTCACTGCCTGAGTCCTCCTGGGAGACCTTAATTCCCAGCAGCATCAGGACCTGAGGAATGAGAGGTCTTAACTCTTTCTTCTAGAAAAACTGGACAAACCTTGGGTCATCCCCCTCTGAAATCAGAGCTTCATCCGATTCAGTCGCTTCCTTATCAGCCCTTAGGCCGGCATCTGGATCACTATCCATAGGATCATCCCTGGGGGCCATGTGCGGGATCACTCCCTGCATCTAGTGGACCACTGTCCTCATTTCCCGAGGCACCCCCCAGAGCCAGACGATGCAAGAAACTCCCTGACTCCTGTTGGAGCCATTCTGGGCCTCTCTTTGGGGGACATTGTGACCTCCCTGCCAGAGGCCACTTCCCCCCTGCCACCTTCCTTGCCAAACAGGCCTTAAACAGGAGCAGAACGAAGTTCGTAGAAATATCCTCCATTTCTGTGGCCTTGTCACATTCCCCTCAGTCTCCCCTCCACTAGCAAAATCCCAAGAATTATTCAGGCTCACAGGAGACAGAGGAGGAGGGGAATCCCTGGTTTCCCTAGCAGTTGTTTGCCTTCTGCCACATACCTCATGAGAAACTGTGGTGCGTGCAGGCCCCCAGGAACCTCTGGCAGTGGGCCCACCGACCGTGTGACTCTCCTCGAGACTGCTGCCTCACCAAATGATCCCTCCCCCACCAAGGCACAGCCCATGCACATCCGTCCTGATCCTCAGGCCGCACAGGTTGTCCTGCGCCATGATGTCAGCGCCATTGCCTCTACCATAGGGCGTGGTTGCGCTTCAGCTGTGCTGCACAGACCTCACACAATCGGCCCAGGTCCCTGCCACTGAAAGCCCCGGACCTCTGACGCTTACCAGGGACTCTGCGATCCTTCTCCCTCCTGCAAGCATGATTTGTAAGCACCACCCGACCAGCCTGCTTCCTTTTTTATTCTTTTTTTAAAGGAACAGTGACCTTAAAAGGTATCCCCAGAAATAGAAAAAAGGGGCATGCTTCCCTGTTCTGGCTGGTGTAGAAGGAGAAAAGACCTCAAAAAGAATGAGGGAGCCAAGACCCCTGGCTTTTGGACCCCCCTGGATGATGCGGGCTGAGGCAGCCAGGGATCACTAATATATCAGGGAACTCTTCAAACTCTTTTAAATTTTCTTTCTTTTTTTTTTCTTTTGATTTTTTCAATCTCTCTCAGACTGCAGGTTTGCACCTCTACCACCTGCTGGAGACAGAGAAATACCGAGGGACTGCAGGTGGCACTCTCCGTTATGTAGCAGTGCCTGAAAAGTTTTTATTCTCTGCCGCCATCTGCTGGTAGGAATGCAAAACCCACTTGTCTGGACTGATCTGGGGTATGAACAGGAACTGTACATAGCAATGGATTCCTGCAGTGACAGCAAAAGCAGAATTAAAAACAAGAAGGGGCCTCTAGGGTTAAGTGACTACAAATATTCATAACAAGAAAAGATGCGCAGAGCCGATGAAAAGTTTGAAAAGATGATTTTTGAAAAGGTCCTTCTGAACATCAAGTACTAAAGTTGTAAAATATCTTATTCTAAACCCAGAAGTCTATCCAACACAGGCCTCGTTCCATGTGATGCACAGAGCAGCTGTGGTATTGTCCACTTAAAATGAAATGGTAGCCACAGGCAGGGTTAGCCGATCCCATTACAGCAGTGGGACTTTCTGCTACTGTCCACCTTGCAGGATGAAACCTGAACTGCTATCATTCTGTGCTGCTCTAGCCTAATTACTATTAGAATGCCTTAAAGAAAGCAAATGTTGCTTACCTGATGTAACAGGTGTTCTCACAGGACAGCAGGATGTTAGTCCTCACAAATGGGTGACATCGAGGATGGAGCCCACCACGGAAAACTTCTGTCAAAGTTTAAACAGAACTTTGACTGGCCCCTACTGGGCATGCCCAGCAAGGCACTGACCCTGCAGCCAGCAGGGGTCTCCCTTCAGTCTGATTTTCAAAGCTACAGGCAGTGCCTAGAAAGTAAAAACAAAACGAACCCAACACCGCGGGGTGGCGGGCGGGTTTCGTGAGGACTAACATCCTGCTGTCCTGTGAGAACACCTGTTACATCAGGTAAGCAACATTTGCTTTCTCACAGGACAAGCAGGATGGTTGTCCTCACAAATGGGTGAGTACCGAGCTGAGGATGTCCTGACTTGCACCAAATGCACCCAACGACGTGCAACAGGCAGTACAAGTGGGGTGGAATTTGGGAAAGGGCATCCGCACCCTACCGGGAAGGTGGAAGGGTGTTGGTACATCAGGTTGGAAAAAGGTTACGCAAGACAGATTGGCCGAAGATGGAGTCCTGTCTTCCAGCTTTGTCCAAACAATAGTGGGCTGCAAAGGTATGGAGAGAACTCCAGGTTGCAGCCCTGCAGATGTCAGGAAGCGGCACCGATCGAAGGTGTGCCACTGACGTCGCCATGGCCCTCACAGAGTGTGCTTTGACACGGTCTTGGAAAGGAATGCCAGCCTGCTCATAGCAGAAAGAAATGCAGTCCGCCAACCAGGAGGAAAGAGCCTGCTTACCCACAGGTTGTCCTAACTTGTTAGGATGGAAAGAGACGAATAATTGAGTGCTCTTCCTGTGAGAAACTGTACGGTCTAGGTAAAAGGCTAGAGCTCGTTTACAGTCTAGGGTATGCAGGGTCTGTTCTCCAGAGTTGGAGTGGGGCCTGGGAAAAAAGATAGGTAGTATGATGGATTGATTGATATGAAACTCAGAAACTACCTTAGGTAAAAATTTAGGGTGAGTGCGGAGTACCGCCCGGTCCTGCAGGAGTTTAGTGTAAGGCGGATAGGTAACTAGGGCCTGTAATTCACTAACCCTGCGAGCTGAAGTGATAGCCAAAAGGAATAACACTTTCCATGTGAGATACTTTAACTCACAGGAGTGCAGAGGTTCGAAAGGAGGTTTCATTAGACGACCAAGAACCAGATTAAGGTCCCAGGATGGGGCCGGAGGCCGTAAGGGTGGCTTCAGATGGAGCAAGCCTTTAAGAAAACGTGTTACTAGGGGTTGTACTGAAATAGGGACACCCTGTACACCTTTATGGAAGGCGGCTACCGCACTGACATGCATCCTAATAGAAGAGGTTTTAAGACCTGATTCAGAGAGATGCCATAAATAGTCCAAGAATTTGGAAATTGGACAGGAAAGGGGATCAAGGGACTGAGAAGTGCACCATGATGTGTACCTTTTCCATTTGTATGAGTAAGACTTTCTTGTGGAAGGCTTTCGTGAAGCTATCAGGACTCGAGAAACGGAATCTGAAAGGTTGAAAGGCTGAAGGACTAACCTTTCAACATCCATGCCGTCAGGGACAAGGCTTGGAGGTTGGGATGGAGGAGGCATCCGTCGTTTTGAGTGAGCAGATGCGGGTCCTTTCCCAGAGGAATGTGCCTGCGGATGGAGAGATCCTGGAGTATTGGAAACCATACTTGGCGTGGCCAGTAAGGTGCTATCAGGATCATGGTTCCTCCGTCCTGGCGTAGCTTCACGAGAGTCTTTGACACAAGAGGAAGTGGAGGGAATGCATAGAGCAGACCGGTTGTCCACTTGAGGGAGAATGCATCCCTCGGCCGAGAGTTCTGGCTCCGAATGAGAGAGCAGTAATCGTCCACTTTGTGGTTCTGAGGGGACGCAAAGAGGTCTATGCGGGGAGAACCCCACTTGTGAAACAGAGAGGTCGCTACCAGAGGATCGAGTGACCACTCGTGCGGTCGGAAGACACGGCTCAGCCGGTCTGCCAATACATTGTCTACTCCCGGCAGGTAAGTGGCCCTGAGGTACATAGAGTGGGAGAGGGCTTCCGCCCAGATCTGCGCAGCTTCCTGACACAGAAGGAAGGAGCCTGTGCCTCCCTGCTTGTTTATGTACCACATGGCCACTTGGTTGTCCGTCTGGATTAAGATTATCTGATGAAAGAGATGATCTTTGAAAGTGCGGAGCGCATAGCGGATTGCTCGAAGTTCCAGGAAATTGATCTGGTGTTCGGCTTCCTCGTTGGACCATAACCCTTGGGTTTGAAAATTGTCCACATGGGCCCCCCAACCGATGTGGGAAGCGTCGGTGGTTAGGATAACTTGTGGATCCGGTGGAAGAAAGGGTAAGCCCTGAAGGAGGTTGACCTGAGTCGTCCACCAGGTTAAGGATAGGCGCAGCGCTTGTGTGACTGTGATTATGGAGGACAGAGGCTGAAAAGCTTGAATCCATTGTTGTCGTAGAGTCCATTGTGTTACCCTCATGGCTAGTCTGGTCATGGGAGTGACTTGAACCGAGGATGCCATGTGTCCTAGGAGAACTAGGAATTGGCGAGCTGTGGCAGTGTCTTGAGACTGGAGCTGGTGAGCTAGGGACATGAGAGTTTGGACCCGTTGTAGCGGAAGGTAGGCCTTTGCCTGTAAGGTGTCCAAGTTTGCCCCAATGAAAGATAAGGTTTGAGATGGGACGAAGCAAGATTTCTCGTAATTGACAAGAAACCCTAAGGAAAGGAGTGTGTTGATTGTCAATTGTAGGGAGGACCGGGCAATCTGAGGGGTGGAGGCCCTGATCAGCCAGTCGTCCAGATAGGGGTATACGTGGACACCTTCCTTCCTGAGGAATGCTGCTACAACTACGAGGCATTTGGTGAAGACCCGTGGAGCAGATGCCAGACCGAAAGGCAGTACTCGGTATTGATAATGGTCGCGGCCTACGAGAAACCGCAGATATTTGCGATGGGATTGTGTTATCGCAATATGGGTATAAGCTTCCTTGAGGTCGAGGGAGCATAGCCAATCCCCTTTCTGCAGCAGAGGGAGTAACGTGCCCAGGGTTACCATCTTGAACTTTTCTTTTTGCAGATACTTGTTGAGGGCTCGAAGGTCTAAAATTGGACGTAGCCCTCCTGATTTCTTTGGAATTAGGAAGTATCTGGAATAGAATCCCTTGCCTCGTTGAGAGGGAGGAACGAGTTCTATAGCATTTGATTGCAGAAGAAGAGATACTTCCTGTTGTAATTGAGCCAAATGGCTGGATAGACTCCACGCTTGAAGCGGCGGGGAGTCTGCCGGAAGAGTTATGAAATTGAGGTGGTAACCCTGTGCGATAATCGCCAGCACCCACTGGTCTGAGGTAATCCGTATCCAATGCTGTAGAAAGTGGCACAGACGACCCCCTACAGGGATGTGGGGAGTGGGATATGGCATGTGCTCCGAGTCGGGAAGTCAAAGGCCTGCCGCAGGCCCGGGGGGTGGGGCTACAGCAGGTCTTTGTTTCCGAGGTTGGCGTGGCTGAGGTCTGGTGGAGGATCGAGCCGGACGAGGCCTAGTCGACGGAGGGTAATAACGACGTGGCCGAAAGAATGACTTTTTGGAGTCCTTCTTAGGTGGTGGTTTGGAGGATACCTCAGATGGAACAGACGAAAGTTGTTTCAACGTCTCGTGGTGATCCTTCAATTCCGCCACAATTTGTTGAATCTGTTCTCCGAACAGATTATCCCCTAAGCAGGGTAAATCGGCTAGACGATCCTGAACCTCTGGGCGAAGGTTGGATGATTTTAACCAAGCCCAACGTCTGGCTGAGATGGCAGTAGCTGAGACTTTCGTGGAAGCATCGAAGATATCGTAGGCCGTTCGGATCTCGTGCTTCCCAGCTTCAAATCCTTTGTGAAGGAGGGCTTGAAGCTGTGGCTGGTATTGGTCCGGTAAGGTGTCAGCGTAGTCCTGCATTTGTTTAAGGATAGCTCTGTTGTACTGAGTCATATAAAGTTGGTATGAAGCTATACGAGATATCAACATAGCCCCATGATACACTTTCCTTCCCACACTATCAAGAAATTGGTTGTCCTTGATAGGGGGAGTGGAAGAGTGTGGCTTTAAACGCTTGGCTTTCTTTTGCGCAGACTCAACTACAACAGAGCGATGATCCAGTTGAGACTTCTGAAATCCTGGTGCTGACTGAACGAGGTAGGTTGAGTCAGCTTTTTTATTGACTGGTGACACAGATGAAGGTGATTCCCAGTTTTTCTTTAAAAGATCCAGAAATACTTGGTGAATGGGGATGGAAGCGATGATCTTGGGGGCATCCAGAAATTGGAGCAGCTCCATCATTTGGTGCCTGTCATCGGTCTCAGATTGCAGCTGAAAAGGCACAACTTCTGACATCTCCTTTACAAAATTTATAAAGGAGAGATCTTCAGGAGGAGATCGTTTTCTACTCTCTGTAGGAGATGGTGGGGATGGTAAATCTGTATCTGAAGATGAATCATCACCCCAGGTATCATAAGGATCATGTAAGGTTTGCTGTCCTGAAGGACCTGGTAGAGGATCCAAAGGCATCGATGGAACCGGTGCTGCAAGCGGAACAGTGAACGGCATCGAGGGCTTCGGGGCCACCGATGGAATCGGTGCCGATCTTGGAATCGATGGAGCCGAAGGATAAATCGGTGGAAAGGTATGTGAAGGCACCGATGGAACGACACCGGACGGAGGAATCCGGAACGGTGTTTCTCCTGTCGATGAATGTCCTTCCGGAGATGATGGTGTAGTCGGTGCTAATGAAATCACCGATGGAAGGGCGCGCATAAGTGCCTCCATACGATTTAGTATCGGTGCCAACGCTTCCACTATAGGCTCGGTGGTCGGTTCCATCCTCGGTGGCAGAGTCGGTGCTGAGGTCGGTGCCTGAGGCGGTGCCGGAATCGGTGCCGGAGGCGGTGCCGGTGGAGGCTGGAATCTTCGCATCGCATTCTCGATGGCCTCCTGGACCAGCCGGTCCAGTTCTGCCCGGAGACCAGGGGTAAGCATACCCGGCTCGACGGGAGAGGGAGGCTGAGGCAGGGCCGGAGGGACCACCGTAACCGGTGGGATCACGGCCCCCGCACCCCGGGAGGGTGAGGGTTTCCTCGGTGCCTGCGAACGAGACGTGGACGGTGCCAGGTCCGACCGAGGCTTTTTCTTCGGTGGCTCGGCCTGTTCAGAGGTCGATGGTTGCGGATCCTCGACGGGCCGAGACTTGTGCCGTCGATGGCGATGCTTATCCTTCCGATCTCCTCGGTCATCCGGGGAGGGGACAGGAGTCGACGGCCGAGAAGTCATCGATGGTGGACGGTCACCGGCGGGTTGGCTATAGTGGTGCAACTTCGACGGTGCCGGTTCCGATGACGTCGATGCTATCGATGGCGTTGGGGTGGGTGCATGGAAGAGGAGCCCCATCTTCTCCATCCTGGCCTTGCGACCCTTAGGTGTCATTAAGGCACATTTGGTGCAAGTCAGGACATCATGCTCACTACCCAAACATAAAACACAAACCCTATGGGGGTCAGTGATGGACATGGTCCGGGTACAATCCGGACATCGACGGAACCCCGTCGCCATGGCTTAAGGCCAAATTTAGTCGCGGGCTCAGTAAGTTCCCACAGGCCTCAAGGGCCAAAATCGACGGCCGCCGATTAAAAAAGGGGAAAAAACTTACCGGTTTCCGCGAAAGTGACAAAAATTTGTCGAAGGGAGACCCCTGAGGGGCAAATTTTCTTCGGATAGAAAAATACCGAATTCCTGTCAGGAACGTGGTAAGAGAGCTCCTTTCACCGCGTGGCAACTGCTGCGCGGAAAAAAGAAGACTGAAGGGAGACCCCTGCTGGCTGCAGGGTCAGTGCCTTGCTGGGCATGCCCAGTAGGGGCCAGTCAAAGTTCTGTTTAAACTTTGACAGAAGTTTTCCGTGGTGGGCTCCATCCTCGATGTCACCCATTTGTGAGGACAACCATCCTGCTTGTCCTGTGAGAAATGTAGTATCCAAAAAGTTGGATTTAAAAGTTGTGGCATGTCTCCTCTGTGCAGACAGAAGTGTCTAATACACACACAGGCCGAGGAAAAACAATTTGTTGCAGCAACAATGCTTTATTCCTATAAGTGGCAGTTGTTAGGAAACTTATTATGACCTCTCACTTAGCAATGACAGTTCAGTGGAAAACAAACAAACACACATGTACATTCTTTGACAAGTGGCAGATAAATGAAAGAGGTCCAAGGAAGCCGTGGGAGCAGGTGTGGTGTGACGCCGAAACATAGCTGTGGTGGGTTGTGGGAAGATTTCACTATAAACCTTGGCTGCTTTGGGATGGATAAAGTGGTGTTTCGTATTTTTGAGAAATATTCTTTGAACCAGATATTCATTGATCTATGATTAGACATTGCTTTAAATGTTATTAATGTAACAGCAGAAGCAGCATGATGATCAGTTCCTTTCCTGGTGCAAGACGTTAGAAGGAACATGGCAATTTGTTTGCAACTCAAAACAGTGTTCTTAATTACAAAAAGAGAAAGATATTTCCAAAAGAGTGCTATGGTTATATAATAGTGGCGCACAACATAAACGGGACAGGCATGCTCCAAATTTGGACGGCACATGTGAATGCTCTCTGATATAAATGACCACAAGCACGAGCAGGATTTTGTCTAAGAGTCTTGGTGGCCACATCTCTTGCATTTAACTGATCCATCATATAGCGCGCTATTCTTTAATCCTTCTTTAAAAAACATATGTAGTGAAGCTATTATCTATATCTGCTGAATATCCTGTTTTATTCTACATGTTCATTATCCCTTCTGTGAGAAACATTATGCAGCAGGGTTTGAGTTGATCTTTAAGATTGATGTGTACCAACCTTTTCTGCTCAGGAAAGGTTCTCCTGCAGATACGCAGAGAACCATGTCTCTCTCTATCCCATCCCATGATTTCACCTGCTCACCAGTACAGGTATAAAGCACTTTAGCTGGCTGCGGCATACATAATCTGGAGGTGCAGTTATCCAGCAGCTGAAAGATAGGAGTCAATGGTTACATTTCAGAAAAGTGAAGTCTGCAGTTCAATACTGTCAGAGTCATATCCAGAGCAATAGATAAACCACTGTTTCTGAACTGATTTTATAGCCAGAAGATACAAAAATTGACTTTCAGACAAAGCATTATCACTACAAATTCCAAAAGCTCTCAAATATACATTGAAACCAGCAGACAGCATTCTTGTGATATCTTGATAGCCACTGATAGCATAAGTCCCATACAGCTGTCAGCATGGAGATGTTTTTCAATCACTAAGACACACCGAGTCACATAGTAAAACACCTTGTACGGCTGCATCTGAATGTAGGCCTGACATGGCTGCATTGAAGGTGAAGTCTGGCTTTCCAACAGGAGGTGAAGATGCACCAAGAGTCTCAATATCATCACCTGCTGCTTCCTAACACATTATTCGTGAATTTCCCAAAGCATTGTTCCATCAGAAAAACTATTTTTTTTTTCGTATCTTCTGGCTATAAACTGATGTTATTTGGTGGTGTAATTTATTTATTTTTAAATAACAAGACTTTCTGCCAAGATTATTTATAAAACTGGTTCTTTTCTTTGGGATCATAACAATATAGTAAATCATGGCATTATAAAGGCCAAACTGGCCCATTCAGCCTGCCCAGTTGAGAATTATCCTCCTTGGTTAGATGCACATATATGTAAATACCCACATGCAACCGGGTTGTGGAGGTGTGGCCTCAGGGAGCCTGTGGGGCTCATTTCTACAGTTACAGTGAGCAGTTTCAAGTTATGCAGTGCCCTCTATACATCAGTGAGTTTTCTATTGCCAGAACCTTCCCCACTCTAAAGTCGTAAAACCTCTCACAATAAGGAAAAGGGTTCTTTATCCCTAGCATGTGGCTAATCCAGAGACGGCAACGTTCGAAACTGGTGCGTGGGTGCACATTGGCACGCGTGCATCTGCACGCACCCAGGGTCGTGGCCATTGCATGACTTGCATGCCCATATCCGTGAACGTTATAAAATAGCCTGGGCGTGCGCATGGGCAGGCAAATCCCACTTCTACTAGGTAAGCTGGGGATTTTAAAAGGGGCACACGCCCATGCCATTGCCAGTTTTCCAGTTCACCCAGTTAACAGCTAGGTCCTCCAAATCCCACTGGTTTGATAGCCTTCAATCCTCCCCGTTACTCCAGACCATTGAAACTCCTCAGAAACGGCTCAATCCCTTTATTTTATAATTTAGCAGAAGGAAAGTTACGCGGCGGGGGACCTTGGGGTGAGACCCCGATACACCCATGACCCACTCTCTACCACGCCCACCCCCCTTTTTGGAAACTTTTCAGATGTGCGGGTAGCAGGTTTTACGTGTGCATCTGGGCACTTTTTAAAATCGGGTTGGTGTGTAAAGAACTGTACTGTAACATCTGATGATAATGGACAGGGAAGGATTACAGTGATCTAAACACGGGGATGAAGCCAAGAGTGGGATGTAAAACCACCGGCCAGCATCTGTGGAACTATGCAGTACTGTGCAAAGAAAGCAGGTTGGTTATGAAGAACCCTTAACTGGTTTGGACATTGCTTGATTAAGTCACTCCAAGTAGAAAGAACGACAATCTCAGGAGTCATCATGTGACAGCCCCCCTCCTCCCTTCACCTCCCCCCACTGGCGCATTTGTTGCTGAAAGGAGAGGGGGAAAGTGTCTTCCATGAATGAAGATGGGTACGAATTGTAGTGCCCCAGCTACCCAGGTCACTCCACTCTTCTTGGAAGCCCGATGATGCTGAGTCACTGTTGTGTAGGGTTTCAACCACTGCTCCCTGTAGGTTACCCAAATGTCTCACCACTGCTGTGTAAGAGTTTTAACTACTTCTCTGGGCAGACTGCCCATACCACTGCTGTTCTGGGCTGACCCACTACTCCATGCATTTACCCCAGTGCTTCATTCTCATCTTCTTGCCTCCAGGGATCCTCTGTTTTTATCCCATGCTTTTTTATTTAATTTCATTACCATTTTTGTCTCTATCACACAGCAAAGGAAATCCAAATAGACAGAATATGAGAACATGATGTGTGAAAATAGTTTAAGTGCAACCATCTAAATAGCTTAACATTACGTTTGTGCTATGCCATACATACACACTGGAGGCCCTTAGCAATAAAGAGAACATTATATCGAGGTCTTCCAGCAGTGAGACTGGGATCTCAGAACAGGCTTTACGTTTCTCATGCCATCCTGAAGATGAGTTATATCATGACATGTCCCTAACTGCTAATAGTTAGCCCAGATACATATGACAAGGGTCATATTCATTCACTATATTATATTACCTCTTTAATTGTTTGGCCCCATGAAAAAATTCCTTCTTCTGCTCTGCCCCCATTTAGGTAAACCAGCACTCGTTTTGTTGCTGGCTGACTGTACAGTGATTTCTGGTCAGCTGCTGTCTTTGTTGAGGCCGACTGATGCCTTTTCGGTTGCAATGCTTGAACTTCTGACAGGTGCGTCTAGTGAAATAAAGGTTAAAATATCATTTAGCTATTACAGCCATGCAATTATTGTGGAAACAAATCAGATTAGGTGCAAGTATTTTAGCAATAGCATGAAACACAGTCAATATGTATGTGTTAACTACAGCATTATCATCACCCCATACCTATATTTCTACTTTATTTCAATTCCTACTCTTGCAAATCTATCTTTGAAGGAATATCGTTTGCAATTTAACGTAACTAAACTAAGACCAATTGCAGGTGATACAGGAAGTGTCTGAGACCACGTTCTCCTTCCACAACTGAGATACAGAACATCAGGGGGGTGCATGGAAATATTGTTTGGTTCAGTTTCCTGGTCCATTCAGTTTATTTGGTTTGGATCAGAAGCTCATTTGTTTCGTTCGGGTCATTTACTTCTGTAAAGTTTTATTGTGCTTTGATAACACATGGAACATTTGTAGGCTTGCTCTAAGGAAATAAATCAGAAGCACAGATTATGGAATATGGCTCAGTTCCTCTTGGATATGTGCTAGGATTCTGTTAGATACCACAGAGAAGAAATGGGTTAGCACGCGCAATAGCAAGCGCATGCTCAGATACCTCCATCTGTTGTATATGTTCCCAAAGTTTTGTCTCCTCTGGAGTTTCTTCCATCCAGCCACCCTCTACGACAACCGGCTGAGCGGGACTTTTCGTAGGGACCATCTTGGCTGGCTTAAGGGTTGTCAAGCGCCGCCCTGGGAACAAGACAATTGTCTACTTGATTGGAACAAATGTTTGGATTGTTTCTGACCTTGGTAAAGGAAATACAATACAATTTAAGGTCCTACAGATACAGTGCTAAGCACAGAATAAGATGACAAGTAAAATGAAATTTAAAGCAGCATTTGCAGAGCTGTATTGTAGCCCATAAAGAGGTCTTAACAGCTAATATGAGAGAGAGAAAGTTTTCTAGCTCTGACCATAATGTAGCATTGTTCTTGTCATAAAAACTTTCCAGAAGGGCCTTTGCTGCCTCAATAAATGTGATTTACAGATTCTCCCGTTCTGGGTCTATGGGAGAAAAGCTTAGTAAATCAAGCCCTAGATCTAGAATACTCTGCAGCCACAATTTGTGTGTAATGTGCACAGTGTACGATTTCTTCACTATTACCGAAGTCTAATCAGATGCAGAATGACTGTCCTCTGCTCGTCTAAAGAAGAGAAATTCATTCCCAGACACTGTAAAGCTATTTCAACAACTGCCCTCTACTAGAAGCATGGGGAAAGAAGTAAGAGCTCTGATAGATCACTAGGGCCCAACTGCTCTGGAGAACAGAACAACAAAAGCAGAGAAAGTTCTTTGCATCTGAAAAGAATCGGAGCTGCTTGCAGCCCCTGCCTTCCAATTTGCATAGTAAAAAGCAAAGAGACTACACTCCTTATCGTCCCTCCCTTCACCCCTTCTTTGGGCAACACACCTCATTCAACGACAAGTACTGCTGGAAAATTAAGGCCACAGCTTTATTATAAGCAAACCTTGCACCCATCGAGTCCCTGTGGATTTCATGACATGTCCATAGAGGACTCAGCGAAGCTGCCCAACCATTAATTTACTCCTCAAACCATCAGGTTAGGCTGGACCCAGCAAGTGCACTGCTCCCTGGGGTTCCTCTCCATGCTGCACCAGACTCTGAAGGGGGAGAGCACTCTCCCTTTCTGGCCCTTAAGTGGTAGGTTATCCAGCTGAACAAGACTGGATAACTTTAGGCCTGCCCTATATCCGGCTAAATGGCTTTGAATATGGACCTCAAATCAAGTATTTGATGTATAGAACCCGTTAGATTTTTGTTTATTTTTTTATTATAGAGAATATTAAAAATATTGAACTACTGAAGCAAGTGTGGACAAGAAGTGTGAGTGTGTGCATTTCCACCAGAAGTTTTAACAGAAACTCAGGCTACACGAAGGACCTTAGAGGCTCCTAGTAATGAGAGCTGTTTAGATCATGCTGGGATTTTTGAATTAAAACTAGCAGCTCAGTCTGCCTGGCACGCTGCAAGTTCCATGACTAAGTACAAGGCCAGGAAGAAATGTAAGCCCTCACATAGCCAGGTCTCTCTGGCAGGCTATGCAGGAGACAGCAGGCCTGATGTTCCTGGCTATTTACATTTTTATAGAGCCATGAGGTTAGACATGGGAAAGGTGGCGTGCTGGAGGGAACTAAGTGGAAAGTACAAAGAAGGAAACAGAAAGATTGTCGTGAATAAGGAGAAATCTTGTAGGTGGTCACACACTGTGGCTGGCAGCCGGGATGAATCCTTAGCACTGCGGACAGGATAACTGGGCGGGCACATGATCTTTTCTGTTCTCATCTACTATGTCACTATCAGTCTTTCATTAGAGTTACTGACACTTTGGACTTCTGGGGCTGAAATAAGGTGCTATATATGTTATTTTAAATAATGTGCTTTTTCCCTATCACTGACAGGCTAAATTTTGTCCAGGCAAATCATAGTCCACACAAAATTTGTGTCGCTCAGAGCTGATATTCATTGCTGTTCAGCTAAAGTTACCCAGCAAACTCTGCTCACCTTATGAGCAATTAACCGGGCAACACTTTAAGATGGATGTTACACAAAAGCAAGCAAGGCTGCCTTAGGGTCAATGCCCCATCACTGTTTCCCTTGCTCCCAGCCTGATGTTCTAGACTGTTCTGGATGGTCAGTGCCTCCCTTTCTATGGGGGTGGGCTGATGCCCCCTTTCCTGCCTCCCTCTTTCTGGTCCGTGAGATAAGAGGGAGGTGAGGAAGGGAGATTTCCACTGCTGGTGGGGTTGGGAAGGAGGGAGGGTGAGCAGCTGTGCATGGATGGAGGGGGATTCCTTGTGTCTCTATTTTTAGGGATCAGAGAAGGTGAGAGGAAGGGAACACTGGGTTTTCCCCTCACAGCCTTAATTTTCAGGATCAGGTCATGGGGTGGAATGAGGCACTAACATCCTCCTCCTCCAATACAGTCCTCAAATGAAGGAGGAAGGGAAGGGTCTATACTGATTGGGGGTAGGGGTTCATTTTGAGATGGGGCACAAGGGAGGGAGGGAAGAGGGGTCTATACAGATGTGGGTTAGGAAATGAGATGGGGCAGAAGTCTATACTGGTTGGGGGCTTGGGTTAATTTTGAGATGGGGGCAGGAGAGAAGGAGGGATCCTAGAGTTCTTGGTTTTTATTATAGAGGACTTTGCTGGTTCGTGACTGATTTTCAGTAATAATCGGTTAAGTGTAACTGGGCAATTCATCTGCACTAAATCTGGACTGGCTAGATTAGGTAAATATTCAGCGGAAACCTAGCTGGTTAGGTTCAGCTGAATATTTTCCTAAAGATAACCAGCTAAAATTAGTCAGTTCTCTCAACAGCTGAGTGGGTCTTTGAATATTGACCTCTAAGATGTCGACTGGAATTGTGCTTGTGTGTTGTTCACTGACAGGGTAATACTGCCACTCTGTGGCCAAACTCATCCCAAGTAACTCTGGGAGGCTTTCTATAATGATTTTACTACTGAGCATTCTGATGTTCAAAACACATCAATATCGACACGGAAAACTTTCATGCATCTGTGACCCAATTTTGCATACTGTGAGCAAGGTGCTCTCTGTCTTAAGTCAGGATTAGATGCCGTTTCTGTTTACAACCTAAACTTTGAGCGTGAAGAAGGTACCAATGGGTCAATATTCAAAGGGTTTAAGCAGCCGACTTTAGGAGTTAGCTGTTTAAAACCCTGCTTCTCACAGGTGAAGGCTAGCAAGGAAAAGCAGCCTTGCTTAACAAATATTTCCATTCTGTGTTCATTAAATCATGTGGAAAAGAACCCTGGAGCCTGTCTTGGGTCCCAAGAGCTATTGGGCTACACTTGTTATTTATTTTAGATTTTTATTCACTTTCTTTCAGCACTTCAAAGTGGATTACATTCGGATACTGTAAACAGCAGAACACACACTCCAATAGCATCATGAAAAATGCAGAACCTTCCGGCTTTCAGAACTACCTGTGTTAATAAGTTACAGGTAATCAGGTAATATATAGTTTATATTCACGTTGACAGTGTGGTCCCTTAACTTCTGAATTATATCGCCAGCACAGAACTTCTCTTGTGAAAAAGTTTCTCAAATCACTTCATTTACTGACCTTGCAGGTGTCGTATTTTATGTCTCATGGTATTCAGATCAGTCAAAATGTGTTCCTTCTTTAGCCAGTTTATTCTCTCCATTCTTTCTGCTTTCTGAAAAACTACAATTTAAGGGACAAGCACATACATTTGTACCATATGCACAGAGAAGAGTCAGCATATGAACGCTCCAACATAGCAAGAATTAAACCTATTTCCTGGAGACAAGAAAGGGAGACAACATTAGGGTTGGTAAAATGTAAAACCTGAAAAGCTGTAAGTGTGAAATGTTGATGCCACTGTTCTATTAAAACTTGCATTTCCATTTAGATTTTTGGCAATTCTTTAGAAAGCTTTTTGCTGAACATTTGAAAACTTTTGGGCAAACATGCCATCGCTGCATGAGGTTTAAAAACAAAATGTCATCAGTTTTAAGCTTCCTGCTTCACCAGACCGCTGAATAAAATTCTGATGAGAAGTAAGATCCGGTCTTTTGTGATAAATTAATTAGAGTTCTGGTACCGGGCATACAATCGTGCCACAAAGCTAAGAGGTTGAGAGGAGTTTGGCTACTGTGTTAGCCAAGGAGAAATCAAACAAGTCTGAGAAAGTTTTCTTGGAGTTATTTTGAGAAGTTTCCAGTTTTATGCTATACAACTCACTATGCTACTGATGCACTAACCTAAGTTAGTAGCCTCGTTTGCACGTGCAGTTTCCCAGGGAGAAGTCTGAAAGAGATCATGCTGCCTCATTGAGGTAGTTATCTTTTTTGCAAATACCAGCTCACACCAGGTTTTGCAAAAAAAAAAAAAAAAAAAGGTCTTCACATGCCAGTTTTTGCAGAATTCTGATTTAATGAACTGATTTGCATGATACTGCATCACAGCATTAATTCTGAATTCATGTAAGCTTTTGTTGTAGTGGACTATGCATGCAAGTTTACTACTTGCTAAGTGGCAATTTTGTGAATGTTTTCACAAGGGCCCAATGCTGGAAAAAAAACTTTCAAAATTCCAAAATATGAGCATTGTTTGCATGAAGGCCATTTTTGCATTTAGTACATAGACTCCTTGGCTCTACCACTGCTTATCTGTCTGTCTAAGGACAAGTCACTTGAACATCCTGTGCCACCCAGCTCCAATGACCTAAGAATAATCAGGTTTTCTTTCTTTGCCCCTTTGAAAGTTTTCCTGAAATCCAGACAAAAGAAATGCACTGCTAGATTTTTTGCATCAGAAGCTACACTGCAGTACCTGTATGTTTCTGCAGTATTAAACGGTGTTTGGGATTCTGCTTATACAAAACATGCCATTCAAGCCTCCGTTATTATTTATATACTCCCATTAGTGTATGCAATACTGGGCAGATATTGTATCAATTTTCAAAAATCCATTTATGTGTGTAAAGCCTGAAATTTCTGCCCCCATGGAATGAATTTTCAAAGGAGTTAAGCACGTAAAAGTAGCAATTTTCAAAAGGCCATTTCTGAGTGTAAAACCTTTTGAAAATTACCTCCTAAGCCTGCCATGGTAATGCTAACACCCATTAGTACGTAAGCCCCAAAAAGACTTCCTCAAGGTCACCCAGTAAGTGGTGAATAATAGGGGGGTGCACTTACATTTCTTTTTCCCTGGCTTTATGGTTTGTTTCACGTTTTTCAAAATGAAATAAATCACAAATCAAAACGAAATGGGTTCAGAGCCCCTCCTCCCCTTGCAGGAAAACCTCCAGTACCACGAAAATTTAAAAAATAATTAAAGCCTATCACCCCCATGAGCCTGTCCAGACCCCCATCCCAGAACCCTCTTATCCCTTTTCGGGATCCCTGAAGCCCAAAGTGGTCAGAAGCAATCCCCCCAAGCAGTCCTGCCCCGTCAGGTTGATCTTTCAAAAGAGCGCCATTTGGCTCGGAGGCTGTGCCGTATGGCGCCACCTTCGTACCTCCGGACATTTGTACAACACAAGGGCACCGATCTCAGGGCTGGCCAGTGCCATCTGAGGATTGCTCCTGCCCCCTTTGCCTTTGGATGGGAGGGTGCTGGCAGGTCTAAGGGGGCATTTAATTTTTTTTTAAATTTGGAGGTGCTGCAATTTTTCCATGGGGCTGGGGCACGGGCAGGCTGCTGAAATGGAAAACGTTGCTTTACTTTCATTTCATTTCATTTTCCAAATGAAAGCACATCTCTAGTAGATAAGGGATTCAAACTCAAGTCTCCAAGTTGCTAGCTTTTATTACTTCATTCATATTTGGTACAAACAGAATATGTGAAGGGTAGTTTTCAAAGCCATTTTCACAGGGAAGTAGTTATTTATCTGGGTAAATTGTTCTGGCTGAAAATTGCTGTCAAAGCAGCTAGAAGTATGTGTGGGGATCACATAGGCACTGATTTAAAAAATAATTTACATGCATAAAATTGGGATTTACACATGTACATGCACGTTACCCATGTAAGTGGGCTTCTGAAAATTGCCACAGTATATACCATTGAATTGAACACAAGATATTCACATGTAAGTGCACTTTACATGCATAAATGGCTTTTAGAATTGCTATGATAATTGTTACATTTAAGGGTGTAACTCCTTTGAAAACTACCTCCAATGTGGTAGTTTTCAATGTGGTAAAAAGATGCATTCCTTTGGGTGTGCTTCGCTCTGGGAAGTGTAGTGTACTTCCCAGAGCGAAGCACACTACACAACTAGGAGGTGCAAAGTCCATGAGTGCTTTAATCACGTGGACTTTGTGGCTGCTAATTTTCAAGGCCAAATCATGTGACTGACTGCATGTGGGCTGAAAAGTGCCTCTGCCCGTCTATTCAAAATTACCCCCAGAGTGGTTGGTTGTTAGATACACTGCAAGGTTTTCATCTCCGTGCTTAGCTGTGAGAAAAAATGTTCAACAAGGGAGGTTGCCATGAGAGAGGAGAGAGCTGCCCTATCTCCATCGATATGCTGCTGGCTGACATCTTTGGGCTGCATCGAGGAGTGCCAATAAAGATCTAGCCCTGAGGGACTCCAATCAAGGGTTACCAAGAGAGAGGAGGCTGATCTCATCTGCGCCAGTGGGAGCTGCCCTAAATCCATCGAGATGCTGCTGGCTGACATCTTTGGGCTGCATCGAGGAGTGCCAATAAAGATCTAGCCCTGAGGGACTCCAATCAAGGGTTACCAAGAGAGAGGAGGCTGATCTCATCTGCGCCAGTGGGAGCTGCCCTAAATCCATCGAGATGCTGCTGGCTGACATCTTTGGGCTGCATCGAGGAGTGCCAATAAAGATCTAGCCCTGCAGTGCACAGCTGCTGGTGTGCATCACCAAAGCCACATGCCCTATGGGAGGATTTGTAAGTCTGCCAATTGTAAGTCTCCTACTTTGCTTTAAATTTCTTCAGTGGTGGCTCTTTGGAGAAGACTAGGAAGGGAACTTTGACACCTCCTCCATCTGGCTGTATCATTCCCCCTCCTATGTCTCAGCCTCATGCTCCCATGAGTAATCAACATCTGCTGGCTATTCAGCTAAGCACCTTTGGTGCCGCTGTTAGTAGAGACTATCTCCCTGAGCCTGGATGCTCAGTCACTTCCTAGACCAAAGGATACACCCCAGGTCAGGAGTAGAAGTTTATTATCCAAAGATATTCTTGCTTCTACTCCTGGGGGTGTGGATCAAGCACGTTTAGGTAATTTGTCTGGTATTGTTACATCTACCCCAAGTTCTGATTTCAATTTAGCAAAGCTAGTTGTAATCACCATGGACTCCTTGTGGTGTGCTATCGTGGGAATGGGCAGTTCTCAATCAAGAAAAATTGACTATATTAACATATGAAGATCTTCAGGAACAACCTACCTCCTATGAACAAAATCTTAAGGTACATGATGAGAAAATCAATTAGCTGACAACTCAATATAAAGATCTTAAAAAGATCATTAGTTAGAGATAAGGAGTGCTCTGGCTCATCACTCTGAAAATTTGGATAACCACTCAAGGAAATTTAACTTGAGATTTTTTAATTTTCCCAAGGAGGATTTGATTGCTCCCTTTGAAATGTTAAAAGATTATATCTGGAAGTATTAAAAATCCCAGCAGAGGCTTTTCCGCCTATTTCTAAAGTTTTTTTTAACTTCCAAAGGTGAAGTAAGTGTTAGGGGTAATGACTTTACCTCGAGTAATACAGAGATGTAGATTTAACTGCCCTTTTGCAAAACTCCCAGCTGGACATGAAGACCCGTGCCACCTTGTTAGTGGTTTATGTTTTGGAACCTGATAAAGAGTGGACCTTAAAAAAAGTACTGAATCTTGTTTCTTCTTGGGTAGTAAAGTATCATTTTTCCTGATGTTGCCAGAACCACACAGCAAAGATGTTTCTCTGTCGTTTCTCATGAAACGGCAGAGGATATTAGCTCTAGGTGCTACTTTTTCTTTGCATTTTCCCTGTAAGTGTCATGTTAAGTGGGGAGGTGACAAATATGCTTTTTTATGATCCAGGTCAACTTGAAGGTTTCCTATCTAACCGGGAAACACTTGTTGCTGTTAGTTGAGTCCATGATAGATTAGGTATGCCAACATTATATAAATTATTGGCACATGGTTTTCTTTGATTTTGTTTCTTCTTAATCCCCTCAAAGATAGTGGTCTTAAATTTCCATTATTTGTTCTTTATATGAGTTATGCATTTATGTTTCATTTTAATGGAATATTGCTTTCCTTTGTCTAGATTGTTCTGACATGTAAATTTAAACTTCAATAAATAAAAAGTTAAAAATAAATTTTAAAAAAAGTTCAACAAATTAATTTGTATGATGCTGTGTGAGGACAGAACAATCTGGACTCCAGCCTTTCTCCACAGAAAATGCTTTATTCACAGTGAAGCAAAACAATAACAGAAACAGCCTGCTTACCTCAGCAGCATAAATCACGACTTCCCACATTCAATGTCTTGACAAGATATCTGCCTTCCTCCATCCCTTTTCCCTCCTGGACCTGCACTCTTAATCCTCTGCTCAGGGAAACACCCTGGGACCAGTATTCCCCTTCTGTGCTGTGCCTTTTGGTGGCCCGGGCTAAATGTTTAGTCCTGGCCTTTTAATACACAATCCTCACATTGCCACTAACAATTTATGGGCCCTTTCTCAGCCATGAGGAAAATGAATAAAATCTTATTTAACAGACAGTAGAGCTTGATACTAAAGAGGAAATTAAATCTTCCAGATATACTATATGAGATCCTGGCAGTAATTTCACAAAATTAGTAAAGGATGCAGAAAACTGGCAATTGGTAAGTATAAAAAAAAGTCCCTGTGTTGCTAAACTAACGCTGGCATAAGCCATTTCTATATATAAACAAGACTACAAAAGGCTAGAGAGTTTGAATAATATAGAACATCCATCCCATTCCTCTCCTAAGATCACTAGGGTCCAATCTTCTAGAGGATCAGAGAACAACAAGAGTAGAGAAAGTTTATTGCAGCTGAAAATAATCTGGCTTTGTAACTGAGCTGCTAGTAAAATATGAGGAGGCGTCAATAAAAAGGCTTTTCATGCTATATTTATTAACTCCCCTCATATATTGCATGGTGTGCATCCCGGAATATGTCCATGCTGATTTGATGCTATGAAACAGAAATAACTCACCATCCAAAGATATGAAAGGCTCCCCACTAGAGACCCAGACCTCGATCGGATTCTTAAGGATGAAAGATAGCAGAGTGTCATCCATGTGGCTCAGTTCTTCTGGAGTCACCTGGGGCACTGAATATTTGCTTTTCTCACTGTCCATCTGCTTCTCTGGGAGTTCTGAGAGACAATGGCATGTCTTTTTACAGGACTTCAGCATAAATACCTAGTTTTCCTCCTTTGCAGGTTTTAGGAAAATGTATTTATTTTCAATTATTTACAGATTCTTTCCATCTTGGTGTGATATATTGGATATGCATACAGTCCTATAAAACTATAAATGGAATTATTTTGTGCAAAATAATGTAGGTCACATTTTGCATGTTGATCCTAGTTGGTTAATTTTCTTTGTTAAAATGCCACCATATTTGGCTTCTTACAATATGGTGTTATTAGGATTCTAGTTCTGACTATATGTAAATCAGGTTGCTGAAAATTGGGATTAGGGCACAATGCAGAGATGACCAGCAGTGTGCTGAGTCTTTTTTTTTTTTTTTTCATTTTGAGGTGAATTAGTAAAACGATATGCAAGTAAGTGGCATCTATTTGCATATTCTGTATTTTATGAAAATACATGCGTTTACACTTTGGTGTGCACATATAACTGTGTAACAAGGACAGTCTGGGGCATTCCCAGCTGGGGCAGACCCTTTCACACATAGCCTTCCCATCTTACTCATACCTTATTACACCTGCTAATTATCTGGCATAAGTGATATTAAACGTGCTTATTGTGTATTACAAACTGGGTGTGAAGTCTGGGTGAACTGGGGGTGGGGTTTCAGGCTGAAGAACCAGGCAGGTCTTGATGACCTGGAGAAGAACTGGGCAAACTGGTGGACTAATTGGTAAACTAGTGAATTTCAATTGGCCAATGTATGCACCAAAATGGCCTCATTCATTGCACTTTTGGCATTTGTTAAAAATCAGTGTCCATCCCTATTAGACATGGGGTTTTCAATTTGATCCTGTAGGCCACTGGGAGCCAGTGAAGTTTTAATAGAATGGTGATGGAAGTTTCAAAGGCTCTTTTGTACCCAGGTTTATCCAGGTACCCTCACTATAAATTAATCTGAGCAATAACAATCTAATGCTTTCCATCCAGTACAGCTAAAATACTGTTATAGCTAGCATGTGATAGTCACAATAACAGATTCTATAACAATAGAAGTGGATAAGGGAGGCAGCTTCACCTTCTTGGCTGTTAATGTTGGCAGTTTCTGCATTGTGTTGCTCTTCCAAGTCGCTCTCCCCAAGGCTCTCATTCACAGCCCACGCTACCAAACTGGACAGAGTCAGCATTAGAGTTCCATTCTTGGTATAGAGTCTGCAGGCTGGCCTAGGAAGCTCCAGTCGCCTGGTGCACATGCTAAGCAACTATGTAAGACACAAGATTCAGAGATCTACTGTCAGTAATAATGGTGGGGGTGGAGTTTGTTTCTTCTGTTTACCTTTCCTTCATTTTATTTAATGTGTGCTAGAGACAGTGTGCACTAAAAGCTGTCCATCATTCACCCTCCCAAGGCTAAACCCATGCATTCAATTTTTAAAAGCCTTCCCACCTGGCTTCTTCCCATCCTCCCCTGTCCTGCATTTTATCCCATCCCCACTGGGTCCATAAGAGGCAGTCACTTCTGCCCCACTGGTGCCACACTCGAAAAGGGCTCCAGCTCTTTAGAGGAATGACCTGGGGGCGGAGGTAAGCTAGGGCTTACTTCTTAAATAAAGTTTTAACCTGCTAGTCAGTGGCTGATGGTTAGCTATGGTAAATGAAATAACAAGAAAACAAACAATGTTGTACATTTTTATTTCATTTTATTTACAAAATGGAACAAAATAGGAATTATCAATAACAGTTCCTATTTTGTTTTAAACAAAAGCACAACCCAACGTCTCATCATGGTTTCTTGCTATTATGATATTCTGGGGGAAAAAAATCCCCTAATGCACTCAGGTGGCAATTTTGAGGATGTGCGAACTTTTATGTGTGCATTCTTGGCAGGTAATTTTCAAAGGAAAACAACCCACGTACAAAGCTGCCTGTACTCTGCGCCTCCTATTTCTGCGGTGAAATTAGTACTTGGACATTTGCAAGCTCAGGATCAGGGAGGCAACAGAGCAAACAAGCCACCTAAAAAGCATAGTTTTCAAAGCAATTTACATGGGTAAAAAGCATTTTACCTATGTTCATCGGCTGTCTGAAAATGCTCAAGACAGCCCATTAAGAGGAGGTGTTTCCGGGGAGTATTTTCCAGCAGAGAAAGGAGGCACAAGTGACTGCATGCACTTCGAACCCGGGACAGTTTTCAAAGCAAAACTGCACACGTTGATGTTAAGCTGCGGGTAAAAGAGCACTTGCGGTCTTTGTGCCAATGCAGAAAGTTTGAAAAATGCCCCCCTGAACACCAAAGAAAACTAAGCTTTATAACCACGAAAACAATTATACACCTAAAAAAAAAAAAAAAAAAGAGTAAGGTGCCACTGTCCTTAATCACAGCCACGGGTGAGGCAGGAAAGAACGACTGAGCTGCACGTTCTGGTTGGATTCTTGCACTAGTGGAAAGGTGAAGAATATGAGGGCAGAACCAGGCCTGTAACTCAGGGGGCTTGTTATGCCATTAGTTGTGCTAGGTCACCCAAGACTAGCAGCTCTGAGAGCAATAATTTGTCCTTCCAATTACCCCAGCCCCTGCCAGTCTCCCAGAGGTGCGAGCGGCTTGTAAAATGATAATCTGTCACTTACCATGGAGAATGTGCTGGCAATAATTAACTGCCCATCTCTGCAGCCGGCTCCATTTCGGTAGGCAATTATTTTCACTGAGGGCTGCCTTCTTGCAGCAGAGATTTCTTGCGAGATGGTTTGCATGGAGTTTTCCGTTAACAAGAGAGAGAGGAATTCCACCAAATACCTCAAAGTATTTTGTGCTTCAGAAGTGGATAAATCCGTCTGTGCAACAGTAAAATAATGCAATGAAGATAATTCACTAGGTTTCTTCTACTCTTACTTTTAAGTGGCTGCTGTTTATGGCTTTGCAGCTGTGATATGTAACTGGTCATAAGAGATCATGCCTTTTAGCCTTTACTCTCAGAGGAAAGTCAGGAAGAGATGTACAATAATTCTCTTGGGCCCTATTAGGTGAAGTGCCTATAGTCAGGGCATAATGATCCTAAGGTGAAGTTTCATTTAAAAAAAAAAATGTTGATAGCAGAAGTTCACTGTGTATAAAGAAAACAAAGTTTAGTAAAGAAACACTAAAATATAGGAGACTTATCTGGCTAAATCCTGAGGTCGGACTATTGGGCCCCTTTGAATGGATACATTTTATCAGGCTAAGTCATTGGTCCAATAAAATGTATCTGGATAAATGACTTTTCCAGCTAAATCTGATATTCAGAATAAGTTATTTGGCTAACTCTGGACAAGTGCCCAAGCTGGTTAGTTATATGGGAATGCATTTCCCGGATAACTTGAACCTTAACAAGCTCAATTCATGAAAAAGAGCCACTTAAGCGGTTAAAGCCAAAAACAAAAAAAAACTAGCGGGCATGCCAGCCCGAACCCCCAGTCCCCCACCCAACTGACCCTGATGTCGGGCCCTGTGCTTGATGTCTCTACCCCAAATCCCTCCCCCCCAAAAAAAGATAGGAGGAGCTGATTTTTCAGAAACTCACAGCGAACAACCAAATGCACCACTTGCTGCGGTTTGGAAATGTATTCCAGCACAGAAAGAAGTTTGCAAACAAAACAAATTGTATGTGATACAAATACTAAAAGTACATTCTAAATCTACTACGTAACACGAGTAGCAAGGGTCTCTGCAAACCTTTTTCACATTGAGGCACTTAAAGGGCCCCACAGGGCTAAGGGGCGATTCCTTGCCCGATGCACAGGAGAAGACGCTGTCAGCTGGTAGCTTGCTCAATTCTTGCCTTCCTCTTATGGCTCTGGCACAAGCCAAGCATAACATTATTTTCTCTTTGTTACTGGGTGACACAAAGAAATAGCCCTATAAAGAAAGACAGTAAGAAGCTTCAGGGCTGTAAATTCTATTCTTAGGATAACGGGCGACCTTGTTTGCATTTTGCATGCTCTCGGGCAAGCATTGGTTATTTCTTTACACAGGGGAGAAATGTACTGCATGGTATTCATCTTGTAGTGATCTGTTTACATTTGATCATAGCAAGAATTATAGTCTATTAATGTACATAAAATCGGTTTTCCAAGTCGGTGGGTTAGCATTATGTGCACATCCGAAACCCTGAACAATTCTAAATCTCTGTTCAGATCAGGCCCACAGTGCTTTCTTTGATTTTATATTGATAAAACAGAACAAGCATCCAACTTTTACGTAGTAGAAAACTGCCATACACTACACCTACAGAATCTATTATGTCTTGGAAATATAGTATATCGAACTTCATTTTCCATCCGGTTTAGGCACTGAAGACACACTTTGAACGTCAAATAGAGGTCGATTTTAAAACAAGCGTGCGTGCAAGGATATGCTGCAAACTCCAGACCTACAGACTCTCCCCTCATCAGGAGGAGCAGTAAAGTTACAAAGGTATCGAGCATTCGTGCGCTGCAGTTTTCAGTTCTAAAATGCAAAGTTACATGTGTACGTCTTGGCCCCGCTCTAGAATGCCCATTCCCCGTGCTTTTCCACCTCCTCTTTCCTTACACGCACACTGGTACATACACGTGTAGTCAGCGGCTTTTTCAAATCTGCGTTGCTCACACACGGCCCCCAAACGCGTGACTGGGGGCATTTTTGCGTGAGCAACGCTTTTCAAATTGACCCGATGGGCTGTGTGTCGGGTTTAAAAGACTTAACACAAAAATTAGCGAAAACCTCACAAACTGCGAATACTTTACATGGGTAATGAATGAGTCACCTGTATGAAATTTAAGGTCTGCACAAATCAATTTCCCAATTTCTCCCACTATGCAATAAAGTTGTGCAAAGTATCTGCAAAACCAAAATAACATGCCAAATCCCTTTCCTTTGATGAAAGACATCCCCTCTGCGATTGGACTAATCATGAAAGAAAATGTTGCTTACTGGCTGATTTATCCCTTCTGCGTTGGTCACAGTGAAGGTGCAAACAGCAGCCTGATTGGCTGCTGTGACTTCCTGATCCTGGGCTGTGCTATAGAAGGCAGCAAGGACCTTCCTGTTGGGCATGTAATGCCACTTCTGATTGGCAGCTCCACAACTGTATTCTTTGAATGTCTACCACAATAAAGAAAGAGCAAAACAAATGCTTGCCTATCACATTTTGTGGCATAAAGTAACTAGGAAACAAAGAGAAAGCACGGTTTATAGGCTTGTGGATTTTTCCCTGTGATTCAATTTTAGTGAGGTGGTATAACACCTGCTTAAACAGCCCCATATTTTTCTTTCAATATTATCCTGTTCTGTCATGAAATCTATGCAAGCGCTCACTTATTTGTAAAGAGCATGCACTACTGTTTTACAGACGTGTGTGATTTCTTGGTACAATGGCATTGTATTTAATTATTGTTTAACGGAAATGAATGTACGCTTTATTTTCTGTCTATAGAATGAAGGCACTATAGGCTCTTTACAAAAGAGTTTTTCCATAAACTCCTGCTTTCTGCGAGGAGTCTTGGAATCAGACCCTAGGGACATCTGATTTCTTTTCTGTGTTTTGGTAACGTAGAAGCATCCCTTTAGGCCGGGTATAACACCAGTAGAAACGCCCAGTTTTGCTTTAAGATGAAAGTGCGATTCTGCTTTAATTTAATACAAACCATCTGTGTCCTGCATTTTAAGCTCTCTGTTGTATTTCTGTAATACTGCAGTTCAAATACACATGAGCAATGGCAACTGGTAAACTGGGAGCATCAAGTTACTCTTTTCTAAATTATAAGACCCAGTAATAACGGAAGACTTAGTGAGTCATAAAGGCAACCTGACATAAAACCCTTGTATCCTGGTGGAAGAAGCAGAGTGCTTAAGGCAAACCAGAAACCATTAAGAAACGCTTTAGGGCAGATTGCCTTATTACTATCATAAACCTCCTGCTGGCATTTTAAAATCAAATAAACCTAAAAAGTAATTTGAATTTTAAGACTGATCTCGAAGTCACTCCCATGATATCTATAATTGCTTCTCCATTACATTTAAAT
Organism: Rhinatrema bivittatum; assembly: GCF_901001135.1. Classification (NCBI taxonomy): domain Eukaryota; kingdom Metazoa; phylum Chordata; class Amphibia; order Gymnophiona; family Rhinatrematidae; genus Rhinatrema; species Rhinatrema bivittatum. The sequence continues at coordinate 14,767,814 of NC_042631.1, forward strand.
AATAAATGGTTTTCAAGTATAAGAAAGATTTGTACTGAACCAGAGGATTATGGAGCAGCTGTAACGAGTTTGAAACCCTGAACTACTAAATCTTTCATATTTTTTTATCTATAGCAGAATAAAAGTGACCACAGTAGGATAACACAGAAAATAAAAGCTCTTTTTATTGGAAAGAGAAAGCCATTCCAAGTCTCTAGTCTCAAAAACAGTGAGCCTCAACGACAGCAATACAATGTTGTAAATCCAGGAAGACGTACTTCAAATAGCAACGATGACATAAAGCAACAGAAAGGAAAGAGGATAGCTGCATGACAGTAGAGGGTGAGACAGGATCAGGAGTTTCTGCCACTAAAAAGTTACCTGGAGAATAACGGGACGTCCTGGGATTTTAGCGGCAGTCTCTGAAACGCCAGGGTGAGTTTTTGGCATGGACACAGCCAGTACTAGACCTGGATTGCTCATGAGATGAAAGGTTCTAAGAATAGAAGGGTATGGTTGGCATATTATTTGTAATCTGAGCTTTGTTCACTACATCGTGCTGTAGCAATGTTATATAGCATTCTGCTGTCAAATTAATGGCCCAGGGGTTCAAAAACATAGAGGGGACAATTTTCCAAGTAGCCACATGCAAGTTAAAGGAGTCTTGGAGTCAGACTCAGGAAACTAGGCTTTCAACATTTACCAGTATAACCTTCTGAAAGTAGACCTATACTTTTACTAAGAAGCTTTGCATCAGTACAAAGCACCCATGTGCATTTGTGAGAGTAGATTATCTATAAAAAACAGATAACATACCTACACTTGAAAATACATTCTACATGCATTATTGTCTGCTGAGAATATGGCCCCGGGAATGCCTCCTCCAAACATGGCTACATCTTTGCACATTGTGAAAATGCACACATACTTTTATGATGAGTAATTTTCAGACAGGTATAAACATAGAAATGCAGAAATATGACAGCAGAAAAAGACCAATTTCTTTGTCCAGCCTGTCCATCTACAGCAAATATTCAGTTTGTTTTTTTTTTAATTCTTTATTTATATTTTTCAATATATAAACAAAATATTATTTGCTTATAAAGAAATACAGTGGGCTCTTTATAACATAAACAAAATCTTTACTCCTAACTTTACATTAATCCTTTTCATAAAAGGAAAATAAAAATAAAAATAATTTTAAGGAAAAACAAACAAGTTAGGGTAGTCACATAATTACACATTATTAACTTTCAACCATGAATTCCCACTCCCAGCAGAATATGTAGTGGGGAGGATATGAAATCTTTTAAGGAAGTACAACACTAGAGTAGCTATATAACACTGATGGCAGGTACACATTACCAACACGCCATATCAATCTTACTGGGTTAAGATGTTAATTTTCCTGGCATCTATAAATTCTTTTAACTGGTCTGACATGAAAAACACAAAGCGTTCATTACCCTTTGAAAGGAAACATTTACAAGGAAACAGAATTTTTACTGTAAAGCCCAGCCCGACAGCCTCTTTTCTGAGGTTTAAAAAACCTCGACGCCTGGCATGTGTTGCTGGGGCTAAATCTGGAAATATTTTCACTACTGCTTCATGAAAGTTTATTGGATATTTCCTGTAATATGACTTCATCAAGCCAATGTCCTTCGCTGTAATAAAGGATACCAGAAGTGTTCCCCTATTTATAACTTCTAGGGTTGAATCTTCCAAAAAAACCGTTAAATTTCCTGCAAAGGGAACATTACTGGCACTTTCAGACTGTCTTGGAAAGGGAAGAAAAAAGCAAGTATTGATAGATGGAAAATTTGCTTCAGAAATTTCCAGCTTTTCCATGAAGAATTTCTTTAAAGTGGTGTATGGAATCTCCCCTACTACTCTAGGAAAATTTATCAAGCGAAGGTTTAAATGTCTAGATTTATTTTCAAGGAATTCCATCCGCCTAGATAAAACCTCTTGATCTTTAATCGCTGCTATTTTATACTTCTGAAACTCGTTGCCTTTCTCTTCCAAACTACTGACTTTTCCTTTCAGTAAATCAACTTGTTTTTGTATATCAGTGGATTTTTGAAGGCTTTGCGAGTTGGACTGCTCCAATTTATCACTCAAAGAATTTATTGCAGAGGCAATCCCAGCCATGAAGTCCCATAGAGAATCTAACGTTACCTGTGCAGGTCGCGTTGGTATAGCTATTAGCTGCTTCCTGAGGGCATTGTCAGCATTCGTGCTTTGTTCCAGCCTCCCGCTGGTCTCAGATGTTGCCACAATTCTCTGTTCTTCCACCGGGCTTGAGATGGAAGGGCCCAGGTCAACACCATCAGGTAATTGCAAGAGGCTCTCTGAAGGAGTACCGGTTTGAATCACCATCGGTTCCTCCCCCTCTAGCTCCTCGCCAGCTCTCTGCACAGGCGGTCTCCTCTCTTCCGGGCTAAGAGACACCTCCCCTGCCGGCACGAACGGCTCTCCCATGCCGTCGTGCACATCAGCTTCCTCGGTTCTCCTCTGTTGGGGGCGCGGGGCACATAAAGCTGGTTATCTCCGGTTGGAAACTTGAAGAAGGAGTCTGCACGGATGGGTAGGTCCATATTTTCCCTTTTCTTTTAGCAGACATTCTTCAAAGGGAATAAAATTTAACAAAAGTCCAGAGAGCTCCGACTTAAGGCTTAGTGCGTGCCACCATCTTGACTCCTCCCTCCTGGTATCCTCTCGCAAATATTCAGTTTTACAATCCCTACTATTTCCTCAGAGATCCTCTATGTTTATCTCATACTTTCCATGTATTCAGATACTGTCCTCGTCTCCATCATCTCCACTGGGAGGCCGTTTCATGCATTCACTACCCTCTCTGTAAATAAATATTTCTTAGATTTCTCCTGAGTCTATCCCCTTTCATCCTCATTCCATGCTCCCTCGTTCTAGAGCATCATCTCCATTGCATGGAAAGCTTTGAGATATTTAAATCTCTCTATCATATCTCCCCGATCCTGCTTTTCCTCTAGGGGTACATGTTTGTTTAGATCTTTAAGTCTGCCCCTATATGCGTTAGGTAAATTTACACATTATCTACCCATGGAAATGGCTTTGGAAAAAAATGCCCTCCTAGGGAAAATGACAGGGGCACCATGAACTACTCCCTTATATGTACACCAAACAGGTTTCACATTAGGAGTCACCACCCAGGAAAAAGATTTGGGAGTTCTTGTTGCTCCTTGTGACCTTGGGCAAGTTATTTCACCCTCCATTGCCTCAGATACAGACTCTAATTCTGAACCCTCTGGGGACAGAGAAATACCTACACTACCTGAATGTAATGTGCTTTGAGGTGTCTGAAAAAGCGGAATATAAATCAAATAAATAAATACATTGACATCCCCAGTTCAATGTTCAGCAGCAGTCAAAAAAGCAAAGGGAATATTAGGAATGATCTGAAAAGAATAATAAACAAAACTGTGAATATCATTATGCCTCCATAAACCTATAGTGCAACTGCACCTTGAGTATTGCGGGCAGTTCTGGTTGCCCGATCTCAAAAGACATAGCAGAACTGGAAAAGGTGCATAGGAGGGCAAAAAAAATGCTAAAGTAGATGGAATGGCTCCGCCATGAAGAAAGACTAAACAGATCAGGGCTCGTCAAGCTTGGAATAGAGGGGACATGAAAGAAGTTTATAAAATGATGAGTAGGGTGGAACAAATTAATTGGGAAGTGTTATTTATCTCTTCAAATAATACTAGGATAAGGGAACTCTACATTAAACTAGAAAATGTAAAACAAATTTAAGAAAGTGTACTTTCAATATGCGGAATTAAGTTCTGAAATGCGTTGCCAGAGAATATGGTCAAAGAGCATAGTATTACTTGGCTTTAAAACAAGATCTGGACAGGTTTCTAGGAGAAAGGTCATTGGCAACTGTTAGCTAGGTAGATCTGAGCATTGCTACTTCTGGGAACAAGCAACAGGGAATAGATGTTTGCTAGGTATTTCCAAGTGACATGGATTGGCCCCTGTTAGTGACAGGATGTTAGGCTCGATGGACCATTGCTTTGACTCAGCATGACACTTCTAATCTTATCTTTGTAAATAATACACAATAAGCAAGCATTTTCCAGAGGAAAGAAAGCTCTAGACCAAGAAGACAGACTCAGGAGTAACATGAGGAAATATTTCTTCATGAAAAGGGTGCTGGATTTATTCAACAGCTTCCCAACAGCAACAGAATTCAGGACAAGTTCTTAGAAGGGAAGTCCGTAAACTGCTATTAATCAATAGGGAAATAGCCACTGCTTCTTGCCAGCATCAGTAGCATGGGATCTATTTAATGTTTGGGTACTTGCCAGGTATTTGTGACTTGGATTGGCCTCTGTTGGAAACAGGATGCTGGGCTTGATGGACCCTTAGTCTGACCCAGCATGGCATGTTCTTATGTTCTTATGAGGTGAGCACATAGGATGTATAGTTGTAAAGAAGTGAATGGAAAGTTTACTGGGCCTACCAGCATTGCAAAAGGAAACAAATAGCACAAACTGGTTTAGCCTTGCAGTCTTTATCTGTCATCATATTCTGTGTTTATTAGTTTTTCACCGTCCACATACTGATGTTACGATACGAATACATTTAAACTGTGTAACTTGCACGGCAGATACTACCGTAGGAAGCTTGCTGGGCAGACTGGATGGACCATTTGTCCTTTTCTGCCATCATTTCTCTGTCATTAAGTGTCATGCTTCGTATAATATTTGCACATACCTTTCTTCTTCTCTGTGTATCCACCGCTGACTGCTGTCATCAGGTTTCTTTTCCATTAAAAGCACCTCAACACCTGAATGCACTTCATTGCTCGGCACGCCTAAGACAAGGCCCGGAGAGAAGCAGCTGCTAAGCTGCCCGTCTCGGAAGTCAAACTCTTGATAGCGGATCTGTTCCAAGTTCACTGGGCTTGCTTGGTAGCTGAGGGAAACACAAATGCCCTTATTTCTACAATAAGAAATGATTCTTGATGAATCACCGAATTTATTCTAAACTTTCTATTCTATGAACATTTATTGAAACAAAATGAACAAATGTTGCATAAGCACTTATAGAACATCTTTCAATAAGCTTGCAAGTCACAGAGATGTCAAACTCCAGTCAAAAGTTCAATTTATCTAAACAAAAACCTTGATCATGGGTGCAAAATCATACCCACAAGTGATAAAAGAAAAAGACTAAACCAAGCAGAAGAGAGAGCAGGAAAAGCCAGGAGTCATATGGCATCGGGTCCCAGAGTTGATGCGACTCATGCATTTTGTGTCCTGTTTCCTCAGTTTTCCATTCTTAGGGCACCTCAAACCCTGGCCAGCTATTCTGTCCCAGGTGGTGGGAACACCTTTCAGCACCCCGAAGCTACTAAGTGATTAGTAAGTTTAGCATTAGCTGAATCTGCTTTTTATATCTGCATTCCTAACCAAAACATTCCCTGATCCCATGAGACATCAATCCCAGATTAAAAAGGAATGATTCTAAAGCAGTGTAACAGGTATGCGCCATAGTCTCTTCTCCCTTCCACAGCTGTAGAGGCTTTAGAATTTTATAGCTATTTGCTAAGGCCGCACCCCCTGCTGCCCATACAGTCAGTCACCCGCATTTGGACGCACGTTTTCGACGTGATAGCTTTACCCCTTATTCAGTAAGGGGTAACAGCACGTCAAAAACGCGAGTCCAACCCCCCCCCCGAAACTAATAGCGCCCGCAACATGCAAATGCATGTTGATGGCCCTATTAGTTATTCCCGCGCGATACAGAAAGTAAAATGGGCAGCCTAGGCGCTAATTTCTGCCGGCACCGGGAAAGTGTACAGAAAAGCAGTAAAAACTGCTTTTCTGTACACCCTCCGACTTAATATCATGGTGATATTAAGTCGGAGGTCCCAAAAGTTAAAAATAATCAAAAATTTAAAAAAAAATTTTTTAAATCAGCCTGCGGCTCGTGGGTTGAAAACCGGACGCTCAATTTTGCCGGCGTCCGGTTTCCAAACCCGTGGCTGTCAGCGGGTTTGAGAACTGACACCGGCAAAATTGAGCATCAGCTGCCAAACCCACTGACAGCCGCTGCTCCTGTCAAAAAAGAGGCGCTAGGGACACGCTAGTGTCCCTAGCGCCTCTTTTTACCACGGGCCCTAATTTGAATAATTTTATTTACTGAATCGCGTGCACAGGAGAGTGGCCTGTGGGCACGCGTCGGTGCCTGCTCTCCCATGATTTTTACTGCATCGGCCCGTTAGTGATCAAAATAAAGAATCCAAAGTAGCTGTGTGGCAGGCCCTGCCCCCTTCCTCCCAAATCCCCCCTCCCCAAAGGCTTCCAAACCCCTTTCCCCCTAGCCACCCTCTGGCCTACCTTTCGATCTCTGATGGGCTAGCGGGGACCGGAATGTCCCCTTGCGTGCCAGCCGCTTTCCAACCTATGCACCTAAGTTTGTACCTGAGGCAATGGAGGCTGACGCGACCTGCCCAAGGTCATAAGGGGTTGCGGCAAGATTTGAACCCTGGCTCTCAGCCCGCGGCTCTAGCCACGAGGTTTCTCCTCCACCAGCGTGCAAAGCTACTGCCCTCGTTTGAATCTTTTCTGGGCTTATTTTTACAAGGCGTTTAATTATTCTTCCTGGGAGTTACTTATGCACTCTCAGGAACACAAGCAGCGTTTTGTTTCCTTTCTTTCTTTTTTTTTCACTTCATATAATTTATTTAAAACAAAAGAAACAAACAAAATGAAAAGAAAATGAAATGAAATAAAAAAACCCAAAATGAAATTAAACAAAGTTGCCAGGTCCAGGGTACTACTCCCACCCAACAAAACAAGCAAACAAAATCCCAGGCTCCCGCCTGCTCTTCCTGCACCCATCTGACTCCTTCCCTTTCCCTCCCCAGTACCTTATCCCATCTGTCGGCTCTCAAAGGGGCAGAAGCTCCCCCGGGCAGCCATTTTGAAAAATAGCAGCAGCGAGCCAGGAGTAAGTGGGGGGTGGAGAGTGACTGAGAGGAGCCTGGGATTTTTTTTCTAATGAAATAAAAAGGATGGGGCTGTTCATTTTTCTTTTTTTCGTTTGCAAAACTAAAGGAAATGAAGCAGAAAATGCCACTGAAGTTTCCTGTTTTGTTTAGCAAGAAAGCACATCCCTAGTGTGAGCGCACGTTGCTGGCCTGCTCCAGTGTTACTTCCTAAGCGAAGCACAACGCTGAGAACGTTCCCAACCTAGAGCTGCTGCAGAATTCCACCTTTCTGAATAAGACGTCATCTTTGTCTTTTGGGAAACTGTCATTCTCTTCAAGATATGGAGCTGAACTTTGCTGCCAGGGATATTTAGCTGTTGTAAGCTGGGCATCCAATTTATGATGTGATTTTGCATGTGAACTCCTGCAAGAATATGAAACAAAATACAGAGAAGTCTTTTTTTTTTCAGACCTTTCTACATAGACATGTTCTGTTATGAAGCGGATTATGTGATTTTAAGGGGCTTTTTTTTTTCATGAAGACAATAAGACGAAACCCTCACTGAAGAAAGCTCTGTAATAGTTACAGTAGATTTTAAAGAATGAATTTCACTTTGAGAAGTCAGTATCTATTCTACACAAAAACAATTGTGTCTGTCCCTAATGTAACAATAGAACGAGCTCAGTGTAGACTGGTCAATCACGAATTCTGGCATGCCCTATGGGCCGGACAGGGAGAATAGGTGTGTCTTTGTGTATGAAAGTCACGTACACATACACTTCTGAGTCTGAGAGAGTGTAATAAAACCAGCAAAGGACAGGTTTCCCACTGCAAGTACTTTGAGTGTTTTATATATCGTTGTTCCATGTGAGAATCACTATATCACGATGGTGTACAGGGTAGACACTCACAAACGTAGTATGAATTACAAAGGTAGGCAGGTACACAGATGAACAAGGATAACATTCTAAAAGACAGACAGACAAAAAACAGTCGTAGCTGTATTATAGGGTGGAGGCAATTTTTAAACAGCTCATCTAGCAGAACGCGTACCTAATTATCAAAGGGAAAATATGTGGGAAAACTGCCCGTGGGTAGAAAGGATTCACAGATTTTCCACCAGCTTCTTCTGCAGGCAAATCCCTCCATATGTTGATTTCCAGCCCTGCCCCTAGGAACATGTTCTTTAGCTGGATTCAGTGAGGACAATTTTCAGGCAGTTTAGCTGGCTAAATGGCTTTGAAATGTATCTGATTTCATACAGTAATGTGCTCCTTAATTGTGGCACATAAAAAAAATCCCCCAAAACTCCTACTTTTAATTCAGCAGGGTACCACCAGAGGCAGGCTGGAATGTGGAATGTTTCTGCCAATCAAATCCAAGTCCTGCATGACAGGAGAAGATGGCTGCAGCTTTCAAAGCTGGTCTAAATATAAATCAAGCACTACAAATTCTGTTCCAAAAATATTTAGAAAAATTCCATCTTCTAAAAGAGACTGGCCCCGCTTTGCTAGGTTTGAGTTGCATTAGATATCGTTTCTTTTTAGCTTGGAACATTTAACTTAGATAGCGGGTAATTATTTTGTAATAAAGTGAGTTACTTCAAGGACTATTGCTCACAGTTTCCTAAAGAAGTAAAGGTAACTTTGCCCAGACGGATGTTATCTGAGATGTTCTGAAATATTCTTTCAGCATAAGTATTTTGCAGCAGTGAGAGTTCTGCAGTGGGAACTCTGGGAGAATGAAAGCGAAAAAGTAGAATTACTGTACGTTCCAAGTGATTTAATAGACCACAGTAGGGGCTCCTCGACCTGCTCAGCAGTTGTACAATCACAGGGCAAGTCCCCAGAATGGCCCCTGACTCCAAGGTCAGTAACATACAGTACTTTCAAAGATTGATCTGCTCACGTTGCAAACAACTCTGCTTCCAGGGAAGGGGTATCACTTTCATACAGAGCGTGGAGATCTCAACCATGGGCATGGTTTCTTTTTGCTCATTTCGTTTTAAAGTGCAATCTTCCTTCCACCGATCTACAGGAGATTTATTTTCGAACAAGACAAGGATGTTTCCTATGTGAGCTGTGCAAGTGCTGAAACTAAAAGGAGTGGAATAATAGTTGTTTTGGTCCTGAAACACATGACCTTTAAAAGAAATGGTATAGCAAAACTAGAAACATGGATTGCTCTTTTCTTGTCCTTTCCATATGGATTCAATATTATAAAAATGAACAGAATCTTCTAATGAAAAACACATTAACAGCAGTATACATTGCCCACAAGGCTCTGGGTCCCATCAGAATGCCCATTTGAACATTTAAAATTAAATTTCAATTTACAAGCTACCCTGTTTAAATTTTTTTTTTTTACTCTTCTTGAATAGCAGGGACTATCTGTATAGCACTGCATATGTCAAGTAGCACTATAGTAGTATTATTTGAATACACATATTTATTAGATGCAAAGCACAGTAGATGTTATGCTATGGGATACATTTTCTGTAATGCCAACTGCAAAGTTACATATGGAATTTCAAACACACAAAAAAACAAAAACCCAATTTTCAAACATAAGATAGAAACAAATTGAGTTTGAATATTGGGTTGCTACATGGATGAATGTGCATGCGTAACTTTATCCATTAGAAAATTTGGACATAAAGTCTTGCCATTTACTTGTATAATGTTTGAAAATTCAAGTTACATGCATAAATACATAACACTTTCCCAAAATACTTTTTATGCAGCCAAATGTGTGTGTTTTATGCACCTACAGGTGTGTTTTAGGTGGATGAATTCGCTTGTATAGAGTCAATTCGTTCACGTAACTTTATTTTTCCCCACACATAGCCTGATTACACATTTGACAGTCGACCCAAGAGTGTTTTGTCTCTTATTGCCTAGTTTATGCTGTTTTACACAAATATTGTACTTACATCAATTCAGTAGAGAAAGATTCTTGTATGGAATCATTTCCATCTCTTTGTGTTTCTTCTTCAGATGCTATTGCATCTGTTTCGGCGCAAGTTATTACACATCTATTTACAGACAATTTGGTTCCACCAGCAATATCGCCACACACCTTCAGAACGAGATCTTAAAAAAGAAAGGGTTTGGTTTTTTTTTTAATTAAACAAAATGTAAAGAGTTACCTTCAAACCTACTGCCCCAGTATGTTACTGGCTACAAAGAAGCCAAGACTGCCAAATTTTGCAATAGTGTCATAAAAATGTAAGCTGTGCCCTGCTGGTTTGGACCATAGATCCACTAAGCCCAGTTTCCTGCCTCTGACAATGGCCAATTTGGGTCATTAGAAAGCACCTGCATATCCGAAAGAATAGATCCTTGTTGTCCACTGCTTGGATAAGCAGTGAATTTCTCAGTCTCCTTGGCTAATAAAGGTATATAAAATTGTCCTCCAACCCTCTTTTTAAACTAAGACGTGCTGGATATCTTGGCCCAGCCTCTGGTAAAAAATTCCACAGTTTAATTGTGCATCGAGTGAAAAACTTTGTCTGCTCCCTGCTAGTTTCATGGAGCGTTACTGTGTTGTACTTTATGGATACCAGTGTTGTACTTTTAGTTTATGAATCAAATTGATGATATAGTGATGTGGGATAAACCACTAAATCTCAAAGGTTGCCAATATTGTGTATTTTACAATCATTCTAGAAAACATTTAAAATCGGTGTGCCATGCTAACACAGAAATGTATTCTGAATAATCATATTTTATTTGGAATCGTTAGTTGTGTGAGTCATATACATTAGGGACGAACTTGTCCCAGATCTTCATTTCAGTTTGTATCGGTAGGGATTTTCGTTTTGATTTGTTTCGGTTCTGGCAATTCCTGCCTGCCATTCAGTAACTTGTGCGCATATCAATAGCTGTGTGTGCAACTATCAATATGTACACATGCTACCAAACTGCGCAGACAAATTGATGAAAGCAAATAAAATAAAAAATGTTATTCTATTTGGAGGCACTGTCCTCATTCATCATGGTTTACACATTCATTTGAAATGAATGCACGTCATTATAATAATAATAAGACTAACAATCTAGATGTGTATCTTTGTAGCAGTTTTCATTCAACAAGATTTTGTTGGTCCTTATAGTATGTGGCTAGGAGCTCAGATATTCTATACATGTAATTAATTCTATACTGGATGACTGGCTACTCTCAACTTAATGCAGGAAATTTTGTGGAGGTGAAAGGTGGAAGGAAAGAAGAATATGATAATGTGCAAGTAGGGAAATAAGGTAAGGCAACTTGCCCAGTATCACCAACACAGAAAATAGAAAAAGGCAGAGACAGAACCAGAAAGCACTCAGTAGGTCATATCTGCTGCTCTTCATTAGGATTTGTCATGAAAATATTGGAGGATACAGATTGGTGTGGCACACTGTAAACCTCTACAATAAGGTGATCTCTGACCATCGCTCCAGATCAAACATTGCATAGAGAAGTAGGAGAACAAGAGGAGCATTCTTAGGGAGGACCTCCTCTATAATCAGGTGCCATATTTCTAATTCACAGGTCCTGAACCTTGGCAACCATGAAACAATAGCACAATTTTCCATGAAGGGAACGAACAATTGATTTCTCCTCTTCCTGTCTAAGGTCTAAAGGCCAGCTTCAGGCCTTCATCAAAACAGTGAAGACGACCTACCTTCAGGGTTGCACATGGCACAGTAGGTACGTATTAAAGATATATCGGATGCCAGTTTAGTAAGGAGAAGGCGCTTCTTGTGCTCTGCCACAGTTAGCTGAGGATTAATCCAGGAATCTCCACATGATACATACACCTGTCATAAAAGGGAAAGATCAGATAGCTTCAGCTTTGCATGAGAGGCACAAAATACGAGATTCATAAAGTGACAAAAATCATCACTTCAGTAAGACAAAAAAAAAAAAAACCCAGCATCATCCCAGGCTTCTTGGTATTTTTTTTTAATATGATGGTCACATGTTAAAAAAGGAATACCTGAAACTTTGATGGTGTGATTCATTCTAAAGTGAAATGTGATAGTGTTACAGGCATTAACAGCAAGGACCCGCCCATTATTGCAAAGAAATACAAAATCATGCATTAACACATCTTTAGATGTTCTTTTCCTAAAAAGTACTAATGATCTCCGGTTGACAAGGACCATATCATTCAAACCAACTAATCACTCCCAGAAAAAGAAAACAATTAAAAAGAGCCCAACATTGCTCCAACAAAAATAATTATAGTTGGAGGGTGGAAATTTCATATAAGGCAACCTCAGACGCAACCAGTTTTAAAAGTTTTAAACCATGGCAATAACGTCTGCTCAATATTTATTGGCCTGATCCGTCGGAGCAAAGAAAAATCTTCTAAACATGGCCACACTGGGTCACTCAGTGGCAATGGTTGGTTCAGTTAAGTTTTTATTGATACGTGGGAAATGTCATTTTTAAATAATTTTTCAAAAATGTAAACATAAAAAAAAAAGGTTTTGTGATTAAATTATTGAATTGTTGGGTGAGCAAGGTGGAAATGATGATTAAAAACTGGCACCCGAATTCTGGTTGAGTCAGAGGTTGCATTATATGAAGTTTCCACCTTCCAACTGTAATTATTTTCATTGGAGTAATGTTGGACTTTTTTTTCTAAGTCTTTTGAGCAGCGATTGTTCCTAGGAGTCATTAGTTGGTTTGAATGTGTGTATATCACTTCTATGTGGAGATTTTTTTTGTTTTGTTTATTAAATTAAGGACTATATCATGACATGTCCTGACTATCAGTCACTACTGCTTAACAGCGACAAATATTATAAAATGTAGTACAAATTGAAAGGACAAATGATTGCATACCTTTGCTTCAGAGGAACATAGCTCTAAGATGTTTTTGTGTCCCATAAGAAAAATGCCTTGCATGAGGGTACCTGAGCTAGGGCATCTAATCACTCACATCAGCACACTGTCACAATCAGGGTATCTAACCAACTCACCAAGGCACTGTCATCATATGAACGTCTAATCATATCACCAGGGCATTGTCAACATATGGGTATCTAAGCATATCACCAGGACACTGTCATTAAGTGCATGTCTAACTATATCCAGGGTACTATCACTAACCACATTACCAGAGCATTGTCAATAAGAGCGCATCTAACCCTATCACCAGGGTACTATCACTATGAGGCTGACCAACCTTATCACTATTGCACTGTCATAATGAAGATGTCTAAACACATCACCAGGGCACTTTTATTATAAGGACCTCTAACCATATCACGAGGGCACTGAAACCATAAGAGTATCTAAGCATATTGCAAGGACATTGTCACCATGAGTGTGTTTAAGCACATCACCAGGGAACTGTCACAATGAGCGTGTTGAACCAAATAAGGGCATCTAACCACATCACCAGAATACTATGATGGTATCTAACCACATCATTAGGGCACCATCACTATTAGGACACCAAATCAAATTACTCAGGTCACTATGAAAGCATTTAACCACATCACTGTCGCATTATCACTATGAGGATCTCTCACCACATCACTAATGCAGTTTCACTATGATGGCATCTAAGCACATACTAGGTCACTGTCACCATGAGGTCATTTAACACTATCATCAGGGGTCATTACTATGAAAGTGTTTAACCACATCAAAAAGATATAGGGTAATCTAACCACTTCAGAGCACTATCACCATAAGGGACACTGTCATTATCAGGGCATCTAACCACAACACCAAGGCACTGCCACGTTTAGAAAATGTAATTTAAAAAAATGAATTCGTTTTAAAGATTTTTCATTTTTTGAAACTGCATCAAAGGGATTTTCTTACTGCCTTTGGCTTATTCCATTTTCTAATATTTGGCACAAACATTCATTGGATTTTGTATTCAGGGTTGAAATAGGGCACAAAATGTGCATTATTGCTGGCGACAGTGCGCCTGGCAAACGAATGAAGACTTGCAATGACTTCCACAAGCACTACAATGAAACTAAACATGGCAAAATATCTATCGACCCGGTCTGTGCCAAGAAATATTTATTTCCTTCAAAGCAGTGCGAATCTGTGCTGAATGCATCCTGTTTCCATCCATCTCATGCTCCTTTCTGTTGGGTCTGCAGTATCCTCTCAGTATTTGTACGTTTTTGTAAGCAAATTCTCACTTTTTGTCTGTTTTTTTATGACCTTTTTTTTTTGGAGGGCATGAGTAATAAATAATTTAAATAAAAATTAAAATATTGCTGCTAGAAGTGTAATTTTAGATGTGGGTACTTCTGTCCCAGGACAGTCCTGCATGATGGCCCAGGAAGTGCTGAAGTCAGCAACTTTCCATTCGTTTCCTATTTATTTAAGTCTATTTTGTAGAATTCCTTTTTACCAGTTGATCTCTTTCAAGGTTTCTCAAAAGAAAGACTTCTTGGCCGTTTTCATCAAACAGTCTGCGAGCAGCAGAGGGTAAGTTCAGAACTGCTGTACACCTTTAAGAAGACACATTAGCAAAAATGTCAATTCTCCTTATAAAAAACGAACAGAAAAGGTCATGCAGATTACACGTATGTGCTTGTGTCACGGAGCACAGCGATAACGAAATGAACAGAATGTGGACTTAAAACCCTCAAGGGAAATGCAGAATACAGATCTATAGTGTTATCGCAATGGGCCAAAACTATCCCAACCCCTATCCCAATAGATATCCTTATCCATGGTCTGGGCTTTCACTCAGAGGTGGGACTCATTCAGTTGTCATAGTGCGCCTTCTCTAGCTGCCCTGCAGGAGTCTCTCAGGGAGCTGCACAGAGAGTGCATATTCCTCTCCATAGGGACCAGCAGGGTTAAAGATCTTCCCAACCCAAGAAAGAGTCCGCCAGATGTGCTCACTTTTTAATGGCACACCTGCGGAGCAGCATTTTATGATGTGCCATAGCACTGCCTCAAAAACAATCAAAATACAACATGGCCCAGATATATTAATTCAGGAAGGTTAGAAAAAATGATCATGTACAGATCTAACCTCTCCAGAAACTGCTGAAATTCACTGCTGTATACTTTCATTTCAGTGTCTTCACCGGGGCCGACATCGGTTTTATCCTTTGTTTTCTGCTTCTTTTCCGTGCCGACATTTCTAAGGGAAAATGGACATGGTTCACATGCATGGCCAATATTCAAATGGAATTGTAGAAAGTACCTCAACCGTGGCAAAGAAACTGCTAAACTGACTTGGAAGCAGATAGATTTTACCTACAGACCTCGTCCTTTCAAGGTAGTTGCAGGCGTTGTACTTTAGCAATTTTAGGTATGACTTGTATTTTTTTTTTTTTTTTAAGACTTTAGAGTTTCTCTTTACTTTTTCTCGATGTCATTTTACTTTTCAAACTCTGTGGCAGACTCTCAATGTTCAGAAGGGAGACGCAGGGAGTTATCCCACCAGTTAGTTACTGATACTGTTGTTATATTCATCTTACCAGCAGAACATTTCAGGCCTGATTCAACAACATACTATAATGCCATAGTAGATGTTGGCAGACAAACCCCCACTTGGACCGCCCAGTCTCACCAATTGCCCCTGCCTCTCCTACTCAAGTTTTGGTCATCAGGCTTCCTTGCTCTTACTACTGCCCTCTATGTGAAAGGAGATCTCTCACCTATCAGCAGTACAAGCTTGACTGTCTGCAGGAGGTCTCTTCTTATCATAATCCATGCTTTGAGGACCCTGTCTTGTGATTTTTTTTTTTTTTTTAAATTTTTGTTTAAATGCAGGTATTTTGGGTTCCATTTCTCATAAAACAGGTCTTATTGTCAGCTTTCCAGTGATGTGAATTATTTTGTCTCACATCATTCTTGATATAGTGCAAATGAAAAAAGACTTAGTAATGTAATAAAATGCCTTGAAACCGAAGCATTTCTGCAGCTCCTCAAAAGCCAAAAAGGACGAAATATCTAATAAAATACCTAAAGAAAATATGGACAAAATGGAACTGTTTATCTTTATCTTTTAGAGAGGTGACTTTCCAAGATGGCAATGGGAGAGAAAACGGACAGATGTGGAAGGAAGGTTTGGATGGTCAGCTGCCTTGAACTGCGAGATCAGAAAGGTCTCCAGGAATGGCTGTGGGCAGTCCCTTCTCCAGCCACAGAGCCTCCATACATTACAGATGCTGAGACACTGAGCATGTTTTTTTTCCTATCATGCAACGCCAGACCTTGAGGCCTGGAAACCATTCTGGTAATCACAAGGGGGGGGAGAATTTAGAAACCGTCTGCCCCCGGGGAAGGACTGTGTGGGCTTTGCACTTTTTGTACCGGCCCTTTCTGGGGGTGCATTTTTGCTGGAAGGCGGGTGTGGAGATTTGAAGATGCTGTCGACCTGCACTCTTCCTCCTGGAATGCCTCCCCCTTGTCATGAAGGAAGGCTAAAACCTGATTAATGCAGCTAAAATGCTTTTGAAAAAAATCTTCATAGTCTGCAAATAAATCTGCTTCTTACAGCAGCTGCATGAAAACACATCTTATGAATATTCATCGTGGATATCCTGACCGGGGCCCTTAAGGAGCAGATTGTCAGACCCCCCCTACACAGAGAAGCAGAGAGAAGGGAAAGGAATATATTTTCCAGCTATGCTTTTCTTTAACTATTGAACAACTACAATGAATGAGCAAAACCCTCGCTGCATTAGTACGTGCAATACTAGAAAGGCTTAAAACATCTTTCAGATCATCAGCAAGTCCTGAAGCGGCACCACAAAAAGAAATAAGCAGTCTGCACGTGTGGGGGGCTTCAAAAGCACTCACCAGAGGGTGGAGAAGGTGGGATTCTTAATTAACTTTATGTATAAAGTGAGGGTTCAAATTTGTTTAAGGAACACCAAGCGCACCATTTACATCTAACAGAATGAACTAATTATGAAATATATGCATCAAAGATTTCAATTTCAGGCTTGACTTTGCTGGGTAGATTAATTTTTAGTTTTATCATTTTTACAGGCACTTCACTGGACAGACTGTTGGAATGTTCCTCCTTGTTCAGTCATGTATGAAGTATATTTAATCAATGTGGAGGAAGTAATATTAAATTATTATCAGTAGCCCCAAATATTGGAAAAACCTGTAGAAGGGGGGTTCAAAGGTAGCTTGTATGGCAATAACTAAGTAACATATTGGTGAGACTTCGCTTGCAGTGCTGGAGACCGCACCTTCAAGAGGATATAAATT
The DNA here is from genome assembly GCF_901001135.1 of Rhinatrema bivittatum. Classification (NCBI taxonomy): domain Eukaryota; kingdom Metazoa; phylum Chordata; class Amphibia; order Gymnophiona; family Rhinatrematidae; genus Rhinatrema; species Rhinatrema bivittatum. The sequence goes on from NC_042631.1 coordinate 14,784,979, forward strand.
GAATGCAGTCAGTCCAGGGGGCGGCTACTAAAATGGTCAATGGTCTTCATAATAAAGCATATGGGAACAGACTTAAAGATCTAAACATGCATTTTGTGGAAGAAAGGAGAGATGCTTCAGACATTTAAAATACCTCCAAGGAATGAATGCACAGGAGGTGGACCTCTTTCAATGGAGGGAAAGCTCTGGAACGAGGATCATGGCACGTGTGGAATGGAGTGAAGGAGTAATTTAGAGAACTATTTCTTTGGAGAGAGGGTGGTGGACGCATAGAACAGTCTTCTCTGTGGAGGTGGCGGGAATAGGGAGAGTATCAGAATTCAGGGGAACACGGGACAAGCACAGGAGATCCCTCAGGAAGAGGAAGGGATTATAAAGCTGAGCAGGAGATGTGGATGCGCCATGCGGTCTTTATCTGCCATCATGCTCTATGTTTCTGCATTTAACTTATATTTTACATTTTCTTAAGCCTTTTTCCTGAGAAATGTTCTACTACTATTTTACGACACGAGAAAGGAAAACAGAGATGAGTGTTCTAACATCTCTAAATTGAAATTGTTAAAAAAAATATATATATATATTCATCTTTCCTAAGGATTTAGCATTGCTCTCACATGTGGGCTAGGACTGAAACAAAACCAGAGCTCGGTTCACCAAAATTCAGGACTTACAAGAATGTCTGGCAGAAAGATATTTGGCAACTTGGGAAAATAAAAGTAACCACAGATTGTCAAAAAAAAACCTACCTGGGTGAAAAGTCTTACATAGCTCAGGGGAAAAGAATAACCCTTCCCCCACTTTTCTCAGGTTTCTGGGCAGCCCCCCCCCCCCCCGATAAAAACTGTGCAATACATTATCAGCATGATTACAATATACAAGAGCTTGGTTATCCCTTTCCTGATGTGCAGAATCACGCTCAGGATGTCACAAGGTTTGTAACTGGGTGGACAAAACACACAAATAATGATCAGACCATGACGTCAGCTCGAATTAAAGGCAAGAAGCTAAAGCCACTTGCTCCCACTTCATTGGGACTTTACATAGTGTATCCTGGTATTTCTTTTCATAGCTGACAGGAAAACCAGCATAACTCTGGGTGCAGGCACACCTAACTCTGGCCAATCCATTCTGCACATAAAGCATAGAGATGTCCTTCACAGTATTCCACGCAGCAAATCTAAAATACAATTTTTACAAAATCTTCAGGAGTAGGGAAGAAAAGGGTTACTTACTAATGGATACTGATAATCAAAAAAATATATAATGGCATCATACTGGCCTGCATATAGGAACTCCCTTCTGCTGGAGCCAGTACGTTACAAAAACTAATGTGGACAGCAGATGCTACCTCCTCCCCTGTTTAGGTCCCAGAGGGATGTTGCCGTCTCTTCCCTCACTCGGACCCCAGCAGGATGCTGCCGTCTCTTCCCTCACTCGGGCCCCAGCAGGATGCTGCCGTCTCTTCCCTCACTCGGGCCCCAGCAGGATGCTGCCGTCTCTTCCCTCACTCGGGCCCCAGCAGGATGCTGCCGTCTCTTCCCTCACTCGGGCCCCAGCAGGATGCTGCCGTCTCTTCCCTCACTCGGGCCCCAGCAGGATGCTGCCGTCTCTTCCCTCACTCGGGCCCCAGCAGGATGCTGCCGTCTCTTCCCTCACTCGGACCCCAGCAGGATGCTGCCGTCTCTTCCCTCACTCGGACCCCAGCAGGATGCTGCCGTCTCTTCCCTCACTCGGACCCCAGCAGGATGCTGCCGTCTCTTCCCTCACTCGGACCCCAGCAGGATGCTGCCGTCTCTTCCCTCACTCGGACCCCAGCAGGATGCTGCCGTCTCTTCCCTCACTCGGGCCCCAGCAGGATGCTGCCGTCTCTTCCCTCACTCGGACCCCAGCAGGATGCTGCCGTCTCTTCCCTCACTCGGACCCCAGCAGGATGCTGCCGTCTCTTCCCTCACTCGGACCCCAGCAGGATGCTGCCGTCTCTTCCCTCACTCGGGCCCCAGCAGGATGCTGCCGTCTCTTCCCTCACTCGGACCCCAGCAGGATGCTGCCGTCTCTTCCCTCACTCGGACCCCAGCAGGATGCTGCCGTCTCTTCCCTCACTCGGGCCCCAGCAGGATGCTGCCGTCTCTTCCCTCACTCGGGCCCCAGCAGGATGCTGCCGTCTCTTCCCTCACTCGGGCCCCAGCAGGATGCTGCCGTCTCTTCCCTCACTCGGGCCCCAGCAGGATGCTGCCGTCTCTTCCCTCACTCGGGCCCCAGCAGGATGCTGCCGTCTCTTCCCTCACTCGGGCCCCAGCAGGATGCTGCCGTCTCTTCCCTCACTCGGGCCCCAGCAGGATGCTGCCGTCTCTTCCCTCACTCGGGCCCCCGCAGGATGCTGCCGTCTCTTCCCTCACTCGGGCCCCAGCAGGATGCTGCCGTCTCTTCCCTCACTCGGACCCCAGCAGGATGCTGCCGTCTCTTCCCTCACTCGGACCCCAGCAGGATGCTGCCGTCTCTTCCCTCACTCGGACCCCAGCAGGATGCTGCCGTCTCTTCCCTCACTCGGGCCCCAGCAGGATGCTGCCGTCTCTTCCCTCACTCGGACCCCAGCAGGATGCTGCCGTCTCTTCCCTCACTCGGACCCCAGCAGGATGCTGCCGTCTCTTCCCTCACTCGGACCCCAGCAGGATGCTGCCGTCTCTTCCCTCACTCGGGCCCCAGCAGGATGCTGCCGTCTCTTCCCTCACTCGCACCCCAGCAGGATGCTGCCGTCTCTTCCCTCACTCGGACCCCAGCAGGATGCTGCCGTCTCTTCCCTCACTCGGGCCCCAGCAGGATGCTGCCGTCTCTTCCCTCACTCGGGCCCCAGCAGGATGCTGCCGTCTCTTCCCTCACTCGGGCCCCAGCAGGATGCTGCCGTCTCTTCCCTCACTCGGGCCCCAGCAGGATGCTGCCGTCTCTTCCCTCACTCGGACCCCAGCAGGATGCTGCCGTCTCTTCCCTCACTCGGACCCCAGCAGGATGCTGCCGTCTCTTCCCTCACTCGGACCCCAGCAGGATGCTGCCGTCTCTTCCCTCACTCGGGCCCCAGCAGGATGCTGCCGTCTCTTCCCTCACTCGGGCCCCAGCAGGATTTCGGAGTGGCCTCGGAGGGTAAGGAGGAAGGCTGCGCGGCTCGGCGCTCGCAAGTTGCACAATTGTGCACCCCCTTGCGCGCGCCAATCCTGGATTTTATAACATGCGCGTGGCTGCGCATGCATGTCATAAAATTGGGCTGGGTTGCACACACAAATCTACGCCCACGCGTAGGTATGAATATCTGGCCCTAAAATTGTATGATAAAATCTATTACAAATTTTGATTTAGAGATTTTTTTGAGGCTAAATCAAACCTTTCTTGCAGCTGTGTAATGAGTGACTTGCCCAATCAATAGGATGAGCCAGATTTTCTAGTGAATAAACACCTATGTGGCCTCTACTGGGTGAATAAATGTTTGAAATGACCTTTTTCAAAGGTTTCTATTTGTAGCAGGTCTCAAGATATTGGAAGAAGCTAGGTAAAGGCTGTGGTACTAATACACAGTATATTAATATTATTATTCTAGCATTAGAAATAAAATAAAATCTCTTTACTGTTTTTTCTGCATGTATGAGACATCGGGTCCAACAATGACGCATGCATGGCTGAGATCACAATCTCCATTTTTTAAAACTTTCACTCTCACAGGTCTGTCCCAGGTTGCTTTCTTGTCAATAGGTTTCTTCAGCGGAGGACTATTTGGAACCAGCAGTCCTTCAATCGGCCAATCAAAATCCTTACAAGGAAGAATTAGAAAAATTCCAGAGAATTTAAACAATAATGAAAAATAACTTTTTTTTAAATTTTATTTTTACAAATGTTACATTTCAGATACAATAAAAATGAATATACAAAAGAGGAGGAAAATGCAAAAGAAAATCACAGAAATAAGCAAGCATTCATAATAGTGATGGACCCAAATGATGGGGCAAGGAGCATTTAACAAAATAGCCAATACTAAAATCATATATACAGTGTACATAAAAAGGTTGGCTACTAGCCTGACTCTCTCATCAAGAATATAAACAGAAAGCATAACATAACCAAGCAACTATCAAATCCATAGCAACATTACTGCTAGCAACATTTCTAAGGGGTGAACAGCCTTCCTGATAATTTTGTGATACTGGTATTAGAATAATGTTTATGTATATTTGTTTTAGTTTGTTTTATTGAGTATTTATTGTATCAATTTATGGATGTATTTTATTGTAAACCACCTAAAATTTTGATAGGTGGTATAGAAATATTGAAAATAAATAAATAGATAAACAAACCGTCCAAGCTATGTCTTAACCAAACTATTCTACAGAATTCTTCTGAACAAAGCCAAGGTGCTGCTGTGGATGCCAAAACAAGACATCACTCCCTTCAGACTTGAACTGGCACCCGACTGGGTATTTCTACTTGAGCTCTGCCCTCAGACTCACCACCTTTTGCCCATAGACCAAAAGACACCTTGCACTCTTCCTGAGTGTCATAAGAGACATCAGAGTAGCACCATGGAGGGTGTGTGCAATTTTCTGAAGCAGATTCCTCAACCTCAATTCTGGTCAGGCTCTAATGCAAAGATGACCAACAAAGCACATCTTTCTATTACTGAAATTGTTGAATCTTCCAAACGTTGAGTAGCTTTTATTTAGTTAGATCGGCTGGGTACTGAGTCACTTCCCAGAAGAAAATAAGCTTTAATTAAGGGTGATAAGCCTGCAAATGGACTTTTTCAACAATCCAACATCTATATCCTAAAGATCTGCATGGCTGAAAATGACTTAGCATTGGGAAAGTTAACAGCAAGTAAGCTCTTTGCATGTAGTGAATTTCCCAGAGATTTTTGCTTTTTTTTTTTGCTATTATCTTTAACTAATACCAAATTCACAGTCTATATGTAAGAGGATTGTAATCCAAAACCTTCATGCCTCCACACTTTGCAGTCATAAGGAAATGTTATCTAGGGTGGATTTTTTCAGAGTGCCAAAATCAGAAAGAAGCAGTTGGCTTACATCCATCATGCATTTCCAAAGTAATGTTTTTGGTTTTTATCCTGTACTTTTTTTTTTTAAGTGTTGTACTATTTAATGTAAAATTGTCAATGTCATGACTGTAAACCACTGAGAATAACTTGATGTGCCATCTTCAACGTTGGAAAAACTTGGAACCAGGCGAAGTCAGTTAGAGAAATGCGGTATCCACTCCCAGGGAGGCATCTTTGCCACATAAGTCTGTAGGAACCCTACTACAATAAAGGCATTTATTGGGTCTTTCACGGAGAAAGAAACAGCTTCCACCATTGGAAGCACTTGTATCTGGCATCTCCGCTTCAGCATCCAAAAAAAACCAAAACCCAACACAAGCTGCCCAGAGGGAAACAGTTGCTAACATGGCAGTAGAAGCCCAGTAGGACAGCATTCCAGAGTCAGCGGCCATATTGTTCCCCTCCATAATTATATTTTCTGAATAGTTGATAATCCCTTATGACTTAAGTTTAAAAAAGATTTAAAAACTTTAACCTTATAGCATAGGTACATTATAATTAGTTCCCTATATACAGAAACTAAAATATACTGTACTACTGTATTACCTTTTATAACACATTGCAACAATACATGCCTTTTATTAGGCCACTGCTTATAAACCCTTGTTTTTCAATTAGAAGCCTGTAAAGACAAACTTGATTGCAATAGCAGATATTTTTCTATCTAATCAATTTTTCTGCAGTTTAACAAGCAATTCATTTCCTAGGAAAGATCATCCTATAAAAGTACACTCTGCAACTCTATTTTCTATGCTGCTCTGTTTTGTGTCATTTCCAAATGAAAGGACAAATAAAATGACATTTTTGTTTTATTTGTTTTCATTTTAGCACACGCTATAACCATTAGTGTGTGTTAATAAAATTTAAACAAACACAAAAGCAAAATGAAAATTACTGAAAGAAAGATTTTCCCTGCACACCCTGACCTGTCTAAGAGGACCATGGTTAGAGTGTCCTCCAGGATCCTGGTGTACAAAGTTTCGGCAGTACTCACAGTAAGTGTTTTCCTGTCCTGGGTCTGTATCGCAAGATCAAAGGCGGCCTTCACTCAAGGCCATACTATGGACACAACTTTATGGGAGGTGTTTCTTAGGGATTTTAGTTTATAAATTGGAAACTATGTCTTGTCAAAGATTTATAATCCAGTATGGCTGACTAAGTTTCTTGATTGCCACTGACCTATAGTATTAATCTTTACAGGGAGAAAAAAATGTGGACACGCGCAAACCACACTGTAGGATGGTATTTTAAATTCAACTGCATATATAATAAGTTAAATAAGATTGATTGGCTCCAATTTAGCTCATGTTAATTGTCCAGATAATAATCCACAGGATAATTTACACAATTTTACACAACTAGTAGCTCTTCTTGCCTGAAATTATATTTATCTAGTCATATTATCATGGAAAATAATTACCTCATTTAATTCTCCACTGGGAAGAACAGGCCACATGTAGGTTAATTTGTTCCACAAGGGATTCTCAACTCTTGAATGTTTCCACTGTCCTGGTTTAGATGTGAACTCATGCTTTATGGCCCATCTGAGGAAACAAAAATATTGAAATAAATAAATCGTCTTGTTCCACCCCATTCATGATTTTATAACTCTCTGTCATATCCCCTCTCAGTCATCTCTTTTCTAAGCTAAAGAGTCCTAATCTGTTTAGTCTTTCTCAATAAAAGAACTTTTCCATCTTGTCACCCTTCTCTGTACCTTTTCCAGTTCTGCTGTATCTCACATAATGTGGCTAAAAATAGTTTGGCTGAAGGAAGACCAGAGGTCCTTCGAGCCGGAGCCTTCGGCAATCTCAGGGATGATATTAAAAACTCCCTCTGTGAATTCACAACTAATCCCGCAGCAGTGAAAAACATATTCCTTCCTGCCCCCAAACAAGGTGATTGGCTTAAATCCACAGGAGCAGCACTGTCAAGGTAGCTATATCATCACACCTCTCATTTCCCTCAGAAAACACGTTGCTTGACTTTTGAATTAGTTTGATGCGATAGCCATGGCTGCACCTTCCGGCAACAAGTTACATAATTTCCCCACTCTGAGTAAAGAATCCCTTCCATGGAAGACAGTAAAATGTATTCCCTTTAACCCTACAAGCTTCTGCGGTAAAACGATCCCCTCTGGAATCCTTTCAGTTATTTTGTTGAGATCAAAAGTAAAGTCTGAGATATGCTGAGGATGGTCCCATCTTAGCCTTTTGTTTAGACTGAAAACTGAACAATATAGGGGGGGGGAGGGGGGTTAATCACCTTCCACTTGACCGCACTCAGACATGAACATACTGCCCAAGTATGAGGATTAAACCATTTGTTAAAAAAACAAAACGATCCCTATAGGGGCCACTGATATATTTGCATATTATAAATAAATATCGCCTTAAACATGATCTAAGTCACAATGATGTTTGAACCTTATGTTACTGATAATACGTTTCATTATTGCTAGGTGCATTTCTGTATTTCTGGATATTGCTTGCTTGAAGACATGCTGCATAGACTTAAGTGATTCCCAATATAATGTATACAATATTTAAAATGTTTTGCAATATATATACAGTAGCATAAACACTAGCTATGACTTTTAAAAAACAGGTGTACTAAAGGGTTTTTTCCAGTTCTGTCTATGGGAATAAATAAATAGTATAACTGGCCCTTAGGGTGTTTATAATAATGATCTGGCTGCATTTCACATCAATGGAATTTATAGATAAAATTTGCTTGAATTGCCACTAGATGGAGACAGTGATTCATACAATGCTCACTGGCTGGAAAGCCTATCTCTGCTGCTCTACTACATTTATGTCTTCTTATCATATTTAATTTCTCTACAGTGGTCTACAAAAATGGAGTTTGTCTTCCCTAACTCAAAGTGCTAAAAATGGAACCCCCAAAGCAATATACTAGATGTGACAAGGACACGTGAGGGGTTACGCTTTTCACTCCAATATAAGCAGAGATCTACAAGAGCTAAAAAAAAAAAGGATGCTTTCAAAGTGTATTATTTTGCACTTATTTAACCTCTGGAATCGTTTAAGCCTGCTATGCTCATGCAGACCTTTGAATGTAATGTAATGGAGCCAAAGTTTCCTTTTTTGTAGGTTTTTTTTTTTGTAAACCAGCACACACAGGTGAGCAAAGGAGTCCTGAGAAAAATACAGCTATGTAGTAACTTGGCATCCAGCCACAGTTGGAAACAGGACACAGGGGATGATGCACCCTTGGTCTGACCCAGCATTAGGGTTCTTATGTTCTAATTTCTTGATCACCTTTTTGCTGTTTATAAATATAACATTTTAAAACCAGGCAAGAAGTTTCTCCTCACACACTCTGTGTGTGTAAGCAAATTCTTTGTTTCTCCTCATACACTCCAGGCTATAACATAGCAAGAACTAGAAATTATTCTTCCGTTTGGCTCACTGTTCTGCAGCTTTAGTCCATTCCTGTTTCCACTGTGCACCATTTATAGCACATGTGTATTCCTTAAAATTAGGACTTTTCTTGCACATGTGTATTCCTTAAAATTAGGACTTTTCTTAGCAGTCCTTCTCACTGCAATAACTGTACAAGTCTCAATGGTTTTTTTTTTCTTATTGAATGCAAATCACAGTAAAGAACAGGAAGTCTTTCAGGACACAAGCCTGAACAAAAAAAATGATTCTTGCACTTGGTCTCATCCGATCTATCAGTTTTCTGGTACTTTAATATGGGTCCTACCCTATACATCTGAGGGGGTAGAATCTTGATTCATCCTCTGATGGGAGCAGTGCACTGAGGCTCCTGCACATGCTCCATAGGTTTGGTGAGGATGAGTTTAATAAGGAACATTTAAAAATTTACTTTTATTATCAATGTACTTATACTATTGATTTGTTTTAAGGTTCCTGGTGTTTTGCCTTGATGGGTTCATTTGAATGATCTATTCATCTATTTTAGATATGCTCTGATCAGAATGTCAAAAGAATATATCATTTGAAGACAAGGTACTATCAGTGATCAGAACAAAATGCAGAGCAAGTAGATGCAGTGTAGTGATCGGTGGACCACGGACCTATCCCATGGCCCATCGCTCTTACCTCCAGCCCGGGCCCAACCAAGTGTGCTCCCAGCGTTGCGGCTGGCCTCTCCGTGTGGGCATAGCCAGTCATGGCATCTGCTCTAGGCTCCTGCCGCATGTCCGCGGTGCCAGGCTGTCTCTTCTGTGCATGGTGGAAGGTCATGTTGCACTACTCCTACAGGCCATCCTCTTCCTATGCAGCAGGACACCACTGAAGCTGTGGAACCCAGCTCCCCCTTAAGATGTCCGCGCGCCGATAGCACCACCTTTATTGGGCAAGTGGCAGAAGTACCCAGTGGCGCTTCCCGATAATGACGTCAGCTCTGACCTATATTCCTCCAATGCCTTAGCAATAGGTCATCTCATCTGATATGTGCTTTACCACCGCATTCCTGGTTCCTGCTTTTCATTCCTGTCTCCAGTTCCTTTGTGTGTTGCTCCTGTATCTCTGAATCATGCTCCTGGGTTCCTGGCAGTCTGGTTGTTCTGAGTCTTTGTCATTGTGGTCAATTCTCCCTTGTCTGTCTTTAGCATCTCGTCTTGCTCTGTGGTCTTCTACTCACTCTCTCTCCTTGAAATGGACTTCTAACTTGACCTTGGACTGAACCTCAACGCTGCTTGACTTCTGCCTGCCCTGACCTTCTGCCTGAACCTCGTTACTGACTGGATTCCACCTGTCTCTGACCTACTCCGATTCCTGACTTGCCCTTTATTGCTGGCCTGCACGTCCTCTCTTCTTCGGATCTTCAACTCCACAAGGGTCTGCACCTATGTCCAGCTGGCCCTGGCACCCAAGGGCTCAAACTAAGGGGAACGAGGGCTGGTATTGGTGAAGTTCCAGTTGGGCCCCTGAGCCAGTCAAATCTGCCTGCTGACAGTGGGAACCTGTAGGGCTCCTCCCTGCAGGTAGCATCAACGCCACCTTGGCTCAAGGGCTCACTTCCGCTACAGGCAGCACACATATGCTCCTTTGCACTGTCTCTCTTTAGAAGCTGAGGCTTGACAATTCTATGTAGAATCAGGTGAAGCTTTCAGCTTCTGAGACACCTAAAGCTGACAATGTTTAGAGAAACTCCATGCAGCCCCAATAATGAAATATCAGAGACTTTCATAGAATACCATTTCTTTTAAATGCCTATGTAAGAAAGCACAATACAAGTTTAAGTATTTTGATGTCCCTAGGTTCCAGTATTAATTTGTGGAATAGTTTGGACAGGTTTATGTAAGGTGATTTGATACTTTTCTTGTTTTTTTTCTAATTCTCTTTATTTCAGTATTACTTACAGCACATAATCTTATTTACAAGAATGAAGGTGTATATATATTTCAAATAAAATAAAATGTAAAAAGAAAACAGAATACAACTATAGTATGTCTTATGGCAATGAGAAATCAGAAGAAATGAGGCCAAACTCAGAAAACTTTATAAGCAATGCTTGAGCCTTCTTTTGTTGGGTTAGTATCAGTTTTTATTCAATTAGATGAGAATTTTGGAAAATGTTCTTTATTTGATCTTCTATGATCTCAGAATAAAAATAAAAATAGAAAAGAGCTATTAAAAATATTTTGCATATGTAATCCCACTACTCTCCTACCCCTAAATTATCTAAGAACTTTGTAAGATCAAATGTTACTTTGTAATAGAATATCCACTTAATATGCTTAGTCTAATGTGGTATCTGTCTGTCAGGTGTGTGTGTGTGTATGCGCCCGCTGCCAGCCACTGAGAAGTCTATGTGCATAGATCAGAACTTACGTGCATATTTGCTGAGCTAGGCACATAACTCAAAGTGTACATGCACAAGTTCTTGGTTATGCACATACACGTATGCAAATAAATTCCAAGTTATTTGCCTAGGATTCATTATGAGACCAGTGGACATGCAGACTGGTGGCCAATGCATGCACAGCACACTAGCACACTCCAATTGCCACTGAGGAGTCTACATAGGCAGTAGAGATGGGGCTGTCAGCAAGAGCACAGAAACCACCAGAGAGTTATGAGACAAGCAGTGACAAGCAGCCTGGAAAAGAGGTTGCGGAACCAGAGAAAAGCAGACATATGGATAGGAGGGAGAAAAGAGAAAGACTACTTGAGTGGGTCAGGTCAGACCAGAGGAGGGGGGGGGGGGATGAGCGTGTTAGGTTCGGGGAAGGGGGTGGGGGGGGGGGGGGAGAAGGAGCAAATATCCAAGATGGTGGTGATGGAAGGGGAGACAGAGTTGCTGGGGTCAGGCCAGGGAGTAGGTAAAGATATCCGGGTTCGGGTGAAGAGAATGCTAAGGTAGGGTTAGGGAGCGTGGTTAGGGGTGAAATGTGCTGGAGTCGGACTGGGGAGGGGGCTGGAGTGTGCTGGGGCAGGTGAGGAGGGAGGGAAGAAAGTTCTGGGGTCAGGGCTGGGGAGGGCTGTTGGTGGGTGCTGGAGTTGGCTTGGGGCGAGGGGAAAGAGAAAGGGAGCTTGGGGCTTGGGCTGGGTAAGGATCAGAAAGTGCGAGTCAGGCTGAGGATGAGTTTTGGCCTTGGTTCAAGGATAGGTATAGGAGTGTACAAGGGAGAGGGGGAAACAATTCTGGGCTTGGGATGGGGAGGATGATAGGAGTGTGCTGGGGGTTAGCTGGGGAGGAGGGGAAGAGAGTTACTGGGGGGTCAGGCTGGGGTGAAGAGGAGAATCAGCTGATACCAAGGCTTCAATTTCTCAGCTTAATATGTGCTTGTTGTCTTCCCAGTGCTGCCCTTTAACCCCTCTGCCTCTGCTGTTAGGTTTCCCCACTACCAGAGGTACCTTTGCCATTAAAGATATAGAATAAAAAACAGTGTGGTATTTCAGGGGGTGTCACTACTCCTGTTTTTATATTTTAAATGGTATAGGTACCAGTGGTGGCAGAAAATCTGTAGTAGAGGCAGAGGAGTTAAAGACTAGCAATATTCAGCTAAGGGACTGAAGCATTAACATCTGGGATACATGCAGCATGCCTTGATGTCCAAGCAAGAGAGCCGCTATATCCACATCAAGGGGAGCATGCTATATCCACATCAAGGGGGAGGTCCCTCTAGTAACAGTCTTCCTAAGCAAAAGGTGGAGGAAATATGTCCTGACAACAAGCTGTGGCATCAAAGATCAGTTTCCTCTATCTTCATTTTCTAAAATTGTATTATTTATCATTTTACAATATACTAAAGATAACACGCAAATCATTATCTCCAAATCCTGCAATAAGATTAAAAAAAATCTCGATACAAGAGGTTAACGTTTACCTCCTATAAGACGAAGCAAAATTACTAATACTAGCAGGTCAACCAGGTCCCTGAAATCAAATCTGAGATAAACCAGATTTACAAACAGTACATAATCACTTCCTACTATAAAAAGAATAAGACATCACAAGAGGCACAAAATGCTCGCTTAAATATAAACAAAACAAAACAAAAAAAAAAATACCCTTACAGCAATTGGATTTCCTAAAGCTCTGTTATTGCTCCACATCTTACTAGGGAAACCTTCTGAAGGCCGCGTTAAACCTGCTTCCAGGCTATGACACAGGTGATCGCGGCATTACTGGGACCACACATGCGCTGGAAACAAAGACATAAAAAAATAGTTGGAGGCTGAAAACAATCCTGCTTTGTGGTACAAAGGGAAAAAAGAAAACCAGGAAGATGAAGAGGTGCAGTTTAAAAATTAACTGCACGGCCTTTTTTTTTTTTTCGTTTGTTTGTTTCATCTCGTTCCATTACGGAGTCCAAAGGAGCCTTAAGAATTAACTGCGGTCTTCTAATCCCCACAATGATGTAATGACGTATTTAGCATTTCTGTTTTTTTGTTTGATTCCAAATAAACTGCAAGATTTTTCAAGTATGATACGAAAACAACAACCAGCTTGCAAAAAGGATAATTAATCTGTAATTTTTTCACATTAGATCATATCTCTAAAGATAGTCCAGATTTGATCGTCTTCAGCTGCTGTATATTTATTTTTCATTTTTTTTCTCGTGATGTACTGCCCCGTCAGTGCTGACATTTAAATGAGTGAGTATTCAACACAAATGTGATCATTTGTACAGCATCCAGTGTGGCACCCTGCTGAGATGATTGCTTCTGGGAGCCATCCATGGCTTCTTGAATAGGGGGAAAAGCCAGGCAAAATTTTATCAATTTACATTTTTCTGTGATTAATTTTTATGCAAATAAGGGTCCGACCATGCTCCTATCTCACCTGAATCATTCGGATCATCAAAGACAAATTGAGCATCACTTATCTATAAAATAGGCTTTAAACTACTCTACAGCTGTGTTGGAAAATGCTAAAAGCAGGGCATGAACTTTTGTAGCATAACAGAGAGAGAGAAAAATGCCTATTTCGCCTTTTTTCCACAATCCTGTAAACATGGGAGTTAACAAATTTCTAAATATTGTCTTTGATTCCTCTACTCTTTGCCCTTGTATAAACTGCACTGTAAAAAGGGAAAATAATGAACCGATATAAAACATATAGGTTTAGGATATATTAAAATGCACACCATAGGCCTAATTCATCAAGATCTTTTCCCAAAGACGGAAGAATGGGAGAACAGACTTAGTGAATCAGACCCTATAGGCTTATAAGCCTGTTGTTCGTATCTGATGCCACTGTAATGATTATTACAGATTCAAATGCACATGTTTGTGTTTCTTTGGAGAAGTTTTGTCACTTGAAAAGCTAGAAAACATTTGTCCAGAGATGGCACAACCAGCTTTTTTGATAGTAATACTGCTAATTTAGTGTCGACAACATACCCAGGAGAACCTTCACCGGTCCAAAAGCAGTTAAATGCACCCTCAGAACCAGCGCTTGATAGGCATTTCTGGCAGGAATATTCTCTCCCTTCCAAAGTCTGACTGTGTCACTTCTATGCAATTCCCTGAGCCACTGGGCTTGTCATCTTATATACAGTATTTTGCATATAATTTTCTACATTTATTAAAACTAGAAATTTCATGGTTTATCACTTTTTGTGATGTCTCTCCATAGTGTTGTGTGCCCTTTTATTTTTGGGCAAGCTGTCAATCTGTTTAAAATGTATTAATTTATAATGTATTAAATATATTTATTAATTTATGTTATTTACAATGTATTGTGGCAAATTCTGCTGATACTGAGCACAACTTCAGCAGACAAACTTTTTAAAGAAAGATGAGAACTTTCTCAAGAAAATATAAAAGGAATGATAAAACGGTCTTAATGGAAGACAAAAGTGACATTTCAGTCAAAGTTTGTAAGTTATTGCAGGTTTTTACTTGTAAAGTAGTTTTTCTGTGAATGGCAAATTGTGTATTATTTGTATAAGATTTAAATATTGTTTAAGTACAATGACGGTAATTAAATACCGGCGCATGGGCACACATGTACGCGTGTATGCCGGCTTGTGCCAAAGAACGTAGCCATTTTATAACATTCACGCATGGATGTGTGCATGTTATAAAATAGGCTGAATGCACGTTTATGTGCACACAACTTTATGTGGATGCACATGTGTGCACAAATGAGGCCTCTACTGCGTAAGTGGGGAGAATTTTATAAGGGACACGCCAACGCCATTTCTAGTTTTCCCAGTTTGCCTAGTTAAGGGATAGGCGTTCCCAATCCCCCTTTCCCCTATTAGCCCAGACCCTTAAAACCCAGCTGACTAGCCTAGATTTTTTTATTTCAGTACTTACAGGCCATCCATAGCAGCAGAAACGTTATGAGGCAGGGGACCCTAGCACATACTTGTGTGTATAAATACTTACCATGTGAAAGTTCCGGAAACCCGTGACACGCCCCTTTTTGGGCTCGCTCACTTGTGCGCATACCGGGAGATACGCGCATCCATGGCGGCTTTTAAAATCCGCTCGGCACGTGCAGCCAGACAAATTCGCACATCTCCCGGTTTTGGCATGCAACGGACTTTTAAAATTCACCCCAATGTGAATAAAAGTGGCCTTTTAATATAGAGCAATGTCAAATTTTATGTAAAATTGCCAAAATAGAAATGCACACACAAAAAAATGCCATTTCAGTTCTTTTGTTTGTTTTTTCCCTTCATTGTTTTATGATTATTTCATTTTGTTTAGTTGAATAAAATTAACATAAAACTGAAAGAAATAATAGAAAAAAAAACCCAAAAAGAAATAGTTCCCACTAAACCACACTTAGAGATTGAGCTATAATAAAAAACAAAATGGGGCGCATATGGCTCGTACCTGCGCATGTTTACTTCTGCTATTTATCAGGTGTAAGTCTGAATAAAAATATTTATAGCAAATATGGACTGCGTGAGGGGTCTGGGAAAACTGGGGTGGGGGATCTTGATGACCTAGAGACAGACTAGGCAAACTATTGGATGAACAGGTTAAACTGGTCATTTCCTTCACATACGCATGTTCTAAAATTACCTCACAATTCCTAAGAAAAATGCGCGATTAGCAGATGCCCATGTAACTACTTAAAATTAGGAGCACCCATATGCGTGCTAGGTGTATTTTATAACATGTGCATGTACTTGCACGGGTGATATAAGATTCCTACGTACGTGTCCATGCGCCGACATAGATGCACATATGGGCACTCGAGCCTGTTTTCAAAGTTGCTGTCCCTGATTGTTACATTTACATGTGTAAACTCCTTCTAAAATTACCTCCAATGTACATAAATCGTCCTAAACCACTTTTACAGAATCCTGACAAAATAATAATTAACAATATCATAAAGGGACAATAAACAACAATATGATAAAGGCACAAAAAAGGTTGCAATTGTCATTATATCATTGCAATAAGTCCTCCATTATCATATGGTCAAAAAGGTCACATACTTTGGTTGATTTTTGTTAGTGCTCTTCTCACATATAACTCAAAACACAATGCAATAAAACTTCCACGTGAAAAAACTATTTAGACTTATCTTAATAGTACATTCCAATGATTCCAATGGCCATCCTACAGAAAACTCCCAACATGGCACCATGTTTCAAGTCACAGACTCTGCCTATTAATTCTGTTAAATGCTTGGTTTAAATAAGGAAATTGAGTGGCATACTCTTTATTAATAAAATTTAAATTATATCTACATGCAATCTTGTGATGTGATGACAGCGGCCATTTTGTGAACCTGAGTTGAAGAAAGTTATCCTGAGGCAGAGTATTGTTAATTATTATTTTGTCAGGTTTTTGCAAAAGCGATTTGGGTGGATTTTTGCATCAGCTGTACTGACACATCCAGCTCACAACACACTTGGGGGCTGGAGAAGAGAGAGGAAGAGGGATGATGAGAGAGTTGGTAAGATGTAGGGCGAAATTATTTATGTAGAAGTCACATAGGTAGGAAATGACAGTCAAAGGGTAGCAGAGACAGAAGGAGGGAGGGAAATACAGACAGAAACAGAAAGGGACAGAACAGTCCAGAGATACAAGGATAATAGCAGCAAAGAAAAGAGCAAGAGAGAAAAAATTAATATAACTTGCAAAACAAAGCTAACAATTCTGGATATTCCAAATAAGGCGTTCATTGTACTATGTGCAAATCAGCAAATGGAGGCCTGAGAACTGTGCAGCACACAAAAACCACCCCACATGCAGGGTGAAAATCTGAAGGAAGAGAACTTACTTCCCACTCCCTGCAGCTTGGTTTCTACTTCCATTTTACCTTATTGAACACATGGGAATTAGCTCCCAGGGGAGGAATCTGGACTTTGGGAAAACTATCTGTTCAAACAGAAGTACCTAAAAGAGTCCTTAACTGGACAGGGGAAGCAGAAGGGCAGCAGGCAAAACTAAATAGGGCAAAACCCCTCCCTTTTGTTAGGAAAGTAAATAAAGGGAAGAGGAAAAGGCTGAAAAGGTAAGGGAAAGAACAGTTAGAATTCATAAATTAAAAGATCACAGAAAGAGGAAGACAAGGCGACATCTGGAAAAGCTGAGAAGCTGGGGAAGAGGTCAAAAGGAAAAAAAATAGCTAATACAGTATAAGGAAGGGCAAAAATGGGATTGTAAGACTCGTAAATAAAATAGAAACATGACAGCAGAAAAAGATCAGACGGCCCATCTAGCCTGCCCATCCACCAACTGCTTGGCTCTACAATCCCTACTATCCCCTCAGAAATCCCCTTTGTGGGTCTCATAAGTGTAAGTAAGGAGAAGGCCAGTTAATCTGTCGTTGGTGGTTAATTAATGGAATTGCTGCTAAAACAGAGATTACAGGATTCAAAGCAGCACAGAGCCATTTTGATTTCAGAAAGGCATCTGACATGGGTCCGCCTAGGCAATTTATAAACAAACAGCACCCATGGTCTGGACCCTAAAGTGACTGACCTAGAAACTAGTTACATAAGAACATAATATATGCCATACTGGGTCTGTCCAAGGTCTACTGAGTTTAGCATCCTGCATCTAGAATTGTGACTTTCCATGCACAGATATGAACCAGACACAAACGTGCCGATTTTATAACATGCGTGTGCCGGTGCCTCGTTCAAAGGAAATAAGCCTCTGAACGAGGGGTGACAGGGTAAAGGAAGTAGACTCAGGCATAATCTAAGGAAATATTTCTTTACAGAAAGGTTGGTGGATGCATGAGACAGCCTCCTTGTGGAGGTGTTGGAAATAAGGCAGCACTGGAATTCAAGAGAGCATAGAGCAAGCACAGAAGATCTCCAAGGAAGAGGAAGGGACTGTGATGCTTAGCAGGAGATACTGATGGGCTGACTGAATGGGTTGGATGATTTTTAAGTGCCATCGGGTTCTATGTTTCTATGTCCGTTCAGGTCCTTAAGAATAGGGTGGAAAGGACCGGAGAAACCATCTGACTCTATACAAACTCTCAATTTGACTTTAAGTAAGGTAACACTGCTCAAAAAAAGA
This sequence comes from Rhinatrema bivittatum, assembly GCF_901001135.1. NCBI lineage: Eukaryota > Metazoa > Chordata > Amphibia > Gymnophiona > Rhinatrematidae > Rhinatrema > Rhinatrema bivittatum. The sequence continues at coordinate 14,803,018 of NC_042631.1, forward strand.
AACCAGGAATTTTCCAGAAAATGCCTTGTGTTGGATGAATCTGTGGGCTGCTAATTTCTCTTGTATTAAATCACTCTGGGCAAGATTACTTTTCTTCCATTCTGAGTCTGAGAAAAAAAAAAAAAAAGCTGAGCAAATCAGGCAGATGCAGTAGAACGATTTAGAAAATACATGTTGTATTGTTTAAACATTTCATCTGCAGGCTTGCCACGTTTGATAACATCTTATTTTCTCTATATAACGGAGCCATCAAAAGAGGCTCAATTCTTATAGAGCCTAATTAAAGGGAATTTAAAGAAACTTCTGGAAGAATATAAAAATACAGTAACAAAGGTCCAAGCTTATGGTAACCTTTGCATTGGAGCCAGACTGGAACTGGGTACTGAAGAATTCATTTGCTGAACTAGACCTGTCTTTTTATGGCTCCAAAATGAGACTATATGCCCAGATGTCCCTTCTGGTACACAGGAGAGAAGGCGCTTTTTGGTAAAAGTTGGTGGGATGAGAGCGGAAATCCAACTGAAGTGCCCAGTAGATGTCAGGTTAAATTGATGTGAATTTTTTGTTTGTTTGTTTTGGAGTCTGGAGAATTCTGTTGAGAAGCTAAGCAGGACTTGCTCCTTTGATTGTATCTGCATGAAATAGTGTGGTTAGCATCCGTCTCTTTTCAATTTTCTCTTACTTTGGAGATGATGTTTTGTTTGTTGTTGTCCCTACTAATTAATTAAGATCTGCTTATTTTTTGTTTTTTTTTCCGTTTTACATTAGTGCACGGAGGTTGGTTTATACACAGTATTCTTTGTTTATGCACTGTAAAATCTGTAAAAATAAAATTACAAAGAAGAAAGGGAACTCAGGGAACTTCATAGCAGGAAAAGATCCCAGATACAGGCACATTGGCATTTTGAATAATTCACGGCTCTGCTGACCTGAAAAGTCTGTATTTATTTATTTTTTTAAATTTATAGCTCACACCGATCCAAAGTGTTCAGCAGGGTACAAAAAAACATACATATTAGTAACATAAATTATACCAAATTGTCATTAAAAATACATTAAAAACAATACATAATAAGCACATTAAATATAAAAAAAAATTGAAAGGTAAACATTAAAAAAAACAAACATAAAACCTAAGATGATCTCCTTTCTTATATCAATACCCCAAATCTTCAGAAAACACCACCATTCAACAGCTCTTTCTACTGAACAGTAAATGGATAAACTTTTGATTTTGGTAAAAACAGACTTCTCTCAGATAAGAATGATAATTACTAACTGCGGGGTTGGCACTTCACGCTTTCCTAGCACAAAATCTCTGTTTTGCTCTGTACTGGACTGCAGCTAATTACAGGAGAGACAGATGCTGTGTAGCCTTAAGGCTTTATCTGCCACCACAATGAGTTTGTGCTGTAGTCAACAAACAGGTAGTGAGTGAACTCAAATGTTATCTGACAAGGCAGCAGATCCCATCACCTAGGGTTAGAAAACAGAGAAGAGGGAAACCAGAAAAATTTCAGGCAGATTCTTTCTGACAGCAGTTCTGTCACAGCCATAGCTTCTGATGAACTCTGAGTGGATGAAGCCATTCACTTTCTGTTTCCTATCTTCTTCTTTAAGAAACGGTATTTCAAAGCTACACTGAAGGTGACAGTTCAATAAACAATGTTTAGCAAGTTTTTACAAGCTTGTTTTCCCTTTGGAGGTATTAAAGAAACTGCTACAACACAGCTACTTGGTTCACTCATTTAATTCTAATGAATTATTCCCAGTTTCCTAAACACCCAAATTGTGTGTATACTTAATCTGTCAGTTCCAACATGGAAAATGAGGTGGCAGCTATAACCTTCCAAGACTAAGTGGAAAATAGAACTTTGTGCACAAGACTGATCTCTAAATTACACCTTAAATTCTATAAAATAACAAGGAACATATTCTGAAATGGTTTGCCCAGTTGTTTCACATAGTGCTACCTAAAGGTAAATGCTAGCTGTTATAATCCTCCTGTTTCAAACATATTGTTGTAGTTTGATTCCATTTCACAGGACATATGCCACACGCTACCCATTCCAAAAAATAATTGTCTTATGACCTAAATATATTTCATATTTTAAATAAAAATACAAGAAAATAAAATTAGGAAGCTTTGTTTTTTGCATTGTTCCATGCGGTAACTAAAGGGATGAAGTAAAAATGCCTCGACTGTGGATCCGTTATTAAATTATTAACTTGCACTGGAAGCTATTTTACCAGTTGGCAGCTGCATTAGAAGTTGATGTTAAACATCGTGGGGGCAATAGTGAAAAGCCTTTAAGCAGGTAAAAACATGGTTTGGCTATTCCTCCCTCTCAGTGCGGTTAAACGTACGTGTGCTGTTCGCACTGCTCTTACTTTCACCCGTGTGAAAAAGGGGGCAGAACAGGGTCGGGCTGGGGTGTGAAAGCGCCTGTGAACTTGCAACGTGCATTCTCCCACCGCTTCACATTTTTTAAAAGGAAATTCCATGGGGATCTCGCCTTGAGAAATAAGCTTGCAGGCTTGTAGGGAACAAAGTGCAAAGTACTCAGCAGGTCTGGAAGTTGTTCACCAAGTTTCATTATTGCCTTTCCCATGTATGTCAGTCATGTCTTATTCCCCCGAGGGTCCTCGTAAATAAGTTTACCCCTATTTCTATCTGTCTTAGAACCTGTTTTTGTCCAAGCAAATAAGATGTGTTTTAATAAACTTGGTCAGGCACATCTGCTATGGTACTGGTAATGTTTTAGCAGTAACCCCAAGCCTCCTGTGATTCCACAACCACGGGAAAGGCTGAAGAATCTGACCCTTGCCACGTAATTCCACATTTCCTTTCATTTATTAAAACTGTAATCTAGCCTTCAGCTGCTAGCGGAACCTGGAGGGCTGTGCCTTTCAGCCCATAAAACAAGATCAGGCCGATGCAATATCGGGCGCTCAGGTCAGCGCGCCGCTAAACACGCGGCTGAACGTGTGTTTTAGACATGCTTACGCCCGATGCAAAACCACGATCAGCACGTCCAAACCAGCTTGTGGCTAAATAGTGCTCATCACATGTAAATTCCATGTAGATGAGGCTATTAGCTATTACTGCCCAATTAAAAAAAATTTGTGCATGGCCAATGAGCCCATTGTAGCACCAAATTTAACAGCAGCCCAGGAGATGGCATTAAGGCATGCTGTGCTCAAGGGTTCAACCACCAAAAAAAAAATCCTGCTTTCTTTGGTTCCTCCTATTAGTATCGTTGTGATACAAAGTAGGAGGAAAGCTGCATCGTGCAAAAAATGGTCTTGAAAAAAAAATTTTCTGGACGCCTAATATACATGCACCAGGCAGTGCATATTGTGTGTGAATATTGTGCCGGCAGATGGAGGAAATAGACGCTCATACTGAGTGTTTTCCTAACCGGCACTGACAGCCATATCTCCTGGGCACCCGATGCAGAGGAGGTGTTAGGGATGCACCATTTCCCCCATGCACCTCCTTTTTGATGTGGCAGTTCCTTACCCCATTGCATCGCATGCCCAGGAGAGGAGGGTGGGTGCGTGTTCGGAAAGCGAGCGCTCAATCAGTGCCCGTTTTGCATGTGCCGATAGTGCAAAAGCTGCTATCTCAGGTAGAATTTAGGATTGCTTTAGTTTGCTCCTCTTACTATATATGAGAGGAAGAAAGTTAGATTGCAAATGGAAGACAGGAATAAAGATAAACTGGAAACTTAAGAACATAAAAATTGCTATGCTGTTGATGCGGATATTTAATAATGAGATAATTTTAAAAATGCTATGTTGGGTCAGACAAAGATCCATTGAGCCCAACATTCTATCTCCAACAGTGTCCAGTTCAGGTCACAAGTACCTTGCAGATCCCATAAAGTAGATCTAATTTCTGTTAGTCACTCCCAGGGATAGCATTAGCTATCTCTAGTCTACTTGGCTAATAATATGTTATGGACGTTTCCCTCCAGGAACTTGTCCAAACCTCTTTTAAACCCCGCTATGTCAGTCACCTTGACCATGTCCTCTGGCAATACATTCCACAGCTTGATTGTGTTAATCCCTTGAAAATTACCCTCATTATGTCCAGCAATTCCTCTAAAATATATATTATATCTAGTAACTCTAGATAGCTAGTTTAAATGGACAGTGATTTTAGCTCCTTGCAGTCATTCAAATAGGAAATCACAAGCACTATTAGTCATTCAGATACACTAACAATAGCTAAATACTAAAGACTGAATTTTCAAAAGATTTTACATATTTTAATGGGTTTTTGAAAATTGCTACTTTTGTGTGCTTAAGTCCTTTGTAAATTCACTCCATAGAGCTGAATTTTCAAGAGACTTTACATGCATAAACAGGCTTTTGAAAATTTCCCAGATACATGCTACTTTTATGCGCAATACATATTTGAAAATTCATTCCTAAGAAGGTATGTTTCAAAGGGACTTCAGCATGTAAATTAGTGCTTTTCCCACAGAAATGGCCCTTTAGAAAATTGCATGACCGACATGTGCATAAAAATCTGTAGGGGTAAATGTTTTCAAAATGTTGATGGATGCAAAATTGGAAGTTATGCACGTAAATAGCATGGAAGTGCAAAAAAGGTATTTTGAAAGAGCCGTAAGTGCGTACGAGTAGTGCCATTCAAATGTGTTAAAGGAAGAAAGGGGCAGTCAAGAGTTCTAGTGTGGGGGGTCGGATGGATGTTATGCCCAAGTTGCTATTTCACAGGTGGTATAAGCTTGCCAATTACCAAACCCAGCCATGCGCTTTTACCTCGACTAATTCGGTTGCAAAAGTGAAATTGCACGTCTTTTGTCTACAGTTTCTGGGTGTCGGATGTGGGTTAGCTAGTGGTGGGTCGGCATAAAGGGCTGGAAGCTCTGGGTGAACTGGTGGAGGTCTCGGCAAACTGGTGGCTGCAAGTACAGGGCACAAGTAATTTGCTAAGCAGAGGACCTGCACGTTTTTTAAACACAAGACATAAAATTCAGGGTTACTTCACGCACAGGAATGGGTGGAGAAAGCATGCATTTTCCTGCATTGCAAACATGCACCCGTACTGAAACATTTGTGCATACTTTCAGGGTAGAAATATGCGGTATTTTACAAAAAGGTTCGGCCCCCACCACAGGGTTTATAAAATACTGCTGTAACTTTAGATGCACAGTGAAAATTACCCTCACGGATGGTAGCTTTTAAACAGGCATGGGGGCTCACATGTGCGGGCATTTGTTGGCCTGTGCCCAGGGATGCAGCCATTTTATAACATATATGCATTTATGTGCACATTATAAAACAGCCTGACCGTGCACACACGCAATTTCAAGCAGACGCACACCTATGTACGCAAATACCGCTTCTACCATGAAAGTGGGGGGGATTTTAAAAAGCATCCTTAGGGATGCCATTACCAGTTTTACCGGTTCATTCCCAATTCGCCCAGGTAAGGAACAGGACTTCCAAACCCCCTTAGCTTAATAATCTCCCTTCTTCCCAGTTATCCCCGACCCTTCCAACCCCACCAATTTGCCTATTTATCTTTATTTTATAACTTGCACGTCATCCATAGCAGAAGTAAAGTCACGTGGCAAGGGACTGCGGCGAGCGAAAGCATTTACGCGCAGGTTTCCATGTGACATCCAGGAACGCCCATTGCCACGCCCAGAGCCCGCCCCTTTTTGGAACGTTTCATTTGTGCTTGTAGCGGTAAGTGTGCACATATTCGGGAGGCTTTTAAAATCTGCTTGGCACACGCCGGCTCGACCTGTACACATATCTCCCGGTTTTGCTAGGCACCAGGCTTTTAAAATTCAGCTTTATGTATGCATACTTTTACATGCACAGGGGAAAGACATTTCAGAGAGTGGAATCTGGGTGCAACTGGGACTTACAAACCTTTTTTTTTTTTTTTTTTAAGAAGTATGTATATACGCACATTCTCTTGGCAAAACTCCATGCACCAAATAGCAGGTATAATTGTGTGCACATACATTTGCTAGGATAATTTTCAAATTGATCTTACATACATAAATTTGAAAACTTGGGTGCAGAACAGCCTGCAAACTTATGCAGCCTGTTATAAAATTACCTCCCAAGAGGAAAATTCAGATTATCTGTGTGGCTGACATGACTGTATGTCTCAGTTTTACAGTCGGGAAAAGGCTGCACAGACAACTTTTTCCTGTAAATAAAGTAAAAAATAATCTCTATATATAATCAGCTGCACACTTTCAATGGACTCCTAAATAAATTGTAATAAAAAATAAAGCCAATAATCTTGAATCTTGCCTGCAAAAGCATAAAGTCTAGCTGACTAGGTAAGATCATCAACTGACAAAGTGTGGTACAGTAAACATAAAATAACTTAGGTTTGAGAGTACCTAGTTAAGCTATCTCTCGAAGAAACACACTGACCTTCTTTGGGCTTTTCACTAATCTAGATACAAATACCTTATCTACTTTTGCTTGCTATTCTAGTTTAGAGATGGAAAATTATGAAAATATACTGGTCGATTTTAAAAGCCCTCACGAGCTGAAGCCAAGAGATATGCACGTGACGGGGCCCGGCGCTCGCCACACAAATTAATGAGCTGCTGCGATGCAAAAATCATGAAAAGCAGCTCATACTTTGCATGATTTCGCATTAACGGGCAAATTTGATAAGCTTCCTCATGTTAGGTTTACCACGGCAAGGCCTCACTTATTGCAAAATGCTCACAAAACCCACACATTGGCATTTTTGTGCATATGTGGGCGTTTTGCGAAATGTTTTTGTGCAGAAACCCAGTCCCCTCCACATGTGTGGGAGGTGGCATTTGTGTGCACATGCTCACATCAATATAAAAAATTGTGCACATGTACGAGTATAGCATGTTATAAAATCATCACGTCCGTGTGCGTGCGCCGCCAAATGCGCACACGTAAGTGCTTGTGCACAGGCCTTAAGAGTCACACCTTAACGAATAAGTGAAAAACCTTTTCTAAAGCAAACCTTGGTCTTTTGTGGAGAAATGCTCACTTAAGGGTGAATTTTAAAAGGCACGTGTGGGCGTCCGTGTGCGCGCAGCTCCCGGTGCGCGCACATGGATGTTCCGATTTTAAAACATTTTATATCTGCGCGTGCATGTGCGTGACGGTCCGACTTGCATGCGCGCAAGGTGGGGGAATTTTGATGGAAGCAAGCGGCGACGCGATAGGGCCTTACCCAGTCTAATAGAGAAGTGGACTGGGATGGAACTTCCTTAACCCCCTTACCTACCCTGCCTCCACCCCGATCCCTAAAACCTACCCAACTACCCTATGTTTTGTTTTTTAAACTTACCCGCTGTATGGTACGTGGGCCGGCCAGCTGCCGGCATGTGCTGTGCTGGTCAGCCCCTGCTCCGCCCCATGGTCCACCCCTTTTTACAAACCCGGCTCTTCCGCGTGTACCGGGAGATACACATGTGGCTAGGCTGCTTTAAAAATGCGCGAACGCGCATGGCCCAGCCACGCCCATATCTATGGGTTTTTTTGCAACCGCCAGACATTAAAAATTTGGCCTTTATGATCCATGTGCATTTTATTTATATATAAAATCTTATATCCCATCTCCTCCAATACAATTATTCAGGGCAGACTGATACAAGCAATCAATAAAAACAATATTATACATTACAGAAAATCTGAAAATGACTTAAAAGCTTCCTGGAAGAGTAGAGTTTTAAGATGCTTCCTAAATTGTTTTAAATCATCTTCCGTCCTTAACTCTAGTGGGAGAGCATTCCTTATAGAAGATGTTGAGATAGAAAAGGCTCTTTTACAAGTCAGTTGTAATCGATATGCCTGAAGAGAGGGCATTTTAGCTTATAGCTCTGTATTTCCTAATGATTGAGCTTTTCCTTGGATTTTGTATTTAAAGAACTAGAATGTAATAGTCACAATGATACAATTTTACTATATTTATAGGCCATGGTTGCATCAAAGGATCATAATGCATCCTGTTTTGGGACAGTAGGATGTCAAACTATTCTTAAGGCACAAAGGCTCCATGTAATGTAAGACTGCCAATCTTGTCTAATTCTATAAAGTAGATAAGAAAAAGCAATTCTTCTTTTTCATTTTAATTTTAGTTTATCTTTTGAGATATTAGAGTTGAGGGTTTTTTGAAAGCCCCCATCCCCTACCCCATATAATTGCTCTACTGTCATTAGTCAATGGTGTGCTGTCTTTCCTGGAACTTAAAGCAGGCATCACACAGATATCTAGGAAGTATCAACATGACATGAAGAACTGAAAAGAAAACACAGGCAAGGAGATATTTAAAGACCTGCATACCTTTTAATAAAAAAAAAAAAAAGTGAAAATAAATACAAATATCTGAATGCAAAAGCCTCGCCCCAGAAAGTGATTGAAAAAAATGTATAGAAAAACATGCTAATATGCTCAATAATCCAACTAATACTATTACTTTAAAGCAATATAATAAAAGTAAAAGTTAGGAATTCATAAGAATAGCCAATGATCCATTTAGCCCAGCATTCCTGTCTCCGACAGTGACCCCAGAGTTATTAGAAAATCAGAGTTCACCTACGCACTATAAGAGTGTGAAGCAACTTCGCCTCCATCTACATCCTAAAACCTGTTTATGTCCTTGTCATCCAGGAGCGCATCCAGACCCTTCTTCAACCCTGCCATGCTGCTTGCTGTGACCACATCTGGCAGAAGCAGATTCCGCAGTTTAATTATTTGCTGACTAAAGTAATAATTTCTTGTTTTAGCCTTGAAACTGCTAGCATACAGTTTTTCATTGGATGCCCCCTGGCCCTAGTTTTTTGGACAGGGTAAACAACTGCTTACTTATGGTTTGTAATTTTTCCATTCATGATCTTGTAGACTTTCTTTCATTTCCTCCCTCAGTCTTCTGTTTTACAAGCTAAAAATCTCCAGTCCTCGCACTATTCTGGTTGTCCTTCTCAGTTCCTTCTTGAGCTGCCCCACATCCTTTTGAGATGGGATGACCAGGACCACATGCAGTACCCCAGGTATGGTAATACATTTGTTCCCCACCTTAAAGCTTAAAGCAATTAAAAACTATAATTATACAGAGGCATGATGTCATCAGATTTGTCTTTGATGCCTTTCCAAATTATCCCTAACATATGGTTGGCTTTTTTGGCTGCTGTTGCACTCTGTGCTGATGGTTTCAACGTGTGATCCACAGTAATTCAAAGGTCCCTCTCTTCTTGATAGCAATTTCCCAGAGTGGGATTTATTCTCATTTATTATAAACATGTTTTCTTGCCAACATATATTTTTTCTTCCATATAAAAAAAGTATCTACTAGTATCAGATGAGATGAAGTACAACTCAAATTTTTCAATATACCAGATCTAACTGCAGTAATATTAGAAAACATTTGGAGACAGTTATCCAATATGAACACTTATTTTGTTTGTTATTGATTGTAGTTAATACTATGATGGCTTTCTAAGTACTGAGAAAAGGTCATAATGTCCACCAATTAGCCATGCATGTATTACAATCCTCCATTTTTTTCCATCTCCAAATTAGTTGCAATACACAATTTAAAGTCAATGAGGATGGTGGGACAGGCTGACTAATACTGGAAGCAAACATTTTTCAATGAGAGACAGCTGGGACTCGCTTCTGAGAATAGCTACTACAGGTTGCAACAGCATCTGAGCCTCCTCGGTGCTGAAAAAGCTACCAGAAGATTTATGCCAAGTCAATTCTGTCAAACGTATGGAAACCTGATCAGTCCTGCCTTCTTAATTTAGTAGTCAGTTCCACAAATGTGCTACTTGTTTGCTATGGTAGGTATCAGAGATATCTGTGAAGGATAATTAATAAGTGGAATTATTCTTATTCTCATGATTAAGGCTTGGAAGAACAGCCAGTGACCTTCATTCGTGACCATCCTTGAGAATGCAACACAGATTAGTATGGGGTGATGCCTGCCCACCTCCAAGATTTTCCACCTCTGATTCGGGTCAGGACCTCGACGGAATATCTTCTCCCTTACTGTCTCTCCATTAAGAGAAAAGGTTTCCAGGAAAAATTGTAGGCCTGCATTATTTAATAGGCAGTGCAGCTAGCATGGCATGGCTGCTGCTTTATGTTCCAATTGCTGCTTTCCAAACCTCAGTGCTAGCAGTTCAAGCAGACATAAATACAAAGTGTACTTATTTGGCTGTTCTTGCCTGGATTAATGAGGTCTTAGATGCTTACCAAGGTCAGACAAACTAAGCATTATTATTATTATTTATTTTTTTTAAAAGAAATTATGCTAAGTATGTAGTTCATCTCATGAGTTCTTAGTGGAATAGAGTTGACACAGCAGCGCAGATTTTGTTATACCAAGAATGGAAACTGGAACCAGATAGTCTTATCCTCACCAGAGACTTCAGTTAAAGGTTAAAAAAAAGGAACAATAAAAGAATGGAGGCATTATTTATGCCCAAGTACAGCAGATAAAGAAAATAAAATGACAATTTTCCTGCAGTATTCTATTAGGACTATTTTTTTTTTCACACCATATTTCCAATAAGGACAAAATGGAATAACCCTTTAGCTAATGGATCATTTAGACACCGATTTGCAAATAGCTCTAAGCATCATACAATAATAAATAAGCATAAATAATACATCACAATACAATAAAAACAAAGCTTAAGAAATCAGAACAAAAAACAAGCACCGCGGAGCATATTTAACTAAAAACCTTTTTTAAAAAATACATTTCACATTTTAATCTCTCATCCTTCCTATGCTATAATATAATATGATACACAATATCTTTAATAAGAAGAAATCCCGTCATGATAGCAGATTTATTAGTACACTAAATAATCTACAGAAGAAAAGGACAGATCTTTATAAATGGATGGAAGCCATAAGAATTTCCACATTTCTTTTATTTTATGAAACGATCTTGCCCAAATAAATGACACCACAGCTTTTTTTTTGGAACACAAATTAAACGCAGAAGAAACTAGATAATGCTAGCACTGTTGTGGATCAATTTGAGTCTAAAATAACAGAAATGATCACTGATCCCAAGACGTTATGGAATACTAAACTTAAGAAGTGCTGCTTTTCAACTTTATGTGACTATGATTATTTAATTTCCTTTTGTGCGTGCTCGAGTATAGCTGTTATGTGACTACACATGAGAGAACCTGAAATTAATTTGTCTGTATAAGATCAGTGACTGTACAAATTCTTATGAAAACTAACATGCCATGACAATAGTAATTTTGATAAAATTACAGCAAGAACTGCAATTCTCTGCCATCTGGCTGTCTCATCATAACTGCTTTGATGTGCTTTTTATTGCTTATTTACTTATTTTAGTGACTTTTATCAGCCTTTGTAAGCCTTGTAAATGTTAACTACAGAAGACTCTTAAAGATATAGCAGCCTTCTAGCTCACTGCTGCAATTCTTTACAAAAATCTCAATTAAAGTCTTTAGCTTTGATTAAATTAACTCAAAACACCAAAAACAAGTGATCTCTTTCCTGCCCTATTGGTATAATGATTGCATTTTCATTACCTACCATCCCTCTCCTTATGTAAGAAGAGAGATGGGGGGATATGACAGCGATAGTTAAATCCCTGAAAGGTATTAATAAATGTACAAGACGCAAACTTCTTCAGTGGAAAGGAAGTTCTGGAATCAGGTGACACGATATGAAGCTTCAAAGAGGTAGGCTCAGGAGCAGCATTAGAAAATATTTTATTTTTTTTTTATGGAAAGGGCGGTGGATGTCGGCAATGCCCTCCACCCACCGGAGGTGGTGGAGATAAAAATAGTAAAGGTATTCAAAAAGCCAAGGCATAAGCACAAAGGATCCCCCTAGCGGCAAGAGGATGGTTAAAAAAAAAAAAAAAAGCATTGAGGTAACCTGCACAGAGCGGCAGTTACCACCCTAAACAAAAGTCATGGGGATAACCTGCAGGGAGCAGTGGTCACACTCCTAAGCCACAGGCATGTGAGGTAACCTGCACAGAGCGGCAGTTACCACCCTAAACAAAAGTCATGGGGATAACCTGCAGGGAGCAGTGGTCACACTCCTAAGCCACAGGCATGGGAGGTAACCTGCACAGAGCAGCAGTTATAGCCTAGAAAGGGTAGCTGTACAACTTGAGAGCTGGAAGGTAGGGGAAGGGGGAGTGGATGTCCAGTTTCATGTGGGAATTGGTGTGCGCATTTCACCATGGTGGACGGGTCACTGTTAGGCGGACTAGGTGGGTATTTTGTTCTTTTTTTTTTTTTTGCTGTCATTTAAAAACTTTGGCGTCCACATTCAAACATTCCTTGGTCAGATAAACAGGCTGCTCTGCCATGTTAAGCTCCTGTGGGTGAGCTGGTAATTTCAGTGGCTGAAAGTGGAGGGCGGTCTTTAGCACTCTCCTTTCTGCTGAGGCTACATATGTTGTCTCTTGCTCTCACCGAGTGCATCTTGCAGTCAGGTTCTCTCTCTCTCTTGACCACCTACTGCTACATTATAAAAAGACACTGCAGGGATCTCCTAGAGGTGTTTATATATTTTTATGAACCTGACGCCAGCAATGACCTCTTTTCCTTATTGGAGACAGTGACTAAAGCAAGCATTTGAATTCAAGCCATCCAGACCACTTGATGAGGCTGCCATTCATGCATTCTGCCTCTGCCTACTTGGAGGAAAGGCTTAACCCATGGCCCAACGCCTGTTGGAACACCTGAAAAATGTAGATATTGCTATTGTGAAAGGACTTCCCAAAAACAGCATGGGGGTGGTAAGTTACACCACATTTCAAAAAATGGCAGCTGGCCTCACTAAAATAGTCATGAAGCTGGCTATGTGAAGAGAGCCGTGGAATGGAATGGTGTGCTGGTAGCAGACTAAATCCGACGTCCTGTCCACAAGTTCACACTGCGTAACTGAATGGTACTTTCTGTGCTATGCAATTATGAACAAAAATACACCTGAATGACCCTATTTCCCTTTAACCCACAGATTCTTAGTGCATATCTAATTTTGCCACCATCGCCAGCTCTGAGGCCTTTCTAATATCACGGCATTCACCTATCTTCCCGTGCAGAAGGGCCAAGGCCAGATTTATGAATTTGCTGGAAATTTTGAGTAAAGCCAGGTGGTTGTCCATGAGAATGTGCAGAAATAAAAGTTTAATAAGCGAAAATATTATATGATAAAAAATTTGACGACGATTACTGTAAGCCACACTAATCAATTTGAATTTGATTTGCGGGATACCAAAGGAAAAGATGCAAATAAAGACATGACTATGGGGATACTTTTCTTAACTAGCGTTTGGGAGTTACACTCTTCTCATCAGATCAGAACAAAATAAGCAGGTCAAAGCAAAAGATGAAGTTGCCTGAACAGAATTCATGGATTACAGTGGTGGTGTGAAGGGGAAAGAGAGAGGTGGGGAATGGGGTTAATGTGTTAGGAGAGTGATAAGAAGGCGACAGAGCTACTGCAGAATTATTGTCCTGACGGGAAGTTAAAAACCCCAAGTCTCACGATTTTGAATAGTACTGGTGGTGTCAGGGAGTTGTGCCTTAGGAATTATATGGAAATGAGAGCAAGTGATTGAAAGAGACAAAGGTGACGGTGCCAGAGGTGACCTGAGCTCCCATTTCAAAATTAAAGATACTGATATCATGGACAACTTAACTTCCTAGAGAGCTCATTTTGCATCGGAAAAGCAAGTAGAATGTCTATAACAGTAAAGAAAATAAGGCTGAATTGTTTGTATATTAAAGATTTAGAAGAAACATTTTTCTTGCGATCTGTGGAAGAAGAGTGAAGAAAAGGAGCTGATTCTCAACTGAAAACTCATGTGAAAGCGAGAGAGACTTCTTGGTTTCCTCTGAACAAAGCCCCCTCCCTTGGTATTCACAATAATATAAAGGTATACAGGAATCCAGCCTGGTTGTCCTTAAGTTCAATTTCTGATTGCTCCATTAAGATTCCCAACTGCAGAAAAGCAGTCTCTACTGATCCCCACTCCCCCAGGAGCTTAAGAGCATCTTCAGTGCAACGTTCAACTACATGAGAAACGGAGACCCCCAACTTGGCAAATAGGTTGTACTGCTTCTATAGCCTTCTAAAACCTTGGAATCCTGAGTAAATGTCACCAGAACTAATGATCCTTCTCATGCCAGAGAACGCATGCGTTTGAATTTATGAAATCCACAAATCCAAGGAAGCAGGACCCTCTTTACCCATCTCTAATAGGAATTTCATTCACAGGTTTTCCATTTGAGAAAAAGCGTTATAAATCGGCTCACTTTCTAGAAGAGGCAATAGTTTTCATAAAACAAATAGTAAAAGCCAAATTCTCTTCTTTCTTTCAATTTGAAATAAGATGATTTGAAAAGCTTATTTTTGAAGATCTACTTAAAAAGGCAACACGTTCAGATGCTAGGACCAGCAAGTCATGTATATGAATCGTTTTTGCTAGCAATTTTAGACTTATCTTTCATAGGATTTCTTATGGCTATTTACATTTTCACTCAGTGAAAATCAATTACCTTCCTGCAATAAGCCTCATTTGCTACCTTTGAGTACAATAGAAACACCATTAGGATGATGACATTACCCAAAAGAAGGGCAGCACACAGTTGGTAGACATAAATTAAGGACCCTTTCACACACACATTAGAAATACTGCTGTGACTGAAATATGCATAAAATCTCTATCTATTAGCGCTATTAGTGCATGGTAGTGATGATTTTGAAGGGGAAGGGGGAGATTGGTAGATTGGGATCTACTTCTTTGACAAAATTATGTATTTCCTTTTCTTCTCAGTATGTGCCACTGATGCAATAAGCAGAGGCCCCCCAGCTGAGCTGCATTTAGAAATGCCACTGAGCATGGTGTGTACGCTTCATTTCTCCCTGCCGAAGCAAGACGTTGTCAGGAATAGAGTGCATGTGTGCCGGAAAGACCGCCCCTCCCTCATCACTCTGACCTCCACTGTTCCACGCATGTATGCCTGGGCGAAGACGTCACTCATGCGGAAAACAGCTCCTACAGATCAATTCATAGGATTTAGGGACATTTAACTTCCATCAAGCACACATCAGCTTATTGATATTTTGAGGATAACTTATTATTGAACATTACTGGTCTAACACAAAGGACCGTATCCTTACTAACTAAAAATACCAATCTAAAAATCCTCCACAATCCCCGTTACCTGTTAAGCAGAGAAGTATTTACTGAGTTCTTTACAGATTGAAGACCACAAAATTATGCAATACATTCTAATTTGCACAGATTTTGTTTTAACAAAAGCATTAAACTGTGATTGCTACTTAAGAAAACTAATTTACAATTATTTGAGGTTACACTGAATACAGAAAACATGAGGGCACTATTTCTCTCAAGAACGAAGCCCGAAAATGATCTTCATATTACAAATTATACACATGAACAGTAGCTTACATTCCACATTGCAAACAATACCCAGTTTGAAAAGAAGATACAGTGCTAAAATGTTAGTCAAAAGCCACAGTAAATTAGGTAGGGTCATAGTTTAGAAACAAAACTCACAACCTGATTTTCCTTAGGCTTTTCTCTCATTCTGTGTCTATTGGGAAAAAAGATTAGAGAACCAGACGCTTTAAGGTGAATTTTCAAAATGTTATGCACGTAAAAATGATCATATACATGTACAAGTAGTCTCTACCCGCATATTCTGTATTTTATATGTCCAAAATGCATGCATATTTTCACTTTTGCACGCACATGAATGCTCATATAAAAAGGGGCGATCTAGGGGCGTTCCCAGGTGGGCCCAGCTATTTTAAAAGACACTTACATGCGTACATTTTCCAACTTATTTCCATATTTTTACATCTGCTAATAATCTGGCGTAAGTGATTTTAAACATGTTTATTGTGTAGGGTGAAGTGGGGGAATTCAGGTTCAATGCATTAATATGCGTGATTTCAATGGATTGCACGTATTTGAAGGGCAAACCTACGCACATGTCTATGCTGTGGGGTAGAGATCCGCATATTTTAAAAAACATGTAAATATCACATGAGCATGTTATAAAATACTATAGTACTGTATGTGCAGCCACATACAGGTGGCTATGCCAGCGCCGCACAGCTGTTTGAATGTTATCCTCCCGATATATTGCTATTGGCATTGAATATAGTGATGTTACAGCCAAGGCTAATTACTGCCATTCTATTTAGCACCCATTTGACTGTAACTCAGCTAAATTCTTTGAGGTGGATTATGTTTATGACACATTTCTCACAGATACTTGGAACTATTATTATTAACTTGATTTTCTTCTGGTTGTGGCTGAATAAGATATTTCATATAATGCTTCCTAGGGACAGATGTATCAATCACTGCTGCAATAATAGAAGTGGCTGCGTACATTCCTCCACTAAACAAACTTATCAGCTTGAATATTTAACTATAAAAAATAGGTGAACTCGCACAATGGGCCTAATGGTTAACTATGTTGCAGACTGTGGAAATGGGCCTTTCATACACCACATTTTCTCATGATAAAGGCCCATTTGTGTGAGATACAAATCTTCATGTGCTAAAAGTTCCCATGAAATCATGGACTTTGTGAAAAGTCTTAACTATGCCTCTAGGAGGTGAGGTTTTTGCAACATGGTGATTTTGCACATTTTAATGCTCAAAAATTAACTTTTCAAACACAGGTAAAGATGCTTCAGCTTAGTACATATTTTGAAAACATTTTTCATTGTCATTTGCAAAACATAAAATATTGTGCATTATGGGGTTACTTATCTAAAGGTTTCAGCAGGAACACTGGAAGTTACACCAGAAAGTAGCATTTTGCAAAAGCCGGAAGAATGCTCATAACAGCAGTGTAACACAGAAATGTTAGGGGTTTAGGGGGTGTTCCGACATGGGGTTTGGAACTTTGCACACGTTAGTATTTTCTAAGTGGTATATATGCACAGATTACCAAATTTGTATGCATGCTTTTACACCTGATACCTGAGGTGTGGAACTGAAATTGAATTTGCTTTTGGTCTGCAGTTTTTGGGGGTAGCAAGACTGGTCTAATTGGAAGGGGGGTGGGGTCATGAAGAGCTGGATGGTGTAGGTGAACTGGTAGCGCTTAAAAGTTCATGCAAAAGTATTTTCATAAGTAGAGTATATTCATTCTTTATAAAATACCTTCTTCCATGAGTGAACTAACATAGGGGGTCATTTTCAAAAGCGAATGCACGCAAAAGGTCCCTTTTCACGTGCGATCACTAAATGGGGGCAGAGTCGGCCCTGGAAGAGGAGAAGTCGTGATGGCACCGGGGCCAACGCTGCGGTGACATCTCTGGTGGCAAAAGGTAAGGACCCTTATTGCCGCTGGTTTCGTGTCGAATAACTACACCTTTTATGGTGTAGTTATTCAGTGCGAAAGCCGGCAGCCAGCGCACTGCAGTGGTGCGATGGCTGCCGGCCTTCGCAGGCCCGCCCCCCACCCCCTGTTACTGCTGGATTTTCTAAAGTCTGCGACCTTAGAAAATCCAGGCCATAGTAACATAGTAATGATGGCAGAAAAAGACCAAATGGTCCATCTAGTCTACCCAGCAATTTGCTTATGATAATAACTGCCACTCCTTTTTGAGATACGGTCTCCAGAACTGAACCCAGTACTCCAGGTGAGGCCTCACCAAGGATCCGCACAAGGGCATTATTACCTCCTTTTTATTAACTGGTTATTCCTCTCTCTATGCAGCCCAGCATCTTTCTGGCTTTAGCTACCACCTGGTCACATTGCTTTGCAACCTTCAAATCACTAGACACAATCACTCCAAGGTCCCTCTCCTGGTCCATTCAGTCTGCCCAGCAAGTTTGTTATGGTAGTAAATGCTGCTCCATACACAAATTAAAGTTATGTTAAAGAAAGCAAATGTCTAACCCATAACAAAATTACTGCTAGCAACATTTTTACATGGTGAGCAGCCTTCCCGATAATTTAGACAATGCTGTTTGAATGTGCTTTGCTTTCGGACTTGGCCGTAGAAGTAGTCCTGTGCTTTATCCCTAATATCAGCATATCAGTACCCCAGACCATAAAGGTTGGAGCCAAGCTTTGGCTGTCTTCAGAATCAAAATCCCCTTCCTCCCTCGCCCATCAAAGCAGAGATCAATGTTGCAGTTGTGTCAAAAGCATCAAGGCTAATTGGTTAAGGATAGTAATCCCCCATACCTTCTTTTAAGAGTACTAATTGCTACTCCGTGCAGGTTACCCCCATGCCCCTTTTCTTCATTATCATCTACAAGCCTTTAGGGATCCACAGTGTATATCCCATGCCCTTTTCAATTTGTTTACTGTTTTCATCCTCTTCTCTTCCGGAAGGGCACTCCAAGCATCCACCACCCTCTCCATGAAAAAATATTTCCTTATGTTGGTTCAGAGTCTTCCATTTCATGACCCTTAGTTCTAAGGTTTCCTTTCCAAAAGAAGGTTCATGCATCATTAAAACCATTCAGGTATCTGAAGGTCTGTAATATATCTCTCTCTCTTGCACCTCCTCTCTTCCAGGGTGTACAACATTTTGGTCACCCTTCTTTGGACCATCTCCATCCTGTCTCTATCCATTTTGAGATATAGACTCCAGTACTGATCAAAGGACTCAAGGTGAGGCCTCATCAAGGACCTGAACAAGAGCAACATAACTCCTTTTTCTTACTGGTTATTCCTCTCTCTATGTAGTCCAGCATTCCTCTGGCTTTAGTTATCATTATGAATTCAGGGGACTGAAGGATTCTCCTCATATAAAGGGGGGGGATGTGGAAAAGAGGATTTGCATTCAGACAACAACCAACAAGGACTGAACTACACAGTCTAGGTAAACAAATAAGCATGGGGGTCGCTTGCTTATTGTGGCAGTTACTATCCTAAACCAATTAAGCTTGATACTCCACTTTAAATGCATATTTAGCATTGCTCTCTGCTTCAACGGCAGGGAGAAATGTGGAAAAGAGGATTTACATTCAGCAACATCCAACATGGCATGGATCTGTGCAGTCTGGGTAAACAAGCATCAGGGTAACTTGCTTGATGCAGTGGTTACTACCCACATCCATTAAGCTTTATGCTCACTTTTGATGCAACTCCAACATTACTGTCTGCATCAATGGCACGGGGTGGCAGGAAATTTGAATCAAACAGTTACCAACAAGGGTCCTGAACTTGGTAGTCGGTGAAACAGATAAGTATGGGAAAATAAGTGTGGGAGCTTGCTGGGCAGACTGGATGGGCTGATTGGTCTTTTTCTGCTGTCAATTCTATGTTTCTATGTAAAGAGAGGAAGACTTAGTTTGAAGAAAGGTTCAGCCTGATATGAGTCAGCCATCTAGGCAGAGCCTTTGATGAGCAGTGGCTACTGTAAGGTATTTCATGAATATTCTTAGAGCCACTGAGAGACTGAAAGGGAGAACTTGATATTGATCATTCTGTATGGTAAAATGGAGAAATTTCCTTCAATTGTGTGAATTGGAATATGTGTATACACAACCTTGAGATCTAGAGTACACAGTTAATCATTGATCCTCTTTCATGGGTGGAAGATACTTAAAGAGTTAATCTTAAAGATGCTTTATGAGGTTGCTGAAGTCCAGGATAGGATGAAAAATCTATTTTTGGAATTAGAAAATGCTTGGAGTAGAAACCTAGATTAGTTTCCTATATTTGATATTTGGGTTGATAGTTCTTGATGCAGAAGTTTGAGCTGATCTGCAGCTAGAAAGTGCCTCCTTGGAAGATTGTTTAGAGGGAGGAATTTGAAATTTAAAAGTACCCTTGCTCTATGATCTTTAATATGCAATGTTCTGTTATGATCAAAACCCAAGCAGGAATGAAGTGTTGAAGCTTCCACCCCCACCCCCCCCCCCACCCCCCCAACTGGAAGACTGTCTAAGGCTAACTGAGAATTCTGCTTTATGTTGTAGTAAACAATTCTGGTTGATTTGGTTTGAGAAAGCTCCAAGGATATGGTTTGCACTCTCTCTCTCTCTGACATGCTGTCTGGGCTGTTCTTTCTGTTGCTGTGGACATGGTTCTTGAAAAGGATATGGCTATCTTCTCCTTTAACAGAAGTACTGCCTTTTGTAGTGCTGAAGTTGAGGCTTTTTAGATTAGGCATGAGCAAACGTTTTGAGCCATAGCCCCCATATTCCATTCCTTCAATTGGTTGGACCCCACAAGATTACAAACTATCTGTTTGTAATCTCGGATATATCTTTGACACAAATTAAACATTAAAACACATATTAAGTCAGTACTTCAGGCTTCATACTACAAGATCCATCTTCTCAGGTACATTAAGGCCTTACTTGAACATGATGACTTTAGAATTGTCCTTCAAATCTCTTATTCTTACCAATATTGATTATTGCAACTCTCTTTATGTTGGTCTTTCTCAGTCTATAATCAGATCCCTCCAACTTGTACAAACCTCAGCTGTTCAACTACTCACTAATACATTTATTGTCCTACTTGTCCACAGAGAAACATGAGCCGCAGAGTGAGTTATAACAAGGCAATGGCAATGCTGCTACATTCCACATCTCATGTGTTTAATACACTTATGTACCGCCAGTATTTAAAATACTATGACTGTTTTTAGTATGGTTTAGTACATAGACTCCACAGATCCTAAAGTACATTTGCAAAATATTATATGTGGGCAAAAATATATTACAGAAAGGAAGAGAGGGATGGGCAAACAAATCATTTTTCCAAACTGAATAGTAAGAAGTTGGGCTAATTGGTAGTCATGAATAATGTTTAGACTTTGAACTCATTCAGATCCAAAATGTTTTCGGAGCTTGCATGGGGTATATGAATATTCAGACTGTATCTGTGAGTATGGCACCAGAGAATGAATGGGATAAGAGGTTAGGTCAGAGTAAGGGTCTATTTGAGCACCAGCTCACACTGAGACACAAACAGCAACATTTCTGCAAAATTCATAAACAATATTTTCATTTCTTTTGGCCCAAAAATGTAGGTTTACTTGCAAGCCAGAGTTTCTGAGATAGTTCAGGAATATTAAAGACATCAGTCTCCCATGAAACTGAAAGGAAATGCGTAATGTCATTGAGCTATGAGGGTGGCTTACCGTTGAGCTGAGCACGTTGCATGTTTCTCTTCCAGTTTCCTCACCAATGCTACTGTCAACTGTTTAGTCTCCCCTAGAGGCACTGCAGGCACTAAACGTGGGTCTAAGGGTCCCGAAAGTTGTGACTCAATGGGAATGCTCACATTATTTTGCAAAACCTAAGAAATGAAATACATAACCTGGTAAATTAGGCACTGTCGATGAAAACATATACTTTCCTTTTTCAACAAAGATTTTGATCAACAGAAAATATCAAAGCATACATCCAATTTCAAAATTCTTCCAAGTAAATTACAAAATCAAACACTGTTAGGATTTTAAAGGCCAGGATCAGCTGGTAGACCAACATTTGGTGGAGTTGTCTTTGAAGCTAGCCAGTTATCTTTAAGAACCATTTTTTATTGACCTTTAGTTAGCCATATGAGAACTTGATAATGTCAGCACATGAACTGTTTTGCTAGTCTTTAGGTTAAAACATTTTGGGGGATTTTGAAGCTTGCCAATACAGCGTCTGTTATCATTTGGAATATGTTTTGTGAATTGTGTGCCTATGTGCACTTGAGGTAATTGAGTGATTGAGCACCTTGGCATGGATGTCTAGTTAATTGTGTCTCTTGTCTGGTCTACACACTTGTATACTTTGTTGCTAGTTAAGAAACAATTGTGTCACTTTTCAAATAGCAACATTGTTCTCTTTCATTCTGCAAACAGCAACATTGTATTTATCCAGGTTCGTAGTCTTTACTAGCACATTGTATTTAATGGTTAGAGCTGGTAGTATTATTGATCTATATATTTAAGTGTTTTCCAATAAATGTCAAAAAATCTTTTTTGCTCTTGACTCACTATTTCTTGTCTGTGTAAGTTTTGTCTGTATGTATATTAAACAATTTTGGTGTGTATTATTTGGAGTTTGTTGTTTTTAATTAAGTTAGTAATTAATAAAGGTTTTTCAATGATCTTTTTATACATTTATCATTAGTGCTCCTCTCCCATCTGTTGGGGTTTGTTTTGGTGGGGTTTTTTTCTCAAGCAATTTATCTTTGTATTTAGCCCACGTTTGTTCCCAGGGAGTCAGGCAGTTGCAGGAGGAAGGCGTCTGCATACACACATTCAAATCATTAACGAAGATTGACCCATTAAGTGCGGGATTGAAATAGCACAAGAAGCTACAGCACTGTTTCTCTTGCTTTTGAAATTCCTATACCACAGTTGTTGGCACAAGTTCTCCCTCACAAAGCCATTCATAGTTTGAGCAATTCCCCCCTTAAGGATGGTGCCGCTCTCTTTGCAAGCATGAAGCGTACACCTGTTAAACGCCATATTTAATTTTAACTGGTTTATCAAGCTTAAGGGGCTTTTTCAGACTTAGTTCTAACTGCAGCTCCCCCAGCTGTGGCATGAGTGGAGCATGATAAGCATTCTTGGGTGTCCAACTCATCAGGGTTCTCCCCTGAGGAAGCCAGGTTGGCAAAACAAGGATCTTGTCGAGACCTTATAACATCAGACCCTACAGGAACATCTCCTTTAAAAGGATTCTTTGTTAGTACACCATTAATAAATAGTATTGAGTGCAGCAACAAGGTGTTTGTTAACTCTGTGATTCATCAATAGGCATCTAGTCTCGTAGTTTTTGGCTACTTGCCAGGTTCCTTTGGCCTGGTTTGGCCACTGTTGGAAACAGGATGCTGGGCTTGATGGAGACCCTTGGTCTGACCCAGGATGGCATGTTCTTATGTTCTTATGCATTTTCTCATAGACATAGGGTGTTTGCAACATTATTTTCAAGAGAAATATTATTTGTTGTTTATCTACGACTATAACATGTAACATTGTATCACAAAACTCTGGTTGCTATGTGTGTACTGTATCAAAGGTGAATGATTTCATGTGGTTAAATTAGTTACTGTATTGCCACAATGTAATAGAACTCATAATGCCAAGACTGTGAGACATGGTTTACATTTTCTAGGGAGGAATAACAATTTTGTATAAACTAGTTCACATTGCAATCTTGCTTTGAGAGACACTATTTTTCAACTATCAATCCTATTTAATTTAGTTATTGTTTGTATATGTAGCCTTAGGGGTCATTAGTGCAGATTTGTATCAGTTTTATATTATTCTTTACTGTGAGAGAGTACGAATATTTTAATTGGGGCGGATTTTCAGAGCCCTGCTCGCCGGTAAGCCTATTTTACATAGGCCTACCGGCGCGCGCAGAGCCCCGGGACTCGCGTAAGTCCCGGGGTTTTCGGAGGGGGCGTGTCGGGGGCGGTCCCGGTCGTCGCGGCGTTTTCGGGGCGTGTCGGCAGCGTTTTGGGGACGGGTACGGGGGCGTGGCTACGGCCCGGGGCGGTCCGGGCCGTAGCCACGCCCGGACCGCCCTGTCCGGGCGTGGCTACGCCCTCCGTACCCGCCCCCAGGTCGCGGCCCGGCGCACAGGAGGCCCGCTGGCGCGCGGGGATTTACGCCTCCCTCTGGGAAGCGTAAATCCCCCAACAAAGGTAAGGGGGGGGTATAGACAGGGCCGGGCGGGTGGGTTAGGTAGAGGAAGGGAGGGGAAGGTGAGGGGAGGGTGTTAGAGGATTCCCTCCGAGGCCGCTCCGATTTCGGAGCGGCCTCGGAGGGAACGGGGGTAGGCTGCGCGGCTCGGCGCGCGCCGGCTATACAAAATCCATAGCCTTGCGCGCGCCGATCCAGGTTTTTTAGTAGATACGCGCGGCTCCGCGCGTATCTACTAAAATCCAGCGTACTTTTGTTTGCGCCTGAGCGCAAACAAAAGTAGGCCTATTCGCGCTCCTTTTAAAATCCGCCCCATTGTGTATATGTACATGAATAAAGATTTAATATCAGATTCACTTTTAATTTGCACTGAAGATACTTTATCCCATAAGTGCTTTTGTCCTACTCTTTTTAGAGTGTATTTTGGCTGTCTATATATATATATATATGTGTGTGTGTGTATGTATATATATATATATATATATATATACATACATACTTACATACATATATATATATATATATATTTATTTATTTTTTTTAGTGTGCTATACTATAGGCTCGGTATTCAAAAGCTCTTCCTATGCTCTCTCTATGAAAAATTCTTCTGAAAGTAAAGTTCAATGAGCCTCATTTATAAAGCTTCTCTCTAATATTCTGTGTTTATGGAAAAATAAGTTTTATAAATTAGCTTTGGGGGGTCAGCATTCAGCACCACTTAGTCGGTTAAGTTCTGTGACTTAGGTGGCTAAGTGGCGCGGTTTAATCATTTGGCCGCACTAGGTGATTGCCAGTTGTTTATCCAACTAGCTGGCTGACAGGGTCATTTTTTCAAAACGCGATGGGCCATTATCACTGAGCATTAGGGCCTTAACGCATCGCGATGATAACATTTAAAATGAGGGGAGAGGTTTGGGTGGGATTTAAAAACCTTTGGGCCCGGCTGCCAGAAATAACTACACCTATTCCAGGGGCGCTATTGGGGGGGGGGGGGGGGGGAGGGGCGACAGTGTGTGCTGTGGCCACAACTGTGGCGGGCTCAGACCATCGCACCACCACACACTCCCCGCCCCTTTACTGACCACATCTCTTCATTTTGCTATATTTAAAGTGGAATGATGAATCTAGGCCTAAGTGAGGAGTGGGTTTTGGGGTGGGTGTGGGGCAGAGCTACTTACCTGGCTCATTTTCAGCCTTATCTGGCCTACTTAGCCAAAAAAGTCTCGGACAGTTGTTTGGCCATTTCACAGTTAGCTGGATATACTTAACTATAAGATAGCGGAGCACAATCCATGGCGCAGCTGCAATGCTGAATATTTCAGCCAAGTTAGCTGATTATTTATTTATTTAAAATCTTTTCTATACCGTCGCTAAGTTATATATCATTGAAATGGTTTACATGTAGGCGCATAAATTAAGGTAGGTGAGGGCGTACATTAGTACATTCTAACAGGTGCCGCTAAGGTTCGGTTACAATATATCATTAAAGACAATCGATTGTTTAGTGGAGTAGGTCATGACCAATTGTACCAGGAAGGTACTGTTCACGGGTAAAATTCACTATTCATAGTGTTACAATTATGTTTATAGTGATGTAGAGTTCGTGGACCACTCTACTGTACAATCCTAAGCACTGTGCGCCGGCATTCTTCTGCCTGTTTCTACATATTTTCTATTCTCCCGTCTCTTTATAAGATGCTTCTTTGAAAAGCCATGTTTTTAAACTTTTCTTAAATGTTTTGAGATCTCTTTGCAATCTGATCTCTAGGGGCATTGCGTTCCAAAGTATGGGGCCTGCTAGTGATAAGGCCCTTTCTCTCACTTGGGTTATGTTTATCCAGCCTAACTTGCTCAGTCGGACAGTGACAAAATATTGGCCTCCATATGTTTAGATGATATATTTGCAATTGATTTTATATTTAGTTCCTTTAGTTGAGCTGGGGTTACGTTTTTATTACTCCATTGGGATTGCCAGAGAGTAGGTTAGAATGTGCTTTTGAATGTGGGGAGTACCGCCTGCTTCTAATACACTGACCTCTCCTGACGCGGCACCGTGTGCTTCCTGATTAGCAGTGCTCCAGGCCCCTTGGCGAATGCAGTGTTGCTTCTGGGTCACCTCCTTCACATTTAGCTCCTCTAGGAAGGTCAGAACAAGCTCAGGGTATGCCTATAGGAAAAGACAGGAGCAGAAGAGTAATGAAGAGGTAATATCAGGGGTTACAATTCATACAATATGAATTAAGGAAAGAGAAGATGTTGGCCGGCAATGTCATAAAAGGTACTGTGAAAACAAGAAAAGTATTCATAAATTAATAATAATAGTTTCAGTATTCCTTTGAATAAAGAAATTTTGTTGCTGTGCTAGTACATTAGATACATAAAAATAATTGTTAAACAAATTGTAGGTGAAAACGTTTTATTGAACTAAATCACTAAACATATGACCGGCTTTGGAGATCTCTGCTCTCTACAAAGGGTCAATACAGAGTGAATTATGGATGATGTTGCTTGAAAATGCAATTGTCTTGGATTATATCAGCAGTGTTTGTTTTCAAAGATGTAAACTGCTGACAAATAAAAAGAAAAGGAAGGGGTGGGGAAGGAGGAAAAGTACAGCATACTGCTCTGTCACATTTAGATGGATCCTGCTTTTCTATTACATTTAAGTTAACAAAAAATGTTGAGACCTGGGAATCAAGACTGTGCCTGTCCATAATGTGGGGCCAAGAGTTCCCAGCTAGATATATTTTTCCCTGAAATAGGAGCGGCAAAGATGACCGCATGAGAGGGGGCAAGGAAGGCTAAAGACGCACCTGCTGCAGCCTTTGCAGCCAGTCGTGTGCCCGATTGACGACTTCGTCAATACCAGAGCATCGTGTCAGGAGGAAAACGCTTCCGGGGCTGGGAGATAGCTCCTGAGCATTCCACCTCTAGGTTTGGAGGCTGCTTCTCTGCCTCTCTCCCCCAGGGCAGCCTAGAGCGGGAGCTAGCCGTGCCTTTGGCAGCCATAGAGGAGATGAGACTGCGGGCATGAATCAGCGGCATGAGATGGAGTCTTCTTCACCAAGGGTTGGCTGCGAGTGACTGTACAGGGAGCAAAGCTGTTCTTTGCCTTTGTATTTCGGCAGTGACAGCAGTCAAGATTCCCATGGCAATGGCGTCTGAAGGGATCAATTATTCGCCTAGCCCTGCGAGGAAAATGACACTGGAGGACATATGGAGTGTGGTGACGAAGAGGGAAAATACATTTCCTGCTGCATCCAAATTGTGCAGTTTTACTGTGGAAGTAGCTTCCAAATTAACCATTCAAGACCAGAATTTGGAGCCACTTGTGGGGGAAGTATTCTCCATTGGGAACCAGCTTGCTGTTTACAGACCTCAAGTGTTGCTCTGATGAAAGATAATTTGGCATTATACAACTAAATAGCAGATTTGGAGAATTCAACCAGCGCAAGGAATCTTCAATTAATAAACTTCCTTCGACATAGACTTTTAGGCCCTCAGGAACTTATGAAGAGATACCGGAAAGAAGTTATCAATATATTGGAGGAGAGGGTGCCTGGCATATTGAACATGCTTTATCTACCTTCTGGCAAGTGTGACGTGAACCCTGCTGAAGGGGGAGGGGGGGGGGGGGGGGATATTATTTCATCTCCAGATAGTTTAGATCTATTGGTACTCCTGGAAAGCTTGCAGGATGAGATAACCATTACTCATGCTGTTGGTGACTTTTTTTTTTTATTATTATTATTATTTTAACCTGGGGAATTTTCCTGATTTACTTATCTTATAAATCTATTGCTGAAATTAGTAAAATTAAGAAATCTAAAGGAAAATTTCCATGCCCCAGGGTGAGGTGGATGGGAAGCTTCAACCTCCAATGGTTGGGGAAAAGAGCGAGGCAGCTGGAGATTGGCTTAAAATGGACTGTTAGTCTTCCAGTCTGCCCCACTGCACTGCACTCCCCTCTTGCCACCATGTTTGATGCATCTGCCAGCAGTGGGAAGGATCCCCCAGCCACCACTGTTCTTCTCCTCAAGTTGCTTCACACAAACTACTCGACACCCTGCACCCTTCTCTGATGGTGGTAGTAGGGGGCTGTGCGTTAGTGAGCAGGTCAAAGAAGAGCCAAGCTGTCCGCTTAACTACAGCCCATATCTAAATCAATAGGTTGAGGAGAGACCAAGCGGTGTGGCAGAGTAGTGGGGGCTTAAACCCAGATAAATCAGCCAGGGCCCAGCTCATATATATCCTCTGTAATGTATTAGGCACTAAGATATATACAGTAGCCTAGAGGTAATACATTTCATGTTGTAAATCATACAGAAATCTTACTAGACTATTTGATTTCTCCTTCCCTGAAACTCATTAATTGAATCCTCATATTTTTCCATTTTAAAAATGAGATCACACTGCATCCGGAGAAATTTTTGAATTAAAGCAAAATTTTGCTAAATCGTCCCATTGGGTGAGATCATTTTGGGCAGTAATAAATGACCTAATAGCTCTAATTGTACAGAATCATTTATATCTTGCATTTAAAAAAAAATCTTTTACCATGGTTAAATCAGAAGTCAATGCAATGTAGTATAAAAACAGAATAATAAACCCAAAACAATAACTTGGGAATTTAGTAATTAAAAAAATAATATGAATGTACAAACAATAGAAAGGGTTGTATAGAATGATATACAAAAGAACTTTAGTTCAAATATGGCATTTGCTAATATTAACCAATAAAAATCTGTTGTAAACAAAACAATAAAATATATGTTAAGAGGACAAACCTTGGAATAAATAAAACCTTCATTTCCAAAACCCCACTGTTGGTGAAGACTGCTTCTGTCTCTGAAATGAAAGGACAGACTAATTTCCTCTTGTTTTCTTCAGAAAGTAACATATTATTACATTTACGGTATCGGTGTTCAGTGAGAAAACTGCAAATGTCTCATCATTCAATAGCAATTCAAGCTGTAATTGGCAAAGAGAGGCTGTGATGAATTCTTTGATCAGGGATGCTACAGAGATTTTTATTTCTATATTCTCTACAATATCTCTAGATATTAAAAAAAAAAAAAAGTCTTCGTACTCTGGGAATTATGCAACAGTTGACTTTACCTAAATATGGAAGCGTCAGCACAGTGTTAAGTGGCTCCCAGGACTTGTCAGACAGCTTTTTAAAAGCTTTCTGAGACTAAAAATATGAAGCTTTCCAGGAGTTTGTCTGCAATTGGCAATCACAGACAGACACGCCCTAGTGAGTCTTTACTAACTTCATGACAAGAAGGTGCTAAAAGTGACAAAGGCTCTGTTAGCAGCACTGGATATATAATTTCCTGTAGCAAGCCACTGACTTACAAACAACTGCCTCCTTCTTTGTCACTACTATTTTGTACAACTGAAAGTCAACACATCATTTCATCCGTGAGCCCACATTGCCAACACAACAGTCTGAAAAGCAGCTAGAAAAACTTCAAGTGCAAAATATTGTACGAGCTAACTTTTACAGACGATTCCGTGCAAGAATACAGATGCAATACCAAACAGGGAAGCACTCTAGAACTGACCTGCCTGGCACGGAGTCTGCAAATTGGAGCTTGCACTACAAACTGAAAGCAATGAAATCATGAATGTACATATGAGATCATCTGTCACACTTTCTAACACAGCTTTTGCGTAGCAGTAGCACTAAGAGTAATGACACAAACCTTTATTAAGCATTAAGTAGAATAGGCACATTTTACTGCACCTGCAGATCAGGACTTGATTCATGTTAAAGTCTGAACTAGTGAATTACTTTTAGCAACAGGGTTTTGTTTTGTTTTTTTTTTTTGGAGGGGAATAAAGGCCTCTTAAAAAGCTGGACTCAGTCCCCAGAAATATTACCTTTTCTGCAATATTAGCTTACGTCCTCCTAGGGATGTTCCATCATCGCTGTTAAATGTGACCGGATGACCAGCAGCTAGACAGATCTGCGGCATGGTTCGACTTAAGATCATTCCAGTCTGCCAATGAATGAACAACAACAACAACAAAAGGACTGAACAAGTGAAAAGAACCAGAGAATGAAGCTCTGTGTCATAATAGTGAGGTCAGTATGCCTGGATAAGTCAGGACATTAACAGTCCTAGAGAGCCAAGTCAGCAAGCCTTATTCAGAGGCAGTGATCTTGTTTATAAGAAGGAAGGCATTTTACAGTTCAGTGCAGAACAGAACCAAGCCTTCATAACTCCACAGGTTCTTTTTTTGGTACATAATTCACAGTGCGATGATTTGGGGTCCATAACGTGTCACTTGTCATACAGATAACAGAGTTTTATTTCAAATGTGTATGCACAGGGAAAAAAAAAGTTCAATGACCTGCAAAGCTTACAACAAAATCCATATTCTCTGAGCCAATTTAAAGCTTTACTCTATAGCAACACTGGTTAATCTTTTTACAAGACAATCCTCTGAAACAACGTCCGTGTCCAATACCTTATTTTTATTGCAAAATCAGTGAGTGCTGAACTTTATTCTATAAGCAATCAGAAGGCTGCATGCGATGGATCTCGGGGCTTCTTTAAACCTAACCAACAGTGTAATGATGTCATTGGGTTTTTAACGTGCATGTACACATTCTAAATTGGCAAAGACATTTCTTGAAGAATTCTTCCAAGAAATCTATTATGGCAAGATGGATGAACGCCCACACATAGGCACAGCACAATCTATTCTAATGCAAACTGTGTGACTGCTGTAATATTCCTGTTGGGGTCAGCTCGGAGGAAGTAGCAGAGTGACATAGTAAATGACAGTACATAAAGACACAAAAGGCTCATCCAGTTTGCCCAGTTGAAATTCGCCCACCTTGGTTAGCCACGCACTCAAATTTCCATTTGCAATCCTTCTTTCCCCCCTATTTTCTTCCCGACCTCTTCCTGCCAGGGAATTTTGGCGTTCCTGGAGGCATTCTTTCAATCAGATGGTGATGCACTGGGCTGTACCGATGGATGGTGCTGACTGGTGCCATGTTGCTATGCACGAACCGGGCTGCTAGTCTAGCACACATCCTCAGAGGGTCAGTACAATATTGTGGATTTTCAAATTCTCAGGCTTTTGGAAAATTATGTTTGGCCTTATTGTAATTCAAAAGGATTCCTGCAGTTTCTATTACAGCTAGAGCAATATAACTCACAAAGAAAATGGTTCTCAGGCTGTTTCTTACAAATTTAAATAAATGCACTGTGACAGAATCCAGAATTAGAAATTATATTTATGCAATACAAATACGTTGGGGGTTTTATAAATGAATTACATTTAAAAAAAAAAAAAAAGCAAATAAATAATGGCAACTTCTGGCATTCCTTTGCTTTTTTAAATTGATTTCTCCTTGCCTCAGGAAAGTGCAAGAAGATTTACCCCGAACAGCATTAATGAAGGGCTTTTAAAGCTGGAAATATACATCGGATACAAAAGAGCTTAGAACTGTTTTAGAAGCGAATGAATCACTATTTTCAGATCACCCACGCAGCTGGTGAAGGTAAATGTGGAAATCTGAACCTGCATGTTTTTAACCTCTCATTTGCACTGATAAGATGGTAGGTATTATGTACTTTTAAATGGTTAATAACTTGTAGATTCCAAGAAAGAAGAAAATTGTCATCTGACATTTCATGAGTAAGAATATGTTGGAATGCTGGTGTGTAACACAATGTCACCAGCTGTGTAGTATGTGAATGTTCTGGAGAAGACATACACACACACAGCCTTGTGTCACACTGCAATACGTGATCTGCAAAAATCCTAGAGTAGATGCATTAAACTTCATCATGATGACAATGGAGGGCTTGAATGTCTACAGCATCTTGACAAACAAAAAGGCATCTATAATTTTCTCATTCACGGTGTGATATATCACATGATGCCAGAGAAAGCCAATGAAAACATGGAGGCTTACAATGTCACAAGCAGAAATTAGCTATCCTGTGGCAATATGCCCAGTAGCAAATGACCCATTTTTTGAACAGAAAATACTTTAATAAAGAATAAGGATTCATGCCAAATAGAGTGATATTGATAGAAGAGTTTGCAAGCAGTGGTACTTATCAGTACATTCACTAAATTACCAAGGCTCATTCAATGACTACACACAAACAGAAGGAAGACAAGCATGCGACATCTTTCCTTGTAAAATACTTTCCAGTATGAAATTTCTAATCCAGCCCATTAAAAAGAACCCATTAGGGCTGGTCCGCTGCTCTGTGGCACTGCTGTACAATGCCATGTAGAAGGAACTGGGTCGGATTTCCAGCTCAGGCTTTCCATCCCCCAGACTGGCTGCATCGGGGATGATTCGGACTCAGATAGCCCCTAGGGGCAGGGTTAACTCTAGCAGGAATGAATGCCCCTTTAGGATGATTTGCATTGCACATTATATCAGCTTCTTTGCAGACCTGTGTCATCAGTCTGATCAGTCTGCCTGGAACGCCCTTCCAGAGGAAGTGGTGAAGACCAAAACTGTGAAGGATTTCAAAGGGGTGTGGGGTAATCACTGTGGATCCATGAAGTCTAGAGGATGTGAATGAAGAGTGGGAGGCTTGCGGGAATGGCGGCTACTGCCTGGAGATAATGCCCGTATTCAATAAACATACACACCGTTAATGCGACTCCAACATTGCTCTATGCTTCAACGGCAAGAGGAAATGTGGAAAAAAGGATATGCAATCACAAAAAAGCGGGGAGTAGCTTGCTTGTTACAGCAGTTATTACCCCAAACCAAATAAGCCTGACACTTCACTTTCAACGCATATCCAGCATAGCTCTCTGCTTCAACGGCAGGGTGGAATGAAGAAAAGATGATTTATATTCAGACAACAACCAACAAGGACTGAATTACATAGTCTGCGTAAACAAATAAGTATGGGTGTAACTTGCTTGTTATGGCAGTTACTACCCCGAATCAATTAAACCTGATACTTCACTTTCAATGCATATCCAGCGTAGCTCTCTGCTTCAATGGCAGGGGGAATGAAGAAAAGTGGATTTATATTCAGACAACAACCAACAAGGACTGAATTGCACAGGCTGGGTAAACAAATAAGCATGGGAGTAGCTTTCTTATTGCGGCGGTTACTGCCCCTAACCAATTAAGCAAGATACTTCACTTAGATGCAGCTCCAGCTCTGCTCTCTACATTAATGGCGGGGTGGAAGGGAAATAGAACCATAAGGTTACTAAGGGCCAAGAGTAACAGATAAGTATGAGAAATAAACAAGTGTGAAAGCTTGCTGGGCAGACTAGATGGGCTGTTTGGTCTTCTTCTGCCGTCATTTCCATGTTTCTATGTAGGATTGTGTTATAAAAGAGTTGCACCCAAGTGTCTTTGCCTTTATCACAATAATTCGAAGGTCTCTCATTGAAGTCCATTAGTATGCCATAAAGTGGCATTTCTCAAAATTTCAACTCTGGGAAAAAGTCCATGGAGACTTCACTTGCAGACATTGTGCCAAGTTTCAAAGCCAATGTACGCATTTACTTTCACATTGAAAGCTGACCCACGAATACTTGCACCTGTGTTTTGTGCAAATATTTATTTTTTTATTTATTTTGGTATTTTATAAACTGTCGTTCCAAAATAAGATTATAATGGTTTACAAAGTTATCATTCGGTTTCTGGGTCAATATTCCCATTTTACGTTCTGGTTTTAATACAAACAGTTAATATGTAGTCGAGGTCATATTTACACATTATCTAGTTTCGTGCATTATCAAGTTTTTTACAATTATAAATACTAATTCTAGGTCAACACAACATTATCAAGTATGTGTTAATTAAGGTGCTATTTCATTTCATTGTCCTATGTGCCATGTTCATGCTCTAGACCATTACACTTAAGCCAGGATTTAAAAAGGCCTGAGCACATAAAACTGGGGATTTACGCATGCGGCTGAGCCTTGCGCACACCATGCGCATTTTAAAACAGGCCCGGCCATGCGCATAAATCCTGGTATGCGCACAAGTGCCAGGCCTCTCCGAAGAGGTGGACCAGGGGGCGAAGTGGGCCGGGACAGCGCCGTTGTACACTGTCCCGATGACTCACATGCCAGCAGCTGGCTGGGGCGCGCAACTTACTTCAGCTCCGGCCCTGAAGTAAGTTAAAAAAACAAAACAAAAAAAAAGGATAGCTAGGAAGGGTTTAGGGGGTGGGGAGGGGAAGAGGGAGGAAGTTTAGGTAGGGGGGGGAAGGGAAGTTCCCTTCCAGTCCGCTCGTTAATTGGAGTGGACTGGGAGGGAATGGGGGAAGGCCGATTTTGTTGCCTCGCATAATTTACTAAAATCCCCCCCCCCCCTGCGTGTGCCTCCCACACAGTTTACTAATATTGTTTAGAGGTCTGATAGTCATGTTATCAGTTTGTTGGCTTTTATGTTAGATTACAGACTTTTCTAAAGAGCCATGTTTTCAGATCACATTTGAAACTTTTTTGAATGTAAAATAATTTGTGTAGGTTTAAAATTTCAATCTATGTGCATTATTTTTCTCCCCCAACTGAAACATGTTTCCCTTCTGGGAACACCTCAATAAATTATGCACAGTACGGAAGAATGTGTTTATTCTTCCAGACACTGGGAGAGTTCAAGTTTAAGACTATTGATTTACATGAGCAAAATGCTTTTTACCTGCCTAATTGCCTTTAGAGGACATTATTCTCATACACTGTCCTTTTTTCCTGTCTTGTTCTGTTTATTTTAATTATGAATGTATTATTGTACACTTATTTTTACTGATTATATAGTATGAGAGTAATTTTCAAAAGGATTTACACACATAAAACAGAGAGAGAGAGAAAGCGAGAGAGACTCAACAAGAAGAATGTGTCAGTTAACTATTTATATCAGTGCAAACTTGGGGTGGGGACAGTTTAAGATACACCGTTACAGGTATGTACACAGCACAGTACACACTAGTGAAGATTTGTTATTAGGAGTGTTGAAAGTTGAAATAAAAGTAGATTTGTTAACGGTCTACCAAGCCTTTGGGAATAATTTTCAAAAGGATTAATGAGTGTAAAAGTAGCATATAATCTAGCAATTTTCAAAAGCCCATTTACATGCTTAAAGTTTGCTTATGTGCATAAAATCTATTAACAATTCAATAGCATATATCGTCACAATTTTCAAAAGTCCATTTACATGTGTAAATCCCAGTTTGCCCATTACTGCTTGTGCAGTTTAGTAGCCAAATTGGTTCACTTAGAGAATAGCCACTGCCATTAGCAATGGTAACATGGAATAGACTTGGTTTTTGGATACTTGCCAGGTTCTTATGGCCTGGATTGGCCACTGTTGGAAACAGGATGCTGGGCCTGATGGACCCTTGGTCTGACCCAGTATGGCATTTTCTTATGTTCTTATGTAAATGGACTCTTAATAGGCTTGTCTAACTTTTAAAGGACCACCAAAAACTGCTTCAATCACAGCTTCCTAAGACTGCATTATAGCCATTCTCCAATATCAAGAATACGAATTGGCTTATCAAACATAACTCTCCTTTCATTTTCTAAAGGGACAGAAGATAAATGCGTTCTTTTAGAATTGGAAATTAAGCGTGCATCAAGGCAGAGTAGTCAAACTCTGACCTTTGGGGGCAGCAAACAGATCCCGGTCTTCAGAAGATTCCCCAGTACCTATTCTTGAGATGCAGTAACATGCAGTGAGTGTCTGTGACCCTTCAGGACATGAGTTTGATGATTCTGCTTTCTATCTTGTTGTGTCCTACACCTGGAATAGACTTCCTGATTAGGTGTGTCATGCTCCCTCTCTCTCTGGCCTTGTTGAAACCGAACCTGAAACCCATGTCGGTCTTTTAAATCTTAACTGCTGGTTCTCCTTGTTGGTTTTAACTAATTTCCATAATAAATTCAATTCCCTATTTTATCTCAAATAGATTGTAAACTCCATGGAGCAGGGAATGTCTCCTATGTGTATTTGTACAGCGCTGCATATGTCCAGTAACCACTACAGAAATGATAAATCTATTACATTTTCCTTTTGGATTTACACCTTTCCATTGTCTTTTAAAGTTCTCTCTCAGTTTACAATGGCAAATGCCAGCACTGAGAAGTATACCCAACTTTAGCATTTCCCATTAACCCAGTACTCTTAATACCTTTGTGATCAGCCACACATTAGTCAGAGGCCATGCTGATGCTGCCGTCGGATCCTGCTGATCTTTCTTCCGAGGTAGCACACCTGCCTTTCTGCTCTTTATCTCCATGCTAACTGAAGCATGCAGAACCATTTGAGGATCAACCTAAAGATGATATAAGGAAAAAGTCTTATTCCTAGACCTACTCATTTTTCACATTTTTTATGTATACACAATTAGTATATGGGATACAATAATCTTCCTACTCATTATATGCTGTTTCCTACTGTATAAACCAGGCATGCCTACTCAGACATTAATTGTTGATCAGACAATACGAGAACATTATTTAACTTCTTATGCAAAAACCTCAAGAAGGAAGAGAAGCCATGGATAGGAACTGCCATGAAATCCTTGGGGGATCCATGAACTGGAGGATATCAAGCATTTTGGCCTTGAACTTCTCCACCTTCTGCAAATTGTTGCAAAGGAGAGATGTTCTGGAGGAGATATTTTCCTTTCCTGTGATAGGGAGGGGTTCAAGAAGAGACCTAAAAATACCTCCTGATCAATGAAGTCCCCAGATGTATAACCATACTCTCAGGAACATTCAGTCCAAGCCAGAATGGTAGATTGGCAGTGTGGACAGAGCTTGTATCTGGCTAGTAAATAAGGCTTCCATGAGGAAAGTTATGACCTGTTTGGATCTAGATTCCAGCAAACGTCAGTGCCTCAGAGAAGCTTCCTCACATGATGTACTGGAAATTAACATTGGTTCAGTATCATCCCATGTTGATGCCCCTCTGGGAACCAGTATTGGGACTCCTCTTCCAGATGCTCTAAGTCTCTGGCAGAGGTTTGACCTCTGCGTGTAAAGCTTCTGATGCTGTTTATGCTGATGCATCGATGCCCACCATCTTTTAATCCAA
Organism: Rhinatrema bivittatum; assembly: GCF_901001135.1. Taxonomy (NCBI): domain Eukaryota; kingdom Metazoa; phylum Chordata; class Amphibia; order Gymnophiona; family Rhinatrematidae; genus Rhinatrema; species Rhinatrema bivittatum. The sequence continues at coordinate 14,839,745 of NC_042631.1, forward strand.
TGTTTCATGGATCCTTCTGTCCAAACTCCTCTCAAAAATTGATGATGCCAAGACCACTTGGGAAGAAGGAAGAGAAGCCATATCTTCCTTGGTCACCTGAGGAAGGTTGGTGGCTAGCATCTGGGCCTATGGAGTCTGATGTGATTCCCGAGAATCATGCAAGGGCAAGCTGTCCTCTCTATGGGAATGCATCATAGGATTCAAAGCAACAGCCAAAATTTCCCCATTCTCAGCATTAGACACTGACAGAGACTAACATCAATGTTTCTTGGCCTTTGCTCAATGCACATCATTGGAGCTCCTTTATGCAGGATCTGAAGAAGCAGAACGATGGCCTATCTCTCTGGCCATTATGGGTCCTTGATGTCAAGAAGAATCTATGCTCTCCTGATGTCAATGCTCAGCCAGCAGTTGGTGAGGCTCCTGGTATCCCTTGATGCCAATACCTTCAATGCAGATGGGCTGGATTCAATGCCAATGATATGGATTCATCTCTCTAAAGAGCTTTTCTGTCAGCTCTCAATGAGAATGTCATTTTCTAGGAGTCATGCTTCCATACATGGACACTCCAAGATGTTGTGGTCTTCCCCAAGACAAATGCATCATGCCTATCATGGGCAAGACATACATGATGCATTTATATGCTAGCCCATGTATTGAAGTCACTGCCTTCTGGGATATTGGCTAAAAAACAAGTGAAAAAATATTTTAAAAAATTTTTATTTAAAAAAATATTTTTATGGAGAGGGTGGAAGTTTCATATATAGTGTAAGTGACTCCGCACCAATGTATAATTGGTTATAATCATCAACCACCACCACCTCCAATAGAACAGAAACTTTAAAAAAAAAAAATTTTTTGTGAATTGAAATTGTAATCCCAAAACAATTCAAAAACATCCACGGGGGTATAAATGTTTACCTTTCCTCTAGAAAGGACCTGATGTAATCTTATAAAGTTGCCCAATTAGCTTAAGGCGGGAGCATAGTAGACTTCCCTGTAGTGTTGGTGAGTCCTCAAGCGTTTGAAATCCAATTCCGACACAAACGATTCGTGTTTCAGATGTTAATCTTTCTTCAGGGGAATATATTTTCTAATCTTCACCAACCTTGAAGAATTCTAACCTCGCCAAAAGTTTTAAAAATTGTTCTTCATATCTGCCGTGGACTAAAGTTCTCTATTCGCCGCATCGTGCTGGCTGTGTTCCTCTCCAAACCCACAGTTTTGAATGGAAACGCTACGGTCGGTCATTGTGGCGGTCCGCTCTGGGGAGTTTTTGGCCTCCCTGGATCTGACAGAAGCATACTTACATATCCCAATCCGTCCAGAGCATCAGCGGTTTCTACGCTTTGCGGTACTGGGTCAACATTTCCAATTCCAGGTGTTGCCGTTCGGCCTAGAGACAGCTCCTTGCACGTTCACCAAGGTGATGATGGTGGTGGCAGCAGCTTTCTGACGCAAAGGGGTATTAGTACACCCTTATCTCAACGATTGGTTAATTTGGGAGAAATCATTGAAGGCTGCCGTTTGTCAGTTCAGAAGGTTGTTCACCTTTGTCCCAAAGGTGGTCTCAGCCTTTCATGTTAATCAGACTATTGAGCTTCCAGCATTTGCAGATTTGGATTCTTCCTTGCAGCATGCTAGGGAACTTAAACTGTTGGATGACCGTAGAACCTGGCTTCGCTATCTCAAGGTTACTAATGAGTTTCGAAGGTCGGATCATCTTTTTGTGTTATGGAGCGGTCCAAAGAAGGGTACCAAGGCCTCCAAGGCAACGATTGCTAGGTGGCTTAAGAAGGCTATTGGGTCAGCGTATATACTCAAGGGCCATCCAGTTCCTGTCGGTTTGCGAGCTCATTCAATGCGGGCGCAGGCCGCTAGGAACTATTGACCGATTTGAGATCCAAAATGAGTCGAAACAGTCCCTCCTTTTTCGGGACCAAGAAATAGATGGAATATTGACCCTTGCCCCGTTCTCGAGATGGTACTGGGACCACTGCCCCCAAACCGCGCAACCTGCACAAAGTCTCCCATACCGCTCGAAGCTTGAAATAAACAATTGAAAAAAATAAAACAGAAACAGTGAGATTCCCTCCTAAGCTGAAAGGAGCTGTCCAGCACAAATCAGCTTATGTTTAACAAGGAGGGAATCTCCTGCCAGAAACGTAGAATGGCTGTAAGCCGCATGGCCGTCTTCGTGAGGGGAGGGATCTGGACCACCAGATGTACACCCCACGGTACCAAATCGGACCTTAAATGGTCCCCCTCAACCAAACAAGACAAGTTCCTTTAAAAGGAACCCCGTCCCTGGGAGGAAGGCTCCCTCAAAAAGAGAAAAAATCTAAAGCAAGGGTAAAGAAAAAAAGGAACTGCAGGTTTATGCACCTGACATCTGCGGAGACAGAGAAATACTGAGCTACTGCAGGTGGCACCAGGGTTTTCAAGCAGTGTCAGCTCGGCTTTTCTCTGTCTCCATCTGCTGGCAGGGATGAATAAGCCCAGAAGCCTGGACTGATCTGGGTACGTACAGGGAACTTATAAAGATTTTAGGTAGTAATTCATTAAGAACATAAGAAGTGCCATGGTGGGTTAGACAAAAGTCCATTGAACCCAACATCCTTTCTCTGACAGTTGCTAATCCGGGTCACTGGGCAGTATTTGGCAGATCCCAAACAGTAGATCCATTCCTTGTTGCTCACTCCCAGGGATAAGCCGTGACTTTTTATAAACTTCTATTATATATCTCTTCTCAACCGTCTTTTCTCCAGGCTGAAGATCCCTAATCTATTTAAGTTTCCTTCATGCTTTTTGTCAATTCATTATATGACTTAGGAGTACATGTACTAATCATTTCCCCCCATATAAAGAAATAGGAAAACATAAATCTGACCCTTAGTCATTTTAGCAACCCCAAGGCATTTTCCAAAGTAGTGGCCTTGTTGTTACGAAAGAGAAATGCATGTATTCTCAAGTGGCGAACCTTTGCTGTAATGACAGATATATTTTTTCTTTAAAGAAAAAAAATAGCATTTTGGGGCCAACACTTAAACTGTTACTTTTCCATTTAGAATGCAGCACTCCTACAAATAAATTGAAATGCAATATATATCCTGTGACAAAGATAAATTGCATTGTACATGGCTGAATGAAACTTTGCGTGCTAATGCCGAAGGCTTTTTCCCCCACCACAAAATACATTAAACTTTGTAGTAATAGACACATTCAAAAGTATAGCAACAAAGCTGTAAATAATGCATGAAAAAAGCAACACAACTATGTTTACTTTTCCACTGATAAAGTAGTTTATTTCTTAGAATATGAGAGCAGATAAGGACCATTAGACTCATCTAGTCTTCCCAGTTTCATTCCTGGTATATTTAGCTATAATATATGCTCTGAGGTAGTATTCAACAATAACCTTGGATTGGAGAAAATGGCTGCCTGCATCTACCACTTCCTGCTCAGGATGGGGTTGGGGATTCTCGCATGTGTAGTTCACTGGAAATTCTGTACAAGCTTGCCAACTGAGTGAAAAAAAAAATAAACAAAGCTTTAGTTGCCATCCAGAAACAGAATCATTTTATTTCCCAGTCAATTAAATTAGTAGTCATTAACATTAGAAGAGATAAGACATTGGAAGGGTGCCAAGCAGACCTCTATGGACTGGCTTATCCTTGATTTCCCCCATATTTCTAAACCCTACAGAGATCCATATCTGGCTAATTGTAAATATTTACTTTTAGTCGAACATTCAGTTGGATCTAACCAGTTAGGTTTTCAGCAGAATATTTTCCTAAATCTAGCCAGTAAAATGTGAACAGGTAGCTTTAGTGCTGCTGGGGCTCCCTGGCTAAACTTCAGGCACCAGTCAGCCAGGTCTACACTAAGAGAGACATAAAAAAGGCTCCCCTTCTTTCCCCACTCTCATGTTTTTTATAAGTCTCTCCTCCCCTAGCCCAATGCCTTCCCACCTGATTTCTCTTTCTTAAAAAAACAAAAAAACAAATGAATAAAAAAAAACACTGATCTGCAATGGTTACCCATAGCTTCCCTAATCCCTTTTCTTTTTAAACTGACAGTGCACCCACATCTTCCCCACGATCCCTTTTTCTTTCCATTTAAAAAAAACAAAACAAAAAACCATTGACTCTGGCAACACCTACATCTCCCCCCTCCTGATCTCCATGTTCAGACTATAAACCTCCAAAGTAGCTCCCCACTCAGACACTCAAAACTCCCAAAAGACTTCCGCACTGAGGCAGTAGGAAGATCCAGATTTACCACCTTCTGCTTCGGCTGAATTACTAAGTAACGATTGTTCTGACAGCTACCAGAAGAACTCAATATTCATTTATTCACTGACTTTCAACGAAGGGACCAATCCTCATTCAGAATCGAAGTTCTGAATGGGGATTGGTTCCTTGCACCAAGGAATGAGGTGAATAAATGAATACTAAGTGCCGGCAGCTGCAGAGCAATCCGTGTTTAGTAATTCAGAAGAAGCAGGGGTTGGTATGTCTGTGTATTCCTTCTGCCTTGATGGGGAGCTCTTTTGGGGGCTGGAATCGGAGAAATGGGGAATCATGTTGAGGTTTTGTAATCTGAAAAAGGAGATAGTAAGTATGGGAGATATGGGTGCTGCCCTGTTTGTTTGTTTTTTAATTAGAGGGATCCCATAGCCAGACTATTAGTTAGAAGAGATTGAGGAAGAAACAGGGGATCTGAGCAACATAAAGTTTCATTTGCCCTAGGGGCAGCTGGCAGGCCAAATTTAGGATTGCTAATGCCGTGCCTAGATTTGGCCATCCAAGTTGGGCAGTGAGCACTTAAAATCAGCACTAGCCCCCAAACTTTCTCTCCTCGCCCCAGGTCAGCTTCAAATTTAACGGGCTCAGTTTAGCCAGCTAGCCTGATCAATTTTCAAAAGCTTTGATATAGCCAGCCAGATCCCTTTAAATATTGATCTCACAAAAGCCACATTTGCCTGCTAACGTTTTACAATGTTTATAGAACCTGCAGATATTTTAGCTATCTACTTTTTACATGTTTTGCTTTTTCTGGATAAGCCTCTCCCTCGCTAACATCCAATTCTGTCTTTACCAGATTCCCTAGCGACATTTAGAGTTCAATTTTCAAAGCTCTTTATGTGGGTAAAAGCATTTTAGATATGAAGAGTGACCCTCCAATCAGGTCTTTCACAACTGGCACACTTTATTTTAGCCTCATTAAGAAGTGGCATTCCCAGAGGCATTCAGCCACTGTATCTTGTGGTTGGTTAATTAATGTGTGATATATCGGTCAGATTATATGGGATATGCTTTTACCCTACGATGTCTGTAACTCAGCTGGGATGCTACATGCATGAGGCGGGAGAAAAATGTGATGAATGAAAAATACGTGGGTCAGAAGAGAAAGACAACCACACGTAGAAGGCATTTTCAATTCTTCACAAGTTGTTTTTCAAAGAAAGAGTACAGCAGAAATAGCAGGAGGAAATGTGCATGTGCACTTTTGTTTTGGAACTTGGGGCCAAGCCCAGGGGAAAAAAGTACCCGTGGACATTAACTGAAAATGCTTAGTTTAAAAATTGCCCCACAGTGGGTGATTTTTAATTTTCACTGTGTCTGCTTGGATTTTCAGTATAGAACATAACATTCAGCAATAGTCGGTCATTATTATTATTTCTCTGTAATAAAGTAAAATCTTAAGAAAAGTATATAAGTAGCTTGAAAGAAAAAACAAAGTAATTCAGAAAATAGAAATTCACCTTTTAAAACAAGGTCAGTTTTTATGTTTCATACACTAATGACGTTCCAGCTTATTACTAAGATATGATGGGGATTTTGGGAACAACAGTTTGATGAGGGAATAAAAGCAATATTCATGGGCAGCAAGAGAAGCCTGTGCCCAGTGCTTTAGGATGAATTATCGGAACTATCCTGCCACCTAGGACTAGGTATAATGTGATTGTGGCCATCAGAAATTCAGGAACCCTATTGGATCGCTCAGTTGCCTGCCTAAGATGATGATGAAGTGTTGGCAAAGGAATCAAGACAAGAAAAGGCCTCTGAATAGGCATCTCTTGCACATAAGTAGTGAGGATAGAGGAGAATGCAAGCAGGGCACCTTCAAAACTACAAATACTTGCAACTGTCTCTGAGCATGTTACAAAGGAAAAGAGGTTCTGAAGATCAAATCAGCACAGTGTGATTTTAGTACTCTAATATTTGTAGTTTCTGTTGAAAAACACGGCATTATATCCTCTACCAACACCATCATCAGCTTTGCAATCTGGATTCTATCATGTTAATTAGTTTGTTTCTATCAGTTTGTGGCCTCTCATTATTCGGTCTTTATTTAAATAACGTTTAGGGGTATGATCACTGATTTGTTGACCTGTGAAACGAAAATGTTAATACCAGAGCATTTATTTGCCCCGTTCCCATCACTACACTGCTTTCCTTCACTCTACATTTATTTCTCTAAATTGAGTTCAGGCTTTTCGAGTGCAGGCATCAATATACTATACTTGTTGTGTGGCAGCAGATCAACTTCAGGATCCAGATGAGTTTTATAAACAACCGTGATGCCATCCTTTTTTTCTGAGGCAGCCACACAGTCAAAGGTCAAACTCAGAACAGGATTGGAGGGGGACCTGGGAAGAAAAAAAATGAAAGCAATATCAAAGCTGACCCCTTCCTGAAACAAAGAATTGCAAAATCCAATAATGGAATGAGTCAATGAATTAAACCAGAGACAAAACACTAAAAGCTATGGCTCGTTTTCAGGAAAGTAAATTAGTAATCTGGCATCTTTACTCCCTGGCTTCAGTTCAGGTGCTTTCTTGTCTAAACCACTCATTCTCTCCCCAGTCAGCTTATCTTGAGCGCTGTAACCTGCATTTAAGGATCTGAAGTCACTCTGCAGTGTTCCTTCTTTTCTTAGCTTGAAACTGAATTATTTTGGTTACAAAGAAAAACATATCATTTGAGTTGAGCTCATTCTGCACTGACCTGATGAAGGAAGCCGAGCGTTCCTGAACCAGTCCACCAATCTACTGCCTCACCTACAGCTTTGTTTGTCAGCCTTTTTTACATAGCCAAGGGCACTAACATGGCAACCAGATGACCTTATTCTGATTCTACACCCTAATCAGCGACAGTCTACTCATATCTTATGGCCTTCCATCGTACATATTAGAGCAGGAAAAACAAATGATACAGAAGCAAAAAAAAAAAAAAAAAAATCAAATGACTAGAAAGAGATAGGCAGTAATGAACATTCCTGGTCTAACAGTAGCGGGAGTATTTACATAGAGATGCAATGTTTATTACTTATGCTCAAAGCATAAATATATTTGTAAATACTATAAAACAAAGACTCTTTGAATAAAAGAGAAACCTTTAAAAAAAAAAAAGCAAAAGCTCTAAAACTAATATTCTAAAATCAGGAGCCCTAAAATTAAATATTGGCAGTCAATGATCACTAATTACAACACATACATTATGATTCCTCAAAGGAATAGCTAAAGAAAGAAAACCTGATCCACACATTTTTGTGCACGGGTCTTTCTTTAGCTATATTTTGACATTTCGAATAAACTAATTATAGACACTGCAAATCTGACTAGAGTCAGGGAAACAAATGTATTCTGTATTTTAAATATTATAATTCTATCAATTTCAGACCTCTTATTAGAGGAACAGGACAGAAAAGAAAATAGCCAGGAGGAAAATAATTTATTTTTACAATCAGGCTTACAAATGGGAAAGCAGATAAAGTGGATGTATAAGAGAACTGTCCCAGTCTTTACACAAGATCTTATCCACTACCAAAGGCAGGCTATGCTGTCAAATGTAATCATGTAGTAATGTTATAATCCCCAAGACAAGGCCAGACTGTCAGCTGTCCATTACACCCTTGGGTGCACATGGTTTACCAGTGTCCCATCTTAAGAGTGGCAATGAAAAACGGACATCATAGGATGATGAAATAATGGAAAAAAACTATGTCATAAGTCATGTGCTACAAAAAAAATGCCACAATAATCTGCACTTGTTTAAAATCAGTCTGCCATGCACCACTTAAGAGTTTTCAAATATTGTATTTCATGAATCTAAAGCATTGCAACTGTTTTATCCACAACATTTACACAAGATTCAAACAGAGAATGCTCAAAGAATACCAGTGCCTGATATAGGACGGATAAGGTCTGATGTTTTCATCTTAACAGAAAACTCTGTCAACACTTATACAGCATGGGGAGGAGGAGGGGGGTGGGGTTAGAGGGCAGGTAATGTTTAACATCACTTGAAACAGGCGTTATGTGCAGAAACAGCTGATTATAAAATTGCCCGAATTTTTTATGTAGAAAAGAATATGTGCGCACCCCGATTTCTCACATTCTTTCATGTGCAAAATAAAAGTCATTGTTGGGGGTAGAACTGGGGTTTACGCCCAGGTTTGATTTTAAGACGTGTTTGTATATATTAACATGCACAAGTAAAGAGGAGGTCTAACTTTGTGCGAGTAAAGTCAGATAATTGTGTGTATCTATTTATTTAGAGACCCGTCACACCGTGTTTTTGAAATGCACAGTTTACACAGAGACGTAAAATGATCCATGCAGGAGGAACTCTGGGCTCATCCTTATGGGATGCACTCACAGTCCTAGCCTGCAGACAATCTCTGCCATCACAAGTGCTTCCAATGCAGACGATATGTCAGCATTAAGGCTATTTGTCTGTTTTTATATACCGCTGTTTGGAGCAAGCCTTCACAACGGTTTACAGAAGTAACAACTTATTACATAAAACAGAGCAAAAATTGATTACATTATAACAAGCAAGTTAGGTGAGGGGAGAAGGGAGAAATTTTCAAAGCCGTTAACTGGTATTACAACTGTTTACATAGCAACAGAACATAACTGGGTACATCGTAACACAAATCTTCGGGAGATATGTTGTGGAGCGTTACTGGTCGATACATAAGATGGTAAATAAATCGAACTATAAGGGGGAAAACAGAGGAGTGAGTATTATTATGAGGGCCTTGATGGGAAAGAAAGGAGTAGGTAGCAAAGTTAGAGCTAGGGATGTGGAAACGAGATTAATTGGGGTTTGTAAGTTGAGAGAGTCATGATTCTTAGCTATTGCTTTAGATCAAGGCTAATCATGAGCAAAAGTCCATGTTAGATGATGTTGGTATTGGGAGGAGGAGGACCTGAATTGTTGGAAAGGTATTTATCCTATACCGTCTTTACATGTTTGTTCGAAGAGCCAGGTTTTTAGGAGTTTTCTGAATATTTTATGTTGCCTTGTTTTCATAAGCTTTCCATAGGCACGGTCCCGCTAGGGAAATCGCTCTGTCCCATACTGATGTAAGTCTGGCGGAGGCGTATTTATTTACTTACCTTTTTATGTTTAAATATCTTTACTGAGTTTCATCCAACAGTTACAAACAGCTTGCAATAAAAACAATGAAAACCACAAGGAAACGTGGGGTTCACTGGTTGATTCTTTCCAGCTTCCCCATTACTTTCTTTTTTTTTTTTTTAACAAAATCTCATAATTGAGGAACTTCGTTGCTGTAGTTTTATCATCAGAACAGAGAGACAGTGTGAGGATGACCGAGCAAATCTTCTGGGCTGGAGCAGAAAACCACACTCTCTAGCCTTTTCTAATGCAATCTTAACTTGTATTAATATAAACAGGAAATCAACATTCCAGTAGACGCAGTGTACTCATAACAAAACTTCAGAGAGGGTCAGGAGCTCCTTCCTCCTGGGGGCCTCTTCATCCCAGCTAGGCTCACATTCTCATTCTCCTCCCAGCAGGGTCCCAGCCACAGAGCTCTCTCCCTCTATAGAATTTAAGGCTAAATGCCCGGTCCTGCACAGGTTACGAGGGGAAATAGGGTCACTCCATCACATACCCCATCCCTCAGGTTGGAGAAGTTTGTCCGAGCATTTTCACCCTCCCACCTGGTTCCCCATCCAGGGAAGAGCCTCACATCCCCACTCCCCTTCATCTGGCCTCCCACCAGTTAGGCTTGGGGTCAGGGCTCTAGGGTCACTCTCACCCCCACCTATTAGGTTTACCCCAGACAACACTATGACCACCATCCACTGTGACCTTCACCCAGTGTGCAACCCCAGTCCTTCAACTGAGCCTCTTGCTGGCTCCAAATTCCAGCGGGGGAGTTTGGCTGGCTGTGGGACCTCACGTGGTAATTTCTTTGATACTGGTTATGGGTGTTCTCCATTCTTCTCTCCAGTGTCTTGGGCCTTTTCTGCACCATCACTAACACCACACTCTGGCCATAACTCAGCGACACATGCTGGCACCTAGGCAGCACTTTTCACTGGCCCCTCATCAGGGCCTCTCTGGCTCTTCTGCAGTACCCATCACTGAGGCTTCTGGATGCCTCTCACTGGTTCCTTGTAGCACTTCCCTCTGGCTTCTCTGTCACACCGCTCTCTGGCTCATTCCAACTGCCTTTCATAGGCCAATCGGTGCTGCATCTAGCAGGCCATTCCATATCACCTCCTTCTGGGTACTCTTGTTTTACCTCTTTCAGGTAAGGCTATGAAGCTCCACCATGAGCTTTTTGGTACCTCAAACAGTCACAGCAGAATCATTCCCTTTGCACTGCTACTGATTAGTTGCCTTCCTCTCTATGGGATCTTGCCCCTCAGGGTCTGTTTTGGCTTCAGCCCTGTTGCTGCTTTCAACTCTCTCTGTATCGAAGTCCCACTGAAGGATTGAGCTGCAGTCCGGTGATTCACTCAGCTACTGTGCTCTCTCTGGGTTCTCTGTGGTGCCTCTCTCAGGGCTTCTTGCTGTCTCTCTCTCTGGACTTTCCACACCACCTCCTTCTTGACTCCCCACAGCATCTTTATCTGCGTTCCCTGCAGCACCTCCAACTGGCTTCTCTGCAGTGGCTCTCTCTGTGTTATTGCCAGTGTTTCTCTCTATTCCCAGGGAACGCAAGCTCTCTTTTGCACAGGAGGCAATGAGAGCAAGCTGTGCTTCCTGCATCTTTTTTTCCTTAGCCCAGGACAGCTGGCTCTTTATGAGGCTCTCCTTTAACAACCTTTGCCTTTCTAGGAGGCTCTGAATCAAAGCTTACATACATCTTTCAAGTCATGCTTCCACTTATTGACTTCTGGTACTTAGTTCAGAGCCTGAGTTTACTGCAGGAGGCTACACCCTATGCATCCACTAACAGTTTCACTTTTTGCTGGGACCATGCCCTGTTCCATCCAAAATTCATGATTCCTTTTCTCTTTCTTTATTTTTCTTCAAAAGTAAAAAAGAAAAAAAAGCCCTGCCTTTCCAGCACTATCTTCACTGAATACAAGCTCTAACTCCAGAGGGAGCTTGCCTCCTTTGTCTGCTGTAAACCTAAATCTGCTTTCCTCCAGGTCCCACAAACCACTCTCTGTTTTAAAGGCAGTTTCACTCCTTTTTTTTTTTCTATGCTTTTCTTTGAGCCAGCAAGCTTTACCTTGAGTGCTCTGGTGCATACTATAGCACTGCTTTGTCTCCAAACTTTTTCTTTTGCAGGTACCACAACAAACTGTTCATTCACAGTCCTCCCATGGATATTTGGGTTTTTTTCTGTGCTGAGCTTAGAAAAAAATCCCCCATCTGACACCTTAAGTGAAGATGACTGAGAAAATCTTCTGGACTGGAGCAGAAAACCACACTGACTCCAGCCTTTTCTAATGCAATCTTAACTTTTATTAACATAAACAGAAAATCAACATTCCAACAGACTGACTGCCTTTGCAGTGTACTCAACACAATTTCAGAGAGGGTCAGGAACTCCTTGCTCCTAGAGACATGGGTGCCTCCTGAGACCAGCTGGGCTCACATTCTTATTCTCCCAGCTGAGTCCCACCCACAGACTCTCCACCCCTGTAGGATTTAAGGTGGACCAGGTCTCCCACAGGTTACAGAGGGGAAATAGGGTAACTCCATCACAGACAGGATTTCTGTTTTTTAGTCCATAAAAGCACTCAAGAGAACACTCTCGATTAACCAACAATGCTCATCATCAACATGTGCAATGCACCCTCTTTATAACAAGATTAGTAATAACAAATGGAAGTCGTCTACCAAAGATATTATTGTATATTATCTGTGCTACAAGCTACATTCTGCCATAAGTAACTGATTTTTGCAACAGAATACATGTCTCAACTCCCAGCCCTTTGCTGCAAATAATTTATTATTTTTCTGCCTATGCAAAGTCATTTCAGCCCTGGACATAGGGAGAGTAATTTATCAAAGAGATTTCTGCAGGTAAAACAGTGCTTTACTTGTGGAAATGGCACCTTTGAAAATTTCAAGCTCAATAAGCATGCAAAATTACATATGCTGGGTCTTGTGTGTGTATAATTTTATGCACATAAAGAAAAGTGGTTCCAGGGTTTGGATTTATGTGCATTCTTTTTGATTTTGAAATATATACATGCAAATTTTTACAAGAAAAACTCTGTACAAATTATCAGGTATGACTTGTGCAAAGAGTTTTGCTGGGATAATTTTCAAAACAAGCCTGCATGTGTAAATTAACTTTGAAAATTGATGTAATTTGCGAGGGCTATTATAAAATTACTCCTCAGAAGGTTTCTCCTGCAGTTGAGAATGGGAAAATATAATAAAATGTAATATCAGAGTTAGCATCTATAAGCCCTTTGGAATGTGTTCCTTAAATTACAGTGGGCAAAATATTTGACTCTCTTACATAACATACATTGATATTGCAGTATTTCACTTAAAAGACTGTTCCAGAAGACACATTTCCCATACCCAGACTTATCATGTCTTTCCCCTTTCAAAGCAGTAGACAAACAGTAAAAACAATGTTCAGACTTGACTTTTCCCTTTATGTTATATGCATAAAATACAAACTCTTTAAAGCATCACTTTTACTAATGCCTTTTCCCAGAATCCATAATTACAATTTTGATTCAAGAAATAATAAACAACCCTAAATGAAGTAGGTTGTCTTGTCATAAATTCATCTAACAAATGTATAATTATCTGAGCCATAACTGAAAAGTAGCCTTAAAGAATTCCTAATACAGTAATGACAATATGTTGTTGCTTTTAGGTTTCTTCAAATAGAAATATTTTAGGATATTCAACATAGTTGAACCAATTGACAGGTTTTAAGAATACTTGTGCATTCACGTCTTCAAAATATATTCTGTAAGTATTCTGGGCCCTTTCCTTCGAAGGAAATGGAGCCTTCTGGCATAAAACTCATTTTGCTTTTAAAATTTGGAAGCAACAACTCTGCAAGTTTACCAATTGGGTCCTTAGTTGCATTGTCACTGGTGCTTAAAAGGTTAAGACTTTATTTGTGAAAACAGAAAGGTAGTAGGGAATCATGTTGTCTACAGTTTCATAAATCCTGTGTAAGATCCTTTTCAATTACCATCCATTTCTCCTTTAAAAAGAGACAAAAAAATGAGAGGAGTGGAAGCAGGTCAGGGCAGTCTGCGACGATGACAGTGTGATGGGCTTGGACCCCCTGTGGGGTTTCCATCTGCTATCATTAAGGTGACTATTCAGACATGAAAAAATCCCTCTCGCTGTGCTGACAGGCAGACATCAAGAAGTATGACAAGGCATTAAGACAGAAAGTCGCAGACAGAGATGTCATATTCCACAAACAATACTGCCTCAAACAAGAGCTCAGAAATTGTATTGAAATTTAAAATAAAATAAAAAGGGTTTTTACCTGGAGGCGATCAAGCTTCCTTTTGTGTTAGCTCGGAAAGGAAGGGCTGTGAGTGTCTCACAGACATACACTGAAGCTCCTACCTGTAATCTTCACCATAAGAGACCCAAATTTTTTGCTCATTCTTCAGTAAAAGTGGGTTTTTAATTTCTTTCCCTCTCTCGTCAAACAGCCGAGTAGGAGTAAGATTGAGGCCCGATGGATGGAAATCTGCTGAGCCCTGAAGTCTTTGGTGAACGGTTTGAAGTACCTGGCAAGACAAAAATAAATTAAAGTGAGAACATCTGTAAGAAAATCTCTCGACTCTATTACAAATGAAGTCCAAACACATGCTAATTAAATTCATATAGAATGTTAAAGGAAGTGTGAAATCACGGCAATGTTTATCTCAGTGTAAAGTAAGAAAATGAGCAGAGGCTTTTAACCAGCAGGGGGTGCAAGAGGACTATGATTGAGCTCTGACCCCCTTGGCACTGAGACTGAAAGCAGATGTGACAGTTGTACAGAACAAGTCTTTAGCATTGCAACACTTCTCTTTACAAAGATTACGGTTTTTCCTTGACCATATTTTGGAGTACATTTTGGCTGGGGTCTTTACTGGGGGCTTGTTGCAGGATCACAACAGCAAAACCACAGGAAATCAATAGCTGGGCAATAATGCACCAAACCCCCATCCCACAATTATTTTGAAAATAGACACCAATTTGTAGATATTAGTATGCAAGCCTAGTAATTTGTTACAAAACAGCCCCAGTTAAATCATTAAACGATGCACTTTTATTTCTTTATGCATAGGCAGTGTACAGTTGAGAGCACACAATTACGCCTAATTAGAACTTACACTATTACAGCATTGTATGTTATGCAGATCTGCAAAGCAAAACAACCAGAATTTATGAAATAATATAACCCTACCCAGAAAAAAGGAGTTCCTATCTTACAGATGATCTCATCCAAAAAGTATCGTGCATAGCAAAAATAGAAAAGGTGCAGAGGAGGGCAACAAAAATGATAAAGGGAGAGTGGAACCATTCCCCTATGACGAGAGAATTTTCTAAAATCAAGAGTGGGGTGAACGGGTATGTAAAGGACGGTTATTTACTCTTTCAAATAATTCTGAAACAAGGTGATCCTCCATGAAGCTAACAACCCAGCAAATTCAAAACAGATCAAGGAAAGTACTTTTTCACTCAATGCACTATCAAGCTATGGGATCTGTTGCCAGAGGATATGATCAAGGCAGGGTTTAAAAGAGGTTTGATCAAGTTCCTACAGGAAAAGTCCATAACATATTATTAGCCAGGTAGACTAAAGAAAGTTATTGGCATCCCTAGGAGTAACAGGAATTAGATCTTATTTATGGGATCTGCCAGCTACTAGAGACCTGGACAGGCCACTGTCAGAGACAGGATGCTGGGCTTGGTGGACCTTGGGGAGACCCAACATGGCAGTTCTTATTTTCTTATCTTGTAATGATGTTCATAATGAATGGCAAGATTTGTAGATGTGGTGTCCTAAAAAGGCATTCACGGGTTTACATAATTTTTCTGATTACGCAGGGCTAAATGTGTGCTCCTTTTTTTGATCTCTCTCCTTCACAGCTCTCCATCTTTCATTAAGGTAGCTGCAGAAACCCTTGTTACCCTCTTCTAAGGTGCATCCTTAGTGCCACCTGTTGGCTGGCTGGAGGCCATGCACAAAGGTCCCCTCTGGAACCCTGAAATCATGGAGGCCTTCCTCCCTCAGAGGCTGTGAATGCTGCTGCCACACATCCCTATTTCTGGCCAACCTGGGGAGTGGAAACTCTGGTTCTCCTGAGTCATCAGGCTGGTTCAGCACTGGAGTATTTGTATTCATCCAAGTCAGTGAAAAAATTGCTGGCTGCATATTTTTCAAAGGCCTGAATCTGGGTGAACTGACCTTCTAGAAACCAGTTAAGGGACTGACATTCTCATTATAACTCTGTACACCATGAATTTGTGTTCATAACCAAATCCTATAAAATAAAAGTGTGAAATAGTTAGCTCATTCCAGTAAACTTAGGATCATAGGCTGCATTTACCTTTTGCATTATATCAGCGGAATTATTAATGTTGTTTCTTCCCAAATCTTTATTGCTGATATAAACAAACATCTCCCCAGTATCTCTGCCATTTTCATACACCTGAAAAAAAAAATCATATAGGTTAGACATCTGTAAATGTTGTATAATGTTTAAACTTACTGAATCCAAGATAAATGTGTAGGCCAGAAAGGGATTCAGCATATGTATTACAATGATTTATCACTTGCTCTCCTGCCATACTACTCAGAGCGAGGAACAGGATTCTCCAGTGCTCTACAAGGGTTATATTTAATACAATAAGTTACAATTACCTGTAAAACAAAGTAGCAAATGGTACAGTGAGGGGCAGTTACATATATTACAGAATATATGGTACAGTGAGGGGCAGTTACATATATTACAGAATATATGGTACAGTGTGGGGCAGTTACATATATTACAGAATATATGGTACAGTGAGGGGCAGTTACATATATTACAGAATATATGGTACAGTGAGGGGCAGTTACATATATTACAGAATATATGGTACAGTGTGGGGCAGTTACATATATTATAGAATATATGGTACAGTGAGGGGCAGTTACATATATTACAGAATATATGGTACAGTGTGGGTCAGATTCTGCACAGTTATGTAGCATGCGGATAAATATTGCAGCATACTAGGGATAGTGCTGTGAACAGTGGGGGGTTGGGAGAGTAGGCACGGGGATTTTGAATAACTTTTTGCCCCATGTATCTCCTAGCAGGGTTACTGTCAGTCACCATTCTTATGTTCTTAGAGGCAAATTTAAGGTGGTATACAATCACTCAGCAGACCTAGTATACAAATATGAAAAACAAAGCACAAGTTTTCACATTTGTTATGTTTCCATTAAGAAATTATTAGTAAATCTTTTTACTGTAGATCTTATTATGCATTTACTATATGCTACTCATTGAAATTCTCTGGAGGCTGATGTTCACTGTGGAAGGGCCAGGAACAGGACCACATTATTTATTATTTATTAATTTTTCTATACAGATATTAGTGGGGACATTATATCGGTTTACATCAAACATATAGAATGGAAAATACAAAGAACAGGGTAATGGGGAGGGAGCATATCGGAACTAGGAGATCGTAGGTATGAAGAAGTACATAGGAGTGAGTACATAAAACAAACACAAATAAAATTGGAAATAAAGTAAATCTCAATCGATTTTCAGAAAAAAATTGTGTTTGTGAGGAGCTAACTAAACTTAAAGTAGATGAGGCCGGATAGGATACATTTGAGTGTACTAAGGGAACTTAGAGAATTCCTAGCAGCTCCGCTGGCTGACCTTCTCAATGCTACTTCAGAGTCGGGAATAGTTCCAGAGGACTGGAGACAGGCAGATTTGCTTCCTATTCATAAAAGTGGAAGGAAGTTAGTAAGAGGCTTGGAACTACAGGTCGGTTACTCTGACCTCTCTGGTAAGCAAATCAGTGGATTACAAGATCTGAGGCAGCGTGATTTTACCAAAAGTAAATCTTGTCAGTAGAATATGATCACTTTCTTTGATTGGATGGTTGGATCAAGGGAGAGTGCTAGATGCAGTGTACATGGATGTCAGTAAGATCTTTGACTTATAAATTAATTAAGTACCCTGGCATGGGCCCTAGAGTGATTGACTGGGTCAGAAATTGGTAAATGGAGTTCAGGCCGCAGGAGCCAGTGGGGGGGAGGGGCATTAATACTGATGTGCCTCTAGGATCAGACCTTGGACTGATTCTTTTAGTGACAAAGCAGAAGGATTGTTGGGAAAGGTTTGTCTTTTTGTCAATGTTACCAAAATCTGCAATAGGGTAGACAGCCAGGAAGGTGTAGAAATCATGAGGGGGGTGGGGGGATCTATCAAAGCGCAAGGCATGGTCTAGATTTTGGTAGCTAATATTTAAGGCTAAAAAATGCAGAGTTATGCATTTCGGATGCAAAAAACCCAAGGGAGAGGAGCAATGGTTGAGGCAAAATTCTTCTAAGCATGAAAGAAGAACAGAATCTGGGGATGATTTTATCTTTACCAAGGTGCTACATAAAGTTTTATAGTGTGCCTTGTAACAGTTCTACATTTAATTTTGCGGTTTGTATGCCATTTTAATTTTCTCATTTGATTATTATTCTATTAGAATAATGCTTTTTTTGTCTCTATTATCCTTGTACACTCTGTTATCAATGCATACTGGCTTACCTTTTAAATGGTTAGTATCTTTATTGAATAGTGGGATTCATATACACATTTAGGTTCCTAAGTCTCACATAATATGGCTTTTGTTGCAGACCCTGCTCCATTTTGGAAGCCTCTTTCTGGACCACCTCCAGCCTCTCTATATCTTTTCAGAAGAACAGCCTCCAGAATTGGATACAATATTTTAGTCGTGGTCTTGTCAAAAAATGTACAGAGTTATTATCTTAGGTATTTGTTATAGTTAGTGAGGTTTGGGTGGACCCTTGGACACTGTGGCAGCTGACCACACCCATGGGGGGGAAGTCCCATGAGGGGCCACAGGTCAGCCTCAGCTCTGGACACACAAACACAGAAAGTTCTTTAGACAGTTTGAGAAGCCACCAGAGGTGGCAGTAGTGAATAGAAGATGTGGCCCGGCTGGACTAGTATTCCCCAGGGTGCTGGAACAGCGGTTCCTCCGGTAGCAGTGCTGTAGTGGAGAGAACTGAGAAAGTGAGTACAATAGAACATTCACAGAGTCCCAAGTATGGAGAAGCCCCGAGATAGGGAGAGCTGGCCCTCGAGGAGCGAGTACCAAATCCCTGGAGTTAAAGAGACTCGTTGGCAAAGTACTCACACAGCGGTTCCACGTAGGAGATGGCACTGGTGCTGGAACGGGGGCAGGCCCTCGAGGAGCGAGTACCTGGTTCCAGGGAGACAGCTTTGAGGAGTAGATGATAGTGATACTCACTGATGGTGTCTGTAGCGAATTCTTCCAAATAGAAGAGGAGATAGATGCAGGCAGCGGGTCAGGGAACATGGGCCCTCGAGGAGCGAGTACCAGTTACCTGATAGTGACCTGAAAGAAGCAAAGAAGCTCCCGAGGAGCGGGTACCCCGTTAGCAGAAAGAGTCCAAAGGAAGTTGGAAGGCAGAGTAGCTGGGTACGGAGAGCGAATCCCATCCGTAAGATCACCCTTGCTAACTCAACTGCTAGCAATAAACTGTAGGCTTAAATATCCGGGCAGCGTGACGTCATCACAGGGGACGCCCCTGAGGAACGCGCCAATGAGGAAATAAGAATGAGGGCTGCGCGGCACACGCGCCCTAATGTACATAGAAACATATAGAAACATAGAAATGATAGCAGAAGAAGACCAAACGGTCCATCCAGTCTGCCCAGCAAGCTTTCACTTTTTTTTTCTCCCCCATACTTATCTGTTTCTCTTGCCCTTGTAAGTGACTTTTTGTTCTATTTCCCTTCTACCCCGCCATCCCTTCCACCCCCGATATCGATCTATTTCCCTTCCACCCCCGCCATCGATGTAGTTAGCAGCGCTGGAGCTGCATCTAAGTGCTGGAGCTGCATCTAATTGAAGTATCTAGCTAATTGTTTAGGGGTAGTAACCGCCATCACAGCAAGCTAATCCCACTCATATTTATCCAGCCTGTGCAACTCAGTCCTTGTTGGCTGTTGTCCGAATATAAATCATCTTTACTTCATTCCCCCTGACGTTGAAGCAGAGAACTATGCTGGATATCATTGAGAGTGAAGTATCAGGCTAATTTGGTTTGGGGTAGTAACCACGGTATCAAGCAAGCTACTCCCCTGCTTTTTTGTGGATGCAAATCCTTTTTTTTTTTTTTTTCTATTTCCTCTTGCTGTTGAAGCATAGAGCAATGTTGGAGTCGCATTAACTGTGTGTATATTTATTTAATTAGGAAATTAATCTCCAGGTAGTAGCCATCATTCCCGCAAGCCGCCCCCATTCCTCTTCATTCACATCCTCTATACTTTATGGATCCACAGTGTTTATCCCATGCTTCTTTGAAATCCTTCACAGTTTTGGTCTTCACCACTTCCTCCAGAAGGGCTTTCCAGGCATCCACGACCCTCTGGAGAGCATGGCGAGAGGCAGCGCCCAAGCTGGTCCGGGGACGCTGGAGAGGACGACAGGTGGACACCGCGGCAGCCAGGCGTCCATGAAGAGCAAGAGTCGCCGCAAAAAAGGAAAGGTAGGCGGAGTGAAGCCATCGGGAAGTGACAGTCACAACAGTATTTCTTGGCAAAAGGTTACTAATCAATATTGTTCTAAAGTTCTTCATGCTAAGAAGCATTATATGAAGCTTGGATTGAACAATCTGAGAACAGGAACATTTTTCAATTGGTGCAAATGGCTTTGGGGAAGGGATAATTCAGGAAATATAGGATAGAGACAATTTTAGGAGGTTTTGGATAGATAAGATTGGTGGACTTCGAAGGCAGGTATGTGATGTTGGAAAGAAGGAAGAGAAGTTAAGAGGTGGCACTGCATGTGGAGCAGACAGTTTTGCTGGAATCAGGGAGGGTAGGATTGGATTCTTTTTCACCAGTGGAAAGTATAGAATTGCATGGGATATTAACTTCTTGTAGAGCTAGTTCATGGTTACTGGATTCATGTCAGTCTTTTCTCATAAAAAAATCTTCCAGATCAATTGTTAGTGCAGCTACAGAGGATGATTGAGTTGTCCCTAGAGGAGGACTGTTTGCCAACACAGTAGAAGCAGATGGTTGTAACTCCTCTGCTGAGAAATCTACATTAAATAAGGAATGTTGTGTTAGTTACCGTCCCATGGCTAATAGCCCTTTGTTGTCAAAAAATAATTGAGAAAGTGGTTTGTTAAGAGGTTGTCATCATACTTGGAAGAAACAGATGAACTGGATGAGTGTTAGTCTGGTTTTAGAAAGGGCTATCACACAGAAATGGTATTAGTGGCTTTGCAGGGCATAGATATAGGCGCCTCAGCATTTCTTATTCTTTTGGATCTATCAAATTCTACATCAGATGTCAGAATTTGGGAATAAAGGGACAGGCTTTAAAATGGCTTTCATGTTTTCTTGTCAAATTGAACAGCAGCTGTGTGAGTTAGGAATAATTTATCAGCACCTTTTAATGTGGAATGTGGAGTTCCTCAAGGGTCTCCAATTTTGGGCAGCCTTGCGCGTGCCGACCCTGGATTTTAACGGCTACGCGCGTATGTATTGAAATCCAGCGTACTTTTGTTTGCACCTGGTGCGCGAACAAAAGTATGCGCGCACGTAGTTTTATAAAATCTACCCCTGTGTTTTCTGAGGCCCTTAGGACAACTTATTCAGGATTTGGGATTTTGAATTTTCCTTCCAATGGTTACCTTAAAAAAAATATTTCCATCGTTTTGGGTATTCTACCTGAAGAATGTCCCGCTTTAAATAAGATAACATTTTTGCCATCATCTCTTCAAGCATCTGTGGGGGCTTCCAGTGTAAATCAATTTCCTCCATTGAATCTTACAGAATTTTTGGAAAATCGGGTCCAGAAAACAGATAGGGCCACCTTATGAATATCGTTTGTTGCTGACTCTGATATGTCTAAAGAAATGTGCTTGTATTTTTGGAATTTAAATTTTCCTTTCTATGGCCAAAATCTGAGGATTTTTCCTGATATTTCTAGGCTCACTCAGCAGAGGAGAAAAGATTTCTTAGCTCTCAGGAAAGATACCGTTGCTTTGGGGGCCTCTTTTGTTCTACATTAACCCTGTAAATGTTTTGCAAAGTTACATTCAGATACCTTTATAATGTTTGCACCTGAGCAGCTATAATCCATTCTCAATGCTAGAAGAGTTATTACTTCTTCTCCAGTTCTAATTGATTCCTGATGTTATATTAAAACCAGTATTAATACATGGGGGTCCCGACTTGCTATTGGCCTTTCTTTAATTGGATATTTTTTTTCTCCCTGTATATTCTTCCCCTTTGGAGATAATCATGTGTTAAGTTGCCTATGTATATTATTGGATAGAAATATACACATAATTGGATATGATATGCTTTTTTTTGTTTCTAATAATATCCTCATTTTGCCAAAACAAAGTGTTGCTTTGCTTTGTTAATTAAAAATTGTATAAATAAAAAGTTAAATAAAAAAAGAACAAACTGGTGTTAAATGAGAATAAAACAGAATGGATGTTTATTTCTGGAACTGGAAGTGTGCTGTGCAATTTGAAGATTAACATCAAGGAGCTGATGTTGGATAGCATCCCAAAAGTGAGAAACTTGGAGGTATTAATTGAGGAAGATCTATCTTTTGAGCCACAAGTTTCTCAGATGGTCAAAAGGGCTTATTGTAAGCTTTGTAAATTACTTTGGATGTTGAGCTTCTCAGTTTTCTGTACAATGGTTCAGGCATTGGTGCCACCAATATTAGATTATTGCAATGGGTTACTGATTGGACTCCCATGCAAGCAAATTCAAAGCTTACAGGTTATACAGAACATGGCGGCAAGGTTGATTTCTGCTTGCCCCCGACAAGAGAGTTCTGTCCCGTTAACTCAACTGCGCCGGCTTCCTATTAGGGAATGGGTACAGTTCAAAATTAAGATCTTAATGTTCAAAATAGCTTGGGATGAGGGGGGCTAGCTTTTTAAAGAATGTAGTTGCTAGCTATACCCCTAATCACAATCTACATTCAGTGGCCGGTGCATTGTTCCAGATGTCCTCCGTGTGTGAGGTTTGTAAAATATTGCATTGAAAAAAACTTGTAATGCTGCACCATTGGATATTAGGTTGGAGTCAAATTATCTGCCATTCGGGGGGGGGGGGGGGGGGGGGCAAGACGGCAGCATGATACCGGATGCAGACTCTGCTCTGTGTTTCTTGTGAATTATGTGCTTCTTTGTAACTATGCATTCCAAATGGAAAGGTAAAGTTCGCGTCTTCCCTCTGGATGTACCCCTCTTACATAGTCAGCAATTTCTGCCGTTCTATCTCTCTGAATCAGCAGTACAATAGGGGACTGTTTGCTCTGCTGCGATCTTGGAGGAAAGAGCACCTGCCTTGCCTGGAGAAGAAGTCACCTTGTCCCCCGGATCCCTGGCTCCCGCCAGCACTGAGATTCACTTCCCCATTGCAACTTGAGGAACTGCAGGATGACATGCTATTGGCATCTGCGGAGGGAGGAGTGCATGGAGGTTCAGCATCCGAGTTGCCACTGCTTTTCTCATTGCATGAGGACACAGGGAGAGCCAGTTTTACTGCATGTTTGGCTTCTTCATCCCCTGTTGAGATCCCAGGGGAGTCAGTGGACTATTTGGCTCTGAAGCTGTCTGGTGCTCCAAGTCCTGCATGCTCTGAGCCCTCTTGTGAGTCTTCATTTCTTCCAGCCAAAGCAGCAGTTGTCACACTAGATGCAATCTGAATTCTGATAGCAAGCTTTGGTTGCTCTTTGAAGGACTGTTACCCAAAAATTGATCTTCTTTCTAATAAGATGGATGCTATGGGGAATAACTATGATACTCAACTCCATGAAATACAATCTAGGGCCTGGACTCTCTAAGGTCACAGACCTTAGAGAATCAGGTGGTAACGGGGGGAGGGGGCGAAGCGGGGGGGGGGGGCAGGCCTGCGAAAGCCGGCAGCCATCGCAAAACTGCAGTGTGCTGGCTGCCGGCTTTCGCACCGAATAACTACATCATAAAAGGTGCAGTTATTCGGCGCGAAACTGGTGGCGATAAGGGTCCTTACCTTTCACCGCCAGCGATGTCTCCGCAAAGTCGGCCCTGGTGCCAGCCCGACTCCTCCTCTTCCGGGGCCAACTCCGCCCCAATTTAGGTATCGCACGCGTGCGATCCCTTTAGAGAATGACCCCTTAAAATGTCTGCTACTGAGAATGTTATTGGGAATATTCAGACTTTTAATGCTAGACTTGTTGAAGACCAAAATAATCTTTCCCAAAGGCTTGAGTTTCCGGAGAATTTATGTTTTCTGAACTTCCCTAAGGTGGTGGGTAAGAATCCCTATCACACTTTGACGAAGTATTTTCATGAAATTCTTCAGTTCGATTCCAATAAGGTCCCCTCTATAGATAAGATATATTTTATTCCCACTGTTAAAGTAAACTCTCAGCAGTCTCAACCTGAACATTTGTCCAATGTAATTGAAAATTTGACTGATTTTCTTGACGATTCTAGTGCTAAGATTATTAAGGGTTCTGCATTGTTTATTTCTTTTATTTCTGAACAGGATGTGAGCAAAGTGATGAAAAGATATTTTAGGAATATTTCTTCTTTATTTCATGGACAAGTGATTTGTACCTTTCCTGATTTTGCTCGCTCTACTCAGGAGAGAAGGAAAGAATTTCTCTCTCTTTGGTCTCAAGCTATTTCCTTAGGATGCTCCTTTGTTCTTAGATATCCAGGTAAATGTGTTATTAGATAGCATAATGATTATTTTGTATTTTTCCTACCTGAGCAACTTAAGTCTTTCATTAATTCCAGAAGTATTCATAAGAACATAAGAAAATGCCATACTGGGTCAGACCAAGGGTCCATCAAGCCCAGCATCCTGTTTCCAATAGTGGCCAATCCAGGCCATAAGAACCTGGCAAGTACCCAAAAACTAAGTCTATTCCATGTAACCATTGCTAATGGCAGTGGCTGTTCTCTAAGTGAACTTAATAGCAGGTAATGGACTTCTCCTCCAAGAACTTATCCAATCCTTTTTTAAACATCGCTATACTAACTGCACTAACCACATCCTCTGGCAACAAATTCCAGAGTTTAATTGTGCATTGAGTAAAAAAGAACTTTCTCCGATTAGTTTTAAATGTGCCCCATGCTAACTTCATGGAGTGCACCCTAGTCTTTCTACTATCCGAAAGAGTAAATAACCAATTCACATCTACCCTTTCTTGACCTCTCATAATTTTAAACATCTCTATCATATCCCCCCTCAGCCGTCTCTTCTCCAAGATGAAAAATCCTAACCTCTTTAGTCTTTCCTCATAGGGGAGCTGTTCCATTCCCCTTATCATTTTGGTAGCCCTTCTCTGTACCTTCTCCATCGCAATTATATCCCCCTCTGGGGATCAATAGGTCTAGATGGTGATCCTTGAGCATGTATTACTGTTGTTTTTCATGCTAAGAAAGTTTCTTAATTACTTATTTCCTTTTATCTCCTACATTTTCTCTCCTTATTATTGCTTTGTTGAATGGTTAATAATAAGTATATATTTGGTCTTGTATTTTTTTTTAATGGGATGTGTATAACCATTTTTTTTCTGTAAGTAAGATGTATTACTTCTTATATATTTATGAAATTCAATAATAAAAAAAAAATGATCTGGTGTTCCATTAAAAGGTAAAAGCATGGATGTTCTCTTAGATTTCTGGTCCACAAGTTGAAGAATGGGGGGAAATTATTTTGTTTCCAGGCACTGATAGGATTTGTTTTGGGTTTTAGTTTGTTTTAATTTTAGTTGAATGTTGTATATTGAATATTTTTTTATTGTTTTATGTTTTTATACCGCTCCAATCAGGTCTGATATCTGCATGTGCAGTATATAAAAATCTGGAAATAAATAAAAATATAAATCAGAGCAAAATGCATTTGTATAGGTCATTCATGGCACCACAATTAGAATAGTGTGCTCATTTCTAGAGCCCATTCTTCCAAAAGGCTATATAGAGGCTGGAAGCAGGTCAGAGAAAGGCTACCAAAATGGTCTGTAACAAAAGTTACATGACATGAGACTTAGGGACATAAATATGTATTCCCTAGAATAAGGGAGACATAGGAGCGATATAACAGAAGTATTTAAATAATTCAAAGATATAAATAAGGCAGATCTCAGGTCAATTCTATCATAAAATATGGTTATTATAAACTGAGAATATTACTCCTGTTATGGCTGCTCTTGCCATATAGTGGTTTTAGAATGGTTCTGCAGTTATTGATTTTTTTTGAATATTGATTATTGCAATTCATTTTATTTGGGTCTTCTGGAGAGCACTTTAAGTCCTCTGAAAATCTTACACAATTCTACAGCTCATATTCTTTTCGGGATAAGTAGATATGATCACATAAACTCTGTCTTGGCTTCCTTACATTGGTTACCCATAAGCTGGAGAACAAGATCTTATTATTGATTTTTAAAATACTCAAAGTACACCTTGCTTTGATTCTCCATATTAGAAAGGCAATTCACCAAACTAATAAATTAAACTGAAATGGTCTAGCAGTGAAGCATAACACTTTGAGCAGTTTTGGGCATGTTTGGGATGGATATGGAGGTTTGTGAGGTGTGGAAAAAGACAAGATGGAGGTGGGGATGGGGAGCTGAGGTTGAGATGCAGATGGGAATTTATATGTATATGCTCACCTACTATGTTACTATCAGAGTCATTTATCATTTCACATTAGGGCCTTAATGCTTAGCTAGCATTAAGGCCCTAATGCACGCAATAAAGCAATAATGCACGTGTTAAACAGTGCAACGTGTACTAGTATGCAAATGTCACATTTGATATGCAAGTTTGGAGGAGTTTGGGCGGAGTTAATGGTAATGAGCAGCTCCTAACGTGAAATGTGAGAGTAAAATGGTTATGATGGCTCTACCGAATGACGGTATATAAAACTCAACAAATAAATAAAACACACAGCAACACAGGTTTTAACGCCAGAAATAACTACATCTTTTTCTGTGTGTTGTGCCTGCATTAACTGTGCATTACCTTGGAAAAGGTTTTTATCATACATGCCGTTTGGGAAGAGAGAGAGAGAGAGCTTGTTTGAAGCTAGGTAGAGAATGCATTGTACAAATCAACTCCTCTTGTATCTTTCATCAATTCAAACAACTTCAGTGATGTCAACTTTGCTGTTCGTACCTCTGACTGTGATATAAAACCATCCTCCCAAACCTACCCCAACTCCCAAATCCCTACACCTATTTAAAAGTGCCCCCTCTTATAGTGGTATAAATAGAGAATGACACATTGATTTGTCTACAGAGTCTCTCTCTCTCTCACATTTTCGCTGTAATGTCTCTTGTAGTGTATTAATCAGCATGTGAAGCAAAAAATAGCGCACACCTTGCAGAAATTACCTACAGCTGGTGCTATTATCACTATATTTATAGCATTTTGATAAATCTAGGCCTTTCTTAAAGCTTCTAACATGGTATTTAAAAATATTCCATATTAACTACAAGCATTCTGCCCTCCTGGCAGTTCATCGTAATTTCTTTCTAACTAGCATTCTCAATTTTGATGTAGTTTGATTTTTTTTTTTTTTTTTTAAAGTGAAATGTTTATGAGATGGACATTAACTTATTTTCTTCTACAAGAATGTTGAATTTGATTGCAATATGATTATTCTTACAGCACAGCTCATCTAAGAACATAAAATGTGCCATGTTGGATCAGACCAGAGGTCCATTCAAGCCAGCATCCTGTTTGGAGGGGATTGATAGTTGATGAAAAGCAAAAATTGTTAATTTCATGGTTCAACTAAATGCGGTCTCTTGATGTATTACATGTAGCATGGAATCTAGTTTTTCTGTAATGGTATTTCTACCATGTTATTCATGTTAATAAACATATTTGTTTAAAAACATAAGAGATTCTATTTGTAAATTTGTCTTTGTTTCTTAAAATGAAAATAGATTGTTCTAGTCTGTATTATTTAGATTTGTATAAGAGGATTTTTAAAAATTTGTTTTGATTTCATTTATTGGTGGGGAATTTTTTGTTCCATTTTCTCTCTTTTTTTTTTTTTTTTTAAACTTAAAACAAAATATGGCATTTAATTTTGAAATAAGAAAAACGGGCAGTAGCAACTAATCCAGGGCTTCTCCTCAGCCACAAAAATCATGATTCTAAAAAATAAAACAAATTCCCATTGGGCTTTTCCCCATTTCCACTCCCTCACCCTCGTTCCAATCTCCAACTAACCCGTAATCGTAAGCATGTTCATGGGGCAAGAGTGTTTCCCTAAGGAAGGTGATGTGAATACAGAATTACAAGTCTGTGGAATGCAAATTCAAATCTTCTCCCATGGACTATTTGGATTTAAGAAAGTTACGATTAATATTAATTACCATTTCTATAGCAGTATTTGACTTATGCAGCACTGTACAAAAATATATGAGACAGTCCCCAGTCAGTAGAGTTTACAATATAATCAAGACACACATACAGAGCAAGAGAGACTTTGATAATATAATTTATTAAGAAAATACTTAAAATCAATAAGGCTGTAAGTGGGATAATCAGGGGTTAAGATTTAAAAGCAGTTTCAAGAAGTTACTCATGTCTCGGCTCATCAAACTATAATATTAACCATTAGATCAATATTGAACAGTTCTGTGAATGGACAATTTATCTGGCTAAAAAGTTAACCAGATAAATTGTTAGAGATTCAGTGGAGTGCTGCAAGTTAGCTCTGCTGATTATAGCCAGGTAAACTTATCCAACTAACTTATCTCCAACCCAGAATGTCTCTAACTTATTTGGCTTAACTTTTATCCGGTTAAAGAGTTAGCTGGATAAGTTGGAGACATTCAGATGGGTGGGGAAATTGAAAACCTGCGATAAGTCTGGCTAAGTCTTCCCGGCGATCGACAGAGGAAGATCGCCGCGTGGCAGAGACTTTCAGCTCTTGAGGAACAGCACAGCAAAGAGTTTACAGACCCCGTGAAGTTGGTTTTCAAAACACATCAAGGCCCCTGAGGAAAGGCTTTTTACGTCTGAAACATGTCGGGATCATCAGCAACAGGATGGACATACCAACCATAATCGGGGAAGTCTGGTTTTATACTCTATACTAACATCTTTCAGAGTCTCACATAGTTAATATTTGCAGAATACGCACATAAAGATATCACATTGCCACAGAAGAGTCTTCAGGTTATCTTTGGGACAATATAATCCTTAAAAAAAACTATAAAAAAGAATCTAAGAAGGAGGAGGAAGGTTAATGATTATAGACCACTGCATAGTGGTGCTGGGCACCTACACAACATATGAAACCTTTCTCTAACTCCACTTAACATTTAGGTAAACAAGTTTACATTTTTTGATAAAATTCACACCACTCATTGTGTAGGCACATACTTTATTTAAAACAATCAGAAAATACAATATACATCATCTAGAAGTTCATTCATTTGACAGCGACAGAGCATCGCTCTTGATTGTTTTTGTTCAGTTTTATCATTTCGCTGTACCGTTTGGTGTATTTTTGATAGATTTTGGTAAGTCCTAATTTAGCCAGACAAACCATTTCAGTATTGACCTTAATGTTCTTTCCCCCCCTTATTACTCTGAAAACTTTCAGAATATGTTGTCCAAACATCTCTGGTTTTTCTTTTCAAGTATTAGAATATCAAATATGGATAAAAGGCACTATGTATTGCCAAATTATTAGTAGTAATTGAGTGCTTATTGGTCTTGGAGTGCTATTCAGATATTCCTATTGTTATATCAAGGACTTTTATCGATCAAGTGTGAAACTCCAGTTTATATCATAACTCGTCACATGGCCTTTAGTTACTATGAGCCTTTATTGTAGAATGGATTGCCATTGGTAATTATAACTGAAATGAACTATTTGAAGTTAGGGAATTGGCTAAAGCATAGTGGTTTACTTCTTCTTTGGGTAGATGGGAAGACAGGATGTTAGGAGGATGGGAAAGAAATTAATATGGTTTTGAGTCTATTTATTTATTTTTAGTATTGTGCCTCCTTCTGATTTTGTAAGATTAAGGGCAAGTTAATCAAGAGCTGTGTAAATAAATGCCCATGTTATGCTTTAATTAATTACTGAGAAACATGAATCATTCAGAAGCTGTGACATAAGCAGGGTAAATTAATAAGCTAGATACTACTTCTGAATAAGATAACTTACAAATAAAAGTATCATGTAGTTGAAAAGAAAGGTTTTTTTTCCCTCTCCTTCTATATGACATATCAGACAAGTCCAGAATGACACCCACCTTTAGCTGCAGTCCCTGTGGGAGAAGAGTGTTTGCTGGAAGCTTTTTAATGTGTTGGTAGATATAGGTGGCACACTGTTCCTGCTCAGCCTGTAACTGCGGGGTGAGTTTAGAGAGCTGACCCTTGTAGCTCTTGATGGCTGTTTGTAATTCATCAATCAGCTCGTTCACCTGAAGAGGTTAAATTACAAGAGCACTTAGCAGGAGGTAATTGTTGATGTCACACCTATTAGAAATTTGGTACACAGTTTGTAGGGCTACGTGGAAACAAATATATTGTTCAGTATATATTATAAAGTGATAATAGATACAGCCTAGAGCACGACAAAGGGAGCGAGTAAAAAAAAAACCCCCATCAAGTTTGTGTGGATGAATTCTCTTTGCATTAGAGGTAGGACATGACTTTTGAGTTGTGTATCAAAATGTAGACAGAACAGTGTCAACATATCAACGTGCAGACAGAAGGAAGCCAAGCACAGAAGCATCCATCCAGAAACAAGAAAGAAACAGGAAGGAGTTCAGGGGTGTTTACTACTTTTTAATCAACAAATTAAGGACCCCCACTGCCTAAGGCAGGGTGCACGGAACACACAGGGAGAATAGTAACAGTGATTTTATGGGGGGGCTTCTTGTACAAAAAAAACAGCAGAAACTTCTTATCCACATAGAGCAAACTGCATTTATTTGTCCTAGGGTCAAAACTCAGTAATATTTTTTATTGTAACTCCCCTTTCCCCTCAGAATTAAAAAAATTATTTAAAAGGGCTATGGATGCAAGGAATCTTTTTTCCTTCAACTGAGGATGTACAAGTAAGTGTAAAACTGCTGATAGAGAGGACAATATTCAAAGGAATTTATCTGGAATAGAAGGCCTTTCTGAAAACGGCAAATGCAGTTAAAAGTATGCACGGCCTCCACGGTGCTGTGAAGGGTTGTATGTGCCCCTACCAGGTAACTCAGGCCGCAAAAGGAAACCTGAGCATACACAGCTTTCCAGGGAAAGTGCTGAATCATGGAACGCCACCCTCTTGAGTCAGGGAGAATGGTAAATCCACACAAGGACTGTGAGGCTTGTGGATACATTCTTCTTTCTGGTTTAAATGTTTACCTCAGGCTGGTCTGGGATTTGGCATGGAGTTTGTTTTGGCAAGGAACCAGACCTATTTCTCTTTTAAACTTTTCCTGTGGCCAGGAGGCAAACTGTGTCCTCGTGATCCACAATCTTGAAAGCTATTGTTGGAACCTGAATTAAAATAAAATTTACCTTGCATCAAAATAATTGAGTCCAACATCCAATTCTATTGCACGAATGGAACCTTTACATATACGGCAGCGCTTATTCCTTGGAACCTGACTATAAGGACAAGGAATCTGATGCTGCAAACTGAAATACCTGTTTCTTGCCTAGAGTGGGTAAGCAGGAAAAGGTTTTTTTTTTCTGTTCTTCGCTATAGGACCACCATGAATTCCCGAGGAGTAACCCATATTAGGGGCCTGTTCTTCCCTTTCTTGCAGAAAAAGGGGAACCATGAAGGATCCAAGGCTGACTTCACAACATGGAAAAATCCTGCAAGTATTAGCAGAAAGGCAGTGCAGCGCCAATAGATCCAGTAGTAGGTGTTGCAAAAGAGACTGGATCAACTGCAGAAGTCCCCCCCCAAATGACTCAGTCAGTCCTAGTAACAAGTAATTGGGTGAACTGTGCCTCACCTCCCCCTATGGAGGATTTGGGACACATTCCTAATAAAATTTGAGATGCTAGCTTTAGTAGCAAGCTGAACTGATGCGACTTGTCCAGCTTGACTGGCAAATTTACTAACTGGGGAAAGTCAGGTTGCTTATCAGGTAGCTAACCCTGATAGGAAGGCAAGCTATACAGAGTTAAAAAATGCCATCCTAGAAAGAATGGAATATGGGGAAGAGATATTTCATTTCACTTATTTATTCAATCTAACATAAAATTACACAAAAATTAACATATAAAAATACAAGTAATTACTGCAATTACATAAACTATTATCAAACATTATCCATAACTCTTTAAGATTTAGGGGTAGACACTTTCAAGATTTCAAAGGTGTAAATAAACATGTAGATAAAGGCAGGCCAGATGATATATTGTCTTTGAATTTTCAGAAGGCCATAAGAGGAAATTAAAAAATCATGGGATAGGAGCAATATCCTATTGTGGATTGGTAATTGGTTAAATGACAGGAAACAGATTTCTAAATGAAAAAAGGTCATTAGTGAAGTACACAGGGATCAGTACTAGGCCCAGTGCTGTTTAAAGTATGAATAAATGATTTGGAAAAGGAAATGACTAGTGAGGTTATCAAATTCACAGATGAAACAAAATAATTCAACGTTGTTAAAACAGCAGTGGATTGTGTGGAACTACAGAAGGACCTTATGAGACTAGAAGATTGGGCATTTGAATGGCGGATGAAAGTTCATGTGGAAAAGTGCAAAGTAATTCACATAGGGAAAAATACATTGACATCCTCAATTCAGTATGTGGCGGCAGTCAAAAAAGCAAATAGAATGTAAGGAATGAACCAAAGATGAATGGAGAATAAAAAGGAAAATATCATACTGCCTATATATCAATTAAGAACATAAGAAATTGCCATGCTGGGCCAGACCAAGGGTCCATCAAGCCCAACATCCTGTTTCCAACAGAGGCCAAACCAGGCCACAAGAACCTGGCAATTATCCAAACACTAAGAAGATCCCATGCTACTGATGCAATTAATAGCAGTGGCTATTCGCTAAGTAAACTTCATTAATAGCCGTTAATGGACTTCTCCTTCAAGAACTTATCCAAACCTTTTTTGAACCCGGCTACACTAACTGCATTAACCACATCCTCTGGCAACAAATTCCAGAGCTTTATTGTGCGTTGAGTGAAAAAGAATTTTCTCCGATTAGTCTTAAATGTGCTACTTGCTAAGATGGAATGCCCCCTAGTCCTTCTATTATTCGAAAGTGTAAATGATTCACATCTACTCGTTCAAGACCTCTCATTATCTTAAAGACCTCTATCATATCCCCCCTCAGCCGTCTCTTCAAGCTGAACAGCCCTAACCTCTTCAGCCTTTCCTCATAGGGGAGCTGTTCCATCCCCTTTATCATTTTGGTTGCCCTTCTCTGTACCTTCTCCATCGCAACTATATCTTTTTTGAGATGTGTCGACCAGAACTGTACACAGTATTCAAGGTGCAGTCTCACCATGGAGCGATATAGAGGCATTATGACATTTTCCGTTCTATTAATCATTCCCTTCCTAATAATTCCTAACATTCTGTTTGCTTTTTTGACTGCTGCAGCACACTGAGCTGACGATTTTAAAGTATTATCCACTATGATGCCTGGATCTTTTTCCTGGGTGGTGTAACCGCACTTTGAGTATTGTGTGCAGCTCTGGTTTCCCCACCTCTTAAAAAAGACATAGTGGAACTAGAAAAGGTGAAGAGGAAAGCAACAAAGATGAAAGGGGATGGAACACTCCCCCGTGATGATAGACTACACAGGTTGGAGCTCTTCATTTTGGAAAACAGACAGCTCAGAGGGGATATGATAGTTTATAAAATTATGAGTGGGGTGAAATGGGTAAATAAAGAATGGTTACTTACCCTTTCAATTAATACTAAAGCAAGGGGGCACTCCATGAACTAACAACCAACAGATTTAAAACAAATCATAGAAAATATGTTTTCACTCAGCACACAATCAAACAGTGGAATCTATTTATTTTATTTATTATTTTATTTATTAACTTTTATTTACCGACATTCGTGAAGCACATCATGCCGGTTTACAAAGAACTCAATAACAAAATGACATTGAAACAGTAGGATGTTACTAAAACGAGAAGCAACAAACAGAAAAACCAAAAAGCAAAATACAACAAAATAAACAATGTTAAAAGAAAACGAGGAGTGGAGGTTTGAAGGAGGGTAGGTGAAGGGGGAGGGGTGGAAGGTAGGCAAGGGGGTAGGGCGAGAGGGGGAGGGAGGGTAAGAGGTAGAAGGTAGGAGGGGGTGGGAAAAGGGGGATAAGGAAGGGAAGGGGAGAAAGGTATAGAATGAAGAAATAGGGGAGAGAAAGGGGAAAGGAAGGGAGGGGAAGAAAGGCTTGTTTGAGGAAATAAGGGAGAGAAAGGGGATAAGGAAGGGAGGGGGAGAAAGGCATAGTTTGAAGAAATAGGGTGAGAGAAAGGCAGAAAAGAGGGATACTATTACTATATCTATTACTATTACTATTATATCATATATATTATATATATATATATAATATAATTATATATATATTATATATATATATTATATTATATATATATTATATATATATATATATATAATATATATAATATATATAATATATATATTATATTATATTATATATAATATATTATATTATATTATTATTATATCTATTACTAGAGGACATGATCAAGGTGACTAGCATAGTCGGGTTTAAAAGAGGTTTGGACAAGTTATTGAAAGAAAAGGCTATAAAACATTATTACCTAGGTAGACTAAAGAAAACTATTGCTACCCCTGAGAGTATTAAGAAATAGATCCAGTTTTTGGATTCTACTGACCCAGACTGGTCACTGTCAGACAAAGGATCTGGGCTCAATAGATCTTGGTCTGACCAAACATGGCATATTTAATGTTTTTATGTTATGTTCTTATGAAAACATGTACTTGTTATACTACTGGTTATGAGAGATCTGCAATAAATGCCTGAGGTCAGATAAGCTGTCAGGACTGAAGCATACGTCTCTTAAACTCACTTGGGGAGAAGACCATGCCAGAGCAAAACCTAAGGCACTATTTTATTACCAGGAATGACTTACTGTTCTGGATGACAAAAAGGTGTGCACTCCAAAAGTGGTGGTAACAACTATTGGTTTCTGGATCATTTTGAAATTAAGTTTTGAAGCTAGCCCATAGTCAGTAGCTACTTAGGTCCAGAAAAAAACACAGGGGAAGATTCTCCCAGACATCAACTGACCAGTCAACTGACAGCAGGTGAAGAACTGCAAATACTGCCTCACCTGTTAGTTTAACTCTCATAGAAACCCAGGGTGGCTTAAGTGGGTAAGTGATATGCACTGTGATATGTAAGGTCCCTGGTTCATATCCCTGGATTGGGTCTTCTGCTCCATTGTTGAGGCATTATTCACAGCTTCTGATTGGGGAAGGGAGCAATGGTCATTATTTATTGTTACAACCTAGAGGCCAATTCATAGTCCAGGGATTGAAGGCTCCTACCAAGAGTATAGCCAGCCCAGGACATTCCCTGCAAGTTGTGAGGGGATATAAAAGAGGGGAAAATGAAGGTTCATAACACCAGAAACTAGCCCTGATTCCAACTGAGTTGGAAGTACAAAGGAATAGAAGGAAACTGCTGTGTCAGAATAAACCTGGTCAAGGAGAATATGGCCTTCAATTTCATATTTTCCCCCGTTCTTTCAATTCCTATGGCTTACAAATTGAAAATAGATTACATAATATAAAAATACAATATAATTAAAAAATACAATATCATTCATAAATTAAATACTGAAAATAATTCAATACACAAATGATACATATAAATACATCTTTTATATATAAAAACAATTGCAAATACAATAATAATCTAGCGCTGAGGCCTAAACTACCCCAAACTCACTAAGGTGAAGATTCTACTAATCAATAAATAATGACCTTCAGTACCACCCATCTTAACATAACCTTATTCCCTATATATCCCCTCCTATCTTGGGTCCTCCATAATGAAAGAGGAATTCAACAAGCTCATCATACTCCCTTTTGGATTACATGGTACATCCACCACTTTCCAGTAGCTCATAGACTGGTTGCCCCTCCCCCATCTGGATGAAATGTCATAATATATAATAATTATTGGCATAAACCACTTGATGAACCTACAGGCAGTTGTATTAAAATTTATAGAGTCCTCCCTAATAGTGAATCCAAAAAAATACATATTTGGTACTTAAGAGGTCCACTAGATAGGATATGTCTTGGGAAAAGATATGCCCCCACGTTGGAATGGCTGACATAATACACTGGATACAAAAGCTCCAAATCAAGAGACAAGTAATGCCTTCCTTGTATTCTCTGGATACTACAGGAAGCTCATTCCAAACTTTTCAACAGGCTGAGTGGTTAAGCACCTTCCTCAAGAAACAAGCTCGATAAAAATTGCATTGGACAAAAGAAGCAAAGCAAGCATTGTGAGGGCCTCAAGGTTCAGATTCTCTCCCCTTCACTATCTGATCACCCTGACTTGATAAAATCATTTTCTGTCCAAATGGATGCTTTTTATATGATATTGAATGTCATCTTGTCTCAAGAGTGGACAGATAGAGAACACCACATAGTCAGCCGAATTTTAAAACGGCCATGCACATAGGAATCGGCACCCACACCACACGTATTTTCAAAAGGGCCCAGCCATGCATGTAACTGCCGATACGCACACAAGTGCTGGGCCCTGAAAAAGGGGCGGGCCAGGAGCGGAGCAGGATGGAGGCCGGCCAGGATAGTGGCCATTAGCTGCTTTTGCTCCGATGAAGCAATAAGTAAAAAAAAAATTTAAAAATCCTTTTAGTTAGGTAGGGGTTGGGGTGAAGAGGGGAAAGGGAAAGAAGGTTAGACAGGGGGTAGGGGAAGTTCCCTTCCAGTCCACTCCTTAATTGGAGCAGACTGAGGGAGGCCCAATTGCATCGCCGTGCACAATTTGCTAAAATTCACCCCTCTGCATGTGCCACCCGTAAATGCGTGAGCAGATTATAAAATCCAGCGTGTGCATGCACACACGCAGCCCATGGATTTTAGAATGTGTGTGTGCTGGCATAGCAATAACTTTCTTTAGTCTACCTAGCTAATAATATGCTATGGACTTTTCCTCTAAGAACTTGTCCAAAACTCTTTTAAACCCCACTTTATAATGTCCTCTGGCAACAGATTCCACAGCTTGATAGTGTGCTAAATGAAAAAGTACGTTCTGCCATTTGTTTTGAATCTGCTGGTTGTTAGCTTCATGGAGTATCTCCTTGTTTTAATATTATTTGAAAGGGAAAGTAACTGTCCTTTGTTTACCTGTTCCACCTCAGTAATGATTTTATAAACTTCTGTCATGTCCCCTTCTCAGCCACCTCTATTCCAAGCTGAAGAATCCCAGCCTGCAAAGTCTCTCATCATAGGAGAAATGTTTCAGTCTCTTTATCACTTTTGTCATCCTCCTCTGCCCCATTTCTAGTTCTGCTATGTCTTTCTTGAGATGGGGCAACTAGAAATGCACACAACATTCAAGATGTGGTTGCAGCATGGCTTGATACAGAGGCAATATATTTTCTATTTTATTCTCCATTTCTTTTCAGCTCATTCCTAATATTCCAGTTACTTTTTAGACAGACGCCGCACACTGAGCAGAGGATTTTTAACATATTGTCCATATTGTTAAAGGACTCCAAGGTCCTTCTCCTGGGTCATGACTTTCAATACAGAACTCAGAATCATGTACCAGTTGGGAATATTTTTCTCTCTGTGCATCACTTTGCACTTTTCCACATTAAGATTCATCTGTCATTCAGTTGCCCAGTTTCCTAGTCTCACAAGGTCCTTCTACAGCTCCCTGCAATCTGCTGTTATTTTAACAACCTTGAATAATTGTGTGTCATCTGGAAATTTGATCACCTCACTTGTCATTCCTTATTCCAGATCATTAGTGAATATGTTAAAAAAAAAACCCAAACCAAAACAAAAAAAAAAAAACATGGGTCCCAGTACCAATCCCTGTGGTACACCACTAACAACCTTTCTCCATTTGGAAAACTGGCCATCTAGTCCTACCCTGTGTTTCCAGCCTTTTAACCAGTTACCAGTCCATAATACAGGGGTGGGCAATTCCGGTCCTCGAGGGCTGCAAACCAGTCGGGTTTTAAGGATATCCTTAATGAATATGCATGAGAGAGACCTGCATACACACTGCCTCAGTTGTATGCAAATCTATTTCATGCATATTCATTAGGGGTATCCTGAAAACCCGACTGGTTTGCAGCCCTCGAGGACCGGAATTGCCCACCCCTGCCATAATAGAACACTACCTCCTACCTCATGATTTTGTAATATCCTAAGGTCTCCCTCATAGGGAACTTTGCCAAATGACTTCTAAAAATCAAAATACAGTATATCAACCAGCTCACTTTTATCTGAATGTTTATTTAATCCTTCAAAAATTCTAATAGCCAGTGATTTTCTTTTTAAGAATCGTTTCTACCATTTTGCCCAGCACCAACATCAGTTTCACACGTTTTTAGTTTCCCGGATTACTCTGGAGCCCTTTTAAAAAGCAGTGTCACATTGGCAAGGATAAATGGGAAGAAGAAAAGATAACTGTTCCATAATGGAAACTCTCACCATGCCTCCATTATGTAATTTTATTTATTTTTTTTTTAATTTGGAATCTTATCTTAATGGATTCTTCTATGAAAGAGTTTTGTATGGCACTAGTTAAAAATAGAAAAAGTTGTATAATTCTGGCATAAACACAGAAACAGATGAATTAATGACAGATAAATATTGTCAGGGCTATCCAGCCTTCCCATTTACCTTTCCTGTTGAAATATGGCAGATCCTTTACCATTTTGATAATCCTTCTTTGTACTCTCCTTCTCTATCTATATCCCCTCAGAAGCAAAGCTTCTAGAACTAGACTGCAAAGAAGGATCCCTAAAAATTCTCCTTATCGGTGCTGGTCCACCTTAAAAGCTGGGTCCTCGGAGAGCAGGAATAAAAGCTTGGGCCCAGCTGGGAAGAGACAGACCCCGGGTCTCCAGGAGAATGCAGCTCTCTCCAGAATGTGAATACTGAAGGTAAATACTGAATGTGAATGTGGCTGAAATCAAGCCTATTTATGCTGGACAATTTGCCTGTAGAAAATAAAAGTTTTATGTACAAAGAGTCAGAGTCCAACGTGCGTCTGTCCTCTGCGAAGTTACAGACCACGTGTGCTGTCTCTCACAGACACAATACTCCAGATGAGAGGCATTATTACCATATTGCTTGTTCCAGAACTTCCTTTCCTTTGAAAAATGCTTGAATCTAGGGCATTATTTATAAGTATCTGAATAATTTTGTCGTAACCTCCTTTCCCTCCTCTCCCCTGGAATTACCTGTTCACATTCTTAAGGCTTATGGTACTTATGTAGCATAGTGAGATCCCGTTTATGCTTAGTCTATATTTGTGACGAGATGTGCCCTCCAAAACTAGATGCAACACTCAAAACAAAGTTCTTATGTTATTTGTACAATGGGACTCTACCACCCATGTACTCCAATATCATGTTGCACTGTTTTTCTACCTTACGTTATCAGGTATGACTGGACTTTTGTTTTTGGCTTAATCTTGCCTGCCCCAAATTTTGTCACTCCTCAATATTTCTTAAATCTTTTTTAATTTTTCCACTTCTTCCGCGGTGTCAGTTCTGCTGCAGAATTCCAATCTTAGTGTCGGTTGTGAAAATGCAACAACTTCCTTCCCAGTTCCCCTGCAAAATTACTTTTGGAACGTTTACCATGATATAGTTTTGCCTAACACAATCCATAAATAATTTGTGCCTGGTAAAAGAAAACGTGTGATGTTTTAAATCTGAAGCTACTATGCATTTTTAGATTTTTTTTTTTTCTGTTTAGATGAAATGACATCCTTCAAGAAACCCCCATTAGTGACCTAGACTAGATATATTAAATTAGATAACACAATACTTCT
This sequence comes from Rhinatrema bivittatum, assembly GCF_901001135.1. Taxonomy (NCBI): domain Eukaryota; kingdom Metazoa; phylum Chordata; class Amphibia; order Gymnophiona; family Rhinatrematidae; genus Rhinatrema; species Rhinatrema bivittatum. The sequence goes on from NC_042631.1 coordinate 14,879,329, forward strand.
GAGATCCTTTCAATAATCAGAATTCCTTTAACTCACAGATGCTGGTGTTGGAGAAAAAGGATGGGTATAATTCCTTATCATGAATCTTTTTCTCTGCAAATGCTTTTTTTTCCCCTTTGGAAAAGGAATTCTGAATAGGAATAAAAAGACAAAACTTGACCTTTTGTGATCCCAGCATTACTAGGTCTGCCCATAATTTAATCTGTTTGTGTGTAGAGGCATCCATGTGGAAACATGGAAGCCTGAGAGACAGAAAGACTTTTCCTTCAAACATTATCTGACCTAATCAGCCCTAGTGACAAAGGAAAGCTTACATACACATACGTTGAAAAAAAAATCACTTTTGTTGTGAAACAGAAATCCTATACATTTTATTTTTCAGTCTCCAAAGAAAATTCAGAATGGTCGTGACAGTTGTGCAGAATTTGGGTGGCAAATGAGCAGAATGAATCAGATAATATACTTAAACATGAGGAAACAACTAGAAGTGACCATTAAAAAAAAAAAAGATATTGGGGATGAGGTCATATAAAATATGCATGTGGGCAACAAATATACAATTTCATGGATATGGAAATAGAATAGAACACACAAGAAAGAATGAGTCCAGTATTCCTGTAAGATATTATCACTATTCCAGCATGTAAAAGCCCAATTATCATTTATTTTGAACCATTCCATATGAATTCTGTCAATTTAATTTGTGCATTTGATAGTTTTATCACAGTCAACCTGGTTAGTGAAATGCTAGTTGGTAAAATATTTCATTATAGCAAGAGAACAGAACTAATGCTTAAAGCTACATTAATTAATGTTGTATCATAGTGAAATCACTATTAATGCTGCATAGCATGGAACACATGCGCTGATGCCATGATCTCATTTTGTTCTTAATCTAAGTATGAGAAAGAACACATTGCTCTAATGGCTCTCAGGAGGATCAGATCATAAGAAATAAATGAACCAGGTTCAGTGTTATGAAAAAAAAAAAGTTTTAAGAACCTTTTTTACATGTCACTTATTGAATTTTAAATTCAAATCAAGTTACTTTAGCAGCTATGGAAAAACTGTTGAGATTAAATGGTATTTGCACCACTGTTTTGCGCAAGAAGGTACAGATACAGCATGTATGACCCAGTATGTTAGAACATGCAGTCACATGCAGTAGTGTACACTTTAGGTTATTTGTACTTCTGATGACAAGGAAGCCAGCTGGGTTTACAAGTTAACATGTCATCCTAGATTCATTAACTATACATTACATTAGGAGCTTTCAGAACGCAAAGTCTCTTTTGTGTGAAGGTTAAGTGATTCATACAGGAAATATATCAAAGTATTTATCTGTCTATGTTTAATATGTCTTATCAAAGTATACAAATTTAAGAAATTTAAGTTAAAGAAAGAAATTCTATAGCAGATTCCATATAGCTGAGTTCATGTTATAAAATGTCATGTTCCATCCTAAAGAAGCAATTCATAGGGTCATTTCACCTATATGAACATTTTTATCTGATCCAAAAGATATGCTTATCAACTGGTACAGAGAAAGCCTAATTATCTGTCTTAGATCTGTGCAATTATGTAATAGGGCATTTTATCTTGCTGCTTTCTTTTTCTAGATTTGTTAAAAGGAAAGCCCTCAAGTGCCATAGCAGGAATGCATTTCATTTGTCATGGACTTTACAAACAAAAAGACCTACAAATATCTTTTAGTCTCCAATCCACTATAGAAATAATGGTGGATGTCGAACAACTGCTCATGCACCAAAAATGATGGAACCTTGAGCAAGTAGAAATCTGGATCTACATCCGTATCATTTGCAGGGGGCAGCTAGCATACTAGTTGAAACTCTTGACCACACACGACAAGTGAGTTTAGGATGCATTAAAATAAGCACATGGAAAGACAGAGACAGACTGAAGATGTGGATGAGAAAAGGAAAATGATAACTGAGAATTACCCAGCTGTATTGTTACATTTACTGAAACATCAATTACGCTTATTATTCATAAAATTGTAAAGTATAATAGTAGATTTCATGTTAAATTTTAAGTTGCTGGTATGGTTCATTTCCCGATACTAATGCAATGAAATTATTAGGTTCTCCTTTTATCTGAGAGAAAAAGGGTTCACACATTCCAGGAATCTACATGGAAATGATGCCCCACTTTTGTCTAGCACCAATTTTGTATTATTATTTCATTTATAGAATATGCTGTCAACTTCCCAGCATGAGCTTTTGTGAGAAGACGGCTTGATTTAATAGTTCTTCATTACAACATTTCCTGCAGAATCTTACGATTAGCGCACTATGACTTGACATTTGTAAACTACTGTATTTCATTTCAAAGAAAGAATTTAGTTAACATTTTTTTTTAAGAGCAGTAATAGAATTCTAATAAGTGAAGAAAGGAAACTAAACTACATTGCTAATGAAAAAGGGGGAACTTCTTAAACCTGAAACTATGAAGATTTAGTATATCTTCACATTTTAAATTCCGTAGTTGCACCAGGATCTAACTGAGGTTGCCACTTAACTACAAACCCATTTCTAATCAAACGTAAAGTGCAGCTCTTTGAACAACCGAGTTCCACTGTAATACTACAACAGGATGTGATGCTTTCCCAAACTATTATTAAACAGCACTCACTTAATGGAATTAGCGGTGCAGGACTTTTCTAAGTTATAGTGAATGAGGTCCCGGTCCAGCGGTGGTGCAGCCGATTTGAATGCTCTGATTTGACCAACTGCTTGAACTGATTCAGAGTTTAAACAAAAGGTTGCTGAACCTGACCAGGTATTTAAAGCCACAGAAGACCTTGATAACTTTTGCCATAGGGAGGGTCGTTTTCAAAGCCATTTCCGTGGGTAAAACCCGCAAAAACGGGGTTGTGCGGAATCACCCGTCTGATATGTGGGTAAAAGTATGCAAGTAGAGCCTCTATGTGCATCATTTGACCCGCAATGGGCAGAGGTGCTCCCCGGGCGCAGACTTGGGAAGAGGTTTGGGCTTAGGTGCCTACTCTCTCTACGAAAACTGTGGTAAAGTCCAAGGAGGAAAAGTAGCTGCAGACTTTACACCAATGCTTGTCTCCGTAATCATAAGAGGTTCAATAGCAAGCTCTCGTACAGGAGCAGTTGAGGATAAGCAGGGAGTTATTCTTGTTTTGCCACTGATTTATTTTCAAGCACACATTGCATTAGTGCTACTGGTCAGCGACACAATGTACTGGAAGACTTCCTTACCTTGGTGTCGGCAGCATACATTTCTTCTTTTGTCATGGAGAGGATTGCCTTTTGTGTCACTTCCTCTCTGTGACCATTCATGGCCAAGTCCAACTGCAACACAGAAATGAATCACAGAGGATTTTAGGGGACACTTTTCAGAGGGGTTTCTTCATGGAATAAACACTGTTTTACACACAGAAGTGGCCCTTTATAAAACTGCCTGCCTGCTATGCAGGTTAACTTAGGCACGTGCGTCATGTTTGTAAATACATTTCCCTGGACTGAGTGGAGGCATTTCTGAGAACAGAGTTTGGGAGGAGTTAGAATTTATGTGCAAACTTTATAAAATCCAGCAGCATATTGTTAGTGTTCCTCGGGGGGCCACGCTTTCTCTTTTGCTTTTCAGATCGCAGTCTGGAACCGGCACGCGCTCCTCGAGGGCCCACGTTCCCTAACTTGCTACTGAATATCACGTCTGCCAGGAAGTCACCGCTGCCTACAACACCAGTGCTTTACCATCTCTCTCTCTCAGAGCTTTCCCTGGAACCAGGCACTCGCTCCTCGAGGGCCTATTTCATTCCAGCTCCTGGGCTGCTCCAAGAGACTATTGTGCGAGTGTTACCATCTGGTTCAGTACATGAACTCTGCATACCCTGCCTACTCACTATATTCAGTTTCTCTACAGCTCAGTTATCCAGGATCGTTGTTCCAGTATCTGAGGGACTACAGCCCTGCCAGGCACTTCCAGCTCACTACTGCCACCTCTGGTGGTTCAGAATACTGTTTAATAAAAGAACTAGTGTGTGTCTGTCTCCATACTCTGAGCCTGACCGGTGGTCCCTCTCAGGATCTTCCCCCGGGGGTGTGGTCATCTGCCACCGGTCCAAGGATCCACCCACAACTACCACGAACACTAACACATATTCAGGAAAAATGTGTGCAAATAGCAGCTGTGCGTGGCAGGTTTGGTGGGATAATTTTCAGAGCCTGCTTTGAAGATTGGTTTAACTTAGGTGCGTTTTTGCACTTTCCTATGCAGGAAGATTACTTTTCCTGAGCTCAATGTTCTTTGTAACAGTCCATAATTACCCAAAGCAGATTTAGCTGACAATGCTGCTATTAATCTTTTATATACATATTTAATTCATTCTGACCATGTAATACACTGTTCATTTATGTAATCAGAAAAAAAGTGAATTGGTTAACACAAATTTAACATAAAGGATAAAGTAAAAATAAAAAGTTAACTCTAAAAATTCATATTGGAAGACTTTTATAGAATGTTTTTATTCATCAACCATTTCTTATTTTTCTAATCTCTAATTACTGAAGAAGCATCTCTTTGGCACCTTATACTTTCCAACCACCCACTACTGAGTTTATTGCTTAATGAATCTTAAATAGAATTTCACGCCTTAACTCCAACCTTGATGTGTGTGCGTATTTGTCAACTAAACACTACAGGTGATGGAGAAACATTGGCAAAGCTCAGTAACAATGCTGGGAGGGGGCTGGAAGAAAACATGTTTTAAAATGGACACTAAACTGCTGTGCAAATATTGTGGTAGGAAACGAATAACTTAAGTGCTATCATTTTTGGGGCGCTTTGCTGTATTTCGAAGGGAAAGTCACATGTCATTTTCCCTTTCAAAAGTTCCCACTGGACTTTAGCACTTGCTCTTCCTAGAAAATAGCACACTTAAAGGTGAATTTTCAAAATGGGGTGCATGTGTAAAATTAGCATTTATGCATGTGCTTGTGTGTATCCTGTCTTTATAAACCCAAACATACATGTGCAAGCTTGTGCGAGCCGCACTGTGCATGTATAAAAGGCACGGTCCAGGAGGGCTCTTGAATGGAGCTAATATTTATGCAGATAAGTTGCCATTTTAGAACCTGTCAAAGCAACGCGCCTGTTACTTGCTTAGATTTACAGCTGCTAAATATCTGGCGTAAGTGAGAATAAAGATCTCACTTACGCCAAATACTGATTGAGAATAAAGATCTCACTTGGCCAAATACTGATTGAGCTGGAGGGAGTTCAGGCTGAAGAACCAGGAGGCTCTCAATGACCTAGAGACGGACTGGGCAAATTGCTGGCCATATTGGTAAAACTGACAGTTTCCTTCATGCACGCATGTTTTTAAAATTTGCAGACTTGTGCACGTACAAGCCAATAACTGCTACAAAGCCTCCATGAGTAAATGTTTAAAATTAGAAGTACAAATACACACGAATGGCAGATCCGGATAAGTCTTAAAAAGTGCTATTTATCTAGCTAAGTAAGACAGCCGCATAAGTCTTCAAACATTACTTATCTGGCTATCTTACTTATCCAGCTAATTAGGGATAAGTAGGGTAAATTTACACATTTTGGGGTCAATTTTAAAAGTGGCGTGCAGGCATCCATGTGCACGCGGTTCCTGGTGCACGCACATGGATGCGCCGATTTTATATCGGCATGCGCAAGTGCTGACTCGCGTGCACAAAGAGGGGAGATTTTTTTAATAAATGCATGCAACATGACCAGGCCTTTCCCCAGTTCCCTCCCTTTATAGGAGTGGACAGGAAGGGAACTTCCCTAACCCCCTAGGCTACCCTTCCTCTCTTTTCACCTCTCCACCACAACCCCTAATCCCACTCTAACTAACCTAATTTTTTTTGGAACTTACCTGCTCCCCTGAACAGAAGTAAGTTCCACGCGCTGGCCGGTTGCTGGCACACGCTTCGTCCCGGCTGGCCCCTGACCCTCCCCTTTTTAGAGACCCGGCTCTTCTGCGTGGACCAGGAGATACACGCATGGTTGGGCCGCTTTGAAAACGTGCTTGGTGCGCACGCAGCCCGGCCACACGCATATTTCCTGGTATTTGTGTGCGCCAGGGAATTAAAATTAGGCCATTTATATTGTTCACGTGCATTTGTACACACAATATAAAATACATGAGCATGACTGCACATGCCTCTATACACTTATAAGGGCATGCTTGCGCATGTTTTAAAGTTATCCTCTTAGATTTGAAAATACAGTCTATGTGCATTATTGTCCAATCCTGGGGACACCATCTTTGAATGCTGTTAAAAGCACGGGTGTTATGAGACAACACCTACACTGTTTGGGGGAGAGCAATATGTGAGAAAATTGCTACTTGTTCATGGTTATGACTTTAAAAATTGTCCTCGTGATGAACATTGTAAAACACTGCATGATCTCCAAGCGCCGAATAATTACACTGTACCCTGGGGCTTTGATTCTTCTGCTCCTCGGGCTGTGGATACTACAAAGTGAAGGCTCATAATGTCTTCAGAGCGAGGAGAGGCCAGTTACAACTGAGCTGGAAGCCCAAAAGGAGGAGAAGAAAACTATTAGGTCAGATAGAAAAACCTGGATAAAGTATTTTTCACTCAGCGCACAATTAAGTTGTAGAATTTATTCCAGGAGGATGTGGTCCAGGCATCTAGTATAGCTAAGTTTAGAAGGGGTTTGGATAAGTTCCTAGAAGAGAAGTCCATAAACAATTATTAGCTAGTGGAAACAAGAAACATCAATGGCCTCCTTAATTGGAGTGGACTGGGAGGGAATGGGGAAAGGCCCGATTGTGTCGCCGCGAGTAACTTACTAAAATTCCCCGCATATGCACGCGCATGTTATAAAATCCGTGTGTCCATGTGCGCACACATGGGCTCGTGTGCACACCTTTTAAAACCTACCCCTATATGTTTAACAAAGGTCCCAGGACTCGCAGCTTGGGTCCCCCCTTCCCCTGTTCTTTTCCAAAATTCAAATCTGGTTTCCCCCCTCCCCCCATGAAGACTCACTTACCCACAGTCTCTATATGCTGCTCTGACCCTCTCGGACCCTCTGAAATGTGTACCTCGCTCCCAGCAGAGGCTGCTAAGGAGCAGCCTCTGCTGGGAGCGAGGTACACATTTCACCTGTCAGAGGCTGCACCGAAAGCATGAGCTACTTAGGCTGTTCTAGAAGCATAGGGTATGGGATATCTTGTGTTAGAAGCATAGGCTATGAGGTAGTTCATGTTTCCAGTGCTGGAAGCACCGGGAGAAGGAAAAACATGCATTTGGAATGCATTGCATGTGTTTGCATGTAACCTGACATAAGCGTGTTTCATTATACATGTGGGTTATAAAATACTATTGTCGATCTCTGCATGACCATATTTATTTGTATAGGCAACCGCATGGAGTTGTTTGAAAATTATCCTCCAAGTATACAAATTATTGAAATGTGAATTAGAAACCCACTGATTATTATCTTTGATCAGATCATTCTCTTAATACGTTTTGAAATAAAGTTCTAAATAGAGTTAAAAAAATAACCCGACTCCATTTCTAACCTAAACATGTAGAGGTCTTTATTCAGACACAGTCCAAATAGCAAACCTAACCAGTTAACAGTGCAGCTACACTGTTGAATTTAGCTGGCTATCTTAATTAGTTAGATGGCTAATTTTAGGACAGCTCTTTGACTTGACCAGACTTAATCATCCAGCTAACTCTGAATATTGGAGTTAAGAACATAAGAACATGCCATACTGGGTCAGACCAAGGGTCTGTCAAGCCCAGCATCCTGTTTCCAACAGTGGCCAATCCAGGCCATAAGAACCTGGCAAGTACCCAAAAACTAAGTCTATTTCATGTAACCATTGCTAATGGCAGTGGCTATTCTCTAAGTGAACTTAATAGCAGGTAATGGACTTCTCCAAGAACTTATCCAATCCTTTTTTAAACACCGCTATACTAACTGCACTAACCACATCCTCTGGCAACAAATTCCAGAGTTTAATTGTGCGTTGAGTAAAAAAGAACTTTCTCCGATTAGTTTTAAATGTGCCCCATGCTAACTTCATGGAGTGTCCCCTAGTCCTTCTACTATCCGAAAGAGTAAATAACCGATTCACATCTACCCGTTCTAGACCTCTCATGATTTTAAACACCTCTATCATATCCCCCCTCAGTCGTCTCTTCTCCAAGCTGAAAAGTCCTAACCTCTTTAGTCTTTCCTCGTAGGGAAGTTGTTCCATTCCCCTTATCATTTTGGTAGCCCTTCTCTGTACCTTCTCCATCACAATTATATCTTTTTTTGAGATGTGGCGACCAGAATTATACACAGTATTCAAGGTGCGGTCTCACCATGGAGCGATACAGAGGCATTATGACATTGAAATTAGCCAGTTAACTTAGCCAGCTAACTAACTCCTCCCACTTATGCCCCTGGACTGCCCCTAACTTATCCAGCTAAATTCTAGCCATCTTATTAGCCGGATAAAGGCTGAATGTAGCCAGGTAAACAATTTAGACGAATAACTATTAAGGTATCCATCTAAATGGCATCTGAATATGAATCTTGTCATTGATTTAGATCAAAATGTACTTAAATACCAATACTTTTATTTTATAGCAAAACTTTGCAATCACTGTGCTTATTTTAGCTTTGCTAGAGTATTGTAAGCAGATATAGAAGTCAAAATGTGTTAGCAAATAAAAGCATATTTCTCCCCAAACCCTTTGATTTGGGGTCACTACCCACATCACAGCCTCTCTTATCTCCATACGTTTCCTTCCCTAAAACCTTCACTCACACACCATGTTTGTCTCAAGATTTTAGCATTATTTATAGATGTATGGACAGCCAAGGGGCAGGTCTCAGGGCGTAAGGAGGCTTGGAGGGATCCCAGATTAATTAAAGCTCTGAAGTTGTAATAACTGAAACTAGCACCATACATTTTGACAAGGTGCTTTAAGTTATCTCATTTTGACTGATATTTTCTTTATAGGTTAGCACTTTTGCTAAATTATTTCAACCCCTTTCAGTGTCAAAGTCAACTAAGTTATGTGAACAAACAAAAGTAGAAAATCCTAATGGTTTGGAGGGGGGGGGGGGGTAATAAAATATTTTATGCTGGTTTTGATTACTGCCCAAGCCTCACTGCAGGTAGAAGTACATGCGCTGCTTACAGTGTTCCTACTTTCTCCCCTTCCCTCCACAAAATATGGGCGGAGTTAGATCGGGGGCGTGAAAGGTCATTTCCAAATCCCCACCTGTAGTTTCATGCCCACGCTGTGCACCTGCTCTGGTGTGAGGCGTTTCCTCTGAAAATCAGTTTGCAGCCCTGCGGGTTCTTTTCACAGGATGGACTACGGACTATTCTATTAATATGCAGTAAGGTAAAATTAGATGAATATAATAGATAAAATAAACACAATGTACCATACTTAAGCCAATGTAAAAAGATTGTGCTGCCAGCAAAGTTTCTATTTTTTTGTTTGTTTTTTTTTTTTTTAATGAATTGAAATTATATGAAGTCAGTTCAAAACAAAAAAGTGTGATTGGCCTTTATTTCAAAGGCCAACAGCATTTTTGTTTCAGAGTGACTTCATACAATTTCAATTCAATTTTCAAAACCTTTGTTGACAAGACAATTTGTATCTGTGTTTCAAAAATAATCAAATAAGTAGTGTTGTATTTAGTCCAATAAAATGGTGCCAGATACATCTCCCTTGTTGACCTTTATTTCCCACTACGAGGCTTAGCATATCTGTTCGATTTAGGACATTTAGTGAGAAGTTCTAAAAATCTAATGCTCGAACATCTCAAACTGCTGATGCTTTCCACATATTAGTAGAAATTTTAAAAAGTACATCAATGCTCCTGGTCTTTTCTGTTAGAGTTTTCAGAACGCATCTTTGTCTCTGTGTAATAATGCTATCAATTGTGAAACAGCTCAAATACAATATGAAGTTTTACATGCATATCAATATACATAATATGCTTTAATATACACAGTGGACAATCACCCTTCATAGATATTGATAAGATTCTCCAGTGGTCTGTTAGTTTACAAAAGAGTGGGACAAATTACTTATTTATATATACAAAAACCGCTTATAAAGGCCAGCTGCAGGTATTTTTGGAAAGTGCATTTTAATAAGGTCCCATTCACTAGAAGAACAAATGGAGTAAAAGTAGTTTGCACTACAGAGTTTAGTGCTGGACCTTTCTCTTCTTCCAACAACAAAATCAATCATTTGTCCAGACTGTGGGAGTCAGAGTTAGTTACTGAAAAGAGCTCCATATATAAACAAGTCAATAACTCATTCTGTGTTAGTGCAGGGCTGAAGACGTCTGCTTCTCTCAGGATGAATGTGACTGTATTCAGGCACTGGGAAAGGGATCTTTTGTCTCTATCTACGGCTGACAGCCATTTATGTATGGGAAAAGAGAAGCGACCACTCATGAGAGTGTCAGGAACATGACACCAAAATATTGTGTACTTCGATCCCATGACTATCCTCTGAAAGGCTGGATCATAAATGCCCTCCAATAAGGCTTTCAAGTAGTTCCACTCTGAAATGAAATTACTCTTCTTTTTGTCCACTAAGCATTACCATCTTACATTACTAGCAAACTTTAAAAGACAATTGTTCCATGACACCCTTGTGTGTTTCTAAAATACTCTTCACTTTCTCAATTGCTAAAGCAAGCTCTAGGATAATGAAACTGATTTTGTCACTAGAACATTACTAGTTAAACATTAATTATCATCAAAAGGTTAAATGTTAAGGAGGTAATTTTCTCAAATCACGCGCAAGTTAGTCAGCAAATGCACACACACGTTGCACTGTTTGTAAAGTGGACTTGTGCACAGAAATTATTCCAGCAATTATTCTACCCATGCACAATCCCACCTGCTCAGATGTATGCAAAGCTTTTGGGGCAAATTTTATGCACATATTTTCTAAACTCCAAAAGTCGACGTGCAGGTTCAGATCCCTCCTCGGTGCCCCCAGGAATGCCTCTGCTCAATCCAAGTAAACTTACATGAATATCAAGAGGGCAACTTTAAAGAGAGTCCATTTCGGTGGGCAAAGCACTATTTACTGGTGGGAATAGTCTCCCTACGTCTGGAAATACATGGAATTGAATATAAAATAACTTCCTTGCCATGTTGAACATAGGGAGGGTAATTTTCAAGGGGATGGTTTTACCCGCGGACATAACCCTTTAGAAAACTACAGGACTGATAAGGCGCACAAACGTAGTCACATGCAAGCTGCATGCATGCATTCTGATGCGCATTCCAGGAGGTGGAGTCTGGGTGAGGTTGAGACTTATGCGCCTACACCTTTATTTTTAAAAGTATATGTGCGCATTCTCTCGGCAAACCTACATGCACCAAATAGCACATGCACAAAATTACACCTTGGTGGGGGGGGGGGGGTGTACAGGGGGGGGGGGGGTGGGACGAACTCATTTGGAGACATTACCCCAGGTGGAACTATGCAAGTGGAGTTTTGCCACGATCATTTTGAAAGTGGACTTATGAGCGTTAAGTCTGCTGATGTGTGTTGCATAAAGAGGAGGCTGCGTGAAGTACAAAGTAAGACTTCTTAATTTAGATGTTTATAAATTGTAAAATTTATTTACCAACTAATTAAGGGGTACTTTAGGGGGTATCAAAAACCGGCGTTTATTGTTGGTTTCACAGCACAGATACTATTGCTTGGTACGTTTTCGGAGGAGCTGTTAGGGTGAAGAAGTACAGAAACAAAGAGGAGGATCCAGGGTAGGCAAAGGAAGGGTGAGAGAGTATGAGGGGAAGTGGTGGTTTTCCGGCATTTATCTAACAAACATCGTTTCTCTCGTCTATCACATAGCACCTAACCATGACTCAATGGATTCACAGGACAGTTGGAAGATCAGGATTAACATACACCACTGTCATACAACAATGCTATATTAGCAAGTAGGAATTACTTATACTTGTTACTTATGTCTTTTTCTTGTTTCTTAAAGCACTGTGTAGCACTACTACATAAATGCTACCATACTTCTATTCAGGGCTTTTGATTTTCGGTTTTAACCAATAAACCCTGGCAAAACACCTCTGATGCAATAAATGAATAAATAGAATAGGTGGATCTGTATCATGAGAGGCTGCTCTTGGCTAGCCCTAAACACTGGCGGGATCACTCAAAGCAATTGTTTAGTCAAGCATTTCTGTCATGGCTTCCTTATTTTACTTTTTAATACTCTTTCCTTCACATATCCCCCTCCTCTCACTTCTGATGCTGCTAAGGGGCATGAGGAAGATTGATACGGTACAGGTGTAGAGGCAGGGCACAAAGAAGAACTGGCTGCTTCCTGGAGCCATGTTGCCCCCTCCATCATTGCCACCAGTCTGGAGCGCATGGGTACTGTGGCCAAAGAACAATGAGGCAGTGCAATAAATGTAAACGGAGCCCAAGGCATAGAGCCTAGGTCTCAGGATGGCAGCTATTCACATGCTGGCTCTTCTTCCTAGGCCTCAGGCTGGCAGCTGTTCACATGGTGGCTCTTCTTCCTAGGCCTCAGGCTGGCAGCTATTCACATGCTGGCTCTTCTTCCTAGGCCTCAGGCTGGCAGCTATTCACATGCTGGCTCTTCTTCCTAGGCCCCAGGCTGGCAGCTATTCACATGCTGGCTCTTCTTCCTAGGCCCCAGGCAGGCAGCTATTCACATGCTGGCTCTTCTTCCTAGGCCTCAGGCTGGCAGCTATTCACATGCTGGCTCTTCTTCCTAGGCCCCAGGCTGGCAGCTATTCACATGGTGGCTCTTCTTCCTAGGCCTCAGGCTGGCAGCTATTCACATGGTGGCTCTTCTTCCTAGGCCTCAGGCTGGCAGCTATTCACATTGTGGCTCTTCTTCGTAGGCCTCAGGCTGGCAGCTATTCACATGCTGGCTCTTCTTCCTAGGCCTCAGGCTGGCAGCTATTCACATGGTGGCTCTTCTTCCTAGGCCCCAGGCTGGCAGCTATTCACATGCTGGCTCTTCTTCCTAGGCCCCAGGCTGGCAGCTATTCACATGCTGGCTCTTCTTCCTAGGCCTCAGGCTGGCAGCTATTCACATGCTGGCTCTTCTTCCTAGGCCTCAGGCTGGCAGCTATTCACATGGTGGCTCTTCTTCCTAGGCCTCAGGCTGGCAGCTATTCACATGGTGGCTCTTCTTCCTAGGCCCTAGGCTGGCAGCTATTCACATGGTGGCTCTTCTTCCTAGGCCCCAGGCTGGCAGCTATTCACAAGCTGGCTTCTTCCTAGGCCCCAGGCTGGCAGCTATTCACATGCTGGCTCTTCTTCCTGTGTTGCTGTGCTGGGGTGGGATGAAGCCGGGGGGGGGGGGGGGGGGGGAAGAGATCTTGGCTGGGCCCTGCTGGAGATGCAGCTATGCCACCAGTAAGAGCCTCACCTGAATAAGATGAGCATGGGTACTGTGTCATTACCTGAAGGTGGCCAAATTAAAACAAAAACAAACCCTGAGCCACATTGCTGTCTCCACTGTCACTCCCACCACAGTTACCAATGCCAATCCAAAGAGAAGTGACTGTAGCTTAACCAAACCTCTCAAAAAATCTGAGGAACCAGGTATGTTGCTGGGGGCTAGAAGAGGGGAATGCAAGCAGACTGAGGTGTGACATGAGAGGGGGGTAAGAGGAGATTGAAAGGAAAGGCGTTTGAGTGAGAGGAAAGAAAAGGGAGTGTGAGAGGGAAAGGGGAGTGAGAGGAAGAGAACGTGGATGGAGGAAAGGAGAGGGAGAAGAGCATAGTGGGGTGTGTGACTAGAAGAGAGGATGCCATAAAAACACCATCCTGCCATTCATCCATCCCCCGCTCTCAGGAACAGCTGCATATGCTGAAGAATGGGGGAGACAGTTGGGAGGATTTCTGGGGATGTGGAAGGGTTGTGAATTTCCTAGGAATATTTTTACTAACAACATATCTGCCATACTTCTATGGGAAGCCTGTCTGCAACCTCCTCCCTTACATAGCTTTTCAAATCACAGAAAGGACCCAGACTCCACGTGGGAACCCCCTGATCTTCTCCTTGATTTGATAAGTCACATGCAGACAATTGCTTACAAAGTTTGGGGAGCTCTGCTCTATGGCATCAGAGTCACTCCACATGCATATAGTAAATATTAAACACAGGTTGACATAAACTCTATATCACATTCAAACACTCGTCTATGGTGACTCTTGTATCTTCCTAGCTTTTAGCAGCAAGTGCTCCAGTTCTCTTCTGGGATATTCCCCGTTTTGGGTAGCAATTGTCATCCCAGCACAGTCTCCTCTGACCAACCTCTGCTTTTCTGGGAACTCTCTGCCTCCCTGGTTGTCTGCTTCTTGGGAGTCACTGCTTCTCTGGCAATCTACTCCTTGGCAAAATCTGACTCCCACATTGGTTTAATGTAGAAAGGTGGTATATCAAGGTTATTAAATAAACTAAACTAAATAAAACTGAACTCCCTGGCAATCTATTTCCCCAAGAAAGAAAATGTTCTCTTTGAATAACTCTTTAATTACTTTGGCTTATATTCTGGAATTGCTGTCGTACTTTTCTGTGATCATGCTTTAGGATAATGTTTCGAGCCTACAACTCCCATCAGCTTCCAGTACGACCTGAGATAACAACCCCCAGCAACTACTTATTCTGTTTCCTAAATCACAAGCGGACTGTGATACATTACAGGAGGACCTTGCAAGACTGGAAGATTAGGCATCCAAATGGCAGAAGAAATTTAATGTGAACAAGTGCAAGGTGTTGCATATAGGGAAAAATAACCCTTGCTGTAATTACACGATGTTAGGTTCCATATCAGGAACTACCACCCAGGAAAAAGATCTAGGCATCATAGTGGATAATACTTTTAAATTGTTGGCTAAGTGTGCTGCAGCAGTCAAAAAAGCAAACACAATGTTAGGAATTATTAGGAAGGGAATGGTTAATCAAACGGAAAATGTCATAATGCCTCTATATCACTCCATAGTGAGACCGCACCTTGAATACTGTGTACAACTCTGGTCGCCGCATCTCAAAAAAAGATATAGTTGTGATGGAGCAAATACAGAAAAGGGCAACCAAAATGATAAAGGGGATGGAACAGCTCCCCTATGAGGAAAGGCTGAAGAGGTTAGGGCTGTTCAGCTTGGAGAAGAGACGGCTGAGGAGGGATATGATAGAGGTCTTTAAGATCAGGAGAGGTCTTGAACAGGTAGATGTGAATTGATTATTTACTCTTTCGGATAATAGAAAGACTAGGGGGCACTCAATGAAGTTAGTGAGTAGCACATTTAAGACTAATCGGAGAAAAATCTTTTTCACTCAAAGCACAATTAAGCTCTGGAATTTGTTGCCAGAGGATGTGATTAGTGCAGTTAGTGTAGCTGGGTTCAAAAGAGGTTTGGATAAGTTCTTGGAGGAGAAGTTCATTGACTGCTATTAATGAAGTTTACTTAGGGAATAGCCACTGCTATTAATTGCATCAATAGCATGGGATCTTCTTGGTGTTTGGGTATTTGCCAGGTGCTTGTAGCCTAGTTTGGCCTCTGTTGAAAACAGGATGCTGGGCTTGATGGACCCTTGGTCTGACCCAGCCTGGCAATTTCTTATGTTCTTTGAGAGCTCAAGTCCCAGAATCCTATTTCTTAAAGTGAAATTACGAATGGGGTTCTGTTTACCATGCCCTCTATTATTTCCAGCAAGCTACTTTTTCTCTAGCTGTAGGCTGCTTCTATGTGTATGAGGTACCCATGTCATCACAGCATTTTCTTTTATTAAAAACATTTATATTCCAAAATAACAATAAGGATATCATTCAATGCAGCTCACTTTATAGATCAGATATAAAAGTTGTTTACAGATTGTCTATGTATGTAGATAATGTGTGGAATGTACGTATGAGCATGAGATTTGACTAAGTATAGAAGAGACAGGATATACTGTAAATTAAAGAAAACGTGCCTTAGATTTAGGTAGAAGAGATAGTATGAGTGTTGTGTAGGGTAAGGCAGGTGAAAAAGTAAGCCAAAGTGACCTTTAGAAGGCAAACATTGCCAACCAACCCAGGCCTCCTAAAAGCCTCTTTTGCATGGGAAGTAAAGTGGAATTCCGAGACTGTGGCAGTGCTACACAGTCCAAGTCTGAAGGCTCCCAGAGGTGACTAACAGTCCTCTGTCTGAGTGAATCGATGTTCCAGTTAGGGAAGTGAATTCAATTTAAAACAAATGGTAATTCAAACCTTGTTTTGATTTGTTTTCTGCCAAAATGAATGAACCTTCTCCCCCAACAATCCCCCAAATTTTCAGGTTCATTCATTTAAAAAAAAAAAAATAATAATGCAATCTATTTTCCAAAATGAAGAAAAACAAAAAAACCCAAAAAAAGTCAAAATAAAGAGCAATCCGAAAATGAATAAAATGAATCGAAACATAAAAAATTTCCCTGCACATTTCCTGGCTCCTGTACATATCTGTAGGTTAAGTAGGGGAACTTAATGGAGCATCTAGTTTGGCTACTTCCCTTACATAACTTTTATTTTTCAGGCTGTTATGCAAATCTTTAAGAATATCTTCACCAAAACCCAAATGATTCGGGTTATTTGCCTTTAAGGTGTCAAAAAGAGTTTGGATAAATCAAGCCCTAAACAACACGATTTTGAAGGAAGAGGTCATTTGAATTGTTCCCGAACTGAGAAAACATTAACAAGGCAGTTCTGACGGATAAGTGTCAGTAGGCAGCAGGTTTTATATAAAACGTCATGTTAGAGAAACACCTCCATAACAGAAAAAAGGATTTCACTTTTGCAATTACATTGTTGCCTATGTTATGCTGTATGTCCATTCCCATATGAAGCGTCGCAAAACAGCCTTTTTGTACTTAATATTAATAACGGCTGATTATACAAAAGGAAGAAAACATCTTAAAATCATGACTCAACTAGATAACGAATAAAAACATTACTTAGCAGAATCAAACAAACTGAGACTTTAAGTCCAAGCAACGCTGGATGCTATCCTGTGGCTGCAGATGAACTCTCCACATCCAAGGTAGCACTTTCGGGTGACATGTTTTCATATGCCTGCATTCTATCTCTCTTACTTTGTTAGTTGACAGTCATAATAACAGAATTCTTATTGAGTGCTAATTAATTTCAGGTGCCTCAGATACGGCAACACGCTAGTGATTAATTTTACTGTCACTTCAGTTTTCAGGAAATTCGCAGGAATATAAAAATAAACTCTTGTCAGAGGTTATTGTAAATGCATGCATATTCAATGAAATTTAACCTTTTCCTACAGATTAACTTTTTTTTCCATTTGCAAGGAATGCTGCAGGATCCTTCCATAGAGGTGACCATGCTTTACCTAATTCCAGTGTCTGAAAAACAGAATGCGCAAAAAAAAAAAGGAGGGGTATTTTCAGACTCCCTGCATAGTTTGTAGGCCAGAGGGTATTTTGTAGCTGTGAAACTCCCCATGGAGTTTCCCTTTGAAAATCTGTGGCCCCTCAAGATTCACCTGTAGAGTTTGCAGGTGCAAACTCCCTGCCAGGGAGCTAAAATTAACCGCCCATGTGCCCCATTCCCAACCCCACACTGTTGGCAGGGCACCTACTCTGCCCTATGCTTGGAGGGAGGGGAAAGGGAATGATTTTCAAAGGGGCTTTCTCCATGGGTAACCACCCATTTATCCGCAGAGATTCCCTTTGGAAATGCCCCCATATTGTACACTAGCTTTGTATCATACTTAATAAAAACAAGATCACATGACCCGGGCTTATTGTGAAGGAACAACAGGGCCCAGAAAGAAAGAAAAAAAAACCCCTCAAACAGCTGCTGGATGGAAAAGCAGAGGAAACAAACTAATGAGGCTTAAATTGAACTGGCGCTGATAAAATCCACTCTCTGACTCGAAATGTGATCACAAATCTATTTTTAGTGCTGACAAATATGGAGGATTTTAATAATGAGCCTCTTAAAAAGTTTAATGGTTTTCCCTCAAAAACTTGTACCAGGTCAAATAAAGCTAAACATATATAGACTTCTGCTATATTTTTGGTCAAAGGATGAAGTGCTGAATGCAAACATTTTCCTAACCATTTGTGCTGCAATAGCCTTTTGGAGGACTGCCATACAAAGATTTTATGGCTACTAGTCTCCTCCTCATTGTCACAGAATTGAAGATTTGAAACAAGAATCTGCTGGCCGGTGTATTAAGGTCTGCTGAAATCCACTTTGCACATAAAAACAGCAACCTGTGGGCTTAGAGGCTCAAGCTTCTGTTTTTGTGTGTGAAGTGGACTGCACATTTTTTGGGCTGTTTAGTAAACTTATATGACTAAGACTGGGCTTGTGAAATGTTATGCAGATTCAAAGTTTATGAGTTGTTGCAACGCAAAATCATGCAATCAACAACTCTGTTCACAGCGCTAAAAGTAATGAGAAAAGGTCTTGGCAAAAAGATAATTACTCTTTGAGGAAAATTTTGGTGCTGTGTTCAGAGTTGAGTTGCTTTGCATGATTTTGCTTTACATTACTCAGTAAGGTGTAGTTACTGTTTTTTGCAATGTGATCCATAGGAATCTTCTGCGTGTAAGTTTTCTTCTGGGCTCATTTGTGTACAAGTCCTAGTAGAAAACTTATACATGGAGAATTGCAACTTCTGCATGAATTTTAGCACACCACCCTCCTATAGTTTTACTGAAGATGTGTCATTTGCCACTACCCCTACAGGACACAAAAGATGACAGAATGTGCATGAAAGAGAGAAGGTATAAATTTGCAGTCCTGTAGCTAGGACCTGTCCGTTAGGCGATCAGTTATCCTCTCGCACCGATGAAGAATTTCCAGGGATGTATGCACACGTTGGAAGAAATAGGACTGCTGTTGCTATTGGTGATTCAGTCATTAGAAATACAGATTAGGTGGGTGGCTAGTAGACATGAAGATCAATTGGTAACTTGTCTGCCTGATGTAAAGATAGTAGATCTCACGTGTCACCCTAGATATAATTTTAAAGAGTGTCGGGGAGGTCATGGGTCATGTGGGTGCCAACAATATACAAAATTACAGGAGGAAGATTCTGTAAATCAAATTTAGGCTTTTAGGTAGAAGTCTGAAATCCAGAACGTCCAAGGTAGCTTTGTCAGAAATGCGCCCAGTTCCACATGCATGACTCTAGAAGCAGTTGAGCCCCAGATTTTCAAAGTGTGGTTGAGGCTTTAAATTTGTTAGAAACTGGGCAACATTTTGGGGAAGAAGTAGCCTATTCTGACTGGAAGGGCTTTATCTTAACTAGGGTGGAACCTGGCTGCTGGCACTAACAATTAAAATGGAGCAGCTTTTAAAGTAGATTGGGGAAAACAAACAGTTGCTCAGGAATGCTTGATCTGGATCGAAGCATACTGTTAAAGTAAAAGAAGTCTGAATTCCCCAATATCGAGGGGTTAATAAAAAACATGGGTTTAAATGAAGTGCAGAGAAATATGAATGCACTGTGATTAAGGATAAAAAACCCCCCCACATAGGATTACTTGTCTGTATGCAAATGCAAGAAGTCTAAAAAAATAAGACTGAAGAATAAAATATATAGTATAGTATAGTTCTAAATGAAGATATCTCTATAATCGACATTTCAAAGATGTGGTGGAAAGAAGATAACCATTGGGCCACTGTGATACCAGGGTACAAAATATATCAAAATGACAGGACAGATTGGATTAGGGGTTGGGAGGCACTACATGTTAAAGAAGGTGTAAACCAGGAGTGGCCAATTCTGGTCCGCGAGAGTCACAAATAGGCCTGGTTTTCAGGATATTCACAATAATCATGCAAGGGATAGATCTGCATATAATATAGACAATGCATGCAAATCTATCTCATGCATATTCATTTTGAATATCTTGAAAACCAGTCTGCCTGTGGCTCTCGAGGACTGGAGTCAGCCACCCCTGGTATAGAGTCAAATAGAATAAAATCTTAACAAGAAACAAACTGCACTGTGGAATCTCTAGGAACAGAAAATGTGCGACAGGGAAGAGTATAACATTTTATTAAGGTAATGAATAAAAAAAATAATTGAAATCTTTAGAAATGAAATTCCCAAAGTCTCTTTTGTCCTGCATATTCATCTTAATTAGGTCATAAGCTCTACCAAGAAGGGATTATCTTGTGTATTTTTATACAGCACTACATAAGTTGAGTAGCAATATAGATGAGAGAAGCAGTAAAACTAGTAGTAATAACATAGGAGTATACTATCATCCACCTGACCAGGATGATGAAACACACTGGGGCAGATTTTCAAAGGGATACGCGCGTACCCCCCGAAAACCTGCCCCAACCTCCCCCTGCGCGCGCCGAGCCTATGTTCAATAGGCTCGGCGGCGCACGCAAGCCCCGGGACGCGCGTAAGTCCCGGGGCTTTGCTAGGGGGGGCGTGTCGCAGCAGCATGTCATTCGGGGGTGGGGCTGCGGGCGTGGTTCTGGCCCGGGGGCGTTTCGGGGGTGTGGCTGAGGACTCCGACACTGCTCCTGGGCCGGGGAATCGGCAGGCGTAACTTTTCTAACAAAAGTGGGAGGGTTAGATAGAGCTGGGGGGGGGGGGGGTTTAGGGAGGGGAAGGTGCGGGGGGTGGAAGGAAAGTTCCCTCTGAGGCCGCGGAGGGAACGGAGACAGGCTGCCGATTTTGGTCAGCCTTGCGCACGCAGACCCCGGATTTTAAAGGATACGCGCGAATCTATTAAAATCCAGCATACTTTTGTTTGCGCCTGGTGTGTGAACAAAAGTACGTGTGGGCGTACTTTTATAAAATCTACCCCATTGTGAAATGCTAATATAGGTTAGACAGCCTAATACTTTCGGCAACATAATAATAATGGCGGATTTCAATTACCCCAACATTGACTGGTTGAATCTCTCATTAATATATGCAAGGAAGGTAAACTTTTTAGATACCACAAATCACTGCTTCATGGAACAGCTGGTCCTGGAATAGACGACAAGGAAAACTACTTTAGATTTAGTTCTCAGTGGATTGCGGGACGTAGTGCACGTGGTAACAGTGATGGGGTTGCTTAGCAATAATAATCATAATGCAATCAAATTGTTATAATCACTGAAAGAAGACTAATAGGTAAAACTACTACAGTAGCATTCAACTTCAAAAAGGAAGACTGATAAAATGAGAAAATTAGGAATAAACTAAAATGGCTGTTGCAAGATTAAATATTCGCATGATATGTGAAGATTGTTTAAAAATACAATGTTGGAAGTCCAGATAAAATGTATTCCACACATTAAAGAAGATCAAAGGAAGACAAGATGCTGGGCTCGATAGTTCTTGGTCTAACCCAACATGATATATCTTATGATATTATGAGCAAAGGTCAGCATGGTTAAATGGTACTGTGAAAGAGGCTATTAAAGCCAAAAAGGCATCTTATAAAAAATGGAAAGCAAGTACAAATGAAGAAAATACAAAAGAACGTAGGCACTGGCAAGGTAGTTATAAAACATGAATAAGTCAGGTCAAAAAAGAATTTGAAAAAAATTTGCAGAGAGGCAAAAACTAATAAAATATTTTTCAAATATATTAAAAGTAAGAAGGTTGCAAAGGAGTCAGTTGGACCACTAGATAACTGGGGATAAAAGGGGAACTCAGAGAAGACAAAAACAACACAGAAGATCTAAATGAATTCTATGCTTTAGTCTTTACTGAAAAGGATGTTGGGGAGATATGCACACTGGATCAGTTCTTTGAAGGTAATAAGTCAGTGGAACTGAGGCAAATCACTATGAAACTGGAGAATGTATTAGAGCAAACTGACAGGCTAAATAGCAACAATATCCCCAGGAGCTGACGACATTCACCCTAGAATTTTGAAAGAATTAAAATATGAAATTGCATATCTCCTCTAGTAAACCTGTAACATATCTTTAAAATTTGCCACTCTACCTATGGTACCTGAATATAATCTGCTTTAAAGTGTCGAAAATGTAGAATGTAAATCAAATTAAAAAAAATGAAAACTAGAGGGTAGCTAATGTAATACCAGTTTTTAAAAAGGGTTCCAGGGGTGATCCAGAATACTACAGACCAGTAAGCCTGATGTCTGTGCCAGGCAAAGTGGTAGAAACTATAGTTAAGAACATAATTACTGGGCACATGGGAAAGTATGGCTCAATGAGAAAAAGCCAACATGGTTTTAGCAAAGGGAAGTCATGCCTTACAAATCTATTAGAATTATTTGAAGGTACAAAAACATATATATGTGGATATGGGAGAGCAAGTCGACATAGGGTACCTGTATTTTAGAAGGCAATTGATAAAGTCCCATATGAAAGACCCCTCAGGAAATAATGTCATTGGATAGGAAGAAATGTCCTACTGTGGATTGGTGACTGGTTAAGTAATAGGAAATAGAGAGTACGTCTAAATGGTCAGTTTCCCAATGTAAAGAAGTGAATTATATTTAAAAAATGAGTAATTTCTTTCTGCTGATTTTCTCCCATATTTGTTCTTGTTACAGCAAACACTGATACATTCCCTGGAAAAATAAAATACAACTGAAAATGAAGGTCTGTAATAGGAATGAGTGAGGTGATCAAATATGCAGATGACACCATTATTCAAAGTAGTTAAAAAAAATGATCTGATTGTGAGAAATTGCAGGGTGACACTGTGAGACTTGGGAACAGGTACCTCAACAGCAGAGGAAATTTAGATGTCATTTTCAGTAGTTCACATAGGGCTAAAGTTTGTGTGTACAAAGTACATGCAGATGTCAGCCCAAATTTTCAAGGCAGAATTATACACATAAGTCTACTATAAAATTTAGCAGGTATAGACCAAATGCAATGTGGCATACCTTGTTAGCAGATATAATTGTGTGAGATAAAATTTAATATAAAAAAAAATTCACTTTATAGCTTGCTGAAACCAGATACATTTGACTATAATAATGTGATGACCTCATATCAAGGACGTTGACTGCTCACTGACTGAGTAACTCTTGTGTGTGGTATTTACTCAAAACATTTCTTATGATACATGGGCTTTACTACTTAAAACAGAAATGGTATTCATTTCTACAGTCCACACGAGGTAACTACATCGCAAGAGGAGTAGTTAACTTTCTCTGAGGTTCCTGGCAGGCCGAAGTCCCTGCTTTGGAGTACAGAAAGGACCCTCTGTGGGGAAATTGGAGGAGGACCACCCTTGAAGCCTCTTACATCATTGGAGGGATGGAGAATTGGGGTTTGGAGCTCCTTACACGACTTTGGAAGAACAATATGGAAAGCAGACATCATAAACTGACATCTCTTCCATAATCCTGGCTGTATGTGTGTTGTGGGGGAAGGGGGATTCCATCTCTCTCTTCTCAGCTTCCTTTAACTGCCTCACTTTTCTTCTCAGTCCCCTTAGCTTTGGTCATATCTTTCCATTCCCTACCCTACTGCTTCATTCCATTTTCCTCTCTCCTCCACTTCCATTCCTTGTCGCCCATCTTCCTCAACCTCCTTATCCTCTTCCTCCATCTTCACACCCTCCCTTGTCACTATGCCTGTTACATTCTTCCTCCTTTTCTCCACTATTTTTTGCCCTTTCCCCAGTATGTCCCCTGCTTTCCTCCACACTCATCCCCCCAGCACGTCACTCTACCTATTTTTCACTTCCCCAGTAGTGTCTGCCCCATCATTTGCCCTCATCTATTTTCCCCTTGCCCAGAATTCCCACACCCTCTCAGCACACAGTTCCCTCCAGCCCGTGTTAGTCTGTGTGCTGAAAGCAAGAGGAACCGGGATCACATTCAGTTAAGCTCGGATCCCCCTCCACCCCCTTTATCTTCACCTTAAGGAAAGTCACAGAAATGTTTTTTTTTAATAGCACTGGATGCTAGATCCACTACCCAGCAGTCGCTTCTCCCTGCCACAAAAAAAATGTACCACCAACAATTTTTTCAAAACACCAGGCCTATCTCCTTCTCCCCATCCCTGCCCCCGGACCCTTCTCCCTTGTCTGT